>NC_082670.1:7940000-10440000 GCF_025265405.1 Mesoplodon densirostris
AACGTCCCTACATTTTACTAAGAAAGAGGTTGACATGGTGTTTTTTTCACAGCCTTCATCTGAGGTAACGGCAGATATTAGTTTTCTTGACATGGTTCAGTAATTTTGGCACCTCACTCCTTTCAGATCGAGTTAAACATGCTTTTAAATAGATGGATGTGGCCTATTAATAGACCTCATTTCCTTACTAAGGACTTCAAATGAAATTAAGTACTCTCTCCAATGTTAAAAGGGTCTCAGATATTTTCACAAGTTCACATATTCAAAAAGAAAGCAAAGTCTGATCGTACACTCCAGAGATAAAGTCTTTGAGAAGATTACCAAGTGATGGTTTATATTCTGTGACCTCTTTACTAGTAACACATGTTCAAGAGGAAATTGGGAGTGATTTCCGACTTCTCTCCTGTGTCAATTTCCTCACTCTTTTCTCTCCTTTACACATGGGCACCTTTAAGCGGTGTAAATTGCATTTTCCTCCACCCTCTTCTCAATTTAGATTCTCTCTTTCTTGATGAGATTTTATCTCTTTGGCTCATACTAAATAATCCTTCGGTTACATTTTACACCAATTCCTTCATTCATTACCACTTGATAAGTTAGCATACTCATGTGTTATTATTTTTAACAGGTTCACATTAATGTGTTAAGTATCCGTATTGTATCCCAAAAATTAAATTAAAGAAACAAAATTTATTCCCTAGTATCTTCCTGCTTCTCACTGATATCTATTTAGCTCTGAAAAAAGAAAGCAAAATATATAGAAGTCTTAACTAATACTACTATGGATATTCCTTATGGCTTTTTTCCTTCACATTTCTATTTAACTGATATAATATACTCTAACTTTAACATCAAAATGACCAGTTTCTAGTAACACAGTTATATGTGTGCTTAGTGATAAATCTATTTCTCTTACAGGTCTTTCTCTGAAATTTTGGGAAGGTTCTTCTATTAAATATAAGTATATGATAGAGTGTAGAAGAAAGTAAGTAATACTTTGTGATCTGAACAAAGGGGGAAAAAAACTGCCTGAAATTTGTAAGAACTGACAGTGTTTTCGATGATATTTTCCTTTTCATTAAAAAGCAGCAAATATCTTTTGATGCCGACTCGCTCAACTCGAAAGGACATCAACGATCTAATAACAAACGCGCGCCACAGCAACAAACTCATTTCTAACCCATGACAACCAAAACCTAGGAAGTTTTTAAAAGAACGTGATTGTCGTCAGGAGGCATCGGGTCCCCGGGTGCAGCGCCCAGCTCTGGCTGCCCTCACAGCCACGGCCGAGGGGCCCGGGCAGCGCGGCTCCAACCAAGCCTGGTGGGCACAGACAAGCAAGAGAGTGAATTCTGCATACTGCACAACTCATCGCTCAGTTCAGGGCAGTCAGATTGCATCTGGGATCAACCAATTGTGCTTCATGAAACCGTCAGCCCGCATCTGTGTCTGGCTGTTTTCTCCTGTCCGGCTGTAAACAAGGCCGGCTCCGGGGTCTTCGCCCTCCTTCACGTGCGCGGTGGACCCCGCAGTCAGACCCGCTCAGCAGCCTCAGAGCCAAAGTTAAAGTTCCTTCTTCCAGACAGTGGTTCCAGGGCGTACCGGGGAGTCATGGGAAGAAGCAACTTTGGAATGACAGACTCAGGGTCCCTTTTCAGAGATGCATACCTTAGATTCCTACGCAGCCTGGCGTGGCATGTCTCTTCCACGAAATTAATTTAGGTGTTCCTAACATGAGCCACTGTTGTTGTTTTTTCGGCCAACTAGCTCAGTAGCGTCATCATGATGGGGAGGAGGGGTGGTGGTGATTGTTTTTGTTGTTTCACTGCTCTGGGGCTTTGCTTGGATCAGCCACAAAAAAAAAAAAAAGGCACAGATAGAAATACTGTCAATCTGGTCCACCTCCAGGAACCCAGTCATGCCTGAATTGCTGCGAGGAGTGTAATGATGGTAAACAGGAACAGGTATGTTGGCTTCTGTTCTCACCCACTTCGGCCATCATGTTGCCTTTACAATAAAGCAAAATACGGTTCTGAAGCAACATCATGTCAATAATAAAAGGTAGGGGTGCCATGGAAGCCATCTTCCTTGGCAAGTGACATAAAGGTAACATTTAGTGTCCACGATATTGAATTCTCCTAGCCAGCTGGTGTGTCCCTGTTAAGAGTTTCATTTATTCGGCTTGAGCTGGAACTCTTTTTGTTCTCCCAGTCTATTACTTTGTCGATTTAAGGGATAACAGCCAAAGTGAAACAGCTTGCAATTTGCACCTGTCTGCTCTAAGCATTCCATGTTAGATTACGTGGGGAGCACACTCTTCACTGCTAATGAGAATAAGACTGGGTAGGGCTGAATGCAATTTTATTGGGGGGGCTTATAGGGTATTATAGTGTTTTTTCTTCTGTAAATGATCTGATAAGGACCTCTGCATTTTCATCTTTTAGAGTTCCCAGAGTAGAAGAATAACACTCAAAAAATATAAAGTTGCATATTCTTTTTAAAAAAATTAAAGGTCATTTAACTACGAACTGAATTAATATTCAGCCTGAGTTGCCTCAGATGAGAAAGAAAACATTTCAATGCTAAATGATTTCCAAGTTGTTGTAAGATAAAACACCTATACAGACCTTTAATTTGTAAAACTGGCCATGAAAAAAAAAAAGTAGATAAAAACTTTTTAGATATGTTTCAGAAATGGGACTAGCTTTGGAAAAAAATGTCAAGTGCTTGAAAGTCAACCAAAGTCCTCTGCTTATATTGCCTTTGAAAATTTAAGAACTGAATCGAAAATAAAACTTCAAGTGATTGACTTCCATATCATACATAGATATAGATATATTTATCTAAATCATTATCATGTGAATCACAGATTAAATTTCCAGCAAATGCAAAAATGTCAGCACATATGATTCTCTCCAACCTTTTCTAGAAGTTCTGTGCATCCCCCTCAGTTTTGATTCCTTTGAGGCATTATATCAGTGGGCTGTCATCTATGTTTCAAGAATTTAAATTAAGCTCATTGCAATGAAAGAACTTTAGTTATGGCTTATAGCATTTTCCCAAACCTTATGTATTTTTTTAAAAAATCATCATAATAATGTTTGAATAATTTGGCAAAACATCCTTGAAGATGATCCAAAATTTACTAATTATATTTATATATCTTCTGTTAATCAAAGGGCCCATTGTACATTTGGATTCCACAAATTTCTCACATTGGCACTTCCTGTTGAAATAATCATGACGGGTTAAGTGAAGTTGAGGTGTTCACAGACGTGGTCTCGCTGGTAATTACTCTAGTTTAATATGATTGTTGGCCCGCACCTCGCCTGACAGAGAACCTTCCAACTTGTCAGTGATGGACCCTTTCAGCACAGCTTCAGGAGCTCCGCCAGCCACTGCTGAGTCTGGTTAGGTCAAAGGGTTGAGCCATGTGTAATTCAGAACAGAGGAGGTCCCACGGTCACTCCACAAAAACAATTACACTACTTATTTCACTCTAGCCCTTGCCCAAAACTCACAGGCCTCACAGTTTCAGTGCAGTCAATCTAATTCTGCCCCTGGGCGATAAGCCACATGAAAATATGTGGTGCTGTGTTTATAAATCTAATCAAAAATAGAACAGTGGACAGGCACAGTGAAGCCCTACTATGGATTATGGGAATCCTTGGAAATTCTGAAGGCACTTTTGTTAAACTTCTAGAGACTCTTGCTATTACATTGTCTGCTACACTCGTTGATCATCCTCTTTATTCGTAAGTGCTGCAAAAGAGACTACATTTCTGCTCACTTCTGGACTTTCCCTCCACAGATAATATTATGAAAAATAAAGCTTAAAAGGCTGTTTTTAAAGGCAAAAATAAAAATCAAAGAAGGGGCTACTGTTTTATCAATCTTACCTGTCTATCCATGTTTCCGGCTCCTTGCCCTTGGCAATGCACAGATTTAAGTCAAGTTCCTCTAAAAAAGAAAAATATTTGAAAACTAGAATAAATTGGTCCCATTTTAAGACATATTAAGCAATTTGGAGTAGCAGAGATAGAGCTATGATGCTTCTTAATGGTCCCCCAAAATCTCAGTATAAAGTCAATAGGATTTGATTTGGTGCCTTTTTTAAAAAATTTTTTAAACTTTATTGAAGTATAGTTGATTTACAATGTCATGTTAGTTTCCAGTGTACAGCACAGTGATTCAATTATACATATACATATTCTTTTTCAAATTCTTTTCTCTTATAGGTTATTACAAAACATTGAGTATAGTTCGTCATGCTGTACAGATGGTAACTTGTTTTCATTGTTGTTGTTCTTGTTTGCTTAGCCAGACTCCTAATAAACTGAGAGCTGGCAAATAGTCACAAGATGTTTTACAAAAGTAATCTGTAAGGAAAATTCAAACTTCATCTAGACAGCCTATACTTCCTGTTTTTATGCTTAAAATGTGGCCAGTACAGACTGCACTGAAGTTTATGATGAAAACTTGCTGTCACATGCTTTTGGTAGCTTTTATATTTCTCTTTTTAAAAATTAGAATCTGGTTCTGCGACTGTCATAGTAGATAATATCTGATAAAGTCAATGGTAGATATGTGTACTTAGGTACCAAGCAGATTAAATCCTGAGAACATTATCCAGCAAAGATATGGAACACACACACTTCACAAAAGGAAATGTGTTTGTAACACTCATAAAACTCCTAGAGTCATGCAATAAATTATCAAATTCAATCTGTAAGCTATTCCATTTGATATTATTTCAATTGATAAAAATACTACACTAGAATACAATCAGGGGCCAGATGATTATAATAAATGGGAAATGAGTGATAGTCCCAGCATTTATTAGATTACTGTAAATAGTCACCAAAAGAGCCTTTTAAACTTGGAATTTGCCCTTTTGAAATGGTTATCAGTATTTGGCAGTAAAACAAAGTACATCATGTATGAATGATATATATGACATATTTTTTTCATTCAGAGGTCTCAGTCATAGTTTTAAAAAGTCACTCCACAAAGGGTAAGTGAGCTCTTACATGGCAATCAATGTTGCAAAAGGAAAGATTTCAGTCCTTTTAGTATTAACTTTAAAACTCATTTTTATGTAAGAGTGACATGAAAGATGCAAAAGGTATATCGATTACTTCCTAAAATAAGGGAAATACATGTAAAATTATTTAAAAGAAAAAGCTGACATCAAAATGAGAAAATTTTAGTCAAGTAACAGAAATTGAAGTTCAACTTGCTTGTTTTTTCCATGACACAGTGACTGAGGAGGAATTTAAAAACATCTATTACTGGGAATTAACGTGAAGTGGAAATCTGTTTTCTTTTGTTTCCTTGAATTTGGTAGCAATCTAACAGTTAATATTTGTCTTTAAAATGTTTGTAATTTGTAAAGTTGGTCATGTTTTTCTCTTCATAAATTTATTTGGAGACATAGAATTCAAAACATGCAAGCCAAGAAGCACAGGTTGGTTCTATTCACATCAATATAGTGCTCAGGAGACTTCCAAATGAGGCAGACCACTTCTCTCCCTTCACAGAAGGCTGCATTTTAAACATCTTTCTGCACCAATATTCAGAATGCAATACTGGTACAGTAAGACTGAGTACAGGTGTGAAGTAAGCTCATGATCCCTTCATTTTCTCATAGAAAGCATGTAGTTGAATCTAGAAAATACTTTGATAGAACCAAGTGGTGTATCATTTTAAAAGCAGGTTATCACTAGAGAAGTAAAACTGAGTATTCCTTGGTCTCATGAGTAAAAGGTGTGGCAGAAGTTCCCTCCCTGCTTGGAATCTCTGGGAGCTTAGATCAAGTATCATTTGCAATAACGAATGTCACTCTCCAAGGCTCCATGAGCTGGAATTTGGGGTTTGTAGTCATATGCCTTACAACTGAGAGACAGCCTGTCAAACAGAGGTAATAAAGAATAATCGATGAAAGTGGAGTGTTAAAGTCCCCTACTATGATTGTGTTACTGTCGATTTCCCCTTCTATGGCTGTTAGCTTTTGCCTTATGTATTGAGGTGCTCCTATGTGGGGTGCATAAATATTTACAATTGTCATATCTTCTTCTTGGATTGATCCCTTGATCATTATGTACTGTCCTTCCTTGTCTCTTGTAATAGTCTTTATTTTAAAGTCTATTTTGTCTGATATGAGAATTGCTACTCCAGCCTCCTTTTGATTTACGTTTGCATGGAATATCTTTTTCCATCCTCTCACTTTCAGTCTGTATGTGTCCCTAGGTCTGAAGTGGGTCTTGTAGATAGCATATATACAGGTCTTGTTTTTGTATCCATTCAGCCAGTCTATGTCTTTTGGTTGGAGCATTTAATCCAATTATATTTAAGGTAATTATCAATATGTATATTCCTATTGCCATTTTCTTAATTGTTTTGGGTTTGTTACTGTAGGTCTTTGCCTTCTCTTGTGTTTCCTGCCTAGAAAATTTCCTTTAGCATTTGTTGTAAAGCTGGCTTGGTGGTGCTGAATCCTCTTAGCTTTTGCTTGTCTGTAAAGGTTTTAATTTCTCCGTCAAATCTAAATGAGATCCTTGCTGGGTAGAGTAATCTTGGTTGTAGGTTTTTCCCTTTCATCACTTTAAATATGTCCTGCCACTCCCTTCTGGCTCTCAGAGTTTCTGCTGAAAGATCAGCTGTTAACCTTATGGGGATTCCCTTGTGTGTTTTTTGTTGTTTTTCCTGTGCTGCTTTTAATACTTTTTCTTTGTATTTAATTTTGTGTGTGTGTGTGTGGTAAGTGGGCCTCTCACTGTTGTGGCCTCTCCCGTTGTGGAGCACAGGCTCTGAATGCGCAGGCTCAACAGCCATGGCTCACGGGCCCAGCCGCTCCGCGGCATGTGGGATCTTCCCAGACCGGGGCACGAACCCGTGTCCCCTGCATCAGCAGGCGGACTCTCAACCGCTGCGCCACCAGGGAAGCCCCTGTATTTAATTTTTGATACTTTGCACAACAAAGGAAACCATAAACAAGATGAAAAGACAGCCCTCAGAATGGGAGAAAATATTTGCAAATGAAGCAACTGACAAAGGATTAACCTCCAAAATTTACAAGCAGCTCATGCAACTCAATATCGAAAAAACAAACAACCCAATCCAAAAATGGGCAGAAGACCTAAATAGACATTTCTCCAAAGAAGATATACAGATAGCCAACAAACACATGAAAGAATACTCAACATCACTAATCATTAGAGAAAGCCAAATCAAAAATACAATGAGGTATTACCTCACACCAGTCAGAATGGCCATCGTCAAAAATCTACAAACAATAAATGCAGGAGAGGGTGTGGAGAAAAGGGAACCCTCTTGCACTGTTGGTGGGAATGTAAATTGATACAGCCACTATGGAGAACAGTATGGAGGTTCCTTAAAAAACTAAAAATAGAACTACCATACCACCCAGCAATCCCACTACTGGGCATATAACCTGAGAAAACCGTTAATTCAAAAAGAGTTATGTATCACAATGTTCATTGCAGCTCTATTTACAATATCCAGGACATGGAAGCAACCTAAGTGTCCATCAACAGATGAATGGATAAAGAAGATGTGGCACATATATACAATGGAATATTACTCAGCCATAAAAAGAAATGAAATTGAGTTATTTTAGGGAGGTGGATGGACCTAGAGTCTGTCATACAGAGTGAAGTAAGTCAGAAAGAGAAAAACAAATACCGTATGCTAACACATATATTTGCAATCTAAATTTTTTTAAAAAACTGGTTCTGAAGAACCTAGGGGCAGGACAGGAATAAAGACGCAGATGTAGAGAATGGACTTGAGGATGCGGGGAAGGGGACAGGTAAGCTGGGACGAAGTGAGAGAGTGGCATGGACATATATGCACTACCAAATGTAAAATAGATGGCTAGTGGGAAGCAACTGCATAGCCCAGGGAGATCAGCTCGGTGCTTTGTGACCACCTAGAGGGGTGGCATAGGGAGGGTGGGAGGGAGACGCAAGAGGGAGGAGATATGGGGATATATGTATAGGTATAGCTGATTCACTTTGTTATAAAGCAGAAACTAACACACCATTGTAAAGCAATTATACTCCAGTAAAGATGTTAAAAAAAAAAAAAAGAATAATCGAGCCACCGTGAGCTGTAGAAGAATCAGAGAGCATGTGACCTGGCTGTAGGGCATAAAAAGACGTGGGCAATATATTGATTCTGGCCTAAACATTGATACCTGAATGTGTGTTCCCAGTGCAATTCCTGGGAATTTAATTTGAAGGCCTCCAAAGTAGGAAAGAACTGCTAAAAAGTAAAATATGACCCAATTACTAAAAGTTGCGACAAGTAGATGAAGAAAATAGGTGTGAGGCCAGTGCCAGTGGCCAGATCAGTGAGAAGGACACACGGACAGCAGAGTGAAGTCTGAGGAGTGGGCAGGATTAGGAGTCAAATAGGAAAAGATGGACTGAGAAGAGCTATGAGCACAGAGGGGCGATGAAAATGAGAATGATAAGTTCAGAGAACAATGGGTAGAATCTGTCAGCAAATCATAATTTCAATAAATTAGTGCTTTATGAACAGCCACCACACCCCTAAAAACTATCACTTGTATAACTCGCAAAAGATGGAGCCAATCAGAAAACTGATATATTTGCCAAACTATCTGTATGACCTATATTGTCAAGAAAGCCCAAAGTAGCATTCTTTCATTAGAAAAGAAAAAAGAAAGAAAAGAAAAATAACAGTTATAAACACTATCAATTTATCAAGCCAAACCTTGTTTTTGGCTTTTCAGGAACATTTGACTTAATGAACTAATGAGCACCATTATGGAATTTTCACTCTGGCTACAAATTTGGACCACGGAGTAGCATGTTTATTGAAATTCAAGCAGCCTACAACAGGAATCACGTTTTAAAAGCTGGCCTCAAACTTGCAAGCAGGTTGATAACTGCAATATAACCTGCTTGCAAGTAACCCGTTGACCATATCCTCTTGGGCCCAGGTTAATAATCACTAAAAATCTAATTTGTACAGTCACTTTTTTTTTTTTGGTTTGTTTTAAGGCTGATCTTAAAATGGCTTTCACTGAAATTGTTGACCTTGTATTGCAAATTAAATCCTGGCATTGCCAAATCTCTGACAACTGGTTCATTGCTTCCAGAGAAGGGAATTAGCATGGCTACAGCTGTCATTCCATTGCATTTTTCTTCTCAAGCAGACCAGCAAGGGCAAAAATGGTGTTAGACAGAGGTCGCAAGCCAGATTCTGTCTGCAAACATGTTTTGTTTGACCTCCACAGTAATTTAAAACATATTGAGCCAATATTTTAAAATAAGAAAATTGCAGTCAAAATCCGACTTCTGGCTTCTCTTGGAAAATTAAAAAATTCGGCAACATCGGTGGTGCGTGGTGGCAGCATGCTCTTTAGGCAGTGTTATTAGTGTCTAGGGTCCCCACTCTCCCTGTTGCAGACCACAAACCAAAATGTAAGCTCCATAAAGGCGAGTCTTGTTGACTTCATTGCTGCATCCTCAGAGCTTAGAATAGAGCCTGGCAAGTGATGGGTGCTTGGCAAATATTTAATGTTGAAGGAAATGGTCTCAGGAGCAGACAGGTAACTTTAATGGGTGACTTTTTAAAACAGTAGACAGTGCCAAGGAACTGTCACAACATGCCTCAATCTAAAAAAAAAAAAAAAAAAAAAAAAAGTGCAGGTCAAATAAATTCTGCCAGTCCTCGGGCAGAGAGAGAGACAGAGTATTCACATATCATTCTGCTTGCTCGGCTGTTTTTCTTATGAAGAAATATTTCTCTGTATCCCTGCCACTCTCAAAAGTAAAGCTACAAGTGTCAAGGAAAATGATAGTGATCACAGACCCAGCACACTTCACTCATTTATATTTCTTGCCTGGCCTCTACAGACATCTGAATTTGACACCTCTGGGAGAGAGATGAGAGTAGGCTGACACCCGTAATAACAAACTGGTCTACTAGTACTCCTCTCTCATTCTGCCCAGTAGTTTTCTGTACTACAATCTAAATCTATATTAGAGCATAAATTAAAAGGGGACTATAAAACCTACCTGGGAAAGTCACTAGTTAAACCTAACACACTATCACTTAAATAAAGAGTCAGAATAACACTGTGGAATAAACTTGTGTTTACAGCTAGAAAGACACTGGTGCAAATCTCTTGCACATGCGGAAGTTTCTTAACCTCTAAAAGTCTCCAATTTCTCTGCATAATAGTTGAGAAAATTTAAAAATTATATATGCCAGACTTCCAGCTTCCACTTAAGGTATAGAAAGCTGGAAAGGGTGTTGTTGCCAAACATAAAGAAAAAATAACATCCTGAATGTCTGCAAATTTACAACTTTTATGAAACCCACCAGGGAGCTGAAGTCACAGCGTAACCAACTAATCCAAAATCTAAGGAAAGAGCAATGCCTCTAAGGAGTAACAGGCTGCAAACACTTGCTTACTGGAGCAGACATGGAACCCTTTAGAAGCCAGTAAGGAGAATTCAGCTAAAAATTTTTAACAAATTTCTGAAATTGTTAACCAGGTCTGAATGTGACCTAGTGTGAGAATATAGAACTTGTGGGATCTTCAGACACAAGGGTAATTCACAAATGTTCACAGGCTCTTCTCCATGGACCTCCTGGGTTCTCAGGAGAAAACTGGGTGCAAGGTGAGAGTTCAGAGCAGTGATTCTAATTAGAGGGCAATTATACCTCCAAGAGGATATCTGGAAAAGTCTGGAGACATTTTTTATTTCCATACCTGGAAGGACGCTACTGGTGCCCAGTAGTTAGAGACCAGGAGCACTACTAAGCATTTTGCAATACATAGAATAACTCACTACAACAAAGAACTATCCAATCCAAAATGTCAATAAAGCTGCCGTTGAGAATCAGAGAAAACCTCTCTTGTGATGGAACAGAGCCACTGTAGAAAAATGCAAAGGCCCACCTGGATACTCCACCTTTATCTCCCTTCAGAAACAAAAGCCTTCATTTTCTGGAGAATGTCAGTAAACCCTGTTGTCCCCAGCCAAGGTTAAGATCCGTTGCAGCTGAGAGAAGAGAACAGAAAAATACCCTCTAGCCCTGGATTGGGGCAAGAAAACATCCTGGACCAAACTCTTAAAAGTCTCCTACCTAAGAAAGAGGGGCAGGATCTGAGATGACCCCATCCTTGGGGCACAGAGACACAGCTCCTTCCTGAGAAGAACACCTGCTCAGCTTACCATGAGGCTACCAGGCACTGAGCAGCAAGTAACATCAGTGTACAGCTGAGAGAGGGGAGACTATGGAGACTGATGCTCCCTCAAGTGCAGTCACAATGGAAAAACTTAAACTTGAGGCTTGAGCAGACATTGAGGAACCCTCTCTGAAAACCAGCCATCATTTTAAGCACAAGTTAAAACTAAGACTAAGAAAAGGAGCTAAGTCTGTGGTACACTGATGATAACCCTAAGCCTAATCAAGCCCAGTTCAAGTACTCACGAGACAGATCAACCTCCCACATGGAAAGACTAACAAAATAAAAGATATGCCATTTCTGGGTGTGAATAATATCTACTTCAGTCTCTACTGTTCTACCCTAGATAACCAGCTTTCAAACACTGTTAGGTGACAAGTGGAAAAACAAAGAAAAACAAAACATCATGCCAAGAGACAAAGAGATCAAAAGAAGCCAACTTGGATCTGACCCAGATGTCAGAACTACCAGAGAGAGAATTTTAAATAATATAACTAGATAAAGTGACGTACGTCATCAAGATGGCAACATAGGTGATTCCTGACTTCAGTTCCCCTTTACAAGAAGATAGCAACTATCCGTGGACCAGACACCACCGTGAAAATCCCAAAACCCAGAGGGTGAGGCTGAAATATACCCCTGGACAACAGAGATCCAGAAGGACAGCATTACAAAGACAAGAGGAGCGGTTTCACTGACTGCATCAACCCTCCTCCAGGCCGACACAATGCTTAACCGAGGGCTCCCCTGGGCCTACAGTTTCCCCAGTATGAAAAAGAGAACCCAAGGTGGATATTCAGCTTCCCCAGCATTGAGGGATATTTGCTGGGAGACTCACTTGGGTCTGACCTCATAGGAATCACTGGGGGAACCTTTGGAGCTCAGCCACTGGGAATCAAATAGAGATGGAGAAGGTGTCAGAGCTTATAGCAACTACTGCTCAGATCTTGTTGATCTTGTTGACACCAGGTTCCTGCTCACCACAGTGTCCAAGAAGAGAGCCCAGCTAGTAGCTCTGCCCATCTTCAGAGCCAAGCTGGTGGCCCCATGTGGGCAGAAATCTCAGTTGACGGTTCTGTCTGTTCAAATCCCAAGCCAAAGAGCTAAGTGTCCATGGAGCACATCTTATGACCCACCAAGCAAGAGTACAAACTTACAGTCCCACCCAACTGCCGAGCATAACCTCCAGTCCTGCCCCATCAGGAAACATGGCCACAGATGCCCAGTAGGTGTAGAGCACATCCTATAGCCTATATTGGGCAGCGACCCAAGACAGCAGCCTTGCCCAGTTGTTGACCCTGACCCTGCATAATCACGGAGCCTGAATAGTGACCCAGAGCAGCCTCAGAGCCCAGTCTACAGTAATGCTCAGCTTCAGAGTCCAGCATACAACCCCACTCAACAGTGAAGCCCAGCATATGACCCTGCTTGATTGCTAAACACAGACTGTGGCTTTGCCCAGTCATGGAGTCACAGAGCATATAGCCTGCGATTCCACCCAACCCGGGATTACAGACAGCAACTTTGTCTAACTGTAGAGTATAGTCTCCAAGCCAACTCAACTGTGGGTACAGCTGGAGGCCCCACCTGACCAGAGAGCCAAATTAGCAATCACCCCCAACTGCAAACCACAGCCAGTGACCTACTGGATTGCATGAAAGTCATATATCTGATAATGGGTTAATATCCAAATTATATAAGGAACTCATGTAACTCAATAGTGAAAAAATATCAATTAAAATATGAGAAAAAGACCTGAATATACATTTTTCTAAAGAAGACATACAAATGACCAACAGGTACATGAAAGGGGGATCAACATCACCAATCATCAGGTAACTGCAAATAAAAACCACAGTGAGGGGGTTTCCCTGGTGGCACAGTGGTTGAGAATCTGCCTGCCAATGCAGGGGACATGGGTTCGAGCCCTGGTCTGGGAAGATCCCACATGCCGTGGAGCAACTAGGCCCGTGAGCCACAACTACTGAGCCTGCGCTCCACAACAAGAGAGGCTGCGATAGTGAGAGGCCCACACATCGCGATGAAGAGTGGCCCCCACTTGCTGCAACTAGAGAAAGCCCTCGCACAGAAATGAAGACCCAACACAGCCAAAAATAAATAATAAATAAATAATAAATTAATTTAAAAAAAACCACAGTGAGGTATCACCTCACACCTGTTTGATAAGCTGTTATCAAAAAGACAAGTGATAACAAGTGCTGGTGACGATGTGGAGAAAAAGGAAACCTTGCACACTGTTGGTGGGAATGTAAATTGGTGCAACCCCTATGGGAAACAGTATGGAGGGTCCTCAAAAAATTAAAATAGAACTACCATATGATCCAGCCATCCCACATCTGGGTATATACCTGAAGGAAACTAAATCACTATGTCAAAGAAGCATCTGCAACCCCATATTTACTGCAGCATTATTTACAATAGCTAAGACATCTAAACAACCTAAATGTCCATCAATAGATGAAGGGACAAAGAAGAAGTGGCTCATATATGCAATGGAATATTATTCAACCATAAAAAGTAAGGAAATTCAGACAGAGACAAATAATGTATGATCTCATTTATATGTGGAATCTGAAAAAAAAAACCCACAATCAGAGACTGTGACATCACTAGTTAAAAATGAGCTTGTTAAAAAAATAGAACTCAGGCCCACCAGACCTACTGAATCACAATCTGCACTTTTACAATCTCCCCAGTGTACTTTTGTACCCATGAATAGTTGAAAGGTTCATTTCTACCTCGACATGTCTTTTCTGTCTGAGAAATACACACATTTTATCCAGTTTGATATAAATAAAACACTCAAAATGCAAAAAAAAAAAAAAACCCACAGAAACAGAAAGTAGGTTTGTCACTGCTGGGGTGGAAGTATGGATGTGGGGGAAATGGCTGAAGGTGGTCAAAGTGTATAAACTTCCAGTTCTAAAATAAATAAGTTATGTGATCTAACTTATAGCATGGTAAATATACAGTACATGGTAAAAATACAGTACTGTATTTTTTACTTGAAACTTAAGTGAGTAGATGTTGAAAGTTCTCATTACCAAAAAAAGTAAGTATGTGAAGTGATGGATGTATTAACTAACCTTACTGCGGTAATCATTTTGCAAAATCTGTGTATATCAAACCATCATTCTGTATACCTTAAAATTACATGGTGTTATATGTCAATTATATCTCAGTAAAGATGGAAGAAAACATGTAATTAATGTGTTAAAAGCTCTAGTATAAAAAGTCGGCAACATAATGAATATATGAGGAATTTCAGCAGAGAGATAGAATAATAAAGAATCAGATGGAAATGTAGAAATGAACAATATAGTAAGAGAAATGCAGAATGCCATCAACAGACTTATTAGTAGTCTCAGTACAACTGAGAATAAATCAGTTGAACTCAATCTATCAGCAACAGAAATTACCCAAATTAAAACAGAAAGACAAAAAGGCAGCAAAAAAAAAAAAACAAAACAAAATAGAGCAGAGTATCCAAAAGTAGTAGGAAAATTCCAAATGAACCAACACACCTGTAATTTTGAATATAGAAAAAAAAGACAGATAGGCAAAAAAATCATCAAAGGAATAATGACTAAAAATTCCCTCAAATTAATTACAGGCACCAAAGCAGAGATTAAAGGGGTTCAGAAAACACCAAGTAGGATAAAACACACACATGTATACACATCATATAAACCATTGAAAGCCAACAGCAAAGAAGAAATCTTGAAGCTAATCAGAGAAAACAGGCATATCACACATAGAGGAACAGAATTAAGAATTATAATAGACTTCTCATCAGAAACTCTGCAAGCCAGAAGAGTGTGGACAGACATCTTTAAAGTGCAGAAAGAAAAACAACGCTAAGATTAAAAATTCTATACCCAAGGAAAATATCTTTCAAAAATGATGATGAGGGATACAGATATGGCAGAATGAAGAGATGGTCAAATCCTAGCCCCCAAGAAACAATCTAAAATTGGAAGGGGGAAAGATCCAAAACAATAAATTCAGTCTCTGGAAAAAGACCAGAGGCAAACAACAGATGGAGAAACATGCATTTGTGGAAAACTGCAGAAATTAAGGAAAGTACTATGGGTACATCCTTGACCAAGGCTGCTCCAATATCTGTAGTGCCCCCTCACACCACTCCAGCTGGGCCAATGTAGTAGTGCTTCCGAGGAAGGACTGGCAATAAAAACCAGCAGTTTCACTGTTGTGGAAGGGGATTTGGTGCTGAGGACAGAAACCCCATACTCAGTTACACTGTGAGTGAGAGTAGCAAAATCAGTGGGAAACAATTGATGACAGCCCATGGGTCTATTACCCTGAGTTGCAGTCCCACTTGGGGTGAGCAGTAGACCGTTCAACTCATCAGAAATTTGACAAGGAGATCCTGGAGTTGAGAGAGCCAAAGAAGGGCTAAATGGGTACTCCACGGATCCCTGTTGACCGGGAGGCTGCGCACATGTGCAGGGAAGACTCAAGAATATCCAAGCTATCTGCACATCCCCAGTTGACTTGGATGCTATGCAGATCTGTAGGAAAGACCCAGGAGGACTTGGCAGAAAGTAAGACTGTGAATTTTTGAAAACTGAATTTTAAACATGTTCCCAGTCCCACACCCAGATACATCAGCAGAGGAGGGAGATCTTACAGACTCAAGGTGTCTGTGGACCATCATTGGTTGACCACCGTGCTATGCAGACACGGAGGAGCCTCTATAAAGCCAAGCTAAGACTGTTTATTAAAGTTTTTTAAAAACTGAGCAGAGACAGAAGCAGCCACACATCACAGGGAAGACAGATTCAACAGATTAAGTTCAGAAACATTACTAAAAACAAAATAAATGAAAACAAGCCAAACAACAAAAGCAAAATAAAACAACAGCAATAGTCATCCTCAAGGCAAAAACTCAAAATCATATTTGCTACACCATATTATCTAAGATTCATGTTTTCAACAAAAATTTATAGGACAGTGAAGAAATAGAAAAGTGTGACCTATATTCAGGAAAATAAGCTGTCAACAAAAATTAACTCTGAGCGGGTATGGAAGTTGTATTCAGTAGACAAAGACTTCAAAGCATTTTTTATAAAATGTTCAAAGAATTCAAAGAAACCATGGCTAAGAAATTCAAGGAAAATGTATTAACAGAATCAAATATAAGAAATCTTAAAAAAAAAAGAACCTATAAAAACGGTCAGATGGAAATTCCAGAATTGAAAGATGTAATGATTACAATGAAAAATTCACTAGATGGGTTCAACAACTCGTGAAATGAGATAATAGAGAAGGAATTAAGAATATTAAAGATAGATCCATAGAAATTATCCAATTCGAAGAAGAGAAAGGAAAAATGTGGAGAAAAATGAACAGAGCTTCAGAGACCTATGAGATATCAAGCATAAGCAACGTACATGTAATGAGAGTCCTAGGAAGAGATAAGAAATATAAAGGGGTAGAGAAGATATCTGAAAAAATAATGACCTAACAGCAAAACATCAAAATCCATGAAATGAGACTGACAGCAAAAGAAGAAATAATTCAACAACATAATCGGACACTCAGTAACTGATAGGACTAGAAAGAAAATCAAAGAGGATATAGAAGAACACCTCTATTAACCAACTTGACTTACCTGAGTTTTATGAGAACATCTAACCAACAACAGCAGAATAAACATCTTTTAAGTGCAGGTGGAACAATCTCTAGGAGATACCATATGCTAGGCCATAAAATAAGTATCAAAAAGTTAAAGAATTAAAATAATTCAAAGTATGTTCTCGGACATCAAATGAATTAAATTAGAAATCAAAAACAACAAAAATTGAAAATCCATAAATATTTGAAAATGAAACAACCCACTCTAAATAACTCAAGTTTCAAAGAAGAAACTGCAAATGAACTTAAAAAATAATTTTAACTGAACTAAAATGAAAACACAAGATATCAAAAAACATGGGATGCAGAAAATAGTGTTTAAAGAGAAATTTATAGCTTAAAATAGCTGTATTATAAAAGGAGGTCTTAAATCATTAATCTACATTTTCACTTTAATGAACTAAAAAAAGAGTAACAAATTAAATTCAAAGCAAGAAAAAAAGGAAAAATTTAAATTAGAGTGAAAATCAATAAAAAAGAGAAACAATAGAGAAATTTATTGAAACCAAAAGTTAGTTCTTTTAAAAGATCAACAAAATTGATACAACTTAAACCAGACTGACCAAGAAAAAAAGAGAAAAGACATAAATTATAAGAATTAGCAATGCAAGTGGGACATCACTATAGACCCTAATCAAAGTTTAAAAGACTACAAGGGAATATTCTGAATGACTTTATACTAATATATTAGAAAACTTAGAGAAAAAGGGCAAATATGTAGAAATTACCCAACTTGGTTCAAGAAAAAAATAGAAATTAAATGTACTTAAAACAAGTAAAGAGGTAAAGAATTTAAATTAGTAATTTTAAATATTCCCATTAAAAAAAAAAAAAACAGCCCAGGTCCAAATGACATCAGTGGACTGAATTTGATCAAATATTCAAATAGTATCCATTCTTCACAAACTCTTTCAGAAAATAAAAGAGGAAAGAACAGTTGCCAAATTTATTTTATGATACCAAAACCAGGCAAACACTCTGCAAGGAAAGAAAACTACAGATCAATACCCTTTATCAACAAAAATGTGAAAATCCTTAACAAAATATTAGTAAACCAAATTCAGCAACAAAACAAAAGAATGAACTTATATCCAGTACTGGGTTGAACAGTGTCCCTCCAAAATTCATGTCCACCTGGAACCTCAGCATGTGACCTTATTTGAAAATAAAATGTTTGCAGATATAATTAGTTAAGATGAGGATATACTGGATCAGGGTGAGCCTTAAAGCCAGTGCCGGGTATCCTTATAAGAGGGAGGAGAGAGCACACATGGAGACACAATGAAAAAGTCCATTTGAAGGTTCAGGCCAAGATTGGAGTTATGCTGCCACAAGCCAAGGAGCACGGAGGGTTATTGGCAACCACCAGAAACCAGAAGAGGCAAGAAAAGATTCTTCTCTAGAGGCTTTGAAGGGAGTATAGCCCTGCTGACACCTTAATTGCAGACTTCTGAAGTAACTGAAAAATTAAATGCAGAACTGGGAGAGAATAAATGTCTGTCATGGTCTTTTATCATGGCAGCCCAAGGAAACTAATAGGGATCCTTACCTAACACCATCCACAAAAATTGACTCAAAATGGATCATAGATCTAAATGTAAAAGCTAAAACTATAAAAATTCTAGAAGAAAACATAAAAGAAAATGTTTGTGACATTGTCCTATTTACAATTAGGTATAACACCAAAAGAATGATCCATTGAAAAAATGGGAGAATTGGTGTTCAGATTAAAATTTTCTGCTCTTTAAAGATACTTGTATTCGTTTTTCATTGTGACATAACCATCACCAAAAACTCAGCAGCTTGAAACAGCATCCATTTATTACTATAGATCAAAAATCTGGCATGGCATGGCTGGGTTCTCTGCTTAGACTGAAATCAAGATGTCAGCTGGCTATATTCTCATCTGGTTTGAGGTCTTTTTTAAGCTTATTCACATTAATGTCAGAATTCAGTTATTTGCACCCATAGGACCGAAGTCCTGAATTCTTGCTGGCTGTCAGTTGGAAACCATTTTCAGCTTCTAGAGACAACCACATTTCTTATCATGTGGCCCTCCTGTCTGCAAGACAGCAATAGTATATCGAATCTTTCTCATAATTTGAATCTCTTTGACTTCCACTTCTACAACCAGCCAGAGAAAACTTTCTGCTTCTAAAGGGCGCATGTGATTAGATTTGCCTACCTGGATTATCTCTATATCTTTTGATCAACCGACTTGGGACTTTAATTATTGCAAGATCCCTTCACAGCAGTACCTATATTAGTGTTTGATAAAATATCCAGGGGACAGAAATCTTGGAGTACCTTTATACAAGGGAAATTTGGACACAAAGACAGCTATGCATAGAGGGAAGACTATGTGAAGACACGGGAGGAACGCCGTCTATAAGCCAAGGAACACCTAAAGCTACCAGAAGCTAGAAGAAAAGAGTGGAACAGATTCCCCTTGTGGTACTTTGTTATGACAGTCCTAGCAAACTAGTATGTTATGCATCATTAAAATGTATCTCATTTATACTCTTCTCCTTTCCCCTTCTCTCTGCATCACTTCAAATTATGGATGTAATTGGATTCCACTATTGTCATACTTTCTAATGGTTACATTGAATAATATTGAACCTCTATTATTCCATAACATACAAAGAGTATCTCATCACTTCCTACTTTTATAAGATGAGCATCTTAGGGTCCACATCCCTCTTACACCTTTCTTTCAATCTTTTATCTCCAATCTCTTTCAACTATACCTTCACTTTTTTTCAAGAATGGAAATGTACATTCTGTTATAACAATAATAATTATAACATTTTTTGCTTTGTCTATAAATTGATTCTAACAACCAAAACCTGATAAGCTTTATAATTGTGACTGTATTAATAAAACTTATGGCAAGATTGTGTCGTCGATAAATTATTTCTCCTCTTATTACAATGTCATGACCCCTGTGCTACTCAAAGGAGAATGTATTTGGCGTCAAGGTTAAATGGCCCTTTCATCTAATGTTTATGATTCTCACTTCCCCATCAATTTTGTTCCTCTCTTTCTCTGAAACTTCAATTCATCAAATATTTGATTCCCTGGGTGGAATCTCTGCTTCATTTAACTATCTTTCCCATATTTTCTAAATCTTTGACAGCTTTTTTTTCTACATCCTGGAACATTTCTTTAACTTTGTCTTACAACTCTTTTATTGAGTCTTTTTTTTTCTTTTTTTTTTTTTTAATTTCCAGTTAGACTTAATTTCTAAGAGTTCTTTTTGTTATCTGATTTTTTTAGGCATCCTATTGTTGTTTTAGGAATGCAATACCTTCTTTAATTTCTCCAAGGAGAGTTTGTTTTGATTTGTTTTGTTGTAATTTCTCCACTATCTTAATTGCCTCCATTGCTCAGGATAAGGTGTTTAGTTTGCTTTTCACGGTCTTTCCATTTCATACTGCTGTTTTTCCTCAAATATTTGATGAATCCTTGGTTGACCATCTACATTTATGTACGAGAGAATTGAAAGGCTAACAAATTCTTGTGTATGCGAGTGCAACCTCTTTTTAAGGTAGACAGCCATAACTTCAAGATAGAAAGATAAGGAGGCAGCCATTAAACTGTCCTCTTACATGTGAGCATAAAGTCCCAGGCTCTGTAAAACTTGTCCAAATATTCTCAGACAACTGCTTCAAAACATTTAAAGAAGAATCTCTTCAGTTTCCTCCTATTGATAAATGCCCGACTGGCCGCCATTCCAAGGATTTTAATTATGTTTTGTTTGTTGTCATATCCCCAAAAAGAACTCTAAAAACTATGTATCATTTAGATGACTTTGGGTTGACATACAAAATATTTCATCATAAAGTAAACACTTGCTACAAATGTAATTTCTCGTATACTGTAAATAGTGAAATTTTTAAATAACCCTGTTACATCACTTTTACAGATCTCATAAATGTATCCAATGGAATCTAAATGCAATAATATTCGATACCCTCTATTGCCCATTTTCAAAATACATGAACTAGCTCTTCTTTATGGTAGATAACTTGTAACATCCCTTTTTCAACTTGGACTCCTATTTCTATTTCACTTCCCCTATGGAAATTTATTGTTATATTCTCATTTGTTATATATTTGTGCTTGAATAAACATATATTTTGTTGAACACTCAATATTCATCTGCAACAAAAATATATATACAAATTGGAATTATACTTTTTTCTGCATTCTATAATCCTAGAATCCTTTATTAACTTTTTCTTCTCAATTAAGCTATAATTAGTTCACAATTGAGCAAAAGTATAAATACAGCATATAACAACTACGGATACATAATTATCAAACACAAAATGTAAAAATGTCCCTAAATAAAAGGAATGATACGGGGCCCCTCTGTTCAGTTCAGCATCTTACGCCCTGCACAACTGCTGGGGGCGCCATTCAACCCAAAGCCTGTGTGAGCATCATCCTTGAAGTAGTGCATCTGTACAGGTATAAGCAGCAGCCACGTGTGGGATGTTTTGTTCAATCAGCTCATTTGTTTAGAATATTACTGACATATATTTCAGCCTCAATTTGGTTGCTATTTTTCTGGATATACACACTGAAAAACATTGTTCACATAAATAAAGAAATGAAAATGGAAGGACTTTTGTTACAATTCATGGAATCATCAAATTATTTTTAATAATCTATGAGTTGACTCTATCTGTGCCTGAAGACCCCCTCCCCATACCCCTTTACATGCAAGAGTAAGCATTGTGTGTGAAGGAGATACAGAGGTGGCAGGGGAGAACTCTGGTTTTGTTCTCAACTTTCAAATAGACCTTGTATTTGCAATTCTGCTCTCTTCTACTGGCCAACTCCCTGGGGTGTTGCTGGATCTACTGGTTCCCTCTCCTCCAGCCACTTCCTCCAGGTGATCACTTTTTTGATCCTGCTTCTTCAACCAATGCGGTTCAACTATTTTTCCTTTTCCGGAAATTCATTGTCATCTCTTACCTGCAGATCCCTACCATCCTACATGCTTTTATTAGTCTTTTACTAACCTTTTAATAAAAACTCAAGAGAAATATGAGAAAAAAATATATATATATCTTGAACCCAAAACTCATAAAAAGGCCATATTATATTCACCAGCTAAACTAAACAGACCATTAAAATATGTCCTACCCAGAGCAGTGAAGGTCTTTTTAGTGCCTGTTCAGGGCGGCCCAGCTGTTCCTTCCACCACTAAGCCTTGCCATTTTCATCATTAAAATGAACTTTGCCTAAAGGAGCCCACAAAGCACTACACTAGTGACTGTGATTAAAGTCATAGGGTCAATGAATACAAACCCATATCTGCTTTATCCTAGCAAGAATTCAGCTTTCAATTTTCCTAGCACCAAACAGAAGAAAAATTCCAAACTGCATTTACAAGGTAGTACCAATAGGGAGGAAAAGATCGCCTTTAGCAAGCACAAGCCTTTAGAAAGCACACCTGTTTCTTTGTTATTGATAGTGTGATTAATTGATCCTTAGAATCTGATTGAGAACATTGGTATATAAATCTTGTCACATGTACAGTTCCAGAAACATCACTGCTAGTAATGCATAGCATATTTCAACGGTTCCTGGCATGCATTTCTGGATTAGTGTCACATAGGGGTTCACGTGAAACAACAAGCGCCATTTGTTTATACAGTCACACTTCTATCCTTCATTTTACTTCAGATTCAACCTGACACGGGCTTTACGTATCAATAAACACATCGGTGTGGGTTTACATTTCTTCATCAGGTATCCAGGAACAAAATATAGGTTGATTCACAAGTAAAGGGGAATTAATGTCATGAAAGGATATTTTTGTTACCAAAAGAAGCAAATATTATTACTTATTCAGTGTGCCCACTACCTGAACTGTTCACTTGTTTATTCTCTCAGTCATTCCACACATATTTATTGGGCACCTAGTATATGAAGGACACTGTTCCAATGCAGTGGGAGACAATGATCCCAGTCCCTAAGGAAATTACAGCCTAGGGGAAAAATAACTAGCACATAAATAATAACAACTTCAAATAGAAAGACACAACCAATGAGATAAAAATGACGTAACTAGTCATAAGGAAACCACTGAGAAGTTGACCAAAGCCTGAGAGCCCTCAAAAAATTAGACAGAGGTGGAAAAAAAAATTCAAATTCATTGGAGATGTAAGTGTTAACAACATGGTGATTGATTAAGGACTGAGGCTTTACATATATGATATCATTTCATCCTCACTACAACCCATAAGGGAGGGTTACATTATCCCCACTTTACAGATAAGGACACTGAAACTCCCAAGAGGTTAGGTGACATGCCCAAGGCCACCTAGGAAGCTTGATCCAGGTTTCAAAGGCCAGTGTGCCTTCACTGCACACTGCACACACTAAGACCACACTCTTAGCTGAGTTACTCACCTGTCACTTAGCATCTTTGACAGGCATTAAGGCCTAGAGTTGCTCCATGTGAGGTAAGTGGGGAAAAGCAAATGAAAAATTTATTATGACTGAAAAATGTGTCTTTTAACTAAGGGAAAACTAAAACCTCTTACACTGATTCCTAAGTGAATTTTTGACTAACATTCATGTGTCTAAGTTCCCCAGTTAAAGTTCTAAACTGGCCCAAAACATTAATATTTACAAATGAAAACTAGCGCTGAAAATTCCACAGATTGTAAAGAACTTAAGGCAATGTCCCCCATCTTCCTGGTTCACATAACTTCATATCCAGTGGTCAGTTGGGAAAATAGGAAAGACAGCTCATAACTATTGGAACTCTATGTTTCTAGTTCACAGTAAACTACAAAATATTCGGTCTGACTAAACTGTTTCTTTGATTGCTATTTTGTTATTTCCACTATTATAACCACACACACACACACACACACACACACACACACAAATAGATTTTCACATATATAGATTTTCACATATATATGTGGGATTTTTGGTGGCTTACTTTTAACAAGCTGTTAAGAAGAAAATTCACTTTTTCTATCCTCTGAATGTTATCTAAAGGGAGGTTATTATCTAGAATCTGCCTTATTTTGTGTGTGTGTGTGCTGTATATACTTGTTTCAATGGATAAAACCAAAATCTTAGAACTGTTTGTATTTTTAAAATACTTCTTTTGAATCTATGAAAATCACAAAAATAATGTAACCTTTTCAAACTGTGCTAAATAATTTAGATCCAGTTTCTATTATTCTTTTGTCTCCTGGGTCACAGAGATATGGGTGGTTTGTAATCTAAGCCAGTGGCTCTCAAACTTTAGTGTACATTCAAATCACCTAGAGGGCTGCTGGGCCGGCCCACTGAATTTATACCACTAGCAACTTTGGAGGTGATACTGATGCTACTGGTTCAAAGACTAGCCTGTCAGAACCACAGCATTAAACCAATCTGAACAAGAAAGAGCACTGAACTAGGAATCAAGAGACCCAGACTCTAATCCTAGATCTGTCACTGTCTTGCCAGGTAACTTTACTGAAGTCATTTGACCTCTCTCAGATTCTGTTTCTCCATTAAATGACATACTTTAATTAAATAACTTCTAAAAATCCCATGTCATTCTATAATTCTGTAACTGACCCAGAAGATAGAGACTACTCGACCATGCATACCAAATGATTTGAAAGATCAGTTCTTAACAGCTAATCCAGTCATTCTGTTTCAAGAAAAAAATATGCTATTGTCCCATTCTGTCAGTTCTGCAATAATGCCATATATGCATTCCTAAAAATCATCACATTATGCCAAACTGTGAAAAAAAAAAGAGCATGATTTATGGGTAAAATGGGATTAGGGACACAACCCTAAAAAATGTTAATCAGTGACTCATAGGGAAAAAAAGATAGGAACCTAATAACAGTAGCAGGGTTTCCTACAGTTTCAATGGTTAAGCAATGCACAAATGCTACAATAAATATGACACTTTACCTTGGAAAAGACTTGAAGTTTGCTGTGGACTTGGGGTGGGAAGAGTTTCAGCCTGTGAATTATTTTGAAGTGGTGGAAGGAAGGTGATCTGAAATAGAAAGTTGTAACAGCAGATGTGGTCAGATGTAGCCGATTTATCTCACTTGGGAGTTGGCACGAACATCACAGTTCAACAATCTTTTGCAGCCTTAAACCCCGGGGCATGTTTTCCTGTCTTGGAGATGAAGGTCCTTCAAAGCATGCATCTACAGTAGATACCTGTTTCATCAAATTTGAAAATTAGGTCCAATGTGTAGCCTCCTTCTTCAATTAACTTCTGTATCACTGCTGGAAATACTTTGGTGACTTTCTCATCTGTGCTCACAACTTTGCCCAACAGTCGAGGGTTTTGAAAATTGCAGCAACACTTAAAGCTACTACAGCAGTCACTACTAGCACCAAAAGGACCTGGATTTGGCAATTTCTATTTAAGGTCTTCAAGTATAAATAGTGCTTTCCTTTTGTACATGCTTGGCGACTTGAACCAAAACGCTTAGATTCATCTGGGGTGTTGAATGAGGTGAGTTGGGGTTTTTTTTCTTTAATGTAGAAAATAATCACAAACTGAAAGAATAGGAAAAGACAACCTTCAAGGTTAATGCTACCTGGGAGATGTCTGAGGTGTGTCCGTGTGTGTGTGCTTTGTGTATTTCTACATGTTTTGGTTTATGGAAGAAATATGCTTAAGCAAACTCAAAATTCACATTTTACTAAAATTATTCCATAACATCATTCACATTCATATTTCCAAAACAAGTGCTTGGCAAAATGAATGCACTTCTGATGACAAATATTACAGCCTTGATGTTGGAAATGCCATAGGCTCAGGTATAGAATATTGCGAATATCCCATAGTCTCTCATAAGTGGGATTGAAGACATTTAGGAAATGACTTCTATTACATGGGGAACAACCCATGAGAGTCATGACTTTAATACAATTAGTCATAGTATAGATGAGGATGTAAGGGCTGGGCCTTAAAAGGAAGGTCCAGACTAAGGTCAGGTGTTTATTAAGGTTAATGCTACCTGAGATAGTTTCTGATGATGCTCAAAGATACAGAGCCATTTCCACAACAACTGAAGTTTCCAACAAAATTGGCCCTTTTTCTTCTCTTCACTTACCTGTCAGAGAACATGGTGCTTATCTCTCTCCAAATTTTCATCAATTGAAAACTTTCCTCTTGATTACCCCTGTGTAACTTCTTTATGGGAATTGTTTTCCCATACTTATTATGAACATTTTAATAGAATGTTAAAAAAAAACAGTAGAAGAATTTCAGAAAACAGCCATAGGAAATATTGAAGGTGTGTAAACATTTTCCACAAGCATAAGAAGAATCTGCCTGGGTGATTCAGACTCACAGAAGAAGAGTCAAAGGAGCAGTTTAACAACCCAGGTATTTTTCTTGACCTCTCTATTGCACTTATACGTCACATTCTGTCTGTCAGGAAATCCTGTTGTCTTGCATATTCCAATACATCTACAATTCTAAACTTCTCACCACCTCTACTGTTAATCCTCTGGTCCAAGCCACTTCCATCTTCCCCCCCCCGAAACAATAAACTAGCTGGTCTCCTTGCTTCCATCTTGACCCCTCTCCTAGCTATTCTCAAACCAGTAGCCGTAGCTGTCCTTTTAAGCTATGCAATGGTTCCACATTTCATTCAGGATAAAGGACAACTCATCTCCTCTCTCTTTCTCTCATATCATACTGGTTTGTTGATATTCCTGGAACATACCAGGCATGTCCCAACTCTACTTCAAGGTTTTGCTCACATATCACTGCCTCAATGAGAATCACCCTGACTAATCTATTTAAAAATTGTAAGCTACTCTTCAACTCTCCCACACACACATACGTACATTCACTCGAGTAATTCCCTTCAGATTGTTCCTTTTTATCCCCCCATAGCGTGTATTTCCTTCCACAATGTCAGGTAATTTACTGTGAACCATGATTATTGCCTATCATCTCTCTTCCCCTGACTGGTGTATGAGCATCATGAAGACAATGGATCTTCGCTGTCGTAATAATGTATTGTATCAAGAATAGTACCTGGCATATAACAAGTGCTCAATAAATATCCAATGTATGAACCATTTTCAAATTAATGGAAACTAATATGAGGAAGAAGTCTGTTGATCTTCATGATAGAGAAAACAAGAAATAAAGGGAAGTGTATAAAAAGAAAATAACAGAATAAGAAAAAACTTTTTTCAAAACTACTAAAATGAGCTACCTGGAGGAAACTTCTTTTGATTGACCAGGTGACTTTTGAGAGATAATATGGCTTCATTGGTTAATAACCAGTAAGGAAAAAGAAAAGAAGCAGGAAATATGGGGTAAAATCCCAATTTCTATTCTCAGTGAGAATTAGACATTGGCCATGTATTTCTACAGAGAGATCTCTGCTGCTCCTCTCTTTTTCAAAAAGGATGTCACTGGCTCAGTGGATTAAAACTTTACAACTTAATGATTTCCATCACTTCTGTCAGGGTGGGGCTTAACTGTATATAGCATTACATTTTATGCTATGAATACTTGAAAATACCCTGTCCCAATAAACTAAATGGAAAGTTCATGTGCACTGATTATTTACCCACTTTAAGGTGAGGGTGAATATCTCATTTCCTATTGTATAGAAATAAAATAACCAAAAAAATAAATCCTCTATTTTAATATACTTAGGGAGGTCCCTAATTAAGATTCCAGAGATAAATGAAAATATTCTACATGCAAATATTCTAGCTATTCACAAAGAACAAAAACATAAACAGAAATAATTTGATTTAAGGAGCTATTTTGTAGGTTTAAAAGGAGAAATTCTATATTAAACTATTATCAGTCTGGTGATGAATAGGCTTCATATGACAGAAAGAAAAATTAATACCATCATTTATCATCTAAATTGCCATTTTACACTTAAGCATTATAGGTAACCAAATGAAAATTTAAGAAAAACAAAATGAATTTTCAAAATTATATATGACTTTTTTTCAAGTGAGATTAATGTAGAAATTCAGATATAGAAAAGTAAATAAGCATAAATAAGCAATCTGAATAATTCTACCAAACCAACATTTCCCTTACAATAAAAATGCTTTTTAATCAGTAATGTGAAGGCTATTTCTTTAGATTTCAAATAATCTTGGTCAATATAAAAGCAACCCTAAGTCTCTTCAGAAATCAAAGTATATCTAAGGAAACAAAATTATATTTTGCAAAATTTATAAAAACAACAAAAATGTGATTTTTATTATTTTAACACTTATTTAAATAGAGAACTCAATTTAGAGATCGAATTCAAGAACTATTTCAAATGTATTTTTTTCACAATTTTTACATTTTAAATATTTAAAGGTAGAGAATAGGTGAAGGAAGAGTACAATAAACCACCATATTCCCTTCACCTAGATTGAACAAATGTTGATATTTTGCCATATTTGCATTAGGTCCATATACACTAACATATGTATAAATTTTTATGTATAGATTTTAACCATATTTTTGAACCTCACTGTATATTTTCCCAAGAGTGATAATTCCCTCTTCTCTTCTGTGTTAAATATAAACCATTCAACAAATACTTGTGAGTATCTGTTAAGTTCCTTGTGCTGATGCCACAAACAAGATTTTTCCCTGTAGTTAAAGGGCTTGTGATCTACTGAGTGAAGAAAAACACATAAACAAGTAGATAAAGTTTAACATGTTAGCAGGTGCTCTGATAGATTTATGTGTTGGAAAGTTCTGGAACATAAAGGTACAAGTAAGGGGTCAATTCAAACCAGGGGAAATGGGGAGAAGACAACCTCATGGAGGAGATGTACTGAAACCCAGAGGAATGCCAGCAGATTGGTTTTGCATATTCAGCCTAGATTCAGTGCACATCTTCTAATGGAGCAAGTGAGAGTGATATGGCTTAGTCATTCCCTGCACCATCTTCCCTGCTTCTGCTGTTCCTTTCACCTCTCAGCTGGATATACTAACATCCATCCATCCACTGTGTGTAGCTTCCTTATCTTTCTATTTTCTGACTCATGGCAGGTCAAGATAAGACAAGAAGTACAGTAACAAGTGACTATATTGTTTCAAATTAAATTCTAGATTAGTGGTTATCAAAGTTTCATCCAGGGAGCTTTAAAAATACTAATACTAACACTGGGTTCTACTCCTAGAGGTTCAGATTTCATTGGTCTGATATGAGACTCCCCCAAAATTACAATACGAAGCCAATGCTTCATACCACTGATATCATAGTAATTGTACCACTAGTAAGATTCTCCAACTTTAGAATACATGCACATTATGTAGGTATCTTGTTAAAATAACAATTCTAGTTCTGGAGCGTGGCCTGAGATTCTAGTTTTCTAACAAGCATCCAGGTGATGCTATGCTGTTGGTCTGAGGGGCCTAGTTTGTGTAGCAAGATTCTAGATCATAGCACTTGACCACAGCTGCTATTCTCTGAGTTGTCACAGTGTCACTTCAACCTAGGGCCTCACTCATGAGCCCACCACGCCTGTTTTGCCTCCTTTTTCCTCCACTATTTACCTAGTCTAGTGGTACTTAAAATATGGCCCTGGACCAGCAGCATCATGATGACCCAGAAGTTAGTGTGAAATTCAAATTCTCAGAACTTACACCCCAGACTTAATAAATCAGAAATTCTGGGGATAGGAGCAGCCTCCTGTGTTTTAATATCCAAGTGATACTGACCTAGGCTGTATGTTTAAGGATCTTTCCTCCTCCCCTTTTCGTACATCTGACCAACTACTCTCAATCAGTGATTCTATCTGATTTCACTTTGGAATCACTTAAAGAATCTTTATAATATGCCTAATCCCCTCCCCTGAATCTCTAGGAGGAGGTCCAGTTATGAAAATATTCACATGAACGCTCCCCAGGTGACTCTAAGATACACTTGGGGCTGAGAATCATTGTTCTAAATAACATCTGGGTGTTCTCTTATATGCAATCTCTTCCTTTAGCCAGTCTCAATTTCTGGAATCTAATGACTTATGAACAGATTTCCCAGATTATCAACTATCTTCCTCTTCCAATATTGTTGGCTGACTTCTGAATTCCCTTTCACAATAATTCCCATTGATAATATTAGAGGGACATGACTCAGGAACACTCAGAATCCCTTTTGCCTTACTCAATCTGAGATTAGGGTATCTGATCTGAAAATTTTCCTAAATGCATGCCTGTTCATTTAACTCATCATTTGTTTTTCCAAATATTGCTTTTTACAAGTTTGCCATGGGTCTGATTAAGGGCTTTCTAGTTGCAAGGGTGGAGCTACAACCAGGTCTTTTGTATTTTTCTCTCTAAGTAAACCTGTCTTCACACAGACTAGTAACCCAATCAAAGAACAAGCATATCTTGAGGTTGCTGCCTGCCCAGGCTCCCAAATGGTGCCTGCAGGTTCCCAATGAAATGGGCTGTACTGTGACCAGCCAGAGAAACATCGATTAGGTCTCAGCAAGTACAAAGGTGGGAGTACAAGCCTCTCTGAGATTTGTATGGTGGTCCTAAGTGTGGGCCTAATCCACATTGAGGGTGACCACACTTACAGGACCAGGCACAAAAAAATCCAAATAAGAAGCTAAGAGCCAATCCCATTCTTTCATTTCAAGCATAGCATTGTTTAAACTCAAAATGCTCTGCTAAATCATGTTGAATCAACCAGCTTTGTAGCTAAGACCTGCAGACTTTAATTACTTTAAGAGGAAAGCGTGGTATCCAAAGAAAGTTTCATTACAAACTGGCATTTGCTCAGAGGTGGAAGGAGGCCCAGAAATGAGGCTGTCTCGGGGTTCCTTTACTAAATCAAATGTCTGTTCATCCTTCCTAGTGACCAGACTGGTGATCTACATAATTAATATAGGCTCACATTGAAGTAAACATGAAATGATTAAACAGGAAGCATGTGAGGAGGGAAACAAGAGAAGGAATTAATGGGCAACAGAATCTTAGAAACAGGGGAGAGCACTACACGTTATTCTGAAACTAATTTTTGTTCTCGTCCAAAACCTAATTGGTTTTTAAACTTCTTTCTCCACAACAGTCCAGACAAGGTGGTTTGGAACATGTGTTATACACAAAACATTTACATCGTAGCTCTTGTAGCCTAGTCAGCAATTTGTGGAATAGTAAATTTAAAAAGCAGTACTGTAATAAAAATAATAGTTGCATAACCTGCATTCCTTACAGACCGAACTTGGAGGACCAGCAATAGAAATCTTGAGAAGCCACTACCATTGGCATTTAAACAGCAGCTCTGATGTGGTAGGAAGAGTCAAGGTAGGGATTTTTATTTACATTTATCGAGTCTGCTAGGAACCAGGCACCACGCTAAATGCTGGGAATGTGCAATCTCATTTAACAATAAAAGAAACATCTATGTAAACTCTCTGATATCCTCATGCAGGACACACAACACAGGGGGCTAGTAAATGAGAACTATTAAGCAAAGCGATGCAAGATACGCATGCCCCATAGGGGTGGGATAGAGAGGGTGGGAGGGAGACGCAAGAGGGAGGAGATATGGGGATATATGTATATGTATAGCTGATTCACTTTGTTATAAAGCAGAAACCAACACACCATTGTAAAGCAATTATACTCCAATGAAGATGTTAAAAAAAAAAGAAAAGATAAATGACATCAAAGTTGGGGAAAACATTGATACCTGCAGTATCTCTTGCTTAAAGCCTCCTTGTCTAGAAATTATGAAATTATTCTTGCTTGCTTTTTAATGTTCGATTAAGAAATTAAGTTAAAAGGAACAATAAACCCCTTTCCTGAAGTTTTCTTCATCAGGAAAAAAAGTTATGTTTGGATGCCAGCTCTGATCCTTCCTCAAATGAAGAGCTATGGTTGGATGTCACCAAGGGTCCATAATACAGGGTGGAGCCTACTCAGGGGTCTTTTCCTGCCCAAGACAGAAAGAATCATACATTTGCCAGGGACTGATGTCAGAGTGAGTTATACTATATTTAATAGGAATCCTGAAAGAAACACCCAAAACCCTACTGTTTTTTCCTGTCTCATCATCTCCTAGAACTTCCGTTGAATAATAGTTTTTGTTTGTTTGTTTGTTTCATTTTAAGTTAAGCAAGACCCAGCCCATGAGAGGAGGCATCTGGTAATTTTGCTATTGTCCTAAAATACAGCCCTTTGAGGAAGGCACTAAATGACATCACCGTTAGCACAGGGAAGGAAACACGCTAGGAGAAGCTGACTTCCTGGTTATCACCACAGGCAGTGAAAATCAGAAGTTGAAGCCAGGAAGTTCATCCCATATGTGTGCCCTAGACACTTCCCTGCACCCCTGTCATAGGGGTGGTGCCATTTGCATATGGACGAATATTTAGTAAATATAAATTGTCTTTGGTCATGAGTTCAGAAACATACCATAGGCCAACAGAAAATCAGAAAGATGGAAAAAGTAGGGGACTCAGGACAGTAATTCCTAGCAATACTGTAACTGATCATCAAAAGGGAAGGGATGGTTTTTTACTAACAGAATCAGTCTGGAGGGATGTGGAATTTGTAGTTCATTCCTTCCTGAAGTTTCAATTATTTCCAGGTAATCTTTTTATTATTAGTATTATATATTAATAAAGACTTATACCTGAACCAGGTATAAATCTCAATTGATGTTTTCCTTCAAGACCTAGAACATATGCTGGAAAGACTAGTAAGCAACCCTTAAGAAATGGGTCTGGGGGCTTCCCTGGTGGTGCAGTGGTTGAGAGTCCGCCTGCCGATGCAGGGGACACAGGTTCATGCCCCGGTCCGGGAAGATCCCACATGCCGCGGAGCGGCTGGATCCGTGAGCCATGGCCGCTGAGCCTGTGCGTCCAGAGCCTGTGCCCCACAACGGGAGAGGCCACAACAGTGAGAGGCCCACGTACCGCAAAAAAAAAAAGAAAAGAAAAGAAATGGGTCTGGAACACAGCCTGAACCCTTTGAGCTGAGTGCTGTTGGGCAGCTTGACCTACCTTCCCCTGATTCCAGGAATAATACTGGAAGAGGAAAGGGACAAAGGAGCCGTCCTACAAACACAGCTCTTGTTTCTTGAATTTCATTTTCATGGAGACTGGTGTCTGACAGAGGAGGTGGGGTCTACTTTCCATAGACAAGTGCTTGTATTTTCTCATTCTTATTATCATGGGCAAGGTGCAAAAAGGAGTAGAGAATAACTACAATGCAATTTTTTTAGGTGTAAATTTTGAAAGCTGGATGGAATTTTGCTGGACATCTTGCATTTGGAAAGCTCATTATCTTGGCTCCAAAATTAGGAAAGCATGTCTTATTTTCTGAAATAAACATAATTTTTGTAACTACAAAACATTTAAAAAATCAATTCCAAGGCTGGACAAGTTTAACCCAACTTCCTAAAAACCATTGTGTCACCCAAGGGCAGTGCAACGGAACAGAGGAACAAAATGTGCATAAAATGTCTCTCTAAATAAGTGCAATTGGCAAGACCCTTTATCCACCACCTCCCAGCACCAGGCACGCCCTCCAAACAAGGCAGACAATAAATAGGAACAACATGGTAAGGCTTTGCTCATGCCACACATCTGTTCACTTACTTGGATTGTGTTTTATATTTAGGCATAACAAGTTTGGATTGTCTTTATGTACAGTGACAGCAGTGCAAAGAATGTTGTTTGAACTCTGAATTGTATAAATACGGAGACATGTTGATTTGAGAAGAGAAAACAAGGCATGTGAAAATTGGCATAATACCCATTTTAAGAATTATAGACTCTTCTTTAAAAAAAAATAGACAAGAAACTCAATGGGCAGACCACCCACAAAGTACTATTAAGATCTAAACAACATGAAGAAAAGGCAATGTGCTCTAGCCAGTACAATTTTTGAAAGCATTAAGTTTAAAAATCCTTTAGTTTAATCCAGAGACCTTAACATAGTTCCTAAAATTACAGACTCCTTTTGGGTATTCACATATGTGAAATAAATCGGGATAATTAGATAAAGATAATAATAATAATAATAGTTGCTAGTATATATAGGACACCTTCTATGCACCCAACTGAAACATCATACATGTTACCTTATTTAGTGCTACAAAATAACCCCCATAAAATAAATATTAAATGAAACAAGACCTCATTTTTCAGATAAAGAAGCAGAGGCTAAGAGACTAAATAAATTGAATAAAGTTCACCTAGCAAGGTCAGTAGTAGAAGATGGATTCAAACTCAAGCCCATCTGTTTCTAAGACATGTGGCCTTGTCATTACAATGCCCTGACACTCAAAAACTCCTTTCTACAGTAGGTTTAATTAGCATACAATGAATCAAATTCCTTATTAACAATAAAACAAGAATACATAATCGAAAATAAGGACTCATTTCCTAGAAGAAGAAATTTCATTGACATAATCTTCCAAGGAAACAAATAAGCAATTAAATTAGGCAAATGTGCACTCTATTTAAAAGAAACAAAAAGAGGAAAACGTCCAACAGTAATGCAAAATAAATCTGTCTCAAGCAATGAAAAGGTAATGAATAGAATGATCCAAGTGTTTTCTGTCTATGAGTTAGCTGTCTGCAGGGCTAATAAGTGTACCTGTCTTTAGAGAGACTTTAATTAAATATGGGGCAATGCCCTTTGCCCCTATATTTCTCTGATGATCCTGGCCACCAATACTGATTCTTTTTTTCTGCTTTCCTACTGCACTTAATATCTGAATGACTCATTAACTTTGTATTATAAATTTACTTTTATATGTACAGACCTCTACCGTGAGTTTTAAGCTCCTCAAAGGAAGCAAGTACATTCTGCACCTCTTTGTATGTCCCATAATGCCTTGCACATAATAAATGCTCAACTAATCGTTGGTTTAATTCAGGGCAAGACTTCTGCCACTAAGATTATCCAGACCCAGCAAATTTGACTAAAATGTAAGATAATTGTCCTAGCTACCTGGGCGACCTTTGAGACATTTTGCAATGCAGCTTGTATTTTCCGCTCAAGGTGTCCAATATTTTGCAACGAACATCATCCTTTTCCTCTTTAAGAGACAGATCACCTTATATGAGAGTAGTAGGTACAGGTGAAGCTTCCTTTTTATATTAACTCTGTGTTTCAAAAGTTGTATTTCATTTTAATTTCTGCCATTCAAGAATTCCTCAAGGAAGCTCTAAGGGGAACAACAGATTACAAGATCCACTGCAAAGCAGAAAAGATCATGGCTGGACCGATGGAAAAAAGGGAGTGGATCAAAGCTTGAAAAATAATGCCGTAAAGAATAAATCCCGGGAGAGTGGACCCTTAAACCCCATAAATCAGAGCAACCAGAAAAGAAAAAACGGACAAAAAGAGAGAGAAGATGAAGCAATGGGACCAAGACATTAAGATTTGTAAGTGAGAGTTAAGGTTTAAGATGTTCTATAAACGTTTATTGAGTGACTGAAAGAATGAATGTATAATATCAGAGTTCCTGCACTTCATTGAGCTCGGGAGAGCAGAGGCGTAATGATAGGCTAGTAAAAGGGGATTGAAGGTCAGAGTTAAAAGGCACTTAAAGAATACAATTAGGCTGAAACAACCCAGAGTTCTTTGGGAGCTGTACAGAAAACCTGAACATGTTGTATTGCTTTTGAAAACTCCCAAGAAGTTTTGGGCAATGTTGGCTACGAAGCAACACATTGAAGAGTCATGGTCACACTGTACCTCTCAAAGTCATCCAGGTGGTTGGATGGAAACGGGGTGCACCACTTAGCAAACTACTTCACCAGTTGTCTCTATGTGTGAATTTTGAAGCTGCCAAACCGTACATGAATGGCATGTTGGCCTCGACAGCCACACAAGTGCAGTGAGCCCCTGACTATAGCAGATGTGCTGTGTTCGCACAATATCCACAGTGGCTAGAGGGCAGCTCACTTCCTCAGAGGATGCTGGGTGCAGCCACTGCCGGTGACAGCAATAGAATCAGATAGGTTCTGCCCTGTAGTTTTTAAGTGCTGCCTGCTTTTCAAAGGCAGAGCCTGCAAATAATACAGGAGCTAACAATTTTGCAAAGGAAATGCACTTGCAATATGGAAACAAGAGCAGCTGGATATCCAACTGTGTAAAGAAATTCAGAGAGCTCTTCTTTTCCCTCAAATTGATATTACTCACCCAAGTTTTATAGAGTCAAAAGCATATGCTTAAGTGCTCACAACCATATAAATGGAATATTCAATTCCACCTACGTGGTGACATTGTGAGTTTTTTGCTTGGATATTCCTGATGAGTATTATAAACCAATGGCTCTGGAGGTGACAATTTTAAATTAATTTGTAAAATGAAATGTTTCGTACATGCAAATATGTATGACACTGTACGTAAAGAAACTAAAACAAATGTCAAGTACTCATCATTCAGATTAAGAAAGAACCAGTACAATTCAAGTGCCCTCTTTCTCTCTCCATATGTGTAGCCCCAGGACTGGCTATATAATTTGAGGAACACAATGCAAAATAAAAATGCAAGGCCCCTTGTTCAAAATTATCAAGAATTTCAAGACGGTGATAGCAGAGCATTAAACCAAGCATAGGGTCTTCTAAACTTGGGACCCTGTGTGACTGTACAGGTGATGCCTCTGTGAAACTGGTCCTAGTAGTTCCCTCTGTCATCACACAAACAGAGAGAATCCCTACACTGAATTTTCTAGATATGAATTCCACAGTTTTTGTAGGCTTTATTACATATGTTTAAGTATATTCTGCTTTATGTATGTTTGAAATTTATAAACATGCTATATGTCCAACAGGAGGTTTTTGAGATTCAATCATGTTGGCCTGTATGGTTGTCATTCATCTATTTTTATTGCTTACATTGTGCCAAATAATTAATTAATGTGGGACAATGTATTTAAACATTTTCCTATTGAAGGGCGTTTGGATTGTGTCCAGTTTTCTTTGTTTGTTTCTATAACTAACAGTGCTTCTAGGAACGCTTTTGTGCCTGTCTCCCAGTACACATATGCAGAAGTTCCATATGTTTTAGTTGTGTCTCTTGTAAAAAGCACAGAACTACATTTTATTTTTATGAAATCTGACAATATGTCTTGTTTCTGATGAAACTGATCCATTTACATGTACTATGTGATATATTTTGATTCATCTCTATCATGTTATTCTATGCTTCCTGTTTGTCCCGCTTTGTCCATGCTTCTTTTTTTTTTCTATCTTACCTTGATTTTTATTTCAATTTTTCTCTACTGATTTAATTTAATCCTTTACTACTTTACCCTTGGAATTGTAGCATACCTACATGTCAAAGTTGAAGGTTAATCATTATCTAAACTCTACAGCCAAATGATGCAGAAGCCATAGAATGTTTTAACTCTTGTCTACCCTCCTCCAAACTTATAAGATATTGTCATTTAGTATTTTCGTTATGTCTTGTTGTTTTGCCCCACAAAATAGATGTTGTTAGTATTATTTTACACTGACTTTATCTACATGTTTACAACTTCTTTGCTCATCTTCCTTCTTGTAGGTCAGACATGCCTTCTGGGGTCATTTTTATCCCTCCTGAAATATAGCTTTTGAAAGTTCTTTCATTTAGAGACTTTTAATGGTAAACTCTCAGTTTTTATCTAAAAATGTGTTTTGTTTTGAAATACCATTTTGCTTGGTAAACAATTAAGGATTGATAAATACTTGTCTCAACACAGCATCCATGCTTGTTATCAGTCTAATTGTTGTTTCTTCTCTTTTCTCCCTGAATCATTTTAAGATCTTCCCTGTGTTTGGTGCTCCTTGGTGCCACTACAATTGCACAGAGGTGTAGATTTCTCTTTATTTATCTTGTTTGGAATTATTTGTGCTTCTAATCTCTGATGATTCGAGTCTATAATCAATTCTAAAAACATCAGGTAGTTCTGAAAACTACCTATCCAAATATTGCTTCTCCTAATTCTCTCTGTTGTCTCCTGCTAGAACTCAAATTTAAAATATTACATCTTCTCGTCATATCTTCTATTTCTCTTAACCTCAATTTTATATTGCCAGTCTCCTTGTTCTATGAGCTACATTCTGGTTTATTTCTCTATATTTATCTTCCTATTTACTAATTCTCTCTTTGGCTCTGTCTAGTTACTGCTAAACCATTCATGAAATATTTTATTACAACATATTTTTCATTTTTGAGTTTTATTGTGTCTTTAATAGGCAAAATTAATTCAAAGCTAGAAACTAAGAGAGACATGTTTCTATTTCCCCAAGTTCAACATTTGATCCTAGTCCAGAAGGAGGCTTCCTGGGGCATGGGTTGCTGGAGAATGAGACCAACTAGTCATTCTATTTGTCTTCAGTTCAACAAGTTAGTGAAGATGACATTAATCATCTCATGCAGATGATAGCTCTATCATCTCTGTATCAAAGGGGTGCCTTTTGCATGGTGTTAGCAAGGTTCTTTTGACTCTGCTGTCACTTTTGAATGGGTAACAGGCTAGGACTGCCTAAAATCCAGCAAATGCAGAAAGGAAAAGGCAGCAGATCTTTGGTGAGGTCTGGGCAGTTACAAACGAGTGCTTGAAGATGTTGAAGCAGATTAGAGGAAGATGTGGAGTCCGTGTAGCCAGGCAATGTGGAGGAGGAAGAAGAAGAAAATTGAAGTGGAAAAAACGATAGGCAGTTGACTCAGTCCTAGTGGCTTGGTGTCAGGAAATGTGTGATGGAGCCATTAAACTTAAAACCACAAAGCACTGATTTTCTTAGAGAACTCTTTATCCTCTAAGATTGTGTGTGTGTGTGTAGGTATGTACATGTGTAGCTTAAAACCTATTTTATACAAAATAATATACATATTTTAAACCTAAACTATAGGGTAACCTTAGTATCATATTTGATATTTAATAATACTATAATACTATATGCTGAGAACATGGTGGAGATACAACATGCCAATTACATTTATAGCAGTCATACCAAAAATGAATATTTCATGAGAAACATAAAGGAATTACTTTTCCAATTTCTTCATTGAGGAAAGAAGGCTATCTTCCAAAGAGGCAACTTAAAGGGGCTTTTTGGATGTTGTAAAGGGCCATCAAGTTTATTATTCATGACATAAATGGAAACTTTTTAAGTAGATTATGTTCTGACATAAAGGATTCCAGTTAAGACACCAGATTGCAAGGAAAGACGCAAACAGCTGCTGCAGCTTTGAAACTGTACTTACTGCTCAGTTGTTCACAAAAATGTTTAGATCAACTTCACTACTTTTAAATTTTCTGTAGACAAGTGGCATGGATGCATTACAGGCCCAGGAAACAGTTTCAGAAACAATCAAAGGCTGACAGCAAAGCCAGGAAGTGTTCAGGGGACAAAACTTCCCCTTCGTGACCAAATGAAGCACTCACTACAAAAACCAGTATATCACTGAAGAAAGCATGGGCAGCCAACCTATGAAACAAAATGAAAACTTCAACCATAATGAAATCACTGCTCGTGTTATAGCAAGAAGCAGTCCCCAGAGAATCAATAAACAATTTGGTTTCCAAAGAATATGAATCCCACTTGCCAAAGAGAATCAGAGGGACCAATTTCTTTTTTGATGTTATTCTCTTTACCCAATTTCTGCTTCTCTGTGGTCTAGCCATCCTTCAACACCTAGATCAGCTTTCACTCCTTCGGAAAGTCTTATCTCATCAGTGCCTTCAAATTCCTGTAGCACATAGTACGTGCCTCCATTTGTGTTGTGACCTCGAATTCTGTAATTTGCATCACTACTACACCTGCCGTATAATTATGTCAGCCAGAAAACTTCAGAGGTTATAAATCTTGCTGTTATACCCCATCTCATTTGTTGTTTTAACAATTCTGTCATGCCAGTGGGAAAACGTTATTACTATTATGTCATTGTACATTTGACACATAGAAGATAATAAATATGAGTTAAATCTGTTTAAATTTTTGACAAGGAAATGAAAGCCCATGTTTCATTCACGTTTACACAGTTAAGAAACAGTAAAACCAGGCCTTAGCACCTAGATTTTCTGATTCCAAATCCAGAGTTCTTTTCCATTGTGAGCGCCACCTCTCACAGTCTTCCTTGTTCTTACACACTCACACAAACAAGCACATACACACTCACACACACACACATTCACACCACAGCTTACCTGTAAGATCGAAATCTCTTACCTACAATGTTGAAATTCTGCTACAGTGTGAAAGACTAGTGAGAACTGGTTTCTGGTGCACCAACAGTGAGGCTCACAAATGAATTGTTTATTGAATTGAAATAAAAGAAATACCTACTCAATGACAATAAACATGCTACATTATCCTGTGAGGTAACTTAAGTAAGCTATAGTAAACCAAAGTCCTTATTTCCTTTCTTAAAGCTCTGCTGTGTCCTACTGATATGAAGAAAAGGACAAGAAAATAACCCAGGGGTGACCTGAAAGGAAGGTATAAAATCCGGAGAAATGAGCTCCGAAGACGATTCAGCCCACTTTCCCTTATGCCCTTCTGGGGGAATTTGAACCCCCTTCTCTGCCAAGGCTTCACAGCTGCAATGTTGGGGACCACCAACAGAGGTGACGTTACCCCAAAGAGGAGCAGCAGTGAAGGAGGAAGCGGGGTCCTGGTGGGTCCAGAATGGCCTCCATAATCTCCCAAATCTTTAGCTTCTGCATCCATCCCAAAGCGCTGACTTTGGGAATATTCCTTAGACCCCTCGGTGGGGTGTCACTCCCACTACAATGCTGACTAAGGTAGCAGGTTTCTTGGTGATCTCAGATAATAATACCCTAAAAAATAAACGTTTAAATGTTTGCTGGTGAAACATATCATCTCTGCATAAAAATGCACCCCTTGTAGCAGACCATGCTGGTGGTCTCACTAAGTTTCTCTAGCTATTACCCTAGGCAATGAATATTTTCAAAAATAGTATTTGGGAGTTGCCAGTTAAATCAGCTAGTCTGAGGTATCACAGTCCTTGAATTAGCTGATTGGAGGGAGGGGGCAGGTAATGAGCAAGAGTCAGAAGAACAGATGGAACCAAAGGAGCATCGCCAACCTCAAGTCCAGAATCAGGATTTTTATCAGGTTCCCTGAGGAGTGAAGTGACTGCGCCCGAGGGCAGTGACATCTAAAATAAATTAATTAAAAGTGCCTACAGAGTGGCCAAGCATTACAACTGTTTTTAGTCTGTTTCTAAGAATTATCTCATCACTAACTTACATTGGTGATCTTGTAAATAAACAAATAAAAAGAATCCCAAATTATGAAGGCTCTAAGTTTTTATTCTAACATATAACAAATGAACAACTTTTTTTTTCAAGATAAGAAACATCTTGGGAGTCATGTTTATTGACTCGAAGTGCTCTCCCTCGGAATTACAGGAAAAACCTAAAGGTGTCTCTAAGGCTGGTCGTAAGCATGTTTTGGACATGAATAAGTTTTTAAGTATTAATAATAAATATGATTATTATAAAAGCACTGTGGATAATGATGTATCTCATTTAGTCCTCACAACAGCCCATGATATTATTTCCATTTTAAAGCTCAATTTTTAATTCTCTTTCAATATTTAAATTTTAAAATTTTAAGTTATACCCATTTGAAACTCAGCAAAGTTTAGAGGCTTTCCCAAGGATGCACAAGCTACTCTGCGGTAGATACAGTCTGGATGCAAACCAGATCTTCTCATTTTAAATCAAGTTCATCTTGGAAGTGATGGAGGCATAAAAGGATTCCATGTCTTTTAACCGAAATCTAGTTCTCGTTACACAATAGCACAGCTGACAAATTAAAATATGATCCCCAGAGGCTCATAGGTGAAAATAATGACAAAGATTTTTTAATGAACAACTGTTGTTTAGTTCAAAGGAAATCATGAAGCCGTCTCATGTCTAATCATTTAAAGGTTAGAGACAGTGGAAGGATAGGAACACTTTCTGGGCCAGTTTTGGATCTAAGTATTTGTATGATTTGATCAGGGTTTCTCAACAGCAGCACTGTTGAAATTTGGGGCCAGATATATCTTTAATGTGGGGTCATCATAACATATTTGGCAGCATCCTGGCCTCTACCCCGTGGATGCCAATGGTGACAACTGAGAACGTCTCCAGCATTGCCTCCCTGGGAGTCTAAATTAGCCTTCCTCCCCAATCAAAAACCACAGGCTTAGAGGAAGTATGATTTTATTCTGTGCCTGAAAGAAGTTCTATTTTTTCTTAATTGTAACATGTTACTGAGAAATGTTCCAAACTTCCTTCAGATGTAGAAGAAATTCAAGAACAGATTGTTCTCCCCACTAAAAGAATTGCCTTAACAAATACTGCCAATATGACTGTCTTATAGTTGATTTTGAATTTCCTGTCCTTTGAATTCTGCCATTGATGGCACATTCACCGTAGGCTGTATCCTGATGACACAAAACCACGCTGTGAACAGTAACATACTTGGAAGATATTAAACAGAAGGGGAATTTTTTTCATCCACATAATTGTAGGTGGAATATAACAAACATATGAAATGTGATGCTCGGTGCCACAGTGAGATACCACTACGCATGCATTAGATTGGCTAAAATTAAAAAGACTGACTGACTATACAAAATGTTGGTAAGGATAGAGAGGATCTAGAACTCTCATACGATGCTAGTGGGAATGCAAAATGGGGCAAACACTTTGGAAAGCAGTTCATCCATTTCTTAAAATGAGAAACTCGGGGCTTCCCTGGTAGCACAGTGGTTGAGAATCTGCTTGCTAATGCAGGGGACATGGGTTTGAGCCCTGGTCTGGGAGGATCCCACATGCTGCAGAGCAACCAGGCCCGTGAGCCACAACTACTGAGTCTGCGCGTCTGGAGCCTGTGCTCCGCAACAAGAGAGGCCGCGATAGTGAGAGGCCCGCGCACCTGATGAAGAGTGGCCCCCACTTGCCACAACTAGAGAAAGCCCTCGCACAGAAATGAAGACCCAACCCAGCAAAAAATAATTAATTAATAAACTCCTACCCCCAACATTAAAAAAAAAAAAAAAAGCATGTTTATCCTCTTTTCCATATTTGGCTGCCTTGGGTATCGTTTCTTTTTTGGAAAAAAAAAATCTATAGGACTTGAATACATAAGTTAGGTGAATTGTACCTTTGAACTCAGAAAATAACTACAATTCTGTGGTTTACAATAACATTTTGGGCTTCCTTTGTTTCTCTCTAACAATGGTAAATTATATATTATTATGTCACAAGTTAGGCATCACATGGATTTAGGGTAAACTGACTGATTCTGAGCCTGCAATATCAGGCTCTTTCTGCAGAAACTGAATATTACTACATCTGGCCAGTGTAGAAGTAAATGAAAACAATATATTCAGAGACATTTTACCCTATTTATTCTTCACTCCAAGATCAGTTACTATCTTGAGGCAAATGATATTGTAATCCAGAATGAGGCTTGGCACATAGGAAGTAAAATGAGGCAAAAGACAAACAAAACTGGTCAGAAGGAAGGAAAAAGGAATGTAATAGACAAATGAACTAGAATAGGATGAACTTCACAAAAATCTAAATTTAAAAAGCAAGGTTTCCAGGTACAAGTAGACAAAATAAAGGCAGGGGCACAAATATCAAAAGAAGGGTCTCAAATAAATATATGTAAACTTACCCTAATTATTTTTTAAATGGAAGTAATGATAGCCAAAGTAAAGAACATACTGTGATTTAAACACACACACACACACACACACGAACACACACACACATCATGAAGGGAGGAAGCTTGCTTTATGGCTTTCTAACTCTGTGATCTTGGTCAAGCTATTTAATTCTACTCCGCTTCAGTTTCCCCTGTTAAATGGGAATAATACAATAAAACCAAAGGGCTGTAACTATATGAATTAATGAGATGAAGTTGATTGAGCCCTTAACAGAGAGTGAGGAACATTGTAAATACAATAAATTTTAGACAGTATTATAAACTTTATTAGGCATTATAATGGGGGAAAAACTAATGGAGGAACATATCAGTTACGCTAAAGAAGTATTAGTGCTACATGCCTATATCACTAGTATTTACAAAAAATGGTAGTAGTCATATAAGGGAAACTGAGAAAATGGTCCTAAATAATCCACAATAATATACGTGATCCAAATGATTAATATTAAAGATATTAGATGGGGCTTCCCTGGTGGCGCAGTGGTTGAGAGTCCGCCTGCCGATGCAGGGGACCTGGGTTCGTGCCCCGATCCGGGAAGATCCCACATGCTGCTGAGCTGCTGGGCCCGTGAGCCATGGCTGCTGAGCCTGTGCGTCCGGAGCCTGTGCTCTGCAACGGGAGAGGCCACAACAGTGAGAGGCCCACGTACCGCAAAAAAAAAAAAAAAAAAAAAAAAAAAAAAAAAAAGATATTAGATGAAACAGAAGGGACCCGAAGTGAAATTAAAACCCATTTTCCCAAATTGAAAGACAGTTAAACACAGATTCAGAGAGGGCCTAGAAAACCCCCCAAGAATAATGCCAAAAGAAAGACATCACCTAATTGCCAGATGTTTAAACCTGAAAGATAAAAACCTTATTTGGGAAGGGGAGGGTGGGACAAATTCAGAGAGTAACATGAACATATATACACTACCATGTGTAAAATACATAGCTAGTAGGAAGCTGCTCTACAGCACAGGGAGATTAGTTTGGTGCTCTGTGATGACCTAGAGGGGTGGGATGGGGGGGTGGGAGGGAGGCTCAAGAGGAAGAGGATACATGTATACATATAGCTGATTCACTTTGTTCTACAGCAGAAACTAACACAACATTGTAAAGCAATTATACTCCAATTTTTTTAAAAAAACATATTTTACAAGCTGCAAATGAGGGATAAAGGCTTAAGAATTCAAAAAAAGGCACATGAAATTCACTCTCTGAAATTTACAAAAAGAAAGCCAAGAGAACTAGAGCTATCGCCACAAATACCGTAACTGAGGAAGGGCATCTCTGTGAATACAAGTGAAAACGCTTTCTTTCTAAACTCAAGATGAAACAATGGCAAAGAGCAATAACAAACCAGCAGCAGCAAAGATGAAGGCGGGAGGTAATGTATATCTGAGGACAAATGAAAAGTGATGCCTTAAAAAAAATAAGAGACTTTTAGAACCTGAACAAATGGCAAGCTTAATGATAGAACTTTAAATGCTTAAGTAGATCAGACAAAACCATGTGCAAGAGGCAGAGAACTTGAGCATCCCCTGAACCACCTCCCATAGTGTGCATTTTGCTCTGCCTAGTTTTTACTTGCCCCCATGACTCTTTTCCTTGCCTTCCACCCTAGCTTTACTTCTTTTCTTGACCAGGGCAAGATCCCTCCCCACTCAGAGCCTTGAACCTGTGGATTCCACGCAGGACGCTCCTCTCTCAGAAGAGCTTGACTCGTCACCGTCCAGGTCTCAACACAAGTTCACCTCTCATCAAGGCTGTTTATGGCCACCCAAACTAAAGTGCCCCCCATACACTTTATCACACTTATCCCTTTTCTTTTTCTCATAGCACTTATTCAAAATTCCTTACTATTTTATTAGCTTATTTATTATTATTTTTTAAAGATCTAGTTTTTCCGAGCAGTTTTAGGTTCACAGCAAAATTCAGAAGAAGCTACAGAGAGTTCCCATATAATCCCTGCCCCACCCAACCACAGCCTTCCCCATTGCCGACCTAACCCACCAGAGTGGGACATTTGTCACAGTTCATGAACCCACACTGACACCTTTATATCTCTTAATTAGTTACTTTGACTTTATCTTCTATATCACTCACCCTTAGAATATTAGATTCATGAAAGCAGAAACCTTGTCTGGGGACTTCCTTGGTGGCGCAGTGGTTGAGAGTCCGCCTGCCAATGCAGGAGACATGGGTTTGATCCCTGGTCCAGGAAGATCCCACATGCTGCAGAGCAACTAAGCACATGCGCCACAACTATTGAGCCTGTACTCTAGAGCCTGTGAGCCACAACTACTGAAGCCCACCCGCCTAGAGCCCGTGTTCCGCAACAAGAGAAGCCACTGCAATGAGAAGCCCGCGCACCGCAACGAAGAGTAGCCCCGGTTCGCTGCAACTAGAGAAAGCCGGCGTGCAGCAATGAAGGCCCAACGCAACCAAAAATAAATAAATAAATTTATTTTTTTAAAAAAACAAAAAAACCTTGTCTGTCAGGCTCACCAAGCCAAAAACAGTACCCAAAATTTTAGTGTTTTAGTCAATATGTGTTCAGAAATTGAATTTTTAAAATTCCTATGATGTCTCTGCTTCATTTGTTCCTTGACCCCACAGAAATTGCTTTGGCTTCTTCCTTCACTCTTCTTTTCCTGGACTATTACAATCTGCTCGTGATTGTTCTAATTTTTTTATTGGGCCTTCATTCATTGGACCTTGCTCCATACTATTGGTGAACAATTTTTTTTGAGAGACGAAAATATAATCAACTATTTTCTTACTGACACTGACTTAGGTACAGGGACTCCTTGTTCAAGATAGTGTACTCCAATTATGTGATCATTTCCTTTCTTCCCTGAGGATCCACCAAATTTACAGTAAGGAATAAAAAAGGAACAGTCCGACATTAACAAAGAGATTAGGAGGGGCAGTAAACCTGAGATCAACACTATCTAAAACAACTTGCTTTATTCTGGACTTATTCTGAGCCCACCAGTCAATGAAAGGCTTTGTTCCTCCCCAAATCTTTTAAAGAACCTTGAATTATGAAGGCAGAAGTGAGTGAAGAGCAGAGAAACATGCATGGTTAAGCTTGGCTGGCTGATATGTTATGAGCCTAAAAATCAGAACTATAAACTACTTGGTTCTCCAAATTTGCTACTTGGTTCTCCAAATTTGGGGCTGTACTGTGAGTCAAAGCCTCTTAAATATCTCACTGACACATTCTCCAACTTCTGATTTTATATGTGCTATGGGGGCTTAGTGGGTAATTGGATAATATGTTTCTCATTTTTTTAAAAAAAAGTATAATATTTATCAAGCATCTTAAATATTTATGAGGCAGAAAAGATCTTTTCTGGTCTCCGGTGTTCAGAGGGCTGCAGATAAACCATCACAGAATGTAGATACCCATCATATTTTTGGAGATTTACAATAAACAAGATAAAATACAGCTCCATAGAAACCCCATGTCACAGAATTTACTATGCAGCAGTCAATTCTGTATAGAGTTTCTCCACATTGCCACTACTGCTAGTTTGGGCTGGATAATCCTCCATCGTGGAGGACTATCCTGTACAATGTAGGAAGTTTAGCTCATCCTTGACCTCTAGATGACAGTAGCACCTCCTGCTCACCAGTTGTAACAATCAAAACTATTCCAGGCATTGCCAAATGTCTTCTGGGAGGCCAAATAGCTCCAGTTGAGAACAACTGGTATAAACTCATCAATTTGGTGACCTTGAAGAGTCATCCAGAAGACTGGGGTGGTGATGATTTCTGTATTTTGCAAGCACACACCTACTTTCTAGAATTATGCTCCTCAATACAGTAGCCACTAGACACACGTAGTCTTGAAGCACTTGAACTGTGACTAGTCAGAATTGAGTTGCGCTGGGAACATAACACAAATGCCAAATTTCAAAGACTTGGACCTAAAGAAGTAAAGCATCTCATTAAAAATTTTACATTGATTACATGTTGAAATGAAAATATTTTGAATATATTAGGTTAAGTAAAATATATTATTAAAATCAATTTCAACCTTCTACTTTTTAAATGCAGCTACTAGAGAATTTGAAATTACAAGTGTGGCTTACATTGTATTTCTGTTGGGACTGTGCTCTTCTAGGGAGGCAAAGCACTTTGCATGTGAAGGACTTTTGTTTCTCATTAAGCCAACAGTATTCAAAGAAAGTCCATGGTGTGTGCCTAAGGTTGCATTCATTGCTTTTGGCTACATCTATCTGAGGTAAATTCGTTGATGTCAAGGGTTGTAATTTCATTTTGCAGGTAGAAAAGTAGAAGCTAAAGAGGTAAATCACCTAAAATCATTCTCCCAATTGTAATGCCAGAACTAATTAAATACAACCTATTGCTCCCCATCCCCAAATAGTTTTTAGTCACCAGATATCTTTGTCCCTAAAAAACAACCAGTATTTTCCTTCTTCTCTAATTATTATAGAGATAAAAATCAAATTCCAAAGAGAACAATTTCCAGACACCTTAAGACAATAAAGCCAGCATTTGTTTGAAGAGAAAACAAAAACAAGATGGGAGACTCAAAAGGCATTACTTTGTATAATAATTTAATTAATATCATGTTGAGAAAAGAAAAACATTTTCCATCACTTTTGACTTCCTTTTGTGGAGACTTAGGCAATCTGTTGTAGTCACTGCAGGTCTCTTGCTTTTTATAATGCATGCTGGATTTGCATAATGTGCTATGATGCCTCATGGGCACTCACTTAAGATCAACTGAGTTAATTTGCTTTCTTAACTCAGGTTTAGGTGTTTCATAGGCACTAAACTTAAGATCAACTGAGTTAATTTGTTGGCTTAACTCAGAAAATTACAATCATGGTTGCCCCATTTTCTTTTAAGCATAATTGTAATCATGGTCATTTGACTAAGCAGAGGTCCAAAATCTGTGTCTATTCTTCACCAGTTAGAAGAGCCAAAGACACAGGAAAGGAAAAATGCCACAAATGTGTTACCTGTGAACAAGAATGACAGGTGACAACTATTGCTAAAACTAGTAAGTTATGTTGAGTAGCCATGGTCCAACATTTTTCTAGCCAAGAGGGTATAATCTGCTAAAAGACTTATTACCCTTTCTAGGAGGCCACTCTTATATTCCTTCACAGTACCCGGGGTATCTGAGAAATGTTGCATGCCTTTGAAAAAGCAAAGATGACACCCTGATCAAGAAATATGCAACCGAGACCAGTAGAAAGCAAGACTGAATGGGAAGGCTCATTTCAGAGAAAGAGAGGAATTCAGAAGAGGCCTCCCAGTGCATATGAGTGTGGCATCTCCAAGAGAGGCATTATATATCCACCAGACTATGTGATTGGAGGAGAAAGCAAGGCTACCAGCGTGGGTATATATTTACGTATTCACATTCATTTATTTATTCATTTGTTCTCCTATTTTTCAAAAAACATGTGTCAGGCACTGTGTTAAATGCCCTGGGTTTCTTGGTAAAAGGAAGAGATGAGTAGGTAGCAATAGGCATTAATCAATACCAGACAATTACTATATTAAAAAATGTTTGCAACTTGAATTTGAATACCCACAAATAGGAATGCTGAACTGTCTATCAGAGCAATATAGTACAAGTGTTTCCAAATGTTGCTTTATGCTGAAAGAAATACTATATCCAGCCTTTTGTGTTACGAGTACCAATGGTCTAATTCTTTCACCATTTGCTTATTCATTCATTCAATAATTATTTAATTCAATTTGTTTTCCTGAAATAATTAAATTGGTCAATGTGTCTTCCTCTTTGGTTTTGATAGAAGATTCATTGGCATGAGAAGATCTGCAGGAATTAATAAAAACTGCTTCTTATTTTTCTTATATCAATGGGATGAATTACATCAATTCATAAATTTGATTTTTTAAACATAATACATTATGAAAGAATATGAGAACTTGATGAGTTGTGCCTAGTTGAAATTGAATGGATTATATCGACTCATAAATTTGATTGTTTTTAACATCATACAATCATGAGAACATATGAGGACTTGATGATGTGTGCCTAGTTGAAATTCCTCGGCTTTCAGCCACGAGCACATCTGACCAAAACAAGCCAATGAGTCTATTCCTATTCATCAGATAGCTCAGCTTTGCAAACTCTAACAAAAGAGTTTCTTCCATATTTCCTTACAATGCTGACCTCTCCTTATTCCAATATCCGCCAAACCATTTAAAATTCCATAAATGTTCAAAGAAGCATGTACCCCAAATTAGAAACACTATTCCAGTTTCATTCCTCTAGCAGATATTATAGAAGCCAGATTTTAGTGTTGTGGTGTTTGTAATTCAGAGTTAGTAATAAGCAATGAAATGGCACCAACTTGAGTAAGTCCAAGGTAAGATTTGATCTGCAGGCATGGTGCTTCTTAGAAGTGGGTTCTAGTGAGAAATGTGACTCATGCTAATAAAATTAACTCCAGAAATCAGTGCTCAAGGCTCTACTAGGCTAAAATTCCATTTATTGCAAATTGTGCTATTTCCAATTTCTTTTAGTAATAAAATGCATGAATAGCCCAAAAAGGCTATAAATAGTCAACAATGCCAAGAGCTTTTTATCAGAAGCTCTAGTAGAATGGAGGGACCAGAGCTCTCTGATCCTGTCTCTCTTCCCTTGGGCAATACTCCACAATAACTCATTAATCATTAATAATTTCTTTGCCCATTTAGTTTCAATGAATACATAAATCAACTGTTTACTCTAGGATGAGACATGGGAAATTGTTTGAAGCCAAAATTCTTTTGGGCATTGGCAGTATGTAAATTACATCCTCTTCTGTTTGAACTCTGAATAAACAAAGGAAAAGAAGGAAGAAAGGAGAATAATAAGACTCTGAGTGGTAGGTAATTTGTTCTGTGCCTTTGTTTATCTAATGTTGTACTTTTAGGTTGGTTCAACACCATGTTGATAAAACAAAAGAAAGTGATGCCTACTGACTTTTGACCAGGTTCAGTGTTGTGGCGTACTGTGAAGGTGAACAGTTTCTGTGTTTGAATTTCATCATTTTATTTTTTCCTAAGCTGTTCGGTAGTTCAAACATAAAGTATTTAGTTTAAGTAGACAAAGACCGTAGATGTTATCTTATTTACTGTCCTCAACACTATATTGAACCAACCTAAAAGCATGACATTAGATAAACAAAGGAATACACAGATTACCTAAGGTTCAGAGTCTTATTTTTGCCATTGCTTTGTCAAAATAAGATGTTATTAGAAAGAAGGTAAAATGCAACTAAAATGACAATAAAACAGACAGACATAACCCCATCCAATATAAGATATTTGAAGAGTACGACCACTTGTCGCTTCAAAACAAACAAATCCAATGATTAAATGACTGGTTTCATGATTACAAAATGCAAAAATAACATCTTTCAACTTTGACGCAGTGTGAGTGTTACTTTCTCACCTTGGTGGCTTGTAAAATGCCATCTTCAACAAGATCTAACATAGTATAATCCCTTCTGAAAACCCTGGGGGAATTATGTAATATAAGTAATTCAGGAAAGTGTCAAAGTTTTATTTCTTCTACCCTTAGGCAGGTTCAAAATACTCTTTAAAATTCCTCACTATCACCAAAGTTTAATTTATGACTGAGAGGTCTTTGAAAATCCTACCTGTCTCTCGGTTCCAGGCAAGGTTTTCCAGTTGAAACTGTATCTCTGACTCTACTGTGGTTTCTATAGTGACAATCGTGTCTGAGTTGCATAGTGAGAAGATCTTTGGTACATTCAATAGGACCGGAAGTGGCTTCACTGCACCCGTGCTCTTTGGCCTGATAGAGCCCTGTGACATTAAGAGACAGATTCTCTCTGAAAATAATATTCCTAATTTTATCTTTTTGGAAATGAGTACAATTATAGCAAATAAGAAAAAAAAAGTTTACAATAGATGTGTATGATTACAAGTTTATTCAAACAGACGAATAAACCTTCCCTCTTCACCAAGAAAATAGAAAAAATATATATATATATATATATAAATGCATGTGATAGAATTTTAGAAACAAAAGTTGGAAGATATCTTTGAGATTATCTAATCTGCTATTAATAAATACACAGTTAAGCAAAGAGAATATTAAAGAAAAAAAGATCATTTCCTGCTTCCTGGGAATATGCACTACCGAAACATCAATGATGCCTGCATAAGAAATAGGCAGAGACAGGCATCAAGGAGGGGACGGTTTTTTTTCTCAGTTCCAACACATCGGAGGTAAAAATTAATAGGCAAAGTGTATCAAAAAAACAGATGCTCTGCTGAAAAGCCTTCAGGCAGAATTGCATCAGCTGGCTTGCTCTGGTGAGGCAGGACTTTAGCGACTCACAGAATAATTGCTACATACCCCAGCTGAAGCATTTTACTGTACCTGGCTTTACGCTCAGTCAACCATCCGTTGATGGGGAGGGGGTAGCCATGGGGGCTAGAGTGACTGCCAGAAGATGCATGTGACTTTAGATTATGTTCCTTTTAATTTGAAAATTGCCATCTCTCTGCTTCCTAAATGATCAGAAGCCTCAACAATTCCTTCCCTCGTTTTTTAACCTAAGTGAAAACAGTGACAAGCATTATTTGTAGAATCGTAGGACTCGGAGAAAGGGTGTGATATAATTCTTAAATGTATAATAGGTGGATATGTCAGTAAAAACCACAGAAATGGTCAGAACGTTGTAGCTGAAAAAAACAGAAGTGATTAAAATAATTTCCACATACAGATAACTTATGATGAAATTAACAAGGCAAAAGAATGCAAGGATATTATGAAAATTATTTTAACCTAAACAAAAACCTTTTTTATATCTCCCATAGTATAGTAGCATTGCCTAGTACAGTGGTTCTCAAAATATGATCCCTGGACCAGCAACATCAGAGTCACCAAGGACCTCGTTAGAAATGCAACTTCTCAGGCCTCTCCCAACTAACTGAGTGAGAACTCTGGGGCCAGAAATCTGTGTTGTAACAAGCCATGCAGGTAATTCCCTTGACTGCTAAAGTTTGAGAGGCTCTGGCCTAGTACAGTTCTCAAATTTGGGTATATTGTAAGGATTACTGGACACACATTAATATTTCTGATTCAACAGGACTCACTCTGCAGAAATTTTGACTCAGTAGATATTTTTAATCACACCCTTTGTGATTTTGATCCAGCAGGACATCTGACCACAAATTTGCAAACACTGGCTTAATGTTTAAGAATGTGGTAAACCCGGTTAAAAGCATACAAATGACCATTTCTTACCTCTAGGCTAGTTAGCTTGGAGCTTGTTTGCTCATTGTAAATAATAATGACACCTATTCTGAAGGATGGTAGTGAGGATTAGGGGAGATAAAGTATAAAATTGGCACAGCAGGGTGCCCGGCACAAGGCAAGTGCTAAGGCAATGATAACTTAATATGGCCTATCAGTTTCCACATGGTTGACTATTTATCATAAATGCCTAAAATTATCAATAGCCTCTAACTTAATCCAACAGGGTAAAAACCATTCAACCATTTGTAGACATCTCTGGGCCTCCTTGAAATTCAAAAGAGATACCAATTCACTAGTCTTCTCCAAGAAACAAGAAACTATCAAATGAAAACACAGAAGATTCTGTTTTCTGTAATTTAAAAAAAAACTTTATTTCAAATACAACAAAATACTATAATAGTTAAGAGCACAAACTATGGTTCCAGAATCCCTAAGTTCAGACCCTGGCTCTGCCACTCATGGGCTATATGACCTTGGTGAAAACCCACGTACCTCGGTTTTGTCAGGAGTAAAATGGGGATAATAAGAAGTACTTACTTCATGGCATTGCAGGGAGAATTAAGTCAGTTAATTTAATGTATGTCATGGACTTATGATAGTGCTAGGTATAAACCTTCAACAAAGATTAAATATAGTTATTACCCAGAAAAATCACCAAAGTTAGTTTTCTATGTACTGATTATGGTACATTTGGAACCAAATTCAAACTTGAATTCTTGTCTTAGTGAGTCAATAGAATTACTAGTAAGGTAGCAATGTTTTAATTATGAATAAATGCAGATTTTGAAACTTTTACATTATTAATACTGAGTACACATTTTAAAAATGAGAACACCTTCTTGTTTGCCCCTAAAATGGAGACTTGAGTAATGCCTCAGGTCAAGGGAACTATAACGGCATTGCATTATCTACTGTTGAGTACTCAGGAGTGACTGGAGTCCCATTAGCAGACCTGAATAAAGTGTAAAAGAAATTCCTCTCTAAATATATGAGAAACCATCCTGATGACCTAGTTTTTAATTAAAATTTTACTAGATATGTAAACTCTGGGAGAATCAAAGGCACGGCTTCACAACTGAAATAAATCCATGTTTGATAGACTTACGATATCTGAAAACCTAAAATACTCTGACAGTAAGCCAACAATAGTGAAAAATAACTTGTAAGCAAACTGCATAAAGAGAAACAGCCACCATCATGCATTTGCCAAGAACACTGTATATAATCCCAGATAACTTAAGAAAAGGTAACCTCTTTGCAGCTTAGAAACCCACAAATTTTTGAAGACCTGGTTCACCTTCAAATATGTCATATTGGAAAGTCAGCCATGGTAAGTTCTTTCAACATTTAATCCATAAAAAGAAGGTTTGTATTATCCTCCATCTTGTTTCTTATCTTAAATAAAATATCTGATAAACCTTAGGAGGCATAGTCCATTGGGGTTCCTTCTAAAATCAAGCATAAGTCTTGCATTATATGTTTTGAGATATGCATAAAGCAATAACGTCACAGCACGCACTTCTCAAAAGCTCAGTCACATTCCACTTCTTTATGCAACTGATAGCCTTCGAATAGTAAGATATCAACAAAGACTTTCTTTCATCTTTTGTTGAGAAAATTGCAATCATATCATTACGTAGCATCAAGTCTTAAAATTGGTCAATTTTAGTCTTTTATTGCAAGAAACAGGTTCTTAAAATGTAGACTATCAACACTAGATTATCTGCAAGCATCTTACAGCAGACTCAAGATGCAAGTTAAAAAAAACCAAAACAGTTTGTATGTATTGGAGGGCATACTGAGTTTTCACATCTACTAGTAAAGTTAAAACGTTGAAAATAAATATTTGCCTAGAGTCATTTTTCACTTTTATTCAAGTGTTAGGGTAGAGAAGGATTGGGTAGAATTAGTTTAGGTTAGGTCTAAGATAATACTAGGCAAAATTTCAAAATGAATCTAAATTTCCAGATCCCTTCTTGAGTTTGAATTGTATGAGACTGACATTTTTGTAGTTAAAAAAGAGTGAATTTTGGCAATTTTTATGATTCAACCTTAATACATCACAATGCTCTCTCTCCCAGCATACAGGTGCCAGTTGCTTTTCTCTTATATAAAGCCCCAAATCCCAGTTGTATCACATCACACTGGCTTGTTGGCTTTCAAATCCCTCATACTTCAAAATCAGCTATCACCTGCTCCAAGTAAATTCTTAAGCAGAGGAAGTTTACATAAAGTTAAGGACTTTCGTCCATGAGGGAAATATTTATAGATGGGTCTTCCGAGAGTACTTAAAACAAACTTTATACATATGCCCATATAGGTCATTACAGAGTATTGAATAGAGTTCCCTGTGCTATTTAGTAGGTTCTTATTAGTTATCTATTCTGTATATAGTAGTGTGTGTATATGTCAACTAAAAAAGAGTGGATATATGTGTATGTATAACTGACTCACTTTGCTGTACAGCAGAAACACACAACATTGTATATACTATACTCCAATAAAAAAATTAATTTAAAAAAAAGGAAGTTTGTCATTATGCTCAACTCAAGTCTTTCTGAGGAGGAATGGCTTGGATAAATATCACACTAAATTATTATTTTTTGTTATTTTGTCACATCATTGTGTTATTAACAGCTCATAGTGATTTTAATTATCATTGTTAATAACTACTAAATATATCCTATATACCTAATTAAAAGACAAAAATCATATACATAGCCAAACTCTCTACCCTACATACCTACAAAAAAAAATACAAAACAAAATTATTTCACTGTAGCTACTAGCAAGCCTGCATGTTATAATAATGGAATTCAAGCATATACCTATAGAGGTCACTTCTCTTTCAGTTGAAGTCTAGAAAAATTGTTGGCAGTTAAAATATTTATTTAACTCAAGAGTTCTTTGGGTGATTTCTTTTCATTTCAGACCTATTCTTCCAAGTGAGCCTAATTCAAACTTATGAACATGTCATGGATAAAATATTTTTGATGTCATTTCAAGTTTCTGTTTCCTTATCACTAATCCAATTCCTCTCTGCCCGGCCACATCTGCCATTATTTTGTATGAGAGTCAGCGTAGCGTGATGACAAGAAGCCTGGACCCCAGGCCTGTGGAGGTTTACATCATGGCTGTGCCACATAGCATCTGTGTGGCTTTGGGAAATTTACTTGACTTTCTGTGCCTCAACGTCCTCTTCTGCAGAGGAAGGCCAATACTATTTATCCCATAGGGATGTTCCAAGGATTATGTGAATTCAACTAAATGAACTAATATTTGTAAGTGTCTAGCAGAGTAACCGGCCTACAATTCAATGTTTGTTAAATAAACTGTAGCCACTGGAAAAGGGGGAGGAGAAGGAAGGAAGCTATGACCTAGGAAACTGGTCCACCTGGGTCAAAACATTGAAAAAGTTCACGCTTTCTAGGAGAAAGAGGCCAAAGAAGTAGGGAAATCCTGTGCCATATCAGGTCCTAAGCCTCAGAAAGGAGAGGCATTTTATACAGGATGAGAGAAAAGAGAAAAACAAGGGTGTTATTGTTCCAATAACCAACTTGCCCGGTGTTATCCCCACAGCTCAAAGGAGCCATCGTTAGGCATGGAGAAAGCTTAATTTATCACTCCTGTGTCATACTTAGTCCTCACGTTGTGTGTCTGTGACCCTGAAATTCCTGCTTGTATTTTTCAGGGGTGGAGTGTTGATCACTGGATCTGGTTGCAAAGCTTTTCAGACGAAGTTGTTTTAGTAACAGGGTAAAGGGACCATGGAGACAAGGGTGATCAATCATCAATAAACTGGCGGTTACCAGGGGTATCCCACTGAGATAGTACAGTGCCGAGAGAGTTGATATGGGGCCACATTAACGAAGTCCATCAGGTTTGACCAAGTCAAGGGAGGAGAGACCACACATCACTGTAGATATCAGAGCAGACGTGCAGAGTCCTCAGAAACAGAACCAGACAAACTACACCCCAGGGGACATCAGCTCTCCCACCTCTAAAGACCAACTCCACCATAACATATCATTTCTCCAAACCCCCCAAGCCCACATTGAAGGCGAGCAGGAGGAAGGAAAGACTAAATGAAAAACTAACTTGTCCAAGAATGATAGAACTACCCAAGAGGCTGCTTAAAGTTTTGCTAAGTTTACCAAATTAAATTTCATTTCATTTTCTCCACTACCCAAAACAGTGGGACTCATGAAGAATATTATATTAGCTCTGAAAAATAATGAAACTGTATCTTCTTTGCACTTTTGACTGTACCAGAGGTAACTTGCTCACCCTGCTAAAAACACAATGGGAGAAAGGCGCATTTGATTTTTAGACTAATTTGGACCATTTAAAGACTCTTTTGTTTCATAGAACTATCTGTAAAGGGGAAGACCATATAATATAATGTCCAGAGCACACACTTTGGAATCTGGTTGCCTTAATTCAAATTCCAATTCTATCCCTTTCTTAGGTGGGTGCCCTGGGGCAAGTTATTTAACTTCTTGGTGTCTTAGTGTCTACACCTATAAAAAGAGGACAGCAACCTTGCCTACCTCACATGATTGCTGTGACACAACTCATGCCCATCATGATGGCACTGCTCAAGCAAAAACTCGAAACAGTGCCTGGCATGTAGTATGTGCTCAGCTAAGATTAGCAATAAATACACCATTCAGTAGAATTGTTTGGGTCAAAAGAAAGTGGATATTCAACCAGGTAACATTTAAAGAAAAAGATTCTTCCAAACTGCCATTTGACAGGAATATGGACAGCCCTCTAGCCTGACTTTAAGTGGCATGCATGTGGTTAGACTGCTCTTTTAAAAGTACCCTTTCATTATTTATGTCCACCCTAACCATGTACTTTATATGATTTTTAACCTTGAATTTACACAGTGATTCTGTAGAAGTGGAGATAAGGGCAGGTTCTTTAAATGAAATTACTTCTTGGAACCAAATGACTGGGAATAATTTACTTTGAACTTAGAAAAGCAGAAAAAGTGGGATTTTCATTAATTATTTACCTTTTATCTCTCTAACCATTAACCCAGTGGTTAGAGCATTGTCTTCTTAAGATCTGGAACAATTTGAATGACAGGTGGTTGGAAGAATTTTACAAACTATTAGCCTTGTTTATTTGTTTCCATTTGATAATGAGTCTGCTAATAGTCATTTGGTAAACATCTATTGATTGCCTACCGTAGTTTGACAATATACTAGGTACATGATGATGGGAGAAGTTAGGGGAGAAGAGGGAGGTTAAAAGAAACAGAGGATACGTTTGCTATTCTCGAAGGTCTCCTGGTTTAGTTCTAACTCTCTCCCACCCAGCCACAAGCCAAAGAGAATGACCATGAAACAATATATACAAAATAACATTGTAAAAAAATGAGTAAATACAAATGCTAAGAGGATATGGAATCCAGAAATAAAGGGGTAGAAATTATTGTACAGAGTCAAGGTACATATATATAAAATTATTTATTTTCTTAAACTTTATACCAATCTTAAAAGAAAAGTGGTAAGATATACATTGTATGTATGACATTACATATATATGTGTATATATATACACACATTTATATATACACACACACACCAGGACAATGAATTGGCCTTTCTGTTTTAAAATCTGTTATTTGAAGCAACCTGCAGAAGAATGGACCTCATTCCAGAAGACTATAGGAAACCAATGCTGTGTAACTTACTTCAAAAATGTATGAATTCAAATCTAATTTCTACCTTCCTTATTTTTTTAACCATAGTTTCTCTCTTTAACCTGCAATTCACATATTGATGTTATCTGACTGCATTGTAGATATATAAAATAGACTACGTAGGCTGCATGAACAGTGAACAAAGATGAAAGCTCAGTACCATACATAAATATTTCTAAATTATGATATAAAAGGAGAATACTGAGAAACATAATAAAAATGCACTATTAATAACAACTCAGCAAATAATTATTGCATTTTGTTGGTTTGAGATTTAATTTTACAGAGTAGCACTCTTCAGACTCTGCCTGATCATGTCCAATGACCATGTCCAGTATTTTGAGGGCTAACTCATTCCATTATTTGCTAGTTCTCTTTGTAAGAAAATATGTCTTTATACTGAGCTCACATAGCCCTCTCCAATTTTAACTTGTTGATTCCCTTTAACCAAACAACATAAATTGATTTTGCCTAAAATAGTAGCCAATACAATGGACATAAAATAATCAGAATAAGAATTTCACATTATTGAATGCTTACCATATCCCATAGAGCTAAGTATTTCACCCATATTAAATTACTTAATCCTCACAATAACCACATAAGGTAACTATGATTATCGTCCCCATGTAACCACTGAGAAAACTCAGGAATAGAGTTAAATTAATTTTCCAAGGACACATGGCCAGCACTTTAGCCACAGCAAGCTCTAACCTCAGACAGTCTGATTACAGAATCTGCTGTGCTGCCTCACCAAAATAGTTAGGCAATAAGACCCATGGCATATTTAACAGGCCTGCATAGGAAGTATTACCACATGCATAGCCCTCCGTGTGAAGGAGCATTTCGAAGGTCAGTCTAAATCTGGATTCTGTCCTATCTTCCAAAATAAATCAAGATTTTAAACTAGTCATTTTACAAGCATGTGAGGCAGAACATGAAAAGCTAAGGCAGAGGCAAACACAGAGCAAATGAAACAATGCTGGTTTCCAAAGGCAATAGCTGACACCCATTAATTTGAGAACTGCAGTCTTCCTTACATATAGTTGATGAGGGCATCTTCACTGAGCACTGAACTTTGAGCAATTGCAGCTGCAGAGTGCAAGAATTCCCTGTAAACACTGACAAGAAGCAGGAAAAAATGGGAAGTGGTCATCTTAGCACAGACCAGTGAGACACAGTAAATGTTTGAACACATTTTATGGAGTGTCAGCAGAACTTAGAAGCTGAAAGAATAGAAATCTGAAATAAGACAAGCCCTTAAGCAACATTAGTTAAAAACTTCACCAAGCTCCTAGTGAAAAGGAAATGAAATCAGTCAGTTCAACAATATAGTTTTTATAATTGGTTGCATATATACTTATGTTAAAAATAAATGCCAAGCTACCCTTAGAGCCCAGCAAGCAGTGACCCAGCCCTAGGTCTAACTCATTAGAGGGCCCAGTTCTGGGAGTTTCTGGCTGCACTTTCCTTCAGCCTGAGCTTTAGAAGAAAGATGTGATAGAAGGCTGCAGCCAATCAGCACTGGACATGTTGTACAAGAAAATGTAAACTTGTATGTTTGTAAATCACCAAGATATAGGGATTATTTGTTACCACTGCATTACTTAGCTGACTGATACAATTAGTTACCTTGGATGTGAATGCTGCGAGTCTGGATGTGAAGGAGGAGAGAGGTAGGAAAACTCTTCTTTTTTTCCCCTTTTTATTCTTCTGGATTTTTTAAATTACTTTTTAATTATTATTATGGTATTTTATTTTTCTACCAAAAAGCTGATTTTAAAAACACAGTGTGGATTCAGATGTACTCAGTTAAACATTTGACTTTTTTATATCCTGCACTAAACAACCATTTTAGGTATTATTATATAGCTAGCTAAAGCAGGGAGACCTTACCCAAGTGAAAAAATAATAATAATATTTCCTGATTATTAAAGTAATACCTGTTGATAAAGGAAAATTAGAAAATGCAAAAGACCTTACAGGACAAAATGCAAATCATCGTTAATCCCACCATCTGGAGATAACCACTGTTTTGGTAAATTAGTATTTGTATGTTCTTTCTCTTATGGTTTCTATTTATATAATTACAAATTGGCAACATTTTGTAATTCAATTTTGCATTCTACTTTTTCACTTAACATTATTTTCCCAAATCATACGATATTTTTTGAAAATATATTTTAATGTATACACACCCTACCATTTAATGAACATACAATTGTTTATTCAGCCATTTTCCTATTATTAACTGAAAAATAATGTGATGGGATCATAATTGTGACATAACCAAAGAATCAGATGAATGCAGACAAAGAAGCACATAGTTCTATTTGGGACAATAAAAGGCAGCTTTAAAGAGGTGGTGTCCTGTTAGACGGTTCTGAAAAATGGCAAGAATTTCATGTGTGGACCAGGGAGGCAAGGGCATTGCATGCAAAGGAAATAGCTTGAACAAAAGCATCAACACTTAAAAGCACATGAACATTTTACTAACGTCAAGTACTGTCAAGGAACAAGTACACTCAGACCGTGGTGTGAATGATGGTGAAGAGGATGAGTCCTAAAGGAACCATAAAGGCAGATTGTAAAGGGTCCCGTGAACAATTCTAAGCAACCTAAAGTTTATCCTATGAGCAAGAGGGAGGGACCAACACTTTGAAAGAGATGTGGATTAGATCCATGTTTTAGAAGCACATTGAACAGAGGAAAGAACACTCCTTTTGGAATCAAGGGACCCGTTTCTCCTGAGCCAATTTCCCCATATGTGAAATTATATTTCATGGAGTTGCTTTGAGGATTAAGTGATCTGAATTAGTAGGTACCCAGCAAATGATACTTATATGTGAATTGGCTACAAGTGCAGAGCTTGTCTTAAAGGAGGAAGAAGGTAAAAATCGGGTTCTAGAAATACTAATACTCCAGGCAGGAAATAAATGGTAACTAAACTAGGAAAATGGTGGTAGGGAAGCAAGTAACCAAATGGCTCAGAAACATTTCAGGTAGGACTAAAAGACAGGACTTGATAACCAGCTGGATGTGGGTCATGGGAACAATGGAAAAATGGAAATGAAATCATGGAGCATTACTAGAATGACTAGTGAATGAGAATAGAAACAGAAGGAAATTCTACAGAGAAAAAAAAAGTATTGAAACCTTGAGCAAAATTAACACCATATTTTCCATTGGCTATATTAGATGGAAAGTAAAGTTGAAATTGGGTGAATTTGATCAATATCAGTAACATAGATAATTCAGGCACTAAAACACTTTTCTATCCACAGTTCCAGGATGAAAGAATGGGCAAGGGCAGTAATTTATCTGAAAAAATTTCATATTTTGGCTTTTGGATTTTGAGGTAAGGTAAAAATAAATATCAAACCTCTCAAGCATGGTTTGCAAAATCAGTATTCCTTACCTTAATCCTCCCTTCAGGGACTTCCCTGGAGGTCCAGTGGTTAAGACTCAATGGTCCCAATGCAGAGGGCCAGGGTTCAATCCCTGGTCGGGGAGCTAGATCCCACATGTCGCATGTTCAACTAAAGATCCCGCATGCCACAAGTAAAAAGATCCTGAACACTGCAGTGAAGATCCCATGTGCCGCAACTAACACCCAGGACAGCCAAGCAAATAAATTTTTTTAAAAAAAGCCTCCCTTCACCTACTCCTTGGAGAAGGTGTTTGATGTAGTTGTATGAGTATGACAATAATACATAATACACATACACACAGAAACACATATATACATATACAGACACATACACCTACTATATAGACTAATATACAGGCTATGTATATTTATGTGATATGTGTGTATATAGCCTAAGAGATATATATGTATATATATGTGTGTATGAGTTTCATGAGCATGGCAATAAAACAAAAACCACTATGAATAGATAGATGGATCCATAGATACATATACACAAACACATCCATGTACAAACATACACACAATATATAAACACATATTTACTATATATTTATCTGGTGTATACATTTAGCTGAAGATATATATGTGTACATATGTGCGCATATATAAACTATATTAAATTATACACATATATAAACTCTATTAAGTTATGTAAATATATAAACTATATGTATTAAAAATTGCATAGGCTTGAGGCCAAGGAATAAAAGATTTCCTTACTTCTATCCTTCTGTGCCTACAGAAAAGGATGAGGAATCCAGATTCATGAGACTGTTCTGAGCATCTTGAAGCTGCTATTCTAGAGCAGCTGTGTCCTTTACACAAGGGAAGCTTTCCCCTTGTATCCTAATTGGGCATGAAATCTGACTCACCAGCACAAGTTATATTGGAGCGGCCAACAGAGCAGCTGCGTGCGAAACCCCTTGAATAACCCTCATCCAGTGACTGAAATTGATGTGGAGGGAAACATGGGGCCCACGTTAACCTGGCAGATGCTACAAGGAATTCGAATCACCTCAGTGCTCACCATGCACTGCACTGAATCGTCCTAGTTTGTCTGCCCTCACAGCTTTTCAAAGGCCAGAAGTAGAACAAGAGCCCAGATACCTTTATCGTGATGGTACATTTCACGACGAAATATTGGCCTGGTAAGTGCCTTTTTACATACTAACTCATCCCGTTAGAGATTAGGGAACACGCTCCTAGTGAAGAGTTTGGTCTCGAGAGAATGTGATCCACTGAAGACGTGAAGGTTGGCATCTCACTAACCACCTGTGGTTAGTGTCTATTACTGGCAGGTCCCTGCCAGGCTCTAGGCAAACATTCTGTACTGAAGGCAGAATCCCATAGTGCTTAAAATTGCAGGATTTGGAATCACACCGTCTAGACTCAGGTCTAACAATTATCTCTGGGTGATGCTGAGCAAGTTACTTAACCTCTCTGAGCTTCAGCTGTCTCCTCAGAGGTCGCATATTATTTTTAACACATGGTATTGTTGTGAGTTAATTAATATAGTGGATATAAAGTGCCTGCTATGTAGGAAGAGCTCACTAATGTAAGATATTGATACTAGTTGGCATTATTTTTCATTAAAATGGTCACAGAGTCAAAATTGGTTTTAGAAATGCAGGGGGACAAAAGCAAGGGATCTCTTACACAAAACTATCTCCCCTACTGACATACATTTCCAACATTAGCAATTCCTCATTTTTATTTTTTGAAAACATTTCATTCTTAAGAACTCATTCTCACAATATAAACCTCTCTTCTGTAGACCCCAGATAAAAGAAATGAGCTCATTTGTATTCTAGAGACCTTCAAAAAAGAAACTCCATTCCCACACATGCTACTTTGTTCCAAAGAAAAAGCTTGGACTTTGAGGAAATGGCTTTCAACATTTCTCAGGATGTCTAATGAAAATTATTGATTTATATTCCCTTCTGATCACTAATTAGAGTTCACGCAACTTAATGACCCAGCTTCTCTCCAAACTACTTATCAAGACAGGGACACCCTGAGAAGCTGCAGATGCTGATACCAGACACCCCGGTAAGAGACTAAATAGTCATGCCCTGAACACCAGAGTTACTAAGAACAGGGAATTCTGGTGAGTTTGATATGGAAAAACCTATTTTATTTTTTTCAATAATTGTTGTACTGAAAATCATTTCAACCTTATTCAACACACAGATATGGACATATGTCTTGATGGTGCTCCATAAATCTTAGCGCTCTAAGGAACGTCAGAGAACATCTAGTCCAATCTCTCATTTATAGATAAAGAATCTGAGGCACAGGAGAGTTGAGTAATTGTTCAAGCTCCACAGCTACTTCATAGCAAGGTAGAGTTTTAACTCAAGTTTCCCGAGCCTCCCTATATTGTGTTCCCGTTTTGATTTTTCTTTAAAGATTCCTGATGTTGAAATGTCTCTGGTTCTCAGTGAGGGAGTTGGATTCTGAACATCTAGAAATTCGGGGCAGACATGACAGGAGATTGAGCACAGTCTGAAATGCCCGGGTTACATCCTAATACTAAAGCCCTAATACGTCTCTGAGAGCCACTTACCGTATGTCTCTTTCTCCTAGAAGTGCAAATTGTGGCAGATGGTGGGGGGGGGATCCAGTTACCTAAAGAGTTGGGGTAATAAGCTTCTCGTTAAGTCAAGCTGTCCTCAATGGTAATGCCCTAATGACCCGCAGGAGTTGATGCACTCCTAAAATTCCTTTCCTTGTTGCATTTTCTTGGGACTGTGTGTTTGGAGAAAACATTTTCTGCAAGCAGATGTTTCCGTACTCTTAAACAGTCTGTCCTCAGAGGGGGTCCTTGTACACCAGGGACCCTGGGGACATTCCAGGAGAGCCCCAGGGTCAGAAGCTGTGGTCTCAATGGCTGTGGGGAGATGGGGGCAGCCCGTCGTTAGCAGATCCTTCTCTTCTCACCCACCTGAGGGGCCGTTCGCCTTTCCTGACCACAGTCTCAGTAGGTCGTCCACATATATTGAGCCCTCACCTCCACCATTATCACTTTGTTCCCTTCCTGGTCAACCCTATTACCACCTCTGTGTCGTGGACTACAGAGAAAAATAAATTATAATTGCTCTAGCCTTCACAACAGTGTTATGGACTTGCTGGTTTGGAAATTGCTTAACTCAGAAAATGGGCTCAGAGAGGAGCAAGTGTACACAGGTGAGAAGGGAGAACAATATTGGCGTGCGTTATTATGGGGACCACCAATGGCGATGCCATGAGGCAGACAAAGCAATTACTGCCAATGGTTTACATGAGAAATATATACACACACAAACACACACACTCCACTTCACATAGGCTTACCTGTGATCAGATTTGTTTAAAACCAGCTGATGGACTTGGAGGGCATAATGCTAAACGAAGTAAGTCAGACAGAGGAAGACAAATACTGTATGATATCACTTATATGTGGAACCTAAGAAATACAGCAAACTAATGAATAAAACAAAAAAGAAGCAGACTCACAGATACAGAGAACAAGCTAGTGGTTACCCGTAGGAGGAGGGGCAGTATAGGGGCGGAGGAGAAGGAGGTACAAACTATTGGGTGTAAGACAGGCTCAAGGATGTATTGCACAACACAGAGAATATAGCCAATATTTTGTAATAACTGTAAATGGAGTGTAACCTTTAAAATTGTGTTAAAATAAGTTTCAAAAAATCAGTTGCTCTTCATTCCCTAAAACAGATTAAAAACAACACTCCTTGATACAATGTAATCTCATATGGATAAATATTAAAGAGTTATTTCCAAAATTTAAGACAATTCTCTTGTTATTAGTAAGGTATCCTTAAAAACAAACAAGCAAAACTTTTTTTCATACACACCAACTGAGAAACGTATTCAGGCTTAGGGCCATCTCTATGCATGTTGTACTTTTCAAATGTCTGCCCTCGGGAAATTCTCCTATAGCCCTTTTGAGTAACTTATCCATAAAATTCCTTTCCCTTTTCTTGTCATTCATTAACAAGCTTCATAAATGGAGTGACAGTCCTCCTAAATTAAGTACTGTATATTTCAGGCTAATTTTATGTTTTTTATCACAATAGCAAGGCAGTATTAGCAGCCTATTATTTTGTCAACTTTCTCATTTAGCAAAGCAGCTTCAATTTATTAACAGTGAGTAGTGTGCATGAATCAATATGTTTCATTGGGCAATGTGTCATTTGTTAATCGGATATTGATGAGATTATTGACGCACAGCTAATTAATCTCCAGCCCACTGCCAGCCTTCATATGTTTCCTTAATTATGTCCTTCATCTTAGTCTCCTGGCTTGAGCACCCAGACGCGGGGCTATAGACAGTGAGTGAGGTAAGCTGTCAGAGGCTCTTTTCACACATTTACAATCCCTTGGCAGTGAAATTATTTTCTTAGTTGTAAATAGGTATCAAAGAGATATTTAATAACATTTGTCAGCAGATTGATATTGATTGGTGTGGATTGGCTTCAAATCCAACAGCCACGGAATTTTGCCTGTGAAGGAGGCTATTAAAAAGGAGAATGCTTAATTAGTGATCAGCAATTGCACGAGTCAGTTGTCATCCACCCTCTGGAATTTAAACATTGCTCTTCTATGGACATTGTTTGTATAGCCTTGGTTCAATATTTCAGATCACTGTGTTTTCTTTTTCACTTTAACTCTTTATTGCCACCTTTCTTAGCCATGGACAGCCTTGTTGGGCATAGAAAATTCAAAGAGGACCCAAATCTCTTGTAGCTTTTAAAACTTAATGCAGCCACGATTCAGTAACAGTTATAATTCCTCTGCCTGCACCTAACAAGAGCCTAAACAGAAATCTTTATATTCAATGAGTCCTTCACTTCCCTTTCCTGGACTTCTGAGTGAAAGTGGAAAGTGCAAGATCCCATCATATTCATTAGTTCTGTCCCTCTTTGACACACGATAACCATTCTGAGTCTTAATTTACTCATCTGCGAAATGGGACAAGGGTTCCTGATTTAACTCACTAGATCATTCTGAGGTTCCATGAAGTCATGTGTGTGAGAACACAGGATTTCTAGGATGCTAGCCGATTACTAGGTGTTATTTGTTCTGGTGCATTATTTACAAGTGTTCCAAAGTTCATGTCGAACTCGTTTGATGAATGTAATAGATATGTGATAATTAGCTTGTTATTCTATTTCTGTCCATTTATTAATTCCTCACGCAAGGTCACAGGGCATCCCTTGGCAGAGAGAGAGAGCAAGTTGGTATCGGTGACAGGGGTTAGACAAATGCTCCCCTCACTCATGGTTTCCTCATGTCTAAGATGCGAGAAGGAATACCTCTCCGTGAAGCTTCTTTAGCGCTTCAACAAATCTAACATAAAACATCCTTTCCTAGACGTGTGGCTTTTAATAAGGAGCCCCTGATGAAAACACATTTATTTCAAAGGGGTCTTTAAACAATTATAGTTTCAAATCCAGAGCTAGACTTAAAATCAAAACGCATGGATTTCCCAGCTTCTCTTCCTCACTGTGCACATTAGATAATGATGTCCACTCTTTCTTCTGAACTCATAGAGGACTACTGAGTCTAGCAGGGGGCAATTTCAATACTTCTATGATTTCTTGACCAAAAAGCTTCTCCCTCGCCATGGTTTATGTATGTATGCAACTATGAAGAGGATTTTTTAAAAAGGAAAATAAAAAGATGAAGATTAAGAAAAAGGAAAAGAAAGAGAAGAAAGATGTGAGCCAATGAGAGTTGATTAGAAAATTCCCCTTCTTATAACATTACATGAAGCAGGTATTTAAAGATGTTAATGGTTACATGGATGGCACCACATGTTTCACCAGTGGTACAGCTATAGGCTTCAGAGTGCAACTATAGAGTCTGCAAATTGAACTAAATGGCTACCAAAACTTTACTTGTATGTTCTTCTCTTCAACATACAGCCTTGCACATAGTAGGTGTTCAATTAAGGTTTTTAAAAAATTGATTATGCCTATATGGACATCTGGGAAAATATTGTTCATGAAAACAAGGTAATGGTCAGCATCTCAAAAGCAACCCCAGGGAGGACTTCAGGCAATTTTTTTACTCCATGTCGTTCATATAGATCAGGGTGAAGAGAGACACAGAATCAGTAAGGTGTCAAGAAGACAGGATTAATATCACTGTATTAGCTTGATTTTCCCTGGCACAAAATGAATCAGATTGTCCCTCCTTAAATGCTAGTCTTTCCTAATCTTCTTGAACTTCTGATGGTGGTCCTCCTTTTCCCACTACACACTCCCCATGAATGACTTTATCCCTAACCCTAGCCTCAAATACCAGCTGCATATTGACAACACTCAGTCCATATTTCCAGACACAACCTGTCTGTGGAACACCTGATCCACATCTCCATCTTCCTGTAGAAAATGTCAACTTAGATGTTGCAGGAATAAGCACCTCAAAATCCTTCTCACTCATCTTTAAATGCAATCAGTACCGACTCCTGTCACATCTGCATTTTATCTCTCAAATCCTTTCCCTTTTCTCTCTCCTCGGTCAATTCCCTGCATCATCTCCCATCACCTCCTGCCTAGATTACTGGACAGCTGCCTGAACTCTCCCAGTCATGATCCACACCCCCTGTCCCTGGTGACTGTCCAGAACGGGGTAAATGTTACTCCTGCACTTAAAACACATACATGGCTGCTTATTATCCTTAGGATCAAATCCAAATTTATTACCTCCTTAGCCCTGCTTGATCACACTTATCTCTCTGTTTTCACCCCCAAATGTTTCATTCCTTGACATCTAATCTACAGTCATGCTGAATGCCTTTCAGTTTCTTAAATTCCCTCAGCTTCCAACCATGCTGTTCTGGCTAGAATGTTCACCAACTTGACTCAAATAATACCTACTTGCCTTTGTCCCTGAGATCATTTTACCTCTGTTGTGTCTGGTGGAAACACTATATAATGACATGCTACTGTGCATTCAGTGACATCATGTTCATAAGTTCAAATAGACTATGGTGAGAATACTAACACCATAAGAATCAACAAATGTTAAAAATTAGAGCTCTTTTTTTTTTTTTTTTTTTTTGTGGTACGCGGGCCTCTCATCGTTGTGGCCTCTCCCGTTGCGGAGCACAGGCTCCGGACGCGCAGGCTCAGCGGCCATGGCTCACGGGCCCAGCCGCTCCGCGGCACGTGGGATCTTCCTGGACCGGGGCACAAACCTGTGTCCCCTGCATCGGCAGGCGGACTCTCAACCACTGCGCCACCAGGGAAGCCCTAGAGCTCTTTTTTTTGAGAACAGGTTTTAACCATCTAGACAAGCACACCACTGCTCTCAGTGTGAATCCTGGTCTGGCCAAATGGCCCCTGTTTACAGTCTGTCCATGTCCTCTGCCTGCCCCTCCAATTAATTCACACACTTCTCCAGGAATGCTTTTTCTAAAACACATATGTGAAAAGTCACTCCTCTGCTTAAAACTTCACCATACTGCTCCCACCAACATACCCAAGACCTGACTCCTTAGCGTGGTTTATAAGATGCTTCAGTGACCCAGACCTGTTTTTCAAGCCTCCTCTCCCACATCCAAGGCTCTGGCCATTCTGTACCTCTTATAATTGTGTTTTTTTTAACCTCTTCCCATGTTGTTCCTTCTCTCTAGACTGCATTCACCCACCTTGTATACTTGGCAAACTCCTGGATATCATTGGAGACTCTGTTCAAATATCAAGTCTTTGTTGATGTGATTCTCAAGGTAGAATAAAGGTTTCTTCTCACATGCGCCCCCCACCATCATTGTGTGAACACAATAATCATATCACTTTCAATATTACAGTATTTGTGGGTGTTCATATGTCTCCTCCACTTCACAGAGTCCCTTCAGGGCAAGGACAACATGACCATCACCAGCTTTGTCATTTATTGAGTGTTTACTAAATGTTGGTTGGAAGAAAGAGAGGAAGGGTAGGGAAGAGAAGAGAAGAGAAGAGAAGAGAAGAGAAGAGAGAAGGAAGAGTGGAGGGTAAATGAGGTTACAACCATTTATGAAGAAAATGAGCTCTTCAACCACAAAGGTCATGGAGATGACAATAGTACCATACTGGCCAAGACATTAATGAGTTGACAAAATAGATATTATCCAAGGACATCCCCAAGAGTTCTAGAGGACTTCAGGCCTTGCCCTCTCCTCACAACATGTTTTTATGGAGATTAAGCCAGGTTTAAATTAGCAACAGTAATTTCAAGGAGAAAACAAAGTCATTGAATGCAACTACATCCTGAGTCATGTATAGAAAAGAGAAGTGTAACTATATTTGCATTGCTTATTGACAACAGAAAATTTAAGGACAATTGTACAGTAACCTCAGGTGGTCTACTACAATTGCTGTCTTCTCTTGTGGCAGTTGTGACTCTCAACCCCAGTCAACAGCAGTTTGATGTCTGAAATAATGCATATCCTTCAAGAAAAGACTCAATTCACTGTACAGTAAATGCTCCCATTGCTTCGTGCTAAGTTTCATTCCTTCCCTTTGCTGACCCTGACCACTTTATGATTGGTGGATTCTTTCTGCCAGTCTGGTACTCTGATCTCACTATCTTTCCAAATATTTTCTTTTTATCAAGATGTATATCTAATCTGTTAATTCCCTCCATTAAAAAATTTGACTATCAGAAGCTCCTAGTTTTCCTTCTACAGTCTCACTGGTCAGTTGACAGAGAACATAAAACATTAAGAAGAAATGTATTCAAGGAATGCCATCTAGGTATTCATTGTCATTCACCCTACCCTAGCAAGGACAACAAGGCTGTCTAATCAGAATCAGACCTATAATTCCACTGATGACAAAGTTAGAGACTGAACTCAAGGAAAAAACAATCATAGATTTATTCTCTCCAAGACTTTCCCAAATCCTAGTGAGATAATCACTACAAACAGTCTACAAACTTACTTGTGGGTTAGGGTTCATAGATCTAGATGCAAGCCTGCCATCTATTCTCAGCTAACACTATGCAGAAGACACATGGAAAGTGAAATAGTTGATAATTACATGGTAAATCTAAAAATGGTACATGGTGGAGATGTATCTAGTTCAAATCACAAATGACTTATTTACTGTGATAGAGAAGAAAATATGATTATACGTTATGATTCATACACTCAAGTAAGTAGAGGGGAATAGAGTTTCAATCATATAATCAAATATTAAACCAGGTCTAGATACACACATTAAAGACCAAACTCTCCAGTGCTACTTAACCATCCATTTCATTTTGGTGTTCACATCTGCCCATAATATTGAAAAAAATTACGGACTTAGTCTTTTATCTAAAAGCATCAATACAGTAGAACAAAACAAAGAAAAGCAAGAACATGTATTAAGGGTAATAGTAATTTAATTGGCAGATGAAATATATGGGTTAAACTGATTAAGAATGGACTAGGTAATTTTTTACAACCCAAATAACTCATGAAAGACCCCTAGGAAGTCTTCCTCACTGAGAAAGGAAGAATAATTTTTCATTAAGCCAATCCTAGATATCAATATAAGGGAAGACAAATAAAGAATGGTAAGATTTACTTAGCTCTGCATTGTCCAACAGAAACAAAATGTAAGTTACAAATGTAACTTTAAATTTTCTAGTAGCCACTTTTTTTAAAAGTATAAAGATGGGCTTCCCTGGTGGCACAGTGGTTGAGAGTACGCCTGCCGATGCAGGGGACATGGGTTCATGCCCCGGTCCGGGAAGATCCTACATGCCGTGGAGCAGCTGGGCCCATGGGCCACAGCCGCTGAGCCTGCGCGTCCGGAGCCTGTGCTCCGCAACGGGAGAGGTCACAACAGTGAGAGGCCCGTGTATCGCAAAAAAAAAAAAAAAAAAAAAAAAGTATAAAGAAATAGGTCAAAATTATTTTAATAATATATGTAATTTACCATATATTTCCAAAGTATTATCATTTCAGCATATATCAAATATTTAAAAATTAGCAAGCTGTTTAATCTTCTTATTTTGTACAAAATCTTCAAAATCAGATATGTGTTTTAAACATTTTTGTTTTCATAGAAAACACTTGAACTATGTTTAGATATCATAACATTTATAGTTGAAAAAGTAGATTTGCATAGTCACATTTTCCAAACGTTCTTAAAATTTTCCAGTAACTGAATCAACCATGCCCCCCAAAATGTCATTTTTTTAATAATGTTTGTATCCACTTTAACAAAACTGGCTGGTTCATCACATTTAAAAGACTTATTTGACTTCAACCAAAAGCACATTAATTTCAAAATTATGTCTGTACAAGTAAACCCACTAACTCTTGTGTCAACTCAGTATTATTAACACTGAATTCAAAAAGGTATTATATGGGGCTTCCCTGGTGGCGCAGTGGTTGAGAGTCCGCCTGCCAATGCAGGGGACACGGGTTCGTGCCCCGGTCCGGGAAGATCCCACATGCTGTGGAGCGGCTGGGTCTGTGAGCCATGGCTGCTGAGCCTGTGCGTCCGGAGCCTGTGCTCCACAACGGGAGAAGCCACAACGGTGAGAGGCCCGCGTACCGCAAAAAAAAAAAAAAAAAAAAAAAAAAAAAAGGTATTATATAAACTGAAAGGCAACTTTGTCAATATCAACAAAGTTTTTTCAAGTTTTTTGTAGTTTCATTAGCCAATGTACATAATGCTGTTGATTACAGTTAAAATATTCTGCAAATTGATTCTTCTTAGAAAAAAATGTATAAAATCATTATTATTGTTCATAAAGTCATTATTATTGATTTCAATGTAAATTCTTGTACCTGCCTACTGAAGTCACAGATGAGCTTTCTTTGTGACTTTGGAGCTTCAAATTTGGCTCATTTATATGCTATGTATTTTTGGTGAGACAGTGTAAATCACGTTGCTAGTTTTGCCTTTGATTATTGAATATTGAATACATTGAGCATTCTTTATGTTGGAGTTACCAGAGCAATAAACCTTTGTAAACCTCTTCTATGATTCTGCCAGTCAGCAGTGACAAAAACATAGATCATTAAATTCATGGTCTTCTATTTCTTTCAACATTTCTACAAACTGGTGATAATTCATGGCATTTGTACATCTCTATGGAATGATTTTCATAACCATAGTCATGGCATTTTTCATAGAATCTGTTTCAGAAAACCCTGCACAAATATTTCCAATATGTATTGTACAGTGGAACAAAGAAATAAGAGAAACATCAGTCTTTGGTTTTAAAATTCCAGCAAAACTTGATTTTTTATCTAACATAGCTGGAACAGTGTCAATTATTATAAAAACTAAAATTTTTATATCTAGGTGAAATTCCTTGATAGATGTAGGATGCACCATCATCCTGCACCATCAGTTCAATTTTTTTAAGCCATGAATTGACAACATTTCTTCATAAATGTCAAAGTCCTTTGAGAAAAAAATGTACCCAAAGTATTGAAAGGACAGAGTCTTATATCTCACAACTCCTCTAAAGCTTAAAAATAGTATTTGAAATTTATAAAACTTTGAGTAAATTGATCTCTGATATTGTTAGTATGGTCTTGCATTCTACAGGCAATTATTTGGTAGCTTAACTGAAGATCTTTTACTTTGTATAAAATGTCATTTAGTCTTATCCTCATAATCTTCTCACAAAATTTCCATAACTGAAATAGTTTCTTTTATCGTCTCTCCAGCTAAAAATGGAGACTTTGGATGTGTGTGTAAGAATCCACGCTCTCTTGAAACTAGTCAGTTTTACAAGCTTAGATACTGTTAGAAATCGCTTAAAAATAGTTTTTTGGACATTCAATTTTGCTTTCAGGCACCTAATTTCATTGATTCCTTTTGACTGTTGAGAGGAAACTTCTTATCAAATTCACTACATATGCCAGAAAATGTCTCCTTACACTGTCAACTTTATCATCTTAAAAAATTTGTTTTCACAGCAAACAAACCAGCTTCTCTGATGTGCTCTGCTGAAGTAAATTGCATTTGCCATTCTTGATAAAATTTGTGACACCTTCTTCCGATGTCTTTTTTCATTTACTGTTCCAGTTCTTTTGTATCTCCACTCAGTTCTGCATCAGTGGCATGCCTTTGTCTCGAATTTTTTAAATGTGCCCATTCTTAACTTTTAACTATAATATCCTTTATTTCAAGATAATTAAAATAATAAGTATGTCAATGTGATTACCAGTTATAATTTACATCATTATCACTGTAATTCATGCAGTCTTCATAAAATAGTCAAATAAATATATTACAACACTACTTTGGTAAATTAAAAAAAAAATTCAAGTTGAATCAATCGGTTGACACAGACCAGATCAGTAATGTATTTCTATGTTATACTAGAAAAAAACGCACGTACCCAAAATGTTCACTAGAATGCACCAGTGATATCTCACACAGTTCAACAATTGACGAGAAATGTAGTCCTACCAAAAAATGAAATTGTGTTTAGCAGAAAATATTGTATACTGCTTCAGGTTTTAAAATTAAGTTAAAATCAGTTAAAATTAAATAAAATTTAAAATGTAGTCTCTCATTCATGCTACTCACATTTCAGGTGTTCAATACCCACAGGTGGCTAGTGCCTGCCATGCTGGACAGGTGAGTCCAGGTGGAAAGGAGGGAGGAAGGGCAAGTTCTTGCTTTAAACACTAAGAGCTGTTAGGTTAAAACAAATTTCTGCACTCAGAGGCAGATGTGAATTAGGTTTAGAATATATACGAATATCCCATCTCAAACAACCATAATTTTTCATTTATCACCAAGTTAAAAATAATTGTCTACTATTTTTAAATTACTCATATAGCATTAGGAGCTAACTAGAGTATAACATCAGTATCTTGAACACTGTCAATTTTTCCACAAAGTACACATTTTAATTCTTCATGAAAGTCACTAGATCTTACCATGTTATAAGACAATGATAATTTGTCATGTCACCAATTGACCGAATCCTTTTGGTAGTGTCACAGGAAGTTCAAACATAATGTGTCCAAAGTCTAAGCCATCAATCACGCCCTCCCCAAAAAATCTCCCTGTATCTCTTCATGAGTTCTTTATACCCAGTATCCAGTACAGGATACAGATTAGGACTCTCAATAAATAGCTGTTGAATGATTAAATATATGAACTTAATGAATTTAATTGCATTCGTAAGCTGAAGTTCTTAAGCGGTTCTACAAGTTGATAAACTCAAATTTTATATAAAGTTTTACATATATACAAAAAGTAATCTGTCATTTTAAATTTATAATGGAGGGGAAGGGAACAGACTATAAAAATAAATTCCATACTAAGCCAAGAAATCTGACATCAACAATTACATACCATACTGCAACAGCAAGCCAATCAGATAGAGCTCTCAAACACCGTGATCTCGGATTATATATTGCTACAAAAATCAGATCGTCACTTGCTTTTTTACATTTATAGTATTTTACAGCTAAGAAGGGATCCACAATCTCTGTTTTTGAGATAATCAGCAGTGCTCGTTTAAATTTGGTTTAAAGTTTATAAACAAAGACTTGTATTAACTTGATTCATACTGAGAACCTCCTCAATAAGATGCATGTAAGATACAAGAAAAGAAGAAAATAATAGTGTTTCTTCTGAGTAGTCTCAGGAGAAATATTACCCTGTTTTTTATCCCATTTCAAGGTACAGTCTGCAATCGATGAAATCAGTATGGGTCAATCTCAGTGAATTGAACCACAAATTCCCTTTCTCTGGCACATTAAACTTTCAGTGTCTTCAGTTATATTTGGGCATTAGATTCTCCCTCAACTTTCTGGGATGGGTAGGACAGATACACTTAACCTCATCTGTCTAACGAAGAAATGAGGGCATGAGATTTCAGATGACCAGCTTAAGTCACACAACTAGATGGACATGGATTTAAAGAACTCAGATCTCCTTTGTCAAACCTAGCACTCTTTCCACTGGATTCCATTTACAGGAATTGCCTAATATTGACAGATTCTGTAGAGACAAGGGGAGAAAGTCTCATCCAAACCAAAGAAAGCTGAGGACAGAATGCAGACCTAGGGAAAAACACTGGAGTTTTTGAGTTGTTTAGAAATAAGAGTATTAGAAGGTGAAAAAGCAGTTCTCAGAAAGAGAAAATCCCAAACAATTCTGTTCTGGTAGCACCTTGGAACTTTTCCGCATTTAACAACATAGAAAGGGGGAGGAAAACATGATGTGACCTAAATGAAGCAGTTTCACTTAATGAATTTGGACAAGCCACATTTCTTCAAAGCATTCCATTAACCGTGTTTTGTCCCTCCGTTTATGTAAAAATATCATATTGTATAAGTGCCTGTGGTTGGACGTGTAGATAATTAAAGTAGAGGTTTAATGTCCTTTTGGCTTTACAAAGTTATGACATTTCCTATACAAAGTCAGGGGCTTATTTCCTTCCTAATTCATCTGATAACTTGCACTGATGGTAATATAAGTTGTGTGTTTTAAGATACTATTTGTTTAGCCCAGTGGTAATGTAAATTCTGAAATTTAAAAGCTACAACTCTAACGATCTGAATAATAACAGTCTAGATTTATACGTGGCCAAGTTAATGCCCTTTATATTTTGTTTTCTCTAGACTTTCAACTGGAACATTAAAAAAAAAATCCAAAGAACAGACCTCCAACCATTTTATGTATACAAAGTCTGCTACCAGCGCCCTATGCGCTTTTTCCCTTTCCTACCACTGAATCCATCCTGTATACCCAACATTTGCAAGTAGTTTTCTATTTTACATTTTCTTAATTCTAATTAAACAAATCTTAATCTTGACTTTAATGGTTGCAATTATGATACTTCATTATGTTAAATGTTAGTTGCAACATAAGAATAAATTGTATAAACAGTTTAGCTGCAATTGCATGGTGTCTAACTGTACATTACTCATTAACAAGATGTGGGTAGCAGCAATTATAACATTTCCTCCTAATGTCCCCATTTATTGAGTCACAGCAGCAAGCCTCCTTTTCACAACACACACTGATTGACGATAGCGGCTTTTGTACTCGTGGAGAACAGGCGCTATAACCCGCTGTGTGTCTCCAACTCAGATCGATGAAAGTACACATTAGCTCTTAGCCTCACAGGCCGGAGTTCTTGAAGGTCAAAATAGCCATCAGCATCACTGTAGGGTATAAAAATCATTTCACAAACTGTGAACAAAAACAACACAACTTGCTTTGCAGTTTGATTATTGTTTATAGATACAGCAAGCCAAGAATTAAAGCATAGCCTTGGGGCAGCATAATTATTTACAGCTGAAGACTCATATCATTATTAGCATTCCCCTAATTGCTTGAAGTTATATCAATGTTAGTTGATTTAACACATTTTTTATAACATGAATGGAAATTGTTTTCTCTGCATAAGGAGTGTCAGTTTAACTGGTAGATGGTTTCTTAATTTATCAAGGTTTTTTCCTTCTTCTTCTTCTTCTTCTAATTGTTCATTTTTCTTTGAGGGAAGATTTCCTGTTAGCCACAATGGAGAGAAGAGTTGAAGCTGAGCTTCAGTTTGTCTACTGTATCTTAATGCTAACAATACTACAATGGTTTTGTTTCATTTTCATTAAAATTTGAATCCATAAAGCCACAACATCTTCAATTAGGAAATGACTCAAACTTTCCCCCAGGTGTTTTGTACTCATCTTTTTTTCTTGAACACCTAACCTGACATTTGGTTTAACATGAACAGCAGACCCATGCAGCTCACAGAAGCCTTTAATGATGTTGAAGTCATGAAACTTTTCATACATTGTAAAATCTCAAAATCTAGATCAACCTGCCAAGTTTTTAAAATACACATAAGGAAAATAAAGCTAACTATGTATCTATAATATAGATGAAAATCTTCAGTAATATTGGAAGAAGGAAAAGAAAAGAAAAACATTCAGGTATATCATTGTAGATGGAGTTTGGAATTTGTAGGGGTTTAAATGAATTCCTGTTCTTTTTTTGATGTTCTTTACCTGGATATGTCACTTTCTTTTTGGCAATATATTTTCTACCTATAGGTGGCGACACTTGTACTGTTTCCTTTTGAACTGTTCCTTGATTGTGCCTGGGAACAAATGGACTGCTACAAGATAGAGACCATAGAGTCAAAGGCTTTCAAGACCAGAAAAGATCTTAGCAACCAAGTAGTCAATCCCTACATACAACATCCTATAGCTGAGGGAACTAAGGCCCCAAGGGATTAAGCTAAATGCCCAAGATCACATAACAAGTTAGTGATAGAGGTGGGAAAATAAAGAAGAAACTAGATTCAGAGATAATAAACAGGGACAAACTTGCAAAATATCACTTAGAACACTATTTGCACCAAGCAAAATAATCCAAATAAATTATATGTATTTAAGCCCAAATCCCATCATTCTTTTTTTTTCTTGCTTCACAATAAATGGCTCTCCACAATATTATGATAAAAGAGCTGAAGTCTTTTATTTGAGAAAATGTAAATGTTTATGAAAATGCTTCCCAAAGGGAAATATCAATTTAATGGCTAATGTATGTTTTTACAAAATTGATCACCGCTTGCAAATATGAAACTACTTGAGAATATCTGAGAAAATTGCTAATGGAGCTTATTGTTTAGAAGTATGTGAAAGCAAATACCAAAGACTTTGATTCTGGGTCATGGAGGTTACCCAGAGATCTTATGAAATTTAAGCTGTGATTGTTAACCTGCTAAAAGTTACCACATTACTTAACACTTGTGATCTTATCTAAGAGACATATGGTAGGAATATTTCCAAAGATTTCTCAGGACAATTTTGTTTTATCAAAGCGAATATTATTTAACAATTCTCTGTGTTTGATGGGCCTTTAGCAAAACTCTTGCTGCTGCCTGGAAGAAATAGAAAACTTTAAAATGGTATTTTAGATTAATTTAATTTAGATTTTCTTTGAACAAATTACAGTCTCTATAGCGACCCTGGTGGGTTGCTTCTGGGGTCTGCAGCTTGCCTCAGTCCCAGCTGCCCTGTGAACATGACTCTGGGAAAATGGAAAGAAAGCGAGATTTGGAGAGTGGTTTGCAAAAGCCAGCATCACTGATCGGTAATGTCAGAGTCATCTGCTTTCCTGAGAGTTTAAAAATGCTTTTCCTTCTATAGACAGAAATGATCTTAAACAGAAGAGATTAAGTCAGCACAGAAAGACCATTTTACACTGATTTTTAAAAGTATACCTTGATATATAATTTTCATGTTTTACATTTTTTCCCTCTTTTGTCTGTATTTGGGAAGATGATAAAACAAAATTAATTCGTTGGAGAAATAAAAGCAGTAAGGGCAAAGTAAGCAGTTTTTAAATTAGCATTCCCACTAAATACTGCATTAAAGTATTTCCTTCTCAAAGATACTTCCATATTTTTCACAGACTAGCAAATTGATCTTCTCTCTTTTGTCTTTCACAGCCATCCAACTTGATGTTACTTTTTCAGTTCCAAGTTTCATTTATACAAGTTATGCATCTTAACTTTCACCTTTCAGTTTGGGGTGAAATAACTGCTTGTTATTTGCTGTTGGCAACTGTCTTTGCTTTATACCAATAATTCATATCAGGTAGTAACTGTGTTTATATTTACTCTATCCTGATATAAAAGGTCAATTTGGTACAATGTTACTTAATTTTTACACCTATAAGACTTCATTCTTCCATGAAAATGGTGGTTAAAAAAATTTTAGCTGCAAAAATGGTTTGATTGTGGTAGACACTGAGAAGTTGGAAAATTACTATTCTGCAGGTCCCAACTTGCATAAAAATGTCTCTTTTATGAAACGTGAGGTAGGAAAAATGTATCTTGCCATCGTTTGCATAGAATCAAATTCCTTAAGACCCATAAGGTAAGTATTCACTTTTTAAACTGTGTTGAAACAACTATCATCAAATACTGGTTGTGACAGATTACAGCCTATACCTCATGTTAACATAAAATGGCTACTTTTTCACGCCCTTTTGTGTTTCAATCTCTGTCTTCTGTTCTCAGTGCTCCCTTTGGAAGGACTGTGCACCCCAGTGCAGAGGGGCTGGTGGGAGGGGTAGTGGAGCAGGGTGGGAACAAGTCTCAGAATCTTCTAGGTTACAACATATGCTGGGCAGATAACATCTGCAGATAATGACAGGGCAGGGGTGAAGGGTGGAAAGGCCAAGCCATGGAAGAGTGATGAAGCATGGGGAAAGGAGGAAGCTCTCTGGCAAGTGCTTTGCTGCAGACACCACTGAATCATTCATTTGCAACTTCACCATTTAACCTGTGCTGCGTAGAGGGGTATTGTATCTCCAACCGCTGGAAGTTGTTTAACTTCTTTTTCCACTTGCAGGAAAAAGAAAGGACACTGACGGCAATGACATGGGATGCTTGAGCAATTTGATCTGCGATGAGTAGCACGTCCACTACTTTTAACAGTTTTGCTTCCCTCTCCTAACTGGAGCTGTGCGGCACTGAAGTGAGAGAAAGCTAATATGGTAAATGGAAACCGCTCTCGGTAGGAACCAGATTCGTCAGTCCTTATAGCAAAAGTGGATTTCAGATAACAGCTCAAGCATGACCACTCCGATCACAGGCCAGTGTTTATGTATACAGAGGAACAATGAAGTGGCCTGGCAATTACTGGAAATACATTCCTCAAGCTTTCAGGCAATGCCAGGCTGAAAATTGTGGTCAAAGCATGTGGGAGAAGCAAGACCCACTCAGAATTCACTGCGGCAATTGTAATTAAATCACATATTTTGTCTCTCTCTCCGTGCTAAGTGTGTAACTATTTAAACCCCTGTGAACATGTCAGACGCCATGACTGGAATTCTCCCAGGTAGAATCTTTTCCTTTCTATTCGTGGAATCAAACCGTCAAGAGGAAAAAATGTCACACCAGCTGTCCTGACCTTGATGGTAACTTTACACAAAACCATACCAATCTTTCCTGAGCTTGTATTTGTTACTTAAAATGTTACTTAAAATGTTTGCAAAATTTGTTACTTAAAATGTTTGCAAAAATGATTCAGTGGTGTCTGCAGCAAAGCACAAGTAATAAAGCAGGATTCATCAACAAATGGGAAAAATTTAAGTTCACTGGTAATAACAGCAAATTAAGACACGGATGTGTTTTTTGCCTAATAACTTTAAAATGTTTAATGATTGCACACAGTGCCCACACTGTTGTGGAAAATCAGGTCTGGCTTATTAATAAAAATAATAGGCTTTAAGAGGATCTGACCTCGAGCTGCCTGATTTCCCATCTTACCAACTGAGTAAACTTGGGCAAGTTACTTAACCTCACAGCACCTCAGTTTCCTCAGTGGAAAATGAGGACAAGGATTCTGTCTGCTTCACTGTGCCATGGTGAGGACTAAATATTAAAATGCAGAATAAAGTATTTAGCTTGCCATTCCACACACACCAGCTATTATGTCCATTAACACTGTCATTTTGCAAACATTACCTCACTGACTTCTCAAGCATAACTCAAACTGTATTATGGTTGCGACCACATCGTTATGTGTAAAAAATGGAGGAAAAGTCACATAATTAAAAATACTCAAAATTAAAAGGTGAGACAATGCTCTTTTTCTCTTTTTCAAAAAAAATCCTTTACATTATTATATCGTTGACAAAAGAGAGGCAAAAGTATATATGCAATTCTTATTGCTAAACGTTTGCTGTAAGAATTTTATTCCCTAATATACTAATTAACAAGGGGAAATAAATGTCTTTAGAGATAGCAGCTTAAGAGAACAAGTATTGATGGCATGGGAAGCACACTAAGTAACTTCCCTGACCATGAAAAAAATATATACCAAACACATCCTACCAATTAGAGATTGGATCTGGTTGACAAATTCACCTTTTAAGGAGTAAATATCCATTAGCAGATATTTCCTATTAGTCACACACATGTTAGTATGAATTATTTAAACCTCACAGATCAACATCTAGCTAAAATCAGAGGTTCTCAGTTGATAACATTTTTGATGAAGGAATAAATGTGGAATTTGTCGGAGATCCCTGGGTCTTGAAGAGTAGCAGGCTTTAAAAAATGAGGAATTTTAGACAGCCAGAAATCTCCACAAGTGCTATGCTATTGGTTTGAGTGAGTCATCACAAATACATGTACCTCCTGCCAATGGAAAAATATAAATAAAGAAATGCTTCTACTCTCACTGACCCTCTTCAGAGTTATCCCCCTATTATTAACACTTTTTGATATCATATGTTCTTCATGTTTTTCCCTAAAAATACTTCCCTCCACAGTGCTGGGGATCTCCTTTATCAGGGAGTATTGAAGGGGCTTAGAAAGGCAGTAACATGGTCCCTGACCTCAGGGTTAGCCATGTTCAGGTGTTGCAGAAGTTCTACAGATGGATCATTGTAGAATATAACATAACAAGTTCTAATTTCTCTTCTGCCACCTAATGTGTGAACACCCAGTGTTAATGTTTTGCATTAACATAAAACTCAGTCAAGGCTAATTAATTTTTTTCCATCTAGGCATTTTGTTTCACTTTAGTTTCCTGAATTTTCAATGGCTGATATTTTTTAAACTAGTTTCCACATTTAAATAAAAGTAAAAAATAATTTAAGAGCTACTGAGATTTCTGATTATGGGAAATCTCCATAAGTAATGCTCCCAAAGTAATGAACTCCAGAAATACCGGTAAACTCTAATTAAGCATGATGCAACAATGGAAATTAAAAATGGAGAGGGGGCATCACAAACCCAGCCCTAAGGTGATTGCCCACGTTTAATCTCCAGAATGAAAAATGAAGGTCTCCTCTCCCAACCAACGTGTTTTTAACTCAGGCATTTCCTGTCAGTACATTAGCTTCTCAAAAGTTTCCATTATTTTTTTTCTCTCTGATATACATAGAAATGTAGCTGTCTATGGTAATAAATATGATCTCTGTCATCTATGGCTATCAACAGTCATAGAAATTCCTGTTTTCATCTCATGTGGTTGTGATGAGCTTTCACATTTAGCTGCAAGCGCTCTTCCCTTTTAAGCTGGATTCACATGCTATTGGACAATAATAACCATTAACTATTACTTTAACAATATCTGAGACATAGCGATTAGCCCTCTAGCTTGCTAGTAATCAAAAATCACAACATCCAGGACAGCGCTTTTCATCTTCATTCAATATCCCACAACTTTGCTCAACTGCACCAAACGTATAAAATGTCACCACAGTTCCATCTTTGCAGCCATAAAACTGCAGTGTTTTTGGATTCACACTGCTGTCTCTTATTCTGACTGCTGTGTGTGTGTCAAATCCTAATTTAAAAAAAAAAAGTCTCAGCCCTTCTAGATTCATCTCTTCTTTATCGCTTAAACCCTTCAAGGATCTGCTGACATACAACCTCTCACCTTCTCTGGGTGTCTCTTTTCTGGGTCTGCTTTCTTTCCTGAACGCAGATGGAGTTCATCGCCGGCTTTCTTATCAACACATCCCACAGAGCCAAGGGGACCAGACCTTGTTTCATTTGCCCTTGTATCTCTAGCATAGTAACTAACAGCAATAAACATTCGTTAGTTTTCATTGAGATGCTAAATGACTGAAGGAGGGAAAAGAAAAATCTACCACCCTTCCTCTTGGAGAACTTCGATGTATGAACTAGTTCTCAAGCATCCTGAAAACTTACTGTTAATGTAGCTTTGAGCGTAATAATGTTTAGGGTTACTTCGGAACAGGGAGGGTAGAAAGAGTCTCATATGGGTGACAAAGAACACCCACCACACTGTTTCACCCACACGTTTCTCTTACAACCCTTCCGTGCATCCTTTGTGTTTCTTATTACATTTAAACTTTTTATCACATCCCCACTCCCCCAGGCCTTCTCCCAAATAGGACTTCACATCTAGCATGCTCTGCAGACCCCACGCAGCACCTTCTCTTGTTTCCATCATTCAAACAACTTCTGAAATCCTATTTCCTCCATCAAGCTTCTGACTAACTGGAAAAGAGGGAGCAATTTCCCCTAGAAGGGCAGTTCCCACCCCTGTCTTTCCACGGAACTCCATGCCAAGGGCCAGGTGCCTCTGGGCACTGACACATTGCTCTGAAGATTTGCTTTATACAGAGCTTTCTGTCTAAAAAGGTAAGTTCAGAGAACATAGAGAACTGTGAAGAGTACCTTGAATTTTTCCCTGAACAAATAGTGGCTTCATAAATGCTTTAAAAGAAAATGAGAGGGCTTCCCTGGTGGCGCAGTGGTTGAGAATTTCACTGCTAATGCAGGGGACACAGTTTCGAGCCCTGGTCTGGGAGGATCCCACATGTCGCGGAGCAACCAGGCCCGTGAGCCACAACTACTGAGCCTGCGCGTCTGGAGCCTGTGCTCCGCAACAAGAGAGGCCGTGATAGTGAGAGGCCCGCGCATCGCGATGAAGAGTGGCCCCCGCTCACCACAACTAGAGAAAGCCCTCACACAGAAACGAAGACCCAACACAGAAAAAATAAATTAATTAATTAATAAGCTCCTACTCCCAACATCTTCTTTAAAAGAAAAAAAGAAAATGAGATGTAAAAAATTTTCAAATTGCAAATTTCTTCTTTAGCTCCACTTCACCTAGAGTCAATGATTCAATAATATGGTTTTCAAAATGAAACCCTTTTGGTGCTCTCATCTGATACTACTGTTCATAAAGCAGAATTGATAGTTGATATTCTCCTCAGTAGCATCACCTAGTGCCATTAATTTGTAAAGAATAAGGAGATCCAGGACAATGGAGGTTGGTCTTATACCAAAATATGAAGTTTCACTCTCTCCCAAAATATGCACTTCTTACTCATTTTTCACAAAGGAAGAGACTTTGACAGCTAATCCAGATCAAAAATTTTGCATTTGATCAAATGGCAGATCCCAGGCCGAAAGCCATACCCCACTAGCTGCCAGCCTTTCAACTTGGGCACATCATCTCACCTCAAAGAAGTATATTAGGATAAAATTCATGAGGAAGAATTTGTATAGGTCACATAATGTCTCCCTTTTATTCTTTGATTTCCGAAGTTGGAATCACCCAGCATCAATACAGCTATGAAGACTCTAAAGTCATAGGGCCTTTTGTCTGTTCAAAATACAATTGGATCCAGAAAAAGACTAACATAATTGATTTCAAGGTCTTTTCAACACTTTTCCTGAGGACACACCTTTTTTTTTAACAAGATGCCATTATTCTGTACATCTACAAATGAAAACACTGACATGCATTGATACGCTGTGTGAATGTTTCTTTGATCCTTTGCAAAGTGCTATAGTAACCAGAAAGCAAAAGGAAAATGAGTGGAGGGAAGCCCTGAGGAACAGTGCTTTATAAATGAGAATTTCCATGCCATTTATGGATGAGTTCACTGGGTACCATGTTAGAATATAAATGCATAGCAAAAGAAGTACCAGAACTCATCATTTTTATATCTAAAATATGCTACACATATTACTCATCTAAATGTAACATGTTGATATCCCCTCCTTCTTCGGACATGTTGAGGTAGATGTTCCCTTCACTTAAGCTACTCGCTAATCGTGTATTACAGGCCATTTTTGCAACTGTATTTCAGGCCATTTGATGAGTACAGTGAAGTACCATAGTACAACAAAAACAAGTTCTACAACTTCTGAAAGAACCTAAGGGCAAACAAGGAGAGTAGCCAGCATTTGACATCATTTGATTCTAAAAATAAAATGTCGGAACTTCCCTGGTGGCGCAGTGGTTAAGAATCCACCTGCCAGTGCAGGGGACACGGGTTCGAGCTCTCTTCCAGGAAGATCCCACATGCCACAGAGCCCATGCTCTGCAACAAGAGAAGCCACCGCAATGAGAAGCCTGCACACCGCAACGAAGAGTAACCCCCGCTCGCCGCAACTAGAGGAAGCCCGCGTGCATCAATGAAGACCAAACACAGCCAAAAAATAAATAAATAAATAAATAAAATTTATTTTTTTAAATAATAAAATAAAATGTCTATCCTTCATTAAATGCTTCGCTGTATTTAGTGGAGCTCTCTGATTGTTTTGTACCAGCCATGGTAACTTCTTTTTGATATGTTAGCTTTACTGAGATATAACTCACATACCATACAAATCACCCATTTCAAGTGTACTATTCAGTGGATTTTAGAATAACCACAGAGTTGTGCACAGGTGTGGTAATTTTTAATCTGGCTATTTTAGAAATATATGAAGTTGATATCAGTACAAATTGAAATCTTAGTGAATTCATTTAAACCATATTAAGATTTAACTATATTTGCCAACATTTTGCTCTTTTTTTACATTTTTGGAAGAAAAACATACTATGAAAAAAATGAGAATTAGCATATTCAGATATACTAATAATTGCTAACGTTTATAGAGAACAGATGGTTTGACATGTACAGTGTTAAGTGCTTTACCTGCATTATCTCATTCATTTCATCATCAGAGCAGCCCTATGAGATAAATACTATGACTAGCCCCATTTTATAGTTAAGAGAACCAAGAGTAAGTTGCTTGTCCAAGGTGAGCTAGGAAGAGGTGGAAACAAAGCTACCCCCATTTATATAATCCTACATACCAATCCCATAATTCCTTGTCCCACACTTTTTTTATTTTTATTTTTTTTGCCTCTACTGTTACAAATTAAGAAGCTCTATGAAGGTCAGTGATGGACTTGCTTATCCAGTGCACCATACAAATAAATAATACATCAGAGAGAAAGAATCAGAGTGTGGTATGGCCCTAATGTTGGCTTCAAAAACTATGGCTTTACCACTTATTAGCTTTGTGACTTTCAGGCAAGTTACCAAACTTCTTTGGGCCTTAGTTTCCTCACTTGTAAAATGGGATATTGGTATTGATGTTAGAATAAATTAGTTTGGGATCAGCACATAGTCATTGCTCAATACCTTATTTATCTGTTACCTAGTAGACAGAAACCAACTTTGTTTACAGAGGAGAGGATAAGATTTTGAGATAAAAGCATATAGTCTGATTTTCCCAAAGAATGTGGGAACTTCTGGGAACATACTAGGCTCCAGCTACTATTTTTCTATTTAAAAACTGATACAAGTTGTAGATGCATTAAAATTATTCTAACAATGTCCTAAGAACAGTGGTAATGAGTAATTTTTTGAATTCCAAAGCTGTGGTTCTCATTCTTTGGGGGGTTAGGTCTCCTTTAAGATTCTGATGAAAGCTGCTATGAGTCTTCTTCAGAAAAATTCAAATGTGCACACAAGTAAGCTTTTGCATATAATTTCAAGTTTCCAGAGATCCCTGAAGCTCATGGACCCTCATAAAGAATCCCTGCCTCAGAGGGATGTGATTGAGACAGAAAACCCATGTTCTATTGTGCCCTTGCTAACCAGTGAAAGGACCTTGAAAAAAATTTTCAGCATCTCCAAACTAAATGTTCTTACTTCCACCTTAAAATAAGAGGATTGGAGTGGATGCTCTCTAAAATTCCTTTCAACCCTATTCTATAATTCTAACTTCTGAATTACATAACAAATTCTGTTAACCAAGCAATTTCAGTAATTTATTATTCTTCTCCCTAGGTTTCTTAATTAATATTGATCTTACTTTAGCTAGTGCTGCCAATTCTGCAAAAAATGGAATATTACCTTAATCTTTATAGGCGTCTTCTAGATTTTGAATTTATAATTTACTGCCCAATTTCATCCAAGTTTGTATAAATGAAATTTATGTATTTATGTGCTCTATCAATTATTTGATTATTAATGCACAAATCATGATCTGAGCTGCCTGCAAATACAGTACATGGATAGGAATTTAATTCTTCCTCAAAATATTCATCACTTTGGTGGTACTGGTTATCTCTACCCCAAAACTAATTTGTTTGGCAGATTAAAGATGGGGGAAAAAGAGAAACTAGACACTATTTATCAGCTCACAACTTCACAGAACGCCCTTGTGGCTTGTTAAGTTTTAAGTGTGGTTATTCTGATAATAATACTATATACAGTTTTATAATCCTGTGTATCTACAAAATCCTGTCGTGTACATCATCTCAATGGTCATAATCTTTTATTTTTTTTCTTTTATTTTGGAATAAATTTAGATTTACAGAAAAGTCACCAAGATAGCAGAGTCCCCATAACCCTTCACTCAGCTCACCCTAATGTTACCATCTTACTTAACTACAGTGCATTTGTCCAAACTAAGAAATTAGCATTGGTACAATACTACTAACTAAACACACTTCTCTCAGATTGCAACAGTTTTTCTGCAAATGTCATTTTGTGTTCTAGGATCCAATTCAGAACACCACATAGCATTTATCCATCATGCCTCCTTCATCTCCTCGTGTCTGGGACAGTTTCTCCGCCTTTCCCTGTTTTTCATGACATGACACTTTTGAAGAGTGTGGATCAGGTGGTTTATAGAATGGCCCTCAATTGTGTTTGGTGTTTATTCATGATTAGACTAGGGTTGTTATGTTTTGCGAGTAGGACTATTACCGGGGTAAAGTGTCAGATTCATTAAATAATCTCATGGGGCTGTGTGATATCAACCTATCACTGGTGATGTTGACTTGGATCGCTTGGTTAAGACTGTATTTGCCAGTTTTCCCTACTTTAGAGTTATAATATTTACCTTTCCTTAACCTATTCATTGGAAACAAGTCATTAAGTACAGTCCATATTTAAAGGGAGAAGAATTAAGCCCTAAGTCTTGGAGGAGGGGTGTGTCTACGTACAGCATTTGGAATTCTTCTATAGAAAACCACCTTTTGTTTTTTTAATTTTTAAAAATTTTTTAATTTTTTTTAAAATTTTTATTGGAGTATAGTTGATTTACAATATTGTGTTAGTTTCTCCTGTGCAGCAAAGTGAATCAGTTATACATATACATATATCCACTGTTTTTTAGATTCTTTTCCCATATAGGTCATTACAGAGTATTGAGAAGAGTTCCCTGTGCTATACGGTAGGTCCTTAGTTATCTATTTTTTATAGAATAGTTTGTATATGTCAATCCCAACCTCCCAATTTATCCCTTTTAAAGCACGTACTACTCTTTCCACCTGTATAGATGAAGACTGGGCTCAGACTGACCAAATCACATAGTGAGGACATAGTAGAGCTCCTTTGTGAAACCAGCTCTTCTAATTCCAAATCCATTCATTTTTTCCATGACACCATAGCATCTCTATTTAGATAAAATTCTTTGCCCTGTGTCTTAGGAGGAGTCCAGTGATGTGCACCTCAACTTTTGACTTGTTTTAAGTTGACAATTGAAATACCTTTTAGACGATATCATTTGAATGTAGCCGAAAGGGTCAATGTGTTTTCCAAACTCTGCTTTAAGGTGTAGCACATGATCTGGGAGACCCTGGCTTACTTGAGATCCACTGTATCTTCATTCTAGGATCCAGTCAGCCTCCTGTCTCCTCAAACAGATCTTCTTCTACTAGAAGAATATCCAATCAAAATAGAGACTTCATCTTTATAACATTAATAAAAGGCAGAACTAACACTTTTAGTCCTTGCCTCAGACAGAGGAAAGATTTGCTGTCCTCAGACTCAGTTTGTTACCTACCAAGATGAATATCTTTCACAATGGACTCCCAGTTCTTCATAGACTGATCTGAATTATCTAAGCAACCCAGGCAAATTTACGGATTGAGGCTATTACCCTCCCAATGTCAGCAGCATTCTACATTTCACTTTGGTTACAGACACCAGGCTTGGGAGAGCTGTCAGCTGGTAATGATTTTCAGTCGTGGCAAAGGGAGGCCAAATTGTAACAGGTGACACAAAGGGGAAAGATTCTGTATCAGGTTACTAATTCCCAGGAGCTACCCCCGGTCACTGGACTTTCCACGTGTGAAATGCAGGAATTTATAGACATTTTAAAATTAGCATTTCTTCTGGTACAATTACTTGTCTTATCAGTCACTCAAGTAATGTGTAATAAGCACTCCCCTGCTTGTGGTGATTCACTAAGCCTGTGGGAGAATTAATCCTGAATGACAGGGTCTCCGCCCACTGGGCACTTACATTCTAATACAAAGACAACAGACCCACACATAATGGGAGACATTCCATCCAAACACGAAAGGGAGGGTTTGTTTTATATTGACTGTGTTGGGGGTTCTTAGCTTTTGTTGTCTAATTTAGAGTTATGTGTGTGTGTGTGTGTGTGTGTGTGCACGTGTATTGAAAAAAAAGAATGAGAGGCAAGATTACAAGCACTGAAAATTTAAGGAACCAGCGTAAGAAAGCAGAGTTTGCTGGTCATTATTTTCCAGTTTCATGAATTCTCTCCTGTGCTTAACACAGCAAATATAGAGGTTTTACAAGGTAAAAGCACCAAATATCAAAACTGACATGAACTTATCCTGTGTATATCTCCTCACACCCCCCATCTCTGTGTATTTTCTGCCCTCCTGTACCCATGCCCCTTGTCCTGCAGATATCTTTAATACACCTGAAGCATGGAGTCACATTCCCTAAAGAGAGGTAATAGTCTGGATTTGGTGTTTCTATTGATAAAAGCTCTGTCCATGTCCTCTTTGGTATAATGGAAACAGCTAGTCGAGAAGTCTGAGACTTATTTCTACAGATATTTTATCTCTCAGCCTCAACTTTCTGGTCTGTAAAATGTGGATAATATTTATAAATTTATTGTGAGGGTTTAAAAAATGTATGTCTACAAGCATTTTATAAACTGTGAAATGCTATTTACATATAAGGAAACATTGAAGAATCTTAGATTTGAGCATGTATATGACATATGTTTCAAATCAAGTGGCAATTACCATTTTCACCTCTTTTCAGGAATTGTCTTAAGTTTGGGTCATACATTTAGTTTTCTTATGAATTAAGCTACCGATTTATTTTCACAAGTATTTAGTATATGTGCTGCCAAAGTGAGCACTTCACAAGTATTTAAAATGGACTATACTAAAATAAAATTGGCTTATATATTATTCAACTGTAATAAATACAATAAAGTAAAAGCCCTGGGAAGAGTCATACTGTTAACTTGGAAAACACATTTTTCTCATTTTTAAAATTGTGGTTAAATATACATAATACAAAATTTATTAGTTTAACCATTTTTCCTCTTATGGTCCTGTGGTATTAAGCACTTTCACACTGCTGTGCAAACGTCATCATCATCCATCTCCAGAACTTTCTGATCTTCCCCAACTATAACTCTGGGCTTATTAAACAACACCTCCCCATCCCCTGGCAACCACCACCCTACCTTCTGTCTCTATGAATCTGACTCCTGTAGGTACTTCATATAGGTGGAAATTCAGTGATCTGCAACTTTTTGCACCAGGGACCAGTTTCATGGAAGACAATTTTTCCACGGGGAAGGGGGCTGGGGTTGGTGCAGGCGGTAATGCACGCGATGGGGAGCAATGGGGAGTGACATATGAAGCTTCACCTCCTACTGCATGGCCTGCTTCCCAACAGGCTGCAGACAGGTACCGGGGATTGGGGACACCTGGGTGGAATCACACTGTATTTGAATTTTGTGACTGGAACATTCACTTACCATATACCCTCATTTCATCCATGTTGTACTATGAAACACATGGGTTTTTCTTTTCTTTTCTTTTCTTTTTTTTTGCGGGCCTCTCACTGTTGGGGCCTCTCCCGTTGCAGAGCACAGGCTCCGGACGCGCAGGCTCAGCAGCCATGGCTCACGGGCCCAGCTGCTCCGCGGCATGTGGGATCTTCCCGGACCGGGGCACTAACCCGTGCCCCCTGCATCGGCAGGCGGACTCTCAACCACTGCACCACCAGGGAAGCCCCAACACATGGGTTTTCAGTAAAAGAATCCAAAGCTTCAATTCCATCTCTACCACTTATTACCAACATAAAAAACTATAGATGATTTAACCAAAAACAAAATTGTCAAGGAAATAATTTGATCAAAACAATAAGCTGAACTAGGAAGAATACACAAATACACACACACACACACACACACACACACACATATACTGGGAAGTTGACTTAATGTAAACATAATCTCTGTCTCTGGAGATCAAACACAGGCAGCCTCTTTTTGGCTAAATTTGAAGAATCATGTACACACCATGCAGATGGTCTCCTTGCTTTTTATATGAAATCCTCAGCTCCAGCCCTTCCACTCCAAGAATCCTCAGCTTTCCCTTGGAATTGTTATATTTACACCTACTCTCATCAACACAGGAGCAAAAGGAATTAAACATTTGAAAACAGCAAAAATCTTCCAACAATGACCACACGTGATAGTCACTGCAGGCTGAGTTTAGAACTTTTCTTGGTATTGTTTTGTTTACCTAACAAATATGTATATATTTGCTTTATTATATGTATGTATACATATGTAAATATAGCAATGTCAGACTTAAAGACCAGAAGTAAATTTGCCTTCTAATTCTAGCTTTTTACACGCACAGCTAAACTTTCATCTAGTTCCTTTTTTTAATTATAAAACTGTTACAAGTTCTTTGCAGTTATTGACAATCCAAAAATGTATAGAGAATCAGGGACAAGAGGTAAATTGTGCTTGTGAAAAATTATTTGGGCATAGGGCATAAAAATTCATGAAAGAAAACACCCCAAGGTCAAAAAATCCCTTCTGAATCCTTCACTGTGTGTATATTGAATTCAGTACATTTAGGAAAAGAGCATAAAACATTTAACAAGAAATTAAAGACAGAATGAATACATCCAGGGAAGGCTATATCCAAATGCATATATAAAAATATATTCCTTAAAAACAAATGCACTAAGTAAGAGTTCTTGCCACAAAAACTTGCAATTTTTTTCCGTTGAGTGGCAGATTGCTTTTTGCCTAAAAGTCATGAAAGAGCCGAAAGGCTGCCCAGAACAACACACACAGGCATTACCAGCTGCTTTCTACCCAGCATGGTTTGGCTTCAATTTTTAGCCATTATGAGATCACCCCATTTGTGACAAGCAGCCTTTCCTTATCAAGTATAGTCCAGGGTGATCCTGAAACTTTGAAAGTAGAACAAAAATGTCCTCTGCCTTTCCTGTGTTGGGAGAAAACACTTTAAGGTAATTGTGCAAGAGAAATCTTTTTTGACTTCAGTGAGTCAAGTTTTACTAAAGCTGAGGACTCAACCTTCTTTGTATGTCAGGCTTCCCAGCAGAGCTTCTTAAAAATGTGAATGTCCAGATTTCAGCCCCGGAGATTCTAATTAATTGTCTGGATGGGGTCTGGACATCAGTACTTTCAAAAGCTTCCCCAGGGACTTTGAATGCATCCAGGTTTGGGAACCACTGCACTAAAGCTACCCAACATGCCACCCAATCATAAGAGTAGTGCTTACTGGGTGGCACTTGTTCCCAAGAATATGACACAAATTCTGTCTTCACTGCTTTTCATACTAAACCTTCCAGATGCCCCTCTCCAGTCACCCACACAGTTCTGCATCCCTCAGGCCAGTGGTTGATTCATCAAGAGTCAGGTCTACTCTTGTTTATGTCACGTGTGATATACCTATAATGGGGCAATCTGATTTAAATATTTACTAAATTAAGTATGGGTGCAAAAAGAGAAAGAGTACTTTCAATGAAAATTGAGATGGAAACATTTTTTAAATAAAGGCAAGTCACCAGGAAAAAATGTTGTCAAATTAAATATGGATGAAAAAATCGTAAAGACAGAAAAAACAACAAAAATCAGAAAAATATCTAGACAATTTCTGCACTTATTTTGTTCCACTTTAAAGATACATAAGCTGGAAATCATAAATGAAGCTTTAAGGGTGTGATTTATCCAAAGAGAGAGAGACAGACAGACAGAAGGAATTCCAACCATGTCCAACAAATAAATTAGCATTTTTATCTCAACTGCTTTGAACAAGTTCAGATGCTGTATTATATCTCTAGAAAAAAAAAAAGTATATGTTTGTATGTGCAGTTATGCTGTTGAATAAATAATCAGGAACTCCAACAAAAATCCTTCTTCCTTCTCCTCCCCCTCCTTTTTCTTCTTCTGTGTCATAAATGATACTAAGAAAACTGAAAGAAATAAGGAATATGACACGTGAATGAAACTTGCCTGTCAGGTATGACTCCGGAAATAAAGGCTTGAGAATCATGGCTTGAGCAAACAACTTCTAAGCAACTCTATGGATTCGATGGCTTACTGGTGATGAAAAAACTCAGGGCAAATCTGCTGATTTTCTGAATTTTAATCAAATAATTGAGAAAAGGAGTTTCCAAGGAAATGAATGGGGTGAGAGGACAGCAAGGGGAGGAAAAACATTTGAGGTAGCAGAAGAGAAGTCTCTATGTAAAGTGATTTCACCCTTTGGGGGATTTTCTTAAAATAAAGCAACACCTGCTGCAATTCTCCCAGTGCACAGGTCCTGTAATTCAGTAGCTAAAAGGGCACTCTTGTGGGTGCACATTCATTCCATAAACAAAAGTGCTTATCACAGACAGCAGCTCGTGCACTGCACAGATTTGATTCAACAAATATTAAATAATAGCCCATTTGAAAAGAAAAAGACAAATATGGGGTATGTGTGACAAAGGTTCCATTCTGTGTTAATTTTAGCAGACGAAGGCATGCGGCTTTCACAGCATTTTCTTTCAGTCAGACTTTAATGCAAAGCCGGATATTTTTTTGACAGAGTAAAATCCTTAAAAAGCCTTCATTTGAAGCTTCGGATTGATTTGTCATTATATTCGAAGTCATTGCCTTTATATTAGACTTAACAACTTGCTAACATTGTATGGAAAGAAGACCTGTTTCTACAAGTAAGTTCTTCATGGAACTCAGAGTAGCAGGCAGAAACATCTTACCCACAGTCACCACACACACACTCGTACACACACACACATACCCATACACACACCTGCGCGTGCGCACACACACACACACACATATCCCCTTGAGAGAATTTTAAATCCTTCAAACTTTTCAACCTTTTATAGTATAATTAAACAAAGATAGTTCTGTGGACATTTTTTTCCCCTCTGTCTGAAATTTCATCATGAGCTCTGAAAAATCTTACTCACTGTAACATATGTATACCTACATCCATACACACATATTCATTCATGTAACAGAATTCTGCAAACATGATATACTGTGCACTCTGAAAGAATAAAGTCTCTAGGAAATTTTTTTTTAAATCACCAGAATATGTCCTGAATAGTGTTTTTGACTTTCACTTTTATAGCAAAGGGTCCTCAATAATAAGCATGATGAAATGTATTAGCCTTGATTAAGGACCTGCCATTTCAGTAGAATAATAAAACAGGGTCACTGGCACATTAATAAAAAGTACCTTTGAACTCAGACTAGGTGAAAGACCCCAAGCCAGCTGAGGCAAAGCATATAAAGATGAGTAGTGGGATCGCTGATTTCTGGATGGGGTTCGCTTGTTTAATTTCCCTCAGACCACGCTCACCTTCTCAGTTTCAAAGCATCACGAAGCCATTTTGCTATCAAAGGTCCTCACGTGTTGAAAAGGGAGAGCAGGGAAGACAGGATCCACAGTGATGCCGAGGCCTCACCGTACCACGGGTAAGCACCTCGATTAAATCTTTCCAGCCCTGATCCTCATCCTTCCCAGGCCCTGCGTTTAAGGGAATCAGTGAATTCATTAAGTAGCGCAGCTGACAAAAGAAATGTTTCATGGTGATAATACACGTTCATACACTCAGAGTACTTCCTGCCGTGCTCAGCGGACTGGTGCTGGTGTTAACTCGTGAATGCTAAAGGCTACGATAAAGATATCGACAGTGTCTGATTTTGTCTGAGAACGGCAAAATGCATGGCACACATTGTCAAGCATCCCGTTTGAAGTATGAAGCAAACATCACCAGCCCTAGTTTCTTCAAGGATAAATCAAGCTAAAGACTGTCAAAACAACTTGCTCAACATCCACTGGCAAATCGGTGGAAGCATTTGAGACGGGAGTCGTTTCGCCCATGCCTCGTCATTCCACATATTTATTTTTGCAGTTTTTGAAATTATCCTTTACAAAGCTGCCTCAGGGAACACATGCAGACAGTTAGAATTATAACAAATAAAACTCTCTTGAAACAACAGGAAGAACTCACACTAATTTATTCAAAGTGCTTAAACACTTGGTGTTGGCTTGCTACAGAAGACAACAGGTTTTTTTTTGATGGTGCTCCCTGGAGGTGTGCAGTGCACAACCTGAGCAACTGAGCAGCTGTATGAAGCAGCCTTACTTGGCGATGTTTGATGTATTAACTAATCTGAACTAATCTAACTAATCATAACTAGAGGATCTTGTGTCAAAACCTGAACTGTCAATATGATAGCTAATTTTTCATGCAGTAATGCCTCTACTATGAATACATTTTTGTGATGTCTATCATTGCTTTTTGTTGGCTTAATGCTTCTTGCCCAAATTTCCAAGTTCTCTGAGATATAGGGGTCTGGGTGGCAGGTAACTGCCAGGATAATGACTACTGACTAGTATTTCATAAACTGTTTCTTCTTTTCTAGGCATGTTGAAATCTCTAATTACCCAAATGGTCCATTAAAATGGATTTTAGTTCCTTTACTAAGAGGTAAAAAAATGTTTAGGTTCAAGATTTGCCTAGTATTGAGAAAATGTAAATAAACTCTACAGAAATAATTTATCTTATTTTGAGAAGTGGATTATTGGTTTAATAAATAGAAATAGCTATATTTCAACTTCATTACATGCCAAGAGCAAACAACCAAAAGGAAGACTTTCCTAGCTGCTTCCAATTATAACAATAAAAGGATTGAGGTTTAGAGCAAATGTTTGTTTACCTTATTATTATAAAGTAACTTCAACCTAAATATTTTGGTTTATGTCTTCTGTAGTCCCAAAGTGCCTGACACAGCATTTTGCTATGATAACAACTTACAGAAAATTAGAAACTAAAATTAGATAGGAAGACTGTACATTTTGGTAACAAGTCAAGGCCCAATAAAAATATCTGAAATCTCAAAGGATTATTCACTTTTCCGATATATTGGAAAGGAATGTCCAGCTTCAAAGATTTAACGCTTTATTTAAAAGCAGTTGTTCGCCCATTCAAAAATTCATACAGATATTCAAAAATATCATTCAACTAATTTCTTTAAATGATACAGAACAAATGGGCTTCTCCTAAAAAAAAAACTGCAATTAACCAAACAGCTTCTGTAACTAAGAGGGAACATTGTTTAAGATGGAAAAAGAAATTAGCCCTATCTTTATATTTACATCTCAGAGACAACTTGATTTTCCATGTTAGCTAGACAGAATTGAGGTAAAAATTAAGCCCTATGAATAATGGAATAGGGAGCTATTGCCATTCTGCTAGTTATATTGGAGAACAAGGGTCAGTGGAAAAACCAGTGAGCCAGATCTTTGTCCTACACCTGCTTCTGCCCATTCTTCCCCGGTAAACAAAAAGGTTTGTGCTAACCTGTGGTCTCTAAACTTGTTATTGGAAGGTAGGGGCCAGAAGGGAAGATGGTGATTAGTTTGTTTTCAGAGGGAGAGTGGGATTATTTCAAAATCTAGCCTCCTTAGATTCCAATATTTTTCCTCTCCAAAATGACATCTTCCATCTTTCTTGATTTGAGCATCACTTTACTCAAGCCAACGTCCCTCACGTGCTGGCACCTAGAAAAGTAGACATCTTCTGGAGATGACCTATAATATCCTTTAAGTCATACAATTCCATGACACATACTACTTCAAGACAAATAAGTTCACCTACAAAGGAAAATATTCATAATATAATATTAAATAAAAATAATATCACATAAAACATAACTAGTGTGAGTAAAAATAAATAAATAAAATATTAACAGTGCTGTTTATAGGTGATTTCTTATTTATATTTATGCCTTTCTGTAATTGTCTGTGAGTAAAATGTGTTAATTTATAATAAAATGCATAATAATTTCAAAATAGTAGACCTTTTATTATTGAATCAAATAAAAAATAAATAAGATGAACATTTATCCAAGCTTAAATTTTGAAAGATTAACCTTATACAAAAGTTCAAAACCTAACATGATTAACAAAGGCCTTCATGAACTAGTTCTGTTTATGTCTAGTATGCTTCTTATCACACAACACAACCACACACACACACACACACACACACACACATGTAGAGACATATCAAACATCCTGTGTCAGCTAAGGAGCCACTTAAGCTTCTTGACATGATCTCCAGGGATTTTCCAGCTCTCTGTTCTTAGAATGTTGTTCTCAGTCATGTAGTTTCAACAGTGTCTATCCATGTTTATCTCAGCCTAGGCAACATTTTCTCCAAAAAGCCTTTTGCTGGCCACCATCTTCCTAAGAGGGATAGTCTCCCAAGTATCCTAATAAGTTCCCATACTTACTTCTGATGTAGCCCTTACCACACGATTTTATAATGCTCTATCCCCTACACTCTACCACCAGTTTTTTGAAGGTATTTTATTCAGAGTTGCTCTCAAAGGAAATAGCAAGTGCCTGGCCCATAGTCGGAACTCAATGAGTATTTTTAGAAAGAATGAGTGAATAGAGACTCTTTTCAAAAGTGATGGTGTAAGTCATTTAAAACCCATTCCCTCACATGCTAAACCTCTCTGTCTGCATGGTCACTATCATCAATACTGAGGTTTTGATTCTCCAAAGGAAGAAACTACAAACTTGTCTCTTTCCACTTCACGTCCATCCCCTCGTGGTAGAATCTTGTTTTATTATCAGAGACAGTTACTCTAGAGGGGAGAGACAATAACAATAAAACAGCAAAAACCAGAATGATGGAATTCAGCACACCCTTTTGATTTGTGTATTATGTGTGCATTCATTTACTTATTTTTTGCTCATGTGTTTACCCAACCTCACTAAGCTCCAAGTGGGCAGTAGTTATATCTGTTTCCTTCACCAGGACCAAGTACAGTGCTTGGAGCAGAGACAATGGTCAGATGATGTTTGTGATTCACAACTGTTGTTTTTTCACTGATGCTGTTTCAGACACTAAGAAACAACATTACAAACTACCTGAGAATGAAGCCACTGATTTTCTATATTGGATGAACTCATAAAGAAACAGAAACTCAGGAATAAATGACCAGAATAATTCCAAATACCCTTGATTCTGTTCAATTAAATTTTTATAATTTAAGCTACACATGTTTTTTAAGCAAATAGATCATCTTTAATTTTATGTTACAAAATCTAACTCCCATCCTTGAATGGAAAGAAAATCAAATTGGCAAATACTGCAAATCCCAAAACTTGGAATAATTCAATCAATTCATGAGACCCAAAGTAAACTATTGGTGGTGTGTGCATATGTGTGTATGTAAGCCTGCATATTGACATATGTATAATCTTTTTATGTCTTTATTTTCTCAGTTCTTCATTGCTTGGATTGCATATTTCATTGACTGGTCCCTATTTCAAATATAAAAGATTCCTAATTGTTTGGCATTGTAAGAATAGAATGAGAGTATAAGTGCAGGTTTCAAAACCACAGGATACATATATATGTTTTTCTAAATATTATAATATCCTAGATATGCTTTCTATTTATCTGGATTACATTTCAAAAATATGACTATTTCTTAAATATTGTTTGAGGTGTTCCTCTGTATTCACGTGATCCTTTGGGGACTCTGGTATTTCAGCACTAACAGAAATACGTTTCATGTAATGTTATTTCTAGTCCAAAAGACAACTGGTATAGTTTCTGGAAAGAAAATTACTCTGGTGCCTGTTGTGACTTTAGAAGACAACTCTTAAGGCACCTGCAAGACAGAAGAAAATCTTAAAGCTGGCCACGGGTAGAGAAATAACCATTTGTAGAATGTGGACCGTGAGATCCTGAAGTGCAAAGCTACAAACCCAACCATCATTAGATAAACAAGTCCAAATCTACAATAACAGCCACAAAACATTTACCCAGAAGCACAGCTGCTGTTAAGAATTGGACTCTGGACTTTTGTTATAACTAGTTTTTCCTTGAAAAGGAACGTGTAGGTGAGTGAGAACCCAGACTCATTCAATATCAACCCCTTCAAGATACTCCAAACTTCAAATCCACATCTGATTCATGAAGGAATCCTTTCTTTATCATCTAGAAAAAGATAATATAGGTCTCTTTTTTTATTCTAGAGCCAATAAATCATTAAATTTCAGGTAATACCCATGTAAATGATGATTTCCCCCAATATTACATAGAAAATTTCTGTACTTATAAATCAGCTTTTCTCTCACACTTATTTAAAAGTGAAAGAACGAGGCTTTTGAAAAGATGGCAGATAGGAAGCACCAGGAATCCATCTCCTCAACTAGACAGCAATTTTGTTAGCAGTATCAGTCTGATGTAACTACTTGGTAACTCCGGGGTCTATATGAAGACTTATAACTTCCAGGGGAAGTTTTCACTGGTAAATTGTGCTTGATTTTGGTCAATTTAACTTCTTAGCAAAGTAAAAGTTATCCATCTCCCATCCTCTAGTCCAGTGACAAGCAAATGTGCACATGTTTCTGGGGCAGTTTACACACAGGGTGGGCAGTTAGGACCCTGCCCTACAAATACCAAGAGTCTATGCTCTAATCAATGATTGCTGCTTGATTGCAGAGGCACAGACACAGAAGTGGGCAGCCATATGGCAAGCCTCTCCTCTTCCTGCTGAAGTGACTTCCAAAAAATTTAAAAGGCTGCACATTTTCCCCCTTCTTTTTTCTCTTTTCCTCCTTTTAGGAGCCAGAGAACATTGAAAAACAATTGCATAAACAGGGGAATTTAAAAAACTCACTGTACATGCCCTAGGAAAGGTGCAGGCTCAGAAAAGACCCCAAAAGATGTTAAGTTTATACCTCAGGCTGATCCCCAGCACAGAGACAGTGTAAAAGTGAGGGAGGGAGAGAGAAAACAAAACCAAAAAAACAGCAACCTCTAGGGAAGAGGGAAAATTCTAATTTCTAGACTTGCCACATTATAAGATTCAAATATCCAGTTCCAAAAAAAAAGAAAAAAAAATCACAAAGAATATGAATAAATAGAAAAATATGACCCATTCAGAGAAAAATAAATCAACAGAAACTATACCTGAGAAAGACTAGATAGCAAACTTACCAGACAAAGACTTTAAAAAGACTGTCTTAAAGATACACAAAGAACCAAAAGATGTGGGAAAAGTCAAGAAAACATCACATGAACAAAATAGAAATATCAATAAAGACATTAAAAACATAAAAAGAAACCAAGAGGAAATTCTGGGACTGAAAATTACAATAACTAAAATAAAACTTTCACTAAATGGATTCAGAATCAGATTTGAGCAGTCAGATATAAGTGGTGAACTTGAAGACAATTGAAATTATTTACTCTGAGGAACAGAAAGAAAAAAGATTGAAGAAAAGTGAACAGAGCCTAAGGGACCTGTGGGACACCATCAAGTGGACCAACATACACATTGTGGGAGTCTCAGAAGGAAAAGAGAGAGAAAGAGGCAGAGGGATTATTTAAAGAAATATTGGTTAAAACCTTTTCAAACTTGATGAAGGACATGAATATAAATATATAAGAAGCTCAAAAAACTTTAAGTAGTATGAATTCAAAGAGATCCAGACCAAGACACTTATAATCAAATTGTCAAAAGCCAAGTCAAAAAGAAAATATTGAAAACAACAAGAAAGAAGCAATACTTCACAAGCAAAGGATCCTTAATAAGGTAATCAGCAGATTTCTCATCAGAAACCTTGGAGCAATGGGCTAATATATTCAAAATTCTAAAAGAAAAACCTGTCAATCAAAAATCCTCTATGTGGCAAAACTATCCTTCAAAAGTAAGGGAGAAATTCAGATATTCCCAGATAACAAAAATCTCATAGATCGTTAGCAGTAGATCTGACCTACAAGAAATGCCACAGGGGATCCTTCAGGTTGAAAAGACACTAGAAATAAAAGGCTCAGCAAAAGTCAATTATAAAAGCTAGCATAATAACTTTAGTTTGTAACTCCAATTTTTGTTTTCTATATGATTTAGGAAAGGCTACTACACCATCTAAAATAATTAGTCAATGTTTTTGGACACAAAATGTATAAAGATATAAATTTGTGACATGAATAACCAAAAGAGGTTGGGCACAGAGCTGCATAGGATCAGAGTTTTTATATGTAATTGAGTTAAGCTGGTATAAATTCAAATTAGAATATCATAAATTTAGGTTATTAAATGTAATCCTCATGGTAACCACAAAGAGAATAGCTATAGAATATATACAAAAAGAAATGAGAATTTAAACATTTCACTATAAAAAATCAACTAAACACAAAATAAGACAGTAATGAAGGAACTGAGGGACAAAAAAAGCTATAAAGCATGTAGAAAACAAATAGCAAAATGACAAAACTAAGTTGACAAACTAAGTCCCCCCTTTAAGTAATTACTTTAAATGTAAATGGATTAAACTCTTCCAGAAAAAAACAGAGATTGGTAGAATGATTTTTTTTAATTATTCAATTATCTGCTGTCTACAAGAACTCACATTTGATTCAAAGACACAAATAAATTGAAAGTGATAGAATGGAAAAATATATTACATGCAAATAGAAACCAAGAGAGCAGAGATGGCTATACTAATATCAGACAAAATAGACTTTAAATTTTTAAAAACTGTTATGAGACAAAGAAGGACATTCTATATTAATAAAAGGTTCAATATAGAAAGAAGGTATAAAAATTATAAACATTTGTGTACCAAATAACAGACCCCCAAAATATATGAGGAAAAAATTGGCAGAATTGAAGGGAGAAATAGACAGTTCCACAATAAGGGTTGGAAACTTTAATGCCCCACTCTCAATAATACATAGAGCAACCAGGCAGAAGGCAAGTAAGAAAATAGAGGATTTGAACAATACAATAAACCAACTCACTCTAACAGATATATACAGAACAATGTACTCAACAACAACAAAATACACGTTCTTCTCAAGTGCACATGGGACATCTTCCAGCTTAAACCATATGTTAGACCACAAATTAAGCCTCAATAGATTTTAAAAGATAGATATACATATATACCATGATGTGATGAAGTTAGAAGTCAATAACAGAAGGAAAACTGGAAAATATACAAATTTGTGGAAATGAAATACACACTTTTAAACAACACTAATGAATCAAAGAAAAAGTCACAAGAGAAATTAGGAAACACTCAGAGATGCATGAAAACAAAAATACCACATAACAAAACTCATGGGATGCAGTGAAAGCAGTACTAAGGAGGAAATTTATAACTCTAAACATATTTTTTTTAAAAAATGTCCCTTATCAACACCCTAACTTTACAACTGAAAGAACTAGAAAAAGAAGAAAAAAACTTTTTAAATTAAAAAAAAATATCTCCTTTATCCATTCATCTGCCGATGGACACTTAGGTTGCTTCTATGTCTTGGCTATTGTAAATAGTGCTGCTAAACACTGGGGTGCATGTTTCTTTTCAAATTATAATTTTTGTCTTTTCTGGTTATATGCCCAGGAGTGGGATTGCTGGATAATATGATAACTCTATTTTTAGCTTTTTAAGGAACCTCCGTACAGTTCTCCACAGTGGCTGCACCAATTTACATTACCACCAACAGTGTAGGAGGATTCCTTTTTCAAAAATGAGTGACATTTTTATATACTAACAATAAACATCTGAAAGCAAAATTAAAGAAACAACTCCATGTACCATAACATCAAAAGTAATAAAATACAGTTGACTTTTGAACAACAGAGATTTGAACTGTGTGAGTCAACTTATAAGATAATTTTTTTTCAATAAATACTATGCTCTATCACATAACAGTCACTTGCCCCAAGGACTTTGTAAATTGGAAAGCACTCTACAGATACAAATTTCTATTGGCGATGGTGGTGATAATTGTGGTGGTGTTATTATGATCATTGTTGTCATTAATATCATTATCAATCTAGGATGGCATGAGACTGCAGAGCAGTGAAATAAAAAAGCCTAAGGAGAAAGACAGACTTGTATTTGAACCTTGTATTTGAACCTGGTTTGTGCACTTATGAAATGTGTGACTAGAAAATTGCACTTTTATTGTTTGAGCTTCATTTTCTTCACATAAGAAAAGGTAAATGTAATACTTCTCTACAGAACTGCAGTAAGAATTAGAAATAATTTAGGTGAAGTACCTAGCATGTTGCCCAAACATTGGCACATAATAGATATTCAATACACTGTAACTATTATTATTTTGTTAATAGTAGCATATGTAAATAATAGTAGTAGTGTAGGTAAATAGGGAATAAGATAATCCACATTAATACAATTCCTGGTACCTAGTGAGCACTCAATAAATCTCAACTTTTCATCATCATCATCATCACCACCATCACCATCCTAATACTAAGATGCCTTTCTTTTTTTCTTTGTCTTCCTTTTCACATTGTTTGTTTCCAATTTAGGTGCAGCTATAACCAGCGATCCTAGACAAGATGCTTTAAAAGCAAGTTTTTTATCTTATTTCCAGAAAAACTTATTTTCAATTTTAGCAGAATGTATTTAGTCTAGAATAAATACACCAAAATATAAAGTAATACACCAATAACTTCAAATAGTAATTTTCAATGCATGATGGCTTAATTCTCTTCTCTCCAAATATTTGGGAATCTATGAAAAAGAAAATTTAAATTCTCTTGTGTTTTTAAATCAGAAAGTATGGGTTTTCTGTAGTTTGTCTTAAATAATCAATATTTGTCAACATGTCTGTTCTCTCCAGAGGGGAGTAATTAGAACTGAGTAGTAAATTATCATTAATGTACATAAATGTTAGTGTCATATGTATCTTGTAAAATAAACAGCTGGTGAAAGTCTTGAGTGAATCTATACATTATAAAATGGAAAGCATTTTTCAATGCATCCTAGAAGCCTAAATAACTTTTATTTCTTTCCTAAAATTGGGACTTTCTAAATAACATCATTCCTAGTTTATAATCTTCATATTTTTCCACAGCTCCCCATTCTCCCATCTTTCCTTCCCTCCATATGTCTGAAACACAGTCATTTAAAACAGCAAGCTTTTGTAAATTACCAGAGACAAGTGTTAATGGATTTTAATTTTGCTTTATTAGAATTTATGCAAATTTCACTGTTTTAAGATTCCAAATAAAATCCTTGCAGTCACAACTTTTTTTTTTTTTTTTTTACTGTTGACTTTACTTTGTAGAAGGGGATGGAGAAAGTTTTAATTAGTATTTGGTGATAGGAACTGTTGATAGCAACATTCTTATAACAAGAAATAGGTGTCATAAAGTTATCTTTAAAACTGTGTGAGTTTTCAATGGTGAAAAACTGAAACCACTTCCACTAAGATGAGGAACAAGACAAGGTTGCCCACTCTCACCACTATTATTCAACGTAGCTTTGGAAATTTTAGCCACAGCAATGAGAAGAAAAATAAATAAAAGGAATCCAAATCAGAAGAGAAGTAAAACTGTCACTGTTTGCAGATGACATGATACTATACAGAGAAAATCCTAAAGATGTTACCAGAAAACTACTAGAGCTAATCAATGAATTTGGTAAAGTATCAGGATACAAGATTAAAACACAGAAATCTCTTGCATTCCTATACACTAGAGATGAAAAATATGAAAGAGAAATTAAGGAAACACTCCCATTTACCACTGCAACAAAAAGAATAAAAAACCTAGGAATAGGGCTTCCCAGGTGGCGCAGTGGTTGAGAGTCCACCTGCCCATGCAGGGGACACGGGTTCGTGCCCTGGTCCGGGAGGATCCCACATGCCTCGCAGCGACTGGGCCCGTGAGCCATGGCCACTGAACCTGCACGTCCGGAGCCTGTGCTCCGCAACGGGAGAGGCTAGCTACAACAGTGAGAGGCCCGCGTATGGCAAAAAACAGACAAACAAAAAGTGATACTGTGTGCAACGTCCTTAACTTAGTTCCTAATACATAGTGAAAGCTCAATAAATGCTAATTCTTACAGTTAGTAGTAGTAGCAGTAGAACTGTAGGAGGGCAGAGGAGTAAAATTGGGCTTTGTGAGAGTAACACTTTGAGTGCTGGTGGGTCCTGGGACCCACCAGATATTAAAGTTGTGGGACCCAGAGGAGCCTGCAGAGTTGCATGGGGCCCAGAGACTCCATGGGCCCCGGACGGGTGGGACCTGGAGATTTCCAGATGCAGATAATCCAGTGGCCAGTGAAGTCACCTAGTAGAGCATGTGGAGCTTCTCATCCCACAAAGCATGAGTTCAGACTTTCATAGTCATTTACATAATATACTGAGAAGAATGGCAACTAAGATTGTGTGGAGTTTGGGTCAGGAGGAACATAAGAGATCCACAAGTTGGTAAGAAACAAGGCATATGTTGGGCCAACAACCAAGTACAAGAGCTGTGGCTGAATAACAATTGTACTGTTACTACCACTTGGAATGGTGGCCTGTTTCTTAAGACAAAGAGTAAAAGTCCCTATTATACAAAAACAAAGAGCCTGTAACTCGACTTTCAGGAATGAGTTTTCCAAGAATGGGACATGACGTGTTATTTAACCTTGCCCATGCTATTCATCTCAGACTTTTACCACTTATGCCCGCATTAAGTACTCTCTTCCTCCTAAGAGGAGATGCTAAGCCTTCTCTAAACTGACAGCTCACGATCTTAAAAAGCAGGATTTGGAAATGGCAACAGTGACCACTATTATAATTAAGGCCAGACATCTTCAAAGACCTTCTTTCACCTACAAGTGAAACTAATTACTAGTCTTTTTGGCTGGGAGTCCCTCACTGAGTTATGCAGAAACAGCAACAGCTGGGTCATCCCTTGCAGTTATTCTCAAAGGCCTTTCGATAAATCTGTTTTGAATTCTATGGCCCACCCTTCCACCACTACCTAAAAGAAATTTTAGGATTTCAGGAAATAGAACCTAGTAAAGTGATTTATAGCAGCCCACAGTCTGGTGGGGAACATGCCAGTATTGAGGCAATGAATTCCAGCCCCCTTGGCCATGCCCAGGTGTAAACAAACAGAGTTAAAAGAACCAGGTAGGAACCATGGCACTCCATCAAAACTCTTAAGGCAAAGAACTGGAAAGAGAATGAACAGTGCTAACCTTTAAAAACTTTATTTATAGAACACCTAAGGAAACAAAAAGATTTTAAAGAATTTGGGGACTGGAACAGACCTTTGAGACCTTTATGTTCATCCAACATCATTGTTCAATTTCTCTCCATGCCACCCACCACCCTCGATTCAAAACAGCAAGAATTGAGGCTCCAAGGGGTTAGTGGTTCCCTCCATGCCAAGGAGACCAGAGGCCAATCCTTTTGACTGCTAATCTAATTCTCTTCTGACTACATTAACGTTTACGAAATGCAGATGAATGGGCTGAGCAACCTAAATCGGAATAGTTCTTTCTCAGACACAGTGTATAGTTCCTTCTACTTACCTGGCTTTTCAATTCTGAGCGTCAATATAAGGACTATCAGAGTCACTCAGACATTCACAGTGCCGGAGGGGTTCTTTTAATGTGCAAATTTATAAAGGCAAAAAAAAATACATTGAGAAAAATGACATCCACATCTGGAATGTATGCAGGTTACTAGAAAGTTAATACACAATTATAAAGACTCCTCCCTGACAGGCAGCATGGTTGTGATTCTAACTAATATCCTTCCAGCCTAGCCAAGGTATACATGAGGCCTTGGAAAGGAGTGTCAGGGAAATATCTCTAATTTTTTCTCATTCTTCCTCTTCCCTTACCAATTTCCTCTTTGTCTTCTGATTGACTGCCTTACAGTTCACTATTAAAACTACCTGCAACATGCAGCCAGGCAGTATTAGCTTTCTTGTTGGTATCATTGCCTGACTATTCAATCTTTGCTGTGTTCTGTGTATTTATTGATGAAGGAGTGTCAGTGACCAGCTCCAAATGCCATTCCTTCAGATACCCAAGGGCAAAAGTAGAATTGAAGAAGATAAAGCAAAACAAGGAGCAAGAAGAAGTAGAGAGAGAAAGAATGAGAGTCTACCTAAGGACAGGTTTTCTTCCAGACTCCTGAAATGGTCATCTCTCCCCCTCTGCTGAAGCCAAGGTCATGGTCAGCAGAATAAAGGGTAGGATTTAGACCCAAAGGGTGCTAGGTGAGCAAGAATGACAATCTGAGAAGAGAAAAAGGCAAAGAAGAATTTTATAGGAATAGGGCTTATCACCAAAATTATGATACCCTTCATCCAGTTTTCCTAGCATCTTCTACAAGAGTGGTTCTTAAGTTTAAGTGTGTATTAAGAGTCACCTGGGGAGCTGGTTAAATATTGAGATTTCAAAGTCTCTCACAGAAATGCTGATCCAACAAGTCCTTCATGAGGCTCAGGAATCTGGGTTTTTAACAAGCCCCATATGTCATGATTCTGATCCAGGTAATCTCATACTATAGTTTTAAAACTATGTTCTACAATAAAAGTACCCATTTCTGAAAAAGAAGGAAGTAAGATAGGGAGTGTGAAATTATAGAAAATATATACCTTGATGTCTCCCCCCAGTTCCTGGCACAGAGCTCTTAATATCCTTGTAATTTCCTAAGGGATGAGAACATTAGGAATATTTTTTTCTAATATTTGGTCTTTGACCCCCATTCCCGACACATAGAGCTCCTAAATCCCTTCATGGGTGATAGGAGTGTCTTTTGTTCTAAAGAGGCAATGCTTGGTGGGGTCCTGAATACCTTCAGGATGAGGACTGGTCACCAGGAAGACCAAACCATGATTAGAAGCTAGGAATTTTCCACCCCACACACTCATCCTTCAGGAAAGGGAGAGGGAATAAGACTGAAGTAATGATCAATCATGATGAAAACTCCATAAAAATCCCAAAAGCACAGGGTTTGGAGAACTTCCAGGTTGGTGAACATGTGGAAGTCCTAAGAGAGAGGCGTGCCGGGAGAAAGCATGGAGGCTCCGAGCCCCTTCCCACATACCTTGCCCTATGTGTCTCTTCATCTGGCTGTTCTTCTGTATTCTTTATTATATCCTTTATAATAAACCAGTAAGCATAAATGTTTCCCCGAATTCTGTGAACAACTCTAGCAAATTATTGAACCCAAGAAGGGGGTCATGGGAACCAGTCTGTCAGAAGTACAGATGACAACCTAGGATTGCATTTGGCATCTGAAGTGGGATCAGTCTTGGACTGAATCCTTAACTTGTGGGATCTGACCCTAACTCTAGGTAGGTAGTGTCAGAACTGAATTGATTATAGGACACTCAGTTGGTGTCACAGAGAGTTGCTTGGTGTGTGGAAAATTCAAATATCTGTTGTTAGAAGTATTTCGAATATAAGAGTAAAGGGAACACACAGGAGAAGTGTGTTCTTCCTAGACAGAGAGAAAGAGCAATGAAAGGAAAAAGTTACTTGTTAAAAGATTTTTTCTCTTTTTTTCCAAATCTGAAGTCCTTAAAACTGTATACATATATATAAATAACAAGGACCTGCTGTATAGCACAAGGAACTATATTCAACATCTTGTAATAATCTATAATGGAAAAGAATCTGAAAAATAATAGATACATATATTTATATATATATATGTACAACTGAATCACTTGGCTGTACATCTGAAAGACTGTAAATCAGCTATACTTCAATTTTTGAAATTAAATATATATATAAAAACCCAAAATGTAATAAAAATTTAAGTAAATATGAACTGAACACTTGTATTAAAAATCTATTTTCATAGAATCTGCATAGATCATTTAACTTATAAAGAAGAATGAAAAAGATCACTTCATTATGCAGCACACAGTTGTATTTTTTAAGTGAGTAAATGCATTTTCCTTGAAAATAATTAAAAAAAGGAAAAGCCACACCATCAAATATTTCTTTTCACCCTTTTCATGAAACAATTCACAGCCAAATACATTTAGCACATTGGGTCTTTGATCTCCAATTTCAACTAACCAATAGGATAATAGTTATATTTGAGGTCATGTTGAGGTCTTGACCTCCCTTATGCCTTTTTTCTTCAAGGAAACTTCCATTTTCTTAATCAACTTCCAAATAATGCACTAGTTGCTCAAGTTTTAATACCTTACATCAGAGCAAATAAGTGAGCCTGAGTGAGTGCTGGCAGCATTCACTAAAATATTGTTTTCCTACTTGGTTTCTTATTAGAGTGTGGGTAATGCACAGGTGGCTAAACTCTTGAGCAGCAAGGGAAACCCATACATTTCCACAATATTAAGGTGTTCTATGCATATTATACCTGTGCACAAAAGTAAATTAGTTATTCGACACTGTGTTGTAATATCATTATTTCTTAAGTCACCTTAGTTCTCATATAGAAACAGGATGTCATCAATTTATTCTGATGCAAAAACCAACTTGACATTCACAGCCTACAAAAGTATATTGAAAAATGAAATTAGAAATTGGAACATGGGAAGAAATCTCATTCAAAAATGTTTTATACACTCAAATGCTATTTTTTTTTTAGAAAGCAAGGGTGAGAATTGGCACATGCAAATTTTGCTGCCTGACTTCCCCATGACTGATTATAGCTGGTGGACAGTTCATAAAAGAGCAAAGCTAACTGTCAAAGCACATTAGCAGCTGCAAAGGAGGAGACAAAAGAATAATGCCACCATTATTATTTATAGTTGTTCACTGGGGTGAGTTGAGTCCTACTTTCTCCTACCTGAGCAGTGGAGAGAACATGCGGTCTCTAAATATTGTGTTCATCTCTTGATACTGTGTTTTTGTTCATGTCAGCATTCAGTATAGTTTTAAAATGTTTGTCACCAACAAAAGTGAGCAAAGTAGATGTCAAATTCAAAATTCCTTGAGGTCGTTAATTGTCTACATTATTCTAAGAGTAATTATATCTTAATCAAAAACATAGAGTGAAAAAAAGTAGTTCTTGCAATCAGACTTGTGACTGAGTATGGTTGGTGATATTGAACAGTGTGATATCGAGGGTGTAAAATGGTAAGTAAAAAAGTATGAGGCTTTCACCTTCAGAGAGCTTACAATCTAGTGTGAGAGACAGATATTAATTAAATGTGTACCTATTAACTGCACAGGGTGAACTGAGAATAGTGTATGAGAACGCAATACAGAGTAAACTAATATAGAGGGTCAGGGAAGACTTAGATAAGGAAATAATATTTGAGTTGGGCTCTGAAGGGTGAGTAGGAGTTAACCAGACAAAAGGTTAACCAAGGGAGAGTCTGGGAAGAGAAGCAATGGGAATTCTACAGTTGGAGGCAAATATCTGTGAAGGTCAAGGCTTACAGGAGTATGATGTGTCCAAGAGAAAGTTCATATGGCTGAGGTACACAAAGTTGAGGGAAAATAACACAACATCAAGTCAGGGCAAGTTTGGCAGCGCACACAGGGGCTTGCTTGTTGTATTGGAGATTTCAGTCTTTATCTTAGAAGTTGAGAGCCACTGGAAGGTTTTGTGGTACTGTGTGAGCTAGAGTGAGTGTGTGTGTGTGTGGATTGCATATACACACTGTATTTGGAGGCTTTGGAGGAAGGGTAGTACACAATCATACTCTAAGCACTTCAACTCAGTCTCCCTGGCTGGGACACAGAGAAGAAATTGAAGTGGACATCAGACTACATGTCGGGACTGGATAGGAAGCAAATGCCTTGATCCAGGTAAAAGGTAATGTAAACCTGGCCTGAGATAACCAGTTCAGAATGAAAAGCTGGCTCAGAACTGGATGGATGGTCCATAGGGACAGTGGACCAGATTTTGGAGGAAGAAGATAGGTTATGACTTTGGTGTTGAACCTGTTGACTTTGAGCTGCCTTTGAGACAGCCAAGTGGAAATGAGAGTAGAAACCTGACTAGTACAACTAAGAGCCTCAACATCGACTAAGGCTAAAATCATTTGATCTGTGAGGTGAGTTCAAGGCTAAAGTTATGTGAGCTGTGAAGTGAGTTCTAACGAATGCATAGGATTTTAATATATGGGGACTGAAGGACATTCCAGAAAGAGATTTGTAATCATACTAAAGCAGGAACATATTGGGTCTGCTCTTTCATTAGCCACTAATGTAAAGCATTTTCTTTTATAACATAATTTAATCAAGACTTTAAAAAAATTATGCCCTAAAAAGGCATTAATCCATTATTCTCTTTCCTTAGTCCAATGGAATGTTAATTTTAGAGTAGGCTTACTTAATAGATGAAGTAACTGCCTTATAAAGGGTGAGTTCCTACATCCTATGAAATTTACAACCCTCTTCCTATAATCACAATTTGTTCAAAATTTCCTTCAACATTATGCTTTTTTTAAAGGCAAAATAAAAATACCTTTTAAGCTTCTCAACTATTTCTGTAATTTGTTATAATATTTGATAAAATTTTGCCTTTGAGTTTTTTTTCTTTTTTTTTACTCAGACCCAGTGTATAGAATGCCCGTTTGGTCAGCTATAATCCACAATTAATTTTTTAAAAATCCACAAAGTTTGCAAACAAGTTAATTCTTTATTAAATGAGTTTCATTCAAGGTTATCCTTTTAATTAAGATCAATCCCTTTAGTTACGTATAAATATGCTTTTTCGAGAGACAGTAAGTGTGTGGAGAAACAAGAAAACTCACCTGCATCACAGACCACAGGTGTCAGATATGTGACTGTCATCTCTCATCTGTGCTGTGGTGGAAGAAGTTGAGAACTGCTCTAAACACTAAAGTGTAGAATGTTATGAGCAATACTGCACACATTTCTCTTTCTATGCAGGTCAGAAGAAAAATTCTGAAAAAAAAGTCATTACAAATAGTAGACTGATCTATTGTTTTCAGATACAGAGGAAGAATAAATTTTGATGGCAGCATATACTAATTTTTTTCCAACTAAGGAAAAACTAAAAAGCACAAGTAGATTTACCTTCTGCAAACTCCTTGCAAAACAATTCCAATATTTAATTTAATTGCTTAATTTGATGTGACATGAAAGAGAATGCCATCAACACAGATTCGTTTAACTGAGCACACTTATTATACCCAAGAAGCCAGCTACTGGTTTCTTTCAGTTTTCTGTGTGGTAAAACCTAGAACACCGACTATGTCCTTTAACACATTTATCACCGGGAAATTGTGAAAAACAGCAAGTACTGCTATGAATTATGAGAAAGATTTCTTTTTCAACTTGTTAAAAAGGTTTCCTTAGCAGTTCCAGAGGGTTTCCTTGTTGACATAAAATTTATGTTCCAAACATGAACTCTTGAAAGGATGGCATATATTTGGATGCAAAGATATTAGTCTGTAACAACTTTTTCTTATATTTCTTTATTTCAATGTATATATTACTTTAAAGTTATTAGCATTATAAACTTGCTATTTAATCCATTTTCTCAGGTTTAGAAACACGAAAATTTGCCAATCCTTTGGAACAGGTGCCATGCAATCAGCAATTTAATAAATTTTTTGAGCACCTGCCATGTTCATGTTCTCCTCTAGATCCAGGAGAACCAGAGATTTAAAAATAAACAGTCCCTGCTATCAAGGGACAAAAATCTATTGGGAGAGAACAAGACATATAAACAAAAGAAATAATTACCTTATAGAAGCAGAGTAAAAAGACTGGGAAAGTGATCAGAAGTAACGTCACAGTGATGTAAATTTTGAGTGTAAATCTGAAAAACCAACAAGAATTTGGCAAGTATACAATTTGAGGGAGGACATTGGGGTGAGAAGGCACAATATGCCCAAGGAGAGTGGACCTAAAAGACCTTGAATGTTTATGGAGCCATACTTAATTATGGATGACTGAAATTCAGGAAGACTCTAAAGGGCATTGTACCAGAAAAGCAGATTTGCAAGTCAACTGCAAGAACATATATTACTGAGTAAATGATGGAAAGTCATTAAGCAGTTTTCATAGAGAAGTGACAAGATTTTATTTAGATTTTAGATAGATGACCCCAGTAGCAATGGGCATAATGAAATCTATCTCAACACTGGCAATTAATAGCACATTTTTAAAAAACACAATTAATTAAAAAGTCAATCCTTTCTAATGATCTATGGTTTAATGAAACTGAATTCAAATGTCAATAAAGTTGTTGTTGTCATGTTTTGTTTTGGTGGAGAAAACATGAAAATGATTCTCAAATTCATCTTAAATTGCTAAGCTAATTGCTTTATATTAAATATCTCATTTGATCCAGCAACCTTAAGAAGTAAATATCATAATTATGCCCATTTGTCAGATAAAAATTCTGAAGATAGGCAAGTTAAATAATTTATCCAAAATAACTTTGACCCCATAGCTTATTATCTTAAAAATATGTCATATGACTTCCTTATGGCAATATTAATAATACCAGAAATTTAAAAATAATCTAAATGTAAAGCTATAGGAAAACAGATACATAAATTATGGCATATTCATAGAAATTATATTATAAAATCATGAAAATATACTTTGAAACATACTAATGACATGGAAAAATGTTTATAATGATGATTAGAGGATAAATGCAGGAAAAATTTTAGATATATTATTATCAAATTACAAGGAAGAGAAAAATGAAGGAGAAAGAGGAGGATGAAGATGAGATAGGATGAGAAAAGGAGACAGAGTAGGGATGGGGGTCATGGAAAGTGGAGAAACAATGAAAAAATTATGCAAGATAAAACTCAAAATAAATGAGTAATTATGATAAACATAAAAGTCTACACATAATGGTTTTATAACAGACAATTAAAATCAAGTTATATGCTGTTTCTAAGAGATATGCCTAAAACATAAAGATTCAGAAAGATTGAAAGCAAAAGGATAGGAAAAAAATCTTAGGAAAAAATACTAACCAAAAGAAACTGACTCAAATTAAAACCATATTAATACCAGATAAAAAGATTTAATCAAAATCATTCCAGAATAAAAAGATTATTATATAATCATAAAGAGATCATTTCATCTAGAGAAAAAAACTAATTCTAAATATATATGCACCCGACAAGATAGCCTCAAAATATATAAGGCAAAAACTGATGAAATTATAAGAAACTGACAAATACACCATGAGAGTGGAGGTTTTTAACACATTTTCCCCAGTATCAAGCAGACAAAAAAATTTTTAATGTAGATGTGAACAGAACAAAAATGTTTGACCTGACATATATAAACATTGCACCAACAATTTCTTTTCAAGTATACGTTCTTTTCAAGTATATATGGAATATTTATAACACTGACCATGTAAAAGGCCACAAAATAACTTCAACAAACTTCAAAAAATTAGAAGCATGTAGATCACAATCTCTGATTGCAATGCTATTAAGTCAAACTTGACAACAGGGGCTTCCCTGGTCGCGCAGTGGTTGAGAGTCTGCCTGCTAATGCAGGGGACACGGGTTCGAGCCCTGGTCTGGGAGGATCCCACATGCCGCGGAGCAACTAGGCCCGTGAGCCATGACTACTGAGCCTGCGCGTCTGGAGCCTGTGCTCCGCAACAAGAGAGGCCGCGATAGTGAGAGGCCCGCGCACCGCGATGAAGAGTGGTCCCCGCTTGCCACAACTAGAGAAAGCCCTAGCACAGAAACTAAGACCCAACACAGCAAAAATAAATAAATAAATTTAAAAAAAAAAAAAAAAACTTGACAACAAAAAAGTAAATTAAATCTCTACCTGTATCTTTGAAAACAAATAATAAATAAACTTCTATACTACTAAATGTATGAATAACTGATATTTTAAAAATTGGGTTTATAATGTTGTTTTTTATCATTGATTAACACCCAAAGCTATTAAAAGTACATAAGTTTGTAACAGAAATATTGAGACCATGATAGATAACTGCTAAAGCACCTAAATACCTGAAAGGAAAATCAATTAAAAAAAAACATAAAAAGGAAGGTCTAATCTCAGAGTTTAGGAAACACAGGTTAACCCAACACCAAAATATTATGTTATACCGATTAAATTATCAAATTTTTAATTAATTTCAGTCCTCATTGCTGATCTAGATGACAATGAAATTGTAATATTTACACATCATGGATGACTGTGCATCCTGGTGTGATTTTGGAATACAATATGGAAATATGGCTCAAGAACTGTAAATATATTCCTAATCTTTTTTTTTTTTTTGCGGTACGCAGGCCTCTCACTGTTGTGGCCTCTCCCGTTGCGGGGCACAGGCTCCGGATGTGCAGGCTCAGCAGCCATGGCTCACGGGCCCAGCCGCTCCGCGGCATGTGGGATCTTCCTGGACTGGGGCACGAACATGCGTCCCCTGCATCGGCAGGCGGACTCTCAACCACTGTGCCACCAGGGAAGCCCCCTAATCTTTGATATAGCAATTCCACTACTGAAAATGTTGCCTAAACCAAAAGATGGTGAAAATCTACATATACAAAGATGTTTGTTGCAGCATTATTTACAAATATTTGGAAATCATTCAGTAGAGAAGAAGTTAAGTAAATTAGGATACAGCTACTCTGTGGAATATAAGACATTAAAAGGATAATTCTGAAGACTGTGTAACAACGCAGACAATGAAGTTTCTGAGTTTAGAAAAAACAAAATATAAAAATTCTCTCTGCTCTGCCATGATGTAGAATGTGTACAATTAAGGATAATGTCTTTGAAAAACCTCAGACTACTGCCCAGTAAACTTGATTGGGATTAAGATTAAGATTTTTCCTTTTCTTCATTTAGAAATCCATTTACATGGTTATGATATTTGTGTAATAAATGTAACTACATTATTTCATGCACTCGAAGATTGTACAATACAATTTATAAAGAGATCTTGTAAAGATTGTTTTCAAAACTGATCTTTAGAGATCACTCTATTTTCTATTTTCTAGAAGAGTAGGCATTATTCCTAACTCTGCCCTTACTGGTTTCTTATTCTTCTCAAGAATTTGTTTTAATAACTTTTGAAATGGATGTTAAACTTTTACTAGAGAAAAAAAGTAAACCTGAGAAAATAAACTAATATCAAAGGTTTAATGTACTCTAAAAAAACTTTAGTTAAGTGTATGTGTAAATGAATAAATAAATGGGGGGAAAAATAATTAAAATGTGTTACTTCATGACACTTTGATATTAAATACTTTAATAATACAAATTACTGGCAGAGTGGGCTAGTTTTATTGGTATGCTGACTCCTGGGTACCCAAGAACCTAAATGAAGCTGAGCACACTCCCAGGTGATAAGAGTAGACAGAAATTATGACCTAATTCCATACAAAGAATGAGGCAATGTTCTAATCATGGGATTCTTTAGTTTGATTTTAGTATTTCCCAAACTTCAGTCAGTGGAATACTAATAATCCTCACTCTGTACATGAACATCCTTTAAAAATAGTGTGGGGCTTCCCTGGTGGCGCAGTGGTTGAGAGTCCGCCTGCCGATGCAGGGGACACGGGTTCGTGCCCCGGTCCGGGAAGATCCCACATGCCGCGGAGCGGCTGGGCCCGTGAACCATGGCCGCTCAGCCTGCGCGTCCGGAGCCTGTGCTCCGCAATGGGAGAGGCCACAGCAGTGAGAGGCCCACGTAACGCAAAATAAATAAATAAAATAAAATAAAATAAAATAAATAGTGCGGTTAGAAGTTAAATAAGATGAGAAACATTGCATGTTGCATCTTTTTCTTGGAGATTCCTAACGCACTTCAGTATTTTACTCCTATGATAAAGAGATTTGTTTTAACCCAACAGTTTCCAAGCCTATTTACCAGAAATTCTTTTATTGATTGATGGATCAATCTATTAATATCTATGGGATTCTAGGAATATCAATCTGTTAGTATCTCATGGGCTACTAGGAATACAATTTAGAAAAGAGTTCCTTTAATATAACTGGCTTATCCTTGTTTGATTGTAGGAGCTTTGCTTTTGCCACAGCTATTGGAAAAATTTTGTTTCCTTCATCCAGAGGAAAACAGTACCCATTTCTTCCATTAACTTCAAATAGCAACATCCCTGTAAAAGCCAAACATACCATTTTAAAAAAGTTATTGGACTATGTACCACTAGGTAAGTATGGGAAATGCAGAATAGGGCCACGATCATGTATGTTCTATGTTGCACAAGTAACATATATTTTGCACCAACAGTTATTATTCCCTATAAGGAAAATGCATGTAACAGGTCCCAAAATGAATGAAGAGAATGTTTGTAGTTTTGTACATTACTCTGTTCTTGGCTAGTCTTAGATTATCACTCTGGGAGGTTTTCTTCTTGGTTTGTTTTGAGGAGAAGGAGAGTGGCAAGTGAACTTGTCTTTTTCTAAAAAAACTATAGTAAAAAATTTCAAAACCCTCATGTAGTCCAGCCTACACAGATGAGAGTTTATTATATTCGTGATATATTATTATTATATTTATTATATTCATTCTAGTGGCCATGTTAGCCATGTGTGGGAGGAACTTGGATCCATGACCTCTGCAGTCATGGTGGAACTGGATAGACCAGGGAGTAGGGGGCATAGAACAATAAACAAGATGGCCTCGGGGCATTGCACGTCTTGCCATAACACTGAGTATCCTTGGAATTCATTGGATCTTCCTTCCTGGTACACAGTTATACTAAAAGGTAACAACAAAGCTATACCAATGGATAGTAACCAATGGATGGCTCAGACAGGAGTAGAATGGAGAGTTGGGTTTATAAGAGAATTACGTTTGTAGGAAAATTATCATTTATTTAGTGTTTGTTGTGTGCCAGACTATGTTGATTGTTTTGCATGTATTATTTCATTGAATCTTCACAGCAACCCATGGCATAGACCATTTCATTTTCACCATCTTAAAGATGAGAAAACTGAGGCACAGAGAGGTTTAGTAACTTGCTCCAGGGCACATAGCCTAGTAGGAGAAGTCTGGATTCCAATGAAGAGGAGGTTGTAGGCATCATCATTACCCCCCTCTTTAATGACAGAAAACCCGAGACTCAAATATTAATTCTTGGCCAGCTAGGTAAGCCCTTTCTATATCTAACAAGGGCTTCTAAACATGTAAATAAAAATGCCATTAACATCTTCAATAACTTTTCATCAGTTTAACTTGTCGATTTATTGCTCTGCTAAAATGCAAGGTGATTTAACAAGTTCTACAAAGAGTTACCCCAATTTCTATAGCCAAGTCTGATTAATAAGTAAATTAATACTGTGGAGAAAAGAGGCTCATTGGTAAATTTTTTGCAAATAATGATTAGTTTCATGGCCTAAGAAATTGCTTGTCTTGCTAAATTGCTACATCAATCTGTATTAGACATTGAAAATGTACATTTGAAAGGTACGGTTTTGAGACTTACTTTTCTCGTTAGAGTTGTAGGAATGTAATTACCATCAATTTCAACATCTGGACATAATGTGATAAAAATTCAACATTTTTGAAATTTCTGTGATTTTAGATTATTTATTTTAAATAGCTAAATTGATTTCTTCTTTTCAAAAAACAAAATTGTAGGGGGAAAAATTCTCCCAGGCTAAGACCTGATGAGCAGAGTTTTAGCCTAGAGCAAATTTTTACAGCTCAGTTATAAAGCCCTGAAATAGGAGTTCATAATGGAAACAGCTGCTCAACCTTAACTCTTGTGGGTGCCACTATAATAAAACCGGCAGGAGTTCACATTAACATTGGCTTCCCCTTACACTCTTTCCTGTTACCCATCCATTAACCAAACTACACTACCTAATGGAAGTAAAGGCTGCAGCTTTATTCCCAACAAAAATAATAAGAGAGGCAACTTACAGGTGGTAAATAACATATTCCCCTGAACATCAGAGGGTGCAAATAAGCCCTGGAGGTTACTCTCCAATCTAGAGAATAACATCCCACTCCAATGATTTCAAATTAGGAATAATATCCCGGCCCAGAAAACACTAAACAATGACACCTATTTCCTGTTTATTTTTTGAAATGTATTACATTTGAAGTACTTCTGGAGATAATATATATATATTTTTAAAAAACCCTCTCTTTTATAATGGGGCTATCTTTGTAATACATTCATAGAATGCTGACAGGTAGATGATTTCCTGAAATTAGAAACAATATTTGAATTGAAGTAACTGAATATTTCACTCATCAATACCACCACAGTGTGATCCAGACTAAAATACAGAGGAGTTTCACTTGACTGCCATCTTGGAAATCCCTAAGAATGAAGAAAGGACCAATATTTTTGAGTGCTGATAATATACCAGATGCTTTGCATCTATTATTCAATTCTTAAAACAAAACCCTACTATTACACCTCCCATTTACCTACGAAAAAACTGAGGCTCAGATTTTTCTGAGGCAGAAATACCTCTCAACCATTGCAAAAAATACAGTGGTAAATAAATTTTTCTTTTCATAAGAAGTTGCTTTTCATAGTAAGTACAGGAGTAGCATAAGCTGCAGCTTTTGTCTGATGGTAAAATAACTGTGCAGTTCATTTATGAGAGAAAGGAGAAAGGCACCATATACATCAATTTTTTTAATCCGAAGATAATTGCCATGGAGAGCTTTAACATTTGAAGACATTATTCTGAGAGTCTGTAAGGAGTACTAGGTGATTTTATTATGGTTGCATAGAATTGGCAGCCAAGCCCCTTGTGCTCACCAAGAGGACTGACCCTTCCAAGATTTCTCATGGCTTTTAAAAGCCTGGCAAACTCCCCATCCACTGAATGCCTGCCTCCCTGGGTAAATATGATGCTGTGGAATTGTTTCATGGGCACCTTCCTTATAATAATACCCTTTTTGGACTTCCCTGGTGGTGCAGTGGTTAAGAATCCACCTGCCAATGCAGGGGACACAGGTTCAATCCCTGGTCCGGGAAGATCCCACATGCCACGGAGCAACTAAGCCCATGAGCCACAACTATTGAAGCCCACGTGCCTAGAGCCCGTGCTGCTCAACAAGAGAAGCCACAGCAATGAGAAGCCTGTGCACCCAACGAAGAGTAGCCCCCGCTCGCCACAACTAGAGAAAGCCCGCGTGCAGCAATGAAGACACAACACAGTCAAAAATGTTTTAAACATTAAAAAAATAAAAAATAAAATTCAGTTAATTAAAAAATAATAATAATAATATCCTTTTTGAATCTTTAGTACAAGCAACCTCTCCCACCACTTGATGTGTTTTTTTAATATAATTTTTATTGGGGTATAGTTGATTTACAATGTTGTGTTACTCTCTGCTGTACAGCAAAGTGAATCAGTTATACATATACATATATCCACTCTTTTTTAGATTATTTTCTCAAATAGGCCATTACAGAGTATTGAGTAGTGTTCCCTGTGCTAGAACAGTAGATTTTGAGTTCCATTCTGTAGATGACAATGTGACAATAGCAAAGTTCTGGCACACAATTCCCAGTCTGTTTCCACATGAAGGTGAGCTTTGTTCTGACATCACTTCAAACCTATTACCAACCTGTATTTCATTTGAAAGCCTTTAAATCAAAGACATCACTGAATGAAATAGAAACATTCAAATGTCTATTATTTTAAGGTAACCATCCTCTAGACCATTTTCAAAAAAAACTGATAAGGGTAGAGGAATGAAGATTAAAATCCCACAGTCCCCGTGAAGCCATCTTGACAAACTGGAAGTGGGGTGTTGATTTCTACTCAACAAAATTCTGTCTGAGCAACATCCCTGCCTCTCAACCATCGCAAAAAATACTGTGCTGCCATTGTCTCTAGATGTTTATGTGGTTTCTGAACTGAGCCTTCGTTTATATTGTCATCTGTATATCCTATGATTTTTTTTTCTTTCTCCAAATTGATTTTTAAAAGTAAGGGAGCAACTACCACATTTTGATTTATTTTGGGGACACAGCCCAGCATCATATCCAGGTGGATATTTTAAATCAATAGTTTTAATAAATATTGTCATGATTTTAAAAATAGCTGTTATTAGCATATACAGATTTGTCTATATTACAGGTATAATTTCTAAAATTAAAAAATATTTATTATCTGAATAGATCTGGGAAGCTCTTGGAAGTAAAAGAGCCTATTTCTGGAAAATGTACAATTCACACATATATATACAATATTTTATATATGATTTCAGGGAAGTTAAAAGATCTCTTTGCCTACCTTTGGACCTCCCAGACATACAAAAACACAAATTTAAGACCCTTGACTTTAGGGACTACAGTAAATGTAATCATTTTCAAAGATTCTGCAGGAATATGTATGAGAAATGAAATTCAGGGAGAGGAATTTAGATTCTGTTCTTAAATCTCTTACTTCATGACTTAAAAAACAACTTTTTTACCCTTCTTGACCAGTCTTCTACCTTCCACCATGATAGGAATGGGGGTAGTGAGGGCTCAACTCAGCACATTTTTACATCAGATAATTTATAGGGGGAGAAAATAATGGAAAGGCATCTGAATTACTCAATGCACGCACATATATACATATATGCATATACAAGCACATGTACACATATACTATATATATAACTTTTTAGGGCAGAAGATATTTGCCTTGGAAAGCTCTAAAATTTGAGGGTGTTATTCTAAAATGTTATAAGTTGTATTTACATAGGTTTCGTATGATCTCTTTGAAGCTCTTTTGGCAAGCAGGTCCCCGTGCTTAACAAAAGGACTGAACATGCTAAGTGTTGGCCAAAAAGTTCTTTTGGGTTTGTCCATGAGATCGTATGGACAAACCTGAACAAACCTTATGGCCAACCCAATACTTGACCTCGGAAAATACAGAGAACTCAGCCCCTCATCTCGTCAAACAGTATTGCACAACACTAAACTAGCGGCTCTCAAATTGAGGCCCCAGACCAGCAGCCAGCAGCAATATGCAGGAACTTGTCAGCCATGTAAATTCTCAGCCCAACCCAAGACCTGCAGAAACTATTGGGAGGGGGCCCAGGAGGCGTTCCAGGGGATTCTGATTGGGAATCACCACACTACAGCCATTTCGCTTCCACAGGAAGCTGTATTCTAGCAGTAACCTGAGCCCCCAGGCACCCCTCAGCCCCAGTAAAGACCACTCCAGTCTCCTCAACTCCCCAAGGCTGACAAACTTGTCCCCTTAACTACGCCCCCTCCCCCCAGCTGTCGACATTAAAACTTGCTCTGAACTCTCTGTCCGTAACAAGATGCAAAAGACTAAGTTTAAAGGGATCAAACAGACTAATCTCTGGGCATTAGAAGGAGATGTAAGTTTGCTGCAGGCCAAAACTCTTTTCAAATGACATCTTCCTACTGCTTAGATGAGTAAAGACAATCCAATGTAAATCAGCAAATGCACCTATTGTTCTTTTAAAAAATAGACACATATTTGGTTGTTTAATTTTTGGTTTAGACTCTTCACTTTATAAAAGTCCAAGTGAATTTTACTAGCAATTTCCCCCAGAGAATCACAGATGATAATTATCACTGAAGAAAAATCCCAACACTTTAAATTACAGTTAGAAATCATATAATTTTTTTTACTTTTAATTTTCACCATATTGTACAAATACATCTAATTATTCTCACTCTATATTGTATGCTATAAAGCACCTTAGGGGACTGATTGGTTTATCAATTCAATTAGAAAGTTGGTTGTTTTGATTAACGTCAACTATTATCTATTATAATGAGTATCATAATGCCTTCTAATTAAGAGAAAGAAAGAGCTTTAAAATTTCCAAACCTATTGCCTGTATGGGTAAAAATAAAAACAACAGGAAAAAGCTCTCTGGTTCCATTCAATATAGAAACAGTCCTACAAACCTCTGTCTTTCTCCGGAATCATTGAATTCTGAAGTCTGTAAAAACTGAACACTACTATATATATAATAGATGACTGACAGGGACCTAATGTATAGCACAGGGAACTCTACTCAATATTCTTTAATAACCTATATGGGTAAAAAATCTGAAAAAGAATGAATAAATGTGTGTATATATAACTGAATCACTTTGCTGTGAACCTGAAACTAACACAGCATTGTAAATCAACTATACTCCAATAAAATTTTTTTAAAAAAACAGAAAAACAGCTGATCTACATGATGGCAATCCTGAGGCATCATGAAAGGGTTCAATCATGTCTGTTTGTTCTGTTGAAGAAGGCAGGGAAATGGAGCTGGTGAGAGGAAGTAGGGTTGAGTGTGTATTATTGGATTCAGAGCAGTAAGAAAATGAGGGGCAACCTTCCTTTTCCATGACAAATGCCCTAAAGCTAATATTTCCAAGGATACCTCAGTGCTTTCCTGCCCTGGGTCCCAGAGGATCTGGCAGACACCTCTTAGCAGCCGTGGGTGACTTAGGCAGTAATACTCTAGGACAGGACAGAATGGCAGGGTCATCTGCCCACTACCCACCACTAGAGTGTTCCACCAGAATCTCCAGAATCCTGGGTACTCTGAAAGGAGAACTCCAGATGCCTGGGCTATATGTCCCTGGCATATACACACTTAATAGTTGTGTGCCTCCATTGTCCTTTCAATATGGGATTGTCTGAGAACTATTATAAGAGGAAATTGATGATCCATTTGGAGGCTTGTTGAAGAGTACAAAGTAATAACAGAATACTACAGATGTGGGGAGTTCCCTGGTGGCGCAGTAGTTAAGACTCTGTGCTCCCAATGCAGGGGTCCTGTGTTCGATCCCTGGTCAGGGAACTAGATCCCATATGCATGCCGCAACCAAGGAGCCTGCCTGCCACAACTAAGACCTGGTGGGAAGGAAGGAAGGAAGGAAGGTAGGGAGGAAGGGAGAGAGGGAGGGAGGGAGTGAGGAAGGAAGGAATGGAGGGAGAAAGAAAGAAAGTAAATAGTTTAAAACAAAATACTACAGATGTGGTAGCTTAAACAATAGAAATGTATTTCTCACAAACCTGGAGGCTGAAAGTCCAAGATCAAGATCTCAGCTGATTGGTTCCTGGTAAGAAGTCTCTGCCTGGCTTGCATTCAGCTGCCTTCTCGTTGTGTCTTCACATGGCAGAGAGAGAGAGAGAAGTCTTGTGTCTCTTTTCTTATAAGGACAACAATTCTCTCGGAGCAGGGCCCCACCCTTATGACCTTATTTAACCTTACTTATTCCAAATACAGTCACATTGGGGGTTAGGGCTTCAACTTATGAATTTGGGAGGGACACAATTCAGTCCATATCAAGAACTATACAAATGCAGACTTTTTAACCCTATAGGACCAATCCAGAGAGAGTACACAGCTCACACAGCATTCTAATTTTTAGCTATGGCAAAATCCTATTTTTCAAGTTTCCTACCTGAGGAAAAAGAAACTTAGAGTAGTTAGTTAAGGTTGATGAGAGGGCAGAGTGTTCTGAATAGGGACAAGTCAGACTGAAATGGGAAATGTTACCAAATAGTTATATAACTGAGACATTTCTTTGGGTTGTGCCTGAATGTCCTGAATTGTCCCTGCAATTCTCAGTGTGTTTATGCTTCACTAACTTCCCTCTTTGCCTGTGGATGTTAAAATGATCATTTCAGGGTTTCCCTGGTGGCGCAGTGGTTGGGGGTCCGCCTGCCGATGCAGGGGACACAGGTTCGTGCCCCGGTCCGGGAAGATCCCACGTGCTGCGGAGCGGCTGGGCCCGTGCGCCATGGCCGCTGAGCCTGCGCATCCGGAGCCTGTGCTCCGCAACGGGAGAGGCCACAACAGTGAGAGGCCCGCGTACCGCAAAAAAAAAAAAAAGTTTGGGTATTTCATTTCATTTTCGGATACATACCTCTGTGGGGAAGTGGTTTTGATGATAAAACTTACGTTGAATGAAAAGGCTTTTGGACCAAGTTCCTAGACTGAAATGATATTTTTTGTTTGTTTCTGGTCTAGATCAGTCCTGAAACCAAAATCATCAGTATGTAACAACTGCATATGTATATGGACATGTATAGAGATATGCAGGTGTGTGTATGTAGTCACTTTACATATATGAATATACTTGTATATATATGCGTGTGTGTGTGTTTGTACACACAAGTGTGAGTGTATGATTTTTCAGTGGTAGTGTAATCTAATCTAATGTCTCTTTCCAATTCCCATGATCTATTGAAAACAACAGTTGGTTTTTGTCCCATGAAAGAACAAATTCAGGTGCAGACACTAGTTTCTTACTGGCAAAACCTGAGTGCTCCAGCAAGCTGATTCAGCAAAATGAACTCTCCGAATTGGTGTATTAGTCACAGTGAGAGGAAGTTACAAACCAGAATGGCTGTTCATTGCAGCACTAGTTACAATAGCCAGGACATGGAAGCAACCTAAGTGTCCATCAACAGATGAATGGATAAAGAAGATGTGGCACATATATACGATGGAATATTACTCAGCCATAAAATGAAACAAAATTGAGTTTTTTGTAATGAAGTGAATGGACCTAGAGTCTGTCATACAGAGTGAAGTAAGTCAGGAAGAGAAAAACAAATACCATATTCTAACACATATATGTGGAATAAGTTCCTGATGAACCTATGGGCAGGACAGGAATAAAGACACAGACGTAGAGGATGGACTTGAGGACACAGGGAAGGAGAAGGGTAAGCTGGGATGAAGTGAGAGAGTGGCGTGGACATATATACACTACCAAATGTAAAATAGATAGCTAGTGGGAAGCAGCCGCATAGCACAGGGAGATCAGCTCGGTGCTTTGTGACCACCTAGAGGGGTGGGATAGTGAGGGTGGGAGGGAGACACAAGAGGGAGGGGATATGGGGATATACGTATGCATACAGCTGATTCACTTTGTTATACAGCAGAAACTAACACAACATTGTAGAGCATTTATACTCCAATAAAGATGTTAAAAAATAAAAAAATAAAGATGGAAAGTGGTCTTTGAGAGAATGGTTCTTCTTTCCACCTTTGATCATATTTCCTCTTGTGACTGACAGGTGTCAGCTGTCAGGCAGCCAAATTCACCTGGAAAATGTTGCTGGCATAGGATGAACTCAAGTCTATGGTTCGATACTGTTTTAGACAAAAGTAGTGCAGATGCTTATGGATAACTTTATTTTCTCCTATTTTTCCTTCCCCCATGTCACAAAGTTGCAAGGCTCCCAAACATTTCCCATCCACATCCCTGTGGCCTCCCAGGCAAAATAAATGCTACACATCTTCTCATTTCATACTGGTTGCGTGTCTGTGAAACTGCTTAAACAGAGCTATGATTCTTTACTACATTTTTCCTGGATTCCTTCAGGTTGAATCATTTGTGGGTTAACAAACTATAATGATTTAGAGACTTTTAGAACAAGAAGTTCATTTGCCTCATGTAAATACTACATGATCAAAAAAAAATGTGTGTGTGTAAGATTATGAAGAAAAGTCAATATATGAGGAAAAATGAGAAGCTTGATCTACATGAATAAGGCAGCACTTTTTCATGATGCCTTGATGTTGTCTTTTTATTTTAAAATGTGCTTTGTAAGGCAGAGAAATGTCTAAATTCATATTCCATGAAATCTGTGAGCTTAGCTACTGCTTCTTCTTTAATGTAATGTCTTCAGGACATGAACCCATTATGATAATGATCTGATTGGTAAAGAGAGTTCATTAGATAGTTTTCTCCAAAGAAATAGCTGCCAGAAAGGCATAGTGATTAGAGGTAGAAAAGCTTTTTTAAATCTTCCTGTTTTGCCATTTTATCCATAATAAAAAATTTATTCTTCCATGCTCAATAAATTCCCAAGAGAGTTTGGAGTTCAGATAATAGTAGATTTCTTTATATGCACAATATTTGTTGAAAACTCATTATGAATGGGTTTCCTAACTACATTTTTGATGCATGCATATTGTTTCAATGAATGAAAATGTGCATGCACTGGGGGACAAAATACATCAGGTTTTTATTTTGGAAGGAAGCTCAGTGTTTCCTACATATTTACAAGAAAATATATTTGTTGTGTCTTTTGCTGGAATTTTTCGTAACGTATTTAGGAAACAGGAAGTTTTTTAAAATTTCTTTTCTGAAACGTGACTAATACTACCATTGTGAAAATAAACCATAACAACCACATAGTTACAGACACCAGAACAAACCAACCAACAAAGCTGTTGCTTCTTTTGGGGAATTATAGTACTAGGACTGAGAGAGGATTAAGCCAGCTTGGGATCCAGCTAAATCCCCTTGTAATAGCTAGAGCAATGGCATAGGCGTAGCAGCTGTGGATCTGTGAGCTAGTACATCAGGGCAGCCACTACGAGGAGGGACAAACAGAAGTTTCAGATATTTAGGGAACAAAACAGAAGTCATATTGTCAAATTAGTGTTTGTGCCAATGCTCTGTAACTTGTAGTAGCAAGGGCATCTTCCACTAGTAAGCATGATACTGAGTACTTTGCTTTAAAATATCAAGCACAGCGCTTCCCTGGTGGCGCAGTGGCTGAGAGTCCGCCTGCCGATGCAGGGGACATGGGTTTGTGCCCCGGTCCGCGAAGATCCCACATGTCACGGAGCGGCCGGGCCCGTGAGCCATGGCCGCTGGGCCTGCGCGTCTGGAGCCTGTGCTCTGCAACGGGAGAGGCCACAACAGTGAGAGGCTCGCGTACCGCAAAAAAAAAAAAAAAAAAAAAAATCAAGCACAATGTACTTCCCTGGAGGTCCAGTGGTTAAGACTCTCAAGCTTCCACTGCAAAGGGCACAGGTTCGATCCCTGGTCAGGGAATTAAGATCCCACATGGCATGGCCAAAAAAATAAATAATAAATAAAACAAACAAAAAAATTTTAATAAATAAAGAAAATACCAAGCACAGAAAAAAAAAAAAAGAGATCAAGCTACTTGAATAATCTATTCTAACAAATATAAAACCTACCAAGTTCACTTAATTATTACTCATTTTATATATATTCCTTTTCAGATTTAGGGCATATATCTGAATATTTCCAGCTCCTTTTTGACTTCATAAACTGGAAATGCTCACTAAAAGGTCACGAGCCTTCAACTGAAGGTGATCAAATATAAGTTATTGTTACCACACATGAGGGTATTCTCTGTATTTTTAAATCACAGCAATGGATTCAGATGAGTTCTTTCGCAAAAGATTTTTGAATGTGTGACCTAGAAAAATTAGGAGAAGTGGGCACTGGAGGAGTGTTTCAAACAGAATTCATTGTTGATGGACAGGTCAGTAAGTAGCTCAGACTTTGAAACTAGAATTTGATAAATAAATCTTCAGCAAATGGTAACAGAGGGCTCAGGTGAAGGAAAGTGTTTCTATGAATCACTTGGTTAAATAATATTTATTTAGTACTCACTATGGGCCAGACAAGAATCCTTGCCATCACGAAGCCTACAATCTTGTGGAATTTACATCCTAGTGAAATTTCTAGCAGATTTTGCATCACTCTAAAAGGCATGGAGTCATTGGAGAAACTCATTCCAGATGCTAGTTTTTAAAAAGTTAAACAAATTGTGACCGAGTTCACAATAAATGAACTCACCAAGTGATATCAAAAGAATAAATCTCAAGTTAGTGAACATATTTCAGGAGAAATAAATCACAGAGATTTAGAGAGAGAGAGAAAATAGAGTTGAAATATAAGGGTTTAATCAGTTTTCTTGATTTTTGTTGGGAAGGTGGTAACTTTTGACCTTTATGTCATTTCAGTGTTTCTTGCCTGTTGTTTTATTTTTCTTCTGCTGTGTAACAAATTACTATAAACTTAGCAGCTAAAGACACCAAAAAAATATTATCTCACAATTTTTGTGGATCAGGAATCCGGTCTCACCAGGTTGAAAGCAAGTTGTTGGCAGGGGCTTGACCTCATCTGAAGTTCAGCGTCCTCTTCCAGGCTCACGGGTTGTGGGTGGAATTCACTGCCTTGTGCTTGTAGGATTGAGGTCCCCAGTTCCTTGCAGACTGTTGGCTAGAGGTTACTCTCAGCTCCCAGGTGCCTCCTACTCGCAGGCCCTCTCATAACATGGCTGTTGACCATACCAGCCTGTTCTTAACATGCTGAACAGGCTTAAGGGCTCAACTGATTGGGCAAGGCTGACCTAGTTGATGAACTCAAAGTCAACTGATTTACAAAATCCCTTCACTTTTGATATATCATGTCATATAATGTAACCTAATCACAAGAGTGACAGCCCATCATATTCACAGGTCCTCTGTTCACCCAAAGGGAGGGGACCACACCAGGTGTATACAGGTGGGGATTGTCAGGGGACCATCTTAGAGGTCTGACTACCACATGGCCAGTCCAACACCAGCCCTTCTGTGGTTACCTCCAGAGCCATACTACCTCTCTCCCACTTACCCAGTGGCAAGAGTTTACTTACCTAGAGTAAGGTGAAAGTGGTACCACTTAGTGCTTAAATAAATGACTTTGGCATCAGACAGACTTCATCCAGCTTGACTTATAACACTGCCTCCTGACCTCAGAGTCCTCCCTTATAAAATGGGCAAAGAGTTGTTAGGAGGATAAAAGGAGGATGTACCCAAAGCACTTAGCACAGGGCCTGACACACAGCTCCATGTGGGGAAGAACCATATCCTTTTTTTTCTCCTTTCACTGCTCAGAGTGTCTGGCACAGAGCCGGTCTTCAATAAATATTTGTTAAATGACTAAGTAATTAACTAAATAATTAACTTGAAATGATAGTTATTGTTTTCTTAGGTGTTTCATAGACACCAAAACATGACATATGCAGAGTTTCATATATAACTTACCAAATATTAATAGTAAGACAAAAATCCTTCCATATAAATTTCTTGCAAAATTTTTTTTTCCCTTTTTATGTCTTCTTGGTTTTAGTATTTGAAGTTGTGAATCACTCCTCTGAGGCCTGATTACTAAAAGAAAGAACTGCAGAGGTGAAAAAGAGAAGTAATGAAGAAGGCAGAGTAAGAGTGCTGGTTTTTTGCAATGAAATCTTGGGGAAGATGAAGGAAGATGATGGACAGAAGATCTTGGCCATGGGCATCTCTCCTTAACTTCTGTCAAGGGAGAGATAGCTGAGAAGTGTGTAGAGGGGTAAATGGCTCATGTTTTTTTTTGGGGGGGGGTTTGGTTTGTTTTAATTTATTTCATTTTTACTTATTTTTGGCTGTGTTGGTTCTTTGTTGCTGCACGTGGGCTTTCTCTAGTTGTGGCTAGAGGGGTCTACTCTTCGTTGCAGTGCGTGGGCTTCTCATTGCGGTGGCTTCTCTTGCTGCGGAGCACCGTCTCTAGGCACATAAGCTTCAGCAACTGCAGCACATGGGCTCAGTGGTTCTGGCTCGTGGGCTTTAGAGTGCAGGCTCAGTAGTTGTGGCGAACGGGCTTAGTTGTTCCATGGCATGTGGGATTTTCCCGGACCAGGACACGAACCCGTGTCCCCTGCATTGGCAGGTGGATTCTTAACCACTGCACCACCAGGGAAGCCCATGGCTCGTGTTTTAGTGTGAGATTTTTGGGGGCAGCCAAGTTACTGGATATCCCCAAGGTCTCAGTAGGATCCTAAAATATGCTCAGAGGCAAGATGCCTAAAATCAGGAAGACACTGAACATTTGGATGGAGGACCAGACAAAAGTTTGCCACATTGACTTCAACAAAGTTAAATGATTTGCTAAGCTGCAATTCATTAAAAATTCTGTGAAGAGAGTTGCTGAAAAGTTTCTAGGTGAGCAAAGGATGACAAATGAAATGAACAGAACTACACGCTGTATTATAAAATATCATTGCTTTGGGATCTATTTAGTGTTAGTAAAGTTCTGGTCACCTATTACAATGTGTGTGTGTTTGGGTGGGGGATCCTCACACTAGCAGGCAATGCTCCAAAACCTACTGAGTGAGCATCCTACAGTTCAACTCAATTCTGACACTCTTTACTCAGAGACTGCCTCAGATTTCACAGGTTAAGGGCTCAGTTCCGCAAGGCTTGCCCCACTTTAGATCCACTTACAAGTCCAGGTTATTACCTGTGCTTCTGACCAATTGGCTATAAATCAGAGCTTCTCAAAACCCCCTCCTTGGGTTCAATTAATTTGTTAGCGTGGTTCACAGAACTCAGAGAAACATTTTGCTCACGAGATCCTCAGTTTATTCTAAAAGGATATAACTCAGGAAGAGCCTGATTGAAGAGTTGAATAGGGCAAGGTATAGGGAAAGGGCACAGAGCTTCCCTGCCCTCTCCAAGCCCCCCACTCTCCCCTAATCTCCAAGTGTTTACCAACCCAGAAGCTCTCCGGACCCTCTCCTTTGGGGGTTTTATAAAGGCTTTATTACATAAGCATGATGGATTAAGTCATTGACCACTGGCCATCAATTCAACCTCCAGCCCCTCTCCCCTCCCAGGTGGTCGGGGGACTGGACCGAAGGTTCCAGGCCTCTAATCACCTGGTTGGCTCCCCAGGGAACCAGCCCTTTCTTAGGTTACCTAGGTGATTTCCAGAAGTCACCTCATTAACATAAAAAAGGCACATTTATCCTATCACTCTCAAGGCTTAGGAAATTCCAAAGGTTTTAGGAGTTCTGTGCCAAAAACAGGGACAAAGATGAAATATTTATTTCTTGTTATAAATCACAATATCACAGTTGGTATTTATTGTTTATATTAATGAAATTCATAGCATCGCAAAAGTCACTTTGACTTCAGTTCCTCAACCATATGCTTTTCTTAAGGTCTCAAGGACTTCAGAATTTCTAGGGACAACTGTGTATGTGTCCTTTTCTGTGTGCATGCATGTGCACTGTGTTGGTTTAAAACATATAGGTGTATACATATGTATGTATATGTGTTTGATGATATATACATGATATATATTTTATATATATTTATATGCATGTTTGAGTATATATGTTATTATATATACATGTACATATACACACAAACGCTGAGTATCTTGTTCTCCTTTAGAATGCCGAAACCTCTGACAGAGCGTCTGTATCATATGGTTCTCATATAGTGTAACATTTATAGCATTGGTTAAGTACTCAGCACAAGATGAACACTTAACAGATACTAAAAATGTTTTTTAACTTTAAGAGAGAAGAAGTTTAAAAATCCAGTCCATTTTAAAGGGTTTAAAGTAGCATAAAAATTCAAAGGCAGAGAGGTACTGTTTGGTTAATTAGAGCATCTTCTAGTAAAACCTTTGATACGGCTGACTGAACATTAAGTGGCAAAATGGAAGCTTTCACAGGCTAATCCTGAACACAAAAATTCCTGAGACAGAGGAAAACCCTTGGAAATATTTCTCTCTAAATTAATTCAACATTGTACAGTGTCTTCTAATTTTTATTATTCTTTCTAAAGACTAGAAGGTGGAAAGAGTAATCACCAGAATTTATTTGAACAACTGAGAAAATATTTCCTTAAACGGTTTATAGGTGGAAAGAGATACATGGTATTGGAAACACAGGAAGGAAGGAGGGAGTGGAGGAGGGACAGAAAGATGGAAAACAAAGAAACAAAAAGGCCAGGAAAGAAACACTGGATTGAATTAATGACAGACCAGAGTACCTGCTTTCTTCATCTTAGGTACCCTTAATACATTCCTGAAACCTCCAGAGATATCTCCATAGTTAAATAGGCCACCATAGTCAAAGGAACGTCCACAATACCCTTGTCCAAAGGTCAAACTCCTTTAAGGAGATTTAAAGATATCCCCTGAGGGGGGCATTCAGGGGTGAGGAATGAGAATGTTAGCTTATTTGTACCTATATCCCCAAGACTGCACAAGCTCCCCTTCTTAAGAATATAACCTTTTAAGATGCAGGAAGAAGGGGAAGCAGAAGGAAGTAAAACATATTAATGTCTCAGCAGCTTGATTGTGCATCTGAGAGAGATTTGACAGGAGACTCAGTACATCCTGTCAATCTCACTCTAAAACCAAAATTCTGATGTCATATAGAGATGACACACTGAAAGTCACTGGGCTTAAGTGATTTCTCATCATACTTGTTTGGACACTATCCCTTTTTAAAGTCTTGGTCTGTCTCCTGTTTGACGAACACTCAACAGGGAGACAGTAAGTCTATCATATCCCTTGCAGAATTAACATAAAATGCCTATACAGATACATAACAAGGCCCTGGGTCTTGCCAGCAGTGTGGGTAAAAATTCTCAGCAGGCCCTCCCTTAGTGGGCTTCAGACCCTGTAGCAAGGACCTTGGGTCCAAAGGGACTCACAGGGAGAAAGGTCTGAAGGTAAAGAAGTTGGTCTCAACCCTACAAGAATGTGAGCCAGACCAGAAGTGATGGAGGGAAAGGAAGGTGGCAGTATTTAACCACCTCAGTTCTAGAAAATTCAACGCTCCTTTCACCACCACACCACCGTCACTCCCTCTTGCTCAACATGGTGTGTCAAAGGAGATGGGTAAAGGGTGGGTCGCAGGCAGTAGGATTGAATACAACCTTGGCTCTCCAGGCCACCTGGATTGCCAAATAGCTGTCAACTCATCCTCTCTGTCTTGCGGCTTCTGAGTTGCCCAAAACAAAGCCCAGCCGCTGGTGAACCAGGGCCTTTGATCTACTATCAGGGCTTTCCCCAGCCCCCCATCCCTTTTTTCTGTCTTTCTCCAAACTTTGAAGATAATGAGTCTTACACATTTGCAAGTAATTAGAAGGTGTGGCTGCCAAGGAAAAGTGAGTAGTTTTCTTTCAAATGGGCTTTTCACACATGTCTAATTATATCACATGCATTTATGTGGTCCCTGATAAATTGATCTGGCCCTGTAGGAAGACCACACCTAGGAACTAATGAGCCCCTCCTGCAATAATAATAGCCATTATGAACCGAGAAGCCCAGTGTCATCATGAGTCAATTATTTATCATTTACTGACAACTTCATCCTTCAACTTGCTTTTCAGCTTTGATTCATTAACAGCTGAGGGCAGGGGACTGTATACTCCCCTACAGAAAAAAAAAAAAAAAAAAAAGATGACTTAAGAAAATACTATATGCAGTCCCTTTTGTTATTATACATATAAACAACTTGACCGAAAAGAAAAGCACCATCTATCTCTATGTTCATTTTCAGTACTTCCATAGTATATGTGTTTGTGTGTGTAATAAAAGGACACGTACAATGTGAATCATGAGCAATTCTTTATTCTCCATTGCTAATGGAGAAAGGATCAGAAAGGCCTAAAAGAAGAAAAGGCATAAATAAACAGATCACTAGGATAAACCTCCTCACCCATAAGAATTATCAGCTACCCTCAAGGAAAAATACAAAAGTGATGGCTTGGTTTATTCAGTCATTCTCTCACTTGATGAACCCATCTCACAGGGTAGGGAATAACAGATGATGAAATGGTCAAAAACGAGCAAAAACAAGCAAAACAAAAAGGTTGGGAGGATGCTCAAAATCATCTCACCCTGTGGGCTTGGCCAAGGTCTATGTGGTAAGCTTGCCTCTCTCATTTCTGTCTCAGATGCAGAAGGACGTTTAAGGTCACTTAGCCCAATGCCTTCATTTTGCAAGGAGTAAACTGAGTCACAGAGAGAGGCTGTTTACATGGCCCAGGATCACACAATCAGTTGAGGACAGATTCAGAGTCTCTTCCGGTCCCACGTCAATGTCGCCTTTGTCCTTCCGCAGATCTAGCCCATGTTCCCCTTCAGCAGGACGCCCCAGCTGCTGAGAACGCTCAGAGAGCAGCACCCAGGAAGCTGGGTAGCTAACTAAAAGCACCTGAAGTCTTTCATAGTGATTCTCCTTTTAATTTTGTAAAAGAAAATATACATTTGGAGATAATCATCAAAGTAGCAGCGTGCACTTCTTCGTCTTCTCAAATATGTGACCATGTGGTGACTCACTTATCCTTGGAACTTCTTCTGTCTTTTAAATGTCTCATTGTCCTTACCACTTCAAAGTGTGTGTGTGTGTGTGTGCACGCGCGCGCGCTACACAGGTATGTATGTGTATAAATATTTTTTTCCCTGTTTAAACTCCCCAATTCAGGTGGGCACATGAAAAGACAACACTTGTCTCACCTTTTTGAGTGTTGACATTAACCCAACTATGTAAGAGGGGTTTTCCTTGATGAGCTGCTGCTATAGCTTCTCAATTTTTCACCTGAATGCAGTTCCCGAAGACAAAATAAGGTCACATAATAACTTTGGAAAGGGGGCCTGTTTGTTTTAGTTTTTTGTAGGAATTCAAAGTAGACAGGGAAAGAACCCAGAGGTCCTTAGGTCATCAAAAGCAGAGGTACCCACAGACACTGTCATGAAGGAACTATATTGTTTCATTCCTACATTCCCACCTCGTGACTTAGTATCCTTTCGCCTGAGAAACATGGGAGCATGAGGCGTTTTAGCACTTGATCAATCTCTTAGAATTGAAGAAAAAGTCAAAAAACTTTGAAAGCAAATAAGTCATCGAGTAATAAATGCAACTAGATTTAAATCCCATGCTTCTTTGATGTCAGTCACTGTTTTAAACTTTTGACATGTATTAACTCATTTAATCCTCATGACAACCCTACCAGACAGGTACTATTATTATACTCACATATTAGATAAGGAAACTGAGACCCTGAGAAGTTAGACAACAAGGTTACACAGCTGGTTGGCACAAGATCTGGGATTTGCGCCTGCCCTTTACCCCATTCCACATAGGCTCCTGGTATCAGGGCTGGCTTAGTTCAAGACTCCAGGAAACATCAAAGTTGGCATCCTAAAAATGGAAAGTTTCTGGAAGCTTCAGGGGCCTCTTCTTTTGAACACTCTTCCCTACTCACACCTTGATCTAAATTAGGCTTGAGAAATCCAGGTAATTTCGGAATGTCTACAGGGGTAGATTTCTTGCAGGACCGTATAGGTGAAAAGGGCTATGGCTGGTCCTGATGCCAATTCGTTCTGAACTAAAGCAGAAATCTTTCTTCCAGGTGGTTGCCTCTCTTACTTTCAGTTCCCAACCCTGTTGGCCCAAGAATTGTCTCATAAATTTTGAGGATGGGATGAGTTTTCATCAACTTTTAGGGAGTGACTATGGACAAGGAAAGTAGTTGTTCCAGAAGCAGATCCAGCCAGGGCTACTGACTTCAGTTCAACTCAACACAGCTCTGCCAGGTGAAGAAACAGACACATAAATAACTCAGTACAAGACAGGCCATGAAAAATGTGGTAACCAAACTGCAAGGTGCCAGGGAGTATAGGAGGACAGCTCATGAAGAAATCAGGGCGCCTCCTTCCCTCCCACTCATTCCACTCCTGGTTCCACGGAAGGGAGGCATTTCATGCATGGTATTTTTCACCAGGCACACAACAGAGTTAGGTAATTTCAGAAAGAAAGAGAGGATCCAAATAAGGAGAGGCCTGATGGAGTGAGCTAACAATGTGCATTCTTGGGTGGGGAGAATATAAAACATGCAACACTGAAAATATTCAGTTCATCAAAAGGGAGTGTGTATATTTCAAGCTATTTCTGCTTCCATGTAGTCTCAATTAAAAAATATCAGTTACACAACATTATAAATGAACTATACTTCAATTTAAAAAGCATGAAAATTTTTAAATAATTTTTTAAAAAAGGAAAATCAAACAAAAAATGGGTTAGAACGTTACATATGTCTGTTTTGAAATTTCCCAACTTATTTTTCAAAGAAGTTTGTCAAATCCTATGCCAGTCTCTATCTTTGTTAATTTAGGAATGTTATATACTCACCAAAGTAATAGGATGAAAAAAGTATTTTTTAAAGAGAGAGCAAATGTTCTCCTTTTCAGATGTATCTTTTAAAGGAATAATTAGACTAGAAAGAATTTCCTTATTAAAGTATAGAAGCACTTTAATAAATACACTCATAAAGAATAGAGCTACTGCAAAATATAAACTAACCAACATAATAATATACCTTTGTATCTCTAGAAGAATTTATGGATTTTTAAGATTAAAAAAAAAAAAAACACAATTCAAACTTTAAAACTTAAAGAGCTTAAAGTCTCTCTTTTTCTCCAGCCTCTAAACATGAAATTCATGGATTAGATGTCACTATCTAAAGCCGAATGCAGATAAAAAACAGTAGGTTGAATTTTTACATACATATGTAAACATTTTATTTGATGAACTATTTTAGCTTTTATTCCATACCTGTGGATTTTGACTGTTTCAGCAATCTGTATCTAAGAATGCAGTGGGGAAGTGGCAGTAATTTTCAGAAGATTTTTTTAGCACTTATGTAACGCTTGTTTCCATTGGATTCTGACAGCACTGGGAGGCATTTTCCAGCTTGACTCTCAGAGAGTTTGTTCAATCTGATAAGGAGGTTCTTATCTCTTTTCTGGCTTTTTCTCAACCAAAGAAGAGCTTTGGCCCACCAGAAAGAAACTGAATTGAAAAATGCATATTTTTGCACTCAGCTCAATGAAGTTGGGATGACTTGATATTCAGGTTTGGTTAAGAGTGATGTATAATTTAGGCCATTAAGTCAATGGACACCTCACTGCATTAAAGAAAAAAAAATGGAATTGATCCTTAATAAAATTTTGCCTTCAGTTTACATACATATATATGTGTGTATGTAATAAACACGTAAATGTAAATCTGCCCGACCTAAGGAAATAAAATACTCTATTAACTTTGAGGTACACATAAACAATAGATCTCCATTTTTCAAAGAAACATTTTTCTTTTCCATCCTGCCAACAGAGCAGTTCCGTATTTATCCCCTGCGGAGAGGCAGTGTTATGATGGAAATCAGCAAGCAACCCTTGTCCCACCTTGGTTCTCATCTCTAAGTCCTCCTGTTGGAGTTAAGATTCTCGCTGACTTGTTGGAGGGCAAGAGAATAGAGCTAGTTATTGAAAACTGGATGGACGATCCATTCAGCATGGAAAAGTGAAAGCTGACTTTGTATCCAATCATAGAAAGGTCACAACGAAGAAAGAGAAAGAGCTTTGCAAGGAGGAAATAATATAGATAGTTCCATGTATTCTGACTTTTTATCTGTTTGTTGTCACAGAAATGACAATTATTTACTCTGAGGGCCCTACTCCTAAAAGATGAGTTGACGATTATTAAATCATTACCATCAGCTACTTCCAGAAAGTCCAAAGTAGAGACTAGCAACCTTAAAGGTTCCTTCCAGTTTGACCCCCGTAGTTATCAAGTTCATAGAGAGTAACCACTGCTCCAATGGTGAACATTATAGCCCCTTCTAGAAAAACAATCTGTGTTTGCCTTCAAATCCATACACACCTAAGTAAGAGAAACGACTGCACTGTAAGAGCCGCAAAATGTTCAAAACCAGCAGCGTCGCTGGTCTCTAGGAAAGATATTTGTCCTGAAATCAAAAACCTGGGCACTTTCTGGTAGTGGGTGCCCTCAGGCTAAATCCTAAATCTGTATTTCTGCTTCTCAGCGCCACAATGTTTGCTTTTGCTTGAAGTTCATAAAATGCATTCAGGCTCTCGGCAAAACCAAAAAGTTCGATCATTAGACTTTTCTACCCTTGAACACTGTGTTTTATTGAAAATAAGCCCAGAAAAGGGAACTCTAACCCAGCTCCCTTGTCTCAGTGAGAACTCACGTCCCTTCTGCAGTCTCCCTTGGCAGCCTCCTTCCCCTCGGTGTTCCTTCCTACACTGGCAAAGCTGTAAGGACTTGTTGAGAGGACAAAGTCTGAAGCTCACCCCATCTGATCCTGCCAGAGGGTGGGAAGAGAGCCTAGAATGTTGTTCCCTATACAATATGGCTCAGACCACTTTATGCGCTGGCTCTTCTAGTCAAGGTCTGAAAGCAACTATTCTTCCAAGATCAGTGTCAAAACCCTATAATTTTAAAATTCTGCTGGTGGCCTTTGAAAATTGCTATTTCTAGCATTTTTTACATGTAGACCATAAAACCCACCATTTAAAAATTGATGCATTTTCTCCTCATCAGTTATTTATCATTCTCAGACATATTCGTTTGCTTACTGTTCAGCCACAGTATTGATATTCATAGGTAATAGGAATAAAAATTGCAGAGGAGAAAAAATTCTGGCCAATTGCTAGTGATTACATTACACATAAATAATAATTATATAATAGTGTGGTTTGTGGTAATAAAATGTATTGTGCTTACTGAGCTTACAATTAGCACCAACGTTTTTAATACCAGCCGAACGAATTTCATCGTTGACATTTCCAGCACCTATTAGTAATTTGCAGTCTTTTGGCTTCAAATTCCAGCAACACCTACTGATGCCAGAGAATGTTTAGAAGTACTAATGACATTGAACTAGAACTTCGGAATTCTATTTTTTATAACCTTATTCCATGGTTGCCTCTTTTGATGTTCTTTTAAAGCTCTGACAGTTCTTGTTTTCTTGGAGTCCTCTGAAATATAATAAATAGAGAGCTGATAGGTACATAAATAAAAAAATTTTAAACACCCTGAATAGAATTGGACAGCTGATTGCTCAAAATGGACTGTTGCTTAAGATGCCAGAAGGAGAGACTCAATATTTTCACTTTTCCAAATCTTGATTTTCATAAGAGTGTTTTATGATAGGTTGTCTTTAAGAAAATGCAAGGGTCTTGGAGCATGACAGGCGTCCCCTCAAGACTGGAATGTGGGTCTGAGCTTCCCAATGACCTGGCCGGTGGATCACACAGGAAACTTGCTGCACTGATTGCCTCTTTAGAGCAGGAGAGGGTGAATGCTGTTACTGTTGTTTAAAGAACAAGTACCAGATGAGAAAGGAAGGCCAGTGAATTTATTATTAGTTTCCTGGAGGTGAGTAATGGTGGTGAGTCTGGAGGGAGGAAAGGGTACTTGGGAAAGTTAGAATAGATTCTGCTGAGATTAGGATGTGTTTCCTGCTTGATCAGAACAGACAGAGAGGCTGAAAATACATAGAGCAGGAATTTCCAAATGTGTCAGGATGAAGTCATTTGTTTAATCTCCCAAAGTCACATTGCACCTGGAAGAGGATGGGTAAGGGTGTAGCAGTGGAGCTGATGAACAGTGGGAAGGAACAGCACATCATGTGCAAAACAAACTGGTGAAACTTGGAGGCCCACCAAGAGAGTCTGCCTGAAGATGGATTTTCTGGAGAGTACAGCAAGTGCTGGCCTTTTCCCCTCTTCACCTCATTGCTTCAGGACCAACAGGTGCAGTGGAAAGAGCCCAGGCACTGTAGGCTAAGATTCAACTCCAAGACTGGTCCTCACTAGCCATCTGATCTTGAGAAATTGACATATTTTATCTCGGTTTTCCCATTAATAATACAGGCTACTACATGACTCACTTGATTGTTCATTTCTTTCACTGCTGTAGGTCCTGCTCTCCTTCACTTTGTTGGGAGAGGTAGAACAGGGCTGCTCTGAAGTCAGCTTATATCTTGCTTACGTGGGATATGGAAAATTACCTGTAAGGATGTAATTCCCTTTCAAAAACCATAGTCTTACAACCATTCCAGCTTGTACGTTTAAGTCATCGAGACACTTTTTAATAACATTGCCACACAAATGGAAAACACTGAAATGAATCTGATTAAAGATTTTTATACTAATAGTGGATTTTATTTCTGTCTGTATTTCAATCAGTGCACTTGTTTTCTATTTATCTGGAACAAGGAAAAACAATCATGTATTACTGATTGGAAAGGTTTTGTTGTGACTTATGAAACTCAAAGCCTGATTCTGGGACATTCTTTTTACTAAGTTTAAAGTTTTAAAAACGTTATGCTCTTGAAAACATAGGACAATTAAATAAGATTTGGTATGTTTTGGAAGCAAATAGCTACAACACAAGGTACCCTAGAGGACCAAAACCTAGGTATCTTTTTTTACATAATATATATGTGTATATATATATATATATATATATATATATATACATATACACACATATAAATATATAATTAGATTATATTTTATCAAAAGAATGTAAAGTTTTTTTCAAATAGTAAACTGTATTTTTCTTTTTCACTGCAGCCAGGCAAGTTAGATAAGGGCTGTGGTCTGCTTCACGTTTCAAAGTGGAAAGTGAAGTAGAGGCAGAAATAAGGGCAGAAGCCAATGCCTCCTAACTCCTATTCTTTGTGCAAATTTTTGGACTGTCCATCTGTTTCTCTGGTGATCTTGGCAATCTGTTGGTCAAACACAAATAACTTCTCCGCAGAAAGAGGCTTAATTAGGATCATAGACTCTTGAACCTATGAAGGTCTCATGGCAAGAGAATGCTGTTCACCTACCGAGGACAGAATGGAAAGCAAAGCAAACCAGTAAAGCCTTTCTCAACATCAGATAGTCTGTTAGCAACAGCACCAAGTCAGAACCTATGTCTTCTTATTTTTTGGATTGGAGGAGTCAATGCATTTTCCGAAGAATCTAACTTTCCCTCAGTAAGAATCCACCTGATAAAATAAAATTCTCAATTGGTTCATAGTGAAATTGGTTCATAGTAAATTCATCGTATCCTGATTGAACAACTTGGTTATAACAAGTTTTAATGCCTTATTACATCACATTTTCTACATCTCAATTTTTAATTACAGCCTAGTTGTTTGGACCCCTGAATTTAAAATTTTAGCGGTGCTTGTTTAATTTATCTCAACATATGACCTTGTAAATCTTTTCTCTTGGTTCTTTGTGATAAGTGGTCAGTGCTGAGCAGTAAACCTTCAATGAGAAACGTCTACCAAATATACTTCTCTTGTCTCCTTCAGAGTAAAGACACTGTAACATCTCTGCATTTTACCTGGCATTTCATGCCTTGTCATTTCTGTTCAATGGTTTGTATCAATAAAATGGAAAATTGGCATCATGTGCTAGCTAGATGTTACTATCCTTAACCTTTAATGAGTGTCAACAGTGCTCTGGGCTCTACACAAAAGAGAAAGAGAACACCACCTCTATTTAATCTGTCTAAATAATAGATTGAAGAGCAGGTTGTACGTGTGAATATTAATCAATATGCATTTACTGCTGCTATAAATGACACTAAAACACAGCTACTCCCAGGTGTCATTACCACCCACAATAGCCCAATGGGCATTTTCCTACTTTGTATTATTAAGTGTTCCTGAAAAGTCGCATGTAAATCAAATAATGTCAAATGCTGTTGAGGAACCCATTATCCTATGGAGAGTTCTTCTATGAAGCAATAGGTAGCATATTATTAACTTACAGAAATTTGATATAAAATTCTGGACTTTTCTCCTGTAATCACCTATTTGGAAATCTGTAAAGCAGGACTTCCCTTGTGGCGCAGTGGTTAAGAATCCGCCTGCCAATGCAGGGGACACGGGTTCAATCCCTGGTCCACGAAGATCCCACATGCCACGGAGTAACTAAGCACATGTGCCACAACTGTTGAAGCCCACGCGCCCTAGAGCCCGCGCTCTGCAACAAGAGAAGCCACCGCAATGAGAAGCCCGCGCACCGCAACGAAGAGTAGGCCCCGCTTGCCGCAACTAGAGAAAGCCGCGCACAGCAACAAAGACCCAATACAGCCAAAAAAAAAAAAACTGTACAGCAATTCTTTTCATTCAACATTGTTAAATTCCCACTATATACAAGGCCATATAGAACAGAATGCCTACTTCAAAAATAGGAGAGAAAAGCCATATCTATAACAAAGGGGAAAAGGATGCATTCCAAAAGCTGTAACAACTCAAGTACTATAGAGGTATTAGAAAAATTCAAAGTGAAAAACAAACCTGACAAGTTAAAACTGCATTTACAGAAATTCTAATATTTTATATACAATCAAAGATGACTACTATTAGAGAGAAGTTTATGTAAGCTTTTAGTTTCATTAACTCACTGATGAATATGTCTGGATGCAATACTTAAATCTCAAAATGAAATTAATGTACATCAGTGGAGAGAATGACACCCACTGAACCCTTCACCGGATATACAGTGTTGCTAACTCTGCCATAACATGAACCAGCTATTTGGACCCACTGATAAAGTGTCTGTTAATTTAAAAGAACCTGTTTGTTAATTGCTTTCAACCCAAGTCATTTTGTTCCTGCACTTTGAACCCCAAAAGTAGTTTGGAATAAATGCATCTGGGAATAAGAAGTAATTCATTCAAGCAGGCAGCCGTGGCTGCAAGAGCTGGGGATGGAGCTGCAACTGGTGCGTGTGCTCTGAGGCCCTGATCCTGCTGGTCTGCTGTTAGATTTTTTTTTTTTCCTTTCCCTTCTGCAGTCTGGTTGCACACTACAACTGGAGCCTTCTGCCAAAGCCGGCTAGCCCCCCAGCCCTCTGGCACACTGCGTTGATCAGTAGATAAGACCTTCCCAGCAGTCAGAGCAGTCCCTGCCATCCACGAAGCCACAGCGGTGTGCAGGGCGCTCTGCGGAGCTCACCAACAGCTGCTCACCTGCCTCACCTCCCTGGCACCCCCAAGTTCTCCTTGGTGCTGGTAGTCATGGTGGTTGCTTGACCTTGGGCCTTGCAGCTGGCTGGCCTCCAGAAAGTTCCTCTGACGAAAGTTCCTCAGTGTGCTGAAGATCGTTTTCACGGCATGCAGGCACAGAGCAGGGGGGTGGGAAGGAAGACCTGCTGCTCGTACCCCCAGCCCCAGCCCCGGCTCTCCCCTCGCAGGCAGACAGGATGCAGCTTTCTCCGCCCCTCCCCACCCCACCCCACCCCACCCCCAGCATCCTGGAGACAGTGCAAGACCAGACTGTGAGAAACAGCAAAAAAATAAAAACAAAAAATGAGAGAAAGAAAAGAATTATAGTTTGCTGGTCTGTCAAAGATCATTTTGCTGCACGCTCCAAAAAGAAAGGAAAGAAAAAAAAAACTGACCTGCCAGCTATTTAAGCGTGACTGTAGCATTTGAAAACATAGGCCACTCACACTGGTTTTTATCTGATTGATGCTTCTCTAACTCTTTGAAGACCTCGGGCCATCTAGAAAGTTACATCCACTTATAATTTTCCAGTGACTCCATGTGTGTGTGTGTGTGTGTGTTCCCAAATGAAGAACTGGCATTAGGGCGATGGTTGCTGTAATATTCGTTGGTATGGTTGACAGCAAAAATTGCACTCAAAAGATTGAGCTGAGGTGGAACCAGCCAGACTAGTTTTCCCACAACAAGTGCTACACCCTCTGTGAAGAGCTGCTTTTTCTTGGCAAACTCATTTTTGCTTTAATAGAACAGGGAGGCGTGTGTCATATTGGGATGATTATGCCCAGTTTAACCAAGACTGGGAATTGGGAGAACTTCAGACAAAACTGGAAGAGCCTTTCCTAAGTTAAACCCAACATTCTGCCAAAATTATAGAAATGTGATAAAATAGTTGGATTGGTACCATTTTTTTTTTTTTTTTTTTTTTTTTTTTTGCTGTACACGGGCCTCTCACTGTTGTGGCCTCTCCCGTTGCAGAGCACAGGCTCCACGCGCAGGCTCAGTGGCCGTGGCTCACGGGCCCAGCCGCTCCACGGCATGTGGGATCCTCCCGGACCGGGGCATGAAGCCGTGTCCCCTGCATCGGCAGGCGGACTCTCAACCACTGCTCCACCAGGGAAGCCCGGATGGGTACCTTTTATTTAAAGATTCCTCTCTCAAAGGACTCAATTTGGGGACCTTAAATATATAACATCTGTTTTTTTATCTTAAAGAACTCAAAGCAATGGTAATATTGGCCTGTTCCTCCAATCTGAGTCAAACAGCAATTTGTATTGTGTTCCACTCTTTTTAAAAAAATAGCTTTTTCTTGAAGTTTCAAGAAAAAAGTGATTGGAATTTCACCTGTGTTTTTGAACCAAACGATGTTGAAATAAACAGATTTTGAATAGAAAAAAATAGGCTTCAAAGCCCTTTCTAACCTTTTTTTTAGTTGGATTGTAACAAAACTCCGGTGAGAAATTACTTTCTGCAGGTGTGTAATATGAGACTGAGAATAACAAAAGAATGGCAGTTACCCTGACTGATAAATGGTGGCCCTGGGATTCAAACACAAACTCTTCAAACTCCAGAGTGCAATTTTCAGCTTTGCGTCAAAAATTCTCCATCTTGGGCTTCACTGGTGGCGCAGTGGTTGAGAGTCCGCCTGCCGATGCAGGGGACGCCGGTTCGTGCCCCGGTCCAGGAGGATCCCATATGCCGTGGAGCGGCTGGGCCCGTGAGCCATGGCCGCTGAGCCTGCGCGTCTGGAGCCTGTGCTCTGCAACGGGAGAGGCCACAACAGTGAGAGGCCCGCGTACAGCAAAAAAAAAAAAAAAAAAAAAAAAAAAATTCTCCATCTTTTCCTAGCTTCTCTGGTCTAAAGATAGTACAGGGTCACAGTAGCCCCTGCTCGGGACAGACCCTCACCTTTGGGCCTGGGAATTAATCAAACTGGCCTAAAACGGCAGAGAAGGTAGTGTGCTCTTTGCCAGAGTATTCATGCCCACGACAAAGTTTGGCTTTTCATCATACTCTGTTAATCCATCTTTGTCTCCTTTTTCTTTCATCACTTATTTATCAGGACCAGCCCTGAGGCAGTGAAATGCCAATTCCACTTTGTACGTTTTTGTTCTCTTGACTTATTTTTTGTCATCGTTGTCACCATACAAGTCCACAAGCAACCTCTGCATTAGGTTTCTTATGCATTTGTTTGATTAATCAAAAACTTAGGAAGGGTTAAGTATGTTCAAAACTATATAGGTCAGGGTTGCATTTTTATTTTATGATGACTCATATCCGTATCCCATAAGAAGCAACTGATTATTATCAAGTTGAAAGAAAAAAAAATGTCTGGAATATATTACAAACTTGCCCCAACACCTGCCTGTATTTTTTAAGTTGAGATTTTCCTTCTCAGAGAGTCACTCAAAGGAATAACATTAATTTTCACAGCTATGACGTTAGCAAAAGCCTCCCTCCCACATCAGATTCCTGGAAAGATTTTTAAATTCATCTTCCTAAGTGAGTGCAATTCACTCTCATTCCTTCCACACAGGATGTTTCCCATTTGTGCTCTCCCCGTTTTTAAAGTCACTCCCTTCACTTCCAAAGCTTCTCTTCTGCCCTGCATTTGCTGCACATCTCTCTTCCTCTTATTTTAAAAAGCCTTCCTAAAACTCCACTTCTTCTGTGAGGCTTTCCATGCCTAAGGCATGAGAAGGCCATACCTGGAGACACGTCCTTTTGCACAATAACACACACACGCAATCTGGACTACGCTATCCAGAAACTCTGTCTTTCACCAACCTGCCATGCTCACCATCCGTAGATGGAGAGAGAAAATTCTACATCAAGGCTGAATGGCGCTCAGAGACTGGTTCCACACTAGGGCTCCCTGGAGTGTACGTAGCGCCTCTCTTCCAAGGTGCCCAAAGTGCTCTGTAAGTACTTTGCACATTTTTCGCAACTTCTCTTTGACATAGCTTGTCAACAAACCTCACTATTCACAGATAGGAGCTGGTGGTGACAGAGCTTTGGGGAATCAGGCAGCTCAGAGCCAAAGCAGGACAGAGATTCTGCATCAAACAGAATCAGAGCAAACCACGCACATGGCAGAGACTCCAGTGAAATACAGTCAGTCCAGGGACAAGGCAAAATGGTTAAACAAACAGACAAACAAACTGCTTTCTGTACCACAAACAATCTCTGTGAACAACTCCTCCAGAGTCAAAATGATAGTTAATAAAATAAAACTGACACCCATGTAAGACACTCCTTGCTAGACAATGGCCACTGAGCCATCCAGGAAAGGACAGAGAGAAAACACCGCACACCTTTTCTTTCCTGGGCCTCCCTGGGAAGACATCACTCGACTTACCTGAGACCTCTGGACACAGGTCACTCCATTTTTGCAAAGGACATCAACACATCTTGGGTACTTTTCAGAACCAAAGAGGGGAGACGTTGCCTTTATGGCCTGTCTTTATATGAGACCAGACCGAACGTCATGGGTACAAAATAATGCTAAATTGCTTTCATCTTTTCTTAGAGCTAGCCTGGGATTTATTTTGTTGCATGTAGTTTGTATCCATTTGGTCTATTTTAGAATCATATTAATAAGACATTTTCTACAACAGAAACCACGCCACCACTTCTGTTGATCACGACAGATGGTCAGATTCAAATGAAAGGCCTGGCTCTGTATCCAAGGCGGGGCATCAGTGCCGGACGTGTTGGGGACGCTATTGCTTCTTGTCACACGGAGGCGGGTGGCAGCGGCGGCCATCACGGGGCTTGCCTGTCTCTGGAACGCTCATTTCCGAGCAAGCTTTCCGAGGAAGATGAGCAGCGATGTCATCTCAGGCTCTTTAAGTACGCCACCAGAAGACGTTTGCCCATATCAATCTTTTCTCTACTTTGTATGCCTTTCTCTTAAAAAACTCCCTTCTTTGTATTGACATGTTTTGGGGTTAGGAAGTTTATTCAAAATCTATGATTTCTACAGCTTCCAAAGAAAAGGGTGAGGGGAAAGCAACATGTTCCTTCTTTTTAGTGAATAAGGATCAAGAGCTATTTTTCTCATTTCATTATTGCTGACATTTCTCTTCTCTTTCCATTTTAAGCTAGAAATTCAGCTTCACTTTATTTCTTGCGTAGATCTCATTTTTTATTCCATCCTTCTTTCAGAAATTTAGGAGTTGAAATCAATATGGTTTGTATGAACTATAACTTCCTTGCCAACTATTCTACAGAAACATTTTTTCATACGTTTCACAAAGCGTTTTTATATCACTGTTATTCTTTTTTTGAAGTCTTTGGGAAGAAACTAAAGCCTGTTTCCCTAGGCAAATATTTCTGTTTGATGAGGGAAGAAAAGACTCTCTCATCTTTCTTCCCTTTCAATTTCATTGTTGCTTAAAAATATTTTTTTTTTTTCTGTCCAGATACTTTCTTAATCTACCTTGTGCTGTGTAGGCTTGACCTACAAGCATATGACGAGGGGGCTGAGGAAGGGTGCTGCCTTGAGAAACAAGCAGTGCCCCTCTCATGCATGGAGGAGGTGCCAAGTCATATACCCACAGGGAAGACCTGAAGAGCCCACAGGGAAGGGAAGGAAAGGACAAATTGACCTTTCACCCCTGCTCTCCTCCTATCCCGTCTCCACAAAGCGTCTCCACTTCAGTTTCTGATCGGTCCTACTGGAACCTTGTCCATTCTCTCTCTTTCCAGCACATCCAAATCCCTTTTAGCTCCACTACTCTGTTGGCAGGGATGGGGAGGGAAAAGGAGAGAGGGAAAAAGAGGGCGAGAGATTACAGTGCTCATTACCTCTAAGTGGGTTCAAACTCAATGTTCAGTTCAGTGTCAAGTGCCAGGAAGCTTCCAAAGGACTCTCAAGGGAGAATCCTCCTCCCCACGGAGCAGGTTTTCTCCTACACACTAAAATCCCATGTCCAAGACCCTCTAACTTCTAAAGAACAGCTTCCCACGGTACCTAACTGTTCTGTGCCTCAGTTTCCTCATCTGTGAAACAGGGATAATGATGATAATGGTACCTACCTCCCAGCGTCATTGTGAGGGTCAAATAAAATAATACACAAGAAACACTTCGAACAGTGCCACATAGTAAATGCTGTATAATCATAAACTATTAGCACTAAAAATTGGAAGTAAGAAAGTATTCATCCAAACACTTTCAAGGACAATCACTAACATGGTAAACATTCCTTTCAATAGCATATTCTGACATTTCCGAAAGTCACCACTAATCCAGATGCTAGTCCAGGAGGCTAAATCCCTCTTTTCGTGAAGCCCACATTCATCCTACGGTGAGGGCAGAGGTCATGGGCACTGCTGGGGAGGAAGACGCGAGCAAACAGAGGGAGGACAGGGCATCTGCCATTCCTGCTGCAGACCCAGGACAGCAAGAGGCTGACAAGCACCAAGGCAGAGACAGTGTCAGGAATCGATTTCAAATCAGGTTCTTAAGGATAATGTACAGGATAATTATAATAATTATTGTTATTGTCATTATGCCTTGCAATTACCCTGACTTAATTAATTCAAACTTGTGAAGTGCTTTGAGATCCTCAGATGAAAGGTGCCATGTTACTCTGAAGTGTCATTATTCTTCTCTTCCTTTCATCCAAGTTGATTACAGCTCTTCATAAGCATTAATAAATCCTCTTAACAGGGCTTCCCTGGTGGCACAGTGGTTGAGAGTCAGCCTGCCGATGCAGGGGACGTGGGTTCGTGCCCCGGTCCGGGAGGATCCCACGTGCCCTGGAGCGGCTGGGCCCGTGAGCCACGGTCGCTGGGCCTGCGCGTCTGGAGCCTGTGCTCCGCAACGGGAGAGGCCACAACAGTGAGAGGCCCGCATACCGCAAAAAAAAAAAAAAAAAAAAAAAATCCTCTTAACAGCCCCAGAAAGTAGATAAGCATAGGAGTCATCCACACGGGGTCCAAGAGAGACATTTATCCAAGGGATTTAGTGGTAGCTCTTCTATAGTTAAGTTGGGTCTTGGAAGGCCCCCAAATCACAGGACTTTGTGACTTGGGTGCCTGAAATGTGTACAAGCCTCCAAATTAGTAACAATTTAATGAGGAACAATATCGACATGGCCCTAATTTTTTTAAAATAATATGCAGCTTATACTCAAAGAGGTATCCTCAGAGGCTTAGTTATGAGGTAAGAATTAGAGAAAAATTACATCACCATCTAGTATTTTTTCAATGACCTAGGAACTTTATAATCAGACAAAAGAATTTCTCATTTTCTATAATAAAGGATTTGCCCAAGGTCATAAAACTATGGAACCTAAACTGGGAATTGACCTCAGTTCAAAGCCATAGACTGAGTTTGATTTTCACAGAGATCTATTAATTGTGGTCTTTTTTTCACTGCTGTTTATGCCCCTACTCTAAGATGAAGAGTACTTGAAAATAAAATACTGTGAGATACAAATTTTATAGACACAGGTTAATACCCTTTTAATAGAACTTCTTCGGGGAGATTTCGCTCCCTAACTTCTAATCTGTTTTCAGCACAAATATCCAGTGAGCAAAAGATTTGTTAAAAATAGGCTTTGCATCTTACTGACTCCCAGGGAACAGAGAGTGTATGGTGAAGCGTTTTGAGGGATGTTGAATACACCTGTTTTCTTCTGTTATTGAAGCTTTGGAATTCTTCTCCTACCTTTTGCTTAGAAACGTATATGAATATGTGAGGTCCTAATTTATGTCAGGCTGGGTCTTAGGACTACAACGAAGGACCAGAAAGTTCTGGTTCCCACTTTCACAGTATCCTCTGAAAAGTGCCTCTGTCCTCTACAGGATGTGGCTGCGCCCTGGGTGCAGCCCTGGTGAGGAGGGAATAGATGGGCTCCTCAATCCATCTGCTGCCAAACCGCACTCTCCTGGCACCACAAACACCATTATTGCACAGTCCTGAATACTGATGACGATGGGTTTTTTTATCCTTACTATTGCCATTGCTGTTATCTCAAATACAATAAACTTTATAATTACTATTTGACATTCATTAAGCCTTACAAAGCACAGCCTCAAAACAGGCTCCATCAAAGGTTTATAATTTGGATAGGTAGAAATGGAAACTCCACCTAAGACCCACATTTTGAGTGGCCAGAATCTGTTTTTTCCACCACGGTTTGCTTTTCCAAAGAGTGTACAAAATTACTCACTGATTGTGTTTGCAAGCCCTGGGTTTGCTTTCTCTGTTAGTAGAAGGATAATCTTTGAGAGAGTGCTCTATTGCCTTTCTCAGAACTTCTTGGAATGTAGTAAGTGCTCAATAAAAGTGTGGTGCCCACTTAAACTGAATGACATGAACACATGTGGTCCAGGTAGCATATTTTATTTAGGGTTAAAATGTCACTAAAACATATACTTATTTTTTAAATGTATTTCAATAGTTAAGTTCATGCTATATGATATCGATTAAATTATGCTCTTACAAATAGTGCTTCACTGATTACCAACTGTCATAATGCTAAATATTAAGAATTGTCATGATCCTAGTATCACCAAAGAGGTGATATCTCACCAGCCACTATGATAACCACAAAATGTACAGACATTCCAAAGCAACTAATTGGGTAAGTGATACTGTGAAAGGACTGGCTTGCAGTGCCAGCTCAGCACATGATAAGGCCTCTTTTCCAATCTCAGTGCAGAAGACTGAAAATATTTCTCCATTGCAAATATTAAATATGCTTGAAAGATAAGTTTAAAGAGAATCTTTTGAGTATACACTAAGGGTGACTGTATGGAAGGGTACAGGTAACTTTAAATAGTGTTAAACTTGCTGAGTTACAAGAAAAATTACTATTGCTTGCCTAACTTTCATCTCTAAAGAGTTCCACTGCTTATTTATTTATTTTTATTGAAATATTGTCTAGAATCAAAAAATTAAAATAAAATAAATAAATTATATTCATCAATGAAATTTAAAAAAAAAAGTTCCACTGCTTTACTTAATAACTTAAAAGCTAGTTCATCAAAGTTTCTTAGATTTTTCTAGTAAGAAATAACCAGGCCTACCTCTCTGTAATACTTTCGGACACTGTGAGTATGATTTCCCCATTAAGAGCAACTTCAATTTGTTTATTTGATTCGTCTAGGAATGTACTCGATAGATTCACCTGCATTTAGCTCACCTTTCCCCAAGTAAAACCAGATAAAAATACTGTGGCCGTAATTTCCCATTTGTCCCCCCAGATCCACACTTCACTCTTGTTTGCCCTGCTCTGTGTCCTGGTCACTCACCTCCATAGACCACATCATCTAAGTTCCCGTGACTTCTGGCTTCTGGGTGAGCTTGGTCAGTGGGAGGTACCAGCAGGATCTTGGAAGGAAGGAGAGAGAGACTGGGATGTGGATGCTTCCGCTCCTTCCCTTAAGGCCACAGTTTTGACAGCAGGGCCTTCCTCTGACCACAGGCAGGCCCCTTCCCAACCTCCTGCTCTCGACGTGTGCCAGTAACACCGCCCTCCCCCCTTGCACTTTTTTTTTTAATATAAAGTTATTTAATTTATGTATTTATTTTTGACTGCGTTGGGTCTTCATTGCTGAGCACAGGCTTTCTCTAGTTGCGGCGAACGGGGGCTACTCTTCGTTGCGGTGCGTGGGCTTCAATAGTTGTGTCTCGAAGGCTCAGTAGTTGTGGCTCACAGACTCTAGAGCATAGGTTCAGTAGTGGTAGGCTCACGGGCTTAGTTGCTCTGTGGCAGGAGGGATCTTCCTGGACCAGGGCTCGAATCCGTGTCCCCTGCATTAGCAGGCAGATTCTTAACCACTGAGCCACCAGGGACGCCCAACCCCTTGCCCTTTTAGAGCAGGTGTGGTAATAGCTTCCTCTGTTGCTAGTCCCTGGACGCCTCATCACCTCTTATTAGTTCTCTTAACTCTATCCCACACATCTCTAAATGTCCCTTTATTAAACTCAGTTCAGTTACCCCCTTGAGCGCTCCATATGTGTTTCCTGCCAGGATTCCAAGAAACACAAATATTACTGAGTTCTTCACAGGATGACCTCTTTTCCCCACTATGGTCCTTGAATTCGGCATATGATGGAATGTACTCACTGCAATAATGAGTGAAGATGTATATATACAACAAAAATGTGCCCTATGTTAATGTAAATATCCTTGGAGTTGTAACTCGTCATGTATATATTTCCATTCTAACGCCAGCTATTTACTAAACTCTTAGACCATGGCCTATCTTAATATTAATAGATGGCTCCTACCTTGGATATCAACTTGACTAGTTGCTAATACCGTTTCCTGAGGATGAAGGTTCTAGACTAAAAGTGACAGAGGGGTGAGGACTGTCACTTTCAGGACTCTCTAGGCCAAAACACAGACTCTTTTATGTTTTTAAAGCAAGGATTCCTTCAATAGCCCTTTCCACATCTACACTCACACACACACACACACAGATACTTCTCAGATCAGAGGGCTTGGTGCAGTGTGGGTCTCATCAGACTAACTTTGAACATGCTCCTCGAGTCCATGCCGTCCCTCCCCCTTCCCACCCTGCCCAGTCTTGCTCACTCTAGGTAAAAGGGCTCCTCTGGGAAGCTTCCTGAGCCCATACCCTCCCTTTCTGCTGGGTGTCTCTTCTAATGGACCTTGACAATTGCTTTCGGCTCCTAATCTGAGTCCATTTTCCACTGACCTATAAGGTGTTTTGTGCCATATCCATTATCACCAACAAACTTCCGCGTTCTGCTGGCCTTCTAACTTGTGACTCCAGTTGCCCCATTGCCATAGTGTATCCAGCCCTTGGGCCACCACATTACCACACTCTGGTTTCCTCGTGCTGCTTTCCTGATCCGTGACTAGATATGATACTTAGAGACTGAGATGTGCATGCCACCTCCTTAATTTCTGTGTCATCCAGATACTCCACATCCTACACCTTTCCTCCTGTTCCCCCAAGTGGTATCTGAACTATCTGAGTAGATGGGCTCCATACACCATTTCCTAAACTGATACTCCCTGGACTCATGTTCTTAAAGAGGTTGTAGAGCAAAGGGTAAAATTCTGGAAATGCCACAGGAGGATATAATACATACGTGTTCAAAGCATCCTTCAAGGCAGCCAGTTGCTGCTTTGATGTGACAATCAGAAAATCTGGCTTGACACTAACCTGTGGAAAACCCTGACAAAGCCCTTTATCTCTCTAGATCTGCCTTTTTCCCATGGGTAAGGGTTAAGTTTAGAACTCAGTCTCTATCTAAACTGGTTCATTACAAATATGAGCAAACTAGTATTTGGTGACTGGAAGTGTATACTAGAGAGATGGATTACACAGAAGCATATATAAAGAATGGATGATACATCTTGCAGGCAAGTTCCATTAGGTCTTTAAGGTTACCACAAGATGAATCATTTTTCTGAATGTACTTGAGCGGCATAAGAGACATCACAAAATGAAGTCTCCTACTTAAGGGTAGTAATATACACAATTATTAACTATGTAATAATTCAGTTGAGTAAAGCAATATGTAGAATAAATTACATAACCCAGCACTCAATAGCAGAGAATATATTTCACACATGAATAAATGCTGAAGGTAATGTTCATTTATACTTTGTGGAATAATCATCAGAATTTCTGCCAGCTCATATCCCAAAGGAACCTCCTGCCTAAGGCCACTGCTGGTCTATATTTTGCCCCATGTAACCCTACCCACCTTCTGCCAGTGTTGAGTGGATGAGGAACAAGTACGTGACCCAGGGAGACCCGAACCACAGGCTGTCCAAAGCCCATGTCCTGGGGCCACATGATGAACTGGCTCAATTCAATTCCTTTGGGGGAACTGGAAATAAGGACTTTGGGCTCGAGAGGCTAATGAGAGCCAAAAAGATGAGGGAGCAGAAGCTCTGGGTGAACAGACGTATGAAGCATAGCTGAGTCACTTCAACAACAAAGCACTAGGTGATGAACCATATTCCCCTGATGCTGGGTTTCTGGATCCCGAATCACCATCCCACTTGAGTATCTGTGAGGCTCAGCCATACTATAGGCCTAGATCTTAGCTCCCATAATAACCATTTCCTTATACTGGCTTCTTCCTTACAAAGCTTGATCCAGCTTGAGTGAGTCTCTATTCTTTTTAACCAAAAAATGTCCTGAAGCCCTGATAAAAATATATATATATACACTCTAAAGGTTTAAAAATCAAAGTGAATACTTTTTTCTCATTGCAAAAGAGGGAAGTCAAAATGGTCAATATCATTAACACGTGCTCAGTATCATAAAATATCTGCATAACACTGAATTTCAGGGATGATGGCGTTGGAATTGGCCCCAACATGTGACTGATACAGGTATCTGCGTAACCTGTGTGAAGTTTGAGGGAAAAATGAAGGGTTTTCAGCCACACACACAAGATATTTCTGCCCTAAAGTTTAATGCTTCAAACCCATAGCTTCACCCTTCATATTTAACAATTCGATTCTTTTAATACAAATAGCCCAGGAGCAAGAGAGGTTTAATTCTTGAAGTACTGGTAGTCATTTACACCTTAGTAAGATTAAGGGAGAGTTTTTGCTGAGGGCAAAGTAAAGACACCATGAGGGCTCCTAAAGAAAAGTTACATGTAGACAGTACAAAGTAAGAAAAGACCGGGAAGACTAGGGAGCTGACCTCATACCTCACTGTTTTTCCTAAAATCAGACTTGTTAGTTTCAGGTAAAGAGGAACTATTAGCAGAAACTTTCACTTTGCTCCTGCTTGTTACAAGTAAACCTTTGACTTGATTGGCCTATAAATCAAGCTCACATTTGGTAGAACTACTTCCCCTTTTGCTCACCTGCATACTCTTTCCATTAAAGCTCATCAGTCACATTGCTTTTCTGGCTGTATAGGGCACCCCTTTTTTCTGAGCATGAAAGACAGCAAACCCTCACAGGACTGTTAGGATTCGTGCTTAGAACGCAGGATGAATCCCGTGTCTATTTGTAAAAGATAATTACAATCCAGAGTGCTAAAGGCAGTCATCCCAGCGTTTCATTTATTGTATTGGTAAACAGATGGTCCTCAAAGTGTTTAAGCACATTTGAACACGCAAGATCCATTATTTATTGCACGAGATGGCGAAGAGAGGCGGAACTTAGTGTGAGCCATTAGCAGGTACAGAAGGACTTCCCTGGTGGTGCAGTGGTTGAGAGTCCGCCTGCCAGTGCAGGGGGACGTGGGTTCGAGCCCTGGTCCGGGAAGATTCCACATGCTGCGGAGCAGCTAAGCCCATGCGCCACAATTACTGAGCCTGTGCTCTGGAGCCCGCGAGCCACAACTACTGAGCCCGAGTGCTGCAACGGCTGAAGCCTGCGCACCTAGAGCCCATGCTCTGCAACAGAGACAAGCCACCGCAATGAGAAGCCCACGCACTGAATCGAAGAGTAGCCCCCACTCGCCGCAACTAGAGAAAGCCCATGCACAGCAATGAAGACCCAACACAGCCAAACATAAATAAATTTTTTTAAAGACTTTTATTTATTTTTAAATAAATAAAAAAAAAAGAACATACTGAGGCAGGTGGCTTCTGTGCAGCTAGAGAGAAAGCTATCCTCTTGTCGTATTAGTTTTCTAGTCACAGAGCTGTTGGACCAAAGCATACTTCCATCTCCTCCGGAAGCACTTTCTGGATTTCTGTGTATGTGAAAGTGAATCTGTCTCTTTTTGTTTTGCCAGAATTCATTGGCAAACATACAAGTTTACAAAGGGAAAGAAAAAAAAAAACAAAAAAAACCCTGGTGTTGGTTACCAAAAGGCTGGTTAAACTTAGACTGTGAAGGTCCAGAGAATGGAAAGTGATTCATTCGGAAATGAAATGAGCAAAACATAACTTTCTCGAAAAGGAGTGCAGGCCTCACCCCCATACTCCCTCCTTCTCTCCCCATCTCCCCTCCTTCTTTATTATCGATACCTCTCTGCTTTTTGATCTCTGCGCTCCTTTGTTTCGGCTTCCCAGGTGTCAAGGGAGAAAGGCTAGCAGTGAGTCCTGTAGCTCCTCGGCCTCCCTCGGCAGCCAGCCCCTCTGGCTCAGCCAGCTGGATCACACTGATTAGTCAAGTACTTCATTATCAACCCTCTCTACACATTCTGCTCCAGGTAATAAACGCCCAAACAAGAGAGCCAGTGCCTTCTGCTGCACTGTCTGTGAAGTTCCAGGGTCCAGGCCCGTCCAGCAGCTCAGCTCCGTGCCCTGGGATGGAGGGCACCACTTTTCACCCCTAGCCTGCAGAGCCTCCCAACTGCATTCGGTCACAGTGGTTCTCTGACCCTGGAGCTGTGGATGACAGGGTGGCTGGGGAGCCCTCCAGAGGGCTGGGATCTCTCCCGTGTGGAGCGGACAGTGCCGAGCTGGAGCCGGTTGGGAGACCCAGCCCAATTACCATGTTGGGACAGATGTCGTGTTCCGTGGAAGCTGCTCTTGTTAGCAGACAGTGGGGCTTGGGGACCCGAGGCAAGGCCGTTCTGACAGTGGGCTGTCGAAAAGCAGATCCCTGGGCCTGGTGGGGAAAGCCACAGGGTGGAATTTTTAAAAAATTATAAAGTGGCCACCCTTCAAGACTCATGTCAGAATAAATCATGATGTGAACTGTATGGCCCTTTCCCCTATTAGTAGATATCCCGAAATAAGTGGCTGCTTCACCTTCAGGGGAAATTAGATCCAAGGTGAGACTTCCAAAACCAAGCAAATGTTCTCAGCAGAATTTTCTTCTGCCTGCCATTTGCCTTTTTCAGGAAGAATTTGGGTCGAGCTTCTGGCTCCCAGGCCTTCTCTCTGGTTGGGGTTTGGTGGGCGCTGTACCTAAACTCAATAGACTTGAGTTCTGCTTTGTTCCCTCTCTACGAGTGCACTAGAGGGCCTTTTAGGGTGACCAAGCTCGCAATATCACAGAATTGTAAACGCATTTAAGAAAATTCGGCCAAAGAAACTAACATTTCAAAGATAACACTGCCTTAATGTAAATTAAGGGGAATAAAATGACCTCTAGGCAAGGTTAAAATTCAGGGTTGATGTGCAGCCCCTTTTTAAATCAAGGTACAATTTTTTTTTTTAACATTCCTGATCGAAGTATTAGGGGCAGATTCATGAAAGTTGAGAGGGGCTGAGTAGTTCAAATCTTATTACATCAACATTAACAGTACTTAGTATCAGAGAAGGAGCTCTGGGGTGAGTGATGGGGGTCCCTCCTTCCCTGCCTCTCTGCCTCCAAATCGGTACAGGACTGAAATGACAGAAAGGGGTTTGTCTGGTCACAGCAGCCTAGACTGCAGCATTTAGATAAAAATATCAACGGCAAAATACTGCTAATTTAATCCACCTTCTTTTGATTATTGATGTCCTACTGTTTTGTGCCTGAAACAACACACAAGATGCATCAGTCATTTATAAATTATTCATTCAGTTATTTTGGCTTTCAGTGCCTTTCCATTTATCAACTGATAAATGTACAGAAGATAAGAAGGGGAATTTTATAGCCCCTTGACATTTACCTTTGACATGATTTTCATATTTAATAAGGGAAAACACTAATGAAATACGTTTGACAACACCAGAAGCATCACAGATGAACACCAGTGAAATGAGCCATGGGTATCTGATCTCCCGGCTTTGGCCAGGAGCTCCTAGAAGCTCACCAGCTCTCTCCTGTCTCCTGCTTTGAGCTCTCAGCTATGTCTGCCCAACAGAAGTGGCCATAATTGGGGTTTTTGCCTTTGTTTTGTTTGTTGTTTATTTATTTGTTTGGTCTGAAAAGTTTTACGATGTGGCCTAAACAAGGGGAGGCATTGTTTATATTTGGGGGTTTTAGCTGGGTGGTGGTCTAAATAGTTTTATTTTCTAAAATGTATCTGCCAGGCAAATTGAATGGGTCTATAGGGAAGGGATTTGCCTAGTGGTTTTGTTATTTATGCCAAAGCAGCTCCCTATGCCAATCTCTCCCCACAATTCTTGAATAAAGTTGCAGTGGATAATCCCTTGGCTACCTACCTCTCCACGATAACTAGATCTTATCTCTGCCTGCATCTCACCTACCTTCTTGCTTGCCTTTCCATTCGACTACCCTTCCCTGACTAAAATTCATATGTGGGGTGATCTGGAGATAAGCAAGGTCACAGGTTATCAGATGACCCTCCAGGAACTGATCTAGGATCTGGGTTTGGGGCAGGAATTGTAGCCAAATGGAGTGGGTTGCAGAGGTTGAACTACTGGCTCTGGCCAATCCGAGGTCAAAAGAGATAAAAGCGGTAGTAGTTTCCTTCATGCTCACTAACTAATTGATTTATTTAAATGCTTCCCCTACATCCAAAAGCTTCATCCACATAATTTTGTAAAATATATAGTCATGTTATGAGAATAACCTAAATGGATTCCAGAAATGAGGTCAGATAGATAGACAGTTTTCATTTGGCTGGCCTCTGGAAGGAACTAGGGATATAAATGTCATCTAATTTTAGAGTAACTGTGATACTGGACAAGAAACCAGGAATTCAGGAATAATACCTCATAGGTGAATTTATCAGGATCATTTAAGTAAAGTACATGATCATGTTTGTAATCAACAACGTTATACAACTATTCATTACTATTTCACTCAGAATTTTGTGATCTCCTTGAGAAAAGGAACCAAATTACACTCATATTAGTATCCTCATAACTTAGCACAATGTCAGGCAATTAATAGGCATTCAATAAATATATGTTTTACCTATTCAGTATTTATTAAGGGCTTACCGTCTGGCAGGTACTGTATTAAACACTTGGCATGAATTATTTTATTTCATCAGCCTCACAATACTATCAAGATTAGTTCTCAATACTATAAATCACTTAGAGCTTAGGGAAATAAGATTTAGGGAGGCTAATTTTCCTAGGGTCCCACAGGACTAAATGGCGGAGCTAGGGTAAAAACATAGACAATCAGATGCCAGAGCCCACACACACCACCTTCTGGGCTAAAAATATAACACTAGAAAAGTGTGAAAGGCAGGTGCTGGGTCAGAAAACCAGCACAAAGCTGGCTTGATGCTTTTACTAAGTCACTGGGCTAAAGTCTGTTAAGTCTCTTACGTATTATCATCCCAAGGGGCTAAAGCAGGAGCCTCTGGAGGTATATAGAAAATGAAATGCACAAGTCAATACTTGTACTTTTGTTTCTAACAGCCACTGTGGAGAACAGTATAGATGTTCCTTAAAAAGCTAAAAATAAAATTACCACATGACCCAGCAATCCCACCCCTGGGCATATACCCAGAAGAAAACATAATTCAAAAAGATACATGCACCCCAATGTTCATTGCAGCACTATTTACAATAATCAGGACATGGGAGCAACCTAAGTGTCCATCAACAAAGGAATGGATAAAGAAGATGTGGTATATATATATATATATATATATATATATATATATGTAACGGAATATTACTCAGCCATAAAAAAGAATGAAATAATGACATTTGCAGCAACATAGATGGACCTAGAGATTGCCATACTGAGTGAAGTAAGTCAGACACAGAAAGACAAATATCATATGATATCGCTTATATGTGGAATCAAAAAAAAAAGAGAGTACAAATGAACTTATTTACAAAACAGAAGTAGAGTCATGGATGTAGAAAACAAACTTATGGTTACCAGGGGATGAGGAGGGGAAGGATAAATTGGGAGATTGGGATTGACATATACACACTACTATATATAAAATAGATAACTAATAAGAACCTGCTGTATAGCACAGGGAACTCTACTCAATACTCTGTAATGTCCTATATGGGAAAAGAATCTAAAAAGAAAAATGAGTGGATATATGTTATATGTATAACTGATTCACTTTGCTGTACTCCTGAAACTAACACAACATTGTAAATCAACTCTACACCAGTTAAAATTTAAAACAACAACAACAACAACAACAAAATTGTACTTTTGTTTTTATAATGACAGGGAGGAAAATCACCCAAAAACAATACATAGAAAGAAAAAGAAAAGAAACTCTAAACTCTTTCTTTAATAAATCATTTAGAGTTGTAATACTACAACTCTAAATGATTTCTTTAAAGAAGTAACAAACACCAACCCCCAAGGAATTAGGAAGAGATGCCAGATGCAAAGGTCAAGCTATTGAGAGAGAAGGCCCTTGGCTACAGATCTCAGCAAGGCCAATGGGCACACTTCTTGAAGGCGAGTGGTCCTGCCTGAAAGGTAAAACCAACCACCATGTGTATTAGTTATCTATTGCTGTGTGACCTGTTACTTTATAACTTAGCGGCTTTAACCATCATCATTTGTTGTCTCACAGTTTCTATAGGTCAGGAATCTGGGCATGGCTTAGCTGAGGCCTCTACTTCTGGATCTCTCCTGAGCTGCAGTCAAGGTGTTGATTTCCAATTTATGTTAAGACTTCTGCAGATTGGTCTTAGGATAAAGCTTATGTTCTCACTATGAAAAAACAATTTAAAGTAGCATATTTTTATGAAGGTATTTTAAACAAAGATGTAAGGTGACTTTTCCCCTCCTGCCTTTCTGTCTGTTTCATACTCCTGAGACATCTCCTTAGTCCCCAAGCTTGGCATGTCCCTATCAGTCACATACTGGTGAGAAGCTGGATGAGGTCATATCCAGTCATTAGTGTTGTCAAACTCAGGACTGAATAAACATAGATCAAATCTACCCCAAAATACATGGAAAAACAACAAGGTCACCATTCATGAAGCTAATTAGGTGGTATATTTTTGTCAGCCTATGCTTATAAAAAGAAAATGTACTATTTTATGAAGCCAAGACAGAAAGGAATTCATGCTGCTGTGGTTAAAATTTGTGGGTCAAGGGTTATCATTATAACTTTCCAGATGGAGGCAGGTTTTTGAACCTCCCTGAGCCTCAGTTTCTTAATCTGTAAAATGAGAATAACAATAAATGGAGTTTTACTGAAGATGAAAGAACTGAGCATATAAAGGACAGGTAATAAGTGAGTGTTTCCTTCTGTCTTGTAATAAAGTTATCTTGTTGACCTCTAAGATGTCAAATGAGAAGGAAGGCATCCTAAGGTCTGTTTCTCTGTCTCTCCCTCCTCTTTTCTGGTAGGTGAGTCCAAGCATCCAAGCATCTATGGTCATATGACAGCTACCTTAATTATAAGTTTGGATTCATGGAATGGAAAAAAAAGTCACGAAAAGTTGACTCTGTGAAGCAAAGCCTAAAAAATTACAGTGGGAACAAAAATTATTCTAGTGCTTCCTGGTGACTACATACTGCTTAGAAGGAGGATAATCTTGAAGGAATAACATGTGGGTCAAATCTAACTACACCAGGAGCTCAGCAGAGATGGGTGTATCTTCTTTTCCTGTTACGTTTGCCCAGCCAAGTTCAAATGATGTAAAAACATACAACATAGCTCTCCTCAAATAAGAAAAGCTTGTGTGTGTATATTTCATTTACACAGTCACTGAGTTTAAAAATTAGGACCTACACCTTACATTGTAAAGTTTCAGCCTTTAAAAATGACTTCTGCCTACCTGAATGAACTGTAATATATAATCAAATTTTTCAGACCTGAAAGATATGGAAACAATCCAGCTTTTACCAATCCTAATTTAAGTTTCCTGTTCTTTCTCTTAAGTACAATAGCAGCCAAATGAAAGAAGAGAATCTCCTTCTACCTAATTAGCACCACCCAAATGATCCTGAATTTGTGTCTCAAAGCTGTGGACTTTTCTTGACACATGATTTTCATTGTATCAATACCACTGAATTAACTCTAAGTGCATCAAGAGATCTCTTTACTCTTCAAATAGGTTCATTTTCAAGGGCTTGTTTCTTGTCTCATCCACATTTATCATATTCTCCCCAATAGCCATCGTTTTCAAGGGCTTGTTTTTTGTCTCATCCACATTTATCATATTCTCCCCGATATCCATACCTCCTCATAATGTCTCTATTCCTTTAAGGCCACCAGTCTTTCAGTTACTCAGGTAACTTCTTGCCTGGCTCCTTTTTGCTGTATTACAGGCACAGTAAGCTACCAAGTCCAGCTGATTCTACCAGTGGAGAAGGTGTACATCCCACCGTACCTCTTCCTTCCCACCACCAAAGAACTACTTCAGACTTTCATCACCTTCTGGCTTGTACCATTCTCAACAATTTTTTCACTAGGGATTCTGCTTCTTTTTCCATTTCTAATCCTCTCCACTACCTCTAGATTACAATTCCTAAAAGCACAACCTTGAATAAATGACTCCTGGCACAGTCATTCACTCAAAACATTTTAATGACACCAATTTGGCCTCTTAAAACATTTTAATGACATCTAAGTAAGTACTGAAGGCCCATGGTTAGCCAACCTCATTTTACACTTCCAGACTTTTCTCCATACCACTGCCTTTTTCTCACACCAAAGTCCACCTAAATTGTGCAGCATGCAAAACTACACCGTGCTTCCCGTCCTCTGTGCTTTTCCTGCTTTGCTCTTCCTGCTGCTTGAATGGAAGCATATATTCTTCCTTTCTTCTCTACCTCCCCTCACTACTTGAAATATTAGTCACACTTTAAAATTTAACATAAATCCTGTGAAGGACTGCCTGGTCTCTGGTGTTAGAAATAACTTTGCCTTCCTCTGAGCTTCCATACCATGTTGGATTTGTCTTTCCAGACTCAACCATTCATTTGAGTGATTTATGTACACATCTATATTTTCCTCTCTACATAGATATGAGTCAAGATCTGCCCACTGGGAGATAATGCTCCATGAATCTTTTGCTTCTGCACATCTTCCATGCAGAGACTCTGGCTGCATTTGTTTCAGAAGATCTTCGCAAAGATGATGGTTGCAGAGCAGTGTTGGAAGACAGAGGTCATATCTCCCTTCGGACCACAGTCGCGCATGCTTCCTTCCTCTAATAAAAGATTCAGGCTTCCAGAGCTCAGAGTTCGTCTCCTGTAACACATCCCACTGTAGGTATAGGTATCGTCTGGCCCTTTCTACCTTGTCCTTTGGGGACTGAGGCTCAGGGAATCAGCACAAATGCTGATACTGTGGCTACTCCTATTGCTGTGAAAAATCAAGTTTTTTGTCCCTGACCCAGGAGCCTCGTGCCTTCTGCAGCACCTGTGAAACTCGGGCATACTCTGGGAGATAAACTTACAGGAATCCCCATGGTCCCTATCTCTTCATATTAATGCCCTGTGCTGTGCTCTCCCAATATGTATGTAATATATTGTTGAGCCTATAACATATGGACAAGTAACATATTTGCCAATAACAGTGCAAAGGAGGTGGATAGGAGCAAAGCTGTATTAGGCCAAGGAAACGTCTCCAGATGGTAACTCAAATTCAGAAGAACAAATGAAAAGAACCAGAAATGATAAATGCAAAGTTTAATGTAATGAAAACTATATTCTGAGGAGATAAAAATGTTCTAAAATTGAATGTGGTGGTTGTTGCATACATCTGTGAATACACTAAAACCATTGAATTGTACATCTTAAATGAGTGAATTGTATGGTATGTGAATTACATCACAATAAAACTGTTTTTTATAAATTTATAAGTAAATACTATATCTGACTCAACTTTCACACAACTTAGTGAGGCAGTTTGGTCACTGAATGTGGCTGGATCCAGAAAATGATCATCTCTTCTCAGATCCTTCCTGGGAGATGATCAGAACAAAAAGTATAGAATCTTATATCAATCTATTTTGGGTTTTTTTGTCTTTTTGAGTTTTATTTATTTTTTTATATAGCAGGTTCTTATTCGTTATCTATTTTATACATGTTAGCATAGATATGTTGATCCCAATCGCCCAGTTCATCCCATCACATAGATCTGCTTGGAAAATTCAGGATTCTACCCCAACAATTCCTGGATGTGATACTTCTTTTTCTCTCCCTTAATGGTGACCTCAGGCAGGCCTGCTTGTGTCACCCTCTAAGTAGCAGCCCAACCAAAATGGGGAAGATGGGGTTCAAACTTAATTCTGGCCCAGCCACCTGGATTCTCTTATCATATCGACATAGTTTTACACTAAAAGGATAATGACCACTTGCTTGCTGAGTCCCTCTAAAGTGGTCCACATGGGTCACAAAGGGTCCCTAATAGGTCTCTGTAAATTTTATAAAAACATCCTTGCTTGTTTTATACCTGACCTTTCCAGGCAAAATGTATGGGTTGAGTAGAGGATGAATAAAATAAAGGTGAAGTTATATCTCCTGGAATAGGACACATCAGTTTCGTGGAGGTGTAAGTTGATCAACAGCCCCAACACCTGGAGAGGAAAAAACTTAGACTTGGGAGGTATTAGGGAGGGAGGAATATTAATAATCTTTGTTTTTCAGAACTGCCCTGAAGCCTTCTTTGCTGAGAAAGACCACCTTGTGTAGGTCTCCCAAAATATTGTAAGCTCCAAAACTTTAAGTGACTGCTGGGTCTGGCATCATCCATCTCCACAATTTGGTTACCATTCCTCTTGGCTTTACCAAGAGTTCCATCAGAAACAGCAAGGCATGGCTATAGCTTCCTGCACCTCCCAAACAAAACACCTGTCACTCCCTCCAGATGGCTTTCCAACCCCCATTCCAGTAGCCTTTGATCAATGAATCATTCCAAGACACAGACAAATGACACGTGGCTGGTGGCATGGACAAACAGGACACGTGGACTCATTGCCCTTAGGCAGTCCCTGCAAAAACAATACTGTGCTCTATTATTTGAACCATAATAGGAACCTAAGGTCAACCAGTTGTCTAGAAGACCACATTGGAGGCGCTGTCCACCTGTGCCTCCAAACTGATAGAAATCCAACTTGGGAGTCCCCCAAATTGTAAACAACAATTTATTTCCAGGAATACCATATGTGGAAGCCAGTATTATCTTGCCTTCCTCCTGAAAACATGGTGACTTACACCATAGCTGGAGGGGTTGGTGGGTGGGGGTCATACAAAACCTTGAAGTGTTTAAAGAAACTCCACCAGTATATCATGTAGCTCTCAGGTGACTGTGGAGATCTATCCTAATGAGCCTACCAAGGACTCACTCAGGGGAGCATGCCAGAAGGGAAACTGACCTGTTATTTATGCTCACTCTATAAGAAGTTATCCCTACGATAGGAGTATTCTAATTAGAAAAGGTGATACACATTTTGACCCTGATTTTATTAGAAGTGTTCACCACTACCATTCAGGTCAGTATAGCTCACTGGCCAGTGTTGTTATGAATGGTAGAATTGCCATAGGTTTCCTCTTTTCAGACCAAGGTAAAGTCTGTGCAGTCACTAATACATCCTACTGTACCTGGATTAACACCTTGGGCAGAGGAGAAAAGCCAATATGGAAAACTAAAGGAGAAATCTACCTGGTTTTCTAAGGTAGATAGATCTTGATAAATCATCAAAGGATTCAGTCAGCTAATTGAGTCTGGGACCCTTGGGGTCATGGTGGGTCAATACTGCAGGTTGGCCTCATCCTGAAGCCAGGATGTCCTCTTGACAGAATGGAGCCCTATTGATAATAGTTTTGAGTAAATGCTGCATGAGATAAATTGAATCCATCTTGTCCCAGCCTTGGTTGGTCAGTTTAATCAGAGTGGCAGTTGGAGTGACATACGCATGAGTAAATTGGCCAGAATCCAGGATGGTGTAGAAACAAGCAGTAGATACTGGGAGAAAACAATTTTCTATGGATCTCTCTTGTTTCTGTACTTGACTATTTTTGTTCCAAGATGTTTGTATAGTGAACAGCTTTGGAAGATAAGGATGCAGCCTCCCTTTGCAGCAAAGGGGAGGTGTGCTTACAATCCAGTGTAATAAGGATAATGCCTCCTTCCTAGACAAAGGGCAGGCATGTTTATTGCTTACTACAAAAGATTCATTCCCTAGGTTCAGGATTCTTCTTCTATAATTCAGCCTACTACATGTGCAGGTGTCACCTGGCCCGCTTTATGCTGCTCTGTGACAACTGGGATTCTGGGAACAAGAGCAAATTCTGGCTACTGCTCTTGCTGTGGCTAATAAAATCTTTTGTTTCTGACCTGAGAGTCTCATGTCTTCTGCCAACTTCTATGAAACTGGGGCAGCTAAACTTGTTCATGGTTTGTTTACAGTTCTGGACTATGCCTGTGGCCCACTCATCTTTGTACACTCCATTTCTTCTTACTAAACGAATAAATAAAGGAATCTGTATTTGAACCACGTACAGACACCCAAAAATATAGATGTGGTCCGTTGGTCAAATTCATGCCTCTTATGAGATATATACTCTAAGCACAACATATATGATTGAGTATGGTCCATGGAAGAATGAAATATCACTTCCAAAATATATATTTGCCCAAACAAAATCCTCAACATAGCATGTCTATTCATTTCAGCTATCATGAAAGTTTTCCTAATCCCCACAGCCGAATGGACAGTGACTGGGTCTTTAGGAGTCTCTAACATGGCTAAAATTAATGCATCAATGTCCAATACAGTTCATCTCATGCTCATCAAAAATTCTCCTTCTCATTCTCCCCCTCCTCTTCTTTTTTTCTCCCCTGCTGTCTTTGCATTCTTAAGATTCTCTGCATACTAAAAAGAATAATAATGATGACGTTTGAATCCTGAGTTAAAGGCTTATCAGAGTAGCTCCAATAATAACTTCATTGAACATATACATAAAACAAATCACATTAAGAGTAAAAACAGGGACTTCCCTGGTGGCTCAGTGGTTAAGAATCCGCCTGCCAATGCAGGGGACACGGGTCCGAGCCCTGGTCCGGGAAGATCCCACATGCCACGGAGCAATTAAGCCTGTGCGCTACAACTACTGAGCCCAAATGGCACAACTACTGAAGGCTGCGTGCCTAGAGCCTGTGCTCCGCAACAAGAGAAGCCACTGCAATGAGAAGCCCGCGCACTGCAACAAAGAGTAGCCCCCGCTCGCCGCAACTAGAGAAAGCCGGCGCAGCAATGAAGACCCAATGCAGCCAAAAAATAAAGATTTTTTTTAAAAAGTAAAAACAGCTTTCTTTACCCCATATAAATATTTGCCTCCTCAGATGAAATACTTGCTAACTTCCAAACCTTGTAGAAGAATTAGAAAGACAATATGTTGTCTATCTTTAAGTAGGCTTTTTTTTTAAGCTTTCATTTAAAGAGAATTATCAGTGAACCAAAATAGATTTAGAAAGATGATTCACCTCAGTTCAGCATCAATCAGATAAGCATCCTCCAGCCTCAGTCCTAGAAGCTATGATCCAGTGTGAAATGGTTTGAGGCAGTTAGAGGTAGGCTGGGGCCACAGTCAACTGGTGGAGGGTGTGCACAGCAGGAAGCCATCCAGTGTGGGTAATGCAGCAGTGGGTTCCTTCCCGCCGCCTTACTTCTATACTGAAGGTGAGCCTCATTCTGGGGATTTTGCTGCTCACGGCCACTAGATTCCATCTGTTCAGAATAGCATTGCTCATTGTTGACCTTCCTGGGCTTTGGGGTGAGAGGAGCGATGTCCATGGTCAAATCACACCACTCGCAAAGAAACATTCCTTTAGAGATTCATGAGAGGTGGCCTTTCCTGCTGTCCCCTGAGTTTCTGTGCCAAGTACCTGAGTGCTGCTCAGAAGAGAGGGGAGGAGAGTGAGATGCTCTTGCATTCCATGCAGAAGTGCTGAAGTTACCCCTTTATCCATCCCGCTGGGGTATCGTGAGGCTTCCTTAACGTTTGTCACTCTTTGAAACCTTCAAAGGAAAGTTGCTGAAGAAGTGCCAGGTAGTGATTACTGTCGCTTAGCTCTCTCTCTTTGGTTTGTAAATCAGCTAAGAATTTTCATAGGGTCAAAGTTTCTCATGAAACTTGGGGTACCAAGTCACTCTCCTTAAAAATATATACTCCCCTGTCCATTGATTTCCAATTCTGGGGTCTACTGGAAGCACACGCAGCAAAACAATCGAAGGTGAAAGTGTGCTCAGTAGTCAGACCTTATAATAGTGACACCATCTGCATCCATCAACATCACATTCCCAGACTAGGCCCTGCAAATCCTTCCCACCTTCCCACTGTTACTTTGTTTCTATTTGGACTATTTCCGTTTCCATGAGCAAAAATGGGTCAGAAATAAAACTGTACACTGTGATGCCACTTTTCAGTTACACCTCCAGGACAGGTGTGTGTTCACCTTGCCAGTGAGGGTACTTTTCTTGCACTTGTTGATTTTACTGTGTGTTAGAGCACCTGTGAAATCATCATTTTTGGAAACAACTGTTTGCTGCCAGAAAACTAATCATCAAATTAATAAGCCCCAGAATCACAGAGCCCAGGACCTGCCTCATTCTGTTGCAATAAGGATCACGTCTCACTTCCTTCTGAAACTCGATTATAATAAACAAGGATTCACAAAGCTTAAAGGTCACCCTAAACGGCTCTGAAAGCCAAGCACGCCTGCCAAGATATTGCTGGTACCGTAGAGCATGGAAGGAGGGATGGAAGCTGGGGTTCTCCAGACTTGCCTGAGTCTGCAAACCAGGCTAAAAGAGGGAGAAAAGAGAAAGGTTTTTGAGTCCTCTGCCCTCTGCTTGGAAGTTTTCAGACGCCGTAGTTTAGACCAAAGAACCGTCTTGGGCCCATCTAACCCTGAACAAAATTGATTTTCCATCCAGCAGCTGCTCAAGCCCTGGGTTAGCTCATGCTCTCTCTCACAAAGTGCCTTTGCTAAATATGGTACCATAACCCATAAGGGATCTTTTTTAAAGTTTCCCCAAGAGTGACTATACTCTCTTCCTATCTACCCCAGAGTTTTCTTTTGTCTGAAACTGCAATCCCATTTGTTGTAATCTCATGAATGAAAAACTATGAATATTTACTTTAGAAAGAATTTACGTTATGTGGCTACATTTGTTGATTTCTTAAATAAAGCTAAAGTTTTCTCTAAAGTATGGTAAACCCTAGGGCTCAGTTCAGATAAGTGTGCTGTGTTTCACTGCCAAAAATAACATCCGTTTTTTTCTACAGTCACCATAAACCAACCACCCTAGAAAAACCTGCTTTGTCGTCCGCAAGGCGCTATTATTGTTCAGAATATTTTGCATGTAAGTGAACCCTGAGAGTTGTTCTTCCTTTCTTTTATAATTTGTCACTGGGAACTTCCATTTTTATTTATTCTTCCACTTTTAGCACCTGAGTACTTATGGGATCTGCAAAAGTACATATTGAAATATGCAAATAGTATATAGCATGTGAATGTCAGATGCATGGAAATTAAATCAAATACAGGAGGGAAAAGGAAGCAGAGTGCATTAAAGCTAACTTTATGGCCCCAAGCTGTAGATAAATTGTGGTCTGTGGTAGTTAAACAACAGCTGTTTGGATTTAAAATAAAATTATGATAAGGATCCCCAGAAGATAACACTTCTTGAGGTAACAGCATTTACCTAAATGCATCTGTTAGCAACCAGCACTGACAAGAGTGTTTATGTGAAAGTTTATTCCTATTTGTTTGCCTATGTTCTATCATTCCCATTTCCAGCGGATAGCAATTCTCATGGAGTGAAATTTATGTTTAGGTTCTAGTACAGCCTTTCCTTCTATGTCTAGGCAGGTAAATTTCTGCTTCTAGCTGGTTGTGGTCCACAATGGCAAGGGAATGTCATCAAGAAAGACAACACAGTGCCGTAGTGCTGGGGAGAGAACAGTGGGGCTCACACTCTTGTACCAGGGGTCCATCCAATCAAACCCATTCAGTCGTTTTTTTTTTTTTTTTTTTTAAGTGGTTCTTGTTTACATGTTTAATCTTAATAAACAGACCAACTCGGCACACTAATCTTCAGGCCACGAACAAGGAGTAGGCAGCTGGGCGACACAGCGGAAGTCTGCCCGTCAGTCTTACACCCTTGGTGAGCAGCCTTTCTTTAAGAGCTTTACACCCAATAAAATTTAAACTTTCATATATTTTTCTTCATTTATTGTGCAAGAGTTTTATTGCAGACACATAGGAAACCACCCAGATGGAATTGCTAAGAGTGGAAACTGCCATTTCCCTGGACACCTCAAACTTATGTTCATCTTTAAACCCAGCTGATTATTTTCTCTCTCTCTCCTGACTGGTTCCATCTTTTGTTCCCTCAGGATCTTGAATTCTGTCCCCTCTCACCATGTTCACCACCATCATATCCACCAAAGTGCATGTCCCATAGCAGAGAGGCTATATACCTAAAAATACATCTCTCCTCCTATATGTTCTTCAGTAAATAAAATATTTGCCCAAGCCAAAAGAATGCATAAATTCTTTAAACAACTTATACTTTATTTGAAACATGATATTCATTTATATACTTTAAGGATATTCAAGAAATCAATTTTGAACTGAAAACGTTCCCATAAATCTTCAAGTCTATAGAGAGAGAAAATCGACATGTAGAAGCAGCCTCTTTGCCTGCCTGGAGCCAAGAAAAATCCTAATGGAGGATTTTCAAATACAAATGGATTTTGAAACACTTTGCTTTTTTCAAATTAACTTTTAAAAAATGCATTGATGGGGCTTCCCTAGTGGCGCAGTGGTTGAGAGTCCACCTGCCAATGCAGGGGACACAGGTTCATGCCCCGGTCTGGGAAGATCCCATATGCCGTGGAGCAGCTGGGCCTGTGAGCCATGGCCACGAGCAGCTGGGCCTGTGAGCCATGGCCACTGAGCCTGCGCATCCGGAGCCTGTGCTCTGCAACGGGAGAGGCCACAACAGTGAGAGGCCCACGTACCGCAAAAAAAAAAAAAAAAAAAAAAAAAAAAAAAAAAATCCTAATCCCCAAGACAATGGTATTAGGAGATGTGGACATTGGCAGGTAATTAGGTCATGAGGATGGAGTCTTCACAAATGGGATTAGTGCCCTTATAAAAAGAGACCCTAGAGAGCTCCCTTGGTCCTTGTGCCACATGAGGATACAGTAAGACGATGGCTTTCCATGACCAGTAAGTAGACTCTCACCAGACATCAAATGTGCCACAACCTTGATTGTAGACTTCCCAGCCTCCAGAACTATGAGAAATAAATTCTGCTGTTTATAAGCCACCTAGACTATTATATTCTGTTACTGCTGCCTGAAAGGACTAAGACACTCCACAAATCTATTTTATGTTTTATTTTTTTAATTTAACTACAGTTGATTTACAATATTGTGTTAGTTTCAGGTGTACAACTTCAAATTCTTTTCCATTGTAGGTTATTACAAGATATTGAATACACTTCCCTCTGTTATACAGTAAATCCTTGTCATTTAACTATTTTATATATAGTGATATATACCTGTTAATCCCATGCTCCTAATTTATCCCTCCCCTCTCTTTTCCTCTTTGGTAGTGACCATAAGTTTGTTTTCTATGTCTGTGAGTCTTTCTATTTTGTAAATAAGTTGATTTGCATTGTTTGTTTAGATTCCACATATAAGTGATATCATATGATATTTGTCTTTCTCTGTCTAGTTTACTTCAATTATTATGATAATCTCTAGGTCCATCCATGTTGCTGAGAATGGCAATATTTCATTCTTTTTTATATCTGAGTAATATTTCATAGTATATGTGTACCACATCTTCTTTATCCATTCACCTGTCAATGACACTTAAGTTGCTTCCACGTCTCAGCTATTGTAAATAGTGCAGCTATGAACATTGGTATGAATATCTTTTTGAATAAGAGTTTTTGTCTTTTCTGGTTATATGGCCAGGAATGGGATTGCTGGATCATATGGTAATTCTATTTCTAGTTTTTTAAGGAAACTCCATACTATTTTCCATAGTGGCTGTACTAATTGACATTCCCACCAACAGCATAGGAGGATTCTCTTTTCTCCACATCCTCTCCAGCATTTATTATTTATAGACTTTTTGATGATGACCATTCTAACTGGTGTGAGGTGATACTTCATTGTAGTTTTGATTTGCATTTCTCTAACAATTAGCAATGTAGAACATCTTTTCATATGTCTGTTGGCCATCTGTATGTCTTCTTTGGAGAAATGTCTATTTAGGTCTGACAATTTTTGATTGGTTTTTTTGGTTGTTTTTTTTTTTTTTTTTTTGATATTGAGTTGTATATTTTGGAAATTAAGCCCTTGACAGGTGGCATTATTTGCAAATATTTTCTCCCAGTCTTTTTGTTTTTTTATTACAAATCAATTTTAAAAAGACAACCCAATAGAAAAGTGGACAAAATATATAAACAGAGAATTTATGGAAGAGAACATTCAAATAGTCAAAAATATGAAAAAAATATTCAATCATAAAAAGAATTACAGATATGAAAATTAAAACCATGAGATTTCATACCCATCAGATTGATGAAATTTTTCCACTTCTAACAACGCATTGTATTAGCAAATACATGAAATGACAGGAGCTCTTATGTACAAGTGATGGGAGTATAAACTGTTACATGCAATTTGGAGAAAGTTTGGGGTTATACGTAGCAAATTTGAAACTACTCACAACCTATGACTCAGAAATTCCAAACCTCGAGAAACTCTTGTACATGTGCCCAAGAAGATATCCTCAAGAATTTTCAAAGCAGCATTGCTAATTAATGAAAAACTTAGAAAAAACCAAAGCTCCATCAAGGATGTAATGTATTAAAAATTGTGATATATTCATGAAAATTTTAAAATAGCTATAAAACATTATATATATGTGTGTGTGTGTGTCTGTGTGTGTGTGTGTGTGTATATCAGCATGAATAAATCCCCAGAGCATAAAGTTGAGAGGAAAAAGTAAGTTGGAAGGACAAGTACAGTTCAATAATATTTATATAAAGTTTTAAAATACATGCAAAAAAGCACTATGAATTACTTATTAATACTAACATCTATTATAAAAATAAACAATATGTATGGAGATGGTAGACACCAACTTCAGGAGACTAATGATCTCAGTTGAGGGAAGAGAAGAGGGCAAAAGGGTAGCGGCCTTAATTGGACTTGTAATGGTTTATTTTTTTAAGCTGAATGACGAGTACCTTGCTGTTCATCAGACTATTCATTATACTTTTTGTTTACTTAAAACACTTCATAATTGAAAAACAAAAAAACCGTCTATCAGCCCCAGCACAGCCTTTCTAGCTTCCCACTAAAATACATAAATGAAGGTAAATAAAAAGACAATGTTCAAAATAATGCTTGTATTAGTTTGCTCGGGCTGCCATTAAAAAAAAAAATACACAGACTGGGTCTCTTAAATAACACAAATATATTTTCTCACAATTCTGGAGACTGGAAGTCCAAGATCAAAGTGTTGACAGGGTTGATTAATTCTGAGGCCTCTTTCCTTGGTTTACGTATGGCTGCTGTGTCCTCACATGGTCTTCCCTCTGTGTGTACATCCTTGGTGTCTCTTTGTGTGTCCAAGTTTCTTCTTCTTATAAGGACACAAGACATATTGCATTACGGTCCACCCATATAACCTCATTTAACCTAAATTACCTCTTTAAAGGCCCTATGTCCAAATACAGTCACGTTCTGAGCTACTGGGGGTTAGAACTTCATCATATGGATTTTGGGGAGTACAATTTAGTCTACAACAATGTTGAAATCTAAGACAAATAGACAATTGATTCCTAGAATGTGGAAGGAAGTAACACTTATTACGAGGACGATGGAGCAGTTTGAAAATAAACGGTCGGTTACCCACGTTCTAGCTTAACAACCCGAGCAGTCCTTCTCCACCCCTACCTCCCATTACGTATTCTCACCTGAAAAGCAAGGTCTAACCACAGTGTCTGTATCCATGGAGAATGCCAAGCCATTTTATTTAAAAAAAAAAAATTGTTTTTACCTGAAATAAGTAATACTTTCTATTTCTCTGAGACTTCAAGGTGATTTTTCCCCTAATTCTGCAATATATTTTTGTAAGCCTCCTGTTGGTATGTTTCTTCTTTCTCATTTTCATAAAAAGATAAATTTTGTCAGCTAGAGATAGGATCTTATTCTACCCCGACTCCCTCACTTCCCCCAGAGTTTATCCTGAGCCAATGAAGTACATGGAAAACTCCATTTCCCAGAATGCCCCGTACCTGATAAGGACCACATCTCCCAGTATGCAGTGTAACTCCCGAAGTCTTCCCAACTGCCTGCACCATTTTCATTTGTTTTGTTTTTTAGTTAAATTCTCTAAAAGTATAAAGACAGAAATATCATCTGAGGTGGAATAAAAATCAAGCTGTCTTCAGATTTTTTCCCTTTAGCCCTAAATGCCAGAATACAGTGCAACACTGTTTACGAAATTTTGAGAGAGAGAAAGAGAGGAAAAAACAACAACAAGAAAAAACCCTATGATCCTCGAATTTTTACCCTGTCAAGTTTTATTTGGTGGCAGAAGGCAACAGAAAGAACCTCCGTCGTGGGGCAGTTTATCGGTCTTTACTAGTTAAACAAAACCATAACTTTGCTTTTTCAATATACATTTTAAAGATACAGGAAAAATCATTACCCAAGAATGTTTTTTTTAACATTGATTCTGCATCCAATGAACAGAGCTTTTCTCTGCAGTGCTTCACCCAACTGTTCCTTTGCTGCTTCTGAAGCTGTTAATTTCCCAACATCAGAAACGCTTTTTAAGCCACATGTTCTAGATTCTTGACTTCTTTGACAATCACTTAAAACAAGAAATAATGCTGTTCTGTGCCAGCATTTACTAACAATGACCAAACTTTTCACACGCCTGATACAAAGAGAGCTCTTTTCAAAAAAAAAAAAAAAAAAAGAGCTCTTTTCACCCTGCACAAAAGCAGAACCACAAGCACCAGCAAAAAGGCCATTTTCATTGCCAAGTTTCTTGGATATTAATTTTTTTCTGCATCAGGAAGGGGAGGGTGGGACGAACTGGGAAATTATGATTGACATATATACACTAACATGTGTACAATAGAGAGCTAGTGGGAACCTGCTATAAAGCACAGGAAGCTCGGCTCGGTCCTCTGTGATGACCTAGATGGGGGGGATGGCAGGTGCGGTGGGGGGAGGGAGGTCCAAGAGGGAGGGGATATAGGTATACATACAGCTGACTCGCTTCATTGTAAAGCAGAAGCTAACACAACATTGTAAAACATCTATACTCCAATTTAAAAAAAAAAGATGTATATTGAGACAGCTAAGTATGATTTTACATATACTTGGTCAAGACCAGTAAACGGGCCTATTTCATATTTTATCTGACACAAATCCCCCTCTACTACCATCTTCCTTCTAAGACTTGAGAATATTTCTACTTAATTATTCTTCTGAAGCAGTCTAGTCAATGGTACTGTCAGATTTCCTTTGCAAAGAACAAAATCCACCCTAGCTGGTTTAGCCGGAGTAGGTTTATTACAAGTTTTAAATGGGTTCCTGCATTGTTGGGAAGCCTGAGGAAACAGCCTCTGGGTTCAGTTTCAGGAATGACTCCCAAAGTCGCAAATCTCAGCCACCAAAGGAGCCTCTTCGGTGACGAGGAAAGCTCGCTCGTTGCAGAGGGGTAAGGAACCAGCTCCTGAACTTCACCACCACCATCCCACCCAAGAAGCTGCTATGATCTCCACCAGGCAATGGGCCTCCTCTCCACCCACCACCCACCCCCAGGTCAGTGTTTCAACAGCTACTGAGACTCCTGCTGTAGCAGAAGAACCAATTTCCCACCCACCTGTGCTTGCTAGGAAAATTAAGCACAGCGTCTACTGCCCCTCCACCTGCCATATCTTAGCTGAGTGCATCTAATTCATATACTTTCTGGAACCTAAATTACATTCAGAACCTTAGATACAAGGGATTCGGAGAAATGTACAAGAATACACACTAGAAAATGTTTGGAAAGGATACTGAGCGCTAATCTGTTATATCCACAATTATACAATCCTAATTGTATTCTTCAATAGATTATTTTTAAAAAGGCTAAGGACACATCATGATTCTAATGGTCCATTAGAGCTGCTTGTAACTGAGGATAAGGTTTACAATAGTAATAATTTTAATAATAATATAATTAATTGCTAACATTTGATTTCATGCTCTGTGTCAGCCGATATTCTATGTGCTTTATGGGCATTGTGCCATTTCATCCTTATAACAGCCCTAAAGTGTGAACTCTTTTTAGCCTAAATTTATAAATGAGAGAACTGCAGCTTCAAGAGGTGAAATAATATGCTCAAGGCAACATACTGCTAAGTGATGAAACCAAAAGAGTCTAACCTGGACAGTTCTACCCCCGAGACTGCCCCTCCGCTGGATATTTTATTCAGTAGTTCTGAGGCGGGGTCCAGGAGACTATGCTTTTAATAAGCTCTCCAGGGTGATTCTCATGGACAAAAGTTTTATTAACGTCCAGGATCTTCCCATTTCAGATAATCCTGTGTTCGTTTTATAACAAGAAAAATGCTCTAAAAATGACAACAAATGTAATTCTGCAAATGCCATATGATCATTGCTGTGTAAATAATCTACACACTGCAAGAAGACTGAAAGTGTTACCAGGGGTGATCTTTGTAGTATAGTGAAACAAGTGAACGATGCTTTGCTATCTTCTACCTCTTGCATTTTCCAGGAGCTCAACTATAACATTACTTTTATTTCACATCTACACTGGTCAAGTTCCATCTCTCATTTCAGAGACCATTCACGCTGGCATCCAAGTGTTAAAGATGTAGTCTCTTTTTGCTTGTTTTTTACTTTTTTTCTCTTTCCCTTCCCAATGCAATTTTAAGTTTAAAATCCAGAACTGAAATGCTAACTTAAAATTTCCTAGTCTTTGACTCAGACTAAGACAAGAAAAAGAAAATATTGACCACATAAACTCAAGTCTTTTATTTCTATTTAATACATTAGACACTGTTAAAAAATTATTTGAGAAGCCAATTCTGAACATGTATAGCAAGACCTGTTGATCACACTATCTATGTTTCCTCTTTTTCCTGAGTACCTCCATCCCTTCTTGTCTGTAAGTCTACAGGAAACCTGACCATGCTGTGAATGTGGTGACCTTGGGAATGACAGCCAGGGCCGTGCACTGGGCCAGTCCAGCCACTGCACAGGCTCACGGCACCCTTGGCATCCGTGGCTTCAGCTAGCCTAGCTCAGCAACCCTAATGCACCATCCAAGCAAACATGAATATTTTACCTCAGTTATCAAGTGTGCCCATTCAAACTTTTATCTAAAACATTCTTTATCATCTTTTCATTAAGTTCTCAAGAGCTAATGGTTTCTGAGTTCCCCGGGTAAGGATGATGCTCTGAATAATGAAAGCTCATTATTTCTCCACAGAATGCTTGTTAATTCAAATGATGATATTAAAACTATAGTAGCCTTTAGCACTGGGGTGATTTCTAGCATACTTTATCATGTATCAATATATACTCTGTTTGTCAAAACTGCCCAGGGCTGGGGCTGACATTCTCTCTGGAGGAGTCTAGTGCTTCAAAAGGCACTGAATACACCAAGGTGACAACTTGCAGAGTTTGCGCCTCTAGGAAATGGAAAGATGAAACTTGAAGTGCCACCACCTCCCCTGACTTCCTTATTAGTATTCATGCAGAGGCTGTGCCCTCCTCTTTCTGCTCCTCACAGGTCTCCCTTTTGAATGGAATAAAAGGAAATCAATATTTTGAAAAGGAAGCACACATGGGGGTTCTACACACGAGACGTTAATTATTTCCATTTAACCGATCCCAAAATAATCTTCGCACAAAAAAAGACTGGTTTCATTATTACCTAGACATACACACGTGCGTACACGCAGATTGCATTCAACTCAGTGCTTAAGGTGGTTGATGATATTCTTGGACAAAAAATATTGGTTCTCTGGATTCTTTTTTTATAGGGCATTATTTTGTTCATTGAGATTTGGGTCTCTTAAAATACGTCTTACTTAATCTCACCTCAGTTTGTGCAACCAAGCAGGTTCCCATGGTTACCATATTGCTGTAAGTTTCTTGAACGGGGCTCCTCTTGTCCAGTGTTGATAGCAGGATACAGGCTTACCTCGTTTTATTGCACTTTGCTTTACTCTGCTTCCCAGATACTACATTTTTTACAACTTGAAGGTTTGTGGCAGCCCTGCATCCACCAAGTCCGTATCGGTGCCATTTTTCCAACAGCATTTGTTCATTCTGTGTCTCTGTCACATTTCTGTAATCCTTGCAATATTTAAATTTTTGTATTATTGTTCTATTTGTTATGGTGATCGGTGATCTTTGATGTTACTACTGCAAAAAGATTATGACGCGCTGAAGGCTCAGATGATGATTAGCATTTTTTAGCAATAAAGGTTTTTTGTTTTTGTTTTTGTTTTTTTGCGGTACGCGGGCTTCTCACTGTTGTGGCCTCTCCCGCCGTGGAGCACAGGCTCCGGACGCGCAGGCCCAGCGGCCATGGCTCACGGGCCCAGCCGCTCTGCGGCATGTGGGATCTTCCCGGACCGGGGCACGAACCCGCGTCCCCTGCATCAGCACGCGGACCCCCAACCACTGCACCACCAGAGAAGCCCAATAAAGTATTTTTCAATTAGTGTAAGTGCATTGTTTTTTTAGACACAAAGCTATTGCACACTTACCAGGCTATAGTATAGTGTAAACACAACTTTTAGATGCACTGGGAAACCAAAAGATTCATGGGATTCATTTCACTGCAATATTCGCTTTATTGTGGTGGTCTGGACGCAGACCTGTAATGTCTCCAAAGTCTGCCTGTACTTCTGATGTTGACAAACCCACAGTCCTCCCCTTCTTAGGGTTTTGAGTAAAAGGTTATATGTAATTGAGAGGCATATTACCACCAGGACCACACTGAAAGAGTCAGCCATGCCTATTATAACCAATATGAACTATGCTCCCAGTCAGTGGATTCCCCTTTTCATTTCTCTCCCATTCACTCTCCACCTACCTGTTATTGTAAGGATTTGCACAAAATAGAAAATTGCTTCCTTCTGGCAGCTTTTCCGATTCTTCTATTTGTCCTGTATTTTTGAAGCACCTGAAATTCTAGTATCCTAGGAAGTCTCCAAGGAGAGGGCAACTTTCCCCAAACTAGGCATTTTACCTTTCTGAAATGATGTAAAATCTGAAGAGTCTCATCTGTGCTTCCCTCTAGAACCTGGGAGGGATTGTAATTTTTAAAAACCAAGCCATTCTCTAAGATGCTTGGAGCTGCAAGGTCAACACTTGGGAGCACGCGTGTGTGCTACAACATGCAATTCTGTACCATTGTCTCTTAATTATCTCTCCTGTGGAAGGCTAGCTGGGCATCTGCCCACAGGCCCTATCATACCAACATGGTGAACTTTCTGCATCATAGCTGCACTTTTAGAGCAGTAACTATCCATTAGAAAAGATCTACACGCATTCCTATAAGTATATTAATTATACCACTCAATATTTTTTGCATTTTATATTAATCATGTTAGGTAATAGAATGATGCTTATTTAAAAGAAGTAGAAGCCACCCTGTTAATCCAATATATTAATGATAAAGGGCATCTGAGTTAATTTATTGTAGAGGAGCAAAGTCATCCACAGAATACTTCATCACTGGGTCAATTTAAGAAAAATGTTGTGTAAGAAAAATACATAGGTCATTTCCCATTGTATTCTTGGTTTTCAGTATTCTGATTCAATATCAGACTATGTGCCAAAACATCTTCAGGGCATATATACATTCCAATTATATGCAGGGGACGGCATGAACCTCCTCCCAAAGTAGAAAAGGAGCTTCAGTCTTAACACAAATAAAAATGAAGTAGACTTAGATGAAACTGGTATATATTGCTAGTTAATTGATAATTCCATTTGGTCTCGAAGGCTGCTAAGCATTCTTTTCCATACAAGACCCAAGAAATAAATGTTATGTCAATTTTTTTTTACTATTTCAAACCTCATTCTCACCCAGGCAGTCCTTTAAAGCTTCACGCTTTCTTGAGAGTAGGTAACTTTAGAACAAATTAAACATGAAACATTTGGAAAATTGACTTACTGACATCTAAGAATAGCAAATTAATTTTCAAGAAGCAAAGATGCTTACTGAGATTGACCAAAGAAAGGGTAGAAAGCTAAAGTAAGGGAATGTCCGAAGTAGATTCTACTTTCAAACAATTTCAATTTCAATAAGGGCTCTATTCCAAGTATATTTCTAAAGGACAAAGCCAATTATAAATGTTTGCATGATTAACACTTATGGTATAAGGATGTAAACAATGAAAATTGAGTAAAGTTAATTCCACCATCCCTACCCCCCAAAAAGTAAGCTTAACTGAATGCTCTACATATGAGAACATATGTTTTCAGAGCTTTGGTTTGTTTTTTGTTTTGAATTCAGGAATACAAAATTCTTTCAGTGAATCACAAGTTGGACTATGTGTCATCCTCACCTATTTAGAATATATTGTATTATCTATCACAAATAAATCCACTTGGATGTAAACAGGGCCAGGCGAAGTTCTATAGGCTTTCTTGCTCAGCTGAGGATCTTTGCTGATCTCTAATAAAAATATATTTCTTCCTGATCTGTAAATTATTTCTAAAGAAGGAAATTTACTCCTCTTTCCATGCTTTTTAGCTGTACATGTTGCTGTCTATTGAGTAGAGCAGGGATCAGCAAACATTTTCTATAAAGAGTCAGAGAGCAAATATTTTAGGAGTTTTGGACCATAGGGTCACCGTTGCGACTACTCAACTCTACCACTGTAGTGCAAAAGTAGCCGCAGACAATGCATAAGTGAATGAGCATAACCGTAGCCCAACTAAACTTTATTCCTAAAAATGTGCAACAGCCTTGATTTGGTCCATGGAACATAGTTTTTTGACTCCTATGAAGGAAAACTTGTATTAAAAGCATTCATTTACACATAATGCTGTCATAATTACTTGAAACCACTCACTAAAACTCTCAGTAAGAACAGAATTATACTGCTTAATCATTTGTGATGAAATCATATCAAATCTGAGTCTTCAAGCACGTAAAAGACTCACCAGACAAATGACTGTATTTATAAACACCACATAAATCAACCCAATATCTGATGATCAGTTGGACTCTTGACCTTACTTACTAAAAGCCAATCTTTACATTAAAAAATTTTAGAGAGGGCTTCCCTGGTGGCGCAGTGGTTGAGAGTCCGCCTGCTGATGCAGGGGACATGGGTTCGTGCCCCGGTCCGGGAAGATCCCACATGCTGCGGAGCGGCTGGGCCTGTGAGCCATGGCCGCTGAGCCTGCGCGTCCGGAGCCTGTGCTCCGCAACGGGAGAGGCCACAGCAGTGAGAGGCCCGCGTAAAAGTTGTAAAAGAAACTGATGAACGGGGGGCTGTGGTTTATCTAAAACTGAAATGCAGTGATGGAACATCAACCAACGGGGAACTTTTTGAGACTTCCCTGGCGGTCCAGTGGTTGAGACTTCCCCGGTGGTCCAGTGGTTAAGACTCCACACTTTCAATGCAGGGGGTGTGGGTTCCATGCCGGGTCAGGGAAGTTCTGCATGCCATGTGGAACAGCCAAAAAAAAGTAACTTAGCAGCTCAGAGACAGAGCAATGGCCTAGAAATTGGGTCTATTTACTCCAAGTTAAGTGCTCAATCTTCTACTATCCAATAATGTCATGTGCTGACTTCTGTGTGTTAGATCATGTAGAAAAGCTCAACAGTGTAAGTTATGATTCCTGTACTCAGAGCTCTAGTAATCCAGCCATGGATAAAATACAAAAATTTGTTCATTATTCAACAAGAATTGTAGCAGTTACAAGCACAGACTCTGAATCCAGACTTCCTGGGTTCAAACACCAGCACTGCCCCTTGCACACTGAGTTACTGAACCTGCTTGCACTTCAGGAGCCTGATCTGTGTATTTGGTTGGTCACAGTAGCTACTCAGAGGGTAGCTGTGAACATGAAGTGAGCTGACACATGGCCATGACAGTAACTGGCCCAGAGCATAGTTACTATCTGCAAGGCTCTCTGTGTTTGGTGCTGAGGATCAACAGCGATAAAGATACAGTCCTTGACTTCAAAGAGCTTACCTTGGGAAGTTCAGGCAAAACGCCATTTTTCCAGCAAGTAACTGATGTGCTATAAGAGTCAGGCAATTTTAAGGAAATAAATAGGAGAAGTAATAGAATAGGTCTAATCTTGGAAGCATATGCTCGCGGGATCAGTGAGGATGCCCTAAAGGAGTAGTTATTACTCCCAAATTTGGGATAGCATTTAGCCAAAAAATGTTAGTAATAAATACAGAAGAATATACAATCCAATCTGAATTATAAATAATGGCCTATAAGTACTTGCAGGATTTCAGAGATGGACAGATTGGAACAAGCTTTGAATCATAAAATCCAAGGTTCAGAAGGCTTCTGAAAAGTTTTCTGGCCCAACTTCCAACCTGTGCTTAAATGGTTTCTATATCTCTCAAGCAGTCACATAGCTGAACTTAAATATTTCTATTGACGGGGATCTCACTACCTAACAAAAGAGTCTATTCCTCTTTTAAGGATCTCTGGTTATTAGAAAGCTCTTATTTATATGAAGCTGAAACTCACCTGCCTGTACTTTTTACCCATTATTTACCCACTAACCTATTCATTTATTCATTAGTTCTCATTAAGTTCTTGGGGCAAACAGAACAAGTCTGTTTCCTCTTTTATATGACAACTTTCAACTATTACAGGGATTAGCAAACCTTTTCTGTAAAAGTCCAGGGATTAAATATTTGAGGGTTTTCAGGCAACACTGTCTCTATCAACTCGGCATAGATAATATGTGAATGTTTAGGGTAACTGTTCCAATAAAACTTTACTTGTGACACTGAAATTTGAATTTCATGTTATCTTCTTCTGAGTTTTTTTTCAACCATTTAAAAAGGGGAAGACCATTTTTAACCACAGACCATACAAAAACAGATAGTGAACCAGATTCAGCCCCCGGGCTGTCTTTTGCCGGACCCTGAACTATTTTGATAGAGGATTTCATACTTTCCCCCAGCTGAGCTTTTCCCTTTTCCAAATTAAATATTCCTTGGTATCTTATCTACTTCTTGTAAAACATGGTAATACTTTTCATTATTCGAACCTAAAACTGCTTTTTTTTTTTTTTTTGGTTTGGTTTTGTCTTTTTCCCTGTGTGTGGCCATTACTCACATGTATTGAATTATTTGAAAATAATTCGGTATTCTAATCTGTTTAAGATTCATTATCTGTTTTAACCCTCAAGCCAATCCTTAAAAGGAAGTATTACTAATTCATTTCTTACCTTGTTCTAGAAGCTAATATTATCCCTGTTTTATAAATGAGGCAACTAAGGCTCAGAGAAGACAAGTGACTTGTCCCAAATCACGTGGTTAGAAAGTGACAAGAAGGATTTGAAGATGGATCTTCTAGCTCCTAGTTCAGACCACTTCACACCACACCATGTCCTCTGTAGCTAGATGTCTTGTAACCCTGTAGAAAGGGAATGCAGTTGATCCAACATGATTCATGGTTGGTGAGCCCATGAGGTTTCTAAAGATCATCACTTCTCTTTATATATTTTGAACCATCTTTTCAGTAGACAGATCTAGCATCTTACCCAGAATTAGAATCAAGGTCTTCAGTTTGTAGGTTGCAGAATCATACTCTTGCCTCTTCTGAGAGCTCTCAAAATCTTGAAAAAATGGTAATCTGAGCTAAATCAGGATTTAAAGAGGAAAAAAAAGGATGTTGGTAGAAGGCAGGATGGGATTAAAAAAGCAGTTTGTCTGCTATGTGCCAAACCCTACATAAGCAAAGTAGCCACTGATTGGTTTCAGGCAGTGAAATCAAGCACTGATTTAATAAGAAAAACTGAATCTGTTTAGTTAACATACTCACTGCTGTTCCTCCAGCTCAAATCCAGACACAGAACTTTATTTCACCTGTATTCCAAAAGTAAGACAAAACACTTAGAAAGGGGAGTGGGTAAGCACTAACCTCCAGTAGTTTTGAAGACAGGGGGTTGGCTCTCACTTACTAGCATCATCTTGGTACAACTAAGGTATAATTCCAAGCTCTGGAAAGTGAATTGTTTTTCTTACATAACTGAGAAACTATCTTTGGAAGCAATCATAAGGGAGATGTTTCAGAAATGTTTTGCACAACTGCACCTTTGAAAGAATAAGAGTATATCCTCCTCTTCACAAGTGATCACTGTGTAGGAAATAACATCATTCAGATACAATATTCTGAGGGACTTGTATGAAAATCAGTACGGCTACTTTACAGTCTTTGCAATATCTTATCAAGGATACTTTCCATCCCCTTTTTAAGCAGATTTCAACTCTAACCAAAAATTTTAAGGTGAGCTACTGTCTTGATGACCCAATGAGATTTAGAGATTTAAAATATTATCTTGGCCCTTTTCTGGGTTTTTTTTGGTTTGTTTTTTTGTTTGTTTTTGCATTACACGGGCCTCTCACTGTTGTGGCCTCTCCTGTTGCGGAGCACAGGCTCCGGACATGCGGGCTCAGTGGCCATGGCTCACGGGCCCAGCCACTCCGCGGAATGTGGGAACTTCCCGGACCAGGGCATGAACCCGTGTCCCCTGCATCGGCAGGCGGACTCTCAACCACTGCGCCACCAGGGAAACCCCCCTTTTCTGTTTTAATATTGTTTTTAACACTGTTGGCATTTCCTTTCAAGAGTTAAAAGGCCACCTTTCAATGTGGGATTCAAGTACTAATCAAAAATACTTTGTGGTTTAATAGAGCCTACCAAGAACTCTGCTTTTCCTAAATTGATACTTTATGATTTAGGGATGGCTGCCTTCACTGATGTTGTCCATTTTCCAACAAAAAGCTCTCTCTAAGGAGACCTGCTGGAGGAGCATTGGTTTATATCCACTGGCCTCGTTCACATAAATGCCAATCCATGCTTTGTAGACCATATGCCTGAACCTGGTGTCCGACTGGTCCCAGCTCTGTTTCATAAACACCAAGTCTGAACCCCCCAAACCCTGGCAAATAATGTTCTGGCACCCAACTATCATGGCTTGATTTATAATAACACAGCCCAGTCAACACAGTTGTAAAAAAGTTTTTTAAAAATGTTATGGTCTTAGTGTACTTCCTCTTTATAGAAAGAATCAATGCTCTGTTTACAAGGTTTTAACAGAATATGAAACGTTGCAAATTTTAAATGCCACAATAAGGGCCTACATACTTTGAATCTCTTCTGTCAATCTTATGAAGACACTGCCCCTTCTATTATAATACATGTTACATTGTCTCATGATCAACTTTTCACATACTTGTATTATTTATTACTGGCCTCTCTCAGCAAGAGTAAAAGCTCCAGGAAGGCAGGAATTTTTTTCTTTTGTTCACTGATGTATCCTAGGCACCTGAAACAGTTTCTGGTATGTACTAGGCACTTAATATGTATTTATTTAATAGATGGATGGAAGGAAGGATGAACAGATGGATGGAACAATATCTTCTACTAGATTGTCAACATCTAGTAGTATAACTATGAAAAGTAATACATGCACACTCTTAAATAGAATTCAAACAAACAACCTGTAAAAAAATTATGACACTAATTAGGGAGATGTGAACACTGGATATTTCATATTAATAAATTATTGTTTATTTGTTGAGGTATGAAATGTATTATAGTTATGGTCTACATGTTGAAATACTTAAAAATATAATGATGGCTAGGATTTGTTTCAAAATAATCTGGAGGAGAAGCAGGGTAGTGAGGGGAGATATATACAAACCAAGATTGGCCATGAGATGGGGCAATGGATATATGGAAGTTTATACTACTGTATTTGCATTTGCATATATTTGAATTTTTCAGAGTAAAAAGTTAAATATTCAAGCCATAAAAAACTGTCAAACGGGTAAAAGTAAAACTCCCTCCCATCTCTGAACCCTAAGCTCATTTTCGCTTAAAAGGAAAAGCAAAACTATTAAGCATCTAAAATATACCAAGCACTATTCTAGTTAATGGAGATACAGCTGTTAAGAAGCATTTGCATGCTAGTGAGAGAAACAGACAATAAATAAGTTAGAAAATAAATAAATACATGAGACAATTTCAGAGAGTGATAGGTGCTGTTAGAAAGCAAAACCAGCTTTTCTCCCCAAAATCAATCAGTGTTCCCAGATATTCCAGGCATTTACCAGCACACACTCAAGTGTGCATTATATGCATGTGTGTGCATCATGCACTCTTTTACTGTACACACCCTTTTTTACCCAGGAGCATCCATGTCCTTCTGTACTTTGCTTCTTCCCCTGAACAATACATCCTAAAGGTCTATGTCCAGACTGGGACCTCTTGAGAGCAAGGACCTCCTAGAATTTACTTTGCATCCCCAGGATGTGACACAGCGCCTGGCAGCTGTCAGACCTTCAGCAAATGTTTCATGCATTGAAGACTTAAAATTCTTCAATTTCTTTAAAACCATCAAAAGTGGTTGAACACTGGACACACCAGCTTCTCATCCTCTCTGCATCTTTGTCTCTCTTACTCCAAAGGTAGGTCTCAGGGAGGTTTTGCAGAGCTGCATGGTGCCTGGCACGTGGAGGGCCTTTAACATATGTTTACCAGAGGAATTTGGAAAGGGATGAGAATCACAGGGCAAAGCCTATCAGACAAATTTCTCATTAACGACAGCTGGGCACCTGGTGGCCCCGCCAGGAAGTAAATGATGCTGAGTCGCTGGTGTGGACAGGAGTTCTCTGACACTGGGAAACAGAAAAGCTATGTTTACTGTGCCTACCCATGGCCTGGACTGGTTTTGGTCTGGGTTGTTAGGCGGGGCAGAGAGGGCGTTGGGTTTTTTCTTTTTCTTTAACCTGCTCAAACTCTTTTAAATTCCAGAGGCTTTCAATAATATGTTAGCTCCAAGAATCACCTTTAATCCTCACCAGACCTCGTAGGGCTGCTCATGAAATCAGTGGGAGGCCATTTACATCGCTGTGTCTTTCCTGAAGGGCTTGGATCTTGTAGGGTCCAAGGTGCTGTGTTTGTTAATTTTGAAGAATGTGTTGTTAGCAGTCCTACCAATTCTGTTGTCATTTCGCTGGATGGCATTAACAGCAGAAAAGCTGCATGAGTGCAGTGGCCACCAGATAATGTGGACCTTGAACTTTACTTCACTTTTAATGGTTTGAGAGAGGTTAGAGGTATTTAAATATGTCCTGAAAAAAATAACTGAGTTACTGAATGGATTTTTAAAAATTGGAGTGAAAAGGAAAAACAAGCTACTGTAAATTGGAATTTATTTACATAGCTCCTAGCGTTACTCAAAGTTGAGTTACCGCCCTATTTGTGTACACAGAGCAGAGGGATGTGATGATATTCTTACCAATAATGCATCAAGATCATTACATTAAGCTTCCCTGACAGATTACAGTATTTGAAAGATGGGAAGACCAGTCCAAAAATAGACCTAGAGACCCCCTCTTCAACCTGAGATCTTGTTGAATTCTCCCTTTTAAAAGTCACTTAAAGGACCCCCTTGAAGCAAGAGGAGGGTATAGATTGGGTAGGAGCTCAGACCTTTCCATGAATGCTATGTGTGCTGAGTGAGCTGTATATGTTGGAGGGTGTATAAATGTAAAGGAGAAAAGAAGCTAGAGAAAGTATGCAAGTTTGACATTGGACGGGAAGATACCAAATAAATGTTAGACACCAAAATTACCATAGAAACTAAGACTGGCTGAAGTACTCAAGGACCACTCAGGCAGCTCCCCATTGTCTATAACAAAATACTGACTGGGGGACTTAAACAACAGACGTTTACTTTCTCACAGTTCTAGAGGCTGGAAGTCGATCAAGGGACCAACATGGTCAGTTCTGGCAAGAGCCCTCTTCGTGTTTTGCCGATGGCCGAGTTCTCCCTGTTTCCCCTGGTGACCTTTCCCCCGTGTGTGTGTGTGTGTGTGTGTGTGTGTGTGTGTGCCAGGGAGGCATCTTCGCCTCTTCTTTTAAGGGCACTAATCCTATCGTGGAGACCCTACTCTGATGACCTCATCTGAATCTAATCACCTCCCAAAGGCCCCACTGCTGAATATACCATCATGTTGGGAGTCAGGGCTGCAACATATGAATTTTGGGGAGATACAAACATTCAGTTCACAACTATACCTAAAGCAATGTTAGCACTTTATAACTGTATTTCATTTGGTTATTATGAATATATCTATATTTAAAGAAGTCCTCTAATTTAAAAACATGACACAAATGAACTTTTTTACAAAACAGAAACAGACTTACAGATATTGAAAATAAACTTATGGTTATGAAGCGGGCAACATGGAGGGGAAGGGATAAATCAGGACCCTGGGATTAATATATACACACTACTATATATAAGAAAGATAACTAATAAGGACCTACTGTACAGCACAGGGAACTCTACTAATATCCTGTGATAACCTATATGAGAAAACAATCTGAAAAAGAATGACTATATGTATATGTATAACTGAATTACTTTGCTGTACACCTGAAACTAACACAACATTGTAAATCAACTATACTGCAATAAATTTTTTAAAAAATAAAGTGTCACTAAATTAATAGTAAAAAAATAAAGAATAAAACATTTTAAAAAACTAAAGAAGTCCTTTTACATGCTTGCTTTAGGATGATTGTTCATTTGACATTCAAGAAATATTTATCATCATTTACTCTGTGCCAGGTGCAGTTGTGGGCCTTGGGAGATAAAAAAGGGATAAAAATAGTTGCCGTCCCCTGTCCTCATGGGGCTCACAGTTTAATGAGAGAAGGAGAAGGACAATTAAGAAGTAAACAAACAAATAAATAAACAAGTAAATAAAATAAATCAGTCACGCTTGTGATTCTGCTTTGAAGGACAGAAAAGGGTATAGTCCTAGAGAAAAGGGTGGGGGGATTCAAGGGATCCACTTTAGATGAGGAGCTTAAGGAAGGAGACTTTGAGGCAGTAACATTTAAGCTTATACTTGAAAGATAAGGAAGAGTGTTCCAGCAGATGGAACAGCAGATGTGAAGGCCTCCAGGCAGAAGAGAGTTTGGCCTGTTATAGGAACCCAATGAGGTCCTCGTGTCTAGAACTCAGTGAGTGAGGAGGAGAGTGGCACAGTGTGAAGCTGAGGTGGCTGGCAAGGCAAGATCACATGGGGCCTTGCAAGCCAAAGCAAGGCATTATTTTATTCTAAGGATGATGGAAGTCATCATAGATGTCTAAGCCAGAAAAGAGGTGGTTTGCTTTGTGTGACTTGTACTCTCTTAGCTCAGGTGAAGCAGTCAGTAGATGGAAATATAGGAGGCAGGAGGAGACAGAGACAAGAGTCATGGGTGATGGAGAGAGAAGCGCCTTGGATATATTTGGTCCACAAGGATTCTTGCAGCCTTAGTGGCCATAGAAAACTCTTTGTAGATCTAGTGGTGCTTGACAAACATTGTTCAGGTGATGAACTACACATTCAGCAGACATTTGTTGGATGTCCACCCAGGTGGGCCACATGGCGGCCATATGAAGATGAATAAGACCAAGAGCTCTCCGGCTAGTCAAGGATGCCAGCAAAGATGCAGAAGACATTCAGAGAACCTGTTAAGAGCTCTGAGAGGCGTCATCCCGCAAGAGGAGGACACAGAAGGTTGAGCCCCTTCTCTGGGCAGGTTGCAGGGAAAGTCTTGTACACCAAAGAGATGGTGCCTGAACAGACTGCACAAGGAGGATGTGCCCCAACTGGAGAGACAATGCAGGCAGCAGAGACGTGTGAGCAGGGCCTGTGTGGGCTACCATGCCGGTGAGTGTGGCCAGAGCACTGGGTTCCTGTGGGCAGGGGCAGTGAAGGATCTATGTGCCACTGAGAGGTGAGGGAAAGGCTAAGACGGATGTCTTTAGAAAGAAGTGTGAAGAACAGTTTGCAAAGAGGATAAAGACAGAGGTAGACTCTGATGCAGTAGCCCAGGCAACAATAATAAGTCAATCTGAGGCAAGATTATGATATTCATAATAAGACTGCGTTAAAGCCTTTTATTGTATTCCCTAGACCACCAGGTACAACACCCAACACGTGGTATTTTAAAAATTATTGTTAAACTGTATCAAGTAAATATAATGGTATATGCTAATACACAACACGTCCAGTTCTAGATTCAGCGAAAGATAGTATACCTCCACAGAGAGGCAAAGAGCTAGATGCTATTTTTACATATTTATAAGGTCCAAACAGGTTAATGTATATTCTTGACTTCACAGATTTATTTCTATGTTAATTCACTTTCAGAAAGCATGTATAACCATAATATACATGGTGAGAAAGTAATTTTATTCATATGTTTGGACATAAAAAATATCATTATGCAGTCTAATAATCCCAGTTGACAGTCAGAATCATTTTTTTAAAAAAGAAAACAGATATATTAAGAAAGAATTCAAGAAAAGCAACAACCAAGCCCTGATCTGGGTCCTCTGTTTTGCCGGGTGGCACTGATTTATACCAGCAAGTACAGTCATTTGCGAGTTCATTTCGTGATCAATGCCTGGCCGAGTTTGCCTTTATACGTTATGAAAAGTCATCTCAACAGTTGCATTTGTGTAAGCAGGCCTGCTAAAGAACTCTGCCTATGCTTTGCAGGCAACTGGGAAAGCAGTTCATCTTTTTATTTTTCCCTGTTTTATTTACATACTGAATTTTCTTTTACCCTGTGATGACAGCACAGGTGTTGATCTCTGGAGAGACGCCGAAGCTCTACTATTACACCATTTCAAAAGTTTAAATGAGGTTATTTTAGATGTCGGTGCAAGTCTTTTCCAAAAATAAAAAGGGACAATTTTATTCTGTTTGGATAACCTTGACATTTTTCTGAAGAGATTTAAGCTAGAAGGCGTGACAGTCCATCAGGGAATGCTGGTCCTCACTCTCTTCGCCAAGATTGGGGCCCCAAGCTCAGGCCACCTCCAGCCAGCCAGCTGTGGGTAAATCCTGTGCTGCTCAGGCCGAGCTGAGCACCCACACGTCCCTCCACCCACGCTGGCCAGAGAGAGAAAATGGCTCCATTCTCTGGGACCACAGATCATTGAGAGAGCTGCGTAAGATGGCTTTTTTTCTTCCTTTTTTCGCCCTCGCTTCTCTTTACACCTGAAGTTTAGATGAGTGACACATCGCTGGCTTTCCACGCCGCCCCTCAGCGGCCCCTCCTTCTGGATAAGCCTCAGCCTCCTGGCTGGCCTGCCGGGGAAACTGGTTCGACACACCCAGGGGAAAAATGACAGCCTTTCACAGCAAGCTGCTCGGCTCATAAATAGCACGGGGAAGCGTCCTCACAGGTCCCGACCTGCCTGTTTCAAAACGTCACTGCAGCCAGCCTGGTAGACATCTTCAGGGAACAGCAGCAACTCTTTACAGAACTTTCTGGAAAGTGTTTACAAACGAAACAGATCACAGGTGACATTTTACCATTCTGAGGCCTGCAAGTGAATGACAGCTCACCTTCCAGCTGAAGGCTGGGGGGTTCTTTCTTCTTTCTGAATGACCCCGGGAGGTGGGGAAAGGGAGGGAAGGACAGAGCTAAACATTTAGGAGGGAAGTTAGCTTCGTAAGGAATGAGGTGTCCAAAACCCTGGCAAAAGGCCTATCTTTTTATGCCTTCAGGTAAGAAAGCCAAGTGCTTTTACTGGAACTTGCTCTACATTTCACACCCCTTTTTGCAAATTTCTGCTATATATGCTGAGCTGTGTGAGCTTCTGGACAGGAGTGACAAAGTAAGTACACACTAGATATAATTTATTTATAAGCGCCGGAAGAAGTTAAATTCATTCGGGGTTTATTTAACTGCGGTGGTGATCACGGAAAGCTCATGGCATTCCAGCAAAACACCCCCAAATGCACATTTAAATTCTTTTAAGGCCATATTTAAACCTGGAAGATACAAGTGACTTGCTAATCGCATCATTATACGGGCTTTAAAAACTAATTTTTTTCAATTTTTGAATTTTATTTTATTTATTTTTTATACAGCAGGTTCTTATTAGTCACCCATTTTGTACACATTAGTGTATACAAGTCAATCCCAATCGCCCAATTCATCCCACCACCACCACCACCCCCCGCTGCTTTCCCCCATTGGTGTCCATATGTTTCTTCTCTACATCTGTGCCTCAATTTCTGTCCTGCAAACCGGTTCATCTGTACCATTTTTCTAGGTTCCACATATATGCATTAATATACGATATTTGTTTTTCTCTTTCTGACTTACTTCACTCCGTATGACAGCCTCTAGATTCATCCACATCTCTACAAATGACCCAATTTCGTTCCTTTTCATGACTGAGTAATATTCCATTGTATATATGTACCACACCTTCTTTATCCATTTGCCTGTCGATGGGCATTTAGGTTGTTCCATGACCTGGCTATTGTAAATGGTGCTGCAATGAATATTTGAGTGCATGTGTCTTTTTGAATTATGGTTTTCTCAAGGTATATGCCCAGTAGTGGGATTGCTGGGTCATATGGTAATTCTATTTTTAGTTTTTTAAGGAACCTCCATACTGTTCTCCATAGTGGCTGTATCAATTTATATTCCCACCAACAGTGCAAGAGGGTTCCATTTTCTCCACACCCTCTCCAGCATTTATTGTTTGTAGATTTTCTGATGATGCCCATTCTAACTGGTGTGAGTTGATACCTCACTGTAGTTTTGATTTGCATTTCTCTAATAATTAGTGATGTTGAGCAGCTTTTCACGTGCTTCTTGGCCATCTGTATGTCTTCTTTGGAGAAATTTCTATTTAGGTCTTCTGCCCATTTTTGGATTGGACTGTTTGTTTTTTTGAAATTGAGCTGCATGAACTGTTTATATATTTTGGAGATTAATCCTTTGTCTATTGATTCATTTGCAAATATTTGCTCCCATTCTGAGGGTTGTCTTTTCATCTTGTTTGTAGTTTCCTTTGCTGTGCAAAAGCTTTTAAGTTTCATTAGGTCCCATTTGTTTATTTTTGTTTTTATTTCCATTACTTTAGAAGGTGGATCAAAAAAAATCTTGCTGTGATTTATGTCAAAGAGTGTTCTTCCTATGTTTTCCTCTAAGAGTTTTATAGTGTCCAGTCTTACATTTAGGTCTCTAATCCATTTTGAGTTTATTCTTGTGTATGGTGTTAGGGAGTGTTCTGATTTCATTCTTTTACATGTAGCTGTCCAGTTTTCCCAGCAGCACTTATTGAAGAGACTGTCTTTTCTCCATTGTATATCCTTGCCTCCTTTGTCGTAGATTAGTTGACCATAGGTGCGTGAGTTTACCTCTGGGCTTTCTGTCCTATTCCATTGATCTATATTTCTGTTTTTGTGTCAGTACCATATTGTCTTGATTACTGTAGGTTTGTAGTATAGTCTGAAGTCAGGGAGTCTGATTCCTCCAGCTCTGTTTTTTTTTCTTCAGACACTTTTGGCTATATGGGGTCTCTTGTGGCTCCATACAAATTTTAAGATTTTTTGTTCTAGTTCTGTAAAAAATGCCACTGGTGATTTGATAGGGACTGCACTGAATCTGTAGATTCTTTTGGGTAGTATAGTCATTTTCACAATATTGATTCTTCCAATATAAGAACGTGGTATATCTCTCCATCTGTTTGTGTCACCTTTGATTTCTTTCATCAGTGTCTTATAGTTTTCTGAGTACAGGTCTTTTACCTCCTTAGGTAGGTTTATTTCTAGGTTTATTCCTTCCTCTGAAATTTTTTGGAAGAGTGTGAGAAGGATGGTGTTAAGTCTTCTCTAAATGTTTGATAGAATTCACCTGTGAAGCCGTCTGGTCCTGAACTTTTTTTTGTTGGAAGATTTTTAATCACAGTCTCAATTTCATTACTTGTGATTGGTCTGTTCATATTTTCTGTTTCTTCCTGGTTCAGTCTTGGAAGATTATACCTTTCTAAGAATTTGTCCGTTTCTTCCAGGTTGTCCATTTTATTGGCATAGAGTTGCTTGTAGTATTCTCTTAGGATGCTTTGTATTTCTGCAGTGTCCATTGTAACTTCTCCTTTTTCATTTCTAATTTTATTGATTTGAGTCCTCTCCCTCTTTTTCTTGATGAGTATGGATAAAGGTTTATCCATTTTGTTTATCCTCTCAAAGAACCAGCTTTTAGTTTTATTGATCTTTGCTATTGTTTTCTTTGTTTCTATTTCATTTATTTCTGCTCTGATCTTTATGATTTCTTCTACTAATTTTGGGTTTTGTTTGTTCTTCTTTCTCTAGTCCCTTTAGGTGGAAGTTTACATTGTTTATTTGAGATTTTTCTTGTTTCTTGAGGTAGGCTTGTATTGCTATAAACTTTCCTCTTAGAACTGCTGTTGCTGCATCCCATAGTTTTTGGATCATCGTGTGTTCATTGTAATTTGTTTCTAGATATTTTTTTATTTCCTCTTTGATTTCTTCAGTGATCTCTTGGTTATTTAGTAATGCATTGTTTAGCTTCCATGTGTTTGTGTTTTTTACATTTTTTTTCCTGTAATTGATTTCTAATCTCATAGCTTTGTGGTCGGAAAAGATGCTTGATATGATTTCAATTTTCTTAAATTTACCAAGGCTTCATTTGTGACCCAAGGTGTGATCTATCCTGGAGAATGTTCTGTATGCACTTGAGAAAACTGTAATCTGCTGTTTTGGGATGGAATGTCCTATAAATATCAATTAAATCTATCTGGTCTATTGTGTCATTTAAAGCTTGTGTTTCCTTATTAATTTTCTGTCTGGATGATCTGTGCATTGGTGTAAGTGAGGTGTTAAAGTCCCCCACTATTATTGTGTTACTGTCAATTTCCTCTTTTATAGCTGTTAGCAGTTGCCTTATGTATTGAGGTGTTCCAATGTTGGGTGCATATAGATTTATAATTGTTATATTTTCTTCTTGGGTTGATCCCTTGATCATTATGCACAGTCCTTCCTTGTCTCTTGTAACATTCTTTATTTTAAAGTCTATTTTATCTGATATGAGTATTGCTACTCCAGCTTTCTTTTGATTTCCATTTGCATGGAATATCTTTTTCCATTCCCTCACTTTAAGCCTGTATGTGTCCCTAGGTCTGAAGTGGGTCTCTTGTAGACAACATATATATGGGTTTTGTTTTTGTATCCATTCAGTGAGCCTGTGTCTTTTGGTTGGAGCATTTAATCCATTCACATTTAAGGTAATTATCGATATATATGTTCCTCTTACCATTTTCTTAATTGTTATGGGTTTGTTTTCATAGGTCCTTTTCTTCTCTTGTGTTTCCCACTTAGAGAAGTTCCATTAGCATTTGTTGTAGAGCTGGTTTGGTGGTGCTGAATTCTCTTAGCTTTTGTTTTGCTTGTCTGTAAAGCTTTTGATTTCTCCATCGAATGTGAATGAGATCCTTGCCGGTTAGAGTAATCTTGGTGTTAGGTTCTTCCCTTTCATCACTTTAAGCATATCATGCCACTCCCTTCTGGCTTGTAGAGTTTCTGCTGAGAAATCAGCTGTTAACCTTATGGGAGTTCCCTTGTATGTTATTTGTCATTTTTCCCTTGTTGCTTTAAATAATTTTTCTTTTTCTTTAATTTTTGTCAATTTGATTACTATGTGTCTCAGCATGTTTCTCCTTGGGTTTATCCTGCCTGGGACTCTCTGTGCTTCCTGGACTTGGGAGGGTATTTCCTTTCCCATGTTAGGGAAGTTTTTGACTATAATCTCTTCAAATATTTTCTTGGGTCCTTTCTCTCTCTCTTCTCCTTCTGGGACCCCTATAATGCAAATGTTGTTGTGTTTAATGTTGTCCCAGAGGTCTCTTAGGCTGTCTTCATTTCTTTTCATTCTTTTTTCTTTATTCTGTTCCACAGCAGTGAATTCCACCATTCTGTCTTCCAGGTCACTTATCTGTTCTTCTGCTTCAGTTATTCTGCTATTGATTCCTTCTAGTGTATTTTTCATTTCAGTTATTGTATTGTCCATATCTGTTTGCTTGTTCTTTAATGTTTCTAGGTGTTTGTTCTTTAATTCTTCTACGTCTTTGTTAAACACTTCTTGCATCTTCTTGATCTTTGCCTTTGTTTTTTTTCCGAGGTCCTGGATCTTCTTCACTATCATTATTCTGAATTCTTTTTCTGTAAGGTTGCCTATCTCCACTTCATTTAGTTGTTTTTCTGGGGTTTCATCTTGTTCCTTCATCTGGTACAAAGTCCTCTGCCTTTTCATTTTGTCTATCTTTCTGTGAATATGGTTTTCGTTCCACAGGCTACAGAATTGTAGTTCTTCTTGCTTCTGCTCTCTGCCCCCTGGTGGATGAGGCTATCTAAGAGGCTTGTGCAAGTTTCCTGATGGGAGGGACCGGTGGTGGGTAGAGCTGGGTGTTGCTCTGGTGGGCAGAGCTCAGTAAAACTTTAATCCACTTGTCTGCTGATGGGTGGGGCTGGGTTCCCTCCCTATTGGTTGTTTGGCCTGAGGTGACCCAACATTGGAGCCTACCAAGCTCTTTGGTGGGGCTAATGGCAGACTCTGGGAGGACTCACACCAAGGGGTACTTCCCAGAGCTTCTGTTGCCAGTGTCCTTGCCCTCACGGTGAGACACAGCCAGCCCCTGCCTCTGCAGCAGACCCTCCAACACTAGCAGGTAAGTCTGGTTCAGTCTCCTATGGGGTCACTGCTCCTTCCCCTGGGTCCCGACATGCACACTACTTTGTGTGTGCCCTCCAAGAGTGGAGTCTCTGTTTCCCCCAGTCCTGTCAAAGTCCTGCAATCAAATCCCACTAGCCTTCAAAGTCTGATTCTCTAAGAATTCCTCCTCCCATTGCCAGACCTCCAAGTGGGGAAGGCTGACGTGGGGCTCAGAACCTTCACTCCAGTGGGTGGACTTCTGTGATATGTGTTCTCCAGTTTGAGTCACCCACCCAGCAGTTATGGGATTTGATTTTATTATGATTGTGCCCCTCTTACCATCTCATTGCGGCCTCTCCTTTGTCTTTGGATGTGGGGTATCTTTTTTGGTGAGTTCCAGTGTCTTCCTGTCGATGATTGTTCAGCAGTTAGTTGTGATTCTGGTGCTCTTGTGAGAGGGAGTGAGCTCACATCCTTCTACTCCGCCATCTTGAACGAATCTCCCCAAAACTAATATATTATTATTTCCATGTCAGACTATGAGAGAAATAGTGAATGTTAAAATTAAAGGTATGATGCTGTGTTTTTAGATGGAATCCTATCAGGAAAATAAGGGGGACATTTCAGGTTAAGTGTGGGGAAGGAAGGAAAGAAAAGGGGGAAAAAATAGATTCTCATTTTGAGATTGCAATTTCATTTCAATTTAGTAAGATTTTAAGTTTGGTTTGTTTGTCAAGTCCAATAGTATAGCAATAGGGACTAAAGGTCTTTGGATATGTCATTGCATAAGAGGACTCATTAAAGGTTAGACCTCTTTTTTTTTTTTTTTTACGGTACGTGGGCCTCTCACTGTTGTGGCCTCTCCTGTTGTGGAGCACAGGCTCTGGACGTGCAGGCTCAGTGGCCATGGCTCACGGGCCCAGCCGCTCCATGGCATGTAGGATCTTCCCAGACCAGGTTACGAACCCGTGTCTCCTGCATCAGCAGGCGGACTCTCAACCACCGCGCCACCAGGGAAGCCCTAGACCTCTTTTATGTATTATTTTTAATACACATTTCATGGCATTTACTGCAGAAGTCTCTTTGGGGAAATTAACAATGGAACAATTTCTATATTTAAGAACCATAAGTTCCCATGTATGCTGAATTAACCTATTGTATATCACCTTAATACTGGGTACAGGGCTTTTTGTTTTGTTTTGTTTTGTTTTTTCTTTCTAGAATCCACTTTATTATGCTATCTGGCAGGGCTGGTGGACGCAGCTCAGATCAGATCCTCTCAAGGTGGATCCTGAGGGAGAAAGAGGCTGAAGCCCTGCCGGGCGGCCCTCACTCAGGCCATGCTGCTACATGATTCCATGTATCAATATATAAAAACATAGCTGGAAGGAAATTTTTTTTCAGAATCAGGAAATAGTTCCTTATCTACTAGGTTAAAATCCTAAATCCTCCAACAAATGTACAGTTCCATATTTTTTTTAGTATTTCATCACATAAAATATGTAAATAGCTATTCACATTACTGTAGTGACTTGCATGTACAGTGGGGGGTCAGATGGGAAAGAAAATACCATTCTTATTTGTAAAGCAATGAAAACACAGGATAAATCTGGAATTAAAGCTGGCCTTTGAAACAAATTAAATATATGTTAAAGCATTTCTTCATGTCTAACTGTTGCACAAGTTGAGTTTTTTACATAGGTTAACAATTAATGCTACTTTCTATGCACTCTCTTACTGAAGGGTTGGCCTTAAATTCATTTTCTCCCTTGGATCAATATTCTTGATACCTATGGAAAAGAACATCCTGGCTCCTCTAGAAAGTAGATAAAGTCAGAATTCAGGAAGAAATAAACATGATACTCCAATGTGAAAAGTATAAAACCATCATACTCAGTCAGCTGGGCTTTGAATGAAAAGTAAGTAAATCAATACCTCCCAGAAAAATCCATGCCGCTTCTTACACAAAACCCAAACTACTACCAGGACTTTGCGTTAGTTCAGTGTAGACATTCTGCCAGACATAATGTATTTGATAAAGCTTCTGGCTTTTTATCTTCAGACTGGTTTGCTATATTAATTCAAGAGTCTCAGGAATATGAGAAACAATGGCAATAATTCAAAATTTTTCATTATCTGTTCTTGGATGTGTCTTCATTTATCATAACTGTTGGGCTATAATAAAGGAGCTTCTTCTGTCTTTTCATATAAGTTTGGGTTTATTCTTTCCTGGTACTGATTTCAGTCCTGTGCCACCCTGACCCAGGGGAAAGGTGTGGGCTCCTTCTTCCCCAGGTACCTGCAGGTTGATGTAATTACTACTCCCAGCACCAACCCTGCCTTTGTCTCTAGTCCTTCTAGCCTTAGGAAGCTTCCTTTTATTTCAACTAGAATCATGCAATTAGTGAAAGGGTCAGGCAGAGCCAGACTTTTCCAAATTGAAAGTGATCACAAGATCATTAAAATCCAAGGGCCAGGATTATTAAAAGCATGGTTTATAATGGAAGCCATTCCTGTAGAAGGAACAAATACCCTGTAGTAAATCAACAGCAGATTACCTATAAATACTTATTCCCAGAATTTTGCTTCTGGATGGGGTGTTCGCCTTCCCTCATCCTCTTTTGTGGGCGTTTACCCATCTTCTTCCTAAAGCAGGAGATTTACCAATTAGGTTAAAAAGGCTACAATCTTATCAGTCTTGCTAAGGCTCTGTTAGCATAATAATGTAGCAGAGTTTTTATAAGAGCTGGTCAACATTAGCAAGAGAAAGGGCTGTTTGTCTTGTAGATGTTTCATTCAAAGGGCCGGGAATGGTCACCCACCCTCCTCTGCCCACTACTTACAATCCCACAATCCCTCAAGGGAGCAAAGGTTCATAGAGGGGAGAGTGAGAGGCAAAGTGGGAAAGATCCAGATGAGGGAAGAGCACAGGTCAGCCGTGTGCTCTGCCTGCACCAGGAAGAGGATGCCTTCTGAAAGGGTGGGAGGGAGTAAAGGACTTTCCCAGGACTAAGTACCTGGGGGAAATGGAGGTTTCATATCATTTCTGTGAGGGGAGTTGAAAACAGCCCCTCACAGAGACTCGGGTCTAAGAAGTGGAGGACAAGTGACTGAAAAGGCAACCAGGCAGCAGCAGAGCCCCAGCTGAAGTCATCTGTGCAGGACTGAGCCAGCCGCACGAATGGGCCCCAGAGCCAGTTGATGGGGTGATCCTCGTCAGTTGATGGGGACTGGCAAAAAGTCCTGGTAAAACCTCCATGTAAATCCTGATGGGGTGGGTGTGAGGGGCTGATAAACTAGTCCTAAAGCTCACCCTTCCTCAGCCCTCTTACTGTTCCAGGTTAGGATTAAGCAACAAGGAATGGCTGAAACTGTTTAATCATTCCTGCAGAGTGAGAGCCTGTGTTCTTCAAATCTACTCAGTCATAGGCAGGATTTGTGTAAACACAGCTCATTGGCCTTGCATTTCCCACACCTAAAGGAAGTGAATGACTGTATTGAATTCTATTTTTTCCCCTTGTTTGTTGCTTCATTACATGGAGCTTGGATCAAAGCCTACGTTTAATATAAATAAAAGTTGATCTGCTAACATTTTATGAAAAAGATAATTAAATCCCAGAAAAGTAGCCATTCCTAAAACCTGAAAATTTTTCATTTTTCTGATAGACTGCCAGCAGCACTTTGTTTGGATTAGAATTAAATGTCTGCCACATTGGAAACTGTAAAACTCAATCTCAGAAGGTTTTTTTATAAATTTGATATAAGGTTTTAAGCAGCTCTTCTCAAATACTCGCTCTAGCAAAAAAACAAGTCTTTTCTACATAAAAATATGGTGAATTTATAAGCCAGTTACTTTCCACAAATTTGGGGAGGTGAGGAGGAGGAAAGAGAGACAGCCCAGGATAACCTGGTTTTCCTGGTGCAACTCCAGAGATTCACCAAGTCCTAGAATGAGGTGGTTTGTGAGAGAAAAAAAAATCAGAGGTGACAAAGTTTTTACCAAGCTCTAGTCACGGCAATGAGCCCAGCACACCCCAATGTATCTTAAGTGAGAATGAAGCAAGATGGACCATCACAGTCCTCCCTGGGAAGGGGTCTCCCTGGGATGGGAATATATACACTACCAAACGTAAAATAGATAGCTAGTGGGAAGCAGCCGCATGGCACAGGGAGATCAGCTCCGTGCTGTGTGACCACCTAGAGGGGTGGGATAGGGAGGGTGGGAGGGAGGGAGATGCAAGAGGGAAGAGATATGGGAACATATGTATATGTATAACTGATTCACTTTGTTATAAAGCAGAAACTAACATACCATTGTAAAGCAATTATACTCCAATAAAGATAAAAAAAAAAAAAAGAACATCATGATCACCAGGTCTTTCACTTATGGAGAGTTGGCCACATACCAGGTCTTGCTAAACACTTCCTCAGAGATTAACTAACTCTCAAGACCCATACGAGACACAGGTCAGATTCTACTTCACAGCACCAGAAGCCAGAATAGAGTAGAGAAGGGTTTATCCCTTCCAGCTCCCCAGTGTGAAGTAGATCCCTAGTCATTCTCAGTTCCATTGCCCTGTTTTATTATTTTTTTCATTACATCTATCTCTATCTGAAATTATTTAATGTATTTGTTTGCTTCTGTGTTCCCAGGCGATGCTTAATAAATATGTATCGAGTGAATGAATGAACTTGCCCAAGGTCCCACAGCTGTTGGTACCCAGGCTAAAATTTGAACTCTGGTCTATTCAAATCCAAAGATAACTACATATTTAATGTTTTGTTTGTTTGTTTGTTTGTTAATTTAAAAAGAACTACTTAGATACTTACTAATGAAATGATACGATGTCTGGGAGATGCTTCAAAATAATACAGGAGGTGGAGGTTGCATGTAACTGAAACAAAACTGACCTTGTGTTGATAGTTGTTGGACCTGGGTGGTGAATAGGTACAGGTTTACTGCAGTGTTCTCTCTGCCTTAGCAGAGGCTTGAAATTTTCCATTATAAGATGTTTAATTCAAAGAGAACTTCAACACTCATTTCATATTTCTGTTCTTTCTTCTCCTACCTCAGTCTTTGCTGTTACCAGTCTAAATTTCATTCTCCTTCTCATCTTATGCTATCTAAACAATTTCCATTTCCCTTACTGCCTTTTCCTCCCATTTCTTTGACTTACATACAGTAGACAAAAAATTTTATTTTCCCCTGAACACTTCTACATACCAAATATTGCCATATCCTCAATTCTGGCCATTAATAAAAAGGCAGGAATTTCATTCCAAAACTGTATATGTGCAAATTAGAAAATTTATGTACAACTTTAATATAATCATTAAATAATGATTTCACATAAAATTTAAAATTCATGTATGCAAAAAAAATTGCAACACAGGACATCTGACTCATTGTTATTTAAACTACTAAGTATAACTTATATCATTTTTTACTAAGTGTTCTCCTACTCAAAGAAATTATAGGAAATAAGACTAGCTTTAAACAACAAATAAAAGAGAAATGTATTTATTTATTTATGCTTTTATTCTTCTGTTCCCATCATATTTCTATCACTGTGACTGTGGCAAACATTATTGTTTTCTCAATCTATTTCCATTCTCTGGTGCTTTCTTGTCAGCCGAACCCAAATGTTGTTGGAGCAGTGATGTGTCTAGCCCCAGGTGAGATGTTCACTCTCTCACTCACTCTCACATCTAAAATAGCCTTGTAAAGCCATTGGCCAATGAGATATACATGAAAGTCCACTCACGTGCTAGGAAAATTTTAGCATTTGTTAGAGAGGACAGAAGCAGTTGGCTCGTCCTTCCCCCACACTGTGTGCACGCACACACACACGCACACGCACACACACATCTTCCCTCCTTGAATGTAGATGTGATGACTGGAGCTACAGCAACCACTGTGCAACTATGAGGATGGCATCCAACAAGCATAGGATGATAGAGTGGAAGGAGGTAAAAAAACCTGTGCATCTAATGTCATCACAGAGCATCTTAGTCAATGCCAGCAACCATCTACCTTTGGACATCTGCTCGAATTTTTTAAGCCAGGTCTTTCAATAGTTGTAGCCAGATACATTCCTAACTGATATAGTCATCCTTGCTGAAAATCTTCAACTGCAGATTAATATTAATACATTTCATAAAGAAAATGAGATTTTAAAATAAGGAAGATCCTAAAATAGATGCTACTTACAGACATACAAGATCATGATTTTGCTCAGATCATAGGGTTTACTCAGTGGCTTCAGTTAACACCTCAGGCTTGAGGTTCTGTGCATATTTAAAAATAAATACACAAGCTTCCATTCACTCAAAGGACTGTCTCATTCAGAATCCAGTTTAGGGTACTAATCTAAACAGTGGATGATATGAGGCACTGTGTATTTTGCCATAAGTAAAATTACTTATTGTGGAAAAAAAAATGTAGCACAATGTTTCCACTGTCCACTCCTGGTCTCTTCATATCTCTATTTAGTTTTATGACAATCAAAAACAGTTCCAGGTTCATGATCTTTTCCCCTCTTGGAGTACATTTTTTTTTTTTTTCTATCTTCTCACCCTGACTTCCACCCACTAACACACCATCTCCAATTCCTAATTCCTTCCCCCCTCCCGGAAATAATTGTTGGACTTTATGGCCATCCTATAGCAATTATTAGACCCTTTCGTTTGCCCAGCAAAAATTCGTTGAGCACCTACTATGTGCCACATGCAGTGTGAGGAGCTGGGAGTATACTGGTGAATCTAGTGGTCTAGAGAAACTCAGCTTCTCTCTTAAATGTCATCTCAGTATAACTACTCATGCACTGTATCTTATTTTTATGTGGTTGAAACTAATGTATATGAAGAAAGCACAATTTCTTAAATAGTTTAAAGCTTGATATTCCTGACTTGCTATTTCAAATGAATAATTTGTTAGTGACCTTTAGATGCTTTAATAGGGTGACAAGACTACTTGGGCAAGAATAAAAATGGTTTGTATGTTTTAAAAAGTACTGAAAAGAAAAAAATGTTTGAGCATTTGGGTTTCCTCAGAGGTTATCAGCCACCTAGAAAAATTGACAGGTCTAGGCAATAAACACACTCACACATACCTATATGTGTTTTTTAAATATAGAATGTTAGACTTCAAGCAATCTTAGAGATTTGATGTATTGGGAAACTGGGTCCTAAAAAGGCTCAGTGACGTGCTCAAAATTAAAGAGCTAGTAGGTGCTTAAGATCCAATTATTTCACTCAGAAAGGAGGTTTACTACAGCAGAAGTTAATTAAATTAGATAGTATAGTAGAACAAGAGTCCTCAAATCATGGCTGGAAATCTGACTCTGATCCTCTGTTGAAAACAGACAATTATAGAGAAAGGAAATAGAACTCAATCTACTATGAAAGGCAGAGGGGCAGGTACAGTAGTCAGTATGAACCATGAGAAGAATCGGATGGACAGAGCTGCTCCCAGTTACTGACTTCATGGTTACAACATTTAAAGAAGTAAATGTAGGGCTTCCCTGGTGGCGCAGTGGTTGAGAGTCTGCCTGCCGATGCAGGGGACACGAGTTCGTGCCCAGGTCCAGGAGGATCCCACATGCCGCGGAGCAGCTGCGCCCGTGAGCCATGGCCTCTGGGCCTGTGCGTCTGGACCCTGTGCTCCGCAATGGGAGAGGCCACAACAGTGAGAGGCCCGTGTACCGCAAAAAAAAAGAAGTAAATGTAATATTTTTTCTGGTAAGGGAAGGTGCTTTGTTTTAAAAGCTTACCGAGGATGGGGGAGACGGAATTCTGCCACAAATGTGGCTGAATAGTCTTTGAATCTGGGAAGCAAATCCAGCTGATGTGTAACTTTAATGTAAGAAAATGTCAGAAGCTTGATGGGGAAAGTGAGTGATAAGAGTTGAGACTAACGAGAGGTTACAAATTTGTTCCTAGGTGGCATTATTTTTTTAATCATTCTCCATGTGATTATCACTGCTTTGCAACATAAGCATGATGTCTGTGAGGGACCATCCATGGAGGGTCTCAAGATGGACATTCATAGATCTTATGGAGTCTGTGTGTTTTGAGGAGAGAGGGTTCTTCATTTCATCAGATTCTCAGAGAAATCTCTGACTCTAAAAAGACCAAGGATTCTATTAATAAACTTTGTGACTCCAAACATGGATTGAAACGTGGTCAATGCATAAACGAGGCCAATGCACATGAGGGCTTCTCCCAGCTTCTCTTGCTCAAGGTGACCAATGATGTATGCCAAGCAAGTAGAAAAGAAATGCACATTTCACTGATGTTATTACCTTTCCCTAAGGGTAGGGCAAAAAGGTGAAAAAAATTAAGTTGTCAACAGGTACAATTTTGTACTTACTTGTAAGACAGTGAAAGTGTAGACAAAATGTAGCGTAGAAAGTGTAGATAAAATCACTATTTTGTCCATTACCAGCACTTCCTCTTCGCAGTACCGTTCCTCAGCCTGGTCCCAGTTGCCCAGGGTAATGTGAGAAAGCGTGTGGAAACCGTGATTAATGGTTCTTACTTATCTCCTATTAAAATGCCTAGCAGTCTTTGAATATAGGTGCCTGAAGATTTTAAATTTATTAATTTATTTTTCTTAGAATCAGTGTGTCCTGATGCTAAATTGCTTTAGCACTTTGCAAAAATTCTATAAAACTAATTTATGAAGTAAGTTTTCTGGCTATGCATGACCTGGACATTTCTCTATAAAATATTCAACTTTTTTATGTATTTATTTTATTTATTTATGTTTGGCTGCATTGGGTCTTCGCCACTGCATGTGGGCTTTCTCTAGTTGTGGCGAGCAGGGACCACTCTTCACTGCGGTGTGCGGGCTCCTCATTCTGGTGGCTTTTCTTGTTGCGGACCACGGGTTCTAGGCACGTGGGCTGAGTAGTTGTGGCTCGCGGGCTCTAGAGCGCAGGCTCAGTAATTGTGGCTCAAGGCCCCAGTTGCTGCGCAGCATGTGGGATCTTCCCAGACCAGGGCTCGAACTCATGTCCCCTGTATTGGCAGGCGGATTCTTAACCACTGTGCCACCAGGGAAGTCCCTCAACTATTTTTTGTCTTAACTCATTGCTTTTGTTTTTCCATGTATATGAATCCTTTCCCAAATTGGCAATTTTCTTCTACCTCCTTCATTTCAATATTGTGCTTTTTAACTGTGCCATGGGATTGCTTAGCATTATGCTGTCAGCGGTTCACAGGAAAAGAGTATATTTGATTTTAAACAGGATGAAAATGACATCTTTCATACTTCTGTTTAGTTTGTGAGAAGGCAAATATATAAATACAATGAATGCTAAGTAAAATTAATCAATTCAACATTTATTGTGTACCCACAAGGTACCAGGAGCTGTGGATTAACAATAACATTGAGAAGAACAAGTGTTTATCAGTGGGTGTTCTCTGCCAGGCTCCGCAATGTGTACTTAACATCGACTCTGATTCATCACCACCACGCTACGAGGGAGGTATTATTTTTAAGCTTCATTTTACAGGTGGGAAAACTGAGGCAGCTAGTAACTGATAGAGCTGGGACTTGGCTCAGGGAACTCTACCTAAAGCCTGTGTGTTTAAACACCTGACCTTCACTGTCTTGTGCGGGGTACAGAACAAAAAACAGACAAATGGAGCTAAAAAAAAACAAAAAAAAAACATTTTTTTATTTAAATTTTCTAGAAAGTAGCCCAGTATCATGAAGACAATTTTAAGACATATTATCACTGTACCTCTCATATTTTTTTAAATTAATATGACATAGAAAGAAAGCAAATGATGAGCCTTAAAACTTTTTTTCTATATGTTACATGTCATACTACACTCAACTCCTTATTTATTAAATCAAGCTTTAAAATAATACCTGGAATCTTGTTAATCACTCATAAATTCCTGTGCTGGGGTGTCCATATTCTTATATACACTTTCTTAATAGTGAGAAAGCAAGAAATCTAGGTAATGCATCTTCCACTGCCAAATGATCATTGAGGGCAGCAAAGAATTGAGAATATGAAAATTCATAGGGGAGATCTTTAAGAAAGAAGCACAACCACTAGAGGAAAAAAAAGAAAAACAAACAAACAAAAAATAGTGTGTTTCCCTTCCTCACCTCCAGCCACTCTCTGTTTTTCCTACGAGATGTGGATGGTGGACATCTCTCCTTGGTCTGTGGCATTAATGCAGCTCTCCACTTCTGAACTCTGGCTGAGTGCCACGTGGGAGAGCCAGGACACCTCACCAAGGGATAGGCTTGCCAGGTGTACTGACTGATAAGAGGAAAGTAAACAACATCTATTATGAAAGGAAGCTTGCTGTGACAAGGTTTTGGCCCACGTTCACTAAACAATGATGTTTAAAGAGTCAAAACAATTTTTGCATGAATTTTCATTTCTCCTGGATTTTCCAAATATGTCCTCGGAGGTTCATCCACTACCCGTGCTGACAAGAACCAACCACGTGCCCAGTGGGTGGAGGTGAGTGCTTAGGGCAGAAAGGGGGGCCTTGGGTTCACAGATACCTTCCTCTCGGCCACCATCCGGGAATTCACACCAGATGAAAGACTATTCCTATGCCCTAAAGCTTTCTGTCTTTGGGGGTCTTCAGGTTACATTCAAATATCCCCAAAGACACAGCGAGCCCTAGAATATAGTCATGAAAATTGTTTATCCAAGAGTCTGGATACTAGAGAAAATCACAAAGTTGTTTACAAAGGACTTTCGTTAGTGATGACTCAATTTATTAATCATGACGTCATAATAATTTTTTAAACATTTGTTGTAAATGTGAGGCAATGTGTGAAGTTGCCTGGCTGCAAATTACAGTTGGCGGCATCAATACAGACTCACCCATACCACCACAGACATGGTAACATGGATTATAAAGGATATATCACAACTGAATCCATCAGGGGTTTCATCTGAAAAAAATCACATACATTTCATGGAACAAAAATTATTACTTCTGAGGAGATTCTATTCAAAAGGAACAGGCTAAAGAGACATTTGGAAAGGAAAGTGTAGCAAGAATATGAAAGTAACATTGATGGACATTTTCTCAAAAGCTACCTCGTTATTTTTATGTATCATTTGGGATCCTTTTACAACTCAAAATATTTTAGGCAAAAAAAAAAAAAAAAAGGGAATGCGTTGGCATACATAACTGTAAAATCCAGGGAGTATGGAAGTCCAGAAAACCGCAGGTATGACTAGGTTTAGGCACTCAAGTGATTCTATCAAGAACCTCTCTATTACTCTCAGCTCATTTATCCTTCTTTGGCTCTATTCTCAGGCAGGTCTCCCTCTAATCATACTAAAGACAGCTTCCAACTAGTCTCCTACCAGTTTAACAACAACTACAGAAATAGGATGCCTCTCTCCCAGTGATACAAGAAAATAGGAGCTGGATCTCATTGGCCTATTTTGGGTCATGTGACCAGCCCAAAGCCAATCACTGTGGACCATTATGAGACTGTTCTCATCGACTGGGTGTGGGTATCTGAGGACCCAAGCAATGGGATCAGCCTCACTTTCACCTGTGTAGTAGTTCTCTGCCATAACTAAGTACCACAGACTGGTACTTAGGTTTAAACAGCAGAATGGTTTAAACAGCAGAAATTTATTTCTCACAGTTCTGGAGGCTGAGAAGTTCAAGGCCAAGTTGTCAGCAGGGTTGGTTTCTTTTGTGACCTCTTCTCCTTGGCTTGTAGATGGTCATCTCCTTCCAGTGCTTTTATATGATCTTCTCTGTGTGTGTCTGTGTCCTAATCTCCTCTTCTCATGAAGACACCAGTCATATAAGGGTCACCCATTTGACCTCATATTCTCTTAGTCACCTCTTTAAAGGCCCTATCTCCAAACATAGGCACATTCTGGGGTACTAAGAATTAGGATTTCAACATATGAATTGGCTGGGGATGGGAGCACACTTCAGCCTTATAAATTTAATTTTCTAAGAAAATTTTGAGGCTGTTATCAGAAGAAAGGGAAATCAGTGCTGTGCAGGCACCAACAACCTGTCTGCTAAACTCTTCCAGTCTCTGCAGACCCTGTCCCAGCAAAGCCTGCCATGAATTTGCTACAATTCGATTTGAGACGCCAGTATTTCCAAGTCCTTCAGGAATGCCTCCACTTGGAAAGTTACCACCCTGGTTAAGAGTACTGGAAAAGAATTGTAATGCTTTCAAGCCATGTTCCCTAAGTGTGTTCCGTTAAATGTTGGATGACTGGGGATTTAGATAGATGTTATTTGGGGAAAAAAAACTTTTGTTTTAGAAATTCTCAAACTCAAATTAGCCAAGTTTCTAGACCACAGAACTTTCCAGAGCCTTTCAATATGTTAATAACTATTGTGAATCCCCAGGTATGAGTATATTGTCTGCAACATTCATCATTCTTCCAAACACACATTAGGGAATGCTTCCTTATAAAATTGCCAGCCACATAGTTGGACTTAAAAACTAAGTTTTGAGTTGGGGGTAGAGATAAGGCAAGGAAATGTCTGGACATCTGAAAATGGACTTTTGCCAGTTCTAGAGAGCTTCAGCCTAGTCTGGCATGCTAACCAACTCAACTTCAGCTGACAGGTAGTGGAAAGTTTAGAGCTGAAAGAAAGCTACTGAGGCTGGCTGCAGCGAGGAAAAGTAATCAGGGCAGAGGGGAAGGAAGAGAAGCTATCGTCCAAGTCACCAAATTCAAGAGCTATAGCAAGATCAAGAGTGAACTGGGTGGCTTAATTTATAAGGAGCCAATCTATCTGGTCATGGTTGGTGGGGAGAGGCCCACAGTAAGATTTCCTTAACATTGTTTTAGTGTCTGGGTCATGAACAAGGGAGATTCATCTTAGCTGATGGGATGGATATTGGAATCTGGGACTATTCCAGAGGAGGAATAACCCACTGGCCTAGGCAAGGGGTGAAGATCCAAGTTCCAGTTCCAGAACCAGAGTGGGAGCCAGGAGCCAGGGATCTAGGTAGAAAGCAGTGGCACAACCTGACCATGCTCAGTAGAAGTCTAACTTGGGGTGACATGGGACTGATATTCACATAGTTTTCAAGATTCCAGATCCATCCAAGGGAGCAGCAGATTTGGGGCAAATTTACTAGCAGGGAAAGACTACCCAGTGCCATCAGACAACCAAGTTGACTGTTTCTCTCACCTTCTCAGCTTTAACTGCTGTAACTATCCCCCTTTCCATGTTTTACTTGGGTAAATCCAGTGATTATTTATTTATTTATTTATTTGGGTGCATCAAATCTTAGTTGCGGCACGCGGGATATTTCATTTTGGTGGGCAGGCTCTCAAGTTGTGGTGCACGGGCTCTAGAGCGCATGGGCTTAGTTGCCCCGGCATGTGGGATCTTAGTTCCCCCACCAGGGATCGAACTCAGGTCCCCTGCATTGGAAGGCAGATTCTTAACCACTGGACCACCAAGGAAGTCCCCAGTTGATTATTTAAGATCCAGCTCAGGCAAGACCTCCTCGGAGAAGACATTCCTGCCCTCCATCACCTCCTTCTATCACCTCCCAGGCTGGGTTAGGTGCACTTCCTTCACATTCCATGGAACCTTGGTATAACACTCCAGCATTGGACCATGCCGGACCCAGAGACATGTGTGTGTGTCTATCTTCCACTGGGATGTGGTAGGAGCACAATAAATGTCTGTAGAACTCGACTGACCTGCGACAGTGAGGTACACACAGAGTTAATTGACTATCGCATCCACTCAGAATTAAGCTTAGCTTGTTACATTTACTTTCTACTTGTAAATGTTGAAAGGATACCCCTTCACATATAATTCTCCTGCCATTTGACCTCTAAATAAAATTGAGCACACAGTGTCAAGGGGGCTAAGGCATCTTTCTGACACATGGTAATTACCTTTAAAAGTATACCTCCCAACGAATCCCCTAAAAAACACCACAGCTCAGATTCTGGCAGCATTCATAAATCACCAGCTCTGGACCCTCAGAAGTTTAGGAAGTTAGCAAGGATACTTGACAGAATTACTGCTTTTATTAATGCCTTGGGCTTGGATTATTTATTTAAGATTACTAGGATCAGAAAACATGCGCTCCAATCAAGCCTTCACCTAAATCACAACGAATGAGAGGTACAAAGTCCCCTCAAGATAGCAACATCTCACTATTTTCTGCTGTTGGGAAGAAGTTCTCCAAGGGATATGGGAGGTGGTTAAACTCCAGGGAGAAGGAGCATGATTAAAAGTATCTTTTCCATTCCAAGTGCTATAAATATTAAACACATGTTTTGCAGTTCAATTGTTTTAGAAAATTTTCCAATGTGACCTTTATAAATATTTGTATATCCCTCCCACCCCAAGCAGTAACTGGCTGCTGGATGGAAGCCCCTGGGGAGAGCTAATGAGGAAGTGCTTCCAGTGCACGAACTATGCCCTGAGAGCAAGAGTGACCCTGTAAGGAAGTGTGTTACCTCTTCCAGGTCACGAGGCTTCCAATTAGACTCCAATTACTAGAACATGAAATTATTCCATGTGACCTGAAAAGAAAATAAAGCTTTTCAAAGTTGGAACCTCAGTGGGAAAGGGCTTCAGAAATGGCCTAGTGCGAAGCCCGTTTTATAAAAGAAGGACAGGAGGCAGAGAGCTGAGGAAAGCAGTCCAGGGTCCTGCAGCACACCTCCACCTCCAGCCAGGTGAGTTACTATTGACTACGTCTTTCAAGACCTCACAAGTTTGGTTGCTTTCCTTTTGCCTCTCCCTCTCTGTCCTCCACTCTGGGTTCTCTTCCTCTGTCTAAAAAAATTGGGGGGTTGTGCAGTATCTATCGCCTCTCTCTCTCCTACCACCACGCTGTCCCCCAACAAATCAAACCACCACCACTTTCCACCTGTGCCTTCAGATATGCCTTTCTTCTGCCTGCAATGCTCTTCTTTCCGTGGGAAGACTGACAAACCTCTTCTCGGCTTTAAAGCCCAGCTACACATGCGCCTGGCTTTCCCTGGCAGACTAGCTGTTATCGGTCTTGTGTTATCATAGCCATGACCTCTATACGTTGTAGTACAGTGCTTAGGGCGTTGATCCTTACCTGTCTCCTGGACTAAACAGTGGCCACACGACACATCCTCAGTCACTTGCCAATCTCCTACACTCCCTCACTTCAGTTTCCGCTTCAACTCTCCTCTGAGAAAACCCAAATCCATATTTCCCAGGCCACTCTCACTGTATAATCTAAATCTCTGCTAAATGTTCCGCCAGCATCACAAACCCAACATTCCCAAGACAGTAGCCATAGTTTCCCTTGCCCAACCATCCACCAGCCCAAAATCTACTCCTGACCCTCACCTGCACATCTCTGTGAATGCCATTACTATCCTGTCGGTGACCCAGATTAAAAACCCAAGGTTCTTGGGCTTCTCTGGTGGCGCAGTGGTTGAGAGTCCGCCTGCCGATGCAGGGGACACGGGTTCCTGCCCCGGTCCGGGAAGATCCCACATGCCACAGAGCGGCTGGGCCCGTGAGCCATGGCCGCTGAGCCCGCGTGTCCGGAGCCTGGGCTCCACAACGGGAGAGGCCACAACAGTGAGAGGCCCGCGTACCGCAAAAACAAACAAACAACAAAAAAAAAAAAAACACGTTACTTCGAGTTACTACTCACAAATTCATCTGAAAAGGATCATATTAATGCTGCCCTTAAAGGACTTCCTGTTAAACAGTTTGGTAACTAGACTGGGGGAAGATTGGGAGGTAACATCATGGCAGTTTGAGGGTAAACCCTATAAGCATGACTCAAAAGTCCATATACACGGAGCAACTCAAGTAAGAAATTGGATGGTGCTAAACTCCATTGGCTAAGTCAGACACCAAGGGCCAAGCTCTTTATAAGTTGTTTTTGGTGTAAATGTGGTGCTTTCCCAAGGGTCTAGGAGCAGGAAAACATGGAAATTCTCCATTTGTGGGTTTGCAATCATTACTTAATTTGTACATGCAAATGTAGGTTTGGTAGTGTATAGAAAGAAACAGACAAAAAGAGACAAGCAAAGCTGATGTTAAAACTTCCTCCTTAATATCCATCTACTTTGTTTAAGTTTTTAATTGGGTGAATGAAAATAATATTGTCTAATCATACCCAGGAAAACTGGTGTGTAATAGAAACAGAATTAAGTATGGTGTAAAATTCAGAAGGTCTGTAGTCTGATATAAGGCAAAACAAAGCTAAGGATCATGTGCTTCTTTTTAGGGTGACCAAAATAAATAAAAAAGATGAAAATGATTTCTGGAAGGTAAGATTTTAGATTTGGTCCAATTTCTAGACTTAAATAATCTTCCTACTTATCGTGCACATCTGTGCCCATAGTATGTATTATGCCTGTTTTCTTATTTAAAATCTAAACTTAAAGGCAATCTCCCCAAGGACATACTAGGTTAAAAATCATTTTAAGGACACCTAAAAGATTTATCTTAAAGACTCTGAGACGTATCTACATCCCTAGAGGCTAAACAAGGCTGAGATCTGACCTTAAAAAAAACCTAACCCAAAAGAACAAAAGCATTGTTACGCCAGGAGAAATATATTTTGTAACAATATTTTATAACAACATAACAGCAAACGAGTGACTGAAACTTCTTAATAGCGATACTTATGCACATATGTGTTTATCAGAACTGAATCTAGACCCTTCATTTCATTACCTTCAATATGCAGGGCCATGTACAAATCCAGGTGCCATAGAGATACAGAAAGAATTTCCATTTTTGCTCACTCCTTTATCCTAAAATATAATACAGGCAAATACTTTCAAAATGTATTAGGATTTCTATTGAGAGAGTTTGCAAAGCAACCTGTCATCCATTTGTATTTTAATTTTTTTTAAATGTGAGATAACTATGCTATTCCTGGCATCTTGTATGGCTGAGTGGAGAATATGGCCTTTCCCTCTTTTCCTCAAGTCTCTACAGGGTCCAAGCTCCAATCTCAATGAAGCAGTTGTACCAAGTGAACCCCTTACTTTGGGCTGGAACTTCAAATAACCAGGGGTCCATAAGCACTGCCAAAACCCCTGCTGATGTTTTACATCATACGAGTTAGTTGAGATTTCAAGACTACAAGGGCCTGTTAGATTTCCCATGAATAGAAGAAGAACTTTCCATCAAATAGGGATCCTGAAAAGTAACCTGGTCCCTACATCATAACCAGAAGGAAGAGAGACCCACTCTGTCCAAGTATCCTCGGGAAGCTGTGGCAATCACCGCAGAGCACAAAACTCTAAATATAAATTAACAAATACCATGACAACATCTGAGTCTAGTCTTTCGATAGATGCATGAATTCCCTAGACAACATTTCCAAACAGGTGGTCTGGAGTTAAGTTCAGCATTTCCAATAATGATTTACCAAAAAAGTGATTTTTAATTTTCAGAAGGAGAATTACAATACCTTCCATTTATAATACACTTTAGAAGAAACTCTTCTCAAAGTGTCATCTATGGACCCCAACGAGTCCCTGAAGCTTCTTCAGGGGGTATTGGGGTTCAAAACCACTTTCACAATAGAAGATGTTGTTTTCTCATTTCACTTGTTGACATTTGCACCGATGGTGCAAAAATTATGGGTAAAACTGTTGACCATTTAACACAGACCCAGGAATAGCACCAAACTGAACGAGCAATCATCGGTTTCTTCCTACCCTTGACTCACAGGGAAAAAAAAAAAGCTAGTTTTACTTAATGGCCTTGATGAAGCAATAAGAATGAACTTATGGGCTTCCCTGGTGGTGCAGTGGTTGAGAATCTGCCTGCCAATGCAGGGGACACGGGTTCGAGCCCTGGTCTGGGAAGATCCCACATGCCACGGAGCAACTGGGCCCATGAGCCACAGCTACTGAGCCTGCGCGTCTGGAGCCTGTGCTCCGCAACAAGAGAGGTCGCGACAGTGAGAGGCCTGCGCACCGCGATGAAGAGTGGCCCCCGCTCGCCACAATTAGAGAAAGTCCTCGCACAGAAGCGAAGACCCAACACAGCCAAAAGTAAATAAATTTATATAAAAAAAAGAACGAACTTACATCTGAACTCTTGCACACACATTTTTTAAATATTCTGTTTGATAAAATGGGAGGTGCTCATAAAGTACTCCTGCTGCATGCCTTGAGGAAAAGCACTTGTACAGTCATCTGAGTTACAAGCTGAAATAGTGGCTATCTTCATGGAACGCTATTTTTACTTAGAAGAATGACTGACAGGCTCACTTTGGCTATTCAGCTTTGACTACTTGGCAGAAATATTTCAAAAATCAACTAAGCGAGTCTGTTAGTTCAAGGTAAATGCCTGGCAGTATTTGTTGCCAAAGATAAAATTCAAGAGAATCGAGGGCTGTGCTAAGGAGATTGCATTTTGGAATAAACTGTGATGCCCTTGCTAGTGGAGACCATGAATTCCAATTATAAATCTGCCACCAGAAGCTTCCTTCACAAGTGGAGGCTTGCCCAAACCATGTGGATTAACCCAGGACATTTTGCGCTCAGCTCTGCTGTTGGCAAAACATTTCCCCTGCTCTAGGTACATGAGCTACAAGTCTCCAATTTCCTGGACCTATTCAGATACCCATTTGGTGTTGCCAGGGATGCATTCAATACAGCTCAGCAGAAGCTTCCCTTCTCCCAGCCAGCAAGGCCTGACAGCGCGGTCCTGTCTACAGCTGAAAGGGGCCCTGGCTCACTGAAAAAAAAAAAAACAAACAGGAGACTCTGTACCCCGTTTTTATTACCATCTCATTATATGGTTATAACCACCCTCACCACCACCAAAGGCTCGGGGCTGAGAGTGCAGAAACTTCCCCAACTTTCTTTGGATTGATTTTCCCCAGGGGACCTGTCATTCTACACCACCAACATTAAAGCTAATTCCTAAATGTTGGCTTCAATGAGCAAGAAATAAGGCAGAAGAGAGATCAGGAGGAGAGAAAAATCTCTTTAACCAAAAAAATACATAAGCCAGAGAAAAACAGCAGGTTTTGTTTTGCTCGTGTTGTCTGGGTTTTTAGGTGTTTGTTTCATTTTTTCTTGTTTGGTTTTAATGTTCTGGATACTAAAGAAAAAGGAAACAGAAAATGACATAAACCAGAGAACAGTTTAGAGATTCCTCAGGAATAGGGACTGAACAGTCAGTGATTGGGAAATTTAAGACAATTTAATAATAATAACCCAAGGGTCTAGAAGATCACTGTCCTGTAGAAACATTATGCAAGCCACATACATAATTTTAACTTTCCCAGGAGCCACTTTTTTAAAGAGGAGAGTGAAATAGATAAAATTAATTTTAATAATACATTTTATTTAACCCAATATATCGAAGATATTATCTCAATAAAAAATCAATATAAAATATTAATTAGTTTACATTATTTTTTCACACAATGTATTAGTCTGCTCAGGCTGCCATAACAAAATGCCACAGACTGGGTGGCTTAAACAACAGAAGTTTATTTTCTCATAGTCCTGGAGGCTTGAAGTCCAAGATGAGGGTGCAGCATGGTAGGGTTCTGGTGAGAGCCCCCTTCATGGCTTGCAGACGGCCACCTCACTGAGTCCTCCCACAGCCAAGTGAGAAAGCAAGCTTCCTGGTCATCAGGCTTTCACCCTATGACCTCATTCAATCTTAATTACTTCCTTACTCCAAATGTGATCCCATGTGCAGTTAGGACTTCAACATATGAATTTGGGGGTGGGAGGACACCATTCCATCCATAGCTTATTAAGTCTTCAAAATCTGGTGTGTACTGTACACTTGCTGCAATCTCAATTCAGCCTAACCACATTTCAAGGGTCCATCAGCCACATGAGGATACTGGCTTCTGTATTGGACAGCACAGAGGTCAGTAAATGGCTGTTGGCTTTACAAGTCAGAGCAACACTCCCATCGAGAGCTCCAGAGCTTGATCTTTGGGTGAAAGGCGGTTATTCCAGGAAGAAGCCTGACCATTGGCCAACACAGCCCCAGCCAGAAGGCAAGGTTCACTTGGGGGCCAGAGGGGAAACTCACCTCATGCAGCTCAAGGCATATTATTAGTCTTGAGAAACCAACTGTCAGAGTCTGCAGTTTGGTGATGACATTGAGGGTTCCCCATTCAGCCAGAGCCTAATGGAATCTCTCCTCAGCTAGGAAAACAGTGGCAAGATTCCTGGAGATGGCTCTCATACAAGACATGTTCACACTCTCCTACCTCCCTGCTCAGCTGCAAGCTCCCCAGCACTCTGTGTCCATGGACTTGGGGGGTGGAAAGATTTCTCTGGTGACAGGTCTCTGTGGGGGAACTGGTATGCTTGGTGTTCTTGATCTGCAAACATAAACAATATAGCAAGCACACCAAATCCAGCCATGTGACATTCTGTTCTACCAAAACTGTAGGCAAACTGAAAACAGACAAAAAGGTGATGAAATAAGGAAACAATCACTTAAGAAACAAAATTCCCTTGATTTCCATGGGATAACAGCAAACAATGAAGCAATCAATCCATCACTAACTTTCAGCAGAATAAATTAATGTCCTTTTTAGTATAAAACTACACCTGAAACAAGAACAGGTTATATGAACGGATAGCATGTATAACTGACCGATACCAAAAATGCAAAAATAACCAAGAAAGAGTTTTAATTCATTAAGAAAATTGTTGTGGCTCGTTGAGCAGCTGACACAGTCTGTAAAGTGTTCTCCATTTGCTTGGTAATTTTTAATCCTACACCTGACTTTTACGGGCATTCTTTCCCCATGGTTGTAGTAACTCCCAGAGACTCAGCAGGGCTGTAAGTGGCCTGAGGCAAAGTTGTGACTGTGTATGACTGCAGCTCCCCTCTCTCATGCCTTTCCAGGTCCCCACTGCTTTCCAGGCTCCTGGTCTGCCCCATCCAGGAAGGACAACCCATCAGGCACATTTGCATTGGTACTCAAACTGAGGTAGGAGATAGATGGGCCCCTGGGCTGGACAGCTGGTGTTCGTCAAGTGAAGTAAAATTGGAGCTTTGGTCTCACCCAGACACTCCAAGGACAAAGCTAATGGCAGAAGCTGAGCTCTGCTAAAGTGAAGAGATAAGACGCCCACTCCTGAGGTCAAGGAAAACTTCCCTGCCTGCAAATGCATAAGAAGGCTCCTTGGGGCTCAAAAAGGGAGGGGGCGCCACCCCCTAATAAGTGTGGACATGCACCCATAGGCCTCTGAGGTGGGATCCATCTTAGCAAAAAGTTATGCACGCATGTTGCAGAGGGTCCTGGGACCCGTCAGCTGTGAAAAAAGAAACCAGATGATTGGCCCAATGTAAAAAAGACCTGGAAGGACTGCCTTATATAAGTGATTTAAATCCCCTCTTTACTGCACTTCTCATTCAGGACGCCTGCACTTCTCTCTGGTTGTGTATTTCTGCCTTGCTTCTGACTTAAATAAATAAGCCGTTTCTCTGTGTGTTCTCCCATGTGTTGTGCTGTGTCTCTAATAATAAACTTTGTACCTGTTTTGCAGTTTCTGCCTCCCTGAAATATTTTTCACTTTCAAACGGGGTAAGGACCAGGGAACTTTGCTTCTAGCCTCTAGTCCCTGGTGGGCTAACAGCTAGGTTCAATCCCTGGGCAGGGATATAAGATCCTGCTTTGACACCGCTATCCCTCCGAGAACAGAACATTAGCAACTGCAGAGGTACCTGTTATTTTGCTATCCTGTATCCCTTTGTCCAATAACGTCCTTGCTTTTCTCTAGTGCCCCATCCCTTTCTCACTCTCTGCCTGTGGTTCAGATGGAGTTGACGCTACCCCCCAGAATCCAGGATTGACGTGTGACTTAGCTCCCTAGCAGCACATTGTATCCGTGGGCCTCAGTGACTGGCTGAGGAATGGGCATGTGGCCAAGTCAGCCAGACCAGCATGTCCCTCCAGGACTTCACCAAGAGCCACTGCTGGAGAAAGAAAGCACTGCTGTCCTTCTACTAGGGCTGCTGAGATGATCACCTTTCCACCATTTGGGGATAAGTCTGCCCGAATGAAAGGAGAAGAGAGACGGATTCAAGAAAGGGAGGGATGTGTCCTCTTGACATCATTTTAGCACCTGGTTCCAGTGATCCAGGGTTTTGATTAAGATAGTTTGGACTAGGTTTCCTGTCACTTGCAACCAGGAGTCTTAACAAATGGAATATCATACTAACGTAGCCCTTTAAGAACAGATCCAGCACCACCACCAGAAGAGGATAGCGCTTAAGCAAAGGAAAAAGACACCAGTGAATAAGTTCAGGCACCTCGAGCAAATTAGTGAAGCCAATAGTTATAGGCAGGAAGTTTTCCCATCATCCATACACATTCTAAACATATCACATAAGTAACAGCCTACATGGTTTCGGGGTAAAGCCAATTTTGTTGTTTTGCCTTCTCAGTCTACTGAGTTTTCATTTAGTAATTTAATCCCAGAGTAGAAACTATCTCAATATGTCAGATGCTTTTCATTAAAACAAGGCTAGGGGGCTTCCCTGGTGGCACAGTGGTTGAGAGTCCACCTGCCGATGCAGGGGACACGGGTTCGTGCCCCGGTCCGGGAAGATCCCACATGCCGCAGAGCGGCTGGGCCCGTGAGCCATGGCCGCTGAGCCTGAGCGTCCGGAGCCTGTGATCCGCAATGGGAGAGGCCACAACAGTGAGAGGCCCGTGTACTGCAAAAAAAAAAAAAAAAAAGAAAGAAAAAAAACAAGCCTAGGGCTGAGCTCTCACAACTATGAGATGAAACAGCCATTCCTTATTCGACTAAGGAATGAGAACATACTTTTTTTTCAAAAACAGTTGCATTTTACCCGTGGGTCACAGCAGTCGGCCCTAAAGGAGACAAAAAACGCAACTGTCCATCTACCCTTACTATTACCACCATTCATAAGTCATGCTGTAACTTACTATTACCACCACTAACACCCTGACCAAACAACATTACTCTCCGCCTTCTCTGGTTCCTCCTTGGTCACCAGAATTCTCTCTATACTCTCAACTCTTAGGCATCTAGGATAATGGGAATGGGATATTCTAGCATATTTGAAGGGGGCTAGAGCAGGATTCTTTTTTTAGTTCTTAATGGAAGAGCGTAAACTCAGAGACAGACAACAGAATTTAAGACTTATATTGTGTTTTCATTGAAAGTACGAATATCATCTACTCAACAGACCTTAGTTTAGTACCTGCTAGATGTCAGATGTTAGAACGAAATAAAGTCCTCGAGCTACCAACCCCTGCCCATAAGCATCTTTCAGGAATCCCACCCCTACTGACCCTCCCTCCATCACATGACTCCAGCTATCTTCCTCTGGGAATTTCAAAGAGACCTGAAAGGAATCCTGGAGGCACCTGAGAGTTTAGGGCTCCTCCAGTGATATCTATGAAATACCTGCCAGATGCAAGGCATTTTGTGCCCTACTTGGAGGCAAACTTCAGTTCCTTACTAATTCCCACAAGACTGGGGACTCTATCTCCAAATGTAAGGAGAACCCTGGTTTCCTTACACTTAGTTCCTTCTCTTAGCACTCTCACAAGGAGTACAGTCAAACCTATCACCCAGACTGTCAAGTGGAGGTGCGGGGACAGCAGTTAACAACAATAAAGCCATGGTCTCTTGGCTAATTTTAAAGAGTTTGGCATGATGGATCTTAAAGGAAAGATAATGGATTTTTAAAACCTATGATAAACCTATCTGTGGAGCCCCTAAAGATAGCATGGTTCAGTTTGCCTCAAATTTAGCAGATTTTTTCATTAGTGTTATTATGTAAAATGTGTTCATGGGTCACAAAAATGGGAGACAGGTATTTCGTTGTATTTTTAATAAAAACATACAGTAATACAAGTAAATAAATATGATAATACCATAAGCCCATGAGCAGTTAGTGATCACCTTGGCCTTCTTCCTTGGAAAACACCTACCATCTCCTCTGCTCTGTTTTTGTATGGGGTCCCTCCCTCTCCCACCATGTCAGTCACACCTCTGGATGGATGACCCTTCAATCCTCCAAACTCCAGCCCTACATTTTCAGCTGCCCACTGGGCAGCTCTGCTTAGTTGTCCTGCCTAGACCCCAAACTTGTCATATCCAAGAGGAAAGTCATTATCTTCCCATGTAAATCTGAGCCCCCTCTTATATTCCCCTGCTCCATTAATGTCATCAACATACATCACATTACCTGAGTTGATGTCACATTACCCCCCCACCTCCTCAAGTACCCACTACATTGAATCAGCCATCAAGTTGAGTTGCTTCTACCTTTGAAGTCAACTTGGGGTCTATTTCCTCCTTCTTTTGTTTTTCTCAAGACCCCCACCTCCCTCCTCTACAACTGAATTATCCTCCCAAGTATTAAAATTAATCTTCTCGGTAACAGCCTCTCTTTCATCCAATTAACCTTAGGCCAAGGTCACCTTTCTATAATATTTATCTACTCATTTTATTTTCCTGCTCCAAACCTTTTGGTAGAATCAGAATATTTAAAGTTCTTAGCATTGCTGTCTCTTCTGGGAAGCCTTCCTAGGTAGCCCCTCCCTCCCAGCACAGGATTAATACATCTTTGGTGGATCTAATATTTGATATGTTAATCTTCAATGATAGCTATCTTTGTGCCCATATTCTCTTCACCTTGAAATTGGAGACTTAGTCTGGTGCATCTTTGAATCCAAAATGCTTGGCAGAGAAACAAACAAAAGCATTAAACAATCTATATAGAATCCCTTGACATCCACAAACAGTCCCCAACGTGACTTTCCACCCTTCACCTCCTTCTGTTCCAGTAACATAAGGTGGCTTAGCCAGGCTCTTTGGGGGGCTTAGTCAGGCCAGCATACATAATTGAGTTTTAGGGTATGAATATGTGATGCAACAGAAAGAAAAATATCCTATGGAAATCAAACAATAGGGACCATGGCCCCATCAAGTCCTCCAGAGAATGGAGCTAGAAAGTGACTCTGGATCTAAGGCAGATCCAGACTTCAGCATCAATCTAAAGAATGCTAACTCTAGAGTCCTACAAGTGATGTGGCCCAACTTCCTACTGTGGATCTGTTATTGGTTCCACCTGGCTTCCTCACCCTCTGCATAGTTTTTCCTGCTACATAGTTTCTACTTCTTTATAACTTCAGCTTCTTCATAATATTACTTACTTACTCATAATGCCCTCTTCTACTCATGGTTTCTTCTGGTGTATACCTCCTCTCATTCTCACTTCCCAAACCTAACTGCCAGATTCTTTATTCCACAATGTAATTTCCCAAGATCGAACCCTAATCAACCCAGCTCTTTCCTGTTTATGCAGTTTTACAGACCAGGACATAGGACAGCTGTGGATCAGCCACCCGTCTCTGGTCCAACCAGCCTAGACAGTAGGGGCAGGGTCACGTGACAAAACACATGACTGCCTAGGTCTGCCCATCATTGTGAGTGAGATGCTCACCCTTAACTGAGGCTGGGGGTATGTCAGACACTCTCTATTTATGCAAAATGCCCAAGAACATCATACACCCCAAACACTATACCTACCCACTGACTCAAATTATTCCCCCAGTCAGAAAAGTCCTTCCATTTACCTTCTTCATTAAAATGTCATCCTTTTGGGCTTCCCTGGTGGCACAGTGGTTGAGAGTCCGCCTGCCGATGCAGGGGACACGGGTTCATGCCCCAGTCCGGGAGGATCCCACATGCCGCAGAGCGGCTGGGCCCGTGAGCCATGGCCGCTGAGCCTGCACGTCCGGAGCCTGTGCTCTGCAACGGGAAAGGCCACAACAGTGAGAGGCCCGTCTACAGCAAAAAAAAAAAAAGTCACCCTTTCTAAGACCCACATCAAATACTACTACTCTATGAAAACTTTCCCAGATTTCCTAATTGGTATCAAACTCTCCTTTTTCTGCAATTTCAAAACACTTAGTGCCTTGGTGCTTTTATTTTAGCATTTATCACACTCTGTCCTAGATGGTAATTGTTCACATATATTTTATTGTCCATCTGGATTGTAGATTTCTTAAAGGGCAGGCCCATTGCATTCATATTTTGTTTCCTACATTACACCTAAGACAGAGTTCTGAAAACAGTAATACTCAATAAAATGTACCAAATTGAATTTTAAATGGGTATTAAATTCTAAGGACAATTTAGAGATGACAGCTGCCCTGAAATATAATCAGCTATTGTCCCTGAATTCTTTTCACTAAGTACAAATTGTCCCTAAAATATATTCTATTTCTATTATAGTGTGTGTTGCACTGCAGACTTCAAGTCATTCTGCTTCCTCCAGACCACAGTCAATTCCGTCTCAGGTCCCTCCAGCTACGTTCATCCTGAGACCCAGGTATAGAGGCCTCGTTCTCTGAGCCTCAATTTCAGTTGCAACAACCCACTGTTAAGATCTCCAGGGCCTGGAGATCAGCTCATAGCTGCAGCCTCTATAAGTGCTTCTATTGCAGCAAACCTTGCTGAGACTCTGCTTCCTAAATTCAAAGTTTAGATTCGTTTAGAGTTCCAAAATCTTGTAAATGTGATTTGCCACAGACACAAACTTGAAAATCAAATGGACTTTGGCCCTTTCATGAAAGCCTGAAAGGGGCTTAATTTAGCTCAAAACTAATAAATCGTCCTGTTTCTTGTATGATGAGTAACATCCAGCAATTTGCATGACTAATTAAACAATCTGGAATTTGCTTTGAAGGCTAAGCCATTCTTCATAATTTTAAATTGCTAACTGTCTAAGCTGGAAATAATACTCCCAATTGTTCAGAAACTTTAAAAGAGCCTCAACCATTAGATAGAGCTTTCATAAAACAATTTAAGCATTTGCCAGTTTCCTACATCTAGAAATACCCAGAATTCTTGATAATTCAAGAAACTATTATCTAATTTGCGGATTTCCTGGTCTTCAGCTTCCTATTCTTTCTTGGGACTTGCTTTCACTCTCTGTGACCCCCTCAGGCAAGGACTGATTGGGAACAGAGAGTGAAGGTGAAAAGTTAAATAAAATTTTAAAACACACTATGTTATAGTCATCTGGTTCATCACGAAAGTTCACTCTTCCTTGGCCCTTTTTCACTAATAAAGTATATTCCACATCACATTTCATGCTGTGATCACACTGTCCTGATGGGCACATGATGTTCTCGGCCGACTACACCAAGTTCATGTCTCAGTAACTCCATTCCCAGAGTGCAAATCAAGCATTTTGTCTTTTTTTTTTTTTCCCTAAATAAAGTTGGGTGGGAAAGAGGTCTGAACCCAAAGGCTAATAAAGAGCTATCAAGAACTCAGGCTCTAGTTTTCCAGGTCATTTTTACCTTGGAAAACAGACCCATCATTTTTAAAAGATAAAGTCCAATTGTTGGCAAAGTAAAGCTGCAGTAGGAGAACTCAAGGATAAGGTCAAATACCTACCTGGAGGTTTCTACTTGAGGATTACTTTCTGAGACGGGCAACCTCAGCAGTTCTCAAGCACTGTGGGCTCAGTATCTCTTCACACTCTTAAAATTTATTAAAGATCCCAAAGAGCTTTTGTTTACAGAGTTTATTCCTATCAATATTTACCATATTAGAAATTTTAAAAGAAGATTAAAATTTTTATTTATTAAATCACTTAAAATAACTATAATGAATCCATTGCGTACTAACAAGTGTAACATAAATTTTATTAAAATGTTAATTCTTTGTTCCAAAATCAAAGAAAGTTTACCATGAAGAACATCTTTGTTCTACATTTTTTGAAAATCTATTTAATATCTGGCTTGATAGAAGACAGCTGGATTCTCATATCTGCTCTGCATTTAATTTGTTGTGCTGGATTATTTGGGTTGAAATAGCTGAGGAAAATCCAGCTTTCAACTGGAAGAGAAAGGACCTAGAAGATGCTCTGAAAGGCACACTTTGAGAACCACTTGGCCCAATGATACATCTAAAGCTGTAATACATCTCTCATTGTATAATTCAGATCCAGGCTTTCATGCTCTTACTTCTGCAAAGTATCCCTGATGGGCTATGGAACAGGCAGTCTTGAGTTTGAATGTTATTTCTATCACTTCTGTCTACAGACTCTTGGATATGATGCTTCATCTCATCTATTAGTAGAGTGGTTTGAAGGATTTCAAAATGCCTGATTTATAGTTGATATAGTAAGCAGTTTATAAATACTCATTTTCTACCTTTTTCCCTTTCCTTCTGTGATGGTTCACTTTATGTGTTAACTTGACTGGGTCACAGGGTGCCCAGATATCTGGTTAAACAGCATTTCTGGCTGTGTCTGTGAGGGTGTTTCCAGAAAAGAGATTACCATTGGAATTGGTGGACTGAGTAAAGGAGATGGCCCTCCCCAGTTTGGGTGGGCCTCAACCAACCTGTTGAGGGCCCACAGAGCAAAAGGCAGAAGAGGTTGAATTATCTCTCTCTGCTTGACTGCTTGAGCTGAGATAGTGCTTCTGTCCTTGGACTGGGACTTGCACTATCAGCTCTCCTGGTTCTCAGGCCTTGGGATCTGCACTGGAATTTATACCACCAGATTTCCTAGGTCTCCAGCTAGCAAACAGCAGATCATGGCAATTCTCATCTTCTGTAACCACATGAGCCAATTCCTTATGATAAATCTCACTCTAGGAGATATATATATCTAAACAGAATCAATGGAATATATATGTATATATTCCATTGGTATGTGGAATATATATATATATATATATATATATATATATATATATATATGTATATATATATATTCCTTTGGTTCTGTTTCTTTGGAGAATCCTAATACATCTTCTCTTTGCCTTTTTTTTTCCCCTCTGCTAATGTTCTGGTCACTAACAAAACATGGCCCTTGTCATGGGCATTAGCTTTACAGCAGACATTGGGCATCACTGCCCAATATCCATGCCCCTTCCTTCTGGTTACAGAGCGCCACCTTGGTGGTTTGGGTGGCATTGTCTCCAGGGGTAGGCTCAGTTCCAGCAGCTGACCATGTAGACTTACTTCAGTCAAAATAGGCCATCTGCCCAGCAAAATGATTCACTCAAAGATAACATGAACTCAGCAGAAGAAAAGTCTTCACTCTTCCTCTGCACTCACTAGTATGAAGATTGAGGCATAGGTTTCTGCCACCATCTTACTCCCATGAAAGGAGCCTGACTGTGCAGGTGGCTGGCACCCACCGAAAGCACAGCCAAGGAAGGAATCTTCTGTACATTACTTGAGTTCTAAAGCAAGCTTCACCCCAAGACACAACCTGCATGGGCTTCCAGGCCCAGTTCCATGAGCCAACACATTATCTTTCTGTTGAGGCTAGTTTGACTTGGATTGTCTATGACTTTCACCATGCAGAGTCCTAACTGATACACTTTTCAATACAAAATCTGTTCTGAGTTGTTTCAGTAGGATCTCCTAAACTCGGTATTTCAGTGAACAAACTTGGGCTAAGGCTGCTGTAACCATCCAGCCACTACTGACACCCACACATGGAAAAGACTATGAGATGAGATAGGGAAATCCCATCTTAATGACATTGTCTGAGCTGATAAAAACCCATCTTTGTCTGCTGTCCTGCATTCTTCAATTATGTGAGCCAATAAATTACCTTTATGCATTAGCTGATTTGGGTTTGGTTTTCTGTCACTCATAAACGAACGATTCCTAACCAAGGCACTGGGAATGGTGGGCACTCTCACATATGGTGGTGAATGATTTGCACAGTCATTAATGCCCCCAGCACCATGTAAAAATACCCCTGAAATATTGTCTTAAAAATCTTAATTTTTTAAAGGGTTGATAAATTTAGTTTCCTTAAAATAAAAAAACTTCTTCTCATGAATGGCTGTCATAAAGAAAATAAAATGACAAGTCTTCCCAGAGCAAATTTGACTTGGATGGAGAAGGTTAGACTTGCTGTGCTGAGTACTACTTGCTAATTACCAGGCCTTGGCTGACTTTTGAGGGGTATTAACCTTAGGATATTTTGAAAGGAGGCCAGAAGTGGGTAACTCCATGACACGGTGAGAAGACATGGCCATCAGAAGGGGAAGAAATCTGGGGAAGTGACAACTATGTTTAAAGGAGATTCAAAGGAAGTCTTTAGTGCCTGAGGAGAGATAAAGAAATGAGGGTATCCATGACATTGAGTAAATAATGATTTATAATGGTAGTCTCTGGGAACAGTGGAAACCATGGAAGATGTGGCTAGTCTATAACCTTCAGGGAACTTTCTGTATCTTATTAATCTTTGTACTTCATGGAACAGAGTATTAGCTTAATAAATTTTTATTTCATAAGTAAAAAAAAATCTTAATTTTTGACTTTAGCTTGGGTGGTTTATCTAAGGAAAAGCTGTAAAAACAAACGTGTGTTCAGCATGGCTTTGTACAAAACCTACTGACTTTATTTCCACATTTGTCTTGGTTATTGTCATCTGACATCCCAGGCATGGAGCCTGATGATTTTGCAGACTCTAATATGTATGTGGATATACCCTGTCCCCTTTCCAATTTTCTAGCATATCCCCTAAGAATTTCTTTTTTCAAATGACTGGTATTTCTTGCGTGAAATTTGTTCTCTCAGCCTCACTGTAAGCAGGAATGCAGTTAGAAAATTCTAATGCACGGAAAGTATCTCTGAAACTTGTAATCTACGAAGAGAAAATATCTGACCACATTTCAGCTAAGCTACTCCCATGAGCTAGCATGAACTAAATGCAGAGAATTGCCACTTTACATTTCCAATTTAAACTATTCTGCTTGGTCCTCTGCTTTCAGTACATTCCCCAAAAATAAAGAAGAACACTTCCCAGTTTTGCTCTAGAGTGGGCAGCCTACTGGCTCTAACACTAACCTGGTCTTTGGAAAGGGAAGTAGAGGTAGCCATAGTAATAGAGAACTGAGCCACGGAGATCAGTCAGGACTGAACTGGACTTTGGGTCTGAATTATCCGACTTGGCAATCACCGCAAATCACACTCACAGGATAATTGTCAGTTTCCTGTTTCCTTTTGCACTTTGCTCTATGGAGCCACCACTCCACAAGGAAACTGATACTCCCTCTCCATCCCTGCCACACCACCCTCCTGCCAAGCAGGGAAAGATACAGCTTTTATAGGTCCTGAAGGATATACCATGTGGGGTATCTCTTTCAGAACACAAAATTAAAAATAAAATTTTAGAAGTGATTTGTGCAAGTGAAGAACCCTGGAGCTTAAGGTTCATTAGCTTCATGGCAAATCCTACCCTGCCCCCACTGAAGAACAGGGGGGATCTCAAGGCACAGAGTACCTTGCACTATAGGTACTTGGTAAATGCATTTTGACTACCAAGAAATAGAGCTTTTTCTACATTCCTTTGAGCTTCTTTATGCTTTATCTTGACTTTTTCACAGAAGATTCCTCTTCTCTTAGAAACAACAGTTAGGAAATCCTCAAAACTTGTAGCAAAACTCAAGAGAACTCTAGGATGTTCTATCAACAACTAGATTGTCACACTCTCTTGTTTCCTAGATAAAGAAACAGAGGTCAAGTGCCTGTTAGCAGGAAAGTCAGCACTGGGACTCAGGACTTTTTACTGCAGAGATTACCCACACACCTCCACGTTTTCTGTCTCTCTCAAGGCCCAGACCTGTCTCTGAAGAGAAAGTCTTTCTTACACATTTTAAGGAAATGGTTTCCTCAGATCTCCCCTTTAGGGAGAAATAAGAGTATTTAGAATTATTTTACCCAGTTTGAATCTCAGCTTAGCCATTTACTAACAAACCTTAGGATTAGTTACTTAATCATACTGACCTTTCGGTGTCTTCATCTGTGAAAGAAAAATGACACACCTGCTGGACAAGGTTGCAGTTTGGGATGTGAAATATTCCCTGAACTACTTCCAGTTGAAAATGCAGACCATGTAAATGGATCTGCTTCGGGTTCCTCCTGAAGAAAAGCACAGAGGTATAAAAAGGAACCCGGTATAAAGTGGAGAGAATAGGAGGACAGTCACCACCAAAGAAGGATTTCAACCAATTTCAACAAAGCTCTGGAACCTGGAAAGTGGGTAAGAATAGGCAGACAAAAGAAAGAGGTGCAGGAAGCCACTACCTTTAAGGGAGGAGAAAAGGATTAGGATGCAGTTTGCCCAGTAGAACATCAAGCCCCAGAGAGGGCTCTGAGCTCAGGGTCAGCAGATTCTACCCGGGAGAAGCGGGAGATTAATAGGATATCTCTGAACTGCACACACACCAGCCCAAATTCCCATCCTCACCTCCTCTTCCCACCCTCAAATTTAGGCAGCAGATCATCCTTAGGGTGAAATATCTTCAACACTGCTGCAAAGCCAGAGGAAATTACTTGAGGAAAGTTAATGTTTCCACAACGCGGATTGGCTGGCTCCCCTAAGTAAGACCTTTCCATGAAGTGAGGTTAGTCAATTTTCCAATGCAAAGCCTACACACACACACACACACACACACACACACACACACACACCAGTGGAGGAAGTCAAGACCAACCACCCAAGGCTTCCTTCTCACATGCAAACATACAACCAAGGACAACCAGGTCTAGAAAGAGTACACACCAGCACAAAAGAAGACCAAGATAGCTAAGGAAAATAACACAGAGGAAACAGAAAATTTCAAAAGCAGAAGAAGCGCTTTTAAAAATCCAGTTATTATAAAGTGAGATCTAAGAAGCTATTACATCTAGAAAATAATGATGAGAAACTGTGAAAAAGAAACAATCAGAGAAACAAGAAATAGATTTGGAAGGATTAAAAGTGTAATTGCTTAGACTCAAAAGAAATTTAAGGTTTCCAAAATAAAGTTGGGCAACTCCGGCAGAATGTACACATGATAAAACAAATAAAGAGACTAGAAAAGTAATCCAGGAGATCTAACATCTAAGAGAGAGAAGTCTCAAAATACTACCAGCAGGAGAACAGAAATCAGAAATATTTTAATAGATCATATCAGGGAGAAGAGTAAAGAATGGAAATAAAGGAGCTGCCACATGGAGCGTCTCGGTGCCGTTGAACTCTAAGATACGGTTTGCATTGTTACCATGTACACGTATTATTTAGACCCTAGAATGCAGTGCATTCCCAGTAAGTGAAAGATCTTATGTTACTTGTACATTTCCACTCTGGGCGTGTTTGGGACCACAGTGTCTTTGTAAGGCATTAGCATTCCCATAATCCTCATCAGCCTGGTTTCTTCCTCTGTAGCTACCCAAATTGTCACCATTACTGCACTGTACATCTCAAATTCACCATGAGCATCTATCTCACCTGTCCCTTATAGCCCATAATATTTATGTTCACTTCCTCTGTATATTCGGCATTATCATATTCAACTGGACACTCTTCTTATGTTGTTGGGGTTTTTTTATCCTCTGTGAAGGCTTTGTGTCTACACACCTCTGTAAATGCTTTGAAGTCAAGGAGGGAAACACATTATTCTTTATACCTTCCTCCCACTCAGCACTTTAGACCTAGAAGGTGCACATTTCCTAGTAAAGGCTCAACATACACTTGAGGAACTGAATTCATAGCTTTGGAGCTGTTTGTCCCCAAGTCAAGCATCTCTATTCCCCTGCTGTTCAAAGTCTCTTGGAAGCTTGCCAGGTCCTCATGACTTTTCTTTGAGTCACTTGCTTATCTCCCCCACATTTTCCAGGCTTATTTTTTCCACTGACTTGATGTTCTGATGTGCCCCATGCATATTCCTCATTTGTCTTTACTTTCTGCTCTTTCACAAAGCAAAATGTGAAATGATCCATGCTTTCATTGGCACAGTTCAGTCTTGGGCTTTTTTCCCCCCTAACTAAACCATTCATGTGGAGGAAGCTTTTGATCCAGGGTTCAGATAGTCAGTCACGTTTTACATAACCAGAAACCATGCTAGGTGGTTATGTAAACTCTGGTTTTGACTTGAATAGCCAGACAAGAGTCTTTACAATTTAGGTTAAAGCATGTTGTCAGCTCCCATTCACTTCTGATGGTCTAAATGTCAAAGTTACCCCACAATAGCACCGTCAAAGAGATGCATGAGTGTGTCAGGGAGGAATATTTGAGGACAAAAGAAAAAACATATTTTCTAGACCACTTTTTTGGTAATGTGCTGTTATTATCATATAAAATGCCTAAGAAGAGATCGGTTTGCTTATATAGTTTAGTAAACAATTGCTAGAAAAGAGATAACGTAGACAAAGCAGCCAGTTACAAAGCAAGGTACGAGGTCAACATTCAGTAAAAGTGTCTTCGGATTTGTATAAAAATGTCCAGGTGATCAGCCACGTCTTTAAACACTGATGAAGTAAGTAATTTTTTGTTGTTTAGACGACCTTTTGTTTTGGCAAGGACTGTTTCCTATACACACTTTCACTATCGCTTAGCAGAGAAAACCCTGAACATTTCTGGAAGGGAATTGATAGCTAGAGGGAGAAGCACAGAGACAACAAGTGGAGAAACTGGGGAACCAAAACACAAGCTGAATCCACACAAAAATGTCAGTGGACCCTTGGAGTTTCAAACCCAAATCTCCCGACTTTAGTTTCTGAGTTGTTCAGCTCTTCCTGTCATCAGGACTTTGCTGTTTAATTCTCCTTTTGACTTCTCTGAAAAACTCAATGCACGTATTGGCTCACTCAACCTCTTGTGTTATGATGTGATTTCTTTTGTGTTATGATTCTTACTCACCTTGCAGGATTTAAGCTGTGTTAAGACATGTTAAGTAGTCAATGCAAATTTCCATAGTAGCTGTTTTGAAATGTCCACTGTAGGACTGTAAATGTCTTAGAGTGATGAACTAAGAATATTACTTTAAATAAAAAGTTTGATGGGCAACGTATGTCACTGGAACAGGAGCAACTGACAATGTCAAGACCCCCTCCCCTGGGGTAGCCATTACTTCTTAAAAACAGACCACTGAGAATTCCCTGGCAGTCCAGTGGTTAGGACTCGGCACTAAAAATTGACTAGTTAGTTAACACATTCTAGTACCTGCTCTGTGCCTGAGATTGTCCTTAACGTTTATATGATTAAATCATTTATCTTCGTAAAAATCTACTAGGTGGATGTACTATTATTATCTCACTTTACAGATGAGGAAACCAAGGCACAGAGAGGTTCAAACTTGCTCAAGGTTGAAAGTAAGTGTCGGGGCCAGGACTGACACCTGGAAGCCATTTCTCAATGAGTAACCTACATTCTCTCATTGCAAAATAGTCTCATTGTAAAAACTCGGAAAACATAGGTAAACATAATGAAAAAATTTAGAAACATTCATAATAATCAGAGAAAACCAGTATTTCCTTTCGGTCATTTTGGTATGTGAATACAAAATCCTATTATATAGCTGTCTCATGGTACGTGGTACAACATTATAGTGTGAGAATTCTTCCATTCTCTTCCACAAATTACTTCATGTTCTGCATGATATTATAGAATATAGATGCATGTGGCCGTTTAGTTTGCCTCTGTTTTTTTGTGTGTGTGTGTGGTACGCGGGCCTCTCCCTGTTGTGGCCTCTCCCGTTGCGGAGCACAGGCTCCAGACGCGCAGGCTCAGCGGCCATGGCTCACGGGCCCAGCTGCTCTGCAGCATGTGGGATCCTCCCGGATCGGGGCACGAACCTGTGTCCCCTGCATCGGCAGGCGGACTCTCAACCACTGCGCCACCAGGGAAGCCCCTGCCTCTGCTTTTAATTACTTTATTCATTAGCACATTAAACATCTTTATACATAAGTTTCTGTCTGAGCTTCTGTTTTCGGAGAACAGAACTTTCTGGTTTTAGGGACACATACCTTAAAAAAAAACAGTATACAGTTTAAATTTTTTGACATATATTTTCAAAGTGTTTTCCAGAAACTGTTTTATCCGTTTATTTTCTTAGTACTATACTCTACCAATATCATTTTTTGAAACTTTTTATAATAGGGTAAAAAATGGTTTCTTGTTGCCATTTTACATGTCAGTTTTTGTTCATTAATATGAACATTTATCATTTATCTAATGGCCTCTTACATTTCTTCCTTTGTGCAATCACTCATTTGTGTCCTTTACCCATTTTTTTAATTAGTGTTTCACTTTCAATTATATGAGCTCTTTACATATGAAGGATAGTATTCCATTTACACTTCCTTTTCATTACCTGTATTTTTAAAACTTTGATTTACTTTATCTAAGTATTATTTGGAAACAGGGCTTCCCTGGTGGCGCAGTGGTTGAGAGTCTGCCTGCCAATGCAGGGGACACGGGTTCGTGCCCCGGTCCGGAAAGTTCCCACATACCGCGGAGCGGCTGGGCCCGTGAGCCATGGTCGCTAAGCCTGCACATCCGGAGCCTGTGCTCCACAACGTGAGAGGCCACAACAGTGAGAGGCCCACGTACTGCAAAAAAAAAAAAAAAAAAAAATTTGGAAACATGCTAACTATAATATGGAAATATTAAGTACATTATATTTATCTGATGGGATATCATTCATTGAAGAAAAAGTTTCTGAAATTTTTTTAATAATATGGGAAATTGTTTATTTCATGGTGTTATCAGAAGAGACAAAAAAACTTGGATGTTCAGGATCAATATAATTAAAAACAAAAAATATAAAAAATAAGATAGTATATAATTAAAAGATTGGAAGAAAATAAACTGTAAACAGTGATTTTTTTTAGTATAAGGTTTTGGTTGATTTTGTTCTTTTCTTTTTTTTTTTTTTTTTTTTTTTTTTGGCAGAGGGTAGTATTTTCCAAGTTTTCAATGGTTAGAATTCACTATATTTTACAAGAAAAGAAGCAATAAACTTGAAAAAAGGAGAAGAGAGAAGCTGCTCTAAAAGAACAAAAAAAAAAAAAGGAAAATAAAAACTAATCTTCCCCACAGCATTTCACATTGCAATGAGCTGGACAAGAGCTTCTCTAGGAGAGTGCTTCTCAAACTTGAATCTTGCTCCTGGAAATAGCGAGGCTCCAGCATAAGCAAGTTCTGGAGTTGAGGGCAGAGACACAAGACAGTCTTCCCTCCCTGGCTGTTTCTGGTCCTGACCAAGGGCAAGCTAGACCCCATGTTATCACAGACCAGAGGGGCTGCCTTGACCCCAGAGCACAGCAGTGATGGGGTTGCATTCCAGGACTCAGGGACTCTCAGCTGGTCCCCAGGTGGGGCATGTTGGACCAGCCACCAAAGAACAAAGTTTTGAGCCCCACCTCCTGGGCCTGGAGGGTGCGGTTGACCAGCTGATCTGTGCAGAACCACACCTTCACCAGCTGTTACCCATCCAGCTGCAAAAAAGAAAGATCAAGGCAGGCTGCACCCTTAACTGCACCCCGGAGGATCACTTACATCCCTTCAGCTTAGTTTTCAGATTCTCTTTTCACCAGGTGATATTTTACCTTATCAGGGGGTTATACCACTTCGTGACCAAAGTACTATAGACTTTTAGTTCTGACTGCAATCATACTTTTTTTATTATTATTATTTACTGCTGAACTCAAAGCATTTTTCCCCAGATCATGCTGTTCCTCAGAGGGATAAAGGTTAAGGACAGGAATTTGAATGCCTGCATTTCATGTGACGGCCCTGGTTCTCAGCTCTGGCTTAACATTGGAATCACCAGAGGAACTTTCCAAACTATTAACGCATCATGGGTTTAAAAGAACAGGGGTGATTTTAATTGCCACCAACGTTGAGAATCTCTAGGTAAAAATGATGAGTTAAAGCAATTTAGCTGGAGACAGCTAGGAACCACATGAAACGTCTGAGGAAGAGACCTGGTGCCTCTTGCAGAGCTGGAACATTTGTAATTGTATAATTCTATTCATTTATTTTACAGATGAGGAAAAGGGGTGAGCATGGAAGGGATGGGCAAAGGTTCTTCAATACCCAAGGCCACACAACCAGCAAAGGCCAGAGCTGGGTCCCAGGTACCAGCTTTCCAGAGCTGGTCCAGGCTGCATCTTTATTTTCAAAGATAGCAAAGAGAGAGTTAAAATATCTTACCCAAATGGCCCCTCACTAATTCAGGATGAAGCACATATAGATTGAATAATATAATGGGAGCCTAAAGCTGCAAGCCACAGCCCTAACGTCCTTGCTATTAATAGAATACTGTTTACACTGGAGTGACAGAGCTTTTTAATGGAATTGGTGTATGTGCAGAATAGTGTTCCATCAGTAGAAGATTGAGACAATATTAGGGGGAAATTTGCTGCTACTCTCATTATTAATTTGTAATGGGTCTTTAATACAGCAACAAAGGAAAACATCTTTGACTACCTGTTAAGGCAATGGAAATAATGAGAGAAAATCAGTGTACTGAACAGCATTTGAGAGGCAATTACTAGAGATGGATTTAGTAGTGAAAATTCTATCAGAAAAAAACTCAAACGAAAACTCTTTAACAAAGCATGTGGCCTAATGTTAAAAGTATTATTAGACAAAGAGGAAAGTTATAATGATACATAAAGTAAATACGTGAGAAGTTTATCAGTTAATGAGTGGAATACAATCGGCACAGTAATTTAAAGTTTAATTGGTAATTTATTTACAATTTTATAAATTGAAAAGGAAACAATCAATATGCTGCATAAGAAGAAACAAGAATGAAGAATTTGGTGATTTAGACGTTTATTTACAAGGGAAAATGTCTCAGATCTTCTGGGATGATAAAATGTCTGTTGAAAGAAACATAAAAGGAAGATGATGGGAAATTTAATAAGCCCAGATTATGGAATGCGTTTCTTTCCATAGCACAATTTGGTTGTGATTACATCCAATAGATAAAGAAAGATAAAGAAATGCAATAGAAAAAGAAGAAAAAGTTTAATCTTCTTGCTGAAAAATATGTTGTAAACAAGCAGTAACATTTATGCTTACATGGTTCTTCTTCTCTGCGTGTATTCATATTTTGTTAACATAAAAGACCAGACACATAAAGCTAAGGACACAAACAGATACAATTAGAGTGGGAACTGGAATTGGAGGTGGGTGGGCAGGGAGGAACCGTGGCATTTGGGTGCGTTCAATTTTCTGTTCATAAACCTATAGTTAAGTGACAGGTTCAGAGAACAAAACTCTTGTTCTGCAGCTGGAGACAAGTTGAGCAGGTTTCTGGACCAAACAGGGAACTCACGGAAATGCCAATCTATCCACAGTCAACTATTAGTAAAAAATAGTGTAGATGACAGATCTGGAAGGACCCACTGAAAGCCTAGTTGAAATATTTAGTTGCAAAAGAACACCAACAGAATAATACAGCTGGGGAGAAATAAACTCCAGTCATTCCCCCGACAGACCCAGAGCAGACGTCAGAAATGGTCCTGATCTGAACCAAGGGCACGTGTTGATTGGCCAGTGGGGTCTTCCTTCCCCGCCGTGTTTGCCACAAAATAGAGCTTTCCCACAGCTGTTTGGACCAGCTTGTGACACATTGCTGTGTCTGTTAAATATAATTAAGAACTGCTTGCTCTAGAAGAAATGAAAGATTTGATTAAGGGGGAGTATTTCTTCTTTCTTCTTTTTGTTCAGCCTTATCCAAAATTTTTCAACTGTTTTTTAAATCATGTCACATTCTGGGACAGTTTTTGCTTTATGTTGTAGACAACAAAATGCCAAAGGCACATATTTATAGCGTGTGAGGAGCGCGTGTGTGTGTGTGTGTGTGCGTGTGTGCGTGTGTTGAGATGGAATCAAGAGGACAGGAGAGGGTAAGTCTTCCTAAACTGGTTTATTTTGGACCCCCAAAAACAAAAAGAACTCATAAAACTAAAACTGACTGAAGCAGCTTATGAAGAGTTCAGAGCAAAGGCCAAGAAGCGTGTTCCCCAGGCTCTGAATGGCATTTGCACTCTGCAGCTATAATTTCTTTGTTAACAAGTCAACCCTCCCAGTTCTCTCTGTGGCTTCTGCTGTGTCACTATTATATACCACTATGGAACGGCCGCGGAGGGTGGGCTGGGGAAGGAGGATACATGACACCAGCCATCAATCTTTTACAAACCACAAGTTCTAAGAGAGCAGCGGATTTATGAGCAAACCAGTCTGGAGAGTCCCAGCCAGGGAGTGCAGAGACCGAGGGTTCGGGGTGACTGTGAACATTGTTACAACCAGAGACGGAGGAGACAAAAGAACATGACAAAGTGGGCCTTCCTTGCAGACTAAGCATTCTGATTGTTGTCTAACAGGATTTCAGGAACGTTTTTCAGCTTTTTTCCTTTTAAAAAAATCAGATAAATATGACATGTCAATAAATGTGACACATACTTGGAATATGCCTATAGTTAGCGAATATCCCAATAAGGACATTTGTATTTATTCAGTTCTTGGTGGGGTTTAGTATGTATTTGATGCACCTCTTCTGTGGGACATGCAGGACCTTGAATCTAGTAGGCATTCAGTAAATAGGAGGGTATCGAATTGGCGGCCTTCTACATAACTGAGGGTTTTTTTTAAACCATCTTTAATCCTTTTCCTCTGTTGTCCCATCAATTATCAAATGCTCTTGGTACATCCCCCAAATGTTTTTTCTTTGTTTGTTTTAAATTTCTATACACTTGACATTTATTTATTTCTTCCAGCTTTATTGAGATATCATTGACATACAGCACTGTGTAAGTGGTTTTTTTTGTTTGTTTGTTTTTTTGCGGTACGCGAGCCTCTCACTGTTGTGGCCTCTCCCGCCATGGAGCACAGGCTCCGGACGCGCAGGCTCGGTGGCCATGGCTCACGGGCCCAGCTGCTCCACGGTATGTGGGATCTTCCTGGACCGGGGCACAAACCCGTGTCCCCTGCATCGGCAGGCGGACTCTCAACCACTGCGCCACCAGGGAAGCCCCAGCACTGTATAAGTTTAAGGTACACAGCATGATGATTTGACTTACATACATCATGAAATGATTATCACAATAAGTTTAGTGAACATCCATCATGTCATACAGATACAACATTAAAGAAATAGAAAAAACTATTTTTTCCTTGTGATGAGAACTCAGGATTTACTTGCCTAACTTTCATAAATAACGTACAGCAGTTACTTACATTTATCATGTTGTACATTATACCTCTAGTACTTATTTATCTTATAGCTGCGAGTTTGTACCTGTTGACTGCCTTCAGCCGGTTTCCCCTCCCTCCGCCCCACCCCAAGGTTATAAAATCAGTATTTCCTTTTCCATTCCCAACAATTACCACGTGATGCCTCAAATATTATAATACCTACCTAGCCAGTCTCCCAGCTTCCAGTTTATCAGATTACTCTTCCTAAATATTCCCAAGCTCAAAATGCTTTCAATCACTTTCTAGTACCTTTGGGACAAAGCTTGAACCCCTCTGCTGACGTTCTGGACCCGTCACAATTCCATCTCGCCGTGCCTCTCCAAGTGTCCAACAAACCTGAAGAGGAAGTCTTTGCTTCCTCGCTGGTCTTTGCAGCAACCTGTGCATTTTTCTACCACCCTAACTTGCCTTAGCTATTCACCCACTCTGCCCCACCTAGGACAGGTCTCAGACTCCCCCCTTTTCAGCCTTCCATCCTCCCAGGCTTCAGGGTCAACTCTCACCTTTTCCACGGAACCTGCCATCTTCTCTTTCTCCTGATGCAGACTCTCAGAATTCCATTACTGTCTGTTTCACTGTCACCACCCATTCCAGACCATCAGGGTAATCTCCTCACCCAGGTATTGCCATGCCTTCTTGAGCAGCTCTCCATTCATTAAATCATTAAGCCACGCTTTCATCCAACAATCATTTATTGACTACCTATTGTGTGCCAGGCACCATGCAAGGACCCTTACAGAGTAAGATAAATTAGAAAGAGTCTGTTTTCAAGACTTGCAATCAAAGGGAAGGAAATTATACTGCACTATGCTAGTTCAATAAAGCATGTTTACATGCACATACATATGATCTTTCTTATTGTTAGGCTCATAAATTCTTTTTGTTTTTTAAGATTTTATTTATTTAGTTAGTTAGTTAGTTGCACCGGGTCTTAGTTTTGGCGGGTGAGCTCCTTACTTGCAGCATGTGAACTCCTTAGATATAAATTCTTGAGGCGAGAAACTATACCGTGTACTTCTTTTGTAAGTCCTAGTAACCATATTGAGCATAATATCTAGGCTTTGAAACATACTTGCTAACTGTTATTGAATGTTTCAATAACAGTTTAGGGCTCAAAATTATCTAGATAATTGTCTCAGCATCCCTTCATTCTGCCAGGAAAAAAAAAATTCACATCTAAAATAAGACTTACACCCACAGAATATCTCTGAAAGGATCCACAAGTAACTAGTTGCTTCAGGAAAGGAGCAGTAATTGGCTAAAGAATGAGGTATGAAGAACATTTGTCCATGGACACATTTTTGTACTTTTGAATTTTGTACCACGTGAGTTATTGAAAATTAAATTAAATGATACATTCTATTCCATACAGTTTCAATGAATCAATAGGGACAAGACTCAAGAAGGCACGTTTTCCTGTGTCCATAGCCCTCTTGAGGATGGTTGGTAAAATGATAACTGAGAAAATGTTTACGATAGATGGGAAAAATTATGGGAAGAATGTAGTTGGATGCATAATGCACAGTGGCATTTCAAAAATAATTCCTAACTCTCTCTTCCTTCTGAGTGGATCTGCTTCTAGCTTGGACTTAACTGTGACCACAGAATAAAAGAAAAATAAAACTTCAGGCTTGACATCAGCAATCTCTGGTTCTAGTAGCCCTAGTGCTTTTTGCCCACTCTGACAATGACCAACAGTAGAGTCTGTGGGGTGTTCTGGAAGCCTTCTGGCCCCTGTATTGCCCCTGTCTGAAATGGAGCTCAGCACAGTACGGCCCCACTTGATACCACGTCACTCTTGTACACCCCTAGGGATTTATTCACCTTTCATCCCATGAGATGGGGCTTCTTTTAGGGTTCTGGCCATGGTATTAAAGAAAGTCAGCTGACAAGCATTTAGTTAAATGACAGAATACTGATAACCTCCTTTTCTATCTATCTGCTCAACATATGGTCATCTTAACTTTTCAAGAAATAAAAACGTTTTAAATGGGTGTTCTTTGTGTAAAATATCATACAACGGAAAGTTTTTACAGAATGCCCCTTTTAACAAAGCACCATGTGCCGGGATGACATTGAACTCAACATCCTAGTCTTAGAGTTGTCCATTAAAATTAAGAACTATCCAAACTCTATTGACCATCTATTAAGCTGTCTGTTTCTTTTTTTTTTTTTTCCTTTGTAAAAATCACAGTCAAGCCACTTGTGATCATGTTCCCAATGGCATGCCTGGAAACTATTAAAAACAGATGTCCAGACCAACCTCCAGACAGCTGGGGACGGAACAGTTCAGGTTGCGTCAGAAACATTTCCCCGTGCTTGGAGGATAAGCTCCCTTCAGGTGCCATGTTTGGTTTTCTTATACTACCAAATATATAACCTCCAAATCATAAACTAAAGGCAGCTTATATTTGTCTTTACTTTGGCATAGTTTTTGTTTTGTAATTTGCTTTAACTGATTCTGAAACATGTACCCTTATCTTAAGCTGTTGAGTCCTTCACAAAGATCACAGTGAGACCACACATTTATACACTGAAACTAGAGATTTGTCTTGTGTACATGATCCACCCTGGAAATGCCAGATCCTACTTTGCAGCATCCCATAAATAATCTATTATGACGGAAAGAAAGAGGGGAAGAAGGATAACTATATTTAAAGCAAGTTTTATTTGCCTTCACTGTTATTGTGAAGTTGGTATTTGGTTACCATTGTTTTTCTTTCCATTTGGTTACTGTTACTCTGGTATTTGCAGTTTCTGAGATTTTTTTTTTAAGGCTATTTATTCTTTTTTTCTTTTTTAAGACCATACTTCATTCAGATTTCTTTTTGCTTTTTTTTTTAATTTTATTTATTTATTTATGGCTGTGTTGGGTCTTCGTTTCTGTGCGAGGGCTTTCTCTAGTTGCGGCAAGTGGGGGCCACTCCTCATCGCGGTGCGCGGGCCTCTCATTATCGCGGCCTCTCTTGTTGCGGAGCACACGCTCCAGACGCGTAGGCTCAGTAATTGTGGCTCACGGGGCTAGCTGCTCCGCGGCATGTGGGATCTTCCCAGACCAGGGCTCGAACCCATGTCCCCTGCATTGGCAGGCAGATTCTCAACCATGCACCACCAGGGAAACCCTCTGAGATTATTTGAACCAAAGCAACATGGGTCCCAACTCTTTTTTGGTCACAAGGAAAGTAGGTTTGATTTTACTCATACTAGCAGTACACAAGAGTAGGCTTTCTGCATGAATAAAGGGTAATAATTAGAGAATTCCAAAAAATAGACTTGTTTAAAGAAATATTTAAAACTGAGTGAAATATGGCAGTATTTACTCCTAGATCATTAAATTTTGAGAACTGTTGCCATGCTGACAGTTGGTTTCCCAACTACAGGGTTGGGGAAGGATTCTAACTCATCCCATTTTGGAAGCAGTGGGATTTACCTGCAAGTGTTGAGATCTCCAGAGCAAGTATATGAACGAAAGATGGAATGAACAGCTTTCTCTTCTGCTTCTCCTCTCCTCCACCCCCTCCACCCAGTCCCTCACTCCCCAGACCCCACATGCCATGAATTCTTCTGTCTGTTCCTCTCGGGCTGTAGATCTACAAAGGAGGGAGCTAGAGGCAACCCATAGTGGAGAGGGGTTTTGAGCCTCCAGAGTGTGTGTCGGGCTTATTGGGAACCATGGCTTTGCCCGGACAATACTGAAGGTCTCAGCCAACAGACAGCCTAGTGTAGCCAGGAGGCCTGCTTTCAAGGGGTTATCTTCACGGTAACTCTCTACGTGGCCACTACAGACCCATAGCATGGTATAAAAAGGGGCTTTCTTCTTCTCTCTAGGCTCAGGAAGTTACATATTTAGTAGTTTTATGACAATTAAGCAGAAAAACAAATCATCAGCTCCAAAGAAATAGAAATGGATATATATATGATGTTTACCTCTATATCACTATTTTCCTGCTTTCAGGAGCTCCACTAAACTTTAGAAAAATCTTTGTCAATTTTTAAAGTATACAGATAATTATTAATTATGGTCTTCATATGTTTATGGTATTTCCAGATCTTTCTTTACTAAGATTAAGACAATGTTCACACACTTTGGCATAAATAATCATGGATGGATAAGGAAAGACTTTCAGGTTATTTCATTAAAAAAAAAAAAAGAATGATGGGAATTCCTTGGCAGTCCAGTGGTTAGGACTCTGTGTTTTCACTGCTGAGGACCCAGGTTCAATCCCTGGTGGGAGAACTAAGATTCTGCAAGCAGTATGGTACAGCCAAAAAAGGGAAAAAAAAGAATGATAATTTATAATTATAAACAAACGTTTATTTTGAGACCATACAAAAAGGGACAGCAGCTAAAGAAATAAATTGTCTCTCAGACGGCAGAATGAGAATACAAAATATTGTTATGAGAATTTTTTTTAAATAAAACTGTTTGGAGTCTTATGGATATAAATATTTTTAAGTCACTATGATTCACAGAGGACTCACTTCTCTTTTTAAAAATATTTACTTATTTATTTTATTATTTATTTAGGCTTCGAGGGGCTTTTAGTTGAGGCATTCGGGATCTAGTTCCCTGAACAGGGATCAAACCCAGGCCCCCTGCCTTGGAAGCATGGAGTCTTACCCACTAGACCATCAGGGAAGTCCCAGGACTCACTTCTTCTCCACAATTGCCTTTTGTGTTTTCCTACCCATGCTCCCAAACACTCATAAGTCAGAAGCATCCACTGGCTCCTGGAATATTAAGATGATATCAAAAAGCAAAAAGAAAGAACCAAATCACACACAGGTTGGAAGGTCAAAATTGACCTATGAGACTCATAACATACATAATAGTCCTACATACCAGAGGTTTTGATTTCAAGAGCTGGGTTTTTGAGTTTCAATAGACTAAGCCTAGTAAATCACACAAAGATCATGACATAAACAATAGATTGGAAAGAGTACAGCAGAAAACAAAATTACAGCAGAAAAGCTCCACTGACTAATGTAGGAACTTAGGAAAGGGGAGCAATGAAGTCTGACGAGGATGCAGGTTTGCAAGAACATTCTCTGCACCCGGTCCAAACTCTGGAGGCAAACTCTGGAGAGAGGGAAAATGATAGAAATTCCAGGATTGGTTGTTGAGAGCAGGGGAGACTGGGACTCCGAAGAGAAGCTGGGAAGTTGAGAAACTTCTGGGAGAAGTCACCTCTTTGCTGGTGCGGCAGCTAAAGAGGTGACCAGGTGGTAGGTCTGCGGTAGCCGGGAGTCTCAGCCCCAGAGGGGTGTGGGAGAGCTTCTAAAAACTTTCTATTCCCCTCTTACTTCCAAAAAGGGAGCAAAGGGCTGAGAAAGCCAGGGAGACAGAAGGAGCTTCAAAATCAATTTGGGTTCAACTTTAGGAATGTGTGGACCAACAGCCAAAGACAATAGTCTGACTATTCTCAACTCAGGGATGCATCAGTGAACAGATGATGAGCACAGAGGAGCAGATGCCCCTCCCCTCCAATTCACTGATGATACACAGCCTGGCCTACATTTCAGATACAGCCCCAGGGAGAATTTACCCCTAGGTGACTACATTTTAGTGTCAGTCATTAAGTGGAATAAGGACTCAATTTAGAAATTAAGTGGAGTTTTTTTTAAGTTATACTTTTTGCACACTTAAGTTTGTGGATAGTGAAAATTACATAGTTGCTACACTATACTGACAGGAAAATAATAATACCTAATGGCCACCTAATAAAGAATGTTTAAAAATCTTAATATCCTGATGAGCCAGGATGGGTCATCCCTGGTAGGTCACTCTTGGGGTTGTTTAGGAAATAAGCTTGATAAAATTTAAATAAGGATATAAACATCCAAAGAAGTAATTGACTTATTCCTTTTTTTTTTTTTTTCCAAATGATCACGTGGTCTTTGCTAATAGGAGCTGATTCTGGTCTGAGAACCACAAATGAAATAAAAAAAATCAGAAATGTAGGAAGTAGAAGAAATGAAAAACAATAAGATCATGGTGTAACCAGGGGAGGAAAAAAGTGATACCTTTCTACAGCTTAGAACATCATGAGGATTGAACACCTCTTCAGTAACCCTGAGAACTTGATAATAGTAAGCACTTGATAAATTTTTTTTAATAAGTACCTACATCTTTAAGGTGTATTCCAAATCACTGCTAATTCTCCTCTTTCTTCTTCTCCTTCTTCCATACAAAGAAAGAAATATTTGAGCCCTTTTAATTATCAACTCATGTTCTATTTTCTGAATTTTTCTATCTTCCTCCAGGGGCTGATTATTTCATTTATTCATCCATTTACTTAACAACTATTTATTGAATGCCTGGTAAATGACAAGCACGGTCCTGGGTTCTGAGAATACATCAATGAACCAGAAAGACAAGATTCCCTGCCTGAGGAAGCTTCCATTCTAATGGGAGTGCCAGACCTTACACAAAATAAATATGTTAGAAGATGAGGGCTATGGAGAACAATAAAGTAGGAAAAAGATAAGAGAGTGTTGGAGGGAGAAGCCATTCTCTGAAAAACAGTGGCCCAAAAATACGTCAATGAGACTGTGACATTGAAGTAGACTCCTGAGGCACTGAGACCGCGACATGGCAGTAGACACCTGATGCACTGAGACCGCGACATGGCAGTAGACACCTGAAGGAGGCCAGGAGTGAACTCTGCAGAGGCCGGAGGAAGACCGCTCCTGGTGGAGGAAACACTGAGTGTAAAAACCCAGAAGGAGTGTGCCTGCTATGTTCATGGAAGGGCTGAGACACCAGTGTGGCTGGAAGCAGAGGGGATGCTGGGAACAGCAGTGGGAAATGAGGTCAGAGAAGTAATGGGAACCAGCTTGTAAGGCCTCTAGACCACTGGGAAGACTTTGGTTTTTACTCTGAAGGACTGCAAGCAAAGGGGTGACATGACTTGAATTACATCTTAACAGGACCACCCTGGCTGCCGGCTTGAGAATAGACTGAAGGGGGCCAATGACAGAGACAGGCAGAGCCTTTAGGATTATTGAAAGAATTCAGACAAGAGATGATAGTGACATGGATTAGACTGATAGCCATGGAGGTAATAGGAAATGATCAGATTCTAGATATATTTTGAAGACAAAACTGACAAGATTTTTTTACAGATTCAATGTGGGGTGGAAAACAGGGAGTCAATGATTCCTCTGAATTAGAAGAACTAGAAGGAATGGATGCTGTCAATTATAAGAAGGAAAATTGTAGAAGAAATCAGTCTAAGGGCAAAGATCTGACACTCGGTTTGAGATATCTATTGGGCATCCAAGTGGAAAAGTCAAGTAGGCAGTGGGATATAGACCTAGGCTGGAGATATAAATGGAGGCTGATCAGTATATTAATGGACTTAGACCTATGAGGCTAGATGAGGTAATCAAAGGAGCACATTTAGATAGAAAAGAATTCTAAGACCAGCCTTAGAGAACTCCAAAGAATAAAGAAGATGAGAAGGAACAAGCAATGCGGCTTCATTTGAGGTAGGAGTAAGAGCAGATAATCCTAGAAACGCCGGAAGGAAAGTGATCACTTAAGGAATAACGTTGATTTTAGCTGTTGGCTGTCTTTGGAGCATCTGGTGCTCTTGGTTGACCTTGAGCTTTCATTTGAGGAGCCATAAGAGGTGTGAGGAGCAACAGATAAAACACAGGACCTGCCTAAGCAGGTGAAACTGATAGGAGATCTCTGCATAAAAATGGTGGTCCAAAAAAATCCCCCAGCCAAGAAGTTATTTTACAAGGGTCATAGGTTGACAGTGTCCCCTGGTTCCTGACAGAAATGAATTCCTCTCTGAAGAAATGCTACTTCATCCAGATTGCTTTAAATTTTCATAGATAGAATTCCACTGAACATGATCTTATGTTCAAAAATCATTAAAACATGAGAAAACAAGAAACCCTGAGCAAAAGTGCATGCAGGTGGCAGACAGACCTGGAAAGACTTCAGTTGTCAATATAATTGGAAAATATAGGCATTTAGAGAAATGTGTGGTGGTTTACAAATGTTTCATTATATGTTTAAAGAAATAGAAATGAGCATTGAAATTATGATTAAAACAAAAACTATAAAATGACCAAGCAGTTTTGAAAAAGCACTAAACAGAATTTGTAGAAATGAAAGTGACAATAATTGAAATTTTAAAAATACAATAGATGGATTAAATAGATTAGACACACCAGCAAAGTGGATTCAAGATAGAGTTAAAATTATTACCCAGGTGCAAAACAGAAAGACATCTAGCTGGAGGCGGGTAAAGTGACAAGAATATAGGCTGGAGAACGTCTAATGCACATCTAATCCGAGCTCCACAAAAGTATAAGAGAATGAGGGAGAAGCAATATTTGGACACAAAATCACTGAAAATTTTCCAGATCTGACGGACAACAAGACTCAGATTCAGGAATTTAAATGAATTCTAAGTAGAATAAATAAAAAGAAATCTGCCGCTATCCCAGTACAATAAAACCACAGAATAACAAAGCAAAAGAGAAGATCTCAGAAGAAGCCAAAGAGAGAAAAGAATGTGTACATTAAAAAGAACAATTACTGCACAGACAATATACAATGGAAGCTGGAAAACAGTAGACTAGTGTCTTCAAAGTGCTAAGAAAAAGAAAATAATAATAACTGCCAATCTAAAATTGTAAAGCCTCTGTACATTATATTTAGAGCCAAGCCAAAATACAGGTGTTTCTGGACAAAAAAAGAAGAAAAAAAAAAAGAAACTTTATAATCAAAAACTGTTTACTAAAGGAAATAAATCAATACACTACAGAAGAACTTCAGAAGGAAAAAGAAAATACAAAATAAAGATGAGCCACAGAAAGTCATGCTGAGCAAAGAAAGTGGTTAACATTTAATGAAATCAAAACAAACATTGACTGTATGAAGCAAAAAGGTCTCATTTGTAAATATCTAATTTGTAATGTTAAAAATAAAGAATTAAAATAGCACATGGGTAGGAAGATGGTGATCAGATTACTGGCACTATTGACAAGGAGGGTAAAAGTACTGATTAACTTATTAAATAAGCCTTTTAAAAGTCTAGAGGAACCAAGACTAAAATTATAATTTATTACTTTCAAACTAGTAGAGGGAAAACAATAGAATGTGAAAAACAAATCAATCCCGAAGAAGGCAAGAGATGGAAAAAGGAACGTGGAAATGTATGGCAAATAGAAAACATGAAGTAGCAGAAATAAATCCCAACACATTCAAAGTGTGACAGCCTGGATAAAAATATAAACCTAGCTTTTAGCTGTTGATAAGAGACATACTTAAAGCATAAGGACACAAAAAAGTTGAAAGTAAAAAGGTGGGAAACACACCAAAAGAAAACGTAGCTAGCTATATTAATATAGAACCGCAGCAATAAAACTACTTTAAGGAAATGTATTCGTAAAGATAACAGGTCGTTCTATATTGATAAACACTTCAATTCACACACAAAAGTATACATAATAATTTTTTTAACTTTTACATACTTAATAACAGACCCTAAAAATATAGTTAACATTAAAGAAGAAAAAGTATTGATGAAACTATAAGGGCATATTTACAAATCAACCATCTTTGCAGAATATTTTAACACAACCCTATCAATAATTGTTAGATGAAGCAAATATCTAACAAATAGTAAAAATATAAGAGCTTTTCACAATCCAATTAACAAGTTCGGATTTATGTACTACCCCCAAATTGAATATATATTCATTTTAAGATAACCGGGATATATTTGGAATGAACAATGTGCTAGACATAAAACAAGTCTTAACCCATTTCAAAGAAGGTATCATATGGTCAGGTTCTTTCGTAACAATATTAGGTTGAAAATTAATAACAAACAGAAAGCTAAGCAAAAAACATTGATTTGGAAATTTAAGTCATGCTCTCAAACAACTTGTGAGTAAAAAAACAAAAAAAGAAATTATAATGAAAATTAGAAGAAAGCTAAAATGGACAGATAATGAAAATACACATATTAAAACATGGAATGCAACTGAAATGTTACTTAGAGTAATGTTTTTAGCTTTAACTGCTTATATTAAAATAAGGCTGAAAATATACAAAACATCCATCTTAAGAAGTCAGATAAAAAACAAGAAAAGCAAACTAAAGAAAGCAGAAGGAAAGCAAAATATAAAGAGCAGAAATCAAAAAGAAAAGGACATACACTAGAAATCAATAAAGCCAAAAGTTGCTCTTGGTTAAGACTAGTTAAATTGACAACCTCTTGTAAGATTAATCAAGAGAAAAGAGAAAATATATAACGAAGCGTTATTGGGGTGAATATACAGATACTACAAAATTCCAAAAATATAAGATTATGAACAAAAAGCCAATAAACTTCCAAAAATTAGGTGAACTGGAGACATTCACAGAAAGAAATTTAACTCATGAAAACTAACTTGGAAAGAACTAGAAAAGCCAAATTATTTCTCTGACCATTAACGTAATCTAAATTTTCTCACAAAAACAACTTGGTCAAGGCAAGTTCAGCAAACTTTTAAAGAACTTATTCCAATCTTATCCAAACTGCCAAAAAAGAGAAAAACATAGGAACATGATGCATTTCATTTTGTGATGGATGCTTGCTTCAATACCAACAGTATCAACCTATAAGAAAGGAGCGTTACAGGCAACTCTCACCCATGAACATAGATGCAAAACCTAAACAAGATATTAGCAAAACAAATCTAATAATATAATTAAAAGACCAAGTTGAGGTTAGCTCTGGAATGCAAAATTGGTTTCTTGTTAGAATATTTATTAATTTAAGACTCCACTTAAAAAGATTATGAGAGGGCCTCCCTGGTGACACAGTGGTTGAGAGTCCGCCTGCCGATGTGGGGGACACGGGTTCGTGCCCCGGTCTGGGAAGATCCCACATGCTGCAGAGCGGCTGGGCCCGTGAGCCATGGCCGCTGAGCCTGCGCGTCCGGAGCCTGTGCTCCGCAACGGGAGAGGCCACAACAGTGAGAGGCCCGCGTACCGCAAAAAAAAAAAAAAAAAGATTGTAAGAAAGAAGCTTTTTTTTGCTTTGAAATTTGCTTTTCTCAACATTTATATGGGAAAAGAACATTCTAAAAAAAAAACATTTAGCAAACTAAAACTCGACAGGAACATCTTTAAGCTCATAAGGAGACTTTAACCAAACTAATATAAATATCATAGCTAATAGTGAAATGTTGAAAGCATTGGCTTTAAAATCAGAAAAAAGAAAAAGACACCCATGACCTCTTTTACTCCCCACTGTACTGGGGTGCCTAACCAGTACAGCAAGAAAGTAAAACAAGAAAAGATTCAAAAGGAATATAATAAATTGGAAAAAAAATCACTATTTTTCTTCATCATAAACCCCATAAGATCCCCATGTGAATTACTGGCATTAACATTTAGCCAAGTTGCTGAATACCACATAACTAAAAATGTTCACTGCGTTTCTGTATACTAGCAGCAAATAATTAGGAAATACAATTTTTAAATGATATTTTTTATAAGAGCAAAAATGATGGGGAATGCAAGAAGTGGAGTCAAGGCTCTGAACATCTCAAAGAAGACTTTTTTAATTTAATTTTTATTTTATATTGGAGTATAGTTGATTTACAATGCTGCGTTAGTTTCAGGTGTACAGCAAAGTGATTCAGTTATACATATACATATATTCTTTCTTTTTCAGATTCAAAGAAGACTTTCAAGAAAGTGATTGAGTGGTAATGATCAAAGTTTTCGATCAAAGGGGATGACTGGATTTAAGATTTTGGAGTTGGAGCCCCTCCAGGTGCTGACAAGGCCTTAGGTGTGGCAGGAAAGCCAGTGGCTGAAGGAAACAGAGGCATCAGCACCTCATTTATTTCCTTATAAGAAATGATTAAATAAGAATTTAAATTAAATGGCTGAATCAGGTTGTAAGAACAGTGGAGAGGGGTCTACGGGACTTGTCAAGAGATTGTTTTTTGCAAGTTTTCATTTAGATCAATAAATGTAGCAAAGATACTTTTCTTCCCATTTTACTATGACAAATAGCAACATGTTTTATTGGTAATTGCTGCATTACAGTGTGGCTTGGGAGCATGGCAGACAGGGCATGTGGGGAAGGGTTAACCACCATTTCCCACAGTCAAATGTTAGACATGACCACCAAAGAAAGATCAGTAGGGGAAAATAAGCAGGAAATAATTTACTTTCAAAATCCACAATTTTTATAACAAATAAATATATCAGCACCAAATATATGTGTGCTTGTGTTTCTTTTTATTTTCAGTTTTTCTTATTTTAATAAATGGCCACAGCCATCCCAACCTTCAGCAACCACTACCCTGATCAGTCAGCAGCCGTCAACATCGAGGCAAGACCCTCAACGAGCAAAAGTATTACGACTTGTTAAAGGTTAAGATGATGGTTAGCATTTTTTAGCAATAAAGTTTTTTTTAAACATCTTTATTGGAGTATAATTGCTTTACAATGGTGTGTTAGTTTCTGCTTTATAACAAAGTGAATCAGTTATACATATGTTCCCATATCTCTTCCCTCTTGCGTCTCCCTCCCTCCCACCCTCCCTATCCCACCCCTCTAGGTGGACACAAAGCACTGAGCTGATCTCCCTGTGCTATGCGGCTGCTTCCCACTAGCTATCTATTTTACATTTGGTAGTGTATATATGTCCATGCCACTCTCTCACTTTGTCCCAGCTTACCCTTCCCCCTCCCCTGCTTGTGTTTCTGTGTGCACATTTTTACAAAACACTTTGGGTCAGACTGTATGAAATTGCCATTCTTTTGTGGGCAAATGAGTCAATGTCAGCAACTTCATACGATGGAACCTAATATTTTCTGAGTTTGCTGTAGGAAAATCACTGACCTAGCTGAAAAGGTTGGTTTTAAAGATAAAGGGGATGGAATGTTACAGACAATTTCATGCTTTTACGAAGGAAACAAAAACAAGCACAGCTCTCTGAGTGCCAATTATATCTTGTCATTATTGCCAAGAAGATTCTATTAACCATGTTAAGAAGCTATAAAGTAAAATATTTTGCTGGTTACTCCTTTCATCAACGTGGGTGGATATTATCCCTTGACTAACGAGTAAGGGTTCTTTTGATTATAAAATGCAGTTGTATATTAGTGTGGCTTAGATGCACATCATCTGCTGTACAATATCTAACTGGCATAGATTCTAATCCCGATGTTTTTATGTAGGCTTTGCTTCTCTATTAAAATTGAAAGTGTTAATTTGCCAGTAATCATTCCACTTTCTCCTATCGTCTCACTGAAAGGACAGGCCCTTACTGCATGGGTAAAATGTAGTAATGCATTTAGCGCTAGGCCATGATTTTAGACCTCCAACTGTTTTACTGGCTGTGTAACTAAAAATAAGATAATGTTATGCTGGGTAACCACCGCTTTTGCCGACATTCACATTTTACAAATCACTGCACAGTATGCAAACCATTATATTTTTTAAATGCTGAAACCCCAGCCTAGGAGTCAGACACTTCCATTATTAAAAAAGAGCTTTCTGGACTGTAAAGTGGAATGAATCTTGGACAGGGAAGCTGCTGGGCTGAGTTTATACCATCAGAATAGTTCCTGTCAATCCCCAGTCCTGCAGCTCAGCTGGGAACGAGCATTCCTCGTCATCAATGGTATAGAGCAGGATCTTGAAAGGTTGGTGGGTTATTTTTGTCTCTGAATTTTTATTTGATCTGTAAACCTACTACTTATTCAAAGAATGCAAACCCAAGAACAGTTATTGAGTAAGAACAGCGGAGAGAAATAGTATGCTTCTTTACACAAGCTTATATTAAAAATTAAGGGTCAGAGGAAAGAACTTGGCTGGTTCACATCATACAAACACACAAAAGCCCTGGGATATTTGTACCTCTGTGATCTAACAAGAAGCCCAAAGCATGCCATCTTTAACTGAATATTTGTTTTGCATGAAAGCATTGATAAATAAATGGAGTTATCCTAAGCTGCATTTTTACAATAGCATCTGCTTTCAGAAATACCAGTCATTCAGAACAAATGTTCCTAAGGCACATTGCTCTGCATTGACACAAATACTGGCAAGGACTTGGTGAAACTGCCTGGTACCTGAACTCGTTCTCAAGGTTCTATGGGCTATTTATGTTTTTTCTTTTTAAGTCTGTGATGGTCTGTAATTTCCCCAAATGCTGCATTCATGTAAGACCTCAGGTGTATGTAAATTCATCTCAAGCTCATGTAAATTGGCTACAGGGAAGGCAGAGTTTCCCTAAACTCCCCGGGAAACTAAATGGTTCTGGTGTTGGTCAATTACGATAGGCCAAATATAAAGTAAAATGTCTGTAAATTAGAAGTGCATAAATGTCTGAGTATTATGAACTGATTTTTAGGTTCAGATTGTAACTTACTTACTTGTAATACCCAAGTGAGTAGTGGGGAGACAATCACAGAGGTGCATAAGAGAAAATATACTTAAATCTGTGGTTTCTAACCATTCAAATGTTGATTGAGGGACGAGAGAAGGAGGAAAGGGATGTGAGAATGTGGATGTGAAAAACACAGTTTAGTAAATAAGAAGTGAAATTAGAAATAACTTCATCTGTGAGTTTTGAAATTCTGGATTTCTATATGGGATTGATAGAAAAAGGAAGTTAAGATTATTGATTCTGTAAGAAAAAAGTGAACCTTCAAGAAAGATCGGTTAAAAACTTAATGTTCCTAGGAATTCAGAAAAATTATGGGGATATATGTATACGTATAGCTGATTCACTTCGTTATACAGCAGAAACTAACACAACAATGTAAAGCAATTATACTCCAATAAAGATGTTTTTAAAAAAAGAAATTTGTCAATTACATAAAAGTTATAGAATTTATTGGCTTAAATTTTTAAAAAAAGATGTTAAAAAGAAAAAATTAAAATGTATGAAACCCATTTTTTCTAACAAGTCCCTCATGTTCTCCGGTCTTGAAGACTGGAACCCCTACTTCCCCACATCTTTCCCTCCTGCACAGACAACGTTTCTTACACTTATGAATGCAAAACTAGATCTTTCATTGAAACAGGAATAGGCAGACCTGTGTCAGGCTAAAATGTATCTTCTGTTGGTCTGGGATCAGGATCTTTTTAGAGCTAGAGGGGAACTTGGAATCCATCTGGTACAAGCCTTCAATTTTATACACAGGGGATCAGTGACACAGAGAAGTTAAGTGACTTCCCTAAGATCACACAGCTAATAAGCCATGAATTAAGCCAAGCCTTTTTGAGGCTAAAAAGTGTGTCCAAGCTGCTGTACGAGATTGTCTATACTTCCTATTCTCACCACCACTTCCAAAGGGTAAGGTAGATAGATAGTGGGAAGCAGCCGCAGAGCACAGGGAGATCAGCTCGGTGCTTTGTGACCGCCTGGAGGGGTGGGATGGGGAGGGTGGGAGGGAGGGAGATGCATGAAGGAAGGGATGTGGGAACAGATGTATATGTATGACTGATTCACTTCGTTATAAAGCAGAAACTAATAAAAAAAATAAAGTGCAAAAAAAAAATTTAAAAAAAAAAGAACGAATGAGATAACATGAATGGGCCTAGAAGGTATTCTGCTAAGTGGAATAAGTCAGAAAGAGAAAGTCAAATATCCCTTGTTTTCACTTATACGTGGAATCTAAAAAAAAGAAGAACAAATGAAACAGAAGCAGACTCTCAGATACAGAGAACAAACTAGTAGTTGCAAAAGGGAGGGGCATGGAGGGGAAGGGGATTAAGGGGTACAAAGTACCAGTTATAAAATAAGTAACTCATGGGGATGTAAGTACAGCACAGGGAAAATAATCAATCAGATTGTAATAACTGGGTATGATGCATACTATATAAAAATATCGAATTGCTATGTTGTACACCTGAAACTAGTGTAATATTGGGTCAACTATATTTCAATTAAGAAAGAAAAGAATGAATGAAACTAATTCTTTAAAGTTGTACACAGTTGATCCTCCATATCAGCTGATGTGGAACCTGCAGATATGGAGGGCCGATTGGAAGGGACTTGAGCTGCTGCAGATTTTGGATCAGCGGGGTGGTCCTGGAACCAATCCCCCACGGAGACCAAGGCATGACTGTGTATATCCCTTTCACAATGGACAAAATTAAATGTCAGAAGAAAAAACTCTACCAGCCATGGTTGGGCATGGACAGCAGGCAAGAAGTCTCAGAGCCTCTCTGAGTGGCCATGAGGCTGTGATACAGGTGTGGCCAGTGCCAAGAAGGCTGTTGGCAGAGGCCTTGGCGCAGAGCCCAGACAGTCAAGCACAGCCTCTTCTCTTTGAGTCTGAGTCACTGAGTCACACCTCTCCTTGCTAGCTGACTCCAGCTTAATCTGAAGGGTGTGGTGAAGACTCCTGCCTTAAGCTGGAGATTTAGCCTCACTTCTTTTCTAGGGAAAGTGAATGACCCAAGGGATTTAGCTTGGGATTTGGCTGTTGCTTCCAAGCGTTATGAAATCTACCTTTTAGGCCAAATTTACAATAGTGTGCTACAGATGATAAAATTAGTTTTCGATTTTGCTTTTTTTTTTTTAATGTCTTAAGGAAACCCTAGGGCCTTTGCAAGCATTTTCAAATAAGGCCAAGTACTCAAGATCATTTTCGAAACTCTACATATTGTAGGTAATTTTGCCCATACTGGTTTTTTTGTTTTTTAGAGTTTTTCTGTGTTTTGGTTTTGTTTTGTTTTTTGTTTTGTTTTGTTTGTTTGTTTGGGGGGGTTGGCCACGCCCCACGGCATGCAGTATCTTAGTTCCTCGGCCAGGGATCAAACCTGTGCCCTGGGCAGTGAGCACAGAATCCTAACCATTAGACCACCAGGGAATTCCCACCCACACTCTTTTAATATTTAAGAACTTGACTTTTACTTTATAAAAATTATGCAATAGCCATATTATACGAAGTGCTGATACAATGTCTTCACAACATTACCTGGCCCCCAAACATGGCCCCTTCACCAATGGCCGATGGAGTTCCTGGGACTCAATGTTCTGAAATGAGAGCTCTGTTTCCTGGCTCATTGAAATCATGTCCTGTGTGCTCTCTGCCACAACCCCAGCTTCTTGGCTTCTCCATGTCTCAGCCTGGTAACAACACATTAATTTATTTGTTTGGTAAGTTCTACTGTTGCTGGAAAAATATTGTACAAAGTAGATAACTTATTGAAGAAGACAGAAAGCGCCTCCTTTTCTCCAGCTTTAGTGGCAATTAGAAGTCACTCAGCCCATCTGCAAGCTGGTTCCCTTCTCTGGAAGATGCCCAGATGCTCCAAGGCTGTTCCTCACACTCTTCCTTTACCACCCCAGGCATTCTGGAAACACAAAATGCCAGAATGATCTCCCATTCCTCTTCCACTCCCCCGCAAAAAGCTCATTTTCCTTGGGGAGAGAAATCTTTGACAAGAAAAGTCTTCAATAAACAGATAAAGCAGACTCTTTTTTTTTTTTTAACTCTCAAGTCATTAAGAAGCAGATATCACATTCAAAAGGTAATGAGAATTAGGCCTTTTCTCCCCCAATCACTCTACTGAAAGCCATTAGTAGTTGCAAATCGATTAGGCTAAATTGGCTCATCACATTTTCTGTACCACAATCTAGGAAATGCAAACTTGCAGGGGGAGGGAGGAGGGCCGATGTGACATGGGAGAGGATTCATGCACCCCAGGCTGGCAGGATTTTCCCACTGAAAAGGGGGTGAGTCAGTGGGGTTCCCCAAAGGGGTGACCAACCCCAGGGTTTTGCATCCAGCCTGTTTATGTATAACTAACACCCCACTCTTGCTAATTACATAAACTTGTCAGCTGCTCTTGTTACTTGACCATTTCTTTGCCCAGCATCTCCCACTTTCTATGTTAAAAACAAACAAGTGAACAAAGTTGTGTTCAAAACTCCACTACAGTTGTGTTGTTTTTGTGTCTACTTTCTCTGAAGACAATGTGGAGAAGCAGCCTGTTAACATCATCTTGTATAGCTATCGAGACACTCTTGTCGGTTTCCAGATTTGGGCTCTTAAGAACATTGCTACTGCTTCAACATTTTAATATTTTATTATTTTTTATATGACAATTCCTTAAATTGTAAATGTGTAAATGCTCATCATTTGCTGAATCCACAAGAAACTGATGTGTGTTTTTTTTCTCCTCCAGAGACAAGGAAATAGGTGATCAGGTAGCAAGCAGGATGAATAATTCTTCCTGTATCCTGTTTTACAGCTTCCTAAGAGGAGCACAGAAAGGGAAGAACATGGACTTGTCTTTCCTGGAGGCAGGTATACCTGGGTCCCAGACCAGTCTTGCCCAGGCTTTCACCAGCTGTGTGACCTTGGGCAAGTTTCTTAATTCCGTTGAGCCTCCATTACTTATCTACCCTGTGAAAAGTCAATAGGATAAATTGTGGAAAATAATTAGCATAATAGTAAGAGATGGTAGCAATTATTATGATTAGGCCCATAAGACTGAAGGAGCCAGAGCTTCTATACACAACTGGTTCAGCCACTCTGTTGGAACTGGCTGGTCTTCCATGCTGTGTGACATGAAAAGCGGAGGTCTCAACCAATTACTTTTAGTTCAGGCATTTAGAGAGATAATTTTGACCCCATTCTAAGGCACTCCTCATCCTCTATTAAAGTAGAAAAATAGAAGCCAACACACCCAGAAAACAAAGTCTTATTTATACTCAGTTATAGTAGAATAAAATAGATTGCTTTTGTAACGGACACTGTTGGTTTCCTTCCAAGCATCTGTTCCGCGTCATCCCAATTTCAATCATGAAGATTATCACTCTACCCCATCTCCAGGGTGGACCCTGGTTTCCCTGTGCCAGTCAGTTTAATTATTGGTTCAGAGATAAACCTGAAGCTAAGTTAATCATAGGGATCCCCAGGATTTTGTTTAAAGGTTGAAGGAAGAGGAATTCTCTCTTCCTCTGGGAAGGCGTGACTTGGACATGGAAAGCCAGGGGCTGCTGCAACCATTCCTACTCTGAGAAAATCCAAACTGAGAATGAAACCAACCACCAGAGAAGAGCAAAGCAAAGTGAGCTCGGAGACACAGAGCCAAGGAGCTGATCAAAGCACTCCTGAAACTTACTAGAATGTTGGACTTTTCAATTTCTTGAGTCACTAAATGTCTTTAAACCCATTTAGAATTGGATTACATGATATGTGTGGCCTAACATATCTTGACGGTTATGGCTTTATTGTGAATCACTATTGTACCACCACCCTCTCTTAAGGGTTGATGTATAAAACCCCATCGTATACATTTCTTCAGCTTCTAGAAAACCAGTCTTGAAGACATTATGTTACTATTGTCCTTTAATCCTGAATCCACATAGTAAATTTACCTTTTGAATATAATGTTAGAGAGGAACAATGTTCACTTCGAGAGAATCAACATGGTACCATTTTTTAAACTATAAGATCTATATATGAACGTAATTTCCTTTTTGCCTCAACTGTCTAGAAGAGGTACATAATGTTGTCAGGTTTGGTCATGAGAACTAAGGGCACCTTGGCGACGTGTGACAATAAGAAGACGAAGGAGGCTGAGAACGTGGTTATCAGGGACCCCCAACACCAACTGGGCACCAAGGGGCAGCATGGGTCCTGGACATGCCTGAAAGGACAGAAGCCTGAGCCAGGGAGTAAGTGTGCTCAAAGGCTTAGAACAGCTTGGACAGGATCAGGCACAGAGTAAACCCTTAAAACATAGCATTTCTAAAACTGAGCAAAGAATCACCTGCATGAGACCCACTTGAGGAGTACAGGAAAATGGTTAAAATGAAGATTCTTGGCCCTCAATCTAGGCCTATTCAATCTGATTTTGGGTGGTCTCGGGAAATCCGTATTTCCAATGAGCTCCTCAACTGAATCTCCTGTATTCCAAATTTCCTAAACTTGCCTGCCCTAAGACTGACCCATAGACCAGTGCCCCATTCCAGAACTCATGAATCAGATTCTCCTGGGTAAGAGTTTAGGAATATTTATATTTAACAAGCAACCCAGGAAATTCTTATGATCAAGTTCATTTAGGAAAAGCTTCGCAGAGGATACTAGAAATCAGTTGGCACTAGACCCAGTGGCTCTCCCACCCCAGGTCTGCTGGGCAACAGAGAAGTCCAGCGGGATCACGTGGCACTAGGAGATGTGGCGAGGTCATCCGATCCAAGGTTCCTAGTGACAGTGAGCATTCCTACACTTTCCACCCCTGTCAGATACAGTCCTAGGCCTTCTAATGGTTCCCAGCATCAAGGCAAACCCAAGCCAGGTAACAGGAGGCATTTGCCTGCAGTGATCCTCAGGCTCCAGTCTCCTCTCTTTCCTTTATTATTGCATCTCAACCATGGCTACTTTAAGTCATCTGAGGAACTTTTAATAAAAGTGATGCAGGGCTCCAACTCAACCAATTAAATCAGAATGGCTGGCGCTGGGGAAATCGGATTGTTTATTACACCTCCATCCCCCATCTAGCCGATTCTCATGTGCAGCCATCGCTGGGAAACACTGTGAGTTGTTACCATTCTCTTTCTCTAATCTTTATTGTCAATTGCCCTGCCTCAGCATTTTTATTTAAAAAGATCCTCTTTAACTGTTGCTGCAAATGGGTGTGGGAGTACATTTAAAACAGTTTAATTGACTCATTAATTCAGTCAAAGAGTCAGTGAGTTTATTTTTTAAATACCCAACATATAGGTGAGTAAGCTTTTTTAAAATCCTTCCTCAATGATGGAATGTAAATCAGAAGGATTTCTAGGTCCAGAATCATGAATTGTGCTTACCTCTTTAGTAGTTAGTTTGTATTTAGCATTCAGTATCTATCACTCCTCGAGGGTGGGAAAACAATCTACATGAACATTAAGAGGTGGGCCTTGACCTTGAACCTGACGGATTCATCCTCTGCAGAAATTTGGTCCCATACGTGAGAAAGCATCCTTGCCCAGGAAGTGCTCCAGGCACCCTGGACTGACAAGAGGGCAGTGCACTGGGGAGGGTTTGGAATCCCCTTCTCCCCACTCCTGGCCACAAAAAAATAAATAAATCCTTTTTAATGGAAACAGTAAATGAAGAACCCTATAGATCAAAGGGTCTTGTGGCAACATGAATCATTAGGAGTAAAACTCTAGATCAGTAACTTTGAAATAGTGCTGAAGAGAAATTCAGTATCTCCATAAGCCCCTCTAGAAAGCCCTTACTCATGGGACACATCAGCAGGGAGCTACTCTCACCAACTGACCACTCAGCCCCAGCACACAGCAGTCAAAGTACTGAAGGATCCGTGAGTCAAACAGAAGGATGATGGAATTTGGTTTTGGTGGAGAAATTAATCAAACCAACCCAACTACAGTGGAAAAAAGAGCTCACTGGAAGTAGAGCAGAAAATTATTTAGATGACCGTGTACTTTACCAATTGTTTATGGACATGAGCCTGGATGCGGTAGAAAGAACATTGGGATTAGTGACCAGAGTCCTAAGACCCAGTCACAGCCATAACATTACTGCCTCCGTGACCTCCGGAAAGCCTCCAAATCCTTCTGAATCTCAGTTTCCTCATCTGAAAAGGGGAAATGATTATACCTAGCTCACTAGGCTGAAATGTAGATCAAGGGAAATTACAGGTAAGAAAGTCCTTTGAAAAGACTTTGTTGTACAGAAGTAGGGTGTTATTATAATTCCATGGCATAAGAGCAAATTTTAGAAGAAGGAAGACCTGTGTGCATGAATACAGCAGGGCATCTAGAAATGGTATAGTTATACTCTATGCTGTGAAAACTTTTAGCTGAGAACTTGGAACAATTAAGTGCTCCAGAGCAAATTGAAGGACACGGAGAACTTGGAGGAGGTTCACAAAAGAGCCACAGAGATGATTAAAGAGATGGAAAATCAAAACCATGCTCAGAAAACATTAGAAGAACCAAGTCCATACTGCTTGGAGAAGACAAGTTTACAGGGTAATTTAATAATTGTTTACGAGCACATGCAGCCTGGTGTCCAGCTGTTCTTTCCAAGGGACGGAGGAGAAGAAAGTATCATAGACCTTTGCCACTGGCAGATTTTGACAAGTAAGGTTTCAAATCATTGTGCATGATGCTGGTGGTTCCTCATTTATGATCATTTGTAATTTTTCTAAGCCACAACTTCTAACCACAGGTGTGTGGATAATACCCATTAGCTCATCAGTGACTGAGTCTATCCAACCACCCAGCCTAGAAATCTCAATGTGTTCTTCTCCACTAATTGTCTTCCACACAGCAATTCTCAGAAATAGCCATAGCAATAGCCACCTTTGAATGTTTACTGTGCACCAAGCAGTTTGGACTAAGAGTTCCATGGGAAGCACTTCATTTCAAGGAGAAGGAAAATGAGGCATGGATAAATTAGGTAATCTGCTCAAGGTCACCCAGTTAGTCAGTGGAGGAGCTAGTACTTCAACCCAGGTCTGAGCCAGAACTCAAGTTCTTACTCTCTGTAGCAAGTTGTGTTTCTTGGTGAAAAATGGCCCCCAAAACGAAGTAACCATCTGGTACTGATGAGAGCACTAAAGCAAAATAAAGAAGTCAAATAAAGTGATGGTTCTTACCACAAACCAAGTTTCACTGAATTTGGATATAACGGATATTTACGACACAAACTAGACCACCTCAGATATTGACATTCCACTCCATGTTACATTAGTGTTATTTGGAGATTTTCTATTTCTGCAGCCTTTATCTGCCTTCTCAGTCCAATTCGTATGTTGGACTCTGATTATCTTCCTGCCAATGCTTGTCTCGTATACCCTATCCCTCTCTTGTAGCAGTCAAGGCTTGCTGCCTATACAACAAAAATAAGTCAACATCACATGCGACCCTGCTTTTTGTCTATTTCACACCTTCTCATATTTGTATTGTTTTCCATAATCTGATGACAGTACCTGTGCTTTCTGGGTAAATTCTTCAGTTCTTTTTCACGGAGATGAACCAGCTCCAGTATTGTTAGTCTGTGAGCCAGTGCTGAGATAAAAGCCAATCTAGTTGTGGTGGTAGCTGGCCCCTTGTCTTCACCTGGACAAGAATTCTGGGCAGGACTGAGGCCAAGCAACCAGACCAGTGAGGAAATGCAATCCAACCAGGTAGCCAGAGTCCTTCTAGGTATCAGAGGAAGCTCACATGTGTTGAGTCTTTCCGGTGCAAGCAGAGTTTTCTGTAGGACTAGTATTTGATAAGGGTGATCTACAAACAGCACAGAGGGAGGTTCTACAAAGAACCAAGTGGAGAGCACATGTAAAATGCTTCAGAAAAATCTTATAGGCCAAAATGATAAGGGATGGATTTTATTTGCTTTTCCTGGCAGAAAATACTTAAAAATCAAATGAGTGTGACAGCCACATGGAAATATCTAATTTATAGATGAGTTTAAATATAACTAGGATTCCTTGTTTAGAACACATCAACTTTATTTCCTGATAATGAAAACAGCGTTTGCCTAAATTGAATTAATCTGTTCAAGTATCAGTGTGCTATGAGATCATTTTTGACCGTAGAAAGGAGAATTGAAGAGCAGGTCTCCCATTGATGTCATGAAAACACAGGAAAGGGGCCTAAGGAAATCCCCACTGCTATTACCGACGCCTCTCATTTATCTACTTAGGGATTATCTGCCATAAGATTTCCCCTCCTGTCCCAAGCTTCTGGGCTATTTCCTGCCACCTTGAGTTTATGTACCATTGGAAAATACTAACATATTTTAACAGATTGAATGAAACCTAATTAAGAAGTTCTCCCTAAAAATTAAGTGCTATCTTCTAAAGCCAAATTGAAATCATGTTGTTCAATGTCTATTTTTCCGATGACTCTCTCCCACCAGTATGTATAATTTCAAACCCACCAGAATTCTCCTGCATTTTCAACAGAACAAGTGACACTTTCTCTTAGATTTCCCTCTACCGTCTCTAACCAGCAGCTCCCAAAACACTGCCCTTCTCCCTTAATTAGTTCACACTTTTAAACACCCCATTCAATCAAACAAACAAATGAGCACAAGCCCTCTAGTACGCAGTGCCTTGAAGGTACTGGTGGCTCTATGGGCTATCTTCGTAGAGCTGGTCTTTGAGGGATGCCCTGGACCCCTCTGCCTCTCTTGTCTCATCTTTTTCCTTTATTCCCTCACTTATTCCCCTCTAGCCACACTGGCCTCCTGTTCCTCAAACACACTAAATAGCATTTCTGCCTCAGGGTCTTTGCACACATTCTGTTCCCTTTGGCTCAAATGCCCGTCCCCAAGCCATATTCATATGATTTTTTTCCCTAAGCTCCTTCAGGGTTCTTGGCATCCCATAATTTAACAGTAAATTAAGTCCACTGGATTTAATAAATCATCCCTCCAACCAGTTGACACCTCAGCAGCTAACTAACTTCCTTCCTTGCTTTATTTTTCTCCATGGCACTTATCAATATCTGACATCTGTGTATGTCACTTGCTAATTTGTTTATTGTCACACTCTTCCATATAAGCTCCATGAGAGCAAGGATTTTGCATCTTTTATTCACTCTGATATCCACAGTCTCTAGGATAATGCATGGTAAGTAGGGGACACTCAACAAATATTTGAGTGAATGAATGAATGTTTGAATGAGAAGAAAATTCCGTGTCAAAGTGAAATGAACAAGAAATTTCTCATGCATATTGGTTAGAATTTCCTGGGGAAACTTCCATCCTTCCTGGGACCTGCCATGTGCAGACACACACAGTCGAGTGAATGCTATTGTGAAATTAGACTTTCTTAAGTCATTGGGCTATCCCATAAAGTATTTGAAACCTTAGACCTTCAGTGATAGGTTTCTGATACAACTTGATTATAATATGGTAGTTTGATTTAGACCCCAGTGATATGCTTGCAATGTAACTATGTGACTGGTTTTTAAAGGATTCTCTGGTGGTATGTGAAATAACTGGCTGCCCCTGATGTGATAAGGCCACCAGCCTCTGTGATCTAGCCTTCTTGATAAAAACTAGAATTCCATCCAGACATTTCCATTAGGGAGCCTTCTAGCTGTATCCCTCCGAGAGCCTAAGGCAACAACCCAGGCAGCTCCTGTTGCACCTGCTGTGACTGGCTTCCAGAAGGAGTGGCTCTCCTTCCATTGGTTAATAAAGGACTCTGCTTTCTCCAGGACCAAGGGACTGTAGGTGTGCTGGCCCTGCCACCCACCCAACCCTTATCTAGACTGGAAAGAATTCCTAAGCAATATTCCACCCATATTCCACTGGTGACGAATGGCTGGTGTTTCACTGAGTACTCTACCCTTCTAATCCGTGAACTCAATGTGCCTATTAGGTATCTTCAAGCAATTCTCTTGAGACAAAATACAATTGACTCATTTGAATTCACATAGGGAATGAGCGCCTTTTCCTGCCTACACTTGGACTGGTTTTCTGGGAAATCTCGTGTGTGTATGTGTCTTCACACATCATCTCAGAAAACAAATGCATCGAACCTCGTGCATTTCCTCTTCTTCTCAACAGTCACGGAGAATGTGAAGTTCAGCATGTTCACCAAAAATAAAATCAGGGCTTCCCTGGTGGTGCAGTGGTTGAGAGTCCGCCTGCCGATGCAGGCAACACGGGTTCGTGCCCCGGTCCGGGAAGATCCCACATGCCGCGGAGTGGCTGGGCCCGTGAGCCATGGCCGCTGAGCCTGCGCATCCCGAGCCTGTGCTCCGCAACGGGAGAGGCCACAGCAGTGAGAGGCCCAGGTACCATAAATAAATAAATAAATAAATAAAATAAAATAAAATAAAACTAAAAAAAAAATGGTTTGAGGGTGTAGCATTGACATACAGGGCTAAAATTTTTTTAACTAATTTGCTTCAAAAAAAAAATAGAGGAAAAGAAAAGAACCTCTGATTGTTGCTAAAGCAGCAGATTCTTGAAATTTCCATAGCAATGGGGCCGGTTTTGCTGAGTCCCCATTCAGCCTGGAGTCTCGACCCGAGGGAGCCTCTCAGGGGGTCCTGGCAGCAGGAGGGGCAGCTGAGTGGACGCAGGGGAGAGAAGGGGGACGGGGTGGAGGAAAGAACCAAGGATGAGTCCAGTGAAAGTGGACTCAGCAGGGCTTCCCTGGTGGCGCAGTGGTTGAGAGTCCGCCTGCCGATGCAGGGGACACGGGTTCGTGCCCCGGTCCGGGAAGATCCCACATGCCGCGGAGCAGCTGGGCCCGTGAGCCATGGCCACTGAGCCTGCGCGTCCGGAGCCTGTGCTTCGCAACAGGAGAGGCCACAACAGTGAGAGGCCCGCGTACCAAAAAAAAAAAAAAAAAAAAAAAAAAAAAAGTGGACTCAGCAAAGAGAAATATTCTCTGAAAAGTTGGCCGGTCAGTGATCTCTTGTGGTGCCTGACGCTTTAAAGAACAAAGTTACTGAAAGATTGATGCTAAAAACTCTAAAAATGGATGCTCAGGCCTTAGAATCCTAGACACACTGATCTCCCCCAAAATATTTTCAAACGTTAAGTTGCAATACTGTGGACTTAAGAGTGTTATTTTCAGGACATTTGGCTTTATTTCCCACATGTTCATAATACTTCTATCTCCCCAAACCGCTTTTCCCCACATGAGAAACACACATCTATAATAAAGTATGAAATTTACAGGTCTCTAATTCTCTCTCTTTCCCTTTGGGGTATGGATTAGATACCTTGGAAAAGAATATCACCCACTTATCCATTTTTGATAGTGGATAGCCCAGTGAAGTCAGACAGTCAATAGATACATCTAAACTACAAAGTTGAGGGACTTCCCTGGAGTTCCAGTGGTTAGGGCTCCATGCTTTCACAGCAGAGGACCCGGGTTCAGTCCCTGGTAGGGGAATTAAGATCCCACAAGCCTAGCAGTGGGACCAAAAAAATAGTAATAAAATAAAAGTTGATGAGAAGGGCAGACTCTGCAAATGAAAGTAATTAAACTCATTAGTCAAAAGCAGAGAAAAAGAAAAAGCAGCCAATAAGTTATTAGAATAGAAAAAGGTTTTCTCAACAGAAGGACACCATGAAAGCGACAGTTAAAAATGGAATTAATTTTTATATAGTAAGAGATAATATCCTTTCCAAGGGAGCAGCAATACAGAAGTTGCTTTCAACCCCTTGGTCATGTCACAGTATATAGTAGCCCAAATATTTTTTTAGTAATTCCTTTGACTTATCTGTTCATCTTTGGTTTGTGTGTTTCTCCACCATGCTGAACCCCTGACAGGTATCTATACGCTATGTGATACAGAGACAATTTGTTTCCTCGGGATGGATAACGTTTCTAAAATGTTCTGGAGACACATTTATTCAGGGGTAGAAACTAAATCTTAATTCGGGCTTTGAGGAATTTATGTTCCTTTGAGAATGAGTTTTGCCACTTTGCCCTACCCGGCCCACGGGTGGGCTTACAAGCACACAAGGAGAGTTGCCCGTGGAAAAACGCCTCTGATGAACAGGCTCTTCTCAAGCAGTCTGGTTCATTTATTTCCTTTGTTCACTCAGTTCTCATAAGACCATCATTCCAGGATCCTTGCTGCAAAAAACTGCCAAGTCACAAGAGCTGAGTCATAAAAAGTTGGATGCTTGACATTCCCGGTTTTATCGGTGTGTGTGTTTGCTCACTGACATGCAGCCTTATAGACAATCTCACTGCATGACATTCGTTTTCTGGTCCCCAACACCCTGGTCGAGAACTCCAGACTCGCCCAGCTCTTCCCTTAGAACCAGAATTGTCTTCCCAGACACTTCTGAATAAGCAGGCCTAGGGAGGAAGAGAGAGAGAGGGTTTGCAGGCATAAACACAAAATCCAGCCTCCGCTGAGGATTGCAGCCTGCTGCACAGTGGGAGCCAAGAGATCCAGGGCTGCCCATGTAACAGATGCAAGTTTCCCATGCTCCAGTTCAGCTGGGAACGCAGGCTGTAAAGCAGAAATAAATCACGTGGAACTTGCTGTCATCTCTCTCCCTTCTTGCTAAACCCTCTGACACTGCCACTTGACTGGCTGGAGCCGCTGTAGTTTTTAAATGAAGGCTGGAGACTGGCATTGGTAGCACTGCCTAATTTTTAGCTAATACCTTTGTGGGTTCTGCGTTCGCATCTGGCCAGTGCCATCAAGCTGGGTAGGATTATAATAGGCTGCTGCTCTTTCCCAAGCAGGAAGCTGGAGTCCTGTTACCGACAGCCTACACAGAGGCGTGTTCCAAACACAATAGCACATCACAGCCAGGGAAGGGTCTGCGGTGTGGGACATCTCCCAAGGCATAAAAGAGAGAGAGAGAGAGAGAAATGTGTTAACTGTGCTAACAGTGCCAAGTAATATGCTTCGTTAAAAATTTAATCACCTACAAGTGCAAAACAAGTGCAAAGCAATCATGTTGTAATTAGCACAGCAATTAACACCTCCCTTTTCGATAGCACATGCATCCTAGGAAGTGCAGGATTGCAAGTGTTTATGCTGCTGACAGGCTCAGTTCCTATAGAGAGGGAAAAAATTGCTTAAATAGAATTTTTTGGCTTTTGGCATTTGGGCTGTTATGTGTTCATGAAATCTCAGAACCAGCTGCCATTTTGGTTTTTGCAGAAGTTGTTCTGCTGCGGATTATAACTAACCAACTTCTCCCTTCACACGTTCCCTGACATTAAAATATGAATAAATCAGTGTAAGGACTAAATTTGCATGCTAAATGGGGCTTCTTACCAAAAACAAATAAATGTTTGTCTTCCTCAGTCTGTTATCAGAAATAAAATACCCAGTGGCAAGGTAAAGGACTCTTGGAAAAATTGCACGAAAAGAATTCACTCTATCACTTCAGAAAACTTAGATCTCTTCTGTACTGTCAAGCTTGGCCACTGATGCAAAAAAATCTTCTTAGGGACTAATAGCCAATTTTCAAGGAAGAAAAATAGGGAAGGAAGGCGAACACTTACACACCACCCACATCAAGCCCAGGTCTGGTCACCAGCATGGCCTACTAAGTGCCAGGCAATGCACTGCCTACTAACCTGATTTACAGCTTCCCCAGCGTTCATCTCGATACATAGAGATTTGTGGGTGAAGCAGTCTTCAATTCCCCACTGGATAAAGAGAGTTGAAATACCTTTAACTTTTCAACCTTCACGTCGGTACCCCAAACAAATGAAAGCATGACAGCACGTACAGCCTGAGATGCCCCTTATTGGAAATTCATCCAGGGCCCCCAAGTCCTTGGCATGGTTTAGAAATTACTATGAGAACGGAACCTAGCTAGGGTCTCTAAAATTTTAAATGTGTTTGGAAGGAGTTTTATAAGAAATTTTTTTTGAAAACTAATGAAACATCCAGGGATTTACGAATATAATGAACAGCATGAGAGAAAAGCAAATTAAATCTGTAGAAGGAATGTGCTTTATTCTTTCTGGCCACTGATAATGGAATGGATGTGTTTCAGGGAGCAGAGGAAATATTTGGAGTATGATGTTTGGGGAATAGAAAGGTAGCTGCCCAACCCTCGCATCTTTATAGCTGATTTTGTGACGACATTACTAAGAAATGAGGAGTGAAAAGCAAGAGTCATAAGAACTGGCTAACATTCTGATGTTCTGCAGACTCTCTAGAAAGTACAGGCATTCTTAGAGGCTATTCACTTTCCTGGTTTGCTATTTCCTCTTCCCAGCAACGCTTTTGTTTAAGCTCAGAAGCTGATCCTGAGAGCTGAGAAAAGAAACCTCAGTGAGATAGAGGACACACTTCATAAGAGCGGCAATCTGCAACAGAACATTCACACTGGAAAGCTCAGTAGGAAGTAAAATGAAACCCCTGTCTCAAATACAAAGAGGACAAATGTCTTATTATGCTAAAAAGCCTCAGATTAAGTATGGAGAGCTAGTTGGACTAGACAGTTCCCATAGTCATCATTTTTATTCATTCTTACAAAAATACATCTTTTGAGACCGATGTTCTTTAAATATTGCTATCATTTGTAAAACTGGTTGAAAATGTCTGCTGTATCATAGCCTTAATCCAAAGACCCAGATGATATATTCCTGCATTTGCATTTATTTCTAATAAATATTTTGCCTCTCCTGCTCAATTTTTATTTCCTCTTTCATCAGAAAGCCTTAAATGCCAGGAAGTTTGTTGTTTTTTTTGCGGTACGTGGGCCTCTCACTGTTGTGGCCTCACCTGTTGCGGAGCACAGGCTCCAGACACGCAGGCTCAGCGGCCATGGCTCACGGGCCCAGCTGCTCCGCAGCATGTGGGATCCCCCAGGACCGGGGCACGAACCCGTGTGCCCCGCATCGGCAGGCGGACTCTCAACCACTGCGCCACCAGGGAAGCCCTGCCAGGAAGTTTTAAAACAGACATCGCACAACTTTAGTTATCTTATCTTACATGCTTACTAGTTCATTCATTCATTTAATAAGGAGGACTTACTAGATATGCCAGGCATTGATCTAGCACTAGGCACTCTTTACAGTATGAAAGCAACGAACAGCAACAAATAATAAGCACCCCCAAGAAACGTGAGGAACCTTTTTCACTGTCCTATCCCCAGTGCCCTGCTCAGGAGACTAGCAGGCCTTAGAAATCTGTTGAATGATAGTTTGCCTCTGCTAATCCCAAACTCCCTTTCCTTCCCTCCCCTAACTCCACCTCCCCCTTGGCAGCCACAAGTCTGTTCCCTATGTCTGTGAGTCTGTTTCTGTTTCATAGTTATGTTGATTTGTATCGTATTTTAGATTCCACATATGAGTGATATTATATGGTATTTGTCTTTTTCTTTCTGACTTACTTTACTTAAGATGGATAAACAAGGTCATGCTGTATAGCACAGGGAACTCTATTCAGTATTCTGTGACAAATCATAATGGAAAAGAATATGAAAAAGAATACATATATATGCACATATATATGTATAACTGAGTCACTTTGCTGGACAGAAGAAATTAATACGTTGTAAGTCAACTATACTTCAATAAAATTTGTTTTAAATCTGTTGAATGAGTCAATGAATAATCAACCAACCTCACCCGAAGCTGATAGTCCAGTAGAAGTAAAGTCAGCATATAAATATCTCTAATATTACTTCTAAATTGATGAGTGCTCTAAGAAAGAGACATATTAATTGCTAGGGAAGGATGGAGAGAATACTTCCATTGTAAGTGCCGGAGGAAGAGGAGGGAGTTAGGATGACAGAATAGGCATTTCAGTTTTGTGGGAACATGGAGTCCCTCAGTGGGAATAATGTTGGGATAATGCTGGGAAGGTAGGGGGAGGCCAAAGCACAGAAGCCTTGAATACCTGCCAAGGAAGATTAAATTCAGAAAGGGAAGCCGATAAAGGGAGATGAATCTGGCCACAATGTATAAAACCAATTAGAATGGAAATAGACTGGTGGCAGGGAGATCAATTAGAGAATTATTGGAAGAATTCAGGCAAAAGTTAAAGTTCACCTGAACTGGGTGAGGGTAGTATGGATGAGAAAAGGGTAAAAGCAAGAAACTGGTGAATTTCTAGCAGAAGCTGTCAGGTGAGAGCTGACCCATGTCAGACACCACTCCAAGGTCTCAGTCCTAGGTGGTGGCCTGGAAAGTGTTGGTTCCATTCACAGGAATTGGAAACAAAGAAATAGGAGCATATAGGGGACATAAGATGAGAATTTAGGTTTTAGACATACACTTTTTAATGGACTGGCTGGATATTGGATGGCAAATGAAAGGTACTTGGAAATGCCAAATGGAAGCCCAAGAATTAGAGGTAAAAAAAATTTTTTTAAGATCCTCTGTATATTGTTTTGGAGTCAGCCATGTGGCTGAAGGCAAGGAATTGAATGAGAGAGAAAAGAAAAGTGAGGGTAGAACCTTGAAGACGAGACACATGTGAGAGAAAGAAGGGAAGCCAGGAGGGGAAGAGGAAGATTCAGAGCCACAAAATCCAAGGAGAGGAGAATTCCCAAATGTTTGTGCTAAAAGCTGCAGAGAGATGAAAGTAGATGTGAACTGAGGAAACACCTTTGGATTTGACTACCAAGAAGGATTGGTGACCTTTAAGATTACAATTTCAATAAACTGGTGATGTCAGCAGACAGACAATAAAGAATTAAGGGTGGAGAGGATAGCAAGTCAGTGGAAGTAGAGAATATAGGTAATGCTTTCAAGAAGACTGGAATTTAAGGGGAAGAAAAAAAGTAGAGGAGTATCTTAGGAATGAACAGGTCAAAGGTCAACTTCTTTAAGACAAGTGTGTCTCGAACTGAAGGAGGGTATTAATCAAATAAGACTCAAAATACAAGTAAGAAGGGATAATTGGTGGAGCAAGTTTTCAGAGCAGCCAAGAGAAATGGTGATGATCCGGGAACCATTAGAAGATACTACAACTCTGGGGAACTAAAGTAGAATTTCTTCTTCTGAGGCAGTTGGAAATGAGGGAAGACTTAATGAAAAGAAATACTGAAGTGAAAAAAAATAAGAAATTGATGAATTCAACATTCCCCTTAAAACAGGAGTCAATTAAGATTTCCACTTCTGGGAAGATGAAGAAGTAGGCATATTTTCCCCTATTCCTTCTGCTAAACACAACTAAAGACCCTGGACATTATATATAAAACAAACATAAGAAAACTCTGAAAGTTAGAAAGAAAGGAGACCCGCTAAGAACCTCAGGACCCAAAGAATGATATAGTGATGAGTTCTGTAAGTTTTCTTTGTGATTCATGTATCCCAGACTTGTAGCTGAGACTTCAACCTGGAAACTCCAACAACCACAGACAAAAACAAAACAAAACAAGAAACCTGAGCATTAGAAAAGGGGCCTCCTAGCAAGACAGAAAACCTTTCAGATAATAACTGTTCTACTCTAGGAAAACACTGCAAAGAAACTGTGGCCTCCACCCACATCCAAACCAGCAAAGGGCAAATGGAGAGTCTAGACTTCCTAGCAAGGCTGTAACAAGGTGCTCAAACACCCCTGCAGGGTTGGTAGGTTGGTGTCAGTGGAGGCCACGAGGGGAGCAGTGATAAGCTCCTACACTCCCAGACACATAGCTCTCAGTGGAAACCTGGTGAGAACTGGAACTCCCAGCCCCTCTCAGGACTAAGGAGGGGCCCCCTGAGCTTTTACCACTACGTGGCAGTAATGAGGTTGTACCCTTCCTCTTGCACTGCCATGAAACATCAAAAGAAGCCAGCTAAAACAATGCTTAAATAAGACCTGGAATCTCAAAACATAATACTACAAACGTCCAGGTTTCAACTGAAAATTGCTCATCATACCAAGAATCAGGAAAATCTCAAACTGAATGAAAAAAAGACAATCAATAGATACCAACACTAAGGTGACAGAGATGTCAGAATTCTCTGACAAAGACTTTAAAGAAACAATTATAAAAACTTCTAAATGAGCAATTACAAATACACTTGAAACAAATAAAAACATAGAAAATCTCAGATGAGTAATAAAACTTCTTGGGAATTCCCTTGGTGGTACAGTGGTTAGGGCTCTGTGCTCTTGTTGCCAAGGCCCCGGGTTCAATCCCTGGTCAGGGAACTAAAATCCCACAAGCTGCATGGTGCACCCCCCTACCAAAAAAAAAAGAAAGAAAGAAATGGAAATTTTAGAATTGAAATATACAATAACCAAAATAGAAAACTTATTGCATGTGCTCAATAACAGAATGAAAGGGACAAAGGAAAAAAAATCAGTGAACTGAGAACAATGGAAATTAACCAAACCTGAACAACAGAGAAAAAATAAACTGAAAAAAAAAATGAACAGAGCCTCAGAGTCCTGCAGAACTGAAACCAAAGATTTAATATTTGTGTCATCAGAGTCTCAGAAGGAGAGGAGAAAGAAGACAGAGCTGAAAAAGAAATAATGCCTGAAATTTCTCCAACTTTGCCAAAGTCATACAGGTTGACAAAGTGCAGCAAATCCCAATTAGGATGAACCCAAAGAAATTCACACCAAGACACATCAAAGTCAAACTTCAGAAAACAGAGACCAATAAAAAATCTCTGAAGCAGCAAGAGAAACATGACATCTTATCTGTAAGGGAACAAACAGTTTGAATTAAAGCAGATTTCTCATCAGTAATCATGGAGGCCAGAAGGAAGTGGCACATTTTACAAGTGCTGAAAGAACTGTAGATCAGAATTCTATATCGAGGAAAAATATTCTTCAGAAATGAAGAGGAAATATAACAATTCTTAAATAAAGTAAAAACAAGAGAATTAGTAACCAGGAAACCTACTCTTTAAAAAATGTCTAAAGGGAGTTCTCTAAGAAGAAAACAAAGAAAGTAAGGAAGTACATAGTAAGCAATAATATGGGTAAATACAATAGACTTTTCTTGTCCGCTTGAGTCTTCCAAATCTGACGGTTGAAGCAAATGCTACCTGATATGGTACTAAATGTATGAGAGAAAATATTTAAGGCAATTATAATATAAAAGAGGAGGAAAGTTTTCAACACTTTACTGAAATCAGTAAAATGACAACATCAATATACTGCAGTAAGTTATGTATATATGATTCAATACCTATAGCAAGCATTAAAAAACATAGAGATATACTCAAAAACACAATAAATAAATCAAAATAAAATTCCAAAAAACATTCAAGTATCCTGAGGAAGACAGGGGAAATAAAACAGAAAAATGAAAAATAGAACAAACCAAAAACAAAACAAAAAAATGACAGACTTAAGGCTTAACATATCAGTAATTACATTGAATTTATGTTGAATTTAATTATTACAATAATTACATTGAATTTTTCCAATTAAAAGACAAAGATTGGCAGAACAGATTAAAAATGTGACCCAGCTATATGCAGTCTACAAGAAACTCATTTCAAATATAGCAATACAGACAAGTTGAAAGTAAGGATAGATATGTCATGCAAACATTAATCAAAAAATAATTATTTACCATACAAACATTAATCAAAAGAAAGCAGAAGTGGCTATATTGATATCAGAATAGACTGGACAGCAAATAAAATTATCAAAGACAAAGAGGAATGTTATGTATTGGCAGAAAGAATCAATCCACCAAGAAGACATAAAAATCCTCAGTGCCTATGCACCAAACAACAGTGCTGTAATATTATATATATATGAAGCAAAAACTGATAAAACTGAAAGGAGAAATAGACAAATCCAAACTTGTAATTAAATACTTCAGCACACTTCTCTCAACAATTGATAGGGCAACTGGACAAAAAAACCCAGAAAGATATAGAAAACTCAAGGACACAATCAAACATCAGGCTCTTATCAACATTTATACAACACTATACCCAACAACAACAGAATACACATTTTTCAAGTGTCTCTGGAACATACACTAAGATAGGCTATATTCTGAGCCATAAAACACACCTCAACAGGTTTGAACAGAATTGAAATCATACATGCATTCATAAACAAAACTCTGAAATAATCCCTGAGTCAAAGAGGACATCTCAAGGAAAATTTTTAAAAACTTGAACTGAATAAAAATGAAAATAAAATATATCAAAATTTGTGAAGCACAGCTAAAGCAGTGCCAAGAAGGAAATTGACAGCACTAAGTGCATACATTAGAAAAGAAGAAAGTGAATTTCCTAAGCTCCCAACTCAGGAATCTAGAAAAAAAGCAAAATAAACCCAAAGCAAGAAAGAAATAATAAAGAGCAGAAATCAGTGACATCGAAAAAAGGAAAACAATAGAGAAAATTGATAAATCAGAGAGCTGATTCTTTGAAAACATCAATAAAATTGATAAAACTCTAGCAAGATAGACAAAGAAAAAAAGAAAGAAGACACAAATTAACAATATCAGGAATGAAATAAGAGATATCACTATAGGCCATTTGGGCATCAAAAGCATAAGAAAAAAATATTACCAACAACTTTACAAACATAAACTTGACAACTTTGAAATGGAAGCAATTCTTTTAAGATGCAAACTACTACAATTCACCTAATATGAAACAGAGCATTTGAATAGCCTCATAACTATTGAGGAAATTGAATTTGTAATCCAAAACCTCCCAAAAAAGAAATCTCCAGGCCCAGATGATTTTACTGGTGAATTCTACTAGGTGTATAAAGAAGAATTAACACCAAATTCTACAAATCACTTCCAGAAAATAGAAAATGAAGAAATGCTTTTGTGAAGCTAGTATTACCCTGATACCAAGACCAGACAAAGACTATTTTAAAAAAAACTACAGAGCAATAGCCCTTATGAACACAGACACAAAAATTGTTAACAAAATATTAGCAAATAGAATTCAGCAATATATTAAAAAGAACTATATACCATGGCCAAGAGGGTGTCATTCCAGAGATGCAAGTCTGGTTCAATATTGAAAATCAATGTAACCCACCACTTTAACAAGCTAAAAAAAGAAAAAAAAATGTATTATCATATAAATAGATGCCAAAAAAAAAAAAAAAAAAAAAAAAAAAAAAACCTTTGACAAAATTAAACACCTACTCAGGGTAAAAACTCTCAGAAAAATAGGAATAGTGTAGAACTTCTTCCAGTCAAAGAATATACATTAAAAACCTACAGCTAACATTATACTCAATGGTGAAAAACAATGCTTTTCTCCAAGAGCTGGAACAAAGCAAGGATGTCCACTCTCATCATTCTTATTCAACATAGTGCTGGAAGTTCTAGTCAATGCAGTAAGGCAAGAAAAGGAAATAGGAATATACATCAAAAGAGAAGACATAAAACTGTAGAATAAAACTTGGAGAAGACATGAGTGTCTATGTGGAAAATCCTAAGGAATCTACAAAGATCTCATAGAATTAATAGAGGAGTTCAGCAAGGTCACAGAATACAAGATAAATATACAAAAATCAACTGTTTTTATACATAGTAGCAATGAAAACATGGACGTTGAAATTTAAAATTATAAGACCATTTATAATGGCTCAAAAATAAAATAAAATACTTAGGGGTAACTCTAACACATGTTCAGGACTTGTATGCTGAAAACTACAAAATGCTGATGAAAGAAATAAAAGAAGACTTGAACTGATGGAGAGACATGCTGTTCATAGATTGAAAGTCTCAGCATAGTGAAGAATGAATTCTCCCCAAATTGATTTACAAGTTTGTGTTAGTTTCCTAAAGCTGCTATAACAAATTACCACAAACTGAGTGGTTTAAAACAAAAGAATTGTTTTCTCTCACAGTTCTGAAAGCGAGACATCAAAAATAAAGGAGTTGGTCACGTTGGGTTTCTCCTGGAGTCTCTGAGGAAGATCTGTTACATGCCTCTCTCTCTTAGCTTCTAGTGGTTGCCAGCATTCCTTGGCTTGGGGCAACATATCTTCAATCTCTTCCTGCACCTTCTTCTTCCCTGTGTGTCTCTGTGTCTCTATGTGTTCTCTCCTCTTCTTATAAGGACTCCCGGTCATTGGATCTAGGGCCTACCCTAATCCATTATGATCTCATCTTAACTAATTACATCTACAAAGATGTTATTTCCAAATAACACCAGATTCCGATGCTCCAAGGGGGACATGAATTTTGGGGGGACATTATTTAACCCACTAAAATGTTCAACTCAATTCCTGTCAGAGTCCCAGCAAGATTTCTTTTGTAGATATAAAAATAAAATTTATACGGAAAGGCAAAAGAACTAGAATTGTTAAGTCTGAAAAAGAATAATAAAGTCAGAGGAATCATTTTATCCGACTTCAAGACTTATAACAGAGCTACAGTAATCAACTGGTATAGCACTGGTGGAGTGATAGACACGTGGACCAATGGAATGGAACAGAGAACCCAGAAACAGAATCACACAAATATGTTCAAGTGATTTTTGACAAGGCTGAAAAGAAACTCTGTCAAGGAAAGATAGCCTTTGTAACAAATAATGCTGAAGCAAGTGAATATCCATAGGGGAAAGAAAAATGAACCTCAACGTAACCCTCATATTGAAATTAACTCAAAATGAATCACAAGCTTAAATGTAAAACATCAAACTATAAATCTTTTAGGAAAGAAAATAGGAGAAGTTCTTCGGGAGCTAGGGTTAGCAAAGAGTTCTTAAACTTGACAGCAAAAGCACAACCCATAAAAGGAAAAAATAATAAATTGGACTTAATCAAAGTTTAAAACATTTGCTCTATGAAAAAACCCGTTTTTCATGGAAATATTTGCCAACCAAGACAAGGAGGAAATATTTGCCAACCACACATCTGACAAAAGCCAAATATCTAGAATAATGAAGAACCTCAAAAAATATATTTAAAAAAAAGAATTCTCAAACCTCAACATTAAAAAAAAAATACTAGCAAACCAATTAGAGAATGGGCAAAAGACATGCAGAGACATTTTAACAAAGAGGGTATACAGATGGCAAAAAAGCACATGAAAAGATATTCCCCACCATGGAGAATTAGGGAAATGCAATTTAAAACCATAATGAGATTTCACTACACACCTATTAGAATGGCTAAAATAACAAGTAGTGACAACAGCAAATACTAGTGAGAATGTGAAAAACCGAGTTACTTACCCATTACTGATGGAAATGTAAAATGGTACAGCCACTCTGGACAGCCAGTTTGGCAGTTTCTTTAAATTAAACATGCAAACACCACATGGTCCAGCAATTGCACTCTGGACATTCATCTAGAGAAATGAAGAAAAAACTTATGCATGAATGTTTATACCCCCTTTATTCATAATTGCCCAAAACTGGGAAGGAAACCATGTCCTTCAACAGATGAATGATTAAACAAACTGTGGTAAATCCATACCATGGAATACTATCCATATATACCCATATATGTAATTATATGTGCTGATACATACAGCAACCTCCAAGAATTACACTGAGTGAAAAAAATTCCCAAAAGATTATGTACTGTATGATCTGATTTATTATAATTTGTCAGAATTATACAAATGAAGAACAGTTTAGTGAATGCCAGGGGTTACAGCAGGAGAGCGGTGGGTCTGGCTCTAAAAGAGCAACACGAGGGACCCTTTGGATGATAGAACTACTCAGCATCTTGACTCTATCAATGTCAATATCCTGGTTGTCAGAAGGTACCACAGTTCTGCAAGACGGTGCCATTGAGGAAAACTGGGTACAAGGTACATGGGACACCTGTACTCTTTCTTACAACTGTGTGTAAAGTTACAACCATCTTAAAACAAAAATTTAATTGAAAAACATCAGAACTGTGCCTGACACATAGTAAGTGGTGTATATGAGTGTTTGTTGAATACTAACTATTAAGCTAAAAAATGAAGTGGAGAACGTACCAGCAAAAGTGGGAATAGAAGTCTTTTTTTTTTTTTTGACCACGCCTCACAGCATGCCAGATCTTAGTTCCCCAACCAGGGATTGAACATGTGCCCCCTGCAGTGGAAGCTGGGATCCCTAACCACTGGACCACCAGGGAATGCCCGGGAATAGAAAGTCTTTGAAAAAGTGCTGTATTTCTTTTTGATGGGAAATCAGAGATTAATTAAACTTGATTCCCCTTCCATTTCTAGGTATCAACATAGACATGCATCAAAATATCGAAAAGCACACACAAACACACACACATACACACAAGTATCCCTATGTTCCAAGAGCAAAGCAGAATGTCAAAAAAAATGCAGAAGGGAAAGGAAGGGAATATACACTTCAGGGAAGTGGCAGACTTAGTAGTAACAGCAACAGCGCTGGCCATTTACTGAACACTTAGAATAGCCGCTGTGAAGCACTTTCCATTCATTATCTCATTTGGTCTTTTTCAGATACATTCCATCAGTATCCCAATTTTACAGATGAGGAAATTGAGACCTTCAGAAGTTTAATTCATGCAGCTGGGAAATACCCAGAGAGGCTACAAAGCCTGATTCGAGAGCCGGTGGTCCTCCCTGCTGCAATGTCCACCTGCTCCTGAAAATGAACTTATGAGATGCTGCATGGCATGGGCCTTTGGTGCCCTGTCCCTCAAAAACTGGGAAAGGGAGAGTAACACAGAGACACCAGGGCTGGAGCTAAGGAGATGGGCCTTCCTTTAGGGATGGTCCAAATTTAAACATTCACAGGAGCATGAAAAACAGGGCCAATTCCAACAACCTTGATTTCCACTCTTTTCCTCACGTGGTTTCCAAAATCCATTTGAAATCTGGTGCTATTTATGTAAGGACTGGATTAAAATGAGTACACCCTTAAAGTGTTCATTTGTTAGGCTTTGCTGTGACTGTTTGTGATGGCAATTATTTAAATGATACTGGTTAATTCGTTTTATTGTTTCACGTAGTTTGATTTATTTGCTAGTCATCGGTTCACTTATATAACGAGTAGGGTTAGATTAATAGATTTTAGAATGTAAATTCATCTCCACTAATGTTTATGAGCTACATTTGTAGATTGGTTTAAATAAAAACACAACCAGGAATCAGGAGTGCAGTACAGTTTTGAAGTAATAAAGTAAGGATTCAGATACGTTCCAGAAATAAATAAGATATGCAGATTCATAAAGAAGACTGCCTACCAAGGATGGAAAGTATAGCCAAATTCACAGTAAGTATATACCTTGTTTTCTTCCTGCCCCCCAAAAAATGAAAAGTGTAAAAGAATAACCCCAGGGTCATGTGTGTGTCCTGGCATTCAGAGTGCATCAGAGACAGGCACTTTGGGGTGGATTCTGCCATCTCATGCCCCTTCCAGATGTAGCTGGACCTACTGGACCCACGCATGAGGGAGAATGAAGGTCATACAGGAGATGCTGGAGTCTCCTGGATTTCCCTGCAAAATCCTTTGTATGCTCAGCACTGAGCAAGCTACTCAGGCTGATCTTATGTCAGTAAATATCTAGAAACAAGTCGCTCTCTGACTTGCAAACGATGAGCATTTTCTAAGCACCAGGGGATCGCTGAGCACACCGGAAGAATCCTTTGACTAAGTGAGGCTTCGGTGATTCATCTCACTTGGAGAAGCAGCAGAAATACCTGTTTACTGACCAGGGAAGCAGCCAAAATAGTGATGAGGTATCTAATGAACTAGCCAGCCCAGTTCTTAAGAAGTCCGGATACCCATACAGTTAACTCTGCATAAAGCAGCTGTGTTGCCTGCTTGGCAGGTGGAAGAAGAGCAAGGTGAAGTAGACTGCCTCACTTTCCCAGGCATTATGGGCTGAACTATGTCCCAGCGCACACAGTGTATGTGTTGAAGTCCTTCCTAACTCTTGGTACTGCAGAATATGACTATATTTGGTTTTGTTTGTTGGTTTTTTATTATTATTTTTAGAACATGACTATATTAGAGGTAGGGCCTTTAAAGAGCTAATTAAGTTACAGTGAGGTCATTAGGGTGGACCCTAATCCAATAGGACTGATGTCCTTATAAGACGAGGAAATTAGTACATGGACATGAACAGAGAGAAGACCCTGTGGGGACACAGGGAGAAGACTAGCCCTCACAAGCCAAGGAGAGAGGCCTCAAAAGAGGCCAACCTTGCCAACACCCTGATCTCAGACTTTAGCCCCCAAAGCTAAGAGGGAATAAATTTCTGAGCTTAAGCCACCCAGTCTGTGGGACTTTTTTATGGAAGCCCTAGCAGACTGATAGTGACCAAGCCGAGGTCTGGATCATAGTCCTACCTTGAAAGTGGAGGCTTCCAGCTCCCTTGTCATGGCAACACACTGATGGTGTGTTGTCAGATTTAAGTACCAGAGACTTTTTTTTTAACTTGTAAACTGGAGGAGATCCTAGGTTATCCCTATTATAATATAACTCTTTTTTGGTGTAATATTTCCTGGAATGGAGAGAAAGGGATAGAATTACCACTAGCAAGCAAATTTTGGATAATAACAAATTTTATTGTCCTCTTTCTTGATGGTCACCTATGTGCCATGAATAGCTTTGGCAAATCCAAATTATTGATACGACCTATAATTTTTAGACTTAATTCTGTTTTCTTTTGTTTCTTTTAAGTTTTAATTTTCTTCCATAAGTAAATGTTAAATAAGAAAACGACAAGGAGAGCTGAAGAAATTCCCCCATACATTAAAAAATCAAGGGTAGGTGATCATCAAAATCTGAATTTGCCCTTAGGGATGTATATGAGCATCATTCACTTAAAAAAAAAAAAAACTATTTATAGGGTTTGAACAAAATAATGTTAATCCTCCAAATTAATTACTGTTTGGGGTATAGGGAGAGGGAAACTATGTGAATTTAGAGTTCTAGCCTTATATTTAGGACCTAAACTCTTAGGAGTTGGTGTTTGCTGACTGACTGGAGCACAGGCTTGGAGGCGTTGGCCTCCACCACAGGCTGGGCTCTGGATGAGCCATGCCATCATTCTATTGATTCATCCTTAAAATGGGAATGGAAATAATACTTCATGAGGCTCTCTTCCAGTCACGATGGAATGATAAGACCTGGGCTTACCCTCTTGCCTTAAACAACTAAGAGGACAAAATATAGGGAAAATATATGAAACGAGATCTCAAACACTGGATCTCTAAGTAAAGGAGAACAATCAAGGTGAGCCCTACAGTTGTTCAGCAATCTCCCTGGAGAACACTCCCAGGCCACAGGATAGGGACGGGGAATGCAGACAGAATCCAGTAGTCTCCTTGAGTTCAGAGCTGGGCATTCAGGGAGGCCAGCAAGACTAGAGTTCGCAGAGAGAGTTCTGGAGACATGACACCAATCCACCTGGAGTCTTCAGCTAAGTCCTAATCAGGGTATGCCGACGAGGAAAAGACCAGAGGTCAGGACAGACCACTCAAAAGAAGGAGGCAGAACCATCCTTGGAGCCCACACAGCTCCTAGAATAGTTTGACTTCCTACCTGCCAGAGAGGGGAAACCTCATAATACACACAGCACTGGGTAGTAGTATTGAGGAGGGTGTCGTTTCAGTGATGGGAAAAACTTGCCCCAGACTAAAGGCTGCTGTGGTCCCTCGTGCAAAGTTTACAAGCAAGCCTCAAAAGGATCAAACTATTTTCTAAGTATTGAAACTACATCCCAGCACAGAGCTCAAGAATATGTAAAATAATAAAAGAATATCCCACGCCCAACAAGGTCGAATTCATAATGTCAGGAATTCAATCAGAAATTACTAAGCACACAAAGAAGCAGGAAACTATGACCCATAATAAGGAGAAAAATCAATCAAAACTGACCGAGAAGTGATACCAAGGATAAAATTAGTAGACAAGGATATTGAAATAGTTGCTAAAACTGTGTTCTACACATTCAAGAGGTAAACAAAAGAATGTCAAAGACAGACATGTACAATATTTTAAGGACACAAATCAAACTTCTAGAGATGAAAAAACGGTCTGAAATAAAAATATATTGGATGAGATTAAAAATGATGCCTCATAATGTCGCTGGAAGGACTAAGGTAACTAAAGCATTTAGCACTATGCCCAGCACTTCATTTGTGTCAATAATTGGTAACAACTGATATTATGGATTCCATTTTAAATTCAGATTGGCATAATAGTCATGGCTCACATTTATTTAGCACCTACTTATGTTCTACATTGTGCTAAAAATTTTTAATTTAAATACCTCTAAGACATACAGGAAAATGTTAAATATCAGTTCCTGGGGGTGGCAGCCAGCCTGGGACTTTTGTAAGAACTTGGGGGTGACTCACTTAGATGTCATTTCCTTCTTGCCCCCTCTTCCTCTGTGTAATCTAAGTGCATTAAACATGTTTGCAGAAAAAAATATATATATGGGTCCTTTTCTTCCTATTATTTCTTTTATATATGTATATATATATATATATATATATATCTTTATTGGAGTATAATTGTTATACTTCCTATTATTTCTAAGGATTGATTTCCCAACTTAATTCTGGCATTCTGATTCCTCTCTATCTCTATATTTTTTTACAATTTGCTTTCCCATTCTGTTTTCCCTCATTCTGTGTTCTGTTTTCCCTCATTCTGTGTTGTTTTTAGCCTACAAGCTTCACCTTGGCAAAACTAAATTTTTTTGAATTTTCTTAGTGTTCTATTGACAATTCTTTCTCTCTTATCTTTTAACAATACACTGAAAACACACACTCAGGTGATTTTAAAAAAAAAGAGGGCACAACATTTTGATTAGTAAAGTGTGGTTTTGAGGTGGACCCAAAGAATAATTCTAAAAAATATATAAATAGGGAAAATCAGGCCTTAAACTAAGAAATAAGAAAATACTGTTTAAATTTGACAACCTAGAAGAAATGGATGAACTACTAGAAACATATGACCTACCAAGATTGAATCATGAAGTAGAAAATCCGAACAGGCCGATTACCAGGTAGGAGATTGAATCAGTAATCAAAAATCTCCCAACAAACAAAAATCCAGGACCAGTCAATGTATATAAATTCATTATTTTCTGATTATTCTTTCCAACTTAGCTCAACAGTGAAGGATAAGAAAGTACCTCAGAAGTCAGGCTTGTACTTTACAGTGGAGAAAACCAATTAGTAAGGATTAACTGGTTGGTTTATTTACAGGTTGTGATGGCTAATCCTATGTTCAACCCTACTGGGCTAAGAATGCACAGATAGCTGGGTGTGTCTGTAAGGTTGTCCCCCCAGGAGATCAGGATTTGAATTAGTAGACGGAGTAAAAACCTCACCCTCATCAAGGCAGGTGGGTATCATCCAACCTGCTGAAAGCCTGAATAGAAGAAAAAGCCTGAGGAAAGGTGAATTTGCTCTCCAGTTGAGTGGGAACATTCATCTTCTCCTGCCCTCAGACATTAACAGTCCTGGTTCTTGGGCCTTGGGACTTGAAATAGGACTTACAGCATTGCTCCCCGTCCCCCGCCGACCCTGATTCTTAGGCCTTCACTGCTGGCTTTCCTGGTTCTCCATCCTGCTGGCAGCAGACAATGGGACTTCCTCATAATCACATGAGCCAAATCCTATAATAAATATATACCCATCTGTCTCCTATTGGTTCTGTTCTCTGAAGAACCTTGACTAATACGCACTAATATGCACACAGCTCCTCGACATTTTCAATCCATTTCCTAACATTAGATACGTGGAAATTGGTCCTGGACTGAATCACTGGATATGGCTATTTCTAATGAGTATTTGACGCATGACAGAAAATTTCAGTTAGGGATAGGCCAGAAAGAGGATTTCCATGTGTTTTGGGTCAAAAGCTAACCAAAGACTCTGTTTGGGAACACAAATGGAAATTTAAAGAACTTAACGCTGTAGATCTCTCTATCTCTCTCTCTCTCTCTCACACACACACACACACACACCCCAAGCATCTGCCAGGCTAGACAGGCTGACTGGTCACTAAAAGTGCAATGGAATCCATTCTGGCCCAGCCACAGGGTTGAATTCTTCTGTCCTAGACAAGTTTCCCCAAGGGAAGTAGAAATGCACAGGACGAATGCTGACTCTTGCCAAGACCTATCAGCATTATGAGTAAGTGAGCTGTTGCAATCAATGTGATTTCCACACATTCCTATTTCATTGACTTTCTCAACAGGTAGGGTGAGGACAGTTGTAAAGGGAAAGAATTTAGGAGCCCTTCATACTGTGACACTTTTAGAAGAATGATCTCAGAGATTTTGACCCCAAAGATGACTCCGAAATAAATCTGTATCCATTTCACAGAGGAATAATCTGCATTTGGCGTCTCACTTTAGCTGTGAAAAAGGATCCTGTACACCAGGGTGTACCCACAGGCAACTTGAAAAATTAATATAGGTAATCCCTGAGTCAAATAGAGGTAGCCAACATGTGTTCTTTTTTCTCACAGAGTGGCAATGACTTTTACTCGTATCTCTTCAAGTTTCTTTTCAAGGTGAAAGATGCAATTTCTCTGAATGATAACACTTCAGAGTCCACCATGTTAGTACCCTGTGTGTAATTTGTGGATAGTCAGTGTAGCAAGACCATGCATGCACCACCCAAGCCCCTGGAATGTCACCTCAGTAGAGGCACGCATGTCTCCTTATTCACCAAATGCTGTTTGCCGCCAAGTATTTCTACTCCGTCATGCTACATGTAATAAAGAATCCATTTCCAGGCAATTCTCCATGGCATATTCTCGATGAAATGTGGCTGGTGGAGCCATACTGCAGACTGGAAACACTTTCCACAGATACACATCCTGCCACATTACTGCAACTTCATTGATTTAGGATTGGCATTCACTAGAGCTCTCCTTCAAGATTCTGCAAACTGGGCACCAATTCACTCGACCATTGTCTTACCAGGGCTGGTCATTTCCAGCTATCATTTTCCCCGTTGAGCTGGCGTGAGAGGCATAAGCAAAGCAGGAAGCGGTCCTGTCTGTCATTTTGTTTTTATTGCCTTCTGCATCTACAGAGGGGTCCCTGGTGTCCCTTTCCATATCTAAGTTCAACATTTTGGGCACAGAACTCAAATTCAGCAACATGCAGTTATGGAATAAACAAGGAAATGAATCACAACAGCTTGGATGAAGACAGAGCTCTGGAGCCAAGTAACCCACAGAGTGCCCACGTTTATAGGCACAGTCAATGTTGCTGCTGATTTTATTTAAAGCTGGGGAATGCTGGACTCAGGCTGCAACAGGGAGAGGCCCTTCCGCGGTAAATGTATGTTTTGCAACTTAAACTGGTGCTATTTGTAAGCCTGGGGTTGAGGAGCCTTGTGCAAAATACATACTTTCCAACCAGGCCCATAATTCCCATCAAGATTAGATCCGCCAGCCAGGGACACTTGAAGAATTTCATGGTGGCCCTGCTTCATCAGCATTGCAGCAGACGTCTGGAATGCCAGAGTGTGAATCTGAGCTGATGGAGAAAGAGAAAAGCATCTGGGAGGCATCATTTCCTCCTCCTCCCAACTACGCTGATAGCTCCTCTGCGTCCTAAAGGCACACAAACTCTTCGGCCCTGCTTCACATTCTCAGGACACCAGCAGGCTTGTTTTTCTTATCAATGAAATGTCCCAGAGAGCCACGCACTGCACTGTCACAAGATGACATCTGCCATATAAAAACACCAGCTCATCATCACCCCCTCCTCATTCTGTCATTTCATTGGCAGAAGTGTCATTAACTTTGCAGCGACAATTATTCGAGGACCGAGTAAACTGTGGAAATTTGTAAACTCTTGCACGGCTAAATTAAATGCTATTTTAACTAACAGTTAATAGTGTTTACTGCTGTGTAATAGTAATTTTCATTTTTTACTGTATCTAATGACATTCTGATGACTGGAATTCTCTGTAGGGATACCAGATCATTACATTAAGGATGAGTGATTTTAGTGTGCAATGACTGATCAGAACAATAACGTGTAGACTAATGCTTGAGCTAGTAAATTAAATCATTTGCACCACAGCGTTTGTCAACTGGAATAGGGGTTCCATGACGCTGTTAAATTATCATGTAGAGCCTGCTTAAAGTGAAATAACAAATGAGCATCTTAAATTGGTGATCCATTGGCATAATACTTTGTTAGGAGGTATGGAAAAGAGAGAAACACTCCTAATCAGCCCAAACAGCTCATCAGTTCCTTACAGTAGGTGGCCATTGAACTGAATTATAGAGGAAACCTTGTAGACACTTTAAAGTGTGAGTATAAGAGAGGATTTGCCTGTTGGAGGGAGAGAAAGGAAATAGGACCTCAGGGAGGGTTTGGATAATCAACCATGTGAAGAAGTGGGTTTTGTTAGCGTGTGAGATACAATGGAAAAACACAGTTGAAAGGAGAAAGAAAGAATTCTCTTCCAACCTGGTGATCGGCTATACCTGGGAGCATGATCAAAGCATAACAGGCACCTGGGAGAGACCCCTGCTTCCAGGCCACAACTAGTGACTCTCCTCCCTGACCTGAAAGTCATCATGGCTTCCTTAACTCTCAGGTAAATTAGACTGCACTTCACAAACATGAGCTCCTTTCTGAGCCAGCCTCTCCAAAAAGCTAAAGCAAGTTCAATGTCTAAGATATGAGATCTATCACACTCAAGAGACTGCAACACTCCAAAGAAGAAGGCATCCAAGTGTTTAGACTTCCTTAGATCTCAGTGGTTCTCAATCCTTAGATCACGTACTGGAAGCAACATTAAGGGAAGCTCTGGGGAATACAGTTGGTAGAGTAAAATACAGGAAAGAGAGAAGAAGTAATTTCGTCCTCTTTTTCTTAAAATAGAGGTTTGGGGGTGGAATGGGATGGGGAGTAAAATTTAGTCAGAAAAGCACAGTGTCCTTTGGAGAGGAACTTTTAGGGACAAGGTCTACTCCATTGAATTCCATCTTAAATTATTTTTGAGCAGCCGTTATGAGTCAGACATGATGAGAGGCCCTGGGTTTATGGAGATAGGTACCCTGAGTCGCTGTCTTCGAGAGGCCCACAATAAAGCCAGTGAGACAAGTGTAGAAACCAAGAATTACCACACGATCACATTATGTCTTAATGCAGGGAAACACAAGAGCTTAAAAGCCCCCAAAAGACTGTAGTTGGAGAAGACTGCAGTCATTATGTCTAGTGGGAGTTGGCCAAGTGAAGAAAAGGAGAAAGGGTTGGCCATTATATCAAAAAGCTTAGAGATTTAAGAATCGTAACCAAGATTCAGGAGTGCAGCAGGAATAGCTCTTGACTGTCAAGAAGGTATTAAATCACCAAGCGCTTCTTGTAGAACACATCATACGGCTTAGGTGTCCTCTCGAGGGTAACGGAGTCACTGAAGACTTTCAGTCAGAGTCGTGTGACCAGCGATCAGATTTGTATTCTGGAAAGGTCCTTCCCGTGGTGATGTAGAGTTGGTTTAAAGAAAGGGGACGGTGCAAACTGAGATACCAGTGAGAAAGTTGTGATGGTAATTATAACAACAAATGATAGAAGCATGTGAATGATAGCAAGAATAGAAAGGCAAAAACATACATATTTAGAATGTAAATAAGATGGTAAGACTCTTGACTGGGATACGGGACTGACACAGCATGAGGTGACTAAGTAAATGGATACAAGGCATGATATGAGGATTTCATCCCTTGGTTGCATTTATTGACTATTAAACTATATATTTAAATGACCTCCCTCTGGTAAACACCAGCACTATTTGTATTAAATTATTATGCATTTCAGTTTCTTTCCCAGGGTATCCAAAGAGAAAATTCTAATATAACATTATTAGGTATTTTCCTATAAATTAAGCCACATTACCTAAGATGTAATCCAGAGCAAAAAGTTGTTCTTGAAGATTACATTATACATGAAGGTATTCACTGGGCATATTCTCTCCCAGAGTTTGTGACATTTGTGCCCTGGACAAGGGTGATTGGTGTAGGAATGGGCTCTTGACTCATAAGAGCTAACAAGCGGCCCTGGACCCACTCTCTACCAACAGGTAACTGGCCAAACCCACCAAATTCTCTTCCAGGGAGTTTGAATTAAAGAAAGAGAGGGCATCCCTGGTGGCGCAGTGGTTAAGAGTCCGCCTGCCGATGCAGGGGATACGGGTTCGTGCCCCGGTCTGGGAGGATCCCATATGCCGCGGAGCGGCTGGGCCCGTGAGCCATGGCCGCTGGGCCTGCGCATCCAGAGCCTGTGCTCCACAACGGGAGAGGCCACAACAGTGAGAGGCCCGCATACCGCGAAAAAAAAAAAAAAAAAAAAAAAAAGAAAGAGAGATAGGGACTTCCCTCATGGAGCAGTGGCTAAGAATCCGCCTGCCGATGCAGGAGACATGGGTTCGAGCCCTGGTCCAGGAAGATCCCACATGCCGCAGAGCAACTAAGCCCGAGTGCCACAACTGCTGAGCCTGTGCTCTAGAGCCCACGACCCACAGCTACTGAGCCCGCATACTGAAACTACTGAAGCCCGTGCGCCTAGAGTCTGTGCTCCGCAACAAGAGAAGCCACTGCAATGAGAAGTCCATGCACCGCGACAGAGAGTAGCCCACACCCGCCGCAGCTAGAGAAAGCCCACACACGACAGTGAAGACCCAATGCAGCCAAAGATAAATAAAATTTTTAAAAAATAATAATAATAATAAATAAGGACAGAGAGATAGAATTACTAAGTCTAAGATGACAAGAGAGAAAAAAAAAGCAGAGCAGGAGAAAAGAGCTAAGTCATCAGAGTGGAAGAGCATCCAAGCCAGAAGGAGCACATGCCTGCTGCCAAGAGGAAAACAAACTATGGTTTTGTTAGAGCTTTGTCTTGTCCCAAAAGATGGGATGTGCAGGTTGGGCACTGCACAAGAGCCTCTGGCTAAGGGGACAAGCAGGAATGGAAACACAGCTTACCCTCTACACACCAAGCCAGGTGCCTTTTCTAAATAGCACAAAGGTCCGGTAGAAGACAGTCTAGCCTTCTGTGATGCATGGTATGCAGAGTGGAGGCTATATCTTATGTCCTGCTTTTTTCCCCCTCCGGGGCATCCTTATGGTAAACTGCCATTAAACAACCATCAGGAACATGTACCTTAACCCTGTCCAGCCACAGACGTGTTTCAGTTTACCCTACATAGGACTTTTTAAAGCTTTCAATGTGCCTGCTTTTAAGTAGGGGCTGCATCCCCCTGTTACCACAGCCCTACCCCTCTCTACTGTCTCCAAGTGATTTGCATGTTTATGTCAACTTCTTTGACTGAAGGCAGTCAGATTTTCATCCTCTGACTCGAGGTAACTGAGTGCCACTCTTTTTCTTGCCACCTAGAAGACCCCAGAAAGCACAAGGGAGAAAATGCAAATAAGATGAGAAAACTTAGATGTGAAAAGGCAAAATAATAGCACTATGTGGACCGGAGAAACAACATATACTAAATAAACTACCCAGTTCATTGAGTATTTATTACACATACCCTATCGCTGGAGAGCCATTTTCCTAGGCTCGGAGGCTGCGACGATGAGCTGTGATAACACTTAGTCTCGTCTCAACACTGAAGCCAGAGGAATCTTATAAATCTAAGTTAGACCCTGGAATGTTTCTGTGCAGACCCTACAGTGGGACTGTCAAAGTTCTTACAATGGTTTACAAGGCCCTATAAAATCTGCCTTCATTACCGCTTTGACTTCATCTCCTACAGCTCTCCCCACTGCCCACTCAGCCCTAATTGTGGGATATGGAATCAGGATGTGGATTGACACGAGAGGTGACTAAGTGACGTGCTGTTCCCCAAACATCAGATATTAGGGCCTTTGCACTGGCCACTACCCCTGCCTGGAACCCTCTCTTCCCAGATATACACATGGTTAGATCCCTCTTCTGTCGTGTCTTTGTCCAAGCATCACCCCTTCTGTAAGAACTTCCACCACCATCCTATTTTATTTTATTTATTTTATATTTTTATTTATTTATTTTTTTGGCGGTACGCAGGCCTCTCACTGTTGTGGTCTCTTCCGTTGCGGAGCACAGGCTCCAGACGCACAGGCCCAGCGGCCATGGTTCATGGGCCCAGCCGCTCCGCGGCATGTGGGATCTTCCCGGACTGGGGCACGAACCCGTGTCCCCTTCATCGGCAGGCGGACTCCCAACCACTGTGCCACCAGAGAAGCCCCACCATCCTATTTTTAAATTCCCGCCCATACCCACACTCTCTGGCCCTCTCCATCCCCCTTACTCTGCTCTACCTTTTTCCCATCACTCTTATCATCTGCTAACATACTTCTTAATAAGCTCACAGTTTATGGTCTATTTCCTCCCCCTGGAATGTCAGCAACACAAAGGCAGGACTCTCTGTCTCTGTCACTCACTGATGGTGCCCAGCGCTTAGTAGGCCCTTAATAAATATGTGTTGAGTAAATAAATTGCTCTGGCTGTGTGCTGCAATTTGAACCTTACTTAGAGCTTCACATATTCTTAACAATCCTATGAAGTAGCATTACCATGCTCCTTTTGTTGATGAGTGAACTGAGACACAGAACAAGCCTGTGGTCACACAGCCAATAAATGGCAGGGTCCAGATTCAAACTCAGATGCTCTCACTCCAGAGCCCACATCTTAACTATGACCAGCTGCTTGGACCTCAATAATTTTATAGTTCACAGGAGGCAAAATTAACGCATGCATTCTTTCAGCCACTGGTTTATCTGAAAGCCCCTCAGTGGAGGCCAGCTAACAGCTTTTCTGGACTGTTTCATGCTAATCAAAGACAGAAGAAATTGAACTGGGGAAAGCAAGGTGGAGAAGGAAGTGAGCTATTAAATGCATTGGGAGGAAGGGCCCATAATATGGGATACAGTCTACCCCCCAAAACAGGAAGTCCACAAAGAAAAACAACTGAGGAACATTTTAAGAATCTTGAGAGTAAGTGTGCATGATTTTTTACCTCATAGCTCAGATATGTGTCAGGCAAAATTAGTAGGATTTTGAATATTTTTTACTGTAACTTTCATAGGAAAGTCAGTTCATGAAAGAAGTGGTCATGATTTGGCTACAGTTTTTGTTTTGTTTTTTTTTTTTTTTTTTTGCAGTACGTGGACCTCTCACTGTTGCGGCCTCTTCCATTGCAGAGCACAGGCTCCGGACGCGCAGGCTCAGCGGCCATAGCTCGCAGGCCCAGCCGCTCCACGGCACGTGGGATCTTCCCGGACTGGGGCACGAACCCGCATCCCCTGCATTGGCAGGCGGACTCTCAACCACTGCGCCACCAGGGAAGTCTGGCTATGCTTTTCTTCTCCCAAGAAGTTACTGCTCTGATCTGCTGGATGAGAAAGGAGAGTATTGAAAAATGGAGAATAAAGCACACAACCAAAGCATGATGGGTAGTTGAAGTGTTTTGTGGGCCCACATGAAAAAAACCTGTTTACGTAAATATTGTGAAACGGTGCTGATAAATAATGCACATTGAATTACATGTTAAATGATGTCCTTTTCAAATACTACTCAGGAAAAATGTGTGAAAAAAGAAAGTTTCTTTTTCTTTTTTCTCTAGTTCATGCTCTTAGTTGATCTTTCAAGATATCAAGAAAAGATTCTTCCTCTTAAAAACCCAGGTATGTGGAGGTCCAGTGGTTAGGACTCCACGCTTCCATGTCAGGGGGCCCAGGCTCCATCCCTGGTTGGGGAACTAAGATCTTGCATGGCGTGGGGTGCAGCCAAAAGGAAAATAAAATAAACAAATAAAGGTCCAGGTACGTTTTTACCATAAAAATATATATTGCTTTTTTTTAAAAATCTCTTTTATAAATGCAAAATTGCCAGGTGCAGGGCAACGTTTTACTGATACGTTTAAAGTTAGTTTAATTTTCTAGTAATTTACATTCAGTTTCAATTAGTACATATTGTGATTTTCAAAATATAAACCCAGTTTTCTTGAAATTGATCCAGAACATTGTCTTTGCATATTCTGATTCTCCTGACCAAAATGGTATAAGCATCTCTCTAAATTTCTTGTGATCTTGAAAGTAATTTCATAATGTTTTCTCAGTTGTGATCTGTTTCCTGCTAATCACATCACAACTCTAACGTACAACCTTCTAAGTATAACAGGCAAGTGAGGCCTTGACTAGATTACCTTAAGTAAATAAATATGCGAAAGAAGTTATCTAGCACTGTACTTTATTTTAGTCCTTTATACATGGACCCAACATTTTAAAAAGATCAACAATCTCACCATTTATCTTAAATAAAAGCCCTTTCCTCATGCCACCCTTGCATAATGGGTCAAAGATGATCAGATTTGACTTTGGAAAGGAAGTTAAGTGATATCATGGAAAGAATTTTTAAAACTTGAACTGAGCTATTTAAAAAATTCAAGGTATTCTCTGGGATATCTGATCACCTGAAACAAGTTATTAAAATATATAATTTTTTAAAATTGGATTAAATAGCTTTATAATGAACCAGGAATGAAGGATTTCAAATAGGCCCTGTCTTGGAGCTTAGTATGAAAAAAGCAGATGAGACAAGGAGACCCTTTCCTTGGCCTGCTATTTTTACTAATTTGTGTTATTGGGTGATCAGAAATTCTTACTTAAGGATTAACCACTGTTGTACTGTTTTATTCCAGTGTTCCAAGAATTCCTTTAGAGATTAAGAACAAATCCTTGGAAAAGGACCCAATTTTTTAGTCCAAAATTACTTCTCGGGATACCAGTGCAAAACATCAGAAATGAGCTAATCCCTTAAGAAAGGGATATTTGATAACTCAATAGCACAAATTAATTGTGAGAATGCTCAGGGAATCCAAATGCATTATAATTAATTTAATTCTTAAAAAATACATTGAATAATGTAGTTAATCCCCATAAAAGTAACCTAGTGGAATAATGTAGTTAATCCCCATAAAAGTAACCTAGTGGAGGGAAGGTGGGAGTTGGTATTCTTGCCCTTCTTTGATTTTATAAGCCAATAATCAGCCTGAAGTTCGAGAAGCATATTTCTCCTCTGCAGCTCTGCAGTCTACACTTTCACATGTAACAGACTGTACAAGCACGTAAACTATATTGCAATGAGACAAGTATCATTTTGGGTGTAGAAATAGATGGAAACAGGTATGGACTGATGACTCTTACTACCCAATTTAATCATCTCTCATGCAGAATAACTATGTTCTTCTGGTAAAGGAAAAGAGTCATATCATAGAGGAAAAAGAACCTGTTTGGGGAACACATTTAAAGCGGAATGCATATGTTGTCTTTCACGGACTTAATGACTCATTTTATTTTTTCCCCAAGAGGTCCAGAGTTACAAAAGCATTATATTTTGAGTTGTGAATTCCTCATTCCAGAAATGTTTTATGTACTGCTGCTTTCAGATTAAGCTTCTCTGGTGATGTTTTCTTTAAAAAAATCCAGTTATCACGTCTTGTTTATGGACTACTTGGCATGCTTCAGTGAGAGACATTTAACAAATAAGATGGGTAGTTTGTCAACTATCTTAAATAATATCTGAGCTCCCTATGCCAGCCAGCTTCTTTTCAAACAAAGACTGTCAGTGTCCTCAAGCCCATTTTAGTAAAGTTGTTAGCAGTCCAAAGGTAAGTGTTAAGCATCTAGAAAGGGACTGTGAGTGAGACGTTGCTCCTCCGCTAAAGTGGAATACAGACAACCGAACCGAAACACCAGATATTCATCTGGTCAACAGCTGAGTGCTCCAGATAAGTGACTTCAGAGGACATGGCCAACTCTTATGGCTTTTTCATCTCGTGGTAACCCCCAAAAAAGCATGGCGCACCATCGCATGTCCTGCACTCTGCATGCCAGCTCAGACTTGCCTTCTTCTGGAAGAGTTACCACCCAGTGAGCGCTCACCAGGCAAGGCAAAGCCATGTTTTCCCGTCTGACTGCCACCTCTGTCTGTGTGACCTCATGCGACTGAGCTGAGGCCTCTGGCCCTCCATTTGTCCTCCGATGAACAGCCATTGTTCACTTAGCACAAACGTCCTGAATACCCAGCCTGTGCTAAGTGACACCACTAAGAAGTTCGTGGCCATGTCCCAATTCCAGAGGAAGTGACCCTCAAGCTGAGAAAGCAAGAGTGAATCACAAGAGGTTAAAAAACAATACAAATTAAACTAACCACAAAAGGCAACTACAAAGGACAACCAAGCCAGCAGATGACTAAATGATGGGTGAGTGGGTCAGACAAGACGCTTTTATGGAGGAAGTGGAGGTGGGCAGGACAGAGGCAGGCAGAAAGGAGAAAGGACTGTTACGATACGTTCACATTTGTGCGCCCACGTACGACTTGTGTGCAAAAGCAGCCGCAGCTCTTGTGGCTCTCCTGCACCTCCTATCAGTGCTCCTCTTTTTGTTCTCCCAAAAGGAAGGGAGAAGAAGATAAAGATGATGTGGTCAGAGCTTGGGACAGAAAGGAGACCAACAGGGCTACAGCCCCCAGAACAGAAACTGTGTGAAAGGATCAAGCTCGAGGCTGGTTCCTACTGGAAGCAGTAAGGAAACTAGAGCAAGGGTGAATGAAGGTTCAGAGAGCTGCCCTCTCCTTTGCTCATCACCGCCTCCCTAGAAGCATCTTCCCACCAGCAAGGTGGTGGGCCAGCAGACGGCGCACCACACCGCCAGGGGGAAGAGGAACACGACCAGGCTGACTGAAGGAACAGGCTTGGAGAGACCTCTGAGCACTCCACAGCCTCTAAAAGAGACCATGACTCAGAGTTTGAACAGGCCTTTAGACGGCAGACGGGGCAATGGCAAAGACAAAAAAAGGGTCCTGCCATGTTTTGCTTGGTATTTTTCAAGTATCCATTGATTTTGCAAATATATACATTTTTGCTTGTCAAGTGGGGAAAGCAATTTGTGCTTCACAGTCTTTCTAAGGTATTCTGAAGACTAATTAGCTAAATCCAAAAGGACCTGGGGTTCTTGGGAGAAACGTGCTTTAGATGAGGAGTGTGACCTCACCGTCTGTCTCATGTGACTTAATCCTCAGGTTGTCTGTCTTTTACATCCACAGAAAACATACCATTAAGTATTACAAGACTGTCTGATCTTAGGATGCGTTTAGTATAGCACACAGGGGAGTCAACATATACGCAATATACAGGTGCAAAATATCACACATGAACATGTTTAAGGTAAGTATCCCATGCTTGTGCTTTTAAGCTACTGAAGGCACACCACTCACTAACCTTCAGCCCGCTGTGACCCATGGCTTGAGCAGGAGAAAAGATGTTCTCTTCTGGAATCAGTCATTTAATATCCTTCCAAATAAACAAGTCAAAAGCAAACAATAATACCTAATAAGGAGGAGACGTTTAAATGAGAGCGTTAAAAATATTCTCACTGCTTTTCTACTAAATGAACAAACAGGTCAGGAAACAGAATCCACAGCCTTAGAAGAGACAGAAAATCTGACACGTGCTACAACGTGGAGGAACCTTGACTGCCTTATGCTAAGGGAAATAAGCCAGTCACAAAGAACAAATACTGTATGATTCCACTCATATGAGGTACTCAGAAGAGTAAATTCACAGAGACAGAAGGTAGATGTCCCCTCCACCAGGGGCAGGAGGCAGGGGCATGGGGAGTTAGTGTTTGATGAGCACAGAGTTTAAGTTTGAGAAAAGGAAAAAATTCTGGAGATGTTTGATGTGATGGTTATACAACAATGTGAATGCACTTAATGCCACAGAACTGTACACTTAAAAAATGATTTAAATGGTAAATTTTGTTATGTATATTTTATCACAAATTTTAAAAACAGAAAGCAGTGGAAGTATGTACAATGAAATGATATGATGTCTGGGATTTGCCTCAAAATAATAGGGTGAGAGGGGGAGTGAGTTAGGTATAGACAAAATAAAGTTGGCCCACTGTTGCTAATCATTCAAGCTGGGCGATGGGTACATGGAGGTTGATTATACATGATTTGTCTTCCTTCGTATATGTTTGAAATGTTCCATTCCAAAAAAGTTTAAAAAAGGAAAGCCAGAATGTAGAGCATGATCACAATTCTGTTTTCTTTGAAGGATTATCTGCATATATATGCATAGAACATGTCTAAGCATGCATAGTTTGGGGGGGGGGGAATGTAGCACAGTTTAAAGGAAAAGGAGTTACACAAGGAATGAAATAACACTTGAATGCACAGAATTCTGGCATCTTCAGAAGGGGCCGTCTAGGCTCCATCTCTAGTCCTGAACTGAAGCGTGGAGACAAAGTTCTGAAGTTCCAGAGGAGCGTTTCCTGGACCCTGAAGCTCACCCTGCGTGCAAACACACACACACACATTCTTCTGTTAGTTCCTCTTCCCAGATTAGATTGTTGAGTGGAAGCGAGCAAGGCCAGTGAGGACCATCAGCAGGGCTCCGCCCCAGGCTACCTCTCAGCAAAGAACCCAGACGCTCAGACTGGGAAAAGCCTTGTCCGCCCACCGAGGGCCAGGCCCTTTTCGAAAGCACCCCAAGAAGAGGCTTCAATTGTGACTCTGCATTATAATCAGCCCAAGGCAAAGGGCATGAAATGGTTTTGATGTGTAAATTTCATGTTTAACAATGAAAATTGCACACCAACATTTATAAGTACACACACACACACACACACGCACATAATTTTAGGTCTTCTTCCCTAGTATTTATATATTTCATGGTCTCCCACAAAATAACAATGTCTTGGTCATCCAAAAAGAATCCAAGGTTTTTTAAAAGGCTATATATATATATCACACATAAGAATTATTTCTCTCAATATTTATCTGTGGTTACCTCTGAGGAAGAATACAACTGGAAGGGTGAAGTACAGCCATCATTTAATGAATTAGGGCAAAATTACATGACATTTCCTCAGATAAGGAAAAAATAAGACTATACAATAAACTTCTTTGGAAGCCCCAATAAGATCATCACAAAGACAATTAACACCAATCAGAATTTGATGAGGACACCCCAGCTCCCGGGACACATCCAGAGTAGTGCTGAGGACCAGCAGTGGCCCCAGTCTTTGGTTTCCAGTCTCCAGTGAGAGATCCTGCTTGGACAGGGACAAAATGACCAGAGAGAGAACTATATGGTTATTTCCCCCCAAAATATCGAAAGGCATTGAAGGTCTTACGTTTTACACGTAGATTCACTTTTTGCTCTTCAAAGGAGGGCACGATGGACTTTCCCCCTGACTTCTGCTCTGTGGCGGGTCCTGATCCAGGTGCAGAGCATGGGTTAAGACAGCCAAACTCACACATCTTTACCAGATGGGGAAACAAGCACAGGTGCACCAGAAGGCCCCCGAAGAAGGTTCTTAGCGCCTGTAATTTCTTCCACATCTGCTGTGCCTTAGGAATCTAAGAATACCTTGAGGAGGGATAAGATGGATGGTTGACCTCCAAGAAATACTAGAGGAAATAATGCTTGGGAACAAATTCTTGTGCCCCTGAATCTAGCCAACACCAAAAATCTTAGATCCTAAAAATTCTAGGAAAGCTTTTCACATAAAAAGGAAAAGACTGTATAAACATCTATCACAGACTTTTCCTCCATGTTCTGGTCATAGTTTTACAATTTTATTGAATTAGGAGACCTGCCTTAAATATCCCCATGACCGATATGGTAATCAGTATCACCTATTTTATAATATTTATGAGGCTGATAGTATATTTCCTAGTCACTGGCCACTTTTCTATGATTCTAAGTTCACAGTAGGAGCTGGTGAGGGTCCCACCTTCATTGGACCTCCAAAGTCCTGGGACAGGTGCTGTTGGCCAAATCACTTCCCCTTTCCAGGCTGACATTTTCACATCTGTAAGATGAAGGCACTCCAAGTCCATTCCAACTCCGACATCCTATGATTCCATAAATAAATGTTAGATGACAACGTGAGATTCTGTGAAGGGAGAAGCTGCGCTGCCGACAATTTAGCCCACAGAGACAATGACCTGAGCTGATAGTCTTTGAAATGAGAAATATGCAAAACCACAGGGTAAGATAGAACAAAAGCCCTTGATGGCAGGAAGCTACCTTGAGCCTCTCTTTTTTCCAGCCTTCATTTTGTCCTGGACGCTCCTCTGGGTTTTCTGAGACCTTCCCTTATTCTTCTCCAGCTACATGTCCACGTTCCAAATACCCGACCATGCGCCATGTGTCATTTTGCCGGATTTTCGTTTTTTTAATAAGCTGCCTTATCATGAAACCTCTTTCACTGTAACCTCTTTGCATCCTTCCAACAACTGTATAATGAGGATACGGTAAAACCCAAGAGCATAGTAAGAGCTGCATGCCATTAGAGGGGAAAAAAAGCTGACCGGAAGCTTTTAAAAAGCTGACCTGAAGTTCTAGTTTACTACCCCAAAATGACTGGAGACGGACATATTCGTCACTGAACCTTTTTATTACGTTTATTTGTGAAAACAATTGAAGTTGGGATTTTTTTTTTCCAGCGTCTCATCACTTTCTCTTCCCCCTGGCTTTGTTCCATCACATTTCAAAGAATGTACGTAATATCAGCTGCGGAGCCTCTCCTGTTTCCATCCTCTCCCTCTTTTCCTCTTCACAGTCATCCTTTTAAGGTTAGCCAACCAGGGGCTGTCATTATACACCCGCAGTGCGATAAGGCCACCAACAAGAAGAAAAGAGAAAGGGGGAAAAAGAGTTGGTGGGCGTGGTTTAAAGATCCTCATAAAATTAAATCTTAGATTTCAATTCTCCCTCGTATTTTATTGTCTTTTCTTTTTCCTGTGGTAAATGGTAATTAGAGTCGATAATCTTTTGCTGAGAGAGCACCTTGTCTCCACGGTGTTTATATCATCATCATCATCAAAGATATGCCTTAAGGCCCTGGCGTGTTAATAATTTAAGGTGTGCACAGCCTAGTTATAGCAGGAAGCCTAGTTATTGAGTTTGTAAACCAGCCGATGATTTATGAGAACACCTTGCATGAGTCATGCTCATTACATAAAATACTTCAGTTTAATAAGGAACATGGGGTAAATAGTTCTTCCCGTTACAGGGTGATCGTGCAATTGGAAATTGTTGAGTTTTGTCACTGGGTTCACCAACGCTATTTTGTCTTAATTGTGGTGGCAGGGCCGGGGAGGGAGGGCTGTGTGTCTGTGTGCATCCGTACATGCATGCACGGGGTGCTGACCCCCTACCACCCAACGTAGAAGTCGAGAACTTTCTCTCCCCTGAGAAGCTGTATCACAGAAGCCAAACCCCCTGATAGAGAGAATGTTAAATTTCCCTCTAAAAAGCTACTAATTAAGAAACCAGAAATGCTCATGGAAATAAAATTACAAGAAAAAATCAATATACGGTTGTTAAATGTAGCCTGCATTTAAGGGCCATAACCATATTTTACTGTTAAACACTGTGGTTTACTCCTTAGGAATTCCTAAACAGACTGCGACAGCAAAAGCCAAACATGGCATTCTGGCCTGTTTAAAAGAAAATGTGTACACAGGGTACACTTTTTTCTTTTTTAATAATGTTCCATATCTGGAGCTTTGAAAAAAATATTTGAACAATTTTGTTGGATGTCGGTGTATACTATTTCCTAACCAACACAGATCCGGTGACTGCTTATATTTCTTTTATGTTGAATTAATTGATGTAAGCATAAAGTTAGCACTGGAATGGTGAGCAACTAAGCTTCTTTGGTTTCACAGATTTCTGTATAGGCGAACTTTGATGTTAGGTTGTGCTGACGGTTGCGTGATCTCTCGGGTGCTTTAAAGAATTTTCAAAAGGAAAAAAAAAAGAAAGAGTGAAGTAAGACACACTGAACTCTTATCTGTTTTATGTGTTTGAAAAATTCCTCCAACCTCCATATCTAGTTTACTAACTTTGGGGGCATTTCTAAGCATACTCAGAAATGATTTATAAGCAGAATCGCTAAAAGAAAATCATTAGCCTTCATTTAAGACACCAAATATAGTCAATGGTTTTTATCAGCTTTCTTTAGAAAATGAATGTTTCCTGAAAAAGAGATGACTCTGAAAAGCAGTTTGATGCGTGAGTAGGTGTACTTGTGGTCTCTGTTTGACCACAGAGAAAACGGCTAATCTGAGTTTCAAATTACGGTGCTTCCCTCCCAGGAATCCTACCTGTTTTCAGTTTCATGCTTAGTTTTCTCTCGCTGTTGACACTGTTTGGGGATGTGGCTTCCAGTTCAGACACTCTGCATGTTATGTTAACTTTCCTCAAGCTAGGAGAGCACCTAGTACCCTCCACATGAGTATAGCCTGTCCTGATTTAAGTAAAATTTTCCATTTTGCCTTTATAACACGTTATATTATATTCCCTTTATGATAAAAGAGAAATTATGCAATAGTGCAAAACGAATGCACAATGGAACTTCCCTGGTGGTCCAGTGGTTAAGACGCCGCACCTCCACTACAAGGGGCGTGGGTTCAATCCCTGGTCGGGGAACTAAGAACCCACATGTTGCTGCGTGGAGCGGCCAAAAAATACAACCAAAACCCAATGCACAATGAACACTTCAGTGAGCGAATTTCTGAACGATAATGTCAAAACCATAAAAGTATGTCAATGGATTTTGAGTTACACTACCTATCATAAATGACCCGGTTTCCCAAATAGAGTCAATTTTCTCCAGCCACAAAAAGTTAACAAGTACAGCCTTACTCATTTCTTTTCTAAGACCTCTTTTGTACCTTTCCTCTCTGTGCACAGAAATCTTATGTTTAAAAGTAGTTTCATAGCTAGTGGGAAGCAGCCGCATAGCACGGGGAGATCAGCTCGGTGATTTGCGACCACCTAGAGGGGTGGGATAGGGAGGGTGGGAGGGAGACACAAGAGGGAGGGGATATGGGGATGTATGTGTGCATATAGCTGATTCACCCTGTTATACAGCAGAAACTAACACACCACTATAAAGCAATTACACTCCAAAAAAGAGGTTAAAAAAAAAAAGTAGTTTCAAGTAGAAACACTTTATTCAAAACATTTTAAATTCCAAGCAGCCTCACAGGCATTTTAATAAGTAACATTTATGACACAAATCAGACTGTGAGCTTCCGGCAGATCAAAAATATATATTTGTATTATTTTCCATATTATATTTAGCAGTGTGTCATGTAATTATGTTCTTACTAAATAATGACTGTGTTAACAGGACCTTTGCTATTATCTCAGGCCTTCTAGGTTGGGTAGTGTTTTCTTTTCCTCAAATGGCATACAGCTCTGGTTTACACAGAAGTTTTACGAGGTCTGCTTTGATTTCAGAAAAAAAAATTAATAAATTGAATAGCTACAAGTCTATTTTAAAAATCTCCGTGTGTGTGTGTGTGTGATCTAAAAAGCTCACTTAAAGACAAAAAGGCCACTGAGATATTAATAAACATATCCAGGATCATGTAATTATAGATCATTTTGGTTCTTCTGAGAGTGAATATATAACTCTCATTCTTGGTGTTCCTGCAGTACTTTTCCCTCCTTTAAGGACCTCAAAACTGTTTCTAGCTTTGCTTCCCACCTGCTTACCCTCAGCCTCTGTGGAGAAGGAGACGTATCCACGGCGCCTCAACAACTCACAAAGGACTCTGTCTCTAAACCCTGCTCTGAGGGGGGCCCATGGGACAAAGCCACCTCTTCTGTAATCAGCCCCCCTCTTAGTAGAACCCAAGACCACTCTCTGTTCCATCAATTTCCCTGTAAGATGAATAATGTTTGGGTTCCTGGAAATGTCCCCTGCTTTTCTGTTCTTGTAGTTCCATGGGTAAGTATCTCCAAATAAGGCAAATCATGAGAATTCTGGAAAGCATGTGTTTCCCAACCTGACAGCCACGTTTTCCACTAGAGCATTTGCCATGTGGCCTGAACCCGAACGTTCCTCACAGGCCACCTGCTTTTGACGTCAGTGGGAGCTCGGCCCCATTGAAGATGGAGGTGAAGATAATATTGGCAAAGGCTGCTTTGCAAAATTCAGCTTTTGTCCCCTCTGCCGCAGATAGGATGATAAGCCCGGGGCCTGCAGGGCCAATGCTTTCACAGGAGAGTCTCCTTGCTGGGCTGTCCTACCAAATCCGCATAAATCAGCCACCTATTATGGTCCTGTCTGATAGCATCTCAGCTATTCCCTTCAAAGACATCGCAGGGCAGTCATTCTTTTAATGCCTCTGTTCCCATACAGTATATTTTTACCTTCAGTGCCAAAATGTAAGCCCAATTGAAAACATTGTTTATCCGTACCCAAAGATAGATATTTACTAGCCAGCAAATACAAACCCTATCAGAGCTGACTGGTCAAACAGCAATCTTCTAAGACCCATTTATGAAGGGTGTGTCTCCAGTATTTTGTGACCTCATTCATGCTGCAAGGGGACACTTGGGGACATTGTGGTTAAAAAGAATCCACCGTTTCACTGACGAGCTAAAGAGTAACAGCTGCTATGCCGGGAATCTTGTCCATCATTCCTGAAGCTGCAGCAGAGCTTTTCTCTCTAGAAATAGAATCTGAGATAGTCCAGGGAAAACAGCGGTGAAGAGATAAAATCTTGAAAATGTTGGAGCAGGAGCCCTCCTCTTCCCCTCCCTTCACTTTGTGTGTGGACAGTGAGGGCTGAGGCTCTCACAGCCACCCTAAATGTACGGCTGCCTTTTGTGCCCCAGGGCCAGAGGAGATTTCTTTACTGGAGATGCAATCAGCTCTAACCAATCAGTAAGAAGGGTTAATCAGCTGATCGATTGGTCCCTCAGCAGCCAGGACCTGGCTCCTCTCTGACTGGCTCTAGCCTGGCCTTGGGGCAAGAGGTTGGGAACTTTTAATTATCCGCAGCAGCTATTGCACTGATTGAATGGTCAATGGGTTTACCACTGAGGCGGCACTGCTTGAATCATAATAGAAAAGCCGAGCAAACACCGGGGAGCGCAAACAGAGGGCCAGAGAAGGCACTTGGCCACGCACAATGCACGTTAAGACGAGTGAATTGCCTGGCAGATACCAAATTTCAAAGGTCCGGGAGATGTTTTATCCAAGGGTGGTAGGTGCTAGGGGATCCTTGAAAGATGGCATTTCCTTGTGTCCCTCTTTGGTCTGTGGCCATCGCTGTCTGCACCATGTTGCCCCCAGGACAAAGGGAAACTTGCTTACCCGGGTGGCTAAAAAATGAGCACTGGCGGAAATTTGTATTTTGATGTTTGCAGGCACTGTCAGGGTTTAATTATTTTTCACTGTGAACTTCCTTGAAAAGAAATCTTCCCTAGCTCCACTGTGTGAGATGTGCTCATTCTGTGTGGGTTTATTTTTTGGGGGGAGGGGGTGTGCGCTTAGGGAGAAGTAGTGGCAGATTATATCACGCAAAAAAAAATATAGTGTTCACACCCAAGGGGATTTAAAAATCTCCCTCAACTCTGTGGGATGAAGACCCTTCCAGTTTCTGTACCTCAGCATAACTCATTAATCCAACAACTCACTATAGTATTTTGATCTCTCCTTTCCCTGATAAACACAGTTCATTCATGGTGGTTCCTTTTTCCCTTGCAGGTTAAACCAACAAGTGCCTCAGAATAAAAACGATATCTGTGTTCAAATCCTCGGAGAGTGTAAGACTGGGAGCAAGTGCCCCAGAAGGGCAGACGAACCAGCCAACAGCTCTATGTGCTGGCAGGGAGGTTAGCACAAGATGTGAGCAGTTTCACAGAACTGCTGAAAAGGATATGTTTAGGGTCAATTTTAAAAAAAAGAATGGAAGAAAGAACAATCAATTTGGCTCAGAGACCAGCGTTTGGAGGGGTGTCGAAGAAAAGTCAACTAGAATCCCTTTCAAAGGTGTCAGCTGGAATCTCCATCAAGACCCTCAAATTGTCAAAGATCAGAAATTGTCCTATTTAAGCAGATTCCATGTTAAAAATTTGCCTTTCTCCGGTGATCTCACACAAACATGGAGCTTTCATCAGGCTCTGCCAGAGTCATTACTATTTATATTACCATACCCTGGCTGTGTGCAGTCAATTCATAATTGTCCAGTTTTTCTAATTAATCACAAAAGATTTTTGTTTTGCCTGCAGCTAGTTCTGGGGTGACTCACGATGGCAAGCCAGAGCTCATACATCAAACACAGGCCCTTTCTCACTCCGGCCTTCTGCTGGGGAATGCAGCTCAGCACTTCTCCACCAAAGAAGCTCGCACTGGGCATGTGCAGCCCCAGGCAGGGGAGAAGCCAGAGATCTGTCCTCTACTGGGTGACTTATTTTTATCTGATGCTTGCATTCTCGGGCCAAATCAGATCCAGATACCAAAGCAAGGTTTCTAAATTCAGAGCACGGCTTCCTTCTCCACCCCCCCCCACCCCGCTCTGTCTTCCTCTTCTGCTTCTTTTATCAAATTGTTCAAGACTGTAGCATCTCCAAAAGAGAGATCTAGAGACCATTTTTCATATTCTTCAGTCCTTTCAAGAGTGCCCTTTAATGGAGGTGACAACAACAAAAGGATATCACCCAGAGGAAAAAAAAACACAGTTTTTCTGTATTTTATCCGACACAATTCATGTAATGACAGGGCAGCAGGAAGTACTTTAATAGGCAGCTGATCTTATTGAAAGGCACCTGAGGGTGTTTCAGCAGGTGACCCTTTGGAAAGGTGTCTGGTGCAAATAACATCTAGGATTGCTAGGAAGGAGGCCAGTGCCACCGCTGGCCAGAGTCAAGACAGCAAGTGCACCTTCTACAGACGATCAGAGGGCCTCTCAGGGGGGAGAAAGGCCCAGGCTGTCCTGTGTAACCTGCACTGCACGTGAAGAATTTCAAGATCTCCTTTGATCGCGCTCCGCCTGCACTGGCTTGGGGTCAGCACGGTAACAGGAGAGAAGCACGAGTTTCAGCAGCACTACGCAACCTTCAAGACTCCATCAGATGCTTTGGAGATGTTAGCCAACAACCAGCTGCTGGTTTCATATATTGATTCATTTTGCTGGTATTCATGAATGTTGTTGAGGTATTGTCACAACAGATATGTTCCAGGCAGCAACAGATGTGCACACTTCCTTCTATAAGATGCTGTTGGCAAGGCCATAATGCTCCCACCTGTCCACCTCGCCAAACCCCACTTGTCCTTTAGGTCTAACTAGATATCGCCTCCTCTGGGAAGTCCTCTCTGGCCACTTGCCCTGACCCGCCTGCCACCTGTGCCCGCCAGATCATTAGATGCGTCTTTTCTGCACTCCCATAAAAACTTGCACTGCCTAGATCCTAGTACACATCACACAACGTTGCAATTACCTGTGTACCTGCCTGATTGCCTCATATCGCTGTCGAGCACCGGGAGAATAGGAATCATCGTGTTTGCCCTCAGCTCCACTGCCCATCACCACGGGCAGCCCCAGGAGAGAAGTCCCTCTGAACGGAATAGATTTACCATCAGACGGAAAGGTCACAGTGATTGTCAAAGATGATGATGTCTAAACATAACTTTCTACATTTTCTCAAGCTACCTTTTCAGGCTTCCACTCACCTACACACCTCCTCACTGGTGATTTGCTCTGTTGACTCCTTAGAGAATTAATTCTCCCAGGCGGGCCCTGTACTCTCTATATGCTCATGCCCCAAACAACCCTGATGTTTAGTTCACTTTGAATCATAATAACAATGAAGATAAAGAATGCTGTTATTAACTCCTAATTAAGAAAGGCCAAAGAAACCTGTATTTGGGTTTTGCCTTTTAGATTTTTCCCTTTCTGAAACCTATTTGCATATATTGGGGGGTGGGGTAGGCACCAAAGGACAGCTGCTTGTTTGATCTAATTGGTCTCTCATTCTCTACTATGAAAAACACTGGGGAAGGTGAGTTCCAGACCATCCTTGGATCTCAGTGAGGTTAATTCATTTTTCAGACAGGAAAGACTGGGTCTTCTTTAACACAAAGGATGCCAAATTTACAAAATCCCCAAGATCACTAGGTCTTTGAAGATCATATTAATTCATAAATTTTTTAAAATTTATTTATTTTTATTTATTTATTTTTGGCTGCATTGGGTCTTTGTTGCTGCACGCGAGCTTTCTCCAGTTACGACGAGCAGGGACTACCCTGCGTTGTGGTGCACCGGCTTCTCATGGCGGTGGCTTCTCTTGTTGAGGAGCACGGGCTCTAGGCACGTGGGCTTCAGTAGTTGTGGAACACGGGCTCAATAGTTGTGGCTCGAGGGTTCTAGAGCTCAGGCTCAATAGTTGTGGCACATGGGCTTAGTTGCTCCGCGGCATGTGGGATCTTCCCAGGCCGGGGCTTGAACCCATGTCCCCTGCATTGGCAGGCAGATTCTTAACCACTGCGCCACCAGGGAAGTCCCTAATTCATAAACCTTTATTGAGCGCGTGCCATAAAGCAGCACATAACGGGCGCTGGAAATGGACAGAACAGGCATGGCCCCAACCCTGAGTCATTGGCAACCCACACACCAAGCTTGCTGTTCTTCTGGGCAGATAAACCTACACAAGCTATCACAAGTCTGATGGGTATCACAAAAGAATGGTCACAGGTTACCGTGGAAACCTGTAACTGGAGGAGCTCTCGTGGTCTGGGGTAGGGGGTGTTCCGTAAGACTTGTGTGCAGAAGTTCCCTTTAAGCTGAGTCATGCAGGATGACCAGGCTAGAATTGCTCCAAGCAGGTGGGAATGAATAAGCTGTGCTCCTTTCTCAAGGACATGGAAGGATGTCCGTAGCTGGGACCAGAGAGTGAATGGAACACCTTCCCAGAGGCTGGAGTCACCAAGACCATCATAGTGGTGCCTTGTACACCATAGTAAAGATTTTTAAATTTTGTCCTAAGGACATTGGGAAACGTTAAAGAGGGGTTTTAAACAGGTGCATTAAAGACTTAGATTTATTGTCTACAGGGCACTCTGGTTGCCTTTGTGAAGAACAAGCGAGGCAAGATGGAAAATGGGGGAATAATGAAGCAACCCCTGCAGGAGCCCAGGTGAGAAATGATGGCAGCCTACACCAAAGCAGTGACCATGGGATAGAGGCAAGTACACAGGCTTTAGAGATATTGAGGAGTTGAGAAAGTGAAGGAAAAATAAATAGTGGAACTTGCCAAAGAACAGCTGAGATTTGTTTCCTCTGCATTTCAAGCATTCAACGCTCTAATAAAGTGTCCCCAAAACCAACCAATCTGAAACTCAAAGCAGTGGGTTTAAGAAAAATGAGTTAGGGGTGAAACTGAGGCACCATTGTTGCTGACTGGAACACTACGCTGTACTAAGAATATTTTCTAATTTACCTAACATCTCTTTCGGTACCGATGGCAGAGAGTTACTGATTACACATGGCCCTCAGAATATATAGTCACTCAAAAAGGGAATCTTGAACCTATTTGAAAACTCTAGAACCAAAAATTACATTCTCTTAGACTAAAAGTAAGTTAGAAAGTTTAAATATCAACAGCTAGAACATTATATATCAATAACCAAATTCTAAGTAGAGTTAGGTATCATATCATTTTTCTCATTGCTTTTTTCACTTGTTTATCGTAGCCTAGATAACCAGTTTCTCCTTCCCCAGGAAAGGATTCTGAATTCTCAACATGAGCCTTCTTTTTTTTTTTCCTAATAACAAAATAGCTACACAAGTGGCTTTTTCTCTAATGTTCCTATAATAGGGGTCTTGATGCTAATCATAGGCACTCTCTCAGGTAGCTGGATAAAAGAGCAAATTCCCTTCATACTCCTCTGAAGGAATTTTCCAAAATCTAAGAGAATAGTTTCATGGGTTTTTTTTGAGAATAGCTTCACTTTAAAAATAACATTCATAATGAAAAAAAGAAATCTCTGTGTAAGTCAACCAAATCCTAAACCAGATCCATCCCTTCCTTCATTTAACTCAGGTGGTGTGTATGAAATAACAAAATTCCAAATCAACAGAAGAATTTTGCATGAAATCTTGGAACCTATTTAAACAAGATTTGAAGTCTAGGATAAAAATGAGCGGCCACTCACGGGGCAGAAGGTGATGGATGAGACTCTCGCTAGCTTCACTCTTGTACATCGGACCAAAACTTGAAAAGGAAGGAACAGGAAAGCGTTTAAGATTTGATTGAAGACAAGTCTTTGTAAGAGCAAAGAAATGCCTCTTTTCCGATCACTAAAAGATTTCCTTATTTTCTTTCTAACTCCCATCCTAATTATACCTCTCACATGGGATCTGCTTCCGTCTTCAGAACCCTGGGTGAGAATCTGACCAGGAAAGGACTTTCTTTTCGGGAAATCTCAGTTCTCCTGATTAGAAAAACGCCCTGGAAAGACTCCAGCGCAGTTCCTGGTCTGATCTGAACACCTGAGCACACACCTACTGGCCTCACCTAAGTACTTGGTTCTAGATTCTAAATCTGGACCTGACACTAAAAGAAGATTCCAGAATGTGCCAGCCCTCCTTTCCCGAGTATCCATCAATCAGCTAGAACTTAGACCTCCTTCCTCCAGGCTGATGGACCAGGACAGCTGAGTGGGAGCCCTGAGAGGCCCCTCACACACTTGACCGCCCTCCTCACAATGCCCGGGGACCAACCCTGGCACAGAAGTCACCAGAAGTGAATTCATGGTCACCTTTGTCTCTGGGACTTTCAGCAAGGATAAGCACAGGTGTCCAAGAATGCTGATCACATCAAGCTGAAAGAAAGAAAGGTGCCATTTTTCCCTCCTCCCTCCCTTTTGTTGCCATTCCTGTTTTCAGTTTTACTTCCAGATTTTTAGTCAATGGAAAGATACTCTCATGGATTTAAGTACCGGATCTATTTGTAAAGATAAACATCAAAATAAACATCTAAAGCCAAAACAACCTTCAAAGGCTTGCGCTTAGAGTGACTCTTTCTGGAAAAGATAGAAATTAGGATGGCAACCCAAATCAAGAGGCTGCCTCTGATTTAAAAGTTCACCTCTTGTAACTCTGGAAAAGTTACAGATGAGTCAGGAGAAGGCAGGAACCTGAAAGCTCAAGTCACTTTAGTCCAGGCCCTGTGATTTTTCATCCTTTGGCTAAAGCTACAATTACAGAGAAGACTCTCAATCACCCGTGTTCGGGAAGTGAGTCACCGGATGAACTGTGAATGGAGCTATTACTGAGCGTCTGCTCTTCAGAGACTAAGAGAAGTGTATTGAGGTGTTTTTGCTGATGGATAAGCATTAAATCAGATGAGGATAATGGCAGATATGCCTATCGTTCTTATAATACCATATGAACAGTGATCATTCTCCAATACCTGGAGGAGTGTCTTGCAACACGCAGGTAATATAAGCAGCAGGGAAGGAGGTTGAAAGTGACTTTCTGTCATCCCCGCATTAGTGGGACGGCAAGATGAATGTTGCGTCTTGAAATGCCTAGCATTTTTTTGCCTGCTATTATTAACCTTGCGTGCTTCTAAGCGGCACGGGGTCCTGGAGAAAAAGGTTATAACAAGTGGATATTTTAGAACAGAGATTGCTATCCAGGGTAGGCTGAACTGTACGTGCTTCCTTTAACCTTCCTTTGTGCTTGAAATCTACTACTCTGATGCAGCTGCCTCTTCCAGTTGCACAAACTTCACAAACACAGCAGCTAAATGTAGTTGGATTCAGCACAATGTTAGATTCAAATGAAGGGCCTTACATGATTAAACTGATGCTCCTCCAAGACAGCTGGACACTTTCTGTCTGAAGAGGTGCTGACTAGCTTGCCCCGAATGCCAACTTCATATATCATAAGGGTCTTTGTGTTTTACAGCATCTTTTCTTTCTTGGTATGAGTCCTGTACTCTGATTTTCGTTTCCATCAGGCTAAAGAGGATATATTTTATCATAATGGCTTTATATCCAGCATGTACAGGCCAACACAAATAAGGCATTAGACTTTAAAGAACTGTACCTCAGGCGCCATTTTATTAGAACTAGTGTTTACATCAAACAGTACATCCTAAGTACTTTATATTAAGCGTGGACGAATCATTTGCCTGAGGATTAGGTGCTGTGCCATTGAAATGTAGTCCTTCTCTTGATTTTTTTCTTAACTGCCAAACCAAACATGGTCAAAGAAGTAACTGTAAAAGCTGAAACGGGAGCAATCTTATCCTACATTTCAAGCAGAGAATAAAAACTGAAGCCGAAACAAGAGTAATACAGTAATATAAGGTGGAGCGTTTCATTCAAACACACATCTATTTCTGTGGTGTCTAACATCTGTCCTATGTTTTCTTTCATTACTGGAGTGTACCAATTATATGGCATTCTCAAAGCATGTAAGGGTGAAAAAAGAAAGAAGTGCTCAGTAGAAGCCAAGACCTCCCAAATCACCTCCCACCTGGCACACTCCGAAGTTACCCACTTGACTCTTTCCAGCTAATCGCATCCTTAAACGGCTGCAAGTGAGGGGACAAGTCCCCCTGTGTGAGACCACTGCACCAGTTGATTTTACTCTCTCAGGCCAGGACCATATTCTTCAGGATACTGTTAAAATAATTCATAAGTAGGCATCGGGGATATTTTTAAACTAGAGAGCCATTGTATGGTCTCCAAGATACTATTCAATGGGGTTCATCTCATAGGCAAAGACACCCTATTTTTTTTAAAGTCCATAAAGCATCCTACTAAAGTAAACCCTTGCCTTATTCCAAGTTCTATCAGTGAAGATTTGCCAAGTATAGGGGACACATAAATTAACGTAACACAACATGATGGCTAAGTGTGGTTAAGAATACAGAGTCAGACTTCCTGAGTTGGGATCACCGTTCGGCCACCTGTTTGCTCTTTGATCTTGGGCAATTTACTTAACCTCTCTGGGCTTCAGTTGCCCACAAAGTGGGGATAATAATACTACCTACCTCATAGGTTTCCATGAATATTATATGAGATCACCAAGAGGAAGTACTTTTAGCCTTCTTCTCTCTCTTCACATTAGCTGTAGGGCTGCAGTAGGGTCTCTGCTTCCTGTCTTCATCTCTCTGTTTTCCCCCAGACAGTTTTTTCATCAGATCAGAAAAAAGCTGTATGAAGGAGAACCCTGCCCAGAGGGGGCAATATGTGAGCTTGCAGATGGTCTTGTTAACTGGTGACCTTAAAACCCTAAGATACTAATTTCTCTTCTAGCCCAACTGTTTCATGGATGCTTCTTTCTGGATCCATCTGCGAAAACCATGCCACCTTCACAAGTGTGCCAAGCAAAAACATAGGATATACGATGTTTCCACCACCAGTGGAACTTCTGCAGACTTGCACTACAGAAAGCGTGTGACAATCGTTACTTTTCAAATAATAATTTTTTTAATTGAACAAAGATAGTAATCCTACTGGATAATTTTTAAGGGTTGCAAATAATCAAATAGAATACTTAGGTAAGTTACTGAACACTCTCTTGGATTCATTAATTCATTTACCAAAACCCCTCTTTTTTTTTTTTTTTTTTTTTTTCCGGTACGCGGGCCTCTCACTGTTGTGGCCTCTCCCGCTGTGGAGCACAGGCTCCGGACGCGCAGGCTCAGCGGCCATGGCTCACGGGCCCAGCCGCTCCGCGGCATGTAGGATCTTCCCAGACCGGGACACGAACCCGTGTCCCCTGCATCGGCAGGGGGACTCTCAACCACTGCGCCACCAGGGAAGCCCCAAAACCCCTCTTGATTGCCTAATGTATGATAGGCAGTACACCTGGTTCTGGGGCTACAAGGGGACACCCAAGTAAGTCCACTCAATCATTCATTCACTCATTTGTTCGTTTAACTCTCGTTTATGTGCCAATCACTGTGCCAGATTCTGGGGACACACCAGTAAATGCAGACAGATGCAACTCCTGCCTGCATATCTTTGGTGCATGGGTTTCTGAAAATGATCAACACCTTGGAAACACTCACTAAATACTTATTGCTTGAGAAATTACAGGAAACCTCTTTATCAGCCATATCCAGGTCTTTTTTTCTTTTTAATTTTATTTATTTATTTATTTATTTATTTATTTTTGGCTGTGTTGGGTTTTTGTTGCTGCACGTGGGCTTTCTCCCGTTGCAGCAAGAGGGGGCTACTCTTTGTTGCGGTGCGTGGGCTTCTCATTGCAGTGGTTTCTCTTGTTGTGGAGCACGGGCTCTAGGTGCACGGACTTCAGTAGTTGTGGCACACAGGCTCAGTAGTTGTGGCTCACGGTCTCTAGAGCGCAGGCCCAGTAGCTGTGGCTCACGGGCCTAGTTGCTCCACGGCATGTGGGATCTTCCCAGACCAGGGATCGAACCCGTGTCCCGTGCATTGGCAGGCAGATTCTTAACCACTGCGCCACCAGGGAAGTCCCCAGGTCTAATTTTTGTTGTGAAGTTTTAATCCAACCAATTCACAGCCCAGAGTAGTTAAACATGTTCAGAACATGGACCCCCTTCTCATTCGGCGGCTAACAGACTCATCCTCAGGTCCACATTGCAATATCTGATTCAAAATAGAAAGGAGAGGGGTCCTCACCTGGAGATTCTGGAAGTGCTCAAAAAGGCCAACAAAGAGCTGAACACTTCCACGGACCCAGTCTTCTTGTACGTATCTCTATTTCTGAAAAGGAAAGGAAATATGCGGCAACTGAACAACAGTTCTTTCCCAGAGAATTGCCTGGAAACATTAAAAGCCAAATTCCATCATCTACGTATTTTCCTGAACAAAGTGTAGAATAACCAGCCAGTCTGAGTGCCAAGGAAGCAGGATGAAGGAACTTCTTCCTTCTAAAGGTTAGTGTGGGAAAGTTCTGGAGCACTCAGCCTCTTTCCTGCTTCAATAATTGCCTTGTTTGTGATTCCAGGTGAGTTGCCCGCTTCCTCTTTTGTGCCCCATTTCAATCTGGGGTGAATTTAGGAGAATACTTCTCCCCAGCTTCATGGCATGTGGGACAGAGGCATTTTTATGGACCATATTGGGTTGTATTGGTCTTCAAGACCCCTTCATTCTACAAAAAAGAGAAATGTTTCTAAGCTAAGACACAGAGCAGTGTTCACGGTTTTTATTTTTCCCTCAAATTCATACATTTATACCTAATTCCTTTCCCACTCAGTTTTCGGCATCTTTCAGGATAGTAGTTTCATAGTAAAAGTGTTTATTCGAAGAATATTCCAGCCTTTAATAAGTTAATTCCTCTCTACCTGGCACTATAAAAGAATCAGAAAATCTTTAAATATCTGAAATGTTATTAAGCTGGATAAACATCAGATATATTACAGAGTTCATTTGAAATGGAAATCTTGCCTACCACCTTCTCCACGATCTGGATTCTGTTGGTGGATGAATTTCCTCAGTACAGCTCTTGACGTTTTAATGTAGAGAACATCTGTTGTTCTCAACCTTTGATTTCTTCAACTATTTTCTACAAGAAAAACATTATGATAACTAACATTATATAACGTTTTTCTTCTACACAGATAAGAGAGTTTTCTAGTATTAATCTCCCATAGAGTTCTCCTAAATGTAACAAATCATTTAGGAAATAGGAAGTCGTTCTGTGTATGTAGCTCTCACATATACACCTCGTTACACAGAAATCTGATACACTGAAATTCACTATCACAGAATCTAGAAACTGGAAAACTAACTCAATACAAATAATACACAAAATCTCAAAGCTCCTTTGACATAATTTTCAAGTCCATTCAGCCACATATTCCAATAAGACATCCCACCCTCTTCCTCCATTTACCGAGACAGACTCCATCTCTGCAGTATTTCTGCATTTTCTCCAGTCTAGAACAGTCTGCTCATTCTCATGCAGCATCCTCCTCACTGTTCCATATAACAAGCTCTGAGTAATCAAAAGGAGTTGCACATTCACTCCCAATGAAAAATAATGAAGTGTCACTTTTTGGGAACAAATGACTCTTCAATCCAATGTGACTATTCAGTTAAGAATTTTTTTTACTTTGCTAAGAAGGGAGGGGGCGGAAGCTATTAGGTAATTTAATGGCTCGAGTTATCAAATGTGATTTTAATGTACATACATTCTGTTTTATAATGAAACCATATAGGCTTTGATACATACGAGTTCACATCAGAGAAAAGTTCAGGAGTCCATCACTCTGAAAGGGGCTTACACCTGTAATCCATCAAACACTGTGGACTTGGAAGTTTTATTCTAGTACAACTTTCAAGTTAATCACTCCTTCCTCTGTGCTACTTGCGTGTTTATGTAAATTTCAATTTATGATTTTGCTGCTGTGCTTGCTTTCTTTCTATCTCCTCTGCTGGCCTGTGAGTTGCTTGAGGGAAGACCTCATGGTTTATTTATCTTTGTACCTCCGGAGCCTGGTTTTCAAGAAACACACATCAGACTTTTAACTATGAACCAATTACTGTTCTGGGTGGTACCCTCATGAAACCTACACATATCTGTTGCTCAATAAAAATTTTAAGTAAGCCAACCTGCATTGATTGCCACCCTTGATGATGCTGTTTCATCATTCTTTTCAACTTTATTTTTATCAGCTATGTCTGAGTTCATCAGTACATTTACCAGGTTTCATCCTTTTGCAGGGATACCCTGATGACCCGAATGCCCGTTGCCAGAGGTAAGAAAAAGAGTCAGAGACTCCACATAAGATCCAGGAAAGAGTGCCTGGCTGCTGACGGATGGCCCCAGGGTCCCGTTGGAGGAGAGTGTTTTGAAAGAATTTAATCTACTAGTTCCCATAACCTCCTTGGATAGACCCAAAACCGTATCCTGAGGCAGAGCCTTCTCTCTGATGAGGACTAGTCTCATGGGGGAAAGTCTAGCGCTTACCTCCCTAATCTCTGATTCACCCTCTAAGGCCGAGCAGGTTGCCAGCTTTCTGCATCCTCTGTTTCTGCATCTGTGGAATGGGAATGATGATAACCCATCAATGAAAATGATAATAATAACCATGACTGACATTCCTCACTTAAATGAGGACAAGATTTAAGGCAATTTTGTTAAACATTTAGTGCCATGAAGAATTTTTGGAGGCCAAAGTGAAAGTGAAGACAGTGGTCACTCTTTTCTTTCTCCTAAGATAAGATTTCAAGAAAATTCGTGTCTTTGTTTCAGCCACTTCTTTGTTTTAAGGGCGTCTCTCTAAATTCCCTTTTGTGAACCCCAGAGAAGATTCAGGAATGCAATTATCCCCACTATGTGAAATCAGCATAACAGAATGGCAGATGGAGGGATATCTTAGAGCTCTAATCCATCGCCTTAATTTTACATATGAATCAGCTGAGAGTGATAAAGGTTTTTTTGGTTTACTGAATATCACATGAGTAATTAGTATGGGCTAGGAGCAATGATACCATTCTTCTTATATTATTTACAGGAAGCTTTCCAATACTTCCTCTTCAATGACAAACAGATAACCTTTCCAAAAATTAACTTAGGCAATGTTTTTCAAGAACCGTAAATATATGTATATAAGTTGACCCAGAAATTCCCCTTCTATGAATTTGTCGTAAGAAAGTAACCAGAGAAATGCACTATGACTTAGCCACAAAGATGTTCACAGCGCAATTTATAGTAAGCAAAACTGTGAAGCAACCTAAATGTACAATAATAACAGGTGGGTTAAATTTTTAAATGCTAAATATATACAGGAAAAACTATGCAAGTACTAAAAACTACATTGTAAAATATTATGTTACCCGCATGCTAGGTGAAAAAGAGAGGTGGCCAAACAATGTGTACAAAGATCCAAATTACATAAAAAATCTGAAGAGATGTAAAGAATCACCCAGATGGGGGCTTCCCTGGCAGTCCAGTGGTTAAGACTCCGTGCTTCCTCTGCAGGGGCTCGGGTTCAATCCCTGGTTGGGGAAGTTCTGCTTGCCTCACGGTGCGGCCAAAAAAAAAAAAAAAAAAATCACCCAGGTAATACTGAGATGGGGTCAAGGAAATTAAAGTAGACGGTGTCATAAATACACCATCTTTTGTTTAAATCTGCATGTTCTATGTTTTTAGGGACTTTAAAAAAGCTATAAATTGACATACACTAGCTTTTTAGATGTTTAAGCTAAAGTCACCAAATGGAAAGTGATGTTATAACAATGAATGGAAGAGGGGATAAAGTAGAGGTCAGGAATGAGGATTGGTGGGGAAAAAAATGTTGGGGGGGGGTGTTGAGAAGGGTGTAGCTCAAAATTAGAATCCAGATAGAGATAAGAGTGGAATTGGGTGGAGCTCTAAAGATGAATAAGAGATGCTTGATAAACTCTGACCTAGCCTTCTTCATGATGAGACATCTGATAACAGGCGCAGGTGGACATGCAGAGCTAAAAATGGGAGTTAAAGGTTCAAGGATGATAAAGTATACCCAGGATTTAACCAGAGAAGTGAACGTAAAGAGATTACCAAGATGGAGTAATTGAAAATTCAGTTTAGAAAAAGGCATTCTTTGCCAGGAATTCTGAATGTCAAAGCATGGGATTACAATTACAACAACTTTATACCACTATGACAATATAATTAATAAAATGAATAATACTTAACCAATGTATGATGTCCCAATAGGTATGGCATTATATCTGCCATCATCTATCTTCCTCTTTTTCTTATCCAGCACAACGTCATGAAATGACTGATCTGGATCCCAACTAGTCTTCCTGAGGCTCAGTTTCCTCATCTGCTAAATGAGTATAATAATAATCTACCCACCAAAGATGATCATAAGAACAAAGTGAGTTAGGGTGTGTAAAGTGCCTAACACATAACAGACTTTCAGTAAATATTTGCTTTTCCTTACCCACCTCTCTGTGCCACTAGCTGGCAATAGTGGGGAAAGAAAAGAGAGTCTAGCAAAGAGGGATAATAAAACCACCAAGAATACTATCTCTTGATTTAGTATTTATGGTCATCATGGGTTTTTTGTTTGTTTGTTTTTTGGTTAGTAGATAATTAATTATAAAATATTTGAATATAATTTTAGAAACAATTGCAAACTGGATAGTATTTCAAATTTATATTCTGTTAGGGTGTTATTTTCTCCACCACTGAACAGCAATGCAGAATATAAGGGTTGACCCTACATTCAACTCACTTCATTTTATTTGAGGTTTTGGAGAAATTGGGGAGATGGAGAAAGATACTAGTATCATATATGATGCTCTCTTCAAGTTATATCTCCTGGTTTTGATCCAGATGTACTTCATCCTTGGCTGGTCTCTTCCCTCCAAGCAAGGCTGCCTAGCACCTCCTGATGTACACACTCGCTCCAAATGGATCCATTGGTTTTACTTAAGGCCTTGCCTTTTAGAGAAGAGCTAGGGGATTCATTGTGTATATAGGTAATATTCGTGATTTCTCAACACCCCCACTTTCTGATTCTAGAATATATGCATCCCATAGCAATGACTGTAACCCAGTGACCAGCCCCCTCATTTCTCACCATTCTAAGTACCTACTACTCACTCACCCCACAACATCCCAGAGTGGCCCCTAGACTTAGCCAAATTGTCCAGTCAGTGCCAGCCACACCAAGCACTGCCCACATTTTCAGTATGGGCGTCTGGCAAGGCCACTTCAGGCTCTGTTCTGAATTAGCTCCTTTGAAACATTAGCCAGTGCTAGCAACGTAAGTTCACAGATTTCCAGCTTAGAAGAAGGCTTTGTACAAAGATTCTGCTAGGAAAGCACTATTCTATTTTCTGTATTCTGACTGCTAGAAAGTTCTTTTTTCTTATGAATTGAAATTTAGTCGCCCATAGCTTGCCTTTACTGATCTTAGTTCCACTCTTGAATCACATAACATAAGCTTAAAATTCCTTCTTTTCTTTCATATGCTCCATGGTCAATAATAGATACACAATAAGTGGAATTATTATTCACTTTCATAGACTATACCTCTAACAGAAGTATATTCCACAAGCAAAAAAAAAAAAAAAAAATCCAATAATGAAATAGCCATTACTTACCAGCTTAGAAAACTTCTACACCCAAAATATCCCCAGGATGATTTCAAGAAAGCAGATCAAGGTGGGAAAAGAAATAATGGCCAATATCAAAAGCAAAATAAAGACAAGGACAGAGCATCTTATTATTTTTTCCCACCTTTTCATACTGGGACACATTTTCACTCAAGAAATTTTATGAGGCAAGAAAATAGTAAGCTAGACTGCCATTAGTCAATAGCGACCAATGGTTCTCCATGTAGAAAAGAGACAGCAGCCAGATGCCTTTCCAAGCAGTCGGGTAACCTTGGCAGAAGGAGCTTTAGCCCATAAAATGTACTCCAAAGGTAGGTATTTTATCATTTATTAGTGTTGTTACTAATAGTAACATTTCTATATGTGCAATAGTTTATATTTTCAAATCACTTTCAACATCTCATTGGATGGATCACCAGAAAAAGAATTAAACAAGTATTATTAATGCCATATTTCAGATTAGACCCCTGGGTCCTAAAGAAAGTGGGTAACATACTTTCACCGCATTTCCCTCAAATGTGTGTTTCACCTACAAACCAACCAGTCTTGTTGAGACACCAGGATAGTTTCTTCCAGGAAACCCCAACTTCTAAAACACGGCAGTAAGCACAAATGCCTATAATGGACACTAGTCACAGAAAAGATGCATGTATCATTTTTTAAATATTTACACACCAAGCTGAGACGTAGGGCAGCAGAATCAGGCTTTAGAATCTCCCAAATCACATGATGTAAGCTGACCTTTCCACATCCTGGCATTCAGGATGAGCTAACAACATCTGAACTAGCTGTTCACCTCCAAAACCCAATTGCAGACATGCATGCTTCGTTTGAACAAGAAAGAACACCAGCTATTACCAACTAGTCGTACCTGGTGCAAAGGGATAAAAGGTCTCTGAGTCCCTTCACTTGGAGTCTACTGTAACCCTCTGGTCCATAACGTCTCATAACTAAAACGCTAGGCTTATATTTAAACTTTCTATATTGAATTATGTCCTGAAATGTGTCTTAATCATTGACAGAATTATGTAACATTATGTAGAACAATGATTCCATCTGGCTGGTTTATCTGTAAATGATTATAAGTGTGTATTACGTACATGGGCTTTCTTTGAAGAGGGCACATGTGTGCTGTTCTAGGAATTCTTTGAATAATTAGCAGAAAGTTCCTGATAAATGTGCACATCTGGTGAAGAGAAAGCTGTGTTTGATTTGAACGTGTGGTCACTAGTTGGTAACTATCCATTTAAGTACTGAGTCTTCCAACAATTCCGGGTAACCACAATTTTGAGATCCATGTATTTCCTCCTGCTTAGATCTGATTGTCACACGTACACCTTAGCCTTTCATGATAATTAATTTAAATGTGGAAAGGGACATGCAGGACATAGATTATGGGTTGCCAGGAACATAGGGTCCTAACAAACCATGGGACAAACACAATGGATTATTATGTCAAGGAAGCAACCAAGCTTTCTTGACATCATCATTTGAGAACTATTCCAGGCTTTCCCAAACTTGATGGATATAAACTCATAGCCTCCAAAAAACTTTTCCTACTGCCTTCTTTCTACTCACTACTTTTCCTGCAGACCTTTGAAAGGAACATCTTCAGTGTGAAGGGAACATCCGTTCTCCAAAGACACAGTGTTTACCGAGCCCCTGCTGTTGGTGTGGCACAAACTCCTGTTTCTTGGAGGCTTATCATCGACTTGTAAAGAAATATTCATCCCATCTGAAATTTTTCAGGATTTCTAAGTCTTGCGCAATACAATTTATCTGTAACATGTACCATGTGTCTCTATAATAGACCGTGCATCCATGAGGGCCGAGGTACACATCTGCATTTGTTCATGGTTACATTCCCAGTACTTATAACAAGGACTTGGTTATAAGTCCTTGGTAGTTATTCATAAATACATTTAAATAAAATATACATAGTAAGATGTAACAGGAGTCCAGGAAAGGGGACATCAATTAAGAGCAGAGTTATAGGGATGATTTCATGGAGGAAGTGACCTGGGTCTTAGAAATTCAGAGATCTTTTCACATGGAGGGGTGAACAAAGGAAATGATGGACAGGAAGTAAGAGTTCTTAAACCCACATTGGTCCAAGTCTAGTTACTCCACCAAATTGTCTTCATTTTCATCCGCCCCATAAGGCATTCATTTTCCTCCTTACCTTGCTCAAAGTCCACATCTATCTGAATATTCTCCCCTTCATGCACAGCCTCCACCCCTTTTCTCCCTCCCTCCCTTCTAGAACTCACTTGGCAAAACTCCAAAATCTGGTTAAACCCAAGCCCCCATCTGCTTAGCATCTGCCCTCCAGCTGAACGTGACCAGAGGAAAGTACACAAGGGTACTAACAGGTTTCGTCTTTAATTTAGATTTTATTTTAAATTTATGAACAAAAATCTCAAGTGGCTTTTCAAAACTTCCTAATGACACTAGAGTCCAGTCAATTCAGTTTCTCATCCTCCAGAATGACTATTTCACCCCCTCTGCCTCTCTTCCCAAAATTTTAAAAGATGCCCCCTCCCAACTCACTCTATTTGTCACTGCTTTATCTCTTAGAGAAAATAGAAACTGTAAGAAGAGATTAAACTTGCTTTCCCACAACCCAATTATACCAATATATCTGTAATCCTAACTCACTTTTCCCTATTTCCTTCCTTCTAAGGTCAATTGTTCACTTGTTCTCTTGAGCCCATAACTTCCTGCCTACTTAAGGGCGTAGTAACTCCTATTATCTCCTCTTTCTTCTAATTTATCCTTTTCCCTTTCTTCTACACCACTTCCATCCATATACAAAAACGTCTTAATTGTTCTTTTCCTTTAAGAATCCACCTTTCACTCCACATTCCCGTATTTTCCTTCCTTTTACAGCAAAACTTGAAAGAATCTCTTTACCTCCCATTCTCTCTTTAACCGATTTCATTCAGAATTTTCTCCCCACCATTCAACTGTCACTGCTCTTGTTAAGATCACCATGTCAAATCTAGTGGTCAATTTTCTGCCCTAATTTTACTGGACGTCTTGACAGGCGTCAACACAGTTAACCACCCGTTCCTTCTTAAAACATTATGGTCTTCAGGACATAACGTCTGGGTTTTCTCCTCTGTCATTGGCTGTTCCGTCTCAGTCTTCCTCACTGGCTTCCCATTCTCATGCTGTCCATTAAGTATTGGAGTGCCCCTGAGCTCAGTTCCAGCCTCGAGGTGAACACACCCCTCCCCAGATGACCTCTTCTTGACCCATGACTTTAAATGCCCCATCTACTGGTGAGTCACACTGGTAACTCCCAAAGTGTTTCTCCAGCTCTGATCTTTCACCTAAATTTCAGACTACTATATGTGTATCTATCTAATGCTCAATGTACTCACTTAAAATTATCAAAAGAGGGCTTCCCTGGTGGTGCAGGGGTTGAGAGTCCGCCTTCCAATGCAGGGGACACGGGTTCGTGCCCCGGTACGGGAAGATCCCACATGCCGCAGAGCGGCTGGGCCCATGAGCCATGGCCACTGAGCCTGCGCGTCCGGAGCCTGTGCTCCGCAACGGGAGAGGCCACAGCAGTGGGAGACCCACGTACTGCAAAAAAAAAAAAAAAAAAAAAATTATCAAAAGAGAGTTCTTAATTTCCCAACCTAAGCCACCCCCTCCCCTAATTTCCCCATCTCAGAAAATGACCCCACAAATCATCCAGTTGTTCAGACCACAAACCCAGGAGTCATCCTTGACTCCCCTCTTTCCTCCTGCTTCTCACCCAATCCGTTATCATGTCCTTTGTCAATCTCTTAGAACACGTACTGAGCTGTAGCACCTTCTACGGCTTCCACTGCCGCCTCCACCCTCAGGCCCCCATGAGCTTTCACGTGTACTTACAGCAGCCCAGCAGCTGCTCTTCTACAGCCCTCTTTTTTCTCAACAAGAATATTCTCCACAGAGTAGCCAGCATAATCTTCTTAAACTATAGATCAGATCACCTCGCTCCCCTCTCAACTCCAGTGGTTTCCCACTGCACTTAGAATAAAAGCCAGTGTCCGTGTTGTAGTCGGCAAGTCCCTAGTGTTGTAGCTCCTGGCTACTTCCCCTCATCCCACCCTCCTCCTCCTGGATCCCTCCTCTCCAGACACAGTGACCTTCTTGCTGCTCCTTGACCAAATCTTGTTCTTTACCAAGTCCTCCTCCTGCAAAGCACTTCACCTAGATAGTTGCTTGAATGCCCACCCTCAATTCAGGTTTCTGCTCAGATGTCCCTGCTTAGTGTGATCTTCTCGCCCATCCCCAGTCACCCTGAAATCCTTTCTTCTCTTCCTCCCAGCACACATCACCTTATGCAACCAAATTATTTTTTAATTTGTTTGCTTGTTATTTATCTGTCTTCCTTTCTGGAATATATGTTTAATAGAGGAAGGAAACTGTACTTGGTTCCTTTACCCCCATGATGCCAGATCCAAGATGAGGCATTTAAAAAATATTGCTGGGCTTCCCTGGTGGTGCAGTGGTTGAGAGTCCGCCTGCCGATGCAGGGGACATGGCTTCGTGCCCTGGTCTGGGAAGATCCCACATGCCGCGGAGCGGCTGGGCCCGTGAGCCATGGCCACTGGGCCTGCGCGTCCGGAGCCTGTGCTCCGCAACGGGAGAGGCCACAGCAGTGAGAGGCCCGCGTACCGCAAAAAAAAAAAAAATTAAATTAAAAAATAATAAATAAATAATATTGCTAAAGTAAGGAAAGAAGGAAGACAGAGAAGGAGGAAAAATGTTCTTTAGTATTAGATTATTTCCATGAATCCATCAAACTGAAATATCCAGATGAATAGAAACACCTTCGCGTTACCAACTTTGCAAAGCAGCTGTCACGAGCTTAAAATCAATAGATTTTCTGTCGTGTCCCATAGTTCAGCATACAACCTGACCTGGCTCTTTTGAAATTAAACTGTGTGGTTGCCAGATCTAGATTCCCATCTAACAGGTGCATTCTTTGAATGGATTCAGGCTATCTGCTGCTAAAAATATCTGTCATAGAGAACAGATATGCTAATGGAATTGCCTTGACCAGCCTGGAGCGGTTGAGAATGTGAACTCCTGGAGGTCAGGACACCCAATCCCCTATTACCTGTAAAATAAACTTCAAATGTGGATGAAGTTCCCTCCTTTCGTGAGAGCCTGTGCACAGCAGGTAGGGAAAAATATTGCTCCTAACACCTCTTTCATGGAAAACTTGGGGAAAGAATGGATTGCTGTACATGGACACACCAGTTCCTGGCTCAAAGCTGTCATCCCCAAACTGAAAAAACTCAATAGTGTCCCCATTTCTCAGTCCGACCCTCAAACTTCTCTGTCCCTTTCCTACAAAGATCCTCCTTGTCAACGCCCTCACCAACCCCTTATACAGGCTGCCCTTTGCACGGTTCTCTGCAGAAAACATGTTTGTTCTTGCTTTAGACCATTGATCAAACTTTACCCTCTCCTGATTTTTTTCTCTCCTTCTTTGCTCCAGTTCAAAAGTTCCAGTTCCTACACATTGTGAGGGCTTTTTAATTTTCATTCATAAATTTCTCTAGTTATTATTATTTCATTTTTATAATTTTTTTTTTTTTTTGCGCAGTACGCAGGTCTCTCACTGCTGTGGCTTCTCCCGTTGCGGAGCACAGGCTCCGGACGCACAGACTCAGCGGCCATGGCTCATGGGCCCAGCTGCTCCGCGGCATGTGGGATCTTCCCAGACCGGGGCACGAACCCGCGTCCCCTGCATCGGCAGGCGGACTCTCAACCACTGTGCCACCAGGGAAGCCCCATTTTTATAATTTTTAACAACTGCTGCCCCTCCGGTGAGTCCAATCTGTTCTCCCTCTGCTTGGGCCTGAATTGACCTCATCTGTCTCCAGCCTCCCACAATACCTGTTGCCTGTACCCACCATCTCACAAGTAACCATGGCCAGCCTGGCATCGTTACCAACACCATTCCCTCCTGCTGATCTTCCAGTGCATCTGTGAGCAAGTGGAAAATGACCAGCTCTTTAGGTGTCCCCCAAAAGACCACACTTAGGGTAGATTTTCTCTAAATCTTTTCATTGACTCATTTATTTTACCAAAGAGAAATTTGAAGTGATCATCGAAGTCCTCGTTATTGATAAAAATTTCACTTAGACATAGCATAACCAAACATTTACAATTTTCAGGAGAGATGGCACTGATCCGTGTGGCCTACATCTATCTACCTAGAGCTAATGCTAATCAAATGAAAATTGTCATTTAGAAATTGGTCTGAGTGGAAGAAATCATCTTCCAATAGTGACATCTTTCTGCAAACATACGCACAGGACTTTCACTCAAGGCTCAGCCGTGATGCCTATAAAGTTGCTCTATCAGCCTTGCTCTGCCTGTGCATGCTCACACTTTCAAGAAATTGGATTGAGGGCTTCCCTGGGGGCGCAGTGGTTGAGAGTCCGCCTGCCGATGCAGGGGACACGGGTTCGTGCCCCGGTCCGGGAAGATCCCACATGCCGCGGAGCAGCTAGGACCATGAGCCATGGCCGCTGAGCCTGCGCGTCCGGAGCCTGTGCTCCGCAATGGGAGAGGCCACAACAGTGAGTGGCCCACATACCGCAAAAAAAAAAAAAAAAAAAAAACTGGATTGAGCATCTCCAAAGTCCTGGAGACGCTCCAGCTGGAGCACAAGGGTAAATAAGCAGCCCGGGACAATGGGAAGAAGCTTCACAGAAGGCAAGATTCTTGAGTTAAGTTTTGAAGAGGGAATAAGAATCTGTCAGGAAGAGAGTTGAGAGAAAAGAGACCTTGGCAGAAATTAAAAGACTTGGATTGTGAGAGGTGGTGGCGTGGGAAAGGGTTGGAAATACAACTTGCCTGGAGTGTGGGCACCTGTTCCAGACCTCCCACCAGCAAAGCTGCAGAAGCCTGTCAGGGCAAGACTTGGGTTGGGGGAGTGTCATAACTCTATGGGTCATATTAAGGATGTAGGGAGTTTGAACTTGACTTTGGAAAGCATCAAAGAACCCATGGAGGGTTTAAGGACTTCAGTTTTAAACAAATTACGTTGACAACAGATTGGAGAATGGATTTGGCTGGATGGGTTCGATAGTTTTTTGGGGTTGTCTTCACCCGCCGTGCCACGAGGCATGAGGGATCTAGTTCCCCAACCCGGGCCCCTGGCATTGGGAGCATGGAGTCTTACCCACTGGACCACCAGGAAAGTCCAATGGATGGGTAAAATAGTTGAGGCGAAAGGTGAGAAGCGGGCTTCCCTGGTGGCACAATGGTTAAGAATCCACCTGCCACCGCAGGGGACACAAGTTCGAGCCCTGGTCCGGGAAGATCCCACATGCCGCGGAGCAACTAAGCCCGTGCGCCACAACTGCAGAGCCTACGTGCCACAACTACTGAGCCCGCACACCTAGAGCCTGTGCTCTACAACAAGCGAAGCCACCGCAATGAGAAGCCCACGCACCGCAACGAAGAGGAGCCCCCGCTCACCACAACTAGAGAAAGCCCGCACGCAGCAACGAAGACCCAATGCAGCCATAAATAAATAAATTTTTTAAAAAAAGAAAGGTGAGGGGCTTCCCTGTGGCGCAGTGGTTGAGAGTCCGCCTGCCGATGCAGGGGACATGGGTCCAGGAAGATCCCACATGCTGCAGGGCGGCTGGGCCCGTGAGCCATGGCTGCTGAGCCTGCACGCCCAGAGCCTGTGCTCCGTAACGGGAGATGCCACAGGGGTGAAAGGCCCGCGTACCGCAACAACAACAAAAAAGCCATGGACACTTCCATTGGCTAAGTGGAAGGAGCTAAAGGAAAGGGAGCAATAGAATATTCAGAAAAGAGGGCTAGAACTTTAAGGACATGTAGAGAGTGAAGGTAACAGATGAGGCAGAAAGGTCTGAGGTGCAGAGCCCAGGCAGCAGAGGGTTTAGCCTCAGAGAGGAGGGGACATGCCATTCCTCTCAGACAACAGGGAAAAATGGATTAATAAGTAATAGCTGGGAAGCCAGGTTTCAGAGTAGGGCACTGGATGGTTATCCTGATGGTCTCTATGTTCTCTTTAAGAGGGAGATGATAAACTCTACAAAGAGAGATGGCAGGGGTAGGTGAGGGTATCAGATTTGGGGAAATTGGAGAGATTTTATAATAGCAATCCTGGAAGAGGTGAAAGGAAGCCAACTGGCAAGTGAAGATGGGGGATGTATCAGCACAGGAGTAAGGACCACATTTATTAAGCACGTCATCTGTGCGGGGCAGGATGCTAACAGATCTGCAGGAGTCGCTGCACCCATGGAAAGGCTGGAGATCTTAATGAGCTTGAAAACACTGTTAAACTTCTTGGTGTTTTATTGCTTCATCACTAATCATCTTTGAGGTCCTTGGGAAAGGAGCAGCAGATGATGGTGACAGTGACAATGATGATTGATGATCACCCCTCCTTGCTTCTTCTGCATTTGCTGCTGCAAACAAGGATGCTGACTGCAGCTGTGATGTGCTCTGGGTAGGAGGGTACAGCGAATTCTTTCACACCTTCCTGCTGTCACGCTGATCTTTGCTTCTTCCTCCTCTACCCTCGGCCCCACCCAGTTCCCATCAATTTGGGGTGTGATTACCAAGAGAAAAGGCTGAAAGTGCCCCACAAGTTATCAGGAGAAAGAAGGGAACTCACAAGGTAAAATCGATAGCTAGTGGGAAGCAGCCACATAGCACAGGGAGATCAATCAGCTCGGTGCTTTGTGACCCCCTAGAGGGGTGGGATAGGGAGGGTGGGAGGGAGACGCAAGAGGGAGGAGATATGGGGATATATGTATATGTATAACTGATTCACTTTGTTATAAACAGAAACTGACACACCATTGTAAAGCAATTATACTCCAATAAAGTTTTTTTTTAATAAATAAATAAATAAATTTAAAAATTTTTTTAAAAGAAGGGAACTGAGAGTATTGGAGGTTTCGCTGGGGCTGTTGAACAGTTACTAATAATAGCTAACAGTTACCAATCACAAACCCTGGTCTACACACTCTGCATGTATTAACCCACTTACTTCTTATAATAGCCTCGTGAGATGAGGCAGCATAGCCCCATGAAATAGATACTACTATTCCCATACCTATTTTACAGATGAGAAAACTGAGGCACAGAGTTTTGCCTAAGGTCACACAGCATAAGTTGTAAGTAACAGAATTCAAATCCAGGCAGCCTGGCTTCAGCCTCTGCTTTTGGTCCATGCACCCCACTGCCTTCCTGTCAGAGAGCTAAATGTAGGAAAACCTTAGACTTACTTTTAGAAAAGACCTTAGAAATCACCTATTCCAATCTGCCATATCAAGTGGGAACACTTCTGCAGCTCAGACAATTCCAGACTCGACAGGCAGCCTGTTCCACTGCTGCACGGCTCTCACTGGAACAAATCCTGCCAAAATCCTATCACTGGACCTCCCTCTCTTGGGAAGCCCAGAGAGAATGGAGCTAAAAGATATTGAGCCTCCCAACACTCCTGGCCTATGCAAGTCATTACCCACCCCTGGACAAGCCAGAGAAGGACCATTTCCTAAGCTCAATAGAAAAAAAAAGACAGACAGAAACTTAGGCTATGGTGCTTTATTTTATTTTACTTTTTTTGGCCATGCCATGTGGCTTGTGGTATCTTAGTTCCTCGACCAGGGATTGAACCCAGGCTCTCGGCAGTGGAAGTGCCAAGTCCTACCCACTGGACCGCCAGGGAAGTCCCTAGGCTATGGTGCTTTATATGTGGCCTCAGCAGGAAATGGGGAGAGGGGACTGTGGCTCTCAGGTAGGCTGGGTCTCTGAAGCCTAAGAGCATTTGCCTTAGACTTAAACCACCTTAAACCACCGCGAGGAGGACACTTATGCCTGACCCTTGTGGCGTGCTAATGTCAAATCCGAAAGTGTGGGCCTCCCTGGTGGCGCAGTGGTTGAGAGTCCGCCTGCCGATGCAGGGGATACGGGTTCGTGCCCCGGTCTGGGAGGATCCCATATGCCGCGGAGCGGCTGGGCCCGTGAGCCATGGCCGCTGAGCCTGCGTGTCCGGAGCCTGTGCTCTGCAATGGGAGAGGCCACAACAGTGAGAGGCCCGCATACCGCAAAAAAAAAAAAAAAAAAAAAAATCCGAAAGTGTATGTAGTTCAACATTTGTTTAGCTTCAGAAATGGACACAAAAATAAATATTTGATTGAATATTTCTTAAGATTAGAGCCCAGACTCTGTGAAATTACAGAGTCCAATTTGTTAATTTGTAGATTGTTAAATTACAACTTATTTAAAAAAATATTTTATTGGAGTATAGTTGATTTACAATGTTGTGTTAGTTTCAGGTGTACAGCAAAGTGAATCAGTTATACATATACTTATACCCACTCTTTACAACTTATTTTTGTCCAGTAAATATGTAAATGGATTCTTCCTATTATAAAAGATAATCCCAGAAGTTGTAGCTCTATTTACCAGTAGGACACTACCCAGTTTTGTATCTAATTTAACTAACTTTCTGCAGCTTTTCTTCCCTAAAGGGGTAAATAAATGTCTATTTTCAAATGCTCTTAGAACTACCTTTACTATCTTCCTTCATTAGTGAGTCAACTCAGTCTTTGATGTGTGCTCACTGTATGTTTGTATGAGAGTTGATGTAGAACGTATGGAAGACCTAAGGTTTTACCCTAATTGCAAGCTAACGAGTTAGCCTGCCACAAGGATGCTGGTAGAAGACACAAGATTCCTGGGTCAGAAACAAAGGACTTCATGATCATCGTACAGCAAGCAGCATGCATCTGTGTATTTGTGCCCGTTACCCTTGCCCCCAAGTCCTATAAAAGTGACATGTATTATACTAAGGGCACCCAAACCTTTTATAATTTCCGGTAAGTCTGCTTCCCTTTTCTCCAGAGGGAGACATTATCTCTATTTTCCAAGGCTGTTTGCTATGGAAATGTCCTTGCAAAGACAGTTAGGAACAAAAGACAGTTAGTGCCTTGCTTATAAGATGTGCAGAAACTCAAGAGGTCCATGGAGAACTGTCTCCCAACAGTCAAATTTTTAAATTTTGAAAATTATACTTTGACTAAGGTTTCATGGCCAGTTAATGGCTGAGTCTGGATTCTTCCTGGCTGCAAAGCCTGGGCTATTTCCACTTAGCGTGAAAATCTCTAAGTCCTACCACATGCGACCAACTAAAGAACTCCCACTACTATGAGCCTTTTGGGTCTCTTCCATCCTAGAGTGGGAGTGGTCTTGGTTTGAAAATGATGCATCAAAGCATGGATCCAAAGAGAAGGAATTTAATTTTATTACCAAAGCCTACATGTCTTGAGATGCCTAAAACACTTATTCTGATGAAATTTTAGTAGGACTCTGAAACCATAAAAACTTTATGGAGTTAAAACACTAGTCTGTGAGAAATTTAAGAGCAGGGACCATGTCTTATCCATCTTTTTATCCTTGGGAACTAGCTCGGTGTCTGATATCTAGTAGGTGCTCAACAAAATTTTTGTTGAATTAATGAATTATAGGAAGGAGAAACACTCCTATCCTTTCTTACCCAATTTCTTTTGGTTCTTTCGTCTTCAAGCAAACAAAGCAGGTACCTGTTGAACTCATTTATGCCTTTTGATTTAGCTGCTTGTTCTGATAACTTATTCCATATGTTTATCTCCTTTAGTGTGAAAAGACTTGGCCCACGTTTTCTTTTTTATTTGTCATTTCCTGAGTTTTCAGTCCTGTCTCTACTTGCTCATTCTCCACACCCTCACCTCTGCACACACACCCAGGAGTGTGAAGCGGCAACGTGCTGATGGGCATAACCATGAAAGGATGGCCGTTGTTTCTGGACGATCTTCCCAGCTGCTGTCCCCTGGCTGCAGAAGCTGACTGTTTAGGCTGCCACCCAGGCCTCCACTCCCGAGACACTCTGTCGCTCTCTGTCTGACCAAATGCCCTCTCTCTCCTCAGGTGAGTGCAGCCCATATGGTGGGAGAGGGAAATGGGAACACAGCCACTGAGCTTTCACAGGGTCCTCGAGGAAGTTGACAAAAGGCCAAGCTTTGAAGGGCACTGAGAGTCAGTCTCCTGCCCCAAAGGAAAACCAGGGATTAGAGATCTACGCTCAATTAATAAGGGATGAGGAAGAATTTTCTTTTCTTTTTCTTTTTTAAATAAGTTTATTTATTTATTTATTTTGGCTGTGTTGGGTCTTCGTTGCTGTGCACGGGCTTTCTCTGGTTGCAGTGAGTGGGGGCTACTCTTCGTTGTGGTGCGCGGGCTTCTCACTGAGGTGGCTTCTCTTGTTGCGGAGCATGGGTTCTAGGTGCGTGGGCTTCAGTAGTTGTGGCACATGGGCTCAGTAGTTGTGGCTTGCAGGCTGTAGAGCACAGGCTCAGTAGTTGTGGTGCACGGGCTTAGTTGCTCCGCAACATGTGGGATCTTCCCAGACCAGGGATCGAACTCATGTCCCCTGCATTGGCAGGCGGATTCTTAACCACTGTGGCACCAGGAAAGTCCCGAGGAAGACTTTTCTGAAGTCACCTTTCACATTCAGAAGCAAATGATGAATTATTGACTGAAGAGCTGAGCTTTAGAGGGGTGAGAGGCCCGCGTACTGCAAAAAAAAAAAAAAAAAAAAAAAAAATATTCAATCAAATGTACCTTTCCCTAAAGAGTAACATAATCTTTGGGTGAGTCTGTTAGTGCTTTTCCGATAATACTGAAAACACATGCAGGCAATCATCCTTCTGCTTTTTTCCAAGTTTCAGATTATTTTTTCTTACCACCTTGAACAAGTAAGCTAAATTCCTGGAGTTCAGTGTCTTCATCCATAAAATAGAGATATTAACACCCACCTTTAAGGGCAGTTGTATGGAGGAGAAACAGTATATGTAAAGTGTCTGGCACAGAGTAGGTGCTAAATTAAAAGTAGCTGTTAGGAGGAGTAATCATACACTATTAGATTTCCCTAAATCTTTCTTCTCCGACCTACCACAAACAATCTACTTGTACTCTGAGGCTAAAAAGAATGTGTGCGTGTGTGTGTGTGTGTGTGTGTGTGTCTTAACTTTCAAAAGTTGGTTGGGAGCAAAGGGTGTGAGAAGTGGCTAAATTCATTTACATAAATATATAGTCTGGCCTCAAAATGCAGGCTATACCCACCCATGGTGCACAGCGCTATTTTAAAGGGTTCAAAAGTATTGGCTCTCTAGACAATTTGAACAAGAAGGCAACAGACATGAGTTCCAGGCTATTGTGGGGTAACCTGTCCTTTTTGCAGAGTTGGTACAGGAGAGAAAATAACAAAGTTTGCTGTCCCTGGAAATTCTGTCCATAGCTTGGTTAACAGGAACTTGTCTAAACTCAGTCAAACAAGAAAACCTGAACTAGCCATTCTGGACCCTAAAAGAGCAACGTTCTACCTGTCCCTCCTTTAGTCCCTTGCCCCAAGGAAGGACATTGGTCACAGGCCAGCTCTGAAAACAATAGCCTTTAACCCCCAGGGTCTACCTTTCTCCACCTCCCCTCCCCTACAGCCTGCCATCCACCATGGCCTTCACCATAAGGTAGCAGGACGAGACTTCATAACTCTGCCAGTTCTCAGCAGAAAGTCCCCACCTACAATGGGAAAACCAACCCCTGCTAGTAACCTAGTATTATTCCTTGCCTGATGAGAAATGTTTGTTTTTCCATTACAGTAACATGCATAGTTCCAGAGGGTGCTAATGGGACTTCCCCGCAGACACATAAAAGAGAATAGCACCTTGAATTTAGACAGATAGAACCTCCCACTGAACTCAGACATTATCTCATTAATTGCCTTTACATCCCTATGAAGTGAGTAGAGGCCGAGTACTGTGATGTCTAGTATCCGGATAAAGAAATTGTGAAACATGTCATTATGGGGGACATGAAAATAGGTGTTTTACAAAGGGAACTGAGTTGAAATCCCCTGCCCTCCAAGAATTTAGAGGATACTGTGCTGTTGTGTATGGTAGTCACCGGTCACGGGCAGCTGTCGAGCACTTGAAATGTGCCCAGTCCAAATGAGATGTGCTGTAAGTGTACAAGACACATCAGATTTCAAAGACTCAGTGTGAAAAAAGTAAAATATCTCATTAATAATTTTGTTGATTAAATGCCAAAATATAATGCTATTTTTGATATATTGGTTTAAATAAAATAATTAAACCTAAGTTCATCCCTTTCTCTTAACCTTTTAATGCAGCTATTTAAAAATAGCACATTTGGGCTCCTCAGTGGTTAAGAATCCACCTGCCAATGCCGGGGACATGCGTTCAAGCCCTGGTCCGGGAAGATCCCACATGCTGCGGAGCAAATAAGCCCATGCGCCACAACTACTGAGCCCAAATGGCACAACTACTGAAGCCCGCGTGCCTGGAGCCCGTGCTCCACAACAAGAGAAGCCACTGCAATGAGAAGCCCACGCACCACAACGAAGAGTAGCCCCCGCTTGCCGCAACTAGAGAAAGCCCGCGCACAGCAACGAAGACCCAACTCAGCCAAAAATAAAATAAATTTAAAAAAAAAAGAACAGCAGCCCAGTAATTTAAAAAATAATAATAATAATAGCATATTTGTAGCTTGCGTTATACTTCTGCTGGCAGAGCTGACTTAGAGTTCAGTGGACTCATTTTTGACCTTTACAAATAGTCCCTGTTTACACAGAAAAAATAAAAATGTAACCAAGGGTCTTGAGCTTTTATCCTGCACTGACCACTAACCAACTAGCAAGCTAGGTGACCTTGGTTAAATTACTCTCCTCATTTCCATGAGCTTTGATTTCCTTCTTGATAAAATTAAAGTTTTGGACAATTGATCCCAAGGATCTCTTTCAGCTCTGATAACTAATAACTTTAAAATAACTCTACCTTCTCACTTCTAGACCCTGACCAAATTCTAGAAAAGCCTTCAAGTATTCATTTCTAGAACAAAAGGAAGAGGTCTGCTCTTGTTTAGAGTCCTGCATCTGTTATATTCTGAGTCAGCTCCAGATGAAAGGACTCCTGGAATTTGGGGAGGGATATTAGATTAACTTTTAGGAATACAAATGTACCTGAGAAGTGCAAGAAAGTTTGGTTACATGACATTCTGTGATTCAATGATCAGGCTTCTGTATCAATCAGGGAAGACTGGGTTATGTTGTAAAACAACCCCAAAATCTCTATGAATGCCTCAAAAAAATATTTATTTCTTGATCACGATATATGTTCATTTCTAGTCATTAGGAGGGGGAATTTTTGGTAATCACTCAAGAACTCAGGCTAATGGAGAGAGGTCACCTTCTCAAAAATTGCCAGTTGCTATTCCAGAGAAAAAGCAATACTAGGAGGTCTCACATAGGTAATTATATGGTTCAGCTCAGAAGTGGCTCAAGACACTTTCACTCTGTCTCACTGGCCAGAATTGGTCATGTGGCCCTACCCAACCGCAAGAGGGCCAAATGCAATCCTACCATGTGCGCAGAAAGTGAAGAGCTGGAAATGTCTGACATACATGTCTATGACCACCACTTGTCCCAAGAGTGATTCTAAATTTACCCAGTTTCCATAAGTGTGTCCCAGGATGATTCATGGCTCCCAGGTCCATGCAGACTGGAAGGAACCTCTTAAATCACAATCAGATACTTGAGCAGTACCAGGCCAGGCTCCAGGCCAGAGGGAGGTGGGAAGCTGGAGTACAAAACAAATAGCTAGTCACCTTATTTCACCTTTTTCCATTGAAAAAAGGATTTCCCACTAATCTCATTCAGTTTTTTATTTACTGGGCTTTCATGCTTTTTAAGACATTTGGGAAAGAAAACGAGTGATTTGTGTCTATGCTTCCCATTTTTGCCAATTAATCCCTATTATATAAAACCATCCTCCTAAAACCAAAAACTGTGGTTTCACAAGTTTCTTTCCCAGGGATCAACAGCCTCACTGATCTATGTTCAAGCAACGTTAAACAAATATCACCACCATCAGAAAAAACCAACAAGCCCTTCCAGGGTTATGTTACTCATCCAGCACATATTCAGGGGCAGCCCTGAGCTGCTTCCTTAGAAGTCCTCTCTGAGGAAGGCTCCATTCCAACCAAATCACTGTACTCTGTACAAATGCACTCCTGGGGCCTGCCCTGCGGGGCACAGACCTCTCCGATGGCCTCCATCGGGAATGGGACAGCACTGGATATTATAGGCTGGACACTGGGCTTTTTCATTCAGCTAATTTACACCATACAGACCCTTCTGTACACTCCAGGCATATACACAAACAAATGCAGCAAGATTACCAGCTAAAATATTGAATGTCTCAACACAGCACATAATATTAGGTGGGTACCTCCTTAAAGCAGTTCATTTTAGCTGAGGGACGGGCCAATGGTGAGTAACCTTAATGTAGCTGAGCACCTCATCTTGCTTCCTGGGGTAGAGCGTTTTGGTTCAAACAGAACCTCAGTGTGTATCCTGAGTCCTGAGTCACCGCAGTGATCTCTACGGTTGTTGCTCCCCAGTAACCAGTTCCCCTGTCCAGACCGTGCTTCCCAGAATCACTTCCTCAGCCCATTTTGGGGGTGACCAACTTTGCTGGTTAAGTAGCAGCTGCAGAACAATCCTGTGGCTGTTCATATGGCCGATGGAAAGTGCTGGGTCAGAAGAACTTCTAAAAACAAACATGCTCCAGAAAAACTCAGGTTACCATGATGTACAGTTTTGTATTACCTCCATGCCTCAAACAAATCGAGGCCAAAAAATGTTTACCTGAAAGTAGAATAGGAGCTAATGTTTCCAAGCCCTTCACCCATGCTAGACACCTTGCTCAGAGCTTAAATGTGTTCACTCACTTAATCCTCCCAAAAACCCTATGAGGGAATTACTATTATTATCTCATTTTATATGTGAACAGATTGATATATTGGCCAATCAAGTAATTTGTCTAAAGTCATACAGCTATGAAGTATGGGAATCTGAATTCAGAGCCGGAATTCAAACACAAGCCTCAACCCTGGTGTATCAGCTGGGTTCTCCAGAGAAACAGAACCAATTAGATGATGATAAATGGAAAGGTAGATGATTAGATAGATAGATAGATAGATAGATAATAGATAGATAGATAGATAGATAGATAGATAGATATAGATAGATAGACAGATAGATCATAGAGATTTATTTTAAAGCAATTGTGTGGGCTGACAAGTTTGGAATCTGTAGGGCAGTCCGGCAGACTAGAAACTCAGGCAGATATTGATACTACAGTCTTGAGGCAGAATTTCTTCTTCCCTGGGGAGCCCCAGGTCTTGCTCTTAAGACCTTCAAATTATTGGACGAGGTCCACCCACATTACCCAAGGGTAGTCTCTTTTACTTAGAGTCAACTGATAGTAGAAGTTAACTACACCTACAAAACACTTTCACAGCAACATCTAGACTCATGTGTTTGATTACACAACTGGGTAACATGGCCTAGCCAAGGTGACACATAAACGAAGCATCACAACTGGTCATTTGATTAATAAGCTGCATTCTTATCCCCTGTACTATGCTGCCCAGCAATGGTACTGGTCTTCAAGCTGATGAAATTTACTGTCATTTCTGCATCTGGAAAAATGCAAAGGATCAGCCTTTTCACGCAAGTTGGGTATTTTAACCAGTCTTCTATCATTGGCAAACTGTCCCCAAACTTTCAAAACCCAGTCCACATGTCACCTCGTCCTTCGGTAGCCCCAATAATAAGATAAGTTCAAAAAGAGAATCCAGAAATTAAATTAAAGAAGGATGTTCTTTACCTTACTATTAAATACTCTTACTGAAGCACTGCAATGATCTGTCTCCCAAAGCAGAAGGATAATACTTCAAGAGAAAAGGACTCTAGCGATTTTGTCTCTCCATGATCCAGCAAAATACTTGAAGTACTAGGTGATAAATAAATACATACCAAGTCACTGAAAGAACAAATAAAAGCCCAAAAAAGTAGCAGGATTTCTGGTATAAAGTAAATTACAGAATCTCCAAATCAGAGATTTTTTTGACCTTAAGTCCCTCCCTGGAATTTAACTGGGTTTCTGGATTGGCTTCAGGGTATCTCCATGAAACCCCAAAACATATACACACAATATTGTGAGCCTGTTCCTATGTAAATTATTTAGAGAATGTTCAGATCTTTCCATTTTCATACTTCCTGGTACAGTCACAATTTGTTCCTATTGTAGCTCAATTAATTTTTTTTTTTTTTTTGCAGTACGCGGGCCTCTCACTGTTGTGGCCTCTCCCATTGCAGAGCACAGGCTCCGGACGCGCAGGCTCAGCGGCCATGGCTCACGGGCCCAGCCGCTCCGCGGCACGTGGGATCTTCCCAGACCGGGGCACGAACCCGTGTCCCCTGCGTCGGCAGGCTGACTCTCAACCACTGCACCACCAGGGAAGCCCTCAATTAATTTTTAAATTGTTTTTGGTATGTCCTGTCACTCTCAAAAGGATTTTTGTTTGTACAAGACTGAAAACCACCATATAGAGCTTTACCCACCTGTCTACCTTCACAGCCAGGTGAATTTAAGACTCCTAAAGCAAGAAGAAAAGCATTCCTGGCCTATTCCTCCATTGACTTGTGTAGCCAGCATCTCCATTTGCACTGAGGCTGGTGCAAATTAGGTCAAATTTACAGCTTGGTAATAGGGGCCTCAGGTTCTCACCCAAAGCTTCAGGCCCCAGACTCTGGCTGCATCCTTGACACTGGGCTATTGATCATAAGTGAAACCAGATCAGCAAAAGAGCCAACAACATTCCTGGGAACAACTGAAAATACATGTCCTGCTGACAAGGCATCAGTAAAACCAATGCAATAGCACATTCTTTTAAGGGAGGTGACCTGAGGCTTTTCTTCATGGAAACTTACCTTGATAGATGATGATGAGAATGTGATTTGCTGACTAGGAGAGAAGGGACCAGTGTGGACCACTGTGCTTGTTTCTCCCGTGGGAGGAGGGTATCGGCTGTTACAACTGACTTGGAAATTGTTCAGTGATCAACCCGTCAATAAAGATTGATATATCAGAGAAATTTCTATAATGAGGTACACTGATCATATTTTCTGGGTCAAACACTGACACTCCTGTCCTAAGCATTCATAGGAGAAAGTTGAGACTGTCTCAGTTTATCAAGAACCTAGAATTTCCAAGGATGACATATAGAAAAATCAAGTATTTATTAATTCATTCATACTACATGAAAGGCACTAAAAGGAAAACAAACAAGCAAAAATTAAATTAAAATATAGTCCCTACCACTAGATACTGTCAGTGCACTGGCTGGGGAAGATGAGGCACAGAGAGAGACAATAAAATAGATAAATAGCCAAGATGAGGGGTACCATGAGAATTAGTTCTAAAGATCCAACTAGGGGGGGCTTCCTTGGTGGCACAGTGGTTGAGAGTCCGCCTGCCGATGCAGGGGACACGGGTTCGTGCCCCGGTCTGGGAAGATCCCACATGCCGCGGAGCAGCTGGGCCCATGAGCCATGGCCGCTGAGCCTGCGCGTCCGGAGCCTGTGGTCCGCAACGGGAGAGGCCACAACAGTGAGAGGCCCGCGTACCGCAAAAAAAAAAAAAAGAGATCCAACTAGGGGAAGATCAATGGATATTGGAATATTCAGGGAAAAGATTATGGAACTGGAGGAATCTTTAGAAATGAGCACAGTTTGCACAGGCAAAGAGAAAAGGAAAAGGCAGACCCAGCAGTGGTCCCTGCAGAGTTCCCACCTGGGAATGCTTCATGAATAACGATGTATAACAGCCCCCCTCCATGTTATACAGCAGCCATGGGTGTACCCAGGAACCAGGGAAATGAGGAGGGGAGACGTTTCCCCAATGTCAGCACAAGCTGAAACAACCCAGTCGGCCTCTGCCTGAGGTGGGGAAATTGGGTTCACTGTCTATCTATGCTTCCCAAGGCTCTGAGTAGTTCATCTGTCAAGATCCTAAACTCCTCCAACAGGTCTTGGGGCATATGATTCATGTCATTTCTGACTCTCCCAGGGATGATGTCTATCAGTTCCATTTCTTCTTTGGTATTTAACCCCATAACAACACACCTGAAAAACTTTCTTCTTTCGAGCCTAGAAGACAACGACACATTCCACCAGTGAAGGTTCAAGTGCAGCATAAATGTTTTCATTGATTGTTGTGATTTGTCATTTCAAGCACGAGACTACTTCAAGGCTTATTGTTCAGTGTTTTATTTTACCTTTCTGCACGTTCAAGACTTTACATCTTTTACAACATAAAGGTACAATGCCAGAAAATGTCTAATATTTCAGTAGCTCATATCCACACTGAAAGAATCTGGTCCATTTTACTGGTTCCTTGATCCCATCTTTCTAGAGATTTTTAGATCAAGGCTGTTGACCCTAAAGATAATAATTCATTGGAAGATCTTGAAACCTTCTTATCTGATGGTTTTTCAAAGCAGTTATTGCTATCATACCCTAGAGAATAACATTTGTGATCAGAAGTATTCATTATAAGGAAAATGTTAAGGAGACCTGTTTTGTCATATAAATCAAAGAAATTCAACTTCAGGGACTGAAACAATAAGGTTGCACATTTCCATGAGAAAAGATCGGTGGTAGCCTTTGAAGAGTGTTAGAAATCAGATGAGATTCTGGAAGATCAGATCAAAATACAGGTTTCTACAAAAGATGATACTCTGAAATTTTTAGATCAGTGAATCTGGCATCTTTCACTGGCAAAATTCTGAAAAAGTAAACACAGGGGAGGGAAATCTTGTGAACACAGGAAAAATAAGATAAGATCACAGCAAATCAGTAAGAGTTCACTGAGAATACCCAGGAGAGTTCATTTCCTTTTCATGTAAGGTTATCAACCTAAAGAATATTTTCAATGGCAATACCTCAACTTTTTAAATTTTTGATAAAACCTCTTACCCCTGTGGTGTTGATGGAGAAATGTAATCCGGATGATAATATAATTCTAGGTGAATCAAACTTAGACAACTTTACGCAAGAACACTTGCTTCCTGTGGGTGAGTTGTCCTTGGACGTGCATGAGGCTGGGGTTGTTGCCAAGCCTCAAGTTCTTCTGGGCTCAATACTATGGTCCAAGAGGAGGCTTCTCGGCTCAACTCTTGTCTAGGTTGTCTCTCCTACCCCATCCTCATGAGGCAAACTTGACATTAAAATGCCTGAGGACCTAAGGTGTTGAAAATTATGACCCTGTAATGGGACAGAAGCATATTATATTGACAGTGTGAAATGTTGATTGATATACAAGTATGCTCACTCGGTGCTCTGTGACCACCTAGAGGGGTGGGATAGTGAGGGTGGGAGGGAGACACAAGAGGGAGGGGATAGGGGGATAGATGTATTCATATAGCTGATTCACTTTGTTATACAGCAGAAACTAACACACCATTGTAAAGCAATTACACTCCAATAAAGATGTTAAAAATATATATATACAAGTATGCTCTTTTTAATGTTGTATTATATAAATATACATATTCTGTTTCTCAGACCTCCTAATAGATTTTTCCTTATATAGCTATCATTCTTTTTTTTTTTTTTTTTTTTGCAGTACGGGGGCCTCTCACTGTTGTGGCCTCTCCCGTTGCGGAGCACAGGCTCCGGACACGCAGGCTCAGCGGCCATGGCTCACGGGCCCAGCCACTCCGCGGCATGTGGGATCCTCCCGGACCGGGGCATGAACCCGTGTCCCCTGCATCGGGGGACCACTGCACCACCAGAGAAGCCCCAAGATTTCATCTTTTATAGGGCTGACTATTTTGAGTAATTTTTAACCCATTTGAATGCACTATCTATTCAAAAATCAATCACATTGATTTTCAAATTAAAATAAAGTATTACCACCAGACATGTTAACATTGATTGCCTCTGGACAGAGAAACCAAAAGGCAAGAAGGTGGTATATATTAGTTTTCTAGGGCTGCTGTAACAAAGTACCACGAACTGGATGGTTTAAAACAACAGAAATTTACTCTCCTACAGTTCTGGAGGCTAGAAGTCCAAAACCAAGGTATCAGCAAGGCCTTGTTCCCTCTAAAACTCTGAGTAGATCCTTCCTTGCCTCTTCCTAACTTCTAGTGGTGGTTGGCAATCCTTGGTGTTCCCTTGGTTTGCAGCTGCATCACTCAAATCTCTGCCTCTGTCAACACATGGCATTCTCCCAGTCAGTGTCTATGTCCAAATTTCCCTCCTTCTATAAGGACATGGATCATATTGCATTAAGGGCTCACCCTACTCCAATATGACCTCAACTTAACTAATCACATCTGCAATGACCCTATTTCCAAGTAAGGTCACATTCTGTGGTCCTGGAGTTAGGACTTCAACATATCTTTAGCGGGGACATCATACAACACATAACAGATGGAATGGGAAATGTTTTCTTAGCTATCTCCTTTCTGTTTTTTTCATGCCATGTGCAAAAGAGAAATGCACAACATTTAAAATTTGTAAAGACTACCATCACAAACAAACCAGTGCACTCTTGGAAAAGGGGTGTTCTCCATTCGGGCTGTATTCTGAAACCTTGCTGTATGAGTATTCTGCCTGCACTTGTGCTTGCTTGGGGATTGGGTTGTTTTGTTGTTGTTGTTTTTCCCAGCATGCTAAAAGAAAAGTAAAAAATACATGCTAGGGAAATGTATGCATGTTTACACAAGTCCTCAGAAGCCCTGATCTTTTCATGACCTCAGTGCAGTCAGAGGGGGACCCCACTGGCCCAGAGTCGTTTTAGTACAGCTGGCCCAAAGCATCCTTCATTTCTGGTTTATATTCCTCTCCTGTAAATACAAAAAGATGCACATATGTATCACCCAGGATCCCCTCCCCAGCACTTATTAATTACCCAATAAAATCAAATGGCTTCATCATTAATTCAGATGATGCTCATTCACCTAGAAAGCCATAGGAAATTTCAGCAGCAAAAAGGCAATGGGGGCTTCCCTGGTGGCACAGTGGTTGAGAGTCCGCCTGCCGATGCAGGGGACACGGGTTCGTGCCCCGGTCCAGGAAGATCCCACATGCCGTGGAGCAGCTGGGCCCGTGAGCCATGGCCGCTGAGCCTGCACATCCGGAGCCTGTGCTCCGCAACTGGAGAGGCCACAAGAGTGAGAGGCCCGCGTACCGCACACACACACAAAAAAAAGGCAATGGGCCACGCAGCAGCGGACATTTCAACTGCGATATCCTGGAGGAGTTTGGTTGTCAAAATGAAAAAGTAGTTAAATTGTTTACTGGCAACAATTAAAACTTGTAGGAGGTTTCAGGGAGATGGCAAGGCTGTGAGTATTCTCTGCTCACTTTAAACCCAACATGGAAACACGGGGGTTTTCTTAAAAAGATCTCCTATTAAATTGAAAACTCAGGACCAATTTTCAAATGTAAAGAAATCTAATTAAGTCATATACTTTCAGGAGCACATCTTTTCTCAAAGTACAGTTGATCCTTGAATGGTGAGGGAGTTAGGGGAGCCCACCCACACGGAGTTGAAAATCGCTGCATAACTTTATGGTCAACCTTCCTTATCCGTGGTTCCACATCCTTGGATTCAACCAACCACAGATCACGTGGTACATACTTATTGAGAAAAACATGTATAAGTGGACCTGAGTTGTTCAGGGGTCAACTATATACCCACTTCCAAATCACTTTTGATTATTGCCCTTTGTTTAACATTTTTCACACCGAAAGAGCTAAACCTTCATAAAATGTATCTTCTTAACCTAATATATTTTTGTTACTAATATATGCAAGGCTCTTTGCCAAATGCTATAAAGAGCACAGATAACAAAGAAAGCATAGGCCCTGCCCTCAATCTACTTGTCATTGGTGAAGGAGAGAGACATAAATAACTAAGTAAACACAAAGTGGAGTGAGAATATTCCTCGTGCTTTATTAAACAGGCATCGTTGTACCTGAAGCATGCACAGCATTACATTAATTAACTTTATTATAAAGATATAGGATGTTCAACAAATAATGATGATCAGCAAAGGGGGTTAAACAGAATTAAAGCAGGGTTAAATAAAATTATGCTAAAAGAAGTCAGGAGAAGAGACACTTGTTTTTTTTTTCTACTCTTCACACCTTTTATTTTATGAGACAATTGTTTCTGACTAGAGAGATTAGAGATGCTTTGTGAGATGAATTTGTAAGCTGGGATTTAAAGGATGAGAATTATTTCTCGTGCTCTGAGTGGGAGGAATGGCATTCAAGGCTGAGCAAAGGTCAGGAGGAGTCCTGTAAGGTCCTGACATATTGAAGGCAAGGCAAGAAGATTAGAGCAGCCAAAGCACGGGAAGCATTTAATGAACAAAAGTCTGGAAAAGCAGTTTGAGGTTGGATCGAGGAAGACCTCACCTGCCAGGCTAAGCGTTTTAGAAGTTAATCTTTACAAAAGGGGAACTGTTGTAGTTCTGTGGAGAGGAGATTGATATAATTAGACCTACATTTAGGAATATAACTCTAGGCTACAATGAAATACTCAGCATCAATCCAGTTGGGCAGATGAACTGGGGTGAAGAAAAACTGCCCATGAGGATCTCAGAGGGGAAGTCTTAGCGCTAGCTCATTCTCAGCCTAATTATAAAGCCACCTTACATCTTCAAACACTACAATTTTACAGTATCCATTATCTTATCTAATCCACCCAGCATTCCTACGAGATATACAGTATCATGCCCATTTTACAGGTGAGGAAATGAAAGCTCATGCATATTAAATAGTTTGCCCACAGCTAAAAACTGTCAGTTCCTCGGCCTCCGAATCCACTCCTTTCCCCACTAAACCACAGCGGATTCCAAACATGTCCATCTATATTTTACAATGAAGGTTATTGATTCAAAGGTACCTAGTGTTGTAGGTAAAAAGATGGAAATATTTGGGAGTTTAAAAACTAGTTTCCAGACTTCCCTGGTGGCACACTGGTTAAGAATCTGCCTGCCAGTTCTGTGCTTTGTGACCACCCAGAGGGGTGGGATAGGGAGGGTGGGAGGGAGACGCAAGAGGGAGGAGATATGGGGATATATGTTTATGTATAGCTGATTCACTTTGTTATAAAGCAGAAACTAACACATCATTGTAAAGCAATTATACTCCCATAAAGATGTTAAAAAAAAAAAAAAGAATCCACCTACCAATACAGGGGACACGGGTCAAGCCCTGGTGCGGGAAGATCCCACATGCCGCGGAACAGCTAAGCCCATGCGCCACAACTACTGAGCCCGGGAACCACAACTACTGAAGCCCGTGCGCCTAGAGCCCGAGCTCCACAAGAGAAGCCACCGCAATGAGAAGCCTGCACACCGCAACGAAGAGTAGCCCCGCTGGCTGCAACTAGAGGAAGCCCGCGTGCAGCAACGAAGACCCAACGCAGCCCAAAAATAAATAAACAAATAAATTTATTTAAAATAAATAAATAAAAATAAAAACTAGTTTCCTTTCGATGAAATTGCCTCTTGGGTCATTGTTGTGTGTGAGACACACACCCAAAACACTTTAACACCAAGATTTAAAGTGAAGCAAATGTTAGCAGTCAACTTTTAAACTTTTGAAAATGGTGTCATTAAAGGAATAACAGCCACAATAACAAGGCTGCAATAAAGCAGTCAATACTAATATGGTGTGAATGAGAAGAACTGTTTGTTACATTCCCTTAGGAATGTGGGTCAAACTTCTCATGGCTCCCCCTCAGCCTTGTCTGAAGCATTAACAAATGGCTTTTGTGTCCCTGTCTGTGTGACTATGGTATGTGAGTGGACCAGCAGCGACTTCACACGAGAAGGGTTTATATAGAAAGGCTTGTATCTGCAGTAGCCACTTCTGACCCAGATGGACTGAAACGCTATTTGAGAAGCACTGTGCGGTCCCAGCCCCCTCCCTGCTCAGCTCTGTCTGGGGAGGTCACTGACCAGCTGACCAGCTCTGTCCTTTGCTGGCAATGAGTCCTAAACCAGGTTTTCTGCCAGCCCCCCCTAACGTGTCCTTAGGACTACCCAGGGCGTCATTGTGGATGGTAGGGGCTTTTTATTTTTTTTAACTTTCATGGACGGGGGAACAGGAAGTTTTATTACAGTAAGTCCCCTACGTACGAACCTTCAAGTTGCGAACTTTGAAAGATGTGAACATGTGTTCACAAGTCCAATCACGTAAGTTAGTTCACATGTCTGGCGTACTTTGTCACATGCGTGCATCCTTTACAAGTGGTTGTGCTTTCGTGTACTTTACTGTACAGTACTGTATAGAGTACAGTAGTACAGTATATTTATTTCAAGCCCAGGATGTCTGGAAGAAGTGTAAAAGCAGAGGTGATGTAGCTGGTACTGCTAAGAAGCACCAGCTGTTGTACTGTACTACGGTGCTTTTCAAGGTACTGTACTGTAAGGTTAAAGATGTTGTCTTTATTTTTTGCGTTTGCTTGTTTTTATGTATTATTTGCGTGAAAAGTATTATAAACCTATTCCAGTACAGTACTATGTAACCGGTTGTGTTAGTTGGGTACCTAGGCTGGACTTAGGAACAAATGGGACTTATGAATGCGCTCTCAGAACAGAACTAGTTCATATGTAGGGGACTTACCGTATTCCCTTTAAATGAAGCCATTTCAGGTAAAGCTATTTTTGTGACCATTTTCATCCCCCTCCCCTCCTCGGGCCACCATACTTTCACTCAAGTGGGTCAGTAATTATCATCGTTTCTTCTCTCTTGATTGTTAGAGTCCAACTATTAGTACATTTTCCAACTAGTCTTATGTTCTTCTTATGTTCTACTACTGAAATGTCTTTATACAGTGAAAAATTCCTTCCAAAGCTGTCTCCAAAAATCTCAGACATTGGGCCCAACAATTTCTTAGGTTAAGCTTTGGGCAAGATATAGAAGTGGTAATTACAGTTACCCAAAGGATAAGAACTGCAAACCAAAAGAATAAATTACTTACAACCTTGTGAAGGGATTGTATTGCTTTCTCTGCGTATTAAAATCTGATATCTTAACCTCTGCATGAATGAAAGGAATCAAGTTTGCAAATTCAACAACCATCTATTTGTAACTAATAACATAGCATATCATCTGTGCAAAACTTCTCCCTTCTCGGGGTGTCCACATCTTATCTAGCAGCTTCCTCTTGCAGCAGGGAAACTGACACCAAAAGTTGGTCTTCCATGCTTCTCCAGAGTTAACTAATTTCTGAGGGAACAAGAGGAATATTGGAGAATTCACCTTTTTATTCTGAGACCCGGAGGGGAGCAGGGCAGGCATCTCTCTATATCAAGACACGAATCAGGAAAATTTGTATCAGTAAAATAATGAGAAAGTTTTGGACAAGTTAGCCAAACCAACTGCTGCTTTTTAACTAACTGAATAACCAACCTGGTAGTCTTAGACAGTTAGTAAGGGAAACTCACCTATCTAGCCCAGTGATTATCCATCTTTTTCTCATTATCATTCCCTCCAAGAAGAAAAAAATAAGTTTGACTTAAAGTCTATCTAACAAGAGAAGTTAAATACAAAGGAATAAGATTTTGTCGAGTATCACTGATCTTGGAGGATACCAAACCATTGTAATAGCTAAGAATTTTTTGCCCCGCCAAGAAACAACTTTTGCCTTTTTAAGGCCAACATCACTCCAACTGAGAATGCATGCTCTAGCCTAATTCCATATATCAAAATGATCGACTGGTCTCCTGATACTGTGCATATAAATCTCTATTAAAACTTACCTCGGGCCTCCCTGGTGGCGCAAGTGGTTGAGAGTCCGCCTGCCGATGCAGGGGATATGGGTTCGTGCCCCGGTCTGGGAGGATCCCATATGCCGCGGAGCGGCTGGGCCCGTGAGCCATGGCCGCTGAGCCTGCGCGTCCGGAGCCTGTGCTCCGCAACGAGGGAGGCCACAACAGTGAGAGGCCCGCATACCACAAAAAAAAAAAAAAAAAAAAAAAAAACTTACCTCACTGTTCTGTAATTATATTTTCCCTCTTCTGCCTCCCCACCAGCCTGGAAGCTTCTCAATGGAGTTTTTGAATTTCTAGCAAAGAGCTCAGAAGTGTTGAATAAATGAATGCACACATGAGCAAATGAAGTATAAAGACTGGTTACTACAACAATTAAGAAGCCAGTATGTCCTTAATAGCTCTGCTTCTTTATGCCTTGACTAACTGACCCAAGTTTCAAACATTAAAGACATCCCCAGGTGTTGCCCCACACAGTGACTCATAGGAAAAGGCACTAAAGGTTTTCAAACACCCACAAGGTCTTGCCCACTTTTGGGAGAATGACAGGTGCAGTAGGCGGTGACAGAGACTTGATGCTTGTTTGATGTCTTTGTGACCACTTCTCTACCAGACACAATAAGGTGCGGGAAGTAGTAATTATGTTGTCTCAAGGCAGCATTGCAAACCTACTCACCAAAATGAACACTTAACCTTTCTCACCGCTGTGCCCGGACTGGTTGCTAAGAGTGGCGGCCAACAGCCGGGCTGACGGCCCAGGCAAGGCAGAAGAGAGCACCCTGCAACTGAGAGGGAGGCTACCCTAGGGAAGACTGTGGAGGGTGGGCAGGGGGCCTCAGATCCACCCCCGCCAGACCCTGAGATCCCACAGGAGGCAGGGAGACTCATCAGGAAGGGCCAAGTCGTCTTCAGTAGCGTTTGCTCCATTTAACCAGCACATTAAATGTACTACCTCATTCCCACCAGATCCATCACCACCCGCATCCCAAAACAGCCACTGAGCCAAAGTTCAGTCACTTCCAGTGATTGCCGCTGCAGAGGAGGTTATTGAAGGTACTATCAATTATGAATAAGGAACAGCATACAGCAGTAATAACAAAAACCAGTTGCACACTCATGCAGCATCTTAACATTTTCATAATGTTTCTGAGTTTTATCTTCACCACACGGTGAACAATAGAGACTAGACAGGTATTAGTTGCATTTTATAGATAAGAAAGCTGAGGGCAAATGACCTGCCCTAGATCACAATGGCTGAAAGCCCTATGGTGCATTCTCCATTCTAGTGCCAGGGGTTCAAGATCGGGCATTGTCAGTTACTCACTGGTGGCCTACGATTCATTACTTAGACTCTCTCAGCCTTGGTTCCTCATTTAAAAAATAAAGATACCGGGCATCCCTGGTGGTGCAGTGGTTGAGAGTCCACCTGCCGATGCAGGGGACACGGGTTCGTGTCCTGGTCTGGGAAGATCCCACATGCCACGGAGCGGCTGGGCCCGTGAGCCATGGCCGCTGAGCCTGCACATCCGGAGCCTGTGCTCCGTGATGGGAGAGGCCACAACAGTGAGAGGCCCGCATACCGCAAATAAATAAATAAATAAATAAATAAATAAAGATACCAACAGTAGCACTTATTTCAAAGGGTTGTTGGGGGTTTGAATGAGGTAACGCCTATAAGGCACTGATCACAGTAACTAGCAAAAGATAAGGGCTAAAAAAAATGAGAGTTATTTGTATTAGTACTCATATTTAGATGACATGAAATGTTAAGCAATGCGTGCAAAGCCAAAATGCCTTGATTTCAGCAGCTCTCAAAGGCAAGAGGAAAATATTCAAATTGTCCTAAGTATTTACAAAAATAAATAAATAAATCTTTTTTCTCCTTCAGAAATAAAGCCAGAAGACAAAACAATCCTATTAAAGGAATATAAAGCATCTTCCTTCAAAAAATATCTTTTAAAATGTTGTGAATATTATTCAGCATTAAAAGAAGGCAGTCTTGCCATTTGTGACAACATGGATGAAACTGGAGGACATGATGCTAAACGAGATATGTCAGACACAGAAAGACAAATACTGCATGAGCTCACTTACATGTGGAATCGAAATTAGTTGAACTCATAGAAGCAGAGGATAGAATGCTGGTTGCCAGGGGCTGGAGGGGAGGGGATGGGGAGAAGATAGTCAAAGGATACAAAGTTTCAATTTTGCAAGATGAGCAAACTCTAGAGATCTAATGTACAGCATGGTGACTACAGTTAACCATACTGAATTATATACTTGAAATTTGCTAAGAGGGTAGGTCTTAAGTATTGTCACCAAAAAGAAAAATAAAAAGATAACTATGTGAAGTGATGGATATGTTAATTAGCTTGAGTGTTGTTATCATTTCACAATGAACATGTATATAAAAACATCAAGTTGTACACCTTAAATACGTACCATGCCTATTTGTCAATTACATGTCCATAAAGCAGGGGGTGGGGGAGGAAGCACATTCTTTATATAATGAATTTCAGCAGTTGAGCTCACATCTCCAAAACTCCATTTAATAAAGCGGAATCCGGAAGGTGGAAATTGAAGTATTTTTCCAAAGTTAGTTAGGAGGCCATTTGCCCAGTCGTGTAAAACAATACCTCTACAAAAACATCCCAAATCAAACAGGTAAGCTTCATGAGGTGAGGGATTTTTGTCTGTTTTGTTTGTTTGCTGTGTCCCCGGGGCCAAGAATACTTCCCACACACAGTAAGTTATCCAAAAAAAAAAAAATGTGTTGAATCTTGAAGGTATGGAGTGCTTGAGCATCTCAGTTAGATGTCATCAAGTAGATTGTCCACTGAGTTATTTAACTTTCTGTTATTGGTCCATTCAGTCATTCACTTACTCAGCACACACCTAGTCAACACCTACTGTGTACCAAACACTGGGCTGGGTGCTGAGGATAGAAAGAGCAGAATAAGATGGCTTGCTCTAGGAGCTTACAGTCTGACGCGCAAAGAGGAGGGGGAAAGCAATGATGTCCCGCAAGGGGTGGAAGCCAATGAACGTGTCAGTCTCTCCTCCTCCTCTTCTTCCGGTGTCTCCGTGGGGCTCCTTTTACAGCATGAACTTTGAGGACGTTTTAGTCCATAATAAGCACTCTGTTGCAAAAGAAAAGAGACAGAGAAGCATTTCATTGTTCTTTTCACTCTGATCCACCAGCTGCTGCAGCTCTACGTTTTTGGCTGTCGTTGCCGCGGAGGTCACGCTGTAGTTGGCGCTCCTTTCCGGAGAAACACCAGTGGCCAACCCAGATCGGATCTAAAGGTGCGACGCAGGACGGGGCTCCAGCCACATTAGCCATAGGCCGTACTGTGGCTGCCGCTGCTGCTGTTACTTTCATGATGATTGTACGTTAACCCCACCTTCCTTCCTCTGCCTCCCTTCAGCTGCCATGATGTATGTTACTTTTTGGTAACTGGATTTCATTAACATTTATGAACTCTCACAAAGTAGTAGAAAAAGCAATTTGTGTGGAAAAATTTTCCACCTCATTAAACAGTGTTCTTTTGGGGGTCAAGCTGATATTTTGCTGTTGTTGTTGTTGGATTTTTTTTATAGGTCCTTTGTCCTTCCCTGAGCCCGGGGTGGGGGAGGGTGGGGGCGGGGATGAAAGGAGAGTGGTCCACGCTCGGCAGGTTGGTGGGACCTATAGAGGGCGCTAGACCGAGCACGGGCTCCTCGCTCGCTTCCGCCCGGCTTTCCCCGCAGGCCGCTCATACGCCCCAGGTCCCTGGTAGCCACTCTGGGTCGCTGTGGCCTTGTCCCTCCTTGGCCAGGTCTGACACCTCTGTCGTCTGCGCTACAGAGGAGCCGGATGGTGTCGCCCGGCTAAGGACAGCGTGCTGCTGGTCTCTGGACCCAAATGCTGCTCACGCCTGGGGCCTAAGAGGATGCTCCGGGCTTTCTCCGGGGCCGAGGTGCTCAGCATCCCGGCGCCGGAGGACAGTCCCCAGCTCGGCTCTCGCCCTTCGACGCCCCCCTTGGCACGAGTGCACTGGCTTCCCCCATCCCCTCGCCTTTGAACGCAGCTCCAACCCCGGGAACACAGGCCTGGGAAAGTGGGAGGAGAGACCCGACCGGGGGCCCCGGCTAGGTCTTTTTAAACTCCTTCGCGGTGTTTCAAGCCTAGTTGCATCTTCTAGCCACGGTCTCCCGGCCCAAAGAGACTGCGTTTCTCCCCGACCCCGCCATCCCCGGGACTGCCGGCGGAGCCCGCCTCGGTGCGCCCCGGGCTGCGGGGAGTCCGGCAGCAGAGCTCCGTCCGGCCGCAGGCGACGACTCCACTCCCCAGCCGCGCCCCCCCGCCAGATCCCGTATCCACCCTCCGGGCCTGGGCCCCGAGACGAGCCAGCGGGCGCGGTGGAGCCACTGAAGAGGGCGGGTCGGGGGGGCGGAGGCGGGAGCCACGACCGCAAGAGGAGCCTCCCCCCACGGCTGGGCCCGGGAACTGGGGAGGTTGGCAGCGATTGCGACGGGCCTTGGTTAGGGCCGCGCTCTGTCCCAAGCTGGGCCCAATAACCCGCCTCCGGGCCCCGGGGAGAGAAGTAAAAAGGTCTCGGCGGCCTTGACGCTCGGGGGAATAAAGAGGAAACCCGAAGACGCCGCGGCCTGAGGGCGCAGTAAAGCAACCTTTAGGGGCCAGGTGACAGGTGCTGGGGGAAATTAACACGTGAGGACCGCCTTACTCTATGCTAGATGTAAAAATGTACAGCAACAGTTCCAACTCAAGAATCTGTGCGTCTACCTCGATTAAGAAACAACACTCAGCTCTCCAAGAAACTGGTTATTTGGTCCATGAGATGTTTTTTTTGCCAGACAGCTCCCAAATCAGATCTTGTAAAAGGAGGCCTCTAAGAGCCGTCAGCAGGTGACCCGGGCAAGGGCGGGCCCGCCGTCCAGCCTCGGGAGAGGTTGTTCGCCTGGGCCGGTGTGGACCGGGTCCCAGAGCTTATCCGATTTGCTGAGTCAGCTGCCGGCGCCGCGGGCTCGGCTGTTTCCAACCCAGGCGACTGTTCTTCGCTGACTGGTGGGTCGGCTTGGTGGTGTAATTATTGTTTTGTTTTCTGATATGTAATTACTCTTTGTCGTCGCTATTATGAATCCGCCGAGCCGGACTCGAGCAGCAAGATGGATTCAAGTCTGGGGCTAGGATTCGATGCGTGGGAAATACTGGCTTCTCCCCACGCAGAGGACATTCGGCCCACGCCTCTCCTCCCCAGCAGCCCAGCAAGGAAGAGGGCGCCTGGGGTTCCCTCGCTGGCCCGAGGCCGCGAAGGCGACCCCCAAACGGCACCTCCCTCTCTCTGCACAGGAATTGCCGAGGCTCTTTTTCTCTGTGGCATATTTATAAAGAGGAAGATAGAGGCAGGGAAGAAGAAAAGGGGGAGAGAAAAGGAAGATAGAAAGAGAGAGAGAGAGAGAGAGAGAGAGAGAGAGACTGGAGAGTTGAGGACAGGACGGAGGGTTGATTTAGAGAGATAAGAGACAGAGTAGAGAGGAAGCGGGGAAGGTAGGAGATACACAGAGATGCTTGCTTATTTTTCAGATGTTTCCTTCTTGGACTTCAGATGAAATTCTGGAAAGTTCTCTGCATTGCCCACTTATTTACCACTCCCTGCTTTAGGAGCCCCACCACCAGTGGCTCGCCGGGTCCCGCCCCCCCTTGCCTCCCGCTCAGAGCCAGGCCCCCACGGTCAGGTCCCTCCATCGGACCGGGCGACCCCTCGCGCGTCCCCAGAGGTGCTTCAATCCGAGGCCCTGAAAGTACCAGAACAAAGAACTGACGCCGCGAGCGCCTCCCTGGGCTCCGCCCGCAGAGTCCCACCTCCGGGCTAAGCTCTGCCGCGGAGGCCCCGGTCCACTTCGCGGACAGAAGCTCACGGCTGGACTGGGCACCGCGGACCCGCCCGGCCCGGCCCTGCCCGCCGCTCTCTGAGGCCTGCTTGGCACGCGGAGCGCAGCCATCAGCCTTGCAGAGGGACCGACTGCCCGAGGCCGGGAAACGGGGTCCCCGGCCGAGGAGAGCGATCCATTTTCTCTAACTATTTGCCCGAGAGCTGTCAGGTTAGCGCTGCCTCCTCGGCCGCCCAGAGAAGAATGTGTTAAAATTCTTTGCACGGGAGTCTCCCCAGACCCGAATATACCACACAGTGGCATTCGCCGCGGCGACCGCTGGTCCCTAACCTCGGCCACCTTCTCCCGTTGAAATATGCACATCGCTCTTCAATAATTTAGACACCTGGGAGATGGACAAGTATAATTTTTTTTCCAAACATACGAGCATCCGGGTTGCAATCAATCATGCTTTTGTTTTATGTGAGATAGGCTTTGTGTGTTTAGCTGCCCGGCTCCATCCTATTTGCATGTGGCTATTTAATGGGCATTAATTTTAGCTTTGAAGATCTGCTTAAAAATCTAAACCCACAGAAGGGGGGAGGGGCGCCCCCCCTTGTGGTTCGGGTGGATTTGCCTCCGGGGCCCCTTCCTTTGAGGAGGCGGGCCCTCAGATGAATTTTGATTCCGAGGTGGGACTCGTAATGGAACGGAAAAGATATGTTCTTTTCTCCTAAATCTCAGGGTTTCTTCCTAGCAAACAATGCTCCAGTCAGTATTTGTGTATGAGACAAGTAATTGTGCTCCAAATGCTGAAATAAATCATTGATGGGTGAAATTACACATGCTCACTTAAAGTGTAATGTGATTAAGAGATTATGAGATTGAAGCTAATATCTTGTCTCCCAGCTCCTGGCCCCAAATCTTGACACGAGAAATTTGTCAACTGCAACTGTCCTGAAATTTACAGATACAATAGGTTTCTATTGACAACGAATCAAAGACAACCTCTAAAAAATAAAAATATGTATGTGTGTGTCTCTATGTGGTATTGGTCGTGGTTTTGTTATAAAAAGGATAGGGGCAGAGAAGAAGATTGAGATGATGGGAAGCGGCTGTTTGCTTGTTTTATCTTTTATTTTTGAAAAGTAAACGTGTGGGCGAGGGTGGGCCGGGCGGGCTCTACGTCTGCGAGCTGATTACTCCTCGTCTGAAAGCGGCTCCATTTCCCGCACGGCGGGTAAGTCCTTTATCGGGGGACGGCCCGGCCTCGCCCGCAGCCATCCTCCGCCTCGAGGCGCGCGCTGGGCCGGGGCGCGGGAGCCGCTCGGCGACTCCGTAATGACCCGGGTTCGCCGCAGCTGCGCCCTGACCCTTTGTGATGGCGCCGATAGCGCTCGGATGAAATTATGTCCTTCTCCGGGTGTGAAATTACCATGTTTATTAATTGAGCCAGACATTAGCTTTACCTTTTCTTTTTAGGCCGTGGAAATTTGTGATTCAGGGCAAATGATTCTCCGACAGACGCTCGGCTCCGCGTCCCGCCCCGCCCGGCCGGCGCCCCCTCCCCTCGCGGCTCCCCTTCCCCCCAGGTCCCGGGCAGTTGGAGAAAGCTTTCTAGGTTTCCACGCCGGAGAGCCCAAGGAGAAAACGCAGGCGGGCCTCTGAGTGTGAGAGCGCGTGTGTGTGTCAGTGCGCACGCGGGGTTTCTCCTCCTCGGGAAGTGTTATCAAACAATAATAACCACCCCGACCCCGAATTACAGCCTTTCCCCCAGAATTCTCGATCAGGAAAACCGAAATCGTTTTCAAGACAAAGAAGCATCAATCAGCGACAAGATTTAACGTATTAAATCTTTATTAAAGTGAAGTCATTCTTATTGAAATGATGTATTGGGTGTGCAAAAAGACGGGAATTTTTTTTTTTAACGATGCTTAAGATGGAGATGGTGGAGGAGAACCATAGCCGCGTCCTGCCCTTATTGTTCTGGGCTGGAGTTGGATTACTGGGGCCCTGCCCTGGGTCCCGCGCCGGGAACCCCACCTTGGACTACGGGAGAAAGACTGACCCCCTTCCGCCTACCGGTCCCCACTTTGATTTCCCGAAGAACAAGCGTCCCCGGTCCCCTCGGAAACTTCCTGGCTTGGTCTGCGCATTAGGGAAACTGAGGTCTCGCACGCAGCCTGGCTGCCCATAAGTGAGCGGAGTCAACGGCTCTGGAGGCCTAGAGAGGGGAAGCGACGCCCAGGGCGTCCCCTGGTTTTCGGGAACAAGACCCAGTCCTCGCGATGGTCTAAAGAAAGTCCTTGCGCCCCAGGTCTGCAGGGGACAGGGAACGCGTGTTTGCTCTCCGAGGCCTGTCGGGCCGTCCCCACAGTCCTTCCCTCCTCCCGGCAGACTGCAGGCAGGAGCTGACCGCCTTCCCGTCTGGAGTGGACTCGCAACTGAAGTGGCCCTTTGGACCTCGGGTCCTGCCAGCAGCGAGGAAACCGTGACGAGAGGGAGTTCAGAGAAGAGTCCTTCCCCACCTCACACCCACCCCCCGCGACGGGCTACCCAGAGTTTTCTGAATTGCATCTTAAATGGCTCAAATTCTTATCTCCCCAGGAGCGGGGAGGGGGCGGAGATCAAAACCTGTGAGCTGCAGCAGTGGCAGCCACAACTTCAACAACATGGATTTGTGTCTCCACCTTCAGACACACAGACATCCACCCAGACTGAAAATGAACTGTTGGAATCAATTTCCTTGGAATACCCAACTTTTTTTTTTTCTATCGTATTTCAGCAATGGGCTGAACGCTACAGCCCGTTGATTCAATTTAGTATTTGCATAACCAGGAGAGGAGAGGTGGCTTTGCAGATTCAATGAATAGGTCTCTTGTTTGTTGTGTGTTTGTGTGTGTGTGTGTGTGTGTGTGTGTGTGTTGTAGGGTTGGATTCTTAAATTCATGTAGGGGAAGAGGCCAATAGGAGGGCATTTCTAGGACTGTGGAACTGCCCCATCAGTCAGAAACAGAGAAGTTGCTGCTAGGATGGTGACAGACCATTGTTTCCTTGATCCTAGCACTCTCTTCTCATAGCCACCCATAGAATCTTCTACATTCGATTATTCACTAATTGGATCTTTTCTTTCATTTGTTCCAAGCAGTCCTGCTTTTAAAGGTAAATTGCTTTGGTAAACTGTGAAATAATTCAGTGCCAAGGAAAGATGGCAATGCCATTTTCCACTCTGCACCCAGGAAAGGAACAAGCAGATTTTCAGGGCAGTCTTCAGAAAGAGAGGCAGTTTTAATAGGATCCCAACCGGTGCACTAATTAAATATTTCACAGCTCCCAAAGTTAATGTGCTAACATTGGGATTCTTTTTCCACCAAATCATACAAATTGGCCTCTGTAACACCATCCCACTCCCACCCACACGCACACTCCCTGCCACAAGCTCCTACCGACCTGTTTTCTGAATGGCATTACAAAGAATTTTGTTAAGAAAAGTCAGACTAATTGCTGCCAGAAGACCCGTCTCTTAGAGAAGTCTGGTTTTCATAAGCCAGATTCAGTAAGGGTTGTGGTTAAATCTAAGCCTAGTAGAAGGTTCTTAAGGTTTTCTCAGCAAAGGAGGGAAATACAAAGAAACACTAAGTTCAGCCAAAATATTCAGCAGGGAGAGAGGGAAAGATAGGGAGGGATGGGGATTCAAGAGGATTCTCTGAACTCTTGTTTCCTTCTTGAAGGAACTCTTCTTCTTGTTTCCTTCTTGCTTCCTTTCCTTAGGACTTTCTCCGTACTTACCTACACCCACTGAGGTGGTTTCCCTAAGTAGTTCTAGCTTTGCACAGTCACAGACCGGTGACTTGATTCTCTTAAAGTGCCACGAACTTCTAAGGGCTGGGAGTTATATTAGAGGGTATAGCGAGGAATTTTCCAGCCCCACAGTTCTCTGAGGCACCTCCCTGCTCCATGCTTCCCCTCAGACCTCTTGATGGAGTTAGTAGCAAAAGGCCCCTTCAGAAACAAGCAGGTGGATTCTCCCCCTTCCAAGCCACGTCACTGAGGAACACGTGGTTTCTCTAGAGCTTAAAGGGGCAGTGCCAGTCCAGGCATCCCTGTCAGCACTCTCCATGGCTTTCCTGAACCAACCCAGCAAGATGCTTCTCAGCATTGTAACAGAGTTAGATAACAATGGTATCAGTGGTATTTGGAGAGATCAATATCTCTTTCAGTGTTTGAAAAAGAAAAACCCCTCTAAGTAGGATCTCCTTATGAAGGGTCTGGTTTAATTTTAGATATACCTCATCAGAGCTTTCCTCTATTCTCTTGTTCCTGCAACTTCTATAGGCACAGTCCCAGGGATGGTTAGAAGCCCCCTGCTATTCATCACCTCCTCACAATGTCTCCCTCATCCCATCTTGTTTCAGGAGCCACCCGCTTATGTCTCATGATGCGAGAGGAGACACCCACCCAGTTCCTAACCTCCGAACTTAATGGGAATCTTCAAGACCATTTTGACTTGGAGAAATATCCTCAAGGTTAGAACTCATCACTTCTGTGCTCCCCGATATTCCAGAAAACAGATTCCTTTCTTGGAACTCATTTTCCCGGGTCCTTCCATTCAACTGACCATGGAGAGTGTGATGAGAACTTGAGGGAATATGTAACAACTATGTTTACTGAGCATGGTCTCCCCCACTAGAGGGTCCTTACAGTCCTTGACATCCTGATCTTTAACTTCTTTCTCCTTCCCAAGATTACTGCTTCCTTCTAAATTCCCCTCCTGTCCCCCCTCCCCTCCCCACCTGACTGCAGGGATGAAAAGAGGGTTGGAGGAGGTCTTCGCGTTACTATGTCTTTCTCTTGGTCAATAATTACAAAAGGATCATAATATCAGCAAATGAATAAAAACTTAAAAATCACTCTCCTTTTCCCTCTGATGATCCTCATAGTTTAAATTTTGAACGATTTTAACCATTCTTTGGTTGTGTTTCATAATCATAACAAAGTAATTTCTAGTTCTCAAGATATGAAGCTACTTAGCTAAGAAATGTGTCTTATTTTCCGGTTTCCAGGATGAATTGGGACAGCCTTCCCCCAAAAGTCTTATCCCTTCTCATCCCACGCTGGCCTGAACATTTTTAGAGGACTTCAGGCATTACATTTCCAATCACCTATTTAAACTGCAGTCATGGAGCTCTGACTTAAACACCTGGACCTTGGCATCCACAGCAAACTTGGCTCATCCACTTGGTTAATGGAAGGGACTTCAAGGATTTCATCTGACTTTGGAGGTGGACCATGGCTCCTGGGGTTGGCACTGTAGGGTCTATGTGAGCAGGGAAGAACTTCTCACTTTCAAGCCTTTCAGACTCTTCCTTCACTTGGACATGTGAGGAGTGAGGGGAGTCACCAAAAAGCCCCATGAAGTTTCATACCATAAAGACCAACTGCATTTCAAGACTGTAGAACAAGTGGTCCTGTCCATTCACATTGCCTTTCTCCTCCTCGATCATCAGGAAATAAATTGTTGCAAAAGGAAAACTACCCAAGTCCCTGAAATCAGTCTCAATATGGGGTGATTTGGGATTTGAAGAAAACTGTTCATTATTCTGACGTTCTCATTTTATAAACAAGCAGCAAAGCTGTGTTCCTATAATAGAACTACAATCTCTTCTGTTTGTGTGTATTTGCATAATAATTGCTACACAAAATCAAACCTCATGTTTTGTCTTTTGCATTTGGCTTCATTACTTTTTTCTACAGCGTCAAAAACATTAAGATCTGCTTCTAAGGTCTTGTCCAAAATTCAATCTCTTGTTCTCCCTTTCTTTTTTCTCCTAATCAGTGAAAGCTTTTTCTCCTGAAGCTGGGAATCCAGTCAAAATATTAAATCAGGAGTGTGTAAGACTTCCATATTTACCAAGAGGGTATTATCATAAGACAGAGATCTTCGGATTCAACTTTCATTTATCCCTGTCACTGGCCACAAAAGAAAGAAACTGGATACTACAGAGGACTCAGCGCTGGGGATTTTTTGTGAGAGCTTTTTTGAGAAAGAGACCACCAACAACATCCTTCAGACATGGTTCTTCCCTCTTCTCTGCCCATTTTCCTAAGCTTGTTTCTGCCTGTCTTTTTAACCCACTGGACTGCCCAAGTACTCCACAGAGGCACTTGATTTCTGTAATTTCAAAGAAAAAAATAACTGAGATGAAACATGTTTTCACTTTGAGGGTGACCTCTGACCTTTCCTTTCCAATACACCTGACACCAAGGGCTTTAGAAAAAGACCCACTTGGATCTAGGATGCTGATATTGCTTTTTTGTTGTTCTCTTCTCTCTCTCTCTCTCTCTCTCCCTCTCCCCCCCTCTGTGTGTGTGTGTGTGTGTGTGTGTGTGGTGTGTGTCTGTGTGTGTGTGTGTCGCTCTGCCTTCTCAGAGGCTGAACTCAATGAAAAGTTGTTGCAATAATCTCAGCTCCCTGCTCCGCCAGAGCCGAAGGAGGCGGGCGGAACACCGAGGGTGTTTTGTTAAATGCCCCGGTCGTTCGCAGGGGCTGGGACTTGATAAAAGGAGACAGTTTTCTGAAAAGATTTGATTGAAATGGCGTGTGCCAGGGCTGATGGGAGCCAGCGAGGGACAAAGCGCCGCGAATCCATGGACACTCGAGCAATTATGCCTCCACGCTGAAGGTGGATTAGCGCGCTGGAAAGAAGCATATGTTTGGCCCGGGGCGACACTTCCCCCCGGCTGAGCTTAGAGAATGGGAGCGCGGAGAGCGGCTGGACCCGGAATATCAACTATCTGCGAAGCCCGCCCCCCCTTCCCAGCCCAGCCCAGGCGGCCCCGCCCCAAAAGTCAGAGCGCATTTTTACAAAGAGAGGAGTGGGGGGAGGCGGGGGGAGGAGAAGGATGGGGGGAGGAGGGAGCGGGGAGGCTGGGAGGCGGGGAGGGGGGGAGAGGGAAAACCCAGAGGTGCAAATGGGCCTGGGATTGGCGAGCAACACCTCCCAAGGCCTTCATCTCGGGTCATCCGAACGGGAGACCCATGTTGGGTGTGGAGACCCATGTTGGGTGTGGAGACCCAGAGTGGGTCACATAAACGGTCCTCCACAGAATCTCCCACTGCTAGGGTAGTTCTGTCTGGGATGCTCGCCCAAACGGGTACTGGAAGGTCAATCGAATTGTTGCAATAAAACCAGGTCTTAATGAGTTTGTAAAGATTCAAGTGGCTAATGGTCATTGTCCTGCGGTGGGCACGAGGCGCTGGGCGGGCGGCGTGGGTCCAGGCCGTGCCTTGGGTCCCGGTGAAGGGAAGCCTCGGGGGAGACATCGGACAGTTCGATATCTGGTGAAATGGGCTGAGAGTGAAAAGCTCGAGGAGGCCTGGTCGGAGAGTAAGGATGCGGGTGCCCGGAGTCGAAGCCCCACGCAGCTCTACCTGCTTGGAGACCCTGCCCAGGGATGCTGAAACCTGGCGCCCCCCTGGGTGTCAGGGAGCAAGAAAGTCTCCCCGCCACCGCCTCCACTCATTGATTAGAGCGCCGTTCCCGTGGAAAGAGCCCGGGAAACCCTGACCTGGAGCCTCCCAGCCCTCGCCCCCTGCACCGGCGAGCGCGCCAAGGGAAGGAGGAGGCAAGTCCCAAACCTCGACCTCAGGCTTTTATTGCGGCTTAATTGGGTCTAACCCGCAGGGGTGCGGCCGGCCGCCTCCCGGGCCGCCCGCGCCCACCCCCGCCGCCGTCCCACCCCAGGCTGGGCTCTACTGCAGACCCTCAAAATCAAGCTGCAAGTTGCTTCCAATCCAAAGGGGCGCGCGGCGGGATGTTTCAGGGAAACTGAGCCAGGAAGGCTCCCGGGCCGGCGCCGTGGGGGTACGGACTGTGCTGTCCCCTCCCGGGCGGGGTCCTGGGGCCCGGAGCCCAGGATCTGGCGCTGGAGGCAGACTCCATGCTGCGGACAAAGGCGCAGCCCAGACCCGGGGGCTGCAGAAAAGACGGGGGTGGGGGGGATCCTGAAATAGGATTTGGTAGCTGACAAGGCAAACGGAAATTTGATCCTAGCATTAACTCAGTGCCTCAGGAAAAATTCTTTCAAGATATGTTAGTTAAATTTAGTTTGACCAAACACCTCAGATATAAATATAAATAAATGTATATACATATGTGTGTACATTTCCCGAAGATAGGCTGGATTTTAGAAGGGTGATGAGCCAGAACAACTCAAGAGAGAGATTGGAGAGGTGTGGGTCCAGAAGAAATCAAGGGCCCCGGGCCTTTCAACTTGCCAAAGTTGAGAGCTGTGATGGACACCCAACAGCGGGCCACAAGTGAACAGAGGGTGGACCACGAGACTCCAACTTCAGTCTGAGGGGTTATGCTTAAGATTGTTATTGAAATTTGGCGGATATACTCTTTGTTTCCACAGAAAAATCACGTGCAAAAAAAGCATAGCATGGAATTGGGCCACTCTGAGAAAAATCCCTGCCTTGCTGTTGAAAATATTCCCACTTCTAAATGGATGTTAGCGTAGAGAATCAAACTAATTCTACCAAGCTTCCCCAAAGACATTAAACTTATTCTTGGGTTAGAAAGAGACAGACAGACAGACAGGGACAGAGAGAAAAAGAAGAAAGGGGGGTGGAAAGAGAGGAAGGGAGGGAGGGAGGGAGCATGGAGAGAAATGTATGTATCCGTAAGTATCTACTGTGGAAAGGTCATCTTCCCCTGAGCTTCCTTCTTCTCTAACATAGATTTCTCTAGCAGTATGCTGCATTGCTCTTTTGTTAAAAAATAAATCTCTCTGTGAAAGCAAAGTTGGTTCAACACTGCCCTTTTAGGCATCAAAGATGAAAAAATACAGTTTTACACATGAATAACACTTAACACTTAGAGGGCTCCCAGGTCCAGCCCCAAATCTCTTTTATTCCCTCCTTTCTTTTTCTCAGCCATGATCCTAAGGAGCAGAACATTTTTTAAACACAAGACCTTCCCTGACACGTGAATTACACAGTTTTCCATTCCAACATCCTTTTCTCTCCCCACTCTGATGGCCACCCTGCTGTCTTCCATGGGAAACAGCAATGACTTCTTCAGGGAAGGACTTACGTTCATGATTTGTTTGAGAATGCTTCTCATCTATGTCCATAGGGGCAAAGATGAGTTTGGGCTACTGCTTTTGTGGACAGAAATCATAGTTTTCTTCAATCATACAATTGCTCTCTGTTAATAAATACTCCACCTTGGACTAATTCGTTCCTGCCTTCAGAAAAACAGTTGAGTAAACTCTGATCATTAATGGAGTCTTTAGTTCTTAACTCATGGTTAACTTGGCAAATAATGTTTTTAAAGACGAGCTTCTAGGAGAAACCCATCACAGGGTCAAATTTTTCAGTTTCTCTCCCACGGTGTGTCACAAGAAGGACAGTATCATCGTAGCAATAACAATGGAAAGCTGACATGGCATACCTGTGCAGCAACCTAGTTTAATATGAAAAAGAATTGTTCGTTGAAATTCACAACGAAAAATACCCCTAAGCATCCTAAGAGGTGTGAGAACTACTGTTACCTGGTGTGTTCTGTGGTTTCATTCTTCTGACATGGACGGGTTGGGTGACGCTGGGAGCTGACTTGGGTTTGTCTGTGGCGTGTATGGGTTATTTCTTCTTCTCTCCTCGCATTTCAGATGTCTCTTTACCACATAGCGCTAAGCCATAGGGAAACATAGATGTGTTTCTTCAAATGCCCCACTTGGATAATCAAACAAATTAAAGAACAAATTTCTGTAGTCTTGCCGCAGGACCACTGCCATCTCTGCACCTGTAACTCAGAGAATGAAAGTGCTGGTTATTTACGTGTACTTTCCGCCTCTTGGATCTCTTGTTTTTGTAGCCCTTTTACCCAAGTAATGAGGATTCTTCCCCTCACTTCACCTCCCCGTCCCCACCCCGCCCCCCCACCCCGACCTTAGAACTGAGTGGCTTAGGAGCAGATCTGTAACTGGGATGAAGCAGCTGTTGGCTTCATGCCGTCCTCTAACTTGATTATTCTTTGGACACGTTAGGCAAGCATTAGTGATTGATAATGACGCTAATTAACCCCTTTCCTTTCCAAACAGTAAACTGCTGCCAGCAGGATGCTACAAACAATAAATATAAAACACTGCATACATCAATATCTGTTTAAAGCACAGCTTCATTTGGGCACGTTTAACCGCACTGCTTTCAGTTAACAATTTGCTATTTATTCAAGCACTTCTCCAAAAGCCGGAGGGGGGAAGCAGAGGAAGAGAGAGGGTTAAGAAAAGGGGCCTGCGGCTTTAAGACCACAAAACGCTGTCATACCTGTCAGCTGCAGCAAAGTTAAGCTCTAATCGAAACCATGCGTAATTTTTGTTTTTAATTTCAGGTCAATACTTTTTACAAAACTTAATGAATCCAGTTCTGTTCTTAACCTATTTAAACTGAACACAAGGCTGATGACCACATATAAGATTTTTTTTCTTTGTGGGGAGAAAACAGCTCTCCTGCCTGACCTGGAATTATGATGAATTTACTTTTGATTGAGAAAGGAATGGGGAGACACTGTTTTGTAAAGAGTGGTGAAATTTAGATTTTAAGCAGCATTTGGGGAAACCAGGGCAAATTTGATCTGATTGTGCAATCCAACATAACCTGAGTTATAAAGAAATGTACATTAAATTTGAAATTTTGGTAAATGAATATTCCTAGCAAGTGAATAAAATGTATTCAATTAACTAAAACCCTGTGCACTTCTGAACTGAAGTGGAATCGACTGTAATTGATTTATTTGAAACCAGAGGTTAAGGACTGAATTAGCTAAGTACAACTGGGTATTTCAAGCCACTGACTTCTCAAATGTCAAATCCCTTCTATTTTAAATATTATTTCAGCTGCGGGGCATTGCAGTCCTGATGGTAGTTCCATCAAGAACTCAAATTATATTAATATTCGATTTTGGGGAGGAATGGATTGGATTGTGATTTTTAAAGGGTGTTGGAGAATAGAAGGGGTAATGATGACTCCCAAACTGGAAGGAACATTGTGTTTCCTTAAAAACTGGGCGTGGTAATTAGCACAGCCTAGCAAGCATCCTCATAATTCAACTGTGTATCCTAACTTGAGTTAATCCAAAGAGAATCACTATTGTTAGTATATAAGTACCTGACCTGTCAAGTAGTCACCATGTGTTTTAGAGAATACACGTTGGTCACAACAGAGAAAGCCAAAATCCGTATAGCCATAAAAGTCATTTTTAATAACACCCCCTCCAATCGCCCCACCCCTTAAAAATATGCATAGTTTCTTTAAATGTTTTGTTTAAAAGAAAGAAAAAGAAAAAGAAAACGACAATATCATGATCCTCCGCATGTCCTACTACAGAATAAAAACAACTAATTCTGTGCATTTGGAAACCATGTTTATTGTGACCTTGTAATGCTCTAACACACTATTTCCCTTCTATCTTTCTCAGGATGCAAGGATTATACTGGGTTCAGGTTTTCCAACATAACAAGCATCTGTAAATCCAGATATGAATGAATGGTATTTAATACGATTGTTTTCGTTTTAAAATGAGTATTTATGTGTCATTGGAGAAAGAGAAGCAATGTATGGCTGTTTATGAATGCTATTGTGCCTGAGGTTAGGATCCTCACACAATCTGAGATGCAGCCAAGAAAAACAGCCTTGATAGACAATGCTTCACTTCACCTGCTACGATGCTGTGTGCATTTCATTTCTGTCAAGAGTATGTACAGTTAGGGTTCATTCGCCTCATTATTTTGTTACATGTACGTTACAGTTAACCAGTCTCTCTAGGAAATAATAAATAACCGCTTTAAAAAACAATTGCCGCACCGCGTTCTGATAGTACACTTTCCATCTGAAATTTTTTTTTTAAACCCACCATTGTTATGAATTCTCTGGCTTCGGAAAATAGAATTTAGAGTCCACCAACTCTCGTTCGTCTGTCGAGATTGCTTTTACACTGCCTTCCATAAGGAGATTAGAAAGCAAAAGGCTGCAAAACGGACACTGTCTCATGCTTTGCTTCTTTAGTCCTTTAGAATGTCAAACCGGAAGAACAAATGTTGAATCTCCTCCGGTATGTATACCTAGATACTTTTCCTAGGACCTTTCCTGTGAACTTTCCAGATAACGACCTCCACTTTCTTCTTTTAAACCATTAAAAATCCTCCTCACTCCCAAAGCAAAGACTTGCCGAATCAGTTTACAAAAGCTCTGAATTCGCCATTTTTATGTACAGGAAGTCCTTCCTTCTGTGAGGGCTAAGCGCTAGGACGGGCCTGCGGGGGGGCGGGATCCGCAGCCCTCCCCCTCCCTCCTCACCCCACCTCAGGGAAGCTTTTGTATTTCTAAAAGGGAGCCCCAGTGGTGAGGGAAAGGGGTGGGCGGGCATTTAGGGGGCAGGCAGAAAAGATTCTGGGAATCGACAGTTTCCCAGTCCCCTCTGCTACCTCAAGAGCTACTACGAACAGCACAGTAATGAACTCATCTCTAAATGAAATATTCAAATACATGGAAGACGATGTGCCCTCTCTGTCCCTGCTCCATGTACATTTCTGCCACTCTTCCCAGAAAACTAGAGCTGGTGTTCACTCATTTGCATGTCTTAGCCACTGAGAAGCCAGAGCAAGTAAGTGAATTTTGAAGTGGGTATTTCCTTTGTGCTAATGAACCAACAGTTTAAATTTCAGTTATCCTCCGAGACAGATTCCAAAGTAGCTATGGAGGGCGAGCGAGAGGTTCTTCTGTCTGCTCTCCATCTTCCTTGTCATCCTTAATGTTTGGCTCTGAAGGTCTTATATTTTGGTTTTCAAAACACAAATGAAAACCTAAAGGATCAACATAAATAAAACTTTATTTTTAATAATAAAATTAATATTTCTAGTAAGGAAAAGATAGTATGTCATTCCTTTAGCAGTACAAACAATCTTTTATCCAAACGAATACATTGGGTTTTATTGTGTCATTTGTCTGAATACAGACTCAGTGGAATATCTAAATGATACCCTGCTCTGAACTCCAAGTTGAAAGTAAGTTTTTATTATACTTGAGGGAAACAATGGGTTCAGCTGCTTATTGCAAGGAGCAATTGCCAAGGGAGGGTTAAACTCAATTACTGTAACCATACTGAATAAAAAATACTGCCAAGAACAAAAATACGCCTGGGTAAAGACAGCCACTGAATAAAAAAAATCGACATAAAGCGTATCAAATATTTATTTATCTGGGCAACAAAGGACTATGATACATTGACAGGCATGGAAACTACTGCCAGCACAACTCAGTACAATACAGCTAGAACTGCTTCCAAAATGGCCAGTGAAAATACAGAATACCAGGTGGTCCCAAATGTTTGAAGTTCTTAAAACAAAAAGAGGGGGGGGGGGAAATCCCTAACCCTTGGTTTAAAGACAATACTCATTTATTGCTCAAATGATGCTTTTAAGGGAGGACAGTGGAATAAAATAAACTTTTCTTTTTTCTCCCCACAATACATAGAACGGTTGCCAAACCACTCAAGTTAAAAATCTTTCCAGGGTCCAATATCACTTTTTTCTTTCAGTTCAATGAAAAGCTAAATGTAATACTAATTACTTATAAAATTTTATTTTACTTTTTTTGTTTGTTCAGCTGTTTCATTGTCGTCTTTAACATGCTACAACAGGGCTAAATTCATGAATACCAGAGGAAAAAAAAAATCCCCCAAACCTTGGATTCCTAAATAAGTACCATGAACCACATGAAGAACTAATAGGGAAGATTCAAAACCCACTAAACAAGAGGTAAACGAGATCACCAGATAAATTAAAAAAAAAAGGCTTAAAACAGACTCACCATATTTACAATTCCCATTAAATTACACATAAATAAATATATACAGAGACGTGAACACTGATTCCCTTATAGAACTGTGAATCGTGTTGCCAGAGAGAGTTCAAGTTGGTCGCTTTACCTTGAAGAGGGAAAACTTCTAGAACTGAAGACAAGACATGGAACTTCGAGTATCTGTGTTCAAGTTTATTCACAATACTGATAAAAATGTCATTAGCCTTTTTTGCCTTTTTTTTCTTTTCTTTTTTTTTTTAGTATGGCTACAATCTGAAGTATGTAAGAGAAGGTGGTGATTCCGTCCCATGAAGCTCATATAATTTTTTTTAATTTTTACGTTCTTTTTTCTAAAAAAAAGTTTTAAATTTTTTTGTTGTCGTTGTTGATTTGTTAGTTTTACAAAAAAAAAAAAAGGTTCACAAACTCGGACAGAACTTTTCTTTGCTGGCTTCACGGCCTGTTCTGTTCTCTTAGGCTCCACACGAGGGCAAAGGGGAGTTGGTGCTGATGGAGGAAGTCTGGGCCGGGGCCTGAGACTGCGGGGTCGCCCCGCTCACAGTGGAGCGCTGTCCCCGGGACCCCGAGACTCCGGACCGAAGGCGGTGGCGGCAGCGGCGGCAGCAGCAGCAGCAGTAGCAGCAGTGGGGGGTTGCTGATCCCGGAGCTGTCACCTGCCGGTGGTGGTCGGTGGTGGGGGTGATGGAGATGGAGATGGCGATGATGGAGATGATGGAGATGATGGAGATGGAGATGGAGTGGGTGGGCGCGCCGGGGCCAGGGAGGCGGCGCAGGCAGGGGGCGGGGCAGGAGGAGCGCCTCACTTTCTGTGTTTCTCCTCTTTGTCACTGCTTTTGGCGCTGCTGTCCGTGTGGCTGTTCGGGTTGTTGCTGAGGTACATTTTGTCCATGGCCTTGAGGGCCTCGGTGAGATAGTTCTGCAGGGCCGTGACCGCGGCGCACACCGCCGGGCTGCCGAAGCCGTGGGAGATGAGGTTGAAGTGGGTCAAGCAGCTCTGGATGCCGGGCTCCAGGATGGGGTTGGGCCTCGAGTTCCCCAGGGGAGATCGGTCCTGAGCCAGCAGGTCGGTGAACTCCTTGCATATCTGTCTGCAGCACAAGCGGAGCAGGGAGAGAGAGAGAGAGAGAGAGATGAGGCTGGGCAGCCAGCAGCATCAGCAGCAAAGAGAAAACCTTGCTCCCTGCCGTTACCTCTGCCTGGATCACGCCGACACCTGACCTGACCCAGAGCCCCAGACACAGACTGGGGGGGGAGGGGCACATGTTGGGAGACGCAGCCACCTGTCAGAGTCCACCTAAACTCTGCTTCTCTTTAAACACTTCCACACATGCCTCTCTCTTGCCTTTCTGTGTGTGTGTGTGTGTGTGTGTGTGTCTCTCTCTCACCTCTCAGCTGCACCAAACTTCTAACCCCCTCCTCTCTCGCTCACACCAAGCACCCTAGACGCAAGAAAACATTTCACACGTTAGGAGAGAAACAAAGGTGAGTCAGAGGGGCAAGGAGTCAGAAACGCGAGCATCTCTTCAACAGCCAATAGCATGCACCCATCAGCTGTCCTGCTCAAAATACTATGGAGGCCCCTCTTCCCTAATCTTCTAGAGACCTCAGCAGCAGTTTGGGGGGATGAACTCTCCACTCATTCGCCTTCAGCTCAGGGTGGATGTGCACAAGAAAGGCAAAACTTTTCTTGGGATTATTTTGCCTTTAAAAATAAGTCACCCGAAAAAAAAAAAAAAAGTGTTCCTTGGGGATAATTCAGAGTGGTTTGGGGAAGAAGAAACAGACATTTCAATCGCCCATTCCACCTCTTTTCCCACACACCAAAAAAAATTGTCTAGGGAAATTGTGAACATGGGTGTGTTTAGGAAGCTAGGAGAAGAGGGAAAAGTTGAAATACAGGTGATGTGGCCTGCACAGGGGAAGCTCAGTCTCTGAATCTGGGAAGCAAGGACTAGGTGGGCCTTCCTGACGCAGCAGCAGCCTTTGGGTGGGGGGATGTGAAGGAGGGATGGAGAACAGGAAGCACTGGCAGGCTACCTCCTCCAAGGCCAGCTGGTGTCCCCAGGCCAGAAACTGCCCTGCCTGAGGCCGCTGCCTCTGCCCTCTGCTTCCATGCCCTCCTGTGACATCGACTTTGATAATTAAGGGCTTCCAAACAGGCCTTTTAATTTCCAGAAAACATATCAAAACAGTCATTTTCTTTTCACACACCACCTGCAGAAGCCTATTCAGCCCAGGCACCGATGGGAATATAACTTGGGCCATTTTGAAACCTATTTGACAACTCGCCTGTAGGCTAGAACTTGTGTGTGTGTGTGTGTGTGTGTGTGTGTGTGTGTGTACACAGCACTTTTGAGGAGGATGAGAAAGGAAGGCAAGAAATGGGAGAAGGGATTAGGGTTGAAACTAGGACAGCTTCTGGCTTGAACATTTTGCAGGCCACTGCTTAATCCTTGCCCTTGGAGAGCATATTGATAAGAGACAAAAACTGATACAGGCAAGTCTGTCACTCCTTTAAGAACTTGGTTCTGAGAATTCGAAAAGAATAGATACATGTATGTGTACAGCTGAATCACTTTGCTGTACACCTGAAACTATCACAACATTATTAACCAACTATACTCCAATATAAAACAAAAGGTTAAAAAAGAAAAAAAAAAAAGAACCTGATTCTGGTCTTTCTGACCAGAAATAGTCGCAAATCCACACTCAGCTTCCATCAAATCCCTACTATATACCCCACCCCCATACACGTTAATTTTTTTTAAAAAAATGAGAAGGTGGGGTGAAAGAGAGGGGAAAGAGGGAAACACGCACTCACAATCTTCCTTGTATTGCCCCTTTAAAATCAATTATGGTTTATTAGATTGTGCTGTAACTTCAATATTTACAACAGAGCTGATTAACACAAAAGGAAAAGAGGCCAAAAGTGAGCGCAAAAACGATTTTGATTTTTGTTTCTCTTGACAGTGAGACACAGAGACCCCGTAGAGGTAATGTCTTACTTTGTAGCCAGGAGCATGTTTTTTCTTGTCACTTGCTCATTGGGATCGGAATGTTGTCGGTTGAGAAATTCAGCTACTGCTTTGGCAGGAAATTCAGTTTCGCACACATACCCAAAGTCCCTGGCGAGGTGGACGGCCTCTCCTGGTAAGAGGTGAGAGGAGGGGGGCGAGGGCAAGAGAATGAAAAAAGTTGGGATCAAAACTGCCTCCCAACTCCCTTATTTTCTTAACCCAGATGTTGTAGGAAACACACACTACTTGTTTTCCCATTTCAGGCATTTTCTTTCCTTCCCTGTAGGATCTGGTGGCTGCACTTCCCAGGGAAAATGGCCACTTAGCCTAGAAGGCCGAGAGGATTGGAAAATGTAAAATCCCATCAACTCCCTTGCAGCCTCATCCCCAACCCAGATGACATTCCCCCACCTTCTCTTTCAAAATGTTTCTTGTATTCCAACCTCACACCTATCAACACATTCATAAATGATATTCATAATTACCCCTTGAGCTTTTCTGCAAGGGAGCGACTAAGGGTTTACATTTTAACTTTATCGCATATAATTATCTGTTCATCCAAACCGATTAACCAAGAGGATTTGAGGGTCACTCCACTGAGTCTGCCTGTGTTGTTGATTTTCGAATCTTTGGTTTTAATTTCCTGAACCAGTTGGTTTTTACTGCAGGGCTTCCTGCCATTAGCTCCAGCTCCGGAAGAACGCATGCGCCAATTAGAGCATCAAAGCCCTCTCCGCTGAGCTTGTTTCCATAAAATGGAGCGGATCACAAACAATAACAGTTCTCCAGAAACTGCTTCCCTGCTACAGGACTCAACCCCAAAACCATGCACACTCTCACACTACACCCGAAGCCGCTACTACCATTTTCTCTGCGTATAATTGTTTCGGGGTCTGAACGGTGGGTTCCCAATGTACTGGTATTATTTTTAATATAATGCTACTGTAGCTGAGTTTCTGGCACTGAACAATTGCTTATGACTTAACAGTCACATTAGGATCATTTTGGGCACCATTAACGAATGGTTCATAGGGTTTCTCAATTTTATGTTTTTAAATATTCTTAAAATTATTTACAAAGCTAGAACTTGAATTCAATTATACTATGTCTCCTCAAATACAAGATGTAAATAAGATTAAGTGCCTTCTTTAAATATAAATGGTAGTTTTGAAATCTGCGCCATAACTTAAGTGCCTCTTTTTTTCCTGTTGGCATAAGACGTTTCCAAAGGAACACAAAGGAAAATGCAAAAGACCGATACATTCATTCCAACACACCCAAACTTAAGCCAATTTAGTATCGGACAAACTTAACAGGGATCTAGAGGAAGTAGGGATGTGACTCTTGTGACTGGATTCTGATGTATCTAGAACAGCGAGTGAGGACAGGGTGAGCTTTTGTTTTGAGGGGTTTAGAAGCGAGTGTGTGTGTGTGTGTGTGTGTGTGTGTGTAAAAAGCTGACATGAGACACTTTCTGCAATGCTTATATTTCTTTTTTCTTTTCCTATCCAAATAACTCAAAGTCTAAAATTGATCACTTTTCTTCCTCTCCAGTAGAGAAGCACAATTAAATGAGAGATAAGGGAGCATATGTTTGGAAAACAAAAACCTAAAAGGGCATATAACCCTGAGCTTTCAGGATGGTCTTAAATCAGGATGCAGGTCAAAGATTCCCAAATTAATTCAGGAAGTAATGGTCACGCATTTCTCAAACGCAGATGTCAGAATAGCTTAAGTGATTTACTGCTGAGCTCTATAAAGGAGACTGGAACTTGGAAGAATATGCAGTTCTTAAGTTTTCACATTGTTTAGGTCAGAATTGGGCTAGGGAGGTGTAATTTTGTGGCAGAGGGGAAGAGGAAAGGACAGGAATAAATGCAAATAGTTTTTTGACACGAAAGAATTCCGTTTACTTCTGGCTATGTTTTCTGGAAAAATGAAACTGCCCAACTGACAAAATACAACCAAACATCTGGCCACTGAATATTAGCCATTTTCTCAGAAGAAACTTCCCTTCTCTTTAGCAAGGGAACTCACTTACCCTCCACTAGTGATGTGAGCAGGGTGACATTGGCAGCTTTACGCCTCCCTGCTGGCAGATTTAATCCTATTTTGTCCAGTTTTTCTCTTAAAGATCTTCCTCCATTTTTAGACTTCGCCCTGTTTCACAAATACATGTGAGAAAGGGATTTAGAAAACATTTGGTTGCTCTGCATCACACTGTAGTCATTTTGACAACTTCCTAAAATGTACTTTTAAAAATTAAGGATCCTGGCCCCGAGATATGTAAGGAAGGAATGGTACAGAAAGAACATAGGCGATAACTGCTTGTTAAACTCTAAAGCACCCCCTGTGTTCAGTTATTACTGCAACTATTGTGGCAGGTTGGAAGGTTCTGACTTCCCAACTCTCTAAAGAAGAACCACAAACAAACACAGCTCTCATCTCTAGGGTGTGAAGTATTTCTGAGTTCATCCTAATGGGGTCTTTAAATTGTCTTTGCAAGATCTGCTGTTAGGTTATTCAGAGTAACCAAAGTTATCATCACTCTTACGTTTCTTTCTCTGGCTTTAGCCCCAGTGGGAAATTCATTTCACCAACTGTTTACATGCCATGTCACCAGCCTAACTAGAAAAGTCAAAAGTTGATATCAGCCTTTAAAAATTTCCCTGATTTCAAAGAGGATGCAGGTGGTTCTAAATAGATGTCTAAATAGACTCCCATAATCAGAAAGTGGTTAAGATAAATTGTTTAAATAAAACAGCAAATTAATTAATTTCAGATTTTATTCCCTACTCAAGTGCTCTTTAATTGTGTGGATTAGATTATACTCCCCTAGGTAAACAGTCTCCAATATTGGGGATGGGGGAAGGGGGAGAAAAAGGCAGAGGGCGGATTCAGATCTGTGTCAATGAAAGATTACAAAGGGACAGCAAATGACCGTGAAGGAGGAAGGAAAGAGTGGAATAGCTGATGTTAAACTCTGTAGCCTTTGTATGGGATACACCCATCACAGCAGAACTCTGGGTCTATAAACAGATATATGAATAAATGTCAAAAGAATGAAGTTTGGGTCCACTTTCTCATTAAAAATTAAAAAGGAGAAAAAGTAGAAAATATTATCTGGGAAAGTGCAACGCAAGACCCACCACACACAACGCTGGGTGGAACCCTAGGAGCAAAAAGCCCAGAGGAGGGACAAACCTGCCCTGAGGGAAGGTGCTTCACCTCGTCGACCCTTATAAAATCTCATCTACGAAATGAATCATTCCGACCTCGCGCGGGTGAGACGAGAATCCCTGGCCACATAGGCAACATGCAATCGTCGGTAGCGACCACACATAATGCACGTAAACGTGCCTCGCACGCTGCCTGGCACACACGGGGACGCGGTACATCGGAACCATTAGTGCGAGCACCTCGGGCGGGAGGGTCTGCTTCTGGTGACCCGGGGGCGTGGCACGGAGACTAGAGAAAACCATTGTCTTCTACTTAAACCCTATTCAAGGGACGGCGGGCTGCAATCGGAGACCCTACATGGAGGTAAGGCAGAGTGAGGCGCCTGAGAGGAAGTTTTCCTAGGCTTGCAAGGTGTGCGCGAGGAGGGAAAAGGCGGGCGTGCGGCGCCCCGCGGCTGCAGCGGCCGGGACTGAGCCCGCGGCGGAGCGAACTGCGCGTGCGCGCGGGGAGGGGGTGGGAGGAGGCACAGGTCCCACTGAGCGCGCTGCGCCGGCCGATCCGGGCGCGCCCCCGGAACGACGGAGCGCGCGGGAACGCGGCGGAGTGCGCAGGCGCCCGCCGCCTCACCCCGCCCCCAGCTCCCACCCACCGGGTTCTACGCTCTTCTCCCCGCCCCTTTCTTTTCCCGCGAAGGGAGGGCCCTGGCGCGAGGCCCGTCCGCGTCGCCGGCCCGGCGCAGGCGCAATGCTTGGCGGGCAGGGCCTCGCTCGGGCCTCACCTCCGCAGCACTCCGCCCAGCAGCGAAGCGTTGAGACACTCCGGCGGTGAGAGGCGCCGCTGTACTTCCGCCACCGTGACCTTGTACTTCGAGGTGGAGCTGAGGAGCGAGAGACGACCCGGAACTGAACAAAAGACTTCGTTGGGGTTCACGACGCCGCCGAAGAGGTTGTCCTTGTTGATGGGGATGGCGGAGACGGCGTTGCTGTTGGACTTGGACAGGGACACGGGGCCTGCGGAGACAGACAGGGAGGCCGCGTGTGGGCGCCGAGGATCCCTCCCGAGCCCTGCCCGACCCCGGCCCTCGTCCCGGCCCGGGCCGGCTCCCAGGCTTGCGCCGCAACCGCCGCTTTTCTTCCAGCCCTGAAAATTCCGTGGCTCCTTCCCCATCTCCTGCCCTAGTCCCTGCTCCATCCCGGTACTGGGGATGGAGCCTGTGCCCCTCGGCGCGTCTCACCGGCGGCCGGGGGGACGGCCCAGCCCCGCCAGCCAGGCCTTTGCTTCTCCCTGGACCCTTGCCATTTAACCGCTGGGGCGCTGTCTAGAGAGGTGGTGAACTCGTGACCCTCCCGGCTCTCAGCCTCCGAGGGAAGTGGCCCCCAGACGGGGTGCTGGCGCACGGGCTTGGGGTGCAGCGAAGGGGGTGGCGTTTGTAAACCGAGAGCAAGCTATGTAGGCTCGGGAGTTTTCGTGGGGCGAGGGGTTTAGCGTTGGGGAGAAACTGCTTCACAGACCTATAATTAAAATCAGCCGAGAGTTTAGATGGCTAAAGCGGCCTGTAAATGAGCATTTCATTCAAGGCACCAAGCCGGGAAGTGGTGGATTCTGTTGTCACATCCCATCCTTTTGATAAATAGGCCCTTTCCTATGTTTATCTGTGAAAAAGACTCGAGTTTTGGAAATCCATTCCAAGCCCCGTTTTGAACTGGGAGAAAGGATAAACAGGCCTACCGTGGAAAACTAGCAATGTGTTCTTTTGATGAGCAAAGAGTTAATAGTCTTACGCTTAAGCGTCTAATTTGGGAAGGGGGGAAGGGGAGGATATGTTCTTGTTAGTTAAAATCATAAGCTCTTCATCGTTGGATCCACCATACTTAGAAAAAATTCAAGGCCAGCAGAAAGTGTACTAACATGTTACATTTCTAACACCAATATAATTCAGATGCATTCATAACCATTTAAGTACAGTATGCATTTGTATCTTAAAATTCCACATGGAGACATACATAATAATACACGTATGCAGAATAATACATGATAATATATGTATACAGTACTCCTCCCTCTTGAATGGGGATATTTTAGACGTATAGGGAGGTGGGGGGGGGCTCTAGGTTTTGGATAGATCACTTGTGACATTAATAGCTCTGGGGAGGCTAATAGAGACAATAGGAGTTAAACGAACTCTTGAGAGATTACTAATAAAAGAGCCAATTATCATGTCGACTTGGAAAGAGCATCTCTTAAGATTTATCCCTTGCACATCTAATTTGACATGACAAAGACTTCACAGATGCAAAAATGAAACTTTAAACTCGCTAACAATATACTGATTGGGGTTAGAAATGGGAACAGTTTTATATAGCATCGTCCTCTGGTGGTGCCTAGAATCCCGAAATGTAACATTGCCACCATAACAAAAAAAAAAAAAAAAGCTGCTGTGAATAGCATTTAATCCAGTAAACTTTATTTCTACCCACTAAACGCAACACAAATTACAAATCCATCCAAATCACTTGACACTTTTTTAAAACAATTTCTGCTCCAAACATTTATGCTAATAAACCTGACATCTTCAAAAAGCTAATTTTAACCAAAAGCCAAATTTTTAACCTAATTCACAAAGTTTAAAAACCCTTAACAGCTAATGAGAAATTAAATGTAAGAACATGAAAGATTTTTCCCCCTCTGCTAAGGAGTGCTATGTCTTTTTATCATCTGCTCCTATATTAATATTAAATTACTTGCACTGTTTTTAGCATTATACACTTCTTAACACTCATGGCCACTCACGCAATGGATTAAATGAACTGTTAAAACCGTTCCAAAATTGAAATGCCACTTCCAAATCTGTTCAACTATTACACATTTCATGTGTTTGTCCAGATATCATTAAACTAAATTAAATGTTCAAGTCATGAATCAGAACAAAGCTAGCCTGTTGCCATTACTAACATACTGAAAGCCGATCATTTAAGCATGGCTATTCTATGCCTATCTAGTCGCTAATTCTGAGCCTTTAGGAAATCCTACTTGGAAAAAAATAAACACAGCTCTGCAAGTTCTTTTAAATAGCACTGTGCCTGTAAGGACATGCTTGGAATGCAGAAGGAAATGGCTTACCTTTCTTAATTACAGTTTGATCTGGGATGTTAATACCCGGGTCTTCTACATGCTGCAACAAAAGGATACACATGGATGTAAGTGTATAATCAAAACAAAAGGAAATGAATATTTCGTGCAAGATAGGGGGAGGGGAAGGTGGTGACTCAAAATCCCCCCCTCCCATCTAGTGACATTTATATATAAAAATCTCATCTTGGCTCATTGGAATTGGGGGTTTTGCAGCTCAAGAGGTTTCACTGTACACCCACGGCCAATTTCTCGTTCCCCAGCAAAGAATCCATATTTGAAGGAGCTGGGGGTAGGGAATAAAACTTTCTTTGGAAATTAAACCGAGTTTTGATCTTTCTCACAGTCAGTTCAACCTTTAAAAATACACCTAGCTTTAGTTTGGCGCCTCAGCGGCTTCGGACTTTAGCAATTCCAGCGTTCAGGCAGCAAAAGCCAGAGAAACACAATAGAAATGACAGTCGGGAGTAACGGGGGAGTACTGGAAACGTTTTAGGTGATGTGATAAAGAGCAAACGTGTATACACACCTTCACTTATGGATAAATGAAAAAAATTTAAAAAGGACTACTGTCTAAATTGGATATCAGATAGGGATATGAAAATGATAAAAAGAGAAACAAACAAACAAAAATCCTTTGAGGTTTTCCTGTGTCCAGTAGCAGATTTGGATTTGTTAGTGTGGGTTTCTTTTTTTCTACAGATGGATGGGTATACGTGTGTGCTAGAGTCAAAACGTGATTAGAAAGTAAAATGAAATCGTGTTTTCTAATGCAGAAACTGACAGGCAATATAATGTCTGCCTGTGTTTACAAATTAGCACCAGGGCTGCTGAGATAGAAGATTTCACAATCATTACCAAACACAGGCATTACCATTTAAAAAAACTATTACTTCCTTCTCTAGTCTTTGTCCAACAATAATACTGATCCGAACATTTTCCATTCTGTCTTGGATTTATGCTCCTGTTAATTGTGCCTGATCGCAATGATTCCGGGTGGATGGTACTAAGTTGCTTTATTACAGGTTTTATTATACTCAATGCTCTCATTTGTAACTTGCCTAAAGTGCTTCTGGATTTAAGTATAATTAAATTGAGAAATGTTCAGAAATGACTACTGCTGCAGTTCTTGTGTTTTAACTATATGGGGAAATATGATCCCTTTATGCATGCACCCTAAACCCATAAAGTAAATGTAGTGTGGCATAATACTTTTATTTGTGTTATTTCTAGACCTTGTCCATACAGGGAAGACTGTTAAGTTTAAAACCCCACTGAGATATTAATGATTAAATAATTTTCACCATCGATTTGATTTTCTTAAATATTTGGCAGTCGTTCTTATTAAAGGTTAACTGTTGCAGCAATGGGAAAATTGAAAACAACCCTTTTCCTGACCCAAATTCCTTTGAAAGAATTTTTTTTCTTAAAAGGTGGGGGAGGGAAGGGGAAGAGCAGCAACTGGGTTTCCCTGTTTTTATTTGCTCTTTTGATTAATTTCTCCCATAGGCCAATCTCACCACGAAGAATGACTATACCGGTGTCAAGAATTCACACCAGCCACTTTGGAATTTTTGCAAAGTAGAGCAATTCTAATTCACAGTAGTTCCAAAAGCTCGCAACGTTATTTTGCAATTCAAATATTTCCAAGGAGCAGACTAGGATAAGGTTTCAGAGAATCTTTGGGAAGGGGAACTAAAATGATCACAACTTCCAGGTTTGCTTTTTAATGGCTCTTTTCTCAGCTATTGCTCGTCTCATTTTACTTTCCAAGAAATGCACTGTCTAGTATCAGTTTCTAAAAACATGTATGAAAACACACACACACACACACACACACACAATGCTTAGTAAACCCCACATTGGATCAACTGCCTACTTTCCTACTTTCCATGCTACGCTGCTAAACATAACCAACAAATTTCAGTGAGTAACTAGGCCAAATGAGAGATGTAATAAATTTTCTATTTTCCTATGTAACTTAAATAATGTTTTAAATTCACCAAGCAAGCAGGTAAGTTCATCTGACCATTTTCTTTGCAATCTAATGCAGTAATCATTAAACTGTCAACGGACATATTGCTGCAATATTTGATGCAGTAATTTGAAATAGCATTTTAGCAAAAATCACATCCAGATACATTTCCTCTCCAAAGAAAAGCAGCATTAACAGAGCCTTTACAGCTTTAATAAAATTATTGGCCTGCTCTAATTCCATTTCAGGAAGGTTGTGAGGAAACCATAAATATGTAGAATTGAAGCAAGAGATGCTGGTTTAAATTTAATTTCATAAAGTATTTTCAAATTATCAGTAGCCTGGTTTGCATTGTAAACAGTAAATGCGCTAATACCATGCTTATTTAGAAATCATTTCAAACTGCATTTATTGATAACTGAATTAGAACTCAAAGAATGCATTGCCCAATAGTCTGAAAACATTCATTTAATATGGGGGTGTAGCGGGTTCTGAGAGGCATTGGGAACCCAGTTAATGATTTATGAGATCAGCACTTAGCACCCCGAGGAAGAGGAAAAGGCTGCATTTAATGTCCTCCTGCTCGGACTTGCTACTTGCTATTCTGTAATCAGGGTAGGGTATACACATAACTTTCAGATATCACTAGCACTCATAAACTCCGGGAAAAATAATTTTCCTAGTGTGTCTTTCACACTTTCTTTTAAATGGCCAGGGCATTTCAACGAGCCCTTTTGGTTGACTCTAACACGTTTTTCAGGACAGGGAGAAATCCCCACGACAGACTCAGCGGTGGAATTAGATCCTCTCCCCGTCGAAACAGTTTACTGTCGTCGAGAGGGGAAGGTACCATCAACGGTGACATTCGTCTAATTTCTCAATGGTAATATGCAGGCATTGTTTGAAGGAGCTCCAGGAGCCATTGTTCTAGGGGCAGAACGCTCAAGTACAATTCTTTTCCATTTTTTTAAGGCGGCTGTCTCGGTGGGTCCTTAGAGTGTCCACCCGAAAAAACAAAAGGAGATTTCGAGAAAGTAAACGCCGGGCAGGGAAAGCCCGGGCCCCCCGGGCTGCACGTTCCGGGCGTTTTCTCGCGGGTGGGTGAGGAGGGTCTGCGTTTGCTCTCCCGCCGCCCGCGGGGCCTCTTACCGGAACGTCCTCGATGGCGTGAGGTAAGGAGTGGATCGGGAGGTCTCCGAGTCCTGAGCCAAGCCCATGGGGGCCGTGCAGGAGGTCCTCGTGCCGCCGGTAGTCCCTGCGGGGATCCAGGCCCGACAGCTGGTGGGGCAGCCCCCGGTGCGCGTGCAGGAGCCCAGACTCCTGGCTCTGCCTCTGGCCGGGCCAGCCCGGGTGCTGCGGCTGCGGCTGGGCGTGCAGTGGGTTCAGGCTGTAGGGGTCGTTGACGTGGGAGTAAGGGTCTTGCGACTGGGGGTAGATAGGCTGGTAGGGCGGGGGGAAGTAGGGGGGCTGGAAGTCGGCATTGGGGGTGTGGGACAGCGGCGGGGCGCTCGTGTAGGGAGATTGACCTACAGTGCCCAGCTGGGGCAACCGTGCCGTCCCGTTGCTGGTGCCGTCGTGACGGTCCTGGAAGAGAGCGAGGGCAGGGGCAGAGAACAAGAAATCAGGCGTCGAGTTACAGCTGCCACACTGAGTGCACGGCTCAGGGCTGCGTGGGAAACGGCCCGTCCCCGTCCGCAGGCCGCCTCGAGAAAGGAGCCCTAGGCGGTTCTTTTCAGAAAATACTCCGGGCGTGAAAAGGGCCCTTCCCCATACGCAGGGAATTCGACTGTGCCAGTGAGGGGCCATAAGAGACTCTCCTTAGGCGTTTCTTTCAAAGGGGGGAAAAGGCGAAAAAGGGCCTCCCGGAACACAGCCCGTTAAGCTGCGGAGTGAAACCTCCCTTACGCAAAATTAAAATTCCTACTAAATATTAAACAGCAGAAGCGGCCTTTTCTCTGTCCCTGCATTTGAACCTGCCTGCCACTGCGTTATTGTTTACCCTGTTCCATTTATGTGGGGGAAAACGGTCCTACCCATTCAAAGGCTATTACCATTTCATGACTATTTAAATAGAAGCATATTTCGCAGAGGGCTGTAAGGAAAGCCCACGTTTAAGTTACCAGCTTAAAGAAGGTCTTAACTGCGGGATGGGGGTCTGTCTTATCCGCTTCCTCAGTTAGAAGCCTTTTTCTGGACAGGGTCGATTTGTGATAGAGACGGGGAGAGAGGGACGTCAAGCCAAGGTTTAAAATGGAAAGATCCAGCCTTGTCTTGGGTTTAAAAGAGAGAGGTGCACCCCGGGGCGGAGGCCCCCGCCCCTTCCACCCCAGCCCCAAAGGGCAGAAGAAACGCCTGACTTGGGTTCCTCTATTGCAATTCTCTTGCAAAACAAGCGAACAGAGTAGATTGCAGGCAATGCGAGCCCTCGGAGGTTCAGCCCCGGACCCCGAGGGGAAGAAGGCGCACACCGGGCGGCATTTTTCCTGTAGCCGGATTAAGCATCAAATGTTGCGAACATCTCGGGAACACGTGAAGAGGCGAGGAAATAAAGACAAACGTGGCAAGAAACACGCCTTGGGAAGTAGCGGCGAGGTAGGGCTGCGCGCCGGGAGAGGTCGAGCGGGGGATGGGGGGTACCGCATTCGGCTGAAGGATGGAAGACAGGGAGAGATACGAGGAGCGAGGGCAATGCAAACGGAAAGGGGGTGCCCTGAAGGAAAGCCGGGCGAGGAGGACGGGCCGCTCCGCAGCCCCAGGTTTTCCAGAGTAAAATTCCTAAGGAAACAGGGATGGGGGTGGGGATGGGACTCACCATAGCTGAAAAACTGTGAACTAACATCTGCGAAGAGTCTGGGGTAACGAGTCAGGGTGGAAAACAACAAGCAAGCCCGGAGAGCCCGGCTGCCCCGCTGCCCGAGCGCGCCCCACACAAAAGGCGCCGAGAGCCCCGCGCCACCCGGGACTCCGGTCACGGCGCCGCCGCTCCCCCGAGCGCTGGAGCCCCGCTCTGGTCCATCCGAACTTGAACCACCGATTCGAGCGGCGCCTTCAGCTGGTCGAACCCACGGTCTCTATCCTGCCGTGAGCGGGTAGGATTCAAAGTTCCTTAAAAAATGAAAAACCCCAAAAAGGCAAAAAGCAAGTGTGTGTGTGTGTCTGTGTGTGTGTGTGTGTGTGTGTGTGCGCGCGCGCGCGCGTGTTCCTTAATCCGTGTCTCCCCCTCTTTTCTTAGCGGCGGCTTCGCTTGAGCTTCTAATAACCGCGCTGGGCAGCGTTCCTGGAGCCTGCTAATAGCAGATATTCATGACTATTAATATTACACGAATACTTAATAAGGGAAGAATGCCTGGAAATCGAGCGTGAAGCGGAGAGGCAACTCGCGCCGGAGCCGGCTCTCAATGCAGTCCATTGACGGGAGCCTCAGTGTAGCAAATCGGAGGAGGGGAGAGGGAGCGCGAGAGACAAAAAGCGGGCGAGAGAGGGAGCGGGCGAGCGCGCGGGGGGCCGCGGCGCCGCGGCTGGCGAATCACAGGGAAGGGGCAACATTTTAAAAGGTTGCAGGGCAAGCAAAAGTGAAAGAGAAAGAGGGAGAGAGGGAGACCGAGGGCGAGCGCGCAGAGAGGGAGAATGTGTCTGCGTGCGTGTATGAGAAAGAAAGTGTGGGCGCGAGAGAGGAGCACGGAGTGGGGAGAGGGGAGGGCGGGAAGGAGGGAGAGCCCTAGAGGAGGAAGGGAGGGGGAGGGGGAGGGGGCCGAGCCGGCGCGCACGGAGGGGGAGGCCGCGGGGGAGGGGGAGGGGAGAGGAAGCGAGCGAGGACAATCAGACCTAAAAGGCTGGGGCAGACCTCGGGATGCCGCGGGCGCCGCGAGTCGCGGCCGGGAGCTGCCGGGGCCCGCGTCCGGGCGTTCGTCTGGCTCTCGGCGCCCGAGCTGCTTCCCGGGCGCCTCCGGCCGCGGGCTTCTCCGCTCCGCAGCCGGGCCTGGGGCTCGGGGTTCGGCCGCCCGCCCCCGCGCCGCTCCTCCATGGCCCGGCACGCCGCCCGGGCCCGGCCCTCGCCCGGGCCGTCGCTCGAGCTTCCCGCGGACTCCCGGGGCTGGACACTCCGCGGCGGCGGGCGCCCTGCCCTCGGCTCTCCGGGGCCGGGGCTCGCGGAGGGGGAGCCGGGACGCCGCCCGGGGCGCGCAGAGGCGCGAGGCGGCCCAGCCCGGGCGCCGCTGGCACCGGCTCCCGGCTCCCGGCGCAAACCCGTCTGACTGGCTGGGCCACTCCCGCCCGAGGCCCCCCGCCCCCCCGGATGACACGGCTCGCTCTCCCCCAGCCGCCGCTGCCAGTCTGCCCGCCGGGGTGTCGGAACAAGCGGCACCTCGCCTCCTGCGTGTCCCTGCAGAGCCCGACATAATTAGACGGCCCCAAGCCGGCTCGGAAACCCGAAATCCCTGCTCCGGCGCTCGCCCACCGCAAAGTTGTTGAAACAGCCTTCGCTCTATTTATCCTCCTCTCCCTCCTCTCGCTTCTCATCTGTTTTTGTCTCACTCACACGCACATGCACACGCGGCCCCACAGGGTCCCTCTCTGGGGGTGCAAGTGCATCGACTCCCACCTGGGTCCCACGGGCAGCTCGCGCCGCGCGGAGCTTCGGACCCCGCCCGCCGGGGGTTTCGGCCTCCGAGAAGGTGATTGCCCGAGCCCCGGGCCACAGTCCGGATGCGACAATCCACCCTGGGAGGCTTAGGGGCTCAGTGTCACCCCGACCAGCTTGGAAAGGGCCCCCCAGCCCTGAAAACAAAGCGACTGGCCCGACATGGAGTCTCTGCGCCCCGCATCGCGCACGACACGAGTCCCCAGATAAGCAGCACCCGTCCCCTTGGGATGTCACCTCGTGCCCCGGGGGAGGGGGGGAGGGGAAAAAGGAGGACCCGGGAAACGGGAAAGATTTAAAATAGTCTACAGAAAGGAGAGGAGGAAGGGGACGGGTGACACATCGTTCACATAGCCCAGGTTCTGATTTCAAGTGAAGACCCCGCCGCTGCGCCCACACAGACAGCTTGACATTCCCATGGCTCCACATGCCAAAAAGAAAGAAAGAAAGAAAAGGGGAAAGAAAAACTAGCAAAAGCCGGGACTGCCACTTATTATTTACTTAGGTAATCTCTCCGGTCGCGGCCCCCTCCCCTCCCCCTCCCGTGACTCATCGGCTCTTTTTAGCGGGGAGTTGCAAGGGGGGTGGGACAGCGGCCGCCAGGCCCTTTCCCAGCGCCTCCCGCCGGCCGGCCGGTAGTCCTGGGGCTTCCCCGGCTGCCCCAAGAAGGCGAGCTCCGGGAATCGTGGCTTTTAAAATGGGCTCCAGTGCGGCGCGCTCTACCGGCCGGGCGGGCTCCCCGCACCGGAGGCTGCGGCAGCCCCGCCAGGATTCCCACGGTCACGCAGCCGAGTGCCCGGCGGTTGTGCAGGGAGCCGGCGGCCAGCCGGCTCCGCGCGGTGCCGCCTCCCATCCCCACCCCAGGGCTGCGCCCACCAAGTAGCTCGGAGAGAGAAACTGCCTAGAACTTCCTGAATAACATAGTGTACCTGGAGGAGCCCCGCAGCAGTCTGGGAGATGCGTGTTCCCAAACTAAGCCCGCTCACTGGGAGGTGCAGCCCAGCTGAGAGCGAAGTGCGCGGGGGGGCCCTTCTCCAAATAGAAAAGAGCCTTTTGAGAAAAGTCGAGTGGGGGGACGGTAGGAAGGAAGGAAAGAATGAATACCTAAAGAAGGAATATTAAAGATCAGAGGCAAAGTTAAAGAGGGGAAAGGGTTTTCTCTTTCCTTTCTTTTCCTGGTGACTTGGGCCCTCAGAATCTCGTTGGAGAGACACGCAGAGTGCACGGACGCGTGCCCAATTGCCAGCAATTGCTTCGAAAACCCAGCTTGTCTCTCTTCGCTCTACTCTTAGGCACAGTCAAAACCGGTCAGGAGGAAAAGGGGGGGAAGTGGGACAGGGGCTCCGAAGGAGGGAAATGAAAGAAGGGAACGTCCTCATCCTCCCTCTGCAGCCTCTCCCCTGCGCTCTTCGGGCGAATCGGAGAGGCGGGCGCTGCGCTGGGGAAAGTTTTTCTCACCCGCACCTCGCAGCTGGCCTCGAGGAGGGGAGGAGGCGCGGGAAGTACAGCTCCGAGCCTGCGGCCGTGAGGACGACTGAGCTAGCGCCGCGCTTACCTCGCAGTCCTCGTACTTGATATTATCCGTCAGTTTCCAAAGCATTTTCATGGATCGGCGTGAATGGATTTGCCCCCTCTCCGCCTCGCACCCAAGTGGAGCTACTCTCTGGGTAAGCGCAAAGTGCCGGCTGCGGGCGGCGAGCGCCGGAGGAGGAGGAGGAGGGCGAGGAAGAGGAGGAGGAGGGCTAAGAGGAGGAGGCGAGAAGGGAGAGAGCTCCCGTGTGCGCTCGGAGATCTCCCTCTAATGGTAGAAACTTTTCCCTTTTCCTGCTCTTTACCAACAGCCTAATCGCCTCATTAGCATATCAACAATAGTCCAATTGCTCGCCAGCACCACAATCTGCCGCCGGCCGCTCCGACCCAGGTATAAAGGCCTCTCCAAGCCGCAAACTTGCTCCTAGAGCGCGCTCCTGCCGGGGAGCCCACGAAATCTCCCTTGAGCCCCGCCGCGCGGCCCTGCCCCGGCGCCCCCGCCCCCACGCCACTCTTCTCCTGTCTCCTCTCCTCTGCTCTCCGTCTCCTCCTCGCCGGAGACGCCCCGGCCAAAGCCCGGCACTGCGCAGGGTCCGAGCGACCGCGCCGGGGCCCAGCTTTCGGCACCTCTCCCTCATCCCTGCCTCCACCAGCGGCTCTGTCCTTTCGGCCCCGTCCAATCTTATTAGAAATTACTATCCCTTTCGCTATCAGATGTAACCACCAAACGAAGACCGGCGAAGTCACGTCAGGATTTTTGCCCAACAAGAGATCGCCTCCGCTCCCCGGCAGCTGACACCTCCGGCCGCGGCGCCTTGGGACTTTTACTGGCTTCGCGCTTCCCAGCCCACCCCACCCCCCAGGTTGGAGATTTTGCCAGACGGCTTCAGTCGCTCGGCTGGGGTTTGGGATCTTTTAATTGCCGCGTGTAAAATAAAAAGTGTACCCTGAAGAGGTTACTTGACAGCTCCAGGGGTTAAATGATTTTCCTCTCATTTGTATGAAGCTAGGGCCGACTGATAATTCAGCGTGGTATTTGGGCTACGGGCTTCCTGGGTGCAGTGTGGACAGGAATACGGAACTCCTATGGACACTCACAGTCGCTTCTGGAGTTGAGCCGAAATACCGACATGTGTGCGCCGTGTCGTGCATGCATCAAAATAAATCGCAGGGAACCAACCCTTCGCTGTGCTAATCTGCTCCAGTTTTCCCAAGATTCCCCTTTTTAATTAAAGCAGGGAGAGTTCCTTCATGATTTGGTGCTGTTACTAACGCGGGCGCTTTCGCGGCTCAGTGCCCGGCTGGCGCGGAACCCGGAGGCCCGGGAGCCACCCCCGTCGTCCAGGTCCGCCAGTCTCGGCTCTCCCGATCCACACGGGGGCCTGCTCGCCCCACCGGGGCTCTGTAATTTTTTCTTCTGTGAAACGGAGGTGTTTTTTTTTTTTAAGGAAAGAGAGACCCCCAAAAAAGACGTGGTGCGATCCTTGGAAATACAGAGTACTTAATATCTCTGGCCGAGCTTCCTTGTTTGTCCTAGGTCAAAACCTCCTTTCTCCCTCTCGAATGCGGCAAATCCCCCAACTACAGTAGGTCTCGCCTCAGAGTTGCTCTAGGAACGACCTCTGATGCCATCTGGGCCTGTTGCTTGCAAATCTCCCGGCCTCCCGGGTCTCACGGTGCGTCCTCGCCGTGAGGGTAGATAGAGGCTGTCGCGAATGCGAGCGTTGCCTAACAGGTGGAAGGAAGGCGAGAGGAGGGGGACCCGCTCCCCCCCGCCCCCAGCCGCCGAAGGGCAATTCTCCCTCCAGACGACCGCAGCCAATTCCCCAAGCCCGGCAGAGTAGGCCAGAACCGCCCCCCCCCCGAAAGTTAGGGAGAAGACCAGAGCCGCAAAGCGGGTAGAGAGTCGGAGGGGCTCCCTCCGACGCCCTGGGCGCTCCCCTGCACGCCCGGTCCCCGCCTGCGCACGGCGGCACAGGCCCTTGGCTGAACCCAGCTCCAGGCTCGGCGCCGCGCTCCGCCCGCAAAAATGGTCAACTTCCAGCGCCAGCGCCACGCACCCTGCGGGCTGGCCCGGGGCCGCCGCCCAACGTGGCGGCTGGAAGTCGGGGGGTGGGCCTCCCGGGAGACCGACACCCTCCCAGCCGCGGCCGCAGCCGCAGAGCGCGATCTGTAGGCCAAAGCCTAGGCCCGGGAGCGGGGGATCTTACACCCCAGACGTCGCCACAGTGTGCTTGGGGAAAACCTAGGTTTCGCTTTCTTTCTATCTGTGGGCCGGGGAAGGCATTTCAGGGCCTTCATCCTCTCCACCTTCCCCCCTTGCTGACCCGAGCCCCGCAGATCTCCGGCTCCACACCCGCCGGGGCTGCTAAACTGTTGTTGTTTTCCCGCCGAGGGCGCCTTTGAGGTGTAGATTGGGGCCTGCGGGCTCCGCGCCGCCGCCCGCGTTAGGAGCGCTGAAGAAAGGCCCGAGCAAGCGCCCCGGTCGCCCCTGGAGCCAGCGGAGCCGCGGTACTGTGTGAGCGTCATTACCACGACAAGTCGCTTCATTGCATGTCAATGCTCCGGCCTCGCCGGGACCCCAGGACAGCAGCGCCAGGCCTGGGGGCAGGGGTCTGGGGTCCAGGCCTGATATGGGGGCGTGGAGAGGGCGTTGGGAGAAGAGTGAGTATCTGTGTGAGAGACAGAGACACCGAGAGAGACAAAGAGACAACGAGGGAAGGAGAAGGACTCCATTTTCACCAGCTGTTGCCACCCAGTGGGCCCAGGAGCCCAACAGGCCAAAGCCAGAGGAGCCGGCCTCTCCAGGTCCCAAATTCGCGTGCCCCACCCGAGATCCCGGCTTCCCACCGCTAGCCAAACTGTGAACCCACGGGAGCCAGGCCCAGGCTTCACTCCTGTCCCCTTCAGGCTGGAATCTTGCTGCTTCCGAACCTCAGTCGAACCCACTGGAGGCCCAGACCCTGGCCGAGCCTGCGCTGCGGGCTTTTTCTCACGCTGAGGAATTCTGCAGCCAAGTTCTCCCGGCTTGAGGGGAAAACCAAAAGACCTTCGTCAAGGAGTCCCCCAGTCTTCCCCTCCAGAGAAGAGAATGAAGAGGGGCCCTGAGATCCACAGGGGCAAGGGAGGGAAAGGTGTGGATGCCCCAGATTTGAGTTTGGTGTGGGATTTGCACCCTTAAACCACAAAGTCTAACTCTGGAGATGAAATTGCATTTATTTAGGTTTAATTGGGAGGAGAAGTCTAAAAGAGCTCACGGCTGATTAAAAGAATAAGTGCAATGAAAGAAAGAAATACTGCAAGATGACTTCCTTTCCCCAACTCCAGAGAATGTAGGGAAGACGGGACTTCTCTGAACTTTACTTCTGATGGCCGAAATCTGAAACAAGCCAAAGAACTCGCCCCGGAAAGAGCAGGGCCTCAAATTTTCTTTGAGAGGATCGGGGGTTTGGTTCAAATCGGCCCGCGGGCTTTTAGGCACATAGACTCTCGCCCTAACCAGGCCTCCGCTTGGCTAGGGCGAAAAGAAGGCCCCGCGGTTCCCATTATGAAATCGGCGACAGGGGAGAGGCTGCTATCCTCACCAATCTGACCAGAGCCGCCCTGGTTCCCTTAGGGGAAACGTCTGGAAGGTAAAAGGAGAGAGCGCTGGATGCAGGCTCCCTCGGCCGGGGTCGGGCCCGGGGCTCAGGGGAGAGCAGGGTCTGGAGCCTAGCTGGCCTTGCGGTGCCCGCGGCCTAGCAGGGCCAAGTTCGGGAGGCGTTGGTTTCGACCAGTTCTAGGCCTTCTGCCTCATCACTCGCCACTTACCGCCCCCGCCCAGGCACCCCAACTCGTAGCCCAAGCGGTGAAAAGTGGCTTCGGGAAGAAGACGGAGCGAGAAGCTCAACTTTACGCAAACTCTTTTGAGCATTCCGCAAAAGAATGTGCTCGCCGGCGCGACCCGTCCAGCCGGACCCCTTTCTATTCTCCACGCTCCCTTGTGGTCCCCCAAACGTAGAGACGCGGAGAGAGACAGGTGCACTGGAGCCCCATCACACGCGCCGCCCTGGGGTCTAGGGCGACATCGGAGGCGTAGCGAGCAGGGAACCTTCCTGGCGGCGCACCGCACGCCCGCCTGCGCCCTGCCCCCGCCTGAATTAGTCATCTACCCCAGTTTCTACTGGCGGCGGGCGGGGGGTGGCGTCCGTAGCGCAAAGCACCGGTGACCCCCGGGGCCACCTGTGGAGCGTGCGCCGGACTCTCCCCAGCACCGGGCAGGCCGGTGGCGCGCGTGGCCCCCAGCGCCGCGGCCGCCTCCTGCGCCCGCTTTCCTGCCCTCTTTCTCTCCTGGGAACGCTCCTGGGCGCTGCCAGGCTCGCCTCACCTACGACGCTGCAGCCCTGGGCCGCAGCTCTTCCTCTCCGCCTCCCCCCGCCCGGCCCCCTCCCCCGCTCCACCCCCGCCCACCTCAGCCCCGGCCAAGGCAAACCCCCTTACCTGCCAGTCGCCCATTTTGGCAAGTATGGACATCGCGGCTCGGCGCTCCTGGCGACGGGTCCCCGCCGGGCATGGGCTGTAGGGCTCGGCCGGGCCCGCTCCCTGGAATCGCTTAGGCAAATCCTCCTTTTTTACCTGCTCACCAACATCTCACCTGGTCATAAAGAGCTGGGTTGCTACCTGCCGACGCATGCGCGCTAGCCCAGGAATTCACTCCGCCAGCCCTAGTCCCAGCGCCTCGCAGAGCTGACCTGGGAAGTGATGGATTTATAGCCGCGGCAATCTCGCCATCAGCTCCAGCTTTTCCCAGCAGCCCCAACCCGCTTTCTCGGTCAATCCCTGGCCGGAGAACCCAGGCAGACTGCCTGCTGGAGTGTGCTGGGAGCGACGCGAGTGTGACTTGGTGTGTTTTCGCACTCAAGCGATGGGGACATCTACACGCTCTTCCCTTGGGTCTCTTCCCCTTCGGAACTTTGGGGCTGGGAGAATCTCCAGCCCTGGTGGTGGTGGGGGGGGAAGGGCAAGGCCCGGAGACTGGGTCAGAACCGATAGGTGCCGCGCACCTGGATGCACGCGGTGAAGCCAGATCCCCGGTCCAGGCCTCCCCGCCGGCCTGCGAGGTTCAGCCTCGCGGATTCGAGTCTGCAACCCCCAGGGCTGCTTCAGCGTCGGATCTCAGATCAAAGTGTTTCTCAGTAGGTGAAGACGTTCACGATTCTGTTTCATGTCTGACTTTTAGGTTTCGTCTCCTCCCTCCTTAGAGAGTCAAACACGCGCGCACACACATACACGCGCACACACACTTCTATTTGAGGTCCGCCCTCTCTTCTCACTTTCACGACTCCCCGCCCCGCCCCCATTCCTCCGTGGCTTCCCGGCTCTTTATCTTTTCCACTAAAACTTTTTAAAGGGAGAGAGGGGCATCGGTGGTTCTGGGATGGTCAGTTGAGGTTTGGGCTGCGGGGGTTGCTTTCCCATTACAGATGAAATCACCTCAATGATTTCACCGCTGCTCTAATTAGAAGGGAGCTTTACGAGAAGCCACCGGACTTGGGGCTCCCGAGGAGCTCACCTCTGTAGGAACCACACCTGGCCAGGAGAGAGGCGAGGGTCAGGAGCTCAGCCTCGGACCCCGCTGGCGCTGCAACTGCGCCAGCCCCAGTCCGGCAGCCACCAGCCCAGGCTTGGGCCAGGGACTCCTGGGTCGGGCCCAGTTACTCTGCCAGGCTGCCGTCGCGGGCACTGCGAGAGGAACAAAGAACCGGTTTCAAATCATCTTCTCTGACTCCTCAGGCAAATGTGTGCAAAAGGCCAGCTCCACGCTGAGGAGTGGAGAAGACTTGTCCCTGCACCAAAGCTTCCCCTTTCTAATCTCGCGCAAGAGCCTCTATCCCTGGTGGCCGGCCCAGATGACCTTGCACCCTCCCAGCTTTTTCAGGGGTGATGTGGTGGTGTCTCTCGGAGTTCCCGTGTCGCCTAGGCATATTAATCGTGCCTGGGCTGTGGGACTCTCGTTCCCGTGCCGATTTTCTGGTTGATTGGAAACTTTCTTGGACCTGCCTTAGAACCTTGCTCAACAAGTGTGGGTTTTGTTTGCAGGTGTTTTGTTTTGTTCCTTGCGAATTTTAAATACCTTAAATTATGGCGTTTTTAACCCATTCCTGCCTATATTTAACTTCTCCGGCTTTTTCTAGCTGTCGAAATAGTTTGGGGGAAGCCGAGTTCTCCAGAGCACCGGACACACGCGTAGGACCCGCCTGTAGCTCTGCGAGACTCCGGCGGGAGGTGCTGTGCTGCCTTAGAAACGAGCGCGGTTTCAGGCCCCGGCAGCCTGGCTTCTCCCTCTTACGGGTGCGAGAGCCGGAGGGACCTGGGACCCGGCTGGCTGGGCCAGGCCCTGCCCGGGAAGGACCGGAGGGCTGGTACTAGGGCTGGGGTGGGGCGAGAAGAGTGCCAACTCCAACTTCGGTACTTTTTCGGGGGGGAGGGGAGGCAAAGCCGCTAGTGTGCTTAGGTGCGAAGCCACGCCGCTGTGCAGGGTTGCATGGACGTGGACAGGACGACTTGGAAGTGAAGCAGCCCAGGCCTTGGGCCTGAGGGCCACTGGTGTCCGTTCAGATGCCGGGCGCGGGGACCAGGGTGGCGGCAGGGGAGAGAAGCGGGGAGGGACGCGAGGAATCCGGGAGCGGCCGGGAGCGAGAATCTGGCTCTGGAGTACGACCACTTGGGGTCCAAACTCAGCTGAGTCGTTGACATTTACCAGATGAGTGATCTAGGGCAAGTGACTGAAGTCGTCTGAACGTCAGTTGGCTCCCTTGTAAAATGGGGAATTTGCTGTGAGACTTGGCCAGGAGAATGGACGCAAAGCGCTCAGCACGGCCCGCGCGTGGTGCGCCGAGGCCGCGGAGCCTGCCCAGGGACGTGCTGCCCCGCTCCAGTCGCCCCGCTCAGAGCACCCGAGACCGCTTCACGTCTAGTTCGTGTCAACGCCATCGCTGCTTCCCTTTTCGCACCGCAGCCGGACGCTGTGGCTCAGGGCGCCTCCTGCGACTGCCTCCTCGCAACCCCCGTCGTCTTCCCGACCGTGCGCCCTCCCCCTTGCTCCACCGACACCTGCTTCGCCCAGCGGGGCCTTTCTCCACCTCGACCTCCTCCGTAGCTCCGAACCTCGATCCTGCCGCCTCCAGGAAGGAGCCCTGGGGGGCAAGGAGAGGGAGGGGACCCCTCACAGATTCATCCAGCGCCCAGGCTCCAGTCAGCCTCCCCAGTGTGCCAGCTGCGCCCAGTGCCAGGGCAGGCCCACGGCCACTAACTGCTCTGGGCGACTGTCGCAGCACCCAAGCAGTCTCCAGAACTTCGGCCTCAGGCCTCTTGCAAATCAGGGAAAACTTTGCCTTTCGTCTTTCTCTCGCTCTCTCCTTTTTTTTTTTTTTTTTTAACCGGGCTAGGGGAGGGAGATCAGAAGGAATGCCCTTCCCCCTCCCGGCGCTGCTACCACAGAGCAGGTTCCGCAGCGAACAGGTCCTGGGACTCTCTCAGCCCAATTTCAAAACTTTTTGTGCGTTGCTCAGTGCAGGCGCCCTGAGCTTCGGGAAGGAGTGGCATGACTTGGTGTCAGGTTGCAGAGAGCTCCAGGCTTCAGATAATGCTAAGCTCAGGTTTTCTGAGGCCGCTGGTGTCCCGGGACAGCTGGCTGGAATCTACTTCTGTACCCGTAAACCCCCGCTCCCAGCTCCATCACCCCCAAAGTTGCACCGGGAACAATCTTTCCCTCAGGGCAAAAGCTCTGCTGGAGGTGCATTCACTCCACCCCAGAACCTCCAGGAATCTCCCCATCTTTTCATTCAAGTGCTAAACCCCCAGGGCCCCACTTGAGGCTCCTTAAGGTATTTGGATATCTAGACCTGAGCAATGGGTTAACTCGGAAGTTCAGGCCTTCGGTGGCCGGCTTCACCTTCCCCTTAGAGGCGTCGGGATTACTGGGAAAGAATGAGTGACCACCTGCTGTGCCTAGCGCCTCTCCTCCTGCAGAGGCTCACCTTGCACGCCGGTTGGGCCTGAGAGAGCCTAAGAGTCAACGTGGGGTCTTTCCTGGGTCCCTCCGAGGGTAAACTGGCACCCGGGCTGAACAGGGAAGGAGAGGGCTGGACCACTCAGGGGAAAAGTTTGAGGGGAATTGAGCTGCGTCCTGCCGCGCCAAGACATGAGGCCTTCACCCTGAGCGATTCCTCCCTCCAGCTCACAAAAGCCCCCTCAAACCTCCAGTTGGACTAGGGCGAAGGAAAAGGTTACCAGTAACCACAGAAGAAAGAAGCCAAACCTCTTACCATAGGCGCCAGGGAGAGGGCAGAGGGCGGTCCCGCGAGCTGCCGTGCGCCCACCGTGGCCCCTCCAGGCACGCACTTGCAGCTGGGAGTTCCTGGAGCAGTGGGTACAGCAGGCCTGGGATGTACTGCAAGCCCGGCGGCCCAGAGGCCGAAAACCGAGACGGCCTGGAGGCCAGAGGATCGCGCGGCGCGCCCCCGCCCAGCGCGGCCCGGGTCCCTCCCGGACCCAGGCGACAGGTGCCGCCGCGCGCCCGCTGCGCCAGGGCTGCCGCCGCGCACTGGTGCGGAACCACTATCGGAACGAGTTTGCGCTTCTGTTTACAAAGCAATCCTGCCATCAAAAGAGGAACAAAATCACCACTTATCACACCCTGTCATAAAGTAATCTGCCCCGCAGGGAAACCCCAGCGAAGGAGCGCGCGAAGTTTGTGCGTGTGTGTGTGTGTGTGTGTGTGTGTGTGTGTGTTCGCGCGGGGGAGGGGGGCGGAAAGCGGCGGTGGGAGCGCGCAAAGGAAAGGGGAGCTCTCCCAGCTCTTTTCCAGGGAAAATCGCTTGGACACGCCGTGACCCTCCAGGCCAGGGACGCAGAGGGTAGTCCGCACGCTGGCGCGGCAGTGTGACAGGGGAGCCCAGGCTGGGACTGCGCCCGGCAGAGCGCCGAATCGCCCTCTGGACTCTGTGGAATCCGCCCATCTGCAGCTTCTCCACTCCAGTGTCTACTTTCCTGGTGTCTTCCAAGACGCTCCAAAGCAACGGCCCCCAGCACCGCCATAGACGGGCAGGGAGGGAAAAGAGTGCGTTCTGGGAAACTCCAGGGTCCCTTTTGATCTCTTTCTCCCACAGGGGACTGCACGGCCCAAAGGATAGTCTCCCAGAGTTCCTGACTAGCGGGGGAGGATTCTGCTCCCCTTACCCACCATGTGCCCCCCCGTGCACTTGCTTCTGGATGGGGGGAGGGTTAAGTACCCGCCAAGTGGCCAGGAAAGGCAGAAGTCTTGGGAAGTTATCATCTCTGTGTGGACCCGGTGTCTTGGGTTATTATCTCCATCCCTGTCCTGGCTGGTCTAGAATGAGGTGAGAAACCCTCCAGGCAGCCAAACCCATTCACAGCGGGGTGCCTCTGGGGGGATCCTCTGGGGTGCGGGTGCCTCTGTCTCTCACGTGGCCCTTCTGAAAGGTGAAGAGAACGCGCTTTCCCACCCTCATCCCCACCCTTCAGTCCTGGTATCAGTAACTCAACACAGTATGGCCGGAGTTTGGGTTTGCGCACGAGCGATCCTGGACACCCAATACCACGCCCACTCACTCCCACTCTTCCAGCCAGAGGCCAGTGAGATTTCCCCACAGCCAACGGGGCAAGGGAAACGTTTGGCCAGTTTGGATGCAGTGCCTATGATCCAGCCTGGATTTGAGACTCTCATTCTCCATAGGTCCAGACTGAAAAGTCTGTCATCACTAACCCTGAGAGATCTGTCTGGCTTCTCATGGAAGATCCTGAGCCCCGGTGGCTGAAGGGGCTTCCGTACAGTGCAGGCAGAATTATCAATATTACACTATCATTGTGTCCTTAAGGCCTTGGGGAGAATTGTTTCATCCTTTATAATTCCTGTATGGTTGATAAAAGCGGACATTCAACATCGTGCTTGTGTCAGTGGCAAAACATCTGCAAGGCAAAGGCTTTTCCTTTCCAAAGACTGGGAAGCTAGCTCCAAAGCCAGCAAAGTCACCAAGAGCAGGCTGGGAGAAGGTCCCTGTCCCCTCTCCCCCCACAAAAGTTGTCTGGGGCGATGGATGATTTAAGGCAGTAGTGTTCGAACTTTGCTGTATGTTAGAATCACCTGAAGAGTTTTAAAATCCTGATGCCCAAGTGGCAACCAAATCAGTTGAAGCAGAACTTTTGAGGGTAGGACCCAAGCATAAATATTTTTGAAAGTATTCCAGGTGATTGCACTGTGCAGTCAAATTTGAGAGCCAATGGCTTAGGCAGTGCCTCTCAAAGTGCCGTCCAGGGACCAGCAAGATCAGCATCACCTAGGAACTTACTAGAAAGGCAAATTCTCAGGCGTCACTTTAGCTCTACTGAAAACTCTGAGGGTTGGGGCCCAGCCAGGAGCACAGTAGCTTCCAACGATGCTCGTGCACGCTCAAACTTGAGAACTACGGACCTAGGGAAATGTGTGCCTCTATCCGAGGCAGAGTTCGGGGGCTGACTTTCCAATCTGCAGCCATCCTTCATCTTCGGCCTTGTGAAGGACTCGAGACCCCACCTTTAGCTGTCCGGTTTTCGGGAAAACAGGGCGTGTCTCAGTCCTAGGTATGGTGAGGGGTAAATCTCTCAAGCAACTTGCATCAGAATTCACCAACTTGAGAACAAGTTCAACATCGCCGCTAAACAAGAGCCTGCGAGACAGCGTTCCCCCGCCTCTCTCGGCTGGCGTGTGCTGTTTCCGCGGGTTACAGGTTTAGAACCACACCTGGGTGTTTCTCGGGGTCAGATGGGACTCCGAGCTCTGGGCTTCCTCTTCTTCCCGAGTCTTCCCTCGTCCAGCCCTTCTCTCCCCGCTTCCAACTCCTCGGACCCTACTTGGCGTGTCAGTCTCACTCGCTCAGGACACGTGCGAGTCCTGTGAATCTCAAGTCCGAAAACCGCGAATCCTGCAGTCGCCGCCGACTTCTTCCTGCGTCTGCGGAGGGACATTTCCGCCCTTTGCTCCCTCCTACCCCCAGACTCGTCGGGTTAAGTTTGCCGAGCACGTGCGCACTCCGTCGCAGCGCCCTTGGGCCTCCCCCGGCTGCCCCGAGGGCAAGTTCGCGGTAGTTGGACCCAAAGTGCGCCGAGCTGGCTGGGAGCGGCTTTCGGACGGTACTGGCTGCAGGCTCGCATCCCGGCGAGCGCGCCCGGCCCTCGGGGCTTCACCCGCAGCTGTCCCTCGGGCCATGACATCTCGAGGAGGGTGTGTGCCCGGGTGGGGCCTGGTCACCCTTCCGGCTACATACAAGTGGCCTTTCTTGGAAACACATCTGGGCAAACAGGTGGGCAGCGCGAGGGGACGCGCGGTGGCCGCTGGCGAGCCGCGCGCTCAGGATCGCAACGCCGCCGCCGCCGCCGCCGCCCCTCCGCGCGACCGCCTGGGTGAGCTCCCAGGTCCGGGGACGAGGGGCGCCCGGCCGGCAGGACGGTCCCCGCGACGCGCGGCCCTCGGTCGGGAGGGCGCTCTGGCGCCAAACCCGGGCGGGCCGGGGGCGGGGAGCCGATGGGGCTCATCCCCGCTCAGAATTTAGTGGCTGGTGGAGACAGAGAGTCTCCTCAGCTGATGCAAGTCTCCTACAAGTCTGGGAACGGAGCCTCGAACTTTCTGCCGTGCAGAGCCGGGCAGCGGCGAGGGCTCAGTCCCGGTTCCCTTCGTGCAGGTCCTTCAAGTTCGCCCCATCGCCCGCTGCCCGGAGCGGTGCCGGGTCTTGGATCGACTCAGACGAGGCTCCGTTTACTTTCAGTTTGTCTTAGTTGCCTATTGGCGGAACAGGCTGAAATGCGTGCTCTGAGATTTTCTCCAGGATCTGTCAGTTTAATTTAGAAATACTGTACGAGGTAAGGCCTTCCTTTAAAAAGTGGAGACACTCGCTTTGCCTTTTCCCGAAGGAAGCTACCGAAGATGCGCTCCACGGGACCCGCAGACACCAAACTCCACTGCTTTTTCACGCGACCACAGACTTTAAAAGAGCAAACGTCGGTTGCCATTAAAACCTGCCAGACTTCCGTGTCTTAATGTCTTGTGATTTCTGAATAATGCAGCCTCACTGCTTTTGCACATGATGCTGAAAGGCTGGCACTGCATGAAAGTGCTCTGCTGGGAGCGTTTTGAAGCTGTGCAAGACTATTTATCAAGTATCTCAAAATAGCAGGCCAGCCTCCTCTGGATTTCCAATTACATACTCAACAGTCAAAGGTGCGGGTATCTTTCTTCTTGAGTCTAGCGAGGTGTTTGGTTTTGGTTTTTTTGGTTTTTTTGAAATCATTATTTTTTCAAAATAAAACAGTACTTAACATGGCTCTGGAATCTTGAAGAGGCATTGTTCAAATGGCATTGTGTTTTTCTGTACTCCTTTCAACCTTGCAAGTTGCATTCGAAATTTAAGTTGACAATTTAAAACAAGGCCAGGTCAAATACATACTTTTTTTCTAAAAAATGGACGTGGTACATTTCATCTGTTTCCAAACTCAAACTGTATTCTTTCTGAATCTTACAACATAAATTGTATGAACAGCCTTTCTAATTAGACCATTTCAGTCCCAACATTGTGGATATGAGAATTATAGAATTTTTCTCTGAAGGGTGGTGCTGAGAAGAATGAAAAGGAAGTTTTTCCTTGAGAAGTGATTGAAAACAAACACCAGAACCTGACAATTTATACACACAGTTCTGTTTCTGACCTGACTCTTCCTTTTGAGAGTTACTAGTTAAGATACCAAAGTTACAGGGTATTAAGTTAACCGTGGTCTTTGGTTTAAATATTTTATTTCTAATTTTGAAAAACTGGCTTTCATTTGCCTCAGGAACTTCTAAAGGTGAAGTCGTCGAGACACTTAGTTGAACAAAGACTCAGATGATAATAGCATTTGACTGCTTTTAATTTCCAGTTATCTTAATTTTTTTTAATTTAAAAACTACAGCTTGAATGATCCTCTCAAGTGTACTGAATAAAGGAGAAATACCTAAAGGCTGTCCAAATACATATTTTTCTCTTTTCATTGTTGGAGCATTCTAGCAACCACTGTATAAAATCCATGTTAAGTAAAATATGTAAAAAATACATATCCATTTTACATTATTGCATTCAAATATTTATACCAAAAAAAAACACCCCAGGATATTGACAAGATTTTAAATACTTTTTTTTTTTTTTTTTTGCTTTTGCTTTTACTACTAGAAAGAGAAGCTTACAAAGCAAAACTTCTTTAAACAATAGGATTTCCTGGCCTTGGCAGTTCTGGTGTGTCCCATTGCCAGCACTAGATAGAGAAAATCTGACTTGTGATGTTCAAGGGCAGCCAGACTCGAACCTCCCAAAGAGAGAAAACTCAGTATCTTTCCACAGCTATATACTGAGAAAGAAACAATCAGAATCACAGAATTTTAGAGCCTTAGCGCTCTCATCATAATGCTCTTCAACACAAATGTATGTCTTCTGAGCCCAGTACAGGTGTGTATACTGAGGCCAGCACCATTCAGCTTGTTAATGGCCAAAGGGGTCAGAAGAGCTAGGTGTCCAGGCTGGAGCTCTTCCCTTCATCACATCTGTTCCCTACTGACTTAGTCCATGACACTGTGTCCTGACTGTGCTCAGGATTAAAGGCCTGATTTAAGATACCTTTTTGACTAAATCTTTGTAAACTCAAGCATCCAGGCTGCTTTAAAGGGGTTGGGATTAAATATGACCTCTGTGTCCATTGTTAAGTGCAGATGGGAAACAACCAGTGTTGATAGAAATGACCTCCAAAGCCTTGATTCTGGAAGATGTTGGAGAAATGGCTCTTGAGTCTAATGTTGACTTTTCATGGGTGACTCTTTCCCATGAATGAGTGAGTGCCACCTCCACTGAAATCACAAGAAAACCAGAAAATGTAAACTTCTGGTCTGAATATGCCTGCAGTTACCTGTTTGTTTAATGTCTCTTGAACATTAGCTAGATACATGCCTGATATTTTATGGCACAACATTCCAATATGATCACTTCACTTTGAATAACGAGTGATAGAAGGAGATTTCCTCAGAAATCACTATTTGGGCGTTACTGAGAGTAATAAGAAACAACTGATGATAAGAAAGAAGATGATAACTGAGTGGGGAAATAAAAAATAGAAGTAACCACAAAAAGAAAATGTTTTATTCATCAGTAATCATAGCAATGAAAATGGGTTATTACAGTAGCTAAAGGAAATCTTCACCAGTAAGTTCTTCTATCCTTACTCCAGTCCCTGTGACACAAAATCTCATTAACTTCTATAAGGAAGGTGTGGCTCAATATTAACAAGCATTCCGAAGACACGCTTTCTAGTGATAAACGGTGCTTTTCATAATCTCTTTGCAAGGGCACATTTGGAAGCAAAACTGAATCATGGTGACTACCACTTTCTCTGAAACCCCCAATACCACGTTGTAACATATGGGTCATAAGCAATGTCAATACCATCAAATAAACCAACGAACCCCCCCCCCCGAAATATCCCATTTCCAAACATTTTCTCAATATATATATACAGCCTGCACAAGTTAGAAGTGTAATTTCTTTTCTAAACATTTGCTGCCCCCATGTGTCCCTTTAGAAAACTGAGTCTTAAACCTAAATCATGTTTATTTAACCCCTCCTATGCAGTTTAGATAGACAGAACTACAACAGAGAAACTATCTAATTATTGTAAGAACGAGCACTAAATGCAGGGCAGGAGAAAAGGTCTTACTTTTGCCACAGACTCCTGATGTAATCTCCAGTAATTGTGTAACTTCTCTGTGCCCCAGTCTCTTCTAATATTAAAATGGGTGGCAGGTTGGCAGGATGAGGGGAGTGTAGGAGCCAGATTTTCTCTAAGTTCCTCTCTAATCTAATATTTGGTCATTCTCATTGAGGATAATAAAACAGAAGTAGGAAAAACTAGCTATCCCATTTCTGGCTAAGCAGTCACTTTGGAGGTATGCCCAAAACTCATGAATGAATTTCCTGTTTCATCACTGAAATGCATTGCCTTGGTCCTCTGTCTTCTTGACAAACCTGCTTCTCAATGTCTGAGTCACTCTGAGCCCAAGAAACAGGAAGGAATTCATTTTCTCTTATGGCCAATGATTATGCCGTAGACTGATGTGACTTCGAAAATGAAAATCATCTTCAGTGTTTATAATATTGTGTCAGTGACAGGTGCTTCTAAAGCTCTGACTAGTTCTTAAATCTTGTCCATAATGCCACGATCAACCTGGCAAAACCATTCTCTCCTTACTTCCTTGTTAACAGAACCCCAGTTTTGTTCAGTTATCAGACAACCCAAACACGTCTCAAGAAGGGAGGCTGGTCCCTCCCTTACCCAAGGGGATGAATCTTGATTCATCTAAGAGTTAGACTATTCACTGCTTCTCACCCCGCACTATTTTCTTTTATTCAGAAGTTTTGTTTTATTATTACTATTTTTTAACTTATTATTGAGGTATAATTGACATACAATATTATATTAGTTTCAGGTGTACAACATAATGATTTGATACTTGTCTATATTGTGAAATGATCATCATAATAAGTTTAGTTAACACCCATCACCATGCACAGTTACACATTTTTTTTCTTGTGATGAGAACTTTGAAGATCTTCGCTCTTAGCAAGTTTCAAATATGCAGTTCAGTGTTATTAGCTCTAGTCGCCATATCGTGCATTACATCCCCAGGGCTTATTCATTTTATAACTGAAATTTTGTCCCTTCTGACCCCCTCCACCTGTTTTGCTCACCCCCAGCTCCCGCTCTGGAAACCACCTATCTGTTCTCTCTATCTGTGAGCTCTTTGTTTGTTTGTTTGTTTCTTAGTTTTTTAGATTCCACTTATAAGTGAGATCATAGAGTAGTTGTCTTTCTTTGTCTGATTACACTTAGCATAATGCCCTCAAGGTCCATCCATGTTGTTGCAAATGGAAGGATTTCCTTTTTTATGGATGAATAATATTGTATTTATAATAATACATGAATAAATAAATGAATAATATTTCTTTATATATATCTCACATTTGCTTTATCCTTTCATCACTTGATGGACACTTAGGTCATTTCCATATCGTGGCTATTATAAACAATGCTGTAATGAACATGAGGGTGCATATATCTTTTCAAGTTAGTGTTTCAGATTTCTTTGAATAAATACCCAGAAAAGGAATTACTGGATCATATGGTAGTTGTATTTTTAATTTTTTGAGGGACCTTCAGACTGTTTTCCATAATGGCGGCACCAATTTCTACTCCCACCAGAAGGCACAAAATTTCCCTTTTCTCCACATCCTCACCAACATGTGTTATTTTTTTCTCTTTTTGATAGTAGCCATTCTAACAGGTGTGATCACCCCTCTGCTCATCAGAATCTTCTGGAGAGCTCTTTGAAAATACTGATGCCCAGGCCCACCTCCAGAGATTCTCATTAGTTGGTCTAGAGTTTGACAGTTTTTGAAAACTCTCCAAGTGATGCCAGTGTGCAGCCTAGGTTGAGAATCACTTATTTAAGCCAGCTATGATCAGTCTACTTCTTTCTTTGGTGATTGGTTTAGGAATGAGCGCATGATGCAATTTTCGGTCTTATAAGGAACAATCTGATTGGGGGTGGGGTGTTTGGGATAGTTTTCTTCACTCTTAGAAAGGAACAGAAAATAAGGATATGCCTTTAACTTCTCTTCTAGGTTTTGGGTGTCACCCTGGGGGGTATGAGGGATGTGACATCTGGAGCTGCTGCAGCCACCTTGTAGCCAAGAAGGAAGCTACCACAAGTAAGGTATAGCAGAATGGAAAGAAGGAAAGAATTCTAAGTCTTTAATGGTTTTTTTTAAGCTGCTAAATTAACTGACTCTGTAGCATCCTACCTCAGAACTTATTTGAGCATGCGAGTAAAAGACATTTTGTTTAGTTGAACCCTAATCATCTTAACTGATACACTGATAGTTACGAAAAAAGTAGGCACACATATCTTAAATTGGGTTCTTCAAACCATGTCCTTGGAACCTGCGAGATCCCATGGAGTTTTGCTAGTATTCTACAGGGACATTTTGTAAGTAGGATTTTGTATGGATGTGTATATGTTTACATGGTAAAATGTGTGAGAATATAATTTCAGAACATTATTTCTTTCACTTTACTCTTCAGACTAAAGCAGTTCGTTTGTTTGTAAATATCAAACAAGGACTGGGGCAGAGATAACCAACAAGTGGGAAATTTCTTATTTGACCTGAGTGAAATTAAACCTAAAAAGGAAAGAGTTTTTTCTTACAATTCATACAAACTTAATTCCCAAACTGTCCTATTATGTACAATTGTTATATTTTTTTTACTACCAGTATCTTCTGTGTGATTATTAGTGACATAAACTTTACTATCACTTGCCTTGAACATATAAGTCATTAAGGTTTTACTATCAAGTCAAAGTTTTTTGACTGTTTCTTAAGAACTGTTTAGCTTTAGTGGTCGAAATGCTCGAAAACTGTACTGAAATCGGTTTTTCTTTTAAAGAGGTGCTTCTGAGGCCTTTTTTGCATTTTAGCTTTTGTTATCATTTCATCATTAGTGTACGCATTACCACTTGATGTACTGTGAAACCCCTTTAACTCTTTTCCTTTGTATCTTATTCTTTGCACACTTGAAACATTAATGCAATAGTTATGCATTTAATGCACAGGATTCTGAGTCATACTCAGATTTATGAACTCTACTTTGAATATCATATATTAGTGCTAAAATATTAACACGCTAGCACACTATGCCTGATAAAACAACTTGTATCCCTAGTTGCTTGGAGGAACTTGAGTCTACCATTCTTGTTAGTACCACATGTGTCTTGCTATGTGAATTATATGCATGTGTACCCTCACTTGTGTGGATATATATATATATATATATATATATATATATATATATATATAAGGGAGTTATTACTTTTGGTCTGATCACTATCTATTACAATATGAAACTTAAAAATTCAAACCCCAAAGGCAGGCAGTGCAGCACTTAAGGTTAACTTAGGTGGATTTCCAAACACTTTTTCCATTACCAGATGACCTAATATCTAGCTGAATAGAAAACAGATTTATTCTGTAGAAAATATTCATGTGTCCTTACCTAAGTACTAATAGTTCTGTTATTCAACTTTTTCTGTGTACCAAGAAACCAATGAAATTTATAAACATTTTTACCAACTATAATCAGAAATGTGGGGTGAGAGCCACAGATATGTGTCCTTAGAGCCAGATGCAGAGTGACAGGCATGAAGTAATCACCTTCAAAGTCACAGTGTAATTTGGTGGAGGATTAAAGTGCCAGGACTATATGCGATCCACTTTTCGTTACGAGGGTTTTGTCGTTTCTACAATGATTCTCAAATGTCAGTCCTCATTCTCATGCTGTGACCATTCTTTCCCAAAGCCATATGATCCGTTTAAATACAATACATATATCCCTCTAAAAATCGCTACTGTCACAGGTAAGGCAATGCTCAATTTACAGTGTTTTGGAATGTTGGTGGGTTTTCTGAGTAGCATGGGATAAAGGAAAGAGATCGAGACTGGAATTGGAAGAATGGGATTCTAGTGTCAGTTTCGCCACAAGCTACCTGTAACATCCTTGGGCAAGTTGCTTCGTGTCTCCAGGTCATATTTCCCGACTTGTAAAGCAAGAGTGTGGCTCCGATTATCTGAGGCCCCTTCCAGCTCTAAAAGCCCCTGGAGTCAGATTCATGTATCTGTCAGATGAGTTCCAAAACAACACAGCCTGGAAACAATGCTTCTAAAAATGAAACATACAACTAAGAAACCTCAAGTCACAGCACTAGAAGACATTGTCCAATGCATTTCACCACCTTCAGATGGACTCTAGGTAAGTAAACAATTTGGTATGTAAGAGACTCAATCCTATTTGAGTCATCATTATTAAGCAAAACCTTTTCATCTCTTTGTATTTCACTCTATATCCTAACATAAAATCTGGGTAACTTTCGTCTGACATGGAGATGATATGCCACTTAATCACATTATTGTCTTCATTGAAGACAGCTATATAAACGCAGGCCAATAATGGTGTAGGGATATCATTAAAGTTATGACTTTTCCTTAAGGGAACTGATTCATACAAGCCTATGAGTGGATTTTTTTTTTTGAATTTTTGAATTTTTTTTTTCTACTATGAGTGGATTCTATATGATAATCTTTACAGGCAAGTCTGCTCTTGTATTTTTTTAAAAAGAGGATTAGTCTTACAATGCTATTTGTTGTCTACAAAATCCTCTAAGCACGTAAGAATATTGCATTTGGATATTTACATGCACAAAAGTCAGGTAAACAATACATTTACTTTAGCCATGGATACCTGGGCCAGGAAGACCACAGGAAGCTGACCCCACCTTCCTTTTGTCTTTCCACACTGCAATGGTAAAAACCAATACATTTACAATTTATCCTATTTTCCAATGTCTCCAGATTAGCTTATGGCAATGCTTAAGAATCCTCAGGGCTTCCCTGGTGGCGCAGTGGTTGAGAGTCCACCTGCCGATGCAGGGGACACGGGTTCATGCCCCGGTCCGGGAGGATCCCGCATGCCACGGAGTGGCTGGGCCCCTGAGCCATGGCCGCTGAGCCTGGCCACAGCAGTGAGAGGCCCGCGTACCGAAAAAAAAAAAAAAAGAAGACGTATTGGGAGACCTGTGATTTACAACTTGGATAGGGATGTCCCAAAGGATAAGGTGACTCCAAAGCCCCTCAGCTCAAGAAAATATTCCAGGCAGAGAAATCAACAAGTGCAAAGGCCCTGAGGCAGAAACAAGACTGGCTGATGTGGTTGGAGTACTTGAGCAAAGGAAAGAGGGAAAACAGATCAGCCCAGAGAGAAATTGAGAAATGGTAGGGGCAGGGGGGGGCAGAGGTATACAGAGTGAAGGACCTCGTGAGCCATTATCAAGACTTGCTTTTCCTCTGAGGTAGAGGAGAGCCACTGGAGGCGTTTGAACCCCAAAATGACATGATCTGACTCACGTTTTTTTGTTGTTTTTTTGGTTTTTTGGGTTTTTTTGTGGTACGCGGACTTCTCACTGCTGTGGCCTCTCCCGTTGTGGAGCACAGGCTCCGGACGTGCAGGCTCAGCGGCCATGGCTCGCGGGCCCAGCCGCTCCGCGGCATGTGGGATCCTCCCGGACCAGGGCACGAACCCGTGTTCCTTGCATCGGCAGACGGACTCAACCACTGCGCCACCAGGGAAGCCCTGACTCACGTTTTAACAGGGATGCCTTGGCTGCTGTGTCACGGTGGGCGCTCAAGTGTGGAGGCAAGAAAACCAGTTTGGAGGCTACAACAATTAGCAGGAGGCTGGTTGACATCACCTGGGACTGCTTACAGGTAAACAGGGAAGAGGCCCAAGACTTAAGCCCTTGGGTCCTCCAATGTTCAGCGTCGAGGAAATCCAGGGACACGAACAAAGCACAGCTGAAAAAGGAACAACAAAAGAAGTAGGAGGAAAACCATTGAGTATGGACTCTGGAAGCCACACTTCCAGAAGAGGGAGTGAACAGCTGAGTCAAACACGGCTGATAGGTTGAGCTCAGTGAAGACAGAAAGTAGACACATGACTGCAGCCACGTTGAGGTCACCGTGGTGGAACCAGCAGGGACATTGAGATTAGGGAGCCCTACAGTTTTAGCCAGATTCACCACATGAAAAGCCTGGATTCTCTTAAGCAATCTACATCTCACTTTGACCTTCAGGGCTCTCCTTGGTAAACCAGGTATAATAATTCCTACCTCCGGTGGTGAGAACTTAAAGAGATAATGTTAGGGAAGCCTGTATGAGTCATCTCAGGCTGTCATACAAAATACCACAGGCTGGGCAGCTTAAATAACACAGATTTACTTTCTCACAGTTCTGGAGTCTAGAAATCCAAGATCAAGGTGCCGTCAGGGTTGATGTCTGGTGACAGCTCTCTTCCTGGCTTATAGACTCCTGCTTTCTTGCTGTGTCCTCACGTGGCCTTTCCTCCGTGTGCCTACGGAGAGAGAGACCTCTGGTGTCTCGTCCTCTCCTTACAGGAACACCAGTCCTAGTAGGTTAGCCGCCTTCCCTATGCCCCACCCCCTGCCATGATTTAACCTTAATTATCTCCCTAAAGACCCTGTCTCCAAAGGAAGTCACCCTGAGCATAAGGACTTCAACATGTGAACGGGGTGGAGGGCACAATTCAGTCCATGACAAATCCCTTAGCCCTTGTTAGCACTCAGAAATGTTAATTAAGTCCGCAATTACTATATGATTGTTGCTTATGTAATTACCTCTTGAAGGTTTTTTAGTTTTACGATTTAGAGCATAATATAAACACACATTCAATTCTTCTTTTAATTGAAGTATAGTTGATTTACAAAATTATATTTGCTTCAGATGTACAACATAGTGATTCAGTGTTTTTATAGGTTCTACTCCATTTAAAGTTATGACAAAATAATGGCTGTGTTTCCCTGTGCTGTACAATATATCCTTGTTGCTCATTTATTTTATGCATAGTACTTTGTATCTCTTAATCCCCTACCCCACCTCCGCCTTCCCTCACCCCACTGGTAACCACCCGTAGAACTAGTTTGTTCTCTATATCTGTGAGTCTGTTTCTGTTTTGTTATATGCATTTGTTTGTTTTATTTTTCAGATTCCACATATAAGTGATAACATGGAGTAGTTGTCTTTGTGTGACTTATTTCACTAAACGTAACACACTCTAGGTCCATCCACGTTGTTGCAAATGGAAGAATTTCATTCTTTTTTATGGCTGAGTATACACATTCAGTTTGAGTTTAGAAAATTAAAAATATATCTAACTTGCTCAACAAATTTTAATTAACATCTTGAAAAGGAACGTTCATTTTCAGGAAAAAGTTTGCCAATACTGCCATCTACTGGAATTTTGTTCAAAGCTCTTTTGTGCTATCCTTTGTCAATTCTTACTTGCAGCCATGCTTGTTTTTCTCTTTTTGATGAGTATAAAAGCGGATGCCTTTGTTCTCAATTTAGCCTCACTAAAAGTATTCTAAGAAATACACATCTGGGCTTCCCTGGTGGCGCAGTGGTTAAGAATCTGCCTGCCAATTCAGGGGACACGGGTTCAAGCCCTGATCTGGGAAGATCCCACATGCTGAGGAGCAACTCAACCCGAGTACCACAACTACTGAGCCTGCGCTCTACAGCCTGCAAGCCACAACTACTGAGCCCACGTGCCACAACTACTGAGCCTGCACTCTAGAGCCCGCAAGCCACAACTACTGAAGCCCATGCGCCTAGAGCCCGTGCTCCACACCAAGAGAAGCCACCGCAGTGAGAAGCCCGCGCACCTCAACGAAGAGTAGCCCCCACTTGCCGCAACTAGAGAAAGCCCACGTGCAGCAATGAAGACCCAACACAGCCAAAAATAAATAAATAAAATAAATTTTTTAAAAAAAGAAATACACATCTGTTAGGAATTGTCTTTTGCTGCAAGAGTCAGTAACCTCATAAGAGCAGCTTAAGCTCTTTCTCTTGCCAATTAAAAAAAAAAATCCAGAAAGAGGCAGGTCATGGCTTTGCAGGGGACCCCATGAACTTCAGGACACAGCTTCCTTTATCTTGTTCTGTCATCGCAGTGGGCTGTTTCATGGTCCAGGAAGGCTGCTCAAGCTCCATTCTGTAGGAAGGAAGGAGACTTTTGAGAAGTGTAACGTGCACTTGGGCTTCCATTCCAGTCTCTACAACTTAGTTACAAAGCAAATATAATTAGGTAAAAGAAAGCCTAAGAGGGACTTCTCTGGTGGTCCAGTGGGTGAGACTCCGTGCTCCTAATGCAAGAGACCCAGGTTTGATCCCTGGTCTAGGAACTAGATCCCACATGCATGCAAACTCCCGCATGCCACAACAAAGATCCTGCATGCCACACCTAAGGCCTGGTGCAGTCTAAATTAATTAATTAACTATTTTTTTAAAAAAGAAAGAAAGCCAGATAAGTGCAGTTTTCTGGCTGGACAACAATGAGCCCCCAATAAATTTGGAGTGCTGTTACAAGAGCAGTGCAGCAATGGCCGTCGGGATAGGCAGCTTGCAGCTCTGCCATAATATGCTTATATTTATGTGGTGAGGAGGGGGCATAAGCAATATGTATATGTGTTTGTTTGGAAAATCTTGGCATATCTAGAAATACACAAGTGCCTAGTAGCAATATTGTCTTTGCAAAGAGCTGGATGACCCACAGAAAAGTGAGGAACAGATGCCATTTTTGCAAGTTACCATTTTGTATCTTTTGAACTTCGTAGTATGTCCGTGTATTTTCTATGGAAAATTTTTAATGCAAAAGTTATTAGCTAACACTACGGTAGTAATCGTATTACAATACAGTATATAAAATCTCAAACCAACACACTGGACGCCTGAAACGGACACAATGTTATATGTCAATAATATTTCAAAAAGCAAACATTTGAATCTGAGATGATACACCTTAACCTGCTTTGTTAGCTAGAAGTTCCTAGAGGAAATAAAGTAGAGAGGAGAGGAGAAGTCCCTGTAGTGAAGAAAAGACCTGGAGAAATGTGAGTTGTGTTTTCATTATGACCACTGGGAAGCAGGGAGTTGGAGTTCTGGTTTCAAGCTGACCCACAGGCCCTTCCCATGACTGCAAGCCTCCAGCACATGCTTCTCAGCAGAGATAAGATTTGAGGAGAGTTTGCAAGAATGAAGAAAAAAGAAAAACTCTGCGAGATAAAATGAAATATTTATTCTTCAGCATTGGTAACTTTTCCTTTATTATGTGCCTGCCCTCTGACACAGATACCAATATATTCACACATGAAAAATACACATTCAAATATTGGAGTCAGACAACCTGGACAAAATGCACAAATCAGCTGAGCACATCAGAACGCTTAAATTTTCTTTCCTCCAAAAGGAAGATTTAGGGAGCTTCAGAGGTTTGTCCTGTGTATCAGCTCAGTAAGAGGAAGGTCTTCAACCAAGGGTGACCCCGTGGATGAGTGGGTCACATGAGTGAGTGACAGCCAGCCTATGGACTGTGCCTGGACTGGCCCCCAATCTGCTTGCTGATGCCTGAAATTCCTTACCAGGAGATAAACCCTCTCATTCCGCAATTTAGAGATAAACCTTAAAATCTGAGGGTAAGACCGTGAAAACGGGGCTGAAATGGCGTGTGTAGAATACCAGAGAGGCTGACGGGACGTAGTCAGCATCCTGCTGTCGCCACTGAGAGAGAAAGGGAGCTGGGAGTGTGGACAGCGCAGCGTAGAGCATTCTCACAGCGCCAGGCCCTGAGATACAAAGATACTCTCTCTTTTTTTTTTAATTAGTTTCTGCTTTATAACAAAGTGAATCAGTCATACATATACATCTGTTCCCACATCCCTTCCCTCATGCATCTCCCTCCCTCCCACCCTCCCCATCCCACCCCTCCAGGCGGTCACAAAGCACCGAGCTGATCTCCCTGTGCTCTGCGGCTGCTTCCCACTAGCTATCTACCTTACGTTTGGTAGTGTATATATGTCCATGCCTCTCTTTCGCTTTGCCACAGCTTACCCTTCCCCCTCCCCATATCCTCAAGTCCATTCTCAAGTAGGTCTGTGTCTTTATTCCCATTTTACCCCTAGGTTTTTCATGACATTTTTTTTAATTCCATATATATGTGTTAGCATACGGTATTTGTCTTTCTCTTTCTGACTTACTTCACTCTGTATGACAGACTCTAGGTCTATCCACCTCATTACAGATACTCTCTTTTAAGGAGAAAACTTCCGTGGCCCAGGGCCAAGAGGCGTACAAGAGGAAAGGTGGCCATGCTAAGGAGAAATAGAACTGCAATCCATTCCCAGAGGAATATCCGTTCCCACTGGGGTACAAGTTTAAGAATGTAAGCCCCCATCATTTGGTGGGAGAACGTGTCTATGCCACGTTTGTATCACCACCAAAATCTTTACATTCACGCTGGGGAGCATCTAGAAGAAAAACTGTGTGTTATCCCCCAGAGGATGAAGTAAACAAGCATTACATTCCCCTAAATGCATTACTTCACAAAAACTTGAAGGCCTATTATTTTGGTAGGTTTCTATATAAGTAACATGAAGACTGTCCTACAGTTAAAGCTCTTTAATTGTTCAGCATCTTGAGCACTTAAGGTTGTGTTCTTTCCTGGTTTTGCAATAGCTTAGGCTTGTTTCTGTAATAACAGGAGAGAATTCTACTGTATAAGAGGTCTTGGGGAACTAGGATGACACCCTTTACTAAGGTGAGAGCTGTACCCATGGATAGAAAATCAAGGCAAGATAGTCCTCCTCCCCAGAAGTCTCAGTTTTTTCTTTATTTTAACTGACTTCTGGTCCAAATTTGACAACCACAAGTCAAACTACACTGTCAGGAACTCCTCTCTTTCTTTCTTGCTTTCCCTCCTTCCCTTCTTTTCTTTCTTTCTTTCTCGCCTTCTTGACAAATAAAGGAACTTGTTAAGTTCAAAACTTATTTATTAGCATTGACCTTATGTCAGGCACTTGTGATACATCAGGAAACAAGACAGACTCAGCCCTTTCTTCTCTAACCTCACACTCAATCAAGGCCTTGTATTTTCCCTCCAACGTTTTACTAATAGTAAACTCAAATAATCAGGAATGGTGGAAAAATGGAGCACAAACATCCAAATACCTCTCGTCTGGATTTAACAATGTTATTATTTTACCACTTTTGCTTATCTCTCGATAGATAGACAGATAATAAAGATAGATACATAGATGATAGATGATATGAGAGAGAGAAGGTAGGTACACTTTTTTCCCTAAGCTGTTTGAAAGTAAACTGAAGACACCATGATACATCATCCCAATATACTTCCGAATGCATCTCCTGAAATAAATACATAAAGGTTAGATTTTGAGAAGAGAAAAAGTGATTTTTTTTTTTTTTTTTTTTTTAACTAGACTGGGTCATTGAGAGACACTGACTGTATTCTGGGCATAGAATTACAAGGGGAAGAGAGGTTGGAGTTCAGGAAGCCATGGAGCCTGCAGTTTTGACCTGGACTTGGATTTTATAACTGCCCAAGAAAATGGCAGTCATATTGCTAAAGCCCAGGAGTAACATTTAGCTCATTTCTGGGGAAAGCATGTTCAGGCTTGAGAGTGTCTTGTCAAGCCAGATTTGGGGAGTAAAATAAATACATCTAACTAGCTGTAGCTCTGTAGCTTATACTCCCTGCCTGTCCCCGCCCACCACCCTTTAAATTCTGACATTGAATCAAGAATAATTTTGCACAGTTGGCTGATCATGTGCTGTATTTTGCACCCATTTGAGTATCTAATGTACTGTATTGGGACACTGTCACAATATTAAAAAACCTTCTTTGCTCCTTTCCCTCTCCTCGCCTTTATATCTTGGTTCACAAGAGGGATTAGCAATAAATTTACGAGCACTCTGTTTGATGTAGGTTCTTATCAGAGCATTGATTTCATACAAATTATAATTCCTCAGTTCAATACGCTGCTTTTCAGTGCAGTTTGACTGTCATTATAATATCTACTTGATGAAATATTGCCAATATTTCTGTTTAGTACAGAAATATTTTGGGCTGTACAGTATTATGATTTCAAAATCGGTTCTAGATTTAGTCCAACATTTTTTAGAATGCATGTTTCTGTATAAAAAGTGGTTCAGAAGAAATAATATTTTGAGATAAAAAATATCTTCTACCATTGTAAAGCAATTATATTCCAATAAAGATGTTAAAAAAAACAAATAAATAAAAATGACAAAACTCCACCAAAATATTTAGCTCTTCCCCTTAAAAAAAAAAAAATATATATATATATATATATCTTCTGGTTACTCTAATACAGATTTTAGTCACATTTATATTCCTTACTGTTCAGTGTATATATCCACCACATTAGAAACTCAAAGAACAAATAAAATTGTTATATTTACTGCCACAATAAGCAATATGAAATATTAAAAATAATATGTATCCATAAAAATGAGCAAAGATGGTATGGCAATATAAAATTAAAAAGGACATTCTAACTGGGCTGTATGGGAAGAGCCTGACTGATTTCTTTCAAGAAATGCATTTTCATCAAAACTCATACATAGGGCTTCCCTGGTGGCGCAGTGGTTGAGAGTCTGCCTGCCGATGCAGGGGACACGGGTTCGTGCCCCGGTCCGGGAAGATCCCACATGCCGCGGAGTGGCTGGGCCCGTAAGCCATGGCCGCTGAGCCTGAGCGTCCGGAGCCTGTGCTCCGCAACAGGAGAGGCCACAGCAGTGAGAGGCCCGCGTACTACAAAAAAGAAAGAAGAAAAAAAAAAACTCATACATATTCAGCAAAACAAATAGCATGTAAATGAATCAATGAACTGCCATGAAACTAAAACATCTATTTCCTCACATCTGTTTATGGGAATTATGTAGAATACTTAATACAATGTGTTTTCACTGCAATCCTATTTTTGTTTCCCATCCAGTGAATTTTCATTTAAACCAATATGTTTACCTGAGACCCGCATGTGTGTGTTTATTGGAACCAAAATGCAGTTACAGATTCAGGCAACATGTCACAGGCCAAACCAATGCATTTTGTTGCAACTCAGCCAATTTTCCACGACATGTATTCTGATTCCCTAGGGATATAAAGTCTCCTATAATTGTAAATGCACGTGATTGTGAGGGAAGGCAGGAGAAACTGATGTCCTGGATTGTCAGGAAATACAAGAACTGTGGCTTTCTTAAAACCTTGTTACCGAAAGTATGCTCTGGGGAGCAGCAGCACTGACATCCTGGGAAGCTTGTGCTAAAGGCAGAATCTCAGGCCCCACTGCGACCTATTGATTCAGAATCTGGATCTTAATGAGATCCGCAGGTATTTTGTTTGAATGGTAAGATTTGAGAAGCACTGTTTTAAAACAAACTCCTAAATGTCCATAGTTATCTCTGGGGTGATACTCAAAGTTTTCTGAGGCAAACACTTCTTCCAGTGGATGGACAGCTTTATGAAACAGAGGTTGAAACCAGCTTACTTTATATGCACCCCCTTTTTCTTTTCTTTTTCTTTTTATTGCACACGTGATACATGATACATTTTCTTTGTCAAAAGTCAGGCAATCCATAAATCTACAAAGCACTTTCTTCTTTTACCAGAGTTAACCTCCATCACTACTTTCACTTCTACGTTTAGTTTCTCTTCTATGAATTGATGTACCTCTATGCGTTTAAATACGTTTTATAAACACAAATGGGATATGTATGTTATACAGTACACATATCTTTTCCTTTAGCTACATGTTTCTAATATCTGTCCCTGTCCATGTATTTTGGACAGCCTCAATACTATGGAGAGTATAGATACACGATCATAGTATAGATACAGGATCCATAGTATAGATACAGGATCATTTGCACAGCCAGTTCTTTATTTATGGCCATTTAGGTTGTTTCCATTTTTGTTTCTATTACAAACAGTGCCACGTAAACATCGCCTGAGCATCTATTTCTGTGGTGATGTTGGAGAATTTCTTTAGATTAGATTCCTAGAAATTGAATTTTAGGGCCAAGAAAAACAGATAGAAAGAGCCTAAAATCCTATGGTAATATATTGGTTCTTAGTAGTAATCACATGTATGCAAATTAAACAGTAGAACCCCTCACCCTTTCCAGGCTGGCAAAAATTTAAAAGACTGATACATTTTTTGTAAAAGTACAAGTTGGTGAAGACTTTGAGGAAGGAAGTTTAGCAATATCCAATCAAAAGTTTCGATGTTGATAAAGTCATGGGCAGTCTGCATCCAGGGCTGGTGGGCTGGGCTTCAGATGGGAGGACTTGTAGCCTCAGGAGGCCCAAGTGTTCTGTCTTATTTCTCTTAAACAAACCTCTTTCATGCCGTGCATGGGTTCCCTCCCTTCCTGCAGGCCAGCCCCAGGAGGGATCAGAAGAATTCACTTTGGTGCAGCTGACCCCGTGGAACCCACACTTCCTCCTCCAGGGTTCCCTCAACACCAGGGCTGGCCTATCCCATTTCTCTTGCCCATTGGAGTAGCTTTATTCTGGTCATTCTGTTGCCCTTAGAACTTAAGTCTTAATTGGGGCTTTCCTGGGCCCTCTTGCCAGAGATCCTGAAGTTGACTCTTAAGAAACAGAGGCTGAGTGCCTGGCCCCTCCCCTCCCAAAAGGAGACCTCCCTGGTCTCCTTTTGTGCATGGCCCATCTCCCCTCCAGGACCTGGTCCCATATGCCAAGCACTGAGACAGTTTTTGGTCATCTGTTCTCGAGGACAGTATGTGCCTACACTGCCTATATTTGTGTAAGTAACAGAGAAGTTCATTCAAGCAACCTTTCACCAGGCAAAAGAGATCAGTTTAAAAAAAATAAATAAATACTGCACCTTACTGTGCCAAAATTCATGGGAAATGCCAGGAGGACACCCTCACACCGTGGGCGAATCCTGGGCGTGGGTGTCCTCAGTGGCAAGGCCAGCCACATTTCAAGGCATATTTTCTCTCAAAACCAAGGTTAAGCACAAGTCAAGTGGTGCAATACCTCCCATGTTCCTTGCATCACATCTCTGGGAACGTATACACTTTGCTGTTATGTTGCTCTTCCTATCTTTTTACAACAAGGCATTTGCTCTGAGGGGCGGAGTGGGTGTGGAAGGGGCTCTCCTGAATTGGGAGCAGCCCTGGATCAGTTTCCCTGCTGCAGGTGGTTTCGGTGCCCTTTCAGGCCCTTACGAGGGGTGGCAGCGCAGGCTGGGTCCTTGGGGGATGGAGAGTCAACCGTGGACATGGGCTCCTTCCAAGAAGATGACTGAGTGAAGCCAGGCATGAGAGCAGTTTCAGAAAGCTGCTTCACCTGTAATTTTCACTGTTTAGAGAGGCTTGTCCATGTGATTCATGGCACGTTATTATGAAATAGACTCACGTGCTTCAGAAATGCCCTCATAACCTGCTCGGCTAACGCTGTCAGTGATCTCTGGGCTCGTTTGCAACTGGGGATTATAAACAGAGTCCAAAATTCTAGGCCAAGGCAAGCATTTGGAGGAGAAAAGATGCCAATTCTAGCATAAGAGGTTAAGATAAAATGTCTCTGCTGGGGGTGCTGAAAGGACAGAGATAGTAGGTCACAGGCAGGGGTTAGGCGTGAAGAGTGGAGACCAAGACCTAGCTCATCAGCCTCTTTCCTTCAGGATTTTGGTCTAGGTGACATCAGATGAAAACAAATCCTAAAAGCCAAAGAAAAGTCACCATCCAGTGGGTTGTTTGCCGCTTGCTGTTCATGTTCTGCCTTTTCCTTGGTGGTGACTTGTATCCTGTCTTTGCTGCTTGCTGCCTTTTCTCTAACCTTTGCAGAGTCAGGAATTTAAAAGTAAAAATGTCAGGAATTCCCTGGCAGTCCAGTGGTTAAGACTCTGCACTCTCACTGCCGAGGGCCCAGGTTCGATCCCTGGTTGGGAAACTAAAATCCCACAAGCCACGCGGTGTGGCCCCCCGCAAAAACAATGTCTATGACTTTCATATACAACTGCCCTTGTGTTAGAAAGATTTCTAAAAACACTGATTTTGGGCACTGTCAAATCTGAATTGCTGTATATTTTAATTTATTTTTTTAAAGTTCTTCTCCGCATTTTCCTTAAGTTATAGGCAGCGAACTAGGTACTATCAAGATGACTATGGCTGATGGTTCTTAACTCTTTTTGTGAAATGAACTAACTTTAGAACTTTGGCTGGGTCTTGGGTGCCACTGGGGGATATGATCCCCAAGGAGCCCATGTTTTCCCCACTCTCCTGAAGAGAGTTTAGAAGCCTTATGTTATTATTTATCTTGGGAAAGGACCAATGTCTGGGCCAGAGTAAGCTCCAGGAAACCTGATTTCACCTCCTTCCACCTCCTTCCTTTGGCCCTCCCAGCAAAGATATCCCAGCAATTGAACTAGCTTTCATAAAATAGGACATTTGGTCACCTGCGTGCATGACTTCCTTAGACATATTCACGTCCACATCTATTGCCAAGGGTAAGGTAGGTCAAAGTTGCTATTGATTTTTTTTTTTTTTTTTTTTTTTGCGGTACGCGGACCTCTCACTGCTGTGGCCTCTCCCATTGCGGAGCACAGGCTCCGGACGCGCAGGCTCAGTGGCCATGGCTCACGGGCCCAGCCGCTCCGCGGCATGTGGGATCTTCCCGGACCGGGGCACGAACCCGCATCCCCTGCATCGGCAGGCGGACTCTCAACCACTGCGCCACCAGGGAAGCCCCGCTATTGATTTTTAATCATGTGATGCTCTTAGTTTTCTTCAACAATTGAGTTTATAGTGTGTTGTTTGGTTGACCCTACAGTGTGTAGCAAGACATCTTTGCATATTTTTGATTTATCCTTTCCAATAACTAGACTAGAAGACAAGTTGTATACATCGCTGCTTAAATAGGAATAATCCATGCCCCATTGTTAAAACAAGTGTATGTTAATTTTTCCAAATTGTGATAAGACAAAGACACTTTGTGGCTGATGTGCTACTTATACACGTGTTATTAATTTTCAACATGATATCAAACTGAGTACAATAAAGTTATTTTAAAGTTTATTGGGCATTGTTTTAAACTCTAATATAAACCAAATTTGTAGGTTCACTGTGTTCTTCTGTAAATCTTTGTCATCCAAAGTACTTTTCCACCAAAAGATGGGGTGATTAGCCAAGTTGAGGTGAAAAGTATTTTGGCCGGTTAAGTGAATTGAGGTACAAAGATTTGAGAGCCATTGAGTATAGAGCACCCCTACTGGGTAACCTTTCAGGCCGGACCACCTCTTAGGCAACTGAGGTGTAGATTGGAGGGGTCTGTCCAGGAGATGAGGCCGTAATAGCAGAGTCACCCAATAGCATGTAGAATTGCCTAGAGCTGTGAGTATGGCAGACACTCAGAGCTTAAAAGACACATCTTCAGGACAATAATTCTACTTGTCCAACAAACAGGCATTTCTTGAGCATTCTTGGGTATTGCTTATAATATTTATATATCGTGTTTATAAGTGAAACAATATATGCGAACTAGGTTTCTTCTAATGTAATTAATAAGCAGTGCACTGTATTCTGCTCCAAATCTTTGTTATTCTAGATATGATTGAGGTACCCCATACCGTCAAGAAGCTCATAATCTACTGGGGGAGTAGGCTTATAACCATCCAACTCTAATAAGGACATATTAGCAAGAACAATCATAAAAATGAAATAGAGACGCAGGTCAAGAGCAGGAACTCTGGAGCTAGACCACCTGCACCCAAATCTTGGTTCTGACACTTTCCAGCGTTCAGCTACTTACTAGCTGTGTGACCTTGGGCAAGATACCTAACCACTCTGTGCTCATTTTCTCATCTATAGAACAAGGATTTTATCAGGATTAATATTTGTAAAGCACTTAAGAAAACACTTGCGTTTATTTGTTGTAAAATACAGTTTCCTAAAAAAAAGTTCAGGTTAAAAGAATATATGGGACAAAGACTAGCAGGAGATGGTCAGATTTCCATTTGAATTTATCCCTCCCCTTTGACGTGAGCCTGGAGCACGTACCATTCTTGTGGTGTAGACAAACCATGTGCAGAAACCATGCGGGATATTATAGCTACTCCATGTTCTGTGTCAGGGGGCAAATTTCTACTTTAATAGAGGCAGGTTAGAGAAGTTAAAAAAGCCTGGATCTTGGAGTCCAATTCCTGGCCTAGAGGTTGTTTAAGATGAACTTAGTTAAACTTTCTGAGCCTCATTCCTTATTAATGAACAGAAATAATTTTATCCTTACTTTAAACATTGTGAGGAGAAAGCCATGAAATAAAGTGTTCAAAGGCAGTAGCTATTATTAATACTATCATGTGTTATAGCAAGCAGGCTATGAGGTGTTTCACAAATGTATCCTAAGCCTAAACTAGAACCAGTTAATTCTCTTCACCTCGTGTTTGTTCTCTGTAGCGTTTACTACTAGCTAGCATGTTCCGTATTCATCGTTTGTTAGTTTATCATGTGTCTCCCTCACTGGAATGCAGGCTCCTTGAAGGTAGCAGTATTGCATATAGTAGGCCCTTAATATATATTTGTTCAATTAAATAATGGATACTAAAAGCTCTCAGGTATTGAGTGCCTACTATGGGCCAAGTCTTTCACCAGGTGTTTTACATATACATTTATATTGTGTCTTTTAATATTTATATTAACCCTAAATGATGGTTACTATTATCACCATCTTGCAAAAGCAAGAACTGAGAGTGAAATCAAGAAATTTGCCCCAAATCACACTGCTAGCAAGTAACAGATCAACATTCAATCCCAAGTCTCAATTTACATTTCAATTCCCAAGTCTCAATTATGTTCAATCCTAAGTCTCAAATGATTCACTTGCTGTATTAGTTGCCTAGGGCTGCTGTAACAAATGACCACAAACTTGGTGGCTTAACACGACGATTTATTCTCCTGAAGTTCTGGAGACCAGAAGTCTGAAATCAGTGTCACTGGGCCGAAATCAAGGTGTCAGCATGGTCCTTTGAGGCTCTGGGGGAGAATCTATCCCTTGTGTCCTCCACTGTCTGGTGGCTGCCCTCATGCTTTGGCCCATTGCTCCATCACTCCAATCTCTGCCTCTGAGGTCAGTTTGCCTCTTCCTCGTCTGTCTTTTAAATTTTCCACCTTGTAAAGACATTGTCATTGTATTTTAGGGTCTATCTGTTTAATTCAGGATAATCTCTTCATCTCAAAATCCTTAGTTACATCTGCAAAGTCCTTTTTTGCTATATGAGTACACATTCACAGGTTCCAGTGGTTGGGACATAGATATCTTTTGAGGGGCTATTAGGAAGCCAACCATTTACATACAGTTAAGAAAATAATTCGTGGACTTCCCTGGTGGTCCAGTGGTTGAGACTCCACACTTCCAGTGCAGGGGGCGCGAGTTCGATCCCTGATCAGTGAACTAGGGATCCCACATGATGCATGGTGCAACCAAAAAAGTGTTAAAAAAAAATTTTTTTTTAATTAAGAAAAGAATTTGTGCTGAGGTCCCCAGGCCCAAGACAATGATTGCTACCCAGGACAGTAATGCCAATTACAGCACTCAGGCAACGTCTGGGTTTTGGGGTAACACCTTTAGCAAAGAGCCCAAGGGGTGAGGAGAGTATTTACAAGATGCAATCATTTTTTCCCCTGAGTCTAGGGAATGTGGGCTGGGCCCAGGACAGGAAAAACTGGATGGGTCAGATGCCAGGAAGGTAAAAAGATAAATGTTCATTTGCCAGATAGTCAGTGATTTATGTCTGTTGATTCCCTGAAAAGAGAAGGAAGAGAGGGAATAGAAGGGAAGGATATTTCATTAATATTAAAAGAGCCTGAGTATTTACTTTAAACAAGTAGTCAAACTTAGTATCACCAGTAGCAGGAACACTTAATATTATGTGCTTTCAGATGTGATGCAATAGATACTTGACATTATCTATGCAGTACTCTTAACAAAGAAAAAAAAGTTAAATCATGTAGAAACCATTAGACAAATCCAGAATGTGGGATATTTCACAAAACAACTGTCCTTGACTTTTCAAAATATTTCCATACAAGAAAAAATCTGAAGGGATTGTTGTAGGTTGAAAGACACTAAAGAGACATAACAGCCAAATGTAACCCTTGATCCTTAATTAGATACTAGATTAAAAAAAAAAACTAGTAAAGGCATTTTTTGAATTATTAGGGAAATATGAATATAGACCATTTTATCATATGATAGTAAATTAACATTAATTCTTTTAGATGTGATAATGTTCTTTTACAGCAGAAAATCTTCTTAATCTTGGAAGATGCATGTTGAAGTATTCAGGGATAAACTATCCTGGCATTTGCAAGTGATATTTGATAAATCTAAGTCAAGGGTATGTGGGTGTTGATTGTACTCTTTCTCCAACTTTTCTGTAGGCTTTGAAAATTTTTCCAAATCACAAGGAAAAAAAATTAGAAAAAAAAATTGGTTGGTTACCTGGCGAATGATGTTCACTGCAAACAGCCACAGACGATTAAAAAAACAAAACAAAACAAAAATACCTTGCAATTGTTGCACTGTGTTTTTGGATTCCTCTGTTTTCAGTAACAACCAGGAAACTGAAACAGTGAAGGAGACCCCTGAGGTGCTCAGATGCTCCGCCATGTTTACTGTACCATGCTTCAAAACCGTAGCCGTGATGTTGACTCATATAGATAGGTTATTTGTACTTTTCTATTATTGGTGATTCTGTTCTCCTCCGGAAATGGATAATAAAGCACTAATTGTTGATTTAGCTTTTTTGAGCATTTGATTTTGAGCATTTATTCATTCTGAGCACTTATTCATTCAATAAATTTGCACTGAGCTCCTTCAAATGGCCTGCTGTAGAAACGGGGAATTCAGAGGACAAGACACAGTACCTGCCATCATGGAGATAACATGCTAAATAGGAACATTAAAAACACTTTAAAAGGCTTCCCTGGTGGCGCAGTGGTTGAGAGTCCACCTGCCGATGCAGGGGACACGGGTTCGTGCCCCGGTCCGGGAAGATCCCACATGCCGCGGAGCGGCTGGGCCCGTGAGCCATGGCCGCTGAGCCTGCGCGTCCAGAGCCTGTGCTCCGCAGCGGGAGAGGCCACAACGGTGAGGGGCCCGCGTACCGCAAAAAAAAAAAAAAAAAAAAAAAAAACACTTTAAAAATCTAGAAAGAGTGATTCTACTTACTTGCTGCTCTTCTGTTTACTCTCATCACACCTCCCAGGGGACAAGCTGACCGTCTTCATAACACCGCAGAGGGCTGACCTCAAGGTGACCCCATGGTCCCCACTGTTCCTTCCCTCCTGGTGTCCACACCCTAGTTTAGTCCCCTCTCACTAACGGAGTGCTCAATAAATGCCCCCTTAGTTTTGGAACTTAAAAGTCATAAGAACGGATGAGATGGCCGATGGAATAAATGTAGATAGAAGAGAGAACTCCAAAATGTGAGCCCTTAAGTACTCCAGCATCTAGAGGTCAGGGATATGGGGAGGAACCAGCAAAGGAGACCGAGAAGGAGCCTCCAGAAAGGTAGGCAAAAAGCCAGGTTAATATGATGTCCTGGAAACCAAGTAAAGTACAATTTTTAAGTGGGGGAAGGGGAGACAGAGAGAGAGAGAGATCAACCGTTTCAAATGCTACCGAGAGTTGCTAGAAATAACAATTGAAATGAACAATGTGGAGGTCATTGGTGACCTTGATAAGAAACTTGTCAGTAGTGCTGTGGGCGAGAATTTCTTTGCAACGGGTTCATGCAGAGAACGGGCAGAGACAAGTAGGAAGCATACCTCTACACATCACTTTCAAAGGCTTCTTCTGTAAAAGAAGGGAGACAGCTGAGGTAGCATGTAGGGGGTGAGGGGTAAGTGGAGTTAACAGGGGATTGCTTTTCAGATGATAGAAATAAGAGCGTGCTTCTTAGTATAATACAGTAAAGATAGGAACACATTATGCAGTGAAGAGGCTCTAGGCACACAGGCTTCAGTAGTTGCGGCACGCAGGCTCAGGAGTTGTGGCTCACGGGCCCTAGAGCGTGGGCTCAGTAGTTGTGGCGCACGGGCTTAGTTGCTCCGCGGCATGTGGGAGCTTCCCAGACCAGAGCTGGAACCTGTGTCTCCTGCACTGGCAGGAGGATTTTTAACCACTGCGCCACCAGGAGGTGGTAGAGTAGAGAATTGCTGGTGTCATACCCTGGGGCAGGAGAGGGCTGGATGGGATCCTTGGCCTTAGGAATACGGTCAATTCATCCACATCAACAGGAGAGAAGGCAGAGCATATGGGAACTGATGCAGGTGTGTTGGAGTGATGGTGGGCGTTTGTAGCAGTTCTGTTCTAATTGCTTTACTTTTGTCAGAGAATCGGGAAGAGGTTACCAGCTGAGAGTGACAGCTGATATGAGGAGGAGTTGATAGAGGCTTGAGGTGAGAGCAGAAGCTATGAGATCGTCATTGGGAGAGAGTGGGAGTGTGCGGGGGGTAATGCAGGAAGTAAAAAGACGATGGGATCAATAGGATAAAGTCCCTTGGGGTCCAAGGATTGCTGGGGTTGCAGATGAGAAAGGCAGAAGGCTGGGAAGACAGTGGTGGCAGGAGAGTGAGTTGTGAACCCTGAGGTGATGTCAGGGTTGTCATTATTGGCCACGACAAAGTCAAGGGTATGGTCATGGGAGTGAACCGCTGATGTGGGGTGGACCATAAGCTCATTGGAGGAGAGGCCATGGAATTGAGAGGCCAGGGTGTTGGAAGGATCACCTAAGTGGACGTTGAAACCACCGAGAATTAGGACAGCAGTGGTGTTGCATAGAGTGGCCGCGGCGTGCCTCTACAAGGAATGAGGGTGTGACCCCAAGGTCAATAGGTGACTGTCAACAGAGAGGAATCGTGGATGGAATAGCCTGATGATGGCATGAGATTTATAGCTGGATGTATGTATGAGAAGAGAAGGAAAACAGCTTGGAAGTTTCCTCCACCGCTAAGCTCAGTGGCACAAAAGTTATAGGAGAGAAAACAGCCATGTGAGAAGCTCAGGGAAAGTGGGATCCTCTTGGAGGGAGCCAGGTCTCAGTTAGAGAAAGAAGGTAAAGGGGTCGGTCCCAGATGAGCCTGAATGAAGGCAGCTCCCAGAATCCCAGCCAGATGATTGCCCGTGGGGCATTGTTCTTACACAACATTTCAGCTGATTTAGCGAACACCATCATTTAACTAACATTGAGGCTATTTTTTTTTTGCAAACTCCTTTTTTGTGTTGGTAATAGATATAGAAAAGGCAAATTACTCTTATCAGAGAATTAATGTGAAAGCAGGTGGTAACTAGAAAGCTCTATAAAGTGAGGTTTTATTATTATTTGACAAAGACCCAGCCCTCTACCCCAGGCAAAACTGCCCCACCTGATGGCTTTCGATGGTGATTCCAGAATTTCTTATCCCTGCACGAGGTCTCCATTATCAGCAAGTCCTTCTCTGTTTAATTCTCCTCATAGCACTTATCACCACCTAGCACGTGTTATTTGTTTACTACCTTTTTTATTTCATGGTGAGAACAAGACTTGGTTTTTGTTCATACCTTTATCTCAGTAGAGCCTAGATAAGCATATAGCTCAATATATATTGAATGAATGAATGAGAAAAATGCAGTGGCCTCTGCCCAATAACAGGTCACCAGATGTGGTTTCAAGTAGGGGAAAGAGCACAGGTTTTGGAGCAAAAATCCTGAAGCATAAAGCCTAGTTCCATAGTCTCTGAGCCTCAGTTTCCTCAACTACAAAATAGAAATGATAATAAAACCTCTCACAATTGTTTTGTAAATTAATGAACCATCACATGTGTGCTAAACATATTATAGGTTGTGTTCCCAGCTCATAACAACCCTGTAATTGAGCTCAGTTGCTTGGACCAGGGGTAGACACTTGATCCAAATAAGGCCAGTCAGAAGTTCTCTCCTGGAAACTAGATGTTGGAAATATGAGATTCCAGTTCTATCTGGAGCTGTGCTATCTCTTGAATGGAGGGGGTGTAAACTCAAGAATTCCGGAGCGACTATATTTTTACCAACTGAGGAAAGAGAGAGTCCATTCAAAGAAAGAAGAGAATGAATAGTTATGCAGAGCTTCCACATGTGGACTCCTGACTACTTTTTAGTTCCTTGTCCCAGTACTCTTCACAGCTGAGTTTTGGCTTTGAGCTTCCATAAGGCATATTTGCAGCCTTATCGCAAAATTCCTTTATTGCTCAAGCTGGTTCAAGAGGGTTTATTACTTGCAAACAAAGACTTGGAACAAGAAAATGTAGTCACTCTGGCACTTAGTATTTGATTAAGAAATAGTAGCTGCCGTTTTTAACTCTTGAAATGGTTTAATTTTTTAGTTAATTGACCAGAATTGAAAACCAGGTGGGTGAAGAAAAAGGTTGGAAGAGGTATCATCTAGAGAGCAAACCTGGGCAGAGCTTTGAACTGGGAGGCCAGAGCTGCCTGAGGACCCTGATAGCTTTGGAGGGGTGTGTGCGGACCTGAGTTTGAAAGGTGGACAGATATTTACCTGCTCCACGGCTCCACCTGGCTGGAACCAGCCTTGCAGGATCAAGGTACAAAACCAAGCAAAAAAGAGGTGATACAAGAGGGAAGAGATATGGGAACATATGTATATGTATAACTGATTCACTTTGTTATAAAGCAGAAACTAACACACCATTGTAAAGCAATTATACTTCAATAAAGATGTTTTAAAAAAGCTGCAGCCAATACTTACGTTACTAGTATTTAAAGGGAAAAATATTTAGGGACTAACTCTGATATTCTTTTTCAAAATAAGTGGGGGGGGGCTTGTTTTTGTTTCTTTGGTTGGTCAACAGTCCTTAAAACAAGAAAAGTCCCGCCAACTCAAAAGTAGTTTTTAACATAGTGGTAGGGACTTCCCTGGTGGCACAGTGGTTAAGAATCTGCCTGCCAATGCAGGGGACACAGGTTCAAGTCCTGGTCCGGGAAGATTCCACATGCCGCGGAGCAACCAAACCTGTGCACCACAACTACTGAGCCTGCACTCTAGAGCCCGTGCGCCACAGCTACTGAAGCCCACCCACCTAGAGCCCGTGCTCCGCAACAAGAGAAGCCACCACAACGAGAAGCCCGTGCACCGCAACGAAGAGTAGCCCCCGCTCACTGCAACTAGAGAAAGCCCGTGCACAACAATGAAGACCCAACGCAGCCAAAAATAATAAATAACATAGTGGTAAATTATACTACATTTGTAACTATTACTCACCTTCTGAAAGCATTGATTTAATTTTTTCTACTCATTCTTACAGCAAGTTTTTCTGCGTAAACTTTCTTTGGGACACTTTCTGAGCCTCTTCATCTCCGGTCACGGAGGCAAAATATTTGTGTAGGTTCATCAGCATTGCTCATGTGTCCAGTAATCTTTTTGCCCACACTCTGCAACCCAACTCAACACACAAACACACAAAGACGAACACAAACACCCCTTTGCCCATCCTTTACCTATTGCTTCCGGCCCCAAGCCCACGTTCCCTTTGCTCTGCCATGCTGGAACTGGGAACTTCACAAGCTCTGGTTCTCCTTTGCCAGCTGGTTTTGGCTTCTATTCTGCCCATCGGAGGCAATGGGGGGGAGATGGGCAGGCAGGGGAGGAGGGGAGAAAGGGTTTTTGGTGTTCGGGTGCCATCCCAGCAACAGCGCTTCGCCCCGGTAGTGGCAGCTGTTTCCAGCCTCCCTTCTCCTTCGGCACTCCCCCCAGAGCCAGCCTCGCTGCTCCCTCTGCAACATAGCCCCCGCACCCAGGCAGTGCTCCTTCTCAGAGCTGAGTCTCTGCTCAGTAGGGCCCTGTATTAGTTTCTCGGGGGCCCGCTGTAACCAATTACCACAAATTGGGTGGCTTAAAATAACAGAAATGTATCCTCTAATATTTTGGAGGCTAGAAGTTTAAAATCAAGGTGTTGGCAGGGCCATACTCCCTCTGAAAGGTCTAGGGGAGACTCCTTTCTTGCGTCTTCCTGGTTCTGGTGTTGCCTGCAACCCTTGGCATTCCTTGTCTTGTAGCTTCATCATGCCAACTTCTGCTTCTGTCTTCACATGGTTTGTTTTTTGTTTTTTGTTTTTTGGCGGTACGCAGGCCTCTCACTGTTGTGGCCTCTCCCGTTGCAGAGCACGGGCTCCGGACATGCAGGCTCAGTGGCCATGGCTCACGGACCCAGCCGCTCCTCGGCATGTGGGATCCTCCCGGACCGGGGCACGAACCCGTGTCCCCTGCATCGGCAGGCGGACTCTCAACCACTGTGCCACCAGGGAAACCCCACATGGCCTTCTTCTATGGACACTGGTCATTGGATTTAGGGCCCACTCAAATTCAGTTTCAAACCTGACTACGTTTGCAAAGATCCTATTTCCAAATAAGGTGACAGCCACAGATTCCAGGTGAATGCGAATTTTGGGAGGGACACTACTTAATCTACACAGGCTCTTCCACCAAGCTTCTAGGTTCTGATGACACCAAGCTCTTCTATGTGTTCCCCCAGGCCGGGGGGGAAGTTATATCAGTTTGGTTTATTTCTTTGGTTTGGGTTTTTTGTTTGTTTGGGGGATTTGGGGTTTGGGGTTTTTTGTTTGTTTTTGTTGCTGTTGTTTTGCTGTTTCAGCCATTCAATACCTGTGGTACCAATTCCCTTGTTTGAATTCTCTCTGTTGAAATACACTATGTTGCTTCTTTTCCCCTGACTGTTACTTGTTACCAGGAGTAGTTCCAAGAAACAGAATATTAAAGATGAGTTTCCAGGATTAGCTTGGTAATATCCCTCACCTTGAACACAGTGCTAAGCGCCTTGGAAATTGGATCATAAGGGGCACGATGTCAGGCTTTTACAGAGACCCAGTGGCTAATCACTCCACATATGGTAGGCTCTCTGCTTACAGTATTCCCAGATGTGGGACAAACCTCTCCTTCAAGGGGATCTTCATGCCTACCTCCACTTGTTCCATAACTGTGATGCTCAGATTCACTTCTTCATCTGCACTAGGGGCTCCAGCCTTCCAGTGAGCCTCTCTTCCTGGGGGAGATTTAAAAGAAGAAAGTTTAGAAGCATGAATAACAACCCCTGCTGCTGCTCAAGACCAAAACTGATACTCATCATTTCCCTCCTCCACTGTCTCTTCAAGATGCCCTCCTACCTCTACAGGCTTAGCTAGTGATGTGACCTTGATCCTCATCTCCGTGGGGTCGGAACTCCAGTCACCATGCCCTTCTCACAAAGGTTGCTGCACTTGTCCATTTATCATCGCGATTGGGCTAGAGAGTACCAGGAGTTGTTACAGCTCAACAAGAACTAACCAATTTAAATATGGACAAAGAACCTGAACAGACATTTCTCCAAAGAATTTATACAAATGGCCAATGAGCACATGCAAAAATATTAAACATCATTAATTATTATGAAAATGCAAATCAAAACCACAATGAGATACACTTCACATACATTCAGTTGACTACTATTAAAAAAAAAAGGAAAATAACAAATTTTGATGAGAAAGTGCAGAAATTGGACCCTTGTGCAATGCTGGTAGGAATGTAAAATGATGCAGCCACTATGGAAAACAGTATGGTAGCTCTGCAAAAAATTAAAAATAGAATTACCATATGATCCAGCAATTCTAATTCCACTTCTGGGTATATACCCCAAAGAATTAAAAACAAGGTATCAAAGGGATATTTGTACTTCCATGTTCCTAGCAGCATTATTCACAGTAGCCAAAAGGTGGAAGCAACCCAAGTATGCATCAACAGATGAATGGATAAACAAAATGCACTATGTATATACAATGGAATATTATTCAGCCTTAAAAAGAAAAGAAATTCTGACACATGCTACAACATGGATGAATCTGGAGAAAGTTAAGTGAAATAAGCCCGAAAGACAACTACTGTAGGATTCCACTTACATGAGGCACTTAGAGTATTAAGTTCACAGAGACAAAAAGTAGAATGGTGGTTGCCTGGGGCTGGGGGAAGGAAGGAATCAAAGCTGTTTTTTAATGGGTACAGAGTTTCAGCTTTACAAGATGAAAAAGGTCTAGAGATCTGTTGTACAACATTATAAATGTACTGAATACCACTGAATGGTATACTTCCACATGTTAAACATGGTCAATTTTATGTTATGTGCAATTTACCACAATTTTTTTTAAAATATGGGAGAAATGTAACTGCAAAGACAATCCATGGAATGGTTATAATTAAGCTCCTTTTGAACCAGAAAAAGATAAAAGGCTGGAAGCAATTACCAGGAAATTGAAATCTGAGTGTGAAAGCCAGAGAGCCTTACAGAGAAACTCTCATCAGCATTGGAGGCCAGAGAAAGCGGAGGACCCAACCCAGGAATTAATCATCATCTGAGCCCAAAGAAGGCTAAACTCCCAACCAAGCAGATGAGCTGTGCCAAGGTCAGGGCCTTGGCTGGGAAGGAACGGGACCCCGACACACGGGATGGCATATCTGTGTCGATGCCCCAATCTTGAATTTCTAGGGTCCTCTGAACCCTCCAAGGCCACGGAAGTGGACTGTCCCTGTGTATTGTGAGCTCCCACCGACCTCCCTGCTTGGAAGACAATGCAGAGGCCTCTTGCCTTCCAGACGGCTGTGTCCTCCACCGCCACCCTGTGCCCCACCTCCCCCGCTGGCCACCAGCTATGTAACTAGATTTAAGTAGCATCATATCACAGCCAAGGCCATACTGGGCCTTAGAAGCAAAGAAGAGGCTAAACTTCCCCAAAGCTGCACAACCCAGCCAGGAATTACCAGCAAGTGCCAGGGGAGTAGGCATAGAAGTGGATTCTGAGGGTGCTTGATCAAGGGGGCCTGAAATAAATGTGGATAAGGGAGAGCTTACTGACTTGAGAACCTTGCTCTGAGATGCAGGATTAACCCCCCGGGAAGGACCCCAGAAGATGGTATAACTTACGACTAGGATAGTGTAGTGGGTTAAATGGTGAACCCACCAAAACATATGTCCACACCTAATCCTCAGAACCTGTGAATATGACCTTATTTGAAAAAGAAGGGTTTTTGCAGAAGTAATTAAATTATAGACCTCATAGATCATCCTGGACGACCCAGGTGGTCCATAAATCCAGTGACAAGTGTCCTTATAATTCATACATAGAGAATAAGGGAAGGCCACATGAAGACCGAGGCAGACATTGAAGTGATGTGGCCACAAGCAGAGGGTCACCCGGAGCCACGAGAAGCTAGAAGAGGCAAAAGGAATGGATTCTCCCCCAGAGCACGTGGAGGAACGGTGGCCCCGCGGACACCTTGATTTCAGAACTCTGTCTCCAGCACTGTGAGAAAACGATTTCTATTGTTTTAAAGCTGCCTGGTTTGTGGCAGTTTGTTCCAGCAGCCACAGGAAACTAATACTGATGGATTCCAGACAATCAAAAAAGAAATGCCCATGCTCAGTAATGTCAAAATGCCCGTGTTGCCACATATATGGAATCTAAAAAAAAGGTACTGAAGAACCTAGGGGCAGGGCAGGAATAAAGATGCAGATGTAGAGAATGGACTTGAGGACATGGGGAGGGGGAAGGGTAAGCTGAGAAGAAGTGAGAGAGTGGCATGGACATATGTAAAATGTAAAATAGATAGCTAGTGGGAAGCAGCTGCATAGCACAGGGAGATCAGCTCGATGCTTTGTGACCACCTAGAGGGGTGGGATGGGGAGGGTGGGAGGGAGGGAGAGGCAAGAGGGAAGAGATATGGGAACATATGTATATGTATAACTGATTCACTTTGTTATAAAGCAGAAACTAACACACCATTGTAAAGCAATTGTACTCCAATGAAGATGTTACAAAAAGATAAAGACATAGAAAAACGAAATGCCCATGCTGCCATGGCAGACAGTGGACTAAGGGATTGAAAGACAGAGAAATGCGCATTCCGGGGCGGGGACAGGGGAGGGGGAGAACTATATATGTGAGACCAAAAGACATCAGATTTTTACGTTCCGCAGGGAAGCTCAGAGAAAATCCCATTCATGGAGGCCATAACTCACCCCCATCACCAAGAAGCTCCGTGGAGGCTCTCGTCTGCAGACAGTAGGGGAAGTTTTTACAGAGCTGGGCTCACTGACAGCAGGAGGGCATGACAGGACCCTGGGACAAGACAGGCTAGGTGGCAGGACTTAACCCTCAGGAGTCAGATGAGTGTGATGACCATAGTCAGTGAAAAGCTTAAAGTGGCAGCCAAGGAAGGCTGGACCACAGAGTTATGGAGATGGTTAATAAAAGACCATCTCCCTAGGGGCAAAATACATGTCAACAAGGACACTATGTAATTTATACCATCAGAAGAAATCGAGGATGGATGATCAGAAGGCTGAAGGCAGGTACCCCTATAAAAGTCAAGATCTCCTGCCCAGTTTCCAAATACGAGCCAGTTTTCCAACACTGAATCCCCTACTGGGAGGAAGGCCAGGTCTCCAAGAGGACCTTGCAACACCAGGACAAGTGGGCATAGGCATGATGCTCTGAGTCTTTCTGCAAAGAAAAAAAAAATATATATATATATATATATATATTACTGTATATATTTTACCCTGGGGGAGGCGGGGAATATGAGGATGGTGAGGAGAGGGGATTAAAGGATGCATAAAAGGAGATGGGGAAGGATCACTGAAGTCAGTGTTACCCTAAAGGATCCGAAAGGTGGCAGGTTCGGGCTCCCATTATATCTTCATTTAATTAACCGGTCTGGCTCCTGAAGAATCCAGGTGTGTCTGGAGGAGAGCAGTAGACGACAGCAACTCAAGCAAGTAGCAGCCCAGATTGGGCCAGACGTACAATACTTGCTAGAGCAGATTCACATAGCATTAGGCATGTGGGATGCAGACATTTGTTTGGCAAATGAGTCCTTTTCCAGTGATCCACAGCATCAATCGTCTTTCCTAAGGTTCACGGAGTATCTGACTTACTGTCGTGCAATCCAGAGTAACAGTGCCCTGGATCAGGGGATCTACTCTATAAGGAATCAAGTGAGCACATAACCACAGGATCTGCTGGTCTATTTGCCATATCATCTGAAATCTGTTGACCTGATGGAAGGTTGGAACGGACTCCTGGGGTACAGCTAGGACTCTAGCTTGGGGTGGCATCCTGTAGGGACTTCAACACGTGAAATAGTCTTTGGCCTTTATATGGTTCCAAAGTGTTTCAGTTATATTAAAGCAGAAACAAGAGGCTAGGGCCTCCCTCAATATTTCCAATTTATTACCTTTTGATGGTGATCTGAAAAGACCAGCAGAAAAATAAAAGTAGAGAACAATTTCCTTAAATTTAAAACAAGTTAGTGTAATTCACAGGTTCACCTGCAGATGGTGCCATATCACTGCTTTCTTGCTTTCTCACTTTCCACTTTGCTTCTCTTCATTTTGTAAAATTGCCCTGAGCACTATGGGTCAACGTCTATCTGGTCATTATAAACTCGATGAAGAAATGCCACAGTCACTGAGTTTCAGAACCTTTGGAATTGATTTTATACTAATACTGTCTGGTGTTCAACCTTCCTTTTTGTTTTTTGTTTTTTTTCCACTTACACTTGTTTTTTAATTAATTTATTTATTTTAATTTTTGGCTACATTGGGTCTTCACTGTTGCGCACGGGCTTTCTATAATTACGGTGAGCGGGGGCTACTCTTCGTTGCAGTGCGTGGGCTTCTCACTGCGGTGGCTTCTCTTGTGGAGCATGGGCTCTAGGCACGCGGGCTTCAGTAGTTGCGGCTCGCGGCCTCAGTAGTTGTGGCTCTTGGGCTCTAGAGCGCAGGCTCAGTAGTCGTGGTGCACGGGTTTAGTTGCTCCGCAGCATGTGGGATCTTTCCAGACCAGGGCATGAACCTGTGTCCCCTGCATTGGCAGGCGGTTTCCTAACCAATGCGCCACCAGGGAAGTCCCTAACCTTCCTTAAAAAAACAAAAAAAGACGCTATCACTTTTTTATCACCAATAAAATTAAAGCAGATCATAGAATGGTAGACTGTAATGGAATTCAGGGAGCCTAACTATCAGTTGCAGATAAGAAAGTTATTTCCCCCCATATAATATAAACAGTAATTGTCAGAGCCAAGACTGTGCTTCTAACCTTCAGTCCCAAGCTAGTTAGTCCTATTATCCCATTATTGTCTTCTCATGAGATAGGATAAATATTATTTCAAGAACTTGAGAACATCCTTATTGGAAATACTTTTTAAACCCAGGCTGACAGCAATTATTACTATTGGATGGGCAGTGGCTTGTATAAATGACACACGGAAATGTCACTGCTTGATTACAGCAAAGCTAAAAAGCCCCAAGTCTACAAATTCAGATTAAATATAGAATAATGAATTTAGGAAATTTAGAGAGTATTCAAGACTAAGAAGTGGGAAGGAGGATTATGAGATGTGTAAGGGTAGTGGTGGTGTCATGGTTAATGTATTTTTACTCCTTGCAGAATTGTATACTTTTCTGGGAAAACTACAGATACGATTAATCTCATCCATTGGCAGAGTAGACAGTGAAACATATAATGTGGTACCAGGGACACTGAGAAGTCTTCTGGAATTGTTTAATCTTAAGTTGAATTTAAGTTTTTACACCCATCATGGTACCATTGAGGCTTATCAAGATGTAAGGTCCTGGGTACTAAGTGGGGACCAGTGAGTTGTGACTCTAAAGCAGAGATTCTCATACTTTTTGTTTATAATTTTTTGTTTATAAATTTTTTTTTTTTTTTTTTTTTTTTTTTTGTGGTACGCAGGCCTCTTACTGTTGTGGCCTCTCCCATTGCGGAGCACAGGCTCTGGACGCGCAGGCCCAGCAGCCATGGCTCACAGGCCCAGCCGCTCCACAGCATGTGGGATCTTCCCGGACGGAGGCATGAACCTGTGTCCCCTGCATCGGCAGGCAGACTCTCAGCCACTGCGCCACCAGGGAAGCCCATGTTTATAATTTATAAGAACACTTTATGCCCTTAAAAATGACTAAGCACCAAAAAGAGCTTTTGTTTACGTGGGCTATATCCACTGATATCTACCATGTGACATTAAAACTAAGAAATCTTTGAAATACAAAAATATACAAGTATATATGACATTCGTCACTGAATCAATCACTGACTTTTGAAAAAGTCTACCATATACATATGAGAGAGTGAGAATATGAAAAATAAGACTCTAAATGGCAAATAAAGTCATAGCATTATTATGAGAAAAGTTAGACCCCATGGATCTCCTTAAAGGATTTTGCAGAACCCCTTGGTGTCAGAAATCTACTTAATGTTGTTTCAGCTACATGGTTTGGGAACATACTATGACAGGCTAAAAGTGTTGGGTAGGGCTGAAAACTTTTCAATTTTACGTGTTTAAAATTATCGTATTACGAATGGAAGAAAGCACATTTATAATGGATGGATCTGACAAGCACCACCTTAACTTTGCCAAAAATGAAACAAACTGAATTTAGGTTTCTCACATTGTGATCCAATGAGAGATATGAAATATCACCTATGTAGCAGTCAGGTAAAAAATGTTTAAATTGATTCTAACCATAAAGAAACAGTCAGGCATGTCCTGATTTCAGTGGTAAAAAATGTTTAAAATTGTTTCTAACCGTAAAGAAACAGTCAGACATGTCCTGATTTTAGTATGTTCTACAAGACAACTGGCCTGAACTCAATGTCACCTAAGACGAAGAAAAGGGGGCAGCGGGTAAGATTGTTCTGGATTATAGTAGACTGAGGAAACCTTGCAACCAAATGCACATATGATCCTTGATTGGATCTTGGGACCCTGGACTGCAGTCCCCGCAACTTCCCCAAAGAGCCTATAAACGACGTTTTGAGACAAGTGGAAAATGTTGAACATGTTCTGTATATTAGATAATATTATTTATCAATGTTCAGTTTCTTGTAGTAATAGTAGGACAATGTCTGCCCTCAGGAGATATATGCTGAAATATTTAGAGGTGATGTGTCATGCCTGCAACTTACGTTCAAGTCATTTAGAGAAAAAAAAACTATAGATAGATATAGACATAGGGATAGATACACATGTGTTACCTATAGCAAGGAGAGAGAACAAACCAGTAGGACAACCTGTGAACAAATGGTGAACTTTGCGCCACTCTTTCAACTTTCCTCTCTAGTGTAAACTTTTTTCAAATAAAAGATTGAGGAAAAAGTATGAAAGTCAAATGTTAACCACAGATTGGGGAAAATACTTGCAATTCAGATTCCAGGGGAAACTGATGATTTTCCTAAAATATAAAGAGTTTCTAAAATTAATAAGAGAAAGATGAACTCAGTAGAAATATGGGAGAGGATGTGACCAGTTAGTTCAGATGAAAGGGATGTAAATGTCCCTTAAACATATGGAAAAGATTCTCAGTCTCTCTCATAATAAGAGAAATGCAAATTCAAACTACACTGAGATCTCATTTCTCATCTGCCAGGTTGGCAAAAATCCAAAAGTCCGATAACTTCTGGAGACACTGTAATGTCTGTTGGATGAATCTCTGGAAAAACAGGCAGTTTGAAACCTTGCTGGGGAAATATATGCTGCTATAACTCCCAAGGAGAGCTATAAGGCAGTATCTATCAAAATTACAAATATATGCACCCTCAATATATGCCTGTACACATGTAAAGTGATACGTGTAAAAGACTATTTCAGCATTATGTAAAATAGCTAAAGATTAGAAATAACCCAAATGTCCATCAACAGGCTAACACATTGGTAATATTTGTCTACATCATCCAATAGTATATTCTTATGATGGAAATGGGGATAAGGAGACTCTTTTTATACTGATATAAAAATATTTCTAAGAGATACTGTTAGTGAAATGGGCAAGGTACAGACTTCTGCGTGTAATATTCTACTTTTATGTAAAAGAGGTAATATAAAAACATACCCTAATATTTACTTATATCTAATTTAGGAAGGATAGCTGTGTTTATGGTGGGGGAAGTTGAATGATGAGAAGTAGTGCTGGAAGGAATTATTTTTCACTGTTTATCTTTTTTGTTTAGTTTTTTTGAACATGTGACTATATTACCTACAAAAAGAATTAAAGTAGTTTTTAAAGTAATACGTTCTTATCAAAAATCATTTAAAATATCAAAATATATAAAGTTATAAAGTAGAAAACTACTATGAATAGTCTGGGTGGGAAGAATTCCAGACGAGCGATGTAGACACCCGCATCTCCTCCTCCCCCCACCCCAGCCACAAACACATCCACACTCGCCACAGCTGGAAAAAGAGAGTAAAAAGGTTTTCACACACACAAACATACACACGAAACACATAAAGACAGACATAGATATGTACATACAGATAATTTCTGGAACTTGCTTTTTGTACTGGAAACATACCTTGGATCTCCTTTGTCAGTACGCAGAAATCTACCTCATTCTTTTTAGTTTGGCTGCTTGGCATTCTACAGAATGGATATAACTTATCTAAACTTTGACCTATTAATGAACGTTTACTTGGGGGGAGTTTGACTTTTTACTTTTACAGATGATTGTCTGTGACCATGTTATAGTTAACCCTATGGTGTCTGGAGCCAGACTGCCTGGGTTTAAATCCCGACACCATCATCCACTAGCTGTGTGACCTTGGCCAAATGACTCTCTGAGCCTCAGTCTCCTCATCTGTATAGTGGGTAAAATAAAAAGGACCTTTGCTCATTGAGTTGTTGTGAAGATGATGAAGGCAGTCAGCCCTCCTATATTCAAAATACTTTTGTATCTTCACCGATGTGCTGGTAAATGTTGTTTAATTATCTCTCCACAGGGGAAAAGCCCTGATTTGTAGTGTGCTCTGATTTCTGTGGCATAAATACTCCAACCAGGACAGATTTCAAGCTACCAATTTGAAGTCTCTGAATGCAGGATGGGAGGAGATGAACACAGTCAGTTAAGAGCTCCTGTGAGCATTGCAGGGTGTACTTGTAAAACTAGGAACTCTGAACTACTACTGTGACCCTCTCTCTTTTCAAGTGTCTATACAGGGACTTCCCTGGTAGCGCAGTGGTTAAGAATCCGCCTGCCAATGCAGGGGACACGGGTTCAACTCCTGGTCTGGGAAGATCCCACATGCTGCGGAGCAACTAAGCCCATGCGCCACAACTACTGGGCCTGCGTACCACAACTACTGAAACCTGTGTGCCTAGAGCCCGTGCTCCACAGCAAGAGAAGCCACCACAATGAGAAGCCCGCACACGGCACAGAGTGGCCCCCGCTTTGCCTTCGTGGAGTCAGACCTTTAAAAAAAACCACAGGCTTGAATAAATAGATTCTTGTTAAAGTGTGCACTGACTGAGGAGACAATATCTTAGGTTATTCTCACCTATATGTGCCTAAATGTGGGTTTGTCAGATTTAGGCTGGGGTGGGGGGCTGTTGAGTAGACTGTCCGTAAAAGAATGACTAAAACCTGGGGTGATATAAAGAAGTGAAAATTGGAGGTTAATGAGGAAAACTCATTCTGTACATTCCATACATTTCATAATTTCTCTAGTTCATACGTGTGCAAAAAAAATTGCCCTTCTTTAACTAATTTAACACTGGGTTGTTTGAATACAGTGGGATTCTTGCAGGAAGATTTTGGATTTCCTTTATCCTTCATATCCTTTCTCAAGGGCTTACTTAGTTAACTTTTCCAATTTGCATTTTGAAGTGTGACAGCAATACATTTCTTACCTTTTTGATAGGAGGTAGTTTTGCAACTTGGCATGAGGGACCTGCCGAAATAGGCTCCTACTCGGTCCTCTACAGAAACAATAAAAAAAAAAAAAAAGAAGAAGAAGGGGGGGGAGGGGGAAGGGGGAGGGGGAGGGGAGAAGGAGAAGGGGGAGGGGGAAGGGGGAGGAGGAGAAGAAGAAGGAGGAGAAAGTGGGTCACGGGACCTACACCCCAGCACTTGTCTCAGCTTGGCTATGCCTCACAGCTGAGTCAGCCACCACGTGACTACTGTCTTGGCCATTGGAGACCCCAGGCTCAAACTTTTCAATTAAGTCTCTGCTATTAATCTGAATTGAGGAAGAAGAACTGGGAAAAACGGGAATATGGCTGTGGTTCAACCCCCTAATCCTCTTAGTATCTTGACATTGAGAATATTCTCTTACTGAGCTCTATGCAGAACTAGTGTAGTAACCTGAGCCAGCTCTCAGGGTAACTGTCTTTCTCATATCAGCAATCTATTTCTCCAAGAGCCTCCTTCTCTGTTTTGGCGTTCAGGAGCTTCTATGACACAGGCAGCTGTGTGTGTGTTGATGTGGAAGAGTGTTTTGGAGGAGGGTGTATCTTTTTGTGACCTAAGTACTGATAGAGGGTATCTGATGACACAGGGAAAATTTGGATGGGGATATCCTGTGACAGAGGCAGTCTGCAGACACGTCTGGTGGGGCAGGGGAGGTTGTAGGGAGCTGGCAGTTGGATATTTTTCTAGAGTTCCAAATGAGATCGGGGCATGCCTGACTTTGGCCCTAAGTATTACCCTTACTTACTGTATTAGTCATCTAATAGAGCATTTAACCCTCCAGGCTCAAGGTCAGAGATGGGAAATCTGGGACACCTACCTATGTGAGGTGAGCACCTCTTTTCTCTCTCTTCTATTTCCCATCATTTTGGAGCCAGAAGAGCAGGCTCCTGCCTGTGCGACGGCTTCCTCTTCTCTGACTTCAATGTCATAGCTACTTTCCCTACACATTGAGAATTTATTCTAGTAAATGGGAACTAATAGGATTTGGAAAACTCACTTTCATATAAAACCTGGCTTTCAAATCTATTGCTTTGCTCCAAAATGCCATGACGCATGTCAGAAGCTGAAGAACACCTCACCATTTCTTTTTCCAATCCCTCAGTAACAAATGCCGGTCTGCTTCCAGGAAATGGTTACCTTGGATTGACAAGAGGAAAATCACCTACAAAGAAAGACAAAAAAAAAAAAAAAAGCACATTTATATTTTTCTAAACATTATCCTTGTTACAAGGATACAAGTGTTATTAAATCAACTGGGTTTTCAGTGACTTGTTTTTAGAAGAATTAGCATGAAGCAAATTGACCTAAGCCCCTTCTAATTGTCCTCCCTGCCTTTAATCTGGCATCTCTTTGCTCTGTGTGTTGTAACTTTTAGTGTCCCACTTTTAAAAAGATGAGTGGAGGAATGTCTCTGGTGGTCCAGCAGTTAGAACTCTGCATTCCCAATGCAGGAGGCCCAGGTTCTATCCCTGGTCGGGGAACTATATTCCATATGCCGCAACTAAGAGCCTACATGCCACAACAAAGATCCCGCAGCTGCAACTAAGACCCGGTACAGCCAAATAAAGAAATACTTTAAAAACAAAAAGAGCTGAGTGGATAATCAAAAATCACCAGACATTTGAGAAACACCTCTAACATAAAGATTGGTATATAAAGCAAACAAGCCAACATGGAGGAGGGAGAGGAAACAAAAAATATAGGGACCACAGTAATTAATATTCTCAGAGAATTGTGAAAAAATAATGCACCTTTGAGACAAGAGTGAAAGGGTCTAAAATCAGAGCATTCCGAGAACAAGAAAGAGCTCTTGGAAATTAAAACTAAGGAAGCAAAATGAAAAATTCAATAGACAGTGAGGAGGGTAAATTGAGAGAATAGCTCAGAAATTAGAAGAGCAAAAGAAGAATAACAATTTTAAAAACCCACTAAAATGGAAAATAGGAGAGAAAAAGAAAAAAATCTGAAGATAAGCAGGAAATAATAAGTATTCCATAAAAGGAAAATAATGAAAAGCAGAGGGAGAAAATTGTTGATGAAATAACAGAGAACATTTTCAGAACTAAATGGCATGAGTTTCTAGGACAAAACCTACCCCCCCCCCCATCATATTCCAATATACTGGAATAAAATAACCAATCCTGAGTTGCATCATTATGAAATTTCAGAATCTTATGGACAAAAAAAGAATATATATCCTAAGCCTTCTAAAGAGAAATATAGGTCACTTATAAATACAGCCTGGGGCTTCCCTGGTGGCGCAGTGGTTGGGAGTCCGCCTGTCGATGCAGGGGACACGTGTTCGTGCCCCAGCCCAGGAAGATCTCACGTGCCGTGGAGAGGCTGGGCCCGTGAGCCATGGCCGCTGAGCCTGCGCATCCGGAGCCTGTGCTCCACAACGGGAGAGGCCACAACAGTGAAAGGCCCGCATACTACAAAAAAAAAAAAAAGTAAATACAGCCTGACATAATCCATTCTCAGGCCCTCGGTTCATTAGATACTTCCTAATTTAACCCTACTGCTCCTACACCGTCTAAGAGTGGAGCTGAAGTTCCTCTTCTGCATAGTCCCCGAATGCCCCCTACTGTGGACTGAATTGTGCCCTCACACACCATCCTGCCCCAAGTTCGTATGTTGAAGTCCTAACTCCCTATGTGACTATTGGGATATAGGGCCTTTAGGAAGTTAAGATTAAATGAGGTCATAAAGGTGGAGCCCTTATCAAATATAATTGGTGGCCTTGAAAGAAGAGAGCCCCAAGATGATTCCAAATACCAAGAACTCCTTGTTTCAGCAACTGAATTGGGGATAGCTCCTGGAGGACCCCCTCTTCCTACTTTTCCAAAGATTTGCAGGGCTACCGTTAATGCTTTTACTTGTTGGATGCACTCTCATTGGCACTATTTGTCATGACTGTGACTGAAATCTCACCAAGTCCCTTCTAGGTGTGCCTTAGCCACTTATTTAAACTACCTCTGCCTTCCCCAACATGTTTGCCAGATTTTTTTTAGTATAAGTGTGTCCCATGTAAACACTGCATGGAATGTACTCCTGCTAGATGTTTTAAATGTTAAACACTAAAAATTAAAGACTAGTCTTTGTTAACCTAAAGTTCAGATCTAACTTGGTGTCCTGTACCTTTCCTTGCCACATCTGACAACCATACTCTTACTTTGCTCAACTGAGAGAAGTTGAGAGGGTGAGCTTACTATTCCTTCTAAAACTGGGAACAAGGGTTTTTATTAGAGCAGCTCCAACCTAAACCTGATCAGTGTGAGTTTTGTGTACATTTCCATAATCAAATGTTTTTCCAGCCAGGGCTTTCTGCACCCATGTTTATAATTTCAGCACAGAAGCAAATTTCGTAGGTCCCAGTCTTCTTGTAAGTATTTAAGGAACAAACTAGCTTTGCCCTTGAGCTCTCTACTGGCCCAATAGCATGGGATCTCTACCAAAAAACTAGCATGCCCAAGGACACTTAGAAGACTGCCCAGTCAAGGAGGTGTTGGAGCTTTTAGAGCGCTCAGACTTCAATGCCCTCCACGCAAGCAAGCAAAAACTTGGTTGGCCATGGGTCAAAAGCTACCTCACTGGGTACAGGGTTTCTTGTATTGCATTTCTTGAGAGTAGTCTTAACTACTGACAAATTTCCCTCAGTAATAGGGAAAATCATTTCCTCAAAGAGTGCATCTTAGGGACAAGACTTACTCTTCAAGATTTCTGACCCTGAGCACGGCTCCCAACTGGGTTGATCAGCTGTGATCGGGTCTTCTTCAAGAAGGAAAAAAGCCATGGCTTTTTCTTTTTTTTTAATTAATTTATTTGATTTGATTGATTTATTGTGTGTGTTTTTTTTTTTTTTTTTTTTTTTTTGGCTGCATTGGGTCTTTGTTGCTGCACACGGGCTTTTCTCTGATTGTGATGAGCGAGGGCTACTCTTTGTTGCAGTGAGAGGGCTTCTCGTTGTGGTGGCTTCTCTTGTTGCGGAGCACTGTCTCTAGGCACATGGGCTCAGTATTTGTGGCACGCAGGCTCAGTAGTTGTGGCTCATGGGCTCTAGAGTGCAGGCTCCGTAGTTGTGGCACACGGGCTTAGGTGCTCTGTGGCATGTGGGATCTTCCCAGACCAGGGGTCAAACTTGTGTCCCCTGCATTGGCACACAGATTCCCAACCACTGCACCACCAGGGAAGCCCCAAGCCATGGCATTTTAAAGTGGCTTTGCCACAGAGGAATATCTGTAGATCACCTTCCAGGATAAAGCCTCTCCTTCTAGTTCTGTTATGTGGGAAATCACCTTCGTGGGAGTACTCTGCCAATATAAGCTATCCCAGAGGTTACGACAGAAAAACTCTCAGAGCAAATTAAATGCTCGAATCAGGCAGTTTATTATTAAATGCCAGATGCATAGTGGCATTCCCACCTGATCCTGTATGCAGCCATCTTGTCCTTCATGCCCTCATTCTCATACGAAGTGCTCAGGTCTTTCTCCCTCTGTTCAGGGGACCTATGGGGTCCTGACTGGCTGCATGTTGGCTTGTTCACCAGTGTGGATCAGAGGACCAGCTGGTGCTGAGTCCACCCAGCTCCACTCCTTGGTTCTGTCACAGAAAGTTTCTCCCCTCCCTCTACTTTAGGAACTTCCTGTTTCTCCCGTCCAACTTTCTCCTTCAGGGTGAGGTGCTATATGGCTTACTAATATCCTTCCTTTCCTCTAAGCCCACTCAGTTACTGGAAGAGGAGAAGACGGCTTTGCAACTACACATGTGAACATTTTTATCCAATACGTGGGCCTGTGTTTTCTTGGAATGTTGACTTCTGATTTGATAAGTCGTGGGAGAGAAGAAACTGCCGTCCCAGTGCCAATGAGAGGGAAGGGAGGGAGACTACACAGAAATAACCATAATAATAGCTTGAGATATAACCCTCTCAGAGAGTTACATATTTGTCACAGATTTTGAGAAGGAAGCAGTGATAAGTATATAGAAACTTAAATAAAGGAAAGTTAAAAATGAAGCAATTATTAACTATAGAGAAAACAAAAGTTGTACAAATGTAAGGCTTCCCTGGTGGTGCAGTGATAGGGAATCCGCCTGCCAAGGCAGGGGACACAGGTTTGACCCCTGGTCTGGGAAGATCCCACATGCCACAGAGCAACTAAGCCTGTGCGCCACAACTACTGAGCTCACGTGCCACAACTACTGAAGCCCGCGTGCCTAGAGCCCGTGCTCCACAACAGGAGAAGCCACCGCAATGAGAAGCCTGCGCTCCGAAACGAAGAGTAGCCCCTGCTTGCCGCAGCTAGAGAAAACCTGCATGCAGCTACCCAATACAGCCAAAAATAAATAAAATAAATAAATTTTAAAAAATAAGTTGTACAAATGTAATCATTGTATACACGTGGCTCAGCTATAAATTATATTTATATAATTACGCTGTCAATACTGCATAACCAATAAAACAAAAATTGTAATATAATTATAGTGAGAGGAAAGGAGGTGTGTGTGTGTGTGTGTGTGTGTGTGTGTGTGTCTATGAGTGAGAGTGGGATGGAAGAGACCTAAATTATTAACTTACATAACAGGCAGTCAATAGATAATACCTGTAACTGAAAAATCAAGAAGTTGTGTAAGAATTTTACATAGGGGCTTCCCTGGTGGCACAGTGGTTGAGAGCCCCCCTGCCAATTCAGGGGACACGGGTTCGTGCCCCGGTCCGGGAAGATCCCACATGCCGCGGAGCAGCTGGGCCCGTGAGCCATGGCCGCTAAGCCTGCGCGTCCGCAGCCTGTGCTCCGCAACGGGAGAGGCCACAACAGTGAGAGGCCCGCGGACCGCAAAAAAAAAAAAAAAAAGAATGTTACATAGAAACATTGATCTCGAGGAGATAGCAGTGCGTGGTGGCTTGAAGTGACGTTTTAGTTCCCTGCCCAGGAATTAAACCTGGGTAGCCTGGATGAAAACCAGGAATCGTAGCCACTAGACCAACAAGGGTTATAGGGTAGTAGCAGTTTCCCTGGCTCTTGACCCTGTTTGAAAGCAAGAATGTTTCAAGGAGGCAAAAACTGTAAAAATAGGTACACAATTTATTATTAGAGACACAGCGCAACACACGGGAGAGCACACAGACAAACAGTTTAGTGAAGACAGAAGCAAGGCAGAGATACACACCCAGAGAGACGTGGGCATTGTGTTCTCTAACAAGGAGAAGCTCCTTAAAGAGGAGGTTAAATCGTTTATATAGGGCAGTTCTTCTGAGCCTTTGTTTACCTTTGGCCAATTATCTTGTTGTTGTTGTCGTTTCCCACACCTGACCTGCCCTAGGACCCTCCCAACATGAATGGGCAACTTTTTTCCAAGATGGATTCCAGCCCAGAGGCCTACAGGAGGCTTGGCATCATCTATTATGGGGTGGCACCCTATCCTTTTTGACCCCCAAGGAGGCTTTCTGCACATGTGTAGTTGGGCAGGTCTCCTTGACCTCAAGAATGAGAAACATGTGCTCTCTTTATCTTTTATCTGGGCAGGACTCAGCTCAGATAAAGTGTCCACTGGAGACAAAGTCCAGCTATTTACCCTGTTCCTGTTGTTGTTTCCATCTGAAAGTGTACACGGGAAGCTTTCTATACATGTCTAACCTGGAGCCCATCTATCTTCTCCCTCAACCTGAGAATAAATGTTATAAGAAACAGCTAAAAGAATTGTCCTGGGAAGCAGGAATTTAAGGAAAAATAATACTGCTATGTTCACTCTATAGCTTAAAGTATTTTCTAGTTTTAAAATTATGTGCCCCTACTATAGTGATAAAATACATTTTAAAATAAAACAGCAAAGGTTTGATTTGGGTTTTGCCTCTTTTCCAGAGGTTAGAGATTTTCAGGCGTAGTCTGATCTGGGGCCCATCTCCATTTTTCTTCTACTCAAAGTGACAACCATGTAAAGTATACAAGGCAAGAGCCTGAAAATATTTAGAACTGCCTATCCCTCATGAACAAAAGCCTTGGGTGTGGCTTGCAGAATTGTTTCAGAGAGCTCTGAAACAGGAAGTTATTTCATTTTGTCTCCAGCTTCTGAAGTCAGCTTCTGAAGTCAGATGTGAGTATATTTCTTAGAAGTGAGAGAGTGCTGGAGCTGGGTGAGTACTGTGGCTGTCTTTGGCGTAGGGGGGTGTGGATTTAGAATGTGAAAAGAAATGCAGAAATAAGACTGCAGGAAGAAAGACTGGAGTAATTTTACGGCCTAAGGACCAAACTGGCTCAGGAGAAATCTGTTTACATTAAGGTAGTATATACTGAATCAAGCCCTGATTTATACATTTGGTAAATTCTCTTTCCACAACCATTATATGATGCCTCTCTCTGCCGGGGCTACATGCCCTCTAGACTCCTCTGGGGACTGGCTCTGTTCCTCTTTCTTTGAACAATCTTCTTTCATTTCCACATCATCTTGGACATGCCTCCGTGGACACCCGCCAGCTTCCCTCCACGTCAGAGCTGTTCCATTTAAAGACTCACTACTAACTGGAAATGGCTTTCCTTGCTTGGTTGACGTTTCCGAGAGAAATCTGACAGGACCCACTCATCTTTTTGAGGGAAGCCATAAAAGCCATGGATCAGCTATGGGGTTTGGGGAGGGGATGCTGGCAAATGGTAGAATGTGGTGAAAACAAGGGCTGCATGCTAGCCGAGCAGAGGCTGAACTTGCAGGGGACAGTACTCCGAAATCCTACCCCTTGGTCTCTGTGGGCAGTTCGCTTTTTCAAGGATCCTGTGGGCAGAGATTCTCTCTAGATATTTCCTCACAGGAGGAGATGAAGAGAAACTAGGTGGTGGAACTGGAAGCTTTTTTTTTTTTTTTTTGCGGCATGCTGGTCTCTCACTGCTCCTGCATCGGCAGGCGGACTCTCAACCACTGCACCACAAGGGAAGCCCGGAACTTGAAGCTTTTTAAGTAGAAAAAGAGGAAATTGTTTGCTCTTCTTTGGTAAAAATATATTTAATTTCTTTACGCATATATACTCAGATAATACATAGTACTCCCTCAGTGTATCAAGTGAGCAGATACATGCCTTCCCCCCGTTTTCACTTGGTTACTCCTTCTCTTCTTCCTCTCGCCCCCCCACATTAACTTCCCCTCCATCCTCAGCCCCCCAAGGTAGCTCATGTAACTGCCATGTTTTTCTTCTCATATAGTTAGTTTTCTTCTCAATGGTTAGTTTGATGTGTCGACCTGGGTGGGTTATAGTACCCAGTAATTTAATCAAACACTCGTCTAGGTGTTGCTGTGAAGGGGTTTTGTAGATAATGTTGACATCTACAGTCAGTTGACTTTAGGTAAAGGAGATTACCCTCAGTAATGTGGGTGTGCCTCATCCAACCTTGAAGGACTTAAGAGCAAAAACTGAGGTCCCTTGAGAACAGAAACATCAAAATTCTGCCCGGGTTACCAGACTGGCACCCTGCTCTACAGGTTTCAGACTTGTCAGCCCCGCAGTCGCATGAGCCAATACCTTAAAATAAAAATCCGAAGAACCCTGGTTGATATAATACTTACTCACTTAATCATATAAATATTAACATACTGATAGAGACATACAGGTTTTTGCTATCTTTTGATTTGCAAAAATGAGATCATATTGTAAATGTGTTTCTTCATCTTGCTTTTTCTCATCAACATTTAAAAGGCTGCCTAACACTCCTTGGTCCTTATGAGTGCATATGAAACACGAAATGGTTCATTGAGTCATTCTCCTACTAATTGAAAATCACTCTGTTTTCTTTTTTTTCCCACTATGAGTGATGCTACAACAAATATCCTTGTGTGTGCCTATGTGTATAGACGGATGTATAAAGACTGACAGCCCCACCCCTAGCCAGGGACCCAAGGCCTGTGCCCATGTGTGGGTAAAATGAGGGGGTGGAGGTGAGAGGGGGAGATTTTCTGAGACACCTTGACACAGGGGCCCAATGCGCTGTGAATCTGAAACCTGTGGGTGAAGTCTTAATGTGAGCTAAGTTTAGATGGGGAGGATAGAGATGCAGTGGTTGACGGGATTAAGGTGAAAGTCTGGGGACTTCCCTGGCAGTCCAGTGGTTAGGACTCCGCACTCTCACTGCTGAGGGCCCGGGTTCAACCCCTGGTTGGGGGGAACTAAGATCCTACAAGCAGTGTGGCACTACCAAAAAAAAAGATGAAAGTTTGAATGAAAATTGGGATTTTCAAACAGATTTTATGTGAAATGGTAATGGCTCCTTTACCTGAATGCATTATTGGGATGGATATTATGTCCTACTAGGCATTGCTTCTCCTAATTAAGTTTGTAAAACAGAGGCATGTAAGTTTGTCCTCGGGCCGGTCTTGATTGAACATGATGAATGGGAACCTGAGGACTGCTGAGCCCCCACAGTGGTTGATTTAAAACAATATAGAATACCTGGTTGGCAAAAGGAGATTACCACTTTAATCAATGACATGCTAGAAGCTGGCGGGCTGGTACCAATGAATGCTCTGCACAGTAGCCCTGTGTGGCACAGGGAAAAGGTAGATGGCGCCTGAAGATTCACAGCAGACCAGTGAGGCTTAACTAAGGCTGTGTTGCCCACAGCCCCAGCTTCACCCTCAAAAAATACAACAGGCTCAAGAAGACTGGGGCTCTGATTAATCTCTAGAATGCTTTCTTCTCTGTTTCAAACTCAAAAAGAGCTAACTGTAGTCATGAGAGAAGGACTCCAGTTTGTGTTCACTGTCCTGTCACAAGATTACCTGAACTCACCAGTTTACTGTCATAATTTGGTCAGAAGGGATTTGGCCTTGTTGCAGGTCCTGAGTGTAAGATTATAGCATACTGATGACATGACGACAATATTGGAAACTGCAGAGCAAGCTAGGACTGACTTGAATGCAGTGATGGATCACATGACCAACTGAAGCTGGTTAATAAGTCTAGCAAAGATCCAAGAGCCTGCCTGGAACGTGAACTTCTCAGGACTGTCATGGTCCAGAGCCATTCAAGGTATTCCATAGGAGACTAAAAATAAAGTGCTGTCACCACTCACCCTTAGGACCCAACAAAACCTCCAGCCTTTGGTTAGCTTATTTGGATTCTGGAGAATGCATATTCTACATCTGGAAATACACTAGCTCCTATCTGTAAGAATACCCATATCTAGTTGAGGATCTGAACAAAAGCAGGATGTATCTGAATTACAAAATGCGATGGCTCTTTCACCACCTTTGGGGCCTTGGGATCCCCACTCAAATATGATTTTGGAAGTGTCTGCCTCTCCCACTCACGCAGACCAGAGCCGATGGCATAAGCCCATGAGCACCTACCAGTGGCAACCATTGGGATTTTGGACCAGAAAATTTCCAAATTCTGCCTCCCGCCCCTTACACATTATTTGAGAAACAATTACTAGTGAGCTATTGGACATTGATTTGGACTGCCTTAATAACTGTAGGTCATCAAAAATCATGAAATCTGAAGTGTCCACAGTGTCCTGGTGATGTCAGAGAAACACTCTTACAAGGAAGGCAGTGCTCAGAGGAGTTCCATTAAAAATGGAAATGGTTTACACAGGAGCATGCTACCAGGGGAACGCAGGGTGGTACTCACCATACCCACAGCAGGTAGCTTCTTTTCCCCATGACTGACTTTGGAACCACTTGAAGAACTGCTGGGACTTACTGCCTCATGGCCAGTGGTGCTATGAACGTCTCTCAATTGACCAACAAAGAGCTGGCTGGTTTACAGATGACAGTTGCAAGATGAATAAACAGTATCCTGTCTGGAAAGACTGATTAAAGAAAGCAAGAATAAGTCAGCTCAACGGGCTGAATTGCAGGCTATTCTCCTAGCAGCGATGGAAGAATTGAACAATGGGAAAAGCTCCTACGTTTGGGTTTTCACTGACTCATGTGCAGTAGCTAATGGCTTGGTCGTATGTTCAGGTGATTGGACAATGGAAAACTGGACTATTAAAAGGATGCTCATGGGCTTCCCTGGTGGCGCAGTGGTTGAGGGTCCGCCTGCCGATGCAGGGGACACGGGTTCGTGCCCCGGTCCGGGAGGATCCCACATGCCGTGGAGCGGCTGGGCCCGTGAGCCATGGCCGCTGAGCCTGCGCGTCCGGAGCCTGTGCTCCGCAACGGGAGAGGCCACAACAGTGAGAGGCCCGCGTACGGCAAAAGAAAAAAAAAAAAGCTGCTGGGTTTGCATGTGTGGCAGGTCACTGTGAACCACAGTTGCTCCACTGTCTTTGGTAGCCTTGCTTCTCTTCCTTATTCGTGGCCACCTGTGTCAGCTTTGCAATCTGAATGGAATGAGACTGAAGCAGGACCTTCGGATGGCGCCCCAGAAGGCTGGGGCGGCTGGTCGCTCACCCTGCTCTTCCTTTCCTGGCAAGGGGACCTCTTTCTACTGCTGGTGCTGAGCACTGCCAGCCCAGGGATGGGCTGATGAAAGCAAAATTAAGCTGTCTTCCTTCTCTCTGTGTGCACTTATTCTTGGGTTTGTTGTTCTGCTCTATTGCTGAAGTTTCTTAAGTTGACGTAAGTGGGCTCCAGAGCCCTCTGTTTTTGTTCATGGATAGCCGTGTCGTTGTGGCCCTTCTTAGGGGTGGGGCAGAGCCTGGGGTTTGCTATGCCGCCATCTTGGTGACATCATTCTAAGGGGCACATTAAGTAGGACATGTCAATGCCCATCAGAAAAACTCCCTTCTTGGGACTTCCCTGGTGGCGCAGTGGTTAAGAATCCGCCTGCCAATACAGGGGACACGGGTTCGAGCCCTGGTCCGGGAAGATCCCACATGCCGCAGAGCAACTAAGCCCGTGCGCCACAACTACTGATCCTACGCTCTAGAGCCCGAGAGCCACAACTACTGAAGCCCGCGCACCTACAGCCCGTGTTCCACAACAAGAGAAGCCACCGCAATGAGAAGCCTGCGCACCGCAACGAAGAGTAGCCCCGGCTCGCCGCAACTAGAGAAAGCCCGCGCGCAGCAACAAAGACCCAGTGCAGCCAGAAATAAATAATAAATAAATTTAAAAAAAAGAAAATGAGAAAAGGAAAACTCCCTTTTCGGGTATTCCCTGGCGGTCCAGTGGTGAGGACTGTGTGCTTCCACGGCAGCCCTGCAGGGGGCACGGGTTCAATCCCTGGTTGGGGAACTAAGATCCTGCATGCTGCATGGCATAGCCAAAAAAGAAAAAAGAAAAAGAAAAATTCCCTTCTAGGTTTGGAAGGTGATTGGATCCACCAAGTGGACCCTTTGGACACCTGGGTCCATGAAATGAGTGGATGGACGTGAGGTGTACTGCAGCAATGCAGAGAAGGACTAAAGTCAGACGCCTTCTGAGGCACAGAACAATAACCAGAACTGTTCTGTCTGTCAACAAGAGAGACAGAGAGTGCAGATGACTATGAGGGAAATTCCCTGGGGGAAGGCCTTGCACATAGCTGGCAAGTGGACTACACCCCCGGGGACTATGAATGGGTCGTAACAGTGATAGACGCTCACTCTGGAATGGGCTTCGCATAGGCAATGGTAGACACAAATGCTCAAAATACTATTAAAGGATTGGAACAGAAGATCCTTACCCATTTGGGCTGCCAAGTTACATTTCTTCAGACCAAGGGATGTCCTCTCCAGCCCATAATATCCAACAGTGTCCATTATCAAATGGACAAATCGCATTGCATATCCTCATTAGAGTAATGGTTTAATAGAGGAGCAGAACAGACAGTTGAAACATTGGTTGTCTTAAACCGGGGGTGGCAGGGGGGAGAGAAAGGCATGCAGCACAGGCTTACATGCCTCCCCGAGTGTGTGCTCACACTCCACAAGAGGGGGCCTCAGTAGCTTCCTCTGCCGGGGTGGGGGGCCGGTGTGGAGGAGAGGGGGTGAGGGAGGATGCTGGTGCGACTCTGTAACTTTCTTTTTTCCTACTCGATGCAGTCACCCCAGGACTAGGGATGCAACTGCAGGTGCTGGAAGCAGGGATGAGTCTTTTTTCTTTTCTTAATATTTATTTATTTGGCTGCACGGGTCTTAGTTGCAGCACGCGGGTCTTCAGTTGCCGGGTTCGGGATCTTTTAGTTGTGGCGTGTGGGATCTAGTTCCCTGACAAGGATCGAACCTGGGGCCCCTGTATTGGGAGCACAGAGTCTTAACCACTGGACCACCAGGGAAGTCCCAGCAGGGATGATTCTTGAGCAAGTAACTATCTCTTTCAACCTTTGGATCAGAATTCCTACAGTCCTGATAGGATGAATTGTACCTTCACCCTGTCTGGAAAAGTTGGGGTGACAGTGAATGTACTGTTCTTCACCTGGGTAACCCCCTACTCTATACGAATGGGGGGGACCAAGGGGGAGACACTGGCTAGACTAGTATTGCTGCCAGCAACCTGGACCAGCACACAGGCCGAAATGAATGTCCCTTCCAAAGGTGAAAAAGTCTGGGTAAAAATAAATGACAAATGGAGAGAAGGAGAGATAATAGCTGAGAGGAAAGGAATGAATAAGCGGGGCATGCAATGAGGGAAATCCAACTTTATATTATTGATAATACCTCAAAAGAGGCTCAGAACGAGAGGTTCATATTATCTTTTAGGACAATTGTACCTGACACCTGGGAGGGTAAAGCGATGTTTGCCAAGACCAGCCCAGGTTTGGGAACCTGAAAAGGTCTAGTGGCAGCCTGTAAACTTGAGGCATCACTCTGGGAGTCATGCTAGACGGATGGTTAATGACTAAATGGACTCTAGTTAATGACTAAGAGGATGTTACTAGACTCCGTTTAGCCATTAACAATAAGTCCAGTTTTGACTCTAGTTTTGTTTTGTTTTGTTTTGTTTTTTGCGGTACGTGGTCCTCTCACTGCTGTGGCCTCTCCCGTTGCAGAGCACAGGCTCCGGATGCGCAGGCTCAGCGGCCATGGCTCACGGGCCCAGCCGCTCTGCGGCATGTGGGATCCTCCTGGACCGGGGCACGAACCCGCGTCCCCTGCATCAGCAGGTAGACTCTCAACCACTGCGCCACCAGGGAAGTCCTGACTCTAGTTTTTTGACTCCTATTTTTCAGGCTCTATTTACTACAAGGAATGTGAGAGTGAATTCTGGGAGCACCTTTTCCTTCTGGGACTTCAGAACATGAGGTGTATGGCTCCTAGTGGACTGATGTCTGTGTAACCATGAACCTTGATGATTGAATACTTGGAAAGGTCCCTAGTTACAGTGGACAAAATACAATGGCAGCATGTCCAACATGCCACTGCTATGCATGAACGCACATCACCCCTTTTTTGTGGATGGAAAATTATTATGCAGAAAAGAGGAAAACAATAGGTGTCGGATGAGATTATAGCATAAGCATCATTGGTGGATCCAAGCGCCCCTGCGGTACAGCCCCGCTCTGAGACCGAGGAGGCTGTGGGAGGCTTTGTGGCACACTCAAACTAGATTACATCTACTTGTGACTACCACTCGTCTACCCCTATTATGGGGAACCCAACATTGTGGGGTGCAAAATAGGTATCCCAACTGCACCCATGCTGCAGCACACGATGCAACAACATGCGTGGTAGATTATACAACACTGGCCCACAAGACAGAAAAAGACCGTAGGGGAGAGAGGTGCTGGCCCAGGTAGTCTGGGACAAGCAAAGTTGGCTTTAATGAGGAGTGACATTAAGAGGGAAAAGACTGATTAACTAGAATAGACGGATTAGAGGGAGTTCTCTTCCTGGAAGAAGGAAAATGTTGAGTCAGCCTGGAAAGAAACGGAGGCTTTAGCAAAGTGAGTCAGGCAGACTCAGCAAATAATGCTGGATAATGCTAGAACCCAGCTTTGGGAAAGGTTCTGGGCCACCACGCAACGGAGCCTCTTGAGAATTTTAAATACCAGTGGAGGCTGAAGCAGCCACGGGTCTTGTCCCTCAATCCTAGCTGCAGCCGGCTGCTCACGGGGCGCACACCTCTGGGAATCTCGTGGTTCTCCAAATTTATGGAAGTTTTCTGGGGGCACTTGTAACTTACACTAATGTACTGTGACTGCTCTCACCCCGGAATAGGTCAAAATCATATCGGGACTTCCCTGATGGTCCAGTGGTTAAGACTCTGCACTCCCAACGCAGGGGGCCCGGGTTCGATCCCTGGTCGGGGAACTAGATCCTGCATGCCGCAACTTAAGGTCCCGTACACGGCAATGAAGATCCCGCATGCCGCAACGAAAGACCTGGAGCAGCCAAATAAATAACTATTTAAAAATAAATAAATAAATAAAATCAAAACCATATCATGTCTGCTCGAGCCCTTCTCTGGCTTGCCTCATAGTAGAAGCCAAGGTATCCCAAGTGCCTGCTGATCTGGCCCTGCTGCTTCTCCTCCTGACCTTCCTCTTCTCCTCATCCCTCCCTTTCTCTCCTCACTCCTTTGGTTCCATGTTGCCATGTGCTGCTATTTGCCTGTGCCAAACACAATCCCACCTCAGGACCTTTGCATGTGCTGCCATCTCTGCTGGATTGCTTTTTCTCCAGAAATCTTCAGGGCTCGCTTCTCCTCCCCATTCAACTCTTTGCTCAACAGTCACCTTGATTGAGAAACCCCTCTGACCGCTCAGTTTAAATGGCACGTACCCCCGCCCCATTGACCCTCACACTGTCTATCCCTCCACCCTGCTTGGATTTTCTCCGTAGCACCTGAAGTATTATACATGTGTTTGTTTATGTGCATATTAGCTCTGTGAGTACAGGGGCTCTGTCTTAATTTCTGAAGTATCCCCAGAACAAAGAACAGGCAGTATCCCCAGCATCTTGGCACACACTGGGCGCTCAACCAATACTGGCTGAATGAATAAGAAATAGCAGATAAAACTAAAGTTTTAATGACTATACTGTACCACTGAACTATTTGCATTTTACCTGAGGCTTAAAAAGAGACACACTTTCATCTGAAGAAATGGATGGTGAACACTCACAGAATCTTCCTTGTAAGTGAGGGAAATGTTTTTGGTGGAGAGGCCTTTCACATACCCTCATGTTACAGCAGGTCAGAGAAATTCTGCTCTTGCCACCTGCCAGCTGGGCTGTGTGTGGGGGTCAGGGATGGAACCCCGGATCTAACAGCCCTGTCTGATAGAATCTTCTATGCTGATGGAAATGTTTTATACTTGTACTTTCCAACAGGAAAGCACAAGCCACGAGAGTGTGGCTACTGAGCACTTGATATGCAGCTAGTCTGACCGAGAAACTGAATTGTCAATCTATTTAATTTCAACAACTCAGGGGCTGAGTCCAGACGACCAGGGTCCTCTGAAAAAGAGAGCCAGAGAGCTCCCTGCAGGCTTCGTGACAGACCCTGCCCCCAGCCCCACCCCGATGATATGGACCAGCCCAATTACGTTTCCCCTGTAGCTTCCACCAAGGTTTAAAAGGACCTGAGACAATGTGATTCCCTAGCTAACTAGTTCTATAAGGCCCAGCCCAGATCAATTTCTATTCCCCAAGAGTCCCAGGACCCCGTGAGATACATCCTCTCTCTCTTGTCAAGAAGAGGAAACTGACTCACAGTATGACTGTCACAAGCCAAGGCCTCAGAATAATTTGCAGACTAGGTGAGGCTGGGCTTAGCTACATACCAACCCTCACCCACTCAGCAGGTGGGTGGGTCTGTGACATAAATACAAACCTGTTAGAACCTGGGCGTGATTATAATAGCTTTGATGGTATGCCAGATACTGTTCCAAGTGGTTTACATGATGGAGTAGATGCTAGCATTACTCCATTTCACAAGAAACTCATGTATAGACAGGTCAAGTTTGCCAAGATGACGCACCTTGTGTGAAATGATCAATGTTTTAAGCTGCTACATGTTGGAGAGCTTTGTTATACAGCAAGAGCTGACTGATGTTGGAGCTTTTCTGGGGGGACTCTGCTATCCCGGCTACAGCAGGATAGCACATTGGCCAAAGATGGCACAACAGGTAAACGGTAAAGTGAGGATTCAAACCTGGGAGTCTGATGGCAGAGCCACTAACCATGGCTGTATCAGCTGAGGTTCTTGGTGGCCAGCAACAGAAAACAATGCTCGCTAACACGTCTTTCAAGTTTTTGTAGAAAAGGTGATAGCACGGCCTGCGCCTTTTCCCCATTCTCTTTGAGATCCTGACCTTCTTCAAAGCCTGGGCCTCTAAGGTGACTGCTTATCTTTATTGTCCTTTCCTACCTGCTCTTTGTTTAAATTAATTAATTAATCAATCAATTAATTAATTAATTTAAAAAACATCTTTATTGGAGTATAATTGCTTTACAATGGTGTGTTAGTTTCTGCTTCATAACAAAGTGAATCAGTTATACATATACATATGTTCCCATATCTCTTCCCTCTTGCCTCTCCCTCCCTCCCACCCTCCCTATCCCACCCCTCTAGGTGGTCACAAAGCACCGAGCTGATCTCCCTGTGCCATGTGGCTGCTTCCTACTAGCTATCTATTTTACGTTTGGTAGTGTATATATGGCCATGCCACTCTCTCACTTTGTCACAGCTTACCCTTCCCGCTCCCCATATCTTCAAGTCCATGCTCTAGTAGGTCTGTGGCTTTATTCCCGTCTTACACCTAGGTTCTTATGACCTTTTTTTTTTTCTTAGATCCATATATATGTGTTAGCATACGGTATTTGTTTTTCTCTTTCTGACTTACTTCACTCTGTATGACAGACTCTAGGTCCATCCACCTCACTACAAATAACTCAATTTCGTTTCTTTTTATGGCTGAGTAATATTCCATTGTATGTATGTGCCACATCTTCTTTATCCATTCATCTGTTGATGGACACTTAGGTTGCTTCCATCTCCTGGCTATTGTAAATAGAGCTGCAATGAACATTTTGGTACATGACTCTTTTTGAATTATGGTTTTCTCAGGGTATATGCCCAGTAGTGGGATTGCTGGGTCATTTGGTAATTCTATTTGCAGTTTTTTAAGGAACCTCCATACTGTCCTCCATAGTGGCTGTATCTATTTACATTCTCCCCAGCAGTGCAAGAGTGTTCCCTTTTCTCCACACCATCTCCAACATTTACTGTTTCTAGATTTTTTGATGATGGCCATTCTGACCGGTGTGAGATGATATCTCATTGTAGTTTTGATTTGCATTTCTCTAATGATTAGTGATGTTGAGCATCCTTTCATGTGTTTGTTGGCAATGTGTATATCTTCTTTGGAGAAATGTCTATTTAAGTCTTCGGCCCATTTTTGGACTGGGTTGTTTGTTTTTTTGTTATTGAGCTGCATGAGCTGCTTGTAAATTTTGGAGATTAATCCTTTGTCAGTTGCTTCATTTGCAAATATTTTCTCCCAATCTGAGGGTTGTCTTTTGGTCTTGTTTATGGTTTCCTTTGCTGTGCAAAAGCTTTGAAGTTTTATTAGGTCCCATTTGTTTATTTTTGTTTCTATTTCCATTTCTCTAGGAGGTGGGTCAAAAAGGATCTTGCTGTGATTTATGTCATAGAGTGTTCTGCCTATGTTTTCCTCTAAGAGTTTGATAGTTTCTGGCCTTACATTTAGGTCTTTAATCCATTTTGAGTTTATTTTTGTGTATGGTGTTAGGGAGAGTTCTAATCTCATACTTTTACATGTACCTGTCCAGTTTTCCCAGCACCACTTATTGAAGAGACTGTCTTTTCTCCATTGTATATCCTTGCCTCCTTAGTCGTAGATTAGTTGACCATAGGTGCGTGAGTTTACCTCTGGGCTTTCTGTCCTATTCCATTGATCTATATTTCTGTTTTTGTGCCAGTACCATACTGTCTTGATTACTGTAGCTTTGTAGTATGGGGTTTATTCCAGGAAAGCAAGGATTCTTCAATATATGCAAATCAATCAATGTGATACACCATATTAACAAAGTGAAGGAGAAAAACCATATGATCATCTCAACAGATGCAGAGAAAGCTTTCGACAAAATTCAACACCCATTTATGATAAAAACCCTGCAGAAAGTAGGCATAGAGGGAACTTTCCTCAACATAATAAAGGCCATATATGACAAACCCACAGCCGACATCGTCCTCAATGGTGAAAGACTGAAACCGTTTCCTCTAAGATCAGGAACAAGACAAGTTTGCCCACTCTCACCACTATTATTCAACATAGTTTTGGAAGTTTTAGCCACAGCAATCAGAGAAGAAAAAGAAATAAAAGGAATCCAAATCGGAAAAGAAGAAGTAAAGTTGTCACTGTTTGCAGATGACATGATACTATACATAGAGAATCCTACAGATGCTTCCTACCTGCTCTTGCTGCAAGTTCCTGGTAGAACTTCCAGCCAAAGTTCGCACACCAATTCCTTTTGTTGAGAAAACACCCTCAGTGTCTGGGGAGTAATTGTTCCCAGCAAGCGTAAGGCAACTCTTTTTTCCCACCACCTACCTCACTCTTGTTGGCCCATGTCTCAAGATTACCTGTTCAGATTTGGGGCAAAACAGGGGGTAAAGGGGACATTGTTTTCACATCCTACAATTTCTATACCCCATTCTCTCAAGGAAGAGGGTCAGATGTTTATCTGTTTGCTTTTTTTTATATTAAAAAAAATAGATGTAGAACCTGAGCTATGGGCCTTCAAATCACTAGTAAGCAGAGGTCGTTTTTTTCAATTGAAATATCAATACATTTGGCACATAACGTTGTGTAAGTTTAAGGTGCACAATATGGTGATTTGATACATTTATGTATTGCAATATGATTGCCATTGGAGCTCTGGCTAGCACCTCTGTCTCATCACATAATGATTCAACGTATGAATTTGGGTGGAACACAGTTTCATCCAAAACAGTCTTTCTCCAAGAGATGATGAAACTAAGACTGAGAGAGGGCATACCCCTTGCCCAAGTTCACAGTGAAGATGTAAAAGAACAAGGATTTGAAGCCACATGTGTTTGTCCTCAAAACCTACACTCTTAGCCAGCACAGCACACTGCCTCAGGTGTCAGGACAGAGAGGGCAGGACTGGCACACACTGCCTGCTGCCCTGGTCCCGCGGAAAAGTGGGGTGCTGTCCTACCTAGTAGCTTGTGCCGGGAGGATGCTCTCTCTGTGTGTTCTTAATGACGCCAGTGGTAAGCGTGGATTACTGTTCACCTGTGGACACGTGTCAAGAAGAGAAGGCAGCAGGGCCATCGCAGGGCAAGCCTGGCCAAGGCAGGCACAGAACCCAAGCTGTCCAGTGTTTATTAATCCACCAGGCGCTTACCAGCAAGTCTCTTGGTTTATCAGAAGGGCGGAACGTTTGTCTAAGTTAATATTTCTATCCAACCTTTCTAGACCCAAAGTTTCTTGTGGGGACATCCCCAGCTACTGGGTTTCCCACTGCAGCCGTCTGTCCAGGCTCGCCCCTTTGGATGCTACTTACCCAAGCCCCTCTACTTTGTTCGTTCACCTGGGTTGTATTGGAGACATTTCCTAAGGAGAGGCTCTGGACTCACACTGTGCTCTTGTGAAAAGAGCAAATGAGTGAATAAATAAAGGAATGAATGATTTTAGAAATCAGACAAACATGTCTCCCTTCAGCTTTTGAAGGACTCCAGAAAGTAATTCAAAGAGACCACAGGACATGAGCTCTGATTTCCTAAGCTAATCATTTCCAACGTGATGCTGAGTACAGAAGAGCAGTAAGGAGAGTGGACACCGTCTTCGATCCGCGCGGGTTTGAATTGCATCCCCACTGCTGCCACCACCATGTGACCTCAGCAAGTCACTTAACATCTCTGTGAGTCAGTTTCCTCTTCTGCAAAGTAAGTAACAGGAAAGCATCTAATTCACAACAGTGCTGTAAAGATGAAGTGAGTCACACCTATAAAGCACTCAGACTAGGGCCCAGCCCATGGCAAGATCTATGTGTTACCTGCCACTGTACCGTTTTTATTTTTACAATGAGTGCTTCAGGTAGAGTTGCTTGTGAACCATACTCACCATGTGGCTCTCCTGAAATGCCTCTGACATGGGCTTTAGCACAGGAGTAGTAGGTGCCCAATAATGCCATGACAATAATGTCAATAATCACAACCATAGTGACAGCTGTGTGGCAGGCACTGTGTACCATGCATTGCACATGCATTCTCTGAAACCTCCAGCAGCCTTGCACAATAGTCATTTAATCCCTGTTTCTCAGAAGAAAGGATGGAAGCTCAGAGGGGAAAGAATGTCTTGCCTAAGGCTACATCATCAGAAGGTAGAGTTGGAATTCTCACCAGAATTGTCTGAAAGATCATACAATTTTACTGCTTTAGGCTAACTTCTCATTTAAAATCATTTAAATTAGAGATGAAGATAATAATTGTATTCATCTCTTTCCCAGCATCCACTATGTGCAGGACACGGTAGAGGCTTTCCATGCAATTATTCAATTCTTACAAGGACCCTCTGAAGGAGTAAAGATTATTGTTCACACTTTACAGAGTGTGATGGTTGATTTCAGAGGTCAGCATGGCTAGGCTCTGGTGCCCAATTACTTGATCAAACCCAGTTTGGATGTTGCTGTGAAAGGATTTATAGATGGGATTGATTACTGACATAATTAAATCAATTGACTTTGCTTAATGGAAATTATCCTTCATACTGTGGATGGGCTGCGTCCAGTCAGTTGAAGGCCTCAAGAGTAAAGACTGAGGTTTCTACCGGTTTGCAGGGTAGAAATAGAGACATAGATGTAGAGAACAAACATAGGGACACCAAGGGGGGAAAGTGGCAAGGGTGGGGGCGGGTGGTGGGATGAACTGGGAGATTGGGATTGACATATATACACTAATATGTATAAAATGGATAACTAATAAGAACCTGCTGAAAAAAAGAATTTTTTTAGTTAAAAAAAAAAGACTGAGGTTTCCAGAAGAAGCACTTCTGCCTCACAGCAACACAGAAACCCTGCTGAGTTTCCTACCTGCTGCCCTGGGGGAATTCAGACTTAAGACTGCAGTTCAACTCTTGCCTGAATTTCTTATCAACTCTCAGCTGTATCTTCAGCCTGAGAGTCTACCCCACAGGTTGCTGTCTTTCTAACCTCCACAATCATGTGAGCCAATTCCTTAAAATAAATCAATGTCTCTTGATATCGATCTATTGAGAGAGAAAGAGACAGAGAAGAGAGAGAGCCTCTACTGGTTCTGTTTCTCTGGAGAACCCTGACTGATACACAGAGTAAATGAAGACTAAAGATATTAACAGTTTGTTCCAAAGAACACAGCTTACGAGGGCCAGAGATGGGATTTAAACCCAGGTCTGTCTGTTCCCTGCTGCCCAGCTCTGAACAAGTCCTGAGGGGGATAAGTAGAAACCCAGACAATCATCCCTGGCCCTGAGCTTTCAAGGACCACAGCATCTGGGCACTGACTTTAGGTATCAGTGAGAATGGCTCCTCTGGACACTAATCCCAATAAGTAATACAAATAAAAACAGACCTGTGACATGTACACACTATCTGTGTGCCCTCTCTCCATCATCACCAAGGCAAAGTCAAAGAGCTTCTTCCTAATTCTCCCACAGATTCACCCTCCAGGGAGGGATCTGTCCATTATTTTCCTTTCAAGAACTCTCTCAAAGCAAGACCCAAACGAAATAAAATGTTGGAGATTTGTACTAATGGAGTACAAATCAGAGCAGACTTCTCTAGCTGCTCACTGGGATTCGGGGAACTGTTGCGTTCGCCGCGTTTCCTGCCAGGCGCTCAATGGGCTGCGAGAGAAACTGTAATCCTTGGCGCCACCTTCTTGCCCTCTTTACAAAAATAGGCACTGACCTCTGACTACCCGGTTTTTCCATGCAGCTCCTAAGCTTTCCAGCCCTTGGGAGGCTCCGCGGAGCCAGCTGGGGCAGCAGAAGCCCAGGGTTCAGAGCCAGGCTTAGCCCCTTTATCATCGCAAATGTCAGCCGAGCTCCTTTTTGACCTGATATTTATGGGAAATAAATGCTTCCAGAAATAAAAACAACAGAGAATAGGCCTGATGAGCCTTTAAGAGCCTTTGGTGACACTTCTTTCCCAAGTCACTGAGTTTGATCCGAGGAGAGAGGGTGAGACAGGATTCATGGGGCCGCCTAGACCCAAGAGGTGGGAGCCAGTCTCTGAGCAATTTTAAGAGGGAGAAATGTAAGCGACCACATTTTTCTCAAAGCAAGGTTAAAGCTGGGGCAAGATCAAACTTGCTCAAGCATTCTGCCCAGTAACTGTATTTGCACTGCAAAGAGACAATCATCAGTTCTAGAGAAAGGGCGCTGGGAGCTGCGGTAGGGGGGCGGGCAGTGCATACTTTAGGAATGTACCCTCCTCTCCACTCCCTCAGGGCTCGCAGGGGACCAGAGTCCGAATGCTCCTGGATCAACATGAATGTCTGAATTATCGAGGCAGACCACCCCCAAATCCGTTTAGTTAGCTAGTTAGGGGACTTCCCTGGTGGTCCAGTGGGTAAGACTCAACGCTCCCAATGCAGGGGGCCGGGGTTCAATCCCTGGTTGGAGGACTAGATCCCGCAGGCCACAAATAAGAGTTACCATGCCGCAACTAAGGGTTCGCACGCCGCAACGAAGTTCCCTCGTGCCGCAGCTAAGACCCAGTGCAGCCAAAATCAATCAAGCAATCAATCAATAAAAATAAATAAATAAAATTTAAAAATATGTTAGCTAATTAGAACTGCTCCTCGGGATTGCATTCCAGACTAAGACGGAGATCATGATGGCAGCTCCAGGGCTACCCAAGGCCAGCTCTTCTCCATGTTGATGACTAATGGTTTTTTACTCCATAGCCAGTCTCAGTGTTGGGATTTTACTGCAAAGGTGTGGGGTTCTGGAAAGTTCTGAGATTGTACCACTAATGCCTGGGGGGAGGGTTACACAGGAAGGGAAGATGAAGGAGGGAGTTTGCCCAGAGATAAACCTATAGGGGTGTGTGTGTGCGTGCGTGTGTGTGTGTGTCTGAATGTCTGTCTGTCTTTCATCTAGGTTCCTCTGACCTCAGAATCTTGCTCAAATTTACACAGTAAGGGCAGGAACCAGAACTCTGCTCTTCTTACTAGAGCAGCAACCCAATAATAGGATTGTGCGTGTGTGTGTGTGTGTGTGTGTGTGTGTGTGTGTGTGTTCACCTTATCCCAAACTCTTCTGGAATGTTATCAAATTGATTATCAATGGATGCCACAATTAATGAAAGAACACATACCCATATTCTCTTTATGGACACAGAGGACCTGAGGTCAATTTTTCACTTAGTGGCGGATTAAAGCTGTCAATGTTTAAGCTCCCCTAACAGTGTGAAACTTAAGCCAGTTGGCACTTTGGGCGCTCAGGGCTCGTGCTGGCATCGTGGCTGCAGAACTGGATGCTCCAACAGCAATGCTGGGATGGTCTGAAAGCCAGGCTGCACCCCTGCACCCCTAAGTGTTTCTTCCTGCACAGTAAGGGTCCAAGCTCAGCTTTTGCTTGAATAAAAGCTGCTGATTCGATTTTTAAGATACATTTTACTTTGGACTAATTCTAAATGTACAGAAAACTTGCGAAGATATTACAAAGGGTTCCTATATACCTACCATTGGTTTTCGTTTCTCCTAATGGTGTCGTCTCTCGTTACCTTTGTGGTATGTTTGTCAAAGCTTAGATATTGACATCAATACATTACTAATAACTAAACTCCAGACTCTATTTGGATTTCACCAGTTTTTCCATTAATGTCCCTTTTTGTCCCAGGATCCAGCTCGTGGTCCCTCATTCACTGAGCTGTCCTGTGTCCTTACTACCTCTGGTCTATGACAGTTTCTAACTTGCCTTTTTTGCCTTGACTGTTTTGAGGAAGACTGGACAGATGTTTTCTAGACTGGATCTCAGTTAGGGTGTATCTGATGTATTTTCTCAAGTTCATAATGCGATTATGAGTTTGGGGGGAAGAATACCACAGAGGTGAAATGCCCTTCTCATCCCATCCTACCTGAGGGTCTCTGACATCCACAAGATGCCACTGAGGTGTTAACTTTGATCACTTGGTCAAGGTCATGTTTGCCAGATTTCTCCGCATTAAAGTAACAATTTTTGCCTTTCCATATGCTATTGTTTGGCAGTGAGTTACCAAATCCAGCCTACCTTCAGGGGTGGGGAATTACCTGAGGTAATTGCTTTACCTCCTGAGGCGGGAGTAACTGGATTTGTTTTTTTGAAAACTCGGGATCACTCTGCTATATCCGACCTCGTTTATAATTTGCCATTTCTTTATATTATGTGAGGGAGAATGTGTCTCTCATCTTGTAGCTGATTTAGGGATTAAATCAGGGACACGGGACATAGGGAAGGACAGGAAATACACCAATGAACAAAGTGGATGGTGAGGCAGGCGAAATGAGGTTTATGCTCACATATGAAATCACTGTGGAACATGCTCTGAATTTAAGCAGTTTCATCTAAAAAACATGAAATGATATCTTCTATCTTCTTGAGTAATTGTGAGAATTAAGTTGTACAAGGAACCCAGAAGTACTGAGCACAATGTTTGGTATACAGTAGGTACTCAATAAAGGTTAGTTACCTTCCTTCAAGAAGAAAATGACATAATGTAGTTTTCAGGAGCATGGATCCTGGCTCCTGGCCCCAAACTGCCTGCTTTTGAGACTTGGTTCTCCTGCTTCAAGCTGTGTGACCTTGGGCCAGTTACTTAACCTTTCAGTGCCTCAGCTTTTTCTTGGGCAAAAGGAAGATAATAATAGTATCCCTCTGTTGGTGGCAATGTTAATTGATGCAGCCACTATGGAGAACAGTATGGAGTTACCTTAAAAAACTAAAAATAAAGTTACCATATGATCCAGCAATTCCACTTCTGAGCATATATTCAGAAAAGATAAAAACTTTAATTTAAAAAGATCCGTGCACTCAAATGTTCATACCAGCACTATTAATAATAGCCAAGACGTGGAAGCAACCTAAATGTCCATCAACAGAGGAATGGATAAAGAAGATGTGGTACATATATACAATGGAATATTACTCAGCCATAAAAAAGAATAAAATATTCCCATTTGCAGCAACAGGGATGGACCTAGAGATTTTCATACTAAGTGAAGTAAGTCAGACAGAGAAAGACAAATATCATGTGATATTGCTTATATGTGGAATCTAAAATATGACACAAATGAACTTATTTACAAAACAGAAATAGACTCACAGACATAAAAAACAAACTTACGGGGCTTCCCTGGTGGCGCAGTGGTTGAGAGTCCACCTGCCGATACAGGGGACATGGGTTTGTGCCCCGGTCCGGGAAGATCCCACATGCCGCGGAGCGGCTGGGCCAGTGAGCCATGACCGCTGAGCTGCGCGTCTGGAGCCTGTGCTCCGCAACGGGAGAGGCCACAACGGTGAGAGGCCCGCGTACGGCAAAAAAAAAAAAAAAAGCCCTTACAATTACCAAAGTGCCGGAGTCCAGCTCCAGCGAGTCCAGGGATACCCAGGGGATGGATAGTGTCGGTGAAGGAAATAATTCTATTACACTTCTTAAAGTATCAGCATCGCATGTTTTCTCTCTCTCATGTCTTTATTCTTCTTCTATTGTTTACAATCACAGGTTTATATATTGTAGTTGATTACATTACCAGGTATGTGACCAAACAATCTTAGCACAATCAAACCTCAAAATATTCTATAAAGATTTTTTTAAAAAATATCCCCTAGTTTCTAGATGTCCTATTAAAATATTTCCCCAAGTTCCCATTAATCACAGGTTATTTCTTAGTAACCAAGCCAAGCAGTTATATGATTATTTTAATTGTAAAAGTTGGAGCTACTTGTTCCTATTTCTCTTCTTGCATGGGCAACCTTTTACAATGGTTCCATGAAAATATTTACAATATACCCTGCATGCCCTTTTTTGTTGTTTCCTTCAACTGAGACAGTGTTTTCTCCCTATCCTAGCAATCAATTCTGCTCTAGTCATTTGCTTTTTTATAATTAATCTTCCTTTATAATAGAACAATAAATTTCCTATGTCATCAGGAACTCCGGCCCATGGCCATAACTCCATACTAGAGGGTGTTTTTCATAAAAACATCCCCTTAGTTCCAGGCTCTTAATTCTTTACCCATTTCCCCGGGGCTTTAGTGGGTACTTCCCATTCTATGGTAGTTTCAGGAGGGGGAGTCCTAGAGGAATTTTTCTTTCACGTGGAGCAACATTCCCCCAAAATTGCCCCTGTATGTAAATTTATTATCATAAAACATAACAACAGAGCTGTAGTCCACCTTCCTGGCACGGCGCTGCCTTGCAGTTTCACCTTCCATTGCTCATGACTTTGTCATGATGCAATGGCTCCAGGATGGCTTCCAACACCAAAGGAGGGGAGGGATAAATTAGGAATTGGGGATTAACAGATATACACTACTATATGTAAAATAGATAAACAACAAGGGCCTACCGTATAGCACAGGGAACTGTATTAAGTATCTTGGAATAACCTATAATGGAAAAGAATCTGAAAAAGAATATATATATATATATATATATATATATACACATATATATATAACTGAATCACACCTGAGACTAACACACTGTAAATCAACTATGCTTCAGCAAAAAAAAAATTAGTATCCCTCTCATGAAGAATAGTCGATATGAGTTTTAAATGATTTATTGTATGTAAAGGGCATAGAACAGTGCCTGGCACATTTGCAAATATTCCATATCATTCAGTACATTCATAGCTTGGGCATCAGGAGAAAAATACAATATGCATTATTTTAATATTTAATCATTCTCTGGATTACTATATCCCACTTTTTTTCTGTCAGATTTGTCCTCAGCATTATTGAGGTATCACTGAGATACAATAAACTGCCCATACATGTACAAGTGAAAAATTTTGACACATTAATATATCTGTAAAGTCATCAGTATAATCAAAATACTGAACACATCCATTAGGCCCCCAAAGTTTTCTTATGTCTCTTTATAATTCCTCTCTTTTTTACTTCCTGTTCCCAGGAAACTACTGATTTGCTCTCTGTTACCATAGATTAGTTTGTGATTTCTAGATATTTCTATGAATGGAATCATAGAGTAAGTACTTTCTTTTTGGGAGGTGTGGCTTCTTTCAGCCTGACTATTCTGAGGTTCGTCCATGTTGTTGCTTGTATAGATAGTTCATTCCCTTTTATCCTGAGAAGTATTCCATTATATGGCTATATGATAATTTTTTAATCCATTCCTCTGTCTATGAACATTTGTATTATTTTATTATTTATTATTTTACTATTATTATGTTTTGCTGTTGCAGATAAAGATGCCCTGAGCAGCCATGCCCAAGACTATATATGAACACACGCTTTGATTTCTCTTGAGTAAACACCGTTGACCCTCATTATTCACTGATTCTATATTTGCAAACTTGTCTACTTTCTACAATGTGTAACCCCCAAATCCATACTTGTGGTCATAGGCCCACATGTGCAGAGCAGCAAAAAAACCTGAGTTGCCAGACTTGTACGTTCCCAGCTGAGGTTGAACAAGACGATGCTCTGCCTTCTTGATTCTGCTCTAAGACAGATGAGCTGAGGATGGAGATGGGGGCGGCAGGGTGCCTCCGTGCCATCAAAGACTCCAGCTCTGGGGCCAGTAGATGGGGCTTGAATCCCCACTCAGGCTCCTATCAGTGGGGCGGCCTCAGACAAGTCACCTAACATGACAGAACTTCTGTCTGGGTGAGTTTCTGTCCCTGGCAACCACGTGATTCCTAAGACCCTCACCAACTGGGCTGCGACTCGGATTCCAGAAGTCCTTCCTTCCTGTTATCACAGGCCTCTGGTGTTATACTGGCCTTGCTCTTGGTGATTAAGTATTGGTGGCAGTGGTTACCAGGGGCTGGACGGGGAGGGGATATGGGAGTTGTTGTTCAATGGGTAGAGAATTTTCATTATGCGAGATGAGAAAGTTCTGGAGCTCTGCTGACAATATGCATCTATAGTTAACACGACTGTACTGCACACTTCAAGGTGGTTATGACGGCAACGTTTATGTTGTATGCTTGTATGCCACAATAAAATTTTTTAAAAATGCTTTAACAACTCTTCAGTGCCAGTGATTAGGGGTAGAATATGAATTTTCCAGGTTTCAGATCTCGGTATCAGAGAGCGGAAGGGGATTCTGTGTTAAATTTTCCTGGGTCAGCATGTGCCCCTGATTAAAAACTACTCTTCCATTCAGCTAATTTGACAGAAATGTAAGAATGTGTCAAATACAGAAGGACAGGAGTAGGGGGTGTGCGGGGGAAGAGGGGTGAAAAGATCAGCAATGGCCTTCATAGTGGGGACAATGGGTAAGTGCTTGGAAATACGCTGATGGATTGGGTTAACTCTTGTTTTTATGAGAAATAATCTACTTACAGAAGATAACTAAGGATTTAGAGGACAGTCATAAATACAAATGTTATTAGAATTAGATGCCCTTAACAAGAGTTTTGAATAAACCTGTCAGTTTTGGTCGCAAAGTTTCCAAATTGTCTTTGTTTGGCTTTGGATGTATTTACCTACTCCTGCTAAGACTAGCCCAAATACTGTATAAAAAAATAAATAAAATAAAATTCAAAACTTAAAAAAAAAAGACTAGCCAGAATAAGTGTTATCACACTGGACTTCAAAGTGCAAATATGTTATCAGCCTCTTTTAAAAGCACAGATATTATCTTTAGCTTAGGTTTCTAAGGGTAGAAACTGAACTGAAGACCAATCTCATGAAGTTAAGATAATCTTGTGTAATCTGTCCTTCAGTTGAATAGGCGTATAGAAGCACTTGTGAAATGTTGTTTCCTGAAATCTTTATCGAAAGGAAGGAAACATTTTTGGAAGCAGTGCCTTGCGCTGGATCAGCCCTGACCAGTTGCCCCTCCTGGCTGTGGTGCTCACGGCTGTTTCCTTCTCTGAATGGCATCCTGCTTTCCTCTATAAAATGACAGCAGGTGACGAGATGACCTCTAAGCTTCTTCCCAGTTCTGTCACTGGACAGTTCTATTATGTGACCATTTAACTTTCCTGGAAAAAAAAAGTGAGAATTAAAAATTTGATACTCAAATTACATGAGAAGAATTAAAATTAAATGATTTGAGGGCTTTCCTGGTGGCGCAGTGGTTGAGAGTCCGCCTGCCGATGCAGGGGACACAGGTTCGTGCCCCGGTCCGGGAAGATCCCACATGCCGCGGAGCGGCTGGGCCCGTGAGCCATGGTCGCTGAGCCTGCGCGTCCGAAGCCTGTGCTCCGCAACGGGAGAGGCCACAACAGTGAAAGGCCCGCGTACCACAAAAAAAAAAAAAAAAAAATTAAATGATTTGATTTTGATGTGAGTGTGCCTAGGACATTGGGGAAATTTTTATTTTTAGGACTGATATCTAATTCTGCAAATGAATAATAGAAGTGATGGCACACAACCCCTGGTGCATCCTACTGCCTTCATCTGCTCTACAGTCTGCTCAGCTGTCCCTGCCGGAACATTCCAAAGAATCCCCAAGAGTACTCCGTGCTCCAGACCTTGCTTGCTTTTCTTCCATCTAATCTAACCTGTCTCTTGTCCCATTTTTTCAGAACCTTCGTTAAATGTCATTGTTTCCAATGACTTTTTTTTCTGTCTGCGCCACACAGCACGCGGGATCTTAGTTCTCCCAACCAGGGATCGAACCATCCGTGTCCCCGGCATTGGGAGCGTGGAGTCATAACCACTGGCCTGCCAGGGAAGTCCCCCAATGACTTAATGAGATGTATAGAAGTTATTGCTATGGTGTTTTTCTGGAATAACTCACAAAAACAATTTGCTTGCTTATGAGACAGCTTAAATGTCCTTATGGAAACCGCGGCTGGCTGGTTGGGTTGGGACCTTGAGGTCTGGGAAGTTCTTCAGGGTCGCTCAAATGCCATGTTGAGCCCTCCTCCTTATGTCTTCAAAGACGTGTTCTTCCCTCCGAGTTGCTCCCAGTCTATTGGGGGAATAAAATGCTGTATTGGCACAAAAATTCTCCCTTCCTGCCATGCACAAGATTTTCCACCTTGTCCAGCTACGCTGTACAGGGCCAGTGTGTGGCAGCACCGTGTTTTGCCAGAGTTTGAGAAACAGTGGAGTCAGGCAAAGCAGCGTGCTCTGAATTTCCAGCTCACCAGAGGTGCAGGTGAGCCTCTAAAAGTGACCGTCTGCAACTCAGCAGTTAGCAGTTTTAGTAGTCAGTAGTTTTCTATGTGCCAAGGTCTGAGCAAATTGCATTCCACTTATGAACCCATATTCATCCGCCAAACAACCTTACTGGTATCTTCTTTATTTGACAGATGACAAAACTGGAACAGAAAAGTAAACCCCTTGCCCAAGCTCATACCACTAGGAACCAGCAAAACCAAGATCCAAACCCACCCAAGTCTCTCTCTCTCTTTTTTTTTAAATAACTTTTTTTAAGCGAGCATGATACTTTTTTTTTTGAATTTTACTTTATTTTTTATACAGCAGGTTCTTATTAGTCATCCATTTTATACACATCAGTGTATACATGTCAATCCCAATTGCCCAATTCATCCCACCACCATCCCCACCCCCCCTGCCGCTTTCCCTCCTTGGTATCCATACGTTTGTTCTCTACATCTGTGTCTCTATTTCTGCCCTGCAAACTGGTCCATCTGTACCATTTTTCTAGATTCCACATATATGCGTTAATATACGATATTTGTTTTCCTCTTTCTGACTTACTTCACTCTGTATGACAGTCTCTAGATCCATCCACGTCTCTACAAATGACCCAACTTCATTCCATTTTACGGCTGAGTAATATTCCATTGTATATATGTACCACATCTTCTTTATCCATTCGTCTGTTGATGGGCATTTAGGTTGCTTCCATGACCTGCCTATCGTAAATAGTGCTGCAATGAACATTGGGGTGCATGTGTCTTTTTCAATTATGGTTTTCTCTGGGTATATGCCTAGTAGTGGGATTGCTGGGTATATGGTAATTCTATTTTTAGTTTTTTGAGGAACCTCCATACTGTTCTCCATAGTGGCTGTATCAATTTACTTTCCCACCAACAGTGCAAGAGGGTTCCCTTTTCTCCACACCCTCTCCAGCATTTGTTGTTTGTAGATTTCCAAGTCTCTCTTTAAAGCATGTGCTCTGCTACCAAATAGGGTGTCATTCTAGCATTCATGAGGAAATCCAGAAAATACAGGAAAAAGTGGTAAAGTTGTACCAAGTCCACAGTAGTCATCTTGGTGTGGTGAAAATATACTGGTTTGCAGAGACATCAGTAATTATAGGGGAGGGATCAAGAAATCTTTTCTGTCAAGAGCCAAAGAGTAAATATTCTAGTCTTGGGTGGCCAGATGGTTTCTGTTACAACTGGCCAGCTCTGCTGTTGCCATGGGAAAGCAGCTATGGACAATCTGTAAACCAATGGCTATGTTCCAATGGCATTGTATTTATGCACACTGAAATTTGACTTTCATGTATCATGAAATATTCTTTTTCTTCAAATTTCCTTTCAGCCATTCAAAAATGTACAACAATTCTTAGCTCACAGGCTGTACAGAAACATGTGGCAGGCGGATTGGCCTTCACCCGTGATGCCCATTGTAGTTTTGTCCACCCCTGGTACAGAGGGAAGAAAAATGACGAGACTTAAGTTAATGATGACTGCCTAACATCAGCGAGGTGCCAAAAACCCAGTGATCAGTAGACAGAAATCGCTCTCCATAGGCTAGTGGTGGGGCAAACAGACAAGCAAAGAGAGGGGCACCAGGTGCTAGTAGAACAGGTGGAAGGGCTCCTAACCCAGACTTGGCAGGGCAGGGAAGGGGTGCCACACGGGGGGCCTGATGGACGGGACGAACTCATCAAGAAAAGGGGGGGCGAATATTCCAGGTACCATATTCTCGACCCTATTAGGGTTGAGACCTCATGCTACCATGAACTCATTATTGACCCTCAGGCAAGTCAGTACATGTGTGGGCTTCAATCTCGTGGGTGTAACGTCAGTGCTCACCTCCTAGGTTGTCAGTGAGAAAACCGAGCCAAGAGGGTGATAGAACATCAGTGACAGTTCATTTTCAAGATGCTCCACTTGTGACTTGAGCGAGCTGGTCTGAAAAAGCTGCAAGACTCCTTCCAATCCCACGTCTCTGAATTCTTGATTTTTATCTTTAGGTAAAGAGAAACCCTGCTATTCAGCAGTTCTGGGAGCTGTCAACATTAATACCAGTCACTGCTGGTGGTGACCTGCCTCACAACAACTGATATGACCCCAAGATGAAGAAATGTACCGTCCCTTGTGGTCAAACATGATGTCAGTGATGGTGATGGTGTCCCTCTCCGGGGTAAAAGCGTTGCAAGACGGACACACGTTCTACCCCCTCCGCACCGGGGGAACACCTTGAGTCAGCAGCCGTGACAGATTTGCTAGGGTCTTAACTTGAGATGGACCTGGACCAAGGTACCTAACACTGCTCAGCTCTTGCTCCGTTGGCCCCAGTGGCTCATGTTCTCAGATCCACTCAATCCCTTCATCGTTAGAGAAGAACTTCAGCTTGTGGTTGATCCACTGTCCCTTAAGTGAGTGGCAGTATTTCTCTTCTTGCTCAAAATAAGAAGTGGGAGTAGATTCCCCAGCAGTCGGGGGATGGACCTGAAGACTGACTTCAGCAATGATATGAAGTGACAAACACAGAAGAGATGGTAGGAAACATGAAGCTGAAGGTATTCGAGTTCATTGTAGGGCTTATGGCCGTTTCTATAATTCTTTTGTTCCTCTATACCAACAATTTAGTCCTGCCAAAATACCTGCCAGCGGGAAAAATCTCAAACTCTTCAGTGCTTGCAGAAGTCTGTGACATGATTATAACAGGAAAGAAAATCTTGTATGGAAATATACCAATGACACCACTGAGAAACAAAACTTGCCAACAATACTTGACCCAGAATCACTACATAATGAAACCTCTGTCCAAAGACGAAGCTGAGTTCCCTTTGGCATATGTCATGGTCATCCACAAAGACTTTGATACATTTGAGAGGCTTTTCAGGGCTATTTACATGCCTCAAAATGTCTACTGCGTTCATGTGGATGAGAAAGCCACCTCTGCTTTCAAGGATTCGGTAGGAAGGCTGCTGAGCTGCTTCGCAAATGCCTTTCTGGCTTCCAAGAGGGAGTCTGTGGTCTATGCAGGAATTTCCAGGCTCCAGGCTGACCTGAATTGCCTGCAAGACCTCATAGACTCGGAGGTTCCGTGGAAGTACGCCATCAACACCTGTGGGCAAGATTTCCCCCTGAAAACCAACAGGGAGATCGTTCAGTATCTGAAAGGATTTAAAGGGAAAAACATCACCCCAGGGGTGCTTCCTCCTCCTCATATTATCCGAAGGACCAGATATATGCACTTGGAGCAGAAATACCAATTGTTTTCCTTCATGCTGTGGACTTGGATAAGGAAAATGTCTCCTCCCCATAATCTCACCATTTACTTTGGCTCCAGCTATGTAGCCCTTACAAGAGAATTTGCTAATTTTGTTCTCCAAGACCAGAGGGCCACTGATTTACTTGGGTGGTCGAAGGACACCTACGCTCCTGATGAACATTTCTGGGTGACACTTAACAGGATTCCAGGTATGTGGAACTTGATTTCCATTCTACATAAAGTCTGGAAGCATTGTGTGTGTGTGTGTGTGTGTGTGTATTTTACACTTTGAAAATATCTTCAATTGCATTATATATAGTCACCTATGTTTCCAGCTTTAATGGACACCCCGTAGACTGTTGTGTGTGTGTGTTTCAGTGGAATTCATATAACATAAGTTACAGTTCTTACATGTCAGTTCTAAGGCTCTGTCTTTGTGACTCTGAAGGACAGGCCTTTGGGGGTGGGACTCAAGGTAAACAGAACTTTGCACTTCCACATTCCGGCTTTTGCTATTCTGCTTTTATTTTTTGTTAATGTTATCTTTTCATATTTATTTAATTATTTATTTGGTTGCTCCAGGTCTTATCTGAGGCAGGCAGGCTCCTTAGTTGTGGCTTCAGGTCTCCTTAGTTGCGGCATGCACGTGGGATCTAGTTCCCTGACCAGGGATTGAACCCTGGCCCCCTGCATTGGGAGCATGGAGTCTTATCAGCTGCGCCACCAGGGAAGTCCCCTGTTATTCTGCTTTTAAACAACAGAGTTAACTCCATTAACTGCCTCTACCTTAAAGAGAAGGAGAGGCTTCGCACTCGTATGCTTCCAGGCAACTTTATCCTCCTGGGAATGGAGAGAGCTGTAGGAAGGGGCTGATTTGCTGGAAAACTACTGGAGGGAAGAGGTTGGAAGGAGATCGTTTTCTGGAAACATTACCTCATCTTTTTAATTGAAGTATAGTTGATTTACAATGTTGTGTTAGTTTCTGGTGTATGGCAAAGTGATTCAATTATATATATTCCTTTTCAGATTCTTTTCCATTAGAGTTTATTACAAGATATTAAATATAGTTCCCTGTGCTATGCAGTAGGAGCTCGCTGTTTATCTATTTGATCTATAGTAGTTTGTATCTGTTAATCTCAGACTCCTAATTTATCTGTCCCCTCCCTTTCCCCTTGGTAACCATAAGTTTTTATGTCTGTGAGTCTATTTCTGTTTTGTAAATAAGTTCACTTGTATCACATTTTAGATTCCACATATGTGATATCATATGATATTTGTCTTTCCCTGTATGACTTACTTCACTTAGTATGATAATCTTTAGATCCATCCTTTTTGCTGCAAGTGGCATTATTTCGTTCTTTTCTATGGCTGAGTAGTATTCCATTGTATATATGTAATCACATGTTCTTTACCCATTTACCATTTTTTAAAATTTATTTATTTATTTATTTATTATTTTTTTTGGCTGCGTTGGGTCTTCATTGCTGTTAGCGGCTTCCTCTAGTTATGGTGAGCAAGGGCTACTCTTTGTTGTGGTGCGTGGGCTTCTCATTGTGGTGGCTTCTGTTGTTGCAGAGCTCGGGCTCTAGGCATGCGGGCCTCAGTAGTTGTGGCTCATGGGCTCTAGAGCACAGGCTCAGTAGTTGTGGTGCACGGGCTTAGTTGCTCCGCGGCATGTGACATATTCCCGGACCAGGGCTCAAACCCGTGTCCCCTGCATTGGCAGGCGGATTCCCAACCACCGTGCCACCAGGGAAGCCCTCTCTTTGTGTGTTGATGGACATTTAGGTTGCTTGTCTTGGCTGTTGTAAATAGTGCTGCTATGAACACTGGGGTGCATGTATCTTTTCAAATCAGAGTTTTTGTCTTTTCTGGATATATGCCCAGGAGTGGGATTGTAGGATCATATGGTAACTCTATTTTTAGTTTTTTAAGGAACCTCCATACTCTTTTCCACAATGACTGCACCAATTTACATTCCCACCAACAGTGCAGGAGGGTTCCCTTTTCTCCACACCCTCTCTAGCACTTATTATTTGTAGACTTTTTTTAATGATGCCCATTCTGACTGGTGAGAGGTGATACCTCATTGTAGTTTTGATTTGCATTCTCTAATAATTAGCAATGTTGAGCATCTTTCCATGTGCCTACTGGCCATCTGTATATCTTCTCTGGAGAAATGTCTATTTAGGTCTTCTGTCTATTTCTTGATTGGGTTGTTTGTTTTTTTGTTATTGAGTTGTATAAACTGTTTGTATATTTTGGAAATTAAGCCCTTGGGACTTCCCTGGTGGTCCAGTGGTTAAGATTCCACGCTCCCAGTGCAGGGGACCTGGGTTCGACCCCTGGTCAGGGAACTAGATGCTGCATACCACAACTAAAGATCTGGTGCAGCCAAATAAATTAATTAATTAAAAAAAAAAGGAAATTAAGCCCTTGTTGGTCACATCATTTGCAAATATTTTCTCCCAGTTCGTAGGTTGTCTTTTTGTTTTGTTTATGGTTTCCTTTGCTGTATAAAAGCTTATAAATTTGATTAAGAAACATTACCTCTATTTAATCCCCAATAGCATTTTAAGATGTAGTAGCCGTGTACTCATTTGGGCTACACTTATGTTTTATATTTCCAGAATCTAGCACAGTGCCTGCATAAAGTACACAAGTACACACTAAGTACACAAAAAATGTCTGTGAATGAATGAATGAATCATTTGATTGGGGTACATGAGATTTCTATTTCTAAAGGTTTTTCAAAGCATAGCACTTATTAGTATGTTGTTTCATTATGTGATATACTTACAATGGTGATCATGAATTTTCATGTCTTGTTAAGTCATTAGTATCCATGTATATCTTAGTTACAACTTTTACTTTCTTATTAAAGGACAATGTTTCTTTTTTAAAAAATAAATTTATTTATTTATTTATTGGCTGTGTTGGATCTTTGCTGCTGTGCTCGGGCTTTCTCTAGTTGTGGCAAGCAGGGGCTACTCTTCGTTGCAGTGCGCGGGCTTCTCATTGCGGTGGCTTCTCTTGTTGCAGAGCATGGGCTCTAAGCACATGGGCTTCAGTACTTGTGGCAAGTGGGTCAGTAGTTGTGGCTCGCGGGCTCTAGAGCACAGGCTCAGTAGTGGCGCACGGGCTTAGTTGCTCTGTGGCATGTGGGATCTTCCCGGACCAGGGCTCGAACCCATGTCCCCTGCATTGGCAGGAGGATTCTTAACCACTGCGCCACCAGGGAAGCCCAGGACAATGTTTCTAATTAATGGTTTGCACTGTTTTCCTCAGTTCCCTTCAGTCAAAGGGAAAATGTTTCCAGAATTTAATAAAGTACTTGGCACCCTCTGGCATTTAAAACATGCTTTATTTGATTATTCACTCCACACAACATTCCTGTGAGGAATGAACTTCATTCGATAATATGCAAAACTGACAATGAAACCCTGGACCAGTTAGAAAAGTGATGAGGGGGGCTGCCCTGGCTGTCCAGTGGTTAAGACTCTGTGCTTCCACTGCAGGGGGTGCAGGTTGGATCCCTGGTCGAGGAACTAAGATTCCACATGCCTCGAGCCATGGCCAAAAAAAAAGAAAAATTTTGAAAAGTGATGAGGTCATTCTGCAAGTAGTTTCTGTGAAAAGCCATCTTCCAGAATTAAAGACTGATCTACTAAGTAAATTCAGGTTTTGCCAAACACAAAGCTATCTTTCTGTCTTCCATACTTTTTCAAGCTGGGCTGTTGATGGTCATCCATTGTAAAGAAGGTCTTTCCCCATCCAGCTGGCCAAATAGAGAGTAGGCATCAGGTTCCTTGCAGACTGTGAGCTTTGAGAAGAAATGGGGATACTGCGATCCAGCACCCGGCGACCCAAAAGAGTAGGGGATCCATTTCTTTGCACTCTGTTCTGATTGAACAGCATATTGTAATCGGAAGGAGGGGGCTAGTGTCTTGCAGCACGGAATTCTCAGTGATCAGAAGCTCAAGGTCTCCCCTGGCTGGGAACACTGGCTGTAGCAGTGACCATGAGTTCCTGTAACTTCAAACTCACCAAGGACTCTGTGGGGTGCAGAGTGGAGGAAGGAAAGAGCAGAAGTCTAGAAAGGTGGAGAGCCCAGTTGGCACTGGGATTGGACCCTTGTTTTACCTTCTCCTTGTGACACCAACCTCTCAAATCCAGCCAAAACTCAAACTTGAGGCCTTTATGAGCAGAGACATGTTAGAATGTGAAAACCTCCGAGGTTCTTGGGCTCAGACTCCTCCTGTTAAGCCTTTGGCATTGAAAGCCGAGAGTTGTCAGGTACCCTTTCAAGGGCAAGTGCAGCTGGAAAGGGCTTTGGGGGCACAGACTCTACTTAACGCCGAGGTGCTCTTCATCTGTCAGCTCTTTGCCTCCACTTTGTGTTGCCCCAGTGACATCTAATTGACTGTTTTGAAAAGAACCAGTTTTTTCTTGCATTTTCCTACCATTCTAACTGTGGTGATTTTATATTAAATAATTGCAACCCTCCTCATTTCCTCTCTTCACTCTTTTCTTCCCAATGGCTTTCCCTCAAGGTATGAAATTAGCTCTGATGTCTCTGGCCAGCCCCCAGCTGGGTGCTTTCTGTATGTTACTTCTGGAATCCTCCAGCTGCACCAGGAGGTCGATGTTGGAAAAAACTCAGGCTCAGAGGTGTAGGTGACGTGGCTGGGAGGAAGCCACCACTGGGGGGACCCTGAGGAAGAACAGGGGTTTTATTCTCAAATTCACCCCAGAGGAAGCTGTGAGGTGTGAGATCAAATCACTGGTTCAAGGGCTCCCGGCTGTCAAGAGTGGCTTTGGCCCAACTGGAGACCTTCTGACACACAATCCAGGCTCTCTCTCACCACCCTCCTGGGCTATTTTTTTTTTTTTTTTTGCGGTATGCGGGCCTCTCACTGTTGTGACCTCCCCCATTGCGGAGTACAGGCTCCGGATGCGCAGGCTCAGTGGCCATGGCTCACGGGCCCAGCCGCTCCGCGGCATATGGGATCCTCCCAGACCGGGACACGAACCCGTATCCCCTGCATCGGCAGGCGGACTCTCAACCACTGCGCCACCAGGGAGGCCCCCTCCTGGGCTATTTTAAGCCCTGTTGCTTCCAGCTATTTCCTGTGGCTAAAAACAAAAACAAACAAACAAACAAAAGCAGTGATGATGAGAAAACAGTGTACAGAATTTAACATAGTAAATACATAAATAAACAGAGAAAGAAGATGGAGGGAGAAGAGAGCCTGGGCAGAGAGAAAGAGCTGCAGGAGTCCAAAAAGACAAAATGTCATGTGCACTTAAGACCAATTTAACCCAAGCTGCTCTTTCCCTGTGACCTCTGTGGACGCTGAGAAAGTTTCCAGTTGGTTTCCCGGGTTTCTCACTTGGGCACAGAGGTGATGTCATGATGAAATGAATACTTGAAAAGTGGTTTGGGTACCACGTGGCCCCAAGAATAAGACGAGCATGTTGCACGGTGCATCCACGTCTGTAGAAATGGAGCCCTTTTCTTCTGCTCCCTTTCTACAGTCAGTTGTTGAGATTAAACTCTAAGCACAATTTTCTTAGTGGAATAAAAGTTAGTTTATGTCCTGGAGTGAGAATTCATAAGAGTGTACATTATATAGAAATAAGCAAGTGTAGGTTGAATTCTGGGACATCAATGAACACCTCACCACTTACAGAGCGGTCAAGCCACAAGTCTGTGTTGGTTGCCAACTTCTTCAGAATTCTATCCTACCCAATCACTGCCTCCAACTTAGAATTTGGGGTATTAATTTTGATCTAATGTTCAAGCTGGGATAAAGGAGCACTTTTTTTTTGGTCCCTCATTACCATCCCCTTCTACTATTTTGTACAAATGGCAAGAGCGTTGTACCCAGAATTTAGAAGAATGATGAGTGGTATATTGCAAAAGGTCCTCAGGAAAGTCAGGAGGGTCCGGAGAACCAGCGTTTCCCACATGACCACCAGGAGAGTAAACATCAGATAGCACTGGGGTGATGCACAAAAAAAGATTGATACTAATTCCTGTAAACAATGGCTAGTATTGCCAAAATCAAAAGACCCTTGAAGCATTTCAGGTGAGATGCAATTAAGGACTCCACTGCAGCAAAGTGCCAACTTGCAAACGATCTTTACCCTGTAACTTTAAACTCAGGGAGCTGTAAATTCAGGGCAGAACAGGCAAATTATTAGAGATGTTTTATGCATGAAATCTCTGGAGGGATGGAATTGTGTCAAGAATGAGGAGATAGCCGAAATCAACAAAGGAAGAGTTGATGTAATCATCTGAATATATTAGGAGAAAAAGTTGTAAAAATTATTCAATTGGTTTAGAAAGCATAATTAGGCATTGATGCCACCATTTATTTATTTTATAATTTATTTTTTAAGTATTTATTTATTTGTTTGTACCAGGTCTTAGTTGCAGCAGGCGGGCTCCTTAGTTGCAGCATGTGAACTCTTAGTTGTGGCATGCATGTGGGATCTGGTTCCGTGACCAGGGATTGAACCCGGGCCCCCTGCATTGGGAGTGTGGAGTCTTAACCACTGCACCACCAGGGAAGTCCTGAGGCCTCCACTTATTCATCCCTATAGTCGATTTCGCTTGATGTGGGCAGTGGCTGCCTAGAGAGATATTACAAATAAAACAAAAATTAACAAAATTTTAGTCATCATTTTAGAAAAGATTGCTCTCGTATGACTACTGTATTGAAGAAATGATTTGTTCCAAAGAATTCTAGGTAGACACATGAAAGATAGTTATGTAAATAGATATTTGAGTTGTTTGAATTCATTTTGGGTCTTACAGACCAATCTGTATTCACTTGAATCATATTGTATGTAGAATCTGATTCCTAAAGCAAGTGAAGTCTGATCCCTTGGCTCTGAAAAACTTCCCTAAGTCCTTTCTTATCATCATTTCCTATGCTCCTGAGGATTATGAAACAGAGTTGGCAACCTTCTTGTTAATGCATTAGCTTTCAGCTGGGGTGGGAAAAAAAACAACAACAAATAATAACTCCAGTCTTGTGTTCTAAGGTAATGGCATGAAGACGATGTCCAGTGAAAACTGAGTAGCACGATGGAAAATGTTATGCTCGGGCTTCCCTGGTGGCGCAGTGGTTGAGAGTCTGCCTGCCGATGCAGGGGTCACGGGTTCGTGCCCTGGTCCGGGAAGATCCCACATGCCATGGGGCGGCTGGGCCTGTGAGCCATGGCCACCGAGCCTGCGCATCCGGAGCACCTTGTGCTCCGCAACGGGAGAGGCCACAGCAGTGAGAGGCCTGCATACCGCAAAAAAAAAAAAAAAAATGTTATGCTCTGACAGGAAGTGCAAAATGCAGGATGCAAACTTGCATCTCCCATGTTCTTGGTAAAATCAGAATGTGTATATCTATGGACAAGAGGGAAATAGGAGCACAGGACATGAAAACACTGTGTTCACAAACTATCTGTAATATTATGTTGTCTTTATAATTAAGATGTATTGGAAAAACTAGGTACTTTGAACGTCCCCACATCCACAGATACAAATAGAGATCACAGATGACAAAATATAAATCACAAACGTAGGAATCTCACACTAAGGTGATCAGGGAAACAGGGAATGCAAAATAGAGCTCTTGATCGATAAGTATTTGATTGCCTAGTGTGTGCAGACAGTGATGGGAACCAGAAACAGATGTGCCTCCTGTGAGCCCAGCGCTAATAACCCCTCCACGTGTGTGCACAGTGTGCTTTCACCCCTGTGCAGCTGACTACCAAATAAAACAAAACTGATCAGAGTTATCCTAGATGTATACAACTTGGCATGGGCTCTCAGAGGGAGGAGTAGGAAAGACTAAGAAGATTTCAAAGGAGAGATGGTAATTGTGTCGTTTCCTTGACGTGAGTGTTGGGGGGAGGGGCTTTTGTTTATTCTTCTCTCCCAGTCCTGACCCCACGGGCCACAGGGTGAGGTGGCTTGAAGAGAGCTCGGAAACCTAACCACTAGATCACCAGGGCCAGCAGGCTTGAAACAGGACCTCAGTCCTTGTCTTCTCTGAAGAAAGAATTCAGCACAGAGACAAAAGGTAGTGAAGCAGGTAAAGTGTTTGTTAGAAGGAAAGTAAGTGCAGAAAGACATGCAGGCAGGCTCAGAGGGAGAGAGTCACGCTTTGGGGGTGGCAGGAATTACTTATATGGGGGCAGTTTTATGGGTTCCCTCTGGCCAATCACCTTGTTTTGTCTTGCTTCGTGCCCAAACTGGGTCTGACTCAGGGCCCCCCCAGTGTGGTCTTTTAGCCAAGATGGATTCCATTGCAAGGGTCTCTGGGAGGCTGGCAGGACATATTACGGGCTAGCGCCGCCTCCCTTTTTTTGTTTTTGTTTGTTTTTTTGGCTGCACCACACAGCATGTGGGATCTTAGTTCCCCAACCAGGGATCGAACCCGTGCCCCCTGCAGTGGAACCTAACCACTGGACTGCCAGGGAATTCCCACCCCCTTCCTTTTTTGACCCTGAGGAAACTTTCTGCACATGTGTAGTCAGGGAGGTCTCCTTGACCTCAAGAGTGAAGAATATGGTTGTCTTATCTTTTTACTCAAGCAGAGCTAAGCTCCTCTCTGCTACTGCCTTTTTTTTTTTTTTTTTTTGGCTGTATTGGGTCTTTGTTGCTGTGTTCGGGCTTTCTCTAGTTGTGGCGAGCAGAGGCTACTCGTTCATTGTGGTGTGTGGGCTTCTCATTGCGGTGGCTTCTCTTGCGGAGCACGGGCTCTAGGCACGTGGGCTTCAGTAGTTGTGGCACGTGGGCTCAGTAGTTGTGGCTTGCAGGCTCTAGAGCTCAGGCTCAGTAGTTGTGGCGCACGGGCTTAGTTGCTCTGCAGCAGGTGGGATCTTCCTGGACCAGGGCTCGAACCCGTGTCCCCTGCATTGGCAGGCGGATTCTCAACCACTGCGCCACCAGGGAAGCCCCTCTGCTCCTGCCTTTATTTTACCTTGAAGCACCAGCATCTCAGCCTGGGGCCCAGCTATCTTCTGTCTCTGCCTCATTCATTGCTGGGCCATGAACCCTTGATGGGCTTTCTCATCGTGTTCTCACGACTGACCTATGAAGGTGATAAAATTATTCTCATGTTTTACAGATAGGGAAACGGAATGGTTTATATATATGAATCTAAGAGCCTCTCTCCTTAAGTTCTAAAACATCCCAAACTGAGATGATTCTTCTCTCCTGCCTCTCCAGGCCTCAGGCTGATCTCCCTGCATCCTACCTGGGCTTGGGTGAAATAAACTTGACATTCACTAACTTCAGCTTTAGCAATTTGGGGGTTACAATGGGCTGTCAGTTTTGGGGGGGGGTTGGTTCTTTTTTTTTTTCATTAGCCTTTATTCATCATACGGTAGCAAGTTAGGTGGGGAGGTTCCTTGCTAATGTGCCTTTTTAAGGACCTTACCTCGCAGCAGAGAAAATTAAGTGCTGGAGAGAATGGCTCAACAGTTAGTCATACGCCGTGCTTTAATAGCAGAGCCAGCCAGTATGGAGAGGGGGCGTGTGTGGAAAAAGGCAGGATTAAGTGATTAATTTTTAAGCACTAAATATTTATTGACAGAATATCTCTCCAGGCAGTGTTCACATGCTTAGAACCCATGCCTTTAACTTGGCAGTGCTGTTTAAGCAAACAAACTCAGTCAGTTGTACACAATGATTAACAGGAAGTTGGAGCTGATACAGCGGTCAACCTTTTGGCCAGGAGACGAGGCTGGGGTTAAAGTCTTAGAGCAATGGCTTTCAGAATAGTCAGTTCGCCCCTTGGTGATTTTCCTGTAGGGAAACGTGGACACATTGGAGTCAAAACCTCCCTGAGGCAACGTGTTTTTATGTAGAAGCAGGTTGCAGGAAGGCAGCGTGGGGTCTGAGCAAAGCAAATCCCAAAGAGTTACTTCAGAAATGTGAGGAAGAAAGGTGGAAATGCAATGCAGTGGCAAACGAGGAGAAAAGGAAGACAGAAACAAAGGACAAGCATACTCAACTGGAAGGTTACGGAACAGCCGATCAGAACTGCACCTACTAAAAGGATAGTTATGGATTCTGGAGAAAATGTAAGTTAAATCTACCTACGCTCTGATCTGATCCCAAGAGACATTTTACTCATTTACTGGTTTTGAATGATGGGCTCTTGGAAGCAGTGTCTTTTTTGTGTGTCTCTGCTCACTGCTCTGATTTTTGTGTTTGTTTACAATCATGAGTTATGGGAGAATAAAAATTTCCTGGGAGCATCTCTGTCCAATGCTTCGCTATTAGCAGAAGTCTGTCGTCAGATTTTTAAGGGGAAGGTTTTTTACCCAACAGAGAATGCACTGAAAACTACCCTCAGTGAATCTACCTGTTATGAGTACATAGCTCAAAGTCACTACATAACAGAAGCGCTCTCTGAAGAAGAGTCTGGCTTCCCTTTGGCTTACATGATGACCATCCACAAAGATTTGGGCACTTTTGAGAGACTCTTCAGGGCAATTTACATGCCCCAAAATGTCTACTGTGTTCACGTGGATGAAAAGGCAACAGATACATTTAAAGATGCAGTGAAGCAATTACTGAGCTGCTTCCCAAATGCTTTTCTGGCTTCCAAGATGGAGCCCGTGGTCTACGGTGGGATTTCCAGGCTCCAGGCTGACCTGAACTGCATCAAAGATCTTGCAGGCTCTGAGGTTCTGTGGAAATACGCCATCAACACCTGTGGGCAAGATTTCCCCCTGAAAACCAACAGGGAGATCGTTCGGTATCTGAAAGGATTTAAAGGGAAAAACATCACCCCAGGCGTGCTGCCTCCGGCTCACGCAACTGGACGGACTAAATATGTCCACCAAGAACTACTGAACAAAAAGAATTCCTACATGATTAAAACCGCGAAATTGAAAACTCCGCCTCCTCACAACATGACCATTTACTTTGGCACTGCCTATGTGGCCCTCACAAGGGAATTCGCTAATTTTGTCCTCCAAGACCAGCAGGCACTTGACTTACTGTCCTGGTCCAAGGACACCTACAGTCCTGATGAACATTTCTGGGTCACACTCAATAGGATTCCTGGTATGTATGTCTCTTAACTTTTGTTTTTATGAATAAACATTGCATGGCCAGTACTGAACGAACCACTGAAAAATAGTTAAAAAAAATAACATTTTTAAAGATTTTTACAGTTTCAACTATTCATTAAAAAAATCTTTACAGCAGCTCTGCTCAGAGTGGGTGATATAACTCATCTCCATTTTACAGATGAAGAAACTGAGGCATAGTGATTAGGGCAGAGGTAGAGACCGACTGTCTGACTTGATTTTGCTGACATACCAAGCTACCTTTCTGAACCTGTAGACCCACTTCAAATATGTGCTGTAGTCATTTATTTTTTACATCTTTATTGGAGTATAATTGCTTTACAATGGTGTGTTAGTTTCTGCTTTATAACAAAGTGAGTCAGTTATACATATACATATATCCCCATATCTCTTCCCTCTTGCGTCTCCCTCCCTCCCACCCTCCCTATGTGCTGTAGTCTTGAGACATGGCAAGGAACTGAGGAACACTGACTGGCAAATGAAAGATTAAACACAATTCTCCTTTAAATGTGATGGTATTTAAAATCAGGCATAAATATGATAAATTAAATTTGAGCAGCAATTTGAACACTTAAATAATACCTTTGCGCCTATTGAAGCTCCAATAGCTAAATTCAGATCATTTCAAAATGAGAGCAAGACACAACTTTAACAGTTTTCATTTGCAAGTTCTTTCCTGGAACTGAGTCCAAAATTTAGAGCATCTTAAAGATTCCTAGACCAGTGCCTTTATTTTATAGACAATGAAACCAGTGTGGTTATTTGATGTGCTCAAATTACCCTGCTAGTAAGCAAACATGCCAATTATAAACCAGGTTGCCTAAGCCTGATGTTCTTTTAAGGTGATTTTCAATTCCGTCTCAGTTGTTCCTAAACTATCTCCACATTTCCTTGGTCCAAGTTCCAAATGACTTGAATAATCTTCAGTTGTTTACAGTGAACTAATTCAGTTCTGCTAGTTCAATTTGAAATAAAAATTCAGATTCACCGCTCAAAGGAAAACTAACTTGAATCAACATGAGCATCAAGGTCATGGTTTCTTGAGATTAGTGTTTCAACCCTGGATACATATTACAGTCACCTGGAGCTTTTAAAAATACATTTCCTGATTTCCTGGGTAGATGTGGACTTCAGTATTTGTTCAGCCTCCAGGAACTTCTCAGGAACACCCAGGGCTGTGAACCATCGTGGATGCTTGATTTTGATGTTTGTATACAAAGCTTCCTAGACTTAGAATGCTTTTTTAAAATAAATAAATAAATAAATAATTATTTTCCTTGGTAATACTTGGCAAAATTGTGAAAACAGAAAAATCCACTGGGGAAAAAGTAGTTGCAAAAGAAACAACATGCAGCCAGGTTAATATCTTTGACACATAAATACATCTCACAAATAGGAAAAAGGAACACATCAGATTAACCATGACATGTAGAAATACATATGCTAAACAATCATATACAAATGCTCACCACCAATACAAATTAAAATAAATGATTACAATTCTTTACTTCTCAAATCGGTGTTAAAAAAAAAAAATCTAACTCCAGAATGGGCAATGACTGTTCTGATACAGACCACTAGAAAAGTATAAACCTGCACAGTCTTTCTGAAGGACAATTTGGCACATATATATCAAACGGCTTTGAAAATATTTATATCCTTTTACTTAATTTTACTCCTAGGGATTTATTCTTAAAAAATAAACAGAGATAGGGAAAAGATTAATTTAAAAGTATTTTCATCATAGTGTCACTTATAATAGCAAAAAAAGAAAAATACTCTAAAATCCTAGTAATAGAGGACTGGTGCAGGCATAAAATCAAAGGAAATACAGCTACTTAGAAGGCTGTTGTGATAGAATGCTTTTTAAATCTGTGGTTTTCCCAAAGCGGGAAGGGGTAATGTCCTAGTGATGAAAGAAATCAGGACAGGACTTCCCTGGTGGCTCAGTGGTTAAGAATCCGCCTGCCAATGTAGGGGACACGGGTTCGAGCCCTGGTCTGGGAGGATCCCACATGCTGCGGAGCAACTAAGCCCGTGCACCACAACTACTAAGCCTGCGCCCTAGAGCCCTCGAGCCACAACTACTGAAGCCCGCGCGCCTGGAGCTGGTGCTCCGCAACAAGAGAAGCCACCGCAATGAGAGGTCCGCGCACCGCAACGAAGAGTAGCCCCCGCTAGCCGCAACTAGAGAAAGCCCGCGCGCAGCAACGAAGACCTAACGCAGCCAAAAATAAATAAATTTAAAATAAATAAATAAATATAATTGTTAAAAAAGAAATCAGGACAAGGACCTACTGTATAGCACAGGGAACTATACTCAATACCTTGTGATAACCTACAATGGAAAAGAATCTGAAAAAAAGAGGTATATATATGTGTATATATATATGAATCACTTTGCTGTACACTTGAAACTAACACAATATTGTAAATCAACTATACGTCAATAAATTTTTTTTATTTTTTATTACTATTTTAATTAAAAAAAATAAAATGACCTCTTTTGGCAGAGATCATGGTCAAAAAAAATCAGGGCTCAAGAAATTGAAGTGGGGAGTCATGACCATTAAGCTGTTTATATGGGATTGTAGTACCCAGAATAAGGGAGGTAAAAGCCCCTCTTCTCACTTTTGTGTTGCTTGGACCAAATATGTATTGACCATTCAGGTCTGGGCACCAACCTGTAAGGGGAGACATTGACAAAGCAGATTCCAAAGAGAGTAGCCAAGAAGGTTAAAAGGCCAGACCCCATTTTCCAAAGAAGGGACCAAGGCAAACAAAAAGGATATTCAATCTGCAAAAGACTTGAAAAGGGATCACTGCCTTCACATAATTAAAACGTTTGCCCAGGAAACAGAAATTGAACCAATGCTATAGTTTTGGAAGAAGAATCCAGGGTCAATGGTGGGAGATATAAGAACTCACGGATCTGGGATCAGAATGGGTAGCTTCCTCAGTGGTGAACAAGCCCAAGGGATATTCAGAAGTAGAGGCTGAAGAAACCCTGTCAAGGAACTCAATTATCAAGTGTTGGACAAGATGGCCTGTGAGTCTCTTCCACTCTGAAGTTCGTGATACTAACTAATGATTCTAATCAATTTATAGAACAGAAGTGTTGAGTTCTCAACATGATTTCTCTATTGGAACTAGATTTTTACACCTCTGGTGAATACCAGCAATTACAGATCAGCAAAACAATGGAAAACAAATGGACTGCTCCGTGTATTTCAAAAATTTAAAAGAGTGAGCCCTTAAAATTGTTTCTGTGTTATGGGTATGGGATCCTCGTTAGAGGCCTGTGGCCCTTCACTGGTCCAGCCAACTCTTGCAGGACCTGAGGTAGGCCTGAGTGTAGGGCTTAGTCATGAGGAGGTAAGGGAATCAGAAACTTAGCTGGCTGTCTTGTTTAACTGTCCCTCCTGCTATGTGAAAATCTGGGTCATTTCTGTTTTGAGGGTCATTCTTTGCTGATGCGTGAGTATGTTCATTGTTTGTTCTGGACATTTTAAGATTGTTCTAGTTGATTGCAGTGATTGGGGCTTATTAGGATTCTCAAGGAGTAATAGGACAGAAGAAAAAAGATCTCACAGTTGAAACGGCCTCATGGGGAACTAGAACACCACCTGATAGAAATACAGTGTGAGCCACATGTGTAATTTTAGGTCTTTTGTGGCTACATTAAAGAAACAAAAATTAACAGGTCAAATGAATTTAAATCATGTATTTTATTTAACCCAGTATACCCCAAATATCAGTTGTGCCCTGGCTACTGTAGTGGACAGAGCAGGCAGCCAGGTGTCCTCCCTGCTCTGGGGAGAATGGTCAGCCAGCAGTGGTGCCGTCCAAGCCACATGGAGAAGTCGGCCGTGCTCGTGTGTCAGCATCTTCATTCTGCTTCTTTTTATTTATATGAAAGTCTTACCTCTGCTTCAGAGTTTTCACTTGCTTGTGGGCCCCGCGGCTTCTACTTTCAATGCCTTCCCCTCGTGTCTCCAGCCAGATTCTGGGCTGTTCCGTTGATGGCAATTCCTCTGTCTCCTTCAGGTATTTATTCCCAGAGAGGCTTGCTGTGGGTCGTGTTGTCACTGTACATCGAGCAACCCTTTTCTCATTCCAGGCCACTTCCTGGGCTGTGGCTGACCTCTGTGTAGACGCACTGCCCTCCATTGAGGCCCCAGACCATTCGGGTCAGGTGTGGCCAGGGAGGCAGTGTCAAAACGCAAAACAAAACATGGTCTCCTCATACACAGTAAGGCCCTTCGGCCATGACAGGTCCTCTGGAAGCCTCTTGGAAGATGAGAATTCCTGGGTGGTCCACTCAAGCGAAGGGGCCCATGAGGACAGAAGTGTTATACAAAGAGAATTCACAAGGGCCTTGAAAGATACTGCCCAACAGACTTCACCAGCTGTTGTGAAATGAGGGTTCCTCCCCACTTCTCCTCCCTCCATCTTTCCCCCACTTTCCCCCCAACTCTCTCCTCCCCAGTTCCATTCATTAATCCCATCTACAACAAGATGGCTACATTTTAGTTTCTCATCTGACTCAGCTGTGGCTGACTTCCAACTGGAGAAAAGATCCTTTTACCGGCCAGACATTCAAGTTCACTGCCTCTTACTTCCCTTATGAGTTATGCATCATGTGCCCCTCCAGGCTGCATGGCTCTCCTGTGACAGGGGCTTGCCAGACGTTCAAGTTCACTGCCTCCTACTCCCCTTATGAGTTATGCATCATGTGCCCCTCCAGGCTGCATGGCTCTGCCTGTGACAGGGTCTTTCAGTGGGCATGCTTCATTCATCATGTGGTCTGTGGATTTAAAGATTTCAAAACTGACCAGTGGTTTCTGCCCCACTTGCTACAAAGGAATATTTCTGATATTATTCAGTGGTAGCTTATTTCAAATTCATATTAATGAATGAATGAGAAAAGAGCCTTTCCTCCTTTCTCATTCTGAAAAAATCTCAGAAAAAAAAATCTGAGAGCAGGCTTTGTTGGAGATGGGAGGAAAAAGGAATGCCAAGATATCTGATAGGGAAGGAATAGAGAAAAGAAAATTGGAGATTGTGGGCTTGGAAGACAGATTCTACTTGCCTCTCATTTTTTCCCCCCAGGAACCAGACTATGGACCAGCCCTTCTGGAATTCTCTGTCTTGTATGTACCCATGTGCCCTTGAAAGGGGAGGCTTGTTGAGTCTCTGCTATAGAGTCCATACTGGTCGGACTCTCTGTCATTATTGGAGGCTGGCTAGTTGCTTTAGTCCCTTTATACATACAGATGTAGTGCTGAGGTGCCGAATGCTGGAAACTTGAGAGGAGGGAGGAAGAACAGATCTAAATAAAGCTGCTTCTGGGAACTCGTAGTCGTGGCCCCAGGGATTTGGCTGGGATCTTGCTATGTCCAGAGGGAATTTATGTTTCTCAAACACATCATGCTCACAGAGTTTCCAGGATCACTGGGTGTGTGTGCAGACTTGCAGGGGAAGGAAATTTGGGGGATAAGTTTTACTATTAGCTTGAACAATCTCTGTTTTTGTATCTGCTAGAAATACTGACTTTTGTCAACTGCATAGGAAAGGAAATCAGTGAGTTGGGATATCTGTGAGTTCTTTTTCAAGGAAATACCATCTCTCCTCAAAACAATTAAAAATAGAACTACCATACGATCCAGCAATCCCACTGCTGGGTATTTATCCAAAGAAAACAAAAATGCTAATTCAAAAACATGTATCATGGGCTTCCCTGGTGGCGCAGTGGTTGGGAGTCCGCCTGCCGATGCAGGGGATGCGGGTTCGTGCCCTGGTCCGGGAAGATCCCATGTGCCGCGGAGCGGCTGGGCCCATAAGCCATGGTCGCTAAGCCTGCGCGTCCGGAGCCTGTGCTCCGCAACGGGAGAGGCCACAACAGGGAGAGGCCCGTGTACCGCAAAAACAAACAAACAAACAAACAAACAAAAAACGTATCAGTATATAACCCTGTGTTCATTTCTGCATTATTTAGTATAGCCAAGATATGGAAACAACCTAAGTGCCCATCAGTAGATGAATGGATAAAGAAGATGTGGTATAGACACACGCACACACACACACACACAGGAATATTACTCAGCCATAAAGAAGAATGAAATCTTTCCATTTGTGACAACATGGGTGGACCTAGAGAGTATTATGCTAAGTGAAATGAGTCAAATAAAGAAAGAAAAATACCATATGATTTCACTTATATGCGGAATCTAAAAAACAAAACAAATGAAAAAACAACAAAACAGAGTTGTAGATACAGAGAACAAACAGGTGGTTGCCAGAGTGGGGGAGGTTGGGGGATGGAGAGAAATATGTGAGGGAGATTAAGAGGTACAAACTTCCAGTTGCAAAGATAAATGAGTCGCGGGTATGAAACGTACAGCATGGGGAACAGAGTCAATAATACCGTAATATCTTTGTGTGGTGACAGATGGTAACCAGACGTATCGTGGGGATTATTTTGAAATGTGTAGAAATAGCAAATTACTGTGCTGTGTAACACGAACTAACATAGGTCAATTATACTTCAAAAACAAACAAACTCATAGTAAAAGAGATCAGATCTGTGGTTACATGGGGGTGGAAATTGGATGAAGGCAGTCAAAAGATACAAACTTCCATTTATAAGATAAATATGGGATGTAACCTACGTCATAATTAATATAATGAACACTGCTGTATGTTCTATATGAAAGTTCTTAGAGTAAATCCTAAGCGTTCTCATCACAAGGAAAAAGTATTTTTTCTTTTTCTTTTGTATCTATATGATGGAGATTCACTAAACTTATTGCAGTCATCGGTTTCGTGATGTATATAAGTCGAATTATTATGCCACATGCCTTACACTTACACAGTGCTGTGTGTCAATTCTATCTCAATAAAGACTTTTAAAATATCAAATTAATATTAAAATTTCATTAGTTTAATGAAAATATTATTAATACTTCATATTCAGAAATAACATTTCTTCCTATGGTGACCTATCTTAATTTCATACTAAGGAAGCTAAAAGGAGATGGAAGACAAAAAAAATAATAATAGGAATTAGGCCCAACTGAACTAAAATCAGTGGTCACCAGTTGAATGCATTTCAGGTTTAAGCAACTGTAGAGTGTTTTTGACAAATGACCTAAATAAAGATCTGTTTACTCTGCAGCGTCAGACGGCGGCTCCCAATTTGCTGGGGGGATTTAAAAGCAGTCCTGGCTCTGCCACCTGCAGTCTGTATAACTTTGGGCAAGATGTTTAATTTCTCTGAGCCTGATTCATCGTCAAAATATCTCCTTGTCAGGGGACTTCCCTGGTGGCACAGTGGATAAGACTCTGTGCTCCCATCACAGGGGGCCCAGGTTCGATCCCTGGTCAGGGAACTAGATCCCATATGCATGCCGCAACTAAGAGTCCGCATGCCACAACTAAGGAGCCCACCTGCTGCAACTAAGACCTGGCGCAAGCAAATAAATAAATAAATATTTTGGGGGGTACAAATTGTACCCCATCCCATTGTAGGAACTCATTAAATGTTCAAAGAGAGGGGGAACAGATGAACTTCTTTGATGTGGATTGTTGAAGTTATCGTGTTACAATTTTAAAACTTCTGTGTGCGATCAAAAAAAAAAAAAAAAGAGGGCCTCCCTGGTGGCGCAGTGGTTGAGAGTCCGCCTGCCGATGCAGGGGATACGGGTTCGTGCCCCGGTCTGGGAGGATCCCATATGCCGCGGAGCAGCTGGGCCCGTGAGCCGTGGCCGCTGGGCCTGCGCATCCGGAGCCTGTGCTCCGCAACGGGAGAGGCCACAACAGTGAGAGGCCCACATACCGCAAAAAGAAAAAAAAAAAGAAAAGAGAAGAAGAACCTTTGGTTTTGAAGGTACAGGGATAATTTTTTTGCTAAAAACTGGATATGTGGCCCACAGAGGTTACCCCTCAGCTGCTGCTTTTCTTAGCAACATCACATGCCTAGAGCCTTAAGTGGCTGGTTTCTCTTTCCTCTTATTAGGAAGCAGCACCCTGTGATGAGTTGAGAGCCTCTGAACTCTGCCAGGCTTCTGTCATCCTAACAATCTAGAAGACAAATGGTCAGCAGGCCCTTGCTCATGCTGTTCCCTTGTTCTGAAATGCTCTTTGCCTCTGCTGCTCACCGTGGCTTGTTCTCCAGATCTAGCTGAGATGTCACGTGCTTCCTTAGAGACGCTTCTCTGCTCTTCCCCTGCCAGAAGCAGCCGCCCTGCCCACCCACTTTACTCCTACTTCGGTCACAGAGCCACTTCCATCGCATCTTAACTGGGTGCGTGGGTCCTGGTCGCCCTCAGCCCCGCTTCCGTGCCTCATCCCCATCTCCTGTACCCCAAAAGTGAGAATGTGAACTGGATGATTGGCACCAGGACCTAGACTTTTGGCTTGGCCAGAAGTTGAGTGGCCAAAGCAGAATGTTGAATGAGGAGCCAATGAATGGGAGAGAAAAGAGTATGATTCTGCTTCCCTCCTTTTTAAGAAAAATTTTTAAATTAATTAATTTATTTATTTTTGGCTGCGTTGGGTCTTGGTTGCTGCACACGGGCTTTCTCTAGTTGCGGTGAGCGGGTGCTACTCTTCGTTGTGGTGTGCAGACTTCTCACTGCAGTGGCTTCTCTTGTTGCGGAGCACAGGCATGCAGGCTTCAGTAGTTGTGGCACGTGGGCTCAGTAGTTGTGGCTCGTGGGCTCAGTAGTTGTGGCACACGGGCTTAGTTGCTCCACGGCATGTGGGATCTTCCCGGACCAGGGCTCGAACCCGTGTCCCCTGCATTGGCAGGCGGATTCTTAACCACTGCACCACCAGGGAAGCCCTCTGCTTCTCTTAAACAGGATATTTTCTCCAAATGAAGGAAATTCTCCTGCAGTTTTGCAGAAAGTTTATTTTGTTATTTTCAGTTCTATTTCAGCCTCTAAGCAGGCCTGGGGGCAGGAATCCTGCCCCCTACTTCCTTTTCCAAAGGGCAGGCATCCTTACCACCTATGCTAAATCCATCAGAAAACTTTGGGAGTGTGGGTGGGTCTGCAGGAGTTAGGGGTCATCTGATTGCTGAGGTCAGCATACATCACTGTCTTCATGCATTTGGGGGATTGAAGCTGTCTTAGTTCAGGGCTAGAAAAGTAAAATCAACAATTAAGGGAATTTGCCAGTCACTTTGACCCTGAGAAGCTCTGATTTTAAATATTCAGAAAATGTAAAGTGCTTTATTTTGCTACCACTTGAATTCCGTGTATAATTGCTAAGAAGACTGCTTGGCCTTTCAGCCAGTTTTTCCCCTAGGCCTCTCTTTGCCTAGAGAAATCCTGATTATCTTTGAGGGCCCAGCTGAACTGTACTGAGCTCTGTGAAATCTCTGACCTCAGGCAGAGTTAGTCCTCTGTGTTCTTTTTTCCTCCCTGGTAGCCCTTATCTTCTTCTGAGGGTTTATTGATGTTTCAGTATCTCTGGAAACCCGACAGAGTGCAGAGTCCTGGAGAGACAGAGTGAGATTTCTATCTTTGTGAGCCTCAACTCACACACAGTGCTGGGCGTCAGACTGAATTTGATTCCCCTATGTTGCTACTATAAAATAAGCGTGGTGTTGAGACAGGTTAAAAGAATGACAGAGGGCTTCCCTGGTGGCGCAGTAGTTGAGAGTCCGCCTGCTGATGCAGGGCACGCGGGTTCGTGCCCCGGTCCGGGAAGATCCCACATGCCGTGGAGCGGCTGGACCCGTGAGCCATGGCCACTGAGCCTGCGCGTCCGGAGCCTGTGCTCCGCAATGGGAGAGGCCACAACAGTGAGAGGCCCACGTACAAAAAAAAAAAAAAAAAAAAAAGAATGACAGAGCCCTTGAGGACACGACATAAACTGGTTAGAACCAACTAAGCCCAAGATGGTACAAGATTCGACTTCCAGTGGACCTTGAACCTCATTGTAATGCATCAGCTAAATGACACACCCACAGGCGCCATGACAGTTCCCAGAACAACCATAAAAGGCCAAAAAATGGGTGGTGACCCAATGCCTGGAAATCTCCGCCCCTTCCCCAAAATAGTTGGAATAATCCTCCCACTCATTAGCCTATGAAATTACCCATCCCATAAAAACTAACAACCCCTTACCTTACCCTGGGGCCTCTCGCCTATGGAGTGTGTATCTCTTTGAAAAAATCTGCTTTCACTGTACTTCCGCTCGCTCTTGAATTCCTTCCTGCACGAAGCCAAGGTCCCTCACTTGGCAGCCCCGTCCCAGGGACTCGCCTGTGACCCCGGGATGTGACCGTCCTCTCTCGCCCCATTTTTTTTCTTCCTGCAACAGTGTTGCTTTCATGCAAACCCAAAAGTCTTCTACTGCCCAAATCACTGTCAGCTAACAATCAATCCAGGTCTAGTCACTACAAAAGAAGGCAGGTACATCACCATCACATCAGTTCTTTTCAGTCTCAGGCACTGGACAAACTTCCTTTTTTCCTCTAAGTTTACAACTTTATTGAAGTATAATTTATACACCGCAGAATTGAGGTATGTAATTCAGGTATATAAATCACATACCGTTAAACACCCATTTCAAGTACAAAATTCAATGATTTTTAGTATAGTTACAGGTGCACTGCCATTACCCCAATTTAATTTAGAATACTTTTATCACCTGCAGAAGAAACCTCACACCCGTTTACAACCCTTTGTTTTCTGTTTTCGTAGATTTGCCTTTTCTGGACATTTCATATAAATCAAGCCATATATATGTTTTTTCATGTCTAGCTTCTTCCACTTAATGTAATGATTTTGAAGTTTATCCAGGTTGTAGCATGAATCAGTACTTCACTCCTTTATACAGATGACTACTATTCTGTTATGTGGGTAGATCACATTTTGTTTATCCGTTCATCTGTTGTCAAGCTTTTGGGTGGTTTCTACTCCTCGGCCATTACGAATAACGCTGCTGTCAACATTCCTGGGCAAGTCCTTGTATAGACACATGTTTTCATTTCTCCTGGGTAGATTCTAAAAGTAAAATTGCTGGTCCAGGGACTTCCCTGTTGGTCCAGTGGTCAAGACTCTGCGCTTCCACTGGAGGGGGCACGGGTTCGATCCCTGGTCGAGGAACTAAGATCCCACGTGCTTGCCAAAAAATAAAAAAATTGAAAAAATTAAAAAAAAATGGTTGGTCCATATGGTAACTCTATGTTTAACATTTTGAGGAACTGCCAAGCTGGTTTCCAAAGCAGGTGCACCATTTTGCATTCCCACCAGCAGTGTACGAGGGTTCCAATTTCTTCACATCCTTGCCAACACTCATTATTGCCTGTCTTTTTATTTTACCCATTCTAGTGGGTGTGCAGTGGTATCTCCTGTGGTTTGGTTTGCATTTCCCTAATAAGCAATGATGTGGAACATCTTTTCATGTGCTTGTTGGCCTTTGGTCTATCTTCTTGGAAGAGGACTAAGGGCCTTTTGGACATTGTTTCTTTGAGCCTTGATATTGTTTCAATCTCTGTTTTATAGATGAGGAAGCCGAGGTACCAAGAGTTTGTGTTACTTTCCCATAGATGCCCAACTCATAAGTGCTGAAGACACTTGAGTTTGTTTTGAAGACTGGATGTATTAAAAGATGAAATTGTCCAACATTGAATTAAGGACACACTGCATGGCTAAAAAGTTAATTCAGGTTTCTTCCTCCTGAATCCTTTGACTAAGCAATTAGCTAAGACACTTAAAACATAAAGCAACCCATTTAATCAAGATAATGTCCTAATAGGTAGTTACTGAAATTTGACGCTTTTCTGTGGTTTTATGCAAACCATAATTCCTCCTCCTTTGAAGAATCAAATGGCTACGATTCACTCCTGTCTAAAAAACCTTATTTGCTCTCTCCAGCCTATGACCTTTTTCTCCCAGCTCTTTAACAGTGAGATGAAGGGTTTGTGCTGGAGTCCCAGGTAGTGTTTTTGTGGCTTTTACCTTTTGTTTCTTCCATTTCACAAGATTTGCCCCTTGGCCACAGTCTCCATTTGTATGTGTGTGCATTGGTCTGTGCTAACTATACTTGACCACCTAGAAACTTAGGAGGGGGTCGTTTAAATGCACACCACTTTGCTGCTTCAAAGACTATTTCTTGTGTTACCAAGCTTGGCAAATTTAGGGCAGGGTCTGACAGAGTTTCACAAGCATTTGTTTTTATCTCTGAGGATCGATAAATGTGTGTCTCTAGTTTTGTCCTTATTAGGAATGAAGTGAATTTCAAATTCCTATAATCTTTGCAATCCTAACTGACCTCCTTCTAACCATGGTGAAAAATCATAACAATTTTTATAGAAGGTAAATCAGCCACCCTGGTAGAATTTTCCATTCGAATACTAAGCTGTGCACAGCTGTTTTTAGCTGCTCTTTGTGACTTTACAGGGCTCAGTCCTGAGCCCTGTAAAGTCACAAGGCTTCGGTCTTATCAATCAGGCAAAAGAAAGTCACAAGGCTTCGGTCTTGTCAATCAGGCAAAAGCTAGGTGTGGAGTGGCTTTCTAACTTCAAAGCCATAAAAGGGAAGGTTAAGATAGGAGGGGAAGTGAAATTAAGGACAAGGCAGGATTGGGAATAAAATTAATTGCAACAGGGCTTCCCTGGTGGCGCAGTGGTTAAGAATCCGCCTGCCTATGCAGGGGACATGGGTTCGAGCCCTGGTCCGGGAAGATCCCCCATGCTGCAGAGCAACTAAGCCCGTGCGCCACAACTACTGAGCCTGTGCTCTAGAACCCGCGAGGCACAACTACTGAGCCCACACGCCTAGAGCCCGTGCTCCACAACAAGAGAAGCCACTGCCATGAGAAGCACGTGCACCGCAAGGAAGGGCAACCTCCGCTCGCCGCAACTAGAGAAAGCCCGTGCGCGGCAACGAAGACCCAACGCAGCCAAAAATAAATAAATAAATAAATAAACATTAAACACACACAAATTAAATGCAACAATAGGTCACTACTGACAAGACGTGGATCCTGAGAATAGAAACGTGGAGTTGTTCTGAAGGTCCCAGGGCCCTGCACAGCCTCATTCTGAGTGCAGCTACAAACGGCTCCATCTTTTCCGGAAGTGTACGGAGTGCTTTAGGTTTGTTCCCAAACTGCTTCCTGTAATGGCAGCCTCTTTCCTTGTTATACTTTCTGTGCATTGCTGAGCTTCCCAGCTGTGTCTGTGCATGCTGATCTCCTGGGCGAGGCTACAAATTGGCTACATGGTGATCCGGGCAGCATGTATGGCATACAAGGCCCACGGCAGCTGGGGACCCTTGGCCAGACACCTGTAGATGAGAGAACTTTGTTCTTTTTTTTTTTTTTTTTTTTTTAATGGGTGTCAGACAATGACTGTCTTCTATGTGCCCTGGTGTGAAAACTGTTGAAAAAATTACTTCCTTAATATACCACCCTACATTAAAAACCAGATTTCAAAAACTCAGAGGGGCAAAGTTTCTATTTGGTCAGAAAAAGTGGGGAAGAGATGACTCTGGTCATGATCTTGAAGTAGAATTGTTGTCCTATGTTAATTCTGTAGACTGGGGCTATTTCCGCATCCTAGACAGCTCCAACACTGGCCCTGTTTTGTTGATGCAGGTAATATAAATTTTGTCTAAAGAAGAAATTCTCCAGAACAAAGGTTTTCTCAAGGGGACAGCAGAAGGACAATACTGATGCTTCATTTGGCTGTCATTTAATACCTCTCAGAAATCCTGAGGGAGGTAGATATTATTATCTCCAGTTTGTGGATGAGAAAACCAAGGCTATCCAAGGTAAAATGACTTAATCTAGGTTTGTTTGACCCCTAATTCATGACCAGTCTAATCCATCAGGCTGCCTTTTAGGAGTTCTGTGGCTTAAGTAATGTACTTAATGTACTTAATGTACATCAGGCTGCCTTTTAGGAGTTCTGTGGCTTAAGTAATGTACTTAATGAAAATACTACTCCTTGAATATCTAGGAAATGTTTGAAGAGCTTCATGAGTTTTCAACCTTTTATTTTAAACTAATTTAAAAATTACTATACTTATAATACTTATATACTTATTAGAATAGTATAAAGAGCTCTCCTATACCCTTCACTTACGCTCCCCAACCCATAACATTCCACCATATTTGCCTTATTCCTTTCTTCCTCTCTCTCTCACATTTATGCTTTTCCTGAACCGTTTGCAAATTACCTCTTACTATTTCAAAGTGTATTTCCTAACAACAAAGAGGCTCTCCTGTATAGTATCATACCATAATACAACTGGAAGTTCGGATCTTAACAAACGGCACCGCGAAACAGAGGAAAGCTTCAAGTGAGCTTTATTAGGGGGCGCTCCCGGGCGAGGTTCACTGGTCGGAGAGAAAGGGGCCAGAGAAGTCGCACCCGGGCGAGGGTTGGGCAAGATTTTATAGGGGAGGAAGGGAAAGGGGTGTGGTGAATCTGGGAGGGCGCAGGGTATTCCTTATTTGGTGGTCTCTTTGGGTATTGTGGCACTATCTGGTGCCGGTTACATCAGTTTTGGGACCGCTAGTCCCGCCCCTCGAAAGGCGGGAAGGCTGGGCCAGGGTGGAAGGTCCCCAGGTCAGTTCCTGGAACTGGGTGGTCCGGAAAGCCTCCAGGTCAGTTTCTGGAACGGGGTGGTCCGGAGAGTTTCGGTCTGATGCAACCTGTGAATCTGATTGCGTTCCCCTGCCTCGGGCCAGTTGGCCTTACAACAACCATCAAGTGCTACAGCATTACTCTTTAATCCACAGGCCCTATTCCAGTATCACCAGTTGTATTAATAATGTCCTTCATAAATCTAAGACCTGAGTAAGGATCTCGAGCTACACGTAGCTGTCATATCTCTTTAGGCTCCTCCAGTTTAGAACTATTTCTCAGTCTGTTTGTCTTTCAAGATCTTATAAATTTCGAAGAGTGCAGGTCTGATGTGTCCTCATGATTAGATTCAAGTTCTGTCTTTGGGCAAATATGTCAGAGAAGTAACGCTGTGGAAGCATGAAATGTTGATTTGTTCTGATGGTGGTGATTTTTTAAAAATAATTAATTAATTAATTAATTAATTTAGGCTGTGCCGGATCTTAGTTGAGGTATGCAGACTTTTAAAAAATATTTATTTATTTATTTATTTATGGCTGTGTTGGATCTTCGTTGCTGCGCGGGCTTTCTCTAGTTGCAGTGAGCAGGGGCTACTCTTTGTTGCGGTGCATGGGCTTCTCATTGCAGTGGCTTCTCTTGTGTGGAGCACCGGCTTTAGGCGCAAGGGCTTCAGTAGTTGTGGCACGCGGGCTCAGTAGTTGTGGCTCTCAGGCGCGAGAGCACAGGCTAAGTAGTTGTGGCGCACAGGCTTAGTTGCTCAGCAGCACGTGGGATCTTCCCGGACCAGGGCTTGAACCCGTGTCCCCTGCATTGGCAGGCAGATTCTTAACCACTGAGCCACCTGGGAAGTCCCCATGTGGACTTCTTCGTTGTGGCATGCATGTGGGATCTAGTTCCCCAAACAAGGATTAAACCTGGGTCCCCTGCATTGGAAGCACAGAGTCTTACCCACTGGACCACCAGGGAAGTCCCTATAGTGGTGACGTTAACTTTGACCCTTGGTTAAAATAGTGCTTGCCAATGTCTCATCTCTAAAGTAAATTCCTAAGTATTTTGAATTGATACTAATAACTGATACATATTTTGCAGGAGAAACTTTGAAACTATGTAGATATCCTGTTCTTCAAACATTCACACCCCAGTTATATCATCCTCTGATGGTTCTTGCCAGACTCTATTACTCTGTCAGTTGCCAAATCCCTGCTTCTATATTGATTAGTTGGCTTTCATCTATAATGTCGAGCTTTCTCTTCTCTCCATGTGTTTGTTTGTTTATTTATATTCTCATGGACATGGATTCCCATTTTATTCAATGGGTTATAATCCATTACTAGTTTTACTTATTTTGCTATTCAGAGTGTTCCAGACTTGACCAGTGCGGCCCCTTCAAGTTGGCTTCTTCAACACACCCCTGTCATTCTTCGAGCACTTCCTGACTTTCTGGGACAAGGAGACCTTCCAAGCTAATCTTGTACTTAACCTGCCCCAGCTTTGGAGTCAGCCATTTTCTCCAAAGAACCCTGGCTCTATTTAGTAGAGATTGGTATTTAGAAACCAAGATCTGGTCACGCAAGGGTATTATGACTTCTGTGCCCTTTCAGGGTTCAGAGTTAGAATAAAATTATGTATGTACATGTATACACAATATCTATATACACATGTGACACACACATACACACTCACACACGTGCATTCTATAGCACCTACTCCAGGAACTTCCCTGGCGGTCCAGAGGTTAAGACTCCATGCTTCCACTGCAGGGGCCATGGGTTCGATCCCTGGTTGGGGAGCTAAGATCCTGCAAGCCCCGTGGCACAGCCAAAAATAAATAAATAAACAAACAGTCATACCTTATTAAAAAAATTAAAAAAATAAAACACATACTCCAACTCATTCACACATTATCTCATACCTTCACACACACATGCCTATCTATACATCTCTCTATTTATATGTTAAAAACCATAGGGAATTCCCTAGTGGTCCAGTGGTTAGGAGTCGGCCCTTTCACTGCCATGGTCCAGGTTCAATCCGGGGTCAGGGAACTATCCTGCAAACCACGTGGTGAGGCCAAAAAGAAAAAAAGTAATCCACAAATTCACACGATCTCCAATTCCAATCCAACAACAAAGGCTTTATTCCTTTATTCTCCGTTTCCTTCCGCAGAAATGAGGAACCTCGCTTCCATTAACCTCAGTATATTCACTTATTTTCTCCATCCCACTCTGTGTAACTAGGCTTTCCCACAGTGCTTAGCTGAAGTCCTGGCTCTGGGACATGGTGGTCCCACCTCCACCAACTGTAGCCTTGGCCCCTGGGAAGAGAAGGAGCTCGGAATGAATTTTTATTTTTTTTATTTTATTATTATTTTTTTTTGCGGTACGCGGGCCTGTCACTGCTGTGGCCTCTCCCGTTGCGGAGCACAGGCTCTGGACGCGCAGGCTCAGCGGCCATGGCTCATGGGCCCAGCCGCTCTGCAGCATGTGGGATCCTCCCAGACCGGGGCCCAAACCCGTGTCCCCTGAATCGGCAGGCGGACTCTCAACCACTACGCCACCAGGGAAGCCCGGAATGAATTTTTATATACCCTTATAAATCTGTTTTTATTGGGAAGCAGTTCAATATGTAAATATATAAATTCAGAGCTCGGCTCTAATGCTGCCTGACTTCCTGAGGTTGGGTAATAGCTGGGCCTTTCTAAGCCTCACTTGCTCTTCTGTAAAATGGTGATAATAATTTTGCCTACTTCACAGAGGTGTTGTGAACCTTGAAGGATCATCTACATGGCAATTGGTGAATTGTTCTCTGCAAAAAGAGAAGAGATAAGGATGGTTCACAAGGGCTCTGTCCCTTGAGATTATTTCCAGGTGCCTGGTTAATTATTATCAGTTCAAGGATCTGGCTTGAGAAACCCAGTTTGGCCCAGGGCCAGTTATTCCCCTGGATCAGGTCAAAACCTGCAGAAATGTGATCACCTGAAGAGGGAGGTGGAATTTGGAATTACAACATGAACCGAAGGAAAAGATTTGTCCAGATGGTTTTCTGAGCGATAAAGAAGCTGGAAGGAAAGGAAAAGAAATTTCATAGTGCTTCAGGCCCAGGTGCATTCTCAGCACATGCTGATGGACTGAATGTGAGAGAAAGAAAAAGAAGGCTGGAGAAAGAAAGTCACGTGTCTTAGTGAAAGTGAAAACCGCTCTCCTTATTTCTCATGGTTCGACTATGAAGCAGATCTGGGTGCTGACACCTAGACGTCCCTGAACCTGCCTGAAGGGCACGGGATGGCACAGTGACTAACAGCACGCACGCTGGAGCAGAGCTGCTCACGCTCGAGTGCTGGGTTAGCCTCTGCTAGCGCAGTGACCCTGGGCTGGGAGGTCACTGGGAGACCAGTGGCCTTCTGAGTTGAGACTCAGAATTTCATCATTGAGCAAGAAGGGGTGAGAGCCCTGATGCCAGCTACCAGCTTTGTCATTCACACTTCTGTGTACCCTGTTTTTTTTTATTTTTAAAACCCCACATTTGTTTATTTATTTTATTTTTTTGGCTGTGTTGGGTCTTCGTTTCTGTGCGAGGGCTTTCAGGGCTTTCTCTAGTTGCGGCAAGCGGGGTCCACTCTTTACCGCGGTGCGCGGGCCTCTCACTATCGCGGCCTCTCTTGTTGCGGAGCACAGGCTCCAGACGCGCAGGTTCAGTCGTTGTGGCGCACGGGCCTAGTTGCTCCACGGCATGTGGGATCTTCCCAGACCAGGGCTCGAACCTGTGTCCCCTGCATGGGCAGGCGGATTCTCAACCACTGCGCCACCAGGGAAGCCCCTTGGTACCCTGTTTTAACATACATTCTGCTTGTCCATGCAGGTGCCCCCTCCATCGTTGTCTAATCTATAATTTTTTTTTTTTTGGCCGCTCCGTGCAGCTCATGGGATCTTAGTTCCCCGACCAGGGATTGAACCTGCACCCTCAGCAGTGAAAGCGTGGAGTCCTAACAACTAGACCGCCAGGGAATTCTCATCCTTATCGAATGTAGCTTATAAGTGCCTTAATGCTGGCACTCAGTTTTGTGTTGATGAGCACAAGGGGTTTTTAAATTCACTTTTGACCTCCTGTTCTGTTTCCTCTTGACTCCCTTTCTGCTGGGCATTGCCCACTGGTAGGAAGGAGAGGTCGTCGGGTCATGGCTAAGGGTGGCTGGTGTCAGGAGCCGGAGTGGAAACAGCCTTGGTCTGCTTAGGGAAGAAGTGATGTGGGCTCTGGTATGTGGTCCTGCAGAGTATTTGATTAGAAGTGATAACCATAAATACTAGTTATTCCAGAAAGACACCTGATCCCCATTCACCTGGGAGACTCCGCTGGAAGAATATTTCTGGGAGAAGGACTTTGACTCATTATTTATTCATTCATTCATTCATTTCTGGTGAGATTATATAACACAGAAAGTGCACATATCATTAGGGTTCAGAATGATGCAGTTTCACAAACTAGGCACACCCATGCAACCAGCATCAAGACACAGAAATAACCAGCATCCCAGTCACTACCCTGATGTCTGACAGCATAGATATTTTTACCTGTTTTTGTCCTTTATAGAAATGGAAAATATACAGCATGTACTTTTTCTGTCTGCCTTTTTTTGCTCAGTGTTATGTTTGTGAGATTCCTTTTTTGGTTGTTGCAGGCAGTTCTACTGATTCATTCTCATTGCTGTGCAGAGAGAAGGAGGTGTGTGCAGTTGGGGAGGGAGGATGACTTTGCCCCCCAGGGAACATTTGGCAATATCTGGAGACATTACTGGTTGCCACACCTTGGGGAGAGGGGGCAAGGGGTGCTACTGCATCTAGTGAGTAGAGGCCAGGGATGCTTCTAAACAGCCTACGGTGCACAGGACGGCCCCCCCAAACAAGGCATATTCAGCCTAAAATGCCAGTAGTGCCAAGGTAGAGAAACCCTGCCGTATAACAACCGTTGGTGGGCATTTGGGTCTATCATGAACACGGCTGCAGTGAATGTTGAGCTATGCGTCCTTTGATAAGCATGTACGCAAATAGCTGGGGATGGAATTGCTTGGGGAGAGGATATGTCTGTGCTCAGCCTGAGTAGATACTGCCAGTTTTCCAGAGTGGTCCCAATTCCCGCTTCCACCAGGAGTGCATGCATGTTCTGGTTGCTCTGCGTCTGCGCCGATATACGGTATTTTCTGACTTTTTCTCATTTTTTAAAAAAGTTTGTATCCTTCTCCTGCACCCTCCTCCATTTCAGCTTATGGCACACTAGATACTCAAAACATCACTGTTTGTCGGTAAATAGTCCTAATCTATATTTTGTGAAAGACTGGGATTATGCACAGGTGTGCACACTGTATACAGTAAATTAGAAAATGCATTTGGGGCAGGATGACCTGCAACTAGGGTTTCTCTTATTTAAATAACAGCAACTAGCACCTTTCTGTATATCCATTTTCTGCCATTCTTCCTAAAAGTACCAATTAACTTTCCAAAGGAAATCTTATTCAAGAGATCCGATTATCCACCATTTGAATTCATGTTTATTAAGTATTTCCAAATTATACAGTATTGTTTATCCTGAAATATTGGTTGTTTTGTTTTGTTTACAGTGTATTGTTTAGTCCTAGGGAAACAGATCAGGTGGGGTCATTGAGGAAAAAAAAATCATAGAATTTTGGCATCTGATCTGTTGGTTCTCAAACTTTTCCTCTCAAGACTTTGTTAGAAATGGAAATGATTGAAATCCACCTAAAACTAACGGATGTCTTGCGGCAGGGGCCCTGCAACCTGTATTTTAACAACCCTCCATGTAATGAGATGTCAAACAGAAGATTGCAAACTTTTGACCTAGACTATCCTTAACCTCAAGTCACAGGCACACCAGTTTGGCTTTTGGAAACAAGTGTTTTGCTGAAACAATGAGTCAGTTCTTCCAAGGTTAAGTAATTAATTTCCACAGGTGAATTCAGTGGTAAGTTTCATCCTGAAATGTTAATTGGCTGTGACTTTTGTGGGATGATTGATTGTTCATTTTCTAAGCCCCCCCAATTTCAGGCTGTTCATAGTACTAATGGCTACATTTCTGCCACTAAAAGGTTGCCTCCTACCTGCACAGGCTTTGACATTTGCCTCTGGGGATTTGTGTAGACTGTCTTTTGCAAATATTTGCTTAGCATCCTTTAGCATAAAGGAACTGTTTCCATGACACCTTTGTTCCATCAAAATCAGATGCAGATCACTTCAGCTCACACTACCATGATATGATCTGGTCCCACGCCTCCTGGACCTGCCACCTAGGCCTTGAAAATTCTGTGTGTTAAACTTCTTACCCCCTGTGAGATGAGAATTTGAAATCATGCTTTGGGTCTGTAATCTAGATAGCAACTTCTCCTGTTGCTAATTAGATTAACGGGATAGAAAATAAAATGGGTCCCAGGAGAAGGTGGATTTTCCCCAGTGAACCCCCTTGGAGGCCACCTCAATTATGGGAGAATTGTTATTTTAGTGAAAGATGTGCTTCAGAAATATCTTCTTCTTCTCCTTAGCATCATAATCATTACTGATAGGTAGATAGATAGATAGATAGACAGATAGATAGATATAGACAAATAAATAAAAGGCTTCATTTACAAACCATCTAGCCACCCAGAACAGAATAACTTAACCGGTTGTCCAAAGTGGATTCGATTATCACCATTCTTTACTTTCTTTCAAAATACTCTTAGTTCCAGGGGAAAAAAATAAATCTCTATAGGGACTTCTTTGGTGGCGAAGTGGATAAGACTCCGCGCTCCCAATGCAGGGCGCCCAGGTTCGACCCCACATGCGTATCGCAACTAAGACCCAGTGCAACCAAATAAATAAATAAATATAAAAAATAAGAATAAAAAAATAAATCCCTATATTTTATAATTAAGGAGTGAATCCCTGAGTCATTTGACCTGCTTCAGTAACAATGCAAACCACACAAAAATGACCTTCCAAAGAACAGCCATCAGTGAGACCAAGAAATGATACCATCTCACCTCATTTACCTAACGCTTTCTGCCGATATAACTTCACCTCTCCATGCCACGTCAACAAAAACTTCATCAGACCCAGTCCTTTTAGTGCCCTTTTCACTATTTTAACATGATAAATCTAGCTTTTGCTCAAGCCTGTGTTTCCTCAGTTTCTTCCTCAACTCCAGGATAGCAGTTAATTGAGAATGGAAAAACAAGTCCCAGAACAATTATGAAGGTATAATGAAGTTTGCATTAGTACATGCAATTAAACCAAGGAAAGATGCGTGAGGAATTATGAATAGAATTCAGTGTTGATGTGGTACATTTATAGTTAGGTCTTTGTACAGGCGTGTGCTAGGGGGAAGAGAGAAAAAAAGCACTATTTGTACCGTAAAATCACACCTCCAGATAACTAGAAATCAGCTTAAAAGAAAAAAATCCTGGGGACTTCCCTGGCGGTCCAGTGGTTAGGACTCTGCGCTTCCACTGCAGGGGCACGGGTTCAGTCCCTGGTCAGGGAACTAAGATCCCCACATGCTGCATGGTGTGGCCAAAAAGAAAAAAGAAAAAAATCATGGATGGCTCTCCTAGCCTATGCTGTTCTAACATATAAATTAAAAGTGGGCAAACATGGGTTTCAACATTCCTTCTTCCATAGCTGAAAATTGCACTTTCAAATGCCCAGATGATTCTGGACCCATTCCCCAGCGTTGAACACACCGTGTGCCAGGCCCTGGCTCAGCTGGTGAGCTGTGGGAAGGACAGGGGGCAAAAGTCCTTACTCTCACCCTCGAAACATGCCTGGTACTTTGAGGTGGTTCACTGACTGGAAGGTTTTTATCTGCTGCCACGTCAAAGAAGTTCTAGATTTACAACCCTCCCTGGGAAATTTCTCCACATTGGGCTTTCTTGTTTTTGTGTTCTTGCTCACTCTTGTAATTTCTCCAACTGAAATGTCTTCTCGGTGTCTGTGTTTCACCACCGGAAGCCCTTTCTAACCACCCTGCCTCCAACGGAACTGTTACTCCTCTCTGAGTTCCTGTCACATTTGGTGGACATCCTCGTTTGGAACTGAGCCATAGGCTTTCTTGTTTTGTTGGTTATCTTTTCAGCTGTATATATTTTGAATCATAGGGAAGGTATATGCTCCTACAGGATAGGGGCCATACCTCATACTGCCTGGATTCCATCACTGCTGCTTAGTGATTCGCCTTACAACAGACTGAATTGTAGCTCATTTTAAAAAGCTGGAAGGGACCAGGGAGAACATCCTTTATAAAGAGGAAGTGAGTAGGGGCCTAAGAGCACATAATCGGCTAAAGGTAGAAAAGTGACCAGAACCCAGGCTTCCTCATTTTTGCACCATGCCCTGTTAGTAATCGTGGGCGTTAATGACACACAAGACAAAGCACGTCTTGCATGGTTTCCTCCAGAAATTTGATTAAAAGTTGTGTTTTTTAAAATGTCATTTAATCTATCTGGTCAATCAATCTGGTCAGAGTTTTTGTTTGTCAGAAAAAAAGATACCCGGGCTTCCCTGGTGGTGCAGTGGTTGAGAGTCCGCCTGCCGATGCTGGGGACACGGGTTCGTGCTCTGGTCCGGGAAGATCCCACATGCCGTGGAGCGGCTGGGCCCGTGAGCCATGGCCGCTGGGCCTGCGCGTCCGGAGCCTGTGCTCTGCAACGGGAGAGGCCACAACAGTGAGAGGCCCGCGTACCGCAAAAAAAAAAAAAAAAAAAAGAAAAAAGAAAAAAGATACCCGTTGCTCTGTTCCCAATTCCAGTTAAAAGAACATTTATCCATGAGCACCTGGAACCATGGGGGATGTGGACTCCATTCATTCAACACATTTAAAAATAAATAAATGACATAAATAAGGCAACAAACGTATTTCTCATTACTAGTTTGAAGGAGTGGAAGAATAATAATACAAAGTAGACTTTCTACTAATTCCCAGTCCATTAATTCCTTAGTGACCTTGGGACTTTAAATCTTTCCCCTATCTTTATTTCTTTATTTAAGAAAAAACTCAAACAATGCAGTATCTGATGTCCTGTGAATATCTACAGGACTAAAGCCTCGACTGTAAGAGCCTTCGAACTGTTTCTAGGACATGTAGTTAACTGAGGCATAACGAGCACATTTATCTCCTAGTTTAAGAGGCTTTACTTCCTCGTTTTTGCGCCATGCCCTGTTAGTAATCGTGGGCGTTAATGACACACAAGACAAAGCACGTCTTGCATGGTCTCCTCCAGAAACTTGATTAGAAGTTGTGGTTTTTTGTTTTTTGCGGTACGTGGGCGTCTCACTGTCGTGGCCTCTCTCGTTGCGGTGCACAGGCTCCGGACGCACAGGCTCAGCGGCCACAGCTCACGGTCCCAGCCGCTCCGCGGCATGTGGGATCTTCCTGGACCGGGGCACGAACCCGCGTCCCCTGCATCGGCAGGCGGACTCGCAACCACTGCGCCACCAGGGAAGCCCAAAAGTTGTGTTTTTTTTAATGTCATTTAATCTATCTAGTCAGTAGAAATACTACTACTATTATTATCATTGACGTGTGCCTTATGCGTTTACCGGCTGATGTGTAATTTCCACCATGATTTATTTTGCTCTTGTTCCTCCTCCGGTTGGCACTTGTTGCCCGGGAGCTCCTCGACCTAACATCTTAGGTGGTGCTCCTTTGGCAACAAGTTGAAGTCCAAGTTTTTCAGCACAACATGCAAGGTCTTTTATGACATTTTCCTTACGACCAGCTGCTGCCTTCCTCAAGGGTGTGACTTAGCCTGGCAGGCAGCGGACTTCACGTGCCTCTCCCTCAGCTCACCCTTCTGTAGGCCTTCCAGAGTCAGGCGAGTGCTACCTTGCCCCTTGCCACAGAAAGCCTAGGGGTGCTGAGGCTTGCCTTTCCCCCTTTGACTATTTCTTTATTTCACTGAGATTCCGAGTCTTCCAGTATTTCACAAAAAGAATACCCTCTTCATTTTGGAGCTGTGCTCTAGATAGTGTCATAATTGGAAAAATGCTTTTTTTTTTAAGTTGCAGTATAGTTGATTTACAATGTTTCATGTGTACAGCAAAGTGATTCAGTTATACATAAACATATATTTATCGATTCTTTTTCAGACTCTTTTCCATTATAGGTTATTACAAGATATTGAATATAGTTCCATGTGCTGTACAGTAGATCTTTGTTGATTATCTATATATTAGTGTGTATATGTTAATTCCCAAACTCCTAATTTATCCCTCCCCCCTCCTTTCGCCTTTGATAACCACAAGTTTGTTTTCTTTGTCTATTTCTGTTTTGTAAATAAGTTCATTTGTATCCTTTTTTCTTTAGATTTCACATATAAGTGATATCATATGATATATGTCTTTGTCTGACTTACTTCACTTAGTACGATAATCTCTAGGTCCATCCACATTGCTGTAAGTGGTATTATTTCATCTTTTTTTGTGGCACAGTAATATTCCAGTGTGTGTGTGTGTGTGTGTGTGTGTGTGTGTATACCATATCTTCTTTATCCATTCATCTGTCAATGGACATTTAGGTTGCTTCCATGTATGTCTTGGCTATTGTAAATAGTGCTGCTATGAACATTGGGGGTACATGTACCTTTTCAAATTAGAGGTTTTGTCCTTTCCAGATATCTGCCCAAGAGTGGGGTTACAGATCATATGGTAACTCTATTTTTAGTTTTTTAAGAAACTTGCCTACTGTTCTCCACAGTGGCTGCACCAATTTACATTCCCACCATCAGTGTAGGAGGTTTCCCGGAAAAATTATTAAATAATGTAAAAAACAATAAAGCCTTCTGAATGGAAGAAAGAGCAAGCTTTTAAGGCGGCCCCGGAAAGGGTAAACATGTCTAGCCTGATTAATTGTCTAGTTCGGGAATAACTGCTTCCAAAGTGAGCCAAAGGTGCGTCAGTCTTGTCCTGGCCTGCAGTCACGGGCAGGTAGGGAAGACTGAGCTGTTCAGTCTCAGCAGCAAAAACATGCCTGGTGTCTGTGCTGGAAAAGCAGGTCACATGGCCTGTTAGGAAGGAAAGGGAACAGGTAACGGCCTTCCCTTCTTACAACAAGTGGTTTTTAAAAAAGTTCTCCTGTAGGCATTTTTCAATACCCAAGGACAGCCAAAAGGGCAGACAGGAAAAAGAGCCACATTTTCAACACTCACACAGTGCCGTTTTAAATAACGTACTGAATACCAAACAAATAGGATGAAAGGTCCCCATTTGGCTAATGTCTGTATTTCTCAATATAGTAACATTATTCACGTCAGTGCCTAAGCCTGTATACATCTGAACCCCTTTCTTGTTGGCCAGTTGGAAATAATAATGTAAACAGACTCTGTTGGCCTCATTGTCATGTATCTGAACACTTTGTCAAACTGCAAATATTTAAAATATTTTAATATTCACTCTAAGCCAAAAAGTCTTTGCCAAACTAGGTACTGAAATTACTCTCTGTTGTCTTGAAATAGGATATACTATAACCTGATATTTAAAGGTATTATTTGGGAAAAAAAGAAGCTTGGGATTGAATTTTCCATTCTCATTCATTATCATATTTTCAGATTCATTCTCTTTGATCTGCTCCATGGGAACACTAAGAATTAGATTGATCTGCTCTGTCCAGATAAGGGCTCCATTTACTTTTTTCCACTTTGCATAAAAAGCCAAAGGTGGGTTCTAGGTAGAGTTTATTTGTGATGGGTCTTAGAGAATGAGGAGAATTTAGTAAGCGAGAGAGAAAAATAATGTACAAGGTGGAATAATGAAAAATGGGAGCAATAAAAGCTAGAATGAAAACCTACTGTGGTTCAGGAGGTGATGTGTCATTCAGTTGAAAAGCAGGGTGCCTTGAATCAAGGGGGCTTAGCGTTGGTTTTCCTACCTCTGCTGAAAACAAGGAATAAGCATATTGTTCTATTAATGTCATTAATAGCAGGGTAGAGACTTTTCAAAAAGGAGGAGAGAAAGGACATTCAAGGACATTTTTTCTTCATGCGGGGGTGGGGGGTGGGGGCTCAGTCTCTGATAGTGAGTTACTGCTACAGGGTGGAGGCTCAGAGGGGTTACATTCACCTCAAAGGGGAGGTGAAACGGGAAGGCATGAAGTAGTTGTATGGGTATGTTAGAAGCCATCATAAATAAAATATGTTGATCTGTATTAAAGAAAAAGCTGGTTGGAAAAATAAAAGGTTGAAGATGAGAACCTTGTAAGTTAAAGAGCTTCATGCTCTTCAGCCAAAACTCTGCTATTTACAAATAGGGGCAAACAATATTCGTTCCCTAGGTGATTTGACAGGCTTAATCGGGCAGGTATAAAGCACTTCTCTTGAGTATTAGATGATGTTCTCTGGGTAGTGAAGACCTGAATGCGCTCTAGGTGCCCTTATCCGAACATCATTTGTGCCAGGATTCGAGTGCTTTCCGGTGAAGTTTTAAGGTCTCATCTAAATCAGGGGATGTAGCTTGGCATTTGTTCATTGGACCCCAACATCCTGTTACCAAATCAAACTCAGGGCCGCTCTCCGGCGGGCAGTAAGGCCAATCTAATGACACCGGGTTGTGGTGAAGGAAAGTGCAGCATTTATTGCAAAGATGCCAATACTGAGAGGATGGGTGGCTCGTGTTCTAAAACCCCGACGGTTTGGGGGGGAGTATTTAATGGGCAAAATTTGGGGTGAGGGCCACAGGGCTTGTGACTTTGTTCCGATTGGCTGGTGGCGAGCTAGCAGGGCGGTGCTCCAGGGATCTTGCCCTCAGCCTGAAGTTACCATCCTCCACCTGGGTGGAGGCCTTAGTTCCCACAGAAGAACTCAAAGATACTGTTGTGTGTATCCCTTGAGGAGGAACCAGGACCCTGCCCCAAGGCTGCAGTATTGTTTCTAGGCTGTTCCTCCCTTGTTTCTGCATCCACGCCCTTCCCTGATTAGCAACTGTTTGAATCTGCTCTTGGGAGCTCAGGGGACGTCCAGGAGCCTGAAGGAAGCCTATTTCCTACAAACAAGAAACGGGGGGCACGGAAAGAATTTGTACCAGGGAGGACCCCACAGGGTCCTGCTCCGTTTCAATCCTTCTGATAAACACCACGGTGGGAGGAGAGGGGCTGTCACGACGTAATCTCAAAGTCACAGGACACAGAGCCTGGCACTTTCAGATCCCCTAGGACTGGAACCCCGGTGAGCTCTTGTTTTAGAAAAGAGAGTGCCGGGGGAACTTCCCTGGCGGTCCAGTGCTTAAGACTCCGCGCTTCCACTGCAGGGGCTTCGGGTTCAATCCTCGGTCCGGGAACTAGGATCCCGCATGCCTCGCGGTAGGGCCAAAAAAAAGAAAAAGAAAAAGAGTAGGGCGGGGCTAGAAAGCATTACAAAAGAGCCCGGTTGATGAGGGTTTTTTTTAATTTTCGATCTCGTCACTTCAGTCATTTTTTCACTAAAGCGGCATATTTGAGAACGGAGGCAACATTATATACCCCGTGGAGTGGGCTCGAAGAGTCGAGGGACCAGGCTGTGGATCGTCGCCACGAGCAACAAGGGTGTGGGGGCGGGGGGAGTACCGCAGCCTGTCGGATGAGTAGCAGGAAACGGCACGCCTGCCAGGATGCATCATTTCAACTTTCGTTCTTACTGTATTGATTCTCTGAATGACAGTAACAAGAGGGGGAAAAAAACCCTTCGGAAATGAAGGAAAAGAGATCTGAGAAACTAAATCTGCAGGGGAAAAGGAGACTAAAACCAGAGTTCTAGTGAAACAGCCAGCCGTTGGGAGCTGGGAGCCAGAGGGAGGGAAAAAGGCTGGGCTTAAGCAACCTGCTACCGGGATGTAGACAAAGGCGGTTTGAAAGGCAGAGAACGAGGCGGGATATCAGCATGGGGTGTGCGCCAGCCGCCGGATTCCCGGGATGAAACCGGATGAATTCACAGTGTCTCCTTCAGGGCACGAATTGCTGGAGTATGCACCAAAATAAGAACTCAGAGAAAAAAGTAAGTTTGGGAGAGGACTTAGATTTTGACGGTCTTTGAAATCTCCTCTTGGAGGCAATGCCTTCATTGATGCGTTACCTCTTTATAGTTTCTGTCTCTTGTGTAATCATTTTTATCGTGTTCTACGTGTTCAATTTTGGGGGCGAGCAAGGCTTCCAGAGGCTAAATAACTCGGACACTTTGATGCTGAGTCAAGTTTGCATATCCTTTATCAGTGGCAAAACACCTTTCCTCTGGAGAAACAAACTCATGATCTATGAGACGTCTTCTTGCAAGGAATACCTGACTCAAAGCCACTACATCACAGCGCCGTTATCTAAAGAAGAAGCTGAATTTCCTTTGGCATATATCATGGTCATCCATCACAATTTCGACACCTTTGCAAGGCTCTTCAGAGCTATTTACATGCCTCAGAATATCTACTGTGTTCACGTGGATGAGAAAGCGACTGTTGAATTTAAAGATGCAGTGGAGCAATTACTGAGCTGCTTCCCAAATGCTTTTCTGGCTTCCAAGATGGAACCCGTGGTCTATGGTGGCATTTCCAGGCTCCAGGCTGACCTGCACTGCATCAAAGATCTTGCAGGCTCTGAGGTTCTGTGGAAATACGCCATCAACACCTGTGGGCAAGATTTCCCCCTGAAAACCAACAGGGAGATCGTTCGGTATCTGAAAGGATTTAAAGGGAAAAACATCACCCCAGGCGTGCTGCCTCCGGCTCACGCAATTGGACGGACTAAATATGTCCACCGAGAGCACCTGGGCAAAGAGCTTTCCTATGTGATAAGAACCACAGCACTGAAACCGCCTCCTCCCCACAATCTCACCATTTACTTTGGTTCTGCCTACGTTGCCCTGTCAAGAGAGTTTACCAACTTCGTTCTCCATGACCCTCGGGCTCTTGACTTGCTCCAGTGGTCCAAAGACACCTTCAGTCCAGATGAGCATTTCTGGGTGACGCTCAATAGGATTCCAGGTATGTGGGATTTCCTATTTCACGTGAAGGCCACGTGCCATCCTTGAAAGGGCTTTTCGAGAGCCAGCTCCTTTTTATTAGAAGTAGAAGATGAAAACAGAAATATATAGTTTTCACCTGCATCCTTTATAAACTCCAAACATCTAAAGAAGGATGTTCTTTAGAATACAGTCTTCTAACCAAGCCAAATCATACCTTTTCGTGGTGTTGCTTTGCAGTTCATCCTGTTCTTTTGCATTCATCATCTTATTAATCTTTAACCACAATCGGTATTATGGTTCTCCATCGCCACTGGTGTTCTTTCTTTCCCCCAAATTTGTCAGACTTACTGTAACCCCAGGGCCATTGTCTTGGCCACTCCCCTGCCTATCCCCAGACCTTCACAGGCTCCCTCTTATCAGCCAGAGGTCATCAGCTCAGAGAAGCTGAGCTGACCACCCCACCTTTTTTCCTTCACAGAGTTTATTATCCTCTGGAATAGCCTATCTACTTACTTGCATGGATTTGTTCTTGGCCTCCTCTGTATTAGCTCCGTGAAGTTGGGTCATTTTCTATCTTGTTAACTGCTGTATCCTCCCTGCGTAGAACACATAGCACATGCTCAATAAAAATGAAGGAATGAAGGAATGAATGAGTGGCAAAGCATGAGACTTTACTATGGCACCACAGCGGTCTCCCTAAGACCCCGTGAGCAGAGAAATATTTAGACTCATGCATGTACTGTACCACAGGTATAAAGTTTTAAATATATATCTATTTTACCTTCAGATAAATAATGAGATTCCAGGAGAAGCTCCTTCCTTTCTCATCAAAGCAGTTCTATCTGTACTAACAGACCAGATCAATTATTTTTAAAACTATATAAAACATGGTAGGGTTTCTTCCGAAGGAAACAGCATGCTTTGGACTCAATGAAAAGTACAAAATGGATCTCTGATGAACTCGACAGCATTATTATAGCAAGAGAAAAGCAATCATTGTTCTGGTGTTTGGGGGGTTGCCAAGTTGGAAACACTGGTAGGTGCTCTCAGGCTGCAGGGTGGGGCCTGCTGGGCGATAAACATGCCAGCGTTCTCTGGAAAATACCGTGTTTGGTCTCTGAATCCCAGGGTGACTGGCCTGGTGAACAGGGCTTGCTCTTGAGCTGTGCAAGCTCTCTTTCTTGACCTCCCTCTTCCTATGGCCATCTTTTCACCTTTTATCGGTTGTTTCCATCATTGGCATCTAATCGGTGAGCATTAGGTAATTAGAGGCTGATTGGCATATTTAAATATTTATTCCCTTTCTATTTTCACTATTCCCTTAGGATTTATAAAGATTTGATACTAGCCTCGTGATGCCATAGATATCATACGAAAATGAAGGCAGTTCGTAACTTCACAGAAGCCTGAAAAAAAGAAAAAAAAAAAAGAAAAACGTGGGTTTGCCTTAGTGTTAAATGTCTGTTTGGTTTGCAGAAGGGTGGTCAGTCTTATCAATGTCAAATCAATTTAACAAAATGGAGGAAGAATAATCTCTTACCCCCCATTTTTTTTCCTTACCCCCTCCTCCTTTCCAGCCCTGGTGAAATAGACAAGGCAGGAGACAAGACCATTTTTGCTGTAGGTTTGTGGGGTGACTCGCTGGCTTCTACCCTCTCTCAGCGACAGTATGACCCCATATAAATAGCCTCTTGGAATCTCCAATCTCCCCAGCTACAAACTAAGGGCCCCAGGAGGCAAGATCCTTTTCGTTCCTACATATGCCTTTCTTTGCAGAGGACACAATACCCAGAACCACATAAACACCTAGCAGGCAGCTGTCGAGAATTTGTAGAAAGGCCAAAATGCCTTTATTTATAAATAAATAAATAAATAAAGTGAGACTCAGTAGAAAGTATACTCATAGAGATGAGTCTGGACTCCCAACAATCTTGTTGCCCCTTAGCCTTGGCAAATGCCTTTCATTACCCGTGTAGGAAATCGGAGATGAGAGCCCCGCTAAGAGAACCTCAGCGGTCTGATTCTGCAGGGGATGTTTTTCAGGATAACGTGACATTTCCTAGGGTCTTGCCTCCTTCCTCTCTTACATTCCAGATGGCATCCTGGTTCAGGGAGCAAGCAGGAAGATATCCTGCTTGTAGGTGGGCCCTTCCTGAATTACAAGTGATTTAAAGAAAACAAGCCATCACATGCTCTAGCCCCAGTGATGGACCTCCCCATCATCAAAGGCGATGCAAAATTCAGTCACATGCTCCAGCCCCTTCAGTGGTTTTCCACTTGAGTGTTCTTTTTGATTTAGGATTTGGTGCGTGAATCTGGTTCTTTATTACCAGACAGCCTTTTACCATATCACGTCTTCTGTTTTCAGTGTCATGTTTTAAGGGGAAAACTCCTTCGGTAAATACAGCGTAAACATTTTCGCAAATGTGCAAGTTCAGATGGTGCTGTTCCTTGCCTCCCTCAAAGTTCCGTTCTGTTTTTATCCTAAGCATCCTAAATTAAAGTGTTTGTGTTAGAAAGACCCGGCACAGTCATATCAGGCTCCCTGAAACACCCACAAGAGGACTAAGACCAAGAACATGATTAGTACCCTGTTACTTACTAGATGATATCAGACAACAAAACGAGACTAGTTTAAAATTAGTGAGACTCGGGAATTCCTTGGTGGTTCAGTGGATAGGACTCTGTGCTTCCACTGCAGGAGGTGCAGGTTTGATCCCTGATTGGGGAAGTGAGATCCCACATGCCGCGCTGCACGGCAAATAAATAAATAAATAGAGACTCAATAGAAAGTATACTCATAGAGGTAAGAGTAAATCACATATCTTCACAGTGTTGTTGTTGTTGTTGTTTTTTCATGTTGTCTTTCTGTTGAGAAAATGACTTCTCTCTTGGTTTTCAACACTTAAGTTTTTTCCAAACTGCATTAGATATAGAAATGGTGCCGGGCCATGTCCCTTGGGGGCCCCAGTCTCACATCCTTCTTCAGGGAAGGCCAGAAAGAGTGGTTGTCATTCCACCCTGTGTGGCTGTGTACAGATGGATTGTCTAGATTTCTCCCTTCTGGCCATATTCTCAAAGGAAACCCTTCTGGAGCACAAATTTCTCTCACTCATCCTATAGCGCTTGAGGGCTAGGGTTAGCATGCGGCTCTGACATATGCACGCTGTACGAATTCTGGTGCACGCTGAGGTTTTCTAACTTCTCCAATCTTTGTAATCACTGCTGTATGTCACCTTAAGAAAAGCTCACTTCCTCTAGGTTTTCTGGTTATTCCCATAGCATTTTCTTTGGCCAACCTGTCCCAGGGTGGAGTGCCAGAGACCACTGAGATGTTTTGCTTTAAGTCTTCTGGAATTGTTGAGGATCTACAGAAGCCTCTGCTTGTCCAGTTTTTTCACAGTCCATTTCTGTGGCTCACTTGTCTTCTTGTCCCACTTTACGGTGGGTCTGTCTCTAATGAAAAGGCAAAACTGCTCCATGTTTTGACTTCAGCTACTTTTTTCCCCTCACTGCCTTGAGCTTGTTGTTTTGGATTTTTGCTCATGCGTTTCTCTGACCTTTCTCATGCCATGAGGTTTTTGTTCCATAAGAATGTTTTCATTTGCCGCTTCTTTTTTCCATTTTGTATACATCTTTTTTTTTTTTTTTCCGGAGCCCCTTCGTCAAATAAATTACCTCAACTTCAGAAAGGACCACATGATCACATTTCCTCATGTTTCAATGCTAAAAATAGCTTGTTTCCTACTTTGATTTCTTTTGCTTTTTTAACTTTGTGCCTTATATGTGGACATTCTTTGGGCATGTGTTATGACTCTTTGAGTTGCATGTGACAGAAACACAACTCAGAGTTGCTTAAACAGACCCTAGAACTTACTGGGTCATAGAATTGAGGTGCCCAAGGAGGGCCTCCGAGTAAAGCTGGATCAAGGCTTGGTATGGTATATGCAGGACTCTTTGTCTCTGTGAAGTGACCAACCGTCCCTGTGTGCCCAGGTCTGAGGGGGGTCTTGGGCATGGGACCTTCCATGCTAAAGCCTGGGAAGTCCCAGTTTGGTCTGAACTGGTCACTCTATCTGTCTGTCTGTCTGCCTGTCACTGGGTTGACTTTATTCAGTTTGGTCCTCCCCACGTGGTGTCAGAGAGGCTCAGAAGTAGCTCCATCTGCTTTCTTCTCGCAGCCGGCACTCCCGAGAGAAAAGAAAGATTTTTTTCCTCATAGTTCCAGCAACAGCTCAGGGAAGTCGTCAGCTTGGTCCTGCTTGGTCCAAATCCTATCCCTAAACAAACCAGGGGCAGGAAGAATGCTGACCAGCCTCTCTTGCGTCACTTTTTCACCCTAGAGCTAAAAGTTCAGGGCAGGCTATGGTGAAGGATGGTTCTTCACTGTGATGCCTGCCAGACAAAAGCACACGCCCACTGCAAGGTGGTTCAGGGTCCTGCAGGCAGGGAGGTTTCAGTGAGCATCTCCACCTGGATTTGAAGGACAAGATTTAATGAGGTATACAGTTTTCAGCACTTGGGCAATTATAACTTGGAGAAGACTAATTAAATTACCATTGTGGAAAAGGCATGATCTCAATAAGCATACTTCTCTTCCCTCATAAAAACATTTTATTTATTTATTTATTTTAAATTTTTATTTATTTTTGGCTGCGTTGCGTCTTCATTGCTGTGCGTGGGCTTTCTCTAGTTGCGGCAAGCAGGGGCTACTCTTCGTTGTGGGGCACGGGCTTCTCATTGTGGTGGCTTCTCTTGTTGTGGAGCACAGGCTCTAGGTGCGCGGGCTTCAGTAGTTGTGGCACGCGGGCTTAGTTGCTCCACGGCATGTGGGATCTTCCTGGACCAGGGATCAAACCTGTGTCCCCTGCATTGGCAGGTGGACTCTTAACCACTGCACCACCAGAGAAGTCCGTCATAAAAATATTTTAAATAAAATTATATTTTATTTATATTTATAGATATAAATAATAAGTATATCAATAAATAACTTAATTATTTAATATAAATTTGATAATTTTATACAAATATACCTTTATATTTCTTTTTAATAATAATTATTATATTTGGATAGTACTTAGTTTGCAGAGGAATTTCTAACACATTATCTCCTTTAATTCTTATAAGAATTCTATTAAGGGGAGGACTGTTGTTCCCAATTTGCAGATGAGAAATTTAAGATTAAAATAAGTGGCTTGTCCAAAGACAAATATTGCATATACCTAGCAAGAAATAAGAATGAAAAGTGGGAATTCCCTGGCCATCCAGTGGTTAGGACTCAGCACTTTCACTGCCAGGGCCCAGGTTCAATCCCTGTTCAGAGAACTGAGATCCCGCAAGCAGTGCAGCGCAGCCAAAAAAAAAAAGAAAAAAAAAAGAATGAAAAGAAACATCTAGGGGGAAGTAGGGGGAAGCAGAGGTAAGATTTATGTAGTAAGCTTAGGTTAAATTGAACCTAGTTTTATGAATTCTTCATTTGATTACTGCAATAACAGCAAGTGTTCAGAAGATGAAACTTAGCTAATTCTAAGTCTCATTAAGCTTGGGGAATGATTATATAATTGGACCCACCCAGGAATTTTCTCTCTTGTTCCTTATGTCATCTGGATACTTAGCCCATTTTCCTGAAAATGTTGGCTTTTCCGTGCGAGCCGAAGGTACAGAAAAGATCAGGAGAGTAATGTTTATGAACATCTGCCCATGGGTCTGCATTATCTCAGTTTAATCGTCGCAAGAATCCTGTTGGGTCGGTATCTAAATTCACATTTTACAAGTGTGAGGATGGGATCAGAGGGGCTGAGTGACGTGTCCTGCTCCCAAAGCCGGAAGCACAGTAAAGGAGAGAGTGCGTGCAGGGGGCACCTGGAATTCTACACGCTCAGAACTCAACCCATGCTCGCCTTTGTGTGCCCCTCAATCAACACCGCCCTCTGTTAGCTTAGACCTGCCGGCCGGCTTCTCTCTCCTCAGTTCTCACCACCCCCATCCCTCCAGCCCTGGAGCTTGGTTTCCAGAGTCGAGAGAACCAGGTTGGAATCCTGGCTCCTCCATCGCCAGCCTTGTGACCCGACGACTGGAAGGCCCAGTCTTAGATTATCCGTGTAGCGTAGATGTTGAAAGCTGGACCCTGGAGCCAGACTGCCTGAATTTGAATCTCTGCTCTGCCATTTACAGCTTTGTGACTTTGGACAAGTTACCTAAATGTGGGAGCCTCCGTTTCTTCATCTATAAAATGGGAGAAATAATGATATTTACATCAAATCTGTGAGGCTTAGATGAGTTTGACCAGTGCCCAGCACATATTTTGAGTGTTAGTTTCTATTGTTCTTACTGTTATTATTATTTTCTTCATCTGTAAAATGGATATTCATTCAATAAATTTATTTTTATTTTTTATTGAAATATAGTTGATTTACAATGATTCATATATATATATGTATATACGTATATATATGAATATATATCTCTATATATTCTTTTTCAGATTATTTTCCCTTATATGTTATTACAAAATATTGAGTATAGCTTCCTGGGCTATACAGTAGGTCCTTGTTGGTTATCTATTTTATATATAGTAGTGTGTCTATGTTAATCTCAAACTCCTAATTTATCCCTACCCCTACCCCAATAAATATTTATTGAGCACTTAGACACTGTGCTGGGTACTGAGAAATAATAGTGAATAAGTATATAATAGTGAATAAGACATATAAGTCCCCCTACTCTCACGGAGTATTCTAGAAGGAGGAGACAGGCAATAAAAAGTAGACAGATAATTAGAGATTCTAAGTGCTATGAAGGAAACAAGCAGGCTGACGCAGGAAGGGACCTACTTCTTAGTGAAAGTAGCACATGAACTACACCTCCAAAATGAGAACAAGCCATCGGAACAAGAAGGAGGTTCCAGGCAGAGGGATGAGAGATTGCAAAGGCCCTGAGGTGAGCAAGGGCGCCATGTGTTCAGGAGCCAGAAAAGCAGCCAAGGGGGCGGGGGTGAGGGCTGGACCTGGCGTGACGTGGGTGAGGCCCTCGTGTGACGGACACGGGGATGCCTTGACCTCGCAGCACCCAGTTCATAGGGTTGTGGGCTGAAGACGCAAGGGTGTGTGTGCAAGGGCTCGGCTCCTGCCAGGTACAGGGTAAATGGTTAGTGAATGGGATCTGGCTGTTGGCCTCCTTTCCATGGCTGGTGCCACCATCCCTCTCTCTTCCTCTCTCTCCTACGGTAGCCTGATTTCTTTCTACTTTCCCTGACTCCATCCTCAGCCTGCTTTAATGCATCCTCCATAGTGACAGAATGACCTTGATAAAAATGCACGTCGGTCTCATGATCACGTCTCTCACCTTCTTAGAAACTTCCTGTGCATCCCCGTCACATACAGCCTCACGTCCTCGCCCCTTTGCTGGAAGGGAGCTCATTGCAGTGTGGCCCCTTGACCTCTGCAGCGCCTGCTCGCCCTGTGCTCCGCCCCCCATCCCACACTGCACACCAGCTGTACCGGACAGCGCGTGGGTCCCAAATGTGCCGCTTTTCAGCCTCCCTGCCTCGACTCATGCCAGCTCCCCTCCAGAATGCTCTAGAACGCTCTTCCTCCCTCTCCCTCCTCTGACTGGCATGTGCATTTCTTTGAAGATTCGGCTTGGAGTCATAGTCTCTAAAGAGCCTTTCCTAATTCTCCCTCCTGTGGACTCCATCCCCCTGTACCACATTGTACTACAGTTAGTCTTGCAATGCTGTGTTTGTGCTCCTAGTGGCCTTCTAGACTGACCTGCAGGGGTAGCTAATTTCTTCTTCCTCATTCCTAGCACAACGCCTGGCACACGAGCAATGGAACCCTGGTTCCTTGGTGTCATTCCACTTGCACAAACTCAACTGTATTCTCTCTCTCTCTCTCTCTCACACACACACACGTACACATGTGCACACTCACAGTGTATGTAAGTCTAAATGGCCATCCCTCCACCGCACTCCATTCCACCCAGTGAGTCTGGGGTCCACAGTGAGCAAGGTGGATTCTGCATTCCCATGATGGGTCTTGGTTCCCATGCTCACGAATCTTAAAGATACGGTGTGCATCTCATGACATGGCTCCTCAGCTCAAATTAACTTCTTCATCTGGTGCTCGTAAGAAGAAACCACCATATGGACCAAGGTTAAAAGGAAAATTGTCAGCATTGGAATTATGGAGAGACTCTGTGCCATCTTAACGTGGCATATTCCCAAAGGATTTCTCCAGAGGAATTTTGACTGTATGCTGTCTTCCCTGTGCATATTGGCTTTGTAACCTAATCTCCCGGTAGGATGTATACCTTCTCTAAATGTTTGCTGGATTTATTGATTGGCTAGTAATTGGCAAAGTATGGGCACAAATTCAGATCATCCTATTTCTAATCTAGTGTGCTGCCCCCATCCTCAATGCAATGTATAGCATCGCTCTTTTTTTTTTTTAAATAAATGTACTTATTTATTTTTGGCTGTGTTGGGTCTTCGTTGCTTAACATGGGCTTTCTCTAGTTGCGGTGAATGGGGGCTATTCTTCGTTGCAGTGCACAGGCTTCTCATTGCGGTGGCTTCTCTTGTTGTGGAGCACGGGCTCTAGAGCGCAGGCTCAGTAGTTGTGGCACACGGGCTTAGTTGCTCCGCAGCATGTGGGATCTTCCTGAACCAGGGCTCAAACCCGTGTACCCTGCATTGGCAGGCGGATTCTTAACCACTGTGCCACCAGGGAAGTCCCTAGAATGACTCTTTTCTAAAAGTTGTTTGTACTCAGAAAATGCAGATAGGGTAAAAGTGCCACGAAGAGACGATGATCTGAAGCCAGCAGTCTTTGGACAATACTTTGTCACAGAACTTTGAGCAATAACTTCAACATTAAGAAAAAGCTATCATGTGTTGCCAAAAGTGTTAAAGGGCGATGCTTTTATAATCCCTCTTTGGAAACTTATGTTTAAATGGATTCTGTTCTTCTCGTTTCTTGGTTACCAACTACTGAATTGAGACTTGGGTAATAGCTGATTTTAGAGCCACTCTTCTCAGTGAAATGCAGCACTAGGGAGAGTGAAGTTTTCAGTAAACAACCCCTGTGAGTCTTTTCCCCAGTTTGCTTTTTGGCTTTTGCTATTCTCTCTCCCTTGGTGATCTCACTGGTCTCCAGGCTCATCACCATTCCTGTCCTGATGAATCATGACCCTGCATCGTGCTCCCAGGCCCTCTCTGCGTTCCTCCCAGGCCTTTGGGCATCTCTTCCTGAGGGTCCCACTGGCACCTGCTCAGGTGCCCCCACTTCCATTGCCCTACTCCCCAGAAACCCCCTTCCTTCTCCAGAACCTCTGGGACAGGCACTGCTGTCCTCCATGTCAGCCGACGTCTCCTCTTCCAGCCCCCCACACCTAATCAGCACATTCTGTACATTGTGTGTGTGATAGGTTTCTAGGGAGTATCACCGATCGGTTCCCATCATTACTGCTCTAACTCCAGCCCATCCTGCCAATCTCTCAAGTAGATTGTTAGACCCATCCATGTGGTCTCTCTGGCCCAAGTCGCCCTCTTCAAAACATTCTAACCCTCAACATATTTTTCTTCTAAGAATAACTTCTCAATTCCAAAAGCTTCAGTGACATTTTTCAACAGCTTATTGAATTATTCAATACAAACATCTCAGCGTGGCACGTTGGATGTTGGATGGTTGCATATCCCTGTTGAAGATCACATCAATATCACTGATTAATCAATTCCCACGCTACCTTCCCTGAAAGGAACACTGCAGAAAAACCACGCCTTGTATTCCTGCCTTTGGTACTTTTTTTCTTCTCAGTCTCCTTCCTTGGGTCATTCTCCTCTATTTCTCCTGTTTAAATAATGGCCTGAATAGGTCTGCATTCAATGCCTTGTCATTTAGGGAGTGTTCCCTGATTTTTTTTTTTTCTCTATTGTACATTTTGTAAACCTTTGTTGTAACTCTTTTTTTTTTTTTTTTTTGGCTGGACCACCAGGAAAGTCCCAGTTGTAACTCTTTTATGCCATTCTATAATCTTCTTTGAACTATAATTGTGAATATGGATATCATATTACCCTGACAACTATTATCTCTTCAGCGTCTTTTACATTTTTGGCAGCTCAACATAGGGCACATCCAGTGGGATAAGAATAAATATTTATTGAACTGGAAATAACTGAAATGACATTTAATATGCCCCTCAGCACTGCTGCCAACTCAGCTGCAAATCACCCCCTCCACTGCCCCCTTCACCACCACCACACACACACACACACACACACACACACACACACACACAGAGCCTAGATTCCTTTGCCAAATCTTAATAGGGTAGCTTCAGACAGCATCTTCCAGCGTGTTCAGTTTTTCTGGGAATTTTCCTGAAGTCCTTTCTGCCTCTAGTCAACAGCAATGGCACTGTTCTCTCTCTCTCTGTTTTTCCAAAGCATCTTGCTCATCTTGGGAATGCTTCTCAATGCCAAGTTCATCCTGGGGGCAGCGCCAGCTCAAGCCAAGGTCCACCATCTGTGAGCTTAACCAATGAGCACCTAACTCTGCACCAAAGAAGTAAAAATAACAACCTAACATCAGAGGACCCTATTTTAAAGACCAGATCTGGGTTTTTACAGGGCTGCTGCTCTGATGGCAGTAACCCATCATCTGATGAAGCAAATGACCCTGCTAAGATTTTTAGTGATTTTTTTCTGGGTCTTGGAGTGGGCAATTTGCAGTCTTAGGAAGCTACATCCAAAGCAACCGTTATAGGGAATTTCCTGCGCTGTGCGGCAAAAAAAAAAAAAGGAACCCACTAAGCAGCAGTTGTATCAATTACTTTTCTCTTTTTTTCATATTCATTACTTGTATTTTCATCATTACATCATTACTGATTGCTTGACTTTATTTAGATCAAGAATGATATGAAAGCAATGCTGAATGAACTTAAGGTAAAGAAAGCAAACATTCTGAGAGCCATTTTTTTACATGAACATGGATTATACCATTTAATGCAGACCCAAGGCCATGCAGTTTTTGCAGGTAGGTTTTACTTCCATTCAGATTCTTTTCATGTAGATCATAAAAATACAATACAGCACGATGAGCCCAATTCAAAAATTACATGCTGCAGCCCATATTAACACTGACAGTTCCTAATAGAGGAAAAGAAAATTAAATTTTCTTTTTTTAATTTTTTGGCTGCGTTGGGTCATCATTGCTGCGTGTGGGCTTTCTCTAGTTGCCACGAGCAGGGGCTGCTCTTCGTTGCGGTATGAGGGCTTCTCATTGCGATGGCTTCTCTTGTTGCGGAGCACGGGCTCTAGCCACATGGGCTTCAGTAGTTGTGGCACACGGGCTCAGTAGTTGTGGCTTGCAGGATCAGTAGATTTGGCTCGCGGGCTCAGTAGCCGTGGCTCACAGGCTCTAGAGAGCAGGTGCAGTAGTTGCGGTGCATGGGCTTAGTTGCTCCGTGGCATGTGGGATCTTCCCAGCCAGGGCTCGAACCCACGTCCCCTGCATTAGCAGGAGGATTCTTAACCACTGCGCCACCAAGGAAGTCCTGAAAATTTTCTTGACCTAACTAACCAGTTCTTAATGTGGCTTCTCAACGCCTGTCTTTCATTCTCTGATCTGAATAGTACGTGACATTCTTTCTTGACACGCTTTTGGACAAAGCCATGAGTAGAAGAAGTTTTTTCCCAAATATGTTTACCTTTTTTGAAAATTGAGATATAATTAAGACAAAATAGTATATCAGTTTCAGGTGTACAACACAATGAGTTAATGTTTGTATATCCTGTGAAATGGTTACCACAGTAGGTCTAGCTGGCATCCATTGCCACACACGGTTGCAATTTTCTTTTCCTTGTGATGAAACCTGTTAAGATCTACTCTCTTAGCAACTTTCAAAGATACAATAATGTATTATTAACTGCAGTCACCATGCTGTACGTTGCATCCCTATGACTTAGTTATTTCATAACTGGAGGTCTGTGCCTTTTGACCCCCTTCCTCCATTTTGCCTAACCCACCTCCGCCTCTGGCAACCACCAATCTGTTCTCTGTATCTGTGGGGTTTTTTTGTTGTTTTAGATTCACATGTGAGTGAGATCATACCATATTTATCTTTCTCTGTCTGACTTATTTCACTTAATGCCCTTGAGGTCCATCCATGTTGTCATAAATGGCAAGATTTCCCTCTTTTTTTAATGGCTGAATATATATGTGTGTGTGTGTGTGTTTGTGTGTGTGTGTGTGTGTGTGTGTTTTCAATTCCTTTGGATAAATTCCCAGAAGTGGAATTGATGGATCATATGGTAGTTCTGCTTTTAATTTTTTGAGGAACCTCCATACTGTTTTCCACAGTGGCTTCACCAATTTACATTCCCAATAACAGTGCACAAGGATTCCCTTTTCTCCACACCCTCACTGACACTTGTTATTTATTGTCTTTTTGATAAGAGCCATTCTAACAGGTATGAGGTGATATCTCATTATGGTTTTTTTTCTCGAGAACAACATTTTATTATTATATTTTTATGGCTGAATAATATTTTATTATATATACATACCACAACTATATGTATACATATACCACAAGTTCTTTATCCATTCATCCACTAATGGGCACTTAGGTTGTTTCCATATCTTGGCTATTGTAGATAGTACTGCAATAAACATTGTGGTGCATATATCTTTTCCAGTTAGTGTTTTAATTTGCTTTGAATAAATATCCAGAAGTGGACTTGTTGGATCACATTGTAGCTCTATTTTTAATTTTTTGAGGAACCTCCACACTGTGTTCCACAGTGGCTATACCAATTTACATTCCCAGTAACAGTGCACAAGGGTTCCCTTTTCTCCACACCCTCACTGACACTTGTTATTTCTTGTCTTTTTGATAAGAGCCATTCTAACAGGTATGAGGTGATATCTCATTATGGTTTTAATTTGCATTTCCCTGATCATTAGTGATGTTGAGCACCTTTTCATGTACCTGTAGGCTGTCTGTATATCTTCTTTGGAAAAATGTCTCTTCAGTTCCTCTGCCCATTTTTTTTTTTTTTTTTTTTTTTTTTTTTTTTTTTTTTTTGCTGTACGCGGGCCTCTCACTGCTGTGGCCTCTCCCGTTGCGGAGCACAGGCTCCGGACACACAGGCCCCGCGGCCATGGCTCGCGGGCCCAGCCGCTCCGCGGCATGTGGGATCCTCCGGGATCGGGGCACGAACCCGTGTCCCCTGCATCGGCAGGCGGACTCTCAACCACTGCGCCACCAGGGAGGCCCTTTCTGCCCATTTTTTAATTGGATTGTTTGTTTTTTTGCTATTAAGTTGTATGAGTTTTTTAATATATTTTTGATACTAACCTCTTATCAGATATATGATTTTCAAATATTTTCTCCCATTCTTAGGCTATCTTTTCATTTTGTTGATGGTTTCCTTTGCTGTGCAGAAGGTTTTTAGTTCAATGTAGTCCCACTTGTTTTTGCTTTTTTGTTTTTTTAATTTTTTAAATTTATTTATTTATTGGCTGCGTTGGGTCTTCATTGCTGCGCACAGGCTTTCTCTAGTTGCGGTGAGCGGGGGCTACTCTTGGTTGCTGTGCGCGGGCTTCTCATTGCAGTGGCTTCTCTTGTTGCGGAGCACAGGGTCTAGGCATGTGGGCTTCAGTAGTTGTGGCTCGTGGGCACTAGAGCGCAGGCTTGGTAGTTGTGGCACATAGGCTTAGTTGCTCTGTGGCATGTGGGATCTTCCTGGACCAGGGCTTGAACCCATGTCCCCTGCATTGGCAGGCAGATTCTCAACCACTGCACCACCAGGGAAACCCTATTTTTGTTTTTGTTGCTTGTGCTTTTGGTGTCAGATCCAAAAAGTCATCACCAAGACCAATGTCAAGGAGCTTACCCCGCTACGTTTCTTTCTGAGAGTTCTATGGTTTCAAGTCTCACGTTCGGGAATTCCCTGGCCCTCCAGTGGTTAGGACTCCACGCTTTCACTGCTGAGGGCCTGGGTTCAGTCCCTGGTCAGGGAGCTAAGATCCCACAAACCACATGGCACAGCCAGGAAAAAAAAAAAGTCTCACCTTCAAGTCTTTAATCCTTTTTGAGTTATTTTTTGTATATGGTGTAAGATAGGGGTCCCGTTTCATTCTTTTGCATATGGCTGTCCAGTTTTCCCAGCACCATTTATTGAAGAGACTGTCCTTTCTTTCCAAATATATTTACTTTGTATCCACTTTAATGCCATGTTTTCAGAGAACGGATGACTGGAGATTGTACTTTCAAAGCCTTTACCCTTGAGCTCTGTACTTACTTCCATGATATTCATTCCCCCATAATCTTTCTCTTCAACCAGATTTAAAAGATCAGAACTTAACTGTGAAAATATCAGAGGATAAAACTGCAATCTTTCCTAAGCAAGCTGAAGATACTAAGATCATCCTAAAGGAGTTAGCTTCCTGCCATGCTCAGCCCCCTCTTCTAGATATTTCCTCATTATGTACCCCCTTCCCTAGCCCCAATCCTCACATAATTCCTCCTTCATCGAAAATCTGTAATTCTGCCCTCAGTTCAAGTTGGAGCTACTTCTTTGAGCTCCTTGGGGTTCTACAGAAAAAAGGCCCTCCTGCCTAGGACTCCAAATGCCCTCCCATGTCCCTTATGAAAACTGCCCACCCCAGACCCTGAAGTCCCGGCTAGGTGTCGGGTGGTCTCCTGGAGAGGCTGAACACTTCCCCGTCGGGTTTCTCCTCCCTCGGGACTTTGGTCTGTCTAGACTAACTGCTCCCCACCTCCACTTCCAAGAAAGCCTTCTTGGTTTCTCTCTGGTCAGTTGTGCTATCACATTTTCAACTTTCTCCTGCACTTAATCTAAGCAAAACTCCCTAAAGCAGTTTTCCTGTAAAAATAGCCTCCTCTTTATTCTGTGCAGAATCTAGAAATATCACAACATTTAGAGCTGAAAGGAGCTTTAGGGAACATCTTTAGTTCCTAAAGTTGTACAAATATGGAAATTAAGAGTCAGAGAGATCAAATGGCTAGTTGACTACACTGTTCCGTAAAATGAGTTAACGTTTGCTGGCTTCATTGCCCATTTATTATAAATGTTAATAAAAGCATTTCCATTCATAAGACCAAATATTTTTCTATTAATTCCTTCTTTACAGAAAGAAGATGTGCCAAGTCATACGTGGGGTGGAGGGAGGGGATTTTAGATATAGTTAACACTGTAATAACAGTTATTGTCCTTTTAGGTTCTCCCTTCATTGTATAGGTTGCTACTAACACATTCTTATAGCCACTGGGGAACATCTGTGTAGTTAGAAGGGTTTAAGTGTATTCTTTTAGGTTCACTATAAAGTTACCCCACAAATGTACATCATTTCGTCCTCATGCCTCAGTGGTTCAGGGATATGTTTGGAAGGGTCATGTAGAGTTTGTCTGCACTACAGTTTGCAGACTTTTTATGACCTGCCTGCACCTTTCACCCAGATCAATGGTTTCAGCATTTCCTCTCCTTCCATACTGATCAGTTATTGAACATCCTGTAGCTGGTATATCTTTCAGCAGTGAGGGCTTAGGACCGATGGTATCTAGGATAACCAATCCATCCTGGTTTGCCCAGGACTTTTTCAGTTTTAGCACTAAAAAAATCCCATGTCCTGGGAAATCCCTCAGTCCCAGGCAAACTGGACAGTTGGTCACCCTAAGTACTGCCCTTACACATTCCTGCTCGTCTTTCCAACGACCAAGGCATCTCGGGACCGAGAATGTAGTGCCCTAGATATTTATGTTCCACAGAACAGCACTGATCATTTACTGGAAGAAGAAGAAAAAAAAAGATAACTGAAACTACTCCGTTATGTAGGTTACAACACATTTAAGACACACTGAAGGGTAGTAATCAAAACTACACTATCAGACCTGAGAGCCCTAACCAAGGCAGACCAGGACCAAAGCAGACCCTATTTATAACAATTTTCCCATTGTTTTTGAAGGGAAAGGATCAAGTTTAAGGATGTCATTTAAAGGGACGGATTGGTAAATATAAAATTTGAATCTAAAACCACTTTAACTAGTAGGAGAATCAAATGCAAAGATTTTCTTCAATTCAGTACAAACACAGAACATATCTTGGAGGCAAATTTTTTCCAGGTTTAATTTCTAGGAAAGCAAAAGAAACATCTGCTTTGGGGGATTTATCCAAGCACTCTCCCCTAACAAACTGTCTAAACTCAAGTAAATGACAGGTTCTATGGGAAAGAAGCTAGTATGATAGTGGATTGAATAAACTGAAAACGAGTCAAGAATTTAATAGGGCTATTAACATTATTTGTTGGAGGAAGCCACTGCCTATCTCTATCTTAAGACTTCTGTTTTCTTTGAGTATCTTCAAAATACAGATCTCTGGTAGCAGCTGAATGATAAAATATTGTCTCTTAGCAGAAACATCTCCTTGCAACTTCAACTTTCAAAATTATGGGGGTGGAGGAGTTTGGCAGTACTTTGTATGAGAAGGGTACCAGAAGAATATCCCAGATTTGGAAAGATGTGGGACATGCAAGGTCTTCTCCTTAAGAATTTACCATCTTTTTTCTCAGAGCACACATTTGGAAACAGAAAAGTTGTATAGAAAGACAAAGGGTCCCCAGTTCTATCCCTTGAGATTTAACAGAATATAGCCAAAGGTAAAATTTGTGTGTGTTGGTTTTTTGCTTTTGTTTTTGCTTTTGCTTGGAAAACTGGAATTAAATCTGGGCCATTCACCACAAGAGGGAAAGAAATTTGCTACCCAAAGGAGGCTGCTAGGGACGCAGGAAAAAGCAGTGTGATCTTGGAAGAATGAGGTTAAGCTCGGGTGACGGTATGCGGAATAGTATAGTAAAATACAGAAGGCTTCTTAGCCAGATTTACTTTCATAGACTTTCTATGACGCTTTTTAAAAAATTGGGACACTAAGGCACAGTGATCCCAAGAAACTTTCTTAAGGTCACATAGTAAACAGCAGAGCCCAATTTAAACCCTGTTCCAAAGCCTTGGTCTTTGCCAGCATGCTCTATCACAACCTTTTTGCAGGGTGCACCAGCTCACTGGGTCTCTGGAGAACAGGTTCAAGAGACTGCAACTGGGAATGAAGGACAATTCCCTTACTCTGGGGTGTAGGGAGAGGGCTGAAGGGGCTGGCGCTGCCTTGATGGCTCCCACCTGTACTTTGGGGTCTTTTAGGTGAAGAATGACCTGTCAAGCACTACTGTTCTGCTTCACTAAAGGTAGCTAGGAAGGTGGGTGGGTGCTTCAGTTTCTATATGAACCAAGTTTGGCAACAGAGAGAGAGATTCTGTAAGTTTTGTTGAGTACGCCTTCTGTGCAAGGCATTGCTCTAAGCTCTTTTTAGGTACTCATCTGTTTAAATCTCTTTGGAACGCTATGAGATGAGTGTTCCTAATATATTTGTTTTACAGAAGAAGGGAAACCAAGGCATATAGCCCAGCGCTCTGCACTGTAACCCCAACGGGGTGTGCAAAGGGATTCATGCAGGTACAAGGATGACCAACGTTACCATTTCCCCTCATTTCACATTTCTTCCTCTGGAAAGTGATTGCAAAGACTCTGATATTACAAAATTTAGGCCTGGAGAAACTTGATTATTATCTAGAAAAGAAATCAGCCAGTGAAACACAGCCTGGGGGCTAAATCTGGCCTATTTTTGTACTGGCCACAAGCTAAGAATGATTTTACATTTTTAAATGGGTGTAAAAGAAAAAAAATTATTTTATGACATGAAAATAATAAGAAATTGAGATATCAGTGTCCATGAATAAAGTTTTAGCAGGACACAACCTCATACGGTTATGGCTACTTTCAGAATTTTCAGAACACAGTCATAGAGTTGAGTGGTTGCCTCAGATACCAAAGGGCTCTCAAGCCTAAAATATTTACTACCTGGCCCTTTACAGAAAAAGCACTGACGTCTGATATAGAAGCATGTGGTAGACATATTTGCCTAACATTTTTTTCAGAAAAAGTTTTGTCAGAATTGTGAGCTTCCTAGGTAATTTAAAGGCTTCCCTTTTGTGCACAAAATGGTTAATAATAAAAAAAAACTATTTGAATAAACATATTTCAGAAATTCCTTTTTAAATAGACTGTGCAAAATATATGTACAAGAATATATTAATAAATTTATATTTCAGAGTGTTTGTACTCTGCTTGTTTTCAACCCCAGAGCACTGGGTTGGCCTTCACAGTTTTCAAGCCCTTTCATTAACTTATTTGATAATTTTAAATACTAGAGGTATTGATCTATAGTAATAAAGTGGTCATGGGGCTGTACAAATGCCAGTCATTCTTTAATTGAATGATCTTGCACTGTTTTTGGAGTTTTTCTTTTTTTTTTTTAATTGAAGTATAGTTGATTTCCAGTATTATGTTAGTTTTAGGTATACAGCAAAGTGACTCAGTTAAATGTGTGTGTGTGTGTGTGTGTGTGTGTGTATAATTTTATTTTTAGATTATTTTTCATTATAGGTTATTACAAGGTATTGAATATAGTTCCCTGTGCTATACAGTAAATCCTTGTTGTTTATTTTATATATAGTAGTCTGTATCTGTTAATCCCATACTCCTAATTTATCTACCCCCTTTCCCCTTTGGTAACCATAAGTTTGTTTTCTATGTCTGTGAGTCTGTTTCTGTTTTGTATATAGATCCATTTGTAGTAATTTTTAGATTCCACATATAAGTGATATCATATTTGTCTTTGTCTGACTTATATGTATATATAGACCACATCTTCTTAAGCCAATCGTCTGTTGATTGGTACTTGGGTTGTTTCCATGTGTTGGGTATTGTAAATAGTGCTGCTGTGAACATTGGGGTGCATATATCTTTTCAAATTCAAGTTTTCATCTTTTCTGGATATATGCCTGGGAGTGGGATTGCTGGGTCATTTGGTAGCTCTATTTTTAGTTTTTAATGGAAACTTTTGGAGTTTTTCTCAAACCTACTTCACTCTGAGTGTATCACTTATTGCTGACAAAAGGGTGCCCAATCTACCAGTTCTACATTCCTCTTCTCATTTGTGATTTCTTATCTGCTTAGATCTGAGAAAGTTTGTTATGATTGTGTCTACACTAAAAGTGAACAAGCTAAGCCTCAAGAGAGCTTCAAATACAGGAGCTTTGATGCTTAAACCAAAGACGACGATAAACTGCTTCCTGGGGGCCAGTGCAGTCTTCAGGGTGCATATGTGTGCATGCACTCGTGTCTTAAAAATTTGTTAATTACTTGATAACGTTTAAAGAGTTTGGAAATTGTTTCAAATACAATTCAGATTTCTCCTTCCTCTTCAAATATCTGAGGAGCTAGCAGCCCTGGCCCCATGACCCCACGTTGTTCAGGGCTGCCTTTGAGAGGGACGTGCTTGCTGTAGGTGGGGCAAGCGCCTGAAGGCTCTTTACCACCACCTGCACCCTCCCTCCCTGTCCACAACACCGTGGCCAAGTGTTTGCTGCCGCTCGTGAACTCACTAGCCCTGTTTTTCTTGCCCTCCGCCAGCTTCACCAACTTTTTTCACTTACTTTTCTCGCTTACCTGCCTGTACACATTTGAGTGTGTGAATCCAGCCTACCATGTCTGATCATTATTTTGGTTGCTGGGAGACCTTTTCTTGTTTCCTGTCTGGGTCACGCTTGTGGCCAGTGTTTGAGGTTGTCAGAATGACATCACCAAAGCCTTCGATGAGAAGCAGGATGGTGTAACCTTGGGAGAGATGAGACGGCCCAACAAAAAAACATTGCCTTGATTCCATAGCCAGCAATTGTGCCGAAAGAAGCAATCAGAGGTAAAGGAGAACTGTATAAGGACTTGGGAACAGGTCAGGCCCAGACTGTAGCGCTGCCCCTACAAGAAGTCATTCACGTTTGCCTCTGAGAGACCAGCGGGGGTAGATGCACAGCTCAAACGAGGCTAATGAGAACTAAAGTGACTGTAAAGGAAAAAATATCCCACCGTGTTCTCCAGAAGCCCCCACCCCCACCCCATCACCTAGCCTTTTGTTTTAAGGTTTGAGCCAAGCTAACTATGTGTTGTTAGTGGCTGTCCTTGTGCTGTCTCCTGGATTGTGACAGTAAAGGTTACCCTGGGGGCGGAGAGAGGCAGGGAGTGATACAAAATGTCCACTTGACCACCGTTTTCAATATGTTAAGCCAACTAGAGTGAAGGGAACAGAAATCCTGTCCTGGTTGGAAGTTAATAGCTTAGCCTACCCAATTATGTGCGGGAAGAAAATTCCTGTTCAGTTGCCACAGATACCAGGCCAAACAAACCCACAGCTGGGCCAACCGCTAAAAAAGGCATCGCATTCTAATCTCGGGCTGTTCATCTACATCATTGTAAATAAGGCAGAACAGACTAGAGAAGGGGTTTGGGATCCTGCTCTTTTGAGCTGCTAATCACATTGTAGCCACTTCTCATTTGCAACCTGCTTTGACTAAATCATGATGAAAGATTTGTTGAGTTTGCTTTGCATTGGCATTGGATCAGAGCTCCCCCTTGTAGGATCAAGGGTCGAGACAAGGGGAGGGGGAAAACCAACAGAACCTGCACTGAGAGCCCTTTGCGCCCACTTCCCTCTGCCTCTCCTCCCAAGTCCTGCTGATCCCTGCCATTTACTTCGCAGAAAAGGATGTGGGTCTAGTAAGAACAAAGGGAACTGAAAGTATCAAAGCAGACTATTCAGTACTTCCTTTCATGAACCCACATTTCTACATCCGCCCCCCCGCACGGGGGTGAAAGAAGATAATGATGGGGAAGGAAAAGAGTGAAATTGAACCTTCATTCTTTTAGAGTGGCAATAAACCAACCCATCTGAAAGCCTTAAGAACGTAAATGTTTTTCTTTTCCATTACTAAGAACAGAAATCAAAAATATCAGTTCCTTAACAGGGTCAGAAACGTTGGATGTTTTTCGAAAGGGAAACAACAGCAGCAATAATTGCTAATGCTTATTGAACATATACGAACAGATGCATAAACCCTGAACAAGAGTTATCTCACTTAATGTTCTAACAACCATGTGATATAGGAACCACTGTTGTTTCCCATCTTGCAGACAAAGAACCTGATGCTTAGAGAGGTTAAGTAACTCTACCCTGCTCGTATAGCTGGTCAGTGACCAGCTGGGATTTGAAGCTAATTAGACTGGCTCCAGTATCTGGACCAGGGAGCTGCAGAATTAAGGCTCTGGCTTCTATCTGGCTGAATGACTTTGAAAAAATTATTTGTATTGGTCTTAGTTTGCTCATCTGTGAAATACAGGGTTGTGTTAGGTGATCTTTAAGATCCCTGCCAACTCTTTGGGCCTGTCTCCAAATCAGTATCTGTCGTGTTGACCGAAAAAAAATCGCACAACCTAAAAATTGAGAATTACGTTTTATTCGGTGGACATTCTGAGGACTTCAAGCCTGGGACAGCTCCGAAGAGGTGAGGGAGGGACCAGGATACATAGGAGTTTTTGCAACAAAGATCAGGTAGTTGGACCATCAAAACATTACTGTTGGGCTTCCCTGGCGGCGCAGTGGTTGAGAGTCCGCCTGCTGATGCAGGGGACACGGGTTCGTGCCCCAGTCCGGGAAGATCCCACATGCCGCGGAGCGGCTGGGCCCGGGAGCCATGGCCGCTGAGCCTGCGCGTCCGGAGCCTGTGCTCCGCAAAGGGAGAGGCCGCAACAGTGAGAGGCCCGTGTACTAAAAAAAAAAAAAAAAAAAGCATTACTGTTAATTAAAGAAAACCAGGCATCTCAAGTAAATGAATTTAGCACTCTCCTATGTATGAGAAGATGCAAAAGTTTGGGCTCATCGAGATCATTCCTTTGATATGTACCTCAGGTCTCTGGGGCCAGCATCCTGTGCTTTCTCATCCTGAGTCTCCTCAGGGTGCACCATTGGGTGTGGCTGCAGTGGCAGGCGTCATGATGGCTTCATGGCAGGCATCCTGTTTCCATCTTGAGTTCCCTCAGGGCTCACCATCAGGGGCGGCTGTCCTGTGATGGCTTGATGGCTGCACCATCCTTTGTTTACTGCTGGGCAGGCAACCTTTTTCATTCTCAGTCACATCCATGCTACGGTTGTCATTCATTAGTCCAGAGCTGTAGGACATGAAGGGGTGGTGTGGGATGGGAAGGGACGCAGGGAGATTGCTGCGTTACACACCAGTGCCTTCCTAACAGAAGCAGCTGCTTCAGTTGCCACGTCATGCCCAGACAGGTAGGAGAGTTGGGTTGACTGCGCGAGTGGGATGGGAGCAGGGCCACTTTTAGCTCCTGTGGCTGCCAGAGTTGATCTATTAGCTGGGCCAGTAACTTTCCTCCAGAAGCCTCCTTACCACGGGCATTAGTCTGCAACGCACTGCATGTTTGCTGAGCACGGGCACAGGTGACCTAGGAGAAAGCATCTGCAGTGTGACCAGACCTGCTGGGCTTCTCTTCCTGGCTCCCCTGAATTACACTGACGGATACTTCCAGGAATTCTGCAGCAGCCCTGGAAGCCTTTGATCTTTCTTCAGAGTGAGGAAGTGGGAGAGGGGGTTGGGTAGAAAGGAGAATCTTTTGAGTTCTATGAAACGACCTCTAGTCTGAAGATGTCTGGCTTTTAAAGAGACCCAGTGGCTAGTCACTCCACATATGGTGGATCATACTGTGTGAGCAGCTCAGGTTATCTGAAGCTCTGTGTGAAATGGGAACCACCTCTTGTTCTCTAGGAACAAAGAGTATCACCTTTCTCCCAGGGAGACGAACTAAGGTGTGTTTATTTCATTTATGCCTCCACACCCACCCTTTAATGTCAAAAGTCACTAGATTCCTTCTACCCTCATCTCATGCCCCCAAGAGTGTAATTCTTATTCCCCTCTACTCACAGCCTGCACAGACATACAGGTACTATGTAACATCATCAGAAATTGTCTGATTTAATTCAGGGAACACCTACCTCTCTATCAGACTTTTTTTTTTTTTCCTCGCCTCTGATAATCTTCTACTTAGGCATGTTGCAAGGGCATTTTTTCCTTATCTGTGTCTGCTTATGCCCAGAGGTAGAGGTAACACTGAAAGGAAAAGAAGTGGCAGAGAAACAGGAAGAGAAATAAACCCAAGGAGCAGAAGTCGAAAAGGCTGTGATTTCCAAGGACGGCTAGCAGGTTGCGGGGCTAACCAGAAAAATGAGAACCACTTAATTCGAAAAGGAAGGGGAAAGCCTGAGACGAGAAGGGAGATCAGATCGGAATAGATTGGATGGAGGGGGTGGGGTAAAGCCAGAGAAACAGCCTGGGTGAAACGAGCCGTCATTCCAGACCAGAACGCAACTTGCTAAGATCCACGGGCGTCTTGTATGCAAATGAGAAGGGCTTCCCGGAGGCTGGGCTGAGCCAGACGCATTCTGCTAGCAGCCGGGATTCAGCACCGAGGCATGAAGACCAGTGCGCGTTAAGAAGCATCCCTGGCCATCACCAAGAGAGGATGGATGCCACCCAGAAGCAGAGAATAAATGAGGATTAAAGGACCTGGGAAAAGGAAGCCCTCTTGAGAAACTGTTGAAATTCAAGATTGGCAAAGGAGGTTCAATTCAACCTCTTCACACCTGTGGTTTCAGGACCCGATGGTTTCTCAATCCCTGGAGAGAGACTCCTTCCCCAGGGAAGTGAAAATAATGAGCTTTTGGAGGTATTGCTTTTTTGCTTTCACGGTGGTCAGTGTGGTTATTTTTGTGATACTTTACAATAGCCAATTAAGCCAGCCAAAAAGTTACGGGAAGCTGAATAGTTCCAATGAAAGGGATTTTAAGATACATGCCTGTAATTACGCCTTAGAAGATAAGTCATCCTTTTGGTGGGAAAAGACACTGACATCACCTGTGGGAAGTGTCCCTTGCAAGGACTACCTGATCCAGAATCACTACATCACGAGCCCCCTGTCGAAAGAAGAAGCTGTGTTCCCTTTGGCATATGTCATGGTCATCCATAAGGACTTCGATACTTTCGAAAGACTCTTCAGGGCTGTCTATATGCCCCAAAACGTCTACTGCATTCACGTGGATGAGAAAGCCACAACTCAGTTTAAGAAATCTGTGTGGCAGCTACTGAGTTGCTTCCAGAATGCTTTTCTTGCTTCAAAGGTAGAGCCTGTGGTCTATGCAGGAATTTCCAGGCTCCAGGCTGACCTGAACTGCCTGGAAGACCTTTTAGCTTCTGAAGTTCCGTGGAAGTACACCATCAACACCTGTGGGCAAGATTTCCCCCTGAAAACCAACAGGGAGATCATTCAGTATCTGAAAAGATTTAAAGGGAAAAACATTACCCCGGGGGTCCTGCCTCCCAGTCATGCAATAAAGCGGACTAAATATGTCCACCGAGAGCACTTAGGCAGAGGTGGCTCTTTTGTGAAAAGTACTAATATTTTGAAAACCTCCCCTCCACACCAGCTGACCATCTACTTTGGCACTGCCTATGTGGCCCTTACCAGAGAGTTTGTCAAGTTTGTCTTCCAAGACCAAAGGGCCATTGATCTGCTACACTGGTCCAAAGATACCTTTTCTCCGGATGAACATTTCTGGGTGACACTTAATAGGATCCCAGGTAGGTACGAATTTCCATTCCCCTTTTTTCTTATCCATACTCAATTGAGTTTGCTAACATTCAGCTCCTCTTTGAAATTATTTGGGAAAAAAATGTTTAGAAAGCTATTAGTCTGCTTGCTTTATAGTGACAGTTTGGTGACAGCTCTACTGTCTTATAACTGTGCTATATAGAGATAGAATAAATATGCCGGGTTCCCGGAGTTCCGGCAAAACTACCTTTGAAGGTGTATCACATGGTTCCCGACCTTTGGCTCAGTCTTTTTTCTTTAAATTGAGGTATAATTGACATACAGTAGCTCAGTCTTTGGAATGAATGTCTTTCGTAGTCCTCGATAAGCACAGCTATAACATAATGAGACTGATTTTGAATAAGCATTGTAGAATTTAGGAGTTGAAATAGGTAGTGTTTCTTTCAGAGGCTGTTACACAGTATTACACTGATGCTCAAAGCTCCCGGGGGCTGTTTTCAGAATCTTTGACTCCTCTTTGGATGTTTCCAAATTATCACTGTGGCTTAAACGTTTCTAGTCTTAGGCCTGAACAGGTGTCCAGGTCTCAACCGACTGGGTTCAGTAAATCTCGTCTGATATTTTATTGCCTGGAAGAATGGGTAACAGTGAGTTGAAACATACGAGAGAGATTCTAGCTGGAGTGGACCCAAAGTCAGTTCTCAATTTTTAAGTCCCATTTTCTTATTAGAAATTTGCATTTGCAGCCTCTTGTTTCTATATACTGTGAAGTCTTTCCCGTTGTTCATGATAATTTGGGGCCAAGGTATGAGAGGCATGCAGGCAGAAAACAGCACCAAATTCCCTCTTTGATTTAGGACTGGGTTTCTTTTCAAAATTCTGTTTTCCATATGTTGTCTAGGAAGTGTGACCCGTAGGGACTCTTCCTGGTGATGTCTCAATGCACTGGTTTCTACTATTGTACCAGTGTGGGTGTGGGCGTCAGCTCTGTGGGGAGGTGACCCCATGCCTGCCATGCTTGAAATACCTCTCTGCTCTTGCCTGTATCATCGTTATTGCTGACACGTATGGGTGCTATCTTCATACCTGGAAGTAGACTCATAGCAATTATCAGGTGCTCAATGACTCAACATCCCTAAGTGCTAATCTAGAATGGCCTGCAAGGTGGCTGGGGACAGAGGCATGCAGTTAATTTCAGACGATACTAGGTTAACAGTTCACAAAAACTTTCAGGAGGGGGAGTGAATTAACATTTATCACAGTGAAGTGAGCATCCTAATTATTCACACAAAACCATTTCACACACATGTAAACGTACTACACGTGGCATCTGACACTGTTCTTGTTAATACAGTTTGTGCCAGATGTGTTACGCTCTACATCATCTCTTTTTTTTTTTTCCTTTGCGGTACGCGGGCCTCTCACTGTTGTGACCTCCCCCATTGCAGAGCACAGGCTCCGGATGTGCAGGCTCAGCGGCCATGGCTCACGGGCGCAGCTGCTCCGCGGCATGTGGGATCTTCCCGGACCGGGGCACGAACCCGTGTCCCCTGCATCGGCAGGCGGACTCTCAACCACTGCGCCACCACAGAAGCCCCTACATCATCTCTTTGAATTATGAGAAATTCTCATTGTTATCCTCGCGTACAGATGAGGAAAATGAGGCTTAGAGAGAGTGAAGTGTGTGCTCATATCACACAGCTTGTCCAAGACAAAGCTGGTATCTGATTCTGGGTGTGACCTAAAGTCTGAAGTGTTCTCTTGCACCAGGAAAAGGAATAGTCGTTTTTTCTTTCCTGTATAGCTAAAGCAAATTCCTTGCAGAACCCCAGAAAGGTAAAAAAGGTGAGGTTGGGGGAAAAGTGCAGAGGGCAATGGAAGTAAGCCCCACCTGACCACTCTAAGCTGGAAATAAGGTTAGCAGGGATATGGGCTGCGTGTGTGTGTGTGTGTGTGTGTGTGTGTGTGTGTGTGTGTGTTTTGGAATCATAGGAAGTTGTCCTGCTGGAACCAACTGCCACACCCCACCCAGGCTTCTGTGCCTGCTCCCACAGGCCCCATCCAAAACAGGCTTTGGTCTGGTTCTCCCTTCTCTGAGCCAGTGGATGTGGAAAGCATTCCTCAGGTAGTGCGCTCACAGAGGCTGGCGCGCGAGGCACAGCCAGGCTGAATTTGAACCTAATCACTGCTATGATAACAAAAGAAAATGAAGTCTCTTGAGGACGTTATCTTCCTACAGAATAGAAAAGAAGTCTTCAAGAAAAATAATAGAACATTCTGACATGTCTATTTTCAGCACTCAACAAATATTTATTTAGCCCTGCTAAATAAATTTCGCGTGGTACCCGTCACTATTCTGTACACTGAGGGTGGCTCTGGAAGCAGATGACTATGACCTGATGGAATTTAAGTTTGGAGATTTGAGTGGTTGAGTATTAAGTGTAGTGTGACTGTTTAGTATATGGGGCTAATTTTCGTATGTTGAGCTAATGTTCCCCCCGCTCGAACCCCTCAAAATGTTGTGGTTTTATTTTTTTTCTGAATATCTGTCCCTATTTTAAAAATGTTTTTTAAAAGCTTTAAAAAAAAACAGGAAATCTATTCATGAGTTTTAACATTTAAAAATTTTATACTCCATCAGCTGCTGGTTTTAATGCTTCCTTATATTCTTCCAGAGATATTTTATTAAGTTTATAGACAATAAAACTAATTAAGCATCATGTGTGGAAAACAGCATATGTACTTTTTTTTTAAGTTCACCACAAAAATACATAAAAAGAAAAATGGTCCTTAGGCACCCTATTGTCTGTAAGTGAGAAACAAAAGACTACAAGATATATTCTTTGTTTAAATAGATCATAGGCAGACATTCAGGAAGCTAATTTTCATTTAAAAGCCCAACTTTTTTTTTTTTAACTTTGAAGCATTTTTAAATCTAGGTGCAAGGAATTTTATGGGTCAAAGGCGCCAAGGAGCTTTGCTTCCAGAGTCAAACGGTGGTGGCTGTACAGAACTCTCAGATAGGCTGGTAGAAGACCTGTCGTTCCCTTGCTTAAAGCTTTTCAGTGACTTTTCCTTATCTTGAGGCTCAAGTTGAAGGTCTTTTTTTTGGGGGGGCGCACCCCGCAGCCTGTGGGATCTTAGTTCCCTGACCAGGAATCGAACCCCCATCCCCACTTTCGGCAGTGAAAGCGCAGAATCCTCACCAACCACTAGACGGCCAGGTAACTCCCAAAGGCAGCATAACCTCTGTGACCCGACTTCCCCTCCTCCCCCGCCTCCCCCGCCCCATCTCTCTACCATCGTTTCTTCTTCCCTGACACCTCTGACTTCATGTTCCAGCAACTACTTGGTCCTGCACACTTCTGCTATTTTCACATACATTTTTTCTGGTGGCTTTTTATGATGTCTTCTCTGGGTCACCCTTCCTATCATCTCTCTCTGACTAATCCCATTCATCCTTTGTAACCCTCCTTGGATGTCACCTCCTTCAGAAGCCATCCCTGATAACCCACCTCCCAGATGGTTGGTATGCCAGCTCTGGGTTCTCCTATACTCCCTGACACTGCTGCCAGCATGGGATTATAATTACCTGCTAAGTGAAAATTTCTTCTGTCCTTCCTCCTCGGTGTTTGGGTTCCTCAAGGGTAAGAAATGTGACATCCATTTTTATCTTCCCCATCACTACCCCGACACTGCGACCTATCACTGTGCCTGACTTGAAGATACGGGTACAGTGCTGGGTGCTCGTGGGTTGGGTCTGGGGAGGGGCTGGATGGTTATGAGAAGATCAGAGGGTGGTGCCCCCTACCTGGGGTGGGTAGGGTGGAGGTCATTTTTGACAGGATTAGAGAAACAGTGAGTAAGTCACTGCTTGAAGGTCCAGTTCCATAATAGCTAGGCCAGCAAATGATACCAGTAAATATAAAGATATCCAATACCTTGTAGAATTAGCAAGAGTTCCAGTTGAAATGTTAAGAGGGCAGAACCCTTCCTTAGAACATCTGGTTCCCAGGTAGCCCACCTGGGAACAGGTTGGCCCAACATGCCCTCAATTCTGACAGCCAGAGAAAGCACTGGTACCCTATGTGAACGCCTCCAGTTCGTTTCTGTCTTACCTGCACCTGGTTTGAGATTCTCCGACAACTTGGCACTTACCCAACCCTGCTGTTTGTCCCATTCCTGGCCTACTCTCGGTTCCTGTGGTGGGCTTCTTCTGTTTGAATTTGACCTAGAGTGCCCCTTAGCTACTGGCTTGGGGCAAAAAAACGTGAGGTAGGGAAATGAAAGGTTAAGGAAAGACAACAATAGAAAGAAACTTGAGAAACATTTCTCCAGGTGTAGCTCTCAGCAGATGTAAACACTGAGTTATTTGGAAGGTATGTGCTGACGGAAAGGTTACCTGGGGCTTAAATCTGGGTGGGGCTGGATCAGCCCCAGGCTTTTTCAAAGTATGTGTTGTGCTCTCTGTACATCAGCCTAAATTTACAGTTCAGTTTCCAGCACCACAAAGGATGCATTCAGTTATGCTGATTTTACCAGTGACCAAGAATTATGACCATCCGGGCTTCCCTGGTGGCGCAGTGGTTGAGAATCTGCCTGCTAATGCAAGGGGACACGGGTTCAAGCCCTGGTCTGGGAGGATCCCACATGCCGCAGAGCAACTAGGCCTGTGAGCCACAACTACTGAGCCTGCGCGTCTGGAGCCTGTGCTCCGCAGCAAGAGAGGCCGCGATAGTGAGAGGCCCGCACACCGCGATGAAGAGTGGCCCCCGCTTGCCACAACTAGAGAAAGCCGTCGCACAAAAACAAAGACCCAACACAGCACAAATAAATTAATTAATTAATAAACTCCTACCCCCAACATCTTCTTTAAAAAAAAAAAAAAGAATTATAACCACTGATGGACTGGTAGAATCATGTTTTATTGAACATCATGAGAACATTCATACAGGTTTATAATAAAGTTATTTTGGGGGGGGCCGGATGATAATCCACATTGGCACTTATTGTGTTGATATGGAGATAAATTCAGATTGAAGGAGAAATTACACAAAACAGACACTTCTTTGGGTTCCTGTCCATTGAACAGAGTTTTCGAATGACCTCATTTTTGTATGGCCAGATAATATTAAATACACATAATAAATGTGGACATGATTTTCAAAATATTGTATTAGCGATGTGGGCTTGTTTGGCTTCTTTTGCCTCCTTGGTAAGTGCTCTAGGCAATTCTTGGGGCAGTAATTTGGGTGAGGTCATAGGGCAAGGCTTATAATCTACAAGGTATCCTGGCTCTTGAGAACCTAGATGCCGTGCTCCTTGTAGAGAAACCATAGGCAGGTTACAGAGTATTTACTTAATTAAACTATACTGAAGCTAGAGCTATTCGAAAACTCATTTATAATGCCTCTGGACATTGGTTGTGCTGTATAATAATTGGATCATCTTCTTCATTGGGGAATCTGTGCCCCAATATTTTTTGCCCCTGCTACCCTGTGAAGGAAATAATCTGGAAATACTGCTCTTAATTAGCTTTTAACCCCTAATCCCTAGAACAACATTATGCAAGACAAGAAAATTTGGATTATAGTATATGTGCACATTTAATTAAGTACAAATACCATTACAATTGGTAAATATCCAGTAAGCTGAACTTAGCATGACTTTAATTCTTGCAAAAAGGATTAATGTATTGATAGGTACTGCTTTAGGACTGGCAAGGCCATTTTTCCAGCTTTCATTCCTCCTCCAGTTATTTTCTACCAACTGTCTGAAACTAATCTTTTCTAGAAGCATCAAGATTTTAGTTTTTTTTTAACAAAGCATAGTATTGCATTTCAATTACTTTTTTTTTTTGGCCACACCATGCAGCATGCACGATCTTAGTTCCCCAACCAAGGCTTGAACCTGTGCCCGCTGCAGTGGAAGCATGGAGTCCTAACCACTGGACCGCCAGGGAATTCCCTCAGTGATTCTTTAAAACAGTAAAATATTAGTTGCATATCAAAGTCATAATAGATACATAATCAGTGTCTCCATGATTTCGTTATCATCTATATCTCTGCTTTCTCTGAACCACGGCAACAGAATCTCCTGATATCCCCCCTGGAGTCCACATGATAAGGCTTTGGAACCTGATAAGTGTAGCGTAAGTCTTGGGTCCCATTACCTGCTAAGTACGTGATACTGGTCTTAGTCTATGCTGAGTCTCAGTTTACCCATCTGTGATGATGGAAATAATAAATAGTATTTAGTTTCAGGATAAGTTATGAATATTAAATAAGATAATGTATGTAGTGCAGTGGTTACCAGACAGCATGCTTTAGAATCCACGGTAGGGCCTGTTAAAACACAGATTGCTGGGCCCCAGCCCCAGGGTATCTGATTCGGCAGGACAGGAGCAGGCCCCAGAATTTGTAGTTCTAACAAGTTACCAGGGGATAACCTTGCTAGAAGCCCACCTTGAGAACCGCTGGCACAGACCATCTTTTACAGATTGGCATGTTCACAGATTTGCAGCAAATGCTGGTTCTGTTTATTTCCATCTCCTTAACTGAGAAAAAAGGCAGCCACCAGTAAAAACGAAAGTGAATTTGTATAAGGCAAAGCTTTACAGTGTTGGTTGCTTATGGAGGAGTGCTGTGCAAATGACCGATGCTTGGGAAGGACTCGTGTTGAAGAAATATCCCCGGCTTTGGAGTGAGACAAACCTGATGATGAATTTCAGCTCCGCCCTTATTAGCTTTGTGACCTTGTGCACCCGAACCTTAAGCTCCCCATCTGCACAGTCACAATAAGATGGCTACTTAGTAAAATTGTTTTGAGAATTGAATGAAAATATTGGGAGTAAAGTGAGAAGTGAAGTGTTTTCCTATTTATTAATATGGTCTAGAATTCCTAAACTAATGAGATTCTCAAGGAAGGTGTTAAATAAAATCCATTTAAATGTCTTTTCATACAAAAGGACGTCTGCACCATGGCTCCACAACCATGTAAAGCTAGATGTAAATACACCCAAAGGGGAATAGGAGGAAGTATAAGAAAATTTAAGCAGTTTAACATATTGGGATGAGTACTTATTTTTTATAATTTTGATTTCCCTTAATGTTATTGGTGTAAATTCTGAATACTGAAAAACCTCACTTAGGTTTTACAATAATACTGTGAAGTATGTTCTCATATCCATGAGAAGAGTGTTTCCTTAAAAATGCAAAGGACGAGTGTCTTCAGGACCCTATTTTTGAGATTACATCACATGAAAGGAGCAGGAGTTGCGATTAATAGGATTGTTTTATTTTCTTAAACCTTACCATGTACAGATGTCTGTTTAGAATAAATGTAATTTCTTGGAAAAGGAAATCAACATAGCCAAGACTTGAAAGAAATTAGAGAGTTTTTTCACAATCATTCTGTACAGGTTTCTGCTGACTCAACCACATCCTTCCCATTTCAATGTTCAGCTTCCTTGATGTTAAAACAAATGTTGCCCCTCCTAGCTACTTACACAGGGATAATTTTAAACCTCTATTATGAAATTTACAAACACACAACAGAATGGAGAATGATACAGTAATCCTCATGTGCCCATCAGCCAGTTTCAACAACCATCAACATATTACACACACTAAAAGCAAGAAAACTTAAAATTTATGACATCACTGAGTTGACTCATTTTCAGAAATGAGTAACTTCCTTTTTTTCAAAAGAAATGCAAAATTCCAATATTCCATGCTAAGGATTTCTATATATCCCATAATAATGATTTGCCGAAAAGTGAAAACCTTTTTAACCCAACTTTTAGGACATATTATATCAACCATACTGAGTTTTCTTCTTTCTTTTTTTTTTGGTGGTACGCGGGCCTCTCACTGCTGCGGCCTCTCCCATTGCGGAGCACAGGCTCCGGACGCGCAGGCTCCGCGGCCACGGCTCACGGGCCCAGCCGCTCTGCGGCATGTGGGATGTGGGATCTTCGTGGACCGGGGCACGAACCCGTGTCCCCTGCATTGGCAGGCGGACGCTCAACCACTGCGCCACCAGGGAAGCCCTCTTCTTCCTTTTTAATTTTTATTTATTTATTTTGGCCACACTGCACAGCTTGCAGGATCTTAGTTCCCTGACCAGGGATTGAACCCAGGCCACGGCCGTGAAAGCTCCGGGTCCTAACCACTGGGCTGCCAGGGAATTCCCTCTTCTTCCTTTTTTTAAATGGACAAAACTGAATCTATAAGCACAAGTTCTTCAAGCATTAGAGGCAATAATGCTTGTTAAGATGTTCATTTTCTTGGCCTTCCTCTTCCTGCAGGGAACGTGGGAGGAGTGTGTTACTAAGAGTAAGACTTGATTAGTGTGCAGCGTTTAGAGGTACTTTTTTCCATCTCTTCTAGTGTCTGAATATTCTGCTTCCTCTATATAGGAAAAAAAAAGACAAATTGATAGTCTTATTATTTTATGAGTCCCCTGTATGTTTGACTTTGGAACTGAAGATATTTTGCCAAATTTCAGCCAAATCTTAATGTATTTACTGTTACCAGATGTTCTCATGGGCCTCTGTTGGGTTCAATCGTCTTGTTAATTTTTTATGTATATAATGTAATCTGAGATTGAAGGTTTCTCTGGTCTTACAGGGCAGCGTGGAGGGAAGAAAATGGACTCTGGCCTTCTGGGCTTGTCAGCTAACAGCTTGTCTGACACTGGACAAACTGTTAACCAACCTTGGCCTCAATTAATTTGGGTTTTAGGACTTAAAGTTTAGAAGGAATTTCTAGCTCCAGCCACTGGACCCTGTAAGAGGGGCCAGTGACCTAGATATTAGTTGTGCACACGACAAAATTATTTTCTAAGTTCTAGGCTCTGTCCTTAATTAGCTGTTTGACCTTGGGCATGTCACTTAACCTCTCTGGGCCTCAGCTTCCCCCTCTGTAAAATGAGGAATTTGAGCTAGGTAGTGAGAAGGTGCCCACTGAATGTCGTTTGGTGATAGGTTTTTTTTTTTCTTCTTTTTTTTTAAGTGGATGATTCTGGAAGGAGTAGAAACTCTGGAATGCCTACTTCAAAAATAACAAAATGATTTTGTGAAGTGGATGAGTAATTTCATGCTAGAGTTGGAAAGAATAATCTCATCATTTAAGATTAGAGAAACCAAGCCCAGGAAGGTGAAGTGATTTCTTTGGGTCACATGATTTAGCAGCTGATCTGGGTCACTAAGGTGGGACTTGTAAGTCATAATACAATAGACTTTATATATTTAGTGCTTCTCACAATTTCTCTCTGAAATACCCTAGGTACTCGAGGAAAAGGGCAGTAATTACATTTTGGTATGTATGTTGTCTAATACTGAAAGATGGGTTTTAATGACAGGACTCCATAAAAAGTGTTCAGAATTCACTTTTTAAAAGATAGTGAATATTACTATTTCTCAAATAAAAATTCTCTGGGTATACTACAAAATAGAATTTTTAAATTTATCCATTTACCATGAAGGAGATCCATTCTATTATACATTGTTGCTAAATCTGAAACAGCCCCCCTTTTTATTTTTAAATTTATAGGCAGTAAAATTCATTCTTTTTGGTGTCCATTCCCTTGCGTTCTGGCGTTTGCATAGAGTCGTGCGTTCACTACCAGGATCAAGAACAATTCCATCACCTCCAAAAATTCCCTCATGGTGCTCCTCATAATCAACCCCTGCCCCCAATCCAAACCCTTGGCAAATCCTGACCTGTTCTCCATCCCTATGGTTTTGCCTTTTCCAGAATGTGGTAAAAATGGGATCATAGAATATGATGCCTTTGGGGTCTGGAAAAGCAGCTTCTTATTCTTCCTTTCTTTTGCTGTAATGACTTCATTTTGCATGTTCCAAGGTGAATATAATGGTTTCTTATAGATCGTCTGGCAGTTATCTGTTGAGTGTTGGTTCCATTTGGCAAACTCTTCTTTTCCCATGTTATATATTTATTTATTATTTTCTGTAAATGATAGAAATAAATAATAAATAAATAATAGTTTGACCTCTTATTATTTAAAAAAAAAAGTAGGGTCATTTTTAGTAATATTATTCATTTGGGGTGATAAAGTAAATACAGAGAATTCCCTGGTGGTCCAGTGGTTAGGACCCTGTGATCTCACTGCTGAGGGCCTGGGTTCAATCCCTGGCTGGGGAACTAAGATCCCACAAGCTGTACAGCGCAGCCAAAAAAAAAAAAAAAAAAAAAAAAAGTAACTACAGCATGTAGTTATATCATTGTTAAGCTTGAATTTGGTATGCTTTTGTTACCTTTGATTTGACAGTATCTGTAATTTAGAATAAATAATGGGAACATCGTGAAGTTAATTGGAGAAGGGGGCAAGGAACTGAAGGGGCCAACATTTCTTTGAAGTCTCATGTTTTGTTTTACAAATTTATGTAAATATCACATTCCCACCTAGTCTATAACTTTCTTAAACGTTTCATTGAAATATAATATTATACATACAGAAAACCGCACATATCAGAATCGAAATCACTGAATTTTCAAACATCCTCACCTGAGTAACCAGAACAAAAACCCGCATTACTACAAGTACTCCAGGAACCCCCCTCTGCTCCCTTCCAGAAGTGACAGTCATCTCGACCCTCTCAATCAGGTCTGCTGCTTTTGTGTCGTCCTAGGGCTTCTAACCGTAGCCTGGTGCTTTTCATCCAAATGTTCAGGTTAAATAGATGTTTCAAGAAGAAATGCTTGGGCTGTAGTGTGACTTCCTGTGTTTCTAAAAACTGCTGGAAACTCCATGGGGTCGGGGGTGAGGGGTAAGGGTGGGGTAGGAGACCCACATACATCAGGCACATCCTAGGACACTTGCTCCCATGTTTCTTCTCTTTTTAAAGTTTTTTTCCTTTTTTTTTTAAAGATGTTTCTCACATCTGCAGAAGAGTATAAACAGAAGTGCTTCTGCTGCTCTGTATAAAAGATTAGGCTTGGGGCCTCCCTGGTGGCGCAGTGGTTAAGAGTCCGCCTGCCGATGCAGGGGATACGGGTTCGTGCCCCGGTCTGGGAGGATCCCATATGCCGCGGAGCGGCTGGGCCCGTGAGCCATGGCCGCTGGGCCTGCGCGTCCGGAGCCTGTGCTCCGCAACGGGAGAGGCCACAACAGTGAGAGGCCCGCATACAGCAAAAAGAAAAAAAAGAAAAAAAAAAAAAAAAAAAAAAAAGATTAGGCTTGTTATAGATAGGCACTTAGTTCCCAGAATTAGCAACCTATATATATATATACCCCAGTGCATGCAGCAACAAGTCGAATTTACCACTGACCTTCAAATCCTTTGGACCTGTCTTCGGTTGTCAACAGGGGTTAAAATTAGACAAGTGTCCTAAGCAATGGTGATTTTTATTTGGCTGCTTTAACATGGAATTGGAGGGAATGTTTTATAACTTGGGAGTGAATTCTTGATTTACATCCAACTGAGTGTAACCTGGCACCTTGTTTTGAAGGTGAGGAAGGCACTGTGTGTGGGGCAAGATGAAAATTTGTCTAATGGATTCATTAAGGACCTTTTGCCCAGGCGGGAAACACAGCAGTACAGGGCATGCTGTGTTCTATTGATTCCTATAAGGAACGAACCGGCCATGAAATTGCTTTGCATAATGTAGTGAGAAGGGCAATCGATATTGTAGATACTTTTATTTGAAACAGTCACATAAAATCTAGGAAATGCCGCTTGAAATGCATATACCTAATTCAAGCTATGAACAAACACATCTAAACAAATAGATCACAGAGAAAATGTATTACTTGATGTTCACATGATGCAAATAACAAAAGCTTAGGTCCTAAGAAAACAGGTTTTTGGACTGATAAACCTATAAAAGTGGTAAAGGTACATAAGATGTGCCCAAACTCATTTAAGGAAACTCAACCCATACATCTTAATGGTAAAGGCCACTTGTAAAAGGTTATTTGCAATCTATATTTGGTATAGTTTAGTCAACTAGTTAACAGCTATGTCATAGTCTTAAGATGACATGGAAGTATTTATCTACAAAAAATGCTTTATGAAATGATGTTTTCTTAATGATGGTTACCTGTAAATGTAAGATTTTGTAGTGTTTTGGGTTTTTTTTTAACTTTCATTTTTGTTCTTTGTACTTTTATGAGTCATTTGAATCCATTCGAATAAAGTGTTTGATTTTTCACAAATTATAGAATAATTTTGTGTGTGTGTTTTTTTTGCGGTATGGGGGCCTCTCACTGTTGTGGCCTCTCCCGTTGCGGAGCACAGACTCCGGACTCGCAGGCTCAGCGGCCATGGCTCACGGGCCCAGCCGCTCCGCGGCATGTGGGATCTTCCCGGACCGGGGCACGAACCCGTGTCCCCTGCATCGGCAGGTGGACTCTCAACCACTGCGCCACCTGGGAAGCCCTAGAATAATATTTTTAAGAAAAGAAAGGTAAAGATTCATAAGGTAAATGCCCCAGGATGGTTAACACTATCTAATGTGGGGGAGTGGGACAAAAAAATTGGTCTCTTCTCTGAACTTTTCTGTATTTTTTGAAATCTTCAAAACTTACAAATAAAGTTGCTTTATTTGGTGAAAAATGAAATCTCTCCTTACCAAGGCATAATGTTTGGTGTTTTAGAAGCTGAAAAGTATTATCCCTATAAAGGGATGCTCAATGAAATAGTCTCTGAAAAGCAGGGATTCTCAACTGTGGTATATTACACACTGCACGACAACTACATGAGGTGTAGGGACTGTTTTGATTCTTGTTTACAGTTAGGGAAACCCAGGAACAGAGAAGTTAGGTAACCTGTCAGTGGTCCCACAGTTACTAATTGGCCAAGCAGGCACTTGAACGCAGGCAATATAGTTTCAGAGTCTCTCCTTTTAATTACTATATTACATTGCCTCTCAAATAAGAATTTACAAAGAACTTCCTTAAGCCAAATTTCAGTACATTAAGTTGTCAAAGGGTATGCACGTTTTTTAAGGATTTTGATACAAAGTGTCCTACTGCTTTTCCAAAAATTGGTCCAGTTTGTACTCCCCCTGGCAGCTCTGAAACCCCTATTTCCCTACACCCTCTCCACCACTGGGTATTAACATTTTCTAAATCTTTGCCAGTGTGCTACATATACAATGAGGAGAGGGGCAGGGAATATATAGGAAATCTGTGTACCTTCCACTCAGTTTTGCTGTGAAACTAAAGCTGCTCTAAAAAAAAGAAACGTCTATTAAAAAATTATTTTTTTAGGAGAAGAGGCTCTTTTAGGATTCAAACTTTACTAACTTTAGTTTATAAGTATGAGCTTGTTTTCTTTTTTCTTTTTTTAAAAAACAGAGACATAATTGACATACAATGTTAGTTTCAGGTGGACAACATAATGATAAGATATTTGTACATACTGTGAAATGATGATCACAATAAGTCTAGTTAATATCTATCACCACCACCAGAGTTACACATTTTTCTTACCTTATAATGAGAACTTTTAAGATTCTCTCCTAGCAACTTCCAAATATGCAGTACAGTATTAGTAACTACAGTCACCATGCAGTACATTACAGCCCCATGACTTACTCTGAGCTTGTTTTCTTAGATATTTGCATAAGCCAGGGTATAAGGAACTACGTGAAAATGGAAGACCCATTTGGGAATTCCCAAAAGGATGGCAGGACAGCTGGGTGCGTGGATAGTGATGAAAGATGCCATGGGCAGTATTGAGAGGTGGTGAGGCGTGGAAACCCAGTGTTTCAGACTACACGTTGACAGGGCCAGGCAGACAGTGTGAGCCAGTGCAGCAAGGTGGGCATCAGGGCAGCAGGAGAGCTCCAGGCTGGATAAAGTTCTAGTGAATTGTGGGCAAGGGACTCTGACAGTCCAGATTTTCATGGGAAATCTTTTTTTTTTTCCCACTGTTCTAACCCCCTTCTAGGGGGGTCAAACCAAACAGGCCGACCAATCAGATGTGGCTTCTGCCCATCTGCGGACATAATTGCAAAAATCCTTTTGTGCCACGGTCAGCATTTTGGTATCTCCCTGGCGTGAATGTGACCTAGAGCAGTGAACTCCTGGACCCAGCCAGGTTCATGGTTCTGAGGGGCTAGCTGGGGAATTGATTAGTGACAGTCTGAAGCAAAAGAAAAAAGTGCCAGTTTATACTCAAGTTTTTGAGGGAAGAGATAACTTTAAACTGGGTCCCGGGAAGCAGAAGCAGCCATGTAAAATGAGAAATGGGGTGAGGGGTCGGAATTCTAGTAAGAGGTGGAATGGACACCAGCAGAAGGGGTTTGAGACGGTAAGTCTGAATTTGCTTTCATTTGTCGGAGGGTGAGTGATTGGTGGATAGGCATCTCAAAGTGGCTTGAAGAAGCAGACACGGGGCAAACAGTTCAAAGTGATCCGGCATCCCCTAGATAGGAAGGCAATAGGTTCAACGCTAATGATAGAAAAAGCCATTTGCTGGTATTGCCAACAAATTGGGCAGACTGGAGGCAGAGAGACTGGTTTGTAGGCAATTGAAATAGTCTTGGTGAGCGATGATGTCAAGCACCTGAACTAGCGCAGCGCCCGCAAAGGAAAATGGTGCTATGAAGAGCCAGGTGAGGCTTGAAGAACGGCCAGTAGATTGGAAATCAGTTGGGACTCAACTGAAAACCAGTTCGTTGTTAACTGGACTTATTGTGGTGATCATTTTGCAATCTATACAAGTATCAGATCATTATATTGGGGCTTCCCTGGTGGCGCAGTGGTTGAGAGTCCGCCTGCCGATGCATGGGACACGGGTTCGGGCCCCAGTTCGGGAAGATCCCACATGCCGCGGAGCGGCTGGGCCCATGAGCCGTGGCCTCTGAGCCTGCGCGTCCGGAGCCTGTGCTCCTCAACGAGAGAGGCCACAACAGTGAGAGGCCCACGTACCGCAAAAAAAAAAAAAAAAAAAATTATATTGTACACAGCCTGAAACTAATATAATGTTATATGGCAATTATACCTCAATTTATAAACAAAGAAAAAAGAAACTCTGAGACTAGAGCCCAGCAGTCTTTATTTTAAGCCCTCCAGAAAGCTTTGATATATTCTGAAGTTTGAAAACCTGACTTCAAATTCTGTCTTTCTTCCTTTCTTCCTCTTCTTCCTTCTTTCCTTCCCCTTTTGCTCAACAATGTCCAGAGTATTTGCGAGTTATCTGGCCGCTTGTCTGAGGATAGATCTATCTATCAAAGACATTATGGTATTTCTGGAATGCCTGATAAGAGTCTAACATGAGAGTACTTCCCTCCTGTTCATGCCAGAAGTCAGCCCTGCCTGACACAGCTCCCCCATCGGATACTCTTACCACCTTGGAGTGAATGGTTTGCCAGCCAACAGTGGGCAGACGCTACAATGTGAGTTTTTTCTTCCAGGTGCTTTCATGAACCTTGAAATAAAAGGCCCAGTCCTTTAAATGTGGCCACTCAGTCTCAAAGTTTCATGAGACATCATCATCATAAATTTGCTATTGTCTCATACTTGACTCACAAAACTTCACAGTCTCAAGAAAACAGAATAACTGGAGGAAAGTTACAAAGAAAAAAGAATGATCAGGGTTCCTTGAACAGTACTAGAGAAATAATGACACAGCATAGTGCATATAAATGAACCCAATTGCTCTTCATTTCAGTATTTCTTTCTTTTCTACATTGAATTAGCATAATTTTGCACTAAAGACAAGCAAATCAGATGAAAGGAAACTTATTTCGCTTTGGCATATTAAAAAGTACAACGTGTACCCACACAGACCAAACTCTTCAAAACAAAGTACAGAGAGAAGATGCTGAAAGACAAATCATTTATCCAAGTTTATTCTCAGAGAGCTAGAACTCAGGAACTTGCTCTGTGCCCCTGGAAGCAATACTTTGTAGAACAGAAATTGTTCTTAAAGTTTGATTTTTTAAAATTCTTTTCATTCTCTGTTAATATAATTGTAGGGCAGCCACGGGAGGGGTGAATTTCTGGGCTCTTCTCAGATCCTCAAGCCATTTTTACCTCCAAACAATGACTGTGGGGTTGCTTCCTAGGCAATACTTTGAGCTCATCACACTCTCCCCATCATTCAAGATCCGTCTCAAATTCTACCCGTCTACTTTTTTTTTTTTTAATATTTATTTATTTGGCTGCACCGGGTCTTAGTTGCAGCATGCAGGATCTAGTTCCCTGACCAGGGATCAAACCCAGGCCCCCTGCATTGGGAGCACAGAGTCTTAACCACTGGACCACTGGAGAAGTCCCTACCCATCTACTTTTTTAGTTTTCTTTTTTTATTTTATTTTACTTATTTATTTTTGGCTGCGTTGGATCTTCGTTGCTGTGCACCGACTTTCTCTAGTTGCAGAGAGCGGGGGCTACTCTTCGTTGTGGTGCGCAGGCTTCTCATTGCGGTGGCTTCTCGTTGTGGAGCAAGGGCTCTAGGCCCGCGGGCTTCAGTAGTTGTGGCACGTGAGCTCAGTAGTTGTGGCTCACGGGCTCTAGAGCGCAGGCTCAGTAGTTGTGATGCACAGGCTTAGTTGCTCCCCGGCATGTGGGATCTTCCCGGACCAGGGCTCGAACCCTGGTGTCCCCTGCATTGGCAGGCAGATTCTTAACCGCTGTGCCACCAGGGAAGTCCCTACCCATCTACCTTTTGATGGAGGCTTTTCTAAAGCCTTGTTAAAATGAAGGTCTTCTAGAAATAAAATCTGCTGTGTCCTATCCCCGGAGTTTCTGATTCATTCTGGGAGGGGGCGCAAGAATTGGATTTCTGTGCTTCACCACTACTGATCGAAGTTAAAAAAAAAATCCTTTTAAATAGCTTTATAATTGTTTTTTTGTTTTTTAAAGCCAGGTAAGACTTGCAGAGCCGCCGATATAGATTGGAATCGGCTGGGGGCTCCCGTACTGCACAAAATTTCAACAGTTCTAGCTGGAAGGGAAGAACATGAGTCTTGGGATTCATCACAAAGATGGAGGATATAACTGAATCACTGTGCTATGCACCTGAAACTAATACAGCACTGTAAATCAACTATACATCAAAAAAATAAAAGTAAAAAAGTTAAAATAGGGCTTCCCTGGTGGCGCAGTGGTTGGGAGTCCGCCTGCCGATGCGGGGAGCACGGGTTCGTGTCCCGGTCCGGGAGGATCCCACATGCCGCGGAGCGGCTGGGCCCGTGGGCCATGGCCACTGAGCCTGCACGCCCGGAGCCTGTGCTCCGCAACGGGGGAGGCCACATACCGCAAAAAAAAAAAAAAGTTAAAATATCAATATATATAAACCTTTCTGGATATGCTAGGCCAAAATATCAGTATCAGTAAATCAATATCAATAAATATAAACCCTTCTGGATACTCTGGGCCAAAAGCTCCCAGAACATCTAATTTGTGGCTTTACCCCCAGCATCTCCTGTGGAACATAGGAGGCCCGCAAGGAAACTGTTTGAATGAGTGAATAAATTATCTTGAAACAAAATCGACAAGTAATTTAGCATGTTCACACTCCTGGGCAATTCATTTAAATGTTCTAGGCTCTGGTTTGCACAACTTGGCAGTGAAGGGAACATATTAAAATATTAAAACATGAAAATTTCTAAAATCCCTTCCAGTGTAAAATGCTAGGTTTCTCTTCTTTTCCTCATTTCATCTTTTCCTTTTACAACCAAAGAAGAGTTAAGTTGTTGGCAATTATCAGAGTTGAACACTGAGAGGTCATTACCTCAGGGACTACAGAATTCTAAAAAATATCCACAGGAAACAAAAGAGGATCTCTTTTTTTAAGTTTCATTTGTTAAAAATCCTAAGTGATTAATGAACCATTGGTAAGCGAAAACAAATGTACCTTTTTATTTCTAAAAATAACCTCAAACCAGGGGCAGTTTGGCTCCCCAGAGGACATTTGACAATATGTGGACACATTTTTCGTTGTCACACCTCGGGGTTCAGGGTGGGGGGCAGGTGTAGATGCCACTGGCATCTCGTGGGTAGAGGCCAGGGATGCTGCTTAAACATCCTGTTGGGTTGGCGGAAGATGTTACGGAAAAACCCGAACGAACTTTTTGGACAGCCCAATACAGTGCACAGGACAGTCTCCACGGCAAAGAATTATCCAGTCTAAATGCCAGTAGTGCCGAGGCTGAGAAACTTGCTTTAGGTTATAGTAAAAAAGTAGTCTCTTCCACAGCTACTCCGTCCCCGTGATTTTAATAGAACGATTATACTTTCAACCATTTATTTAGTTAAGCCTGTCAGGCACTGTGCTAAACACAGCACATACATTATCTTTTTTTTTTTTTTTGCGGTACGCGGGACTCTCACTGTTGTGGCCTCTCCCGTTGCGAAGCACAGGCTCCGGACGTGCAGGCTCAGCGGCCATGGCTCCCGGGCCCAGCCGCTCCGCGGCATGTGGGATCCTCCCGGACCGGGTCACAAACCCATGTCCCCTGCATCGGCAGGTGGACTCTCAGCCACTGCGCCACCAGGAAAGCCCCATACCTTATCTTATTTAACACTAACAAAAACACTGTGAGGTTTCTTTTAACATCTTTATTGGAGTATAATTGCTTTACAATCGTGTGTTAGTTTCTGCTGTATAACAAAGTGAATCAGCTATACATATACATATATCCCCACATCCCCTCCCTCTTGCGTCTCCCTCCCTCCCACCCTCCCTATCCTACCCCTCTAGGCGGTCACAAAGCACCGAGCTGATCTCCCTGTGCTATGCAGCTGCTTCCCACTAGCTATCTATTTTACAGTTGGTAGTGTATATATGTCCATGCCACTCTCTCACTTTGGCCCAGCCTACCCTTCCCACCCTGTGAGGTTTTGAAGATTAGTATTGATACATGATGTCTTAAAGAGATTACCGTAACTGTTAGGTCACACACTGGGATTTGCTGAGTGTTCCTGTCTTGTTGAGTGCCAGCTGTACCAGACAGGACAGATGCGGAGAACAGATAACTGTTGGCTACCCAGGCAATTGCTGTAGGGCAAACTGAAAAGGGTTGGCCCTTGCTAAGAGGGGAGAAGAAATACTTTTCCATACATGTCAATTATCTGACTTCAGAGCCTCTACTGTTAGTCTTTATGCATAAATAATATCATAATGAACACCTTCATGTACAGATTTTCACATATAAAAAGTTATTTCCTTAGCTTATTTTGAAACTGTTGGCTTAAAAGGCCAGAGGGAATTGGTGATTATAGTGGCTTCTCCTACTTTTCTAAATTGATTTTCCAGAGTTGCGCCCATTTCCTGCACCACCATGAAGTTGTGAGGAAACCTCTTCCTTCATACACTGACACCAGCATTGACTTTTGACATTTAAAACCAAAATTCTTGCTTATTTAACAAGCTAAGAAGTATGCATCTGAGCTTAAATAATAAGCAGGTGCTGGGATTTGTTACCACATATACAATGAGGACCACGCTGTGTAAGAACAATAAGGAGAAAGTCAAGTCAATACAAATAAAACTTGCGTTTCAAAGAAACATATTCGTTTATTCAACAAATGCAATTATTTGTCTAATAAAGGCTAAGCCCCAAGAAAACATTCCTGCTTACTCTGTAAACACTATCTCAAATCTTTGTTTAAATAAGTCTATGAAGAGCAAATGAGAGAATTGGATTTTATAGTTTAAAGTGTTTTCTCTGATACGATTAGTGTCTTTTTTGCCCCGTCCTAAACATAAGGCAAAATAGATGCTTCCTAGGATACTTGTGGTTTGAGGTAGACGTCTACCCACATACCCCATAACTACCCTCCTGACAAACTAATCATAATCATAATTATAACAGCAACAATAATAACACAATCACCTAGTCCAGTATTTTAAAAATATATAGTATATATATAATATGTATTGTGGGATATAGTAGTATATCCCATTAGTGGATCATTTCAGTAGGTTTTTTTTTTTTCCTTTGGCTGAGTTGGGTCTTCGCTGCTGTGTGCCATCTTTCTCTAGTTGTGGTGAGCGGGGGCTACTCTTCGTTGTGGTGCTCGGGCTTCTCACTGCGGTGGCTTCTCTTGTTGTGGAGCACGGGCTCTAGAGAGCAGGCTCAGTAGTTGTGATGCACGTGCTTAGTTGCTCCGCGGCATGTGGGATCTTCCTGGACCAGGGCTCGAACCCGTGTCCCCTGCACTGACAGGCGGATTCTTAACCACTGTGCCACCACGGAAGCCCCATAGTAGATGTTTTTACGGGAGTGAAAGGAGCAACTGGACGTTGGCACAAGTAATGGGATCAGTAGCTTTGGGGTTTCCATGTATGTTTTAACCTAAGACAGATTGAACTGCTTACTGAATAGTGGTCACACTGTATATTCAGGCTATTCCATCTTTTGCTTGCCATTATCTCCTCAAAATAATAAGCAAGGGGGCTTCCCTGGTGGTGCAGTGGTTGAGAGTCCGCCTGCCGATGCAGGGGACACAGGTTCGTGCCTCGGTCCGGGAAGATCCCACATGCCGCGGAGCGGCTGGGCCCTTGAGCCATGGCCACTGAGCCTGCGCGTCCGGAGCCTGTGCTCCGCAACGGGAGAAGCCACAACAGTGAGAGGCCCGTGTACCACACACAAAAATAATAATAATAATAAGCAAGGGATACCTACAAAGTATTCGAATAGAACTGTCACTAGAGTCTTGCTGAGTGTTTACTCTCTCCCTAAACTAGTTGTGCAAGACAGGACAGATGTGGAGAATCGATGATTGGTGACCACCTAGGCAGTTGCTGTAGGGCAAACTGAAATGGGTTGGCCCTGTCTAAGAGGGTAAAAGAAATATTTTTCAATACTGAGAAGTAGGACATTATTATACCTTCAAGTATGGTAGCCTACTGGGAAACCAAGGTAGCAACCAGGGCTGTCTGGTCCACACACAGCTAAGCGGTCCTCACCATCAGCACTAAAGCCTAAGGCGATGGCACATCCCTTGCGTGCCACACTCATCCATTCCTTTAAGGTTGATCAGTATCTCCAAATGCTGGGCCAAATGCTGTGAAGTCAAAGGCACCGTGACAACTGGCCCTCCACTCAACTCAGCTTTTCCCAACGACAGGTGGGCTGATTGTCTTCAAGGAGGTGATCTCGAGGTTCAAATGCATAAACAATTGACCCTTGAACAACACAGGGGCCAGGGGGGCAGACTCCCGAAAATCCAAGTATAACTTATAGTTGGCCCTCTGTATCCAAGTTTCCTGTGTGTCTGAGTGTCCTCTGTATCTGAGGTTCCCCTGTATCCAAGGTTACTCTGAATCCAAGGTTCTACGTCCATGGATTCAACCAACCTCCTATTGCAAAAGGCTGTAGTATTTACTACTGAGAAAAATCCACATATGAATGGACCCTCACAGTTCAAACCCGTGTTGTTCAGGGGTCAACTGTATTCTCAGCAGAGGGCACTAGGATATAAGTACCAGATTCCTTCATAAGAGCAGAACTTGAGTGAGAATAGGAGGATGAGAAGCTACCTGGAAACTTGATGAAGGCTGAGGGGAGGACTTCCAGGAGAGGAGGAAATGAAGCTGAGTCCTTGGCAGTGTCAACTGTAGCCCAGGCTTGATTGTGCACAGGAATCTTCTGGGGACCTTGTGAAGATGCTGATTCTGGTACAGGAGGTCTGGGCGGGGCCCGAGATGCTACATTTCTAACAAACTTCCAGGTGATATTGAAGCTCTCAGTCCAAGAACCACATTTCAGAAGCAAGGGTCTATTCCCATTCCTACTGGATATGGCTGTGCCTCACGGGTTCTTTGCAAAAAACCCAAAAAGCAACAACAAAAAAAACCAAAGTAGAATTCAACGTTGTCTGTGTTTGTCCCTCTCCCTACTTCTGCTCTTACAAGTGTAATTTTTAAAGCGCAACATGAATAGTATTTAAACAAACATGTTTGAGATTTGTCATCCAATAGAAAGTATAGAAGTTGAGGTTTGTAATTTTATTAGCAGGAGGTTAATAGGTGTTATGCGTGGGGGTTTTTTTTGTTTGTTTTTTGTGTTTTTTCTTGGCCACACCATTGCAGCTTGTGGGATCTTAGTTCCCGGACCAGGGATTGAACCTGGGCCCTCAGCAGTAGAAGCACAAGAGTCCTAACCACTGGACCACTGGGGAACTCCCTATGTGTTTATTTTATTTTATTTTATTTTTTTGCGGTACGCGGGCCTCTCACTGTTGTGGCCTCTCCCGTTGCGGAGCACAGGCTCCGGACGTGCAGGCTCAGCGGCCATGGCTCAAGGGTCTAGCCGCTCTGCGCGGCATGTGGGATCTTCCCGGACCAGCGCACGAACCCGCGTCCCCTGCATCGGCAGGCGGACTCTCAACCACTGCGCCACCAGGGAAGCCCTGTGTTTATTTTAAAGACAACAGTCATTAATTATAAATGTCATGGTCTTATCTCTAGAATAATGGAATGTGTTTCAGAATAAGAGTCAGTTTGTGATGATCAATATTAATGAGAATGAAAGGGAAGAAAAATATTTTGTCCTTTTAAAAATGCAATCCTTTAGAAGAGGTTAAGGGACCTTTTGTCATGGCAATGTTTTATTCATACTTTTCTGCTATAGTTATTTAATCAAAATAGACACAAAAATCACATCAGCTGATCTTGCTGACATGAGTCAATATACCAGATTATCTCTTTGCTTTCCAAACCACCCTCTCCCCACCCCCTAACTTAACCAAGGCGAGTTTTATTCTAAATTCTTTTAAAATGTGTGCCAAGAACAAAATAAAGAAGCTTCTTTTTGGATAGGCAAGCAGTAAAGTAACTTTTAAAGTAGTAAATGCAAACTAAAACAATAGGAAGAAATATTGCTTAATAAAGAGTGTTTTTCTTGAGTACTCCACATTTATAAACACAATTTTCAAGTTTGGCAGCAAGAAAAGAAGAATCTTGCCTGATAGAGAGCCCTCAGGGGTGATGACTCATACTATTTTCAGAAAAGGCTGTGCAAAATTTAATTTTAGCTCGGAGACCTTAGTACGATACTTGATTTAAATCCTCATATATTATTATGTGACATGAGGGCAAAAGAACAGAGCTTTTTTCTGTCTGAAAATGCACGTTTTCATTAATGTTTTTAAAGAGGAAAAAAATTTATAACTAAGTTTTATTAGAGTACGGTTGCTTTACCACGTTGTGTTAGCATCCACTGCACAACAGAATGTATCAGCCATACGCATACAGGTATCCCCTCCCTTTTGGATTTCCTTCCATTTAGGTCACCACAGTGGGTTAGGTAGAGTTCCCACAGTGCACTAGGTGAGTTCCCTGTGCTATACAGCCTGTTCCCATCAGTTGTCTATTTTATACATAGTAACAACAATGTATGTGTGTCAATCCCAGTCTCCCAATTCCTCCCACGCCACCCCTTTCCCCCTTGGTATCCATACCTTTGTTCTTACCAAAATTTTTTTTTTTTTGGCTGCAGTTGGGTCTTCACTGCTGTGCATGGGCTTTTCTCTAGTTGCAGCGAGCTGGGGCTTCTCTCTCTTCGTTGCGGTGCACGGGCTTCTCACTGCGGTGACTTCTCTTGTTGCAGAGCATGAGCTCTAGGCACACGAGCTTCAGTAGCTGTGGCTCGTGGGCTCCAGAGCGCAGGCTCAGTAGTTGTGGCACACGGGCTTAGTTGCTCTGCAGCATGTGGGATCTTCCTGGACCAGGGCTCGAACCTGTGTCCCCTGCGCTGGCAGGCGGATTCTTAACCACTGCGCCACCAAGGAAGTCCTACTCTATGTGATTAAATGGACCCTTCAATCTCTGTGACCCATCCAAAATTTATTGAGATGGAGAGGGTTATTGGAGATAGCACAGTGTTTCTCAAATAGGGAAATTTTGTACCACCAGGGGACATTCGGCAATATCTGAAGATATTTTTGATTGTCACAATTGGGGTGATATGTATTACTGGCATCAGGTGGGTGGAGTCCAGAGATGCTGCTAAACTTCACACAATGCAAAGGAAGATTCTACAACAAGGAGTTGTCCAGCTTACATTGTCAATAGTGCCAACATGGAAAAGCCCTGGTTTAGCAAAATGGCAGCCTAATGCCCTCCTCTCCCTTTTAAAGGCTTTTTACGGTTCAAAGGTGAGTTAAATATTAATTGATAATGCATCAGCAAGTAAACTTTTGGTCAAAAGAATGACTGAAAGAACTAGAGAAGATGGGTAGATCAGTGCACACCAGTCTAGGAAAAACTCAAAGCTCAAAACCCATTGCTTGGGCTTCCCTGGTGGCGCAGTGGTTGAGAATCCACCTGCCAATGCAGGGGACACGGGTTCGAGCCCTGGTCTGCGAAGATCCCACATGCTGCAGAGCAACTAAGCCCGTGCGCCACAACTACTGAGCGTGTGCTCTAGAGCCCGCGAGCCACAGCTACTGAGCCCACGTGCTGCAACTACTGAAGCCCGCGTGCCTAGAGCCAGTGCTCCGCGACAAGAGAAACCACTGCAATGAGAAGCCTGCACACTGCAGTGAAGAGTAGCCCCTGCTCGCTGCAACTAGAGAAAGCCCATGTGCAGCAACGAAGGCCCAACACAGCCAAAAAAACAAAAAAAACAAAAAACAAACCATTGCTTGGGGGCTCATCATCTTTACTGGATGATCAGGAATTTTGTCTAGTTACTTACACTATCTCTTACTGCCCAGCACAGCGGTTGGCAACACCAAATGCTCAACAAGAACTTTAGCATATAAAAAGGATATTGTGTTAAGAGATTGCTTGAGTTCCATATGTCTAATATTGCAAACTTCATATAGGAGTGACCCTGGAATCTCTCTCACTTATTAACACTAAGGAAATAGAGTGGCCTGTTTCCTGAGCTTTCGCTTTAAGATAGATGTTATCTGGGAAGTCCTAAAATTTTTTGATAATAGCACTATTTACAATAGCCAAGACATGGAAGCAACCTAAATGTTCATCGACAGAGGAATGGATAAAGAAGACTTGCTTGGTACATATATACAATGGAATATTACTTAGCCATAAAAAAGAATGAAATAATGCCATTTGCAGCAACATGCATGGAGTTAGAGATTATCATACTAAGTGAAGTAAGTCAGACAAAGGAAGACAAATATCATATGATATCACTTATATGTGGAATCTAATTTTAAAAATGATACAAATGAACTTATTTACAAAACAGAAACAGACTCGCAGATCTCAAAATTAAACTTATGGTTACCAAAGGGGAAACATGGGGGGAAGTGATAAATTAGGAGACTGGGATTAACATACTCACACTACTATACATTAAATAGATAACTAATAAGGACCTACTGTATGTCACAGGGAATTCTACTCAATATTCTGTAATAACCTATATGGGGAAAGAATCTGAAAAAGAATGGAAATATATATCTGATTCACTTTGCTGTACACTTGAAACTAACACATTGTAAATCAACTATACTCCAATAAAATTTTTTTAAGTAAATTTGTTTATTTTTTTAAAATAATATTTATTATTATTATTACTTATTTATTTTTTGGCTGCATTGGGTCTTCTTTGCTGCACGTGGGCTTTCTCTAGTTGTGGCGAGCAGGGGCTACTCTTCGTTGCCGTGCACGGGCTTCTCATTGCAGTGGCTTCTCTTGTTGCGGAGCACAGCTTCTAGGTGCACAGGCTTCAGTAGTTGTGGCACGGGGGCTCAGTAGTTATGGCGCATGGGCTTAGTTGCTCTGTGGAATGTGGGATCTTCCCGGGCCAGGTCTCAAACCCGTGTCTCCTGCATTGGCAGGTGGATTCTTAACCACTGAACCACCAGGGAAGTCCCTTAAAAAGTAAATTTAATTAAAAGCCATTGAGACCAAAAATCTCCAGCTTCTTCACCTGCATTATGTTTTCATGCAATGGCATTTCTTGCAGGCTTGGGCACAAATTATGAATAAAACCAATAGATTGTTTTTGCTGGTGGCAAGTCTATATCCATAACTACCAACTATTCGCATTCGCACTCTAAGCTTGCTGTGGGGTTTTGTACCAATGATGAAAAATCTGAAATGAAAGATAATATACTGGGGGAAAATAAGCATGACTTGGAAGCTTAACTGATGAAATTGACACCTTTCTTTCTTGGTTCTTATTTCTGCTTTTCTTCTTTGTCAACATTGCAGGTGTTCCTGGCTCCATGCCAAACGCATCGTGGGCCGGGAACCTCAGAGCTGTAAAGTGGTTTGACATGGAAGATAAACACGGAGGCTGCCACGGTGAGGCATTCATTTGAAACTGTGAGGCCACGCTGCTTGTTGGTATTGGCATGAAGGTTGTGGAATACAGGGGTTCTCACAGAGAGCCCTGCTGGTTCATTTAGACCAATCTGTGAATTATTAAACAGAGTAGCAAGAGGCTTCAAGACACGGTCCTTGAAAAGTAAATCTAAGTATCTTAAAGACATTCTCCAGCTTATAATTACCTAGGGCGATGTAGAGGTAGGTTCAAATTATAATGGTGCTTTCTTCTTGCTAGTTTCTGCCTTTTCCTTATTATTCATTCCTCTTGCTGCTCCTTTGGGCGTGCAGCGGTTACGAGGAGAAAGTGGTCAGGATGAGAAGTGACGTCATGTTCTTACCACTGACTCCCATCCCTCATGTCAGCCTCTGCTCCCCCTACAGACAGGTTTCCAGGTGGCTTGGAGGTGTTTGCTGCAGCTCGGGCACGATGGCAGGTGACAGCAACAAGAGAGGTTTCCCCTCCAAATGGATAAGAACTAGAAAAGAAGTAGTTTTCATTTCTACAGAACCTTGTAAAGAAGGCTTTTCATCAGCCCTGGTGTAAATTCAAACGCTTGCCTGGTACATGGTGGGCATGTGTATTTGTTGACCAGGACCAACATAACAAAGTACCATAGACTTGAGTGTTTTAAACCACAGAAATGTGTTTCCTCACGGTCCTGGAGGCTGGAAGTCCGAGATCAACGTGTCAGCAGGTTTGGTTTCTTCTGAGGCCTCTCTCCTTGGCTTGTAGATGGCCGTCTTCTCCGTGTCCTCACATGACCTACCCTCTGTGCGTGTCTGTGCCCTAATCTCTTCTTATAAGGACACCAGTCATATTGGATTAGGGTTCATTCACATGACCTCATTTTAACTTAATTACTTCTTTAAAGGCCCTACATCTAACACAGTTACAGTCTGAGGTGCTGGAAGGTTAGGACTTCAACATATGAATCTGGGGGAAATACAATTCAGCCCATAACAACAGGCAGTAAATAGACATACAGTGAATAAGTGATCGTGCGAACGGATGAGTGAGTGAATAGGAAGGTTTGCCCTGTTCTCCCTGTGGTAACGAGGTTTGGCCTCCTCCCCTCTTCCACTCAGTCTACGGCTCTGTCCTCAGCCCCTCTTATCTACACCTAATATTTCAGATGAAAACCTCCAAACTGCTGCTTCTCTACGTCTTTCCATTACGCTCACCCTCCTTCCGGTGTCTGTCTCTCGGGGGTCCCCTTCCATTATGGATGGCAGCATCCTCGTGTCACTGCACAATCTGTTCTTAAGCATAGTCACACCTTTACCTCAATCAGCCCACATGTTCCCCAGAGGACAGCTCATTGCCACCTGCTTGCATTCTCATCGTGGCCTGCCCTCCTAGTGGGGGGAGGAGGATGGAGAGGAGGGTACTTTGCTCTTTGATCTCCTGGGTCTTCCTTAGAACATGGACCATTTCCATCAGTTAGGGTCCCAATATTGGGGATAGGTTGCCTTCTCCACTTCCTTCTATAACCCCGATCACCTTCCCTTTAGAACCACTGTGGTCATCCTCTGATCTGCTTCTCCACCTCTTCTCCAGCTGTGACACTTGACTCCAACATCCACACCAAGGACCCACATGATGTGATTGCTTTACAGCTCTAGCCCTCCCCACCCCCGCCAAAGCTCCTGTCCACTGTGTTTCAGCCACACACACACAACCCACTCAAGTAGAGCTTTACCTTCAGTCTCCTTGTCATCACCTGTATCCAGGACCTACCTCAGTAGAGAAGGTATAGTCAAGTCAGATTTGCATTTTATAGGGACCTTTACCCTACATGACAGATAGGGGCCATGAAGATAGCCCCTAGCCAGGAACCTACACAGGGTACGATGTTTGGGTAGCCCACACCCCTCTCAAACAAATGTCTCATTTTTTCTTCTCTTGGTATCTGTTATGCCATCTGAAAGCCATACAGGGTTCATAGGATAAAAAAATGTTTGTCCCCAGACCACTCTACAGGGAAAAGAAAAAGACATACTCCAGAGGAAATAAAACATTTTGCTAAACCAGCAAGTCAGTAACACAATCTGGACCTTTTCCCCTTGGCTCTGAGTAATAGGATTTGTTCCAAACCTGTGAGTGTACCCACTTTACAAACTCTCTTAGCATTTCAAATCACAGAGTACCATTCTAGACCTATGGTCTTGAACTTGGAGCTCCCATCTCTGATTACAGTCTCTTTGTCACCCTACTAGTTTCCTTCACCAACTTACATATTATATATTTTACTGCCTTTCTCCCCAGAACAGAATAGAAGCTCCAACAGGGCTGGGATTTTTGACCAATTTGTTCATTGCTGTATCCCCACATCTGAAATATGTTGTTGTTGTTTTAAATGTGTTTGCTTTTTTAAAATTGGAATTTCCAGAGGTTTGACTTTCCTCCTCCTACTAGTTTCTTTCTGAGGACCCCTTGTCCAGCCTGTGTACTGTATCAGCTGTTGTGTGCTGTTCTTGCTAACATCTTAGGTTCCCTTGCCGTCTGATCCTACAAGGCTGATTCCTACACGTAATCATTACTGTCATCTGCTTTTTGCCATTTGTGGCTCCTGAAGCAGGACATTGCTGAAGAATGTCACAGAAGTGCCCTAAATTCACCCACTGTCTACCTTCAGCTAGACCCTCTGGCTGCCTACTTACTTATTCTTTTATTTACGTCATTATTGTCCTGGTACTCTTCCCGGTGTACACCTTTTGAGTTTTTCTGCCCACCTTTTTTTTTTTTTTTTTTTTTTTTGTGGTACGCGGGCCTCTCACCGCTGTGTCCTCTCCCGTTGCGGAGCACAGGCTCTGGACGCGCAGGCCCAGCAGCCATGGCTCACGGGCCCAGCCGCTCCGCGGCATGTGGGATCTTCCCGGACAGGGGCACGAACCCGCGTCCCCTGCATCGGCAGGCGGACTCTCAACCATTGCACCACCAGGGAAGCCCAGCCATTTCTTAAGCATGGGCGTGCTGCCCACGTACCGAGGTCTTCCCACCCACTACCCGGTTATTCTTTAACTTCCTTGAACTCCGGCTTTTTTCTCCAGTGATTCTCTCTGTCTGCTGAACTTCCTTCCAGCCACATTGAGTTAATCACCAAGTCCCGTCAGTCCTTCTGTGCTCTACCTCTAATAGCCTTCTTTCCCCACTCATGGCAGCCATTAACTTTGAACAAACTCTCTGGTTTACACAATTACTGTAGTCTCTTGATTGGTTCCTAATGTACCCTGCAAAGCTCTGCAAAATTAATCGTGCTAAAATCCATTTCATCATTTGATTCTTCTATTCAAAAAAGTTCTTCAGGGGCTTCCCTGGTGGCACAGTGGTTAAGAATCCACCTGCCAGTGAAGGGGACACAGGTTCGAGCCCTGGTCCAGGAAGATCCCACATGCTGCAGAGCAACTAGGCCCGTGCACCGCAACTACTGAACCTGAACTCTAGAACCCGCGAGCCACAACTACTGAAGCCCGCGTGCAACAACTACTGAAGCCTGCGCTCCTAGAACCCGTGCTCCGCAACAAGAGAAGCCACCGCAATGAGAAGCCCGCGCACCGCAACGGAGAGTAGCCCCTGCTCGCCACAACTAGAGAAAGCCCCTGTGCAGCAATGAAGGCCCAACGCAGCCAAAAATAAATTAAAAAAAAACACCACTTCTCCAGCCCTTTCATAAGAAAGGGATAAAAAGGCCCAACCCTTTATGGGATAAAAGAGGCCCAACTTTCATCTATTTTAAGTCAGTCGACCATAGTCGTTCTACCATATGCAAACAAATGCTGCAAAGAGTACCAACTTCCTTGTTTTGAACCTGTTCCCCAACAAACTCTATTCTAGCAGAAAATTCTCATCTCTACATTTTCCAGAGGCATTTTCCCACCTGATGCTTTCCCATCCATCCCCCTGATGCTTCCCAATCCTACCCACCCGTGAACTCTCCACGCATCCTTCTCTACCCTTTTATTCAACACCTATTAATTTAACACCTAATATTTATCAGGCACTGTTCCAGAGGCTGGGGACACAGAAGTGAACACAATGGTCTCAAACTGTAGCTCTTCAGGAGCTTATATTCTAGTCTGAGGAGAAAGACGATAAACAAACAAACACGTTTGTTGGTAATAAGTGACCAAAGGAAAGTGAATCAGGAAAGAAGGGAAGGAGGTCAGAGTCAGCCTCATGAGAAGATGACCTTGAAGCAGAGACCTGGGTGGTGCCAGAGGGAGCCTTGAGGCTGTCTGGTAGAAGGTCGTGGTACAGGGGAGAAAGAGCAAACACGGATGGATGCCTGGGGGTGCTTGGGACCAGCAAGGAGGCCAGTGTGGCTGATGTGAATGTGGAAGGGTTTTTTTTTTTTTTTTTTTTACAGCTTTATTGGAGTATAATTGCTTCACAATGGTGTGTTAGTTTCTGCTGTATAACAAAGTGAATCAGTTATACATATACATATGTTCCCATATCTCTTCCCTCTTGCATCTCCCTCCCTCCCACCCTCCCTATCCCACCCCTCTAGGTGGTCACAAACCACCTAGCTGGGAAGGGTTATTAAAGGTTATAACTGAATGAGTAAGTGGTGGGAGGTGAGTCCAGGTGATGAGCGGGCCAGAGTCTGAGGAGTCTTGAATGCCATTGGTAGGAATTTGGCTTTTACTGCAAATGAGATGAAAAGCCATTAGAGGGTTTTGAGCAGCAGAGACATCTTCTGCTTACATTGAAAACAATCACTCTGGCTGTTGTGCTGGGAATGTACTAACAGGCAAAAATGGAGGCGCTGGAAACCAGTTATTGTAACAATTCAGACAGGAAGATGGAGGCGGCTTAGACTAGGATGCAGGTAGTGGAGGTGGTGAAAAGTGGTCAAATTCTATTAGTATTTTGAAGGTTGAGCTGACAGGATTGCTACCAGATTGGATGTGGGGTGTGAAAAAAAGGGGGAGAAGTGCCCACTTGCTGTGGATTGTGATGGGGAACACTTGGAGAGGATTAAGGACTTCAGACCTGACCAATGGGTGAGGTTTATTACTCACCTAAGAGGAGAGATAAAGTAGGGACTTGGCTAGACCAGGCTGGAGCTCAGAGAAGAGACCTGACCAATACAGCCCATAAAGACTTCTCCCATCTGTACACTTCTAGAACTTCTCATCCATGAAATCCAAAGTTCATGATACAGTCCATGAACGGCCTTGTGATGCCTGTTGTGTTACTTCTTTGTATTATTTAACTCTCATTTTCTTCAAATGCATGTTTGTACCTCTTTCTCCCCGTAGAAAGTTTAACTGCCTCGTGGGCTGGGCCAGCACAACGCTGTTTCATCACAATCCCGTAGCCCTTGACACAGCGCTAGCCACGCAGCAGTCAGGCAGTAACCCTACCATTTTGCAAGCTCACTACCCCTGACTCAAAAAACAAGCCTGTTTTCACTGTTTCTTGTTCTCTTCCTTTACAGGCCACTACGTCCATGGCATTTGTATCTATGGAAACGGAGACTTAAAGTGGTTGATTAATTCGTCAAGCCTCTTTGCTAACAAGTTTGAGCTCACTACGTACCCCCTGACTGTGGAATGCCTAGAGCTGAGGCTTAGAGAAAGAACCCTAAATCAGAGTGAAATTGCAATACAGCCCAGCTGGTATTTTTGATCTACTGCCACTCACGACTGCAGGAAAATCACAGCTGGAAAGGAGAGCTTTTCTTTGTGAGAAAAACTTGGCCTGGGTTATATGAACAGTGTCAGGGCCAAGGTTATGGCTTCAGGACCTGACTACATTACAACATGTTAAAATATTCTCTGGACACCGTGAAATATGCCGTCAGGATGGTTGCACAGTGATGCTGGCGCTTTGGCCACTCTGGTAGTTCCTTGAGGCTCACTCTGTATCAGGCTAATGTTCTGATCCGTGATAAACTGTCCTCAGATTTGCATCTGATCCTCATCGTATATAAATGTTCTAATGAAAAGCAGAGTTGTGGATAATACTATTTAGGAGAAAAGGAATTGGGTTTCTTTGAAGAAGGAATCTTTTATAACAGATCTCTAGCCACACATTGATGGATATCCCCTGCTCTTTTCTTACCTGCACGTAGGCATAGAAATCGCTTTTTTGGGTAACTGACCAATCTCCTTTACAGCTTGAGCTCCTAGAACTGAGAACGAGATCTTGTTCCTGAGTTTCAACAGTAGCATTTTCAAGTTTCCTGTGTCTAAAGTTCTGTATAGAATTTAAAGCCATTCACAGGAGACAGAATTTAAGACAGCAATCCCTGCCTGCCGCTTCAGTAAAAGGCCCCCGGGGGGAATCAGTTTCTTGAATGTTTGTCAGAATGTGCTCTGATCCCATTTTCTTGTTTTCCATTGAGAACTGGAAAAGTTCTTGAAGCATGAAGAATTTCTAGAAGAGAGGTGCTATTGCATGGGTTTAGCCTCAAGCCTTGAATATCTCAGAGTAAATCACTTTCCTTTATTGCCACTGCTCTCCACCCCGACCAAAGTGATCTTATCTGCAAAGTTGGAGACCAAATTCTGCCCCGTGAGCCTTTAAGGAGTCCATAGTGTTCTCTGGGTAGCTTTGCAATGCCTGGGGGGTCATAGGAGTGCCTGGATTTTTAAAAGCTTTCAAATGTGTGTGAGCCTTTTGGTCACTTATCCTTCTTCCCATTCATGTATCCAATTCATTCATTCAGCATCTGGTCAGTAAGTATTTCTTGAGTGTTTATTATACACCAGACACATGCAGAGACAAGGAGGAGAAGTTAAGTCAGAAGCTTTTTCACTCTAAAAGTCCTGGCAATAACATCAAACGTGGGAAAGGCTGCTCTAGAGAATCTCACAGGGTGGTTGTATTTTAACACCTTCCTGTGCAGGGTTGTAGACTGTGATATCAGGCCCAGGATATCAGAAATTACAAAGTGAGGTCTAAATCAGATTATTCCCAAGAGAGAAGGGAAGGAGGAGACGGAAGCCACAGCCGATTGTGTTCTAGGTGTTCTGCTTGCTCCTTACGTCTCATGGCCTTCAAATCTCACAACACTCTTGGGAAGCTCGCATGATTACCCCCATTTTGCAGATGAAGTGAGTGAGGCTTAGAGAGGTTTTTAGTCAGCATTAGGAAACAAGTTCTCTGTCTGAGAATCGGGATTCTCTTATTGGTCTCCTTTGTTCATTTCCTGAGGTGGAACATTTAGAGAAGGTGAAGTAAAGCCATATTTAGCATCCCAGAATGGTCTCCGTGTTAATATTGAGAAAACGTCCTGTCACCTCAGAAGAATATGAAGTCTACTCTTATATTCCATCCAGTTCCTTGATATTTATTTATTCTAATGAAAAACAGTAACTACAATTAATGATACATTTAATCCACGCAACATTATTTTTTTCTGTAATTGTGCCTGTTGAATGTTAATCATATTTAATCACTTCTAGTGACTTTGAAGTAAAGCCTTTTTTTTTTCCTGCTACTGAAAAAAAAGATGGAACTGTATTGGTTGATGAAGAGTCAAGGGGTAGCGAACACACCCAGAGCTAAAGGCAGAATCTGAAGATCACCTTTTTTTTTCAACTAATTTACATGACACCACTTGAGAAGAAGGGTTGCTTTACACTGGATCTTTCTCTTGTAGAACAAGAAATCTTTTGGAATAGAAGATGTTTACATGTCCATTGTTGGTCATTTCTTCTGTGTCTTAAGTACTTTAATATTGGAAGAGTGTAGTGTTTGGACTAGTGGGTTTCTGCTAGCCCTTGGAGATGCCCTGAAAACTTTGTTTTCGATGATGTTCCATGTTGTTTTCTTGGAAATAAATTAATATATTGTTTTCCACCTTTGGGGCTATTGTGTATTTTTATTTGATTGGCATTTGAAGATAATTCTCCTAACATTTTCTAAAAAATAAAAATAAATACATTCATACATACACACATATTTGTCTTAAAATGCCCATCCACTGAAAAATAATTAAGCTTTTCCTCTGTGGAGTGTTGGGGAGAATAACTGGGAATGATAGAGAAGAGAATATAATGGAAGATCAGTTTCATTTAGATTGGGTACAACCATTTTAAAATCTGAGGAAGGAAGAAGTTAGCCTTCTACTCTTGCCCCCTTTATTTATTTTTTAAAAATCAAGGTACAATTTAGGAAAAAGACATGTTAATATTATCATAACTATTCGATTGTCAAATGCCAAAGTTTCTGAGCAGCCTTTCAGTGCTAAGTTTGGCTAAACAAATTTTGCCTCTAACAGACACATGGAAAATGACAGAAATACTGAGGAAAATAACTCATTTAAACAACATCTGATGCACCATTTTTTTAATGCAAAATGTTTAAAAACTAAGGTGAAAAACATTTCAAACTACAAAAACAATAAAAATATATGTTCATAAAAATAGAAAGAATACATAAATCAACTATACTTCAATAAAAAGTTTTTTAAATATGATAAAATCAAGTTCATAGGTAAAAAAAATAGAAAGAATACAGAAGAATACAGAATAAAAAGTGAATTCCTTTCTCCAGAAGTAATCACTTGATTGGTGTATATTCTTAAGTGTCTTTTCAGTGCAGTGATATCCTGTGGCAGCGCTGTCCAAAAGAATTTCTGCAATGATGAAAATGTTCTATATCTACACTGTCCAAGATAGTAACCACTCAATTTAGCCACTGGGCACTTGAAATGTGGCCAGTGTGACTGAGGAAATGTTACTTATTTTTAGCCACATGTGACTAGTGGTTATTCTACATCAGTTATATACATGTGTTTGTGTATATGATGGAAATATACACAAAGACACATGTACTGGCTTTTTTTTAATGAGTTGATTATAGAGATGTATAATAGAAATTATATCTTTTTGCAACTTGCTTTTCTGGGCCCTTCAAAAATAAACTTTTACTTTTAGAATAGTCTTAATTTTACAGAAAAATTACAGATAATACCGAGTTCCCATATAACATAATCAATATATAACATTCGTATAATACATTTGTCACAATTAATGAGCCAATATTGATACATTATCACTATTACCTAATATTCATACTTTATGTAGATTGCCTTAATTTTTACCTAATATCCTTTTTTTTGTTCCAGGATCTTATCCAAGTTTCACATTAGGTTTAGGTATGTTTCTACAGTCTCCTCTGGGCTGTGACTGTTTCTCAGGCTTTTCTTGTTTTGATGACCTTGACAATCTTGAAGGGTACTGGTTGGAGATTTTGCAAAATGCCCCCCACCCATTGGTTTTGGCTGATGTTTTTCTCATGGTTAGATTGAATTTGGGGGTTTGGAGGAGGAAGACCACAGAGATAAAGTACCATTTTCATCACATGATATGAAGGGTACACACTATCAACTTAGCTTATCACAGCTGATGCTGGCCTTGGTCACCCGGCTTAAGTAGTGTTTGTCAGGATTCTCCACCGTAAAGTGACTCTTTTTCCCTTTTTCCATACAACACTCTTTGGAAGGAAGTCATTATTCCGAGCCCATACATAAAGAATGGGGAGTTATAGTCCATCTCTTTTATTTATTCATTTATTTATTTATTCATTTGTTTATTTATTTTTAAATTTTTAAAATGTATTTATTATTTTTTATGGCCACACCGTCGGAATGTGGGATCTTAGTTCCCCGACCAGGGATTGAACCCGTGCCCCTTGCAGTGGAAGCACAGATTCTTAACCACTGGACTGCCAAGGAAGTCCCATACTCCACCTCTTTTAGAGTAGAGTTTGTACATAAATTATTTGGAACTCCTCTGAACAGGAGATTTGTCTCTTTTCCCCAATGTATTTATTTATTCATTTATTAATATTAATATGGACTCGTGGATATTTATTTTATACTTTAGGTTATAATCCAATACTACCTTTTTTTCCCTCAAATCGTTCCAGCTTTGGCCATGGGTAGCCCTTTAAGTTGGCTCCTGAGGCCCTTTGACATACCCCCCCTCACTGGGGGCGGGTTTCTTGAACACTTTCTTACTTCCTGGCATTACCAGATGCCCCATTCGAGCATCTCTTGTTCCCTTGTTCAGGTTTTAGGATAAATAAGTACAGTGGCCATGGCCTGAGAAGTACACAGTGATCAGAGGCTCAGATCCTCCGATTAGGGTCTGGGTCACTTCACCAAGTAAGCCATCCAGACTAGCAGAGGTGCTAGTGAAGGATATGGGGAATCTGAAATGGGGAAGAGAAAAAGGAGACCCTGGGTATCAGTTACAGCTTTGGGACCAGCTGCAATGGTAGAAGCTGTTGGTCATTCCACTAAGCTTCCCTCCATAAGTTTCCCCAAGAGAAGACATTCACCCGATCTTGGAGGAGCTGCTCCCTAAACTTATAGGAAGAAATTGATCCAAGCTGCTCAAGCGTGGAGGCTGCACTGCACAAATGGGACCTCCCCAGGACTGAGGTTAGCCTCCTCTGGGAATTACTCTCAGCCAATGAGCGTGGCCTCACCCAAGGACACATCCCATCTGGGGTCAGCCTGCACCCAGTGCCTGGATGACGTGGGGCTGTACAGGCCCAATGCCCTCACCTTGACTTGGTGTGCTCTCTCTAGGGTGGACCGAGGTCTTCCTGTGAGCTCACTGCAGTCCACAGTTTCTATGCAATCCTGATCCCTTCTCTTCCCCCACATAAGTATGAAATCTGAAGTGCTCCCTTGCACGCCAATCTCCAGTTTAGGGCCTGGTATCTGGAGAACCTGACCTGTAATGTGTTCCCCCTCCAAAGTTGGTACAAAAATTCACCCGTATTTTCTTTAACTTTCATAGTTTTTCCCCACATTTAACTCTTTAGTACTCATACCATCTATAACTTATTTTGTCACATGATTTCAGATAAGGTTTTACATTTTTACTCAGTTAAAGAAAGTCAATTATCCCAATACTATCTTTCCCCATTGATTTAAAATGCCAACATGATCATGGATTAAGCTTCATATGTTTATGGTTCTTTTTCTGGACTCCTGTTCTACTGATCTTTTGGTCTATTCATGTGCCAAAACCATATATTAAAAATTACTGTAGGGACTTCCCTGGTGGCACAGTGGTTAAGAATCCGCCTGCCGATGCAGGGGACACGGGTTCGGCCCTGGTCCGGGAAGATCCCACATGCCACAGAGCAATGAAGCCTGTACATCACAGCTACTGAGCCTGTGCTCTACAGCCCGTGAGCCACAACTACTGAAGCCCGTGAGCCACAACTACTGAGCCCGCATGCCACAACTACTGAAGCCCATGCACCTAGAGCCCATGCTCCACAACAAGAGAAGCCACCACAATGAGAAGCCTGTGCACCACAACGAAGAGTAGCTCCCACTCGCTGCAACTAGAGAAAGCCTTCGCACAGCAACAAAGACCCAATGCAGCCAATAAATAAATAAATAAAATGTAAAAATAAATAAATAAAATAAAAATAGAGTTACCATATGATCCAGCAACCCAACTCCTGGGCATATATCCAGAAAAGATGAAAACTGTAATGTGAAAAGATACATGCACCCCAATGTTCATAGTAGCACTATTTACAATAGCCAAGGCATGGAAGCAACCTAAATGCCCATCAACAGATGAAAGAATAAAAAAGATGTGGTATATGTATACAATGGAATATTACTCAACAATAAAAAAGAACAAAATATTCCCATTTGCAGCAACATGAATGAATCTTGAGATTATCATACTGAGTAAGTCCAACAGAGAAAGACAAATATTATATGATATCACTTATCTGTGGAATCTAAAAATTAATACAGCTGAGTTTATTTACAAAACAGAAACAGACTCACAGACATAGAAAACAAATTTATGGTTAACAGAGGGGAAAGAGGGGGAGAGGGATAAATTAGGAGGAATTAACAAATACATAACAATGTATATAAAATAGATAAACAATGAGATTTTCTGTACAGCACAGGGAACTAGATCTTATACCTTGTAATAAACAATAAAGTAAAAGAATCTGAAAAAATTAAAAATTCTTTAAAATAAATAACAGTTTTACCTTTTCCTTCTTTTTCTTGTCTTCTGACATGCAGAAATTTGCAACACAGTTTTAAATGGTAGCAGTGCTAGCAGCTGTCTTTGAGTTGTTCCCAATATTAAAGGACATGTTTAACTTTGGTACATGATGTTGGAGGTTTGAAGTAGATTTCCGGTAGATATCCTTTATTGAGTTAAGAATCAGAATACCAGAAAATAAGTATAAATAAAAGTATATTATGGGGACTTCCCTGGTGGTGCAGTGGTTGGGAGTCCGCCTGCCGATGCTGGGGACACGGGTTCGTGTCCTGGTCCGGGAGGATCCCACATGCCGCGGAACGGCTGGGCCCGTGAGCCATGGCCGCTGAGCCTGCGCGTCCGGAGCCTGTGCTCCGCAATGGGAGAGGCCACAACAGTGAGAGGCCCGCGTACCGCAAAAAAAACCAAACCAAACCAAACAAAAAAATATTATGATTCTAATGTTTTTTAAAACCCCAGTTGCTATCTCTTTTTTGTTGCTTAATGGAATTATGAGTGACTTTGGTTTAAAAAATTTTTTTCTTTGCACATATTACTTCAAAAGATAAGAGAGAAATGTCACCACTGTTAATCTTTTTACACAGTAAGAATTTAGGATAGCAGGAACTTCCCTGGTGGCCCAGTGGTTAAAACTCCATGCTCTCAATGCAGGGGGCCTGGGTTTGATCCCTGGTCAGGGAACTAGATCCCACATGCTGCAACTAAAGATTCCACATGCAGCAACGAAGATCCCTCGTGCCACAACTAAGAACCAGCGCAGCCAAATAAATAAATAAATAATAATTTAAAAAAAGAATTTAGGATAGCAGTCTATGCATAGCAGTCTATGCCAAGTGGGAAACGGGAGCAGAGACTCACTTGAACAGACTAAGCAAATAACTGGAGTTTGGGAAGACTAATGCCAGAACTAGAAGTTTCCTGTTGTGACTACTCCCTCTTCTGGTCAGGATGGCTAAGGGCTTAAGAGGTCAAGCCAATGGAAAGACACTGGAGGTCAACCTCCCAGGGCCAAGTCCTGACCTCGGAAAGAAGACTAACAGTGATATCTCTGAAAGGAGGAGGGTAAGAGATGACGCTGACCATGCTCACTTTTCCACGAGGAACGCCTACAAGCTTTGAAAGTGGTGGGCTTCCGTGGTGGCTGTCGGGAAGATTAACTTTGGTGAGTCCTTGGGAGCCAGCCCAGGAAGCCTGACCTCCCTCTTGGGAAGGATATTGGGGACTGAATTGTCCCAAACAAAAGGGTTCTTATGAAAAGAAGGCAAAATTCAGAAACCAATGACCAGCATCATGTGTCAAACTGTAAAAGTGAATCTCAGGCATGTGATCAGGAGCTGAGGCTGTTAGGAGAAATAGTTGAAAAAGTTAGTGTAACGTGAAAGTGAATTACTTATGAACTTCAAGCCATTTATTTCTATTAAAGTGAATTAATTATTAGTGAGCTTCAGGGCATCAGCTGTACACAAGGCAACAATAGAAGGTTTTCGATGGCTTTCTAAAAGGTTTTATTTTAAAATAACTTTAGACTGCAGAGAAAAGTTACAAAAGTGGTACAGAGAATTCTTGTAGACCTTTCACCCAACTTCTAATGTTAACATCTTACAAAACCAAAGTTCAATGATCAAAACCAGTTTTGTTTGGTTTTTAATTCTACGCTGGCTGTGTGTTGAGAGTTGGAGCCAGGTGACTTTCACCTTTGCACAGGACAGACCAGATGGGTAAGTTGAGTCCCAGTAACGTGTAGTGCCATCACATTAAACCAAATGACAGCAAGGGACTGGTCTCAAATGATATTTACAGATGAAAATTGCAGTATGAAAAGGAAAATTCTGTACCTTCTCTATTCTAGACTATGGAAATGAGATAAAAGAAAAGGATGGGGGAGGAGAGAAAATCCATAGTCACATCACTAAGAAAATGGTGGGGAAGGAAGCATGGGTAGGGCAGTTAAAATGTGTCCTGCGTCTTACAGATCACTGGTTGGGAAACTCTAGCTTCATTTTCTTAGGATTTTACTAAATAGGGGTAATGGGTCGTGAAGAGCAAGGAGGAAAAGCACTGATGACTGCCAGGTCCGCACATTGAAACTCTGGCGCTTAACACCTTTTGTGATCCCCTGCCACATACCTCTGAGCAGGTGAGGCATGATAACTCCATGATTAGCATTCCATGGTGGCTTTCACAGAGGACTCAGCAGGAAGTACCCGAATTAGACTTTCCAACTGCATGGCTGTGTATCAGAGATGACCCAGTGGAAGAAGGATGGTTTAAAAAATAACCACAGTAATAACATGAGATTCTTTGGGAATAACAACTACCAAAAGCAACAGAGTGACTGAAATACATGACAGGCTGGCAGACAAATATTTGAAAATCTAGGAAATTTACTAAAACACTGATGTTGTAGTCATTACCATACATGGAAATTTTCCTACCTGGATACGTGATCAAGACATTTTGCTAAGGGATGGTGGGAATCTGGGCAAATGCCATTTGAAAAACTCCCACAGTATAAAATGGGGGTAAAGAAATATTGTTGTGTTTTCATAGGATTTTTTTGAGCAGGAAGCTTCCACTCATTCCTCTCTATATTTAACAAATGCACTGTGCCAGTTTCAGGTTCTGGGTATACAGCTGTGTATTAAGACTGGCAGATCCTTTATATCGTAGTTGAAGGGATAGAAAAATTACAAAAATATATCAACAAACAAGATAATTTTAGGTAGTGATTAAGTGTTACTGTGAAGCAAATAAAACAGGGTGAAGTGACAGAGGTCAACAGATGTGGAGACAGTGGGTTTCCCCTAGATTAGGCTGCCAGGCAAGACCTCTCCATAGAGGGAAGATTTTTTTTTTTTTTTTTTTTTGGCGGTACGTGGGCCTCTCACTGCTGTGGCCTCTCCCGTTGCGGAGCACAGGCTCAGCGGCCATGGCTCACGGGCCCATCCGCTCCGCGGCATGTGGGATCTTCCCAGACCAGGGCAAGAACCCGTGTCCCCTGCATCGGCAGGCGGACTCTCAACCACTGCGCCACCAGGGAAGCCCGAGGGAAGATTTTGAGACTACAGTTTTGCTCTCTGCAATTGATCACAAAGACTGAAGTTGGATGTTGAGACTTGCCTTTACCAATGTATTTCTTGGCTTTGTTGAAAATCCAGCGAGTCAAGAGATGCTTGAAGAAAAAGTTGGTTCCCGTGCTTGGGCGGGGAAAGTATAAGTCTGCAACATAGTGTAGCACCAGAAATTAGGGTAGTGCTCAGAGAATAATGAGAACATATCAAAAGGCACAGAAGTCACCTTGAAGAGGCTCCTGCTGGCTAATCTGGGACACTTTGAGCATCCAAATAAATATGATAGTAATAGGTTGTAATTCAATAACTAAGAGTCCATAAATCCATACATGCATATACACATACATATATACACACCTAAATGGAGGAGAAGGGAAAGCTCTTATAGTAAAAGACCAACGAATAAATACAGAAAGAATAATGGAGTTAGGAAATCATGAATGGCTGCTGTAACTCATGGGTGAAAGTTTGACAAGGAACAGAATACTTACATAGGTTCAAAATATCTCCCCATAGATTACTTATTAATTTTAAGCATTCAATTGTAACTTTACAGTGAAAAAAAAAGCCTAAACACATCACCTAATCAAGTGATCAAAGTTATACCACTGAGAATTCCCTGGTGGTCCAGTGGTTAGGACTCTGCCCTTCCAGTGCAGGGGACACGGGTTCGATCCCTGGTCAGGGAACTAAGATCATGCAAGTGGTGCTGCATAGCTGGGGGGGGGGGGAAATGTTACATTGGGATATAAGTTACATAAAAAGTTACATAACACTGGGACAGACTGACTCACAGTCAATCTGATAGAAAGCACTGAGAACATAACATCACTTTAGTGGTGTCCCTAAACTGAATAAACTGAATCTGTAGTCATGAGAAAACATCAAACAAACGCAAATTGATCAACATTGTAGAAAATAACTAGCATGGTCCTAGATTAAAGGAGATTAATGAGAAATGAAAATCAATGCAATACATGATCCTGGATTAGATCCTAAACTGGAGGTATAAAGGAAAGTTATAAAGGACATTACTGGGAAATAGGAAAAAATAGTATACAGATTATGGATTAGATAATACTATTGTGTCAATTTTAAATTTCCTGATTATACAAAACAATTCTTTTTACTTAGGAAGTACCAAGGTGTTTAGAGTGTAAGGTAGCATGATGTCTCCAACATACTCTCAAATGGTTCAAAATATGTACACGACACATACACACAAAATAGTAAAGCAAATGGAACATATACAAACAATTGGTGGATCTTGTACTGTTACTTCAGCTTTTCTGTAAGTATGAAAATATATTAACATGAAAAGTTACCAAAAAGCCAACCAACTAGCAAAACAAAAACACCCAAAACCTCACTTGCTTAAGCTTCATCTTGGTGATATGACTGAAGTCATCATTTCTGAAGGAACTCTGACCTTCATGGCACAGCTGTGTATAAGGTGGAACTGAGCTCCTATTAACTTGTACCCCTGGACATGGTGGTACCACAAGCCAAGTTCCAAGCATAATCCTCTCTGCCCTTTGAGTACAGCAGAAACCTTATTTATCCTTCATAATCAACAATTATCAATCTAGTCAAAACCATGATCTTTCTAGGATTAGCTTGTAAATTTCTTTCTTTTTTTAATGTATGCCTCTTTTTTTATAAAGTCTTAATCATGGTAACTTTATTTTTAATTAATTAATTAATTAAAAATTTTTTTGGCTGCATTGGGTCTCCATTGCTGTGCATGGGCTTTCTCTAGTTGCAGTGAGCGGGGGCTACTTTTCGTCACAGTGCATGGGCTTCTCATTGCAGTGGCTTCTCTTGTTGCGGAGCATGGGCTCTAGGCACATGGGCTTCAGTAGTTGTGGCACGCAGGCTCAGTATTTGTGGCGCACGGGCTTAGTTGCTCCGTGGCATGTGGGATCTTCCCAGACCAGGGCTCAAACTTATGTCGCCTGCATTGGCAGGCAGATTCTTAACCACTGAGCCACCAGGGAAGTCCCTCAGCTTGTAAATTTCTACCCATATTAGTACAGCTCTAGACACACTGACTGGTCTCCTTTTGATTCAAGGACACCAAGGTCTTGCACATGCCAGCTGGATCTGTTAGGTTACTTCTGCTACAAATTAAAAAAATTCAGAGTGGATTAAAGAGTAAGAAAATACATTGTGAAGTAAGTCAGAAAAACAAATACTGTTTGCTAACACATATATATGGAATCTGAAAAAAAATGGTTCTGACGAACCTAGGGGCAGGACAGGAATAAAGATGCAGACGTAGAGTATGGACTTGAGGACACAGGGAGGGGGAAGGGTAAGCTGGGACAAAGTGAGAGAGTGGTAAGGACATATATACACTACCAACTGTAAAACAGATAGCTAGTGGGAAGCAGCCGCATAGCACAGGGAGATCAGCTCGGTGCTTTGTGACCACCTAGAAGGGTGGGATAGGGAGGGTGGGAGGGAGACGCAAGAGGGAGGGGATATGGGGACATATGTATATGTATAGCTGATTCACTTCGTTATAAAGCAGAAACTAACACAACATTGTAAAGCAATTATACTCCAATAAAGATGTTTAAAAAAATACATTATCGTACATAACAAGCCTAGACGTACAGAGACTCCAGGGTTAGCTAATTCAACAGCTCAATGCCGTTATCATGGATCCAGTTTCCTTCCGTCTTCCTTCATTGCCATTTCCATCGGCACTGCCTTCAGTTTGTTCCCCTAACAGTCACAAGGTAGCTGCAACAGTACAATTGGTTTATATCTAAACCTAATGTCCAGAGAAAGAGAATGTATCTGTCTTCTGTTTCTCCTTTTAACAAATGAGGAAACATTCTCCTCACATCTCATTAGCCAGAATTTTATCATACGTCTCTACCTAAATCAATCTCTAGCAAGAGGATTGGGACCACTGCATGTGTCTCAGATCACACAAGAGCCATTCCCTGGAACCAGACATGATGCTGGCCCCCAAAACACATGGCTGTATCAGGAGGATGGATATGCGAACAGGTCAGGGCTCTGTAGGAAAGTGGGGCCTTGCACACCTTCTTTTGGGATGGGGAACATGAATGGAGAACCTTACCACTGTCCCAGGTAGAACTAGATTGAACCAGTTAGGAATTTCCCAGTGCCAGCGGTTCTCAAAGTGTGGCATCTGTACTGTCATCAGCAGCATTACCTAGAAACTTTTTAGAACTGAAACCTTCAGGTCCCATGCAGACCTACTGAATCTGTTTTAACAAGCCTTCCAGGCAGTTCTGATGTGCTCTAAGGTTTGAGATTCATTGCTCTATTCCAGTGGTTCTCCACTGGGGGCATTCTACCTCCAAGGGGACACTTGGCAACGTCTGGAGACATTTTGATTGTTATAACTGGGGTATGGCATGCTACTGGCATGTAGTGGTAGAGGTCAGGACATTGCACAGACAGCCTCCACAGCAAAGAAGTGTCCAGCCCAAAATTTCAGTAATGCCAAGCTTGAGAAACCCTGTCCTATGCTACAGGGCTGGACAAGCTCCTTTACAGAGGCTGCAGCCCATCCAGCTCTCTTTGCTGGATTCAGCTTGTTGGGACAAGGATTAGCATGTATTAAACACTCTCAGAACAGAAGTCTATGGACAGAGTCTGGTTAACTCTCCTAAGTAACAAGTCTTCAGGCCTTCAGGTCACTCAGATCAGTCCCGGGGGTCTCCTGAAGTACCCATCCATGGCAAAGCAATCAACAGGACAAGGCGTTTACCTTCAGAAGCAGAAAAAAAAAAAAAAAAAGAACCCATATTTTATACGAGACACAGTCAACATATGCATTGAAGTTTCAGAACTGGTGTTTATGGGAGTCCAATTCCTCTATCTTAGAGGCTGATAATCTGTATTGATCGAGCACATTTTTTCCATGCTGAGGATTCAGCTGTGACAAGTGAGTTTCCACTGTCTTCTGCTGTCTAGTTCTCTCATAAGAGAGCCTGAGGGTCAGGAAAAGGAAATCAAACATCTAGTTCTAATCTACATTTTTCTATACTAGATGCAGGCGAGAAACCTTGTATTGTCTGTGAATAGAGGAAAGCAGCAAATTATATCAGAGTAGCTAATGCCACCATCAGTTCAGGTTAGGCCCATCTCGTATTAAACCTATTATCTTTTTTTAAAAATTGATTTACAATGTTGTGTTAGGAAACCTATTTTCAAATGTCTTAACAGTGCGGCCTGTTCTACCATGATAGTTCTGCGACCTCTTCTGGCACTTACATAATATAACATACTTGGGACCTCCCTGGCAGTCCAGTGGTTAAGACTCCGTGCTTCCAATGCAGGGGGCGTGGGTTCGATCCCTGTTTGGGGAACTAAGATCCCACATGCTTCGTGGCACAGCCAAAAAAACAAACAAACAAAACCATAATGTAACCACACTTCTGGAAATGAATGTGCTGGTAACATTTATTTACATTATGTTCTCTCATCTCAATCACATTTAAGTCCTGGAAATCTGTATTTGTATACAGAATCCAATACATTCCTGGGAGAATTTTTTTTTAACAAAAACAAAACAAGATACAATTAATGTGATCATTGGGTAGCTTAATGAACATCTTGCTTTTGGGGGGTCTCATCTGGGATTTCAGAGTGAACTGTATCCAGAGGCTGCCAGTGGCAATTCATGAGAGAGTCATAGAGTTCTTCACTTTCCACCATAAATTCTTTGTTTAACTCCTCAATATTCAAATGAAGATTTGGATCTGAAGAAGCCAATAACATATGAAAAAAAAAATACAGTTTTACAGAACACATATTAGAAATGGCTTAAAATTAGAGCTTTTAAAAAAAACATTAGGGCCTCCCTGGTGGCGCAAGTGGTTGAGAGTCCGCCTGCCGATGCAGGGGATACGGGTTCGTGCCCCGGTCTGGGAGGATCCCATATGCCGCGGAGCGGCTGGGCCCGTGAGCCATGGCCGCTGAGCCTGCGCGTCCGGAGCCTGCGCGTCCGGAGCCTGTGCTCCGCAACGGGGGAGGCCACAGCAGTGAGAGGCCCGCATACCGCAAAAAAAAAAAAAAAAAAAAAAAAACATTAGCAGGAAATATTGCAGACATTTAATGTTAAATTTTTTAATTGTGTGTTTACTTTCAATAAGACTTAAAAATAGAAATTGAAGCTAAAAAAGTAGTGCTACCAGACTCAATGAACGTCTAGATGGTGGAAAAGATGGAGAAAATGGGTGGAATTGAGAGATAACGCCCGTGGAGATGAATGGACAGGACTTGGAAATGCATTAAACTTGGAGCAGGAGAGAAAGGAAGGGTCGAGGATGAGTCTTGAGTTTCTATCATGAGGACTTGGGCAGATACAATGCCAAAGAGTGAACCAGAACTAAATCCCTACGACAGGGCTTTAAAAAATAAGCATGCTGCTTTATCTGTTTAGTTAACAGATTGATATAAGTGAATACATTGTTTATAGCAATTAATTCAGAAACAGAGGGAGACCTACACTGGAATTCTCCAGTAGGATCTCTCTGTTTCTAGCCAGTTGAGTGAATGAGGAACCTGGAAAAGGGGTTAGTTTTGTTTTCAACGAGGGCAACAGAAGTTTTCTGTTACCTTCTAGTGAATCTTCATCTTGGTTTTCAGCCAGAGCTGTGGTTTCCTACAATGAAAATCAGTATTATTTTAAGAAAAAGCTAATTTTACTTAAAGGGTTACTCATTCTCTTGGAAGAATTTAGCTCTCAAAAATAATATACACTAAACTCCCTTTTGATCAACTTTACTTTGAATTTTGATTAAAAGAACCTTTAGGGCTTCCCTGGTGGCGCAGTGGTTTGGAGTCCGCCTGCCGATGCAGGGGACACGGGTTCGTGCCCCGGTCCGGGAAGATCCCACATGCCGCGGAGCGGCTGGGCCTGTGAGCCATGGCCGCTGAGCCTGCGCGTCCGGAGCCTGTGCTCCGCAACAGGAGAGGCTACAACAGGGAGAGGCTACAACAGTGAGAGGCCCGCGTACCGAAAAAAAAAAAAAAAAAAAAAGAACCTTTAAATGATATAAGTGCAATGGGTGAACCGCGTCCATAGAAGAAAAGTCACAAAGGAGGAGCGTCAGACAAAGGCGTCTGGCTTCTCTGAAGGGAACTAACTGGCATCCTGGGGCCCCTGGGCGAGGAACCAGACAGCAGGGACCCTGGCATCAGACTCCACAGGTACTGTAATAGGTACCCAGCTCTCCACCTGGAGCTCTGCGCTTCCTTCCAGGTGACAATCTGCAAAGTCTCCATGAGTACATACCCCTCGTGGCCTTCTAACCATACCCCTCCCACCCCACGTCTCAGCTAAGGACCAGGACGGTAGATGCTTAAGGAAGTGCAGAGGCTACAGAAAAGCAAACCGATCAATTATCCTCTTACTTAAGGAAAGAAGTAAATTCCAGAAGCACTCCCAAAATAAATCTTGGTTAGTTACTCCAGACTCTGTGGGCTCTCCTGGGGCAATGCAAGTTTTTACAACTCCTCTCTGCAGGCACCGGCTGGGAACCTGCCTTTGTCAAGGACATACAGCTGATTCCTGTATGTCCTGTATGTCCTTAATTTCTGAAGTTGATAATATACTCAAACCTATACTTCTCTATTTGAAGATACAAAGTTAACCACAGGAAGTCAGACCATCTCCCAAAAGAGCACAAAAAAGAGAGAAGTGAAAGAAGAAAAATATGATAAAACCTCAGGTGGATGTTCCCTGGTGGTCTAGTGGCGAGGACTTGGCACTTTCACTGCCGAGGGCCTGGGTTCAATCCTTGGTCTGGGAACTAAGATCCTGCAAGCACTGAGGCACAGCCAGAAAACCCCAAAAAACAGGCTTGAAAAATTGGAAATGAAAGTCTTGGCAAAAAAATACCAAGCAAATGCACGTTTTAAAAACTGAAGGCTTAGGTGTTAAAGCCAAGGCTATCACACAAAGTGTTACTGTGCACACAAATTGGGGGAAAAAAATTGTAACACTTTGACTGCAAAGTGCTAATTTCCCTATTATGTAAATACCTCACACAGTCAAGAAAAGGGGGGGGACACAAGGCAAAAGGAAAAAGGTAGACAAAGGACATCAATGAAATCACAGAGCACAGATACCAATAAACATTTGAAAGTTATTTGCCCTCAATGAAAGACAAATGCCTTCCTCACCTGTCAGACTGGCTAATCACACACAGAAAATCATGGAGAAGCAAGCCATACCATCAATGGAAAGTGTTAGCTCAGGCAGGCTTTTTGGAGAGAAGCTTTTGCTGTTTAAGATTTTAAATGTCATATCCTTTAATCGAGGACTTCCCCTTCTAGAATTTTTCCCTTAGCCAAAAAACACTCAAATTCTTGAAAAGAGGTAAAAGGAAGTTTGTTAAAGCACCAAAAACATTTAAAATGTCAGTCGATAAGTGATGAGCTAAAATCACAGCACATCCAAATCCTATTTTAAAGAAATAGGACTTTTAAAGAAAGCTCTCCTGGTAAAACATAACAGCAGCAAGGAATAAACTAGTAAACCTATCCGACACGGTCCATTCTAGCCAAGGCACCCCGAACTCCCCAAACAGAAATTAAGCCCATTCACAGTGATTTAGTGAGAGTAGAAGGGAAAATCTAGAGGCCATAGATCCACTTGAACAATGCTTTCTTCTAAGTGGGGACGGAACGGGGAAGAGAGTGCGGTGGTGGAGGCTTTCTCTTACTCCAATACCTCTTTTAAAGAAATATGTTACTTTAGTCATCCAAAAATTAAAATGTGTTAATGTTTGCTGCTACAGCAAAAAAAAAAAAGTACCTCTTGTCCAATTTTAAGTGTTTACGGGTAAAATCTATTGAATGATGCTAAGCTACAATTTAGTAGCAAGAATTCCCGCACAGACTTCACCAACCTATTATTTTTGGAAAACAGTGAGGACTGAAATTGTTTGCAAGTCAAAATGTCTCAGGTCATCAGCTTTTACTTTCTGGTACTAAATTAGGGAGCAGAAGCCAGGGCTGTGGGAATTTGAATGAGAGGATCTGGAAGCGTGAGGAAAGGAAAAAGATGTTTCCATACGGGGCACCCCAACCACCCAGTATTAATGCCAGGGAGAGATACCTTGGGTGTAAGCGAAGTTTCAACTGGGTATCCGGAGGTCTCACACACAGAATAAAGGTTGGGTCCATTTCCACCCGTTCCATAGCCACAGCTGTAGCCAGAAGGAGGATAACAGCTGTGCTGTTGCTCGTACCAGTTGCCAAAGGGGTAACCCTGGCAGGAATGGAAGTCTGGCTTCACTCTAAGAGCAGAAGGGAAAGGACAGGAATGACATCACCAATCAAGGCAGAATCACTCAAAACCCAGGACTCCCTCTACTTTCCCAGACGTTACAAGTAAGGATGATTTCCGCTTTCACTGTTTTAAGCACACCTATTTTCAAAGCAACAGTTTGTAAACTGCCAAATCGTATAAGAAACAGAACACGACCGGTCTTCCTGTTCGTTCAGAGTAGGAAAAATCAGCTCACCTTTGCCAGTACCAGTAATAATTATTTTGTTGCGCTATGCCGAAACCTGCAAAACTCTCTTGTTCAGCCATTTATCCAGACACTTGATAAAACGATCGGAAACCCACACTTTTGACTCCTGCATCAAAAACTCCAGGCAGCTCCTGGTCTAAACCCGCTCAGCCCCACAAATAACTCTCACAGCTGCCTCTGGGATAGGAATTGCCTGCAGTATCCATTTCGGCCAGGTACTTAATTCCTTGACTTTCATGTGGGTTAAGGAGTGGGTGGGGCTGGGAAGGAGTGTATTGGGGTCACCTGGGGGAACTCCTGCAAACTTCCGCGGGCTTTGAGCTGCCTGCCCGCTCCCGCAACTGTCAGGTCCGGGAAAGCCAGCCAGAAGGGGGAGGCTCGGGAGGAGGGACCAGAGAGGGAGCGTGAGTTGGGCAACTGTGAAGCGCGCAGAAGCCTCCACACTACCCCCTACAATAATATGTAAGGGAGTCACTTTTTTTTTTTTTTTTTTTTGCGGTACGCGGGCCTCTCTCTGTTGTGGCCTCTCCTGCTGCGGAGCACAGGCTCCGGACGCACAGGCCCAGCGGCCACGGCCCACGGGCCCAGCCGCTCCGCGGCACGCGGGACCCTCCCGGACCGGGGCACGAACCCGTGTCCCCTGTATCGGCAGGCGGACCCCCAACCACTGCGCCACCAGGGAAGCCCAGGGAGTCACTTTTAATCACTAAAGCCTTAAGACAAAGACTACAATTTGATGCTTCCCTCCTCAGTTCCATATCTGCAAAGAATAACTATCAGAACCAGCATCTAGTGGACCTTTTTTTTATTTTGACTGCGCCCTGCGGGCATGTGGGATCTTAGTTCCTCCACCAGGAATTGAACCCATGCCCCCTGCACTGGAAGCATGGAGTCTTAACCGCTGGACCTCCAGGGAAGTCCCTGGACTTTTTTTTTTAAACATCCTCTACAGGTTGAAATCTTTACCCCAACCAGCTGGTAGGAAGAAGCGGTGTATATCACACATCACACACACACACCCCTACCTTAATGCAAGTGCAGGAAAAAATTTTAAAGAAATATTTCTGTGATTCTGTGTGTTTTTTTGTTTTGTTTTGTTTTGTTTTAAAACATGACAAAACAGTGCTTCCTAAACTTTAGTGCGGGTTCAAATTACCTGAGCGTGTTTAAAATGTGGGTTCGGAGTCCATAGATTTGGAGTGGAGCCTCAGAGTCTGCCTTTCCAGCCAGCTCCCAGGCACTTTAAGTAGCAAGGCTACACAAAATGTCAACATGTAAGAAGATAACTTTTGAGACTAAACAAGGACACTTAGGGTCTGGCCATTTCCTTGTAGCTTGTTGATAACTATTCCACTATTCAAATGCTTAACGTAGTCTATATTTACCTGTAATGTGAAAAATAATCATCATGTTGAATTCAAATCATTCAATCATTCACCCATCATTTACTGAGCTCCTCCTATATACAAGGTGGGTGCCTGGCATTAGTGATACAGTGGAGCTTATACTCTCGTGAATTTCCCCGTGTTCAAGGGAGATGTTATTGATTAGCAGCTGTGCACACATCGCTAGGGGCCACCCAATATCTGGTTTCCTTTTCTTCCTTAATAACAGAACCCTGGGACTTCCCTGGTGGCACAGTGGTTAAGAACCCACCTGCCAGTGCAGGGGACATGAGTTCGAGCCCTGGTCTGGGAAGATCCCACATGCCACGGAGCAACTAAGGCCGTGCGCCACAACTACTGAGCCTGCGCTCTAGAGCCCGCGAGCCGCAACTACTGAAGCCCACGTGCTGAGAGCCCATGCTCCGCAACAAGAGAAGCCACCGCAATGAGAAGCCCACGCACTGCAATGAACAGTAGCCCCCGCTCACCGCAACTAGAGAAAGCCCATGCACAGCAACGAAGACCCAATGCGGCCAAAAATAAATAAATTAATTAATTAAAAAAAAATAACAGAACCCTGATTTTATTTGGAGGTATCAACAGGCCTCGTGTCCAGGTAGCCAAAGTCTGGCTAATAAATGTAAGTCGAACTATTACAAGGGGATTGAGGACAGCTTAGGCAGAGGGAGTTTGCTTAGCTGGAAGGAGGCCTTTCGGTCCTCCACCCTTCCCCCAGGCCTAGTGTTGAGATTACGGATGTGATGGCTGAAGACAAAATAACTGCACCTCTCTTGGCCTATGAGGTGTTATGAAGGAAGAAGTCACACAACCAAACACAGGATCTTTTTTTTTTTTTTTCAATTGGCTGCATGGCTTTCAGTATCTTAGTTCCCCAGCCAAGGATTGAAACAGGGTGCTTGGCAGTGAAAGCGCTGAGTCCTAACAAGTGGACCGCAGGAAATTCCCCAAACACAGGATCTTAAAGAGAGAACAGATCCACGTCCCTGATGACTGGGGTCCCTGTACCAGCACTAGACCATCCTACCTCCAGATGCCTTTCACTTAAGAAACAAGTATCTTGGGACTTCCTTGGTGGCCCAGTGGTTAAGACTCTGCACTCCCAATGCAGGGGGCGCAGGTTCCATCCCTGGTTACAGGACCTAAGGTCTTGCATGCCGCACAGCGTGGCCAAAAAATAAATAAATAAATAAATGTCTTGTTTAAGCCACTATTATTGTTAAGTTATATAAGATTAAAAACAATTCCTTTTGTTTAAAAAATATTTTGTTTCTGTTTTCTTTAAAAAATTTTTATACAACTTTTAAAGGTTATTTTCCATTTACAGTTATTACAAAATATTGGCTATATTCCCTGTGTTGTACAATACATTCTTGAGCCTGTCTTACACCCAATAGTTTGTACCCTCCCCCCCCCCCAACTAGTAACCACTGGTTTGTTCTCTGTTTCTGCTTCTTTTTTTGGTTATATTCATCAGTTTGTTGTATTTTTTAGAAAAAGACAAATTCTTAAATAGTGGAGCAGCTTAGAAATCAAATTCAACATATCACTTAAGATTCTTTCATAAAAACATTAATATCTTTTTTTGGTCCTCTTATTTTAGGACTGACTTTATTTTTTTTGGAAAGAAAATCGGAATTTGGGCTATGAATGAGTGAGAGGGGTGGGGCTGTAGTTGGAAAGGAATGTGGGAGTTGAACCTTCAGACAAGGTGGTAAGGAGGCTGGGGTCGTAGGGGAGGCCAATAGGGCATGTTGAACCCACCCAGGAAGGTGGCAGGAGCCGGAGCACCGAAGGCCATGAGCAAGGCTCCTGAGATGAAGATGGACATTCAGGCGATTTTTAGATGATGGTGACAAGGAAGAGTTCACAAATCTTTCCTTGATCTCAGCCACAAGTGCAAACCTCTCACAGCTCACCGGGATTATTCCCATGAAGCAGGTGAAGCAAATTTCTATCAGGCTGGTGTCCAGGGGAAGCAGCCCTCTCTGCTCCACGTGCAGAGGAGACCAAAGTCCTCTGAGAATACAAGCACATGCAAGCTCGGTAGAGTCCCCAAATTTAACAGACTTGCTACCTGTCACACTGTGAAGAGAAGGTAACTAAGAGGGAATGTTAGACGCACATGATATTTCTAACAGGGACGATTTCTCTCCACTGTATCTTGCTTTTAGCTCAGTATATCCACCTTATCACCACCCTCACCACCGCCCCCCAAAAGGAAAACTGGCTCTTTTTTCTTCAGCGAACCAAAGGCAGGTACTCAATAAATATTTCTTGAGTGAATGAATAAATCAATGCATGGCTCAAGTGTAAGAAGCTTTTCTATCAATAATTTAAATGCAAAACTAGAAATCCTGTTGCGCTTTAGAGTTAATGATCCCTGGAGTGTTCGTTGTTTCTTGGCAACTGCTGTTTTCACAAGAATGAGATTGAATGGCTTTTTACATCCTGAGTTTGGAAAGAGAACAGGAGGTTTGGCAGGAAGTATGCTCAGTTTGAATCCAGTTGAGCAGATACATGATATTGTATTGTGTGTTTTTCTTTAGACAATGCAAAACCACTTTTCTTCTCCGTTAAAGAGAACGTTCGAGCCCAAGGAAACGTAAAAGGCAGCAGCAACACCAGGGTCTACTGTTACTTAGGTGTGTGGAAAGAGTTCTGGACCTACTTCAGCATTTATAACCTCAGATTGGATTAGAGTATTTTAGCTTTAGAGGCACTCATCTTTTTGAAAATGTAATAAAATTTTTATCAATGCTCTCCTCCATAAATGTACATACATAATTTTGCATATAATTTCAGGGCATTCAGAGGCCCAAAAACTTATCCATGAATTCCCCCAGATTAGGAACCCCTTGACTAGATGCTCTAAGGTCTTCTAAGCTCTATGATTGGTTTCACTAATTTTTAACAGCAAAGAAAGAAAAGGAGTAAACCATTTTGAGTTATGTTTATGTCGCTTGCATTATGGTTTTCATTCTGGAACCAACTAGATTCTAAAAGAATCCTGGTTGGAGCAAAACCCACAAGGTTCTTCTCTAAAATGTGACAGATACTCAACTATACTCCAATAAAAATTAATTAAAAAAATAAAATGTGACAATCTGGCAAAAGATGCTGACCGTAGTAATTATCCTGTTATCATGATACATTAAAATTAATTTCAAATGAGAACTAATTCTTCTCAAACAGCAGTTGAGACTTTGCTGGGGTAATGAGGCAGGGCACCAGGGGGATTTCAGAAGCAACAAAATACATAAAGCACATGATTTTGAAACAGTTTTAGAAAAAAAGTGTTTTTTTTTCCTTTTTTGGATGAGAGACTATAACTTCCCATTAAAATACAGATATGTAAAAAGTCATACATTTAAAGACAAAATACGAGACTTCAAGAAATGTCCTGCTTAGTCATTCTTTTTTTTTTTTTTAATTTTTATTTATTTATTTATTTTTTGGCTGTGTTGGGTCTTCATTGCTGCGTGCGGGCTTTCTCTAGTTGCGGCGAGCAGGGGCTACTCTTAATTGAGGTGCAAGGGCTTCTCATTGCGGTGGCTTCTCTTCTTGTGGAGCACGGGCTCTAGGTGCACGGGCTTCAGTAGTTGTGGCTCACGGGCTCTAGAGAGCAGGCTCAGTAGTTGTGACTCTCAGGCTCTAGAGCACTAGCTCAGTAGTTGTGGTGCATGGGCTTAGTTGCTCTGCAGCACGTGGGATCTTCCCGGACCATGGCTCAAACCCGTCGCCGGCATTGGCAGGCGGATTCTTAACCACTGCGCCACCAGGGAAGCCCCTGCTTACTCATTCTTTGTCCCATGCCCAGGGGACAACCACTCCAGCAATTCACATTCCTCTGACTTTAGTGGTTCTCTGGTGGAAGAACCACCAGAACTAACAAGCAGTAAATAGGAAAATAACTTAAATAGTAAAACAACTTGTGCCTTTTGGTAATGTAATGAGATAACTGGCCCAAAGGGAAGGAATTACAGGCATACTTCGTTTTTTGCACTTTGCTTTATTGTTCTTTACAGATAATTGCTTTTTTTCTTTTTTTTTTAAAACAAATCGAGGTTTGTGGCAAGCCTGCATGGAGCAAGTCTATCAGCACCATTTTTCCAACAGCGTTTGATTCCTTCGTCTCTCTGTGTCACATTTTGGTAATTCTCGCAATATTTCAAACTTGTTCATTATTATTCTATTTTGTGCGGTAATGAGTGATCTTTGCTATTACTACTAGGACTTGCCGAAGCCTCAAATGATGGTTGGCACTTTTCAGCAATAGTGTTTTTAAATTAAGGAATGTGCATTTTTTTAGACATAATGGTATTGCACACTTAACAGACTCCAGTATAATACAAACTTAAGTCTTATATACACTGGGAAAACAAAGAACTCGTGTGACATGTCATTGCGGTGGTCTGGGACCCAGCCCGCACTCTCTCTCATGGGTGCCTCTATTGTCAAACAGTGAAACTGGTTTTCAAGAGGCTGAGAATGAGCTGGACTTCAGCATTTCAGTGCCTGAGGAGTCCTTACACATGGAGCCGCCAAAGCACACAGAAGACAAGGCTTCCCTTGTGCTGCAGTGACAACCAAAGCAACCAAAATGAAATCATTTCTACGGTATCCAAACCAGCATCAATTAAAACTAAACCTGAGTAAAACACGGACTGACGATTCAGAACACCGGTAAACAAATGTCCTCAGAGACAAGAGGGTCTAAGAGCTATAGGATGTGTTACAATCCATATGGGGGTTGAAAGGTCGACACCAACCTGTGTGTCAACCTCCTATCCGTCATATCCACCCGCTAGGGCGTTCACGAGACTATTTTTACGCTCCAAGATTTACTCTATTGTTAAGTCTGTGCGAAGCTGTCCTAACACATCTCTGAATCTCCGTATCTCGTGAAAATCTCAAACCCAATTAGGGCTTTGCTTTTATTCACGTTTGACTCTGCACCTTACCTGGGGGAGGTGGTGAAACAGAAATAAATGAGATTTCTTTCTGGAACCTGACCAAGGATGACTATATACCGTTCGTCCTCAAGTAATGTCTTTACTCCCCTCGAGTAAAGGGTCCTCCTCCCTCCCCAGGATGTGCCACAACGTTGGCCAATTTGCCCCCAGAGTTCAACAAGCCATAACCGAGCTGCAAGGAAAGGTGTGCAGGACGAGATAATCGGGCCCGCGCGGGAACGAGGGAATCGGGACTCCTCTGATAACGGCGAACCCTAAATGCCACCCCTCCTTGCCCAGTTACAGAGAATGTGAGCGAGAAAAGTTCATTCCTCGGCTTCCTGCACAACAAGGAGACCTAACTCCTGTCCCGCTATCACAGCCCGCTACAGACAGGGGTCCACATTGACCAACTGCGCCGCAACACCGAGCCTCCTCTACGCCTTCCGCCCAGGCCGGAGGCTGCCCCGCCCCTTCCGTAGACGTCCCGGAAACGAGGGGCTTCCGCAGAGGATGTCCCGCCCACTCGCCTCAGAAGCGCCTAGCTCAAGGCTCCCTAGAATATGCCTGCTAGTCCCCAGGTTTTTTTTTTCCTCCTTGAAATGAGAATCTCGTCATGGGGCGTCCTTCTTTATTCCCTTCTTGGAAATTCCGCGTGATCTTCTAGCCCTGAAATCCCTCCCACGGATGCAGGCGCCTAAAAGGCAGCCCCGCGGTCTTGACGTAAACGAACGCCGACGCAGGAAGGACCCCTTCCTCTCCCTTGCATCCGCTTTCGTCACTACCGGTCTGCGCTGAGGCTGCTTCAGGGAGGAGGCGCGTTCGCTGCTGCATGGAGCTGGTAGCTGGATGCTACGAGCAGGTCCTTTTTGGGTTCGCTGTACACTTGGAGCCCAAGGCGAGCGGCGACCAGAAGGTGAGAGCCCGCGCGGGGAGGGGCCGTCGCGTGTGGGGCGGGCGCCGTCGGGTCTGGTTCCCACACGGCCGAGGTGAACAGTGCAGCAAGGGAGCGTACCGTCTGATTTCTTAGGGATTCGGTGACGAAGCTCAGGAGACTTAAAATACACGTTAGCCTTTTAAAACACGGAGAAGGCATTTCATACTACGAGACGATGTCTGTCTTTCGTAGTAAACAGTCCGAAGGAAGTTTACTTCGAAGGAAGCTGGCATTTCTGCAAACGGGCCAGTGGGCCGTAGATTATGAATCCAAGTTGACAGCCCGTGAGGTGTTCAGGATTTAATGAAAGAACAGTTCGCTCTTTCACTGAATTTATGTTCCGGTATTTTACAAAATATTTGAGGTAAATCCGGAAAAAAACCTCACAGATAAAGTGACGCCAGTTCATTATTGGGCCCTTATGGTGAGGCCAGTACTTGCAGTGAAGGTGCAAAGAAGCCAAAGGCATGGATCCTGCACTGGAGATCTTCCCGACATAAGGAGGGAGAGGATGAGGGAGGCAAACACGTGCAGAAAAATTACAACAAAATGTACGAATTTTACTGGGTGTGTGCGTTAAAAGGTTAAGAAAATTAGCAGTATTCAAGCAAATAGGACATACCCAGGACTAGAAGCAAGATCCCTTAACTTTTAGTCCTGTGCTGTTTTTTTCCCCTAAGCAGTCCTAGGTATTTCCCAGAAATCTATTTCATTGAGTACTTGTTTATGAAGAAGTCAAAGTGTCAGTCTTGAATTAACTAGAAAATTGGAAGTATATGACTTGACTGATTGTTTTTGTTTATCTTGTTTTCTACTCTGGTGGCTAATCTGCCTTTGGCTGAAAGGTACGTGTTTTGAATACTCAAAGATGATGCTACTGATGGTGTTCTTTCTGTAATTACGTTGCGTTCCATGTTCCAGACACAGAGTAGTCCTCACAGCACCCCTCTGAGGCAGATACAGTTATTCCCATTTTACAGATGAGGAACCAGAAGTTGAGATAGGTTAAGCGACTTGTTCAAGGCCACAGAGCTAATAAGTGGCAGACCTCGGACTCAAATTCCCAGGTGTCTCTGATGCTTGAAGCGCTTCTAAACCTAGTGAGGCAATATTCCAGATAACCAGCCTTCCTTCTGTAATATGCACAAGCAAAGGTTATTCTTTGATTTATGGCCATAGCAGCTCTTCAGGAATGTTGTACCTTTACTCAGAAGAGGCCCCCTGGGTCCCGATTGACGGAAGGACTATCCTGTTGTCGTTTTTAGGAATTAATTTGCAGTAACACATCTTAAGTGTGTTCAAACAAGTCTGGTGATTTTTTTTTCTTTGTTGGTTTATTTGTTTTGCTAGTACCTCTTGATGCATCTCCCTTAATTTGTGGGGTATGTGTGTGTGTATTCAGCCGTCCTCCTTCGCACTCAACCAGTCACACTTACCCAATCCAGAAGTTTCATGGCAGCAAGCATAGAGTTCTCAAGACCTCATCATTGGTCATTCTCTAGGGCTTATGTTGGTATTAATGCAAATCCTGTTCGTTTTTCTTTATAGGCGTTGTTATATTGATACTTACCTCTGTGACATCATATTGTGTCTTGTCTGTCCTTCCCACAGGAATGGCGACTCCCTTAGGATAAGAACTTTTGTTTCTTTTGTTCACTGCTCTGTATCACCTGCCTAAAATGGTGCCAGGCACATAGTAGTCATTCAGTATTGGAGTGAATAAATTCAAATCAAGATTTGGACATTTGAGTGAATGAATGGTATGGAAGTGTCACATCTAAGTAAACATATTAAGGAGTTAAGGATTGGGATGGGACCTTAAAGTCCCTGTAGCCCAGTCTTCATAATGGTTTTGATACTCAGCGATGCCTTCCCATCTCCTGCTTTACCTTCCTTATTCAATTCTCAGATTGTTTGTGTGAATCTACCTTTCATTGCGTAGTCTTTTCTCCATTTGTAGGATCCGTTGAGAGTTTTCATAGATCGTGAAACCACTTATCTCTTTGTAGAGAACTACGATACGACCGTGGCATGGCACTGACTGTACGTATCACTCTTTAGCAGAAATGGACTCCCGTGGCCGACTTCACTCACCATGCCCACACTGCCTCCTTGTCAGCAGTGGCTGTCAGTGGCCGTTTTGTAGTCACTGGGAGCAAAGATGAAACCATTCACATTTATGACATGAAAAAGAAGATAGATCACGGGGCTCTAGTGCATCACAATGGTAAGAACACTGTATTCTTCAAGACAATAATGTTGAGGTATTATTACTTTACCGTTTGACTTCAGATGAACGATTCATTAAGTGTCTGATACGTAGCAGATTCTGTGCTAGGAAATATAGAAATGGAAAAAAATGTGGTTCTTTGTCGTTAAGTTATTCACAGTCTGTACTGGGACAGAAGGGAGGCGCTTAACCCAGTCTAGAGGGCAAGGAGGAGGAAGCGAGCTTTCATTGAAAACTTCCTGAAAATGACACCTGCATGATTTTATACGAAAAGTATCAGTTGTTGGCTAGGTGAGACTTGCAACGTGGAGAAAAGGACATTCCAGGCAGAGCAGGCAGTGGGACGAGCACAAGCGATAGCATCACGTGAAGAGCCGACGTTATTGAGGGCCATCGGGTACCAGTGGTATGCCGGGAAGGTATAGTTGTATCGTCAGTTCGCAGAAGAGAAAGCCTAGATGTAACATCAGAGATGTTACATGACTCGCCCAGAGTCACAGAACACTGGAACTGGAACTTGACCCTAGGTCTAGAGCCCGTTTTTTTTGTTTTTTTTTAAAAAAATATTTGTTTATTTATTTATTTTATGTTTTGGCTGCATCAGGTCTTAGTTGCAGCACACGGGATCTTTGTTGCGGCATGTGGGACCTTTCATTGTGGTGCGTGGGCTTCTGTCTAGTTGTTGTGCACAGGCACCAGGGTGCGTGGGCTCTGTAATTGCGGCCCACGGGCTCTCTAGTTGTGGCTTGCCTGCTCAGTAGTTGCAGCGTGTGACCTTAGTTGCCCTGTGGCACGTGGGATCTTAGTTCCCCGACCAGGGATCAAACTTGCGTCCCCTGCACTGGAAGGTGGATTCTTAACCACGGGACCACCAGGGAAGTCCGTAGAGCCTGTATTTTTAACCACTGCTGTGTCTGGGGAGCTGTAAGGAGCTCGCTCTTATGAGAGGATTGGAATGGAGGTGGGAGTGGCTGGAGAAGTAGTTGGGGCCAGATCTCGGGGGCCCTTGCGTGGAGGAGGTTGGGGGTTGCATGAGAAGAAGGCAGCAGCGCTGAGGAAGGTGCTCGTGGTTTGGACGCCGCTCCTGGGGAGGTGCCGGGAACGAGTAAAGGACTGTCGAGGGTCTGCCTGACTGAGGTGGGAGGCTGTGCATGGACTAGCAGCTGCTTGCAGTAAGCTACAGACATTTCTGGAGAGAGAGGAAGGTTACTTGATGTGTGCAAGAGAGGGATCGATTTACGAGGGAATTGAGGGTTTCGGAGAAAGAATAGGTTGTCAGCCTAGAGAAGATAGGGTGTCAAGGGTCTGCAGATCTCTCCAGAGTGAAAAAAAAGCAGGTGGATTGTGCGTGGAAGAAGGGCTGGGACGATGTGAGGCTGTGGTCAGAGGGTAGAGTTAATGTGGAGAAGCTCTCGGTGGTGACAGTGTCCGGGCCGTAGGGCTGAGGGACGAAGTACAGAGGAGGCGAAGGTCACTGGCGTCGAGGACGGCAGGGGGCTGATCCGCAAGCCGCGGCTGTGTTTTCCACGCCAGTGGTGCAGTTGACCGGGCTAATGGGAGGACCAAGGGACAGAAAGACTGAACAGGTAATTTTTTTCCCCAGTATTGAACATCATGTGCTGTTTTCATTGCATTTTCCTAGGGGACAGCGAAGGGGGGGTTTCACATGTGTTCCAGAAGGAAAAGGGAAAGGAAGAAAGAACTTAAGGTAGTAGAATCACTTAAATACATACTTAGTTTGAGGAAACTCAGCCAGGCAAGTTAGTTTCCTGCGATGAAAGGCAGATAAAGACAGGTACCCTTTTTCTTACACTATCTTTCACATATTTCAGAAGTTCCACACCAAGCATTGGTTTCTAGCAGTCAATTTAGAGTGATCAGAGTCTTTCTTATATTAGATGGTCCTTAGCTACTTTGACAGGTGTCTCGCTTTTCAGCAGAAGCTCGGCTCTGAGTGATTTCAACGTGCGTTCCTTTTCCTCTCTGTCTCCTAATCCCAGTTCATACAAGGAAGCCTCCTCTCTCCCTTAGGCTTGGAGGAAATAAGTTAAACAAGTCTGCTGTGTCCAAACCCATTGGTACAGGTGTTCAACAAGAAGGGACTTAGAAAGAGTTAGGATAGGGGATGAATGAAATAGGGCTCCTGATTTCCTTCATTCCTGGTACAAATCCTGTTTTTCTAACAGTTGGTAATAGATAAGCTCTTTTCCAGGGAACAAATGGAGCCATGGAAAGAAGGAGTAGGAGATGTGGGAAAGCAAAATTCCCAAAATGAGAAGGAGGAGGGAAGGAGGACAACATGGGCAAGGTGGCTGCAGTCTCCCACTGTGAGGGGAAGGGAGTCCGTAAGCCCACATATTATTAGTGCTTTTGGGGGTGCAGAATTATTCCTCACAGATCTTTGGCTCTTTCAATATAAAGGGCAGTGTAAAGGATTGACCAGGAGGTGTGCAGATGGACAATAATGACCCAGGGGTTCACACTCTTATTCTGAGAAGGACAAAGTAGTAAATATTTAGGCCTTGCGGCTGTACAGTCTCTGTTATGACTACTCACTTTGGCCGTGCCAAAGCATCCGTAGACATTTTGTAACTGAGTGAGCATGGCTGTATTCCGGTAAAACTGCATTTACAAAACCAGGCCACCAGCCAGATCTGGCCGGCAGGCGGTGGTTTGCTGACTCCTCAACTCTAGGGCAGTTAAGCTGGGTGACACAGACTTCAAAGGATAAGGAATCTTACTTGAGGACTGATTTGGGAGATAGAGTACTGGGTTCTTCCATCGCCTCACCTAACTCCAGCCTTTTGATATCTGAGGAGCACTGTAGGGGAAATTCGTGGGCGATCCAGGCTTCAGTTTGAGTGGAAGGGAGTGCAGTGTTTTGTAAAGAAGTTGAAAAGATGTAGGAAGATTTGTTAACCATGGAAGGAGAATACAGAAGTCATAATTAGAGAGTATAATGTTTTATGAAATTGTAATAAATTCTTATGACAGTGAATAAGAACTGTGTAGAAGTCAAATCAGAAATAGCTCTGGGGGGCTTCCCTGGTGGCGCAGTGGTTGAGAGTCCACCTGCAGATGCAGGGGACACGGGTTCGTGCCCCGGTCCGGGAGGATCCCACATGCCGCGGAGCGGCTAGGCCCGTGAGCCATGGCCGCTGAGCCTGTGCGTCCGGAGCCTGCGCTCCGCAAGGGGAGAGGCCACAACAGTGAGAGGCCCGCGTAACGCAAAAAAAAAAAAAAAAAAAAAGAAATAGCTCTGAAGGCATAATAACTGCACTATGGATGGTTGGGTAGCCAATTCACTGTTTGGAAAGTAGAAGTCATATGGCTGTACATCTTGGTTTGTTCCCCAGATTAGCTGGTTAGTTTTGTGGTTTGTTCCCCAGATTAGCTGGTTAGTTTTGTTTGACTTCTGCTCAAACTATCCTAGCCAGCCATCTCCGAAATTTATGATTATGGGAATGTAAAGCAAGAAAGTGAACTGATTAGTTCAAACCTGTATCTACAACTAGAGAAACTTTGCTGAAAATATTTACATAGGCTTGAGGCTGTATGATCTTAGATGACAAACAAATTAATTTCTTCACCCGACATTTTAAGGCATATTTCAGTAATATTAAGATACTGGATGTTTTCTTACTGTAGCATAGCCTTCAAACCAGAAATGGAGTTTGCACTCAAAATGAATGTTAATTCTGCCTGTCTTGGTTTTTCCACAGGCACAATAACTTGCCTGAAATTCCACGGCAACAGGCACTTAATCAGCGGGGCAGAGGACGGCCTCATTTGTGTCTGGGATGCAAAGAAATGGGAGTGCCTGAAGTCGATTAAAGCTCACAAGTGAGTCTAGACTTCCCCATCGGTGGTCTCTAGGTGCCAGTCAAGTTGGGGACTAACTGTCGGTTTCCTTTTAGAGGACATGTGACCTTCCTTTCCATTCACCCGTCTGGCAAGTTGGCCCTGTCTGTGGGTACAGATAAGACATTAAGGTAAGCCATGAAGGCCCAAGAGCACCTTTACTAAGCTGTGGTCTTTGTTCTCCAAGTATAACCAGAACCCACCCCTGGGACATCTTTTACTATAGTAATTAGATTCTGTTTCTGTATTGTCTCACACTGTCAGCCATTTGATGATATTTTGACACAAGGGAGAGGTTGAAAGCTAGTGAACCTTTTCATAATGGAAAAAAAATGACAAGCTCTATATTCAGACATGCAAGTTACATTGCAGTCGTAAGCTGTGAAGTAGAGGGTGATCCTAAAAAGAAGAGTTTTAGGAGGTGAAACCTTTTGAAAATACAGTGGACTCAGCATACATAGGAAAGGGCTGTAAAAACAGAGCGAGTTTTAATCTTGCTTGATGATATTTCACGTGGTGCTGTAAGAAAGAAGGCAGTTCTTCTGAATAGCCAAGTAGTTAGTAAATTTTCATTTGAGTCTTCCTTAAACTTACCTTTATACCTGGTCAGAGTTGGTGATCATGCCGTAAATGAGCTTCCTGTTTTGCAGAACATGGAATCTTGTGGAAGGAAGATCGGCATTCATAAAAAACATAAAACAAAGTGAGTATTTTTGTTTGAAATGTATTTGAAAATTTGATGGGACGTGAATGTATATACACACGCGTTCTTGTGAGCATGTACACATCCATTTATTTTTGTGCATGGTGGTGGTTCCCTCTGAGAGCAAGTGCTTTAGGTTAATCTCTTTTCCCACTTAGATTGGGATCCTTGGCGTGGCTCTGCCACCTTCCAGCTGTATGACCTTAATGAGTCTTTGAACCAGTTCATTGTCTACAAATTAACTCACAGAATACGTGTTATAAGTTTGTTGTGAAGATTGAATGGGATAATGGATGTGAAAATGCAGTGTAAATATTTGCTATTTTTATTATGACCCTGATCAGTTTCTTTTTTTATTCATGAAGTACAACAGCTTTGTGCTTTTAACTTACAGATGCTCACATAGTGGAATGGTCCCCAAGAGGAGAGAAATATGTAGTTGTCATACTGAACAAAATAGATGTCTATCGGCTTGACACTGCATCCGTCAGTGGCACCATCACAAACGAAAAGAGAGTATCTTCTGTTACGTTTCTTTCAGTAAGTGATGGGAAATCAGTGATGGGAGTTTAGTATGTGTGGTGCTGGTTGGAATTGTTGATGACATTCTGGATAGTATTCTGTTTTTCCTCTCCTAGGAATCTGTCCTTGCAGTGGCTGGAGATGAAGAGGTTGTAAGATTTTTTGACTGTGATTCACTAATGTGCCTCTCTGAATTTAAAGCTCATGAAAACAGGTATTTTTTTTCACTAACCTCTGTGTGCATGTACGTGTAGAGTCTCATAAATGCAATAGCTTCATAAAGCAGGGTATATGTTTTTTATGAACGACCGTAGACATAGTCGGACATATCTACATATTTATGATTTCTGGAACCAAAGAGGATAGTGGGAATGTTGTTGTGTTGGCCTGAGTGATACAAAAGTGGTGAAGTTGTCATCAGGACTAGTCATTTGCACAAGATATTTATTTTCCCAATAATTTCACTAGACTTGAGGCCTGAAATCCTCAATCCATACTTGAACAGGGAAAAACAATTAAACAATCTTGAGCTCTGCCCCTGACCACTCTTGTCCTTTTACTTTATTCTCCTTGTCCACTTCTAGCGCCTTTCTACACTATTTGTTTTTCCTGCAGGAGAGATAAATGACATATTGGTGTCTGTCTTGTGCTAGTTTGTTATTTCTTCCTCACTGTATCTCTGGGGGTAAATGTGAGTCTCAGAGTAAACAGTTAAGTAACTGGACCAAGATTACCCCGTTAGGTGTTGGAGCTGGGAGTCAACCCAGTTCTGTCTGACTCTGCTTCTGCTGTTTCCACTGTAATTTTGAAAAAGTCGATTATGGATGGTTATACTTTAATGTGTTTTATTTGCATGTTCTTTTATGTTTCAGACAACTCTTAGTTTTTATTTTCTAAATAATAGTTCAGCTTTAAGAAATCTCTCTTTGTAAATACTCAGAATACTGCAATCATTAGACAGGCCCTAGTTTTCCCCTGTATTGGGAAATGAACATATTCTTCAAGGCCGTATAGCACTTAATGAAATTTGGCCATTCATTCATTTAACAAGTATTCACTGAGCATCCATAATGAAATACTGCAACAAGAGTTTGCACACTCCTGGCTCTTATCTTGTAGTGGGGCAACAGAGAGATGATAAACAAGCAGGTAATTGTAACAGGAAGGAAATGGGTATTATGATTTGGGAATGACACCGGTAACTTATTTAGATAGGCTGATCAGGGAAGGGGGAATGAGACCTTAGGGATAAAGGAGCTATTTCTAAAAAGAGGAGAGAACTGTAGGCACAGTGGCCCTGAGGGAGGAAAGAACTTGGTGTATTTTAGGAACAGCTAAGAAGACCCATGGGACTGGGTCAGAGTGAACCAAATGGTGCATGGCCTTGCAAGTCACGGGAAGGAGTTTGAATTTCATACTAAGTGCCTTTGTAGATACTGGTTCATCTGTGTCCCACCACTTCCTCCCTCTCCCGTGTTATTTTAAAGCAGATCCAAGCTTTGTAGAATTTTAAGACTGGGAGTAACATGGTTTGATTTTTTAAAAAATTGTTAGGGGGCAAAAATGGAAGCAGCGAGGCTGATGAGTTTACTCCGTAGTCCAGAAGGAAAATGATAGTAGCTTAGACTATGGGTGGCGGCACTGCGGACAAGGAAAACGGATGCAGAGGAGGAGGCCTCGGGTCGTCTCTGTTGTCTTTTCTCTCGGTACTGACCTTGTAGTTTCCTGAGGTCAGGGGCTTTAAGTATCTTTATTTCCTTGATGATAATCTGATTATTTATAGTTATCTGTCACCAACTTCTCAACTTTTTCTTAAGGTATCATTGACAGTCAATTTTATCTTGGAATTTAGACCCTGAAAATGACTCACCAACTCATGGGAGCGTGAAGCGTGGTAAATTTTAGGCACTGTTCATTGAGCAGTTTGGAAATACTTGAAGCATTGAAAAGTCAAGAGACTGTGCATAGAAGCTTTCTAGCAGTATCATACTATCTGGAAGAAAGGGTCTTTTATGGTGTTAACTGTTTCTATCCTAGGGTAAAAGACATGTTCAGTTTTGAAACTCCAGAGCATCATATTATTGTTACAGCATCGAGTGATGGTTTCATCAAAATGTGGAAGCTCAAAGAGGACAAGGTCAGTGTCTCAGCACAATGTAAATACACTGAATGCGAGTCTTACTGTCAATAGTATTTTGAGTTAAGTGAGGTGGAATTTCTTTTAAGGGTCATAAGGCATAGATCTTTAAACTTTTAAAATCTCTTCCAGGCATGATTGACATTCATGCTTTTAAAGTTAGGGTTCCGCAGCACTGCCTCAGGAGCTGGTATTGGTGAGTCTGAGCTGGCAGGATTCCAGAACTCCTGCTCTTTAAATCAGAAGCACTACTTTCTTCTCTTTTGTATATTGATGTTCTCTGTAAGATTTTGTTAAATAAAAATAGTGCCATTACTAAGGGAAAAAATGGGGAATTTTTGATCAGATGTAGAACTAACAATAGTTTTGAAACAGATAATTGGAAATTTAAATTCCCTTTGTAGTCTCCCTCTTAACAGATTCTTGGTTTATTATTCTTCATTCTCTTATAAACACATTCTGTGAATGTGGTTTGTTGAGCACCTACTTTGTGCATGGTTCTTTGTTAAACCCAGAAATGACCACGATAAAATGGTTGCTTTCCTTAGTGGAGCACTTCTTAGAAATTGGCACTTGTGAAGGACTTAGTCAAACCAATCATGAATCAAGATAATAAATTTCTTCTAGCCAGTATATCTTATACTCAAAATACAGTGTAAGTTTTAAATTAAGATAACTTGTTTATGAAAAAATGAAAGTAATTATTTAAAATACCTCTATGTTATCACGAATTTCCTTTCCTGTTTTAGGGGGTTTCCCCGTCTTTGCTGTGTGAAGTAAACACTAATGCCAGGCTGACATGTCTTGGAGTGTGGCTGGACAGAGTGACAGACACGAAAGAAAGCCTGCTTCCAGCTGTAGAACCACCTCCTGGTAAATGAAATTGATCGTTTACAGAAACTAAATAATCTGCTCTCTCTTTGAATCTTTAAAGTGGAGGAGATCCAGATGACTTTATTGTCGGCTTGTGTTTATTTCAAAGGGAAAAACAGTCTTTAAATGCACTGTCTCTTGTATTTTAGTAAGTAAACAAGAACAGTCCAAAAGGAATAAAAAGAAATCTGGCTGTGAAGTCCAGGAGGAAGAAAGGCAGCTAAAACCCGACACGAAGAAATGCGGTTTAACTGGTGACAGTAATAAGCCAACAAAAGGAAGCAGCCTGGTGTCAACCAAGAAGAGGAAAACAGTAGAAATGTTAGAAAAAAAGAAGAGCAAAAAGAAGAAAATAGGAATGATGCAGTGAATCCCAGATTTCTCCTAAGAGAAAAACTTTTTCAAATGTACTTTTTTTTTGTTTTTTTTCTGAGTAAAAGCTAGGAATTTCTTTTGAAGAAAATGTACAGCTTAAAAATCACTTTCAGGATTTTGTTTTTTTAAACAGTGGTAAAACTTTTTGATAGGCAATATTTTATTAATTATATATCATGGCAATATATAGTACGTTAATGTGTAATATATAATTTTTACTGTTGTGTAAGGCAAATAAAGATCTTTCTCAAAATATTATAGCTTAAAATAATACAAAATCTTGAACACATTTCTTTACCAGAAGTAGATAAAGGAATTGTTTTTCAGATTTTTCTCCTAAGTGCACGTGAAACTATGCGTTATGGTAGAGTTAAGGGTGTAGGACAGCTTATTTCAAATAATAGCTCAACCAAGGGCTAGGACTATAGGTAACTAATTCTCTGTGGTTCAACTTTTTTAAGTCTAAAAGGCAGGGGGAGGATCATGGTGGGCTTAACTAAGGTTTGAAGCTTGCATCTGCATAGGGAGAAATGAATCCCTAAATCATCCCAGCTGGTTAAGGCAAGTCCTGTCATTTTTTTTAAATGATAAAATTTATTTTTTTATTTAGGCTGCGTTGGATCTTCGTTGCGCGAAGGCTCCCTCTAGTTGCGGCGAGCGGGGGCTAATCTTTGTTGCGGTGCACGGGCCTTTCACTGCGGTGGCCTCCCTTGTTGCTGAGCACGGGCTCTAGGCGCGCGGGCTTCAATAGTTGTGGCACGCAGGCTCAGCAGTTGTGGCTCGCGGGCTCTAGAGCACAGGCTTAGTAGTTGTGGTGCACGGGCCCAGTTGGTCCACGGCATGTGGGATCCTCCCGGACCAGAACTTGAACCCGTGTCCCCTGCACTAGCAGGCGGATTCCCAACCACTGCGCCACCAGGGAAGCCCCTGTCATTGTTTTTTCAGGAGACTCTTCCATTAAGTTGTTGAGCGTCTGGCCTAAGTGGAATTGCTCAGAGTTCTTAGTCATTATCAGCTTCGGCTGGTTAGAATCAGCTGTGGTAAACACTTCACTTTTGATATCTGAAAAGTAGGAGTTGCTGTAAGTGGAAGGTCTTCTTTCAGAGTATGTATGCTGCCAACAAAAAATTGTCACTCACCATCTGCCTCTACAAGGGTTGGGTCCCTAGCCACTGCACTCGCTGACCTTCCACACACCCTGAAAGGAGTTCTGGCTGGAGATCAGCAATGAGGCACCCCGTGCTCTAGGAAAAACTGGCAGAACAGGCCTTCAGAGAGTTAGATATTTTCAGGGGAAGGTTTTATGAGCCCGATTTCTTGCATCTTCTCACATCTAGAAAAGCACTAAAATCATTAACAGAGACACCTGCTCCTTGTGACTAGCACCAACCTTCTGTCAAAATGTGTGCTTGAGGGCACCCAACCCCCTTTACCAAAAGCACATATACTGACTCATCCCCCAGCCACCACCTCTTCGGAGCAGTTCCTCAGAGCTACCTGAGGGGCTGTCTCCGGGGCTACGGTCCTCATTTTGCCCCCAATAAAACTTAGCTCACAACTGTCTCCTTGTGCATTTCTTTTTCAGTTGCCAATGCACTGCAATTTGCTTTTTCACTCAAGATTGTATATATATTATTGATACTTGTAGGGGATGAAAGAGAGAGAGATGCCAAACGTGACACCCACCCACATTTTGTTGTTACAGCAACTGAATGGTGGTGCAGGAAACGCAGGGAAGAGAAGCAGATATGGAGTGGGAGTGGAGATAACGTGTGGCCACGGGGGCATCGCAGAGGTACTTGCAAATGTAACTCACCAACTGTCCCCCCCCTTTTTTTTTTGCGGTATGGGGGCCTCTCACTGTGGTGGCCTCTCCCGTTGCGGAGCACAGGCTCCGGACACGCAGGCTCACGGGCCCAGCCGCTCCGCGGCATGTGGGATCTTCCCGGACGGGGGCACGAACCTGTGTTGCCTGCATTGGTAGGCGGACTCTCAACCACTGCGCCACCAGGGAAGCCCCCCAACTGTCCCGTTTTAAGATGCTTTTCAAGTAGCCTCACTCTCTGAAACAGAGGGAAGTGAGCCACACTGTCTAGCCTGTCTAGTGGCCACCCTATCTTCTGCAGATAGAAAGTAGTCCCTTCCCATGGTGGCAAATAACGTGATCGGGCTAGAGTGACAGCCCTCCCCGATGGCCTGCATCTGGCTGACACCTGGTGATAGGGCCTCTGTTGATGCAGTCCTTCAAAATCCAGCCTCGGATGCCCTTCCCCCTCATCGGTGGCAGCCCCCCCCGCTCACCGCAGACCTGGCCCAGCTCGCAAAGGCCTCTTGCAAAACTAGACTCCAACCCTGGGCTTCCGGCTTTAGGCCAGGCTGGCTTGGATCTGGGACGGGTGCTGGACGGCCGGCACCGCGCCCAGCTCCCCGGATACACGGAGCGCTCGGCGACTCCCTGACCCGGGGACAAAAAGCGCGCGCCGGCCTATCCGGCGCAAGCCCCGCCCCATGTCCCGCCCCCGGGACGCAGGGAGCGCAGCGTCCCCTGTCTCTAGCCCCGCCCCATGCCAAGCCCCGCCCCCTGACGCAGAGAAAGCGCCGCGACCTTTCCGGCAGGACTGCGACTCGCCGCTCGTAGACGTGCGCACCCTCGTCGGCGAGTGCAGACCTTCGGGAAGTAGGTTCGTGTACTTTGGAATTATTACTAGTATTTTACACCTGTTTTGACTTTTAGAAATGAGTTGAGAGGCTTTGCTGCCGCCTGCTCTTCGTCCTCCGGATCCAGGCGGCGGCTTTAGGCTGCGTGGTAGGTGCTTGTGTAGTCCCTCGTTTCCTGCTTTCCTTAAAGTGGGTTGTGAATCCTGCGGAGACCCTGAGCTCCTGAGGCAGATGCTTACCGAGGTAGCGTCGAGGTCATTAGTTTCCTGGAGATTTTATTGGTCCATCTCCGTAAAAATCTCGGTGACCCAATGTTACGTCGAATTAATGACGGTGGTACAATTCCAAGCCCCCCCCCCCCGTATAGACAATAATTTAAACAGCAGAGGTTATGTATTTTCAAGCTTAGCCTCGTTGGATACCAGCTGCATTTCTTTAAGAAATTAGGAGTTTCACCCTGCTTTGCCGAGGGTGTAGTGTTCTACGTAATTATGACTTGAGCTTTGTATATTTCATCCTTCCTCCTCGCCCCCCATCTAACAATAACTATGAGTGATGCAAAGTTAAATAACCGTCTGAAAGTTTTACAGATGTTGAGTATTGAAATCAATTCTTTGGGCAGGGGTGAAAAGCAGCACCCTTTCCCCCCAGAAAGGGCAACTAAAATACTTGAATTAAGGGCACAGGAGGTGTGCTTACTTTCCAGTTTAGTTATAGTTTTGTTATAGGTGATGAGATTAGCTCATTAACTGTACAGAGCTGGTCAGTGAAGTGTCCTGTGGGCCTATGTTATATTAGAATTTAGGTTATTACTAGAACGGTTGGTATCTGTTCAGCAATTACTTTGTGCAAAGCCCCTTTACATATTATCCCATTTAATGCCCATAGTAGCCCTAGGAAATTTGTACCACTGCTATCCTCAGCGTAGGTACAGTGAAGGAAACTGAGGCTTAGAGACGTTGGGTGGCTTGCCCATTCTTCTTAGCTCCCAAGGGCTGGAGCTGGAACTTGGACCCACTGCTTCCTGGCTGCTAGCGAGCTGTGCTGTTAACTACCTCTGATCCAGCCCCTCCTCCGCAGGTGCAGGCCTGGTGTGATCTTCCATTTGGACGGAGTGAAAGAGAACAATGCAGAAGGACTCTGGCCCACTGTAAGTGCCCAGTGAAATGGGGGGAGAATAGTCAGGAGCTTTTCAAAACCAGTTTCTTTCATCATCTGAAAAGGGCGCTCAGCCAAGACTGCTGGACCACTTGGGCTATGGGAGGATGGACGTGTAGGCCAGGGACTTGTGTTCGAGTCCCAGCTCTGCCACTGACTCTAGGCAAGTCATCTAACCTCTCTGGGATTTATTTGCATTTATACAGTGATAGGATTGTTCTGGAATGATGACCTTTTTGATCCCATTCTATAGTTCCATGCTGTTTTGTTTGTTTTTTGTGTTTTAAACACGGTTGGCACCGATTTCTTACTCTTCCGTTTTCAGAGTGCCTTTACATTGGCTCGGCTTTGGCTATGCAGCACTGGTCACTTCCGGCGGGATCATTGGCTATGCAAAAGCAGGTATGGTTCGTAGTTATTTAACCTCTTAAAATCTCGTTCCTGGTGAAGAGTGAGTCCCCAGGGTCCTCAAACTGCAGTCTTATTGGAGTCAGGTTTGCTTTAGGCCCTCTCGCTGGAGTGCAGGCTTATTATCAGCCCTGTAGCTGCACTTGCCTTGCGGTTATCTGGCCGAGCTACACCAGGCTTCTTGTCCAGTCACTTGTTTTTGACTCTTTAGATAAAGATAGCAGTTAGGGATGGTAGTAGATTGTTATTATCGTCACCTGCCATACATCAGCCTTGACCCCAGAGGGCCATCTCTGCTCTTCAAGTAGAAGGAAACCTCTAGTCTTCGCAGAAGCAGTTTTGAAGTCTCCGTGTTAAATCAGGCACAGGTGTGTCAGTGAACCTGCTTGTTTCCACCCCACTCCTTGCCTGCATCCCGCCCGCCATCACACACACCAGAATTCTTGCTCCCCGGATCATTTTTTAACTCACTGACCTTCTTTCCCTTTCCTTTGGGGATGAGCCCAAGGTCCTGCCCATGGAGAGTTCCAGTCCTTGCAGGGTTAATCAGGCCTGGCTCGGAGCCCTTCCTTTCTCCCTGGAAGTGTCCTGCCTGACCCGTGTGGTATGACCCTGACCTCTCTGGTAAAATAGCAAACTCCCCCAAACATTTTCCTGGTTGAGAATGCCTTGGTCCTGAACCGCGTTGAGAGACGTTCTCTTTGCTGTTTTCCTCTGTAGGGGAGGGCGGTCTGGTGGATTCTGTCAGTGAGATGAGTGTCTGCTATTGCAATGCAGCTGTGTGTTTGCTTCCCTCCAGGCAGTGTCCCGTCCCTGGTTGCCGGGCTCCTCTTCGGTGGATTAGCAGGCCTCGGTGCCTATCAGCTGTCTCAGGATCCAAGGAACATTTGGGTTTTCTTAGGTATGTCAGTTTCAGTGTCTCCTTGATGCATCCCTGGGTTGGTGGGGTGTGACAGGTTCTTCACATTACGACAGTTTTACTGCTTCTGCCAAGTCCTAGGGAGGTTTTGAAATGTGGGCGGCGGGGGGGGCGTCTTGTGCTGGTTTCTACTTATCTTTTATGTACAGAATATGGAAAGGTTTTCATACCTCATGAATGTAGATTTACCCAGTGAAATAAGCATTAAACTTGTGTAAGGCAGGCATGTGTCTCTTAACCATTGTGATTGCCCACTGAAGACCGTCTGCTTGAGAATCACTAAAGGACCATGTGTCTTGGTTAGGTTTGCATCGGTATTGCATTTTTCCCATTTGAAAATCATTTGTTAGCCCTTTAGATGTAAACTAAGTGTGCAAGATGTAGGCCCTCCCTTCAGGGAGGCTTTACCTTCACCGGGGGCATAAAATGTGACTGGAGCTGCTGCCGTGTCCTGTGAGCAGCGCAGACGGTGAGGGGCGCGGGGAGGGGAAGATAACTTATCAGGGTGGCTTTGGTGCATTTTTCCTGAGTTCCACCCTGTGTCAGACACCCTGCTGGGTGTGTGGGCCCCTCGCTGTCCCCACAAACCCACAGGATGAGAAAACACGCAGTTCTGGCCCTCACAGGGAGCAGGCGTGTCACAGTGGTTTGTCCGAGTCGGCCTGGGCTGGGAAGGAGGAAGCGCCCAGCTCTCAGCTCTGCTCGGCGGCTCTCTCGCAGCCCCGGAGTTACTCTCAGGCCCCTTTGTCCCCTTTCTGACACCCCAGCGAACAACCTCACCATCTACTTGAAGAAAAAACAGCAGCCGTCACGTGGAGACTCCCTCATGCCATCGGCCTCTAAGCCTTCCCCTGTCCCGGTTCTCGTCTCCAAGGCTGGTCCCTCCACCAGGCTTTGGGTCTCTACTGCTTCACCTTCTCCGGAGCTTTACACCATCAGTGACGCCAGCTCTTCCCCGTATCCTGCCTCTCAGGTGGATCCCACACACTGATGCTCCAGTGTGCTCACCTCTCACCCATTTAAAAAAAAAAAAAAGCACCTCTCGTGACCCCACTGCTTTCTTCAGTTGCTTCCTTTCTGCTTCCTCTTCAGGAACTTCTCTTTAAAAAAACCCATTACACTCGCATCTTCACTTCCTCACCTCACGTGCTCTACCCACTTAGGCCTCCACTTCTGTCCCCTTAGTCCATGGGGATAGCTCTCCCTGAGGCTGCCAGGAACCTGGATGTTTCAGAATTCAGCGTACACTTTTTAGTCCTCATTTTATTTGGCCTTTTAGCTGTTCTCAGCACAGTACACCAATCCCTTTTCTGTTCTCTTGTTTTTCCTTTTTATTTTCTGATTCCCTTTTGTCGGTTTTGTCGACCTGTCTTCCATTTCAGCCAAGGTTCTTAACACCTGGCTCTTTTAATCTTCCTTATACTCTCTCACTTGGCAATATGGTTGAAGCCCAGGTCTTAAATGACCACCGATACACAGATGACTCACAAATTTCTCTCTCCTCCAAGCTTTACTCTCGTATATCCAGTCGCCTGCTTGAAAGCGTTCAGCCGTGTCATGGCATCTGCCCAAACCTGGCTTCCTGTCCTCACACACGCTTGGTCTCCTGCTGTCCTCCCTCCATTTGGGTCTCCATTGCTCCCCTCCATCTCTGTCTGATTCATCAGCAAGTCCTGTCAACGCTACCTGCAACTCGTATCCCAGGCTGTCCCCTTCCCTACCTCCACGGCCACCATCCACGCCCCAGTTAGCCCCCCTCTTGCCTGCATTCCCGAGGAAGTTTCTCAGTTGGTACCCTACCTCCTCTCTGTTTTCCCTGAAGCTTGTTCCCTATGGTACAGCCACAGTTATATTTGCAGAACGCAGCTCTTTGTATGTAATCCTCTGCGTAATATCTTTTAATGGCTTTTCATTGCTCTTTGGAAGAAGACCACAGTCCGTCCCGAGGCCCTCGAGGCTCTGTAGGCCGTGGCCCTCTTCCTCACTCAATCTCGGTTTCTGTGCCACACCACGGCTAGCAGCCCCCTAAAACCGCAGGGCCCTGCGTATATTACGCCCTCTGCCTGGAACGTGCTTTCCTCCCCTTGAGCTTGTTAACCGCGACTCTTCACATCGCGGCTCAATCTTCACTTTCTCAGCAAGTCCTTCTCCCTCAGTGGGCTGGATCCCCTGTTCATCACGTTATCTGTATTGCGTTAATTGCGCCTGTAGCACGGATTATACTTCTAAGTTTTTATTTGTGTGATTCTTTCAAGTTAGTCCTATCAAACTCAAAACGCCGTTAGGGCAGAGATCTTGTTGATGACAGTTGTGTTCCCAGCACCTGGTGCAGTGCGTGGCAGGTGGTAGGTATTTGAATAGATGTCGAGTGGGAAGAGCCTGAGAGCACACAGGGTAAATAACATTGGCATAGGAAAAATGTAGTTTTCTCCTACAGCAATTTAGGAGAAAACTAAGAAATTTATGGCTGAAGAGTGGTAGGAGGTGAGGCTGGAAAGGCAGGCTGGGCTCAGACACTGAGAGCCTTTGATTCCAGTGTTTGTACTTGGTCCCATTGACCGTGAGTGGCTGTGGAGCTCCCCAACTCGGGGGAGGAGGAGGTATGAGATGAGGTCTGGGCCCTTGAAAGATGGGTGGGAGTCTGGCCGCATTTTCATCCTCCAACGTATAAGATGTAGTGATCTTTGACTCTTTTTATCTTTCCATCAGTTACATCTGGAACCTTGGCTGGCATTATGGGAATGAGATTCTACCACTCTGGAAAATTTATGCCTGCAGGCTTAATTGCAGGTGCCAGGTACCCTCTGCTCTATTGCTAGTTCTAGTTTAATGCCCAAAACACTTTAGACATTCAAAATTTTACTTGTTTCAGTATATCTGATGCTGAGCATCGACTGAAATGATTTAAATTCATATACAAATAGGAAAGGCTGCAAAAACAGCAGATTTAATGTCAAAATGAAATAAGTATATTCGTTCACTTTGGAAATGGTTTTGCTTTCACATTTGCTCTCTGGTCCATCCTGGCCCCTTTCTGCAGTGGAGGAAGCTTCAGTGCAAAGCCATGACTGCAGCCGTTTGTGTGACTTTCAGCATGGGGTCCATGTTTCTTAGTTGTAAGGTGTTCTTTATTATTGAAAATTTTGCTGAAAGGGAATTCTGATTGAATCCTATTTAACGTCAATCGTAATTAACTTTAATTATAAAATCCAAACCAGATTATTCTTAAAAATGTAGTCTTTAAGTATAATAAAGATAACCCCCAAAGTAGAATTTTTTAAAATCTGCTTTGGAAAAAGATTACTTACCCAACTTTGATCATAGTTATGATGCTGTCAAGAATAATGATTTATAATCAGCATAGACCAAGGTCAAGAGCTGTAAACTGGAGGCTGGAGACCTACCACTGATGACCTGTATGACTGGGGAGGCCTTGGTCTCTCCAGCCTTGTTTTCTCATCTTTGAATTACTGGCTGTTAGATTAGGAACTTCAGCTCACGTGTATGATTTCAGAGCCCCGGTGCAGGACTGCCTTTCACGAGTTCTTCCTTTGGCACCTCCAGGGGTGGGAGCTCATCCCTGCTTTGCTCTGCCTTGGCACCTCCTCACCATGTAGTTGTGAGGGGCCTGCTGAGTCCCAGTCCCTCAAAAAATAGTCAAGTGCCTGTGCTGTACTTTATCTGATTTTTTTTTTTTTTATGTGTTTCCTTTGAACAGTTTGCTGATGGTCGCCAAACTTGGAATTAGTGCATTGGGTAAACCCCATCAGTAGTAGTCATGGCCCAGCTTGGACTCATGAAGAATTTTTAAATTTTCACTATTTTTAGCATATTAAGATAAATAAGTATAGCATTTTCACATATTCTGACATTTTACTTAAAACAAAAACAAACCAAAGAAACCCAACTCTGCAGAGAAAAAAGTCAGTTATTATCATTACAACCCTAAAGAGGCGGGTAGAGTGTAACACAAGAGCGTCTTCCTATAGTAGAAGCGTACAGTTTGATTCTTGTATGTTGGTGTTATCTGTTCTTTCTGAATCTATAGGTAAAACCTCCAGGGATAAAGTGTAAGGTGTCGCCATTGGGGCCCCTGAAACCCTGTACCCTACTCAGAGGAACAGTGTGAAAAAGATCTGTTAATGAGATTTAGGATACCTGTTCTTTTGCTTACCTTAGAGCACAGACCTGCTTTGGAATTATGTTAAGTGAAATCAATGAAATAAAGTTCACTGTAAATAATATTTTCTTCGGTGTCTTTGTTACCAGAGCTGCTCTAGAACACAGAATGAGATGTGAATAGCAAGAAGATAAAAGAGCATGAAGGTGTTTTTGTTAACATTTTATTGAGGAATTACCCATCTTGAATAATTTAAAGACCAAAGAAGGAAAGTTATTTACTATTTGATTATGCATTGCATTGAGCCTTGGATTTCTAAGATTAGTAGGACTGTGTAACCCAAAAAAGAGAAAAAAAAGAAAAAAATGAAATGGTTGTTAACCAGCACTGAGTTAACTCATTCTGGTACCCCTTACTTTAGTTTCCTCCTCTTTAAAGAAAAGGGAGATTTGCTTCTTAGCTCAATCCTAACTGGTATTGATTGGATTTAGAATATGTAATTCAGGCATATACAATTTTGTGGACTGGCTTAAGCTCCTTGAAAGGAGTCCTAGTTTTCTCATCTTTGTTGTGTATGCCATGGTTTGACGTGTCTGCCAGGGCCCTTTTTTTTAAATTTATTTTATTGAGGTCTAGTTGATTTACAGTGTGTTAATTTCTACTGTACAGCAAAGTGATTCAGTTGTACATATGTGTATACATTCTTTTTCATTTTCTTTTCCATTATGGTTTACACAGGATACTGAATATAGTTCCCTGTGCTCTACAGTAGGACCTTGTTGTTTATCCATTCTATATATAATAGTATGCATCTGCTAATCCCAAACTCCCAATCCATCCGTCTCCCACCTGCCCTCCCACTTGGCAACAAGTCTGTTATCTGTGTCTGTGAGTCTATTTCATAGATAAGTTCATTTGTGTCATATTTTAGATTCCACATAGAAGTGATATCATATTTGTCTTTCTCTTTCTGACTGACTTCATTTAGTATGACAATCTCTAGGTCCATCCATGTTGCTGCAAATGGCATTCTTTCATTCTTTTTTATGGCTGAGTAATATTCTATTGTATATATGTACTACATGTTCTTTATCCATTTATCTGTTGATGGACATTTAGATTGTTTCTATGTCTTGGCTATTGTAAATAGTGCTGCAGTGAACACTGGGGTGCATGTATCTTTTTGAATTGCAGTTTTCTCCAGATATATGCCCAGGGGTGGGATTGTAGGATCCTATGGCAACTCTATTTTTAGTTTTTTGAGGAACCTCCATACTGTTTTTCACAGTGGCTGCACCAATTTACATTCCCACAACAGTGGAGGAGAGTTCCCTTTTCTCCACACCCTCTCCAGCATTTGTTGTTTGTAGACTTTTTAATCATGGCCATTCTGAGTGGTGTGAGGTGATACCTCATTATAGTTTCTATTTGTAGTTCTTTAATAATTAGTGATGTTGAGCATCCTTTTCATGTGCCTATTGGCCATCTGTATGTCTTCTTTGGAGAAATGTCTATTTAGGTTTTCTGCACATTTTTCGATTGGGTTGTTTGTTTTTTATTATTGAGTTGTATGAGCTGTTTGTATATTTTGGAAATGAACAGGGCCCCTTCTTAAAGCATAATGCCCATAGCTCTACACAGATTGGGTGTGACCAGGATACTGGATTCTAGACCACACATTTCTGTTAGTACAGCCAGAATCAAAATAAGATTTTTGGACAGCCCCATCACAGCAGTGACTCATTAAGCTTTTGGTCCACTGACACCCCAGTTCTTTTTCTCACATGCTGCTGTTATTAATAACTACTCATAGATAAGAAAGGGTTGATGCTTGATGTCACATACTTGCAGGTATTTTGATTAAATAAAAAATTGTTCCACAGTTCCTGGCATAGTAATTGCCTTTTATCATATAGTTATACCAAATTCATAGTTTAAATAATACAGACAAATCATTTTCCAAACAGTTCATTGGTATCTGGTATGATTTCATGCCCTGGTGAATCAGATTATTGTGATCTTCTCAAACGTTAATCCTGTACAGTCTAAAGGAAAATGGACAAAGAAAATCAAGTAAGCAGAACATTTTCTTTGTCCTTTTTATATTTTAAAAGTTGATTTTTATGGAAGTGTGTTTGGGAGGAAAGAAACAACTGGTTGTAGTTAGTGTTACAAAGGTCAGGACCACCCACAGGTAGGCTGGGTTTCTCTTGAGCAGAGAGGAGATGCCTGTGTATTGTTTGTGTTCACAGAGCTTCATCTCCATGCTTGTTTCCCTGAGCCCTGCTTCTGTGTGAGGGTCGGCTAGACGTGAACATCAGTTATGACTAGTTTTTCCCCAAACGTTTGAATCATATATGAATTGTAAGCACAGAGGCACAGAAAAAGATTGTTCTAAAAGATAGTCATTCTGTTCATCAGAAAAAACACATTTTGGATTCTGATCTAGCCCTTCAGTGATCGTCATGATAAATAGCTACTTCAAATATTATGGTTAAATGTATTTAACAGTCCTCGTCAAAATTTTCTGTCTTCTCCATTCATGCGTGTGACATGTGCATGCGTGTGCACACAAACTAACCCTTGGCTGTTGACGATTAAGGCACTTGTGTGGTGATGGTGGAGGCATCAGGCGGCCATAGACTGTCCAAAGCTCCCATCCTTCCAGAAGGGATTTCAAATCATGATGCGAGGCCCTGGTTTTTCTTTTGTCATGAAGTGTTTCCTAAGGACACCAATTTTGGCTACCTTCAGTTCTAGGGTTGGGGCGCTAGCCTTAGACTCTGAATGACAACGATTCACTGGAGGTGGGAATCAGTTCAGGTCCAAGGTAGACCCCTGTGTGACTGCTCCTGTGGTCACCTCTGAGACTTGTAAGGCTGCCTACAGTTCCAAGGGGCGGGAGTGAGGTGGGGTGTTTTCATTGCCCAGAAGCCTTGACAGTGTCCTTGCTAAGAACCCCTTCTGCTCCCTGGCCAAGTTTCCCAAGTACTTACTGTCCTAAGATTGTGCTGGGTCCCAGAAGGAAAAGAAAAACAAACCATGGCTTGCCATCATGGAGTCTAGTGGAAAACACTGACATCTAGACAAACAAAGGCAATATAGAAATACATGGCTAATAGAGGTAGACATTACCCCGGGGGCACAAAAAAGTGGTCAGTTCTCTTCACGGAGTCTGGGAGGGCTTCACAGAGGAGATGGTGGTTGAGCTGAGCCTTGAAGGATGAGGAATTCATAAGCAAGGACAGACAAATGTTGCAGGTAGAGGGAAGGTATGTGCAGTGCCTCTGAGGCGTGACACTGCCTGGCGCAGTTGGGTACCTACAAGTTGTTTGGTGTGAATAGCATAGAGCAGGTGAGGTTGGCAGCAGCAGGAAATGAGACTGAAAGGCAAGGTCGAATCTAGGTGACCTTGACATCCCCAGCTAAAGGTTTGAATGTAATCCATTTTCCCCCTCATTTTTGTTGTATTTTGTTTCATCACTTTTGTTGGTTTTTGTTTCATAAAGATTTGTGGAAGCTCTCTGTATAATGGGCACAGGTCCTTTATTACATATTACGTTTTCTCCCAACCTATTGTGTGTCTTTTAACTTTGTTTATAGTTTCTGTATGTCTTTCCATAGTCAGATCTATTACTTCATTGCTTTACAAAGTTCTTTCTTATTCCAAATTATAAAAATACCTAGTTCACAAGGTCGTTTAAAATTGAGATGAAATATGTTTGTGATAAAGAATGCATGTAAGACAGAAGGGTATACAGCAAAATTGTTTCCTTCTGATCCCAGACCCTTAGTCTCTTAACTTAAGAGGTAGCCATTATTTATTTATTGTCCCAGAAGTTTTCTGTGAGTATAAAACATAGAAATGTATCCTTTTTTGGTTACTGTTAAGACAAGTGAGGGCACAGAATTAACACTGAGTTACACTTTGCTACACTGTATCACACTTAACACCTTTTCTTTATCTGGACATGGAGACCTACCTCATTCTTCTTAGTGGCTTTTTAATTATATGATGTGGCTGTCTAGTTTACCATTCCCCTACTGACAGAAAGGTACCTTGTTTAAAGCTTTTCGCTATTAAAAAAATGCTGTACCAAGGAACATCACTAAGTCCCGGTGCACATGTGCAAATGAATCTTTAGGTTACATCCGTAAAAGCTGAGTCAAAGCAGATGAGCATTTAAAATTTTAATTGTCCGCAAAAAGAGTTGTACAGATTTACACTCCCACCAAGAGCGGTTGAGAGATTTTGTTTCCTTATCTTTGCTTAACATTGTGTATTATCAGACTTTTTATTTTTGACACATTAAGCTAGGGGTTTGCAAGCTTTTTCTGTAAATGGCCAGATAGTAAACATTTTAGGCTTTGTGGGCCATACTGTCTCTCTCCAGGTACTCAGTTTTGCCTTGTAATGCAAAAGCCACCATAAACAGTACATAAACAAGTGAGCATGGCTACCTTCCAACAAAGCTCTATTTATGGACCCTGAAATTTGACTTTCATATCGTTTTCATGTAGTACAAAATAATAATCTTATTTTGATATTCTTTTCGACCATGTTTATTTTGATTTTTTTTTATAAAAAACATTCTTAGCTTGCCAGCTGCACAAAAACAGACAGTGAACTTGATTTGATTCACTGACCATGGTTCCAACCCCTGATCGAATCCATTGTTTTATATCTTTAGTATGACTTACTAAGCATCTTTTCATGTATTTATTGACCAGTGATGTATATTTTTTTCTGTTAACTGCCCTTTTTTGTCTTTCTAATTGGTCTGTGACTCTATAATCACTGTAGATTGTACTATGTTTTGATATTTGGTAAGGCAAGTCTGTCATTGTTACGTTTGTGATTTTTCTTTACATACTTTTCCAGATAAATCTAGACTTAGCCTTTCAGCTTTAAATTTTACTAGGGATTTTGATTATGATTGCATTGAATTATAGATAAATTTAGGAAGATTTGGGAGCTTTAAAACATTTACTCTTTAAAAAGTTTTTTTGAAATGTTGATTTACAATGTTGTTTTAGTTTCAGGTGTACAACAGAGTGATTCAGTTATACATGTATATATATGTATCTGTTCTCTTTTAGATTTTTACAGGTTATTACAAGATACTGAGTATATAGTTCCCTGTGCTATGCAGTAGGTCCTTGTTGGTTATCTGTTTTATGTATAATAGTGTTTATATTTTAATCCCAAACTCCTGATTTATCCCTCCACCCCCCTTTCCCCTTTGGTAACCGTAAGTTTGTTTTCTGTGTCTGTGCCTCTGTTTCTACTTTCTAAATAAGTTCATCTGTATAATTTTTTTTAGATTCCACATATAAGCAATATCGTATGATATTTGTCTTTGACTCACTTCACTTGGTATAATCTGTAGGTCCATTCCTGTTGCTGCAAATGGTATTATTTCATTCTTTTTTATGGCTGAGTAGTATTCCATTGTGTATATATACCATATCTTTATCCATTGATCTGTCAATGGACACTTAGGTTGCTTCCATGTCTTAACTATTATAAATAGTGCTGCTGTGAACATTGGGATGCATGTATCTTTTCGAATTAGTTTTCTCCAGATATATGTCCAGGAGTGGGAGCATTGGATCATATGGTAGTTCTATTTTTAGTTTTTTAAGGAAACACCATACTGTTCTCCATAGTGGCTGCACCAATGTATATTCCCACCAACAGTGTAGGAGAGTTCCCTTTTCTCCACACTCTCTCCAGCATTTATTATTTGTAGACTTTTAGATGATGGCCATTCTGAGTGGTGTGTGGTGATACCTCATTGTAGTTTTGATTTGCATTTCTGTAATAATTAGCGATGATGAGCATCTTTTCATGTGCCTGTTGGCCATCTGCATGTCTGTGGAGAAATGTCTATTTAGATCTTGTGCCCAGTTTTTGATTGGGTTTTTTTTTTTTATTTTGAGCTATATGAGCTGTTTGCATATAAAATATTTACTCTTCAATCCAGCACATTGTATGTCTCTTCATTTAATTCAGTTTTTCTTTTTTTAATGTCTTAAAACATTTTAGAGTTTTATTCACTTAGTTCTTTGCATTTCTATTAAGATGATTGCATGATATTTTATAGTTTTGTTATTATTATGCATGGAACTTCATATATATTTTCTAATTAGGTATCAATCTGAGCAATGATTTTCTGATATTAATGTAAATGCTTCAGTCGACTCAAGCACATTGCTTGCCTTAGGTTTTTGTCAGCTACCCTTTATCTAGTGCTATGGCTTTATGTTGAAATTAGAAACAATAGGATATTTGCTATCACTGATAATTCAACATTGTTCTAGAGACACTAGTCAAAGTAGTAAAATAAGAGAAATAAATGAGGTATAAAGTAATAGTGGAAAAGGAAAGAAATCAAAGATTTTAAATAGTTAATATAATTGTCTATCTAGAAAATCCAAGACAAGCAACTAAAATCCTATTATAACTAATGAGGAAGTTCTATAAAGCTGCAAGAAACAAGATCAGCACCAAAACCCAATAGCTTTCTGTCAGCAGCCATCATCAGTCCTCTTCCATACTATTGCCAATACCCAAGTCCAAGCCTCACTGTCTTTTAATCTTCTAACAGGACTCCCTGTTTTCATGCTTTGGCCCAACAATTAATTCTTTACCCAGCAGGCAGAGGCATATATATATCAAGTATAATTAGACTCCTATTCAGTCATCTCTCACTACATTTATATCCCTTCTTTAGTCTCTATAACATCCTGTTTTTTTTTTCTTAATAGCACTTATAATAATTTGCAAATATATAGGGGGTTTTTTGTGTGTGTTTATTTAATGTCTGTCTCCGGAATGTATGTTCTATGAGGTCGAAGAAAATGACCTTTTCGTTTCTACCACATATACCATATATACTACACTTAGTACATAGTAGGTACTTAGTAAATATTTGCTGAATGGATAGACTGACTATTTCTTAAAAATAGGCTTTATTTTGTGGAACAGTTTTAAGAGACAGTACAGAGAGTTCCCACACACCTTACACCCAGTTTCCCCTATTAGTAACATCTTACATTAACATGATACATTTGTTACAACTAATGAACCAATACTGATACATTATCACTAACTAAAGTCCATACTTCATACAGTTTCTCTTATTTTTTAACTAATATCCTTTTTCTATTCCAGGATCTTATCCAGGATACCATATTACATTTAGTTGTCATGTCTTCTTAGGCTCCTCTTGGCTGTGACTCTTTATTAGACTTGTTTTTGGTGACTGAGTATTGAGGAGTACTGATCAGGTATTTTTTAGAAGGCACTTCCATTGGAATTTGTCTAGTGTTTTCCTCATGGTTAGACTGGGATTATCGGTTTTTAGGAGGAAGACCACAAGGGTGAAGTGTCATTTTCATCACATCATATTAAAGTTACATATACGAACGTGATACTACTGTTGATGTTGACCTTGGTCATCTGGCTGAGGTCGTGTTCCTCAGGCTTCTCCATTGTGAAGCTATTCCTTTTTTCCCCCTTTCCCGTACTGTACTCTTTAAAAGGAAGTCACTTTGCATATCCCACACTTAAGAAACGGGGAGTTGTGCTCTGCCTCCCTGAGGGCGGAGTATCTACAGAAATTATTTGGAATTCTGCATGGAAGATGCCTCTTCTTCCCTGTCTATCCATCCAACCATCCACTCCTTCACTATGGAATCATGTATATATATTTCCTGCTTTGGGTTATAATCCAATACTTCTCCATTAATTTTCTTGCTCAAATTGTTGCAGTTTTGACCATTGGGAGCTCTTTCAGTTGGCCCATGGGTCCTTTGACATAGCCAATCAGTGTAGGCTTTTTTTTTTCTCCTTGTTTTTTGTTTTTATAGAACTTCCCTACTTCTGGCACTGTAAGAGGCTCCAGGCTCATCTTGTATATTTCATGCTCCGATACTAGAATCAGCCATTTCTCCAAGTAGCCCTGGTTTCTTTTATTGGACAGTGATACTAGAAACCAAGACCTGGTGCTGGATAATGTTTCTTGCTACTAGGACATTATTTTATACTTTTCATTCCTTTTCACTTTTTAAAGTTGTTATTCCTTTTTCTAGTTTCTTAAGCTAAATGCTCAAATTCACCATGTCTTCAGTGTTTTTGCTTTTCTCATAAATGGAACAAGTGTATAATTTTTTTCTTTGAGATCTATTTTGACTGAGTTTTATAGGTTTTAATACAGAAGTCTGTCATTGTCCATTTCTAAAGGATATTTATTTCATTTTTGATTTTCCCGTTTGACTTTGTAGTGGTTAGAACAATGTTTTTGAATTTTTAAGTGGATGATTTTGGAGGCATACTTTTTTATTCTACTTTTATTAAACTGTGGAAAGAAGTTGTGGCTTACATATTTCAACATTTGAGAATTTGAGATTTTCTTTTTGGCCTAACATAAGGTCAATTTTTTGTGCATGTTACATGTATAGTATTTTGCCTTATTGGTCAAAGTTCTATATAGTATGTATGGTGGGTAAATTTTGTTTCCTGTGTTACTCATGTACTTATTTTAAGGCCTCTAGATCTGTTTTCTAAGAAAAACCTCCCACTCTGTGGTTATGTCAATTTCTTCTTGTATTTGTGATTAATCTTTGCTTCACATATTTATGTTGTTTTAACATTTGATTTTGAAAATTTTCAAATTTAGAGAAAAGTTTGTCTTTCTCTTTCTCTCTCTCTCTCTCTCTCTCTCTCTCTCTCTCTCTCTCTGTGTGTCTCTCTCTCTCTATATATATATATATATGAACATATGAATATAGATGCAGAAATCCTCAACAAGATATTAGCAAATCCAATCCAACTATGTATACAGAGAATTACATAGTATGATCAAGTGGGATTTATTCTAGGTATACAAAGCTGGTTCAGCATTTGAAAATCAATATAGTCCATCACGTCAACAAGCTAAAGAAAAAAAATTGTATGATCAGTGATTATCAGTAGATGCACAGGAAGTATTTGACAGAATCTAACACCATTCATAATAAAAACTCTCAGCAAAATAGGGAAGAATGTCTTCAACTTGATAAAGAAAATCTATTAAAAAAACCAAAAACCGTACAGCTAACATCTTTCTTAATGGGGAGAAACTAGATGTTTTCCTGCTGAGATCAGGAACGAGGCAAGGATGTTCACTCTTACCACTTCTATTCAGCATTGTACTGGAAGTCCTGGCTAGTTCAATAAGAAAGAAAAAGAAATAAAAAGTATGCTGATTGGGAATGAAGAATAAAACTGTTTTTGTTTGCAGATGACATGATTGTCTATGTAGAAAATTTCAAAGAATCAACAAAGAAACTCCTGGATTTAATAAGTGATTATAACAGGAATTAGGATACAACTTTAATATAGAAAAGTCATTTGCTTTCTTATTTACAAGCAATGAACAATTCAAATTTGAAATTAAAAATTGCATTAGCACTAAAATAAACAGGTATAAATCCAACAAATATGTGTAATATCTATATGAGGAAAATGACAAGACACTGATGAAAGAAGTCCAAGAAGATGTAAAAAAAAAAAAAATAGAGCGATAGTCCTTGTACATGGGTGGGAAGACCCAAGAGTGTCAAGATGTCAGTTCTTCCCACCTTGATCTGTATTGCTTGTTCACTGCAATCTGAGTCAAAAATCCAGTTATTTTGTGGATATTGGCAAACTGATTCTAGAGTTTATATGGAGCAGTAAAAGACCCAAAATAGCCAACACTATTGAAGGAGAGAAACAAAGTTGAGGGACTGACTTAGGTGACTTCTATAAAGCTATAGTAATCAAGACAGTGTGGTATTGGTGAGAGAATACACACAGAGATCAGTGGAACAGAATAGAGAGCCCAGAAATAGATACACACAAATACAGTCAACTGATCTTTGACAAATTAGCAAAGGCAGTTCAGTGGAGAAAACAGTCTTCAACAAACGACGCTGCACAATAGACATCAACATGAAAAAGAATCTGTAACAGATGATATACCTTTCAGAAAACTTGACTCAAAATGGATCATAGATCTAAATGTAAAATGCAAAACTGTAATACTCCTAGAATATAGGAGAAAATCATAGGTGACCTTGGGTTTGGTGATAGCTTTTTAGATACAACCCCAGAAGCATGATCCATGAAATAAAAAATTGGTAAGCTGGACTTCATTTAAATTAAAACTTTTGCTCTGCAGAAGACCTTAAGAGAATGAAAAGACAAGTCACGGACTGGAGGTAAGATTTGCAAAAGACAACTGATAAAGGTCTGTTATTCAAAATACACAAGGAACTGTTTAAATTCAACAATAAGAAAACAAACATTTTAAAATGGGCAAAAGATCGGAATAGACAGCAGGGAGATATACAGATGGCAGATAAGCATGTGAATAGATGCTTCACATCCTATGTCATTAGGTAATTGCAAATTAAAATAACAAGATACTACTACACACTAGAACAGCCAAAATCCAAAACACTGACAACACCAAATGCTGGTGAGGATGTGGAGCAACAGGAACTCTCACTCATTGCTGGTGGGAATGCAAAATGGCACAGTCACTTTGGAAGGCAGTTTGGTGCTTTCTTACAAAACATACTCCTACCATATGATCCAGCAATTAATCAAGTGAAGTGAAAACCGATGTCCACACAAAAACATGTACATGAATGTTTATAGCAGCTTTATTCATAATTGCCCGTACTTGGAAACAACCAAAATGTCCTTCAGTTGGTGAATGGATAAATAAACTAAGATACATGTAGACAATGGAATACTCTTCAGTGATAAACAGAAATCAGCTATCAAGCCAAGAAAAGACAGGGAGGAATTTTAAATGCACATTACTAAGTGAAAGAAGCCAAACTGAAAAGGCTGTATACTTCGTAATTCCAACTATATGACATTGTGGAAAAGGAAAAACTATGGAGATAATAAAAAAAAAAAAAGATGAGTGGTTGCCAGAGGTTTGCAGGGAGGGAGGGAGGGATGACTGGGTAGAGCACAGAGGATCTTTAGGGCAGTGAAACTGTTTTGTATGATACTGTATTGGTGGATACATGTCATTATACATGTTGTCAAAACCCACAGAATGTACAACACAGAGCGAGAACCCTAATGTAATCTACGGCCTTTAACTGATAACGATGAATCAGTATTGGTTCATCAGTTGTGACAAATGTACCACACTAATGCAAGATATTTATAATAGGGAAAATTGAGGAGGGGGGAGATTAGGGGGTACGTGGCAACTCTGTACTTTCCAATCAAATTTTCCATAAACTTAAAACTGCTAAGAAAAATGTTGACTAATTAACAACAAAAAAAGGCCTCAGAGTATAAGTATAAAGTTTAACAATGTAAGGAAAACACACTAGTTAACCATATTAATTTTAATATCTATTTGGAGTTTAAAAGTTTCCCAGCAACACAAAAGAATATTTTTGCTTTGAGACATTAATTAAAACTGTACAAATATATATATAACCATTACCACTAACATAAATTACTCTCTAGATTTTAACATTTTTCAAGAAGGTGAGCTGAATCTTCTGTACAAAAATACCACGTTCTTACTATGCCTTTGTATAATGTCCACAAGATGATACCAATTACATTAGCATTTGTTACAAAGTCATAAAATACATAAAAAATAAGCAGTTTGATAACATTATTCTTTAAAAAGAATATCTAGTCCGTAAAATGACAGGCTTGAATAGAGTAGTCCTAAGTTCAAAATGTCTATTTACTACCAATTTAGAAATAAAACTAAGAAAATATGTAGTAAGTGAAATCACTGTGAAAGCAACTGAATGCATTTGCTCTTCAGAGCAAGTGTGAAGGTCAGAGCTGAGTCAGTGATCTGTCTGCAGCAGCAGCAAGAGTTTGCTTTGGGGAACGAGCTGGTATACTTCATCTTTGTGCCTCGTGGGAATACGGAAACAATGTATTTTGAAAGTCTGATGAACACACGATGTGAAGATGACAGAACCTTGACTTGGTTAATTTGGAAGTCATCAAGCCATTGGGTTTGATAGTCACCACGAATTCATAGCAGTTGTATTGATCAAAATCGAACAATCGACTCTTTCTTCACTAAAATCAGGTGATGTGATTTTGACTTCTCTATGTTAAAGAAATATTTATTTCTAAGAAAGATGTCCTGCTTTAGATTAGAATTATCATTGCTTCCATAATTCCAAAGTAGAAAAATGATAATCATTGCCAAAATGGTAGAGTAGAACCTTGGCCAAATAAGAACCGTAACTGACAGTCCACAGACATCTATGTAACTGCTATAAAAACCCAAAACAGAACAAACCTCTGAGGCTAAACAATGAAATATTAAATAGTTTGGGTAAATATAAAACACTCTGAACACTTATTTCTGGAGGCATTTTTTAAAAAAGCTTCTTATTGGACTTAGTATCTATTAATTTGTATATCAAATACTTGACACTTTGGCAAATAGTTTATTCATTACTTTGTAAAGTCCTACCCATATATCAGCACTGTGGGCAGTTATGCTCAGAAAATGTATTTCATTTCTAGGAAGGAAAGAAAACAGGAGATGAGTTTTGCTCTTCAGAGTACCCACTATTACATATTTCTTCCAGAACTCAGTAGAAATAGACATCTGTAGACATTTCCCGGGGTCAGGGGACTTGCACAGACTCCGGAGCGATGCTGTGGGACTTCACACCAGACTCCTATCGGTGGCCTCCGTACTTGGCCACCCAGTCTGTCCTCCCGTGCACGGAGGAGACTGGCTGCGCGCGGTTCACAATATTTAGATTCTTGGCTGTAGGATTATAAGTAGGTCCTGAAAACTGCCCCCGACCAGTTTTTGTGTTCCAGGGATATTCTGAAAGAAAGAATCAAATTAGAATTTTATTCAGATGATTATTAAATTCAAAATAAAGCAGCTCATTTTATGGGGGAAAATCTGAATTTATCTTTTTTAAAAAATATTATTTTGGGCTGTGTTGGGTCTTCATTGCTGCGTGTGGGCTTTCTCTCTAGTCGGGTGAGCGGGGGCTGCTCTTCGTTGCACTGCCCGGGCTTCTCACTGCGGTGGCTTCTCTTGTTGCGGAGCATGGGCTCTAGGCGTGCGGGCTTCAGTAGTGGCGGCGCATGGGCTCAGTAGCTGTGGCTCATGAGCTCTAGAGCACAGGCTCAGTAGTTGTGGCTCACGGTCTCTAGAGCGCAGCCTCAGTAGTTGTGGCTCACGGTCTCTAGAGCGCAGCCTCAGTAGTTGTGGCTCACGGGCTCTAGAGCACAGGCTCAGTAGTTGTGGCTCACGGTCTCTAGAGCGCAGGTTCAGTAGTTGTGGTGCACGGGCTTAGTTGCTCCGCAGCATGTGGGATCTTCCCAGACCAGGGCTCGAAGCCGTGTCCCCTGTGTTGGCAGGCGGATTCTTAACCACTGCGCCTCCAGGGAAGTCCGAAAATCTGAATTTGTCTTTAAAAGATTAATTCAGTGGTCTCTAAGGTTTTTAAAAAATATATATCTATATAAGCCAAAAATTCTGTTGTAGTATTATGCTGACACCAGTTAGCGTTTTCAGCAGCTTAAGAGCCATAATTTCTGGTTTATAGTTCTGACACTGCTACTTGTTTCTTATTTGGGCTCACTGAAGTGCCCATCATATTTTGATAGGCGATACCAGCTTGGATGACCAAGAACAACTCCTTGGTTTAAGTTCAATGGGCAGTACCCACAGTGTCAGTGACTGTTTAAAATCCCACTGTGGTTACATCTAAATAATATCTGAACACAGTATCACTACAGAAAATGTATTCAGAATTGTGAATCCTGTAAAGCTCTGGCTTCATGGAGCCACACAGATGGGGTCACATAGCAGGTTTCTCTTTAAACATGAAAATGTGGTTTTTGGAGTCAAGAAACTTCATGTTTTATTGGGAAATCAATGGATGATAACAGAATCCCTTTGAAAAGTGAGCCATTCTTAGGATCCCAAACCTTTCATCACAAGGTTTGTTTTATTCATACATGTATTGGCTGATTAAAATTTTGTGAAAATTTTAATGTGTTAGACATTTGTTACCTAAACAATTTATAAGCTCAGGTTGCTTGAACATGTCAAATGACAAAGCAGTAAATCATTGCAGAGAAAACTTTAATATCCTCAGTCCCTCCTTCACCCCTTCCTCACTTCAAACTGGGAGCTAGGTATCAGAGCTGTTCTCTCTGATGTTCCGTCTTTCTGTTTGGGATTTAAATATCTTTTCACACTATGTGGTAGCTGTCATTCTTGGATTATACTCTGTAGGAGTCAACTTTGAAATGACTCTCTAACCATTCTGTACACCTAACACTAGCTATACTATATTTATTTGCATGGTTTTCCCAGTTTTTTCTTCTCTTTTTACTGTAGAATTGGAAGTATAGGAGGAACTTATGGGAACATGTGGGTCCTGATGTGTTGCTATAACCTCAGCTTAAAGGGAGCAAAGCCTTACGTGAGGAACTGCCCTGGTGACCGTCACCCCAACTGCTTTGTGGTTCAGTTGGGACAAGGAGGCCAAGAGTTCTTCCTTGGTTTGACAGGTCATTTCATCCCACTCTTCCTGGGTTTAAAGTTCTCAAAGCCAATAAAAAGCTCCTTAACAAAGACAGGGACAGTGTCTAGAAGGGCCAGTTAAGTGCACCATATTTTCTAGGAATAGCCCTTTAGTCATAACCCACTGGAATATAGACCAGCATCAACCTGGTAAATTAGTGCACTCACATCAAAATGGTATCATGGGCAGAGGAGAGCACGTGGGAGGGGAGGGCAGGAGGGAGGAGACAGTAAGTCCCCGTGACTGAGAGAAAGGGGAAGGGAAAACCCCTTCTTAAGCTAACAGTGGGTGAGAAGTGAGGCGTCTGGGGAGTAACATCCAGAGAAGCTTTTTTTCCAGATGATGGCATAGTGTAAGTCAAGTCCTAAATGCATTTGAAGGAAACTGTGTCCAGGCCAACATTTGTAAAACCTTCTTTGAAAAGGGAATCATTTTGCCAGTAAGGCGGTAGTGTTGACATTTAGGATTCCTTTCTGAGAAATAACAGAGTTTTAGGACTCCAGCACCCTTGGTGAAGAACTCAGTAGCTGACAAAGGAGCCCAGGTCTCGTGTGGGGCAAAGAAATGCTTTGTTCAGCAGCTGGCTGTGCCCACACCTCACCATCCATGCCACTGCTATATAACTTTTAGCAAGATAGAAAACTTCTATAAAATGGAGATAATGATGGTACCTTCTGTCTTAGAGCCATTGGGAGAGAGTTCAGTGCATGTAAAGCACGTAGAACAGGGCCCCGTGCTTCTAGAGGGCAGCTGTGTCTGAAAGAAGTCACTCCTCTAGCAGGGGACAAGGAGGTATGGGGGGGTTTGGGTTGAGAGATGACATGGGGAGGGAGGAAGAAATTAATGTGGTTTTTCTTCTCCAGACTTGAGGATGAGGAAGCAGAGCAGAGAGGGAGGCTGAGAGAAGGGGAAATAGTCGAGTAAATACAGTAATGACCTGGTTTTATTCTCTTGTGGGAAACTGTCACAGCAGTGGGAGGGCTGGAAGACACATCTCTTACAGAACAGTGTTTTCCTAAGGATTTGCACTGACCACGTGAGAATGGTTAATATTTACTTTTTTTTTTTTAACCTTTCCTCCTATCACGATCTGTAGGAAAATCTGATAAGCAGAGTAAAATGAAGAGATGAAAAGCTATGAGAAAACATTTTACTTTAAAAAATGAAAACAGGAATATGCATGCTAATCTGACAGAATAATTAATATACAAAGGCCTCCAATCCCTTATAAAAATATGTTCAAAAATACCCACTTTCACTTTCTAAGAGCAGGTACTCAAAATAATTTGAGACGTTACGATTTTCTGCCTTCATATTAAAAATTCCTACCAAGCCATGGCTAATGACTCACAATAAGGCTGCCCTAAAGTATTTAAGGCTTCATAAAAATTACTGCTGTATATAAAATATTTATATATTTTGTTTCAGCAGAGAGAGAACGGAGCAGTTCTTTTCGCAGATAAGGTAACTGAATACTGCTTAAGCAGTTCTACCGTGGTAAGAAATAAAAAATTACGGAAGTCCCGTGCTTTTTACAATTTTAGCTCCAAGAGCATGAGCTTTAAAGACTGATAACTCTAATCAGCAGTTCTATAATATAAGATCCTGGCTGGGACAGACTGGGAGAAGACTCTTGAAGTCAACTTTTAAATTAAACTGTAACTAGATATCTTATCAAACTTGTAATTATCTGCCTCAATGTTTATTTTAGGTGCTTTAAGATGGGTATCTATTTTAGACTGAAATAACTTAGAGAACATTCATAGTCAGATCTGGTCAACTCAAGTACAGAATCCACACCTCAGTTTCAAGAGCGTCCCCCTGAATGTGGCTGTCACACGCCATGCCACTGCAGAGCAGGTGACCTAATTAGCCATAGCGTCGGAGGGTGGGGAATAAAACTTCACCACCTAATGTATTACAGAGCAAAAGCCAGTCAAAGTTCTGCCGCAGTTTAGTTCTAAACCCTAAGATGGACCTGCAGAAGGACGACCCGTTAACTGATACATAACAGGGTCTCAGCACCGGGTGCGCTTTCCGCTCTGTGCCAGGTACCCGGCGGGAAGCTCTGAAAAGTGCATCCTCGCACATCTCGTCGTGTAGCGTAGCACACTCTTTGGAATCAGATAATTTCTATCCCAGCTCCACTATTTACAGGCTGTGTGACCCTAGGTAAATTACTCAATGTCAGTTTCCTCATCTGTAAAAGATCTACCTCAGGGCTTCCCTGGTGGCGCAGTGGTTGAGAGTCCGCCTGCCGATGCAGGGGACACGGGTTCGTGCCCTGGTCCGGGAGGATCCCACATGCCATGGAGCGGCTGGGCCCGTGAGTCATGGCCACTGAGCCTGCGCATCTGGAGCCTGTGCTCTGCAATGGGAGAGGCCACAGCAGTGAGAGGCCCATGTACCGCAAAACAAAACAAAACAAAATATCTACCTCATCAGGTCATTGGGAGGATTCAGTGGCACAGTCTGTGTGTCTGACCGAGAAAAACCACTGAATCAGAGGTAGCTCCTCTTATTAGACTCTCAAACCACATCTTTGGGAGAAAAATGGGACATTTTGCCAAAAACAGAACTTTAGTTAATAGCTGAGACTAATTTAAAAGTCTTCACTCAGGAAAGGTGACTATAAACTTTAAAACGCTCCTTTCTGATCAGAATTCTCAAAAACTGTATCTGGACTTGTTCTTACCTGAAGCTGTCGCACCGAGTGGCGCTAAGTGTATCCTCTGGCCAGCTGACCCCACTTCTTTTTTGAGAAAGGAAGGAATATATCCTGACTGATTGTAAGTAGCATAACTTCTGAGATTTCCTAGTGATGTATCATAAAGTTTCAGAGTCAGAAGGTTAATATTTTAAAGCACTGGAGAGTAACTTTGACTACAAGTACTGCTAAGTCTCAATTCTGTTTTGTGGGGCGTCATCTGTATTTCATGCGCGGCACTACGGTTTTACAGATGTTCCCATTCAGTCCATATAACAGCCCTCTTAGATGCATGTTACTATGCACACCTGACCTGGCTAACTTCTCACAGTTAGTAAGTGACCAAATTAGAATGTGAACCCAAGGTGTCCCCCTGAATGTACCCAGGTTTTTATGACTCCACTTCTTAACCTGAAAGTATATTTCCTGCCAGGAAGCCCCCATCCCTGCGGTGCTCTCTGAGCACTTCTTCATCTTGTAAAATCACCCTGATAAGTGCACCTATTCTCATAGGGGCTGTTGTAGGGATTGAATGAGATGAATGCAAAGCACTTAGCATAGGCTCTGCTGTCTAACACGTGTCAGCTGTCACCATCCTCATCACTATTAGTGAATGATCAATCTGGGGGGAAATGTAAAGGCAGGAGACCGGTCAGGAGGGCACTGCTGTAGCTGAAATGAGAGAGAAAGTAAGAGAGTCTGAACTTAGACGGTCATGGAGGGATGGAGGAGGGAACCAGCAGGTGTATAGGGTGGGAGGGGTGGGAAAGAGAGTAACATAAACCCCTAAGTCTGCAGTGTAGGTGACTGAGAACAGGATACAGGGGAAGAATCAAGTGTGGGTAAAGACCTGGTGCCCATGGGAGATTCAAGTCACAGAGGTCCAGCAGGCCTGGAGATCTGGAATGATCGGGGCATGGCAGTCAGTGATGGCGCCATGGGCTTGGAGGAGCCAGCTCAGAGGGACTGTGGGATGTGCCAAGACCCAGAATAGAACAGAACCCAGGGAACAGAACACTAAGGGGGAGAAAAGAAAAGGACCCTGCTGGGGAGAGAGTGGAGAGGTAGACGGTAGGAATAGGGTCTGGAAGCTCCAGAGAAGACAGCGTGCGACAAGGAAGGAGTAGCAAGTCAGGCAGAGGTCTGGTGGGGTTGGCACCGCCCTGGGATTTGGCCGCTAGCAGGACAGGCCACGGCAGGAGCTGTTTCAGCGGCCCGAGGCAAGCTGAGGACAGACGGCAGTGAGCTGAGAGGTAAAGTGGAAATCAGAGGAAAAATGAATGTAACTTCTCTTTTAAGGAGCCTGGCTACACCAGAAAAGGGACAGGTTTGTCAGTGAGAAGGTGAATCAGGGTTCTGACCGCCTTGGTGGTTTCAAAGAACCGTTCATCTGGCAGCTATGACTGAAGCTTATTTTCACATGGTGTCATTTGACCACAAGGCTGGGCTCTGCCTTCCTGTGTCCCTGACGTCTGTCCGGTGCTGTGCACAGCAGGCGCTCACTAAGTGTTTGCTCCTGGACCAACAAATGTCAAACGGCCGTGTTATTTCTCAGACCCTAAAGGATGTTACACAGTAAACACGTTACCGGTTTATACGATTTTTAACACTTGCTGAATTTTGCATAGGCATTGCTGCCTCATTTGTCCTTTCTTTTCGCCTTGAGGTACTCGTTCTAATTCACGAATCAGCCCTTTACTTCAAAAGACTTTTTGAAAGGGAAGTTCAAGGCAGTAATCCCATTCAGTAGCAGCCCGAGAACATAGCTCCTGGGACATCCATGGCGATCCAGTGGTTAAGACTCTGCACTTCCAATGCAGGCGGTGCGGGTTCGATCCCTGGTCAGGGAGCTAAGATCCCACGTGCCACGTGGCATGGCCAGAATAAAAAAAGATCTCTCCCACCCTCATCCCCATGATCAGAGCAAACACTTATTAAATGCTTATCGTGTGACAAGAATCCTAGGGATGGTCGTATAATAATGCCTCGGTCAGTATTATTTCCTCTGTCTTACAGGCGGGGAAACTGACTTAGAGGACCCAAGTAACTTGCCCAAGGTTACAAGGCTAGTGAGTGACTGAACAGGGACACATCAGGCTCTAAAACCCATGCACTGATCGGTTACAGGATGCTTCTTCCTATTGGAGGAAGAAGTTGCTAAGGGAAAATGCGTAGAAAATTAAGTCTTCTTAAATTATTTTGGCTTTTCATTTGAAGTACCTTGTGAGCTGCAAATTTTTAGGTTGGAGCCAATAGTTAGCACTGTTTAAACCACTGACAGCAAAATTCTAGGAAATCCATCATCTCTATGAACTTGGTTAACTTTTTCTTTTAAATGATGGTTCATGCTCAGAAATGAGTCTCAGAACTTAAAAAAAAATTTCCAGGAATATTGGTTATAAAATTAGAAAATATTCTTTTAATTATTTTTAGTAGATTTGCTTGATTTCTTTAACTTGTCATAATTAATGTAAGAAGACAAGCATAGAACTTTTTGAGAGCTAATTACTCTTAGAATTCCAACTACCAAAGAAAGAGGTTCTTGATGGTGTGGATGCTTCTGTCTGTCCTAGTCCTGATCTGACCCCTAAAAGCAGGTGACCTTGGCCTTCATAGTGGCCTTTTATGACAAGATTTGGGGTAGATGTTGAGAAGAAAATTGGACAGGAGATTCAAAGAACAAATTGTACTCATCTACAAGGCCCAGAAATTACCTTGTGAGTCCTGTAATTTTTCAGGAAAACTTTCATTGCATGATAGTTTTTCAATTGGTTTAATTATGCTTTCTTCTAAAGAGAAGGCAGATGGAAGGAAGGAATGAACAATAAGGAGAATGTTAGGAAAAGCAGAGAAATATAGGAAAAGCAGAGAAAAAATGGATTCCATGATTAATGAAAAGATGCAGAAAGCAACCTTAAAATGTTTCTCCGAGAAAATGTTCTCAGTACTGTCTCAGCTTTCATTTGATGTCAGTCGTATATTTCCCTGAGACTCAAAGTTGTGCAGCTGTCATTTCACCTGATTGTATTTAACCACTTGGTTCAGTGAATATTATTTTTAAATAACTGAGAAAAAATTAGCAAACTGCAGTACCCACAGCACTATTAAATGGATAAAATACCCAGAGCATTTGATGTCACATCAGAACACCTCAGGAGACGCCTCAGTTGCTACACAGTGACCCTCAAACTCTTTTGATCCAATACCACCTACATATTTTTTAAGAAAGAACTCTACCTCTTCAGACACTTTAAGCTGATATCTAAAATGTTTCCTCGTAAGTTTTACAGTTCCAGAGGATTTAACTTCTGGCATACTGTAATTATAGACATTTAAAAATAAAACTATTACATCTCTTTTAAATATAATCAGTGGAATCTAAATACCATAGTGATTTTATGCTCACCAGTACTGACTTAAGAAATACATGACCACATGGGACTTCCCTGGTGGTCCAGTGGTTAAGACTCTGCCCTCCTACTGCAGGGGGCACCGTTCGATTCCCGGTCCGGGAACTAAGATCGCACATGCCACGTGGTAAGGCCAAAAAAAAAAAAAAAAAGAAATACATGACCACAGTCCTTTTTAACAGGTAGAAATTTCACATGAATCCCTTTTCTCTCTAAAATTTTATTTTCATTCATACGTCAACTCCCAAATTTTATCTGAATATAATTTTAAAGTCTTTAAATGAACCAGTCAAAAAATGTGTATAGGTTGAAACCTTTAAAAAAATTTCTTGTAACCAACCATAAGTATATCAAAATACTTTTCTCTGGATTAAGTTAATTATAGTTAGAATGATTCGTTGTATATAATTTATCAAAAAAGATGAATATTATAGAATTTGATTATTAAAAGTGAAAAGTCAGATTTTTCTTGGAAATTCATCTCTTAATGAGAAAGATGGGACCTTTTTCAAGTGGTTCATGTATCCATCAATAAATATTACTTATTGCTAAAATCAGACAGGATTCAGCTTCATTTTTTTTTTTTAAAGATGGGAAGCAAAGAGAAATCTTGTAAATGCATAGTTGGAAATGAAAGGTGTTTTGTTACAGCTTTGTTACTATAGTCTTTGAACAGTATTCAGAGTTACAGATCAAATATCACATAGTGATCTCATAAAAAATGATTTCAAAAAATTTTTCATTTTATATTGGAGTACAGTTGATTTACAGTGTTGTTATTTTCACAAATGATTTTTAATTATCTATTAGCTATAACTCAATTAGGTTCTCCTTCAACTTTTTAAAAGCTAAGAACTGGAAACCACTTGACTTAAAAAGGATTTATTTGTTCCCCAGTCATCAGAGTTACTCACTTTCTCAACACTGACACCAATATATCAAACTAGCCCTTTGACTGGCACCCCACATATTTTTACACTTTGGGGGAAAAGGAAACATTTAAAAGTAAAAATCTGCAGAAGGAAAACAGTGTAAGTTCATACTTTAAATGTAGTCTTGCCTTACCTGCATTACTCCTTTTGAAAGCAAGTTCTGCCCCCGTGGGTCCCAACGACTTAGGAAATAACTGGCTATTCCAGGTATATGGGTTTGTATCCTTTCCACTGGCTATCAAGGACACGTTCTTGGGGTTTACACCTTAGAAGAACAAAACAGTCATTTCAAAGGTTAGAGTGTGATCATAAACTTGAAGGAAAAATATACATTCAAACTAAGACTAGAAAGAATGTGAGGGAATGGAAATAAATTTTGGCTACAGTGTAGCAAATACTTGCTTTTTGATGGACCCTCACATGATCCTCAGCCCTAAATACAATAACCTGGAATCCTCACGGTGTCTTTTAGAAACGTTAAGTTATTTTCTGTAATACAAGTAATGATAAACATTGGACATTTCTTGCTAAATGTCTCAAAATCTGAGGTGGCACAAAAATGTTCTTCCAAAAGATATTTCCATGTCATACACTTATTTTGAGTGTATGCTCTGTGCCAGACCCATGAGGAACACTTGGGGTAGCTGGGGAAAACAGACACGCGCGCGGCCAAGAACCCAGGGGAACTGAGAAGTTCGGAAGTACATGTAAAGATCCATCCGTGAAGCTTATTTGCATATCAGATATAGTAAAATATAAACAGCTAATTGTTTATGATTTTCTGAAATCTGTGAAATGTGGACTCGGCCTTGGACTTTGGTCCCAGTGGTCAAAGGGTGTTGTTTTAACCTAGTTTTAAGAGATTTGAGAACTTCCTGAACTTGCTTTCTTTTGACTGATAATTAATTTGGGTTCAGCTTAGCAGCTGCCAGAGACATCACACTGTCTAAGCCTCCGGGTCATACGTGTAGAGTTCTCTTTAGTGTAGAAAACATCCTTACCGAGGACTACTATTAATGTAGAGAGAGGGTCAGTCCCTGTTTCGGGGGAGCTTTGACTTTTCCCAAAGTGAACTCCTTGGCAAGGTTTCACATTTATGAGACATATAATAATATTCATTGTTTTAAAGCCAGAAACAAACCTGGTTGTTCCAAACCAAGCCACAAGGTTACCTGTCATCAGTTCTCTAAGGAAACACTCCATCAGGTAGATCATTTCCCTTTATTATAGGATATTGCTCTTTATGGATTTTGGTTTCTAATAAATACCTACAAATAGAACTATAATAGGCAATTCCCTGACAATAAAGAAGATGCACTAGGAGCAATTACTCAGGTTAAAAACATCCACACACACACACACACACACACACACACACACACACACACACACACACACACACACACACACACACACACACACACACACACACACACACACACACACACACACACACACACACACACACACACACGATATTTACCCCCAAAGAAGGTGCAAGGTCAGGGGAGAAAACTACAAATCTCTTCGGGTGAATTTTTTTTTTTTTTTTTTTTTTTGCGGTACGTGGGCCTCTCACTGTTGTGGCCTCTCCCATTGCAGAGCACACGCTCCGGACGCGCAGGCTCAGCGGCCATGGCTCACAGGCCCAGCCGCTCCGTGGCATGTGGGATCCTCCCGGACCGGGGCATGAACCCGTGTCCCTTGAATCGGCAGGCGGACTCTCAACCGCTGTGCCACCAGGGAAGCCCTAGGTGAATATTTTTTATAAATACAGTTCAACAAAGAATGGGCCCTGAATACTTAAATTATTTTAATACAATTAGCCTTGTGATATCCCTAGTCCTTTTTTTTTTTCAGTAAATACATACTACACTGTTGAAAATAATTGCTTTAACTCTTTGTTAAAAGATTTCAATTTTCTTGGAAATAGACAAAATCTGGAATTTTAAAACATGTATTAGTTTACAGGCTTTTCTGGGGTACCTTCTATAACCAAACACCGTTAAAGAGAAGCAAAAATTAATATACTATCATCCCGTCCCCTCAAAGGATATTAAAAAAGTCAGTCAGCAAATATTTACTGAGCACCTACCACGTGCCAGGCAGTGTGTGTGGCACCGGAGAAAAAGTGGTGAACAAAGTAGACCAGTTTCTGCCCTTGTGGCTCTTATAATCTACTCTAGTGAGAAGGGAGACATGAACAGTTATAGATAATTAGGTGAGTAATTAGCAGTGTGCAAATTATGCAGAAGAATCTGGTGCCGAGGCTGCAAAAAACAGAAGCCACAAAGCCAGTCTTCTAAAAAGGAAATTATAAGCTGGAATGTGAATCATGATAAGGACTTGGTAGGAGTTGGGGAGGTGTGTTCCTGGGAGAGGCGTCAGTGTGGGCAGTGGACCTGGGAAGCGGAAGAACTCAGAGTCCTTGGCAAGGATGGAGCAGGGGCAGGGCGTGGCCCAGAGTGAGGCTGGAGAGGGGAGCAGGCAGCGGATCACAGGGGAGTTCGTGGGTCTCGCTAAGAAACTTAAAATGCAGTAGGAGAGGCACATATACAAATGACACAGGACGTTGGATACACTGGGTGGAAGGAAGGACCGTAGTGATAATGGTACTCGAGAAGGATCCACAGAACAGGGTTTCAAAAGTGCCTGGAGGGGTGGGATGGGGAGGGTGGGAGGGAGGGAGATGCATGAGGGAAGGGATGTGGGAACAGATGTATATGTATGACTGATTCGCTTTGTTATAAAGCAGAAACTAATAAAAAAAAAAAAGTGCTGGGACCGGGAGTGAGAGCAGAGGGCACCGCCGAGGTCGTTAGCACCTCCACTGTTTACTCTATTTGCAACAACTACCTTGTGATAATTGAGTACCCAAGGCTTACGGGGCGAGCTGATGGATGACTGCAGTCCCATCATTAAGTAACAGAAAACAGAATCTCAGAGTCGTGCTCCAGTACACAGCCGGTCAGTAGCAGGTCAATAACTATGACTCTTGCGTCCCTCTCCCTGAAGGCCAGTGTCACAGATCTGCCAATCCTTGTAGTATAATGTCAGGCTGCCCTGAAATTATATGGTACATTTCTAGAGCTCCCATGACCCTAAAAGTTGATGCTTAATAAGACCTTAATACTTGGCTTTATGGTAAAAAAAAAAAAAAAAAAAAGGAAGGCCCCCAAAGATAATACTCTTTGTTATTCCTGAGGATATTCAGTGAATTAACTACAGACCGTAAATAAATGTCAAGGATCACTTCTCCTTTGCATTTCTGTCCTCTGCAGTTGCTGGATCACGATAGGTGCTCAGTAAATGTTTGTCCAGGTGACTGAACTGAGCTCAGTTCTAGTTTCAGATCTCACCCAGCTCTAGAGGGGCCATCTTTGAGACCAAACATGCCAAAGTAGGGTACAGTCAGGCTCAGGTTTAGATTTCAAACAGTTCGTTCTAATTTTGAGTCTATTTCTTAGGCTTCAATTACAGCCATGCTTCTGACCCAGAGTAATTAGTAGAATTTGTTAGATCTTTCTGGTGAAAAAGGAAATGATCAGATGGGTCTCAGATACCCTGAAATACGTTTCTGAAAACTGCATGAGGGGAGCAAACAGAGCTGGGAAAACAGGTGTCTGCCAAAAATTTTACAATACCCTCTTCCACCACCAGAGGGAGCACTTCTACAGCGAAGATGAAGCACTGATTTTATTTCAGTGAAATGGATTCAATTTTCTTTCTTTTTTAAACAGGGAAAAGTGTCCCCCATGAATCTGTGTTCTGGAAACTTTATTACACCCCTGCCTTTGCAGTCAGATCAGAACTTCCTCACGGTTTCAGCACCGAAACTTACTAAACTGGTGTCTTTGCACCTTTCAAAAGTGCACCCTCTCTTCCGGTCTTAATTCCCACTCCTCTCACCGTCCTAAGGAACAAGTTATCACCCTCTCTATCCAGACGTGTGCAGTGGCCTCCTGACCAGTCTCCTTGGGCCCCTCGACCAGTCCCCTACCCTTTTTGAGCCCCTAGCGTGGTCTACCTAGCAGCCAGAATGATCTTTTAAAAACACAAATCAGATCATTTAGGAAACAGTATAAAATTCTACCTCTTATAAGAACTGGTAATGGGAGTGCAGAATTGTTTGAATACAGTTTACAGAAGGCATAGCTTTGGTGGGGGAGGGTGGTATTTTCTGAAGCATACTCGTCATCTTGATCGGTGGCTGCCAGGCATTTCCTGAGCAGACTTCACAGAGGCAGGAGGTCCAGAAAAGTCCCCGGTGACAGGCTGAGCCCGCAAAGAGCACTGTGATTGTATTTCACTGGTGCCCTTTCTTCAGAGATTCAAAGACCCTGGAGCATGACCTATTGACTATTCTAGTTACCAGGAAACATTTTATTTTTTCTGCTTACCTGGAAGGTATCTTGATTGTTTCAAATAGTACTGTTTAGCTGTTGAAGCAGTTGACAGTTCAGGATCAGATTTTAGGGAAATAGCAGCAGGTAAGTTCTTGTTTTCCCCTGTTGAGTAGTTGGGGCCTGCAGGTACTGACTCTGGAAGCCTTGAAAGTCAACATAAAGTAGCATCACCGGGTGAAGAACGGGAAGATGAGGGCGGCTATGCTCTCGCCCACCCTCCGCCCGTCTTATCAAGCCAGTCAGTGGTTTCCATCAGAGACCTTCTGCCGATAGGAGCACTAAATGACAGCCCCTCTCCCTGAGTAGATATCGGGCAGTGCGTAGAATCATTCCTAATACTGGACAGTATGAGGCAGAAAGCTTTATAACTAAGCAGCAAACTGCCTGTGTGCAGTATGTTTCCATTTTTCCTGCGACAGCTGCAGCTGTGGATTTGTGATGTGGGAAGATGGCGAGTTGGAAGGGAAGAGAATCACAGCCATCTCCAGCTGGCTACTCCAGCAGTGTGTAACCACTAAGGTTAGAACACGGTTTAGGCTGGGCTAAGAGAACTGAAGTGGGGAAGTGTTAGGAAAGTCCCCAAACAGAATTTCCAAAGAGCCTAATGACATACAGAGACATCATGCATTTGTTGAGATGTGCCTGTTCCCCAGAAGGCAGAATCGACTTGGGTGGTGGCAAGCGCCTGGCTGGGTGCCTGGCGGGGTGCTTCTGTCCCCCAGTGCCCGGCCTGCTACGGCCCCAGTTCTGTGTAGGAACGGAGGTCTTCCAGCATCCAGGCTTAGCTCTGTCTAGTTCCCGAGGCCATCTGAGCGGCAGCCTTCGCTGCCAGAGGATGGGGCTGCGATTGGTTTTGCTGCCTGTCGCTCTGTGTGCAGCCCTGCACCACGACCTTCTCTCCCACCTGTGTGACCGGGCCTCTTCCTGTGCTGAGGCCTGGCCCCCCTGGCCAGCTCTCGTCACCTGTCTGACCCCAGGCCTCCGCGGTTCCCCCCGGGAAAGTCCTACTCACCACGTCGACCCCCTCAGGGATGGACACTGATGTGATTGGCCCTTTGAACTGCTGGCCACTACTTTGGGGTGGCCCTGGACACAGGGAGCCCCCTTCATTAGAAACAGCTCTACTCATTTCCAGCCACTGTGTTTACACCCTGCTTTCCAACACAGGCTAAAATACCCTATTTCTAAATGCCGGGTTTTCCCCTTAAGAGATACATACAGGACCAGGAAGGGCGAAGAGCCAGTCTTCTCATCTGTCCCTCTGGTTAGCACCTCAGCGCTTGTTACACCCTCTTGCCTGGCAAGATTGGAAGTGGCTGAGAGGTGTGAGTTTCTGACTTAGAAGTGGAAGGGGGATTCAGCAGGTTTATTCTGTTTATTCTCAAGTTTGTGGATCTTAGGGAGGAGTACCTGTGGAACTTGGGGATCTGGAAATTGACTGGCTGAGAATTATCTCCCCATGGCAAGTCTTCATCTACCTTCAGAGGTATGTGTACTCCAAAGTGCAGACTTCTGCACCGTGCAGCGCCAACCAGCTGTGAGAGAAATTTCCCTGACTCATGCGCCGTCTTTTCTCCCTATTCCTCTTCTGTTCAAAAGCGGGGCAGGGACAAGGAAAATATTCTCCCAAAATATTCACCAAAATTTCACCCATCTTCACCTCCAAGTTGAATAATGCGCTAATGATGATGCCAACTGAAAAGGGATTGCTAGAGATACCAGACTTCCAGGAAAAGTTCAGAAAATGATCAAAAAAGTTCAGAACAGCAAGCAAATAAATGATTAACTCTGAACGCCACCACCAGAGGAAACCGTTACCTTTGTAGATGGTGCTTTGCTTTTTGAGAAGAGGCACGTGGATTTCAAAGGGGAATTATGGGGATCATAGTTTAACAGGGGCGCGAGCAACTGAACTACGACTGCCTCCACACACGCCCAGCCACTGGTGCTGGGCGCCGCCACTGTGAGGGAGTCAGGAGTCTTGCTTTTTCAGAGGTGAGCACAGAGGTCTGGATTTGACGGAGAAACGACGTTAAGCTACTTCTTGTCTTTTAATACGTACACTCATTTATACTTAATGAGTAAAGTTGATGCCGGGTGAAAACATATTTTCCCGAGAAATGTGAAATCTTACCGAAATGGAGAATCTGTTTTCCTCGTTTCTTTGAAAACACTCATGCTTGGCTTCTTGGAATGGGAGACCCCGAAGTCACAGTCCTCAAACTCTTCCCAACCGTCTTCAGCCTTGAACACAGCCTGACCCCAACGCCTCCTGGCACCTTTATGGCCCAGAGTGCCATTTGGCTTCTGTGGTGGGAAACCAGTATCGTCATCTTTAACCGGGTTCCGAATGCCTTTTATGTGCAAGCTATTATGTATGATGCTGAGTCCCCATCCTCAGGGAGCTCTCCATACAGTTAAGGAGATAACATATATACATATTTAAAAGTATTAACAAAAATAGGTAGCACATGCGAAAAATATGATAGGAAATGAGAGAGGACAGATCTCTGTGAACTTGGGTTGGGGAAGTCTTGAATACGTGGGATCAGAATGGACTCTTCGTTGATGTGTAATCTGGAAAACTGCCACGTGTGGTTGTGTCTCTTGGGGCACATGACTTAACTTTTCAAAGCCTTAGTTTCCTTCTCCTTAAATGGCGACATACAGTATTTATCTAACTTAGTGTTTTTGGATTTGACAGTAAAATACATCGAAAGTTTTTAGGATAGGGCCTGGCACATAAGCGTTACTGTAGGTTAGGTATTATTGTTGTGCTTGTTATTCTAGAGTTTGGAAGAGGAGATGCATAGAGGACGGCTTTTTAATAGGAAAGTGCCAGAGTGTGTTCCAGGGGGAAAGGGCAGACTGTGTTTACTGAAGCAGATGGTTCGTGCTGGATGGAGGATAGGGTTGTAAAGACAGGCCGATGCTATATGATGAAGGGCCTTCATTGTATGCCTGGGACATTGCAGCTGTCCTATGGGCAGTGGAGAACACTGGATGTTTTTGAGATTAAAAAGTGATGTGATAAAGGCAGCATTCGAGAAAGGTCAGGCTCCTCAGATAGGAGGCCTTTGCAGTTACAGTGGCATGCCGTAACAAGAGCCACGGGTTCATGGTGGTTGGAAAGCTCAGGAAGGAATACATTTGCTGTTAACAAGAAATAAAAGGTCTGGACTTTTTTCTGTCTCTCCGAACAGAGGTCAAGGAGAGTATAGCAGACACTGCTTCCTCACTAAGATTTTGTTCAGGGCAGCAATATGCCCACGTAAAAGATCTGAAATGCCAGCCTCCCTTGCAGCTCTGTGTAGCCATGGGACATGACCTAGCCGGTGAGTTGTAAGTGCAAGTCTGTTGGGAGGGGCTTCCACGAGAAACAGTTTAGGCTCTGCCGGCCTGTGCCAGTGTCTTCCACTCTTCCCCCTTCTGGAAGGCAGATGCAACCCCAAAGGAGCAGCAGCCAGCTGTGGCCACAGGACCGAGAGTCACCTGCTGAGGAGGGCGGTAGAGCAGGAAGACAGAGCAGTCTGGTTCCTTTTATGAGCTGCACCAGCCCTGGCTTACCCACCACCCGCCTTCTCGCCATGAGAGAAAAACAACCCCTCGTGGTTTAAGCCACAGTGGTCAGGTTCTGTCATAAGTCACTGAATGTAATCCTATTGGACACAGAGAAGGAAAGGCAGGGATGGCTTTAAAAATGTGAGCCTGACTGTCTCAGAATGGTAGCTCTGTTAACAAAAATAAGGAATGAGGAAGAAGACCTGGTCTGGGGCAGACCACGGGGTGGTTTGGGGGCATATAAACTGAAAAATCCAAAAGGCAATGGAAAATTGGGGAATTTGGAAGCAAGGTCAGCAAATACAGCTGTGTATGAAGTAAGAAGATGTTTAAAGAATGGATATGCCATTGCTTGAAGCTGATGGTGCCACAGTGATGGATGATGAGCAAAAAGTGGTATTTGCCAACTTCTCTTATACTCTTGTTTCTTAGAGAGAATGAGCTCCAGACTAAGGAGAATAAGAAGATCTAAAGCCCCAGGTGAGTAGAGTTAATCAAAAGTTATACTTGTCTGAGTCCGAGACTCTTATTATTTCAGCTGAAGTGTATGTTAGGGTCCTGCTGAACAATGCCAGTAACATCAAGTCATCTCATGTCTAAGAAGATTGGAAAGGGATAAATATTAATAATTTTTATAAAGTAGAAGGTGGATTTTTGCAAACTCCACGTTAATAAGTTTGGTACCAGATGAGGGCAAAGATTCTAACATCAGTTATTAAAGAGAAAGTTTTTGAGCACTAAGGAAAAAAGGTGGTAGATCACACAGGCCACCATTTTTCATAAAAAGCAGACAGCGAATGCATGTAGTCTATATGGCCTTCAGCAAAGGAGGTGACAGGGTCTTCTTTCATGCTATCAAAGAAATGAAGTAATGAAAGGACAATGAAGGAGCATCAGTACTGTCATGGGCTGAATGTTTATGTCCCACCAAAATTTATACCCCAACTCCAATGGGTTGGTATTTGGAGATGGGGCTTTGGGAGGTAACTGGGGATGAGATGAGGTCATGAGGGTGGGGACCCTCATGGTGGGATTAGTGCCCTTAGAAGAAGAGAATCCAGGGAGCTGCTTTCTCTCTCTGCCATGTGGACAAAGCAAGAAGGTGCTTTCTACAAATCAGGAGGAGGGCCCCATCAGGAATCAGGTTGGCTGGCACCTTGATCTTGGACTTCCCAACCTCCAGAAGTGTGAGAAAGTAAATTTTTGTTATTTAAGCCACCCAATCTATGGTATTTTCTTATGGCAGCCTGAGCAGACTGAGACAAGTACATAGTTCAATAATCTGACCAAGAGTACTGATTAATGGATCGGTATCCATCTAGAAGAAGGTTCTAGTGGCTTGCTGTCCCAAGGGTACATTGCTATTCTGTTCATCGTGAAGGTATAGGAGGAAAAAAATGAACAACCATTCCATAGCTGGTGACAAGCTGGGCAGAATGGTTAAACTGAGAAGACAAAATAAGGGTTCAAAAATACTTACTAGAAATGTGAGAGGTAAAGATAAGGTCTTCCAATTTTTTGAATCCTAGAGATCAAATACACAATGAGAGGTATAGAATATGTGATTGAGCAGAAGCACTTGTAAAAAACAGACTTGGGAATTGTAGTTAACAGAATGCTCAATCCCAACTCTGGAACTCATTAGCCATCTAAAAATTTCGGGCTAGTTTATTGGGTACTTTAACTTAGTGAATGCATACGAGAGGGTGGGAGGGTGTTGCATAGTGCATGGCACTTAGTAGCTACTTAGTAATGTTAACTTCCTTTCCTTCCCTCCCAATGTGAGTCAACATTTTATGGGCCTTCCAAGAAAAAAAAAGTAGTCCTCGATGGCACGAGTGAACACAGGGTTCTGGAATGTTGGCGGTGATTCACCCTGTTTTATATTTCCTACCTACTGTCTGCCTCTGGTTCTGGCAGGGGAAGCAGGAGGGTGAGGGGACTCAAAGGCTCCTTCATACACAGGAACCGAGGGTCACTCAGACATCAGTGAATTACATCCCTGTGGAGTACATGAAGGAACTGAGGGTGTTTCTCTTAGAGAAAGGGGCAGATAATGTAAGGGCGATTTTCAAATATCTGAAAGGCTGCCTTTCTGGAAGAGTGATTAACTTTTATTAAAAGCTACAGAAACCAGATTTTAGCTCAGTATGAGGAAGAACTTTCTAGTAGTCAGAATTGTCCCAAAGATAATGTGGACACCTCAAGACCCTGGAGGTGGTTCAAAAACAATGTGGACAATTACTCATTCATTCATTCATTCAACAGATATTTGTTGAGAATTTACCATGTGCCAGACACTGTTTTGGGTTCTGGGTCTGTACTGAGAAAGGAAACAGACGGACATCTTTTATATCTTCCCCAACGTTTTTAGAATGCCTAGAAACAAAATCCTAATGGAACCAAACCATCGCATCTAAAGTGTCATTATGGGCTACTTACGGGTGGCACGTTTCTGACGATACTTGGAAATAGTGTTGGCGGGTGTTTCTGTTGATTCTTCTGCTTGGGCACTTGCTGGACACCTGTGTTCTGTGGCGGCTGGATGGACTGCAGTGGCTGGTGGCTGTTTTTCGGCTGGGGCTGTCCGGCAGTCTGGTCACTTATGTCCGGCAGAGGCTTAGGTTCTAGATCAACTACAGGTGGCTTGGACTCTAGTGATTGCACATGCTTGTTTAAAGGCTGTTTCGATTCCAGATGATGTGAGGGAGGGCCTAATACTTGACCAACTTGAAAATATGGGTGTTTCAGTGCCTAAAGAAGCATGGACATAACAAATGGAAAACGGTTTCACCTAACTTTATTGCATATAAACCCTTGTCCAGCGCTGGGCTAGGCATATATCACGAGTCTACGTAAGCTTCAGAGATTTAGAAAGCATCCAGTTTTCCCCTTATGTGATGACTTTAAAAAGATACCCAGAAAAAAATGATTTGAGAAGAAAATTTCATTAAAAAAATGAAAAAGTACATATTAGTAGAAAGAATGTATAACGCACTTGTAATTTTAACATCCAGTCAAGGCAACTGTTCTTTTAAAGACCGTATAAAAAACAAAGTCTAGCTTATAAGCAGTGGCTGAATTTGATGTGATTAACTCAAACTAAAACACTAGATACTGATAATGTTTCAGACTCCATAAAGGCATTAAGAAATGAGTTAAGAAAGCCTTCTGCGTAGTTGATTTTAAATAATTAACATCATGTAAAATTCAGGGTTATTTGTAGCCTAACTATAAGTACATGTCTACTAGCAATAAAAAAAATTCTAAGAAATTGAAATAAGCTTTAACAATATAACAGCAAAGAGAAAGTACTTATGGGAATAAACTATAAAAGTACTAGTAAAAACGGTCACTGAGTTTTCACTAGATCAGTCATCAAATCACTGTTACTGCATGGAAGTGGGGGGTAGGGGACAGAGCTGGTGACCATCTGGGTGACACAGGCTAGAGCAGTGGTTCTCAACTGGTGGTATTTTGCCTCTTCGGAGACGTTTTTTTTATTGTCACAACTCGGGGGCTGGGAGGCTCTCCGGGCATCTAGGCATGCTGTCAGGGATGCTGCTCAGTATCCTACAATGAACAGGACAGACTCCCCACAGCAAAGAATTAGCGGGTCAAAAATGTCAGAAGTCCCGAGGTTGGTGAAAACTGGTCTGGAGAGTGTCTGAAGCTCTCTGTGCAGCTCAGCTGTGGATACAGTTCCCCTTATCAGTACTGCATGTCTGGGTGGGGAGGGAAGTTCCCAGTTCTGCTGTTTTTTGTGTGTGTATCGGGGAAGGGGCTGCTCCCTAAGATAATGAAGCCCTGTTCCCCTGCACCTCCTGCCCTAAGCCAGTACCCGCCTACGTGGAGGCGTAGCCCTGACCCACAGTTAACTTCACAGGCGTGCAGGGGCAGATTTTAGATGGACAGAGGCAACTCCTGTAACGTAACCTCTCCCCGTCTCCCTGCTTCCATTAAAAAGCAGGGCAGGGCTTCCCTGGTGGCGCAGTGGTTGAGAGTCCGCCTGCCGATGCAGGGGACACGGGTTCGTGCCCAGGTCCGGGAAGATCCCACATGCCGTGGAGCGGCTGGGCCCGTGAGCCATGGCCGCTGAGCCTGCGCGTCCGGAGCCTGTGCTCCGCAACGGGAGAGGCCACAACAGTGAGAGCCCCGCGTACCGCAAAAAAAAAAAAAAAAAAAAAAAAAAAGTACTGAACAAGGAAGAGGTGAAGGGCTGGGAGGCGTATATTTTGGCAGAGGTAGAAAAAGGTTTTCTTCTAAGTTTCCCCTTAGAAACTGCATTGTGTCCCCTACCACACCTGATGTGTGTGTTTACTACACACATTGCTCAGTGGACATTGCTCAGTGGAACTCAACAACAACAACTGTAGACGATTTAAATACATCAGTACCTGACACGCAGAAGGCACTCAGGTTCTGGATTAAGTAGCCCCATTAATTAGTATCTCACTATTCCTAAGTCAGTAGTGTACATTTTGGAGCTAGAAGCTTTATGAATGTTTTGTCATTTCAGGGCTTCATCTGTAACTTTTCCTCTTTAAGATACCAGCTAGCATCCTTAAAGAAACAGAGGATCTTAAAAAAATAATAACTTCTTTTTTCCTGTTTGTTAAGGGAATATTGATTGAATAGAATAAGGAATGTATAGAAAGTTCTCAAGAAGAAATTAAAATCATCTCTAAAGCCAACACCAAGAGAAAACTACTGCTCACATTTTGATGTTTTTCTTTTCAGAACTTCTTTCTAGTCTTTCATAAACATTGTCTTTCATATACATACACATATATAGAGAGAGATTTTACCTTACACAGACTTGCAGCTTCTGCAACTGTAAGTACCTCATGCCAGGACCCCACTGTTGTAATTACTACCATTTTACAGATTATTTTAACGTTTGACAGGGCAAGCTGTCTAACCCTACCACTGTCCTCTGATTATTTATTATTGTTCAAACCTGTCTTGGCTATTCTTTCCCATTTGTTCTTCCAGTTGACCTTTAGAAAATATCTTCCCAAATTAATTTTTTTTTTTCTCCTGGAGTCCTGGCCCCATTTTATTTGACATTCGTTTATTCAACAAATATTTACTGAACGCCTTTTCTGAGCCCACCACCATTCTAGGCCAAATTAAATTTTTTAAAAGCCAAATAATTATTTGGTTTATTTCAATCCTCAATTTATATTTAAATAACAATAAGAATACCATAAAGCCTGTTACGACTTTTTAATTTAAGCCCTTTGCAGATAAAACCATGGCGTTTTTAAGACCATGAGACAGGATTCATCTGTAGGTGTTGAGGGTATAGTCACAAAGGAGGCAAGCATGGGTATCACACGCTGCCCTCTTGTGGGAGCCGGAGAGGGAGCATTACTCCAGTCCTGTGGAGGGATGATACCACTGTGTCGAGGGAACCCGCGTCCTCTACACAGTAGGAGAGCGTCGGAAAGTCTACTAGGTTGTCTAACTGAAGAGATGCTCTTTTACTACCTGTGACAAGTTTCTTCCTAATTAGCCTGTCACATGCCTGAATTTTTTTTGACTTTTACTTTCTTCTTTATTCTTTTAAACTATGAAATGAACACAAGCTCATCATAAACATTTGGAGTCATACAGAAAATACAAACTATCCTGTGCAAATCAGGTCAACATTTTTCTAACTCTAAATCTGATTTTTTGTTATTTCATAGTTGTCTTTCTAGCCCATTTCCCACCATCCCCCCATTCCCATTCATCCTCCGGTTCTGCCACTGCCTCCACGTTGAGAGCTCTAGCACTTTGCCAGAGAAAGAAGGGAAAGGAAGATGCTAGGTGGAAAAAAAGTGTGAGCAAATTCCAACATTTTTAATGCCTAGTGTAAATGTCATTTCCTTTGCAAATTCTTCCTTAAATTTTACCACCAGCCTTCCTCTGGGTGGAAGGATCATCCCTATATGTCTCTCTGTGTTAACTGTCTCTAAATTATCAAAGCACTTTGTCCCCCAAAAAAGTGTGGTAGAAAATTGAGGGCTTGAAGAATGTTCCACCAGGCCAGGAAAGGGGTCGTATATTCATACCTGAAATTCCAACCACCTAACATACTACCAGGCACTTAGTTTCTTAGTTTGTGCTCCATAAATGTTGAAAGAATAGTGATTTCAAAACTTCCTTGAAAGGTTATTGAAGTGGACATTTATTCTCTGTCCAGAATCCATTTCTCCTAGTGTACGTCATCTAAGTGGAACAGTAAATCCAAATGCCTCTGCCCTCACCTCAGAAGCCAGAGAGATACAGCTTTATTCCCCCAGAGAGTTATCCTCACCGTGTAGTTTTCTAAGGCTCTTGTTAACAAGTACCACAGATTGGGCGGCTTAAACAAGAGAAATGTATTTTGTCACCATCCTGGAGGCTAGAAGTCAGAGATCAAAGTGTCAACATGCCTGAATTTTTACCATTAGAGATTAATTCCTTTCAGCCTCAACCTCCACAGGGTTCCTCATTTGAACCACAAAACAGAAAAATCATTGGAGTGGCTATTTTTGCAATTCTCCCAAGAATCTTACATGCCTAGAAGTTAAATCATTACATAAAGCCTTAATCTTTAGGGCTTAATTCTCTTGGTAAAACTGGTTGAAAATAGACTTGTCTTTGTAAAGAAAAATATCCCCGATATTGTAAAACCTCAAATTAAAAAAAAAAAAACCCCGCACACAACTATACCAGGGACATCTGTCTTACCTGGCTTGCTGCTGGTCGTTTCTTTGGATTCCAACTCAACATTTCAGTCATAAGCTGAATAGCTTCACTACTGGCATTGGGAATAAGAGTTTTTAAGTTTATAGGAACACACTGGGGAAAGCGGAAATTCATAGAGGATGCAAGCTGGTACCCTTCCGGCCAGTCACTCTGTTTAAGGAATATATAAGTGGGGGAGGGGAGGCAATAAGTAATTTGTTTTTAATGATCAATTTAAAACAGTAATAATATAAAAATCACTTGTGTATAAAAATTTTAATGTTGACTCATATAAATAAATGTGAAAATAAAATACCAGACCACATGCACAATTCAGTGCTATAAACAGTATAGAAAGAACAGTTGAGTTGAGAATTAGGGAAAAAGTGAGAAAGCACTTTCATAAATTTCAAAATGTTAAACTCTGGTCTTTTGGATCTCGATGGTGATGATGGTACCCAGGTGGCTCTGAACAAGTAAGGACAAGCGATGTACAAAGACTCTGATTATTACAAAGATCCTCATTATGTTATACATTGCATCCAATGTCAAAAACTGCACACAGCTGGGAAATGAGTTACGTTAAAGCTTTAATAGCTGCGTTAACTTGACTAATGTTCACTACAAGGCACACACTCATTTAATCCAGGTGTAATTATACATACTTAAACGTATTAAATAAGTGCATCTCAGAAAGTGAAGTCTAGCTGAATGCAATAGTTAATTGAAAAGTACTCAGTTCAAGAAATTAAATATCCATGGCAGAGGTATATAAATGTAAACAAGAAAAGGTTAAGAGAAAATAAAATCCAGGACACCTGGCATTAATGAGTTGATCCCAACGGACGTTCACAGAACAAGTAGGAACGAGGCTAAGCAGGTAGTCATCGGCTGGTCATCAGACCAGAGTTAAATACATAGAATTCTAAATATAGAGAATTTTCCCTTAAGTTCTTAAGGAAAGGTCAGCCCCTTTTCTTGACAGTCTGGTGGGATTCTGGCTTCTTGCAACCCTCATCCCATCCCAATAAAAAAAAAAAAAAGACTGATTATAAGGAAATTAACCCTTAAAACGTAAGCCTTTTTGAAAATGGAAATATCAGCTAGCTGGCCAAAAGTTACAAATAATCAAAAGTTATAACAACTTAAGGACGAAAGTACTTACTTTTTTGGGAGTCCCTAAAACTTGGCAAATCTTAAAGATTTCATCGACCTCACTTGTCCCTGGGAAAAGTGGTCTTAACGTGTATAGTTCAGCCATTATACTCCCAACAGCCCACATGTCAATGGGAGAGCTATAAACTGAAGATCTTAATAAAACTTCAGGAGCACGATACCTATGAAAATAGAAAACAAAACAGGCCATTTTGATTGTAGTTTCAGAGGTGGAATGGCAGTAGGATTTTGTTTGGTCCGGCATTTCAATCGAGAACCAGGTATTAACTGCCTTCTCTGTATCAGGCATCTGTCTGCACAATGTGTTGGGTTTATATTGACTAGCACACATTTTTCCTGACCACAAACAAGTAGTAGAGCTCAAGACAACTATAAACGAAATGTCCAAGTGGCCTAAGATAGGGACTCCCAACAAATAAATGTGGAAATGCTAATATAATACATTAAAAAAAGGTGGAGAAGCTCTGAATGGAAGCAGATACGTTCTGAATGGGAGCAGTCGTATTTTACAACGCATTAAATCCTGATACCTTCACATGAAGGATCGAAAACAAAAGACTAACAAAGATTATCCCTGAGTAGTGGGCTTTTTCCCATCTTTTTAAAAAAATTTATTTTATTGAAGTATAGTTAATTTACAATGTTGTGTTAATTTCTGCCGTACAGCAAAGCGATTCAGCTATACATATATATACATCCTTTTTTGTAGACTTTTCCGTTATGGTTTCTCACAGGATTTTGCATATAGTTCCCTGTGCTTGTTTATCCATCCTTCTTTTGGTTTATCTGTTTGAAAGTGCCGATTCCTCAATTGACTCAATTTCCTTAATTGATAATATTTTTAATTAGAAAAATACTCTATTTATAAGGCAAAGGTAGCTGGTGGAGGATATTCTCAATTTTTTTTCCATGTTGAAATGCACAAACGTTTCAGCCTAAATGCTTTGCAGTATTAGCCTTTGGCTTCCATTCAGAGTAGCTTTCTTTGACAGCTTTGAGATATAAGTCACATAACATGCAATACATCCATTTAAAAGCATACAGTTCAGTGGCTTTAAGTATATTCACAAGAGTTGTGCATCCATCATCACAATCAACTTTAGAACATTTTCATCACCCCCAAAAGAAACCCCACACCTCTCCAATAGCCCTGCGCTCCCATTTCTCTAATCTACTATCTATAGATTTGCCTCTTCTGTCACTTCACATCAATGGAACCATACACTGTGTGGTCCTTTGTGACTGGCTTCTTTCACTGAACATGTTTCCAAGGTTTATCCATGTTGTAGCATATATCAGTACTTCTATTTATTGCTGAATAATATTCCATTGTATGGCTATACCACATTTTGTTTATCCATGATCAGTTGATGGACATTTGGGTTTTTCCCACTTTTTGGTTATTATGGTAATGTTGTGAACATTCATATACAAGTTTTTGTGTGGACATATGTTTTCATTTCTCTTGGGTATATACCTAGGTGTGGGATTTTGCTGGATCACATGGTAACTATATGTTTAACCACTGAGGAACTGCCAGGCTGTTTTGTACCATTTTCCACTCCCACCAGCAAATGTGTGAGGGTTCCAGTTCCTCCACATCCTTGCCAACACTTTTTATTACGTTTTGATATTTTTAGGAGACAAAATTGTTTTGAATGTTTTGCCCAATTTAGATACTGAAAACAAGTATTCTCAATTTCATTCCATTTCAGTATAGAGTCTAAATTTACCCAGTTGAAAATAGAAGCTCCTTAAAAAGATTCTTCCCTGCAAGAGGAGATTTTCCAATTCTAATTATACATTTAAAAAAGATAAAACTAGTACACTTTGAGCTCTTATTTAATTTGTTCAGTTCCTCCTTTGCTTTTGTAGGGATAAATATCATTATCTTCCTGTTTGCAAACTTCATTTTCAATAATTGCAGTTTCCCATAAACTTCAGAAGCTTTGGTTTTTTGGCGTCCATTTATCAAAACTTCTGAATGAAGATTTCCAAGTGATTTGAAACAAAATGCAACCAAAATATGAAGGGATTATTTACAAAAAAAGCTAGATATCACTGTAAATCATTTAAATTGACTTACAAACTAGTTTTTCAAAGGCTCAAACAATTCTACAATTCGAATGACAGATGGCAAAGAGAGAAAGTACATACAGCCATGCTGCAGCCGTTTTTGTAGTCAACATCAGTAGCATCACAAAAGTTTTTCAGTGCAGTTACCCTCTGCGTGTATGTGTAATGTGTAAATTCTGACAACTGCAGCTTATTTTGATTGGTAGAATGCAAATTTAGCAGCTTATTTGGATGCAGTTACAAAATAGATAAGCATCGTAACCAATCCAAATAAATTTCTGCTTTCTAGGTTTCTTAATTTAGTAAGAATACTGTTTTTATGATGCTAGGCTTCACTAAAACTTGTATTACCATGGCAAAAATAATTTTATTTTCAAAGGTTTTAACTGAAGTTAAATAGCATTCATAGTAATGTCAGACATTTCACTTTTCAAGGAATGACCTTCCAAAAGCTTCACTTTGATTCTCTGAATTGTGATGAAAAAAATCACATGATTATTAGAAATAAGGTAATTGATTTTTCTCTTCGAAGCCAGTTGGAAGGCACTCATTTAAAACTGACATTGTTAATTAGCCATGTGTTAAAGTGTGAACTTGGTTTATGGGTCTCTAATGTTACCAGAACAGACCAGGGAGGAATCAGGAAGCATACAGCGGAGGTCGATCAGACGTGTCCCAGCTTGTTTTAATGAAACTATTGATAACAGGCATCGACCGAGACTATCCGCAGCAAACCGGGACATATTGTCACTCTTTCCAGGCTCTGTCCTCAGACTTCTTTTCTCCTCTAACCACACTCAGGCCCTTAGTGACCTCACCCAACCCTGTAATTTTTAACACTGAGGTGTCCCAAGTTTAGGTCTCCAGCCCAGCCCTGCTCCCTGAACCCCAGGTCATAGGTCCCACCGCCTACCGTGACATCTCCCCGTGGTTGTCTCAAGAGGCATCCCTCAACCTGACACACAACTGCGCCTCCCCCCACGAGCTCCACAGCAGCCCCCTCTCCCTCAGGGCTGACTCCAGCCCTCTGGCTGCTCATGGAAAAGACCTTGAAGTCTCTGACTGCTTCATCTTGTTCCCCACATCTGCTTCACCAGGAAATCACATCCGCTCTATCTTAAAGCACACCCAGCATCCTACACCTGTCACCACCTCCACGGCCACCAGATCCAAGTCACTGTCATTTTCTGCCCAAGGTAGTGTAACAGCCTCCTCCCTGGTCTCCCTGCTTCTGCCCCTGCTCCTCTAGACTCTTTTCAGGGCGGCAGCTCAGAGCCCTGCAGGGGCCCCCTGGTTCCCTCCGATGAGCCCGACATCCCCGTCCTTACATCCGGCCGCCCCACAAACGCTCTGGCCTCACTTCCCACTCCCGCCCTCCTTATTCACTCTGCTCTTTGCAGAATCCTCAGTGGCACTCCTGTCTACGGGCCTTTACGCTCAGCATTTTCTCTGCCTGAAAACCTCTTGCCTCGCAGCACCTCCTCAGCCTGGCATCAGTGAGACCGCCTGTTTAAAACAGCAACATACCCCTTCCCTCCCCTGTCTCTTCCAACCCCCTGTCCCTTTCCAGACTTTATTTTTCCATATAGTAATATGTAGAGATATATATGTATCACTATCTGATGCTCAAATATTCTTAATTGTTTTTATTGGAATACAATATACATACAGAAAAAATGCACATGTCCTAACAGTACAGCTTGCTGAATTTTTACAGTTAGAACATACCCACGGGCCCAGCACCCAGACCAAGGAACTGCGTGTTATCAGCTCCGCAGAGGGCCCCTCCTCTGCGCTCTTCCAGTCACTACTGCCCCTACCCTGACCATGTAACCGCTATCCTGACTTTTAACAGGTTTGTTCTATTTCTGTACTTTATATAAATGGAATCCCATAACATGTGCTCTTTTTCTGTTTGGCCTCTTGCTCACAACATTGTATCTGTGAGATCCATCATATTGTTTACGTAGTTGTAGGCCTTTCATTCTCATTGCTGTGAAGTACTCCACTGGGTGAATATATATGCCTCTGGCGATGGACATTTGGGTAGTGTGCAAGATGGGACTGTTACGTGTCTTGTGATGAACGTGTGTATGTCTCTCTGTTGGTAACTCAGGACATTCTTTCTTTGTTTATGGATTGGCTGTCATGTAAGCAGCATGAGGCAGAGATTCTTTCCTGTTTAGTTCATGTCTGTGTTCCCAGGGCCTAAAATAGTATCCAGCACATAATAGGGGTTCAATAAATGTTTGTTGAATGAATGAATGGATGCGTGAAATCCTTTTTCCTTCCCTTTTCATTTATCATAAGAGTCATGAGACAATCCTTCTCTCTCTGCAAAGAATACAAAAAAATTCAGTTCTGCATTTTGCTTTAAATACTTGATATGGAACCTCCAGAAAGATGTGTAACAATCTACTGTAGGAAAACATCAACAGAGACATATGCCTCTGGACAGTTGCAAAAAACTACTCACCATCTGGTGGATACATAATCAGTATACGGTGGCTGTGACCTTAATTCTCTTGCAAGTCCAAAGTCAGCAATTTTCACAAGTTCTGGGCCCATACAAAGCAAGTTTTCTGGCTTCATATCCCTATGAAAAAAGCCTTGGTAATATAGAGAGGAAAAACAAGAATAAATCATCGTATCTAGACATTTGATTTACTAACAAGATAGCTGAGCCTCTCTGTTCTAATTAGGAAGGTGAACGTAGGAAAAAAATAAACCATATTTATTGTCTACACAGTGATGGGAGGTGGGGACCCTGCTTTCAAAATAATTTGGCGAGGAAGTTCATACAGTATATATGGCCATTAAAAATAAATATCCACATGTATTTCTATTTGTGGATCCGGTGAGTTCAGGCACTGGGTTAGATACTGCCACATTATTGGTTATCTCCGCTAATTTGAACAACACCCTTAAGGAGGTATTATGATCACGAGTGGGTAGCAGATGAGGAGGTTGAAGCTTGGAGAGAAGCAGTCTAGTGAAAGCTCGAGGAGCGCTGCATATCAGGCTTCAGTCAGTGAAGCTGGTCTTATTACTGCTCTACCACATTGTAGTTTAACCTGCGATTCCTTGAGTATAATCACTTTAAGAAGTCCATTAAACACAAATGGAACGCCACACATTTGAATCAACTCCTTCCTTTAAAATTATTATTATTATTATTTTTTTTTTTTTGGTATGCGGGCCTCTCACTGTTGTGGCCTCTCCCGTTGCGGAGCACAGGCTCAGCGGCCATGGCTCACGGGCCCAGCCGCTCTGGGGCATGTGGGATCTTCCTGGACCGGGGCACGAACCAGTATCCCCTGCATCGACAGGTGGACTCTTAACCACTGCGCCACCAGGGAAGCCCCTTTAAAATTATTTAACAGCTCAGCTCTCCCCTGGTAGCTGCCTTGTTGAAACAACCCCAATAATTATAATGCTTATTTACCAATTTAATGTATAAAATAAATGGCTAGTTACCAAAGCTACATGGAAGCCCAATGAAAATGAGGGCAGAAAGCCCTCCTTGCAGATGTCTAAGGAGTAGGTAAAGCACACTGGTTGTACACAGATGACTTGTATCCTAATGACTTTGCAGGGTGGAGAATTAAGAACGGGCCTGGTCATCAATTGTAGGTGATCGTCATCATCACCAAGGGTTTCCATGCAGATTTGAGCTAGGAAGACTCTTCTAAACTTAAACTTTTTTAACCCCTTCGAAGCCAGTGTGGGCTCTCCATGACATCTACAACAGTTTTGTACTCTGCTTACCTGGTACTCCTTACTCGAAATAGCTACTGAGATCCATCCATTTCACTAACTTCCAAGAGTAACACATTGTAATTTCATGATATGAAGACAGGAATGGGAGCACGTGTGATGGTAAAGTGACATTAATCCATAAAATCTTAATTAAACCACAGTTGAGGTTTTCCCCATCCTCACTAATATAAATATATTGGTAACTTGGTCCTAACTTTAACTAAAAGATTAGTCCATTTCTTTTGACAGCTACTGTTTTTAAAATATCTATTTTCTCAAAGGATTACATCTGAGATGTTTACGAACTATGGAGAGAATAATTTAGCTTTTGTAAAAATGTCTATTGTTCTTGGAGTCTGGTTTCCCAGATCACTCTGTAGGCACTTATAAAGCCAACTCTAGATTACTCATATGTTATTTACTTTCATCAACAATTTTTAAATTCCAAGCTGGTTTCCTCCTTCAATCCCTTATGCTCTGAAGTTGCTGATAGTTGATATATATCCAAGGAATCTAAACCAATTTTATTACTAGCCTAAAAGATATCAGCAAAACACAAAACTCTTTCAAAAAATCAGAGAATTCATGAGGCTTTTGATTTTCCACATCACACTTGCTTCCATTAGCATAAATTAACGCAGGAAAATATCAAGAGTTAACCATGCTGACCAGAGTTGAAAAATGAGTTGAAGATCAGGAATCCAATATGAACAATTAAAATAGCATATATCCTTTACATTCCATGTAATTAATTAATGACTGACTTTTATCATTGGATTGTAATATATTTTCATGGGTTTTAGGCTTTTAAAGACCTTAACATAAGACAGAAAAACCCTGGGGATTCAAGAATGTTCTTACAATGTTTATATGGAATTCTGCATAGCATTTCTAGAAAATAAATTATTTCCTGTAGCAGTTAAAAGAGAAAGGAGAAAAGAAAATATAAAATATAGGATAAAACATGAAAGGAGACTAATAATGGTGATTTTTGAATGCCTATGCTCAGAATGCAGCAATGGTATGATATACACTATCCTAATTTAACATCTAAACATCTAGTGATGCTAAACTAGAATCATTAAAAATTAATGATCATTAAATCACTAAAATTTTTCATAATAATATTAACTTTGGTTTGATAGATACGCAAAAAACTATAAGATTACATAAATAAGAAATGCATAAAAATAATTTCTCCAAATATAGAAACAACTAAATGTAAATACTAGGGAAAACTAGAAAATACCATAGCACAGGTGCTTTAAACTATTTAAGTGTTAATAATTGATCATGTTAGATCAAAGCATTCTAATCTTTTCCAAGAGGGACCTTTTTTTTTTTTTTCATTTCCATGGTAAAATTAGGTGGAATGAGGTAGCAGGATGGGGTTATGATGATGGAGACTAAAGGCTGATGATCAAACTAAAAAAATTCTGCTATAGAGGAAGATAGTTACAGATTATAGAAATTCCATTTTATGTAGAATTAAAGAAATTCTAAATTTTTAAAATAAAACTGTCAGTTAGTAGGCACATACTCCAAACTTGTAGTTATCCAATATAATATTATTTAACAGTATATATACAATTCCTGTGCATGACCATGACAGTAATCTAAAGGGGCAGGGCAATGAAACCTACCATGTTTATGGATAAATGCCAGCCCTTGCAATATTTGATACATAATATTTCTGATGACTGACTCAGGGAACAACTTGTTTCTGTGAAGAAATGAACAAATAAACAGTAATGTAATTCAATTTGCAAAAAGAATGCTGTACACTAAAGGTACAGTTACAGTATCAGAGCAGAGGTTTTGTATATTGGTCTTCGGTTGACATGGAAAAGAAGTTTACTTGAATAAAAAAGGCTTGTAAATTAATCCTCAAAAACAACATTTCAGGGCTTCCCTGGTGGCGCAGTGGTTGAGAGTTCGCCTGCCGATGCAGGGGACACGGGTTCGTGCCCCGATCCCGGAAGATCCCACATGCCGCGGAGCGGCTGGGCCCGCGAGCCATGGCCGCGGAGCCTGTGTGTCCGGAGCCTGTGCTCCGCAACGGGAGAGGCCACAGCAGTGAGAGGCCCGCGTACAGCAAAAAAAAAAAAAAAAAAAAAAAAATTTCAGGAAGTTAAGCTACCAAAAACAAAGTGTAAAAATACCACTAACCTCAAATAGCCTTTTACCATGTACAGTTGTTAATGGTTTAATTTATACTTTTGACTTTGAATAATATTCTAAACAATATCACTTTAATTTCCTTTTAATTTAGAAATCCAGAATTGAATCATGAAATTCCAAAGCTGAGTCTTTTTAATGTTCATTTGCAATTGCATTCTCCACTTCCACTTATATATATATTTAAAATCATATGAAAGTATAATATTTCATGTATTTACATGTACTTAATTTTTTCTTCAAAATTATACCTCAGTATACCATGGATATGTTTATCATTTCATATATTTTAAAGAGCATAAATTATTATTAGAAGCCAAGAAGATTACCCATAATCTCACCACCTGATAAGGAAACTATTTTGATTTTTCAGCATTCTAATCCAGCCCTAATCCATCTGTGTGTATAACTTTTATATTAGGTGTCAATGTTACATAAATACAACTTTGGTTTCTGTTTTTTGTTCACTTATAAGCACTCTTTTTTAAAAAAATTTATTTATTTAATTTTTGGCTGCATTGGGTCTTTGCTGCTGCACGCGGGCTTTCTCTAGTTGCAGTGAGCGAGGGCTACTCTTTGTTGCAGGGCGCAGGCTTCTCATTGTGGTAGCTTCTCTTGTTGCAGAGCACAGGCTCTAGGCGCGTGGGCTTCAGTAGTTGTGGCACATGGGCTTCAGTAGTTGTGGCTCACGGGCTCTAGAGCACAGGCTCAGTAGTTGTGGCGCACGGGCTTAGTTGCTCCACGGCATGTGGGATCTTCCCGGACTAGGACTTGAACCCGTGTCCCCTGCATTGGCAGGCGAATTCTTAACCACTGCGCCACCAGGGAGGCCCCTAAGCACTCTTATAATCTTCATAATTATCACTTTTAATGGCTACAAAATAATTACATCAGTATTATACACTGTAATTACCAACCTATTCTCCCATTGATAGTTATTTATTTTAAATAGTTCAAAGAGGTAAGTGAAGCTTGGTATAGTCATTTAACAGAACACACTAGCTATGGTAACTATGAAGATTATGTATCAGCATTAAAAAATGCCTATAGGGCTTCCCTGGTGGCACAGTGGTTGAGAATCTGCCTGCTAATGCAGGGGACACGGGTTCGAGCCCTGGTCTGGGAAAATCCCACATGCCGCGGAGCAACTAGGCCCGTGAGCCACAGCTACTGAGCCTGCGCGTCTGGAGCCTGTGCTCCGCAACGAGAGGCTGCGATAGTGAGAGGCCCGCGCACCGCGATGAAGAGTGGCCCCTGCTTGCCACAGCTAGAGAAAGCCCTCGCACAGAAACGAAGACCCAACACAGCCAAAAAATAAATAAATAAATACATTAATTTTTAAAAATGCCTATAAGTGAGTAAATCAAACAAACATGTATCACCACTAAAATTACAACTACATAGAAAATATGCATGTCTGTATACAGGAGCTAGAAAGAACTCTAGAAAAATAAACACTGATTTGAGAGGTAGAATATCTTTTACTTTTATTTTAACTGCTATTAGTGTCATAATGATATCAGCCTGAAAAATAACAGGCATTCAATACAGTATTTTTTGTAAGAAGGAAAAATATGATTAAAGAAAAATTCACTGACCATCCTTAGACCTTGAGAGAGAGAGAGAGTGTGTGTGTGTGAGAGTGTGTGTGTGTGTGTTTAAGAAATAGAGATCAACATCATTCTACTGGGAAATTCATTTCATATTTTAGGCTCTTTTGCTGAACAACTCTGGCTTTAAAAACAGGCAAAATGGACATGAAACTCCCAGATGTGACCGGCAGCTACCACCAAAATGTTATCCTCTCCAAGCTCATGGCAGATGACTGAAACTCTCCTTTAGAGATTCTGTTCGTATGTTTAAAAATTAAAATGAGAATTTCCTTGGGATTGGTAACACATTTTTATCATTCACTTAAGCATTCTAATAAGTATATTAGATCCTTTCTTAAAAACAACTTCATTCTTTCTTCCATTCCTTCATTAACCTTTTGCAAGATGCTTGGGAGAGTAAGAAAGACAATTTTCTCGATTTTGCCCAACGCCAGCTTTATTATTGAGTATTAAACTATAGGTAGATTTTTGTTTCAAAAGCTATAGATGGATAGTGTGCTTATATGAAATATTTACCTTGACTTTTAAGTTATTACCACGGAAAAATGATGGTTCTTCGATGTTAGATATTATCCTTTGATAAAGATAACTAATTTAAAGGTACCTCATGGACTGATAGATCTGTACATTGCCAAGTGTGACATAATGAAGGGATCCAAGGGACTCGTGGAGGAGACAATAAGGAAAAAGTTAGTTTTCATAAAGACATACCTGTCTTTCATTAATTGATAGAGGTTTTCTTTCATATATTCAAATATAAAATAAAGATGGTCATTTTCTCTGATAACTTCTTTCAGTTTAATCACGTTGGCATGATTAAGTTTCTTCAGAGACTGCAGTAGAGCAAATGAGCATTAAAATTCTTAAAGCAAAGTTATAGAAGTTGGCACAATCTCATCAATGCTAGGATGATAAGTACCTTAAGTAATTTTCCATTTCTTCTAAATTCATTAATGAATTTTTAATATCTATAAAAATTTCCATGTCTGAAAACATCTAGAACATCTATTTAAGTAAACAGTGGGCTTCCCTGGTGGCGCAGTGGTTAAGAACCTACCTGCCAATGCAGGGGACATGGGTTCAAGCCCTGGTCCGGGAAGATCCCACATGCTGCAGAGCAACTAAGCCTGTGAGCCACAACTACTGAGGCTGCGCTCTAGAGCCCGCGAGCCACAACTACTGAAACCCATGTGCCTAGAGCCCGTGCTCTGCAACAGGAGAAGCCACTGCAGTGAGAGAAGCCCTCGCACCGCAACAAAGAGTAGCCCCCACTCACTGCAACTAGAGAAAGCCTGCTTGCAGCAACAAAGACACAATACAACCGAAAATAAATAAATAAATTTTTCTAAAAATTAAAAAAATATAAAGTAAGCAGTAATTGTCTAAGTAACGAATATAAGTGCAAAAACAAACCAGGTCAACAATAGCTACAAAACATTTCACTCTGTCACTTTTTTTTTCTTGGTCATTAAATAGGTTTAATTTTTTCTGACTTAACTATGTGGAATGCCATGCAAAAGTCTCCAAAAATTTATCCAAGTTATACAACATAAAATATAAAGAAATGGCATGTGGCAATTTAAAAAATTAGCTTTCCCTTGATAATATGGATTAAAATGCTCTTTTAAAAGTGAGAGTATAGGGCTTCCCTCATGGCGCAGTGGTGGAGAGTCCGCCTGCCAATGCAGGGGACACGGGTTCGTGCCCTGATCCGGGAAGATCCCACATGCCGCGAAGCGGCTGGACCCGTGAGCCATGGCTGCTGAGCCTGCGTGTCCGGAGCCTGTGCTCCGCAACGGGAGAGGCCACAACAGAGAGAGGCCCGCGTAACGCAAAAAAAAAAAAAAAAAAAAGTGAGAGTATAATTTTAAATATGAGGGTATAGTTGCTTTCTGTTCTCCGCTGACATTCTGATGAGAAATGAGAAATTAGGAACATAGAGAAAAACATAAGAAATATAATTATCTTTGGTCTGCTTCCCACAGAGAACAGAACCATCTTCTTAGCTACCATGTGTCAGAAATGAGACACGTGAGGTAGAGCTAAGGCCTTCTGGGGTTCTTTTCATCCCTGGGATTTTACCTTAACTTCTCTCAAGTTCATACATTCGTCCCAAGAATAGAACTTTCTCTTCATTCTGCAATAAAAAAAGAAAAGTTTAGTGTGTGGGGACCGGGGATTTGAAGACACAGTTTACACCATTGGCTTTCTTACTCTGTAATTAGTTCACTTTGGGCAAGCTGTGATATCTCTTTTCCTTCCTCCTTAAAAGGAGATCATCTCCCTTCTGTGTATCTCAAGACCATTTGGTGCAGGTTCATGACTGTGTCACTTCTTGGGCAAATTGCCTAATGACTTCTCTGTGCTGCAAACTGCTTAGCTAGAAAGTAGGAACTACTGCATAAGAAAATCCTATTGTAAACTGCTTAGTTCAGCACTCAGTAAATACTATTGTAGATGTCCTTATTTTTACTGGTATCTGTGGTCAGCTACAATAAGGTATGAAGGGTATCACTACTATTATCTCTAAAATATCCTGAGTGAATCAGAATTGCAGTTATGCTCACTCAGGTGCTAGAAATTTATGAAGGAGCTTGAAGAAATTGAGGGCTTACCAACTTACCAAAAGATACGTTTCAGTACTATAGATTTATAAATGTCTTGCTAAAATGATAAAAGTAAATCTGGCACAGTGCTCAATTTGAAATAAAATAGAAGTCAATTCAAATATAGTATAAAAGTATTTTAGTAAATTGATCAAATCCGTGTAAAACTATACATATAATCTCTATGATTCTTAAAAAGTAATTATAGAATTTTTAATCCAGTGTTTTAGAGGCTAGTTAATATATCCAAGTTCCTTTTCAAAATTTAGTACAAATTGAAACTTTTATTCTTCTTAAAAATCTGTACTAGCTGCATCCACATGTACTAATGTGCTACTTTCTTTTCAGCAATTACTAGTTATCAATACTACCCTAAGGTAATGCATGTATCTATATGCAGCAAATACAGAAGTTTCCTTGTAAAAACAATTATCCCGATTTCTAAAGAAAGTAGTTATAAAAAATTAAACCAATTTGTTAGAATTCCTTTTAGATTCCCTGCCATCTTCTCTTTCATTTATTGATTCATCCAACACCCATATGCCAGGGTGATGAAATCAGAGATGGTTACCCTGATGCTTCCCATCTCACAGGAAATAGACTTTAGTTAACACAAAACAGACATACAAATGAGCTTTCAGGATCATGAGATGAATTGGCCAGGCCCCAGGCCTTTTTTGATGAGGCAGTATTTCAGCTGAGACCTGAAAGACAGAAGGTGCCAGCATGTGAAGGCTGAAAAAAAGAAGATTCAGCCAGACAGAAACAGCAAGAAAGAGCTGGGCTGGTGAGAGGAAATGAGAGACCACCTCAGGTGGATCCTTGTTCCTTTAATGCCCGGAGCTGATTTTCATGGCTGTGAGGTCACCGTTCCTGCTCTGCTTTTTCTCCCGTAGCGCTTTACCCACCTTCTTACATACCGTATAGTTTACTTTTATGTTTAGTCTTTCTCCCCTCTCCTCACACGCAAGCTCCTTGAGGACACCTCCACATGCCTGCTCAGTTTCTGGCACATAGTAAGTGCTCCATCAATGTTTACTAAATGGATTGATGGATTTCGATACCCACAGCCGGGCTCCTGAGGAGCTGTCCCACAAACAGGAGCTCCTCAGGGATGGAATCGCCTCTCAGGTCCTTAAAGGGCAGAGAGCTTGATAATATTTGTTAATTTAATGAGGTGCGGGGATCTTACCAACACCCCCTAGAATGAATTCTGTTACAGACTTTTTCTGGAGGTGGCAGCGGATACCACAAGGTTTCTTACCAGTGACCTCAATTAAATTTCCCAAGGGAAAAGCTCTCTGGCTTCTAGGCCTTCATACATACTATTCTTACAGCTTGGAATATTCTGCCCCTCCTCTTGATAATTTTTGTCATTCTCGAGATCTCATTTTATGGGGGAAGCCTTGCAAGATACCTCTCCAGCACTGCTTCTCTGTGCTCCCATAGGCCCCGCTATCCCCCCATCATAGGACTTATCCTATTTTGTGTTGTAACTTTTCTAACTTGTTGGTCTATGTATAACTCATCTATCCCATCCCCTCAGGACGAGCACCAAGTGTAATCGGAGCTTAACAATTACGTGTTGAATGAATTTTAAACTTTCTGCAAGCCTTCCAAATGACTCCTCCTCTTCTCATTCAGTTTTACTCTGTCTTTAATTAGGGTAGGAACACTGTCTGGCACATAGTAGATACTGAATGTGGCAGACACTATGACTTGTCTATCTAAGAGCCACTTTTCTTCTCTTCTTTATTAACATAGGTCAGCTTTAACCCAGGGATACAAAATGGCCACCTAAGTACTCAGTTTCCCAGCTTCTCTTATTGCTACGTGTGCCATGTGACACACTCCTGGCCACTGAAGAGTAGCCAGAAGTCTTCTGGAGAGGGGTGGGGGAAAGCTTTTGCTTTCCTAATTAGAAGAAAGTACAACAACTGACTGACAGTGACAGTAACTGTTTCAGCTCTTCCTTATTTCTTCTTACTTGGAACTCACACTCAAGGCCTAGACTGCTACAGCAATTTTTTAAAATTTATTTTATTCAAGTATGGTGGATTTACAATGTTGTGTTAATTTCTGCTGCACAGCCAAGTGATTCAGTTTTATGTCTATATATATCCTTTTTCATATTCTTTTCCATTATGGTTTATTACAGGATATTGAATATAGTTCCTTGTGCTGTATAGTAAGACCTTGTTTATCCATTCTATATATAAGTTTTCATCTATCTGCTAAACTCAAACTTCAAGTTCATCCCTCTCCCGACCCCCTCCCCCTTGGCAACCACAAGTCTGTTCTCTATGCCTGTGAGTCTGTTTCTGTTTCACAGATAAGTTCATTTGTGTCATATTTTAGGTTCCACATAAAAGCGATATCATATGATATTTGTCTTTCTCTTTCTGACTTATTTCACTTAGTATGATAATCTCTAGGTCCATCCATGTTGCTGCAGATGGCATTATTTCATTCCTTTTTATGGCTGAGTAGTATTCCATTGCATATATATATATATATATATATATACCACATCTTCTTTATCTATTCATCTGTCGATGGACATTTAGGTTGCTTCCATGTCTTGGCTATTGTAAATAGTGCTGCTATGAATGCAGGGGTGCATGTATCTTTTTGAATTATAGGTTTGTCTGGGTATATGCCCAGGAGTGGGATTGCTGGATCATATGGTAACTCTATTTTTAGTTTTTTGAGGAACCTCCATACTGTTCTCCATAGTGGCTGCACCAATTTACATTCCCACCAACAACGTAGGCGGGTTCCCTGTTCTCCACACCCTCTCCTACTGCAGCTATTTTTTGAAGACAAAAGAACCTGGGTCTGTGATAAGAGCATTGAGACAAGGTATGAGCCCTGGGCTGCCTACCTCAGAACATTTTACAATGTGAAACAAATAAATCCCTATTTAATTTACTTTTGGTTAGTTTTTTTAATTTCATACACCGAAAGCATTCCTAAATTATACACGTATGACTTCTTCTCAGCATTCAATCTATTTGACTTCTTAAAGTATTTGACCTCTCACTTCTCTCAAGGTCTTACCCAGCTCTATGCAGGTGAGGCCCAATTCCCCATTTTATGAAACTGAAGACTGAAACAAACACATGATCTTGCCACACAGAAGGAATAATGAACATTTTGTTATAGAAAACAAACCAATGGTAATAACCTTAAATGATACCACGAGACCCAACCCTCATTCTCATTTTCTTACCCCCTCTCCCCGGAAGCCACAGCCTTCACGAAGTTTATGTAAATCTTTACAGTCCTTTTAAAGACATTTTTACATATAACTTTTTTTATGTGTAATAAAGTATTTATTTGTGTGAATTTACATAATTGCTTAACCCACAAATAAGGATGATTTCATCTCATTTTGGCTGATACTTACACCTCATTTATTATTTTTTCCTCTTATTGCCTTAGTTAGGGTCTCCAGTTCAATCTTGATCAGTAGAGGATATAGCAGGCATTCTTGTCTTAAAACCAACTTTACAAGAAGTACCTGTAATATTTCACCTTTCAAGTCAGGGAACTTTCTTCTTATTCCTATTTTTCATTTCAGTTATTGTACATTGTATATTTACTTATTTGATAATAATGGCTATTTAACAATATTTTATAAAAGTATTTTCTTATATATGTAAAGTTTTAGATCATGATAGTGTAAAGTTTTTTTTTTGTTGTTTTTTTTGCGGTACGCGGGCCTCTCACTGTTGTGGTCTCTCCCATTGTGGAGCACAGGCTCTGGACGCGCAGGCCCAGCAGCCATGGCTCACGGGCCCAGCTGCTCCGCGGCATGTGGGATCTTCCCGGACCAGGGCATGAGCCTGTGTCCCCTGCATCGGCAGGCGGGCTCTCAACCACTGCGCCACCAGGGAAGCCCAGTGTAAAGTTTTTAACATTTGATAAACATTTGTTAAAGCATTTACATTTTAGATGATCATCATTTAGTTGATATTGTAATCAGTTACCAAGACTCGTTCTGGGGAAGCCAATTGCCATGTCATGAGGACACTCAAGTCACTGTCTGTAGAGCCCCATATAGAGAGAAGTTGAGGCCTCTTTTTGTCCTTATAAAAAAAGGAAATTTGGATACAGAGATAGGCATCGAAGGAAGTTGATGTGAGAGGGATACAAAGAGAAAATACCATGAATAAGCCAAGGAGAAAGGCCTATAATAGATCCTGTCCTCCCGGCCCCCAGAAGAAACCAACGCTGCTGACAACTTGATTTTAGACTTCTAGCCTCCAACACTGTCTCAATAAATATCTGCTGTTTAAGCCTCCCAGTCTGTGGCTTAAACTTTGCTACAGAAGCCGAATATGAGCCAAATGATGTTCTGAATTCCTGTGTTGAAGTCCTAACCGCCCAGTGCCTCAGAGTGTATTTGGAGGTGGACCTTAAAGAGGGGATTCAGGTTAAATGAGGTCTTTAGGGTAGGTCCTAATCCGATATGACTGGTGTCCTTATAAGAAGACATGAGGACACGGACATGTACAGAGAGACGGTCACGTGAAGACGTGGGGAGAAGAGAGCCATCTACAAGCCAAGGAGAGAGGTCTTACATGAACCAACCAAGTTAGATGACACCTTGATCTCTGACTTCTAGCCTCCAGAACTGTGAGGAAATACATACATTGTTTAAATCACCCAGTCGGGGGTACTTCGTTACAGCACCCCCAGCAGACTGATACAGTGAACCACCTTGGGCATGGATGCTCCAGCCCTGGTTCAGCCTGCAGATGACTGTGACCTTGGCCCACCTCCTCCTGCCACCTCACGAGAGACCTGTAGCCCGAACCACAGCTGAGCTACTCCTAAATTCCTGACTCACAGAAACTGTGAATTAATAAATGTTTGTTCTTGTCTTAAATCAGTAAGCTTTGGGGTAATTTTTTTTTACATATGATAGATAACAGATACAGTGGATTAAAGAAATAAGTTAATAATAATTAACTATGTAATTGGTAAGGTCGGGAAAATTCCATATGCCACTCAGAATTCAGTTTGATACTATGAATACCATCTGATTTTGAGACCTATTGTTTCAAAGAAACAATAAGCTCTACTCTGTACTCAACTTTTAAGTTCCAAAATTACCTTCAGTTTCAGTTCAAATGTATCCTGCATAAAAAGAAGAGCCCTTAGATTTTTTGACTTGTCCATGTAGCTGGACAAATCAGAAAATTAACATATGTGAGTATCAGCTGAACTCCTTTTTGGCAGTGTTTTCTCCAGAAGGGCATTCCATATTAGCCTAACAAGCATGGGGTCTAAACCAGACTTCTCTCTGTACTTGTACACAGTGTCAAGCAAGCAAAGGAAAAGAAAGATCGGCAAACTTGGCAGTGTTGCCCATGGTACCTTTTGATGGCCACCAGCTCCCCTGATTCGATACTCTTGCCCATCAGCACACTCCCATAAGTGCCGTCCCCCAGCTGTCTCATGGTTGTGTATCGGTTCATCTTGGAAAAATAATGCAGCACAAGTTGTTGACTGAAATGACTTCCTTGTTGAATATAAATGCTTCTTTATTTTTGTTCTTTTTTGCCCTTAGACTGTTGTTGCTACACTGGTGAGAGGCTTGTCATCATTAAGCACAGGCTCTTCCCCAAGATTATGTAGGTTCATAAGATATAGCAATAAGGAATCTGGCAAGGAAACAGTGCTTCCATTCTTATGAACACCCTGTAAAAAAAACAAAACAAGAATAAAAGGGATTTTCATTAAAGAACCTCTTCCAAAAATTTACTGGTAACCTAGGAAAGTTATAAATACCAACGTGTTAAGCATGTGTCATTAAATCAATTGTGCGATGCGAATGATGTTCACCTATAAAAGACTGGTGGTACTCACTGGTGAATGCTTCATTTACATGGTGCCATGTTACTTATCCCATGAATGTTCAATAAATACTGGCTTAGTGATTTGCATGATTGCTTTTTTACTGACTATATAATATAATCTATATTAGTCCAAATCAGATTTTGGGAAGTCAGACACTCTACTATGTCCATTCTTTGAATCAATGTTTGCATTATATTTAATTTGGACCATAATCTCTTATTTGAAACTCCTGGGCCAGATGTGTTTGGAATCCAGGAATTTTCATATTTTAGAAAAGTAATATGGTATGTAACACCTCCTAAGCAGCATCTTAATGTGCCTGTAGAAAAATGTTTGAAAAGTACACTAAGTAAAATAAATGAAGACCATAAATGGCCTCACGTCATTCGGGTCATGTTTTGTTGCAGATGAATTTGCACAGAATAATTTTTTATTTTTTATAAATTTATTTTATTTTTTTGTTTGTTTTTATTTTTGGCTGCGTTGGCTCTTCGTTGCCGTGCTGGGCTTTCTCTGGTTGCGGCGAGTGGGGGCTACTCTTCGTTGCGGTGCGCAGGCTTCTCATTGTCGTGGCTTCTCTTGTTGTGGAGCACGGGCTCTAGGTGCGCAGGCTTCAGTAGTTGTGGCATGCGGGCTCAGTAGTTGTGGCTCGCAGGCTCAGTAGTTGTGTCGCACAGGCTTAGTTGTTACGCGGCATGTGGGATCTCCCCGGGCCAGGGAGTGAACCCATGTCCCCTGCATTGGCAGGCGGATTCTTAACCACCGTGCCACCAGGGAAGCCCCAGATTAATTTTTAAAAATTCATCTTTCAGAGCTTTGAGGGTTTCAAAACTACAGAAAAGGGATTGTGGATCTGTATATATTTGAAGGGTACAAGTTTCTATAGGTTCTGATTTTATAACTATGATTAAAGAAAACACACAAAGCACATAAAGCCTTAGTGTCTACTTCATTAAAACAGCGTTCAATGATTTCCTTCCATCGTTCTGTCTTAGTTCTGCATTCAAGGAACAATTTCTCATTTCATACCTGTTTATCATTCTTATGTTGCTTTAAAAAATCTCTGTCATTCTGTTACAAGGCTGTATGTTAGTTACAAAGTGTAACAACATGTTTGGCACTATCGAATAGTTTTTTTTTTTTTTTTTTTTTTTTTTTTTGCGGTACGTGGGCCTCTCACTGCTGTGGCCTCTCCCGTTGCGGAGCACAGGCTCCGGACGCGCAGGCCCAGTGGCCATGGCTCACGGGCCCAGCCGCTCCACAGCACGTGGGATCCTCCTGGACTGGGGCACGAACCCATGTCCCCTGCATCGGCAGGTGGACTCTCAACCTCTCACGTTGCGGAGCACAGGCTCCAGACGCGCAGGCTCAGCGGCCATGGCTCACGGGCCCAGCCGCTCCGCGGCACGGATCCTCCCGGACCGGGGCACGAACCCACGTCCCCCGCATCGGCAGGCAGACTCCCAACCGCTATGCCACCAGGGAAGCGAAGCCCTCAAATAGTTTGTTTTAAAATGCTTTTTAAAGGGACTTCCCTGGTGGCGCTGTGGTTAAGAATCCACCTGCCAATTCAGGGGACACCAGGGTTCGAGCCCTGGTCCGGGAAGATCCCACATGCCGTGGAGCAACTAAGCCCGTGTGCCACAACTACTGAGCTTGTGCTGTAGAGCCCGCACGCCACAACTGCTGAGCCTGTGAGCCACAACTACTGAAGCCCGTGCGCCTAGAGCCCGTGCTGTGCAACAAGAGAAGCCACCTCAACGAAAAGCCTGTGCACCGCAACAAAGAGCAGCCCCCGCTTGCTGCAACTTGAGAAAGCCCGTGTGCAGCAACGAAAACCCAATGCAGCCAAAAATAAATAAATAATAAATTTGAAAAATAAATAAATAAAATGCCTTTTACAAGGAATTCCCTGGTGGTCCAGTGGTTAGGACTACATGCTTTCACTGCCAAGGGCCCGAGTTTGATCCCTGGTTGGGGACTAAGATCCCACAAGCCATGTGGTGTGGCCACAAAATAAAATGCCTTTTATAATCTGGTGCTTCACTCAAAGATTTTTTTTTCACTGTAGCACGATCTCCGCAAAATAAAATCATAAAAATTGCTTCTCTATTAGATGCAGAAATTTAGGAGCGACAAGAATATGTTGTAGTTGTCAAAGTACCTAAGGCTTCCAAAAATAGGCTTTCTGAGGAAACATGGCAGAGAAGTGCGCTAAAACTATGTTGTTTCCTTTATACAGGAACACATTTGTCCATAGGAAACTTTGGAAGAAGCTGTGGGGCTTTTAAATAACAGGGAGTGTGTGTTAATTTGTCATTTATTTTACTTCATATAGATAATAACCACTTCAAAGGCATGTGAGAGTTAGTTTAGGCCATGCTAACTCTGTGGCCAGGATCTTGAAAAAGAGATCCCAATAGTAAATTCCAGTTCTATTTAGTGGTTCCTTCATTTTTCTCAGCTTAAATCTGAGCAAATGGTCTTAACACATGCCAGCAAATGGTTCCCCATTTGCCTGAAAATGAAGTTGTTTTGTAAGTGGTCATTACATTATACACAGACACAGATTCTAAATATTAAGGCATTAATATAGAGAAAGGTAACACCCCCGCCTCCTCACATATTTCCTGACCAAAACGTGTATTTGCTTTTCTTCATTTTTCCTTTATCTGGATAAGGAAATATAATTTTGAAAGCTCTTTGGGGGGTTGTTTTGTACCCTGTGCTATGATTAAACAAAACATGGACTATGAAGTATATTTCTTCTGATCACTTAGACTCTTATTAAATCAGTATTTTGCATTTTATTATCAGCATGTTAAATTGTTTTTCTTTCTTTCTTTCTTTTTTTGCTGCACCGGGCAGCTTGTGGGATCTTAGTTCATCCATCAGGGATTGAACCCCATTCACCACAGTGAAAGCGCCGAGTCCTAACCACTGAACCGCCAGGAAATTCCTAAATTGCTTGACACTCTTTTCTAGCTTTTCTATTTAAGGTGACATACACTTATCTCTTGTAAGGAAATGTGCTTTCTAGAGGTTTACTGATTCTTTCTGGTTAAGTAACAATACAGAGAATAAATTTGTCCAAAAGGCCATGGTGTTTATCATATCAGTAAAATTATACAATAAAAACACAGAGGGATTAAATGACCTATGAGCAATCAGAGAATCAATGATGGAGTCAGTCTAATACTTGGACTAGCTGAAGCTGTTTGGTTTTTTAGTGCAGTCCCCAACTGCTAAACAACCCATTCTTGCCAGCTTTTACAATCACTGGTGCAGCTAAAGGAACCACCCCTCTTCACTGCCAAACCGTGTAGAATCTACCCCGCAATGAAAGCTGCCCACCCCCTCCACCCCCTAAAGATACCTAACTGCTCACCCTAAAACACCAAGATGCTATAAACAACCGGGAAAGTGCACAGGGTGCTCCCCACCCTGGCTACATCCTGGGGCTACATCTGTCTCGTCCTGATACCTGGAAGGACTTGGTGAAAAATTATAGGCCAGAAACAGTGAAGGGAAAGAGTGTGAGTGGGGGAGAAGGGAGTCTTCCTGGAGTTCCTTAAGAAAATTATTATTTTTACCCAACCCCCCAAAATTATTTAAGAATTTTAATGGGATAAATAGCATCTTCTTTTCTTTGCAAATCTGCTGCATATGCAACAAATTATTTTCATGTTAATACCTCACTGAGGACAGGCATTGAGGGTCTGAGAGGTAGGCAGTTATGTAGGCACTTCTGGAAAAGGACAAATGGCTTGAGAAGGGAGTGAAAGAGGGAGCGGCACAGATGGGGAGAGAAGTTCAGAGGTAAGAGGTGCCAGAAACATTGAAACTTTCCTTGCAGCGGCTCAACAACCTGCAAAAGTGGAATTAACTGCCTCTTTCTGGTCCACTATTAAGACCATCAGCCCACCATCATCAGTACTATTAGCACAACAGACCATTCAGTCATTGACTCCTTTCTTCATTGTCCTGGAAGCCCAACCGGTTTTGGAGTGGCTATTGTAGAAACTGCACTCCAAGCCTAACCAATCATCTTCCAAATAAACACTGGAAACGCAAAGTTTGTTTCAAGTGCTATAGCATAAGATACTTATATTCAGGGAAAAATAAGTAAGGGACACAGCCATTTCCCAGTTTCTTTCATTTGAGGGGTAAAGATTATAGATATGACATAGATTTTTAAAAGCTCTGATTTGTGGCTCTCAAGAGAATTGGGCCAGTTTACTAACCTTTAAGTAACACAAGTTTACATACTATGCTCCCAAACAAAACTTTAAAAAGGCCTATTTGTTTTGTTTTGTTTTGCAGGCCTCTCACTGTTGTGGCCTCTCCTGTTGCGGAGCACAGGCTCCGGACGCACAGGCTCAGTGGCTATGGCTCACGGGCCCAGCCGCTCCGCAGCATGTGGGATCTTCCCGGACCGGGGCACGATCCCCGGTCCCCTGCATCAACAGGCGGACTCTCAACCACTGCGCCACCAGGGAAGCCCTAAAAAGGCCTCTTTTGAGTCATGTTAAATACAAAATAAACAGCTCTCCAGGGCGAGAAGCTGACCATTTCAGCTGTCCCCTTATCCGCCTAAAAATATAAGGATAATGGCCTAATAGCATAGATATATAAAGGTAAAGGATTTTTTTTAATCATTACTCCCATGTACCTACTCACTGATAGCATATAAACAACTATTTTTATCAGTGTAGAATAGGAAGGTCCTAAACAGATTACTAGTCAAAAAGCAGTATATGTAACTTAAAAGACAGACTGCCTATGGGTCCCCAGTTCACACCCAATAATATTTCTCTGCAAGTTACATATATTCTTCTCTGTGGATCTTTGGAAAGGTAATTCTGCAAAACAGGATGTATTAACATGATTTCTTATGCACATATTTCCATATATTTATATTTCCATGTATATGCAACAAAGCAAAAGAAGTAAATGTATGATCCTCAATTAATTTAATAGAACTGTTAGGAACTTGGAATTTTCTGCAGTCAAGCTCCAATACTTACTGACTTCCTTATGAGTTATACAAACCTTATATTCTGGTTTAAGGAAAAAGACATTTATTTAGAGGCTCAATTATAGGCCTACATTAGATAAATACCCTTATCATTTCTCTCCCATTCTAGTTGTCTTACTTTTATCTAAGTGCGCAATTACTGTAAACTTGAGCTTTATTCTCAACAGCTTCTGCCAGCTAACAAGGGATTTAGATAGGATTAAAGAAGATTAACAGAGAGGGCAAATGGAGGGTAAAACTTGTGTCTGCCCAATCACTGAGCAGATAACGTTTCCATGTCTTCAACTTGTCTTTGTAGAATCTGCTGTAATGTTAAATAATCCTAAGGCTGGCATTAACGTTTGTTTAAAAAAAAAAAAAGTAACGCCATAAAAACCATTAAGTTGTTTCAAAAGCAAAAAAGAAAAAAGATTTCAAACTAACCAAATCATACGTTTACAGAAACTAAAAGGGGAGCTTTTACAATGGGAAAACAGGATTCTGTGTTAAAAAATAAATAAAAGCATGGTGCTCTGTGCTAATATTCACAAACTGTTTTAAAACGAAGCAAAACCAAACCAAAATAACCCACCCCAACGAAGAGATGGAACAGCCAGCTTTGCGTAAGCAGAAGGTGGGCTGCCCTGGGGGGCAGCGGAGCGTTTGTCCCTCCCCGGTCACTCGGCGGTGAACAGGGCGGGGAGCCGATAAAGGAAAGCCAAAAGGCTGGAAGGTAACTTTTGCCTCCGCCACTATTTCGACTGAACGGGTCGTTTTTCTGATTAAAATCAACTCTGATAACTTAGACTCTCTTTATGAGAATTCCGTTACAATTAGAACAAATGCCTGATCATTTTAAAAGATTATCTAAACACAATTACATTTCTTTCCTTTTAGAATTGAGATTACAAACCACTAAAAAGCCAGTTTTATTGCCTCCCCTCCCCCGACTCCAGCCCTGTCCTTAAACTGACCATGTCTCCGTCTTATTTGTAGTAAAGAAGCAGTTTTCGTTCCCAGACGCTCTGATCTTTTCTCGCAAACCGGGGCTTTTAAAAGACACCAGTCTGCGGGCAGGGCTCGTCCCCGAGGCCCTGCGTGTCCGGCCGCAGCGGGCAGGTGATCCCCTGACCCCCCCCCCCCCCGCGGTTGGTTCGGCGTGAGGACTGGGGGCGCCCGCTGGTCCACCCTGTGCCGGGATTCCGCTTTTACCTGGGAGTCATTTGGGAATGCACGAATGAGGACTGAATTTGGACCCAGTTTCTCTTTCTTCTTTCTCCTTTTTAATTTCGTAACAGTTTTGAACTCAATTCCACTGCCTTCTCCAGACCTGATCCCGCCCCTCATTCCTAAAAGTAGCGTCCCCTCCAGCCTAAGCCCTAAAGGGAGCGGGGGAGAGCGCGGGGTGCGTTGGGAGACCCTGGGGTAGAGGTTCGGGGGTGCGGGTCCCTCAGACTGATGGGTTCCCGCCGTCATCCTCCAACCCAGGACTGACCGCGCCGTCTAGGAGCGCAGGAAAGTGGCCGAGGGGGTCTCGGAGCGAACCGACAGCTATAGGAGCAGGTTGACCGCCTCCTGCCCGCCCCGCCCCTCCCCGAATTCTCCTCCCTCCAGTCCCTCCCCCTACCAGTGTCCAGGCCCCTTCTCTCGGCGGAGGTTGGCGCTGGTAGGACAGGGAGCCGAGGGGACATGCCGGGCCGCCTCGCAGGACAGACTCAGGTTGGGTCGGACGGAGGGTGGCGGCCCCGCTGCCCGCTCGGGATTACCTGCCCGCGCCGGCCGCTTACCTTGTTCACTCCCTTGTCAAGCTCTGCCCTGCTGTGTGTTTCATCTCCTAGGAAACCGCGGGGATGTTCCAGCTCAGCCCGCCCAGTTACGCGAGCCGGAAGGCCCCGCCCAATACGTGCACGCCACGCCTCCCTAGGGGGCGGGGCTTCCGGGGACACCTGGGTGTCAATGGAGTTAGCGCTCTCTGCCGTTTAACTTGGGGCTTGGGAGAGTCCTGATTACCTTTGTAGTTACTTATTGGAAGTTGGTTTGTTTGCTCTTTATTTTGTTTGCTCCGATTCATTCTACAAAGTCTTGATTCATTGAATCTTGTTCCCAGACTTGTGAAGAGCAAGTGGAAGGCAACGTTTGCCTCCTGGTCCTTCTATTTGTCTATACATGTACTGCCTGGGGAAAAACTGCACTGGGTTGCAAGTCCAGTTGCAATCCAGAGCAGTCAACTCCTCAGGTATGTGTTATCTCCATTTTCACTTATTTGTTCAGAGTACTTACTCGCACCAGTCACAGTGTTAGATCGTAGTGATCCCAAGGTAAATGAGTGAATGTGTGAATAAATGAGTTGTGAAAGAAGGGCACACTTGTGTTATTACCAAAAAAAAAAGAAAGAAAAAGCTCAATTGGCTAGCAAAAAAAAAAGCTCATAAATCAGAAGCATGAGACATGGGGTAGTGATGTACCTATTAGTAATTATCCATTAGGTGTCAGGCTCTGGACCTGGCACTGAGAGTAATGCCAGGGTAGCAGGACAGACATGTTCATGGTCCTCTCACAGCTTAAAGCGAAAAAGACAGGGGAAGTAAGAAGCATAAGTTAGATCATGGAGGTCTTATATGCCCAGTTATGAAGCCTAAGCCTTATCAGGCACTAACTGGGGAATCAATGAAGAATTTTCTACAGAGGAGAGATATGTTCACATTTGCATTTCAGAAAGATCACAAAAGCAGCAGTGGGTAAGGTAGATTTCAGCAGTGATTATACAGGCAACAGAATAAAAAGGAGGCTATAGCAATTGATCAGGAAGAAATGATGAGGATCCAACTATAGCAGTGAGGCTGGGAATAGGACAGAGAGGGAGAGAATCCAAGGGATATTTAGGAGTTAAAATTGACAGGACCATGTGGCTTAGATGAGTGGTGCCATTCCAGTGCTAGGATCCTCTGCACCTGCCTCGGGGTGATCCCAGAAGTTTCAGGCAGAAGCCAGGGAGGGCTCATACCTAGGAGATAAAAAGACATTGAACCCAATACACTCAGTTGGAACTTCAGCCACAAAACATCCCTATGGATGACTTTGACCATCCTGAAGGGCCACAGGACAGGGTTGGGAACCTGAGATCTGGCCTGTCTGTCAAGAAGCAGGTACTTCACTGCATTATGTTGAAACAAATTATTCAGTTCACTTCGTTCATTTTGCAAATAAGTCTAGAGTCTGTCCTGCTTCAGAGGAAGTCATAAATTATATCCCCTCAAGTGTGTTTGCCTCTGTCAAATGAATTTGAGGAGCTGATCTTTATCAATATGTGTCTAGGTCCAGCAACTTTGTTTATATGTTTTATTCACTGACTTAGAAGATTCTACTGTAATATGATATATCATCAAATTCCTGCCCAAAATAAAGTTTGAAAGCTCTGAAATAAAAATTTTTAAATACTAGAGGGATATCATAAAGACAAGTGACTATTGAAATTAAAATTTTCATTCCCAGCTTTTTTCATTTCTTAAATGCATACTTTTTTTTTTTTTTTTTTTGTGGTACGCGGGCCTCTCACTGTTGTGGCCTCTCCCGTTGCGGAGCACAGGCTCCGGACGCGCAGGCTCAGCGGCCATGGCTCACGGGCCCAGCCGCTCTGCGGCATGTGGGATCTTCCCGGACCGGGGCACGAATCCGTGTCCCCTGCATCGGCAGGCAGACTCTCAACCACTGCACCACCAGGGAAGCCCAATGCATACTTTTTGATTTGGGTTATGATGGGACATTTGGGGGAGGTTAAATTTAAAAACTCAGGAAATCAATGCAGCTTTTTAAAGTACAGGAGGTAAATGTAAGCTTCACATTTTTAAAACACCACACAAGTCTTTGATAAGTATAATTTTTAATTGGCTTCGTATGGATGGAGACTTTAGAGGTATTTATTTAGATATGCTTGTATTTTATTTATTTATTTATTTATTTATTTATTTATTTATTTATTGGCTGCATCTCCCGTGGCTGGCAGGATCTTAGTTCCCCGACCAGGGATTGAACCTGGGCCCCTGGCAATGGAAGTGTGGAGTCCTAACCACTGGAGTGCCAGGGAATTCCAGATATGTTTTTATTTAAATGTCAAGATTTATAGTTTTTTTTAACAGAAAAGAGTTCGTTCTCTTAAGTTTACCAGTTATTAATTAAAAATTAGTCCAATTCACTAGATATTTTAACAACAGTTCATGCTCATTTTTTGTTTACTTGTGAACAGTCTCACAAAGCCTAAGTCTTCATAGATTAGAACAGTACTTTCTGGGCAAGTGGATTTGAATAAGAAAAAATCCTGCAGATACTGAGAGTTGAGTCCCCCGGATTGACAAGCCCCATCCAAATAAGGTCTGTGACCACTATTTAGGGCACTGGTTCTCAAACTGGGCTGCACATTGGAATCAACTGGTAAGATTTACAAAAAATACTCATGGCCTGTGTTCCATTCCCAAGGTAATCTGATGTAATTGGTCTGGGGTGCAGCATGGGCTTTGGAAGGTTTTAAAAACACCCCAGGTGATTCTAATGTATGGCCAAGTTTTAGAACCATTAGTTTAGGGAAGATATTAAACCTGTTTTTCACCTTGCCCAAATTCTGGTTAAATAGCTTTGTATAGCCTACTAGTAAAATATGCCGCAGTGTTCATGGCAGCATTATTCACAAAAGCCAAAAGATGGAAACAACCCAATACCCACTGATGTATGTGAGTGGATAAACAAAATGTGGTCTATACATATTATACAATGGAATATTATTCAACCTTAAAAAGGAATAAAATTCTGATAGATGCTACAATATGCATGGACCCTGAAATCATCATGCTGAGTGAAATAAGCCGGATACTTCATGATTCCACTTATATGAAATTCCTAGAATAGTCAAATTCATAGAGATGGAAAGGGGAATAGAGCTTACCAGGGACTGAGAGAAGGATGCATGGGGAGTTACTGTTTAATGGGTATAGAGTTTCAGTTTGGAGATGAAAAATTCCTGGAAATGGATAGTGGTGATGGTTGTACGACATCGTGAATGTTCTTAATGCTGCTGAATTGTACACTTAAAAATGGCTAAACTGGTAAATTTTATGTATATTTTAGAACAATAAAAATATTTAAACAAACAAACAAGGGCAAATAAGGACTGTGAGACTCTTAAGGAGATTCTGTGACTCAGAGGAAACAGAAACAGTACAGGGAACATCTTCTTAAAAGGCAATACAAACCGGGCCTCCCTGGTGGCGCAAGTGGTTGAGAGTCCGCCTGCCGATGCAGGGGATACGGGTTCGTGCCCCGGTCTGGGAGAATCCCATATGCCGCGGAGCGGCTGGGCCCGTGAGCCATGGCCGCTGAGCCTGCGCGTCCGGAGCCTGTGCTCCGCGACGGGGGAGGCCACAACAGTGAGAGGCCCGCATACCGCAAAAAAAAAAAAAAAAAAAAAAAAAAGGCAATACAAACCAAAACTATAATTCATATTCTCCAAGCCATAAAGAGAAAATACTGTATCTGTGAATGTAACAGGAAGAGGATCCTATAATAGGAATTAATATTCAGGGAATAATAAAGAGCTCTTAGAAAATAAAACTAGGGTAGCAGAAATCTAGAATAAATTAATAAAATAGTTGAAGATAAATTTAAGGAAAACTCCCAGAAATTAGGACAAAACAACATATAGTTTTTTTAAAAAAAAAAAAAACGAGAAAAGATTAGAAAATAAGAGGATCAAGTATTTCCTCTAACTAATGAATGTGCAGAAGAAAGGAAAGAGGAAGTGGAATCAAAAATCAGAAAACTAACACAAGAATAGTACAGAATTGAAGGACACTTGTTTCCAGGTTCAAAGAGCCCACCCAACACCCAGTAAAACAATAGGGGGAAAACCCATACAAAGACAAGTCACTGTGAAATTTCAAAAAAATTAGTGATAAATAGAAGATTCTAAAAGCTTCCAAAAAGAAAAAACAGGTCACACACATGTGATTAGGAATCACCGTGGTAAATGATGCTGAAAACTGGGAAAATATCCAAGCAAACAAAAAACTCTTAGCAATGAAGAGACCGTAAATTCAATAGCTGCCCATTTCCACACCTCAACAAACACAATTCCAGATTTCTAACTTCGGAGCAGCCTGAATTATATTGACAGTTTCCTCAATTTTCGCATTCACTTTGTACCAAATGATATATGCTGGAGAAGGGTTATCAATGGATTTGATCAGTGGGTATCACTCTTGCTGGGTCATTTTAGGAGAAAGCTGTAACACCAAAATGTGCAGGATCGCTACGTATTTCTCTGCTCTTTGCATTACCAAGAAGGGGTGGGACATTAAGTGATCCACAATGCTGACCTTAGTTCATACTTCTTCCATCAGCCTAAAGAGGTTTTTTCTTTTTCTTTGAGTGCCTTGACATAATCCCAAAATGGAGATCCATCTTCAAGAATATAGCAGTTTCTCACCAAACACTTTTCAGTAGGATTAAAGGATTTCGTTTTAGACTATTTGCCTCTTTCCAAAGTTATTTCATTTCTAAAGAAATGTTCATAGAGAGGCCACTATTTTGTTCTAGGAAATGCAAAGAATTTACTTTCTAAAAATTTGAGGCAACTTTACATACATTGAAATGCCAGACCTTAAGTGTACAATTAACCGGGTGTTTATAAATGTGCACACCTGTGTTACTACCGCCTGGATCAAGATGTAGAACATTCCCATCATCCCAGAAAGCTCTCTTGTGCCCCTCAACAGCCAATCCCTACTCATTTTCTCCACAAACTTCAACTGATTTCTATGATCATGTATTAGTTTTACCTGTTCTTGAACTTCATGTAACTGGAATCATAGTGGAATTAGTCTTTAGTGCCCTGATGCTTTTGCTCAACGTAGTGTTTTGAAACTCACCTGTGTCGTTGTGTTTATTTGTAGTTCATTTTTGAAATTACGGAATAGGAGTCCATCATATGAATTTACCATCATTTATTTGTTCATCTTCCTGTCAATTGACATTAATTAATATAAATAAAGCTGCTATGATCATTCCTGTTCAAGTCTTTTAAATGAAAATATGTTGTCATTTCTTTTGAGTAAATATGCAGGAGTGAAATGGCTGGATCATAAAGGAGGTGTATGTTAAACTTTAAATGAACTACCAAATGGTTTTCCAAAGTAATTGTACCATTTAACGATTCTACCAGCAACGCAGGAGAATTCAACTTTGCCCCACATCCTTGCTAACATTTGGCACTGTACATTAAAAAAAAATTAGCCATTCCACTGATTGCAAAATTTCTCATTTAGTTTTAATTTACATTTCCCTGATGACTAATAATTTTGAGCCTCTTTTCATGTATATATTAGCCATTCATATGTTTTCTTTTGTAAAGTGACTATTGAAGATTTCTGGCAATTTTATTGGGTTGTTTGTCTTCTTGTTACTGATTAGCTTGAGTTCTTTATATATTCTGCATACAAGTTCTTTGTCAGATATATGTTTTGCAAATATTTTCTCTTTGTGGCTTGCCTTCTCATATTCTTAACAATGTCATTTGATGAGCAGAGGCTTTAGATTCTGATAATGTCCTATTTATAAGATTTTTCTTTAACAGCTAATGCTTTTCATGTTCTAAGAAATCTTTGCCCACCTCACAAAGTCACAAAGATATTCTCCTATGTTTTCTTCTTGAAGCATATTTATACTTTTAACTTTTACATGTAGGTCTATTATCCAACACAAATTAATTTTTTTCTGTATATGTGGGAGTTTCAGTTTATTCCCCCCAGGTGGATATGTAATGAATTACATTAATTTTTAAAATATATCAATATTAATATTTATTAGCACAATTATAATGATCAGTATTAATATTTAATGTTCATTATTAACATATGCTAATATGTTAATATAACAGATTATATACAACAAAAATTTAAGATGAGTGACATTCTAGTCACTCATCTAGGTAAGCGGATCTTTTTTTTATGAGTTTGAAAGGCTATTTTCTTTTTTTAAATTATTTTTTAAATTGAAGTATAGTTGATTTACAAAGTTCTATTAGTTTTAGGTGTACAGAAAAGTGATTCAGTTATATATATATATATATATATATATATATATATGTTCTTTTTCAGATTGTTTACCATTATAGGTTATTACAAGATATTGAATATAGTTCCCTGTGCTATACAGTAGGTCCTTGTTGTTTATCTATTTTATATATGTGTGTATCTGTTAATCCCCAACTCCTAATTTATCTCTTCCCTGCCTTTCCCCTTTGGTAACCATAAGTTTGTTTTCTATGTCTGTGGGTCTATATCCATTTTGTAAATAAGTTCATTTGTATCATTTTTCTTAGATTCCACATATAAAGGATATCATATGATATTTGTCTTTCTCTGTCTTATTTCACTTAGCATGATAATCTCTAGGTCCATCCAGGATTACATTAATTTTTGGGGGGCGGGTAGGAGTTTATGAATTAATTAATTTATTTTTGCTGTGTTGGGTCTTCGTTTCTGTGAGAAGGCTTTCTCTAGTTGTGGCAAGCGGGGGCCACTCTTCATCGCGGTGCGTGGGCCTCTCACTATCGAGGCCTCTCTTGTTGCAGAGCACAGGCTCCAGGCGTGCAGGCTCAGTAGTTGTGGCTCACGGCCCTAGTTGCTCCGCGGCATGTGGGATCCTCCCAGACCAGGGTTTGAACCCGTGTCCCCTGCATTAGCGGGCAGACTCTCAACCACTGCGCCACCAGGGAAGCCCTACATTAATTTTTTAAATGTTAAGTCAAAGTTATAAACCCCACTTGAAAATGATGTATTATCCTTTTTATATGTTGCTGGATTCAGTTTAATAATATTTCCATAAGAACTTTTCAATTATGTTCATGAGGGATATTGATCTGAATTTTTTTTTTCTTGTAGTGTTTTGTCAAATTTTCATATTATGGCTGTGCTAAACTTGGGAAAACAGGAAGTGTTCCTTCCTCTTATTTCCTGAGAGAATTTGGGTAGACTGATACTATTTTCTTTAAATGTTTGATAGCCTTCAACGGTTTAGTTACCTAGGCCTAGAGTTTTCTTTGTAGGAAGGTTTTTAATTACAAATTCATCTTCTAAAATAATTATAGGGTTATTCATAATTTTTATTTCATTTTGCATCAGTTTTGGTAAGTTTCTTTCAAGGAATTTTCCTCATTTCATCACACTTGTCTAATGTATTGCCTTCCAGTTGTCATAATCTTTCCTTTTATCCTTTGGATGCCTATAGGATGTGTCTTTATTCTGCCTTCACTTTTGAAACACATTTCTGCTGGATGTAGAATTCTGGGCTGACGTGTTTTGTTTTGTTTTTCTTTTGGATATTTGAAGATGTGATTCTGTCCTCCATTATTTCTGATAAGTCAGAAGTTATGCTTATTATTTTCCCCTCATTTTGTCCAAAGATTTTAAGATTTTCTCTTTATTTTTGATCTATCAACTGTTTGCCCATGATGAGCCCAGGTGTGATTTTCTTTGTGTTTATCATTTCTGAGATGCACTGATCTTTTCAAATCTGTCTGTTGATGTTTTTCCACCAGTTCTGGGACATTTAATAGAGTGAAGATTTTTGTTTTAAGTAGTCAGTTATGTTACTGACTCATCTGTGGATGCTTGGTATTGCACTTTTTACTTTTATTTATTTATTTTTTTTTTGGCTGCTCGGCTTTTGGGATCTTAGTTTCCTGACCAGGATTGAACACAGGCCCCTGCAGTAAAAGTGCCGAGTCCTAACCACTGGACCACCAGGGAGTTCCCTGGTATTGTACTTTTGAAGGTGGATTTGTTTTAGTTTTGCCATTAGTTTTAGGGTACATTCTTTGGACCTAGGATATAAACTTTACTCCCTACGGCCCTTCTAGGGTTTCGATGGGAAGCCCATGGTGTTTGTCAGGTCCAGCTTGGAGAGACTTAACTCCTCATTCTGTCTCCCTTGCAGCCGGCAGATGAGATAGTTGATGTGTTTCTGCAGCTTTTTCAGCTGTTGCTTTAACAGTCTCCTTGGAGTCTCGTCTACGCAAGCACAGGTCAGGGGTCAATTTAAAGTGAGTTTGTACCTAGATTTAGGGGGCTTCCTCTCTGTGGCTCCTCTTTTCCAAGGTTCCTCCCTCAATTTCCAGCTGCTCTGGCAGCCCCAGACTCCATCCTCTGACAAGCCAGAAACGCTGGGTTCTGCTCCGGTTCTAGCTGCCCCGTGTCGTGTGGACTGGGATGTGTCCTGAGGAGAGAAGCTGTGTAGACGTGGACCACAGCCATCGTGGTTCCCTCCCCTCCAAATTCCCTCCAGTTTTTACTTGACTTTGGTGATTTTTCTAAGGCCTTCACATAGTTATGCTTTATATTTGTCCAGAGTTTATAACTGTTACCTGAAGTTCAATACAAGCCACTCCACCATTTCCAGAACTAGAAATTCAACAATTTACTTTTGAGTGTTGATACTTCAAATATTCCAGAGCAATATTGTATTCTATGACCTTAATATTCCTGTTTGTATTTTGAAAGACTGATGTGTAGATGTGTAACAGCAAAATGGCAAAATATGTATTCTGAGTCTCAACATAACATCAGGATTGGCAGTGCCTTAATGAAATCATTATTTGGGGGAGTCCCTCCTATACCTCCTCATCCTTGTGCTTTCCATAAATTGTTTCATCCTCAAGTAATAAATTTTTCAGTGGTTAAACCTTGATTGAGGACTTCCCTGGTGGCACAGTGGTTAAGAATCCGCCTGCCAATGCAGGGGACACGGGTTCGAGCCCTGGTCCGGGAAGATCCCACATGCCGCGGAGCAACTAAGCCCGTGCACCACAACTACTGAGACTGCGCTCTAGAGCCCGCAAGCCACAACTACGAGCCCACGTGCCACAACTACTGAAGCCCGTGCGCCTAGAGCCCATGCTCCGCAACAAGAGAAGCCACCGCAATGAGAGGCCGTTGCACGGTAACGAAAGAGCAGCCCCCGCTCGCCACAACTAGAGAAAGCCCGCGCGCAGCAATCAAGACCCAACGCAGCCAAAAAATAAAAAATAAATAAAATCCTTTAAAAAAACAACCTTAATTGATGTTTCTTCCAATTCTCCTTACAGGATGGAGTGTTGAAAAGAAGTGTGTATATTTTTAAACTACCAGCATATTCCTTATCAAAGATTGGCAGCTTATCCTTCAGTACTTGATTCCTATCAAGACAAGGGCTGACCTAGCAGCTTCACGGCTCTTTAAGACTGCGTTTCACATTTGAGCTTTTACTTTCCTAGGAAGATAAGCATTCTTTTTTTTTAATCTTTATTGGAGTATAATTGCTTTACAATGGTATGTTAGTTTCTGCTTTATAACAAAGTGAATCAGTTATACATATACATATATCCCCATATCCCCTCCCTCTTGCATCTCCCTCCCACCCTCCCTATCCCACCCCTCTAGCTGGTCACAAAGCACCAAGCTGATCTCCCTGTGCTATGCAGCTGCTTCCCACTAGCTATCTATTTTACGTTTGGTAGTGTATATATGTCCATGCCACTCTCTCACTTTGTCACAGCTTACCCTTCCCCCTCCCCATATCCTCAAGTCCATTCTCTAGTAGGTCTGTGTCTTTATTCCTGTCTTACCCCAGGTGCAGATAAGCATTCTTGAAGATGTCATTACATAGCCTTCTCAGAACTTCCAGTTGATAATATTTTGTAAACCTAAAATCAATAGAGAATCTCTGAACTTCTTAGTACTTAAGATCAGCAATAAAATACTTGAAAGACAGAACAAGAAAAACTTAACACTTGTATATATCCTATTTTCCAAAAAAAAGTTCTATTAAAAATATCTTTCAAGGGCTTCCCTGGTGGCGCATTGGTTGAGAGTCCGCCTGCCGATGCAGGGGACACGGGTTCATGCCCCGGTCTGGGAAGATCCCGCATGCCGCGGAGCGGCTGGGCCCGTGAGCCATGGCCGCTGAGCCTGCGCGTCCGGAGCCTGTGCTCCGCAACGGGAGAGGCCACAACAGTGAGAGGCCCGCGTACCGCAAAAAAAAAATATATATATATATCTTTCAAAAAGTAACTTTAAAAAATGGAAGTATAGTTGATTTACAATATTCTGTTAGTTTCTGGTATACAGTGAAGTGATTCAGATATATATATTCTTTTTCAGATTCTTTTCCATTATAGTTTATTATAAGATATTGAATACAGTTCCCTGTGCTATACAGTAGGACATTGTTGCTTATCTATTTTATATATAGTAGTGTGTGTCTGCTAATCCCAAACTCCTAATTTATCCCTCCCCCCCTTTCCTTTTTGGTAACCTTAAGTTTGTTTTCTATGTCTGTGAGTCTGTTTCTGTTTTGAAAATAAGTCAATTTTTATCATTCTTTTTAGATTCCCCATATAAGTGATGTCATACGATATTTGTCTTTCTCTGTTGGACTGACTTCTCTAGGTCCATCCATGTTGCTGCAAATGGCATTATGTCATTCTTCAAAAAGTATCTTTGATGTTCCAAACAGAAGGGTTAGTGGGTCAATGATTGCTGCTGTGTTATATTCATGAGTAATTACTAGGTAATGATACTTTATATGTGAATAGCATTTTACAACCTACCAATTACAAGTTTGATTGTATGCTGACGATTCCCAAACTTGTATCTCCAAATCTGTGCCTCCATCCTGTACTCTAGACTCAGATGCCAACAGCCTACCTAACACCTCACTTAGAAATCTAGGAGTTTGAACTTAACATGTTCAAACTCAGCTCCTAATACTCTCTCCTTGCCCCACTTCCCCAAAGTGCTCCCCCTTCATCTGTCCCCAACTCAGTTGATATAGATATATCACCACTGCAAATGTCCAGTTAAAACAAGAAGAATTCATCCCTTACTCCATTTCTTCTTTTTCTAGAGGGGGGTATGTGTGCCACGTGGCTTGTGGGATCTTAGTTCCCCGACCAGAGATCAAACCTGTGCTCCTTGTGGTGGAAGCATGGAGTCCTAACCACCAGACCGCCAGCGAATTCCCCATTTCTACATTTTAGAATTGATTTCCTACTTAGTTTAGGATTTCCCTTGGAGAACACTTGAAGAGTAAGAGATAATTGTGGGAGTTCAGATTCTATTTATCCATTCTTTGCTGGATTATTTAAAGTAGGCATACTTACATTTTTGAGAACAACTTTTACATTTACAGTCCAAGGAATACTCTAGAAACTCAAGGTTTTGGAATGCCTGATGTTACTAGCCAGCAGCCATTTTTGATTTACAATCTGTTACAAATAGCTGAGAAATCACCTTGAAATTATTTTCCCCGGCATTCGCACAACTGATACAGGTCGCTGATAACATTTGTTATTCTGTCACCACTTGCTCCGCCCTTCAAGTTCAGCAAATGCTTGGTATAACATTTCCCAGACTCAAGGCAACTTGTCCTCATTAAAGAAATGAATCTCCAGGGTCTCATGACAATCATGCGTATCTCTTCAATATTTTCCACCAGCAGTGCAGAGTGTAGAAGAATATCATTTGCTACCAAATAGTAGCAAAGTAAGAGTTACAGATTACTATGGTGAGGTTACCATGCTAATGAGTAGACAAAGTCTTACATATATTAACTTTGCGTATTATTAGTTCTCTTTTCTTCTCCACATAAAATGTATTTTAGTTTTTTAATGCATAATCTGGTCTAATCTTAAATTATGCTAATTAAATTTTGTCAAAACAAACCAAGCCTTTAAAGTCTAAGTATTCTAAGCTGTGTTTTATGTTTAGGCAGTTTGTAAGTCTGGCCTGAACTTTTGTCCAGAGGGAATCATGGAAGAATACAAAACAGGAGATGTGTGATGGAATCGATATTTGAAATGCTGGAGTCTTACCATGTATCTTCCTTCTAAGGATGTCCTGAGTCGCATTCTCAGGAATTCATGGATTCCAAGATCCATGGAAAAGATTCTATGATAAACCACTTTTGCTTAATCTGATGCATTTTTCTCCAGTCTTTTCCTGTGTGTCTTAGGTGGGTTGCTTCTAAGCAAACTTCTAGACCACATCCTTTTTCTGGCTCACATTCTCTTGTAATTATTTTAGATTGTAAAGTACGTTTCCCATATTTCTGTACAAGTCCTCCAAATAATTTAGAACCTCTGCCCCTGAATAAGAAGGAGAGATTTCAGTTCCCCTGAGAGGATGGAACTACAACCCTCAATTCTTCCCAAAAAGGAACTGCCTTCCCCATGTTCACGGTGCATGGAAGGGCTGGGTCCAAATCCCAGCTCCCTCTAAACAGCTGTGGGAGCCCTGGCAGAATCCTTTCTCTGCTCACTATCTTCAGTTATATCTGAAACCCAAGACCCTAAATGCCACAGTATACTACAGTCCCATCTCTGCTGGAGGTGACTGCAAATGTTTCTAGATTTTATCATGTCCCATCTGAGTCTTTTCTTCTAAGCTAAATATCCCTGGTCCCTTTAATCCACCTTTATCAAGTGGGATGGTTAATTTTATGAGGTTACTGGCTAGGCTAAGTTGTTTGGTCAAACATTATTCTAGATGTTTCTGTGAAGGTGTTCACAGATGTGATTCACACTTAAATTGGTCGACTTCAAATAAAAGCAGATTGCCCTCCATCATGTGCCTGGACCTCATCCAGTCGGTTGAAGGACCTAAGAGGAAAGACAGAGGTTGCCTGAAGAAGAAGCAATTTTGCCTCAAGACTGGAATTAGAAACCCTGCCTGATTTTCCAGCCTGCTGCCCTGCAGAATTTGGACTCAAGACTGTAACATCACCTCTTGCCAGAATTTCCAGCCTGTGGGCCTGCCTTACAGATTTCTGACTGGTCAGACCCCACAGTTTTGAGCCAATTTCTTAAAATCTCTCTCTCTCTCCCTCTCTCTCTCTCTATATATATGTATATATATATATACTCATCTAGAGATATATCCTATTGGTTTTTGCTAAATTTGGTCCAAGCACCACCAGTCTGATCAAAATCCTATACAAGAAAAAAATGCCTTTAAATAGGACATAAGCGGGATGTAAGGTTTTTGATACATAGATAAGGACATTTTTGTCCTAGTGAAAGGCTCTGCTCTGTCATTCCTTTGTGCCTGGGATTTTGCTGTCAAAGGTGGGACCCAGGAAGAGGAATATTTATTTTTTACTTTTTTCATTTTAATTTATTTTTTGGGTGCGTCAGGTCTTAGTTGCAGCACACGAGATCTTCGTTGCGGCACGTGGGCTTCTCTCCAGTTGTGGCACGGGCTCCAGGGCACGTGGGCTCTGTAGTTTGCGGCTCGGGGGTCTCTAGTCGAGGTGCACGAGCTCAGTAGTTGTCGTGTGTGGGCTTAGTTGCCCCGCGGTATGCGGGATCTTAGTTCCCCTGTCAGGGATCAAACCCACGTCCCCTGCATTGGAAGGTGGATTCTTTACCACTGGGCCACCAGCGAAGTCCCTATTTTTTACTTTGAATAGACCTTATTTTTTAGAAGGGTTTTACGTTTACAAAATAATGGAGAAAATAGTACAGAGTTCACATATGCCCTGCACCCAGTTTCCCCTATTATTAACATCTAACATTAGTGTTGTATATTTGCTATAAGTAATTGATACTTTTTTTTTTTTTTTGCCACGCCGCAAGACACGCGGGATCCTAGTTCCCAGACCAGGGATCAAACCCGTGTCCTCCGCATTGGCAGGAGGATTCTTTTTTTTTTTTTTTTTTTTTTTTTTTGGTGGTACGCGGGCCTCTCACTGTCGTGGCCTCTCCCGTTGCGGAGCACAGGCTCTGGACGCACAGGCTCAGCGGCCATAGCTCACGGGCCCAGCCGCTCCGCGGCATGTGGGATCTTCCCAGATCAGGGCACGAACCTGTGTCCCCTGCATTGGCAGGCAGACTCTCAACCACTGTGCCACCAGGGAAGCCCCTGAGGTGCATCCGTCATACTAGGATTGTTAAGGCTCCCCAGGTGATTCTAATGTGTAGAGGGATGTTGTGAACCATAGAAAGAGGCAGTGAGAGACCATTTATCACTTTCTTTTGTTGTTTGTAAATTCTATTTCCAGTGGTTTTCTTAGCACGACGTCTCACAGAATATTAGTTAAAATCATTCCATAAGATCCTAAAATCTGGAAAGAATTCTGTTAGCTTCTCCAACAGATGTTCCATAGAAACAATTTGTCAGAGGTTAGGTTCAATACTTTGCAGTTCCTCCAGGTAAGTATGTCAAGTCTCCTCCAAGACCATGCACTGTTCATGGGGAGGAAAGAATGGTGAGCAAGTGAATAACTTGTTTTTCTGTTCAGGGCCCCATGGCGCTGGTTAAGTCTAACTGGGGACAGCTGATCACAGGGGTCACCTCTCAGCCTGGCCTCACCTCCTTTGCATTATCCTCCCCTGCTCTCAATAGCTGATATAGTCAGGTGTCTGATTGAAGCCTTGGGCTCAACCCAATCACGAGCTGATCAGAACAAAGTACGTTAGAAGCTTTGGCTGCTCTAATTTACACCGGCCGCATTTGAAGGCTTTAAATTAGGAATCAAATAGTTATTACTCATAGCTCTTAGTCATAATTAATATTTCGTATTAGTAATATAACATTTAGGCCCTTGTAAGTTTCCTACTTCCTTTCATTTTCCACAAAACTCTTTTGCCCCCTAATAAGATCAGTTTTTTATTTTTTTATTTTTTTCACGGTACGCGGGCCTCTCACTGTTGTGGCCTCTCCCATTGCGGAGCACAGGCTCCGGACGCGCAGGCTCAGCGGCCATGGCTCACGGTCCCAGCCGCTTTGCGGCATGTGGGATCTTCCCGGACCGGGGCACGAACCTGTGTCCCCTGCATCGGCAGGCGGACTCTCAACCACTGTGCCACCAGGGAAGCCCATAAGATCCGTTTTTTAGAGCAATAGATATGACCCAGAGTCTAAATCTTCCTGCGCCTTCTTCACGTGGCTCAGTTTGCAAGAACTCATCTGTGCTACACAGACACGCTGCCCTGGAACCTGGCTCCTTGGAGGAGGGCGTAGCTGCGGCCCCCAGCCAACACTTGAGGTATGTTCTGTCTTCACCCCCTCCCCTGGGATCAAGTCCCACAGCCTGGCTTCTGGGTGTTGCCCACTGTCTGGACGCCTCAATACTGGGGTTAAACTTGCAGATGTCCAGCGTCACGCCTGGGCTTGTTTGCCCCATAGCCTCCAGCTTTATGCAGTCTTGTTGTCATCACCATTTCCCATTTTCAGCTGAGTCAGTTATTTTCGGCCCCCTGACCCCTTGCTCTAGGAAACTATTGTTACTGAGTCCAAGCTCATACTGCTCGCTGAGTGACAGGCCAATAAATCAAGGGGTTAGGGCAAGGAAGAGCGACTTTATTCGGAAAGCCAGCAGACAGAGAAGGTGGCAGGCTAGTGTCCTAAAGAATCTTCCCCAAGTTAGAATTCAGGCTTCTTATACTAAAAGGGGAGGGAGTATAGCTGATAGCTGCAAACGTCTTGGGGTCGGCGAGACCCCAGAGGGGATGTGATAGTCCTTTGTTCTAGCAGTTGTCCAGGTAGGTCCAACAATAAACCTCCAACATGACAAATGTTATTCTTTGTTCTGCAACTTTTTGTCTCTGTGTGAATGAAAACTGTCAGACCTTTAAAGGGCAAGCCTGGGAGACAAATTCGTGAGAATGGGCTATCCCAGAGACTTCAGGCTCTGGGCCACCTTCTTTTACAAAGGTGCGGAGCCGGCATGACTAAGCACAGGCAGCAGAGCACAAGCTCGCAACCATTTTGATGATTTTTGTTTTGCATTTTCTTGTAACATCTGTGCTGTTATTTGCTTAATATTTTTCCTTACATTACCTTGCCTTAAAACAAAAACAAACATTGTTTTGCTTTGTCGAGGCAAAAATATCCTGAAATCATAGGTTTGATGTGTTATTTATATCTTTCCCTATTACACATTAAAATAAATCCATAACTATTAACATAAAATATTTGTGGACCGTCTAGAATCACCCTGTAACCCAGAGCACACTTGTACCACACTTTGGGAAATGCTTACCTCAGGGCTTTGCCTAGAGTCTGCTCACTCCCATCCCTGCCCTTTCTACCCACGCTGCATGGATCCTTTGCATCCAGTGTTAGGACATACATACTTAGAAGTAATAAAACTCTCTACTTCATGCCAAGTACAAAACTTGCTAAGTACGAGTGGGATTTCATTGATAAATAACTAATCAAAACTAATGTAATGTGGTGCTTAAAAGCAGGGTCTCTGGAGGTGAATTCAAATTCCACTTACTGTGCCACTTACTGTGAAAATCATTTGGCCTCTCTCAGGTAGCTCAGAGGACTGTTATGAAGATTAAATAAATTAATACATGTTCAGGGCTTAGAACAGTGTCTGGCCCACATAAGTGCTATATAAATGTTAGGTATGATTAGAAGCTGCGAGTTTTGGCAATGGGAGTCTAAAGAAAAAAGTAGTCCATGAGTGTACTACGCATCCTTTCCTTTGAGAAAAAGTTGGCTAGGGAATAAGCGTGTGCTGATATTTATTTAATCTTGTGGCCAGTACTGCATGTATGTATTACATCAGTGTATGAGGGCTTTCTGAATCAGGTGAGCAGTGTGTAAGGCTCAAAGATTTAAAATGGCATCTGATTTACTGCACTTTAGTTGTGCAAATTGGGTATTCTGTGCAAATTCGAGAATAATCCTTCCCCCACTCCATTCTCAAAAATTTATTTACGTAGTTTGTTTTTATTTGAAAATTGAATATTTTCACTAAGCACTGGGAGCTGTGCAAAAGCGTGTGTGTGTGTGTGTGTGTGTGTGTGTGCACGTATGCACACTGTTTTGGAGAGGATTTCCGTTATCAGCATAGCAAATAGTTTTTTCTAAAATAAAGTACAAAACTTAAATAAACTAATATGTTTAATCTATTATAACAACTGTTTCCCAGGTTATAATATGAACACTTTTTTTCCTATTTTTGTTTTGAAATAACTCAAGCATCAGCTACATTATTTTTAAATGTCTTCATTATGTTTAATTGAATAACATTGTCGATTACATTTATGAGGAGTAACAAAGGAAGAGTAAAGCTAAATTTGAATAAAACATCTCTATTCTAATTTTGAAACCTAACTGGAAAAAATGTATATTATAGTACAATAAAAATGCAGCAAATACATATCATCAGTGTTAGGCTGTCTCTGTTAGGAAAACATTCATCAATGTTAAGAAAAGGTATTCAGCTGATACTGGAAAACAAAATTCTCTTAAAAACAGCTGCACTTTATCATTGCAACACAGTAGATTTCTTAAAAAGCTATAGATATATACTTTGCAGGTAAAATGATCAAAATTACTTCCTGAAGTTATTTTAACAGGTTGTAAATGCTAAATAAAATCTTATGAAATGACTCAGGAGGTAAGATTGTAAAGATTTCTTCCCGAGGCTATTTTGACAACCCCTAAGGGCCGAAGAGAGATTGGTGAAATTCCTTAATATGATCCAATGGGGAAAGGCTTGGGGTGAGAACCAGGATTCTTGACTTCTACTCCAGCTAACAAACTAAATGGACTTACTTAGCTCATTAACTATCATGCTTATTTGTTCATTTGGAACAGTCTCATTCCAGACCTAATTCTCTGTGCTGTAGTGGGTTTGAAAATGCCGTGCAGGGACTTCGCTGGCGGTCCAGTGGTTAGGACTCCGCGCTTCCACTGCAGGGGGCCCGGGTTCGATCGCTGGTCTGGGAACTAAGGTCCCAGAAGCCGAGTGGCATGGCAAAAAAAAAAAAAGTAAGTAAAATGCTGTGCAAGATTTCCCTAGATTATCTAAACATTTCCAACCTATAATTTACTCCGCTGATAATTGGTTTTACTATTATCTATATACATATATAATATATATATTTCTTTGCATGCTAAATGAATCTCCCAACTTAAGAGAGAGTTGCCATGTCATGGTCTACCGCCTGCATGGAGACCAATATTATGCTGTGCCCCAGGACTGTTGTTCAAAAGTCCTCATGGTCATAGCTAAAGAACGGACTGATTCTCTCTGAATAACCCATTGTAGACCCCGGTCCAGATGGACACACATCCCATGTCTCTGCTCCGTCTGTCCAGGAGGGTGCTGAGTCTTGAGGAAAAGGCAAAGTGTGTCTGATGGCCCGGCAGTCTCCAGGAATTTTCAAAGGAAGTGATGCTGTTGGAGAGGCTACCATGGCGACTGTAGCTGGAAGGTCCAAGTCTTCCAGGTAGATGGACATTTGGGTGTTTTCAGAATCATAGTCACAGCCAGAAAGGCTCTTAACGTCCCGCATATTGTCACAGCATTTCAGAGCAGGGGGCTGGTAGGCTTGGTAGGACACTTTGGTGGTGGTGGTGATTACTGTCTGCAGGGCTGGAGCAGCTGGCGGGGCCGTCGTGAGGTACCGGCAGGGAAGCTCTGGGTTGTAATAAGGGCGAGTGGCCGCCGCCTGGAACTGTCCATGGTCAGTGCTGGCCCCAAGGTCAGCTTTTCCAAGAGCTGGTTTCCAGCCAGGCTGTTTACTGGTGAAATCAAAGCTTCTCTCAAAGCTGCCGTAGGAGTTGATATTGTATTGCAGTGCATTCAGATGAACCCAGTCCGTGTCATCAGGAATACTGCTGGCATCTTTATAAAGGGTGGGATACGGGCCTGAATTTGTGTAACCAGGGCCTGCCAATTCATAGCTGCAGGGTGGCCTAGGCAAAAAGATTCTTGGGTTTGGATATTTCTGAAAGGGTGGTACTATATCTCCTTGAAAGGCAGCTAGGTCACAGGTAGCCTTGTAAGCATCCGAGTTGGGAAAGGAAAAGCAAGGCTGCCCTGGAACAGGGAAGCCAGTGTCAGGAATTATATCAAACTCCTCTGGGTTCTCCAGGGAAGGTATGTTGCTGAAATGGCCATCGTTATCTTGATTCTCTCCTGCCTAAAGAAATGACACAAATTTTTATTTGTAAATAAAGATGTAAATTGCGTGGATGCCCTCACCTGTAACAGTCGTCAACCAACCAAATAACAAGCTTTCAGTTGGTGGGCTTTGTGTTAGGAGCTCAGGAACATGATCTGAGCACATGGTCCAGGAATTTCACAGCTTGAGCTCAGGCTTGGATTCCACGCTGCTGAACTAGGAGGGCCCATGGTAGCCAGGCACGGTGGGTCTGAGTGGCAGATGGTCTGTTCTCCCTATACTATGTGCATAACAGCAGAGGCTCAGGAGCCTGACGCAGACCTGGGTTCAAATCCTGACTGTCCCTCATGAACTGAACAAGTTACTTAACCTCTCTGAGCCTCAGATTCCTCACTTAAAAATGGGGCTTAAAGAGGGAGGAGATATGGGGATATATGTATACGTATAGCTGATTCACTTTGTTATAAAGCAGAAACTAACACACCACTGTAAAGCAATTATACTCCAATAAAGGTGTTAAAAAAATGGGGCTTAATAACAGTAATTTCTTCTTAAGGCTTTTGTGACCAATTCACGTGTAAGACTTAAACCCTATGTGCCTGGCACATAGAAAGTGCTCAAACAAGGCCAGTGTCTCTTATCCTCAAACTAATATTCTGCCTCCTTGGCATACTGTGGTTGAACAGCCAAACTGGATTAAGTTACCCAAAGAAATTTTATCTGTTCTATGTAAATAATGTAAAGGACCCTCTCAAAGATGCACCTATTTCTTTCTGTATGACCATTCGCTAATTGCCCTTGTATTAGGATGTCAGCTCACATCCTCACTCCATCATTAACTGTAGAGATACTCTGCTTTTTTATCAAGAAGAAGAAAGAATTAGAAACCCTATTCAAAATGTTGATTCAATGACATTGTTAGAGGTATATAATTTTCACATAAAATCACACCTTTTAAATTTAGGTATGACATTCATATTTTACATAATTCTCAGTGCATTTCATGATGATGGTGAACACAGACCACAAGTGTAATGCCAGCTCCCTATTACCTCGGGTTCTCGAATTCTCTTTTTCTGGGGTTGGTAAAAGGAAGCCATTTGTCTCTTGATAGCGCTTCTTCGAGCTTCTGTCTCTGATTTACTCTCTGGTCTTGGGTGATCATGAACTCCCTTGGCCTGCATTAATAAGGAGATGAATCACATTATTCCTCTGAGGGAAACTGGCAACACTCGTCAAACATTGAGTGTGCCTTTCCCAATGCCCCAAGTTGTTCATTTCTTCCAAGAGACAGGGAAAAAAAGTCTTGAACAAATAAAAGTGCACCACGGGCTTCCCTGGTGGCGCAGTGGTTGAGAGTCCGCCTGCCGATGCAGGGGACATGGGGTTCGTGCCCCGGTCCGGGAAGATCCCACATGCCGCGGAGTGGCTGGGCCCGTGAGCCATGGCCACCGAGCCTGCGCGTCCGGAGCCTGTGCTCCGCAACGGGACAGGCCACGACAGTGAGAGGCCCGCGTACCGCAAAAAAAAAAAAAAGAAGTACACCAATAATAGACATCTTAAAAGATGACCTAACAGTCCTTTTGCCATATGAAAACAACTGTAAGTAGGTTCACCCTCTCCCCCGTAGAGAATGCACAGTAGCTGAACTAATTCCTAGGAGACTGGTAAGGCCCTGGGAGCCCCAGCACCTATTTCTGGCCACCAGAGCTGTATCTGATTTGGTCCAGGGCTCCTGAGACACATGGCAGGTGGTTTGGTCCCCGTGACGTGATGAGAGCGTCCATCACAAACTGTGGTGTCCCCCCACCTACCTGAAAAAATATTGCGTTGCCCTCAAGCCGCCAAAAGTTGGTCACAGGGTACCCGCTGTGCCCTCGACAGGGGATCAGTTCCAAAGCAGCATGACAGTTGGGGCATGCCTTCTCTGCAGAGCCAGAGGCGAGAAATATTAATAACAACCTGACCCCAGACCCTCCGGAAGGAAGGAAGGGGAAATTCGCCGGGCAGAGGGAACTCACGACCGCAAGGCCACCCCGTACCCAGCCCCATAGCTCACTCTGCTGCTTCAGCCTGGCTTTGTCGCAGATGGCAGGCCGCAGCTGCAGACGGGAGCCGCCGGGCAGGGCGCAGTCCCGTGCACACACCACCACGCCCAGGCACGACTTCTTGAGGATGTGGCCGTTGTGGTTGTTGGTGTTCCGCATGGCCCAGCCGCTCAGATGGCGCTGGGCCTTCTTCTCGCTGCTGCGGTAGATGAAGCGCACGTAGCCGTCCGGCCACTCGCAGAAGCGGTCGAAACGTTCTGGCTCCTGGGAAGGCGCCCAGAAGGACGGGGAGTCAAGTTCATCAAGCCCAAACCAGAGACAGCACGGCTTTAACCTTCCCCAAGGGGCCTCCCTGGTGGCGCAAGTGGTTGAGAGTCCGCCTGCCGATGCAGGGGATACGGGTTCGTGCCCCGGTCTGGGAGGATCCCATATGCCGCGGAGCGGCTGGGCCCGTGAGCCATGGCCGCTGAGCCTGCGCATCCGGAGCCTGTGCTCCGCAACGGGAGAGGCCACAACAGTGAGAGGCCCGCATACCGCAAAAAGAAAATAAATAAATAAATAAATAACCTTCCCCAAGCACATTAGGATAAAACTGAGTCTTTTTAATTCCAGAAACTGCTCTTACAAAATGTCACTCACCCTGTGTATGCCCTTCTGACTACGGGCTGTAAATTGATGCTGACATAGTACTTATCTTCTAAAAGCTGTACGTGTATTCGTTCATCTAGCCTTCATACTGCATACAGACAATAGGTACTATTATTATCCCCATTTAATAGAATAGTAAATGGAGACCAGAGAGCTTCACTGACTTGCCCAAGGTCACACAGCTAGTAAGACTGGGCTCTAGGATTTGAGCCCTCACAGTTTGACTCCAGAGCCTATTCTCCTTACCACTATGTTATACCACTTCTCGGTGTATTTAAATGTTACAGATATTTTCTAGTTAAGCAGTAAAGCACCAGGGCAAAAAGTGATTGGAAAGATCTATCACTGACATACAGTTGAGCCTGTAAATATCTTTACTTCCATCCAGTGCTTTTTCTTCAAAAGCTCTTGACTTGATACCCAGCACAACATCAGAGAGACGTGAACAGTTTCCCAAATTAGCCCTCCAGGTTTACAAGGGTGTTATGATGACAGCCTAACCATAAGGTAAACCTGAGCATTTGGTGGAGCCTGCTAAGCTAACCTCTTCCCAGAGCAATATGGATTGTCATTCTACTACACAAAGAACTGCATGGCTAAAATAATGTTATATATAAAATACTGAGCACTGCTTTACTATTCATGTTTGGTGGTCCTTTGTCCATATTATGCATTATTTATTCTGCAATATGGTTCTTGCACAAACTAGGGACCATGGGCCGAATCCAGCCTGCCACTTGCTTTAGTACAGCCCACAAACTAAGAATGATTTTTATATTTTTTAATGGTTGGGGGGAAAATCAAAAGAACTACATTTTGTGACACACGAAAATCATATGAAATTCAAACTTCCGTATCCATAAATAAAGTTGTGATGGGACATGGCCATGTACATTTGTCTATGTATGGTCTGTGGCTGTTTTCACACTACAGTGCAGAGTTGAGTATTTGGGACGGAGACAGTATGGCCCATAAAGCCACATTATGCAGTATCTACAATCCTCACACAACTTTGCCTCATAGGCATCCTTCCTCTTATTTAATAGATAAGGAAGTGGAAGTTAGATGGATAACCTTCTCCAGTGGCATAGCTGGGGTTTAAAAAGAAGATCTGTGGCAGCCAGGCCCCACTGGCCTTCCTGGTATGACCGAGGCTCAGAAAACTATTATCACAGTAATAAGCCACTTACACCTCTCTCCCTTCCCCCAGCCCAGGATAACTAGATCCAACATCTGCAAAGCAAAAGTATCCTTAGTTGGACAATTCAGACTTGTGTACCACGTTAGTATTGTACATTCTAACAGTAATAGGTAAATGGGCAATTTTGTTTCCAAAACTGCAGAGATATTGTTGAAATCATTATTATTACTAATAGGCATTATTTATCTTTTCTCAGAAATATAATTGACATAAGTCAATACATTAACTTAAGGTACATCACAAATGAAATATATAATGATGCGCTAGCAACTCTAAATTTATGCTAAATGCTATATCTTTGTTTTTAAAGTGAATATTTCAATTTAAGGACCTTAGTAACAAATAGACAGTTTTCTAGAAGAGAATATTTTGTTCGCACTCCCCTGCAAGGGTAAAGACTAGACCCCCACTACCAAAGTAGTGACACTGAAAATGAAGACACAGAGACTGCATTTTAAAATCAAAACAAGAATGGAGGACTCCTAGATTGGGTTTCATTTGCTCTAATGTCTTGGTGCAGGGGAGCACATGTGGTCACATACAGACAAGCGTGCACACACCGAACATGACAGTAGATCTGGACGACAATGTAAGATTGTTATCTAATTCCACGGCTTGATGACAGGTGAGCAACCTGAGACTAAGGCAAATTCAGGAACTGTCTCAAGGTCATACAGCTAGTTTAGCTCTTCCTCCTTTGGTTAGTCACAGCAAGGCTAGGATCCTCTTTCTCCAGTTCTCTTTCTATAGCCCAGTGCACCTGCCTCTTTTGAGATGTCACACACACACACACACACACACACACACACACACACACACACACACACTTTCTCTCTGTTTAAGAACCAATCTCCCAGAGGAAAAATTATTCACGTTTACATGGGAAGTCTAGAATAATACTCGTGAGAGGAACCATCCTTCCCTTATTTGGATGTGTCATTTCTAAAATGCAAGATTAGATTTTTTTTTCCTATGAAGATGTATGCGGACAGAAGTCAGTGAGAATAAGATGCCCTTGCTGTACTGTGGTCCACTTTCACAAAAATGGCACAGTGTGACTCTAAAGTAGGCAGACTTGAAAATAAACAAACTTACTGCAAATACATACATCCCCCAAATCTCTTTGAGAGGCTAGACAACCTTGCTAATGAATTGTTGTACGCGGCACATAGTAGATGCTGAATAAAGGCCAAGTCTCTTACCCCTGTACCACAGCATTGCCAGGAATCCACCTTTGCGAATGCTCCCCAGGTCGCTCCTAACTCTCCCTCCACCTACACCCAGGACTTTAAAGTCACTTTTCAGTTTTTGCCCCAAACCGGTATGACCAATTATAACTGCCCAGCTCATCCCTGTACTGGGCTCCAAACCCCTTCGTTCCGTTAAAACGAAACAAATTCACCCTAAACGGATGATGGTGATTTCCTTGTCCTTAGAGAAGTAATCTCAGAAGTTGCGTCCAAAAGCCGGATTCCAGGGGCTCTCCGGGCGCCTGTGCCCTGGTTGGCATGACTATAGAGGCCCCCCAGGAGCCGCGCTTCACCCAGGCAGGCGGGGCAGGCGTCTAATGGCCCAAGTCCTGCTGTTTAGTAAGAGTTGGGTCACCGCGATTTACGGTCCTATCTCACAGTTTTGCTGCGTGAGAAGCACTGGTGTCTGCATTAGCCAAGATTCTCCCCTACCTTTCTCGAGGATGGCAAAGAATGGATAAGGAGGGACTCAGCGGACTTCCACCTCGGTTAAAAGAAAGTGAAGGACGAGGTGTCCGGCTCCCGCCAGATGACCTGGAACTTGGAGCCTGATTGACAGTTCGTGTTGCTTTCGGCGTGTTTTCTAACAAACGCGAGGTAAGAGCTGGGAGAAGACACATCTCTGAACCCAGCCCTGCCATCTGTGGAGTCCCTGTACACTGGAGGACTCTCAGGGGGGTGTGTTTGGGGGTGGAGGTGAGGTCTGTCCACAGTCTCTGCAAGGACAGCCCTGCTCTTTGGATGGACAGCGCCGCGCGCGCGGGGGTTTCACGCACCCGAGGCATCTGCGGGTCGTTGATGTCCCAGCTGAGCTTCATCCCGTGGGAACGCGCACCGTCCGCCTGCTGCCCCGCCTCCGCCGGCATCCGGCCCTCCTCGCTGGCGCTCTCCGCTCAGGATCCTGAAAGACAGAAGAAAAACAAACCAACCCAGAGGTGCCCAAGGTGATTCTCCCCCTGTCTTAGAGGAAAGTGGAGGGAGACAGAGACAGAGAGACTGATTTCGAAATCCAGAAGCGGCGGACAAGGGTTAAGGACTCGGGCGGAGCCATGTCCTTGGCCGCGGTGCTGAAAGGTCTCCCGTCGGAGCGCAGCGCGGGCGCCAGGCAGCTGCCCGCACGTTTATACGGATCCACCCCGTCCCTCCCCGTCCCGCCCCGCTCCGCCTTTCCTCGCTCACCCGCCAGCTCCCACGCTCCGGCCACTAGCAGGGCCTGTCATCCCCTCCCGGGCAGAGCTGGGGACGGAGGGGGAGGTTGACCTGAGCCCTTGGGGTGACGGGACACTGAAGCCAAGGCGGGCCAGGGCGGGGGGAGGTTGGAGTGTCTCATGCAAGTTGAAAATCAGTTTTGTTTCCCTAACCGCGCCCCGCCTCTGGGGTTTCGGATTGAATCTAGAGGGAGGTTTTTCAGACACAGCCTTTCCAGCAAAGTCCCGAGAGACAATACTCCATTCCCTGGCAGCCCGGGCACCGCCTGTAGGAGCCTCGGCTGCCGCGCGCCCTAGCCTGAGTAGATGCGCCCAAGCCCGCTGGCTTTGGGCCGGCCCTTTTCGGAGATTTTGTTGTAGCTGACGCGCGTGGTCTGGAATCTGTGCTCATCTTCGGGTGGAGGGGAGGGAGGAGGGACGTCCGAGGGAGTGCCGAGGGTCCCCGTGAGGTCGTCGGCCTAGGAGGCCGCCTGCTCCCGGGGTCTGCGGACAGACCTGGCCCCGTGGGAAGAGAGTCCTGGAAAGCGAACCCGGAGAAGGTGGGGGAGATGAGCTAGGGGGAGGCGGAGGGGGAGGAAGAGGCTGAGTTCTGCCCCCAAACCCGTAGTTCTCTCTGCCGCCTCGGCTACTTCTGAGCCTGTTTCCTTAACTGTTTGAAAGAGGATTTGGGGCTCAGTGAGTTCTCAAGCGCCATCCACCTGAAACGACCCTTTAAAAAAAGTCTTCATCGGTATTGTCGTGAAAATACCACGACAAAATTCTATTTTCACCCCTTCCGTCTGCGGAGGCTTTCTGGAGACTGGAGGAGCCAGGTGAGAGCGTAGAGCGCCGTGGGCTCCCCAGGGCTGAGCCCAGGCCTTCTTCACCTGTGCATCGGTTTCATTAGGGTGATTGGAAGCACCCAATACAAGAAACCGATTGAAGTGATGTAAGTCGCTCTTTAGCCGCTCCGGGCAGCAAGGGAAGGCGGGTTTCCGGAGTTTATTCCTTGAGCCCTTGTTCTGCGGGCTACACGCTCCAGTTCCCAGCCGTAGCCAGGGAGACGCCGGCCTCTAAAGGCGGACCCTTGTTAGAGGAGAGGATGCTCGCAACCTACGTCCCGGCAAATCCCGAGACCTGCGGGCCCCAGACTCAGCACCGCCGAGCGCGCACCAGGGGCGCGGACTGAGGCTATGTGGGAGCCGGCGGGGAGGGCGCCCAGGCCGGCGCCCGTCGCAGGATTACAGCCTCTTCTTCTGGCGAAAGGCGGGAACAGCAGATGCGCCCTTACAACCCCAGGAAGCGAACCTCGTGCACGCTCCCGGTCCTCTTAACCTGCCTGGTCGGGGGCACAGTCAGGCTTGTTAGAAAAGTCAACCCGATGGTGAAGTTCGACTCCGAGCCGCCGACCGGCAGAGAACTCCCGAGACGGGAAAGGCCAGATTTGGGTAATTATACGAATTTTCTTCTTTCTCTGGTTTCAAGCTGGGATTTCTCCCCACCCTCCCCCCACCCCAAGCAGAGGCGCAAAGTCCTCAAAGAAGAAAGTGACTAGTTCATCCCCCAGCCTCTTCCCACCCCCTCGTCCCCCAAGTTCTCTCTGGTCGTGTCGGTCAGCGTTTCTGGTTAAAATCACTCTCCCAGAGTTGCCGCGGAGGTCTGGGAGGAAAGGGGGAAACGCGTTCACTCTTCACCTACTAGTTTTATCCACAAACTTTCATCATATTAACCGCCTACTGAAGGCCCGGCAGCTCCTGTTATTCAGTTGGTTTTTTTTGCTTTGTTTTGTTTTTCAAAGGTTAAAATTACTGACACTTCTCTATTTATTTATTTACAAATTGACATTTCTTTGTGAAGTTTAAGACAATGTACTCTTTAAAATGTCCTTAACATAACTTCAAAAACTAACTTAAAATTACTTCTGAGAATTCATAGAAACTAATTTCTGGTCTTATTGTAACCATTGTTAAGACTATTTCTTGTCTCTAACTTTGGAATATTTCTAGAGAGTCCTTACCCTTCAAAAATATAAATAAGTACAATTTTTTAAAAGTTAAAGCCAAATCAATTAATCAAATACTTTTTTTCCTAAATAGATTCCGGTGGCCAAAGAAATGTCATTGTCTCCACCATATTTAGTTTGAGCAGAATTAGAATACATATTCCAAGTTGCCCGAAAATTATGTCTGGGTAAGACATGTTAGTAAAAGAAGCTAATCAAAGTGAAAATATAACAAAATAAAATAAATAAATGGTGTTGTCTGTGGTGTTATCTTTAATTTCTCCTGAAATTTTGGCTATTAACAACCATATGGTTTGAAAGGATGTATGTTTTCCCCAGTCTGAAAATAATTAAAACTTTTAAACTAATATTAAGAAAACTTTAATTTTGTTTTATATTATATTCTTATTGTATTACCTGTTTTATTCTCTAAAATATAGTGCTTTTAAACTGTATTTTGATAATTTGTTATTATCCTTCAATTTTTCCTGCACTAATATTTGCATTGATTCAGAACACTTTATATTCACAGCTGGCTCTTCCTTGGCTAGTGTTTTGAAATAGTAAAAGTCCATTAATACAAAAGCAAAGGAAAAGGGCTTTAAATTTACTTGGTTTAGATTAAAATGGGTAAATTGATGTAAGTATATTTACATCATATTTGCCAGGAAATGGATATGATGAGTTTTGAAATAAGTATGTATTGTTTTGAATGAACTGGAGGTACAATGCAGAGATTCTGGTTATATTATGTTTTGGTTTGATGTGAACAAATATCTTCTGTAAACGGCATGACACGAAATACCCATAGCATCTACTTATAACACAAACTGATTTTTTGCAAGGAATGTTTGGATTTGAGGGGTCTTGTCTGCTTGCTTGTTTTTTAAAAGAAAACTCCAGTCCAACTTATTTTTGCCACCCTGTTCACATAACAGACAACCTATCAGCCTAAACCGGGCCGTAAGTACACATTCTTGTTGGGTTAAAGGAACTGGGCAGAAAACAAGCAGACTGGATGAAAATGTTTGTTTTTATTTTATTTTGACTGAGCACACCGGGGTATGTATTAAAACAAAACACTTCTTTTGTGATATCAGGAATAAGCTCACAATTTCGGGGACAAATCTGGTTCCTATGGGGAATGTTCGATTTCAGTCTATAGCAGTATCAATGGATCACAACCAGCTCTACCAGCCGTTAAAGGTGGAGAGAAAACAGCCGGCTTCCGCACAGGGGATGCCTATCAGTGTAGAATTTCTCCCACAGGTTTACGTCCTTTAAGTAATCATAAGGTGCGTGTTCGTGCGCCCAGGTGGCCTGACCTTGATTGCTAGTTAACTCGCGAGCGTTTCTCGCTTCTCAAACACGGGACTCTGGTAGATTTTCAGGGGCGGGTTTATTAATTAGAGTTCCGGGGAAGCTTGGCGTCCGGGAGCCTTGGGCTCTCCGGGCTTTCGCCGCAGCGCGTCCCCGCTCGCTCGGGCCTCGGACGGCGGAAGCGCGGGGGCTGAGAGCGGCGCAGCGGCGGGGCGCGCCCAGGTCCGGGTGTGCGCCCCGGAGCGGGTGCGCGGCGGCCTGCCGGGAGCCTCGGGATGCGGGAGGTGAGTGACCTCGAGCGGAGCCGGGCACCCGTCGAGCCCCGGCCTCCTCTCCGCCGTTCTAGGCGGGCGCCAGGGAACGCGTCCGTCGGCCTCTGGGCTCGGAGCCTCGCTTGCTCGCCCAGAGACCCGGCGCCGGCTACAATCCCCGGCCGCCGCCGTGGGAAGAGCTCTTCGGGGGCGCTTGGGGCGCTTCACGTCCTTAGGTTTGCTTGGAGTTTACTGGCAGCTTTCAGTGAGTGCATGAAGCAGGGCAGAAACACCTGGTCCCTCGCTAGTAAAGCGTTCGGAGAAGAGGGAACTGGAGTATTAATGTTTGAAGGCAACGAGATGATTCTTTTTTAACTTGCTCGGGATGTTTTCCCAGCGCGTTTTCTCCCTCGCCGAGTAGAAAGTGCAATGACGTTAACCCACTCGGGGCCCCAGATCTACCCCAAGTGCTGGGACCCGCCGCCCAGGGATTGGGGTCGCGGCCTGGGAGGTGGATTGGTACCGTTACTGCTCCTACTTTTCAGCATTCACTGTACTGAATACACTGCTGGTGGGGAAAAAAAAACAAGTACGGGTTTTGGTCTTTGAATTCATCCTGTTTTTCATATTTATAATGATGATATTATTGTAAAACATGCTGACATTTAAGGATTGTGGTTAAGTACATATAGGACCATTAGCCCAAGCTAGATTTTTTTTTAAACCTCTTTGGAAGAGGTTAATAAATCTTTTTTAAATTCTTCTTTGATTGTTGGGATGAAGTGAGCAGATGAGATGCTGTTATTTAGCATGTTGGTGAAAACGAGGTTGGTAGATCCAGGGATTAATTCTTGAAGAAAACGTGTAACAACCCATTACTCAATGTCTTGTAAATTTTCTTGTTGTTGCTGTTCAATCCTTGAAGTTTCAGTTTTAAGTCCTAGAGTCACATTTAAAATTCATATAAGTCAGGAACATAAAGCTTAAACTCATGACTGGGCTTGAAACGCACTCTGAAAAACTTTATTTTACAAGCTCTCATTCTAAAAACCGCTCATTAATTCCAAGTCTTTTTTATAGTTGCCATTATAGAGTTTAAATTTATTTTTTGTGATCATTTATTACAGTGATGTTTGCTTCTTGTGATAGTTTGTGTTTGTCAGAGGCAGTGTTAAAGAAGGTTGGATAAAGCTTTTGTTTTTTTTTTTTTTTTTGCTGTACGCGGGCCTCTCACTGCTGTGGCCTCTCCCGTTGCGGAGCACAGGCTCCGGACACACAGGCTCCGCGGCCATGGCTCGCGGGCCCAGCCGCTCCGCGGCATGTGGGATCTTCCAGGATCGGGGCACGAACCCATGTCCCCTGCATCGGCAGGCGGACTCTCAACCACTGCGCCACCATGGAAGCCCTTGGTTTTTTTTTTTTAAGTAGTGTCTTAGATCTATAATCAGTGGCATGAATGGACAAAAAGCTTTGTTCAGGAAAACAGTATGAACCTTTATTTTAAACTTAATGCATTTCTTTGAAATAAAATTTAAAAAAGAACCCTCTTTTTGTACACAGGAGAAGGAAGTTCCTTTGCAGTCTGTTCAGGAAAAGGATGGGAGCGGCATGGCACAGGATGCTTTCTATGTAAAGATCAAGTTTGTGTTCTTTGTGTGTGTGATCTCGCTAGTTCTGTGTTTCCTGGGCTATCAGCATACTTTTTCCTCCAGTTGCTCAACAAGAGGCAGAAGAATCCTCTTCTGCTACTTCCCTAATCTCATCCAGTTTATCACCACGTCTTGTCAATTTTGCCTTTGATTACCCTACTAATAGCCTAATCTATTTTGTACCTAGCACTGTTCCAGGTGGAGGTAGACAGTATTGAACGAAATAGACACAATTCTTGCTTTCATAGAGCTTTCAACCTGGTAGAGAGTCAGAGACAGATTAGGAACAAAAGTAAGGTAGTAGGAAGAAAAGGAACAGGGCGTTGTCATGGAGAATAATTGCTGGGGGAGGGAGGCACTTGACTAACTTTAGGTCCTGGAAGACCTACTTGAAAAGTTGATACTGAAGCTGAGATCTGAGGGGTGACAAGGAGCCAGAATGGTAAGTGGTGGGGAGAAGCAGTCAAGGCATAGAACAGCCAGTGCAAAGGCCCTGAGGCAAGGAAGAGCTTGACTTATTCTAGGACTCAGCAGGGCAGTCAGGCAGGAGAAGCTGACAGAGATCAAATCGTGCAGAGCCTTGCAGACCAAGGCAAAGAGTTTGGATTTGTTCTGAGTATAGAGAAGCCAGGCAGAGTTTTAAGTAGGAAGAAGCCTGAACTGCTGAGTCAGAGAATCTGAGTATGAATCTCAGCTGGGTGATCTCATACAGCCTTGCTATTATTATCCCCAGATAAAGAGTAACCGCTAGATTGGTGGTGAGGATTAAATAACATCTGCAGGGCACTGAACCCACTTGGCTCCAAAAAGCTTACTGTATGGTAACTTTAAAAATCTGTTTAAATGTTTAATTTCAAATGCTGTCTCATTATTTAAATCAATACTAAGAAAAAGTGGAATTTCAGGCTGTAGGTAGTAAAATGACTCCTTATTAAAAGAATATTGTCATTTAGCCTGTAGAATTGGACTGCGTTTTTAAAATATCTTTTATAGCACAGATATTTAAGAATGTATCTGTTATTCAAATATATATATATACACATACACACTTAGAAATAGGTCTTAACAAGCTTTCAGGCAGAAAAGTTCAATTTCATTCATTGTGGCAATTTGCATATTTATCAATTGCCTTTAACTGTAATTATTACTGTTGAATTCATTTTCTTCTATTATGACCATTTATGTAACTTAATAAGTGATAATAGGCTTGAATTTTATAGTGTTTAGAATTTCTAACATTACTGAGGATAAAGTCTCTACCCACAGATACCTGTAATTCAGGTGTAGTTTTCCTTGAGTCAGCGGTTCTCGAAGTTTAGCATGATGAGAATCACCTGACGGGCCCTGCCCCCAGAGTTTGACTCCTAACAAGTCCCCAGGTGATGCCCATGCTGCTGGTGGTCCAGGAACCACATTTTGCCAATTACTGTCTTAAGACAACAAAATCATTGTCTACATGATTACTGTTCAAGATACAACTCTCTATATTTACCTTCTATTTCTGCACTGAATTATTATTGATAATGATAGAAATATTACTGTGAAATAAATGTTCTTGGGGAAAAATAGTAATTTTCATGCTATCCACTTTCCAGCTTCAGTCACTTATTACTAATGCATTCCATGATGGATTTCAGAAAATAGAAGAATATTTTCAACGGAGAGAGCGCCACGTTCCTCAAAAATATAATAATCTTTTGTTACACCATCTTGACAGATCAATAAATAAGGCAAGTGAGTTGTTTTTTTTGATTTGTAACCAGAATGCCAATGTGTAACTATATGTAAGGTTTTTAACTTAGTGTGGTCTCATCCCAAGGAACTGGATAAAAATGAATTTCAGTGTGTTTCACTGTTGCTGAAATGTGTTCAGCGATTCTTCATTGGTAGCCTCAAAGAAGAGGAGCCTTTGCTAATTCAGCAGGGACTGATCCCAAAGATAAGTGCCATCTTTTCATTTTGTATGGATTTGGGTAACTTAAAGAACTAGAGAGGATCCAGTTGCCTAGTTTGGTATTTTATGTTCCTTTGAAATCAAATTTGAAAAGGAATCGGTACCAGTGCTTGTTGCCTACATCCAATCAAAAATTGAGCTCCACATATGTTTCCTGATGTATGCGGTGGGCAGAGCAGTCTGGGGAGTGTACAGGAATACATCGGACACAGCCCTCTCCTCCCTTCGACAAGCCAGTGCAGTAATAGTATGTTTTTTATTAGTGAATTTAACTTGGATATATAGGATGGAGAGAGTGGACTGTTACACACTCCCCCATAACTCTGTTAATAAACTTTATCAACAAGATCGGACCTGGATAAATTATCAAATACTTCCCCTAGCCACAGCCCACTTTCCAACTTTCTAAAATCCTAGTTGAGTCTGAAAAACATGCCAAAATACTTTTTGCTTATTCTAAGTCACCCCCGTTACGCAATTCTGACCTGCTCTTAATTAATCAGGAGGTAACATGCGTGCCTTAATAATGGCACCTGGAAGCAAAGCAGAGTTTACAAAGTCTCTTGCTGCATTTCTCTTTTTTTATGATAAGATTTGCAGCCCTGTGATTGATTGTTGGTGAGAACATGAGGGCGGAAGGGTGATCTGGCTGCCATTAAATCTCTGATTTACCCCCTGGACTTTAGTACCTGAAGTTTATAAAGGTCAGGTTGGGCAAAGGAAATGTCTCTGTCCTTTTTCACTTTAAAATGCCTCTAATGGGCTTCCCTGGTGGCGCAGTGGTTGAGAGTCCACCTGCTGATGCAGGGGACACGGGTTCGTGCCCCGGTCCGGGAAGATCCCACATGCCGTGGAGCGGCTGGGCCCGTGAGCCATGGCCGCTGAGCCTGCACGTCCGGAGCTTGTGCTCCGCAACGGGAGAGGCCACAGCAGTGAGAGGCCCGCGTACCGCAAAAAAAAAAAAAAAAAAAAAAAAAAAAAAAAAAATTGCCTCTAATTATGGGGCTGCCCCTCCATGGGGGAGAGAGAGTAAACTCCAGGCTTTCCTAACTTCTCTCAGGAACTTTAAAAGTGTCTGCGGCTAGGGTAGGGGGTGGGTGGAAGTGTAAATCTCAGGGCTGTATTTATGCAAGCCGTGTGTATTTCATTTTGAATTATATATTTCATTTAGCCCCATCTAACTCCCTGATACACTTAGGCAGATAACAGGAAGCAGGGAAAAAGAGCAAAAACTCCAAAGGAAATGGGGCAGGGACGTTCCAGGGGTACTTTGGAGCCTTAAGCTGATTTGGGGGGATAAATTGGGATCTGCTCCAAACTGAAATTCCTTTTGAGGCTTAAGAATGCCATCCCAAGGTTGAAAGTGTCAGATCAAGTCTCCACAGGAATTTTGAAACCAAATAGGAATTTCCACATCCCACTGGAATTCTAGCTGGTGATCGAAATGCCACAGCCATAATTTAAACACATTCTAAAGCATGTACTATTAATTCATGTAGGTTTTGGCCAAGGAGAATAGATTGATATTATCAAAGTGAATGGGATACTAGATTTTACACTTCTAAAGCCCACTGTGTTTGCAGGCTCAACATGAAGTGTGCTGGGAAGTTATTCTCCATAGAATAAGAATTTCCTACAGAAAGGAACATATATTTGGCCCTGTACTTGAAGATCCAGAAGAATTAACTTGTCCCTTACCATATGCTTAATGAGTAACAGCTATTGCATCTGTCAGTAACTATCTGGCTTCTGGTAATGATGCAGCTGTAAGGGCAGCTGGTATATGGGTTACCATGTATGATCACGGCACATAAATGGCTTCAGAGTGACCTCCTAGTCCAAGTCTTGATTAAGTAATGTGGCATTTTCCCCACTTCTCTGAATCTATACTCAGCCAGTGTATTTTGGTGGGCTAGGAGGGGGGCAGGATTGGGGGCCATAAATAGAATAGTGACAAAAATGTATTTAAAAGCATAGAATTTTGAGTATGAACATGGGGAGGGAGAAAATGTCACCTTAGCGGTGAGTTTTCCTGTGTAGAGGAACATTTCTTCCCTCGGGCTGTTGGAGAAAGGTTTGCTTCAGGAGGTGGATGATTCAATCAAATGCAAATATTTGTGTGATTTGAGATAAAAGAAACATTGCCTAGTGACTTCCAAACCTTGCTGTACCTTAGAATCACCTGGAGAGCTTTAACGAGATACACTGCGTGGGTCCCATCACCAGAGATTGATTTTCTGGATCCATGACGGGTCCCACGCATCAGGGCATTTCAAAGCTCCCCACGTTTTCCTAACGTGCAGCCAAGATGGAGAGCTGATGGTTTTGTCCATGGTCTTCAGCTGGTACCTTGGGTTCCTGGCTATAAAGCGGACAAAGTTTCCAAGGCCCCACTCCTATAAGAGTTACTCATCACAAACTCATGTCATTAACTTCTTAGTCAACTGATGACTTCTAACTAAGATTTTTTCTTTCTTTCTTTCTTTTTTTTTTTTTTTTTTTTTTGGTAAGAGTGACTAGCCTCAGCAAAAAACGGTCCAAAGATGGCCTTCGCTTTATTGAATAAGTATGTTCTAGGAAGGTTTATGTAAGTTAATTTAAAATCACACCAGTTCTAGCAATGTAATATGAACTTGGATGTATGTTCCTATGGGGAAAAAATCTCCAATTAGCTGGAAGCTTTTGACAAAAGGAAGGTGGCCAGGCCTGAGGCATGTGTACTGTACTAGCATACTTCTGGAGCACTTTCTAAAATCTGCATGTCCTTTGATATTTGATGACTTGTTTTCTACAGCCTTCCAGGTAACAGGAATTTCTCCTGTGTAGACAAGGCTCATTTATTTCTTAACCACTCACTGCCTCCTTTACAAGCCTTTCTAGTGTTGATGATCCTGGCAAAGTCTCCAGTTCTTGCTGGTGTCTGAGAACTTGTTGCAACTCTGTAGCAGTCTGATTCCATTCTGGAGTGTTCTAGATGGGGGCCTCAGAACCAGGCCTAAGTGAAATGGAAAAGGGTCTTTAAAATTATAGAACTCTGTTGTGAAATTTTATCGAATGAGCAGTAGCTATTCAGTCACAGAGATTGCATTAGTGTTTCTTCTCTTGTGTACATGGCTTCCTGGTTTGAAAGAACAGCAGGATTTCTGACCATGACAGACCTAGCCTCGGACACATCTCTGATTAATGTGACAGAAGACTTTTTTGACACAGCCTTGGTAAGGATGAGGTTGGATGCTTTACTGAGCAGATACCATTGGTAATTTGTAGGAATCTTCAAGTTGTTCATAAAACTTGTGTTTTTCTAAGATGTGGGTTTTACTAAAAGACTCTCTTATTATTAGAAATATATGAAATAGTAACAAATGTATATAACCAATGTTATAGAAAAATGAGGTGATTTATTTTCAAATATATTATTCACCTGATTGGAGGTGATAGGCTGATTTTAATAAAGTAATTGAAAGTCAGATAGGATTTCTCTAAATTTTTTTTCTACTGTAGTTAAAATCAACTCCTGCCTGTTAGAGAATTATCAGCATTAACACATTAATGTTACAGATTATAATGCTTTTAAAAAATAATACGAGCTTCACTTTTTTCTTTATTAGATTATTTCCAGAAGTAGTAGTAAAGGTAAGTGTATTATTTACTACTAATTGGCTGTTATTAATAGAATCTTAATACCTTTCATTAATAGAATATTCCTGTTTAGAGAAAAGAATATTTATCTAAATGATATATAAAAGTGAAGTGGGTTTAACTATTATATTTGCATTAATTGGCCATCTTATTGGTATTCAGATTGTGATGCTGAAATGAATTTTGTTGTAAAATGTATCTCATTTGCCTGCGGTGCATCTTTATTTAGCTGCTCCTGCCACCGTTTGGCCATTTAGCTCCAATCAGGGATGGAGAGCCACTTCCGTCATTCCAAAACAGCAAAAGTTAGCACTGGTTTAACTTGGAGCCGATTCTCATGCCTTTCTCTGTCTTTCAAGAGCTCAAAAGGTAGATAATTTGGAGGCTAGGGTGATGATGTTGTTCAATGTGGCTCATGTTAAAGGTAACCCAACAAACACTTTGAATTATGAAACTGTGGACTCAAAGATGCACAGAAATCAGGGCCATCTTAAAATGCATGTGTCTGCTCCCTATTGTCCACCTTTTTATTTTTCTTTTGAAAAGCTGTTATTAAATTGACACTACATTGTACAGTGGATGGTATCTTGTAAATTGAGGACATTTAGTACTAGAAGCTTAAGTGTGCATGGTGCTTGGTTGATTTTTAAAAAGAGGTCTCCATAATCTAAGTCAGCGGATCCAAATACTTGCAGGTCAGTTTTTTCTGGACTTCATAAGTGATAGTCCTGTCTCTAAAGTTGGTTGATAAAATACCCAGTGGTAAAAACTACTTTGAATTTTGTAACTTTTAAAAATAAACTTTTATTGATTTACAACTGTGTGTACACTGCATATTTGAAAAAAAGATACATATGAGAGAGATCTGTTGAGCCTATAGCTGTTGCTTGGACCACTTAATAGGTTCATATAGTCCCTGCAGTCACTCCATTGTCCCAAATGGAAGAAACACTGCTCTAGGTGACTGTATTAGCTCATGCTAATACTATGGGCTGAGTGGCTTAAACAACAGAAACTTATTTTCTCACAGTTCCTGGCTTGTAGAAAGCCACCTTCTTGCTGTGTCTTCACATGGGTAGAGAGTACGCTGCTCTCTGGCATCCTGTAAAGGCACTATTCTCATTATGAGGGCCCCATCCTCATGACCTCACCTTGCTGTATGTGTTTCATTTTTATGATTCCTTTGTTTTGTGCTTTGCTATATGGATTATATTTTCTTTCACTATTTGCTCCTCTCTAGTGATTTGAATGGCTTATGTCCTAGTTTTATTCTTCTGGTTGTTGCTCTTAATTTAATTATCAACATCAACATGAGAGTGCCAAAATAATAGCACCTATTTCTTCTTTATGTATGTCAAGGAATTCAACATGTTTTTATTCCTCCTCCATTTTCTACCCAGATTTATTTAATTTAATCCAGGGTTTTAGTCCTGTATTTTATATATATATATATATATATATATATATATATATATATATATATGTCTTTGTAAATAGTATTTGCTCTTTGCCTTGTATTGCAATCTTATTTACAGTAGTTATTTACGGCTCACTACCAGCTTGTTTATGGCCTGATGTTCTCATTCTTGAGTTCTTTATTCTGCTTTGTCTCCATCTGCTGTAATACATTTTGAAGAGGTTATTAGGGTATGTGGGTGGAACATGGTCAGTGCTTTTTATCATTTAAGAGTGTTCTTGTGGCTTTTATCCAATATAGCTCTTGCTTTGCAGAGTTCAGAGTCTCTCCTCAAAACTGTTTCACTGTCTTATATTGAGTGTTGTGAGCACATGTGCACACGTGTTGTTTTATGTGGTTCTTCATGAGTTGTTTTGAAATCAGATCTTACTTTAGCTTGGGAAATTTTATTCTTTGATAATTTTATCAGTTAGAGCAGGGCTTCTCAACTTGGGCAATATTGGCATTTGGGTCGGGTTGGATGAATCTTTGTTTGGGGGGGGCTGTCCTATACATTGTAGAACGTTTAGCAGCATCCCTGGCCTTTACCCACTAGACGTCGATAGCAGTCCCTACTACTCCCCCAGTTGTGACAACATCTCCAAATATTGCAAGTGTGCTGTAGGGGAGCAAAAATCACCTCTAGTTGAAAACTGCTGAGTTAAAGTGCTTTCAGTATATGTAACAGGATATCTAGTTCAAACAGCCTTAAGTGCTAAAGATGACTTAATTTGCTCAAGGAACCAGAAAGTCAGAGACAGGAAGTTTCAGGAGCAGCTTGGCTGTAGCTAGGCTCTGTTTCCTGCAGTTCTTTCTATTCTGCCTCCTCAGAGTCTTGTCTTTGAGCTCAAGTTGGTCTCCCTTGGTGGTTGCAAGATGGCGGCCAGCAACCAGAGCCGTGCTTCCTGGTTCACATCTGGGGGAGAAACGTTCACTTTCCTCCAGCGGCAGAAGAAAGCCCTAGCTTGGCTCTGCTTGTGTCCCCCCACCTCCACCCCCTTAATGAACCGATCACTGTGAAAAGATGAATGGGTTGCCCCTGCATCGTTTAAGCCAATGAGGATCCACCCCTGGAGCTAGTTAGTCCCACCCAAGAGCATAACTGTTACATCAGAGAAGAGGTGGGAAAGGATGATTACAGTTACTCTTTCTCTTCTCTTCTCTTTCTAAGATTATCTATTATTCATCCATTGCATCTTTTTTTTTTTTTTTGTCTTCACATCTTTTTCCCACTCGTTTTTTCCTGTGTATTTTGAGAGAAATTGCTACTTTTTTCTTGGAAGCCAATGCTTTAACTAATTCTGCTCTCATTGCTTCTACTATGGACTTCAGTTCTGCTCTCACATCTTTGCTTCCCTGAAACCCGTGGGTGGTGGTGATCTACCTCTGCTCTCAGATTCATTTCTCTCTGCCTTCCTCTCTCTCTACTTTGCAGAGAACAATTTCCTAGGCTTTTTAACCAGCTGGTTGCCTGCCAGGTTTAGCCAATGGCAGGAAATTGGAGGTAGGAAGGACATTTCTCCCGCTCCCTTCTGCTGAGGTGCTATCTCTGGAAGTGACTGCATAGTTCCTGTGACTCTGGCTTATTTGTGGCTACAGCATTTGCTAGGTGACCTTCATTCCTGGGATCTGGTAATACCACTTTCTCCCCGTGGTTTTCCAGGGATGTATAGGGGGTGGTAGTGGCTACCTATGTTTTTGTAACTAATTCCCTGTATTAAATTCTCTCAGATTAAAATATCTAGAATGCCTTAGATTTTCATATTACATATTTCTTTCTCATTTACTTCCGTGTTCATCTTATACTGTTGCCTTCTCTTACAAATCTAATTTTTTATTTCATAGAATTCACATTCTTTTGAGTTTTGAGCAGATAAATCAGATACTTTTGATTTGGCTTCCCAGCTTTCTATCATCTTTTATTTCCTGAAGTAAGCATTTTTCAAAAAGTCACTTTTTTGCTGCCTCTTAACTTATTATGCTCCTTCCTTTTTCATAGGGCTATATTTGTTAGTTTCTCTTTACTACTCTTTAAGTGAAAAGGTCGAATGACATCTGATACTTGCTGGTTAACAGAGTGCATAAATGTCTCTAGGGTCCCCTGCTGTCCACCTGGGTCACCTGGGCTCTGTTACAATCTCTCTCTCAAGTTTTAAGCCGGCAGGCAAGTTTCTGGCTCAGCCCCTGGCCATATTTCTTGTTTCCAGAAATCATTCAGCAGTATCAGTGTGGCTTTTTTGGTCTGAAGAGGAATCTTTTTAAAATTTCTACTCCTTGATTTGGATTCCCACAATTTCATGAGTTATATGGGGATTAAAAAGTATGCAATGTGTGGTTAAAAGAAAAAAATTCACATATCCAAATTGCACCTCTGAACCTATCAAAGTCATGTTAGGACTTTACCATGAGTTTTTGCAGTGTACACTACCACTGTCATATCTAAACACCATGTGCGTAAATGAAATAATAATAGTTTATTGTTTAATAAGCATAAAGCATTACCACATACCTTGTTTTGTTACTACTTTCTGACATAAGTAGCCATTGAAGTTTCTATGATTAAGCTATTTAACAAAGACCAACACTTTACTTAAAAATTTTTGCTTCTGTTAGCATAAGACCATTATAAAATTTTTATTTCTATAAAATACACAAATGTAAGAAATGCACAGAAACAGTGGGCAAGTGTGTGCAGGAGCTACCCTTGCACATTGTTCATTCTGGACAAAAAAGTAGCTTTGCCTGAGATGCAGTGATCACAGACAGTCACACTTTGCACGTACTGCTGCTGTTTACCTCAGTGGGAGTCTAGGCCGTGCAAATCGATTGTGGCCTGGGGGTTTCTAGATCTTGAAGCAGGCTGTGATTTGTCCCTTGCTCAGACTACATCATTTCTGAAATGTTTACTGCCCATGGCTGTTCAGCCATTGCCTCTTCCTGCTGTGCAGGAGTCCTTTCCTTATTCTTTTTTAGCATCAGTTTGATTCTTTGAAAATTCTGCTTTCAGGGAAAAGTCAGATGTTGGGTTCCTTCATACTCACCTTAGGATTTCTGGTGACAGAAGAGAGTGTAAATCATTTGATGCAGCGGGAGGTGAGTTGCAACTAGTGCTGGTAGCAGTTGCCCTGGACCCCGTGGAGAAGCTCGTGCCCAGGTCTCCGTTTTGTTTCTTCCTTGTGAAAACCTTCCCCAACTCCCAACAGGCACTGAGGACCTTGAACGGTATTCTGCAAGCTGTACCTCGAGAAGACAGAAAACAACTTGTCTTGTCGGAAGGCTCGTGTCGTCTTATGTACGTGACCTTGGCCTGATTAGGTGGTGATGTAAGGGCAAAATCTTTCCGGGTTGTAGCACCTCAGTCTTTGTTCTCCTTGGGTGTTTGGGGTTGTTGGGTTGTTCCCCCACCCATCAAATTTGTGTGGTGAAATGCTTTCTCAGGCTATAGATTATTTTTCATTGTGAATGTGAACCGGATTAGTGACTCATAGGAGAATGTTAAGAGTACAGACTGTGGTGCCAGACCTCAGGCTTCAAATCCTAGTTTGGCCACTTATGCTGGTTGCTCCTCTAGAGCACAGTCTTAGCTCACTACACCTCAGTCTGCTCATCTGTAAAATGGAGTCAACTTTAATGCTGATCAATAGAGTTACTGTACAGGTCGAATCAGGCAATCCATTGAAAGCCATTAGCACATTACCTTGTAGAGAGCAAATGCTCAAAGGTTACCAGCTATTACCTATACCAATAGGGTATGTATTGCTTTTCAAGGGATGGATTTTGGGTTTTTTGGTGACCCACTCACAATTATGTAGTTCCTGGGACATAGAAATTTGGAGAGAAGGTTGTAAGGTGTGACCATGGGAAGAGCAACACCAGCACCCTGTTTTGAAATCTGAAACTAAACCTGTGACTGTGTGCTGACCACCAACCAGCATCGGTGACATCATTGTGGCGCACCATCGTTTGGGGGACATGCAGCCATGACTAGCAAGAGGCAGGGTGACCCAGTTTATCATAGTGTAGACCTGAAAGACGTGATTGGTGAGCGTGGAGCTCATCATGTTTGTTCATTTAATTTGTCTTTGCAGGATGCAGCGTTTTCTCTTAATTTTTCCTACAAAATATTCATTGAATAGATTAGTTAATCATTACCCTTAGTGGTGTACTTAGATCTGGAGAGACGCCGACCTGATGTTTTCTCCTAAGTTTTCAAACTAATGCAGTGGTCCTGCCTTACTGTTTGAGTTCTAGTCTAGTTCTTGAGTGTTCTGTGCTTCAAGTCAAATGTAAAATCTGCAAACATAAAAGTAAGCAGAACTCTCAGTGGTGCTGTTCTAAGGCTTCTATTTAATTGTGACAAATCAATCCATTTATTATGAGAAACTGAACTACTACAAAATTTCTTAAATCTATTCCTTAGTGTGAGAGTTATTTCAGATATTAAAAAATCGACATCAACACTTGTTAGCATTTAACTGAAATTCTTAAGTGAATATGCAATATGGGAGTCTGTGTTAGTTACAATAATGTGATAACTTAATCCCATTACATCTCTAACTTAAATTTATCAGTTTTTAAAATAAGTTCCAAAAGCTTATAGGAAAGACCCACAGCACCTACTGTATCATTTCTTCCAGGTGTCAAACTATGTTTAAAAAAAAAAAAAGAAAAAGAGGGTATGCATCCTCACAGGCTGGTGAGGTGACTTAAAATTCCAGGATCTTAGCATTTGATGAATCCTCAGAGAACATCAAATTATAATTCACTTTACAGAGGGAGAAATAGAACCTCAGAATGTATAGTAGCTCTAGCTTCTTTGTAAAAAGTATATGTAAGTCATTAATATATAAACTTGACAATTTTTCCAAAAAAATGTATTTGTGATGTTGAGGAAATTTTGACAATGAATTTGAAATACTTTCAAAAATATACATCTTGGATTAAAATTTTAATGCCAATATAGTAGAGTTTTACTTATGTTCATCTCAGTAAAATGAAATTTATCTAAATGTTTCAGGAAAGACCTTGCAAGGACAATCTTGACTGTGGGTGGTAAGAAGTATTAAGAATTTTAAATGTTAGAATGTTAAATATTGGACATTGGGGGTTTTATGAGCATCTTGGAACTATGGGGAATAAGTTGTGGTCAAATTAAAAATAGAAGTTAGGATTTTTATATTTAATTTATGATGAAAGAGTTAAGCATGCTAAAACCATAAAGAATAATTAATGAATATTCCTTTACTCACCAATGAGCATAGTCAAATTTGATCCTTTTTCCACATTTGCTTCAAATCCTTTTTTAAATAAATCAGAGTTACAGGTAAAGCGCCTGTGTCCAGCTCCCCATCCAATTCCCCTCACCATTTGTAGAGGTAATTCTTTGACTTGGATTTGTTTTTCATTTCCAAGAATATTTTTGTACTTTTATTCTGTGTATTCACAGCAACATACATTATTGTTTTTGCAAATTTAAGTTTGCATATCCAGCTGCATCCTGCTTTTTACCTTTAAAATTGTTTGAAATCTAAACATGTCGCTATGTGTAGTTTTGTTTATCTGCTGTGAAATACTACAGTTTCTTAGGATTTTATTTTTATAGACGTATTTAAGCCTGGATAAAGCTGCTTTTTAAACAATGAGGTATAGTTGATGTATAATATTATATAAGTTACAGGTGTACAGTATAGTGATTCACAATTTTTAAAGGTTATACTCAGTTTACAGTTATTACAAAATATTTGCTGTATTCCCCATGTTGTACAATATATTCTTGTAGCTTATTTTATACCTAATACTTTGTGCCTCTTACTCCCTTACTTCTATCTCGCCCCTCCCCCCTTCCCTCTGGTAACCACTAGTTTGTTCTATCTGTGAGTCTTGGACAAAGTTGCTTTTGATAAATGTTTTAATATATCTAAAATATGAATTGCAGAAATATCATTTTTAAAAAATTTGTTGTATACTGACCTATCATTTGGATTTTCCCCTAGTATTTCTTACAGATGAATTTAAATGATTATAATTGCTCCAGGATATGTCTTTCTGCTTATAACTATAAGACACAATGCTAGTCTTCTAAGATGGACCTTCTTAGAGCAAATGCTGATGTGTGGAACTCATTTTTTCTTTTGCTTTGTGCCCAGAATTATCCATGTCTGCCGTATTTTTAATCTCTAGATTATGACCAGCAGGTGGCTCTCTGTGAAGCATTGTGTAGACTGACCATGAAAAAATCAAGGGAAAACTTTGTCCATCAGTGGTTTGAAGACGATACCATTGCTGAGGCTTTCAAAGAAATTAGAGATCGAGAATTTGAGACGGTGAGATTCTTGGTCATGAAAATTCCACTTAATCAATATTTATGAAGCATCCTTTCAGAGCCTTCCTGTATGTTGGGCTCAGGGGAGGATTTTTTTCTTAAATGTGATTAGGTCGCCATTCTTAAACTTCCTGTTTCCCACTTATGTGAAATAACTTGAGGGTAATAGAAACAGAATATTTGTGGACCAGATACCAGCATACAATTAGGACATCTTTACAGGAAACTTAGCCTGGAGCCAGAACTGTGTGAGTTTGATGGATCCAGTCAGAGACAGTGGTCATGGAGTGGGAAGTGGTTTTCAACAAACCTTGAAGGGATGGGAGAGTGGGAGAAGAAAAGAATGTGCATTTCGGCCTTGCAGAGAGTAGCTGGCATGGTGACAGGAGGCTGAAGCTGGCATGGGTGCTCTGGTAGCAGAGGAGTATTATGGGGTGCTTGTGTTGTGAGCCCTCCAGCCTTCACAGTTTGGAAGAACAATAATTTTCGGTGTCTTCCATGCAACCCGGCCTCACTGTGATTGTGTCCTCAAGTAGCACAGATGTAGTTTATGGCTTTGCTATATGCTCACCTTTATCCTAAAATAGCTAAAATGTTTTCCCTCTCCTTTAAAAAAGTTCTTAAGATGAGGGTGATTCTGTAGGAAAAGCTGAAATTATTAGTAACAGTGCTCATGTTAAACAAAGCCTTTCTGGTCAAAACTGCTGAGCACTTGGGATTTTATTAAATCCGAACCTTCAAATATATTATGAAATATGTTAAATTTGACTTTAAGCCCGTTGCCAGATCTGCAGTAGTTGTTTAGCCAGGATGCAGTTTGATCTAAATGGGAATACCGTGAGTTGGGTTTGGGTCCCACCTCCCCGACTGATGTGATGTATACATTTTGGCAAAGTAGTTGACTTTTGTTTTTTTAAAAAATTTTTAATTGAAATATAGTTGATGTACAATGTTATATGTTACAGGTGTACAGTATAGTGGTTCACAATTTTTAGAGGTTATAGTTCCATTTATAGTTATTATAAAATACTGGTTATATATTCCCTGTGTTGTGCAATATGTCCTTGGAGCTGATAGTTGACTCGTGAAGCCTGAGTGTTCTCATCTGTAAAATGGGAATAAAACCAACTTCAGAATTGTGAGAATTAAATGAGAGAAACTAAAAGTGCCTGAAATGTTGTAGACACTCCAGTATTAGTTTCCTTTCCCCTCTGTGTGGTTCTCTCATCTGCAGGGAAATTAGGGGAACATAAGACAAAAGTAATTATCCTCTTTCTCAAATCACTTTCCCCCTAGAGCCATCAGCTTCTTAGTGGAACTGCTTTTAGATGAAAGTTCACATTAATGTCCATTTAGTGCTGAATCTAGACACAGAGTGTGAGGACTGTTTGACTACAACAGACAGTCCTTGCTAACAAAAGGGATAAAAGTCTGGATCAGTATCTCTTTGGTTTTAGAAATTTGGGAGTAACAGTTTGCCTCCCTGGTCGCTGTTGGTTGGGAGAACTATAAACGTATTCTTTATTCTTAGGGCCTTTAGCAGGAGAGAGATTCCAGGAAGGAGCAGGTTAGAGAACTCCTGATAAGGAAAATCTACAGTGGTTAAATACACCAGGGTAAACCCCAAATTGATAAGTTTCATGGGTTTGTGGTTGCCTTGTGCTGGGGAGATGGTAGGGAGATGGATACCCTGTGGGTTAGTCAAATATTACAATCCAGGTCATCAGTAAGAGGTATTTCTCTTGCTTGTTCCTGCACATAAAACTTTTGGAGACCTAAGCATTCCTCAGCTGCAAGTCTCATGGCTGGGGGCTCAGAACATGAGTCTGGAGCCTCCTCTTTTTGACACAAAGTATTATTTTAGTTATCGTGATTAATAATGAATCCTTGTGAAGCCTTGTGATGTCACTGGATCCTGGAAATGTAGTAGCGAACACTGGCCTCTACATGCTGCAAAGGGTAGTATTTAAATTAAATATCTTGATTTTTTTTTTAACCAAAAAGTTTGCATTATTTACTTTAAAGGATTGTAGACGGTTTCTCAATCACCTAAATGACAGACTTGGTGACCAAAGAAGGTAAGACGTTTCTCTGAGCTTTACTTTATTGACTAATTCTATTCTGAAAATATCTAATACTTAAAAAAAATCTAGGGGGCTTTCCTGGTGGCACAGTGGTTGGGAGTCCGCCTGCCGATGCAGGGGACGCGGGTTCGTGCCCCGGTCCGGGAGGATCCCACATGCTGTGGAGCGGCTGGGTCCGTGAGCCATGGCCGCTGGGCCTCTGTGTACGGAGCCTGTGCTCCACAACAGGAGAGGCCACAACAGTGAGAGGCCCGCATACTGCAAAAAAAAGAAAAAAGAAAAAAAGAAAAAAAATCTATGATTTGTTTTAGGAGAGAATGTAGGATACAGAATTTACTGAGCATTACTAAGTTATCCATTGAGTAGAAACCTCAGAAGATTAGACACATTCTGCCTAGTGATTCATTCGTGTGTGTTTAAAAATGATTTCTATCAGCCTTTAACATATTTATTTGTGATTTGGAGCAGTTGTAATTTTATATCCTCCAGGGAGCTTTTATGAAGAATAATTTCCTATAGATCTGAGGTTACTAGGGGAAGACGTATTATGGACAGTTAAGTTCTTGATAAGAAAATATTGGCTAAATTCACTCCTTTCATTAGGACTCTTGCCAAGCAGCTGGGTTGAGGTTATATATAGTACCTGAAAACCTGGCTTGTAGACTGCCAGATGGAGATTTGAATTCTGCCCATGGTAGATCTCCATTTGTAGGTTTGAGAGCCCCTTTCATACTTTGTACCAAGGGACATAATGGTGTACCTAGTTATACATGCTTGTTTATAGAACATCCGTAGGTCATGTGTGTGGTCCATCCATATTTTATTTTACTTTTTAATTGTAAGGTGTTTTGCAGGGTCTATTCATTTCCATGCATTGCTGCTTTTGCTGATGAGCATGAGGTATGTTTTTCTCTCTTTCAGGGGCTGTGAGGGTGGGGGGATGTATAGTGAAAGCCATAGGTAGGTTTACATCAGGCCAAATGGCTCTTGCTACACAGAAGAGCTTTTTTAAAAAAGGAAACTTGCTTCTTCTCTTAGGCCTTACTCTGAAGCTTATTATTGAAGAGCCCTAGTGTTACTTCCACATAAAGGAATTTTAGGGTTTATACTGCCTTCATGAGTTCAGTTACAGGAACCTTGCCTTATTTTATCCTATTGATGAGCACCATTATTCACGCCTGGATTGGAGGGAATAGAGCAAGTCCATTGCTTCTTTCCACCCAGTAGATGCTTCCCACTCTACCCCCAGCAATTAGGGTCACTCTCCTTTCTCTAGATCATTCTGCCTTGTACTTCATAGTCCAAAATTGAACCCTCTCTTTTCACCCCCTTCTTTGGTTTCTAGAGGCACAAGGTCCTTCCTGTAAAAGTGCCCCAACCTGCAGCATCTCAATTTCCGGGTAAACTTTTCCTAGGTCTCTGAACCTGGACTGTGCTGAGGTTTCCTGCATCGTGTCTCTAGAATGTTCTCGTTAACCAGTTCACTGTTTTGGGTTGAGGGCCCCCTTCTTGGCCTCTGTGAGCTGAGCCATTAGCTCACGACTACGTTATACATTCTTTCTCTCTAGAACTGATTTTGGTAGCCTGATGCCTATATTTCAAGTCTGTTTTTCTTTCTGGTTGTCTGAGGATTCCAATCTCTGCTTGCTTCTTCTTTCTAGGACTTCTAAATTTCCATCAGCTTCAGTAGGGGTCCTTACACTGGCTTCCCGTGATATACACTTGTGTTAAAACCTTTGTCCCTATAGACGCCAAGGGGAGAAGGGGGTGGGTGGTGGTGGTGGTGTGATTGGGCAATTGGGATTGACATGTATACACTAATATGTATAAAACAGATAACTGATAAGAACCTGCTGTATAAAAAATAAAATAAAATTTAAAAAAAAACCCTTTGTTCAATGCTATAGCTGTTAAAAAGTAGACACGTATGATGGAACAATGGCCAAGAAATGCTATTTACTGGAAAACAAGTGGAAGAATAGTTAAGTCTAGTGTTTGTCCCATTGTTGAGGAATAAAAACTTTGTATATACTTCCTGAGTATGTCTAGAACACATCTGGGAGCAAGCAATGGCATTGGTAATGGTTCCCATGGAAAGGTACCTATGGGAATTTGAGGGACAGAGAAGGAGATATTTATTCTTTCTGTTAGCATCATATTGTTTGAATCTGTCTTTCCTTTTCTTCTTTCCGTCTTTCTTTCCTTCCTTCCTTCTTTATTTAAGAGCATATATTTATTTTATAATACAGTCATTTCTTGGTACCCATGGGGGACTGGTTCCAGGACCCCTCGTGGATACCAAAATCTGCGGATATTCAAGTCCCATATATAAAACGGCTTAGTATTTGCATATAATGTACACACATCCTCCCATGTACTTTAAATCATCTCTAGGTTACATCTGATACCTAACACAATGTAAATGCTATGCAAATAGTTGTCAGTACAATGTAAATGCTATGTAAATAATGGCCAGCATATGGCAAAATCAAGGTTTGCTTTTTAGAACTTTCTGGAATTCTTTTTCCTAAATATTTTCAATCCACATTTGGTTGAATCTTTGGATTTGGAACCTGTGGATACAGAGGGCTGACTAATCAATTAAAATAAAGATAATTTGAAATCTTCAGGTCTTAACCTTATTCTAACACATGGGAAGTTAGATGGCAATTCACCATTTATGTTTGGTCACAGTACCTCCTTTGCTAGAAGTTTCTATCCATAGGCAGTGTGGATTGTTACTGCTTTAACATAGAACAGTTTTCTCTGTGATTGGCACCAGAAAAAAAAGTTTGTATGGTTAGAGTTATCTGACACATTTAAACATCTTTTAAATTGCCAAGTATAGTAGGGTTTTTCCAGAAATAGATTGTTTATATAAAATTGAAACCTTGCTCCTATTTTGCAGAAATGAGTAAGGCAATAAATGGTGACCCTATAACCTTAAAGTTGTTGAAAGGGTTGTTCTCAGAAAAGCAGTTCTGTTTTTAATGGAGTAATTTTCATTTGACCCTTTCATATGATATTGATGCTGAAATTATATCTTACAGATGAGAAAACCTGCAGATGAAAAATTAGAGAAATTTTGGATTGATTTCAACCTAGGAACTCAGAGTGTAACTTTTCATATAAACAATCCTGAGGTAATCATGTTCGATTCCTGTTTAGACCTAAGTGCGTAGAGAGTGTTCATATCCAAGTATGTGTTATGTGCTCATGAATTTCACTTATTTTTTCCAAGAGCGCTTTATGGGACTCAGTAAGACTTTTGAAGGAAGCAGCGATTAATTTCAGCGTAATAGGTAAGATGTTAATTCTAAACTACCCTGCATTTAGTCCTGAGTATTGTTTCTGTTTACAGTTGCAGTGTATGTTTAGTTAATTCCCAAGCAGACTTTGCTTGCACTTGACGTGGAGGGGAGGTGGTGAGTGCTGTGGACAGAAGGCTGTGCTCAGGGCAAAAGATTAGTGAGTCCTCCACTCTGTAACTTTGGGGTTCCATGACTTGCCTGGTTTTCCCATTGTAAAAATGATTATGGTTCCTCAACAAACTGAAAATAGCATCACCATATGATCCAGCAGTTTCACTTCTGGATATATATCCAGAAGAATTGAAAGCAGGACTCAAAGAGATTTGCATTCGAACGTTCACTGCAGCCTTTTCACAAGAGTCGAGAGGTAGAAGCAGGGACTTGCCTCGTGGCGCAGTGGTTAAGGCTCCACACTCCCAATGGAGGGGGCCTGGGTTCCATCCCTGGTCAGGGAACTAGATCCCACATGGATGCCGCAACTAAGAGTTCACATGCCGCAACTAAGGAGCCCGCGAGCCACAACTAAGGAGACTGCCTGCTGCAATTAAGACCCGGTGCAACCAAAAAAAAAAAAAAAAAAGGTAGAAGCACTCCAAGTGTCCATCGACGGATGAATGGATAAAGCAAATGTGATCTGTACCTACAATGGACTATTATTTAGCTTTAAAAAGGAAGGGCATTCTGACACTTGCTACAACATAGATGAACTTTGAGGACATCATGCTAAGTGGAAAAAGCTAGTCACAAAAAGACAAATACTGTATGATTCCACTTACATGAGATATCTAAGGTAGTCAAATTGATGGAGACAGAAAGTAGAATGGTGGTTAGTTACCAGGGGCTGCAGGGAAGGGGGAATGGGGAGTTGTTTAATGGGTACAGAGTTTCAGATTTGCAAGATGAAAAGGTTCTAGAGATCTCTTGTACAGCAATGTGAATATACTTAGCACTACTGAACTCCACACTTAACATTTACCTTGTTCACCATTTTTATGTTTTGTACCACAATATTTTTTTTGTAATTTTATTTTTTTATTTTATTTAAAATAAATTTATTTATTTTATTTATTTATTTTTGGCTGCGTTGGGTCTTTGTTGCTGTGCGCAGGCTTTCTCTAGTTGTGGCGAGCAGGGGCTGCTCTTTGTTGCGGTGCGCGGGTTTCTCATTGCGGTGGCTTCTCTTGTTGTGGAGCACAGGCTCTAGGCACGCGCGCTTCAGTAGTTGTGGCCTGGACCAGGGCTCAAACCTGTGTCCCCTGCATTGGTAGGAGGATTCTTAACCACTGTGCCACCAGGGAAGTCCTGTACCACCGTTTTTAAAATACCTGCCCTCCCTTTCCCACATATTTATACTAATAATTGGGTATGTACAAACTATTCAAATATCAGCCCTCTGACTCCCCCTTCTTTTTAAAAAAAAATAATTAATTTTTACTTTTGGCTGCATTGGGTCTTTGTTGCTGCATGCAGGCTTCTTGTGGTGGCTTCTCGTTGCAGAGCACGGGCTTGGCGTGCAGACTTCAGTAGTTGTGGCTTGCTGACTTCAGTAGTTGTGGCTCGTGGGCTCTAGAGTGCAGGCTCAGTAGTTGTGGCGCATGGGCTTAGTTGCTCCGTGGCATGTGGGATCTTCCTGGACCAGGGATCGAATCCATGTCGCCTACATTGGCAGGCGGATTCTTAACCACTGCGCCATCAGGGAAGCCCTGACTCCCCCTTCTTAAATCTCCGTCATTCACCTTTCTTCTCCTCTTGGTAGGTAGAGTTGAGGGGCATGGAGTCAGGAGTGATCCTTTTCTGGGTGGGTAGAAGAAAGGTATTGGTCCAGTTCAGTATTTCAGATATAGTCACACTTGACCAGGATTCCTGAATTGGGTCTCTTAAAAAATGGATGTTTTGAAAGTAACTCAATACACAATCATTTTTTAAGTAATTGGCTTTACTAAAGAGTTAAAACTAAATACTATGCAATTATGTGGATTTTATACTTCTTTTCACAAAGGATTTAGGGCAGCTTGCATATTTATAACAAAATGATAGAAATGGAAAGTTGGAACCACAAACAAGAATAAAAATGTCTATCACGAAGGTTGATCTGGCCACCATGGAGATTCAAATTTGGTGCTTAGCGCTTCCCTGGTGGTGCAGTGGTTAAGAGTCCGCCTGCCAGTGCAGGGGACATGGATTTGTGCCCTGGTCCGGGAAGATCCCACATGCCACAGAGCAACTAAGCCCATATGCCACAACTACTGAGCCTGCACTCTAGAGCCCACGAGCCACAACTACTGAGCCCACCTGCCACAACTACTGAAGCCCACACACCTAGAGCCTGTGCTCCACAATGAGAAGCCGGCACACTGCAACGAAGAGTAGCCCCCCTCTCCGCAACTAGAGAAAGCCCGTGTGTAGCAATGAAGGCCCATGCAGCCAAGAAGAAAATAAATAAATTTAAAGAAAATAAAATAAAACTGTACAATTAAAAAAAAATACAAATTTGGTGCTTAGCTTCCTGAAAGCCAGGGTGAAAAGTTAATGGATAACATGATTCTCACCATACAAGTCCTGGAAAGAACAAATCCATCCTTCCTGGCCTTGAACTCTTAACTGAAGGTTCTCCCATGGGACTACTTAGGATAAGGTAATCCTTCCTCAGCCCTGAGCGTTCCTTGCTGGAATTTCTTGTGTACATAAGTTAACTTTGGTGTTTTGTTAAAGGGTAATTTTTGAAAAGGTAAAATCACGATGCACATACAAATATAAAATAAATGTGGGTAAAAGATTTCATTAATTAATGAGCAAATTAATAAGATGTAATAACCAGGAGAATACAAAGAATCACAGATATAAGCAATGCTGAAATTAATTTACAAACAGATGTACGACTAGACTGTTGCATTTCACAGACACAATTAATTTGAATTTATATGAACAAGAATCACTTGTGTTATTATTTTTAATTTCTCCTGTTACATACTAGAAAAAGAGGGAAATTTGGGCTAGATTAGGCAGTAAAGGAAGTGGCAGAAAAGGAGGAGAGCCTTTCACCGTGAAGCTCTGGTAGCCAACTGGCTACCAATCAGAGGTTCCCACAAGCTCCTCCTCAGGTTTGAAACTTGCTATAATGGTTCACAGAACTCTGGGAAACATGCATTTACATTTACCATTTTATTATAAAGGATATAATAAAGGATACAGCTGAACAGCCAGATGAAGAGAATACCCAGGGCAAGATCCAGAAGGATCCCAAGTGCAAGGGCTTTTGTTTCTGAGGAGTTGGGGTGCATTGCCCTCCTGGAACGTTTGTGTTCACCAACCCAGAAGCTCTCTGAACTCTGTAGCTTGGGGGTTTTTATGGAAGCTTTATCATGTAGGCATTATGGAATATTAACTCAATCGCTGGCCCTTCTCCCCTCCCTGAAGGTTGGGGAGCTGGAAGTTCCAACCCTCTAACCATACCTTGGTCTTTCTGGCGACCAGTCCCTGTCCTTTTTTTTTTTTTTCTTTTCTAGAAATATCATTGATATGTAAGCAAAACTTTTTTTTTAATTTAATTTTATTTTTTATACAGTAGGTTCTTATCAGTAATCAATTTTATGCACATCAATGTGTACATGTCAATCCCAATCGCCCAGTTCATCCCACCCCCACCCCCCCACCGCTTCCCGCCCTGGGTGTCCATACGTTTGTTCTCTACCTCTGTGTCTCGATTTTTGCCCTACAAACTGGTTCATCTGTACCATTTTTCTAGGTTCCACATATATGCGTTAATATATGATATTTGTTTTTCTTTTTCTGACTTAACTTCACTCTGTATGACAGTCTCTAGATCCATCCACAACTCTACAAATGATCCAATTTTGTTCTTTTTTATGGCTGAGTAATATTCCCTTGTATATATGTACCACATCTTCTTTATCCATTAGTCTGTCGATGGGCATTCAGGTTGCTTCCATGACCTGGCTATTGTAAATAGTGCTGCAGTGAACACTGGGGTGCATGTGTCTTTTTTTTTTTTTTTTTTTTTTTCTTTTTGCGGTATGTGGGCCTCTCACTGTTGTGGCCTCTCCCGTTGCGGAGCACAGGCTCCGGATGCGCAGGCCCAGCGGCCATGGCTCACGGGCCCAGCCGCTCCGCGGCATATGGGATCCTCCCAGACCGGGGCACGAACCCGTATCCCCTGCATCGGCAGGCAGACTCTTAACCACTTGCGCCACCAGGGAGGCCCGCATGTGTCTTTTTGAATTATGGTTTTCTCTGGGTATATGCCCAGTAGTGGGATTGCTGGGTCATATGGTAATTGTATTTTTAGATTTTTAAGGAACCTCCATACTGTTTTCCATAGTGGCTGTATCCATTTACATTCCCACCAAAAGTGCAAGAGGGTTCCCTTTTCTCCACACCCTCTCTAGCATTTGTTGTTTGTAGATTTTCTGATGATGCCCATTCAAACTGGTGTGAGGTGATACCTCATTGTAGTTTTGATTTGCATTTCTCTAATGATTAGTGATGTCGAGCATTCTTTCATGTGTTTGTTGGCAATCTGTATATCTTCTTTGGAGAAATGTCTATTTAGGTCTTCTGCCCATTTTTGGATTGGGTTGTTTATTTTTTTAACATTGAGTTGCATGAGCTGTTTATATATTTTAGAGATTAATCCTTTGTCCATTGATTCATTTGCAAATATTTTCTCCCATTTTGAGGGTTGTCTTTTCATCTTATTTATGGTTTCCTTTGCTATGCAAAAGCTTTTAAGTTTGATTAGGTTCCAGTTGTTTATACTTGTTTTTATTTCCATTACTCTAGGATGTGGATCAAGAAAAATCTTGCTGTGATTTATGTCAAAGAGTGTTCTTATGTTTTCCTCTAAGAGTTTTATAGTGTCAAGTCTTACATTTAGGTCTCTAATCCGTTTTGAGTTTATTTTTGTGTATGGTGTTAAGGAATGTTCTAATTTCATTTTTTACATGTAGCTGTCCAGTTTTCCCAGCACCACTTATTGAAGAGACTGTCTTTTCTCCATTGTGTATCCTTGCCTCCTTTGTCATGGATTAGTTGACCATAGGTGTGTGGGTTTATGTCTGGGCTTTCTGTCTTGTTCTATTGATCTATATTTCTGTTTTTGTGCCAGTACTGTGTTGTCTTGATTACTGTAGCTTTGTAGTATAGTCTGAAGTCAGGGAGTCTGATTCCTCCAACTCCGATTTTTTCCCTCAAGACTGCTTTGGCTATTTGGGGTCTTTTTTGTCTCCATACAAGTTTTAAGATTTTTTGTTCTAATTCTGTAAAAAATGTCATTGGTAATTTGATAGGGATTGCATTGAATCTGTAGATTGCTTTGGGTAGTACAGTCATTTTCACAATATCGATTCTTCCAATCCAAGAACATGGTATATCTCTCCATCTGTTGGTATCATCTTTAATTTCTTTCATCAGTGTCTTATAGTTTTCTGCATACAGGTCTTTTGTCTCCCTTGGTAGGTTTATTCCTAGGTATTTTATTCTTTTTGTTACAGTGGTAAATAGGAGTGTTCCTTAATTTCTCTTTCAGATTTTTCATCATTAGTGTATAGGAATGCAAGAGATTTCTGTGCATTAATTTTGTACCTGATACTTTACCAAATTCATTGATTAGCTCTAGTAGTTTTCTGGTGGCATCTTTAGGATTCTCTATGTATAGTATCATGTCATCTGCAAACAGTGACAGCTTTACTTCTTCTTTTCCAATTTGGATTCCTTTTATTTCTTTTTCATCCCTGATTGCTGTGGCTAAAACTTCCAAAACAATGTTGAATAATAGTGGTGAGAGTGGACAACCTTGTCTTGTTTCTGATCTTAGAGGAAATGCTTTCAGTTTTTCTCCATTGAGAATGATGTTTGCTGTGGGTTTGTCCTATATAGTCTTTATTATGTTGAGGTAGGTTCCCTCTGTGCCCACTTTCTGGAGAGTTTTTATCATAAATGGGTGTTGAATTTTTTCAAAAGCTTTTTCTGCATCTATTGAGATGATCACATGGTTTTTCTCCTTCAGTTTGTTAATATGGTGTATCACATTGATTGATTTGCATATATTGAACAATCCTTGCATCCCTGGGATAAATCCCACTTGATCATGGTGTATGATCCTTTTAATGTGTTGTTGGATTCTGTTTCCTAGTATTTTGTTGAGGATTTTTGCATCTATAGTCATCAGTGATATTGGTCTGTAATTTTCTTTTTTTGTAGTATCATTGTCTGGTTTTGATATCAGGGTGATGGCGGCCTCAAAGAATGAGTTTGGGAGTGTTCCTTCCTCTGCAATTTTTTTGGAAGAGTTTGAGAAGGATGGGTGTTAGCTCTTCTCTAAATGTTTGATAGAATTCACCCGTGAAGCCATCTGGTCCTGGACTTTTGTTTGTTGGAAGATTTTTAATGACAGTTTCAATTTCATTACTTGTGATTGGTCTGTTCATATTTTCTGTTTCTTCCTGGTTCAGTCTTGGAAGGTTATACCTTTCTAAGAATTTGTCCATTTCTTCCAGGTGGTCCATTTTATTGGCATAGAGTTGTTTGTAGTAGTCTCTTAGGATGCTTTGTATTTCTGCAGTGTCTGCTGTAACTTCTTTTTCATTTCTAATTTTATTGATTTGAGTCCTCTCCCTCTTTTTCTTTTTCTTTCTTTTTTTTTTTTTTTTTTGTCGTACGCAGGCCTCTCACTGTTGTGCCTCTCCCGTTGTGGAGCATAGGCTCCAGACGTGCAGGCTCAGCGGCCATGGCTCACAGGCCCAGATGCTCCGCGGCATGTGGGATCTTCCCAGACCGGGGCATGAACCCATGTCCCCTGCATCGGCAGGTGGACTCTCAACCACTGCGCCACCAGGGAAGCCCTCCCTCTTTTTGTTGATGAGTCTGGCTAATGGTTTATCAATTTTGTTTATCTTCTCAAAGAACCAGCTTTTAGTTTTATTGATCTTTGCTATTGTTTTCTTTGTTTCTATTTCATTATATCTGCTCTGATCTTTATGATTTCTTTCCTTCTGCTAACTTTGGGTTTTGTTTGTTCTTCTTTCTCTAGTTCCTTTAGGTGTCAGGTTAGATTGTTTATTTGAGATTTTTGTTGTTTCTTGAGGTAGACTTGTATTGCTATAAACTTCCGTCTTAGAACTGCTTTTCCTGCATAGGTTTTGGATCGTCATGTTTTTGTTGTTATTTGTCTCCACGTATTTTTTGATTTTCTCTTTGAGTTTGTCAGTGATCTCTTAGTTACTTAGTAACGTATTGTTTAGCCTCCATGTGTTTGTGTTTTTTACGTTTTTTTCCCTGTAATTGATTTCTAATCTCATAGCATTGTGGTCAGAAAAGATGCTTGATATGATTTCAGTCTTCTTAAATTTACTGAGGCTTGATTTGTGACCCAAGATGTGATCTATCCTGGAGAATGTTCCGTGTGCACTTGAGAAGAAAGCGTAATCTGCTGTTTTGGGATGGAATGTCCTATAAATATCAATTAAATCTATGTGGTCTATTATGTCATTTAAAGCTTGTGTTTCCTTATTAATTTTCTGTTTGGATGATCTGTCCATTGGTGTAAGTGAGGTTTTAGAGTCCCCCACTATTATTGTGTTACTGTCGATTTCCTCTTTTATAGCTGTTAGCAGTTGTCTTATGCATTGAGGTGCTCCTGTGTTGAGTGCATATATATTTATAATTGCTATATCTTCTTCTTGGATTGATCCCTTGATCGTTATGTAGTGTCCTTCCTTGTCTCTTGTAACATTCTTTATTTTAAAATCTATTTTATCTGATATGAGTATTGCTACTCCAGCTTTCTTTTAATTTCCATTTGCATGGAATATCTTTTTCCATCCCCTCACTTTCAGTCTGTGTGTGTCCCTAGGTCTGAAGTGGGTCTCTTGTAGACAGCATATATATGAGTCTTGTTTTTGTATCCATTCAGCAAGCCTGTGTCTTTTGTTTGGAGCATTTAATCCATTCACGTTTAAGTAATTATCAATATGTATGTTCCTATTACCATTTTCTTAATTGTTTTGGGTTTGTTTTTATACATCCTTTTCTTCTCTGTGTTTCCCACTTAGAGAAGTCCCTTTAGCATTTGTTGTAGAGCTGGTTTGGTGGTGCTGAATTCTCTTAGCTTTTGCTTGTCTGTAAAGCTTTTGATTTCTCCATCGAATATGAATGAGATACTTGCCGGGTAGAGTAATCTTGGTTGTAGGTTCTTCCCTTTCATCACTTGAAGTATATCATGCCACTCCCTTCTGGCTTGTAGAGTTTCTATTGAGAAATCAGCTGTTAACCTTATGGGAGTTCCCTTGTATGTTATTTTTCATTTTTCCCTTGCTGCTTTCAATAATTTGTCTTTGTCTTTAATTTTTGCCAATTTGATTACTATGTGTCTCGGTGTATTTCTCCTTGGGTTTATCCTGTATGGAACTCACTGCGCTTGATGGACTTGGGTGGCTATTTCCTTTCCCATGTTAGGGAAGTTTTCAACTATAATCTCTTCAAATATTTTCTCGGGTCCTTTCTCTCTCTCTTGTCCTTCTGGGACCCCTATAATGCGAATGTTGTTGCATTTAATGTTGTCCCAGAGGTCTCTTAGTCTGTCTTCATTTCTCTTCATTCTTTTTTCTTTATTCTGTTCCGCAGCAGTGAATTCCACCATTCTGTCTTCCAGGTCACTTATCCGTTCTTCTGCCTCAGTTATTCTGCTATTGATTCCTTCTAGTGTAGTTTTCATTTCAGTTATTGGATTGTTCATCTCTGTTTGCTTGTTCTTTAATTCTTCTAGGTCTTTGTTAAACATTTCTTGCATCTTCTCAATCTTTACCTCCATTCTTTTTCCGAGGTCCTGGATCATCTTCACTATCATTATTCTGAATTCTTTTTCTGGAAGTTTTCCCTTCTCCACTTCATTTAGTTGTTTTTCTGGGGTTTTATCTTGTTCCTTTGTCTGGTACATAGCTCTCTGCCTTTTCATCTTGTCTATCTTTCTGTGAATGTGGTTATTGTTCCACAGGCTGCAGGATTGTAGTTCTTCTTGCTTTTGCTGTCTGCCCTCTGGTGGATGAGGCTATCTAATAGGCTTGTGCAAGTTTTTGACCAGTCCCCATCCTTAAGTCCTCCAACCCCCAGTCCTCTAACTTCCAGTCACCTCATTAACTTATAAAACACTCATCACCCCTGGCATTCCAAGGGCCTTAGAAGCTCTGGTGTCAGGAACCAGGGTCAAAGACCAAATATTAGAACAAAAGATGCTCCTAGCACCCCATCACTTAAAATGCGTTTCAGGAGCTCTATGTCAGGAACCAAGGCCAAGATCAAATATATATTTCTTATGGTGTCACAGATGGGAAGAAGCACAAATGAGCAGTTATACAGTCACAAAATTGGAAAGATAGCATACGTTGAGTTGGAGGTGTCTCCTATCTGTAGTAAAGGAAAGGGGTTTATAAACATCTTACTAGAAATGTAAATTAAATATAATCATAAGAGTAACTTAATTTATATAGTCATTACCTATTGCTATTCACTTAAGATATGCAAAGTATCATCGGTGTTTATTCTGAAGTCAATATTTTATAAAGACTTCCATGGATTTTCTCACTGTGGTACCCCTAACATTACATATTTTAAGCTTCTGAATCTGAACTTTGCTGTTGAGGTGGTTTTCAGCAACCAACTTGCCAAAGTTAATATTCTACACTTCATAAATATATCACATTTTGGGGAGACTTTAAAATGCATAAAGTGCCTCACAGTAGCAGGAGGAAGTAGGTGTGATGTTTTAGTTTTATAGCCGAGGCAACTGAGGCTTGTGTAGCAAACACTACAAGCAAGACTTGCCTTTTGCGAGCCGAGCCCTTCCTGCTAAGGGGTTGACAATGTTTTAGGAGCCTGTTGAGGGCAGCCCTCGGGCTATTTCTTCTTGCCCTTGTACTTTTGCATCGAGCCCCACAGCCCAACTAGCTATTTACATTTTCAGACCTTGTTTAGAATTACTTTTGCTGCAAGGATTTAGAGACTTTCTCTGCAGTGACTGAACGTCCAGTAAGATCAGCATTTGGGGGATTGTTGAACTTTACTAGAGGCCAGCACTGTTGTATAGAAATAGGATCTGAACCATATATTTAATTAAAAATTTTCTAGTAGCCTCATTAAAAAGTTTTTTTTCAAGTGGACTAATTTTAATAATATATATTTATTTCACTCAGTATGTCCAAAATATTAAAAGTTTAACATGTAATCAATATGAACAATCAATGAGATATTTTACCTTCTCTTTTTTGGTACTATGTCTTCACAAACTAGTGTGTATTTTATGCTTATAATGCAATTCGTGTTGTACTAGTCGCATTTCGAGTACTACTGGCCACAGATCTAGACCCAGGTGTGTCTCTTTTTTCCTCTTTTCATTCTCATCAATTTGTGACCCTGAGCTTTGCCTGCTCTTTCATGGGTTTTACTCTTTCACCCCTGCTGCTTCCAACACAGCTTGTACTTACTGTGGCTTATTCTTGGACTCGCTATGAATTGTGGTCTAAACTATTTTCTCTTCTAAAACCAATTACTATTTGTCAGTAAAGGGCTGATGTCCTGGTCAGAGGCCCTCAAGGAGACTGTTGTCTGAGAATTAGGCCTCTCTGGAGAATGTTTCCATTTCTGTTCTTTAAGTGGAGTCTGTTGAGATGAGTGTGGATTATTCCAGTTTGTATATTGAGAACAGCGGATTTTATTTTGAATTTTAGAAATGAGTGGGATCTGAGAGAGACAGAAAGAATGAGAATGAATGTCATGCTTAATATATTGAGAAGTAAAATACCTGTTACAGATGATAGCTTTGTATTCACAAATGTTCTTTAAAAAATGGATTGAATTTTAGAAGACAAAATATCTCATTTGCTACGCTGCTAAGTTACTTCTATCTCTGCTAGATTAACTGCTTAAACATATTGTGTGTGTGTAAAAATATACATGTGCATCTAATAAAAATAATTTCAGAGTAACTTTATTAAAATAATTTCAACTTCTCATTGCAGAAGAATCTGGACAGTGAACAAATATCCCAGTGCAGTTATTTAAAATTATAAAATTTAAAAATATAACATTTCAGTATGTTGATCTACATTGGTATGCTTTATTTTTGCTAGAAACTGAGATGAAGATGCTCAAAATTTACCTGAAGAAGCCTATTAATATCAGAAACAAAGAAGTGATGAAAATAGAAATTCATTTTGAATTGCAATTCAACATAGCACAAGCTTCCATTAAAGCTTTAGGAGATGACAAACAGGTGGCATGTTTAATTCTTCTTGATTATTTATCAGTAAATATGTTTTAGTATGTTTTCATGTCTCTTACCTTTCCATGTTGGGGTTTTTAAAATCGAGATATAATTGACCTAAAACATATTAGTGTCAGGTGTAAATCATAATGATTCCATTTTTGTATATATTGTGAAAAAATCACCACAATGAGACTAGTTGACAACTATCACCATTGTTAGAAGTTTTTTTTTGTGAACAAAAAAAATTTAGAGAATTTAGTCTCTCAGCAACTTTCAAATATGCAATATAATATTAACTATAGTCACCATGTTGTACCTTACATCCCCATGACATATTCATTTTATAACAGGAAGTTTGTACCTTTTGACCCCCTTCACCCATTTCACCTGCCCTCAACCCCTCCTCTGGAACCACCAATCTGCTCTCTGTATCTATGAGCTTGTTTTTGTTGTTGTTTTTAAGATTCCACATACAGGTGAGATCATATGGTATTTGTCATTCTGTGTCTGACTTATTTCACTTTTCATAATGCCCCCAAGTTCCACCCATGTTGTTGCAAATGGCAGGGTTTGCTTCTTTTTTTATGGCTGAATAATATGCTGTTTTAAATATAGATAGACACACACACATATATATGTGAATCCAGCTAAATGTTTGTCAATTTTGTTTATATTTTCAAAGAACCAGCTCTTAGTTTCATTGATCTTTTCTATTGTTTTTTTAGTGTCTTTTGTTTATTTCTGTTCTGTTCTTCATTTGCTTCCTTCTACTAACTTTGGGTTCATTTATTTTTCTTTCTAGTTCCTTGAGGTGTAAAGATATGTTGTTTATTTGAGTTTTCTTTTCTTTATTATTATTATTGTTTTGGTCACTCTGCACAGCATGCAGGATCTTAGTTCCCCAACCAGGGATCGAACTTGTGCCCCCTGTATTGGAAATGCAGAGTCTTAACCACTGGACCACCAGGGAAGTCCTTCTTTTCTTTTCTGATGTGAGCACTTATCACTATGAACTTCCCTCTTAGAACTGCTTTTGCTGCACCTCATAAGTTTTGGTATGTTGCATTTCCATTTTCATGTGCCAAAAGGTTTTTTTTCATCTCTTTTTTGATTTCTTCATTGACTCATTGGTTTTTCAGAAGTGTGTTCTTTAATCTGCATGTATTCATGAGTTTTCCAGTTTTCTTCTTGTAATTGATTTCTAGTTTCATACCACTGTAGTTGGTAAAGATGCTTGATATGATTTCAGTCTTCTTAAATTTATTAAGACTTGTTTCGTGACCTAATATATGATCTATCCTGGATTCCATATGTGCTTGAGAAGAATGTGTATTCTGTTGCTTCTGGGTAGAATGTTATGTATATGTCAAGTCCATTGGATCTAACGTGTCATTTAAGGCTGATGTTTCCACATTGATTTTCCATCTGTGTGATGTATCCATTGATGTAAGTGGGGTATTAAACTCCCTTCCTATTATTGTACTGCTGTCTATGTCTCTTTAGGTCTGTTAATAATAAATTTTTAAAAGGATTACTGCTTTTAAAAAATCATGTGATTTTTGGTTTGCATTTCAGGTGAGGCCTGACCAGACGAAAATCTCCTCAGACCTTTTTGGTGAGTTTGAGAAAGAAGACACTGAGATTCCTAGCAGCCATGAAAGAGAGACAGGTATATTGGGAAATAACAAAATTTCTTACCTGGATTCTGTAGAGAAGCAATGATAAAATATTACTTGAAAGAGGTCACTGAAAACCTGTGGTCATATAGGAGTAATTAATGTGTTATTATACCTTCGGAGAAAGAAAAGTTGCTGATTAAACCTTGAATTATTTTCTCCACCTGATACAGTCTGTCTTGGGGTCAATTGGAAATGACAAAAGAGAAATTATGATGGGGTGGCAGGAGGCAAGTGTGTAGGGCCCTGTCTACCCACGAAACTGGCCCTGCACAGGTTACATATCTCTTATGAGTTAGACCCAAAAGCAGTTTACCAAGGTGCCCATAGCAGGTCCTAATTACCAGCTCCTACCAAAAGATGGTGATGTACTTGGAGTATGAATCTCATGAAGAGCATTTGGAGGGTGTATGCAGCATTGTGTATGGTTATTGTTACCATTCTTTATTGCTCTTTTCTTAATGTGTATAGACCAAGCAAAGGAATCTACCGAGCTGGCAGAGTTAACCAGTGCTGAAGATAACCAATGCCTAACAACTCTCCCCTTAAATAACCAGTCTGAGCCTACTGTGAGTACAGGGAACTGGGGACAAGATTCTGAACTGTATCCACCAGGATGCCGGCAGGTGGAAGCTGACTCTCTGGCTTGTGGTCCATTTTCTCCTGGTCAACCATCTCTCTCTTTTTTCACTATCCCCTCCTTTAAATTACTTTTGTCTGCCGTGTTTATTTTTTTCTCGACTTACACTCATCTTGGCTCTCCCGTGGAATGTGTCACTTGGCTGGCTTTGCCTCATTCCCTCATTTGGGATCTGGAGACTGAGTTTGGGAAAAGCAGCCTAATGTTTGGAATCAGACCTGGTTTTCACTTATTGATTGTGGGAACTTGGGAAAATTACTTAACATCATTGAGCCTGAGGCTTCTCATCTATAAAGCAAAGGTAATAGCTGGTTTACAGTGTGGCCCTCTTAGGATTAAAAGCATAAGATACATAAAGCACATAACACACTGCTTGGCATGTATTGGTGTTCAGTCCATTTTCTTATGTTTGATTACATGGACACATTATACAGAAATGTGATAGTGTTATGATTTTTTAAAAAACAAATACACCAAAGATGATTCCTCCAGATAGATTGTCTTTTTGGGAACTTGTACATATCTCAACAATTATGATGCTTATGATGCTGTTGAAGACATTTTTGTAAGTCTTCCTTTGATGTTTCCCTTAGTAACTCTGAGACACTCTGTGATTGTCTTTGATGGTGGCAAATCTTCTGAGGGTGGATATTGATGTTTTTGGAACAGCCAACAGTCATTTGGAGCTAAATCTAATGAACAAAGAGCCTGATATCCTACTATTTAAATGCTTTTCTTTGGAATTGTAAAAAATTTCAAACATAACGTAATTAAGTATACATGTTTTTCCTGCAGCAAACAAATACAGCTGATAATTCACCTGAAAAATCGAAACTGGATGATAAACAAAAAGGTCAGATTTTTTTCTGTCATAAGACTTGAAAGGTATATTTAAATGTTTACTTGAGATGCTTAATAATTTTGTTTTTCATTTTCATGCTTAAAGTTCCTTCAAAACAAGATTTACAAGAACCATCAGCAAAAATGCAGGTTCCTGAATTAAATGATACATCTAGGTACGTGATTTTCAAAACTCATAAACCATGTAGATTGCTGTTAATGTGACTCATTAATTACAATTCGACTGTCTAGGTTTTTCCCCCTTTTTTGCATCTGGCTGTGCTCCACACAAAGAGAGAACGTTGTGTGCAGTTTTCTGCAGAATGATTTGAGCAGGACTGGAAAGTTCTCTTTTTTTTTTTTGGAAAGTTCTCTTGACCTATACATCTCTATAATTATAGTCCCAATGTTATCTTTGGTGATGTAGTTTTCTGTAGCAGAACACTGAATATCTCTCGCCAGAAAACATGTATTACTTGGCGTTATTTTATTGCCACTTTCCATGTAGGCCTCTGAAGAGAATGGGTCATACCTGTGATTTTTTTTACAGCTTTATTGAGATATAACTGAAATAAAATAAAGTGTACATATTTAAAGTGTACAATTGGATGTATACTTTAACATCAAATTTTTGACACAGTTTTTTTTTAAACATCTTTATTGGAGTATAATTGCTTTACAATGGTGTGATAGTTTCTGCTTTATAACAAAGCTATACATATACATATATCCCCATATCTGCTCCCTCTTGTGTCTCCCTCCCACCCTCCCTATCCCACCCCTCTAGGTGGTCACAAAGCACCGAGCTGGTCTCCCTGTGCTGTGCGGCTGCTTCCCACTAGCTATCTATTTTACATTTGGTAGTATATATATGTCCATGCCACTCTCTCACTTCATCCCAGCTTACCCTTCCCCCTCCCCGTGTCCTGAGGTCCATTCTCTACATCTGCATCTTTATTCCTGTCCTGCCCCTAGGTTCGTCATAACCATTTTTTTTCTTTTTAAATTCCATATATACGTGTTAGCATATGGTATTTGTTTTTCTCTTTCTGACTTACTTCACTGTGTATGACAGACTCTAGGTCCATCCACCTCACTACAAATAACTCAATTTCGTTTCCTTTTATGGCTGAGTAATATTCCATTGTATATATGTGCCACATCTTCTTTATCCATTCATCTGTCAATGGACACTTAGGTTGCTTCCATGTCCTGGCTATTGTAAATAGTGCTGCAGTGAACATTGTGGTACATGACTTTTTTTGAATAATGGTTTTTACAGGGTATATGCCCAATAGTAGGATTGCTGGGTTGTATGGTAGTTCTATTTTTAGTTTTTTAAGGAACCTCCATACTGTTCTCTGTAGTGGCTATATCAATTTACATTCCCACCAACAGTGCAAGAGTGTTCCCTTTTCTCCACACCCCCTCCAGCATTTATTGTTTGTAGATTTTTTGATGATGGCCATTCTGACCAGTGTGAGGTGATACCTCATTGTAGTTTTGATTTGCATTTCTCTAATGATTAGTGATGTTGAGCATCCTTTCATGTGTTTGTTGGCAATCTGTATATCTTCTTTGGAGAAATGTCTGTTTAGGTCTTCTGCCCATTTTTGGATTGTTTGTTTGTTTTTTTTATATGGAGCTGCATGAGCTGCTTGTATATTTTGAGATTAATCCTTTGTCAGTTGCATCATTTGCAAATATTTTCTCCCATTCTGAGTGTTCTCTTTTCATCTTATTTATGGTTTCCTTTGCTGTGTAAAAGCTTTGAGATTTCATTAGGTCCCATTTGTTTGTTTTTATTTCCCTTACTCTAGGAGGTGGGTCAAAAAGGATCTTGCTGTGATTTATGTCATAGAGTGTTCTGCCTATGTTTTCCTCTAAGGGTTTTATAGTATCTGGCCTTACATTTAGGTCTTTAATCTGTTTTGAGTTTATTTTTGTGTATGGTGTTAGGGAGTGTTCTAATTTCATTCCTTTGCATGTAGCTGTTCAGTTTTCCAGCACCACTTATTGAAGAGACTGTCTTTTCTCCATTATATACTCTTGCCTCCTTTATTAAAAATAAGGTGACCATATGTGCATGGGTTTATATCTGGGTTTTCTGTCTTGTTCCATTGATTTATATTTCTGTTTTTGTGCCAGTACCATCCTGTCTTGATTACTGTACTGTAGCTTTGTAGTATAGTCTGAAGTCAGGGAGCCTGATTCCTCCAGCTCCATTTTTCTTTCTCAAGATTGTTTTGGCTATTCGGGGTCTTTTGTGTTTCCATACAAGTTGTGAAAGTTTTTGTTCTAGTTCTGTGAAAAATGCCATTGGTAGTTTGATAAGGATTGCATTGAATCTGTAGATCGCTTTGCGTAGTATAGTCATTTTCACAGTGTTGATTCTTCCAATCCAAGAACATGGTATATCTCTCCATCTGTTTGTATCATCTTTAATTTCTTTCATCAGTGTCTTATAGTTTTCTGCATACAGGTCTTTTGTTTCCTTAGGTAGGTCTGTTCCTAGGTATTTTATTCTTTTTGTTGCAATGGTAAACGGGAGTGTTTCCTTAATTTCTCTTTCAGATTTTTTGTCATTAGTGTATAGGAATGCAAGAGATTTCTGTGCATTAATTTTGTATCCTGCTACTTTACCAGATTCATTGATTAGCTCTAGTAGTTTTCTGGTAGCATCTTTAGGATTTGCTATGTATAGTATCATGTCATCTGCAAGCAGTGACAGGTTTACTTCCTCTTTTCTGATTTGGATTTCTTTTATTTCTTTTTTGTCTCTGATTGCTGTGGCTAAAACTTCCAAAACTATGTGAATAATAGTGGTGAGAGTGGACAGTCTTGTCTTGTTCCTGATCTTAGAGGAAATGGTTTCAGTTTTTCACCACTGAGAACAATGTTGGCTGTGGGTTTTTCCTATACGGCCTTTATTATCTTAAGGTAAGTTCCCTCTATGCCTACTAAATGGGTGTTGGATTTTGTCAAAAGCTTTTTCTGCATCTATTGAGATGATCATATGGTTTCTCTCCTTCAATTTGTTAATATGGTTTATCACATTGATTGATTTGTGTATATTGGAGAGTCCTTGCATTCCTGGGATAAACCCCACTTGATCATGGTGTATGATCCTTTTAATGTGCTGTTGGATTCTGTTTGCTAGTATTTTGTTGAAGATTTTTGCATCTATGACATACAGTTTTTGACATATGTCTACACCCAGGGACCATCACCACAATCAAGATAAGGACCGTATCTGTCATCTCCAAGAATTTCTTCCTGCCCCTTTGAAATCCCTCCCTCCTGTCTTTCTGCACTCCCACCCCGACCCTTGGCAATCACTGATCTGCTTTCTGTCACTATAGATGAGTTTGTAGTTTTAAAAATCTTATTTAAATGGAACCAAACAATAAGTACTTTTTTTCTAGCTTCTTTCATTCAGTGTAATTATTTTTAGATTCATCGTGTATCAACAGTTCATCCTTTTATATTATTGAATGGTATGGAGAATAGTGGATCCATTGTATGGATATACCACATTTTGTTTATCCATTCTCCTGCTGATGGACATTTGAGTTTCCAGTTTTTTGTTGTTACAAGTAAAGCCATTAGGATTCTTGTGTAAGTCTTTGTATGGAGATGTGTTTTCTTTTCTCTTGGGTAAATATATAGGAATGGGATAGCTGAATCATAATTGGTATATGTTTAACTTTTTAAAGAAGTGCCAAAATGTTTTCCAAAGTCTTTGCAGCATTTTACATTCCCACCAGCAGTTTTTGAGGGTTCTATTTGATTTTTTTTTTCTTTTTGGCTGTGCCATGCAGCATGTGGGATCTTAGTTCCCCAACGAGGGATCGAACCCACACCCACCTGCATTGGAAGTGCAGAGTCTTAACCACTGGACTGCAGCGAAGTCCCAGTCTTTGAGGGTTCTACTTGGTAGACATTCTTGTCAGTAGGTTCAGTAATACAGTTTCATTGATGGATGGACTGATGAATGAATGAACAGATCCAATACTGATGTGGGCTATTTCTTCATTCCTCTGCCAGAACCACCCAATCCCCCAAAGGGTCCTCAGTGTGTTATAATTTCCTTTATTTACTTCATTAATTTTTATGTTATTGTGGCTCCACCTCCCCAATACCATTCTTCTTCTGTGAGTTACTAGATATCTCTCCTATTGTTTTTCTGTGTCAGCCTATATTGGTTTTGGGCTTAAGGGTTTACACTTTATATATGAACAGTGCTATTTCTCCTTTTATCATGTTAGGTTAAAGCACTCTGTCACACTGTGAAATTTGTTCTTTCTTGACCTTAAAAAATGAGAGTTCTGGGGCTTCCTTGGTGGCACAGTGGTTGAGAGTCTGCCTGCTGGTGCGGGGGACACGGGTTCGAGCCCTGGTCTGGGAGGATCCCACATGCTTTGGAGCGACTGGGCCCGGGAGCCACAACTACTGAGCCTGCGCGTCTGGAGCCTATGCTCCTCAACAAGAGAGGCCACAATAGTGAGAGGCCTGCGCACGGCAATGAAGAGTGGCCCCCGCTAGCAGCAACTAGAGAAAGCCCTCGCACAGAAACGAAGACCCAACACAGCCAATAATATATAAATAAATAAAAGCTGAGCTGATGTCCTTCTGAAAAAAATAAAAAGAGTTCTAAGCCAGGAATAGAGCCTACATTTCTGTCAGGCCATGAGCCAGGAAATAAAAAGTAGTGTTTTTAGACCATCGCTATAGCTAGCCATTCATTGTTCAAGGATCTCGTTCAACTAGAAGAGGGTAGAAACCTGCCCGACCCCCACACTTCCTTCCCATGACACTTTCTTGTCCAGGCATCCAGTGTCTCATTCTTTAAGATCCTTGGAGCAATCCAGGTTTCTTCCGACTTCACCTCTTCCTCTCACATCGGTCCCAGAAGGAGTGGGGCGCTGGCAGGGGCTTCCAGAACGGTTTGAAAGTGCTGCTCTAAGGCAGCCCTGGCGGGGCTGGGGCTTCCCAGTAACCTCTCTGCTGCCTCTCTCTGTGCCTGTCTGATCCTCCGTTCAGCAGTGAGAGAATTCTTCAGCCCCACTTGAATCTAAGAATCCTTTTTCTCATTCTGAGAGGCATGGAACATTGTTGCTGTTGCTCCTAGAAGTCCAGATTTGGCTTTGGGAAGGGGCTGCGTGCTTGGTCCTATGGAATATTTCCACATAGAGCAGAAGGGTAGGTCTTGGACTTATGGAGGGTACATAATTCCCCTAGAGCATCTAACAGTAACACCACAGACTCTGAGTTAATGATTCCTGACTGGAGTAATCTGTTTATCTCCTGGTCTCTGTTTTTTTGTTCTGCAAATGAGTACTTCACTTAAAAGGGACGTTCAGCGCTTGGTACAAAAAAAAGAATGTAAGATAGCTTATTAACAATCTGCTCATATTAACTGCATGTTGAAATTATAATGTTTTAAATACACTGGGTTGAATAAAAGGCTATTCAAATAAAAAAAAAAAGACGTTCAGGTGCCATTATTGCAAAGAAATCTTGGGTACTCCTCAGAGCTTTTTAGCTCTTTCATGTTGGAATAAAACAGCACCTGCAGCTGCTTATAAATTCAGACTGAAACCGCAGAACGCATTTCGGGACTCAGTAGAGCATAGGTTCTTCTGTCTCCGCACAGAAAGAATTCAGCAAGAGGCAGAGTGACAGGTAAAGAAAGAGTTTATTAGTATAGGAGGCTTGTGAGGGGTACAAGAGGTACAAGCCGGAGGGCTCTGCCCCTAGCACTTAATGGGTTACATTTTTATAAACAAAGGAAAAGTGGGGAGGGGGGAGAAATCCACTTTCTTCCTCATTCTTGAGTTGACATCAAGCTTCCCTCATCACCTCATCCTCCATGTCGGACAGGGGAGTTTTCTTGTCCCTAGTGGTCAAACCAGGACGGTCATGGTGCTATTCAAATCAGCAGAAGGATGATAATGTATGCTAAAATATGGTAAGTCATCTCAGGTTTCAGTATAGTGAGGGTCTTCTACTTTGGAATGTCACCTTTCCCTTATACTTTTGTTTTTAGCATGTACAGAGGAGCATGTCCTAGGGATCATCAACTTACCTCAGCCAGCAGGATGCAGACATCATTGACTTGATGTATATTTTTGTTGTTAGTTTCGTTGTTAAGCAAGCCTGCTTTGTTTCATGATTTTCCGATTGCTTTCTTGAGTGATCATTAACTTACAGTGGTCTCCCAAAGCTCCCTGAAGTTCCCTATCTCTAATCCCCTAGTGGGATTTTTAACTAGCTATTTGATTTTCCTACTGTATCTCTATCAAGACTATACACACACAAACTAACGGTGTAAGACTAATACTTTAAAAATTGTGATGAAATAGGCATAATGTAAAATTTACCATCTTAACCATTTTCAAGTGTACCGTTCAGTGGCATTAAGTACCTTCACGTTGTTGTACAGCCATCACCACCATCCGTCTCCTGAGCTTTTTCATCTTCATCTTTCTGAAACTTGGCCCCCATTAAACAACTCCCCTTTAACAAAATTGAAGGATATAAGATTAACGTAAAAAAGTCAAGTTTCTTTCTATATGGTAGCAAATAGAAAGACTTGTCTTTTGGTTTTCTTGATAATAGCAAGCTCTGTATCTGATAAGGGGTAAATATCCAAAGTATAATATATAAGGAACTCCTACAATTCAATAGTAAAAAAAAAAAAAAAAAAAAAAAAAAAAAACCCACCTGATTAAAAAAAATGGGGAAAGGACTTGAATAGACATTTCTCCAAAGAAGATATACAAATGGCCAATAAGTATATGAAAAGATGCTCAACATCACTAATCATCAAGAAAAGCTTGCCTTTTTAGCACCCAGTTGATTCTAAGGCAGAGCCAGGCGGGAAACACTGCTCTGTAGCATTGTCGCACTCACTGCTTACTTGCTGATGTTACCCTGCCAGCCTCTTCTTTGTATGCCTGGAAGAGAAGGGCTCAACAAAGGTTTGTTTTGTGTTAAATAGCCAGTTGTTGGCAGGCAGAAGATGTATGGAAATGGATTGCAAGGTAAAAAGTTTGTCTCAGAATGGGGTACTTCCCATGAGTTGGGCTCACAATCAAAGGGCGTGTGAAGGGGAAAAAAAAAGTGCTGTGAAGTTGGGAAAGGAAAAGATGTTGGTGAAACAGTTCCATTAATTCAATGTATTTTGCTTTTAGGGAAGATTCTGCTTTTGAGGGTGACAGAAAGCAAGAAAGAAGGATGTCGGTAATGGAATCACTTTCCTGGTTTTGGGGGCAGTCCTTCCTATGTTTTAGTTATTTGAGTACCATCTTCAAACTTTACCATTGATCTGCTCTTTGTTTCTCAGTTAAGTTTATCTTAAGCTTGTTTTATTAATTAATTTATTTTCTTTCCTCACTTCTATTTTTATTTTTATTTTTTAATAGATCTTTATTGTAGTATAATTGCTTCACAATACTCTGTTAGTTTCTGTTGTACACGAAAGTGAATCAGCCATATGCATAAAGCATTTCACTTTGAAATGGAAAGTCAGCATTAGTTGTAACAAATAGTTGGTAAGCCCCCAAATAAATATGATGGAGAATAACAAAGTTATATTGAATTGTACTTTTCCTTGTATTAGGCCTTGAGCTAAAAGTCTGTTCTTGCTTTGTTAAAAAAAAATGATTATAAGTAGAAGAGAAATATTAAAGACCTACTAGCAGCTGAGATTTACTCTGAATAGAATCAGAAGTGTTAATGAATTGAAAAGAAATTTTTTGCCCTGAGTCAGTGATGTGGTTTTGTTCCTGCGTGTGCCCGTTTCCATCTCTCCATTGCTGTTCTTGCTTTGGGAAGCAGAGTGCTTTAAGTCTATTGTCAGTATGTTAAAAAAAAAATCTCTGTATGAACAGTAAATGAAATTTTTTTTCCTGAAATAAGAGATCATGGGCTTCAAACAAACAAATTAAAGCTCCTTCTGACTTTCTTTTAGCGGTGGTTCTCAGTCCTATGGGGTAGTGTTTTGAAGTTAGTGTTGGCCCAATAATCAGGTGCATCAGCTTTTGGAAAGTTATCTACCATCCCTACAGCTACAAGTATTTGATTAGAGAGGATTGTGTCATCTTTTACTACAGCAGCTTGCTGGAGAACTGACTAATGAAATAATCATCCTCTTTTTTTTTTTTTTTTTTTTTTTTTTTTGCGGTACGCGGGCCTCTCACTGTTGTGGCCTCTCCCGCTCCGGAGCACAGACTCCGGACGCTCAGGCCCAGCGGCCATGGCTCACGGGCCCAGCCGCTCCGCGGCATGTGGGATCTTCCCAGACCGGGGCACGAACCCGCATACCCTGCATCGGCAGGCAGACTCTCAACCACTGCGTCACCAGGGAAGCCCAATAATCATCCTCTTTTTCTCCCTTCTCCTTACTTCTGTGCCCTTTTATTTTGTAAGAAAGCCCAGTCTTCTAGGAGAAGGAATTACTTCTCTTTTGTCTAACTTCATAGTCATATGTTTAACTGCACATAAATGGTACTAACGTCCTTTTAATAGTTCTCATTTATCACCTGTGTATGTAGAAGTTTAATTATAGGAAACACCTCTTCTCGGAGAGTGATGAAGATTCAAGTACTAGTGCCAGTGAACTGTCCTGGACCAGTGACCAAAAAAGGAAATCCCTGAAGTCATATCCTAGTAGAAAAAAGATAAGAACCAGAAGTAACCTAAAAAGTAAGTTTGGTGTGTGTTTTCTTTCCAGTCACTTTTCAAATAAATTATCAGGTATTAATTTTTCAGTACGTGATGGGAGCCGCGGGTACCAAAGAGGTATGATCACGGGGTCCTCCTTCCCTGGTAGACTGGAAAGGGAACATGTACAGATGTAAAACGGTATGAAAGAATATGGAATTGACCAATAATTGTTAAATTTGAGCCGTGGATAAATGGAGTCAGGAGTTCAGATAAGAGGAATCTGACGTAAGCTGAAATCATCAGGAAAAGCTTCTAGGAAGAGCTGAGTGGGACCTCAGCTAATGCTTGGGAGAAGAATAGGATTTGAAGAGGTGTGGAGAAGGGGAAGCATTCTAATTAGGTAAAACTAGAAAGACGTGAGCACAGCGCTCAGGAACAGGATCTGGAGCAGAGAATTCATGCTGGGTAGTGAGGCACAAAGTTGAATAATTAGATCCTAAGAGCTAGACATTTCAGCAAGCTGTGGGAAGTGGGGGTTGCTTCTAGTGTGTATTTTGGTATTTCTTATAAGTAAACTTACCCACGGTACTCTTATTCCCTTCCATTCTAGCCTTGCCACCATTCCCCATAAGTAGTGGCAGTGACCTTGAGAAAGATCAAGTAAGTAAATTTTGTCTGGGCTGCCGTGTGCCCTTATGGTGTAAGCTTTGAAACAAGTTTATCTCTTTAAACCACCTTTATTTCTCAAAAAACTCCTTTCTGAAATATGAGAATAATAAACCAGTGGTTTACTAGTATGTAAACCACTTTCAATAGAAACTTCAAGGACTTCTAAACATTTTATATGAATCTTGGGTAAAAATTTAGGATCTTTTTTCATTGGTTGCAAATTTGTTGCAAGATGTTTATTATGAACTAAGCTTGAAATCTGGGCTCTTCTGATTTCCTGCAAACGTATGCTTTTTTGAATTTATATTTTAAAATAAACTTCTTGGTTTAATTCTTCCATTAGTTCTCAGTTTGTTGACATGTTACTCCCAAAGATGTTAATGATTTAAACATTTAAGTCTTTATTTTGCAAGCAGTTGAAATACCTTCAGCCATTTCAAATATTGAATAAGCCCTTAAAATTCCTTAATTCCTCTCAGTTATCCTTGTTTTATATCAAAGTAGTTAAGAACATGGACACGAGTGTCCTCCAGGCCAATTCAGAGCTTAATTTATCATGCTTTTAGCTGAATTACCTCTCTGAGCAGTTGGCTTTTGTTCTTTGTCAAATGAAATTAGATAGATAGATAGTATATATAGTATAGTGTATGTATATATATACTGTATATATGACATTTTATATAAAATATGTAACATAATATATATAATCATGTATATATGATATGTTATATATAACTGCACATATACTTTATATGTACAAACTATATATACTTATATATAAAATACATATATGTACATATTACATGCATATAATACATATATTATATACATATCTAATATATGTACATACATATATGATACATATATGTACATATATTTTATATACGTGTATCTACACACACACACAAACTGCAGAATATAGTGCGAAGTGTTTAAGAGTTTTCTAAGGGCAGCTGCTGGGATTCTGAGGGCATCAGCAGCACCCTGCTGGCCTGTACAGAAATAGGATGTTGTTAGTGCTCTAATAGTAGTAGCTCGTCATCTGCCCTCCCTGCCCGACCTGCCTTCTGCCATCAGCCTGGGGGTGCGGGGTGCTGCCCTCTGTGAGGCTAAGGGACACTCATGTTCTGAGGTGACAGAGAGTTTATAGCTCAAACCTGTGAGCCAGAGCAAGTACCTAAATATTTGTTGAATAGTTCAACCTGAGATAAGGAGTTATCAGTTAGAAATAGGCCAAAAGAACAGTTTTTAGCAATATACAGCTTTAAAAAAAAATAGGTACCAAAGAAAAAACAGGAAAGCTTTGAGAACCCATAAATTTAAGGTGTGCAACTGACAAGAAGTCTGTGCTGATTTTCAGTGAGGGCATTGCTGACTTTATACAGACATTGGTATCCAGAACTCACTTCTCTGTGCTGGAGTTTAAGAGAATAACTTAGAAGCAGGGGTTGGCAAACGTTTTCTGTGAAGGGCCAGATACTAAATATTTTAGTCTTTTTGGTCATATGGTTTCTGTGGCAGCCATTCAACTCTGCCATTGTAGCGTGAAGGCAGCCATGGACAATACTCAGATGAGTTGGATGTGTTGTGTTCCAATAAAACTTATATTTACAAGAACTTTATTTACAGTGAGCTGTAGTTTGCTGACTCCTGAATTAGAGCAGTGGTTCTCAGACTTTAGTGTTCAGAATGACCAGGATGGCTTGCGGAAATGCAGATTGCTGGCTCCTTTCCCCAGAGTTTTTGATTGAGTACATTGTCATTGGGGCTTGAGAATTTGCTTTTCTGTCAGGTTCTCAGGTGTTGCCAAGCCTGTGGTTTGGGACCACACTTTGAGAACTTTGACTTAGAGTCATCAATTGATGCCTGACCTAATGTGTTTCCAACCCTGCGATCTTATGGTCTTACTGTTTTTTTTCAAATGGAGCATATCCAATACTTAATCAGTTAAAAAGGGTGTTGGAGGGCTTCCCTGGTGGCGCAGTGGTTGAGAGTCCGCCTGCCAATGCAGGAGACACAGGTTTGTGCCCCGGTTTGGGAAGATCCCACATGCCGCAGAGTGGCTGGGCCCGTGAGCCATGGCCGCTGGGCCTGCACGTCCGGAGCCTGTGCTCCGCAATGGGAGAGGCCACAACAGTGAGAGCCCCGCGTACTGCAAAAAACAAAAAACAAACAAAAAAAGGATGTTGGAAGTGTCTTGGAATGTTTTGATAACATTCACAACCACTCAAAACAAGTTAACACTTTATAAAAAAATACTATATTTTAGGCTAAAATTCTAACACCATTACGGAAAGATACCTCCAGGCAAAATAATGTCACACCTCCAAAAATTCCTGGAACGAAATTTGAGAGTAGTTCTGCCTTTTTAACTCCTGAAGATTCTGCCCAGAAGATAGGTATGTGATTTTCTGTCAATCTACGTAGAAAAAAATTATATTTTGGGAAAGGTAGTTTGAAAAAGCAAAATGTATTTCTTTTAATATCTGTTGAAGAAAGTGTGTAAGTATGATTGATCTTCTCTTTTATGCCCTCATTAACAAAAGACAGAGGACATTGTTTTAATTCTGTTTTAACATTTGAGATCAGCTTGTGCTTAAGAATTGCTGGTATTCTTCCACTTTAAAAATAACAAGAAGCTCAAATGATGATTTTTTGCAGGGGTTGGTAAACTTTTTCTGTAGAGGACCAGAGTAATTACTTTTTGCTTTTTGGCCCCTGGAGTTTCTGTTGCATCTATTCAGCTCTGCATTTGTAGCTCCAAATGAGCCACAGACAAGATGTAAACCAATGGACATGGCTGTGTTTCCATAAAACTTTATAAAACCAGGTGGCAGGGCTTCCCTGGTGGTGCAGTGGTTGAGAGTCCGCCTGCCGATGCAGGGGACACGGGTTCGTGCCCCGGTTTGGGAAGATCCCACATGCCGCGGAGCGGCTGGGTCCGTGCGCCATGGCCGCTGAGCCTGCGCATCCGGAGCCTGTGCTCCACAACGGGAGAGGCCACAGCAGTGAGAAGCCCGCGTACCACACACACAAAAAAAACCAGGTGGCAGACTGGATTTGGCCTGAGGGTCCAGAGTGTGCCAACCCTTGACCTGTACGGTTTATCTCAGCCCCCACTGTATTTTATTAAAACAATTCACATCTTTTAAATTGGTAAGAGTAGGGATTTTGTTTTCTTCACCTCTATCATTTTAGAGCATAGCACATTGGCAGGCACATAATGGCATTAGCAAGCACATGACTGCCAGCCTCTTAGTTTGGCTGCCACTGGAAGAAAAGAAGTAGGGAAAGGAAAATAGGAGAGAGGGAAATATAGCGGGAGAGAGGGAAATATAACATGAGAGAGGAAGAGGAGTAAGGGAATGCATCTAAGAGAGGAAAGAGAAGGGAGCACGTTGAGGTGGTAGAATCCTTGCTGTGTATTTGGGGCCAGATGGGCAGCTACTAAATGTACTGACCTAGTAGGTAACTGGCTATTCATTTTATCTACAGACCTATAACCCCTAATACCCATGCATGCCCTGCAAGATACAAAGTGTTTTTTTTTTTTTAAGAACTGTGTCCCTTTTGTGGGGAGTAGGGCAGTGGATGTTGAAATTTAATTTATAGACTGATAGTGAAATGTTATTGCCTCAATTGCCTCTCAGTGTATTTATTCCCTTAAAACTATTCATTCTCTCTAATACTCAGATCTTCAAAGTCCCCACCCATTGAGCGATCTCTCTTCCTTGGAGCACTCAGATGTTGAAGAAAATGTATCTGAGGTATTGTACTATTTAATTGTTGGTTATTCATCTGGTTTTCCAGAATTAATATTATATTTGCTTAATGTACTAGCTTATTCCTTCTTAAGGGATAATGTAGCACCATGTGTTTCGTATTTTGACATGAATACATGTATTTGTGGCCTTTTTTTTTTTTTAAGACTGTGACCCAAGAGTCGTTGGTGAAAAGTACTAGCTTCAAACATAAACTGCAGAACTTGGAAGACAGAGGTGAGAGAATTCTAAACTTCTTTTTGCAGAATAAAGCAAAATTAATCTGATTTTGGCAGACTGGGCTGTTACTCAAATTGAGGCAGATACAATCACTATACAGAGTGACAATTGCCAGGCCTTGGAGAGGGCAGCGTCATCTGCTTACCAGCTCCAAATGTGCCTGAAGGTCAAGGGGAAGAGCAGAGGTTTTCACTCAGGAACAAGGACGTCTGTGTCAAGAAGCATATAGCCTGGGACACAAGTCCCATCAACCAGCATGCCTCCTCTCCCACCCCACAGAAGGCAGTCCCCTACTATTATAGTGATGTCGCTTTCTCCCTTTAGATCTGTTAGTGTTTGCTTAAAATGTTTAGGTGCTGTGATGCTGGGTGCATATATTTACAGTTGTTATGTTCTCTTGATGGAGTGACCCCTTTATCATAATGTAATGAACTTTGTCTCTTGTTAAATTTTTTGACTTTAAAGTCTGTTTTCACTGATATAAGCATAGCTATTCCTGTTTTCTTTTGATTTCCACTTGCATGGAATATCTTTTTCCATTCTTTCACTATGACCCTATGTGCGTCCTTAAAGCTGAGATGAGTCTCCAGTAGGCAGCATATAGTTGGGTCATATTTTATCCATTTAGCCACTCTGTGCCATTTGATTGGAGAATTTAATCCATTTACATTTCTTTTTTTAAATTAGTTTTTATTGGAGTATGGTTGCTTTATAATGTTGCATTAGCTTCCACTCTCCATTTACATTTAAAGTAATCATTGATTTGTAAGGACTTACTAATGCCTTTGTATTAATTGTTTTCTGGCTGTTTTGTAGTTTCTTTTAATTTCTTCCTCTCTTGCAGTTTTCTTTTGTGGTTGATTATTTTCTATAGTGGTATGCCTTGATTCCCTTTTCTTTATTTTTTATGTATCTACCATAGATTTCTGCTTTGTGGTTACCATGAGGCTTACATAAAACATTTTCGAGATGTAGTTTAAGCTGATAACTTCTACTGCATACAAAACTCTACTGTTTTTCTCTCCCCACCCACATTTTATGTTTTAGATGTTATAATTTATCTTTTTATATTGTATATCTATTAGAAATTATAGCTATAATTATTTTAAATATTTTTACCCTTTGACCTTTATCCTAGAGTTCATTAACACACCACTGTATTACATTACAGTATTCCAAATTTGAATATATACTTTACCAGTGTGTTTTATATTTTTAAATATATTTTCATGTTACTAATTAGTGTTTTTTCATTTCTTTTGACAAACTGCTTTCCACACTATTTGTAAGGCAGATCTAGTGGTGATGACTCCCTAAGCTTTTATTTTTCTGGGAAAGTTTTAATCTTTCCTTCATTTATGAAGGACAACTTTGCCAGGTAAAGTATTGTTGGTTGGCAGGTTTTTCTTTCAGCACTTTACGTGTATACATTATCCCACTCTTTTTTGGCCTGTAAGGTTTCTGCAGAGAAATCTGCTAATAGCGTTATGGGTGTCCCCTTGTATGTGAGAATTTGTTTTTCTTTTGCTCCTTTTAAAATTCTCTCTGTGTGTCTGATTTTACACAGTTTCATTATAATGTGTCTTGCAAAAGATCTTTGTGGGTGAATCTTTTGGGGGTTTGAGAGCTTCATGAACTTGGATGTCCAAATTTCTCCCCAGATTTTGGAAGTTTTCAGCCATTATTATTATTTAAAAAAATAATTAATTGATTAATTTTTGGCTGCAATGGGTCTTCGTTGCTCTGCGTGGGCTTTCTCTAGCTGCAGCAAGCGGGGGCTACTCTTCGTTGCTGTGCACAGGCTTCTCATTGAGGTGGCTTCTCTTGTTGCGGAGCACGGGCTCTAGGCACAAGGGCTCAGTAATTGTGGAGCACGGGCTTAGTTGTGCTGCAGCATGTGGGATCTTCCTGGACCAGGGCTTGAACCCATGTCCCCCTGCATTAGCAGGCAGTTTCTTAACCACTGCGCCACGAGGGAAGTCTCTTATTTTTTTTTTATTATTTTATTTTATATTGGAGTATAGCCGATTAACAATGTTGTGATAATTTCAGGTGCACAGCAAAGCAACTCAGCCATACGTATACACGCATCCATTCTCCCCCATCAGCCATTATTTTTTAAAATAGCTTTCTGCCCCTTTTCCCTCTTTTATCCTTCTGGGACTCCAATAATGTGTAGATTGTTTCTTTTTTTTAAAATTGGGATATCATTGACATGTAGCATATTAATTTCAGGTAGCATATTAATTTCAGGTGTATAACAATGATTTGATATTTGTACATATTGTAAAATGATCACAACAATAAGTCGAGTTAACATCTATCCCCACAGGTAGTTACTTTTTTTTTTTCTTGTGATGATAGCTTTTAAGATCTACTCTCTCAGAAACTTTCAAATACACAATAAAGTATTAACTACAGTCGACATCCTGTCTGTACATTACATCCCTAGGACTTATTTTGTAATTGGAAGTTTGTACCTTTTCACCCCCTTCACCCATTTGCACACCTTCACCCACCTCTGGAAACCACCAATCTGTTCTCTGTACCTATGAGTTTGGTTTTGTTTTTTGTTTTCCTTTTCGATTCCACATGTAAGTGAGGTCATACAGTATTTGTCTTTCTGTCTGACTTATTTCACTTAGCATTTTGCCCTCAAGGTCCATCCGTGTTGACACAAATGGCAAGATTTTATTCTTTTTTGTGACTGAATAATATCCTGTTGTATATATATACCACATTTTCTTTATTCATCCATCATTGGACACATATTGCTTCCATGTCTTGGCTACTATAAATAATACTGCAGTGAACATGGTGGGTACATATATATTTTCAAGTTAGTGTTTTCATTTTCTTCTGTTAAATATAAAGAAGTGGAATTGCTAGATTATATGGTAGTTTCATTTTTAATTTTTGGAAGAACCTCCATACTGTTTTCCATAGTAGCTGCACCAATTTACATTCCAACTAACAGTGCACAAGGGTTCTCTTTTCTCCACATTTTCACCAACACTTGTTATCTCTTGTCTTTTTGATAATAGGAATTCTAATAGGTGTGAGTTTATCTCATTGTGGTTTTGGTTTGCTCCAATCATCAGTGTACCTGTTGGCTGTCTGTACGTCTTTGGAAAAATGTCTATTCAGATTCTCTGCTCTCATTTTAATCGATTATTTGGTTTTTTGGCTATTGAATTATATGAGTTCTTTATATATTTTGGATATTAACCCCTGGTCAGATGTACGATTTGAAAATATTTTCTTCCCTTTTGTAGTTTGATTTTTCATTTTGTGGATGGTTTTCTTTTCTATACAGAAGCTTTTTAGTTTGATGTAGTCCCACTTGTTTATTTTCGTTTTTGTTGCCTTTGCTTTTGGTGTCAAATCCAAAACATGATCATCAAGATGGATGTCAAGGAGCTTATAGCCTATATTTTCTTCTAGGAATTTTACGATTTCAAGTCTTACATATAAGTCTTTAATCAATTTTGAGTTAACTTTTGTGTATGGTGTAAGATTGTGGTCCAGTTTCATTCTTTTACATGGGCCTGTCGTGTTTTCCTAACACCATCTATTGAAGAGACTTTTTTTTTTTCTATTGTATACTCTTGGCTTCTTTGTTGTAAATTAATTTGATTGTATATGCCTGGGTTTATTTCTTGGCTCTCTATTCTATTCCATTGATTTATGGGTCTATTTTTTATGCCAGTACGCTACTGTTTTATTACATCTTTGTAAAGTAGTTTGACATCAGGAAACATGATGCCTCCAGCTTTGTTCTTCTTTCTCAAGATTGCTTTGGCTATTCGAGGTCTTTTGTTGTTCCATACAAATTTTAGGATTGTTTGTTCCGTTTCTGTGAATTGTTTCTATTAATGGTATAGTTTGTTTGTATTAGTGCTATCACATAGTTCATATAGGCTTTCTTATTCTCTTTCATTCTTTTTCCTTTGTTCTCCTCTGACTGGATAGTTTGGATACATGATCTGTCTTTGACAGATTCTTCTGGATCAGGTCTGCTGCTGATATTCTCTATTATTGCGTTTTTCATTTCACTTTTGTATTCTTTCACTCCAGAGTTTCTGTTTGGTTCTTTTTTTATTATTTCTATTTCTCTATTAAACTTTTCATTTTGTTTGCTTATTGTTTGCCTGATTTTATTGAATTGTCTTTGTTTGTGTGTTCTTGTAGCTAACTGAGTTTCCTGAAAACAACTATTTGCAGTCTTTATTAGGCAAATTGCAGAGCTCCATTTCCTGTGGCAGTCCATGACTATATAATTATTGTGGTTTTTGGGAGGTGTCATGTTTCCTTGAGTTCTCACGTTCCTTGAAGTTTTCCGTTGCTGTCTTCATATTTGAAGAAGCAGTCACCTCCTTTAGTCTTTGCTGACAGGCTTCAGGAAAGAAATACCTTTTGTCTACTAGGGATTCTGAAGCTTTCTCAGACCTTTCCTATGGCTATGCCTGCTCCATAGTTTTCTTTCTCTGGGGGACCTCTGCAGATCGCGCTTTCTCTGGAATCTGCACGGCCAGGCCAGGTGCTCACAGCCTCCTGCTGCTTTCCCTAGGGCAGTGGTGGATGCTCAAGCTTATGTGCTTAATCCCCATCCTGCTGAATAGGGCTGGCTATCTACAAGCGCTCACAGTCATTGCCCCTGGGGGGGTGGTGCAAAGTGAGCCAACCACGGGCTGGGGCTGTGTATGGGTGAGGCATATGGATTGGTTGCGCTGTCCACGGTCCAGTTGCGGGGGGATCTGTAGGTGAGGCCTCCCCAGCAGCTCATGAGTAGGCTTCCTAATGGAGTCCCTGAAACAGTGAGTAGGATCTGCATCCCTTTGATGCTCCCTGAGAACCCTGGATTCTGTTCTCCCAGCCACTCCCCACCCCCGAGCCATGTAGTGTATCTCAGTATTCTGGATGGGGCAAGCAAGAAACAGTCTTCTTCTTCTTTTTTTTTTTTTTACAACTTTATTGGAGTATAATTGCTTCACAATGGTGTGTTAGTTTCTGCTTTATAACAAAGTGAATCAGTTATACATATACATCTGTTCCCATATCCCTTCCCTCTTGCATCTCCCTCCCACCCTCCCTATCCCACCCCTCTAGGTGGTCACAAAGCACCGAGCTGATCTCCCTGTGCTATGAGGCTGCCTCCCACTAGCTATCTATTTTATGTTAGGTACTGTATATATGTCCATGCCTTTCTCTTGCTTTGTCACAGCTTACCCTTCCCCCTCCCCGTGTCCTCAGGTCCATTCTCTAGTAGGTCTGTGTCTTTATTCCTGTCTTACCCCTATGTTCTTCATGACATTTTTTTTCTTAAATTCCATATATATGTGTTAGCATACGGTATTTGTCTTTCTCTTTCTGACTTACTTCACTCTGTATGACAGACTCTAGGTCCATCCACCTCATTACAAATAGCTCAATTTCGTTTCTTTTTATGGCTGAGTAATATTCTATTGTATATATGTGCCACATCTTCTTTATCCATTCATCCGATGATGGACACTTAGATTGAGAAATGGTCTTCTTTGGCAGGGTCCCTCACAGCTGAGGAAACTGAGTGCTCCCTCAAACCCTCTCACCTTCCCCAGTGGAGAATTCATGATCTAAGAGGGTATCTCTTGGCCCTGAGCTGTGCTGCCTTTGAGCAAGTGGTGATGTGGCTCAAGCGAAAGTGTCCTTGTTACCCTCTTCAATGCAGCCAATCTTGGATTTTTTTCTTCCTCAGACAATGTGCTAGATCTTCCCCACTGGACTCTCAGACTTCCACAAAGGCCACTCTGTCAGTAGGTGATTTTCAAAATTGTTGTCCTTTGGGGGAAAACAGTAGAAAACTCCTATTCTGCTATTTTGCTCATAGACTTTTGTTTTAATGTTTACCTGGAACTTTGGATATGCCGTGCTTCCAGAACTGCAAGCAAACAGGATGATTACTCATGATTTTGCATTTTGCCCTCATGTACCTTCTTGGAGGGGCCTCCAGAATTGGGGAGGGGTCAGGAGGATAGCTTCTTTGTCCCAATGGTGCTATGAATGCCTAGTTTGGTGCCTGGTGTGTAGAGGCATTCAGTAAATATTTGCCAAGGGACCAGAATAAGAACCTTAGAAAATGCCGTCATTTAGTGATGAACCTCTGCATAACTCCATATTGAATAATCACTTATACATCGTCACAACTAAGTACTATTAGTTGATTTACTGATTTTTAAAATGCATTAATCCAGACAAAAGATATTTCAGTACTCCCCATCAGACTGAGGAATTCAGCAATAAAGATTGTCTTTAATTTTTCATATTCTTGGCATAGTACACATTGGTAGAAAAAACAAAGGAATTGGCGCTAGGAAAGTGCCTCCACAGGAAGGATATTTTGGTAAAGAAGACTTTTCTCACTCCAATGACGGTTGTTGGCCTTTGTCATTTTAAGCCACAGGGTGTCACCTCAGAGTAAGATTTTTTTAAATGCCTTAACTTAGGAGAGCTTGGCTATTAATCATAGGGTTGATTCTGTGTAGCACTAAAAACCGTTTTATCAGAAGTATGAGTAAATAAATGTAACATAGACACCAAATTATTCTCTACAGCCTGTGCCCAAAATAAGTTCAGAAGCCCCTCAGATGGCAAAAGTCTTCAATTTTCATGGCAGTGAAGACAGCTGTGTTCAAAAGCAAGCGTACACTCCTACCAGCCACCAACAAACAAGTTAGCATTCATTTGAGATCACTCTAGTTTCAGCCACGGTGTGTTTACTGCTTGTGTTCATTTTTGAAGTGCTGTGTGTACATAGTTTTAACCCCTGTATGGGAATGTCAAAAAGTCCTGGTTAAAAGAGGCATGCAGTTACTATGGAAACAAAGCTGAGCCAACTGCGTCACTTAGGACCTGCATCCTTTAACGACTGCACTGATTTCCCTAGGGGAGCCTGTTCTCTCTGGAGAGCCATTCCTTGGTTTCAGGTAAAGTACTTAACAAGATTGCCTCTTCAAAAAGGGTTTTCTATGCCAAATTATTTCCATGTCCCTGAAGTGGTCCATCTGGATGATCCCTGTTTAGTAGGTTCACAAATTCCAAGCAGCTCATTCAGGGGGCAACCAGCTTATTTACACAGTGTTCCTGGATTGTCTCTCCATTGAAGGTAAATATTGTCTGTTCCAGCAGATGCCCTGCTTTTCCACGGGTGCTGCATTAGCATGATGAATCGAAATTCAAGGCCATTCTTTGAGCTGTTGCTACAAATATGTTGTCAGAAGAGAAGAAAAAAAAAAAAAATCCGGAAGGGATAGAACAGGCAGCAAGGAAAGAAATGTAAAGAAACGTAGTAGTTGTTCATCAGTGCTTAACTGGGGCTGGCTGGAATCCTTTCTAAGTGGTTTCTTTGGGCCCTGACTGGGATATGGACACCATGTGAGATTCAAGCATGAGCTCTATTTGTTTTGAAGCTGGAAGAGGACAGTGCTGTGTCTGGATTCTTTCTCTGATTTTTAAAAATCATTTAGCCTTGAAACAGTGCAACTCCCTAGAAAATATCCACCCATACTTGTCAAACAAATGAACACACCTAATCTAAGAGCAGTGAGAAGAGATAGTGGCACCTCTCAAAGCTGAGAGTTTTTCTTATGCTTTTCATTTTATTTTATTTATTTATGTATCAGAGGGGCTGGTTGTAGGCTCTTTCTTTTCCAAGTGAGAATGTGACCTCTACCGAAGTTTTCAGTTTATGAAAACTCTATTATAGCAAAGCAACTAAGGTGTCCCATGAAGGTCATCATTCATATATGATCATTTCATCTATATATCTGGTATTATTTATTTCTTTCTGCATTTGGTCATCCTTTTCTTTCAGTTAGATATTTATTATCTCTCTTGTTTTACCTCTCGTTTTGCTATTTCCTTTTTGTTTCTTTAATAGAAAATAAGTTGACATTTAAACCTAAGTTATCCATTTTTCTTAAAAATGTATCTTCTATTTTACCACAGGGCATGAACTATTTTAACATTGACTATTCTCTGTTTTGCATAATTTTAATAGCAAAATTCTTTTTCTTTTCCTTCTGTCACTTTGATGTTTATGACTGGTATTTCCTACTATGGTGCTATTTCTAAAAATTAGTATTTTACAGTTCCTCCCAAAAGGTAGTTTTAGCAGATCTTAAAATGCTAAATTTTATTAATTTCAGTTTGTTATTTATGTAGTAGGTATTTGGGTCTCTAAGGTTTTTGATATTCTTGTATCTCTACCCTCACTGCTAGTATAAATAATTAGAATACATTCTTGTTTTACTAAGTTCCTTTTTTAGGATATAAGATATATCTTACTTTGTAGAATCTTGGATATTCTGCAGCATTTACTCACTTATTCATTCTTTCATTCAGTGAATGTCTACCGATATCTACTATGCACCAGCCACTTTCCTACGTATTAGATATTCTAGTGAACAAAACAGACAGCATACCTGCCCTCACTGGACCTTACCATCTAGTGGGGGAGACATAATACCCAAGAAAAGTGAAATGTGTAGTATATTATATTGTGATAGAGGCTAAGTAAAAATTAAGCAGGGAAGGGGATTTAAGAGCTGGAGGGTTGGGTCGAAATTTTAGTTTGGATGGCCAGGGGAAACCTTCATGTAGTTATGGGGAGGTGGGGGGAGGATACAAGTCAGAAGAGCAGCAGGTGTAAAGGCCCTGAGGTGAGAGTGGCCCAGGGTCTGAGGAGCTGGAAGGAGACCAGGGTAGAGCAGTGGAATGCAGAAGGGGAAACTTGCCTCTTTGCTTTCCCACCATCTGCCCACCATTTTGCCCAGCTTCCTGCACATAGTAACACTCAAATATTCATTGAGCAAATTCATGAAATTAAATTCCAGAACTTTCGGGGGAAAATCTATAGTGACTAGCTAGATGTGGGAGGAGAGAGGGAGGAGCAGATGTCTTCCCAGTTAAGTGTGTGTGGCGGGGCTGAGTGTACGGTGGGGAAGGAAGAGCAGATGGGGTGGGGAGGAATGGAAAAGAGTGGGTTTTGAGTGGGGATGTTGGGTAGGCAGCTGGAAACACAGGTTTGCTGCTTGAGAGAGCTCGGGCAAGAGAGGGATTTGGGGGATGACAGTTGAAGGGATGGGACTGCTGAGCTCCTCCTGGGAGCTGGCCTTGGGCGGTCACGGTGTGGGGATGCAGAGAGGTATGGATGCTTTCTGTAGGCAGAGCCTCAGGCCTTGATGGTGGGGGAGAAGAGGATGGTAGAAAGCAGGAGTCGGGCCTGGTGCTAGTGCACTGTCGACAGTGATAAGATGCCACTGATAAGACAGAGGGCCTGGATGGGATGAGGACATGTTTGGGGTGAACTGAACATCAAAATAAAAGATATTGTACTTTTAACTTCCCTACCCCTATCTTTCCCCTCCCTGCCTCCCTCTCCCCACTGGTAACCACAGTTTCTTCTCCATATCTGTGAGTCTGTAAGAGGTACAAACTATGAGGTATAAAATAAGCCACAAGGATATATTGTACAACATGGGGAATATAGCCAATATTTTATAATAACTATAAATGGAGTATAACCTTTAAAAATTGTGAATCATTGTATTGTACACCTGTAGCTTATCTCACATTGTACAGAAGCTATACTTCAATTTTTTTAAAAAAAGAAAATGGTAAATGCTGAACTGAAAACAGAATCCGTATTTAAATCTCATCAGCGGAGGCTCTCAGTCACTTGAGCTAGCGAGGACCCAAGATGAGCTCCTTTATGAGGCAGCTCTCAGTTCGGGGCTGAAGCTCCTGTGTCACCAGCAGGTGGCGCCCTCCGCGGGGTGATCCGATGAGCTTCCAAGGGCCAGTCGGCCTGGAAACCTCGCCACCTTTTACTCTTTAGCCCAGAGCCCTGGAAGTGGTGGGGTTTTTTTTGTTTTGTTTTTTGTTTTTGTTTTTTTTTGCGGTACGCGGGCCTCTCACTGTTGCGGCCCCTCCCGCTGCTGAGCACAGGCTCCGGACGCGCAGGCTCAGCGGCCATGGCTCACGGTCCCCGCCACGGCATGTGGGATCCTCCCGGACCGGGGCATTAACCCGTGTCCCCTGCATCGGCAGGCAGACTCCCAACCACTGCGCCACCAGGGAAGCTCTGGAAGTGGTTTTGATGCCAACCATTACTGCTTTTTGTTTGATGCACGCAGCCTGTATCGTGCTCAGGGGAGTGTTCCTGAATGTAACTGAGCTCATCAAAGGGCTGCACGTTCCCGTGAGTCCTCTTTCAGGCACCAGTAGACTTAGTGCTTTGATACTTGTGTTGTTCTTAGTCAACATGCTACATGATAAGCAATTTGTAACAAGTAGGGGATGAGTTTCGCTTGCTGCTCATCAAGGCTAGATACTGACTGGCGAAGAGAGAGCAAGATAAATTTAGGACCCAAGAAACGTGTGTGTAGTTATCAGTGAACTGCGCTTGCCTTCAGACAGAGCAGAGGGTCATTTCGCCGAGTGGAAACAGTCGCAATTGGAAGAAGGTGATGCTCCAGGAGGCCTTTCCTCAGTGGCAGAAGAAACAGACTTGGCAGGTAACATTGTGCACCCAGCCAGCCGGTCAAGCAAGAATGTGGCAAATGTGTAAGCACTGAATGTCCCAACGTGACTTACAAGGCAGTTACAGTTTTAAGATCATAGTAGCTGCAGGACCCTAAAAACTAAGCACTTTGTCCTTTCCGAGACAAGTGCATTGCTGCCCAAATTGTAGATAAAAGCAAGCACTATCTCCTCCTGGCAATTTGATTTCTGCCTCTTAACTCTTAGTGGCAATTTTCAGGGCCTAGGTGTTCTTAAATTTACAGGTCTCTGCTTTAGGTGATGATTATTAGCTAAATTTTTGAGTTAAAAATATCCAATCTGTACAAATGAAGGAGACTGATCTGAAAAGGCTGCATATGTGGCGTTGGCCTTCTGGATGAGTGACGCTATGATACTTTGAAACAAAAGCCTCCAAGAAGGCAAATTTGGAAGCCCTAAGGTACTAGAGGGCCGTGGTTAGGAGCCAGGCAGCCTGGGTTCCAATCCTGGAGCTGTCAGTGTAAGCTTGCACCAGTTATGTGATATCTGTGTTAAAAGTGGGTATTAACAGTGCCTATCTCACTTGGATTTTGTGAGAATTAAATGAGTTGATACATACAAATCCCTTAGAACAGTGCCAGACCCCTCATGAGCCCTCGTAAAACTCCTTGGCACCCAGAAGCTGTTATGCCAGCATTGCCCCTAGAAATGCCCTACCCATCACATCCTCCTAAAAGCCTCTTACAACACCTCAGCCTGCTTCTTAGATGTACTATCAGTTGCTGTGATTTAAAGTGCTGGGAAAGTTTGGATGAAATGAGCACTTGCCAGAGAGTGAGTTTTAGTGGGAAGCAGCATGAAGCATCTGCCGAGGACTCTTAGCTCAAGCTGGCCTGGTGGGTGACGGCCAGAGTCAGCCCTGCTGCAGTCACAGCCAGGCAGCCAGTGGGGCTTCTGTGGATCGTATCTGTGCTTCCAGATGACTGTCCACACTCTGGGCAGCGGGTGGACTGAGCACACCTATTTTGAGACCTTTGTTAGTTTTATTTAATGTTCTTTTCTTCTTGTTCAGAAGGCATTTCTACTTCATCCTTAAAAGTTATTCCAGAGAACTTGAAAGGTTCTGCGTTGATCACCACCTTTGAAAACTTCACTAGAGAACTGAAAAGAAAATACGAGGTAATGGTCCACTAAAAATGAAAAGCTAGCTCGTTATGTGTTTAAAGTAACAGGTTCATATTCATTAATACCATTGTTATCCTTCCTGTGTGAAGGTGTCCCTGAGTCTCTGGGGAGGTAGGTTTGTCTTAGCTGTGGTCACTGAATTTAGTGCCTTTGTGAGTTGTGGTTTATATTTATAAGACAGCTATTCCATGTCCATTTGCTACCATGGGACCGGATGGACCTATATGGAAAGGTTTGGTTTTGTTGATTGCATTCTCAGAAAACTGGACAACCAGGAAGCAGTGATTTGGTCACAGTGATAGACAAGAGAAGGCGGGGGGACCATGTGGATGAGAGAGGTGTCTGGGACAAAGAAGGAGGTGACCGTGGGCAGGTGGTCAGCTGAGTGGTGGCCAATTGAGACACCGCACATACAGGCTGTCACAACACCTTGCCTGCAAGGTGAACTTTGAAACCACTTCCATCCCCTCCATTTTGTCCTACTATTTATAAATCCCTACTGAGTTATGTATTGGCACATTTGAGAAAAGTATCATACCCTAACATAGATTCATTGAACTAACTTGGAAGATCTCCAATCTTATTTTCCGCAGTACCAGTGTAAGCTAATTTATCATGGAAATTTGTTCATGATATTCAGTATGTGTATCAATAGTATGAACATAAGTTTTACTATTTTTAGCTTATTGTCCTTTACGGGTATCAAACCTGAGGTAATACACGAAGTGTGTGGCACGGTGTCTTATTACAGTTCTTTAGTGATAATGTTTGCTGTGAATATTATGTGCAGGCAGCATCTTTTTTTTTTTTTTTTTTTTTTATTCTTTTTGCGGTATGCGGGCCTCTCACTGTTGTGGCCTCTCCCGTTGCGGAGCACAGGCTCCGGATGCGCAGGCCCAGCGGCCATGGCTCACGGGCCCAGCCGCTCCGCGGCATATGGGATCCTCCCAGATCGGGGCACGAACCCGTATCCCCTGCATCGGCAGGCGGACTCTCAACCACTGCGCCACCAGGGAGGCCCCAGGCAGCATCTTTTTAATACAAAGCCCACACCCGATTTGGGTAGTTACGTTTAACCCAGATGTGCTCATTTTGTTATTGTATGGTTTAGCTTAGGTACAGAAGGAGCCCACTTTATTCAGAAACTGCAAAGCAAGCGCCGGATTGCCTAATAAAGCTTTTAAACCAGATCCATCTGTGCAGGTAAGTGTCGGGTTCAAAACAAATGTATGGACTTGGGATCCCTCACAAACAACATTTCCAAGGGGAAAGAAGAGAAAGGAGACATGTATTTTTAAGACAAGAACCGTCTAGAGAAAAATATGAAGTATCTTTGCAATCAGATTAAGAAGGTCTTGTGTCACATCCAAGCGGTCCCAGTGAAATTCGTTGCTTTTGGTTTTTTTTCAGACTGAATAAACTAGAACAGTTTCACACTTTTGTTCTTCAAGAACTGAGCAACCTTGAGAAGGATATTGGGGGTCTGCAACGCCTTGAGGAGGATGTTCTGGTAAGTTCTTTTTGGAACATTCAATGTTTGGAACATTCTCTTTGACTTAAGAGGATCTGTTCCTGGGTAGAGTAACTGTCAACCGCTTCAACCAACCAAACTTTTGTTCAATTTTAGGAATTTTGGGGGAAACAGTCTGATGATCTGAAATCATTCTGTGATCTGCAGCTGCTGAGGTATTTATTTATTTATTTTTTTAACAAGCATTCTTTCTAGAAGTATCTTAGTTGAAGTATGAGGTATTTAGCTAGAGCGTGAGCGGTTGATGTTGGTAAAACCTTACGTAAGTAGCTAATTAGCCGCATCTTTTCTAACCAGCCACTTCCGTGGCACTCTCTGGGCACAGGGCGTGGCTTGGGATATCGCTCAGGAAGTATACATTTTGAAAAGCATAAACAGGATCATCCAAATTTCAGTGCTTTTTGTTATAAAGTGTTTTCTTTTTAAGCAATATTTAGAAAAATTAAAATAGATTTTAAGAAAAATATAGAGGTTTCTGTGTGAACAGTTGATTTTCATTTAAACTGAATTGTGTTCTTAAAAGAATATATTCTATACACCTTATATATATGTAAATATTTTAAACATGTATGTATTTTAAAACAACACGTGGGTTTATCTTGCTGCACGTTCCTTTCGCTCTGGTGAGTCAGTTCTAATCTGAGGCTGCTGCTTCTATCCATTTGGACCACTGCTCCTCTTCCTAGAGTGTAGGGAGCCGGGGAATGGAGAGTGGAGCCCTTCACTTCACTGCCTGTGCCCTAGGAGAAATTCTAGTGTTTGCTTCCTGCTTGAATCAAAAGGGATCCCTATATAAAGTTATAATGGGTAAAGCTTTCTCTACCAGTTGAGCATCAGCTTTTATCACAGAAATGTAAGTCACGTGGTTTTAAAAAGGATATTATTCTTTTTTTCCTTTTAAAATATTTATTGGGCTTCCCTGGTGGTGCAGTGGTTGAGAGTCCGCCTGCCAATGCAGGGGACACAGATTCGTGGCCCGGTCTGGGAAGATCCCACATGCCGCGGAGCGGCTGGGCCCGTGAGCCATGGCCGCTGAGCCTGCGCGTCCGGAGCCTGTGCTCCGCAACGGGAGAGGCCACAACAGTGAGAGGCCTGCGTACTGCAAAAAAAAAAAAAATTTTTTTTTAAATTTATTTTTGGCCGCACCGTGCAGCATGTGGTTCCCTGACCAGGGATCGAACCCTCGCCCCCTGCATTGGAAGCTCAGAGTCTTAACCAGTGGTCCTCCAGGGAAGTCCCCAAAAGGGTATAATTCTGATCACATCATGTATTTCAAACCAGAACAACAAAAACTGTCAAAATTTGAGTTAGCCTTTCTGCTATTTACTCCAGTTAACATAATGAATAATAATGACAGCACAGTCTATAGATTTTCAAAGTTCTTTCATACACACATCGTCTTCCATGTACCATTATACATGATGAAAGTGGATATCCATTTAAAATCTCTTCACTGAATGCCCATGGTTGGTTATGAATGGTTCTCAAACTGGTTGGAATAAGACCTCCTAACACTTTTAAAATTTATTGAGGATCCCCAGAGAGCTTTTGCTTTGTGGGTTATATCTGTGAATATTTTCCACATTAAAAATTGAGACTGAGTTTTTTAATGTATTTATTTTAAAATAACAGTAATAAATCATTACATACTGATGTAAATAACAGACTTAGGAAAAATAATTAGACTTTTCAAAACAAATTTGAGAAGAGTAGCATTGTTTTATGTTTTTGCAAATCTCTTTAATGTCTGGCTTAATAGAAGACTTTATATATGCTTCTGGATTCAATCGTTGTTACACCACACAACACGTGGCCCCTAGAAAACACCACTGAACATTTGTGAGAGAGGAAGAATGAAGAAAGCAAATAATGTCTTAGTACTAGTAACATTATTACCAAAATAGTTTTGACCTCATAGAACCTTGGGAAACATAGTCTCCTTAGGGGTCCCAAAGGTTCACACTAGAACTTGGACATCTTTGAGAAACTGAAAGTTCTTGGATCATAGTAGTATAAGGGGGACAGTTACTTGAAATGAAGCTGGGAGCATGACCGACTCTCTGTGATCATGTTTGTTTGTTTGTTTATTTATTTATGGCTGCATTGGGTCTTCGTTGCTGTGCGCGGGCTTTCTTTAGTTCCGGCGAGCGGGGGCTACTCTTCGTTGCGGTGCGCAGGCTTCGTATTGTGGTGACTTCTCTTGTTGTGGAGCACGGGCTCTGGGCACACGGGCTCAGCAGTTGTGGCTCGCGGGCTCTAGGCATGCAGACTTCAGTAGTTGTGGCTCGTGGGCTCTAGAGTGCAGGCTCAGTAGTTGTGGTGCATGGGCTTCGTTGCTCCGCGGCATGTGGGATCTTCCCGGACCAGGGCTTGAACCCGTGTCCCCTGCATTGGCAGGTGGAGTGGAGTGTTAACCACTGGGCCACCAGGGAAGCCCTCTGTGACCATGCTGAGGAGTTTGAATTTTATACTAAGGGTGAAGGAAAATATGGATGGGTTTGAGCAAAGACATTGGGTGTGATGGTGATATAGTCTGATTTATATTTTAAGAAAATCTTTCTAGTTGCTATGTTGGAAATTGATTGGAAGAGGGAAGAGTAAAGGAGGAGAGCTTGACTGGAGGCCTTTGGAGAGGGTGAGAAATGGAGAGATTCCAGATGCGTTTGGGAGCTGGAATTAGTAAATCACTGACAGATGGAAGCAGTAGGTAAAGCAAGGAGAGTTAGGGATACGCCTCCTAGGTTGCTGTCTTCTAGCAATTGGATGGCGCTGCCACCTAGAGAAGGAAGACTAGGGAGGGTTCTGTGGTTGGAGCAGAACCTAGAGCTCATTTGTTAACATTTTAACTTTCAGTTGTCCACACACCTCCAAGTTTTGATGAGAACCTGGAAAAATGGACAGTTTCCCAAAAAAATACAATTTAATACAACAGACTTCTAAACAGATGTGAAAACATAGGCAAACATTCATAGAAGAAGTAAAGTTGTTAAAGAACTTCCCTACAAACATGTGTATGGTCCAGATTGCATCACAGAGGAATTCTACCGGTCCTTTAAAGAGGGATAACTTTAGTGTTGTTGAAAGTATTCTAGCACATAGGAGAATAAAAATTCTCAATTTTTAAAAAATGAATCTTGCATTGCAATACCAAAACAAGAAAAATTGCAGAGAGACCCATGGAATAATCTCACTTATGATCACGGGTGGTACCATCAGAAGTCAGTCACATTTTAGTTAAAAGAAGGAGGCAAGGAGTTATTTTCTTCCAGGACGAGGCTGAGGATTTGGGGGAATTTGTTGCCAAGAGGTTGAGTTGTAGGGGCTAGAGAGGAAGAGCTCAGGAGTGTGGGGAAAGGGAGTAGATTGGGGCAAAGGAGGAGATGTACAACCAGCAGCTGGTGAGAACGGATGACAAGGTGGGTGACAACGGCTGTCTTTTGGCAGTTATGAAGGGAAAGAGGGATTTGAAACCAGACAGGATGGACTCTGAGACACTTTTAAAGGAGGGAGTTTATAGCATTGCCACTGTGATCCCTAGTGCTTCCCAGATGGGCCAGTGGCTCATGGGGCTACCACTCCAAGAGCTTTCTGGCAGTGTTGTCCGGCCCACCGAGTAAATAAATATGGAATGTGTACAGCAACTGCCACCTCTTCTGTGTTTGGACACAGTCACGTTAAGGACAGCCACCCTCCCACCCAGCTCGATTCTTTGAATACTATCTTGTTCATTCCTACAGCATTTAATAACGGGGCTTGTTGAGCAGATATCAACTTTGAGATTTTCTTCAAGCTAGAGGTCGGAATTAGATTCCCTAAGTAGACCATATCCAAATACATTTTAATAAGAATGCAATTTCAGGGGGCTTCCCTGGTGGCGCAGTGGTTGAGAGTCCACCTGCCGATGCAGGGGACACGGGTTCGTGCCCCAGTCCGGGAAGATCCCACATGCCGCGGAGCAGGTGGGCCCGTGAGCCATGGCCGCTGCGTCCAGAGCCTGTGCTCTGCAACGGGAGAGGCCACAACAGTGAGAGGCCCGCATACCGAAAAAAAAAAAAAAGAATGCAATTTCATTTACCTTAAAGAATTTAGTATTTCTCTTTTGAAAACGTGTGTTCCGTTTCATTTTATTTGAGAGTAAATGAAGTGGGTGATTTTCTAAAAACTCCTTCAGTGTCCAAAGTTGTGATTTGAGATTTCTGACACAGCAGTCATTCCACTTCTAGGAAATGACCTTAAAGATGAAATCGGACTGTGCAAAGACATGTAGACCAACATGTATTACAAACTACTCTAATAGGGAGATGTTGGAAGGTATCTAGATGCCCAGCTAGTGTTTGGTTAAGTAGATAGATTGATACATTCATGTAATATACCATGTTGCCATCAAAAAGAATGACTTAGATTATATTGACTTGAAAGGTGTTCAACATGAGTAAAAAGTAAAAGCTTGTTGCAAAGCAGCTTCTATAACAAAATCCCACTTTTTTTTTTTTTTACCAATTTACACTTTTTTAAAATAAATTTATTTTATTTTTGGCTGCATTGGGTCTTTGTTGCTGCGTGCGGGCTTTCTCTAGTTGTGGCTAGCGGGGGCTACTCTTTGTTGTGGTGCGCGGGCTTCTCATTGCGGTGGCTTCTTTTGTTGTGGAGCATGGGCTCTAGGCACGCAGTCTTCAGTAGTTGTGGCACATGGGCTCAGTAGTTGTGGCTCGCGGGCTCTAGAGTGCAGGCTCAGTAGCTGTGGCGCACAGGCTTAGTTGCTCCACGGCACGTGGGATCTTCCCAGACCAGGGCTCGAACCCGTGTCCCTCGCATTGGCGGGCAGATTCTTAACCACTGCACCACCAGGGAAGCCCCCCATCTGTTTTTAATGTTAGACGAGGGTGCGTATGTTCATATGTTCACTCACTCAATGAACTGTTGAGTCTTTTAGGTACCAGGTACTGTCTTAGATCCTGGAGGTAGAACAATAGGCAAGAGGTCCTCCACCTCATAGGCAGTACATTCTAGTAGGAAGGTAGATGGTAAACAGTTAAACAGATAAGAATTCATGATAGTGGTAAAGGCTAAGAAGGAAAAAAGTGTGAGGTGAGAGAACCTGATAGTGTGGAAGGAGGAGAGTCAAGTCAAACCTTCCGAAGGAAGTGAAATTTGAGTTCAGACTTGATGGGTGAGATGGAGCACTGGTGGGGGGGGCGGGGCAAGAGTACTTTGGAGGAAATGGACAGGATGCCTGAGGCCGTAAGCAGCTTGGTATGTTCTAGGAATTCAGTGAGGGCCAAACAAAAGGAGTGAGGGTGTAGCGGTATAAGATGAGGTCAGAAGGCGGGTGTGTGGTGCTGGTGGTCACCTAGGGCCCTGCAGGCCACCATTAGGACACTGGATTAGATTCTAATTGCAATGAAAGGGATAAAAGTAAAGGACTGTCCGTTCTCAAGGGCGTGTGTGTGTTGGTGTGGGGAGTCAGATCAAGGTGCCGGGGCACATGGAGCTGGAAGGGTTGCTGGTGGGTTAGATGTGGTGGGTGGGGAAACAGCAGGATTAAGGGCAACTTCCAGCTTGGGGCTTGAGCAGCGAGGTGGAAATCGGTGTCATGTAAGGAAATAGTGAAGACTAGGAAAGGTCTGGTTTTATGGGTAGGGGGTGGAGGAGGGTATGGATAGATATTGAAGACTTGATTTGACACACATCTGATTTGTGACTTCAGCGTCTGGATGGAATTGTCAGGTGGGTAACTGGATGTTCAGGACTGAAACTCACGGCAGAGGGGCTTGAGCACGAGACTGGATGAGTTGACTTAGGGACCAGTTATAGAGAGCAGTTGTCCCAGGACAGAATTCTTGGGCTGCTCCAGTGTGTTGAAGTTTGATAAGGGAGAGGAAGCCAGCAGAAGAGGGCGAAAGGGCTTCCCCTTTCGGTGGTGCAGTGGTTACGAATCCACCCGTCAGTTCAGGGGACACGGGTTTGAGCCCTGGTCCAGGAAGATCCCACGTGCCACGGAGCAACAAAGCCTGTATGCCACAGCTGCTGAGCCTGCGAGCCACAACTACTGAACCCGTGTGCCACAACTACTGAGCCTGCGCTCTAGAGCCCACGAGCCACAACTACTGAAGCTCGTGTGCCAAGAGTGTGTGCTCCACAACAAGAGAAGCCACCGCAATGAGAAGCCCACGCACCGCAACTAGAGAAAGCCCGTGCGCAGCAACGAAGACCCAACTCAGCCAAAAATAAATAAATAAAATAAATAAATTTATAAAAAGGAAGAAAAAAAAGAAGAGGGCGAGAAAGAATTGTCCAAGGATGGGGTGGTGTTGCAGAGGATGAGAACGTGTGGGTACATGCATAGGTAATAAGAGGTCTAGATTCTTGAAGATATTCATCAAAATGTCATCTGTGGTTATTTCTGTGTGGTGACATTTTAGGTGACTTTACTTTCTATAGAGGCTGTTCTATATTTTTAGAATTTAGTGCAAGATACAAATTACTTTTGTGTAATAAACTCAAACAGCATAACATTTATAAAGTAAGAGTGAACTTTTTCCCCTCTCCCTAACCCTCCCTCTTCTCTATGATCCAGAGAGAACTATCTCCTTACTGTTTAGTATATATTCTTCTAGATATTTTCTCTATGGTTATGTAAGGATATATACAAATCTCTTTATAAGTTTAATTATTTAAGTGACAAATGATATACTAAATACTATGAGTATTGTTCTTCCTTTCTTCTCTCAGTAACAGAAGTAGGATTCCTTTCCAAGTCAATAGTAAGGATCTGCTAATTTTTTAAATAACTGTAAAGGATTCTAGCTTATGGGCCTACTATAACTTATACATGTGATTTCCTATTGATGAACATTCAGATTATTTTAAATTATTATTTCAAATAAATCTGTAGTGAATACCCTTGTACCTATATCTTGAATGACTTTCATTATCAGGAAGACATTACTGTTTTATTTGGGGGAAACAAAAATAACAAATCTCCAAATCAGAATAGTAGTAAAAGAGGATATGGGTAAAAGACTCATCTGGGCTAAGAATAGAATTCCCAGCCCTAGCGGGGAATCGGATCAAATGCGAATTAAATGTACGTGTTATAGTTGGTCATATGTAAGAGAAATCAGACTCCAGCGGCTGAACCAAATAGGGATTTAATTTTAACCCTGTAAGCAGCAGCCCGGAGGACTGAAACAGCAGCTTTAAGTGGTCGTTAGGGACCCAGGTTCTTTTTGCCTTCTGCTTTGCCATCCTTCGTGTGGCTTTGGGCTTCTTGGTCACAGGACAGCAGCTCTGCTTCTAAGCATGTCTTCTATACTCCAGGCAGGGAGAAGGGAATGGGTGAAGGATTTGGTAAAAGATGTGTGCCACTAGAATCTATTCTCCCCCCTCCTTTTTTTTGGCTGTGCCACGTGGCACCTGGGATCCTAGTTCCCCAAGAAGGGATCAAAGCCATGCCCCCTGCAGTGGACGTGTGGAGTCTTAACCACTGGACCGCCAGGGTAGTCCTTCTCCCCTTTTTTTAAAAATTAGGGAAACAGTTTTCATGGAAGCCAAACCAATAGACTTTTTTTTATTATTATTATAGCAACTTATTTATTTATTTATTTATTTTTACATCTTTATTGGAGTATAATTGCTTTACAATGGTGTGTTTCTGCTTTACAACAAAGTGAATCAGCTATACATGCACATATGTTCCCATATCTCTTCCCTCTTGCGTCTCCCTCCCTATCCCACCCTCCCTATCCCACCCCTCTAGGTGGTCACAAAGCACCGAGCTGATCTCCCTGTGCTATGCGGCTGCTTCCCACAAGCTATCTATTTTACATTTGGTAGTGTATATATGTCCATGCCTCTCTCTCACTTTGTCCCAGCTTACCCTTCCCCCTCCCCATATCCTCAAGTCCATGCTCTAGTAGGTCTGTGTCTTTATTCCTGTCTTACCCCTAGGTTCTTCATGACTTTTTTTTTTTTTTTCAAACCAATAGACTTTTGTCTCCATCTTGTTGAGTCACGTAAACCTCCCTAGTTACAAGGGAATCTGGGGTGGCAGGAATCTAACTGAGCATATTACTGTCCTCCCGCAAAGTGGGGTTCTGTTAATAAGGAAGAGGGGAGAACAGGTGTTGGCTAGGTAACCAGTCATGTCAGTCATGCCTAAATTAAACGTGCTGAACACAGGGAAAAATGGAGAAATAAATTGCACAGGTGATTGTCTGCCATTCTTCTCAGTGAGCATGCGCCCTAGTGTTTGCATGAGGATGGGAGACTGGGTTGCCTCCGTTGACATCAGCTCCTACCTGCCTCTTGTGTGAGCATCCACCTGGGCTCAGTGACAACCTGGTTATTAACAACATGCATTTTTTTTCATACAAGGTGGCCCCGAAAGCCAGCCCAGCCACTTTATCTGGTCCTTCACCCAAGAAATAGCTGTCTTTTCTCCAACACCAGAGGGAAAAATAACCTAGTGCATTAGACTGTCATGAGATGGCATGTGTGTCTTGAAAGCAGCACATGTTTAAGGGAATTTTGAGAGCGATTTTGACCCCGGGCAGTTTCCCCCCATTGCACTGACTGACCTTAGCTTCCAGTGGCCGTGTAAGATGCAACTTCAGTGAATATCTGAGTTAGGGATGGAGCCGATGAAAAGGAGTGACGTACATTTTGGCGTGCTGAGCTCTAGAGACCAGGAAGCGGATAGTTCAGGCTCCACTAACTGCTGTTCTCCTGTTCCTTTTCCACCAGTCTGAGCCACGGGAAGGAGATAAATCTACCTCAGGCCACAGCAGCGGTGCCTTAATGCTCTGTGCTCATTCACTCCAAACGGAATTCCTGAGACCAGTCAAGTTGGAATAGTCTGTAATATGTTGGTAGTTTGTCCATTTGTTTACAAAGGTTAACGTTTTGTATTAAAATTTCGTCAGAAAATAGGAAATTCAGGATGTTTAGCAACTTGGAGTGATTTGCTTTTTTTTTCTTTAACGATTTTTTAAAGTAAAATTGATTTTTGAGAAGTGCCTTCAAGTTATTTGGGGACAGGGAAACCTCAGCATCTGTATATATACTACTTAGTATATCTCTTTAAGGGAGGGTTTACTTTTATTTTCATAGCTCAGATGAAAATGGCGTTGTATTTTGAAATAGTTACTCTTTCATTTGATCTGCAAATATTCTAGTTTCTGTAGAACTTTAACAGAACTACCAGCTTTAGCAGAGGAGAAATATTCATCTTTCAGTAATTACTAAATGCTCTAATAAAGTCTGGTGCATGAAGTTGTATATACAGTTGAGTGAATTTATTTTAGGAAAATGAAACCTATATAAGTTCAGGCCATCTACAAAGTAACTTTGCTCATGATTGGATAAGTACAATTAAAGACTGTAGACTGAAAACCAGCTTATACTTTATATAATTAAGTTACATAATATAGCTTATTTATAGTTTAATCAGCCTAAAGCAATCTTTACAACCCCAATTTGTCATCATTTTTCTTGAAAAATTTTTAATGAGCTATGTTATAGTATATTGTTGTAAGCTTTATAGAGTATAAAAGTGTTTAATTAACTTTGTTTTTAGACATGATTAACATTTAACTCAGTGGACTTTGAGTAAAGCAGATTACCCTCATAAAGTGGGTGAGCCTCGTTCAATCAGTTGAAGGCCTTAAGTGCAAAGACTGAGGTTGCTGGAAGAAGCAGTTTCTGTTTCAAGATTGCAGCATAGAAATTCTGCCTGAGTTTCCAGCCTATTGGCCAGCCCTGCAGATTTCACACGTGCCAACTCCCACAATTTTGGGAGCCAATTGCTGAAAAATATATCTCCCCCATCTATAAGTTACTTATACATATATTTTGTAAGTCAGGGTATCTGTATGTATATCCTATTGGTTCTCTTTCTCTGGAGAATCCTGACTAATACAGGGTGTCTCAAAACCAGTGTAGCTGAGACCTCTCCAAGGAGCCTAAGGAATGAAGTGTGTGTGTGGGCAGGGGGTCGGAGTGGTTAGAATATGTGGACAATAAGTGTCAGTTAGGAATTTTGGTGCTAGAAAACTAGTATGTTAAGTAAAGCAATAAATCTCCAACATGAAAAAAACTCAGCTTTGCCTTTGGTCAAGGAAAGCTGGAAAAACTTGTTGCCACATGGACTAGGATCTATGGAGCAGGAGGCCCAGCTGTACCTGGTCAGGCTTTTAAGTTTCTGGTCATTTAATCATTTGATTCTCCCATTTATGATATGGTCATTATTATTGACCTGATAACAGAGAAAACAAATGCCATCTGCGTTCCAGAGCACTGGTCACTACTGGCTGAAACTCCTCTTACTGGGAATTCAGGTAAGCTAGGGGCTTGCCTTTTGGTTTCTCCATTGGGTCACTGGATTTTTCTTTATGTGGCACAGCCATTTTTAATTGTTTATAACAGGACATGGTGGCTGTGTAATGTGTCGGCTAGGCTGACCTGAATTTCCCAGAATCCCTGCTCCTGTACCTTTCGGGTGAGAGTGGGCCACAGAGAGAGTCCAGTGGGAGGCTTGCAGGGCAGAGTAGCGGGTTTGCCATTCTGTGTGCACGTGCCCTGTGGCCTGTCTGCTAACTCCCCTCAGTACCCTGGGGCAGATGCTGGGCCTGCAGCTACTCTGCCTTCCCCTGACCCTCTCTCAGCTCCTCCTCCGGGCCAGGTGTGTGCATAGCTCTATGACACAGGCCCTGGCTTTTGCAGGTCACCCTCATCCCCAAGGTCAGAGGCAGCTGGGCGGGCAGTGTGTCCTCGGGAGCTCCAGCTCAGGGCTTGCCCTCTGCCTTCCCCAGTCCGTATCTATCCCCTCTTCCTGACTGTCTGCCATGTAGGCTTCAAGCTCCAACATCAGAGCTGACGACAGCGGCCTTACAGAGGCTGCTTAATCACTCCCACAGCTGTGTAAGGTCAAGTTCTGTAGGGATATAGGTGGGTATCACCTAGTGGTTCTGCTTCTCAGCTTGGACACTAATAAACAGTGCAATCGTTTGTCTTTTTTGGTTATCAAAAGCAGAACAAAACTTCAAATAGACGTCAAAAGTGTGATTATTCTCACTCGGTGATGGTGTTTGTTGTCTTGGTCATTTTTCTCGAGCCAGGAGTAGTAGCACGGTGTTGTGAGCTGAATCAGGAATAAACAGGGGCCTCAGCACTCATCTTTGGTTCCCCACGTGAATGAGGGTGAGTCTCAATTCTGACATGTTTAACAGCATAAACAGCACATTCTTACCATTTTGTGTTAACCCCCGTTTTCCCTCTAGGGGGTGCCCACTGGACGAGAGCTCTTTGAGCAGAGAGACCTTGTCTGATCTCTGCACCATTTTATTCCAAACCCTAGTGCGACGCCTGGCACGTGGGGGGCACTGGAGGAAGTGCCTCACCATTGCAGAGGGGATCGTGACTCCCATTAGAGTCCTGGGTGTTTAACCTCTGGAGTTTCCTTGGACAAAGTTTCCTCCTCTTCTGTTTGGAGAATTCCTCAGCCATCAAGACAGCTCAGGCACTGTCTCCTTTGGGAAAGTTTTCGAGGTAAGCTGTTTTCAGTACTTCTGTTATTTTATAATTAAACGTTTCTCCATCTACGTTACCAGACTATGAACTCTAAGGGCACATATTTCATCTGGGTCACTTCTGTATCCCGAGTGTAATATACAGCATTGGGAAGGTAGAGTTGATGAGCTTTGCAGTTGAACATTACTATTTCTAGTAGAGTCTATCAAAGCCCATAGGATTAAACTAGCCTTAAAAAAAAATAAAGCCTAGTTCTACATGGACTGTCTTTGGTAGAGGGCTTAAATCTTTCAGAGACATTTGCCACTTGTAATATTTATCATTGGGGTCACAGTCAACAGGAAAGTTCGTTTCCCTCGAAGTACATGACATCAGTCCAGGCAAAACTGTGCAGAATGTTTGTTTCTCAGTGCTCAGATCTCACGAAGTGAGGTGCCTCCCGGGGTCAGCTAGGTTCACAGGCCAAGTGTAAAAGGCTGCGTAGTGTTACTTGGCAAGCACAAGAGCACTGCCCCGTCTCAAGGGAACAGACTGGTGCACGCAAATGCCATGGTACGTGCCGGAGCTTGGAGAGCGCCGACCATGGCTGTGCTGAGCCTCACCCCAGCTGCGCTGCCACGTGGGATTTGGCCTCAGATGGTGTCATAATGGGCTCCCAGTGGGTTGCCCGTAAGAGCCATACTGACTGCATTTACAGAGCGCTCAGTGAGGGTATGACTTTCAGATTTACTTGTCCTCTTAGTGTCATCCCAGTGTTCCCTCAACGCAGCTTCTCAAGACAGAAAAATGACCTACAAATCAGTAGCTTTTTTTTTTTTCCCCCATGACTGAAAGTCATGTGTTACTGAAGGTCAAGGGATATTTTAGGTGGAGTGTCGTTTAGGTGTCGTAAGAGTGATGATTTCTTTACCTGCCCTGGAGTAGAACTCTTCTTTAATGTGAATGTAATTTGATTTTGAAGAAAGCCTAAATAATGAATTTAAGTAGTAATAATAAATTTAATAATAAAAACACACTGAATTTTCCTTTATACAGAGACACTAAAACTTACTTAGGTGAACGTTTATCATGTATAAGCAGCTTCTAGTTTGCAACGACAGTTACTGTGCTTTAAGGAATTGGTTCCACCCGTTGTTTAAAATAATGAAATCCCAGCAGATTAAGGGGAGGCTCCTTAGCCCCCATTCAGAGGTAACGTGAAGTCTCCCCTCGTCAGGGCCACCCTGCCGCTCCCTCTTCCCCTCCTGCTCTTCAGTATATTCTGCCCCATCCTTGTTACGATCCAGAACTTTCAGCTACGTCATAAGCAGACTTCGAGCCCTTTGGTACCATATTCTGTGGGTTTGTTGTCAACGTCCCACTAAACCTCTGCTCTCTGCATCAACTATGCCAATCTGTGATCTGCCCCACGCCCTTAAGTCTCTGCCAGGCTTCACCAAGGTCAAGCCTCAGCTCACATGCCTACTCCTGAGCTGCGGTGGCCTCCTGTCTGCCCGACTCTGCAGTGGGAGAGTCCAGGGCTGCAGAGCGTGGCGCCATGTTGTCTGTGCCTACTCTCATCTCTCCCACCAATCCAGCGCTCCTCCTCCCTGGGTTACCCTGTAAAGCGGTTTTTGTGATAACCCTTATATCCTCTGCTTAGCTAATTGGTCTTAACTTTTCCTTATGAATGACCATTTTCTGAAATAGTTTAATTTGGTATATGAATACTATGTAAAGGTAACAATGTTACATAAAAGCCCCCTGCTTACTGAAATGAATTAAACATCTAAAATTAATTGCTAAAATGTCACTTTAAAAAATTCCTGAGTAATAGGTCACTTGGAACAGCACGTGGAACGCATTGTAACTTCTTTGAACCAAACAAAAAGAATCACAACATACTTTAGTGTACAAATCAATTTATTATACAATTATACAGAATGCTTTTTATCTACAAAGAAAAATGGCTTCTCCTGCCTGCCCCAATCATGATACTATGTTCTTAACATACAAGTATTTTCATAGGAAAACCAAAAAAGTGATATCCTTATTTTCCAAATAAGGAAGTCCCCAGAAACATAAAATGATATGGAAATACTGGAAAGAACTAGCCTGGTCTCTTACACAAAGGGCTAGTTGTCCATCACAGGAAACAGCATTTTGTCTTAAAAATACTTCTCTAATGGGGAGGACTTCCCCCCTGCACGGTACGCCTAAATAGTTCAGTATATAATTTCAATGGGTTGAAATTTCTATATTTAACTCCATTAAGTAAACATTCCATTTTGTTACTTAAAAAAATTGGAATTAGCAACATATATGCTTACAATATTCATTTAAATGTTTTCATACCTATGAGTAAGGAAATCTGGGGAAAAACATTTCTTTTTTTAACAAATTATAGATTTTTTAAAAAGCTTTGCTTGAGGAAAATCACATTAAAAGTAAACATTTTGTTTAAAATTGTAACACTTAGAAACAGGTGAAGACATTTACCTGACTCAATTTTGTGACTAAGACTTAATATAGCTCTGTATTTTTTTTACCAGCCCTTGAATGGTTTAAGGCAATAAGTGTTTCATTAAGCTTCTCTAGAATTAAAGACCAAGTTGGAAATAAGCATCCTGAAACCTCTAGCCAAATTTGAGCTTGAAAGTGTGAACTAACCAAGTTTTTTTCCCTTTGATCAGAGAGGCTTCCAGCTGCCTGGGCTTTCTCCTTCGGCTGAAGGATGCTTCCCTCCTTGTGCAGATGTGAAGCCCATCAAAGCATCCAGAACTGCAGGTATGAGGCCAAGTGGTGAGCCCAGGGCCTCACTGACGATTAAAATAAGCTGGAGCCAATGACTGACCAGTGATGTCTGTCTTCTGAGTCTCATTTTTACCTGCGGTGAGTGCACTTTGGTAACAGATTTTAGCTCATGTCTGAGACCTAAAACTGAACTAGAGCCCAGCTGCTCCAGGGTGCTTCGTCCTCAGTCTGTCGCAGGTTTTGTCACAGAGGAGTGCTGAGCCACGCTCGAAGCGAGCCCTTGTTTTAAAGTGAGTTTCTGGGAGAGAACGAGACGTATAACCGTGCAGGTATGATGTGATGGAAGCGGGCGGGGATTAAGCACCCTAAAGCAACTCAGTTTTAAAAAGCTATTTAGAAAGATCCAAGAGTAAGGGGGCATCAGACAGAAGATGTCTGGTAGAAATGGGTCAACTGGCAGAGAAGGGGCTACAGGGCACGATGCCCTCACCGTGAAGACTGGACCAAGGTCAGTCACCTTTCAGTGCAGCAGAATCCCAAGGGGCGTTTACAGGAAACAAGAGTTGGTTTCGTCAGTGTATGTGTCAGTACCGAAGTCAGTGTGTTTTTTTGTTTTCCTGTAGTTAAAAAAATTTTTTTTCCCCAAATACTCATAAAAAAAGAAATGCCCCCAAAAGGACAAAGTCGTTCCCAGACAGACTGTAACGTGTTGGGGCAACGGTGAAAATGCCTTTCTGGCACTTAAGCCTCTGATGTCCATGTTATGATCTAAAAACTTCTTAAAATAAGGTAGGAAGTTAGCAAATCTTGTTTTATAGGGTATAAAAATTTTACAGTGTATGAATCTTCATCAAATCCTCAGAAAATACCCTCAGTTTCCGTTCTTGGGACAATTTAATAGGGAGACGGTCCTGCTAACCTTCCTCTGCTCCCGTGCTTCTCAGTGGAGCCTGTGTTACTTGGAGCAGGGAGAGGAAGCGCCGAGTTTGCCAAACTGGCGCTTTTCGTTGTGGCTCGTTCCCAGCCCGTGGCTCGGTGCCGGAACCTTCCCATAGCCCTCTTTTCCTATTTTCAAAAACTTAACCTGCAAAGAGTGCTAGCAGGTATGTGGGGGTAATACTCATGAGGCGGCTTGTAAGAAATCGTCAACAAGTTCAATGTCTATTTTGCCCCCAATGCTCTATTAATTCTGACTTATTAATAGTCCAGTGACACATCATTCTAAGAAAAAGGGCCCACTGGACTCGAGTCCTTGTCAGAAAGGAAATGGGCAGGCAAAGTCAGATCCTGCTTTTAAAACTGAGCATTGCATCTGTATCCTAACCTGGGGCACCTTAACATCGGAGGTAGATGTGAATATATGAATAATTAAGGAAACCCAATTAAAACTGAGGAACTACTCCTACCCAAGCCCCTGAGCTATGAAGGTTTGGTAGAAGATTTTTCTTCAAAGAAGTAAAAAAAAAAAAAAAAAATACCAACTTTATTACCACGTCACTAAGTTGGGAATTAGGAGTAGTTGTGGGAATTTGACACTCCAGAGACCGACAAGAGAGAAAAGTTTTGCTGGGTTTTCCATTTATGTGACCATTTCAATATTTTCTGGGGTTGATTTGTAAAGGAACAAATGGGCTGACTACTGTCTGTACTGAGACTTATTGCTGAAGATGGATGAGCGCGTACCCTGTATTTAGAAGACAATTAACATTTTGTTCTAAACGTTTTAACAAAACTCCTCATTTGCAGACTTGCTGCGAGAAACAGTGCTCCCTGGGTCCTGGCTTTGTAGGTGCGGAAGGCTTTACCAAGACCGGGCCTGGTGAGGGGAGGTCCGTGTGGAAACGAGCCAAGTCGCACCCGTTCTGAGGTCTGCAGAGCTGTCACCTCGCCGCTGGTGGGAGCATGTCAGCAGAGTAACCTATTAGCAGTCTGTTAATACGCTCCCGGTACAAAGGAGTTATAAACTCCAAAGAAATTCGTTTATGCTAAAACATATATAACTTTCACTGCAGTCTTTGCTTTAAAACAAGCGAATCTGTTAGGCTATTATATATGCTTTGTCTTACTCAACATTTATTGTGCTTTCTTGGTTGTTATTCCATTTGTTGCAGTGAAGTAGGCTTTGGAAAAACCATTCTTAACTTCTTGCCCTGCATGTGGGTCTTCCCCATCTTTCTTCATTGGCTTCTTCCAGTATGTCTGTTGGTTGTGTACATGTTGAAGAGAGAAAAGGATCTTTTAAATAAGACCTTGTCTATAATGTGACATATGGTCTGAAACAATGCATGATCTTCACTGGGTACTGAACTTACTCTAGTAAGAATTCTTGTTTGTAATATGACAATTTTTAAGCTTTGGGTTAAAACAAGACGGATGCATGAATTCCAGCAATGAAAAGTTGTTTCTTTCGCCTTATCCACATCAGGTTAGTATTTATGTATTAAGTTTTATGGGATTAGCATTCAAATTATTCTGCATTAGTTGCTTACTTGGAAAGAATATGATTTTTTTGAACTTTAAAAAAAATCAAGGTACAAGTGACATACAACATTGTTAGTTCAGGTGTACAACATGATTTGATTTGTATATATTGTGAAATGATCACAAAGTCTAGTTTACCATCACCACATACAGGTCCAGAACTTTTTTTTTTGAGATGAGAACTTTTAACATCTAATCTCTTAGCGATTTTCAAAGATGAACTACAGTATTATTAACTAAAGTCACCATGACTTATTTAAGGATGTAATTTTTAAATACAATTCAAGTGAAAAAATGCGGTTACTTTAAAAGTACTAGTACCTGGGACTTTGGCTTGATTTGCGTTCTCTCATATTCCTCTCACTTTTTTTTTTTTTAAAGCAATAGCATCAACAAGGGTCAACACTGAAAAGCATACACTCAATGTCAACACTGAAAAGCATACACTCAATTTTAAAGGACTAAGACTCCGTTTGAACCAGCAGATGGAGCCACAGCTCTGAGCACCACTGCCCCCTGCTGGGCCACCGATTCCCTTCCCGTTTCAACACCAAGGTGACTGATCCCTTAGCCTTCCTGCAACATTGAGCAATTTTTTGTCGGGGCAGCAAGGCTGGGTGGTGGCTCTGTTTGGTTCTCTCAATGGTTATTTCTTTAGAAATTCTCAAAGGAAGCTTTTATCTCTTACAAAAGACAAAGCACTGCCCGTCCAGTTTCAGAAACACAGAGCTGTCAGAAGTTCAGTTCCCACAGTTGTCCTCTGTGTAGAACCACTATGCATTTGCTGAAAGTCAACCCAAACTAAAAAAATCAGCAAAGCAGAAACACAGTTGAACACAATTTCAAAAGTACTGTTTTGAATAAACTTCAAAAGTACTGTTTTGAATAAACTGTACGTTCTCATTTTCTTATGAAGCTTTCTATTTCCGCAGCCCACAAAGGAGAGCAATTTAAAATCTACAACCACGTGAGGCCTGTGCTGTTACCACTGCCATCAGGTCTCTTGTAACAGTCGCTTTGAAATTGCATTTTGAAAATCTCTTCCACTGAAACAGTTAGTTAAAAAGAAAATGACACTTAAGAAAAAGTCAGTGTGACCTTTCCATACTGGTTCGCCTTAAAGTAATTTTTTCCCCCAAATAAACAGTGAGTCTACAGTGTAGCAGTAGATGACATGGAAACAGTTTTTCAATATTAAGTTCATTTAGTCCATGTTTTCCTCCGTTCATACAGAATTCCTGGATCTGTGTTACTGTACACAGTGTTTAGCTTTCAGAGGGCAGACTTCGGTAGCATGATTCGAATTCATATTTTTGATAAAACTACATGCATGCATTGAAAAACGTCTAACAAAATGCCCACCAGACCATTAACAGTGGTTACCCTTTGAGGAGGAGGACACAGGGAGAGGAGTTGAGTGCAGGCTTCACTGTGTACTGTGTGCACCTGTTATTTGTCAACAAGCCTGTGCTACCATAATAATTGGTAAAATTAAATACATAATGCAGAAGTGCACAGTCTAGTGTTTTACAGTTGAATATTTATATTTAACTTACCTGAATATAGAAGTTTAAGAACAGGATGACCAGCGTCAGCATATAAGAAGACTGGAAGATGAGACAGCCGAAGGGGAAGCCGCAGGGCCTCACGACAGCGCTCATGGTGTGGGTGACGGTGAGCACGAACTGCACCTGCAGGGGCGGCAAGGGCAGAACCACTCTGCATTCAGGCAGTTAGAAAGCGACTACCCGTACTCCCTACCTCGTGCAGGGGTAAAACAAGACAATGCTGAAGCAGCCCACCGTCCTATCCAGAAATCTTGTTTGAAATTAGGAAGTGTATAAAATTGGCCATGATTAATTTTCTCCCGAAAAAATCACAGTTGAAGTCATTTAGGTAAAAATGCTTAAACAGACAGTAATTTCAGAAGTATTCATACAGACGTTTTAACACACAAGGTTTCACTCTTAAAAGTCCATTTTTAGAGGAAAACAGGCAGCCTCATCACACACAGAAAAGCCTCTGACCTCCAGGGCTGGGCCTGAGGCCATGAAGATGCTTCACATGAAGGGAAGCCGACAGAGGGATGACATACCAGCTGAGCCTGCGTGAGATACTTCTTCCACCAAAGATACTTGTGCATAGATGGAAACACAGAAAGGCCATAGTAAGTGTACATGAGGATGTGGATGAAACTGTTCAGGGTGGGTCCAAAGAAACCTAGAAAAGTACAGTATAAATTACTGTTCTTCTAGAAAGTACGATCGTTCGTTGTCAAGTAATATTCTTCCTGTACATCATAATGGAAGACAAATAACAATATGGCACTAACAAAATTCACCCCAATTCCTGTGCCATTATCCGGGGATTCACCCAAGGTCACCTAGATAGAGGGACTAACCTGGGGTAGGTTTTCCGTCAGTGCCAACCAAACAGGTAACCCCTGATTTGCAAAGGCTTCGCTGCTTCTGTCATTACCACCATCCAATCAGGTGGCAGAATCTGAGGAAGCGTCTTTGCTTTAGCTAAACCTCTGATGAGCCGTTTTGATTGCAGAAAGAGCCTTCCTTCACGGCTGAACAGGGTGCTAAAGAGTCAAGGAAAATGTATTGCTCTTCGTAGCTAAGTAAATAGAATCTACCTGGCAGGGACCTAGAACCAGAAGATGCTGCAGAAGGTAAGAGAATACAGGGGAGAGAAAAGGTCCAGCAGGATAAGAGGCTGGGCAGGGGAGAGGCGGGCGTATGGGACTTTCCCAGTAGCTAAGCCACCTCGTGGACTTCTGGAACGAAGAATGTCTAAGATCCAGTTGGAGGATACCTCCTGAGCTGAGCCGTGGAATTTCCCTTCCCCTGCTATCACCTTCATGAAATCTTCTGCCATCAACGTGGGTGAATCGTGTTTCAGGAAACCAAGGAGTGAGGGCTAAGCTCTAGGTTGGGTCAACCAAGGGTCAAAAGGACTGAGCTGCAAGAGGTAAGGTGACAGAAACAGGGAACACGTCATAAGGATGACATCAATCAATGCAGGCAAAGGGCCCGGAACGGTGCCCAGCACAAAGTGAGCACCGTCACCCCTGTGGGAGAGGAGACAGGGGACCTCCTAAGAGTTCTGTCCCCTTGGACATATTAGTTTGTAAATTTTGTTTCTCATCTGGAAAATATGTATAGAGTAATTATCTCTTAAGAGTGAGATGTGGTTAAATGAGATAATACTATATAAACTAAAAGGCACTGCACATATGTTGGTTAACTCATCAATTTAAATTCTCCTGCCTGGTTTCCCAATCCTGGATTAGCGATCTAGACAGATCAAGTCAATGAATAAGAAACAAGAGGAACACCACCAGGAATCTAGCAAATCCTCATACACGGGCTGGAATAGCTTGTCAGGGCAGTGAATTTATATGAAAACACAAATACAGTTTCAGAGTACCAGGTAGCACAATATTAGTGATGTTTCTTTACCAACCTGAGTTTTCATTTCCATCAATTAATAAAAAAGAGTAGCTGCTAATTTTTATAATATTCTAGCTTGAATAGAAATCGTCACACACACAGAATTCCTGTGAATGAAATACGATGTCTTTACGAAGTGATTATTCAAGACCGACTTTTAGATGCTTTAGTGAGTTATAAGTGAAACTTGATAATCGTAAAACATACTTAACCTTGACAACAGTCCTGCGGTATTGATTTCAGCCTATATTTTGATTACAGTGCAAGTCTGTTGTAATCCTAATAACCAAGACCAGAGTATGTCGGTCTAGGAGGCATGTGAAGGCATCTCTTTTCTCTCTGCTGCACCCCCAACAATTTTTCTTCACACTGGAGTTTAAATGTGCATCTTCACAGTCAATGATGTATTGCAAACACCCTTGGGGTTTTTAAAAATACCATCTCCACAAGCTTCTAAATCCTAGAACAAAATTATTTTAAGTTTTACCTGTTCTGATTTTTCACAGAATACTTTTAAATTCTTGGGTACAAGACAATAAATATCAAATAGAAAAGTACTGTTCTCTCGAGCTCAGTGTTTCTCAAACTGCAGGTCATATAACCGACACATCAGTCAATTGTGAAATCAATATAGTGAGAGTTGTCATTAGCTTTCTGAAAAAGATTAATTTTTTTCTTTAAGTGCATCACAGGCCTTCCCTGGTGGCACGGTAGTTAAGAATCCGTCTGCCAACGCAGGGGACATGGGTTTGAGCCCTGGTCCGGAAAGATCCCACATGCCGCGGAGCAACGAAGCCTGTGTGCCACAACTACTGAGCCTGTGCTCTAGAGCCCGAGAGCCACAACTACTGAAGCCCGCGCGCCTAGAACCCATGCTCTGCGAGAGAAGCCACCGCAATGAGAAGCACACACACCACAATGAAGAGCAGCCCCCGCTCACCACAACTAGAGAAAGCCCGTGCACAGCAATGAAGACCCAACGCAGCGAGAAATAAATAAAGTGCATCACAGAGCCGGGCTAAATACTGTTTCATGAAATTTGTTTCATACAAAATGTATACATATGAATGAGAGCATTGGGTTGTGATATAAAACATATTACTTATTGAGCTCTCAGTAAAAAGAAAAAAAATTGAAAGCCACTGTTCTGGTGGGTCACAGTGACATGACCTTAATTTTTCAGAATGGAAAAACAAGCCCCCCAAATTGATATGACTCAACCTGTACCACAGCTAAGTGCTGACTGGGGAAGGTGCTGTATTTTTTACAGCTGCAGTTAATGAAGTAAACTGCTCCAGCTGGGGTATGGGTTTCCAGCCATCGGACATTTGGTGCACGGAAAAGGAAACATTTTAAAAATTTATCGTAATACTCAAAAGATTTTGCCAGGATCAAAGACAAGAAACGGGGCTTCCCTAGTGGCGCAGTGGTTGAGAGTCCGCCTGCCGATGCAGGGGACGCGGGTTCGTGCCCCGGTCCGGGAAGATCCCACGTGCCGTGGAGCGGCTGGGCCCATGAGCCATGGCCGCTGAGCCTGCGCGTCCAGAGCACAGCCTCTGCAACGGGAGAGGCCACAACAGTGAGAGGCCCGCGTACCGCAAAAAAAAAAAATAAAAAAGACAAAAAACGAAACGGCCACGGGCAAAGGTGTGCTTCCCCGTGTGACAAGCAGGCTGGGCCGGGCCCAGTTCTCTCTCCTGAAGGTGTGCGACGCTCAGTATAGGAGACCCGTCACCCAGAACTGAAAAACTGACCACTTCACTTACTTTGCCCACAAGGTATCCAGTTCAAAACGCACCACCAGATGTTAAACATAGAGGCGTGATGGTACACGTGAAGAAAGGTAATCTGACTGGTTTTCTTCCGCAACACAAAGAAGATCGTGTCCAGGAACTCTATTAATTTGGAGAAGTAGTACCACCACAACACTCTGGCTACCTGTACGACACGTAAAACGGGAAAAAGACAAGGTGAGGCGTGCTGCCCGCCTCTGCGTTCCCCCAGTTCGTGCTTCAGCTCACCTGGCGTCTTTGCCTCCAGCTTTTCCTTATTCCCAGCAATGCAGCCCCTCTGCTGAAAGGGATTCTCTTCCCAAGATACATTAACTGATCAAGGGGCTCCTCTGTACCTACACAACCAGGCCTATGACTCTTCGGTTGATACAGGCTCTCTGCGGGCCCAGGCGGCTGCTGTGTCCACTGTCCTCCTCCAGGCACACCCCCGGGCATCCTGTGTGCTGTCCAGGAGGTCGCTTCCTCTCCCTGGAGCCCTGCTGCCCCCATACGCCTCGGTCTCACGCGTCCAGCACGCCTCCCCTACCCCACGTCTGGCGTGGGCCTGTCATCCTAAGAGCACTCCTCTCAAGTGCCACCTTGCTCTGGAGTGTGACCTCACCCTCCCGTCTCAGGCGGAATCACCCCCTTCTTCACCTGTGGTCCCAAGTTACTTTACGCCTCTATTATCAATAACCACAGTCAGGAACAAGTCTCCTTCCCGCTAGGCCGGAAGTCACTCCGAGGCGGAGACGGTCTCCTTCACCTCCGCTCAGGGCTTGGCAGGTCACTACTGTTGTTCCACTGACTTTGATTCTTCTCTGCTCCTTTATTGTTCATATTCTGTCCCTTAAACATCATGCTCCCCGAGAGCAGTCTAGGACGAACCCTTTCATGTCTTTTCCTCAGAAGATGAAAACTCCAGGTGCTTCTCCGCGCTTCAACCCCCAGCCCCAGCAGGTCACAGCGAGGGCTTGCTTCCCTCCCAGGTCCCTCACACGGTCCCCATCGCAGGGAGGTGCTTTCATTAAAGGCACCGGGCTCTCAGCACTCACGGTTACAGAAGAGGAGACACTGTAAGAGGAGCTTCGAAATTAGAATTTAATGCTCTACTATTTACTTCCCATGAAGACAATCATAAGGTGTGCTGGCACCATCCTAAATGTTTGAGGGAATCATTAACCTTCAAAAATATTAAACCATAAGTAAACACATACATACAATAGTGGCTTTTAGAGAACTGTATGGTATCCCAAAGTGTACTCGTCTGTGATAACAGAAATGAAATGGGTGTCGAGAAATCTATACATCTTACTTTGTGTATTATAGCTTTTGAAGATGTTTAAAAATGCTCATCTTAAAATTTTAATTAAAAGGTTTCTACCACCTCTTATTAATAACCCATGTTTTTATTATGGAAATTTTCAAATATTCACAAATGCAGGAAGAGTAAGGAATGCAAACCCTCTGGTATCTACCTCTGAACTTCAAAATTTTCAGTATGGTTCCAATTTGTGGAATCAATTCTCTTTCCTACCACTTTTTTTTGGGGGGGGGATGTAACATAAGCAAATACAAAGTATCAGTTTATCTATAACAACTTCTAATAGATGGGGAGACTTGAACATAACCACTGAGACACTTTTTAAAAAATTTTTATTATTTTTTATACAGCAGGTTCTTATTAGTTTTCTATTTTATACATATCAGTGTATACATGTCAATCCCAGTCTCCCAATTCATCCCACCACCATCACCACCCCTTCCCCCCCCACCCTGGTGTCCATACATTCGTTCTCTACATCTGTGTCTCTATTTCTGCCCTGCAAACCTGTTCATCTGTACCATTTTTCTAAGTTCCACATATATGCATTAATATATGATATTTTTCTTTCTTACTTCACTCTGTATGACAGTCTCTAGGTCCATCCACGTCTCTACAAATGACCCAATTTTGTTCCTTTTTATGGCTGAGTAATATTCCATTGTATATATGTACCACATCTTCTTTATCCATTCATCTGTCAATGGGCATTTAGGTTGCTTCCATGACCTGGCTATTGTAAATAGTGCTACAATGAACATTGGGGCGCATGTGTCTTTTTGAATTATGGTTTTCTCTGGGTATATGCCCAGCAGTGGGATTGCAGGGTCATATGGTAATTCTCTTTTTAGTTTTTTAAGGAACCTCCATACTGTTCTCCATAGTGGCTGTATCAATTCACATTCCCACCAACAGTGCAAGAGGGTTCCCTTTTTGCCACACCCTCTCCAGCATTTACTGTTTGTAGATTTTTTGATGATGGCCATTCTGACTGGTGTGAGGTGATACCTCACTGTAGTTTTGATTTGCATTTCTCTAATAATTAGTGATGCTGAGCATCCTTTCATGTGCTTCTTGGCCATCTGTATATCTTCTTTGGAGAAATGTCTGTTTAGGTCTTCTGTCCATTTTTGGATTGGGTTGTTTCTTTAATATTGAGCTGCATGAGCTGTTTATATATTTTGAAGATTAATCCTTTGTCCATTGATTCCTTTGCAAATATTTTCTCCCAGTCTGAGGGGTGTCTTTTCCTCTTATTTATAGTTTCCTTTGCTGTGCAAAAGCTTTTAAGTTTCATTTGGTGAGACACTATCTTATATGATATCTTATTCAATAAAATTAATGAATCTTTAATATCTTCTAATAGTCCATCCACCTTCAAATCCACCTGATTTTCTCAAAAGTGTCTTTTTATTGGTTTGTTTAAACCAGGATCAGGGTCCAGCTTGCATTTATTTGACGTGGTTCTTAAGTTTCTTGTAATCAGTAACAGTTCCCTTTCCCTGCTCCTGTTTTGTTTCATGTCTTTTCTTTCTTAAACTACATCAGTTGTACAGAATTCCTAATATGGATTTGGATGACTGTTTCTTCCTCGTGTGGTTTAACTTGTTTCTCTACCCGCCCCCCCACCCCCCCACCCCATTTTCTGTAAACAGCAATAAGGGTTAGAGGCTTAACTGGATTCAGGTTTAATTAAGGTTTGGGGCAAGAATACAGTTGACCCTTGAACAACACAGGGGTTAGGGCGCTGACCCTCTCTCTGCACATCGAAAATCTGTGTATAACTTACAGCCAGCCATCTGTAGCGTGGTTCCTCCGCGTCTGCGGGCTGTACAGTACTGTAGTATTTAGTACTGAAAAAAGTCTGCGTATAAGTGGACCAGCGTGATTCAAACCCACGTAGTTCAATGGTCAACCGTACTTCAGACGTAGTTCTGGGTACTTCCTATGGAATCACATCAAGAGGTACCTAACTTCTGATATTAAAATCAACAGTGAGTTTGGGTGTTAACAGCCTAATCTAATCATCATGAAGTTTCCGTTCAACTTTGGCCCATTACTTTCATCATTTACAGGTGACCGCTGTCTAGATCCACGACTTCACTAGAAGTTGCAAAATGGTGGTTTTCAAATTCTCTTCATACTTATGCATTTTTCTCTTTATAGAGAAGAGCTCTTCCTCTTTAGCTATTTGGAAACTTACATATGAAAGGCAAGATAAATGTTTGATTCTCATCCTTTAATTTTTTCGCCTAGAACTTCTTGGTGTTCTAGCAACCTTCAAAAGGTAGCAATGAGGGGTTTTTTTTTAGTATCCTTTTAACCTCGGTTTTTCATAAATTTAGTACGTCAGTATTCCTTTTGATACTCAAACTGTCCCACCTTTCGCCGTGGGAGTCCCTTCAAGGTGGCTCCTGCGTCTTCTTGTCATGACCCTAGTGGTCTTGGGTAGCTTCCTTGCTCCGTCACAAGATGTCCTGGATTCTTCTCATACACATTTCCCACCCCAATCGGGAATCGGCCGACTCTCTAAGAATCCTAAACCCTTTTGGTGGGTTACATTTAGAGAGCACAAGTTTGGTATCATTGCTGGGGTGTCAGAGACTAACTAGGCCTTTCCTGTACACAGAGCGAAAAAACACATTTGTTTTTAGAAAGAATAAAGTCAATTCTGCTATTTCCAATTTGAATCTGTAATTACTGAGTTTTAGTTCCTTTTCTTCTATGTTTCCAATACTAGTTATAATAATAGCATTATTATATAGCTTACCCTAAGTGTACCTATAATAGTCTCACAACAAGCAATACCAATATTTTTATTAATAATAGCAGCCCCCCAAGTTACTGAATGCTGTTAAGATGCATCTCACTTGGGATATGCAGTCAAAACACTGTTTTAAAGGCACTTGAAATAATTCTTCTTTGGGTGGTTATGTCAACAACTTAATATATGGGTATATTAATTTAGTTTATTTCCGAGATATCTGGGGGGGAGGCTGCCTTGTAATCTTTTAAAATTTGTTTTATAATTATGTAAAAACACCAACTGGTTAAGACAAGGTACATTCAGAGAAGTCTAGCTTCCATCCCTATCCCCTCTGACCTGTTCCCTCCCCCAAAAGGAAACCATTTTATTAGCTTTTGGTTTATTCTGCCATTGTTTCTTTTTAAAAACATAAGCAAATATACACATATTCCTATCATTTCTTGCACACAAGGCACTGTACTGTAAGCAGGGTCTGCGGGTTGCTTTTCCCCTGAGCTACATCCTGGAGATTATTCTGTAACAGGACAGCGGTCATCCTCATTCCACTTTGCAAGGGACCCATCACATGGATGCACCATGGTTCATTCAGTCTGTCCCCCAAGTAAGCATTTCTATTAGGATGGGAGACCGTTTCTTATCTAACCCCAGCTTCCATCGTCGTATCTGGAAGGAGAAACGGTTACAGATGGTTGACTCACCCGGATATCGGCTTCCCCTGCACTGGTAAGATCCTGACACTGTAAGTTGTAGCCTCCTTCCCAACTGGAGAGAATAAGCTGTCAAAGAAACAAGGGGAGAAAAAAAAGTCAATGTGAGAATTTGGATGAAAACTGAATTTCCCATTCATGTTTCTGATTGGCGTCTGTTCAAGATTGAGTTCTTCCCAGAATGAGTTTGACTCGATCCTGTCCCCAAACACATGGTTATCAAAGGATCTAATTCTAGCTGTTGAACTGATATCAGTGGTTACAATCCTTAGTTAATATAATTTACTTCTAATTTAGCTATCATTTTGAGTACCAAAATATTTTATGTAAAGAATTTATCTAATCATATGTTCTACAAATAAAATATAGAAGTAAAATGTAAACAAATGTGAGGAAACTACACTAAAATGTTAAAACTTTATATTGGCTTATATATAAATAGTTGCTTGATCATCTCAGTAATTTTTTGAATTATGTATTATCATTTTACAGATGTGAAAACCAGGGCTCAGAAACGTTCTTCAATCACTTTCTTCATTTTACTGATGCGACGTGGTAACCAGACATTTGTGCGATGATGACTGATTAACGCCTGTTTTCCCCATTACGCTCAAGAAACAAATGGCTCCACAAAGTCCACGCCTCCTTCTGTGCTCATCTTCGCAGCTACAGTTTCTTGCCCAGTGACTGGCACGGAGAAAGTGCTCAACCACTATATGATGAATGGATTATCTGCTCACAATCACATGGCTAGATAGTGGTAGAACAATGATGGGATTCAGGTCTTCTAATTCCTTGTCTAGTATTCTTTCTACAACACATCATAAGAAAATGAACTTTGTGGAAAATTCTACAGAAGAAGTTTTCTCCATTCTTTCCCACTACTACTAAGAAACTTAAAATTCTAGAAAATAATATAAGGCCTTTGGCTTTGATTTACATGAGATATTATATGTGAAAGCCTACAATTTTCTGTTGCTTTATCAGAACTGTGTAAAGGTACAGAACTGTTACAATACACAAACAGAGCAGGGAGGGACAGATGTTCATGAACTGAACAGTAAGAAGAGATGAACTACTAAGAACATTGGGAATGTTCTAGAACCTTTGCAAGTCTTTGCTCTACTATCCTTATTGACTTCTCTATCCTTCTAACAAAAACACCTTTCGGTTAACATCATGACAAGTACAGATTATCAGGGTAAATGAATCTGGTGAAAGTAAAGGAGACTGACCTTTCCTGATGGGGTCTATTACAGATCAAGTCACCCCCCCAGATACCCCACAGCTTTACATGCTGGTTCTCAAAGGGGAACCCGTGACAGGCCACAGGGGATCTAGAAATACCTAGAAGTGCATGTAAGTTTTTGTGTGCCTTTTTCAAAATAAAGTTACTTAACTTTGTAAAAAGATTAAAAACCTCTATGGTCAGGCTGTAGTTTTGCAGTCAGGGGCTCTAGTATCAACTTTGTGTAGTAACGATACAGAGGCGGGGAAGGACAGGCTGTATTCTGCTTTAGCCAGCTCTATCCAGGCTGTCCCCATCCCCATGGCACCTCTGCAGGACTATCTGACAAACTAAACGGCAGAAGTCAGCAACCAGGCTACGGGAGGCTCTATCTGCTCACCTTGGACCCTTCCTGACGCCCTAGCTGGGCTGGCTGGCAGAAACCACCCAAACTACGTGTTGAAGAGAAGGAAAGCTGGCTGGCAAACAGGGTTAGCCTTAGGGAGGTGTGGACTAAGTCGCTCCGAAATAGGATTAGGGTCCACTCCCCATGTCCACCACCTGAACCCAGGCCGCTGGCGCCTGCTGACTGCAGCCCTGCAGACATCTCCTAAACGGACCCTCTGCTTCCATTCCTGCCCCCAACTCACTCTGAGTCCATTTTCCATGGAGCAGCCAGAATAACCTATTTAAAAAGGGAGATCCTGTCACTCCCCCATTAAAATCCTCCAGGGGCTTTTCATTACGCTTAGAACAGCAGCCAAATTCCTGACAAGGCCGGATGTAACCTGCCCCCAACCCACCTCGCCTTGAAGCGGCCCTCTGTCCACTGTCCTAGCTCCTAGCCACACGGCCCTGCCCACGGTCCTCGAGCACCTCAAGGCCTCCACACTCGCCGATCCTCCTGCGCCGGCGCCTCCCCAGAGCTCCATACGCCTGGCTTGCTCTCAGCACCCAGCCTCAGCTCAGACATCACCTCCTCAGAGAGGCTGCCATGCCCGTGCCCTGCCCCGCCCACTGCTCCCTCGCACACACAGAGGCTGTGCTCCAGAGCCTAGAACACAATCTGACACAGTGCAGGGACTCAACACATTTGTTGCAAGAGTGTTGTTAATTTTAGTGTACCAAATGGCCTAAGCAAACATCTGGCCTGGACCTAACAAGTTAGCAAGGTTAAGGTAAGCTATCCTTTGACTAGAGTCTACCAAACATACCCCATAGCGTCAAAGAGAAGACCTTATGCCCTGAAAGAGGTTGCCATTGGGAGACCAGGAGGCAATCAACCAATAGCAGTGATTTGGAACCAAGAGACCAAAGAGTATGAAAAGAGAACCACTGGACAAGCCAGAGCTAAAACTCGTAGTGGAGCATGAGCTCCACGCAGACGTTCTCCCTAGAAAAGACAAACCATGTAACCTGGCTGTTCAAACGCTGAACTGTTGTTCCTGCTGACAGTGGCCGATGCTCACCTGAAGACCGACGAGGCCCTTACGCAGTGACTAACTTGCTACTTGCACTAGTCTGTGAACTCTTCAAGTACAGAAACCACGTCTAAACATCTTTGTGGCCCCTGGGCTGCACCGAGGAGGTGCTCGCTGAATGCAGGCTGAACAGAACTGATTCATCCTTACACTCATGAGGGAGTGAAGTAGGACAGACATCGTATCTCCGTTTGAAAGCTAAGCTGCCTGAGGTTCAGAGAGCCTAAGTAACTCCTCTAAAGTTGCAAAGAAAGTGAAAGGCTGACACTTGAATCTGGGTCTTCTGCCTCCACTGCACCGTTGCTTCCAGCAGGGATTAGAGCTTCTAACGCAGAGGGTCAGGCTGGCTCTCCTGATGCAGCTGCCACTTCTGAGAACCACCCAAGGAAGAGTAACTCTCCCTCTGTCATACAAGGAGAAACTAACTCCGTAAATTACTATCTTGCAAGCTCATCTAGTGAACTAAAATCTACCCAGAGAAACCTAAAATAGAAGTTCCCCTTTTAGAGTCAGGTAAATTAGGGAGCACCTATGTGACATGATTTTAGAGCTATCAGCATGGCTTTCCTGACCCCAAATTCTGTCTCCTGCACTCTGATGCCTGAAATTCCATAATTAGAGTTTCATGACAGTCAGTGTAGATAATGGTTATTAACCATTATTAGAACGGTGCATATTAGACTAATGTACAGATTAAACTCTATGGGTGAGATGGCCTGTATTTTAGGCAAGTTTATTTTCGTTTAGAAGCCAAGGACACCAGGAAGGCAGCTACACCTATGCCACTGTCAGCCATTTATAATTGATATGAATGAGTTTATCCTAACTTTTCCCCAAAAAGATTGTTCTGTTTTAGTTGTCTCTCTCAAGCACATTTATTTAACACTTTTCGATTTTCTCTTGTATTAGAGTAAAATAACCGTTGGTTGTAATAGGCAGGGCAATCATTACTTGTTCTTTTTCTTGTGAAATTACTTAGGTTTGGTAGGTTATAAAGGAGCAGGGAAGACATGATGTCATGTGGGGAGCCACAGCGGAGCTGGAATGTCACCCTAGGCCTCTGGAAGTCAGTCCTGAGGATACACAGTGACCCAAAGATGGGAGGAGTATCCTTTAAGGGAACGTATATTTGCATTTCGGTCAAACTAACTGCATTTGATATTTAACTTAAAAAACAGTTACTCAATAGCTGTCTATTCTCAGGCAAAAATCAGGTGAACTTTTCTAAGCCTCTGTATCATAATCTATAAAAGAAGAAAATTATATATGATCTTTAAAGGCCCATTCAGACCTAAACTGTGATTTTAAATTACAATGAAAGACTAAGGACTAAAGAAATAGGTCTAAATTGGGATAAAAAAAAATTCAAGTTAGAAACAAAGACTTCTAGGACTTTTGGAAGGAATAACATCAGATACTGGAACAGGTTCTTGAGATGTTAAAGAACAGTATTGATAGCAACCATAGATAGTTCTAGAATGCCAGATGTAATTGCTTCTAAAAATCACTCAGTCACTGTTCTCCAGCTTCAGCTACACAAACACTTACCTCTGCCAGCATGTATGCGGAGAGAAGTGTGATTCCAAGATTGTACAAGGTGAGGATGCCCCTCAGGGAAAGAGCAGGTCTGTTCCTCATGTATCTGTTGCCCAGCCATATGCAAAGCAGGTATAAGACAGTGAGAGAAAAGGTAGGAAGGTAGGAGTCCAACAGGAACCACCCTCTGACTCGAGAATCTGCAAAGAAACACACAGTGAGAATCCCGAGGGCACCCCACGCGCTCCGCTGGGAGACACCGTCACGTGCGCTGTATGTGCTCACCCAAGTTCGACAGGGAACTGCAGGCCACAGCGTAAGCAAGCTGGGTCTGGGTTATAGTTCGGAAGAAGAAACCAGTGGGGGCTGGAATAGTTAAGGAGGGGTCCGTGGAGCAAACAGGGCTTAAGTTGGATGCTGAGCGACAGGGACAAGTAAGAAAGGTGCGAAGTCACAGTTCTTGAGTGTCTAACTTTGGAACAGTTACCGTCGTTACTCTAACTCAATAAATATGAAGTATTATGCCATCTTCTGGATGTACAAGCAGCTCCGGAAGCGTCAGCACTTGCAGAAGGCGCTCCAGTGGCTGGGGATTCACGCCCGCCTCCCGCCCGGTCTACCTTTGTGCTGCCTCCCGTGGAGAAGCTTTGGGCCGGCAGGAGAGCAGACACAACGGCAGTGTGTCCTAGTGCCTGGGACCCACACTCCCTGGAATTTGCTTAGGATCGCTGCGCATAAGCCAGGAATGGTTGGGCATTCAGCGGATCCAAATAGAGCCGTGGGATTACAGAAGGGCAAGCAGGAGAAGCTGCAGACGGCAAAGGCGGAGCCTTGAGCTGAGGATTCAGAGGCGAGAGCAGAAAATCAACCCGAGGACCCAAACCTGATCGTGGACCAGAAGTACAAACAGCCAGGAGGCAAGAACCTGGACAGAGGTGTCCCTCTGTTTATTTAGGCTTTAAAATTTTAGAACCTAAATAAAACACCCATCGCAGATCTATGATATAATAATTAGAAAATGACTGCAGGCGCAAAACGAGTTCTGTTCTCTGCTCCTTTCTGTTGCTTAAACAGAGAAAATGATTTGGCCCAGAATTATGAAAACCGCATGCTGTTTTTGATCTCTGTAAATAGAGCTGCAGGAACTGGTTTCTCCCTTTTCCTGATCCCTCTGGTCCCCACGGTCCCAGTTCCCCTCTCTGCTCCCTGCCACCCCGTCTACCCCAGCTTCTCTACACCCCCCGCCCTACAGAGCTGCACCATTTCTGTGAGCCAAGGGCCTTCTCAGGCTCTGTCCCACTGCTTATCCTGTAAAGACGTCTCCTTATTCTGACAGAGATAAAAAGGTAACAGAGGAGCGTTCACGCAACTAACAGGTATTACCTTTTGCACAACGGGCTCACAATTATCCGTCATAAATTTCGTGCGCTGTGCCACTTCCTAACGTCCACCTCCACATCCTACGTGCCACGTGGCCTAACGCCTACGTGTCCTTCAAGCCCCAGATCAAGGTCCTGGCCTCTGAAGGAAGCCGTTTCCCACTGCTCTTCCATAACTACAGCTCATCTGCATGACAAAATAGTTATTTTACAGTTTACATGTTATCATGGCTATAATACTGTTACTATAATTAACATTTACGGAGCACTGATTTTGTGCCACACACAGTCCTAAAGCCTTGTATTAACTTGTATTAACTTCTTTAAAATTCTCAAAACAAGCTAATGATATAGGTGATATTATTTTTAACAGTTTTATGGAGGTGTAGTTGATAAAGTCCTGCACATATTTACCGTGTACAATTTGCTGAGTCTGGACAGCTGCCGACCCCCGTGATGCCACAGGCGAGGTGATGGATAAACCCATCACACAGGTGGTACTGTCTCCACTTTATGATTGAGAAAAGTGGGTAAAAGAAGTTAAATAACTTGAACTGAACTGCTACCCTGCCTCTTGCTGATGGTATTATGGTTGAACTGTGTCCCCCGGACAGATGTGTTCAAGGCCTAACTCCTGGTAGCTGTGAGTATAAACTTATCTGGGAATAGGGTCTCTGCAGACCTCAACCGGTCAAGATGAGGTCGTACTGGATGAGGGTGGGCGCTGCTCAGCGACCAGTGTCCGTCCTGACAAGGAGGGCAGACTGGCCCTCAAGGAGGAGAAGGCCACATGGAGACAGGGGCAGAGACGGAGCCACGCAGCTGCAAGGCAACGGCAGAAAGCAGCGAGGGCCGAGGCATGAACAGGCTTCCCTGAGCGCGGAGGGAGCAGGGCCCTGCCGACACCCTGACTTCAGAGCCGTGCGAGAGTAAACTGCTGTTGTTTCCAGCCGTACAGTCCGTGGGATTTTGCTACGACAGCCCCAGAAACGAGCACACGTGGTTTCCTTCCTTGCTTTCCGACTGCCTCAGAGGTGACGGTTCTGCCTCCCAGCCCCAGTGCGCGCTCCGTGAGACCCGACGACGTCTTATATTTCTACTCTCTCACTCGTAACTTATCGCCACTTAGTGCAGCGTTGACGGGAACAGTCGTTAAATGCGTATCCATCGACACACCGAGTCAAGCGCTTTAGCTAATACAGCGCCTCAGGCTGGCATGTTCTTTTGTCCCAGCCCTGTGAATGTTTGCTGCCGTTGTTGGGGAAGACCATAACCGTTCCAACCAAAAGATGGGAGCAGATACTTATATCATTTATTATCTTTGGGGCTTGAGATGTTAGCTCTGCATCTGGGTCACGCATTTGCCTAGAACCGTCTCCCTTGATGGTACCCACGTGGTGTAGGTAAAGTCAGAAAAGGCTCGGGGACACCTGTGGGTTTAGCAGGGGGCCTGCCAGACAATTTAAGTTTGGGCCACCCCTCAAAGGGGAAGTGGGCACTTGATGGCCTGGAGGCTAGACTCCCTGTCACTGTGGAGGTCACCTGATCCAGTTGTCAACTGTCAATCTCACAACCTCCTTGCTACAAAGGAAACTCCCACAAAAATGACCCCCTGAGCAGAGCCGACAACTGCAATCCTAGCCTTCATTAATCCCTGTCCACAGTAATAATAAATCACCCCAGGTCACAGTGACCTTACCAATGGCGACGTTCAGTGTGACCTTGGCTCAGAGACACTGAGGGCTGTAGTGCAAATGCCACGCAGAAAGCCGGTCACCCAGGAGCCCCGCCTGCCTGTTAGAGCATCATGCTACCTGCTACGGCGGTGCAGCAGAGCACACAGCAACTAAGGCAGGTGACGAGCTGCAGGTCCCACCCTGCTTGTAGGATCATCACAAGGATAAAGTGGAACACAACACAGAACGAAAACCAAAGGCCACGTGAAAAAAGACACATATGTGAAAGCTCTGTACAATCAGTATCATTTCACTACCACTAGATAAACAGTCATTCACACAGGATAATTTACGGAGCCTGGATGGAAACGGGAGAGGGGTCTAAAGCATCTCGGTGTGATTCTGTTTCAAGATCTTGAGAAACAGGAAAACCTCATTTCCCTCCCCCTTCCAGCCAAGAACGCTGAGGACAGAACATGTAGATTTTCCAGCTCTGTGAACCAGCAAGGCTCAAGGGAAACAAAACATGTTGTGGAAAATGGATTCATTTATGTGCAGAATATAGTGTCTCACAGGTTCCCAGAACTGTAATACACCCTGGAGATAACAGTCACGGATCCTGCCCTCGTGGGAGAAAGAGCTATTAATAAAGCGTAGGAAGGGAATAAACAGAGGCTGAAATACAGCATAATGGGAGGCTTTCGATTTGCCACTCTCGAGGGCGAATCTCTGCCATCCTGGTCAGGGAAAGCCTATCGGAGAAGGTAACGTTCAAGCCGGCACCTGACGTGTAAGGAGGAGATGACTACACTGGGGAGGGGGAGGGCTTAGCGGGAGGAACAGCAAATGAACGACTTTTACGTGTCGAGGAAGTAAGAGACGTCTAGAGCAGCACCGGTGTCGGACAGGCAGATGCGGCTGCACAGGAACAGGACCGCGTGGTCCACGACGAGGAGCTGGGTTTGCACCCTGAGGACGCCGGAAGATGCTGCTGAGTGTGAAGCTGCAGCACCGCATTCTATGATTTACGCTTCTAAAAGTATTACTGCAGCCGACACTGAACAGATGATGAGAAAGGGGCAGACGCATCGGGACGCCCTGCAGGGGTCCGAGTGACCGGTGATGGAGGAAGCATTGGGACACTCAGACGGCTGAGCGGCGGAGCCCGACCTCGTGGCCCTGGGCAGACGAAGCCCACACAGCTTTAGAGGGAGTTGGCCAGGACAGGTAAGGGCAGAAGGGCTGTGTGTGACTGTGCACGTGAGGCAGTGGGAGGAGGGTGGGCGGCGGGGCGGAGAGGACGCAGCAGCCCTGGAAGGAAAGGTACCGCCACCGTGGTGGCCAGCGGCCAGGAGCGCACCGCACTCTGTTCCCGCTCCCGGAGCCTGAATCCCGGGAGAGGCTGAGCCGGGGGCAGGGGCGCCTCTGCGTGTCCTGGGAGGAGGACGTCAACGGCAAGGGCGGGTAAGTCCCTCCACACCAAGTACATTCTCAACACACCAGAAAGGACACTATCCTCTTCTCTAACTAAACCGTGTTCCTTCCATTTTAAGTTCTCAAAAGCAGCTCACTCACCCCGAGGTCCAAACATATTGTCCAAAAAGGCATTGGTTTCATCATCAAAGCCCTTTAGATGCTCCTGAAAAGACAAAGAAAAAATGATTTAAGTGGGTGTTTTTGGAATCTCTCGAAATGAACCACTGCCAACAACATGAGGTTGACAGACTCTCCAAGGGTCCTGGCCTTGAGGACTTTTGACTGCGGAGACTTAAGGAAAGCGGACCAGTAAATGCAGCCTCACCTTCACAAGCCTGTAAGGATTTGGAAGGAAACAATGCCTCTTTCATTTCCTTAGGCAAGAGGAGTCCTGGAAGACAGGTTTGGTACCTTTAGACACTGAAGGGTTACTGACCATCCCATTTCCCTGGACAACGCTTTTAGAGGCGTACGCTTTTCCAGAAGCAACTTCTATTGCTGCAATTAACAGGGGTTGTGTGCAAGCAATAGGGGACGTCTACACCGGCATTACATAATTATTAAATGAAAATTCAGCTGAATTGTATTTCACAAAGCTGAATGTAAAGCCATAAAGACGACATTTTTCAAGTAAGGAAATTAAGCACTATAGCTATTTTCCCCATTACCTTTATGTTTTGTTTGTTTTCAAAACATTTTCAGTACATTAGCATCTATTTAACATTACAGTAGATAGCATCACTAGGGTATCCCAGATTAACTACCGCCACTTTAACTGGATTCAGGCTGGGATTGGAGAGTTTCTGCTGAGAACCTTAATGCTGATAAGCCGGCTGCCGGCTCTTGACCTGGCTCCCCTCCACGCTGCTCTGACATTGTATCCCTCAAAATACCTGCTCAGGTGCTCCCTACCCCTGCTGCCAAGGTCTAGAGCACCTCCCTCAGGCAAAGGTAGGAAAAGACGGATCACTACACAGTGCTCTTAGGAAAGGGATCCGTGAGGAGGATTTTGGGCGAGTGGACCGGTCCCTGACTATGTGTGAGTTTCCTGGACGGCCCTCAGGAAGTTTGTACAGAACATTCTCCCTAATCCATAGCTGGAGTGCAGTCAAAAGCATCTTATTCTCAAAGAAAACGTAGGTGCAGAAGAGGGGAATGAAGTTCCTGTCATCTGTGAAGAAGATGTGCACGTTGGTGATGGGCACGTACCGTTTGTATCTGTCCCTCATTCATGTCATTGATCCGAAGAGAAATGTCAAGGAAACTTAGGTCTCTGGGAACCTTAGGAAGCTCGGCAAGGAGGATAACGATGAAAGCCTAGCATTTAGTAGCACCCACGACTTGCTGAACAGTGTATTAGGACCTCTATTATTTCGTCATATCTCTATGAAAAGTATCTGGGCTAAACCAAGTTTGGAAGGTTTTAAACAGTGTCTTTACCTTTGGTTTCCATAATGGACATCTTGGGAGGCCTCCAGATTGGAGAAAGGTCAACTATCTAACACCTCAGTGTGACGGAATTTTATTTGTGTTACTGTCAGAATAGGGCAGGTCTGTCCGGAGGCCTCTCATTCCTGAGCAAAGAATGTTCACCTCACTGATGTTCCCACCCTCACGACAGACGCCAATAAAATCTTCACTGCCACATCTACCCACGACATTTAAACTTTTCCAATTTGTTTGCTAGGGTTCAAAATCCATCTTCCAACATCTGTCGAGCTAAGAAAACTCGAAAGCTCACAAAGCTCGTATTATTTCTATGATCTTGCAGAAATTTAGTCACAGTGGAGAAAAACAGAAACAAAAGAAAAGTTAAGAGGGGAAGACATGAAGAGAAAATAAGAGAATGAAAGATGAATACGAATGAATTCTTTCAGTCATTAATTGACTGATTCGTTAACTGATTGTCTGGACATTACTATGTACCAGCACCGCGTTAGATTCTGAAACATGAAGTCAAATGAGGCATGGTCCTTATCTTCAGATAGGGTAACAAGCAAGTAATCAGTAATTACGGACCAGTTTTTTTAAGGAGGATGAGAGGGGTTTACGGGGACGTGCTATAAGAAGGGAGAGAAAGGAAGTATTATTCAGCCATAAAAAGAAGGAAATCCTGCTATTTGTGACAACGCGGATGGACCTTGAGGGCATTACGCTAAGTGAATAAATAAGTAAGAGAAAAACAAATACTGTATGATCTCACTTATGTATAGACTTTAAAAGAAACAAAACAAAAAAACCAAACTCATAGATACAGAGAACAGATTGGTGGTTGCCAGAGGTAGGGGCTGGGGGATAGGAGAAACGGGTGAAGGGGGTCAAAAGATACAAATTCATTTATAAAATACGTTAAGTCAGGGGGATGCAATGTGCAGCATGGTGACTATAGATAACACTGTATTGCATAATTGAAAGTTGCTAAGAGAGTAGATCTTAAAAGTTCTCATCACAAGAAACAAATTGTAACTGTGAGGTGACGGATACTAACTAGATTTATTGCGGTGCTCATATTGCAACACATACAAATACCAAATCATTATACTGTACACCTGAAACAAAAGACAGGAGATTTCATGCAAATCTCTTATAAAAAGAGAAGCCCTCCAGGAAGAGCTGCTGCTTTGCTGAGTTTTGAAAGACTCCAGGACGTCGTCTAGATGGAGAAGGAAGGAAGGATCAGCAAATGTACGGAGACATGACTCACTTGGGAAATGCTTACGGCCAGGGTCTCTAGTGACCCAGCTGACAGAAACAAAGCCAAGGCTGGGAAGGTCAGAAATCTGAAAACAATTACCTCTTTGGTTCTGGGTTATGTAATACAGTTAGTGAGGATGTAGTCTAAAAAGACAATGAGGAGAGGACATCAGAACAAATCAGAGTTCACCCTGGGTCAGTATAAGGTAAGAGAAAGTACAGAATTGGGGTAGCGTCAGCCAACTAAGGACGAACTGTTAGGGAAGGATGAGAGCAGAGTGTGGGTAACGAGCTCCCGGCTGTACACTGGGTCCTGCGCACGGTAAACGCTGAAGCGTGCTGGCCACTCTCAGGTGACCCTTAGGAGCGGAGAAAAACCAACCACCAGCAGCACGTCATTCATTCAACCCACATTTCTGAACAGCTGTTACATTATGTACATAATACTTTTCAGACACATGAAGAAAACCGGGACAGAGCGCCTGCCTCAAGAGCTTACAGACAAACTGGTAAGTGAGACACGGAGAAGGGCAGACACCCAACAGCTGAGGAGGAGCAGATACACAGAGCGGCCCCAGTGACGGAAGATCCCACGCGAGTGAGGACCTAAGGTGGGTTTTTAAAGATGGTGAGAGCTTGGATCAGGAGAGGGGAATAGTTCCGCCCTTAGACCTGGGCAGGACGGCTGCCGCCCTGCACCCCACACTTTAGAGGGCACCACTCTGGTCATCCTTTGGCTATTCCCCTCCACACAGGAAAAGAATCCTCTCAGCCAGGGAAACGCCTGTCCGTGGCCATAGCTTCCCCCTCCGGACTGTGTTCCAAGCTCCCCAGGCCACAGAATTCTCTGCCAAAGAATGATTGTCTGAGCTCACATCCAAAACAACTTTAGCGATTTCTCCTTGCCTGTGTAATAAAGCCCACGTTCCATGACTTTGAATTCAATTTGTGCCTGTGTATAGCAACAGCTGAAGCATGGGAAGGTTGGGAGCAGGGAGGGCCTTATTTAAAGGTGTATCCCTGACTGCCGACCACAGATGATGAGAATGTAAGATGGTACAACCACACTGGAAAACGGTTTAGCAGTTTGGTAAAAACATAAATATTCACCTACCATATGATCCAGCATGCCACTTCTAGGCCACCCCAAAGAAAATAAAGCACGTATCTGTGCAGAGACTCATATACAAATACTCAGAGCAGGTGAATGGGTAAACAAACTGTGATATAACCACACAATGGAACACTACTCAGCAACATAAAGGAATGAACTACTGATGCACACACAACATGGATGAATCTCAAAATTATGATGTTGCATTAAAACTAGACCAAAAAAAAAAGAATACACACTCTCTGTTTCCATTTATTTTCTAGACTTTCATGTAAAAAGTTATCTATGTGATAGAAAATCAGTGGTTGCCTGGGGACTGCAGAGGAGAGGAAAATATCCTTCAAATATGAGGGTGAAATAAGGACATTTTCATACACACATAAGTGAGAGAATTTGTAGCATCAGAACTGCACCGCAAGGTATGCTCAAGATGTTCTTTAAGGAACAATCTAGAGGGAAATGGTTCCATACGGAAAGTAGCATTTACGTAAAGGAATAAAGAGCATCAGAAATGTATCTTTCTGGGCTTCCCTGGTGGTGCAGTGGTTAAGAATGTGCCTGCCAATGCAGGGGACATGGGTTCGAGCCCTGGTCCGGGAAAATCCCACATGCCGTGGAGCAACTAAGCCCGTGCGCCACAGCTACTGAGCCTGTGCTCTAGGGCCCGTGAGCCACAACTACTGAGCCCACGTGCCACAACTACTGAAGCCCCACGCACCTAGAGCCCGTGCACTGCAACGAAGAGTAGCCCCTGCTCGCCGCAACTAGAGAAAGCCGGCGCACAGCAACAAAGACCCAACGCAGCCAAAAATAAATAAATTAGAAAAAAAAAAAGAAATGTATCTTTCTGATCACAGAGCCCTAGCCCAGAGCAAGCTAACCTCCACCCACCTCATCACGTCCACTGCAACTGCCATCATCACCTCCCACACCCTGCGTATCCCACCCCAGGAGCAGTGCTGTGTACCACACCCCGTGATGTCCTGCGTCTGCTCCCTGTTATACTGCCAGAAGGAACAGCACTTGGAGGTGGCGGGGATCCATCAGAGGCAGACCCACTAGGCTGACTTCTTCTGGAAAGGTGAGATAGTCTTCTGGCCACGTGACCTGCATCTCTCAGCACAGGTGGACTGGATCACCATGCACTCCTGCCTCTGCTACCATTTTCTGAGAGTACCTGGGACACAGGAGAGCCGTGAGGGGCACACCTAATTTTTGGCCACCATGCTGATGACTGAGACTCAACATAAATCAGGGGCATCTCAAACAGGAGGCCACTTCCTGGTCTGTTCTTGAAGGTGTGATTCTGATTGCTGCGGGGACTGCCTCAGCCTGAACACCTTGACGGCTCAGACTTTCCTCTGCAAAGGCTGTCTTGCAATCGGTTGAGAATCGCTATCACCATGGCTCAGGGCCGTTCGACAGAAGCCGAGCCAGGAAGCAAGGCAGAAATAAGCCTGCCACCAGAGCCCTGCCCGTGCGTCCTCTGGTCTCTGAACCAGATGCCGGGGTTCTCTCTTCCTTTCCTTCTCCATGTTCCTTGTTCCTCTTCTCACCTTCCCTCCCTCCCCTCCCCTTCTTCCTCTTTCCTCCCTCCTTCACTCATTCCTTCTTCACATTCCTTCAGTGTTGTTTTAGGCAGTTATGGGTTTTAGTATTTTTCACGGGCATTATGTTGTATAAAAATCCAATGATTCTAGCTCTTGGGTTGGTCCTATTTTGTTGATGTACTTTTTTTTTTTTTTTTTTTTTTGCGGTACGTGGGCCTCTCACTGTCATGGCCTCTCCCGTTGCGGAGCACAGGCTCCAGACGCGCAGGCTCAGCGGCCATGGCTCACGGGCCCAGCCGCTCCGCGGCATGTGGGATCTTCCCGGACCAGGGCACGAACCCGTGTCCCCTGCATTGGCAGGCGGACTCTCAACCACTGTGCCACCAGGGAAGCCCTGTTGATGTAGTTTTACACGACATTTTAAGGAAACTTATTCAGTCATAATAGTTACCTATTTTTCCATGACCAACCCCCTTCCCCTTCCTCACTGCTTTTTAAAATGAGCAAAAGCCATTAAGATTATGAAACAGACTGTTAAGTTGGAAGAAGACACAGTATCCAAATCTTTTTTTTTTTTAATATTTCAGAGAAAACTAAATCTGAAGTGTTCGATGACAGCAGGTCAGGAAATGGGATCTGAAAGCTCAGGTTAACCAGACATGACTCTGAAAATCTCAGGGGCGAGGGACAGACTAGAGCCCCGTCCCACAGTGAGGCCTCTCTCCTGTTCCCCAGGCTCGGGATGGCTGTCACACACTGAAACCCCTTTTGTAGGTCCCTGAGGGATTGCTCCCAGCCAGTTGCCCATGTGTTTGAAGAATGGAAACATGTTCCATTTGTGAACGATTCTGGGAGGTTTGGAGGACAGCTAAAAGCAGACGTGATAAAATCTTCGCCTTTCATGCAGCTGAGCTCCCACGATGTCACTCACGCATATTGTACACTGATCCCCCCAAACTGCCCTGGAGAGGCCCACCCACTCAACACCTACCTTCCACTACCATACCCTGGAGGGAGCAGCTGCCTATGGTAGGTGAGGGGAGGCCCGAGGTAGGGAACTCTAACTCGCTTATGGGAACTCTAAATCGTTATAAAAGTTACCCCATAGAACAAATAATGAGACTGAAACTAAGTCAGATGATAAAGAATCTGTGGGGGAACATTTGTAATTTGATTGCCACATATTAAGGGAGATATAAATGAACTAATAACCACAATGGTGAGTAACAGTATATAATAGCTCCTGTTTTTCAAACACTTAATATATGCCAGGTATTTGATGTATATTAGCTAAAATTTTCACAACAGCCATGCAAGTTAGGTATTTCCCCCAATTTGCAGAGGTGAAAACAGACTGAGCTCAAAAGTGGACCTGGGGACTTCCCTGGTGGCGCAGTGGTTAAGACTCCACTCCGCCTGCCAATGCAGGGGACACGGGTTCAAGCCCTGGTCCGGGAAGATCCCACATGCCGCGGATCCACGAAGCCCATGTGCCACAACTACTGAGCCTGCGCTCTAGAGCCCGCGAGCCACAACTACTGAAGCCCGTGTGCCTAGAGTCCGTGCTCCGCAACAAGAGAAGCCACCGCAATGAGAAGCCTGCGCACCGCAACGGAGAGTAGCCCCCGCTTACCGCGACTAGAGAAAGCCCACGTGCAGCAACCAAGACCCAACGCAGCCTAAATAAATAAAATATATATATATATAAAAAGGGCCTCCCTGGTGGCGCAGTGGTTGAGAGTCCGCCTGCCGATGCAGGGGATACGGGTTCGTGCCCCGATCTGGGAGGATCCCATATGCCGCGGAGCGGCTGGGCCCGTGAGCCATGGCCGCTGGGCCTGCGCGTCCGGAGCCTGTGCTCCGCAACGGGAGAGGCCACGACAGTGAGAGGCCCGCATACCACAAAAAAAAAAAAAAAAAAAAAGAGTGTTGTGTTAAACTGTTGTGTTTAACTTGAACTAAGTTGGTAACGACTGATCAGTGTTTTCACACCACTGGGGGGACAGGTGTCTGAGCTGGGACCGAAGGGCTCTTTGTGGAGCTCACGCTGCTTCTTGTGCTGGGACATATTTCAGGACACCAAGCTGATGAAGAAAGCAGGGGTTGATGGTATTTGCATCCTGGGTAATAACCCTGAGGCTGTAGGCAGTTTCACTCAATTAAGGAGATGAAAGGTCTTTAGAGCAGAAAATCTTGCTGCAGTTTTGTTTATGGGCCATTTCACCCCACACGGCTCTTTCTCATTTCATTCAGTGTCCGGTCGAATGGCGACTCCTTCCATGCTCCCCTAATTACTGAACACGAGGAAAGCCCCTGCTCTGTGGCGTCCTGATCTGTCTCCATCCCCTCCCCGGCTCTGTGTTTTCTTTATAACACTTAGCATTAGACAAACCTTCACTGGCTGGTCACTGTCTGGGCCCTCCACCAAAACATAAGCTCCAGTAGGCCATTTTATCCCAATTCCAAGAACAAGGTCTGGCACCTCATGGGCACTTAATGCTTAATGAATGTGTTGACAAAACTCTCATTCTTCTAAACCTTCACAGTACTCACCTGATACTTATTTCATATCTCTTCGCATTCTTAGCTACATTTTTGTACATACAATCTGGTTTCCAGTATATTTTGAAAGATCCTTAACACTTGGTATATCATCAGGGTCTACTGGACCGAATTTTATTCTTTGAGGTTTTTTTCCCCAGAAGATTCTTTCTTCCAAAAACCAAAAAATTTGTATATTTTTAAAGTAGAATAAAACTCATTCTATTTTGCAATTAAAATACGAGTGCAATGGACTCCTATAAATCTAAGGTACACTGTGGGATCTTAGTGATCTTATTTTTTCTGTATCTTAAAACATTTGTTATTTAATCATCCTAGGAATTATCTCACAAATAGGCAATCATTTCAATCTGTGCTAAAAAAAATATGAAAATGTTAAGAATGATAGAATTGCCTAGAAGAACAATGCAACAGCCACATAAGCCATCACTATTATATCATCCTTCATTTTCACTCTACCTGAAGTATTGCATCACTCTTTAAAAGGGTATAAAAAGAAGTCTGGAGACATTTTCATAGCTTTTTAAAGCTTTCATTGAACACAACTGAAAATTTCCATGTTCTTAAGCTCTAATGATCCTGTGGATCACCTGGGGATCTTGTGAAAGTGCTGGTTTTCATTCAGCTGGCCTAGGATGGGGCCTGAGAGTCTGCATTCCTACCAAGCTCTCAGGTGTGCATGCGACCATGCTTGGTTTGGAATGATTTAGACCACTGTCTCTTGAAATTTGTTTCAATTATAATCAAAGGCACATAAAAAAATTAATACCTTATCATAAAAAAACAAGTTCTTGCTTGCTTTCTACAAAGGTACCAAGTATTTTATTGCATACTCTACTCTATGAAATTCAAACTTGCTGTATACTAGTTATGTCACCATGCATTTCACAGGCACTTTAGTAATTAACTGTTTCCACAAACCCATTAGACAGTATCAGCATTGCACAATCAGAAACAATCACTGGTTTGGTTGTATTTTTCCTTATATTTGCTATATCTGAATACAGTATTCTCAAAGTGGCCTACTAAGGGAAGAATGCAGAGAGACTAATAATGATCTCTCTTGATCAGGATATTATATTTCTATTAAAGTATCAGAAAACTGCATTCACACATCACATCAGTTAGTCACTGTCAACATCACCAGATACTTCTCATGTTAACTGCTGTCAAATTCAAGCTTTACCCATCCTATATTCATACAATTTTTTTTTTTTACTTAATGGAATTTTAGACCTTTATCCCTTTTGAATTTACCTTCATTTTCATCCCCACCTTTGTACTCTGATAAGATTATCTAAACTCCTAAATATTTATTTTCCCTTTGGTTTAGTCATTTTTAAAATGTCAGCACCTACCAATAAAGATGTTAAAAAAAAAAAAGTCGGCACCTTTATTCACATTACTAATTAAAAGAAGTGGCATAGCCTGGGTGTTATGGACTGAATGTTTGTCTCTCTCATATTTATATGTTAAAGCCTTTACCCCCAATGTGATGGTATTTGTCGACAGGGCCTTTGGGAGATAATTAGATTTTGATGATCTCATGAGGGTGGGTCTTTATGATAGGATTAGTGCCCCTATGAGAAAGGGACCCCAGAGAATTTCTTCTTTCTCTCCCCCAGCCCTGTGAAGGCACAAGGAGAAGGCGGCTATCTGCAAGCCAGGAAGAGGGCCTTTACCAGAAACCAGCCACACTGGCATCTGACTTCCAACTTCAGGTGATAGAACTGAGAAAATAAATTTCTACTGTTGAAGCCACCCAGTCTATGCTATTTCATTATAACAGCTTGAGCTAAGACACTGGGTAAAAGAAAGAAAAAAAATAGCCTTGAAAAATGCCTTTCTATAAGCCTTAAAGAATGACTTTTTATAAGAAAAAAAAATTAATGGCTTGAAATCATCTAATGTAAAGTATGAGCTTCACATTATCTGATTTGGTTTAGATAAATAAAAACTTTAACAAACATCAATCTGCCTATGCATGTATAGGTACAAGTATATATAATGTAAACATAGGAAAAATTTTGGAAGGGCACACAAACTTAAGAATGATTATCTCTGGGGAGGAAAGGAGAATGACAAGGGTAGTGGGAGAAGGCCAGGAGAGACTGTCTTTACCCTGTATATGTCTTATATCTTAGTTTTTAATAAGGAATCATTAACAGTCTATTAGTTGTGTAATTAAAATATTACAATTAAAACCTAAGGGAAACGTTAACGGAATGATTACAGAGGAAAGTTGTACAAGTTCCTCCGTAAGTCTAAACAAACAAACAAAAAAACAATCACAATTCTTAATAGGTTGGTCTCTTCCTATTCATCTGAAATAAAAGATGAAATAGATGATATGACATTAAATGACTAGAAATGTTACTCTGTGAAATTCTTGCCTAAGTACATGAGAAGTAACTTAAATTTTCATCAAATATGTATTTTATTATTTTGTATTGATACAAACAGATTAGTGATTACTGTAATCAGCCCAAGGCCAGTTTTTGAAAAGATACAATTGACAAACCTTTAGCTAGGCTAACTCAGGGGAAATAAAAAAGAGAACTCAAAATCAGAAATGAAAGACAGACATTACAACTGCTATCACAGAAATACAAAGGATCATGCAAGACTACTATGAACAATTTACACCAAGAAACTGAATAACCTAAAAGAAATGGACACATTCCTAGAAACAACCAATACTGAATAACAGAAATCTGAACAGACTAGTTATGAGTGAAGAGCTTGAATCAGTAATCAAAACCCCCAAAATACAGAGAAGCCCAGGACCAGATGGTTTCACCATCTGGTGAAATACTACCAAACATTTAGAGAATAATTAATGCCAATTGCTCTCAAACTTTTCCAAAAAATGAAGAGAATACTTCCAAACTCATTTTATGAGGCCAGCATTGTCCTGATACCAAAGCCAGATAAAGACACTAAAAGAAGATCACAGACCAATACCCTTGATGAATATAGATGTAAAAATTCTCTATAAAATGTTAGCAAACTGAACACAACAGCACATTAAAATAATCATACATCACGATCAAGTGGGAGTTGTCCCTGAGATGCAAGGATGATTCAACACATGCAAGTCAATAAATTTGGTACACATTAATATTAGAATTAAAGATAAAAATCATATAACCATCCCAATAGATGCACAAAAAGCATGTGACAAAATACAACATACCTTTATAATAAAAACACTCAACAAATTGGGTATAGAAGAAACATACCTCAACATAATTTAAAGGCTATATATGACAAACCCACAGCCAACATCATACTCAATGGTGAAGGGTTGAAAGCTTTTCCCCTAAAATCAGGAACAAGACAAGGGTGCCCACACTCACCACTCTTATTGAGCATAGTACTGGAAGTCCTAGCCAGAGCAGTAAGGCAAAAAAAAAAAAAAAAAAAGGAAATAAAAAGGCATCCAAATTGAAAAGAAGTCTTTGTTTTCAGATGATCTGATCTTACATATAGAAAATCCTAAAGATCTACCAAAAAACTCTAGAACTAACTGATGAATTCAGTAAAGTTGCAGAATAGAAAAATCAACATATGGAAAACAGCTGCCTTTCTCTACACTAACATCTAAACATCTGGAAAAGAAATAAAATAATTCCATTCATTTTAGCATCAAAAACAATAACTTATGAATAAATTTAACCAAAGAGATGAAAGATCTGTACACTGAAAACCACAAGACTTTGATGAGAGGAACTGAAGACACAAAGAAAGATACCCCATGTTCATGGATAAAAATTAATATTGTTAAAATGTCCATGCTTCCCCCAAAGCCATTTACAGATCCAATGCAATCCATATCAAAATTCCAATGACATTTTTTTCACAGAAGTAGAAAAAAATCCTACAATTTGTATAGAATGACAAAAGATCCTCAATGGCTACAGCAATCCTGAGAAAGAAGATGAAAACTAGAGGCATCACATGTCCTGATTTCAAACAAAAATATAGCTACAAAGCTATAGTAATCAAAACAGTATGATACCAGCATAGAAACAGACACATAGACCAATGGAGCAGAATTGAGAACCCAGAAATAAACTTTCAGATATATGGTCAACCAACATCTGACAAGGGAGCCAAGAATACTCAGTGGGGAAAAGACAGCGTCTTCAATAAATGGTGTTGGGAAAACTGAATAACCACATGCAGGAGAGTGTAATTGGACCCCTTACTTACACAAATCACAAAAATAACTCAAAATGGAATAAAGATTTAAATATAAGACCCCAAACCACAAAATTCCTGAAAGAAAACACAGGGTTCCTTGACATTTGTCTTAGCAGTGATTTTTTTGGATATGACGCCAAAAGCACAAGCAAGAAAAGCAAAAATAAGTGGGACTACATCAAATTAAAAAGCTTCTGTACAGCAAAAGAAACAATCAACAAAATGAAAAGGCAACTTACAGAAAAGGAGAAAGTATTTGCGAATCATATATCTGGTAAGGAGTTAATATCCAAAATATATAAAGAACTCATACAACTCAGGGACCTCCCTGGTGGTCCAGAGGTTAAGAATCTGCCTTCCAATGCAGGGGACATGGGTTTGATCCCTGGTCAGGGAACTAAGATCCCACATGCCACCAGGCAGCTAAGCCCATGCACCACAGCAACTACAGAGCCCATGCACCGCAACTAGAGAGAAACCCGTGCACTGCAATGAAAGATCCTACATGCCACAACTAAGACTGGATGCAGCCATAAACAAATATTAAAAAGAACTCATACAACTCAAAAAAACCCCCCAAAAAACAACAACCTGATTAAAAATGGGCAGAGGAACTGAATAGACATTTTTCCAAAGAAGACATACACATGACCAACACGTATATGAAAAGATGATCAACATCACTAATCAGAAATGTGAAACCATAATGAACTATCATCTCACACATGTTAGAATGGCTGTTGTCTACAAGATAAGAGTTAAAAAAAAAAGTGTTGACAAAGATATGAAGGAAACCCTTGTTCACTGTTGGTGGGAATGTAAATTGGTGCAGCCACTGTGGAAAAGAGTATGGAGGGTCCTCAAAAAATTCAAAATAGAACTACCATATGATCCTGGAATCCTACTTCTAGATATATATCCAAAGGAAATGAAAACAAGATCTCAAAGAAATCTGTGCCCCCATGTTCACTGCAGCATTATTTACAAAGGCCAATATATGGAAACAATCTAAGCATTCATCAATGGGTGAACAGATAAAGATGTAACAACACACACACGCATGCACACACACACACACACACACACACACACGAATATCAGCCATGAGAGAAAAGAAAATCCTACTGTTACAGCAACTCAGATGAACCTTGAGGATGTTAAGCTAAGTGAAATAGGCAGAGAAAGACAAATATGTTGAATATAAAAAAGCTGAATCATAGAAACAGAGCAGAGTGGTAGCCACCAGGGGCTGGGAGGTGGGGGAAATTGGGAGACACTGAGTAAAGGGTTCAAACTTCTGGTTATAAGATTATTAAGTTCTGAGGATCTAATACACAGCATCGTGAATATTGTTAACAATACTGTATTTTATAGTACCTGAAAGTTGCTAGGAGTGTGGATCTTAGGGCTTCCCTAGTGGCGCAGTGGTTGAGAGTCCGCCTGCCGATGCAGGGGACACGGGTTTGTGCCCCTGTCCGGGAGGATCCCACATGCCGTGGAGCGGCTGGGCCTGTGAGCCATGGCCGCTGAGCCTGCGCGTCCGGAGCCTGTGCTCCGCAACGGGAGAGGCCACAATAGTGAGAGGCCCATGCACCGCAAAAAAAGAAAAAAAAAATGTGGATCTTAAATGTTTTCACCCCAAAAAAGAAATGGTAATTATGTGATGAGATAGTGTTAGCTAATGCTACAGTGATAAATTTTTTTTTGCAATAAATGTGTCAAATCATATTATACACCTTAAACGTACACGTTATATGTCAATTATATCTCAATAAAGCTGGAAAAAATAGCAATCAGTGCAACTCTCAATAGTAATTGGCAGTGTTGGTTAAATCTTGAGTCTTATATTACATGCTCTAAGCTAACAAAATTCAACCATCTTCAAAAGATCGGTAGCTGTTCAGTATTTTGCTATAGGTCTTTCAGAGATGCCTTCAGAGAAGGGTACCAGAGGGTCCTTCAACTCTTCAGTTACTCCCCTCCGCTTCATCCACTAACACACACCACAGCAAGAGGTGTCTGGGTGAAGAGTGGCCGATTCCCACACTAAGAGAAGGATTTTTCTTTGATCAAAAGAAACCCACTTAGGGCTTTCTTCAATGCGTTTGTAGCTGTCTGTTCTCAAAACACTGGTCAGATTACCATTTTGTTAGAAGTAAAAACAGAATTTTTTTCCCTAGTAGGTTAAAATTATACCAAAAAAATCAAAGCCCCAAACCTAGCGAAGTTCAGTGACAACCTCATTTTTTATCATTACCAGTGTTATTATTATTTTAATACAGTGCAAATAACACAGTACAGAACTCGGGAAGGAAAGTCCACTCTATTAGTGATCTGCACTAAGATAGCCCAGACATATACACCTGCATTTTAACCTTGATTCCTTGACATCCAATTGGATGTTACAGGAAGAATTTGCATCGTTTGCCATAAAATCTGAGGAATTTTTTTTAAATTTAATTTTTTTATACAGCAGGTTCTTATTAGTCATCCATTTTATACACATCAGTGTATACATGTCAATCCCAATCGCCCAACTCATCACACCACCCACCCCCCACCGCCACTTCCCCCTCTTGGTGTCCATATGTTTCTTCTCTACATCTGTGTCTCTATTTCTGCCTTGCAAACCAGTTCAACTGTACCATTTTTCTATGTTCCACATACATGCGTTAATATACGATGTTTTTCTTTTTCTGACTTCACTCTGTACGACAGTCTCTAGGTCCATCCACGTCTCAACAAATGATCCAATTTCATTCCTTTTTATGACTGAGTAATATTTCATTGTATATATGCACCACATCTTCTTTATCCATTCATCTGTCAATGGGCATTTAGGTTGCTTCCATGACCTGGCTATTGTAAATAGTGCTGCAATGAACATTGGGGTGCATGTGTCTTTTTGAATTATGTTTTTCTCTGGGTATATGCCCAGTAGTGGGATTGCTGGGTCATATGGTAATTGTATTTTTAGTTTTTTAAGGAACCTCCATACTGTTCTGCATAGGGGCAAAAATCTGAGGAATTTTTTAAAAAATCAAATAACTGTTATGAAGTTCTTTAGCCAACTTGGCCCAAATTCACCTTTCTAAGCCTCCTCTCCTTCCAGATGCCTATGTGCACGCTCTGCCCCAGGCATGGTTAATTATATGAAGTTCCCCCAATGCGTATCTCTCCATCCATCCTTCCCCGTCCCCACCACCCTGCAGGTAGGTGTTCTTCCTTTTGCCTGGATGACACCTAATTGTCTCCTGGTTTTTCCTGACCACTTACCTTCTCCCAAACTGGTCAAGATCCTGTGTCTGGCATACACTAGGCACTCAATAAGCATTTGTGGAATGTAGTTATCATATATATATATATATATATATATATAGATGAACGAGTTTGCCAGTATCACACCAGAAATGGGCTTGCAAACTTCAGGGGTCCACTTCTGACCTCTTTTTCCTTTGACAACATTCTTCTTTGACAGGTTTAGACAGTTATCAGGATTATTATGTGTGAATATGTACACGGCAAGTAAAGACTGTTGGAGACTGGACTTCCCTGGTGGCTCAGTGGTTAAGAATCCGCTTGCCACTGCAGGGGACATGGTTCGATTCCTGGTCCGGGAAGATCCCACATGCCGCGGAGCAACTAAGCCCGTGCGCCACAACTACTGAGCCTGCGCTCTAGAGCCCGCGAGCCACAACTACTGAAGCCCTCAAGCCGCAACTACGGAAGCCCCCGTGCCTAGAGCCCGTGCTCTGCGACAAGAGAAACCACCGCAATGAGAAGCCCGCACACGGCAACGAAGAGTAGCCCCCGCTTGCCGCAACTAGAGAAAGCCCACGTGCAGCAATAAAGACCCAACGCAGCCATAAATAAATAAATAAATAAAATCTATGTTTAAAAAAAAAAAAAAGAGTGCTGGGGATTAGGAAGAGAGGAGAGACACGTTGAAAGAGCTCTGACGACGCATCCCTGTAGTTTAATGCAGCGGGATACTGAGATAGCAGGAACTGCAAAATCGTAGGGACCCAGGACTCAGCGAAGACCACCGAGACGGACCCGTAAACATCTTCTTCGGTCTAGACGTTGAAGAGAGAAATACTAATGGTTTAAACGTACTCATCTCAATGCAGGCATACCTTGGAGACATTGTGGGTCCAGCTCCAGACCACCGCAATAAAGGGAGTATCACAACAAAGGAAGTCCTGTGAAGTTTCTGGTTTCCCAGTGCACACAAAAGTTGTTTATGCTATACTGTAGTATATGAAGTAGGCAACAGCATTATGCCTACATAATGTATACTCCTTAATTATAAAATAGTTTATGGTAAAAAATGCTAACCATCATCGGAGCCTTCAGCAAGTCATAGTAGTAATATCAAAGATCACTGATCACACATCACCGTCATAAAAAGTGAAAAAGTCTGAAATATTGTGAGAATTGCCAAAATATGACACAGAGACACGAAATGAGCAAATACTGTTGGAAAAAATGGTGCGGATAGACTTGCTCGATGCAGCGTTGCTACAAACCCTCAATAAGTACAAATGCAGGATCTGTGAAGTACAATAAATCGAGGTCTGCCTGTCATGCACTGTAAATGGTCTTCTCGTACCTCTAGGGCGTATACGCGTTTAGTCACCTGCTGTGTTGATACAGTGTAAGGCGGTGCTGCCGGCTCACCTCGTGGCTCAGAACTCTCTGCAGACTGCTGGGGCAGTCAGTCCTCTTTGCACAAGAGCCTGGGCAGCATATCGTGGCAGGGCACTCACCCCTGTGAGGTGCATCGGGGAGTGGTCAGATACAGACAAGCCATCTCAATAACAAAGCTCTGGACATGAGGAGTAATGCTGAGTAAAGAGTCTGTAACTTGGGATTCTTCATGGCTCAGTTCCCTGTGGGACCCAGGGAGAGAGAATGCAGTGATGCAAAAGGTACAGGATGTACTTAAGTCTACATACAGTACTGGGGTTGCAAGAGAGGGACGCTTTGTGATCTCTCCCAAAGGAACAGAAAAGAAGAGACAGAAAATAACACTTGGTTATGGGCGTATGGCGGGGGCAGACGAAGTGCAGAGAACTGCGGGGAGTTGGGGAAAGAACTGGTGAGACGTAAGTGTGTAAACACAGTGTCGTGAGCCACCGCTCAGAGATGTATCTCGCGAGCGCAGAACGGTCCCTGGTTAACAAAGACATGACATGAGTATATCGGATTTGTTAAGTCACGAAAATAGATTTTAAACACTTTAGAAATAAATTCACGAAGTTTAATTTGTGAATTAACTTGTTGGTGACACAGAAATTCACGAAGTTTAAGGAAACTGAAATCTGACTAAACAAATACAAATTTTTAATTATGAATATAATTATATTAGTTACCCTGCTGCCAGTCATTTTGCAAGTTATGGCCTTCTCTCCAAGAAAATGGACATAAAACCCAAACACATGATTTCTTTTATAATATTCTGGTCTCATTAAAAGATGTTAAATAACTTGCCTTAATTTCAAGTGAATAAAATGAAATCTGCTATACAGAAAAACAAAGATGCAATTTCACAATCAGAAAATAAAGTCATTCGGTGGTTCAATATTGGATATGTGAGGAACCAAAAAAGCTGCTACGATTGCGACACAAGATATTTGTAGTGATTATTACAACTTCTATTTCCCCGTGAAGTTGTGAGTGAATACCAAACTCCTTGGAGATTTAACCCAAGGCCAGATAGTTGTATTCAGGACACCTTGGAACTGTACCAGCTTCTGAATTTGGGGACATGGGGAAGAATAAAGCTCTTTCACAATTAACAGCAGCAGTGAAAGGAGATTTTGTTTGTATGTGCTCTGGTTATCAAGTACTGACCAGAGGGGAAGCAGGTTGGCTATTCTGCATGTACAAGTGCTATCCTTTTGAATGTGAAAACAAAGGAAAGCTTTTAATGGTTTCTTGGAAAAGACATGGGCCAGATTTTATTTCTAATTTTTAAGCAATAATCATACCTACCTATTCTACCTATTTATATATCTATATTCTAATCTATTTCTATATGTTCTAAAAATATCTACAGTATTTCAGGATATTCATGGTAATGTCAAAAGATGTGTTCTTTTACTGCTAATGCTAAGAGACAATCTGAGTCACATGGATAGACTGTATTATATTTTCCTTCTTTCAAGCTATGGAACCAGCCGATACTGGGAGTTACTGAGCCATCCAGACTCTTTCCCTGCTGAGTGAAATCCTTAACACATCCTTTTTTGTTTGAAGTATATTTATCGGGACAGTTAGTTGCTCCACACTTCACTGTATAAAGCCTTTTCTAAGAGGTAAAGGAAAATCATACCTTTTCCTTAACATTTTAATCCAGATGTCAAATCAAACTGAGCATCATTAGCAGGCTTTAAGAGGAAAACAAGTCACAGAAAGACAAAATGCAGCCTCAGCGCTGTGAAAAAAAATATAGCCTTTTTAATGGCTACCTGACATCTATGATGGTTAGGGAGTTTTACAAATAATTTTAGATATCTCATGTTATTCTGAGCACCTTCTGGGGTCTCACCTCAATTAATTAATCAACATTCAGTAATCAGCCCAACACGGTCTCCCAAAACACTGGGCTGATGATAAAGACAGATAACTCTATGGGGGTGTGTGGAAAAAAGAGAGCTGTGACAAGTATTAGCTATTTGACAGGTGATATAAAGCAGAAGACAAAATGATGTGTTACAATTATACACTATGTGTGGCAAAGCCCATTGCTTTTGCCAAGATACCGTGTCAAAATAAAGAAAATTAGGTAAATGTAAGTCTCTGACCCCCATTTTTTGAAAATTAGCATTGCATCACACATCTTCTCACCTGGTTCTTCCTGAGCTACTGTTTTGAATACTGCTAGATGAGCACTTTTATAATATATTACTATCCTTAATTTTACTGATGAATCATTTCTATTCGACAGAGAATAGAGAGCATTATGTAGCATGTTTTCTCAATTTTCTAAATGACAGATGCTTCAAGTCCTCCCCCGAGCTCCCTACCCTCCATCTCCGCTCCCAACCAGACAGCCATCCCATTCTTTGCCTATATAAGAATTTTGAAGCTACTAATGGAGATAAACATAAAACATATTAATTTACTTTACTATATAACTAAATTAATATATTTTTAGCTTCATATATGGTGCCAATGTCTGAAGTATGTCGGTCCAATGGGTAATTTGGGAATGAACTGGACAGATGGGACTGAAATCAGTGAAAGTGAAATTTGCAGCCTTTCATATTAACACTGAATAGTTTGGTAAGTTGGGTTACTTCACTCATTTTCATTCAACAATTTTTTAGTTTAACTTCATGCGAGCAAGGTCTTTCTAATGCTTATCTGCAGTGTAACTTTTAATAGGGTAGAATAAATGTTTTTAAAGTGAATAAATGCCTATTTGAAACAATTATAAATGTATCATAAAAATGAAAATGAGTCAAAGAAGCACAACCATTTAAGTCATATGAATAATGAGAATGTTACCAAATTTTCTTTTAAAAGTGTGTGTATCGGGCCTCCCTGGTGGCGCAGTGGTTAGGAGTCCGCCTGCCGATGCAGGGGATACGGGTTCGTGCCCCGGTCTGGGAGGATCCCATATGCCGCGGAGCGGCTGGGCCCGTGAGCCATGGCCGCTGGGCCTGCGCATCCGGAGCCTGTGCTCCGCAACGGGAGAGGCCACAGCAGTGAGAGGCCCGCATACCGCAAAAAGAAAAAAAAAAAAAAAAAAGTGTGTGTATCAATCTATTCCTGTCTATTAGAAACTAGTTGACTTCTACAAAATAAAGCAACACACACAAAGCACACTAATTGTTATCTTCATGATCTTATGATTTTAAAAATATTTTCTTGCCAGAAGTCTTCACCTAGTTTTTGCCTTTCAGCACTCAAAGGTTATTTGATTTTTCTTTTTAAATACAGCTTTTTAGGCTTGTATCATTACAGAGAACGTTAACTACTACAGCTAATGCAGCTATAGAAGGTTTACAGTGTTTTTCCCTCCCCGTCTCTGAAAGAGAAAAGATACATTCAGTAACACACCTGGGTAGTACCTCTGGGCAGTGGAAGGGGTGGGTTAGAAACATTCTGGAGTTTTATTTAGGAAGGTATTTGATGCAGCGCTGTTTTCAGGAAGATTATGTGAGCACTTGCACTTCACTAGTGACCTCACTTGATTAGTAGTTCTAGGTGTTTTCTCAAGTTGTGGCCCAAGTTAGCCTCTAGAGACCGTTAGGTCTGATTGTGTGAAAATGTGTGTTGGATTTAGATAAATCAGAAAAGTTAAAGAAGGAGATGTTAGACTATGAGTTTTGTTTGTTTTTTTAAAAAAGAAAGTCTGGCCAACTAACTTGTGTACTTTTAAAAAGCCCAAGGACTGAAAATGTAGCCAGTAGCAAGCAGGGCAAAAAGGTCGGATAATGCCGGCTCGGCTGGGCAGCACGTGGTAGGAAATCTTTTGTGATCCTTCTCAGCTGTGACTGGAGGGACCAGCCAACTCTTCTACATTAATCCTGGACTTGGGTTAAGTGTTATATTAGAGATCTCTGGGACAGCCACCAAGAAGCTGACTTTTTTTTAAAAAATATATTTATTTATTTATTTTGGCTGTGCCGGGTCTTAGTGTGGCATGCATGTGGGATCTAGTCCCCTGACCAGGGATCGAACCCCAGTCCCCTGCATTGGGAGCATGGAGTTGTACCCACTGGACCACCAGGGAAGTCCAAGAAGCTGATTCTTAAATAGCGAGCCTCCTTGGTTTCACCAGACAAACTAGAAACGGCGGGGAAATGGAAGCCGTTTATTTTCTTCATGTCCACTGTCTCATTGCTATAGAACCCAAGTCCACCAAGACACTATCATGAAGTAGCAGCTGGTAACAATCGAAGGGAAAACCTTACAACACACACACACACTCATTCGCTACTTTCTCTCTTCCCTTTGAAGGACTCAGGTGAGGAGTAGTCTGATTTCCACCTAATTGTTCATTCTAGTTTGCTATTCCTTCAATCTCTAGAATTTCCTAATAGAGGAGTCACCTAAATATGTTCACAGAGAAAGCTATTTAACTCCATGACAGCAACGGTCATTTTAGCTTAGGATAAAATCTTTTAGAATAAAACATATTTATGTTAAACCCATATGGGTAACTTGCATGCACTTAGCAGGATGCCAGAATATAGGATGAACTCAATGTTATATATGTTTTAATTAAAGGTCCTATTTAACAAAAATGGGCTTTCCCATATTCCATGGAATCTCCTAAAGGAGATGCCCATACATTTACTCACATAGTAAAGATTACTGTTTCACTATAAAGTCAGTAATTGTCATAATGAGGCAGAAAACACTAGAATACGAATTAAGAGACCCAGGTTCTTGCTTTGACTCTGGCACCAACAAGTACTGTGGCCTTGAACCTCATTTACATAATACAGGAAAAAAAATCCCTTCTTATGATGACTGAATTAGCTGCTGTTGAGTATCATTCACCTAGAAACAAAGATTTTATAAGACAAGGAGTCATGGAACATGGATAAGCCTAAAATATCCAATTATATTTTAGAATCAGTAAAGTAAGTATACCTTTGCAGTAAGTCCAATATGATCACTGGATAAATGATACGAAACTTTGTCTTTGGCTACACTCAACCCAGAAATAACAGGATTTACTGCCAGTTCATAAACCATAGCCTGATTTCTTCATATGAACTTTAACTATATGGAATATTAGTATTATTATATCTAACAGAGTATTATTATATCTAACAGAGTAACTATCTGACTCTACAGAGTAACCATCTTTCCTTATACAGAGATGCAATATCTTTAGGTTAAATAATATTTGAAAATATTTGAAAAGTTTTGATGTAAGTACTTCTCCACTTCTTAAGCTTAGCCTTCTATGTTTTATGAAAAATAACTTTAAAAACGTATTATAAAGATTAACACGTTTCTTTATAAGGATTCCTTTCCTACCACATAGCACTATAAAGGCCTAGGAATTAGCTCTGCATGGTCCAGACTTTGTTATGAACAGAAACATAGAAAGGAAACACACAGAATGATTTTTTAAACCTCATATGAATCAAGGAGTTTATTGGCTCTCATAATATCAGAGAGTCATAGACATCTAATTGAGCTTGCCATCCAAAGCTGGAAATAATTGCTTTCCACAATAATTCTGATAGAAATCCACACACCTTACTGGAAAAACTCTAGAGAAAGACTTCTCACTATTTGCAAGGTAGCACAATCTATTTTTTAAATGTTTCTCATTTTTAGGAAACCATTCCTTATTTGGGGCTAAAAATCTTTCTCCATTCAATGGTTACCCATCAATCCTAGTTCTTTCCTCTAAAATCACATACAAGTAGTACCATTTTTCTTTTGTATGAGAGCCTTTTATACAAATTAACATTTTTAAAAATAAATTTATTTTATTTATTTTTGGCTGCGTTGGGTCTTCATTGCTGTGCGCAGGCTTTCTCTAGTTGGGGCGAGCAGGGCCTCCTCTTCGTTGCGGCACACGGGCTTCTCACTACAGTGGCTTCTCTTGTTGCGGAGCACGGGCTCTAGGCGCGCGGGCTCAGTAGTTGTGGAGCGCAGAGGCTCAGCAGTTGTGGCGCACGGGCTTAGTTGCTCTGTGGCATGTGGGATCTTCCAGGACCAGGGGTGGAACCCGTGGTCCCCTGCGTTGGCAGGCGGACTCTCAACCACTGTGCCACCAGGGAAGTCCTGAGAGCCCTTTAGATATTCGACATTTCACACCAAGCCTTCACTTTTCCTAAACAGCCTCAGTAAATTCACCTTCTCCCACTCTCCTCTCCCTCCCCGACTTTGTCATCTGACCTTGCCTGCTTCCCTGCCTTCCTCCTTCCACAAGTGTTAATTGAATAGACCGTTACACACATGTCCACATACGTGACATGCACTGTAGACCCTCACCTTCTTCAGCACTCTTCTGCATTTATTCCAGTCAATATTTTTTTTTTAAAAACAGAGCCTTCAGATGTGAACAATGTCAGAATGTGGTAGAACTTATTACGTCTCTTACTGTGAAAGCCATATTTCCACTGATACAACCGATTCCTTCTGCCTGTGCCTAGTTCAGAAGTGTCTCCAATACCATTCCTCCAAATGAGCCTAATTCGGACTTTTGTTGCGGGGAATCTACAGACACATAGATTTCTCTTCTATCAACCAAATGATGGCTTATAGAGCTTCTTTATGGCAATGTATAAGTTGCTTTGTTGATAGCATGTCTTTTTCTCTTTGAGGATTTGGTTCTGCTTTAAATTTGGATGTGGCATTTTAACTCCATAATAGATTAAAACAGGTCCTTGTCCTAGAACACTGTATGCCTCCCTTGTTGTGGCTGCCCTGATAAATATAAAGTTAAATCAAGCAGTAGCTTATCTGACTCTTCAGTTTGGCCACCTTTTATAAAGAGATTTTATTCTTGGCTAGAAGCAGGTAGGGACAAACAGGCTGATCTGTGACTGGATGGCTTCAGTCCAGAGTAACTATTTCCACCAGCAGAGAATGCCTACAAGTTGTAATAATGGTTGTAGGCTCTCTTTTCCTTTCTTTTTTACTTACTGATTGGTTCATAAAGAAAAGCATTACACTCTCCTTCATTAGTACCTACAGCTGTCATGAAGCATGCTTTTAGTCAGTTTTTTTTCATTTTAAAACAATGTCAAGGAATTCCTAATTTCAGAATTACCTCCAATGTCACTTATTTCTTCATTATAGAAATTACAGGTGATAACAATAACAGTAATAAATGAATGTGTTTACTAGGTATCAGCCATTGTATTTATTGGGCATATTACATACTATTATCTTAATTCTCTCAGCTAGTCCATAAAATAGGTTTTTTCACCTCCCTTGACAGATGAGGAAAGTGAGGCTTAGAGAAGTACAGCACCTTGCCTAACTAGAGCTAGTGAGCGATGACCCACCACTGTTTAGAGGAACGCTGTGTCTTCTTGCCACTCACTCACGCGGTGATCATTTGTAGCCAATCCTGGGTCTGGTGTGTGTGCGGTTAGGGTTACAAGAGGTAGCATGGCAGTCAGGGTGGTTCCTTGCAAAGAATGGGAGTCTTACAAGGGCTCTAGTCTTGGTTCTGACACTAAGTTGCTGCATAACCTTGGGCAAAATTGTCTGAGTATCATCTTCATTATTTATAAAATGAGAAAAGTCATTCTAACTTCACAGTGAAGCTTAGATGATTTCATATTTGTAAAAGCATCTGGTATGGGCCTGTACACTGTGTAGACGCTTAACAGACATTCATTCATCGTCCTGCGCTTCCAGATTCCGACTGAGCTGCACACTGTTCCATCCTTCTATCTCCTACTTTCACCACCCTTGGTAATCTAGAGGAAGTGACGTCACATAGGAGAAATGTACCTTCTTTAATCAGGGCTTGTCTCAACAGTGATATCTTTAAAAAAATTTCTTAATATCCTTTTTAAAAGTTAGAAGAGGGCTTCCCTGGTGGCGCAGTGGTTGAGAGTCCGCCTGCCGATGCAGGGGACACGGGTTCGTGCCCCGATCCCGGAGGATCCCACATGCCGCGGAGCGGCTGGGCCCGCGAGCCATGGCCGCGGAGCCTGTGTGTCCGGAGCCTGTGCTCCGCAACGGGAGAGGCCACAGCAGTGAGAGGCCCACGTACAGCAAAAAAAAAAAAAAAAAAAAAAAAAAAAGTTAGAAGAGGCAATGCAGTAGTGTAAAAAGGAGAGCAACAAAACTCCAGTTTGAGTTTTAACACTGGAAAAGGACCCGAGGGATATTCAAGATAAATACTCTCAAAGACGACACTGGGTAAGTCAGCTGTTAGAGAAGGTAAAGTGAAAGGATGCTATGTCGGTGGTTCAAAGCCCTCCACAACTACAACTGCCTTCCTATTAGGACACACAAGCAGAGTGTATAATTTGAGTAAAAATGCTCTCTTTACGCTTCTTTCCCCAGACTGTCTCAGTTTCCCTATCTGCAAAAAGGAAATGACAGTACCAACTCCCAGGTTTGCTGTGAGGATGAGGAAATACAGGAAAGGTTCCTATAACAGTACCTGGAACTCTTACTATCAAGAACTCAATAAATGTGATCAGTTGCTATTGTTGTCTGTATTCAGCTATTCCTCTCTTTCGCACATGGGAAGATATACGTATTCCTTTAATTAACATTGAGAATGACAAACATGCCCTTCTAAAATTTGTCCTTTAGTTCTCTAAAAGTGCATGGCTGCCGAGCCTGACCTTGAATGGTCTTTCAGAGTTGGTTCAGTCAGCCAAGAAGGACGGACTAGGGTCTAAGAAAACAACAGACTGTCCTCCTAGCTTGTGTCTAATCTGTCCCACATGGGCTATTCATACCAGATCTCTAACACAGATCCCAAATCCAAATCCACTTTTAACTTAGGAAAAAAATATAAAAGCATAAAAATGTAAAGAATAGTAAAATAAATACATCATATGTTAAAACTGTATCATTTGTTTCAAATCTTTTAAAATTAATTAATTTGATAAATATTAACTGAATATACCTAGCAGGTGGTGGGAACTGAGAAATAAAATATAATTGCTAAAGCTGTCCTTCCCTTGTATATCTCTCTAATCCTGTGTCCCTTGTTCCTTCCTCAGATATAACTACTGCAATAAATTTGAGGTCAAGCCTTCTTGTTCATGTTTTTATATTTATATACAGATATTCAAACAGAAATGCAGCAACAACGACTTTAAGGATGTATATAAATTATATCATACTTGATTTTGGCAGTTTGATCTATTCATGTTGATACATGAAGATCTAGTTCATTCACTGTAACTGCTGTATAGTATCCCATCATATGAATATTCTATAGTGTTATTTATCCATTTCTTTACTAATGGATATTTTAGGTTGTTTCCAGTTTTCTGCTTTTACAAACAATGATGCTTTATGCAAATTTCCTTGTGTTAATAACTGAGAATTTCTCTGGGAATAAACCTAGTTGTGGAATTGCTATGTTGCTTATTAACATTTATAATTTTAGTAAAAACTACCATATCACTCTAAGAAAAGTTATAGGACTTGCTACTGTCAGCATTTTAAGTTTTTGCCAAGTTCATGGATGTAGCATGGTTTTAATTTGCATTTCCTTATTACTACTGTGGTTGTGCATGTCTCTCAATGTCTATTGACTGTGGTTTCCTCTGCAGTGAGCTGCCATTTAATAACCCTCATCCATATTTCTAATGGGTTGCTTGTCTTACTATCAAGACTTATAAAAGTCATTTGTATATATAACAATCTATATTGTTATATAGATGGCAAATACCTTCTAGTCTGTTGCTTGTTTTTTTTAATCTCTGCCTATGGTGTCTTCTGTCATCTCAAAATTTAACATTTTGATACGGTCAAACCTGTTACTTTTTATGGTTTGTGTTTTCTCAGTCTTGCTGAAATTAACATGGGTATCAGGAAAGTCAATTACTATAATGAAACAAGCAGTGGGGTAGAAAATATGAGACACAGGTATAAAGTGGGTTTGAATCCCCAATCCACCACTTACTAGCTATAGGACTCTGAACAACCTGAGTCTCCGTTTTTGTTTTTTTTTTGGGGGGGGGGGCTGTGTTGGGTCTTTGTTGCTGCGCACGGGCTTTCTTTTAGTTGCGGTGAGCGGGGGCTACTCTTTGTTGCGGTGCGTGGGCTTCTCATTGTCATGGCTTCTCTTGTTGCGGAGCATGGGCTCTAGGTGCGCAGGCTTCAGTAGTTGTGGCATGTGGGCTCAGTAGTTGTGGCCCACAGGCTCGAGAGCTCAGGCTCAGTAGTTGTGGCACACGGGCTTTGTTGCTCCGCGGCATGTGGGATCTTACTGGGCCAGGGCTCAAACCCATGTCCCTTGCATTTGGCAGGCAGATTCTTAACCACTGTGCCACCAGGGAAGCCCTCCGTTTCTTCTTAATTTACACATCTGTCCATTTATCCAACAAGTATTCTTTGGGTGTCTGTTACATACTGGCACCATTCTAGTGTGGAAATTGCAGTGGTAAACAAGACATACCAAGTTCTTGCCCTTACAGACCTTATACAGAAGTGGGGGAGATAGATAATGAACTAAGTAATTAACTAAAAAATATACAACTGAAATGCTGTGAAAGTGTTCTATAAATTGAAAAGCATTATACAAACATATGGTATAATCATCATTACCATGAGGGACATTGTGGAAAGTTCTTCTAAAGTTGCTCACAAATTGAAGGTGTAATTATCCTATTTTGGGGGGAAAATGAACTGATAGGGAATCAAGCCATACAAGACAAAATAACCCTACCAGGGAGGAAAGGGTTTTACGCTGGAGGGCATCATGGACTTTGACCAGAAACCCGGGGACTTCGTCCCATTTGGTTCAAAGCCCTCCTCCACCCTTGCCTGGACCAGTCCTCTTAGCAACAGCTTCACGCCAGCCAGGCGGGTCTATTCACTGCCCGCAACACGTCCAACAAGTCTTCCACTTTTCCCACCTAATCTTTGCCTCTTCTAACACTGTCTTCTCCTAGGTCATGAAAAGTAAGCCCCATATTGTCCACCTATTTCGGTTTTACACATAATGCTTAAATTTCTAATCAATTTCCACTACTTCCAAACCAACAGGGAAAACGTAGGAAAAGAAGCTGTATACATATATATTCTCTTTCCTCATTATTTCCAATACAACATACAAATCCAAAAATCTGCTATTTTTAGGGTTTTAGTACCTGAAGTAATGACGATCCAGTGGCAAAGGCAGAGCCTGGAAGATTTGTTTTCTTGTAAATTTTTAGGGGTTAAGGCATTAGATTAAGCACAATTAAGAAGCTCAAGACATAGGCAATTTGATGTGGGTGGTTGGGCAAACAGCTAAAGTTTAATCTGATTACGTGGAGCTCTTAGGATTTTCTAAAGTTGTGATTCAAATCCATGAAACAGTTTTCAAAATACACTGTTTTGTGACTGCATCTATAGGTGAGAACTTTTCAACAAGAAAAACCGTTCTGAAACGAGCACACAGTTTAGCTTTCCATTTTTCATTAATTAATAGAACCCATGCAACCTAAAGAAAAGGACCCAAAAATCAGAGCATTAAAGTTTTTATCACGTCTTCATTCTCTCCAGAAAAAGCCCTGAATGGTAGAACTAAAATCTCAGGAATATGAAAAACCTTTTAATGTAAATATATGTAGATTAATCAAGTTAGATTAAAGATCTCTATTCCAGGCATAGAGAAAAAAGTTAGGTTTGTAAAGATTAACATGATTAAGTTTCTATGGGTAACAGCCACCAGTTGCGAGTATCTACTCTCAGCTAGCGTGTATATCATGAGGGGCTTTATATATTATCTTATTTGACCCAATTTTCACCATGTGTTATTATACATATTTTATAGATGAGATAAATTGAACCCAGGAATGTGTGGTGAAAACCCAGAGATAAGTTTTCAAAAGCTGACAACATGAAAACAAGAGAATTAACGTATTAGTTCAGCCCCTTTATAACCTCCTTATCCAGGCTCTCCCAGCCCCAGATATGATGGAAACCAGATTAAATCTTCCTACATAATGCTTTCATCATTTGACTCTCCATTTCAAAACCTGGTTTACAAAATCTAGAAGAAACTTCCAGCCTCAGATTCAAGACTCTTCAAAATCTGACTTGATCTGTTCCATAATCTCATTTGTCCCTAAACTTCAAACTCAGCTCTTTATTGAGCACCTCTTTATTCTGTGCCAGCCTCTGCAGACGTGGCCTTGTCCATAAGCTGTTCATGGTACAGCTTCTTCTCAAATGTTATTGCTTTCTGGTTCCTTACCAACTTATTTCCCTAAATGGAATGTTCTGCTCGATTCTACCTTGCTCCTTTTTCCTACATATCAAAATCCAACCTATTCAAGATCCAGCATTGATCCCAACTCCTTCATGATCATACACTAAACATTTTTGCTAGAAAGCAGTCACTCATTCCTTTGAGCCTCTAGAGCACTAGATTCCAAATTCGTGTGCACCCGATTCCTGGCGTACAGATTCCAAAGCCCCTCACTCAGATTCTGAGTCAGCACATGTGGCTTCACCGAGCCTGGGAATGTGCATTTAAATACACGTCTGATTCCTAAGTTCATGCTCCTTCTACCCAGCCTCGCTCTCAGACAGCTGGTTTGATGTTTTCTCCTCTCACGGAATTGCCTCGTCCTCTGAGTACTCTGGTGTCACAGACTCAATCTCGATCTCAGCTTCATCAGTCCTGATGATTTTGCCTCTTCAGTGACCAGTCACCTCCTGGTCCTGACCACATTCTTGGCCTGATAGAGAGGCAAAAGCTACCCATGCTGCAGGGTTTCGATTTTTTTTTTTAAGTAATAACACAACTAGTCACCTTATTATACTAAATCTTCTTAATGGATAAAATGTAACACAGGCATAAAGCACATTTACTGGCCTGACTGACTTGAAACCTCAGCTACTGACTTGTTCATATGCTCACACTAGAGGACACAGGATTCTCCCCCCGCACTGCTGACTTCTTGAAGCAGTAACTGTCTTTTCTACTTAGGTTGACAGTGCCGAGCACACTGCCTGTTACTGGTCATGTGGCTGAAGGAAGGAACCAATGGGTGTACTGAATCAGAAGTTTACTAAGGCGATGTATTTCCATGTCCCCTTGGTATCAATTTTTAAACAACACGGTACTCAACGCAGAGAACGTTTCTCTTTCCTTCAAAAAAAGAATGTAAACTATCAATTCCAAAGTTTACACCAAGGACTTCAGACTATTACAGACACTGGTTCTATCTTATATAAAGCAAACACTGACAAGGTTAGCGTTCTTCAGGATCTTGTGGCCCAGCTCATGAGCACTCCCTCTCAGGCAGCACTTTACCTGCTGTGATCGGCTGCAGGTCTGCCTGTGGCTGGGTGCCCTGGGAACCAGTGTCCATCCTCAGACAAATCAGGGGTCAGGGAGGGAGGTCACATGGTATGAAATATGGCTGCCCAAGGTCTGACTCTTCTGCCAGGGCTGGGGACAAGGCAGTCTCTTTTGGAAAATTCTGTGCACAGGTGTAGTTTGATGTGTTATTATGGGCCCCTGGTTCAACTGTAACTCCTGCTGTTCCAGAGTTTCTGAGGTTTCCATCCCCCTGTCACCTCTACTCTGAGGAGTGGTTGTGAGATTGAATGTGATCATTGATACCAAAGTGCTTTGAAAATCATAAGCACCTCACAAATGCAAGATGTTATTACCACATTTAATAAATATACTACTGTGAGTGACAAAGAGAGGAACGGGAACCCAGATTCCAAAGGAAATAGCTCATTTTTCCCAAGAAAAGGAAATGACTGAAGTTCTACCAACAAGCAGTTGTGTGAACTCAGATTAGTTGGCCACTTCTCAGCTGTGTGACCTTGGACAAGTCCCTGCCTCAGTTTTCTTACTTCTAAAATGGGAACATATGTGACTATGCTTCCTCCCCTCAGGGTGGGGTCAGGGGCAGGAGCCTGCCCTCCATTCCCCATCCCAGTGCACCCTCCTTTCTTCATGTGGGTTGAGGACAGATTTGAACTAGGTAATCTTTACCATCTCCCATCCCTTCCAGCTCCTAAATTGATTCTAACCAACCCTCCTCTCCGGGTCCACCCTCCAACCACCACTCTGGTCCTTAGAAATCTTTCCTCTAAAAACCCCACGACACAGAGAAAAACATCATGCACCCTGTTTTGTAAGTTATGCATTTGTGAAAAGTTGCATTCATGTCACACTTTTGTAATTCTATATTCCCCCCCCCAAAAGATTAATGTTCTTTTCAGAAATCTGTTACAACAGGGATGTTTCCACTTACTTTTTAAATTGTAAAAAGAGAAAGATTTATGGTATAGTAAACCTAATTTACAAAAAAAAAGAAAGAAAACACGGCAGCATCTTAGTAGTAGCAGCAGGACCTTTAAGGGGTCAGTGTAATAACCACATTATTGTTGAGTGAAGAAACATGGCTTACACGATGGCGGAGCTGGTGTACTTTGAGTCTGTAACAGACGTCAGGCAGTAAATCCCAAAACAGCTTGTGACACGTGCCTTTTCTTTTTAGGAATCTGAATAGATAAGAGGCCAAAGGAAAGGTAATGCTTTCCTTAAAAATACAAAGAACTGGGCTTCCCTGGTGGCGCAGTGGTTGAGAGTCCGCCTGCCAATGCAGGGGACAAGGGTTCATGCCCCAGTCCGGGAAGATGCCGCAGAGCGGCTAGGCCCGTGAGCCATGGCCGCTGAGTCTGCGCATCCGGAGCCTGTGCTCTGCAACGGGAGAGGTCACAACAGTGAGAGGACCGTGTACCACAAAAAAAAAAAAACCCAGACAACTAACAACTCCCCAGCCTATGGAGAAAAGGGATGTGAAATAGCCTCCAAGTGCATTTCTGACAACTGAATATTTTTCTGACAACCCAAAACACCCTTCCTCTTAGGCACAACTTCACCACTGACATTAAAACAGTCACGAAATCTGCATTTCCAAAAATCAGGGAAGCTGCTGGCTCCAAGAGAATGAGTCTTCCCTGTAAGAATTTAAGGAAAGCCTCAGGCATGGGAACAGAGAAGGTCAAAGAATAGCCACCCTTTCTTCCCACTGTGCCTTGGAGAACTCTGCAGAGACCTCCCAGAGGCCAAGAAGAAAGTCAGCTGATCAGGTCTGATCCCTCAGGAAACTGAAAATGGCCCAATTGATTTTTGCATTATGGATACCTTCCGATTTCTTCTTTAAAGGCTTGAGTTAATTTTTAATCCAACTGTTCAGTGTAATGGTCAATAAACTTTTTGACCCTTCCAAAAAAAAAAAAAAATTAAGCGGCTCCCAAGTTGCCATAGTAGCTGTAAACTCAAAGTTTCTAGTAAACCAAATTCTACTTAGCCTTACAGAAAAATCAATACTTTAAATTTTTAAAGTACTGGCAATAAACCCAAATGATGAACTCTCATTATGAAACAAAAATTTATGTGCAAAGCTAACGCTGGTCTCTCTGATCAATGTCTTAATACTGCAGTCATTCTACTCAAAAACAGACTACTTTAACTTTACTTTCTTTGTAAATTACTTAATTGTCTACTATATGGGTGTTCCCCTACTCATTATACTGGTAAGTAGATAAAGTTTGATATGTACATATGTTGTTCATATCACTGCCATTTAAAATAACACTTTCCTGGGACTTCCCTGGTGGTACAGTGGTTAGGGTTAGGGTTAATAAGACTCCGCACTCCCAATGCACAGGGGCCGGGTTCCATCCCTGGTCAGGGAACTAGATCCCACATGCAGGCTGCAACTAAGAGTTTGCATGCCACGACTAAGGAGCTCTCGTACTGCAAGTAAGACCCAGCGCAACCAAATAAATATCTAAAAAAAAATAACACTTTCCCTCATATGCTCCATTTTCCATGTACATGAAACAGATCTTTAGGTTTTATATATATTTAATACTTTTAAATGTACCTGTGTGTATATATACCTCTATCCCTATTCTTATAATTCATGAGAAAGAAATTACATGGGGGAATCATTCTGATTTTTCCATTCTCATCTATAGGAATGAGAAAGTGCTCTTCATTCATCAGGTTTGTATGAGAAGATATTTGCACTGGTTCTAGGATAAGGCTATATGGATTAGCAGAAGAGGTGATATTTATGGAGTCAGAAGGTTTATGCCTGGTTTTGTTACCTCTAGTATGTGACCTTGGGTAAAATCATTTATCTTCTTTGAAACTCAATTTTCTCACCTGTGAACTGGTATAGTGATACAGGACTTGTCTCTCCCAAGTCTTTTGTGAGGCTTCAAGAGATAATGTGTGTAAAAATGCATTAAAAAACATTTTATTAATATAAAATACTACTATCCTTGTATTGAAGTGATAACTCAAAGCCAAAAAATGCAACATATGTAAAGTAGAAATAATTATTCAGTATAAATATTCATTTTTAATTTCAGTAAGAACTTAATGCTATAATTATAGATTTCATTATGTAAAAACAATATAACCTGGCCCAGTCTACAAATTATGAAATGCAAATAGAAATGCATACACATTTCTACAAAATAGAAATGCATACACATTTTGATTTCACTAAGAACTTACGAAACCATACGTTTCATTATTTAGAAATAATGACCTAACCTGGCCCCTTCCACAAATATAACGATTGTGCAGTGTAAATATAGTTGTAGGAATACACACACATTATCATTTACTAAGAGGTTACTTGGGCGTATGTGCATTGGTGAAACATCGTATTACTGAAACACGCCTGAATTGAATTGTGATAAATGACTTTAAATGCATTAAGAGAGATTGTTCTTTGAAGGGATTGTGCTGTGGATATGTCTGCAAAGCAAATGTTCACTTCCCAATTCATCCTTGGCACGTGGGAAACAGGACGTGAAGAGAAAGGAGCACCGCCCTGGGAACCAGCAGAACTGGCCTTCACTCTGTTCACAATCATTTAGCATTTACTGTACGTCAGGGATTGGTCTCAGTGCCTGAGATACATCACTGAGCAACACAAACAAAAATCTGCCCTCGTGAAGCCTGTGTTGAGGTAGGAAGGACAGCAAATCGCACAACGTAATAAGTAAATTATTAGAAGGTTCTGAGCACTATGTAAACGAGGAAATTGTAAGCTCACTGTGTTATGAAAAAAAGACAGCAGCGTAAGGAGAAGGCTGTGAACACAGCCCGGCAGCTGCCAGTTTTAAGTAGAGAGGTTAGGGTAAGTCTAATTAAAAATGTAGCGGGAAGAAGCCACACAGCTCTCAGGAGAAAGACCCAGCCAGAGGGAACAGCCAGTGTAAAGGCCCCAGAATTTGATACTGACAAAACAGTCTTGTGAAAAAGAGAGTAACGCATTTTGCTGATGAGTAAACAGTGCCCCAGAGTGGCTTGATCGAGGGCACAGAGCTGGTCCACAATAAAGCCAGGACAGGAAGCCAGGTTTCTTGCTCTTGGTCCAGCGCCTTTCTTCTGTTTTGTAGCTTTGCTCACCAGGCACAGAGGAAAGCACCCTGTTCCTCTAAGGCACTGAGTAACGTAGGGTGTCATCACTGTCTAGGAGGTTGCTGTTACTCTCATTAATCAGGTCCACAGATATTTCTTGAAAGGTAGAGAAAGCTCAAAAATAATTTCATCTTCCCCTCCTATGGTTTATTTTTCTCCTCCCTTTACCTGAGCTTCTTTTCCTGGGTGGGTCATCTTAATAGCAGATTATCAGTGAAAGTAAGTGTTATTTCTTTGGACATTTGATAAAGGAAAGGTGTTCAACATGGAAATAAGTGATAAAATAGAAAGCTTTTGTGACGTAACATGAAAAAGAGCTGATGAAAGAATGGAGAGAATGTGGAGGCCGGTGACCGGAGGAGAGAGGTGGGCAGGAGCACAGAGAGGGGTGAGACCTCCAAACACCAGAGGACCAGAGCCCCAGCAATAAGCTACTAAGTGAAAATGATAATGAAATAACAAGCTTCAAGTAAAAAAACAAACAGACCGCAAAAGAGGAAACCTGTAGAAAAAGCAAAAATGGAAAAGGGGCTGGAGAGAGGAGATTGAAAGATATTTTCAAGTAAAAATATGAGAATATTAGACAATAAACAATATAAAGAAAAAAGAGAGTAAGAATCAGATTTCCGACACAGTAGCCTCCAGAGCTGGTGGAATTACTAACAGCAAGAGGGAACAGGGGCGAGTCTGAAAGGTGAGTAGCTTTCTTTCAGTCGTGCTAGGTTTAAGGTGGCAGTGAGGTTGTCACGAGTGGAAAGGGTCTAGCAGATAAGAGGTACATTTGGAAGATGTGTATCATCTAGAGCTGTTTTGTCTCAATACAGTAGCCTCAAATCAAGTGGCTGTTGAGAAACTGTGGCTAGCCTGAATTGAACATGCCGTAAGCATAACACACACCAGATTTTGAAGATTTCATATGGAAAAAATATATAAAATACCTAATTTTTTAACATTTATTACATGTTGAAATAATATTTGCATGAATTGGGTTAAAAATATTAAAATTAATTTCACCTGTCCCTGTCCTTTTTAATGTGACTACTAGAAATTTTTAAACTACATATGTGGCTTGCATTATATTTATCCTGGATAGCTCTGATACAGAGCAATACTAGGTATGTTTTAGGATCACACATGGGGAAGAGAATTCTGAGAAGAATCACAGACATTATTTAGAGGTGTCTCGACTGCAAACAGATATGGGAGATAGAACAACACATGTCATTACAATAGTTAATATTTACTGAACACTCGCAGCACTAAACTAGCCACATTAAGTGCAGTATCTTAGTTGTTCCTCAAACCATCTTATGAAATAACAATACTGCTTCCTTTCACAGAAGAAAAAACTGAGGCCTAAAGAAGTTAAGCTGCCCAAAGTCACAGTTAAATGCTGGTGCTGGGATTCAAACCCAGGGTTGACTCCACACCTGGAACTCCAAATTGCCACATCAACCCCAGAACAATTTACACTCTGCAATTATTAAATTGTTAAATTTTAAATGGCTACATTTAAACTAGCAATTTATTATAATGGTTCATTGTCAGAGTCAGTGAAACACTAGCGATGTCTTAATTCCATTAAGAAAAAAAACAAGTGAGCAAATTCGTAACTTCAGAAGTATCACGGACTACTGATGTTGACATACTTTGGCCATGTTGCGCCTAAATAAGAGCTTCCAGGGCAACATCTTGCCTTCGGTCACCATCTACTCCTAATACCCAAACCCGACAAGTTGGACGGTACACATCCGACTGCCGAAGCGAGGTGATCCTGGGTGCAACCCTGACCAGCAGGGCCCCGCCTTCTGAAGATAAGTGGATCACATCGTGTATCCAGTTAACAAATTGTCAACACTCTCAGACTATGAAAGCACCTGGACCTCCCCAACTGTGACTGAAATGTTTTGAAGGAATCAATTATACCTCAACTAGAAAAACGTGTCTTGAAGGAAGCTAGATTAAATTGCAGCCTTTTGTTGAAGAACCAAAAAGTAAGCTTATTCAGCTGGGTATGTTAAAAATGGATTTTGTACTCCTTGGTAATGCTTTGCTTTTGAAGAAAAAAAACGGCTTGACATTTTGACTGGAGTCATAACACAGCAAAATTTCCTACAAATATAAACTTGTTTAAGAATGAGGTGTCTTTCATTTGTGTTCGGTTGGTTGGTTTTAATTTTAAAGACAAACTTACTTTTCTTTCCTTTTTACCTTTAATTTCACTACCTATCTGGACAAGACAGTAATCACAGAACCGCAGAACTACAATATAGCAATGGCCATAATTACATCATTTTCAGAAACTTTCCCAGGTAGATTTTATTAAGCAGTTTGGCTCCGATTATAAAAGCACACTTCCCCAGGCTTAAAACAAAGGATTGCCATAAATTTACACTCTGCAAGTGGAAAAACAAAAGGGAATTTGAAAGAAAAATATGTTTTGGAAAAGACTAGCAGAGACATCATGAAAGGCTGTTCACGTTGGACCAGGATCCTGAGGGGTGGCTCTGAACTGAACCACTAGTTTATTTATGGATTATAACCCCTACGTCACACTCTCTCCGTCATTTTTTTTTTTAAGTGAGAAGACTTGGATTTGGACATTAAAAAAAAAATCTCCTCTGAAGACCCAAAGTTTCTGAAAATTGCTTTTCTGAAGATAATATCATGACTGTATAGAGCAGCTTACAAGAGCCTGCCCTTTATTTTGGCTCTTTTAGGTTAATTCCCATGACTCTTCCATCCAGTTAAGGAGATATCCTTGGACTTTGTTCCCTCACTCGTTATAATTCATAATAATTTGGAACAAAGGTGCAGGACCTGAAGGAGACAGCCAGTTAGCCCTAAAATGCTTTGTCCACCCAGGTGCCAAGAGCATGGTCAGCTATACTCTACCATTGAGGGCCACCAAACTGAGTCCCTCTTCTCCAAAAGCATCCCCCTCCGCTCAACTTCACCTGTGATTCTCATCATTACAACTGTTCACTGGATAGATAATCCCGTAGTGGCACTGTTTCTCATTTGTACATTATAACATTAGCATCAGCATGCTGCTTTACTGGGCTAATTCTTTTAATTTACTGAACACCTGCTACGTGTCAGGCACTGTTGTAGGTACTAGTAACAGCTGTGAAGAACATGACCCAAAAATCTCTGCCCTACTGAAACTCACATTCTGGTGGGGAACGTGTTCAATAAGCTCCATAGACTAGATAGTATGTTAAATAATAGAGGCTAAAGAAGAAAAAAAAAAAAAAACAGCAGACCAGGGTAATATGAACTGTGGTGGGTAGGATGGGAAAGACCGGAATTTTAGGAAAAGTAGCCAGAGGAGGCTTCCCCCGTAATCAGGGAGATAGCGTGTGCCTGAAACAGCAGAGAAGACAAAATCTAGGGTTGATTGGTGTCCGCTGAAGCGGGGGAAAGGAGATTCGCATCCGAAGAAGCCCTGAAGTGGAGAGGAGACCATATGGGAAGGAGAAGAGAAGCAAAGATAGAATAGGGACCACTGAGGACAAACGAGGCTTCACATTTTGCTCGGACTTAGAGCCTGGCACCTACTTTCCTTTTTTGCAGTCACACAACCAGGCTCTGCCGCCAACACTCTCGGCCAGTTCCTGGGGCACGGGCACGCGGGGACACCCCACCCCCTCTCTCCAGGAACAGAGCTTAACGCCCCTCAGAAAGCGTTATGAATTCGGGGGGGAGTCGGAGCCTGGCAAACTGGGGGGGAGACGAGCTGTCGGAAAGAACACAGCAGCGGTCCCTCCATCCCGGTTCACACGTAGAAACCACCCCCCGACCCCACCGTGCAAACCCGGGGAGGTACGGGCCGGCGCACAGACACACCCCAGGAACTATAGGCACCGCGCGGGCAGGAATTCAACCGTTTGCGCCCCAAAGCCTGAACTTCCCGCGGCGGGGTCGGTCCCGCGCGAGGAGGGCGCCCTTCCCCGCGCCGGGAGCTGGGGTGCGGCAGGGGACGCGCGAGAACAGCCGCCGCGGAAAGAGGGGTCGGTTTGGCGGGCATCCCAGCTCCGGCCGGCCGCGTGCATGCAACAGGGGGCTGGACGCAGCGGGCGCCTCGAGGAGCCGGTCGGGGCCGCGGACCCGAACCAAGCGCCCGAGACCCGCGGTCCCCCCTCCCCCCTCCCCGCCCAAACGTTCACCGCCCCCTCCACAGGCCCGCGCGGCCCGGCCTGCAGACAGCGACGGGTTCCAGCGGTCGAACCCGCAGCTCCCGCACCGCCGCTTCCTCGGCCCCTTCCCGCCCGGCGCGTCGGTCGCTGAAAGAAAGAAAGAAAGAAAAAGAAAGAAAGAAAGAAAGAAAGAAAGAGGCAGGCGGCGGCGCGCTGCCCCCACTCACCATGATCCGCGGCGTGGCGCGGCGAGCCCGGCATCCGGCGATGCGCTGTCCAGGGTAGCCGGCGTCCCTCTGCCCCGCCCTCCCGCCGCGCCCGCTCTTCTTACCCCCACCCACGCCCGGCGCGCGCACGCCAGCCCGCGCTTCCCCGCCCCCTCGGGCTCGCGCCGCTCCCGCTCGGCGCTCCGAGCCGCAGGGCCGTTTCGGGAGCCCGCGGCTCCCCGCCCCCTCCCCTCGCAGGGGCTCCGCCGGCAGCTGCGCTAGCAGGGCGGCGGGGGAGGGGCGGGCAGCCGAGACGGCGGCCCCGGACGGCTTCGCACGCGGCCCCCGGGCGCCCGGGTTCTCCAGCGCCACTTCGCGCGCCCCCTGCCGGCCGGGCGGCGATTTGCAGGCCCAGCTGGCGCCCGCGGCGCTCGGCCGCTCAACGTTGGCGGAGCCTGGGCGAGGACCCACTCGTCACCCGCCACTGTCCCCCGCCCCCGGAGGCTGCGAAGGCCGCGGAGCTGGGGGAGTGGGGCTGCAGAGGACCAGGGCATCGTCCTTCTCTTAGCTGGCTCCGTGGCTTATCAAGCACAGGTTAAAGAGAGACTAGCTGCTACTCACGTAGGTTTGCAGGATGTGGTGTTTCAGATGTAGGGGTCAATAGGGTTCCTTTTGGGATGAGGTCAGGGGCGGATCAGTCTCAGCAGGAGATTCCTTGTCTCACGTGAATCTACCTACAGAGGATGATCTTAGTCTATGGGCTTCTCAGCTGAGTCCACTAATGGTTAATTCAACACTTAATTGTGAACAGAAAGTAAGGGATCTTAGATACTAGGCTTTTAATTAAAAATATATTTTTCTCGCCCAAGTGAAAGATGTGAAAAGGTAGACTTTCCTATTTTAAGCATTAAGAATGTGTGCTGGAAGGAAATTCACCCAGGTACCAAATATTGATATTAAGTGTTCCCCCCAGCCGTATTATGAAATGATTTTTCTTTATATTTTTCTCCTCATTTACCAGGTCTTTTACATGCATTATTTTATATTTTTAAATCCACAAAAGTAGCTTCCACATTCTTTGGATATTGAACTAGAAAAATACTGGATCTCAATTTCACTGTGTGATTAATCTGATGTAGTAGAATGTGAATTCTCAACGTACCCTCAGACATTATTGTGTATAAATTGCACCTGAGGACTTAATCAACTACAGCGACCTGGAAGCATTAAGGTGGTCTCAGGTGAAGACCAGGAATACAAATTTTTAACAAGCATCACAAATGATGCTGATGCAGGCAGGTAGGCCATGGACCACGTTTTGAGAACACAAGTCCATCATCTAGGAAAGGCTTTAGTCTATTTTTCTAACAACAGTAAGGGGAAAAAAGTGTGATAACCAGCCTCTAAGCATTCTGCTGTTTGCTTGTAGGAATTATACTATTGATGTCATCTATACCTGGTAAAGAACACCAGGTTCACATATGGAAGGAACCCTTAAATTTTGAATTATTCCTGTACTTCCCACTACCAATTAGCTTGATAATCATTATTTTACGTTTATTATTTAAAAACACATATCAACCCACAGGTCCAGAAGGAGGTCTAAAAAGTCACCAATATATTATCTATTACTTAAAATATTATTTTATGGCTTGTCACTACAATAAAGGAACATAGGAGATGCAAATGCCAGAGGGTATTTTTTCCCACCAATTAATTCATTAAATAGAAAAACGAAGTGGGTCTACCTCTATAAACACAGAACTGGGATCATACCTTAATATTCTGACCAGAAATAAAATGAATTCCCACTTATTTATCAATAAAAATATCTTAATATGCCATCAAGATGCTTTTACAAGATTTTTCTTCCTTTTATTATTCTCTTATGTGGATTACTCACTTATAATTTATTGTGACTTTAAATCAATCTGCTTTTCTTCAGAGGATTTGTATTTTTAGACTAATGATAGAAATAGCCTCTGGAAATCACATTCTTTCCCTGGCCATATACTCTGCCTTTGTGTAAAGAAAGCTCTGTACCTATGGGTATGGTCAGGCCATTCAAGATGGCTGTTCCCTTGCTTTCTTTATATCCCCTGCTCCACCAGTCCAGCTTCACTCACATGACTAACCAATCCTCTTAATTATAAAACTTAATCAGTAACTGCCTATGTGCTTGCCCCCTGCCCCAGCTGCCCGTTTCCCTGGTAACTGATGAGGCAACCTGATATCAATTCCCCCTATAAATGGTAGCCTCTTTCTCCCCTGGGTAATGAAGGTTGTTGCTGTGTCCTGCCTGCCATCTGCTGTACATGGTAGGGTACAGTTTCTCCAGGACCTTTTGTTTCAGATTTGTAAGATCCCCTATCTGTTAAGACCTTGATGTCTCTGTTGCTGTTTCTGGGCTCTTTCTTTGGTCTCCAGCCTGGGCAACTACAAGTCATGCAGGCCTGCGAGGTGCAGTCCAACACTACCAATTTAGAAATGAAAAATAAGAAGAGTAAAGCCAGACGAAGCCACACTGGTGCAATTCAATTACCTCCAACAAATTTAGGGCATCTTTTACTCAGTATTATCAGGGCTAAGGATTTATGACAATGATATATGTATATACCACTTGTTTGGTTGTTGTAGAGTAACAAGTGGACAATCATTTCTTCATATCAATCCAGGTAAAAAGAGATTTATGTTCATTCATTTAAAAATATTTACTGAGTACTGTGTTCCAGTACAATATTCTAGAGCAAGGATTGGCAAACTACAGCCACAGGCCGAATCTGGCCAGCTAACTGTTCTTTGTAAATAAAGTTTTATTAGAACACAGCTATGTCCATAGGTTTACATATTGTCTGTGGTGGCTTTCACGCTACAATGGCAGAGTTGAGTAGTTGTGACAGAAAGACCATGGCCTACAAATCCTCAAGTATCTACTGTGTGGCCCTTAACAAAAAAAAGTGTGCCAATTCCTGTTGACTCTAGATGTTATAAATAAGGCCTTGAACATGATAGGTCCTTTTCTTTTGTGAAGCTTCTATTTTAATGGGAAGGAAGAAGACAATAAAATAAGTTTAGAGAAGTGCTGTGAAGAAACACTATTATGAGAGTGTGATGTGGAGGAGGAGACACTTTAGATTGGATGGTAGGAAGGGTCCCTCTAAGCCAATGATGTCTGAGTTGAGATCTCAGTGGCAGAACAAGCCAGTTATGAAGCCGTGAGAAAATCTAGGGGAAATCCTTCTAGATGAAGAAAACAGCAAATGAAAATGCTCTGACACAGGAAAACTTGGGCCCTACCTCTGAGGACCTAGGTCCCTAGGGATCCTCGCCCTGGCAGAACAGTCTCAAGTGATGTCTACTGGTCAGTTCAAGAAACCCTGCTGGGGCCATTACTTTGTACTCTTACAGCCATTTGACTGTATTTATCTAAGCACTGACAAGGAAAAAAAAATTAACTGAAGGCTTTAATGTGATTGGTCCTTTTCAAGGAAATAGGTCAAAACTCAGAAGGAGAATGGATCGTGAAGAATTTTTTGAATGAAATATTTTGGTTCTTTCACTAAACTAGATAGAATAGTACATGACAGTAATCTTGATATGGTCTGTCCACCACTCTATAACTAGTTCCATTAAAGGTAATTTGTAATTAATTTAGTTCTACAACTACTTCAGCTTATGTCAGAATTTGACTTATAATGTTAATTCATGGACTTCCCTGGTGGTACAGTGGTTAAGAATCTGCCTGCCAATGCAGGGAACATGGGTTCAAACCCTGGTCCGGGAAGATCCCACATGCCACGGAGCAACTAAACCCATGTACCACAACTACTGAGCCCACAAACCACAACTACTGAGCCTGTGTGCCACAACTACTGAAGCCCACATGCCCAGAGCCTGTGCTCCACAACAAGAGAAGCCGCTGCAATGAGAAGCCCACGCACCAAAACAGAGTAGCCCCCGCTCACCACAACTAGAGAAAGCCCATGCACAGCAATGAAGATCCAATGCAGCCAAAAGTAAATAAATAAATTTTATTTTAAAAATGTTAATTCAGACTATCTTTACAGCTTGTGTCACATAGTAGGCATTCAATCAATATTTAAGGCAGACTTGCCCCCCATCTTTTTTTTTTAACCCCATGCCACCTAAGGTTTCTGTGACATTCTAATGAGTATCTCATTAGATACAAAGGTCTTTGGAAAGTATATTATCATTGGCTAATGGAAGTGTAGTCCCTGAACAAACGCTAATTTAATGATATCATTTATAGAAACAATATAGTGAAAAGATGTGGTCATGACCATTTCAAAGCCTACACTGTGCCAGCAGTTTAATACATAGTGGTCATGGTGGATGGCCTCTTTCATCGTGCAACTTTGGACTCACCCAGCTGCCCCAGTCTTTGCCTCACCTCCACACTCTCTAGAAAATAGTGCATAGTTTGGACCTTGCTAAATAAATTGCTGCTGTTGACTATACACAATTTTATCATCCAGACTAAGCTGCATCCAGCAGCCAGACTGTCTCTTGGAACCTTAGCATGCTGTTTTGTGACAGTCCTCAGAGCATACTAATAAGTACAAAGGCCTGACCACCGTTTGAATCCCTTAAACAATTTAAAACAAACTGACGTCTGGGGAATAGGTCAATAACCTTTACTCCATTTCTGGAACAGAGAAAAAACAAATAGAAAACACACACACACACAAACACGTTTTCACGAGACTAAGATACCTTACTCTGCCAGAAGATAGGTTGTGTATCAAAATTTTAAGTGTGAAATAGAGACCAAGGGAGAAGACATAATCTCAGAGGCCTCTTAATCATCTAATAAAGTCTTCAAGAAAAGAAGGCAATAGCAACTTTGAATTCTACTGTCTGCAAATGAGGAGAGCTGAGGAAATAAACTGTTAGCTTTGAAACAAAGTAGAAACCCTTGCTGCAGCCCAGCTGTGGTGGGGGGGGGGGTCTTCTCAGACACGTGGCCTTGTTAGCATCATTGGTGGATGTCTATCTGCACTCTTTTTATCTAGTGGTGTATCTTGAATTTACTGACACTGAGTATCTATCCACAGCCTAACTGAGAGAGGAACTTTTTATGAGAATTTGTCGTTTTTGTAGTGTTATCTGAATAGTCTAAATCCACCCCTGAATTAAGCTAGATCTTTAGAAAGCTGAGGACATGGACTGAATCCAATTGGCCCCCACTAAATTGTTTGACTCAAATGAACTCTGCACAATACCATCATTTTATTAAATACTGTAAGAAGCAGCCCTATGAAATATTTTATTGTGTTTATCTCAACGTAGCTAACTTTTAAAAATATTATTCTCCCTGCTAGAAGGGACCTGAGATAGAGATACTTAAAACTTATTTTTCTCTGGCTTTAGTATGTATGTTTGTACTAGACTAACTTTCAAGTGTTCTAGTTGCTAGAATAATCATCATAATAAATTCGAAAGAGTTAATCAAGTAGCAGATAACTCTGGGAAGGCCAAACCTCATTCACTCATTCATTCATCCATTCAACAGGTTTTTCTGAGCACTTTTCATGTGTGCATTTGCCACCAGTATGCCTTCTTGGGTAAAGAGTCTACCCATTTTTTTATTGGGTTGTTTGTTTTCTTATTATCAAGTTTTGAGAGTTCTTCCTATATTCTGGATATATTGTAAGTCCTTTATCGGATGTGCATGGTGCAAATATTTTCTTGTAGTCTATGGCTTTTTTTTTCTTAACAATGCCTTTCAAAGAGGTCTTAATTTTAATGAAGTCCAAGTTTTCCTTTTCCTTTTTTTTTTTTAATGAATTGTGCTCTTGGTGTTGTATCTAAGAAACGTTGCTTTTCTAAGGTCACAAAGATTTCTCCCTATGTTTTCTTCTAGAAATTTTGTAGTGTTATGTTTTGCATTTAGGTCTATATGATTTTCAGTTAGTTTTTGTATTTGGTGCAAGGGATGAGTCAAAATTCCTTTTTTTTTTTTTTTTTGGCATATAAATGTCCAATTGTTCCAGCACCATTTGTTGAAAATACTCTTTTCTTTTGAATTGCCTTTGCACCTTTGTCAAAAATCAACTGACCATATATGTGTGGATCTATTTCTGGGCTTTCTATTCTGTTCCATTGATCTATGTGTCTATCTTTTCACCAATACCAGGCTGTCTTGAATACCGTTTCTTTAGAGTAAGTCTTGAAATCAAGTTTTATAAGTTTTCCATTCTCTTTTTCAAAATTGTTTTCACTATTCCAGCTCCTTTGCTTTCCCATATAAATTTTAGGATTAGCTTATCAACGTTCCACAAAGAAAATTCTTGCAGAAAGTTTGATTGGGATTGTGTTGAATCTATAGATCAATTTTGGGAGGGGCTTCCCTGGTGGTACAGTGGTTGAGAATCCGCCTGCCAATGCAAGGGAGTTGGATTTGATCCCTGGTCTGGGAAGATCCCACATGCCGCAGAGCAACTAAGCCCATGCGCCACAACTACTGAGCCTGTGCTCTAGAGCCCACGAGCTACAACTACTGAGACTGCGTGCTGCAACAACTGAAGCCCGTGCACCTAGAGCCTGTGCTCCACGACAAGAGAAGCCACCGCAATGAGAAGCCCGCGCACCGCAACAAAGAGTAGCCGCCGCTCGCCACAACTAGAGAAAGCCCACGCGCAGCAACAAAGACCCAACACACCTGTAGCTTATGTAATATTGTACATCAACTATATTTCAATTAAAAAATGTCTTTTATATCTTACTTTCAGTTTAACCGTTTCTGGAGATCTTCATTTCTTTGTGTGGAGTCTACTTTCTGTCTAGCATCATATTCCTCTGCCTTTCCTTGACCTTTTCTTGTGGTATAGATGTTCTGGTAATAAATTCTCTGTTTTTGTTTGCTTCATATTTATGTGAGATTTTAAATACTTTACCTGAGGTAAATATGTGTCTAAAGATGAATGCCATTGATCCCTTTTGTTTCCTGTAAACACATCAAGGAATTAAGTCTATTCCCCTCCCCTTAAACCTGGGCTTGTCTTATGACTCTCAGAATGAAGTAATCAGAAGTAATGAATATGGCAGAAGTAATCATGTGCCCATTCTGAGTCTAGCTAGCTTGTAAGAGAACTGGCAGCTCCTGCATTTGCTTGAAGAAGTCAGCCACCTGGGTATACAGAAGCTCAAGCATACTACTGAATTCTGAGACCCCATGTGAAGAGAAAAAAGCCACATGGGGGAACACCAAGCACCAGGTGTGTAAGTGAAGCCCTCCTGGACCTTCCGTCCCAGCCCAGCTACCTGCTAAATGAAGTTGAGAGCGTGACCTCAGCTGATTCGACACAGAGCAAATTCCCTTATCCCTGCCCAGATTCCAAACCCCACCACATGGTGAGAACAAGTGAGAGGTTTAGTCCATTTTAAAGATGTTTCTACTTTCCCCAAAGAAGATACACCCCCTTGTTGTTCACACCCAGATAGAACTCTTCCCCTCCACTGATATGCCACTGAATAAGAGTGAAAAAACTTGAAATTGCATAGCCCTAGTTCTCCTACTTTCTAGTAATTCCAGATAATTAGGTGTCCACTAGCTGATTGCTTGGACCAGCAACAGTAATTTTTCTATGTACATTCAACTATCAGTTTCATTAAATATAGTTACACCTCCTCTGCAATTACACTTGCTAAGACTTCAGATATTCAGGATCTACTCTTCAGTTGGGAAAAAAAATCTTGCACTTTTTCCTTCATTCAAATGTTAAAATGTGTTGTGGCAGAAGAGAGAAAAGATTGTTTTAGCCTTTGTTGAAATCGAGTCATTGCTCTTCGGCCGGAAGCCTTTGTGCACACAGAGGCCCGAGCATTGTGTCTGGACTCGGTGAGCTGAGACTCTCTCCTGAGATGGAATCAGAAGCCCGCCCTTCAGCCTCAGGAGAAAACAAAACTGGCTGCGATAATGTGTCCTTGAATGTGACTGTCTAGGAATTTTCACTGTTTCTATTTATTTTCTTTAGCTTCCTCTCAAGGTTTCAAGAGAAAGCTCCCATTATCAACGTGAAGAAGCACATGAGCATACATGCCTCACCCACTTGCATCCTTTCTCCCAAGTAACGGAAATGTCTTCCTCAAGCTATAGCTGGTAGATAGAGTAACAAAGAGAAACATGACTTCCTGAAATACGTACAAAAATGAAATACCCGCTATCAGGCAGTCTTGATTAAGGCTATGAAAGATCCAGTCATTGTACTTCAGATGGAATAAATAAGGGTTTTGAGTTTTGGACGCTTGTTTGTCTTGCTACTGATCACCGTTTATCATTATTCACGTCCACCTACGCCCCCAGTTGCTGTGAGCGCTGGCTTCAGGTAGCCGAGTGTGTTTCAGGACTCACTCTAGCCTGGAGAGCCTTGCTGACTTGTTGAGACTCACACCCCCTCTTTGGCCCAGGTTATGCCCACATCCAGTGAGTGGTCACGTGTGACTAGAAAGGCCCAGTTCCCTCGACCTAATTCAGGATGACTCTGAAGGGCTATCTCACCCCCAGAGCCCCTTTAGGACCCAATGAATCCTTTCCCTATGGCCTCATCCTGCTTCCTTCCTTCCCTCACAGATGTCGATCCCAAGAGCTGTTCCAGGAAATTTTCTCTATCTTCTGCTTCCCAAGGGGAAACTGACCCATGACAAATATATTCAGGTAGCTGAATATTTATGGAAAACTAATTTCAAATGAGTGGAATTGCCATGCACCCACTACCCAGCTTCAGTTATCAACTAACAGCCAATTTCATTTCACCTAAACCCTCATTTGCTTCCTCCAGTCCCACCCTAGCTTATTTTGAAGCAAATCCCAGAAATAGTAAATTATAATCTGTGAATGTATCTCTAAAAGATGACTCTTCTTCTTCTTTTTTTTTTTTTTTGCAGTACGCGGGCCTCTCACTGCTGCGGCCTCTCCCGTTGCGGAGCACAGTCTCCAGATGCGCAGGCTCAGTGGCCACGGCTCACGGGCCCAGCCGCTCGACAGCATGTGGGATCTTCCCGGACCGGGGCACAAACCTGCATCCCCTGCATTGGCAGGCGGACTCTCAACAACTGCGCCACCAGGGAAGCCTGACTCTTCTTTTTAAAAAGTGTAACTGCAATACCATTGTCACATTTTAAAAAATTAACAGTAATTCCTTAATACCAACAAAGCCAGTGTTCAGTTAGTGTCCATCAGTATCTATATAAGGTCCCCTAAATTATAACTGATTGATACATCTTTGAATTTTCTTTTGGTCTATAGGTTCTCTTTCTAGCCCTCATCAGTTTTTTTTTAATATACATTTTAAATTTTATTTATTTATTATTTTTGGCTGTGTTGGGTCTTCGTTGCTGTGTGCGGGCTTTCTCTAGCTGTGGCGAGTGGGGGCTACTCTTTGTTGCGGTGCAAGGGCTTCTCATAGCTATGGCTTCTCTTGCTGTGGAGCACGGGCTCTAGGCGTGAGGGCTTCAGTAGTTGTGGCATGTGGGCTCAGTAGTTTTGACTCGCGAGCTCTAGAGCGCAAGTTCATAAGTTGTGGTGCACAGGCTTAGTTGCTCTGCGACATGTGGCATCTTCCCGGACCAGGGCTCAAACCCGTGTCCCCTGCATTGGCAGGAGGATTCTTAACCACTGCACCACCAGGGAAGCCCCCTCATCAGTTTTTAAACAGCATACTTTTTTTTTTTTTTTGCGGTACGCGGGCCTCTCACTGTTGTGGCCTCTCCCGTCGTGGAGCATAGGCTCCAGACACGCAGACCCAGCAGCCATGGCTCAAGGGACCAGCTGCTCCACGGCATGTGTGATCTTCCCAGACCGGGGCACGAACCCGTGTCCGCTGCATCGGCAGGCAGGCTCTCAACCACTGCGCCAACAGGGAAGCCCTAAACAGCATACTTTTTGACGTTTAGGATTACCATGCTTGGAGTCACAAGAGCTTGTGGTCACGCTTATGATACTAACAATGGCTGCCTTTTACGGCCTTTTTATGAGCCAGGCGATGTGGCAAGTGCTTTGCACGTATTATTTCATTTATTCCTTAAAGCAATCTGGCAAGTTAGGTATTATCAGCCCCAATTTACAGAGGGAAAGCTGAGGGTTAGAGAGATGAAGTAATTTGCCTGGGGACGCACAGTTAACAGCTGAGATCCCAAACCACATTATTCTGATTCCAAAGTCCATGTTCTTAACCTCTGGGGTTTTAAATGCATTAGGAGAAACCAATGCCACTCTGACTGTGGGCTTTACTATTCTTGGATTTCTTAGGTTGACAAAGGATATTGACCATCATAAAATGTCCGTGTAGTTGATCTAAACCAACAGACATGTATTGAGTACCTTCCGTGTACACAGAACTGGGTAGGAGCTGGGTGGAATCAACAGATAAACAACATTTGATCCCTGCCTTCCAAATGCTCCCAATCCAGAGGCTGGTGTGAAGGGAGGGAGACAGATACACAGGCAGACGCAACGCAAAGGGGACCGTGGTGTGTGCTCTCAAAGAGCTACCGATGAAAAGCGATGCGGAACAGAGAAGATTCTAAATTGAAAAAGCTTTGGGGGAGCATGGGAGCTGCAAGGCTCTTGAATGGAGAGGAGGATATTAGGTTTAAGATAAAGTTCAGGTGCATGGGGAGCGAAGATGACGAGCATTACAGTATAATGCCACATCCTGATGACATTTATTTGGGGCTGCTGTTTCCCCCTGTTGATTTTATGGAAATACACAAAGCGTCCCTCCAGCTTCTCTACAACTCAGCACCTTGCACTACAGCTGGATGGGAACTAACTCCAGGCAGTATCCAGGTTGAGGTGGCAATAGTAGGGGTGCATTGACCATCCATATTAGCTGCCGACGATCTCTTTGCTGGTCCCTTTAAAAAAGCCCAGATTGTCTTTGGACTACTAGTGGCCATGGTCCCTGTGACCCTTGCTGCCACTTACCTCATCAGCCTGCTTCTGACCTAAAGCATCCTCGGGCTTTGTTGAGGTCAGGCAACTTGCCAGCTCAACGTTGGCAGGAGAGCCTCAGTGCCCGAGATAACCGGCTTTGTGCCTCTCCGATTAAAACCTGATTACAACCCTGGATTGTTCTTGGTGAGGTATGACAGCTATCACTGCCAGAGGTGGTCAGACCCTGTGCTTAGTGGCAGATCCACCTGAGATTCCTTCTAGGTCTGTTCCATGAAGAAAGGAAGCTCTTCTTTCCAGGACTTGGAAGGACTACTTCATTTTACATCTTTATTAGAGAAATCTGTTTCTCTGGCTTGACGAGGTTAAGCAAAAAGGGATTGCTGAGTACCAAATTTTTCATTTCTATCTTGACAAGGCAACATGGAGGAAATTACCCTTGTATTTGATTTAATATTAAAAATTTCACATTTTAAAAACTTTGGTTCTTAAGACCTCCTGTGCCCATATTCCACAAGACTAGCCCTTTTTACATATATTTTCTATAGGAACCTGACAACCAAGACTGAATAGGCAAATCTATTATTCAACTAAACAAACTTGCTAAGCTTCACTTAGCAAAAGTGCCGAATTTATATTTTAGCGCCCTCTGCTGGAGAAATTGCGTGCATTTCTGACAAATACAGGTGATTCTGGCCAATGGGATCTTTTTGACTTGTGCTTTTCAAATATAGGTTCTGGAGGATGTATTATTTATAGTCTGTACTAAAAGAAGTTTCTCCTTTAAACAAATGCCTCTGACAAACTAACCAGCTACCAGTGGTATTTGTCTCCTGCAAATCCCATAGGGAGAAAAATATAAATGTACATGGAGTCATTAATGTGTATATAATTTACACATTCACAAAGTAAAAATACACTTTGTGAAAATCAGAAATTTGTAATATTTAATTTTTGTCATTTAAGTTACAATGTGTCTTGGTGCGGTCCTCTTTGGGTTGATCTTGTTTGGATCTCTTGGACCCAGTCTCACAGGAAGGGAGGTTTAGAATAGATCCATAGATATCAAAGTTTTTGTTTGAAATTCACAGTAAGAAATATATTTTAGGTTATGATCCTGTCCATAAATAAAATTTTCATAAGTAAGACAATACCTTTACTCTGTGAAATGTACTCTAATATTTCTTTTTCTATTGCAATCCATCTAGAAAAAAATGCTTTTCACAATTCATGACTGCATGGTGACCTGAAGCTAGAAAAATCTGAACTCGAGGACCCTTTCAGCTTTTTTTCTGTCTTTTAATTTTTCATTGCTATTCATCAACAAAATGTCATGAGACTATGTTGCATTTAGGTTTCTACAGCATGCATTTGTCTTTCTTACTGTGTGAGATGGACTATTGGAAGGTGGGATTCACGGTAGGCTGGATGGCAGAAATGACCTGCTGTGTCTTCCAGATCAATTTATATTATAGGTCCCAGTTACTTTTTTTTTTAATATCTTTGTTGGAGTATAATTGCCTTACAATGTTCTGTTAGGTTCTGCTGTATAACAAGGTGAATCAGCTGTATGTATACATATATCCTCATAACTCCTCCCTCTATGTCTCCCTCCCACTCTCCCTATCCCATCCCTCTAGGTCGTCACAGCACCGAGCTGATCTCCCTGTGCTATGCAGCTGCTTCCCACTAGCCATCCATTTTACATTTGGTAGTGTATATATGTCAATATTACTCTCTCACTTCGTCCCAGCTTACCCTTCCCAATCCCCGTGTCCTCAAGTCCATTCTCTATGTCTGTGTCTTTATTCCTGTCCTGCCCCTAGGTTCATCAGAACCTTTTTTTTTTAGATTCCATATTAGATATGTTAGCATACGGTATTTGTTTTTCTCTTTCTGACTTACTTCACTCTGTATGACAGACTCTAGGTCCATCCACTTCACTACAAATAACTCAATTTCTTTTCTTTTTATGGCTGAGTAATATTCCATTGTATATATGTGCCACATCTTTACCTATTCATCTGTCGATAGACATTTAGGTTGGTTACACATCCTGGCTACTGTAAATAGTGCTGCAATGAACATTGTGGTACATGACTCTTTTTGAATTATGGTTTTCTCAGGGTATATGCCCAGTAGTGGGATTGCTGGGTCATATGGTAGTTCTATTTTTAGTTTTTTAAGGAACCTCCATACTATTCTCCATAGTGGCTGTATCAATTTACATTCCCACCAACAGTGCAAGAGTGTTCCCTTTTCTCCACACCCCCTCCAGCATTTATTGTTTGTAGATTTTTTGATGATGGCCATTCTGACCAGTGTGAGGTGATACCTCATTGTAGTTTTTCTTTTTTTTTTTTAAATAACATTTTTTTTTCTTTTTTAAAATACAGTAGGACTGGAGTGTGGAGGACACTTAACTTTTTTTAAAATTAATTAATTTATTTGTTTTTATTTTTGGCTGTATTGGGTCTTTGTTGCTGTTCATGGGCTTTCTCTAGTTGAGGCAAGCAGGGACTACTCTTCATTGCGGTGCACAGGCTTCTCATTGTCGTGGCTTCTCTTGTTGCAGAGCATGGGCTCTAGAGCACGGGCTCAGTAGTTGTGGCACGCGGGCTTAGTTGCTCCATGGCATGTGGGATCTTCCTGGGCCAGGGATTGAACCCGTGTCCCCTGCATTTGCAGGCAGATTCTTAACAACTGTGCCACCAGGGAAGCCCCCTCATTGTAGTTTGGATTTGCATTTCTCTAATGATTAGTGATGTTGAGCATATTTTCATGTGTTTGTTGGCAACCTGTATATCTTCTTTGGAGAAATGTCTATTTAGGTCTTCTGCCCATTTTTAGATTGGGTTGTTTGTTTTTTTTATATGGAGCTGCTTGTAAATTTTGGAGATTAATCCTTTGTCAGTTGCTTCATTGGCAAATATTTTCTCCCATTCTGAGGGTTGTCTTTTTGGCTTGTTTATGGTTTCCTTTGCTGTGCAAAAGCTTTTAAGTTTCATTAGGTCTCATTTGTTTATTTTTGTTTCTATTTCCATTTCTCGAGGAGGTGGGTCAAAAAGGATCTTGCTGTGATTTATGTCATAGAGTGTTCTGCCTATGTTTTCCTCTAAGAGTTTTATAGTGTCCAGCCTTACATTTAGGTCTTTAATCCATTTTGAGTTTAGTTTTCTGTATGGTGTTAGGGAGTGTTCTAATTTCATTCTTTTACATGTAGCTGTCCAGTTTTCTCAGCACCACTTATTGAAGAGGCTGTCTTTTCTCCACTGTATACTCTTGCCTCCTTTATCAAAGATAAGGTGACCATATGTGCATGCATTTATCTCTAGGCTTTCTATCCTGTTCCATTGATCTATATTTCTGTTTTTGTGCCAGTACCATACTGTCTTGATTACTGTAGCTTTGTAGTATAGTCTGAAGTCAGGGAGCCTGATTCCTCCAGCTCCGCTTTTCTTTCTCAAGACTGCTTTGGCTATTCGGGGTCTTTTGTGTTTCCATACAAATTGTGAAATTTCTTGTTCTAGTTCTGTGAAAAATGTCATTGGTAGTTTGATAGGAATTGCATTGAATCTGTAGATTCCTTTGGGTAGTATAGTCATTTTCACAATGTTGATTCTTCCAACCCAAAAACATGGTATGTTTCTCCATCTGTTTGTATCATTAATTTCTTTCATCAGTGTCTTATAGTTTTCTGAATACAGGTCTTTTGTCTCCTTAGGTAGGTCTATTCCTAGGTATTTTATTCTTTTTGTTGCAATGGTAAATGGGAGTGTTTCCTTAATTTCTCTTTCAGATTTTTCATCCTTAGTGTATAGGAATGCAAGAGATTTCTGTGCATTAATTTTGTATCCTGCTACTCTACCAAATTCATTGATTAGTTCTAGTAGTTTTCTGGTAGCATCTTTAGGTTTCTCTATATATAGTATAATGTCATCTGTAAAGAGTGACAGTTTTACTTCTTCTTTTCCGATTTGGATTCCTTTTATTTCTTTTTCGTCTCTGATTGTTGTGGCTAAAACTTCCAAAACTATGTTTAATAATAGTGGTGAGAGTGGACAACCTTGTCTTATTCCTGATCTTAGAGGAAATGGTTTCAGTTTTTCACCATTGAGAACGATGTTGGCTGTGGGTTTGTCATATATGGCCTTTATTATGTTGAGGTAGCTTCCCTCTATGCCTACTTTCTGGAGAGTTTTTATCATAAATCAGTGTTGAATTTTGTCAAAAGCTTCTTCTGCATCTACTGAGATGATCATATGGTTTTTCTCCTTCAATTTGTTAATATGGTGCATCACATTGATTGATTTGCATTGAAGAATCCTTGCATTCCTGGGATAAACCCCACTTGATCATGGTATATGATCCTTTTAATGTGCTGTTGGATTCTGTTTGCTAGTATTTTGTTGAGGATTTTTGCATCTATGTTCATCAGTGAGATTGGCCTGTAGTTTTCTTTCTTTGTGACATCCTTGTCTGGTTTTGGTATCAGGGTGATGGTGGCCTTGTAGAATGAGTTTGGGAGTGTTCCTCCCTCTGCTATATTTTGGAAGAGTTTGAGAAGGATACATGTTAGCTCTTCTCTAAATGTTTGATAGAATTCACCTGTGAAGACTTGGCTTTTGTTTGTTGGAAGGTTTTTAATCACAGTTTCAATTTCAGTGCTTGTGATTGGTCTGTTTATATTTTCTATTTCTTCCTGATTCAGTCTCAGAAGGTTGTGTTTTTCTAAGAATTTGTCCATTTCTTCCAGGTTGTCCATTTTATTGTCATATAGTTGCTTGTAGTAATCTCTCATGATCCTTTGTATTTCTGCAGTGTCAGTTGTTACTTCTCCTTTTTCATTTCTAATTCTGATGATATGAGTCTTCTCCCTTTTTTTCTTGATGAGTCTGGCTAATGGTTTATCAATTTTGTTTATCTTCTCAAAGAACCAGCTTTTAGTTTTATTGATCTTTGCTATTGTTTCCTTCATTTTGGTTTCATTTATTTCTGATCTGATCTTTATGATTTCTTTCCTTCTGCTAACTCTGGGTTTTTTTTTTTTTGTTATTCTTTCTCTAATTGCTTTAGGTGTAAGTTTAGGTTGTTTATTTGAGATTTTTCTTGTTTCTTGAGGTAGGATTATATTGTTATAAATTTCCCTCTTAGAACTGCTTTTGCTGTATCCCATAGGTTTTGGGTTGTCATGTTTTCATTGTCATTTGTTTCTAGGTATTTTTTGAGTTCCTCTTTGAGTTCCTCAGTGATCTCTTGGTTATTTAGTAGCATATTGTTTAGCCTCCATGTGTTTGTAATTTTTACAGTTTTTTTTCCTGTAATTGATAGCTAGTCTCATAGCGTTGTGGTTGGAAAAAAATACTTGATACGATTTCAATTTTCTTAAACTTACCAAAGTTTGATTTATGACCCAAGATATGGTCTATCCTGGAGAATGTTCCATGAGCACTTGAGAAGAAAGTGTATTATGTTGTTTTTGGATGGAATGTCCTATAATTATCAATTAAGTCCATCTTGTTTAATGTGTCATTTAAAGCTTGTGTTTCCTTATTTATTTTCATTTTGGATGATCTGTCCATTGGTGAAAGTGGGGTGTTAAAGTCCCCTACTATTATTGTGTTACTGTCGATTTCCACTTTTATGGCTGTTAGCATTTGTCTTATGTATTGAGGTGCTCCTATGTTGGGTGCATAAATATTTACAATTGTTATATCTTTTTTTTCTTTTTTTTTTTTTGCGGTATGCGGGTCTCTCACTGTTGTGGCCTCTCCTGTTGCGGAGCACAGGTTCCGGATGCACAGGCTCAGTGGCCATGGCTCACGGGTCCAGCCGCTCCGTGGCATGTGGGATCTTCCCGGACCAGGGCATGAACCCATGTCCCCTGCATCGGCAGGTGGACTCTCAACCACTGCGCCACCAGGGAAGCCCCGATAAGTACTTTTAAAACAGTGGCTTTAAAGTAGTGGCTTGCTCTACAATATTAAGTCCAATAAACGTGTTTTTAATAGTCCCCAAATGCATTTTGCCCTAGTCCTGATTCAGATAGACCTGCAATAACTTATTCAACTGATTAACATCCTACAACTAAACCAGGGGGGAAATTCTAACAGAAATTTAAATTTTGTACTAGAATATAAAGATCCAGCAAAATACCACATTTCCCTAGAAATGTAAGAATCAGGGCATTATTGTTCAAACTGAAGGATGTAGACTTCATTCTTTGTATCATCAAGGAAACCATGACATGATTTAGGAATTTCTTTTCTCTTAGAGAATTTTTCCACCTCTCTGATATTACCCAGTTTTTTGGTAGGCAGAAGAAATAAGCTAGGTTGGGCTGTTAAAGGAAAGAAACATGATATCTGTTATGGACTAAATGATTGTGTTTCATATGTTGAAACCCTAACTTCCAGTATGATGGTATTAGGAGATGGGCCCTTTGGAAGGTAATTAGGTCATGAGGGTAGAGCCCTCATCAGTGGGATTAGTGGCCTTGTAAAAGGGACCCCAGAGAGCTCTCTTTCTTTTTCTGGACAAAACAAGAGGGTGAACCAGGAAGTGTTTCTTCACCAGACACTGAATCTATTGGTGCCTTGATCTTAGACTTCCTCGCCTACAGAACTGTGGGAAATAAATGTTTGTTGTTTAAGCCACTCAGTCTACTGTGTTTTTGTTATAGCAGCCCAAACGAAGTAAGACCACATCCATTATAAATGTTCAACCTATTAAATTGTGAAAATAATAGTATAGCTATCTTTTACAGTTCTAAATTGTTTAGCCTTTCTTAAAAAAAAACTAGCTAATTAGCCTAAACAGCTACAACATAAACTTTTATACATATGGTCTAAAAGCAAATATTCTATCTGTCATGGGAATAATTAGACCAAGAAAGGAAATAAGTATTAGCCATGTGTGCCTTCTTGCTCATGACAAGCTGTTGCTATCTGGGTAGATAAAAATCTATTGCTATAGTTAGCTGTTTAATTTGCCATAGGAAACTGGTGTGTATTCAGTGCCTAACTGTAATTGAACTAAACCACTTCTAAGACTTACACCATATTTATGTGGGTTTCCATGAGGCAAGGATGAGAAAAGAGGACAGTGTATTTGGAACACAAATATTTTTCCAGGGCCTTCGCTGGCTACCCAGTGCTTAAGGCTCCACGCTTCCACTGCAGGGGTTGCGGGTTTGATTCTTGGTTGGGGAACTAAGACCCTGCAAGCTGCCAGGTACGGCCAAAAAAAAAGATATTTTTCCAAATAAGGTCCAAAAGGAGCTGTTGAATTCCTTCTTTTCCCTGGCTTCTCACAAAGAACTGGTTAGTCACAAAGCTTGCCCTTCTTAGTGACGTCTCTTGAACCCCTCCTCTCCTATCCATCCCTCTGTCCTCCCCATGCCCTTGCCTATGGACTTCATTTGCCCACGTCTGTATCCCTGAAGCCCCCTCTAGGTGGCCTTGAGACTCGTAAGTGAAGAAAACTTCTTCTCTACTCTCTTGGGTCTCTGGCTGGGCCTAAGAATTAAATGGACATAAGACAGATGAACAGGAGAAAAAGCATACAAATCTTATTTAGTAATTTTTACATGTACATGGGAGCCTTCACAAGAGTAACAGAGACCCAAAGAAGCAGTTATGGTCCAAGCTTAGACACTAGGTTGGACAAACAGTAGTGAATTGTGAACACGTGACAAGACAAAGGGGTTTGAACTAGGGCAGTTAATCGTAGAGAAGTGGCTGGGAAGATAGGGGTTATTTTGACCAAGTTTTTTTGCACGGATTTCTCTCGGCCATGACTTCCTGTCTCCAGTGATGAGAAGGCTTTTTTCCTCTGGTACAGGGAGGGCACCTATCACAGGAGAATTTTATTTCCTGCTTTCAGGAAGAAAAAGGAAGGTCAAAGTGACCTTTTTACATGTGCTGTTTCTCAAGTGCCTTTAACTCAAAATATCAATATGCAAATGTGGCAAATTTTGGGGTGATGCACTTGGAACCCCTATAAGACGTAAGGTTTTTCCAACAGATCTTCAACTCCACTGCTAGGCCTAACTTTTGTTTTTCAAAGTTTCTTCTTTTTTTCAAGCCCAGTCTTTTTTATTTTTTTTCCATTAATTTATGCATTTGGAAGCAATTACTGAGAGACTAACATGTAAGTATCTTCATGCAGGGAACACAAATGTCAAGGCCTTCGCCTTGAAAAAAAACAATTTAGTGGGAGAGACAGAAAAAATTGAGAGAGTACTGAACGATGAATACATAATCAATGTGAATACATGATCTAGGTATACCATAATAGAGAAGTTGATAAATCACCCCTGTGCAATAAAGATTTCACAGAAGCAATACATTCAAGGAGTATTAAATAATGAGTTTTTCAGGAAGACAATTTTTTCAACAAATGTGCATCACACTCAAAATCAGAAAAAAAGAGATAAAGAGTCATTATTTCAAGATCAAGCCCAATCTTTTTTTTTTTTTTTGGTACGTGGGCCTCTCACTGTTGTGGCCTCTCCCATTGTGGAGCACAGGCTCCAGACGCGCAGGCTCAGTAGTTGTGGCTCACGGGCCCAGCCTCTCTGCTGCATGTGGGATCTTCCTGGACCAGGGCACGAACCCGTGTCCCCTGCATTGGCAGGCAGACTCTCAACCACTGCGCCACCAGGGAAGCCCCAAGCCCAATCTTTTAAAAATACTTTTCTGATCTCATCATCCTCTCTTCTTAGACATTCCTCAGTCCTTCAGCTTTCACCTTCCCAAATTTGCAGATGGCCACTTGAGCCCTGACTGCTCTCTTGAACAACTTCTAGCCACCCAGCGAGATCTTACTGCTGAACATCTCTATCCAGGTGTCCAACCACTGTCGTCCAAATCCAGCAAGGCAGACATTACCTTATTCCCCAAGTCAAAAATTTCTGTCCAGGGCCCTGACTTTCATTCAGTCACTTTAGGCTAATGATTTGGACGTTGGCATTGGTTATTTCCACGTCCTCCTCAGCACAGACAACTTGTGTGTCTGTGTCCATCGTGCTCTCCCTCCTGCCCTTCCTTTGTCACACCCTAGGTTCCGTTTTTGTGGCTTTTGGCCCAGATGAGTGGAATATGCAATCTGATACACTGAGAACATAAAAAGACAATATGAGAGGGCTTCCCTGGTGACACAGTGGTTCAGAGTCCGCCTGCTGATACAGGGGACACGGGTTTGTGCCCTGGTCTGGGAAGATCGTACATGCCGCGGAGCGGCTAGGCCCGTGAGCCATGGCCGCTAAGCCTGCGTGTCCAGAGCCTGTGCTCCACAATGGGAGAGGCCACAGCAGTGAGAGGTCAGCGTACCATAAAAAAAAAAAAAAAAAAAAAAAAAGACAATATGAGAAAGCATATATGTTTATTTTAAAAGGTAAAAATGTAAACTTTTGTAATATTCACTGGGATCCTCATTTGGTCCTTATGTTATATGGTCACATATCAAATAGAATAATAGGAAATATCCTGAGGGCATAGTCGGAGCCCCACTTTCCGAGTATCTCTATGCATTGCTCTTTCCTTGCTATGACTTGTTTTTGATGGGCTTCATTTTGTAAAAGCAAGACTTTAAAATAATAGGCCATCATTACAATGGCCAGGCAAACCTTTTGTACCACACATAAGTTTTCTGGTTTACTCTTGGCAAAGATGGTAAAGACACGTTATGCATTTTTTTTCTCTTAAATGATGATGTCACAGTTTGGGTCCCTGGGAAGAAAATTCTGAGACACAGCCTGCAGGATGCTTAGGAGTGCAAGCCTCCGGTTTCCACAAGAGTAGAAGGAAGGGGAAGAAAGAAGCAGGCTTGAGCAGAGGGCGAAGCTGAGCTGCATTGCAGGCAGAAGACCCCTTGGCTGGAATACTCCTTCTGAGTTGTCCTGAGTTGGGCTCGGACAGCCAGATCTTTATATTCCTGTGTGGGTCATTCCCTTGGATGGGGGTCGCCCCAGGCAATCCCTGAAGTGCCACCAGCACTCCCTACAGCCGAAGCCACTGTCCGACATCCAGGGAGGATGCTTATGGGTGGTGGATCACAGTGTCCACCTAGAGGACAACAATACAAAGTTTGCTGGACTTTTCTGCAGCAAAATGATGGAATGACTGCCACGTAGTACGTAGCAGACAGTTTGGAAAAGAGCCACATTTAATCTGTTTCCTCAAAATAAATGTCTTAACAATAAACAAGAAAGTGGTTGCTTTTAAAAGAAACATCTTATAGAGAGAATATTTTGAAAACATGTCCACTGTTATACAACTAAATTGTCCCAAACTACACAATTTTGTCTCCTATCTGCACACAAACTTGGAACCAGAATTATTTCACTTGTCTAAAAATTTCCCACACAAAGAGTTCCCATGGATTTTTAACCTATTCATAAAAATAACAAAAATGCAACATCTTCCAATTAGTGTCCAAGAAAACTAACATCAAAAAGATGGTATTAATAATTTACTAGATGAAGAAAAACGCCCATCTTTGGATAGTAAGTGGATGGGATTAAAAAATGTGTATCACAACTCAGAAAGTCAGTTGGAGATGCTCTGCTTTCATTCGGATCTCAGATTTTTTTTTTTTTTTTTGGCAGTATGCGGGCCTCTCACTGCTGTGGCCCCTCCTGCCGTGGAGCACAGGCTCCGGACGCGCAGGCCCAGCGGCCACGGCCCATGGGCCCAGCCGCTCTGCGGCATGCGGGATCCTCCCGGACCGGGGCACGAACCCGTGTCCCCTGCATCGGCAGGAGGACTCTCAACCACTGCACCACCAGGGAAGCCCTGGATCTCAGATTTTTTGAAGCATCTTTTACAATTGTGACAAACATTAAAATTAATTATGGGACTTCCCTAGTGGTCTAGTGGTTAAGACTCCGTGCTTCCACTGCAGGGGGCGTGGGTTCAAACCCTGGTCAGGGAACCAAGATCCTGCATGCCATGAGGCGCGGCCCCCAAAAATAAAGTAAAATTAATTATTGAGATAAACCAAACAGGCTGTGGGGCTGCTGACTCTCAAAGTGTTCATCATTTTCAAAAGATTTTTTTTTTTAAATAATGAAGACTGTATGGTAATTACTATGGGTTGAATTGTGTCCCAGGAAAAGTTGAAATCCTCATCTCCAGTACCTCAACACGAAGTTATCTGGAAATAGGGTCGTTGTAGATATAATTAGTTAAATTAATGACTGGTATCCTTATGAGGAGAAGGCAGAGATAGGATTTATGCTGCCACATAAATAAAAGCTGGAAGAGAATCCTCCCCTTGAAGCTTCAGAGGAGCCATGGCCCTGCCAACATTTTGATTTTGCATTTCTGACAGCCACGACTGTCAGAGAATGCATTTCAGTCATTTCAAGCTACCCAGTTTGTGATACTTCATTATAGCAGATGTAGAAAACTAAAGTGTTGTTAAAACCTTTTCCTACCGTTAAAAATAAAATTTTAAAAACTCAAATATTTTATTTCATCTCTATCTCATTTTTGTAAGCAAATAAATATGTATTAAAGGTGTGTGCTCAATTTTATTTTTAAAACTAAGAATGGCAAGCAATAAAAAAAAATGTTTGCTATGTGCTGGAAATTGTGTTTGAAAAGTTATTTGTAGAAATAATTTGAGGCCTTGGATGTTGAGTTTCTTAATTTGTTTCTGCCAGGCCTCAGGGCTGTAGTAATCCAGGATTCCCCTAATCCAATTTCAGGATTTGCGTTTTTCTGGGTCAGCAAGATCAGACAAAGCTGACCTAGCCCGCAGGTTTATTTTTCATTCCCTCCCTCTCCTGTGATGCAAACTTTCGGTGTGTCAGCCCCATGTGGTGGGTTGTCTCCCAGGGTCCTGAGCCCAAAGCCCCCAGAGCTTGGGAGGCACTTCTCAGCCTGCTCTTCAGACCTTCCAGTCCCCGCTCCCCGCCGCCACACACACCGTAAAAGAGCCCTAAATGCCGGGATCGCATTTCTGGATTTCCATTTCCAACTGCTCCCCTATATCAGAGCAATTTTTCCTCATTATCTTCTTAGTTTTTTGACAGTTAGATTTTTTTTTTTAAATGCAGATTTGCAGTTGTATTCAGCCAGAGGGTCAGCCCCATTTATCTATGTAAGGCCAACTGGCCCGAGGCAGGGGAACGCAATCAGATTCACAGGTTGCATCAGACTCTCTGGACCACCCAGTTCCAGAAACTGACCTGGAGACTTTCCGGACCACCCAGTTCCAGGAACTGACCTGGGGACTTTCCACCCGGCCCAGCCTTCCCGCCTTTCGAGGGGCGGGACTAACGGTCCCAAGACTGATGCAACCAGCACCAGATAGCGCCACGATACCCGAAGAGACCACCAAATAAGGAATACCCTGCGCCCTCCCAGATTCACCACACCCTTTTCCCTTCTTCCCCTATAAAATCTTGCCCAACCCTCGCCAGGGTGCGACTTCTCTGGCGCCTTTCTCTCCGACCAGTGAACCTCGCCCGGGAGCGCCCCCTAATAAAGCTCACTTGAAGCTTTCCTCTGTTTCGCGATGCCGTTTGTTAAGATCCGACCTTACAATCTAGTCTATCATTACCAAAAGCACAATCAAAGAAAGTTTAGGGGCCACATCCTAGACCGTGCCAATGATCTCTTAACATCTCCAATCTTTCTTCCTCCCCAATCTCTCCTCTCTGCCGCCAGATCAATATTTTTCTTTTTTTTTTTTTTTTTTTTTTTTTTTGCGGTATGCGGGCCTCTCACTGTTGTGGCCTCTCCCGTTGCGGAGCACAGGCTCCGGATGCGCAGGCTCAGCGGCCATGGCTCACGGGCCCAGCCGCTCCGCAGCATATGGGATCCTCCCGGACCGGGGCACGAACCCGTATCCCCTGCATCGGCAGGCGGACTCTCAACCACTGCGCCACCAGGGAGGCCCTGGATCAATATTTTTAAAACAACAGTTCCATCAAGTCATTTCTCTGCTTTTAAATAAATACATACATACATACATACATACATACATACATACATACATAAATAGGCCTTCCCTGGTGGTGCAGTGGTTGAGTCCGCCAGCCGATGCAGGGCACACGGGTTCGTGCCCTGGTCCGGGAAGATCCCACATGCCGCGGAGCAGCTGGGCCCGTGAGCCATGGCCGCTGAGCCTGCGCGTCTGGAGCCTGTGCTCCACAGCGGGAGAGGCCACAATAGTGAGAGGCCCACATACCACAAAAAAAAAAAAAAAAAAAAAAGAAGCGGGGGGACAAAAACGCCTCCATGCTTGGGAGCCCCACGGGGCCTCACTCGGTTTGAAAACTAATACAACATTGTAAATCAACTATACTCCAAGAAACTTAATTTTAAAAATGTAATAAGACATATGGAGGCCCAAATATCACCCTTATTAATAATAAAGACTAGGTCAGAGAACATATAATAAGGGGAGAGCCAGTCTGGCCTGTTAACTAAACCCTAAGTTGAGACAATGCTGAACTAGGGTGCCCTCCCTATGCAGAAGGCAGCTCAGACCCAAGAGGAATGTGGGAGGAGCTGAGCTCAGCAAACCCAGTTTGTTTTTCCTAAATGCACCAATTTAGATAAGTCACTTCTCCCCCTGACCAGGGACAGAAGGGATAAAAGGGTATGGAGAGACCAGACATATTACCAACTGAGTACATATATATAGTATGTATTTGTGTATATAAAATACTAAATAATAAAACAATCCAAGGAAGATCACAAAGTAGGTACCTAATTATTTGCTAAATATATAGTTTACCCTAGTGTTTCTTGAGTCTGAGTTTTTATCAAAACCTGAAGGATGTTAAGTAATTACAGACCCTCTCTAACCCCTCCCTCCCTTCAATATGCTTGGCATGAAACCAGGAATCTGATTTTAAAGCTTCCTGGGCGATTTCAGTATGCAGGTGTGGCTGAGAACCATTGACTTACAGGAGTTAGACAAGGCATCAGGAGTCTGGGAGGTCTTACTGAGGAGGAGATTGGACAGACACTGCAGGACAAGTACGACTGAGGTAGAAAGACAGCAGAGCACTGTGTGGGGCAGAGAACAGTCAGGAGAGGACTCCAGAAATAACTGTGGCTCAAGGGTAAACTCAGGACCTTGTTCTTGAAAACCCTTATGAAATGTATCCCTGGAGAATGATCCATGCTCATACAGCAAATGACAAGACATTACAGCATGGCTGAGAGGAAAAGATCTTGGGCTTCTGAGTGAGACGTTGGTTCCTGGCTGTGTGACTTTGCCCCAGTCATGACATCCTTCACCCAGCTACTTAAGGCTTGTTTGAAAATGTTGCAGGAAGGGAGACCCCTTCCAGGGCCCGAGAGTAGGCTCTCGCCTGACACTTGGAAAAGAACTGTCTGAGGAGACACACGTACTGACAAAGCAAAAGACTTTATGGGGAAGGGGCGCCCGGGTGGAGAGCAGCGGGGTGAGGGAGCCCAGGGGAATGGCTCTGCCACGTGGCTCGCAGTCTCGGGGTTTATGGTCATGGGGTTAGTTTCCGGGTTGTCTCTGGCCCGTCATTTGGACTCAGGGTCCTTCCTGGTGGCCTGAGCATCTCTCAGCCGAAATGGGTTCCAGCGTGAGGGTTGGGAGGTTGGCAGGACATATCTTCTCCCCCCCCCTCCTTTGGCACCTCCCGAATTCTTCCAGGGGAGTTTTACAAGACCTACCATGGGCTGGCATGTCCTCCCGTCTTGCGGCCCCTCCCGAATTAGTTTCAGCAGCAGCACAGTCATTCTTTATCAGGACCTCCTGTCCCGAGACAACTCAGGCAGGCGGTTAACATCGTGCCTGGCCAAGGTGGGCGGTTCTGGTCAACCGTTCCCTAACATAAAGACTAGAGTTCTTGGGCTTTCCTGGTGGCGCAGTGGTTGAGAGTCCGCCTGCTGATGCAGGGGACACGGGTTCGTGCCCCGGTCCGGGAAGATCCCACATGCCGCGGAGTGGCTGGGCCCGTGAGCCATGGCCGCTGAGCCTGCGTGTCTGAAGCCTGTGCTCCGCAATGGGAGAGGCCACAGCAGTGAGAGGCCCGCGTACCGCAAAAAAAAAAAAAAAAAAAAAAAAAAGACTAGAGTTCTTAAAGCATTCTGTCTTCCCCATTTCAAGAAATAGCACTGCCATTCACCTAGAAGCTCAGGTTACAAACCTGGGAGTCATTTTTTGATTTCTTTTCCTTATCTGTCCCCATGGCTAATCCATTGGCTCACCCTGATGATTTTTCTTCCAAAACATATCCCAAATCTTTCCACTTCTCACTTACTGCATTGTTCCCTTAAGATCATTACCTACTGAAACCTATTCAAGGGCAAGCATTGCAGCCAGGCTTAGATCACCAAATGGCTTAGACCAAAAATGGCTTCTCTTATGTCAAGAAAGCTATGCCTGGTTTTCTTTCTCTAGGGACTTACACTAGGTGATTCAAATTGTGCATCTAGGGTTGAGAAACATTACCAAGGCTTAAAGGAACAGCAAAATTTGTTTGCCCCCTGTGGCTTTTGTAAGAACAAAAGAATGCAGAAACACAGGACTGTTATCAGGCAAGAGAAGTAACAATAGCAAAGACAATAAATCAGTTGTAAACTCCCAGTTCTGTTACAATGGTAAACATTAGCCTAAAGCACTTTCTTGAGCTGTTTTGAAGAATTTAAAGCCCCTCCCGTGCTCAACCACAAGAACAACTGGAGCCAACGGGAGGAGGAGGTTGACCTTTTCTGACCCTTGTGACTTCAGTCAACTAAAGCTTGGACTCTGTTGACCTTCCAAGCCCTTCGTGAATATGCATGTGACCTTAGTTTAAAACTTCCCCAATTTTGCTGTTCAGGAAGACACTGCTTTGGGAAAGACCCCCAGTGTTCTCCTTTCTTGCTGCAAGTAATAAATCCTTCTTTCTCCCGCTCTTTGGCTTAGTTGTGTCTTTTGGCTCAATACCCACCACGAGGTGAATCCAGTTTTCAGGTAATAGCTTCTGCACTAGCTGCTCCCGTTACCTGGTACACTCTTCCTCTAGATCTTTCCATGGCTGGATCCTTCTTGTCATTATTCAGGTCTCAGACTAAATGTCACTTTCTCAGGTAGGCTTTTCCTGATACCCCCCCTCCCAATCTAAAATAACACCTCTGTCGGACTTCCCTGGTGGCGCAGTGGTTAAGAATCTGCCTGCCAATGCAGGGGACACAGGTTCGAGCGCTGGTCCGGGAAGATCCCACATGCCGCGGAGCAACTAAGCCCGTGTGCCACAACTACTGAGCCTGCGCTCTACAGCCTGCAAGCCACAACTACTGAGCCCACGTGCCACAACTACTGAAGCCCGCACGCCTAGAGTCCGTGCTCCGCAACAAGAGAAGCCACTGCAATGAGAAGCCCACGCACTGCAACGAAGAGTAGCGCCCACTTGCCACAACTAGAGAAAGCCCGCGTGCAACAACGAAGACCCAATACAGCCAAAATAAATAAATAAATAAATAAAATAACACCCCTATCTATAGCACATTGTCCTGCTTGTTTTCATTATAGAAATTAGCAGTTCATAAGGTTTCCCTATTTAAGCTTATTGTCTGTGTCTTCCAACTCTAACATAAACACCTTGAATGTAAACACATTTGTCTTATTCACTGCTGTATCCTCAGCACCTAGAACAGTGCGTGGCATCTATTAGGTATTCAATATTTGTGAATGAAAGAGAAGATACAAAGGTTTAAGATAAATTCTTCCAGTTCTCTGTTCTTTTCAACTGTTTAACTGGATTTTAATAAAATGTGCTTTATTTATGCAATAGAATTGAACTATCTCTGAAAAAAGCATCAACGGATTTTTTGGTAAATGTATCATAATAGCACGAGATTCATTCTCTCTTCAAAGGAACCCTGAGTTAAATCTTCTGCAAAGTCATTATCCCTTAATGTATTTTGATATACAGTATTTGTCCATAATACTGCTGCTTAGGGAATACAGCTCACAGAATGGAGCAGCTGGGTATGGCCAGGGCCTATTTATTAAACCAAGGCATTGCTGCTCAGATTTTGTTTGCTTGCTTTTGGAGACAGAGTGTTACCCCAAAATTTTATTTGAGCCAAATCTGAGGATTATAACCCTCAAAAGGAAGAGCATCTCCACACAATTATATAAGTTTTTTGAGACAGAAGGCTGTACATTAAATGACGTATTATTGACAGTTTACACAATCCAGATCTGAGCAGCATGGTGGTGGGTCACGTGACCCCTCACAAGATCAAGAAGGAGCTGTCTTGATGCAAGGAGAATGCTGCTCTTCATGGCTGAGTAGGCATTTCTGCCGATGGGGAAGGCTGGGAATAATGCAGATAACCAGCGCACAGTAGTGGGGAGAGAGGAGGCCAAAGAGCAGAGAAAAACTTTTGTTTAAATTTTTTCTGTCTTGCCATAAAACTTTTTTTTTTTTTTTTTTTTTTTTTTTTTGCCACATCGAGTGGCACGCGGGATCCTAGTTCCCCGACCAGGGATCGAACACGTGCCCCGTGCAGCGGAGGCACGCAGTCCTAACCACTGGACCGCCAGGGAAGTCCCAATAAAATATGAATTTTATTTCACACTGGGTTGGCCTCTTGGTGAGTACTGAGCCAAAAGACACAACCAAGCCAAAGAGCGGGAGAAGGAAGGATTATTACTTGCAGCAAGGAAGGAGATCACTGGGGATCTCTCCCAAAGCAGTGTCTTCCTGAACAGCAAAACTGGGGAAGTTTTTAGCTAAGGGTACATGCATATTCATGAAGGGGCTTGGGAGGTCAAGAGAGTCCAAGCTTTAGTTGGTTGAAGTCACGAGGGTCAGAAGAGGTCAACCTCATCCTCCCTTAAGCTCCAGTTGATCTGGTGGTTGAGCACCCGAGGGCGTTTAAATTCTTCAAAACAGCTCAAGAAAGTGCTTCAGGCTAATCTTTACCATCGTAACAGAACTGGGAGTTTACAACTGATTTATTATCTTTGCTATTGTTACTTCTCTTGCCTGGTCAGTCTTTTGTTCTTTTGTTCCCTTAAGATTATGACTGTTCTAGGGCAGGCAAGCATTGCGGCCAGGCTTACATCACAAAATGGCTTAGGCCAAAAATGGCTTCTTACGTTCTCTTTCTCTGAGGACGCTTTACCTTACCTGCTTTACCTTACCTGCTTACGAGAGGACAGGGGAAAGGGATCAGTAGAAGAATGGAAAGGTATGGCAGGGAGCAACAGACTTACAGGAAAACATGAAGGCTATAGCTGGTTCCTTCTAAAAGTGGGATACATACGGTTATCCTCTTTTCTTCGGGGGGCACCTCTTTAACGAATGAGTGTAATCTGGCGGAATTGAGGAGTTTTAATTTCAGAGTGCTTGAGATTATGACATCGTCCTGTTTCGCAGGGGTTTGTTCAAGCCAGTGCGGCAAAATCTTCACTTGTGGGTCATCTGTCACTTGGTCTCAAGGAAGCTGCTGAATTAAATTCGTAACTCAGGCGAATTAAGGGCAAAGCTGATGTCCTTAAGTCCCTCGCGGGCCATTTCCGAAATACATTAGCTATGAAAACATAGAACAACATCTATTACACGGGAAATAGGGAGATTCCGTGCCTCTGGCCCCTTTCTTTGGCAGGGACGTTGGTATTTCCTCAAAAGTCCCAAGTATCCAACCTCCGCCCCCAGCAATAGGGCTAGGTTCACAGGCAACCAGTTTTTCAGGCAGCTGCCTCCCCTTTCTTCCCTCTTCGTGCTTCGTCGGTCACGGCTTTAAACAAAACGACTGTGCGTTTGAAATCACTCTAGCGCTTTGGCACAGCGCAGGAGGGGCAGCCAAGGGCACGGGTTCCGAGAACAGCAGTCGGTAGGCAGAGATTCTGGCTTGAGGAAAACCAAAGGAACGGGGGGGAGAGGGAGGGAGAAGCAAAGCAGCTGAGTGGGAGGTGCATTCTGGGAGTTGCAGTCCGCTTGGGGGTGGCCTCCTCAAGGTTCCACCGAGCTCTGCACTTCATCTCCCAGCAGCCCCCGCGACGCAGAGGAGGCGAGCGGTGGGGGCGCTGGGTGATGAGCTGCCGCTTGGGGAGAGGGCCTGGGGCGGGTAAGCGCCGCAGACGTCGCGGGGAGGCATTATCTGCGGGCCGTGGGGGTCGAGGGACCCTCGGGCGGGCGACGACGAGGGCCGGGTGGCCGCCGCGCGTTCCAGTGCTCGCCCTCTGTCCCCTCCACGGGCGCGCGGCGTCCGCCATGGAAGCACATCCGGCTGCCTCCGGGGTCTCCGGGCGCCGCGTCCCCGGTTCTCCGGAGCGATGAGGAGGTAGGGGCGCCCCGCGTTCCGCCTCCCGCCCGCGCTCAGTCGGCCGGACCGAGAAGGACCGTGGGTCTGCCGGCTGGCCGCGGTGCCGCCCCCGCGCCTCCCCTCCCCGCCTCGCCTCCTGGGGGCGCTGCCGGGCGTCCGCCGCTCATGCCGCCCCGGCGCCCTGCCGCGCCCGGCGCCGGCCGCTGAAGCCCCGGCCGCGCCGCCCGCCCGTCCGCCGGCCCGCCCGCGCCCACCGCCCAGCCGCCCGGAGCCGGCCGCCCTCCTGCCCCCAAGATGTGGCACAGCGTCGGGCTGACCCTGCTAGTGTTCGTGGCCACGCTGCTGATCGTGCTGCTGCTGATGGTGTGCGGTGAGTGCGGCGTCGCGCGGGGCAGTTACACTCCGCGGTACACACGCCGGCTCGATCGTCTGGTCGACTGGCTCGTTTTGTCTGGTTTAAAAGAAAAAAAGAAGGCCCGGGTGGGCAAGTGTGTTCAAATCATCTGTTTTTCACTTACCTCTCGGGAGTGAGCCCTGATCCACGACAGGCCCGCTGTCACCCAGGAGAGGGAAGAACAGCATCCAGGGCTGGGCATCTTGACTCGGGGTTAAAGCAGGTACTGCTTCACCGGCAGCGTCTTGATGGCCATTCTGACAGCAGTCGGCTCAGATTTTAACCTTGGCCTGTATCCGAAGGTGAAGTGATTGATTACTCCTTTTTCTTTTTTGACACGTTCTGACTGATGATAAAGCGAGGTTTCATCACTTTCGTTTAACCAGGGTCAGGAACAGAGTTGGGTTTGAAGCACGCGTGAAATTTTTTGTTTCCTTGGAGTTCAGGCTTAAACTAAATTCCAAGCAGAAATGTTGAGACGCGGCAGGACTTAGAAACATTGGCTATACTAAACTTCCAGGGTCAGGTAACCTAACCTGTAATAGTTCTGTAATAGTGGTGCTGTTTTGTTTGGTGTGATTTTTTTTTTTCCTTAATGGAATGAGAGGACGTGAAACTTTTCTCTCAAGGTAATATTAGCACAATTGTAGACTTCTTTTTTTTAACGCACAGTAACTGATAACCACAGCTCTCTTAGCCAAGTGGCTGAGCAGGTGTGAAAATTTGGGAAGTGTTTAGAACCAGATGTCAGTGAGTATTTTTTGATAATTACACTATTGAAGTAGGGGTTCAGGTTGATGCAGTAATTGGTCAGTATTCAAAATACTATAGGGCTTATCCATTGCATGATTAATGTACTAAATGCTCAGTATCAGCCATGTTTGGAGACACTCGTGCATATACATGTATGGACTTATATATTTGTATTTATACACTAGTATGTATATTTTTAATTTTCTTTTACACGTGCATAGACATGTATATATATTTGTATTTATATACTTGTATGTGTATTTTTAATTTTCTTGCTTTTACTAAGGCACTAGAGTTAAAGCTTCTAACTTACAGCCTTTCTTTTCTGATGATAAAACAATTGGAAAGCCTTTCTCAGTTTCCTGCTTGTAATGTCAGGATTTTGGGCTAATTGTAGGTGTTTAAGATCCTTGAAGTAAGGAAAACCAGACCTATGTGATTTGTTTGGATGTGAGGAAGGAGGTAAACTTATGCTTTCTTTTCTAACTTGAAGATGCAAGCTACCTGGAGATAGGAATGTAACATGTAAACTATGTAACAACACCTTAGATAGAATATTTGCCAAACTTGCCTTTGGGGCCTCAAAATTCTGAATTGCTGCATACATTAGACTTGCTCTCTCCACTCCCAATAGCTATTTGACTTAAATTTTACTCATTTTTCTAAAAGTACCCTGCCTTTGGTTTCAGAAAACATTATGGAATGAGAGGTGACCTGTGGTCAGTAAAAGAATGCCTTATTTTGATTGGAATGGTCAAGACTAATAGCTCTAAGAAGTAATCCAAGCACTTTTTTGTTGGGAGAGTGAATGATGTGGTAGCTTCATGTTTTGACTAGGAGGGGCCTGGGGCTTAGGAAGAGGAGGGAAGGATCCCACCAGATTTGAGAGAGAAACTAGGGTGTTTTATTAGTGTGCTAGGCCTGCCGTAACAATGTATGACAGACGTGAAACAGAAGGAATTTATTTCCTTGGAGCCTGGAGGCTAGAAGTTTTATTTCCTTGTAGCCTGGAGGCTAGAAGTTGAAGATCGTTTTGTCAGCAGGGTTGATTTCCTCTGAGGCTTCTCTCCTTGGCTTGTAGATGGTGGTCTTCTCCCTGTGTCTTCCGGGGACTTTCATCTGTGTGTGTCCATGTCCTATTCTTATGTAATAAGGACACCAGTCATACTGGATTAGGGCCCCACCCTTATCAATTCATTTAACCTTAAATAACCTTTTAAAGGCCTTGTCTCCAAATATAGTCACATTGGGGATTAAAAATTGATGACACGGGTCTGCCCCAAGAAACTCATAACCTAGTTTATTTTAGAACTCTGACCGACTCTTTCACATAGCGAATTATGATTTTCAAATTTCAGGTTCCTTAGAGAGGTCTACCTTCTCCTGTCTCTGTTGATTGTACTTTCTTGCCTCTCATTCATTCTAAAAATATTTTCCACTCCCACTGTTGACTGAAACTGCCCTTGTCAAGGTTCATAACAAATGGCCTCCGTATTACCAAGTCCGTGGTGCCTTATGAGTTGTAATTGTATTGATACGTAACCTCTCATACTCATTCTATACAGGTGAGCATTCCTTCCATGAAGCGCTTCTCTTGGCTTTTGGACACTATACTTTCATGGTGTTCTTCCTACCATAGTGGTTAATTGTTTATCTTTTCCTAGCTTCTCATCCCCTAGAATTTAACTTTTTTTGATCACAGTCTATGATAGGAAATACGTTTTCATTATTCCCAGTACATTCATAAGTATATATAGATAAATTACATATATCAATTAGTTATATCCACATCTATCTACCCATTATCTCTCTTGTCTCTGAAATAAAAAGTTTACAGACTAGTACTTGCCATTACTCCATGAGATGCATGCTATTTTCTATTGTGTTTTTATGTTACATTACGTTATAATACAAATATATAGTATTTCTATTTTTGCCTTCCTTCTGTTCTCTTACTCATCTTACCCAGTTATAAAGATTTAAATAGTAACTATAACTGATGACTAAAATTAAATCTACAGCTCTTATTCCTCTCCTGCACCCCAGGTTTGTGCATCAAACTTTTATTCTCAATATCTCCACTTGAGGATCTAATAACCATCTCAAACTAAACACACCTAAAACAGAACTTTTGATTTCTACCACCTGTTTCTCCCTCCCTGCTCATATGTTGTCAGCAGCCAAGGACTTGGGTGTCATCCTTGGTTTTGCCCTTTCCTTTCCTTATAAATATCAACTCCATCTGGAAATCGCGTCAGTTTTGTCTTTTTTTTCTTCTAGTTTTATTGAGATGTAATTGACATACAGCACTGTATAAATTTAAGGTGTATGACATAATAATTTGATTTACATACATCAAGAAATGATTATCATAGTAAGTTTAGTGAACATCCATCATCTCATATAGATAAAAAATTAAAGAAGTAGAAAAAAAATTTTTTTTTCCAGTGATGAGAACTCTCAGGACTTACTTTCTTAACAACTTTCATATAGAACATACAGCAGTGTTACTTTTATTTATCTTGTTGTACATTACATCCCTAGTACTTACTTTTCTTATAACTGGATGTTTTTACCGTCATCCAATCCCACCCCTCCTCTATCAACCACAAATCTGATCTCATTTTCTGAGTTTGTTTTTAGGTATAATTGACCTACCACACTGTTAGTTCCTGTTACGGGACATAGGGGTTTGATATTTCTATACATTTCAAAGTGATGACCGTGAAAGTCTAGTTACGTCTGTCACCATACAAAGATATTACGTAAATTTTTTTTTTTTAAGATGTTGGGGGCAGGAGTTTTATTAATTTATTTATTTTTGCTGTGTTGGGTCTTCGTTTCTGTGCGAGGGCTTTCTCTAGTTGTGGCAAGCGGGGGCCACTCTTCATCGCAGTGTGGGGGCCACTCTTCATCGCGGTGCGTGGGACTCTCACTATCGCGGCCTCTCTTGTTGTGGAGCACAGGCTCCAGACGCGCAGGTTCAGTAGTTGTGGCTCATGGGCCTAGTTGCTCCGCGGTATGTGGGATCCTCCCAGACCAGGGCTTGAACCCATGTCCCCTGCGTTAGCAGGCAGATTCTCAACCACTGCGCCACCAGGGAAGCCCCGTAAATATTTTTTAATAGATTTATTTTTGTTTATAGATTTATTTCTATTTATTTATTTATTTATTATTTTTGGCTGTGTTGGGTCTGTGTTGCGCGTGGGCTTTCTCTAGTTGCGGCGAGCAGGGACTACTCTTCGTTGTGGTGCACGGGCTTCACATCACAGTGGCTTCTCTTGTTGCGGAGCACGGGCTCTAGGTGCACGGGCTTCAGTAGTTGTGGCATGTGGGCCCAGTAGTTGTGGCTCACGGGCTCTAGAGCACAGGCTCAGTAGTTGTGGTGCATGGGCTTAGTTGCTCCGCGGCATGTGGTATCTTCCCAGACCAGGGCTCGAGCCTATGTCCCCTGCATTGGCAGGCAGATTCTTAACCACTGTACCACCAGGGAAGCCCTATTATATAAATCTTGACGTTATTCCCCGCTCTGTACATTTCATACCTGTGACTCACTTATTTTGCAACTGAAGTTTGTACCTCTTAATCTCCCTTACATATTGCCTACCCTTCACTCCCCCCCACCTCCTCCCCTATGGCAACCACCTGTTTGTTCTCTGTATCTATGACTCTGTTTCTGTTTAGTTATGTTTGTTCAGTTGTTTTGTTTTTTAAATTCCATGTGTAAGTGAAATCATGGAGTATTTTTCTTTCTCTTTCTGACTTAACTGCACTAGCACAATACCCTCTAGATCCATCCAGGTTGCCGCAAATGGCAAGATTTCATTCTTTTTTATGGCTGAGTAATATCCCATTGTATATATATACTTCATCGTCTTTATCCATTTCCATTTGCGTGGAATACCTTTTTCCATCTCCTCAGTCTATGTTTGTCAGTTTTGTCTGTGGTGGTTTGAATCTGCAGATGTGGAACACATGGGTACAGAGGGCTGACTGTATTTTATGTGTTTGTTTCTCCCAGTTAGGGCGTAAGCTCAGTGAAGGCAGGGACGTTCTTTGGCTTGTTCACTGCTCTATTCCTGGATCCTATAGAGTAGAAGCATGTAGAAGGCCCTCATATATTTGAAGAAGAAATGAAGACAGATTCCTCAATATAAATTATTAAATTTCTATTACAAATACAGTCTTAAATGTGGTACAAACCAAGGTTGTCTCAAGGTGGATAACCCTTGTATTACTCAATAAAATATATTTAATGAACTGTTATGTTCAGGTGCTGTGATGGAGGTCATGAGTGTCCAAAAATTAATAAAGCATAATCCCTAGTATACTTTCTTAAATGTTTGGTAGAATTAATTTAGGCCAGGACTTTTGGGGAAACCTTTTAACTGCAAATTCAGTATCTTTCATTTGGGCTAATATTGGGCTATTCCAGTTACTTGTTTCTTCTTGAGTGAGCTTTTATAGTAGTTTGTGTCTTTCAAGCACCGTGTCTATTTTATCTGAATTAATGTTCTCTCATTATCGTTTAATATCTGTAGGATCGTGGTGATGTCTTCTCTTTCATTCTTGATATTGTTTATTTATGTTCTTTTCTCTTGTTTATCAGTCTGGCTAGAGGTTTATAAATTTTATTGATCTTCTCAAAGAATCTGGTTTTTGGTTTTATTGATTTTTTTATTTCTTTACTTGTCCATATTTTATTTCATTGACTTATGCTTATATCTTTAGTTTCTTCTACTTATTTTGATTTTAGTTTGCACTTTTTCTAGTTTCTTATGGTGGAAGCTTAGATTATTGATTTTAGACCCTTCTTATTTAAAAAAAAAAGCTATTTAATGATATAAATTCATTTCCAGGTATTACTTTTGATTTTTTTAAAAAAACTTTATTTGGTTCAAAATATTTTTTAGTTTCACTTGTGATTTCTCCTTTGAACCATGACTTATTTAGGACATTTTCCCCCCATATATCATTTTATCATTTCCTAGTTTAATTTTGTTATGGTGAAAAAGTGTATCAAGTTTAGGAAGGTTTACACTTAATGAGACGAATTAATGGTCTCTTTTGGTGGATGTTCTGCATATACTTGAAAAGAATGTTTATTCTGCTGTTATTGAGTGGAATGTTCTGTACATGTCAGGTCAACTTGGTTGATAACATTGTTCAGCAGTTCTTTTTATCAGCTACTCTGTTACATAGTAGAAATCTTAAGAGCTCTGAAATGGATCAATTGGTGAAAGTCATTAACCCCTTAAACTTACGGTACTTTTGGTGTGTGTTGGGGGTTGGGGTTGGAGGATGGAAGTTGAATGGTTTGTTTGGACTACCTACTCTGTGCCAGATACTCTTCTAAGACATAGAGGACATAGTGGAAACCATAGATAAACCATACATTTTATTTCCTTAAGACACTCATGTCTTGGGGGGATGACAGTTAGTTATTAAGACAATGAAGGATGGAAGTGAGCATGGAATGCTAAAGCAGTCACCCAAGAGAGCACTATACTGAAGAGAGAGTATCGTAGAAAGACGTAAAACTTATGTGTTCATGATGCTTAAAAATCTCAGTGGCGGTGGTAGTAACCTCTTGTCTGTGGCGTTTGCCCTGGAGAGGAAGAGATGGGAGCCTAAGAGATAGTAGCAATGGATAACATTTCACGAGTGTTTATTATGTGCGGGCATTCCTTTTAGAACGTTACACACATGAATTCTTTTTATTACCACATTGACTCTGAAAGTGGCTGCTGTTGTCCCTACTTTATAGAGGAGGAAACTGAGGCACATAGAGGTTAACTTGCCCAAGTTTCGAGTGAGCTGTTGAGTTAGGATTCATGGCCAAGCAGTGTGGCTCCAGTGTGCCTCTGAGTTATAAGAAGTTATGGTAATCCAGTTGACACATAATAAGGATTTGATGTAGGATAGAGAATGGCACTGGGAATATAACGAAGGAAACAGGTGGGAGAGGGTTATTAAGGTAGAATCTATAGCACTGAAGTAAAGCAGGGTAGGGCTGAAATACGCTCTTTCCCACCTGAGAGATGGGGAAAGGATACAATACCCATTACAGAAATGTGAAACTCAAGAGAAGGAGCTGTTGAATGAATATACTTTTTAAAGATGTCTTCAAGCCAGAGGTAGAGATTCCTTCCTGGGGTTTAAGAAAGGTAGAAAGTATGGATGAAAAATTTGGTCATCCTCTATAATAGGGGTAATATTTGGATCTATGGGAGTGTTGTGATCACCGGAAGGAGAGGAAAATAAAAAGAGGAGAGGTTTTAAAGGGGACTTTAAACCTGTCTTCCATTTACTGGGTAACAGGGTTTTGGGTGTGGAGGTATTTCGGTTCCATGTTGTGTTGGGTCAGTGATGGTTTCTCCGGGGGCTTGTCTGCTGGGGCCGCCCAGTGTGTCTTTACAGAAGGATGTGCAGTAGAGGGAGCTTGGTGGGAAGGGTTGGAGAGCATGATTGTGTTTTCACTTTGCCTGTGTCTTGGCCTTGGACATATTACTTAGCAGTGAACCTTAGCTGCCTTCTGTGTAAACGGAAAATAAGGTTATAGGATTGAAAGTGGAAAAGAGCTTTATACAAATCAAGATTGGTATTGAGCCAGTCAGTTAACCACTTAGATATCATCATGAAGGTGGGATTAACTCCATGGGAGGAATGATTCCACAAAGATAAGAATTTTTTGTTCTACTGCACCTGGGCTTTTTGAACTAAGAAGATCTTGGGTAGGAAATCATATTCTTATTCCCTAATTAGTGTTTTGTGTTTTAGCCATACTTTCACTATGAAAATATGAGAAATTTGATACCCATATTGAGTTCATTGCTGTTTTGCCGAGCTAGCCCTTTTCAATGGTTATGAGTCACTTTGAGCCTTTGATTTCTTAGCTAGAAAACGGGGATAATGATTCTTAGTCTCACTAATTCAGAGGGCTAATGAGAGGATTAAATGAGATATCGAATGTAAAGCATTTCGTGAACTGAGAACTCTGTGATTACTGCTGTCCCCTGGGTTTGTGGTGTGTTGACAGTGATGGTCCGTTGTTCAAGTTCATCTGCCATTGCTACCCTTCTGCTGCCAGCACATTTATCTTGCCTAGAAAAACAATATACGGTGTGTTTCACGAGATCCATCCCGTGAACTAATGCTTAGTTACTGGCACACATAAGTTGGGTGCTTATTTGCTTATCCCAGGACACACACCCTTTGTTGCCAGCCAGTTTGTCTGACTCACAGACTTGCCTTTTAAACTATGAAAAACTGCAATACTTCTTTTAACGATTAGTGTAAATTTTTGACTAAGTACATATAATTGTGGACAGTCCTTCTCCCTGCCCTCTCCAACCCCTCCCTCCCTCCCTCCCATTTTTCTCTTACAATCTCAGGATAAGGTATAAGACCCACGCTCCACAGAATAAGAGTAGGTAAGGAGTTTCTGGTGTCTGCATATCAGGTTTGGGTGGGAGGAACTGTAGGAGCTGTACTTTTTTTTTTTTTTTTTTTGCGGTACGCAGGCCTCTCACTGCTGTGGCCTCTCCCGTTGCGGAGCCTGTGCTCCGGACGTGCAGGCTCAGCGGCCACGGCTCACGGGCCCAGCCGCTCCGCGGCATGTGGGATCTTCCCGGACCGGGGCACGAACCCGTGTCCCCTGCATCGGCAGGCGGACTCTCAACCACTGCGCCACCAGGGAAGCCCCAGGCTGGCCTATTCTTATGGTAAGTCAGAGTTATGAATCTGAACTGGTGGTTCTTTCCCTTGTGTCTGTGGTGCCTTTTCCCCTCCCAATACACACTTCTACACACATGTTCCTCTCTTATTCATTTGATGCTGTCTTACAACCAATACCATGTAGATAGAGGATGATGCTTCATTTTGCATATGTAACGTTCCATGTGTTTTCTCATACATTCATGGTATACTAGAGAATGAACTCTGAACACATAAATTGTTATTTATATTAAACTATTCGGTTAACCAGACACAGTTCAATACTCCTTGGAGCAAAGATAGAATCATTCTTTATGTCCAACTTCTGACCTTCCATTGCATCATTCCTCACATATCCATTGTCCTCCTGCAACATGGCCCACTCATCAGCAAAGCCTGGGCAGTGTCTTTATAGCTCTCCCTTACATATTCCCTTTGTCCCATTAGTAAACACTAATGAGCTTTTGCTGCCTTTTCTCAAGTGGGATCTTCTCAGATAGGCAGTCTGGTCAGGTGTTGATCCATCTCTTCGCTGCTCTTCCATTGATTATCCTTTTCTCCTTTTCCTTGGCCACTTGCCGTAATTGATCTGCAACAGCACTCATGTTTCTTCTTTACTTCATTTCTCTTTTCGAAACATACATGTGCATCAGAATCATCTAGAGAGCTTAAAAAAGATGAGTAAGCACAACCATGGAGATTGATTTGGAGTATCTGGGGTGAGTTGTTGGGAATCTGTAGCTTCTCACAGCTCCCTAGCAGAGCATGAAGAGTAGCCAGTTGGAGTGATTCTCCTGGGAATGGCTGCAATGTGGTAATCACATATCTTTAACTAGGGTCATTCCATTGGACAATAAACGCTGTTGAAATTGCTTTATATTTACATGTGTTCTTTTCCCTAAAAGGGAGAATGTGACTTCCAACCTCATCTGATCCTACCTCACTTCCACCCCAAGTAGTTTCTCTGCTCGAGGGGTTGAAGACCCCTTGCGTCGCGGACGTTCATCAGAGGTCAGATTGTGTTAAGGTTTTAAAGAAATCGAAGCAGGTCCCAAGCAGATCAGAGGTTTTGTTTAGCCTTCATCCAACAAAAGAATTGCCTGCCCAGCTCAGGGATGGTTTTTGGGGGGTGATCCTGAAGTAAAGACTGTCCTCCAGGACCCTGTTGCCTAATAAATGTAGAGCGGACATCTTTATAGGAGCTCCTTCCCCGAGTTGTCCTGCCCACTCCCTTCCAGCCTTGAAAATCACCCGCAGCTCTCAGGGCTAGGCCACGCAGTTCTGTTCACAATACCTGCCCAGGTTATGCACACTGGTCTTGGGCCTGACAGTTGACCCAAGTTGGGTCAGAGATTCTAGGCTGTTTTTTGAGGATAGCCAAGAAATCATAGAAAGCTGGGAAAAAGCAGCCACGTTCAAGGGAAGCCTAGAAGGACATGAGGCAAGGGTGTAGAGAAACCAGATAATGCTGGAGGATGACCTCAGTTCATGAGCGCCTCCCCCTAGATCTAGTCCCTCTATGTCCCTCTCACGGGCTCTATGAGACAGCCCTATAAGCTAATAACAAATTCCCCCTTTTTTGGTGAAACTTAGTCTTAGGACTTTTGTTACTTGAATTAAAAGCTGCTTTATTAAAATAACAGGAGGTGAACTATGTATTTATATGACTTTCGACTTTGTATTTTAAGATCAGTGCAGGTAAAATACTGTAGATGCATAGGTGAGGCCCTTTTAATCACCTGCACGAATGTGACATACCAGATGTAAGTGGAAGGACAGTTTATATTGAATAACAATTTGGCCATGAAACGATACGTGCAAAACATTTCCTCAGAGTACCTGTCCCAAAGTTAAAAAAAAAAGTTAGCTATTTTTATTTTCATGTCTAATTAACATAGCCAGTGACTATTAGCAGCAGGCACTGTAGTACCTCTTTTACTTTCTTCTTTGCTAAGTCACACTTTTCCTGGTATATACCTATTGGGGTTTTAATCATGGTTCTTCTTCCAAAATAAATGTCATGTGTAGTTGTTTTTCCGTTCACACTGCCTGGCATTTTTAGTATCATCCTTTCTTCAGACGATTAACACTCTTTGATGAGCGGTCTGTTGGGGAAGCATGAGATCTTAAGAGTTCCAAGTACCGTGAGATGGAAATCCCCTTCCCCCGCATCCTCCAACCATCTTCCCACGACTGCAGCTGTGTAAGAACTTCATCATTTTACTCGGGGAATAACTTGTTGAACGTCCCTGAATTTAGCGAATACCACTGCAGTTCTTACCACCACTACAGTTTCCCTCTTAACTTTGCTCTCCCACCCTGTCATTACAGCAGCCATTGTGAACAACCCGGCACTGCGGATGTGTGTTGTTTTTGGCTGCTCAGCTGATGAGCTCCGTATCTGTGTTAGGGGGAATTCTCTACCTCACGATTTTTTGTGGGAAGCAGTGTCACTACCCACAGGCTCCTCCACCCCCAGCCTTCACACACCTTACACGCAGGCAGAATAGGGAAAAATAAGCTTCTTCTCGGGTTCGCTTGTCTGCAGATTTGGGGGTGGCAGTTAAGGAGGTGTGAAGTCGGGTGGCTGAGCTGGTGTGGCGGGGAGGGAGTGGTGGGTGCGGAGCTGGTGGCGGTAACTTGCTGCTCCAGGCTCTGGAGTCTCTCTGATTGGCCACCGCATTCTGAATTTTGACTTCAGATTGAGTCCCCTGCATTGTTTGATCACTGGCAGTGATTTAAAAGAAAATCTTTTTTTGGATTTGTTTCATTAAAACTGAGAAAGACAAAGTTTGTGATCTAACTGAATGCTCTTATTTATATCTCCCCAAACTGACTGCTGAAGCAGTCTTCAGTTCCTTATTTTGTAGATTCCTGTGCTGGGAGACTTAACTTTCTCTTAACCACCCCAAGGGCAAGAGTATTTTATGGTGGGAACCCCACTGGTGACAGCCCTTCACCATAGTCTCTTTTCAGTCAGAAGAGTTCCATTAACCTCCCTTTACTTTTCTAAATTTATGGTCATTTTATACCTAATAGCCACTGTTGGGATCTTTGATCTTTATGAGGTCAAGACTATCATCATCTTTGATTGAGCTTGCTTATAATTTCCCTGATGGTAAATTCACGTGCATCATCTTTATTTAGCACAGTACCTTGGGAAAAAGAGGGTTTTTTAACTTTTAGGTTGGGTTCTCAAAACTAACCTAAGGGGTTTTCCTTAGTATCTTTAAAATCAACCGGACTCATTAATTTAGGCCAATTAATGGTATTGGGATATTTAAAACATAGACGTCTACAGAGTAGTTACGATTTACTTAGTTTCTGACTTGTTTTTCTCCTGATTTTTCTGATTAGCAAAACCATGTATGTCCACTCTGGAAAATTTTTGGTATGTACAGAGAAATATTATAAAAAAGTGTAGGTCCCCACATTGACCTACAGATTTAATACAATCCCTATAAAAATTCTTGCTGCCTTTTTTTTTTCTTCAGAAATTGACAAGATAATTCTAAAATGCACATGGAAATGCAAGGGACTTTAGCCAAAACAGTCTTGAAAAGAACAAAGTTGGTAAACTTATACTCTTGATTTTAAAACTTAATACAAAGCTACTATAATCAAGATGGTGTGGTATGGCATAAGGCTAGACAGATCAATGGAATAGGAATAAACTGTAACATTTATGATCATTTGATTTTTGACAAAGATACCAAGACAATTTAATGGAGGGAAGAACAGTCTTTTCAACAAATAGTTCTGGAACAGCTTGGTATCCACATGCAAAAGGATTAATTTGGATCTCTCTCTCACACCAAAGTTAACTAAAATCCATCAAAGACCTAGTGTAAGAGCTAAAACTAAAACTCTTAGAAGCATGCATAGACATACATCTTCATAATTTTGGGTTAGTCAGCGGTTCCCTAGATATGACACCAAAAGCACAAGCAACCAAAGAAAACAAGATAAATTGGATTTCCTCAAAGAATAAATGTTAATTTAAGCTCCAGCATAATTGAAAACTATTGTACTTCAAAGAACATTATCAGGACAGTGAAAAGACAGCCCGCAGAATGGGAAAAAAATGTTTTGCAGATCATATATCTGATCAGCGTCTGGCATCAAGAATATATAAAGAACTCTTACAACTTAATAAAGAGACAAACAACCTGATTTAAAAGTAGGCAGAGGAATTTAATAGACATTTCTCCAAAGAAGATTTACAGATTGCCAATAAACACAAGAAAATGATGTTTAACATATTTAGTCATTAGGGAAATGCCATAATAAAAGCCACAATGATAAACCACTTCACACCCACTAGGATGACTATAATAAAAAAGGCGGGCAATAAAAAGTCTTGGTGAGGATGAAGAGAAATTGAGAACCTCTTACGATGTTGATGGGAGTGTAAAATGGCACAGCTGCTTTGGACAAGACTAGCAATTTCACAAATGGTTACGCATAAGTTACCATATGACGCAGCAATTCTACCCCTAGGTATAGTGGACCATTGAACAACATGGGTTTGAACAGTGTGGGTCCACTTAACATGCGGATTTCTTTCACTAAATACACACTGCAGTCCACTACATGATCTGAGGTTGAATCCTTGGATGTGGAACCGTGGATATGGAGGGTGGATTGTAAAGTTTCAGGTGGATTTTCAGCTGTGGGGAGGGTCTAACCCCTATCTTGTTCGAGGGTCGGTTGTATACCCAAGAGAAATGAAAACACGTCAGTGCAAAAACTTGTGCAGTTGGTCATTGCAGCCAAAACGTGGAAACTACCCGGGTCTGTTAATTGGTAAATGGTTAAAGCTAAATGTGATGTGTCTTTACAATGGAATATTATTCAACAATAAAAAGGAATAATGTGATACATGCAACAACATGTTTGATGAACCTTGAAAATATATGCTAAGTGTAAGAAGCCAGGCACACGAGACCACGTACTGTGATTTCGTCTGTATGCCATGCTCAGAACACACAAATCCAGAGACAGAAGAGTACATTAATGGTTCCCAGGGGCTGGGGAGGGAGGAACTGGGGAAGGGACTGCTAATGGGTGTGGGGTTTCTTTGGGGGTCGATGAAAATGTTTTGGAGTTTATAATGGTGATGGTGGCACAACCTTGTTAAGGTGCTAAAAACCATTGAATTGTACATTTTAAAATGGTGAATTTTATGATAGGTGAATTGTATCTCAATAAAAAAGATAATCAACAACAAAGGAGAAGTCACCTCAGATCCCACTGCCCAGGGACAGCCACAGCTCCTGTCGATTGAGCAGTTTACGAAATGTGGACTCGGTGCTAGGCACCTAAGCCCTTTATTTATTTATTCCTCACAGTGACTTTATCAGTCTTCTGTCAGGCCGGAGCCTCCTGACCCCTCCAGTGCTCTTTCCTCTACCTCGCTGTGCCTATTTTTACAAAGAATTTTGAGTGAAGAGAGAGCTTGCTGATTTGGAATATCGTTAAAATACTGTTTTATAGAGTTAGGTGCTTTACTCACACAGTTGACTAAAATATATTTGTGGTGTGGTTCAGTCAGCACTCAAGCTTAAAGGAAGTCAAAAACTTGAGAAAAGGGTTAAATCTCTGAAGTTAGTTTTTTAGTACCAAGGATTTTATGTTCATCTTTCCCCCCAGAGATTATAAGAATGAAACAAGTAAAATTAGAAACTTCCTTAAGTGGCCATTCATCTCAGCCTTTGTAATGCTAGGGTGGAAAGGCTGGTTGGATCTTGTTTCCACAAAATGCTAGTCATCAGAATATGCTATGGTCCATTGCTTTTCTATGAAACTAGAGAGTTTTAAAGTAGAAGGCATTGAGAATACACATTAGCATGGAAAACTGTTAGCAGTGATTAGTTTTGTTTATGAAATACTCTTTAACATTTCGGAGCAACCAGTCATGGGTTCAGGAGTTTTATCTCCTGTGTTCTCTTTTATTGACTGTTTGTTCTATATTAGTGGATGTCTAAAACTTAAAACTCCTTGCAAAAACAAGCAAAACTTGGTTAGTAATTTTTTTTTTTTAGGAGAGTTATTCAGACTTTTTAATGGCTTTGACCTGAAAACACTGTATTTTTAAAAATCTTGAATTTAAGATACTGGTGCTCTGGCTTTTCATCTTTCATTGTGTAATTAAAGAAAAATTATTAATTTTCTGTGAAAGTTTACTATTTCTAGAAACTTACTGAATAGTTTGGTCCTGAGAAGTTTTTACCAAAGTGCAGGTGATTTAGTAAATCCTGCCATTTACTGTCCTGCTTTCTGATTGAAGCAAACTTGTTTTTAGTAAATATTGGCATTGAGGTGTGAACGTCCAGGTAAATAGCGAGGTGTATTCTTTTTTTTTTTTTTTTTGCGGTACGCAGGCCTCTCACTGTTGTAGCCTCTCCCGTTGTGGAGCACAGGCTCCACGCGCGGGCTCAGCGGCCATGGCTCACGGGCCCAGCCGCTCCGCGGCACGTGGGATCTTCCCAGACCGGGGCACAAACCCGTGTCCCCTGCATCGGCAGGCGGACTCTCAACCACTGAGCCACCAGGGAAGCCCACGAGGTGTATTCTTTCTTCCCCAGAAAAATGCTCTCAAAAACTTGAGTTTAATACAATAAACACTCTACTTAGATATCATCATCTCATTATACATTTGATGTAGATGGACCAAGCTTGAATTCTCAATTCCATAAAGGCAGAAACTGTTTTTGCCATTCTGTAGAATCCCAGAGTTTATCTTTATGCCGTGTCCATAGTAAATGCTTGCTAAATGTTTGTTATATAAATTGTAATCACATACACATTTAAATTGCGCATACTGTTTCGTGACACACATGCCCCCCCCCACACACAATTAACGGAAATGTTCCCAACTGATAATACTGTGTGTCATAACTTCTCTTAATGTTTTTATCTCTCTTTAGGTTGGTATTTTGTTTGGCATCTTTTTTTATCAAAATTCAAGTTTCTTCGGGAACTGGTGGGAGACACAGGATCTCAGGAGGGAGATCATGAACCTTCAGGGTCTGAAACAGAAGAGGATGGTTCGTCATCTCCATACAGGATCAGATCTGCTCGCCAAAGGAGGGCACCTGTTGATGAAGGCCACTGACCTGAGCCGTGGTCCTCTGATAGTGAATGACGAAGGACACTGGGAGTCTCTCTCTGGAATGACTTGGCTTTGCAGTCTGCTAAAAGATTGAAGAACATTCATTCTTGGATCTTAAGTCCAATTCAAAAAAAGATTTACATGTAAGCCATATCAAAATAAAGGGAATTACAACCAAATCAGACCATTGCAGATTTCATCGTAAAGATAATTTTTGCTTATATACTTCTACATATATACTTATTCTTTGACTCTTGGGCTTATCTTGCACTGGCGTTAATCTGGTAAATATTACAGGCTTGAAAAACCATATTTTATTAATGTTAGTTCTATGTTGTACTTTTTTTTCCCCCACATTATACCTTGTCTGAAACTGGGATGCATTTTACGATTACTGTCAACCAGGCAATAGTCACGATGCAATGATCCTTGCCTGTGCCTGTGTGGACGTAAGGTCTGTCCTGTTGTTGGTATCAAATGTGTCAGGTTTAACTGGCTTTTAAAAATGTCCTCAAAAAGATTACACTATGATTCAGCATTGAAACGAAAAGTTATCATGTATGCAGAAAAGCACGGAAACAGAGCAGCAGGGCGTACATTCGATATTAGCGAAGCAAATATCCGTCGCTGGAGGAATGACCGAAATTCCATATTTTCTTGTAAAGCGACAACAAAATGCTTTACGGGACCTAAGAAAGGAAGATACCCACAAGTAGACGAAGCTGTGCTGCATTTTGTCAGTGAGACACATGCAAAAGGACTGCCTATCACACGCCAGGCGATGCAGCTGAAGGCAGGAGAAATTGCCAAAACCCTTGGAATAGATGAAACAAAATTCAAAGCAACAAGAGGCTGGTGTGATCGATTCATGCATCGAGCAGGACTGTCGTTAAGGTGTCAAACATCATTTTGTCCAAAGCTTCCTGCTGATATTAAACCACAGGCAGTGCTGGAGTGCTGTTGTAAGAGATGCTCCATTGCCTGTGCTCTTGATGATGCCATGGGTGCTGTGGTCTGGGAGAATGCAGACACCGATGGCTGTGATTTGAGTGATTCAGAGGAGTTAGACTCAGACTATGAAGTTATAGTCATAACTTAACCAACTTATTTCATCATACACTTTCATGTATGCACAAGGTTGACGCGATAAAGATCTGTTTAACTCTGAAAGCTGTTTGAGTAAATTAAAAAAGTAGACGTTCTACAGGATATGGAAGCATTGTGTCATAGTTTAATTGCCTGTGTGTTTTCTTAGTGATACATGTGGTGCGTCTTAAAATTGATGGCATCTTAGGTTAGGAAAAAAAATAGTCTGTAAATTTATTTTTCTTTCTAGGATAGCAATTATTTATTGGGGACCTTAATTCTGACTCTTAGACTGTTGTTAAAATACTTATCCTCTGTGAGATACATTTTGGAACACCCTATTCAAGATTTTAGAGTAGTAACGTGGGAATCTGGGCCCTATCCTCTACTTTAGGAAGAGTAGGATTAGTTACTCCTTTTGTATGGGAGGACTTCATGCTCAAGACATGTGTTGTGGAGAAAATACTTCTTCACAAACAGCAATTCAGTGACAAACCTCAGAGGTACTGGGTATTGAGGAAAAAATAGAGAGTGGGTGAAAATGTCTGCTTTACTGTAAAATGATTCTTGCCAGGTTCCCATGTTTGTCTTCACTGAACTTTGGACTGCCTGTTTCCTGGGGAAGAGAGATGTGGATTAAAGAACCTTCCCGTTTAGTGTTGCCTGCTTTATACAAGAATGAAATGCGAAGCCAAGTTATTTTATTAATCCAAGTTCTTTTTACGTTTTAAACCTTTGTTTCTCAAGAACTAGTCATTACAGAATATCACCTCTATTTTATGATGGTGTGTAATTTTGTTTGATACCTCATACTTCATGCTGATAGTTTTGTTTGTTTATTAACAGTTCATCTGCTCTGCCCTAAGGTGGTGAACACCTCTGCTGTCATTGTAGCCCTTTGGATGTACTAAAAGGGAATTTACAGAGTATAACTTTACTTTTAAATATTTGCTAAGGAGAGGTCCCCAGCAGCTGAGAGTGGGGCACAGTCTTTGTCTTTATTTCCTTAGTGGATGCAATTTTCTGTTTTTATGTGACTATATTGATTCACAAAATAGTGACACAAGTTTCAAGCATTAATTTTAATGCTTCATACTAGCTAAATATTACATTAAAATGCTCATCAGTTAGAAAGGACTTTAATGCTTCTTGGTGCTGGGAGGATATTTGAATTAGATCTTTTGCAGTCTGATATTTGGAGCTGTGGATTCCGCTTTGCAGTGGGTACCTTAGGTTTAGGTAATGGTTGCTGACACACTTTAAGTAGCTGGTAAGCTTCCTCTTGTGTCAGTATTCAGAATGATGGCCAATGTAACCCCTAAAATCTGCAAGGGTCGTCCCCAAATTAATCCCTGAAAGATGTACATGTTGGTATTATTTATTAATATTTATGCTTTTATGGATGTCTTTTTAAAATAGAATTGTATGAAATGTTCTGCTTAACTTGCTTGGGAAATGTAACCAAAGCATATTAATAGCTCACACTCTACCATGTTTTAACTCTTAGGAAAGTGAAATCACTGCTGCCAATATGAGAATTCTACAAACGAATTCCTTTGTTTAAAACGTTTCCCACCCCCCCCCCAGTACACTCACCATAGTACCTATTTCTAAGGCCACTGAGAGAGGCAGGAGAAATAGTTGTTAACACAGACTTATTTGTGTGATACAGTGTTTTTGTTCTTTTTCCTGTTTTAGTGCTTTTGTAGCTGAACTTACAGACCTCATCGTAAGTGCATTTTCAGTTTCTTAGTAGGAGACGGAGTAGTCTGTGGTCAGTTTTAAAGTTTAGAGGGTCCTGAGCACTAAACACACAAGTATTTGTCTTGTTTAGGTCCTCACAAACAGCGATGGTGAGCAAGGACGTCATCGTTTGAGGATTAATTCTAAAATGAGGATTCTGGTGGGTGCTTTTCCTTCCTAACCAACCATTTCCAAATCTTTTTCTTCTTTTGCTTCTGAAACTTCTGTGAAAATTGCCTGTATCACATTTATTGGTAGCATTGCTCTGATTTCAAGGCCAAAAAACGCCAAGTATTTGTGTGACACTGTTAAATAAGGTTTTTAATATTTACATAAAGCTAAAAATAGAATTCATCCAGTGGATTTTTGTAGTGATGTTTTCATGGTGGAAACATAAATAACGTCGTTTTGTGGTGGATAGCCAATTTATAGACATGCGGACCCATTTCTTCAGATGTTATCAGATTTAAAAACAACTTCGAACTGTTATTTTGCTGAAAGTTGGGAATATGTTAAGTAATGGATTCACAAAATAGGGCATTTTAAACCAAACTGTGTTGAAAGGTTTGAAAGTAGTACATTTTTTACTTTTAAGAGCAACAGTTTTTGAAATTATTTTAAGTCAACAATGCAGTATTTTTTAAAGTCAGTTTTTCTTAAAAGGTATGTTTTAATGTGACATGTAACCAATGTAACTTTAGCTTTTGACTGGTAAACTTCAAGTGCTTTTATATTTCAGGTTGACTTTAAAAAGCCAATGAGCAGTACTCAGAGGTTATGGATTCTTAGCAATTAATAGAATAGTATTTTGTTATGGAGTGTAGGATTATTGTCTGCTTTTAAAGTATTCTATAGTTTTTAACTTAAAGCATAAAGAGTAACATTTTATCTTATATTAATTTAAAAAGTTACATTTTCCATTTGTTAATATACATGTGTCGCCTGTTTTATGACCAGTGTTTACCCCTCTAAGTTCTATGCATAACCATTCACCAAATACTGCTGCTCTGGTTTCTTAGAGGAAACATTCTGTGCTATGCTATGATGTATTGTCATCTTGCTGCTTGACAAATAGGTTTATAAGGAATTAGAACTGTGTGTGTTAATAGTACCTTTGTATAACGAGATGTAAAATTAGAGATGAGGAGTCTGTGTAAACGATTATTCACTGTTTTAAAACTGGTCAACACTATATCTAAGGCTTCTGTGGTTTGTATGATGCTTCACTTTACACAGAATAAATTTAAATGAAAACAAAAGTTGTGTTTGTTTCATTGATGAAGAATAAGAAGCGTAGGGCTTCCCTGGTGGCGCAGTGGTTGGGGGTCCGCCTGCCGATGCAGGGGACACGGGTTTGTGCCCCGGTCCGGGAGGATCTCACATGCCGCGGAGCGGCTAGGCCCGTGAGCCATGGCCGCTGAGCCTGCGCCTCCGGAGCCTGTGCTCCGCAACGGGAGAGGCCACAACAGTGAGAGGCCTGCGTACCACAAGAAAAAAAAAAGAAAAAAAAGAATAAGAAGCGTGAAGGGTACCTTGGACATGAGAGATTGGAAACCAGCCATTTTTACCAGTGGTTCACCCTTCACCTCATTTGTCAAACTCTAAACATCTATAAGAATTAAGACAACATCTCAGTAGTATTCCTAGTGCCGTGAAAGTAATTGACTTGGAACCTAAGGGCACATAACATTAGAGCTAATTTATACTTCATGTTTAGCCTTTTTTCTTCTCATGCTTTATCCAGTACCTTCAAGATTGTTTTGCATATCTGTTTACCATAGATCATGTCTCACATTTTGTTAGTATTAACCACCAGGAAGACTGAGTGCGGGAATGGGCCAAAGCCAAGTGAAAAGATGGAGGGATGCCTTGGAACCCATTTGCAATAGGAAACCGTGAATTGCAGTGGCTGAGTGCCGAGTCCTGATTTTTCTTCATTAGTGCTCGGCTGCCAAGAATGTAGAATGGAAAAAGTGGACTGTGTCAGGGTCAGGCTTTGTCAGGTAGGAGTGTCCAAAGGGCACGGTCACTTGAGATTGCTGGAGACTGGCCGTGGGGTTTGGGCTGGGTTGTGAGAGAAGTCGGATCAGTAAGGCACTGATAAATGGGGCGAATGGAAAGGGATAGAGACTGAAGATAATAAAATGCATGTGACATATGTATATAGTGGATAGAATAGGAAGTTTGGGGTGGAGACCAGGACTTTAGAGGTGAAGCAACCATAGCAAAGGGGAATCTGAGAACTGTGCCACGTTCTAGGGTGTCATGTGGACTGTCAGCTTGGCCACTAATAGTTCTGCGTCATGGCTGGAGTTGGGATGGAGAAGATGACCATGACCTGGGGGACCAGGTTGGGGACCTGGAAGACTGATCTTAAGGTCCGGGATGTCAGGTGGCCCTTAAAAGGAGGAAGGAGTTTCCTGAAAATGAAAGAGGAGCTGTGAGAACGCTTTCTCTTCATCCTGGCCCCCGGCAACTCTCCAAGCCAGGACATGATTGTTACATACAATTAAATACTTTGGTTATAAAAATGATGCTGTTTATGGAGAACTTTGCTGGGAATGGGGGAGGAGAAAGGAGTTGAGGACAACAAAACTTCTCTAAGAATCTTAGGGCGGAGCAGGAGTTTTCCAGGGTTCTGGACAGGAGAAAGGGCAGGTGCCAAGTCAGAGTTGAGGGAAGATGCCTTGTTTGGAGAACTGTAGATAGTTGATTATTCCTGGGATGGAGAGTGATTATGGGGTGCAAAATTTTGAAACTGGAGAAGTAGGAAAGATCTAGGTCATCAAAGACCTTGTATGCAATGTCACAGCTTTGTTTAATGTACTAAGTGGCTGTTGTTGCAGGCACCTGGACAAAGTACAGACGTCTTAGGAAGCTCATGCTGACTGCCCCGAGGAGGTCTCCTTTGGAGACACAATGGAAACAGGGTGATAGAAAGCTAGCGGCAGGCTTGAAAGGAGTGACGGCCATGGGAAGTTTGAGGACATGAAGAATCCACAGGGCTTGAGACTGGGTTGTGAAGGCAAGTGATGGAGAAGTGAAGGATGATTTCAACATTTGAGATGGACAACGTTGAGGGATGTGTATAGAAGAAGTAGGCTTGAGGTTGGTCGAAGGGACATGGAAGATGAGAGTCCAGTTGGGGGCATACATATTTGTATTTGAGGTGCTTACAGGCCACTGGGTGGACAGAAACACTAAACAGTTGTGAAAATGGTAGGAGGGCCATCAGTGATCATCAGCGTGTGAATGCAGTTGAAGCTGTTGGCAAAAATAGGATCTGCCAGGGAAGAAGCCAGAATAAGAAGAGACCCAAGGAATGGCCCCTAAGGAGCATCAATATTTCAGAGGCTGGTAAAAGAAAAAGAGGCCACTAAGGACACTGAGAAAGACTGCTGAGAACCAGGAACATACCTGGAAGGCAATGTGCTTGAGGCCAATGAAGAAAGAACTTGCAGAAAGAGCAAGTGTTAAACTGATATATATTAAAGAGTGATGCCGCTCAGATCTGATTATTAAGAAATTGGGGCAACCTAGTTCGGCAGAAGTCCGTGCAAAAGAAGATGTGAATTTCTGCAAGGTGACAGCGGGGACAAATGGACTAGATATTGACGGGAGTCAATTGGACAGGGTTTGGTGATTGATTAGCTACCGGAGGTGAAGGGCAAGGCTGAATCATTGGTGGAGGGCTGATGGAGGGCAGGGGTAGAGCATGTTTGAGGGGATACGTCCAGGTGCATGGAAGACCAACGGAAATGGCCACCCTGAGGATACAGGTCCGAACTGAGTTCCTACCCAGGTGCTGTAACTTGATAGTTGGCAATTTATTTAACCTCTCTGTTGCCTGGTCTGCTGAGTGAGAATGAGAACGTTCAGGGCTGTTGTAAGGAGTGAATTTTTAAAAACACCTGTTGAGCACACTTTTTAAAATTAATTAATTAATTAATTTTTGGCTGTGTTGGGTCTTCGTTGCGCATGGGCTTTCTCTAGTTGCGGCGAGCAGGGGCTACTCTTCGTTGCGGTGTGCGGGCTTCTCATTGCGGTGGCTTCTCTTGTTGCGGAGCATGGGTTCTAGGCACGCGGACTTCAGTAGTTTTGGCTCGAGGGCTCAGTAGTTGTGGCTCGCGGGCTCAGTAGTTGTGGCTTGCCAGTTCTAGAGCGCAGGCTCAGTAGTTGTGGCGTATGGGCTTAGTTGCTCCGCGGCATGTGGGATCTTCCCGGACCGGGGCTCGAACCTGTGTCCCCTGCATTGGCAGGCGGACTCTTAACCACTGTGCCACCAGGGAAGTCCCCACACTTCTTAATATATAGTAAGCAACCCATAGCTTCACACCCACCCCTCTTTCCTTACTTCTTACCTTTGTAACCGAGGCAGCCTCCTAATGATGGCTTGGTCCAGGGGTTGGTTTTGGTTCACTGAGAAGAGTTGAAATGGCGAGAATCACAAAAACACATATGTTCATCCGACAGTCTTTTGAGGTAAGGCCTAGGCTTTTTTTTCACTGAATATAGATCCATTGAGTTCAATCTCATCTTCTTTGCAAAAGCCAGACTTATAATTCGGCGATCTCCAGTTTTGTTCTCTTAAAACCGGAACGAGAACAGAGTCTTGCAGAGCAAAGATTTTTACTGTAGTGTTTTTCTGTCTTTGACAGTTGCCTTGCTTGTCCCTAGATGGACAGGATTTTTTGCATCTTGTCTTTATCAAATTTTTCTGAAACATTCAACTAAGTTTTCATAGAAACAGCAACCCTTTACTCACACACATATTTAGTTGTGACATTTCATTATGTAATTGCAATATCAGAGACAACTGAAGTAAGCAGGTTTGGGAACCATTTGGGTTAGACAGAAGTCATCTGGTGAGACAAATATGTGAGCATACAAGATACTAATCCTCTGTTCTTGATTAGGTACCCCACCCAGGCGGGGACTGTGCATCTCATGTCACAGAGCAAATTGAAGCCTCAGCCTGGCATCTCCTTACCCTTCCACGGAGCCTTCATATCTGTCTATATCTCTTCCGACCCTCACCTTCCCTGCTACATTAGAGGACAGACCCCTCTGCTATCTGAAACGAATTTCTCCTCTTGTGCTTTGGATCCCGTTCTACCTTTTCAGCAAGTTAACACTGTCAGTTATTTCTTCTATGCACTCAATTGCTCTCTGTCATCTGGATCGCTCTCTCCAACATCTAAACATATTCAATAAATATAGTCTATCTTGAAAGAAGGAAAGGTCCCCCCTACTCTGTCCCCTCAGCTGCCAGTGGCCCCTGCCTTGCCACGTCACACCAGACTTCTCTGGGTAGGTGTCTCCATGCCCCTGGCGCAAAATCTGAAGGACATTTTCCAGCCCTCAGCTTTGCCTGACGTCCCAACAGCATTCGTGTGACTGCTCATGTCTTCCTCGCTCCTTGAAACCTTCTTCTCCTTTGGCTTTAATGATACTAAATTCTGACTTTACTGGTTTTAATCCTTCCTCTCATTTCAGGCTTATCCTGCAGTGAAATGTCAGCGTTCCTCGGGGCTAGGTTCTCACCCCCTTTTCCTTCCTGTCTCCTCGGGCAGCCCTGTTTGTGTCTTCAGCTGCCACCTCTTGACCAGTGGAGCCACATTCCTGTCTCTTGAGCCAGTGATCTTCTCAGTATCCCCTCTTGGTTGTCTTAAACATTGGTCTCACCCAGCATCTGCAACCGCTTCTGATACTGGGGTCATACCAGCCTCCCTGTCGACCGTTGTAAAGTTGACAAACTAGGTGTCACTGTTGACCTTTTTTTGTTTTTGTTTGTTTCTTTTACTTTTTGGCTGTGCCCTGTGGCATGTGGATCTTAGTTCCCCCACCAGGGATCGAGCCTCGCCCCCTGCATTGGAAGCACGGAGTCTCAGCCACTGGACCACCAGGGAAGTCCCTCTTGATTGGTCTTTCAGGTCCCTTATTCAACACATCAAGTCTGGTTGACTTTACTTCTGAAATAGCTCCTGGAGCCTTCTCTACTTTCCTATTACCCTCTGTAGGCAATGAAGTGTAGTAGTCATGAGGGTGGCCTCTGGAATTGCGACCTGTGCGTGCCTCATTTTTCATCCGTAAAATGGGTGTAATAGTAGTACCTATCTCATAGGGCTTCTGTAAGGATAAGTGAACACGCACAAACATGTAGAATAGCGCCCAGTCCCCACTGCTCTGATGCCCACCTGGATCCTGCGATAGTGGCTGTCTCAAATCCACGACAGCCCCTCTCCAGCCTTCCCTCCTCCTTGTCGCCAGAGTGATCTTTTTTTTTTTTTTTTTTTTTTTTTGCAGTACGCGGGCCTCTCACTGTTGCGGCCTCTCCAGTTGTGGAGCACAGGCTCCGGGCGTGCAGGCTCAGTGGCCATGGCTCACGGGCCCAGCCGCTCCGCGGCATGTGGGATCTTCCCGGACCGGGGCACGAACCCGTGTCCCCTACATCGGCAGGCGGACTCTCAACCACTGCGCCACCAGGGAAGCCCCAGGGTGATCTTTTTGAAACTCAAATATGGCCCTGTTGGCTCCTTGCTTATATTGTGGGAATGGCTTCCCACTGTCCTAGAGAAAAGGTAGAAAATCCTCAACACGCCCAGGACACGCTGCAGGGTTTCATTCACCAGCTTGTCAGGCACCTTCTCCCACCACTGGCCTCCCCACCACCTACACTTACAGCAGGTGAGCCTCCTCTCAGCTACACACATACTCGGAGATCACCGGCACCCCTGTCCCTGGGTCCCTGCACTGGCTCCCCACCCCCACCCCCCTTCTCCTAGTCATTCATCAGATTTCAGCTCAGTCACTTTCTCAGGGAAGCGTCTTTGAACACTACCTGACCCCTTTCCAGGCAGTTCCTTTGTTACATGGACTGGCCCTCCTCTCCTCCAGACAAGAGTTAAACACTTCTCGGTGCATTTATTTGATTAAGTGCCATCATCCCCTCTGTTGAATTAATCAATATATCAGTGTAAGGTAGAACTTATATCAAAATGACATTGTAACCCGCAAGCTGCATATATTCAATCTTTGAGTGAGAATCTGAGTCTAATCTGAGAGGCTTAGTTCTGCCTTATCAGCATCTCCTGAAAATGGTTACTGTTTTCTTTAATCAACAAACACAAAAGTGTATGTTAATGAGATGCTTATTTTGCAAGCCCCTGATTCTTTCCGTGTATTCTGTGTCCATTACTCTTCCATCCCTTCTGAAAAGGTCCAAATAACCTGTCAAACAGCAGCTTTTAACCACAAGATGGCGACAGATTTCAAGAATTAGCCAGTGAGTCTAGTTGCTCTTCCTCTCAGGGGTGTGTTCCTTTAAAAGGATGTTGACGGGTTTGGTAATTATAGGGCACCCTGTTTTGCATCATAAGTATGTAACCTAATCCTCTTTACTTAAAGCAGTTAAGTGAGCGCGTATAAATCGTTGATTAACCTGGAAGGGGATGGGGGATTATTCATCACTGGGCCAGCACAGATATAAACCAGGACTGTTCTGGGCCACCCAGGACATCTTTCCACTCCATCTAAAGCTGAGGCGGGCCAGATGACAATATTTACAGTCCCTCTGATGAGGGCTTGTAGTCAGAGAAACAGGAGCACTCACAGACAGCATCTGAACTCCACCTCCCAGCGTATGACTCTAGAAGCTGGTCAGTTTCATGAGAGGCAGATGAAAAGATGGTTGGTCCAAAGGCCCACGTGTTTACCTGTGAGAGCAGGATCCACACCTTGGGTGAGATGCCATGGAACCGGAAGGCTCTGTGTCGCTAGAAAGTGCCTTTGATTTGCCAAGTCTTTTTTCATATATTGCCTTCCTAAGCTTTGTGAGAGTGAAAAGGGCAAGGAAAACGTTATCTTTGCTTTACAGGTAAAGAAATTGAGGTTTTAGGAGGTAAAGCAGCTTGGCCATGGACATGACGCTGTCAAACCCTGGACCCCCCGCCTTGTTGCTTAGAGAAGGGAAACCATTTCTTTTTTGCTTAAAGCATCCAATCACCTTACGTCATTCAGCACAGAGGGAAATAAGTACATGTTCAAATACAAACACAAGGTGCAGCCCTGACTTATATGAGCATTTGTAGTGGGATAAACTAATGGAGAAAGGGTGAGCCGGCCTCTGTGTCCTGTAGCGCTGGCCCTGCGTCACCCCAGGAGGGGCTCAGCAAGTTGGCCTCACTGGGGTTCTGATTGTCCAATAGGGAGAAGGACTCGCAACAGGTTGGGAGGGAAGGGACATTTGGGGCAAGTGAGCCAGTGACCCCCGGGGCATGCAGCTGGATTCCCCAGGACTGAAAGCAGAGCCCTCATCCTGTTCTTACACAGCCCTGGGAGGTGGCAGACCCCTGACGGGTGACCTGCGGTACTGGGGATCTGAAGGCTAAGCTCTGGCTTTGCAAAGTGCAGCCAGGTTTTCTGTGAGCACAGTGGGCCCAGGGAGTGATGCTGGGAGTGGATCTCACGGGGCTGAATGGTGAGCATCTCAAAGGCAGCCCTGATGGACTGAAGAGCAAAGGCTTTCGCTGAGGTTCCTGGGTTGTGTAGGACCCTTTGGGAGAGAGAGAAGGAGATGGGCTGGCCTGCAGTGACTAAGACTGAATGTCTCACCAACCGTGGTGGAGAGGCGCAGGGTCACTGCTCATTTGGTTTAGACAAAACAATGCAAAGCAAAACACGTAACAAGTCTTGCACTGAGTGTTGTCAAGTTATTCCACACTCACTAATGATTACATCTAAGAACAAGCTCTTAGAGCTCCTCTCCAGACCAAAAACAGAAACACAGGAAGAAACCCAAGGCCTTGGCCTTTCTCGCCCTCTTCCTCTCCATCTCGTATCTTGGGTCCACTGGGGGAGCTGAGCTCCGGGCTCTGTGCTGCTGCAAATGCGGATCACCTTGCCTGGTCACCTCCTCTTGCCTTTATTTTTTAATTTTTTTTTATTTTTTGCGGTACGCAGCCCTCTCACTGTTGTAGCCTCTCTCGTTGCGGAGCACAGGCTCCGGAGGCGCAGGCTCAGCGGCCATGGCTCACGGGCCCAGCCGCTCCGTGGCATGTGGGATCTTCCCAGACCGGGGCCCAAACCCGTGTCCCCTGCATTGGCAGGCAGACTTTCAACCACTGCGCCACCAGGGAAGCCTGAAACACTTTTTTTAAAAAAACCTAATAAAATGTGTGTGTGTGTGTATCTGTCCAAAAACCAGCTTCTTATTTGACTGTCAGATGTCAAACACCTTTAGGGAGTCAAGTCAGGAGGAAGACAAGGATACCTGCTACCTCTACAATGATTTAACATTGCACTGGAACGTTAGCTAATGCAATTAAGCAAGAGAAAACAATTAGACTTATAAGAACTGGAAAGGAAGAGGCAAACTCTGTGTTTATAATTGCAGATCTGGAAAAACCAGAAGAATCAATGGAAAAGTACATAAGATAATAAAGTAGCAGGACATAAAATTAGCATAGTAAAATTACTAGCCTTTGTAAATATAAATTATAAGCCATTTGAAGGTATAAGGGAAGGGAAGACCCTGTATACAATAACAAAATTTTAAATACCTAGACAGAAACCTAGTATGTGCAAAAATAATAGGAAAACTGCAAAACACTCAAGAAAGAGATAAAAATAGCTTTGAACAAACTGAAAAAAAACCCACCCTAATATTGAATAGGAAAACTTAACATCATAAAGATGTTATTTCTCTCTAAATTAGTTTTATAAATTTAATGCAATCTCAATAAAAATTTCCTCAGGTTTTTTTCTGGAAGTAGACAAGTTGATTATAAAGTTTATATGGAAGAATGAACAGCCGAGAATAGCCAGGAAATATTTGGAAAGAATACTTAATGCATGGCTAATCCTATTAGAGTTAGTAAAACATTTAACATCCTCTAAATTAAAGCAGTGAGGTATTGGCTCAGGAAAAGACTTATAAACAAATGGATCAGAATAGAATGTCCAGGAAAATTTAGTAATGACAAAAGAGGCACTGAAATCAGAGGGGAAAATTAACTTTAAACAGTGTTGGGCCCAATGGGTAGCTATGAAGAAAAAGGAAGAAATTGGATCTTCTTCTCACAATGTATTCCAGGAGAAATTATAAATGTATTAGAGATCTAAATGAAAATTAAACACAAACAGAAAAACATACAATACTAGAAGAAAACATGGGTAAATCTTATATTTATAACCCCAAAGTGGGAATTTCTAACTAATTTAAAAAATCTAGACAAAGAAATTTGACAACATTGCCAACAACAAGATAAAAGTCACAAGATAATTACAAATTGGGAAGAATTTTGCAACTTGTATCACAAAGTACTCACATACTTAATGTAATAAGGATTTCCTAAAAATTGAAAAAGAAAATATCCACAAACTGATTTTTTAAAAAATAAGCAAAGGTATGAATAGAGAGTTCACAGAAAAGGTATACTGATAGCCCTCAGTCACAATAGAGCAATGCATGTCGAAACTACTGAGATTCCATCTCTCATCAATCAGATTGAAAAAAGAAACTCCCAAGTTTGACAATGTAAATTTTGGCAAGACTATGTGAAAACAGGCACTTTTATACACTGCAGGTGGGACCCCAAAATGGTACGATTTCTATGAAGTGAAATTGGCAATATCTAGCAAAATTGCATATGCATTCACTCTTTGATCCAGCAATCGTACTTCTAGGATTCTATCTCAACTATTCAATTGCAAATATATGAAGACATATGCAGAAGGCTATTCACCATGACCTTATTTATTATAGCAAAAGGCTGGAACAACCCAATGTCTCTTAGTAGAGAGTCAGTTAAATAAGCTATAGTACATCCATGAAGTGAAGTACTATGAAGTTGTAAAAAGAAACAAGGAGACAGCTCCCACTTCCTGTGATGGAGTATTTAGTAGAAAACTGCTGCTTCCACTGAGAACAACTGAAAAAGATGGATACAATTAAAATGGATCTGTTTGAAGTTTTCAGAGAGCCACTGCAACAGCCTGAGTTGAAGGCTCAAGATACCAGACAGAGGACTTCCCTGGCAGTCCAGTGGTTAGGGCTCCACAATTCCACTGCAGGGGGCGTGGGTTCGATCCCTGGTTGGGGAACTAAGATCCCTCATGCCGTGCGGGGCAGCCAGAGAGAAGAGAAGCTCACTGAAGTGAGCCCAACATTCTGAAAGCTGCTTTTCTCCTCTTCGCATCTGGTGACTCTTGGCATTGACAAAGAGGCTGAGACACTCATAGAAACAGAAAAGTATCACAGCTCTCGGCAGCCTTATAGGTCTGAGGAAATAAAACTTGGACCGTGGGGCTCCCAGATCAGCCAGGATTCCAGAAGCCAAGGTTCCAGAAAAAAAGGGAGGTACAGAGAAGTGAGCCTGATAGTTGATGGTTTTCTCTTTGAAGTACTTGGTGAATCTTAGTCATATAAAATGAAAGGCTAAGAAGCCAAGAAAAGCAGCTGGAAAATAGAATGGAATTTTTGGCAGTCTTACATTGCTGTGGAGATGAAAACTGGAAATCAGGAACTGACCAGGAGGCTGCCCTCTGTAAATGCTGTAGGCTTTCAGTTGGGATCTTTAAGAGCGGGTGCATTAGGGTCGATCAAGCCTCACTACAACTCAACCTTGAATCACCTGAGTCCTTGATTGGATTAAGACAAACTGCCCCTACTCTAGCTGCCTGCTGGACCATAGAGTGAATCCTCTCTGGAGGAAAATAACTTCATCCAGATCCCTCTTTCAGGCACAGGGATGAGCATCCCATCCAAAATTACTAGGATCCAAGAAAGAGAGCCAAGGGAAAAAAGCATAATAGAAATATACTCACAGGTGTCCCAGATTACTGCAGTTATCAGGCACAGATTTAAAAATAATTGTAATTAATGTGGTCAAGAAAATAAATGAAAAAAATGAACACTTTAGTAGAGAACTGGAATCAATATTGTCAAAAAGCAAATAGAAATTCTAGAGCTGAAGAAGATATAGTAATCAAAATTTGAACTCAAAAGTGGGGTTTAACAGCAGATTGGACACAACTGAAGAGAGGACTGGTGAGCTGGAGAGAGGGCAGTGGAAAATATCCTGACAGAAGCACAAAGAACAAAAAGGATGGAGAATACAGAGAAGTGTCAGAGACGTGTGACATGGTCTATCATGAGACATTCTAGCAAACGAAATTGGGGTTCAAGAAAGGAAGAAGAGAGGATGTAGCAGAAGCAATATTTGAAGAGATAATAACCAAGAATTTTCCAAAAGGGATTAAAAAAATCCAAGTCACAGAATCAAAAATTACTAAGAACCCCAAGCAGGATAAAGACAACAAATACTACACTTTGGTTCATCATCATCCAATCAAGAGAGAAAAATCGTAACAGCAAGTAGAGAAAAAAGATGCATTACTTTCAAAGGAGCAACAATAATACTAAAAGCTACCTTCTCAGCAGAAATGATGGAAACCAAGCAATGAAATGACAGCTTTAAAAGGCTGAAAGGAGATAACAGACATTTAGAATTCTATACCCAGTGAAAATATCCTTCTAAAGTGGAGACAAAATAAAGATATTTCCAGAAAAAAAAAACCAGAGGTTATAGATCACATATGTTGCAAGTAAACTTCTATTAAATGGCGTTTTCATGTTTTGCATCATGATTGTGGTAGATTCCCTTAATGCACTGAGGTATGTTGTTCTTTTAATCTACTAATATCCTGTTTAGAATCTTTGCATCTGTTTCATTAGGTTAGACTATATTTCTGTTTTCTTTTTTTTTCTTTTGTTTTGGTATCAAGATTATGCAATCCTTGTAAGATAAATTAGAAACGCTTCATCTGAAAAAAACCACATTCACAGAAAGACAGACAAGATGAAAAGGCAGAGAGCTATGTGCCAGATGAAGGAACAAGATAAAACCCCAGAAAAACAACTAAATGAAGTGGAGATAGGCAACCTTCCAGAAAAATAATTCAGAATAATGATAGTGAAGATGATCCAGGACCTCGGAAAAAGAATGGAGGCAAAGATCAAGAAGATGCAAGAAATGTTTAACAAAGACCTAGAAGAATTAAAGAGCAAACAAACAGAGATGAACAATACAATAACTGAAATGAAAAATACACTAGAAGGAATCAATAGCAGAATAACTGAGGCAGAAGAACGGATAAGTGACCTGGAAGACAGAATGGTGGAATTCACTGCTGCGGAACAGAATAAAGAAAAAAGAATGAAGAGAAATGAAGACAGACTAAGAGACCTCTGGGACAACATTAAATGCAACAACATTCGCATTATAGGGGTCCCAGAAGGACAAGAGAGAGAGAAAGGACCCGAGAAAATATTTGAAGAGATTATAGTTGAAAACTTCCCTAACATGGGAAAGGAAATAGCCACCCAAGTCCATCAAGCGCAGTGAGTTCCATACAGGATAAACCCAAGGAGAAATACACCGAGACACATAGTAATCAAATTGGCAAAAATTAAAGACAAAGACAAATTATTGAAAGCAGCAAGGGAAAAATGAAAAATAACATACAAGGGAACTCCCATAAGGTTAACAGCTGATTTCTCAATAGAAACTCTACAAGCCAGAAGGGAGTGGCATGATATACTTCAAGTGATGAAAGGGAAGAACCTACAACCAAGATTACTTTACCTGGCAAGTATCTCATTCATATTCGATGGAGAAATCAAAAGCTTTACAGACAAGCAAAAGCTAAGAGAATTCAGCACCACCAAACCAGCTCTACAACAAATGCTAAAGGGACTTCTCTAAGTGGGAAACACAGAGAAGAAAAGGATGTACAAAAACAAACCCAAAACAATTAAGAAAATGGTAATAGGAACATACATATTGATAATTACTTAAACGTGAATGGATTAAATGCTCCAAACAAAAGACACAGGCTTGCTGAATGGATACAAAAACAAGACTCATATATATGCTGTCTACAAGAGACCCACTTCAGACCTAGGGACACACACAGACTGAAAGTGAGGGGATGGAAAAAGATATTCCATGCAAATGGAAATTAAAAGAAAGCTGGAGTAGCAATACTCATATCAGATAAAATAGATTTTAAAATAAAGAATGTTACAAGAGACAAGGAAGGACACTACATAACGATCAAGGGATCAATCCAAGAAGAAGATATAGCAATTATAAATATATATGCACTCAACACAGGAGCACCTCAATGCATAAGACAACTGCTAACAGCTATAAAAGAGGAAATCGACAGTAACACAATAATAGTGGGGGACTCTAAAACCTCACTTACACCAATGGACAGATCATCCAAACAGAAAATTAATAAGGAAACACAAGCTTTAAATGACATAATAGACCACATAGATTTAATTGATATTTATAGGACATTCCATCCCAAAACAGCAGATTACGCTTTCTTCTCAAGTGCACACGGAACATTCTCCAGGATAGATCACATCTTGCATCACAAATCAAGCCTCAGTAAATTTAAGAAGACTGAAATCATATCAAGCATCTTTTCTGACCACAATGCTATGAGATTAGAAATCAATTACAGGGAAAAAAATGTAAAAAACACAAACACATGGAGGCTAAACAATATGTTACTAAGTAACTAAGAGATCACTGACAAACTCAAAGAGAAAATCAAAAAATACGTGGAGACAAATAACAACAAAAACACGACGATCCAAAACCTATGCAGGAAAAGCAGTTCTAAGACGGAAGTTTATAGCAATACAAGTCTACCTGAAGAAACAACAAAAATCTCAAATAAACAATCTAACCTGACACCTAAAGGAACTAGAGAAAGAAGAACAAACAAAACCCAAAGTTAGCAGAAGGAAAGAAATCATAAAGATCAGAGCAGATATAATGAAATAGAAACAAAGAAAACAATAGCAAAGATCAATAAAACTAAAAGCTGGTTCTTTGAGAAGATAAACAAAATTGATAAACCATTAGCCAGACTCATCAACAAAAAGAGGGAGGGCTTCCCTGGTGGCGCAGTGGTTGAGAGTCCACCTGCCGATGCAGGGGACATGGGTTCATGCCCCGGTCTGGGAAGATCCCACATGCCGCGGAGCATCTGGGCCCGTGAGCCATGGCCGCTGAGCCTGCACGTCTGGAGCCTATGCTCCACAACGGGAGAGGGGAGAGGCACAACAGTGAGAGGCCTGCGTACCACAAAAAAAAAAAAAAAAAAAAAAAAAAAAAGAAAAAGAAAAAGAGGGAGAGGACTCAAATCAATAAAATTAGAAATGAAAAAGAAGTTACAGCAGACACTGCAGAAATACAAAGCATCCTAAGAGACTACTACAAACAACTCTATGCCAATAAAATGGACCACCTGGAAGAAATGGACAAATTCTTAGAAAGGTATAACCTTCCAAGACTGAACCAGGAAGAAACAGAAAATATGAACAGACCAATCACAAGTAATGAAATTGAAACTGTCATTAAAAATCTTCCAACAAACAAAAGTCCAGGACCAGATGGCTTCACGGGTGAATTCTATCAAACATTTAGAGAAGAGCTAACACCCATCCTTCTCAAACTCTTCCAAAAAAATTGCAGAGGAAGGAACACTCCCAAACTCATTCTTTGAGGCCGCCATCACCCTGATATCAAAACCAGACAATGATACTACAAAAAAAGAAAATTACAGACCAATATCACTGATGACTATAGATGCAAAAATCCTCAACAAAATACTAGGAAACAGAATCCAACAGCACATTAAAAGGATCATACACCATGATCAAGTGGGATTTATCCCAGGGATGCAGGGATTGTTCAATATATGCAAATCAATCAATGTGATACACCATATTAACAAACTGAAGGAGAAAAACCATGTGATCATCTCAATAGATGCAGAAAAAGCTTTTGACAAAATTCAACACCCATTTATGATAAAAACTCTCCAGAAAGTGGGCACAGAGGGAACCTACCTCAACATAATAAAGGCTATATAGGACAAACCCACAGCAAACATCATTCTCAATGGAGAAAAACTGAAAGCATTTCCTCTAAGATCAGGAACAAGACAAGGACATCCACTCTCACCACCACTACTCAACATAGTTTTGGAAGTCCTAGCCATGGCAATCAGGGAAGAAAAAGAAATAAAAGGAATACAAATTGGAAAAGAAGAAGTAAACCTGTCACTGTTTGCAGATGACATCATACTATACATAGAGAATCCTAAAGATGCCACCAGAAAACTACTAGAGCTAATCAATGAATCTGGTAAAGTTGCAGGGTACAAAATTAATGCACAGAAATCCCTTGCATTCTTATACACTAATGATGAAAAATCTGAAAGAGAAATTAAGGAAACACTCCCATTTACCATTGTAACAAAAAGAATAAAATACCTAGGAATAAACCTACCTAGGGAGACAAAAGACCTGTATGCAGAAAACTATAAGACACTGATGATAGAAATTAAAAATGGTACCAACAGATGGAGAGATATACCATGTTCTTGGATTGGGAGAATCAATAGTGTGAAAATGACTATACTACCCAAAGCAATCTTCAGATTCAATGCAATCCCTATCAAATTACCAATGGCAGTTTTTACAGAACTAGAACAAAAAATCTTAAAATTTGTATGGAGACACAAAAGATCCCGAATAGCCAAAGCAGTCTTGAGGGAAAAAAGCAGAGCTGGAGGAATCAGATCTCTGACTTCAGACTATACTATAAAGCTACATTAATCAAGACAATATGGTACTGGCACAAAAACAGAAACATAGATCAATGGAACAAGATAGAAGCCCAGAGATAAACCCACGCACGTATGGTCAACTAATCTATGACAAAGGAGGCAAGACTATACAATGGAGAAAAGACAGTCTCTTCAATAAGGGGTGCTGGGAAAAATGGACAGCTACATATAAAAGAATGAAATTAGAACACTCCCTAACACCATACACAAAAATAAACTGAAAATGGATAAGAGACCTAAATGTAAGACCAGACACTATAAAACTCTTAGAGGAAAACATAGGAAGAACACTCTCTGACATAAATCACAGCAAGATCTTTTGTGATCCACCTCCTAGAGTAATGGAAATAAAAACAAAAATAAACAAATGGGACCTAATCAAACTTCAAAACTTTTGCACAGCAAAGGAAACCATAAACAAGACAAAAAACCCTCAGAATGGGAGAAAATATTTGCAAACGAATCAACAGACAAAGAATTAATCTCCAAAATATATAAACAGCTCATGCAGCTCAATATTAAAAAAACAAACAACCCAATCCAAAAATGGGCAGAAGACCTAAACAGACATTTCTCCAAAGAAGACATACAGATGGCCAAGAAGCACATGAAAAGCTGTTCAACATCACTAATTATTAGAGAAATGCAAATCAAAACTACAATGAGGTATCACCTCACACCAGTTAGAATGGGCATCATCAGAAAATCTACAAACAACAAGTGCTGGAGAGGGTGTGGAAAAAAAGGAGCCCTCTTGCACTGTTGGTGGGAATGTAAATTGATACAGCCACTATGGAAAACAGTATGGAGGTTCCTTAAAAAACTAAAAATAGGACTACCATACGACCCAGCAATCCCACTACTGGGCATATACCCAGAGAAAACCATAATTCAAAAAGACACATTCACCCCAATGTTCATTGCAGTACTATTTACAATAGCCAGGTCATGGAAGTAACCTAAATGTCCATCGACAGACGAATGGATAAAGAAGATGTGGTACATATATACAATGGAATATTACTCAGCCATAAAAAGGAACGAAACTGGGTCATTTGTAGAGATGTGGATGGATCTAGAGACTGTCATACAGAGTGAAGTAAGTCAGAAAGAGAAAAACAAATATCATATATTAATGCATATAGTAGAACCTAGAAAAATGGTACAGATGAACAGGTTTGCAGGGTAGAAATAGAGACACAGATGTGGAGAACAAACGTATGGACACCAAGGGGGAAAGCGGCGGCGGGGTGGGGTGGGGATGGTGGTGTGATGAATTGGGTGATTGGGATTGACATGTATACACTGATGTGTATAAAATGGATAGCTAATTCAAACCTGTTGTATAAAAAAATAAATAAATTTAAAAATTAGAAAAAAAACCTCTTCATCTTTCTCTGTATTCCAGAATAGTTTAACTCATGTAAGGATTATTTATATCTTCCTTGATAGGACTCTCTAAAATCCATCTGAATCTTGTGTCATATTTTGGGGGTAGTTCTTTTTAACTTTTTCAGTTTTTCCCCTAAGGATTATTTCCCATGCAGATTTCTACGTCTTCCTGATTTTACTTTGATGATTTAAATTTTCTAGGAACTGTCCTCTTCATCCAGGTCTTCAAACACATTAACAGAATTATATATAGTAGTCTTTCCTCTATTCTGTAATCATTTCTCTTTTCATTTCTTATGTTACAGATGCATGTGTTTTTTTTTTTCTTTTCTTTCCTGCACACAGTTGCCAGGGATTTATCTTTTCTGTTGGACTTTTAAAAGCAAAAATCTGGATTTTACTGATTAATTCTACTTTTTGTTTGTTTTCTAATTTATTACTTTTTGCTTTTATCTCTACTGAGGCTTTTTTCCCACTTCATTTTTATTTATTTATTTATTTATTTTTAAATTTTTGAGTGAAAATTAGTTTGTTTTGTTTAGTTCCTTAGTTTCCAATATTTTTTGATGTTCTTTATTTAAATGTGAATTTGTAGATAGATACCTTCTCAAGAGAATTGAAAGCATTATTTCCAAATTCCAACTATGGTACTGTATGAATTGTGATCTCTTATTTAAGGAATCAATCTGAGAGATTTCACATGAAGATATGAAGTTAGATATACAAGCGAGAAAAGAAGATTGTAGTTAGTCTTGGAAATTAAAAAGATATCTCTCTATGAAGACATTAAGAAATGTGAATGACCGTGTTTCTCTTCTTTTATTCCTACTTGAACCAAGGATAATCCAAATTCCATTTCCTAAAGCTGCTATTCAAAAAAGGAACACTATTTTTGTTCCTTTTTGAACAAGGAACATCTTTCCTTTAAAAATGTCACCCTACTTACCCAAAATCTTTCTTATTAATATTATTTGACAGGTTTCATTCCTTTTTGACCACCCAGTTCTCCAAGTTCAACCAACTTTGTTTAGAAACATTTAAAATTTTTTATAATGTGGAAAAGTGATTAATTTTAATTGAAAAGAGCCTGTTCAGAATTTCCGAAATGAAATTTGAGCTTACACAAAGAAAGCCTCAGACAGAAAGGGTAATTTTTCATACCCTACTGAAAACGGGATACAGAATGGATGTCTGTGACCTTAGCGTTTGTGGTTCCTGCCATGGAACTGAACGGCCATTCTTTGTTGTTCTGTGACTCAGCCCTCATGCATGAAGACTTGTATAAAACAGAGGCACACAGCAGAGCAATTCTTCACCAGTTTAAATTGTTTATAGTTTCTTTGTACCTATAATTCACAATTTAAACATCCCTCTAAGTGCATTTGTTTATATGTTACTTGAGCTTGACACTGGAGCTTTGAGAAGTTCCTACGTACTGTTTCGCTGTGAAATGTCTACTTAGCATGGAAGAGAAGGTGGTGATGGGATGGAGAATATGACCTTATGCCCTGAGAACATGACCGAGGAACCCAGAATGCCCGTGAGAACCTGGGGGAAGAAACAATTCCTCGAAACACTGAATGAAGACTGTGAATCAGGGACTCCAGTGCTGGGAGGCTGCACAGGAGGACAGCGCCTGTGTTTAGGAATTGGAGAGATGCCCGAGGTACTTCCTGGGTGATGAAGAAGCATTAGGCCAGTGAAGAAACGTGGTGATTGTGTGCCAGGCAGGAGAGGCAGCATGAGAAAGTTGGGAAGGTGCGAGGTGGCCGGTGTGTGCAGAGGGGCTTCACGAGTGGCGGAAGCAAGTGTGGGCAGGATGCAGGGGGTGAGGCTCCCGTCAAGGATGGCCTTGAATGCCACCAAGGAGGGCATTGGAGTGCCCCCTAGGGTGGCATAATCACACTGGAATTGAGAATGGAGAATGGGTGGGAAAGAGCCAGGTGAGCAGTTAGAAGGCCCTTGCAGTGATCACGCTGATACTATGGTAACGGGCATTAAGGAACTAGCCATGGAAGTAATGAAAAGTGGACAGATTTGTGATATTAGAGGCGAAATTCGATTCCTCTCTCAGTCACTTGTTAGACATGGGGCCTGGAGGAATAGGATGACTGTTGACACCTGGTAGCAGAAGTGTTCCATCCGATGATAGTCAGGAGGCTGTCCTGGCCATCCACTGATAGATGACTGGATAAACAAAACATGGTATATGCATACAATGGAGGATTATTCAGCCTTTAAAAAGAAACATAGCCTGTCACGTGTGACAACACGGATGAACCTTGGGGACATTATGCTAAGTGAAAAAAAACAGTCAGAAAAGGACTAGTACTGTGTGATTCCACTTATTTGAGTTATCTAAAGTGGTCAAACGAATAGAAACAGGAAGTAGAATGGGGGTGGCCAGGGACTGCGAGGTGGGGGAAATGGAGACCCATTGTTTAATGGGTGTCAATCTCAGTAAGGGGAGGCCAGAAGGTTCTGGAGAGCTGTGACACAGCAGTGTGGACATGTTTAACACTACTGAACTGAACACTTAGAAATGGTTAAGATGGTAAATTTCATGTTAACATGTTTTTTTAAAAACCACAATTAAGGGCTTCCCTGGTGGTGCAGTGGTTGAGAGTCCGCCTGCCGATGCAGGGGTCACGGGTTCATGCCCCGGTCCGGGAGGATCCCACATGCCGCGGAGTGGCTGGGCCCGTGAGCCATGGCCGCTGAGCCTGCGTGTCTGGAGCCTGTGCTCCGTAATGGGAGAGGCCACAACAGTGAGAGGCCCGCTTACTGCAAGGAAAAAAAAAACCAAAACACAATTAAAAAGAAAGACATACTATAAGCAATAAGATGTTTAGTTTGATTTACAATTTTAAAACAAAGGTGTCCCTTCTGCTGAAGGGACGAGCTGAGCAAGCTCCTCCCACACTGTCCGGTCGCCCTGCTCACTTTCGCGGGTCCTGGGGCCCGCAGCCTGGTGTCTGCTGTCCTGATGCCCAGTAACTGATATTGGCTGTGATGTGAGGATTTTATTTTTCCCGTTGCCCCCCCTCCCCAGCACTGACTCGTGGGGAGGGCTTCGGGTTTGGCTCTCACCAACCTCTGGCTGGTAAATCACGGAGGGGGCTGATTCCTCGAGCTCATCATATTTAGTAGAAGGCCACCTGTAGGATTTATTTACACACCACCACATGTTATTAAGGGTTGAGGAAAGCTTAGCGGTCCACTGGGCCCTTTATAACTACTTTTTAAGATGAGCAAATCAGGGTAAGAGGAAAATTAGGTGAGAAACATAAGGAAGCCCGGAGTAAAGCATGCTGCCCTGAAATGCATGTTGTGAGGCCTGATGGTAGTAGAAGTGAGTCTCGCCTTTGACCCTGAAAGTCCTGGGATCATAGCAGTGACAGGAACCCTGATGGTTGCAAAGTCTACGAGATCCTTAAGAACCATTCAGTACCTGCTTGGTGGCTTATGGCTATTCCAGGCACTACTTTTGCCTCTGAGATCTCAACAGTGGATGAGACAGAAAGGATTTCTTTTCGCCCAGGATCACAGTTTGGGGGAAGTAGCAGAATAAAAAAAGAGGAAAGTAAAAAAGCTATTCATCAGGATTCTGCGAGGATTAAGAGAAGTGAATGCACTACGAGATGGCTGGGAGGTGACCTTAGATCGGGAGGTTAAAGCTGCTGAGGTCTGGGTGACAATGGAGAACCTGATGCTGACCATCTGGGAGAGGAGCCTCGGGGCAGAGCGGCAGCTGGGCAGCTGGGGCAAAGGAATGACCTGGGCTCATTTGAGAAACAGAAGGGAGGCCTCTGTGGTTGGAGCGTGAGGGTCAGGGCGAGCACGGTCTGAGCGGAGGTCAGAGGTCAGCAGTGATCATGACGGGCTTGGCAAGTCCAGGTTGGAGTCAAAGGGCAGAGAGGAGGGCTGGAGGGCGCTGGGCAGGCGGGTACCAGGATGTGATTCATGTTTTTAAAAGGTTGTCTTCTGTGTGGTCGCTGCACCGTAGATGAGCCAGTGTGGAAATGGGGAGCCAGTCCAGAGAGACACGACTGTAGCTTGGATGAGGTTGATGGGACCCGGTGAGACCCCCTGGTGAGAAGAGAAGGGGACAGGGACCAAGCCCCGGGTCCTCCAACAACCAGAATAGCCGTACAGGGAAGCTCAGCTTTTCTAGATGTGAGACAAAAGAGACATTCTCAAGGTGTCTTCATGCAGGGACCCTCGTGGAACATAGAATACCCCCCGAGAGCATCACTACTGTCCCATCTCCTCCTACCCTCCTGTGCAGCTGGTGTGTTGGGTGCAGACCCGGCCCCTCTTTTTTTTTTTTTTTTTTCTTCTTTTTGCGGTATGCGGGCCTCTCACTGTTGTGGCCTCTCCCGTTGCGGAGCACAGGCTCCGGATGCGCAGGCCCAGCGGCCATGGCTCACGGGCCCAGCCGCTCCGCGGCACGTGGGATCCTCCCAGACCGGGGCACAAACCCGTATCCCCTGCATCGGCAGGCGGACTCTCAACCACTGCGCCACCAGGGAGGCCCCCGGCCCCTCTTTAGTGATGGAGCAGCTGAGGAGTCTCAAGCACTCACGTGGCTGATGCAAACCCCCAGGAAGGGTCAGGACAGGGACAGTGAGCAAATTAATTTGAAGGAGGTCGGGTGGGTAATTCTGTTGAAGATGAAGAGGAATCCAGCGCTCGTGGATGAATGAAAACCTGGTGTGAATGACAGGGCTTGTCACTGCGGCAGATTACATTCCAGTTTGATGGGCAGATGATCAATGAAATAGATGCATTTGCACAGTTGGAAATGAAGGATGAACATACAGACGATGCGCTACTTCACCCCGGAGCTCATAGGCAAGAAAATGTGCCAAGAAAAGTGCAGTTTGATTCTGCACATCCTGACTTGTATTCACCGTTTTTCTCTGCTCTGTCACTCCCCTCTCCCTTTCTTTTGTTGTACATAAAGTAACTGGCAGATGTTAAATGTTATCTATTATACTATTATTATTACTTTTTACTAAATGGTCAGTGATATAGTCTATTGACATCAAAAGGAAATCGAGTGGAAAAAAGACTTTGTGTAAGAAGACCCACTGGCAGTATAACTCATTCAACTTTTATTTTTCTATGTCATTAAGTTATTTTGCTCTCATTGCCTGACAAACAATAACGACAAAATCCTTTGCCTACTTTATTTATTTATTTATAATTTATTTATTATTATTTTTGGCTGCGTTGGGTCTTTGTTGCTGCGTGCAGGCTTTCTCTAGTTGTGGCGAGTGGGGGCCACTCTTCATTGCGGTATGCGGGCTTCTCATTGCGGTGGCCTCTCTTGTTACAGAGCATGGGCTCTAGGCTGCGGGCTTCAGTAGTTGTGGCACACGGGCTCAGTAGTTGTGGCGCACGGGCTTAGTTGCTTCGTGGCATGTGGGATCCTCCTGGACCAGGGATTGAACCCATGTCCCCTGCATTGGGGGGTGGATTCTTAACCACCGCACTACCAGGGAAGTCCCTGCCTACTTTATTTGATTGGAGAATTTCAACATATTTTATTTATCATTGTACAACAAAGGACAATTTTATAATTTTTTGTACAATCATCATTACATGTAGGGCAGTGTGTTTTTAAGTTGGAATAAATTTCTCTAAAGGAAATGAATCTGAGATAGATTTCCTTTCAAGTCAATGTCTTGTTATTTAAATGAACTTCTTGTTTAAAAGAATAATACAAAAAAGCCCGTCACTGCTTCAACAGAGCAGTGAGGCTGTTTCTTAGAGCGTGGCCGTCGGGGCAGGGCTGTGTGTTATCAAGTCAGAGGCTAATAGTACTTCTGTGAGATATGAGGGGCCTGTATGTTCTAGGCGCACGTGAAATGACTTGATGGGGATACAATTTAGCACAGCTGGAGGTATTGCTGGGGTAACCCAAGGTGAATATGCATTACTTCACCGAAGTAAGTATTCATTACCGCCCCCAGGCTGGTGTCACCTGACCTGCTGGGTCAGAGGCACTGCCACCCCCCTGGATGCTACAAGTGGTCATTTTCCTGGAACCTCTGGGACCAACCAGGTGGCCTCCTGAGAAGCCTGCGGCCCTGGGATGGTTGGAGTTGGCACTCCCTTGGGCCCTGCGGACATGAGCGCTTTCCTGGCAAGAGTCTTCAGGATCTTTGCAAATAAGTCTCTGAGTTGCCCCAACCCTGTTGTCTTCCAGGAAAAATTATAGCAGAGGCCCTAAATGGGGGAATTTTCCCTTTCCTTCTTCGGGGCTTTGGTGTGTAATAAGACATTTTCCTATGAAGGCTGAACAAGTCATGGCTATGAGAAGGCAGTTTCTAATTACATAGCATCCTAAAACAAGACTGGGGCCATCCGGGATATTATCATATGTTCCCCCCTTATTTCTTGGAAACTCAATATAATATTCAAAGTTATGTTCAGACGAGTAACGAGTACTTATTTCCTCTGTTTAAGTCAACATCTGATTTGTAGTATATTCCACGGCTTTTACAAAAGCAGTTACACAAGTTACTTAAGCCTTCCCACATTTCTAACCCTGCTCGATGAAGCATACTTGTCTGGTTGGTAACCCAACAATGAACACATAGTTCATGCTAAATCTATGAAAACATTGACATATTAATTGAGTCAGTCCGTGGATCCCAAGAGAGAATTTTTAGGCTTGGAGAAAGTTGTCTTGTGTGTTTGTTGTGTTTTTAATTTCAGAATTGTAGCAGTTTATTTACCAAAGAGTCGTATGGTGCCGACTTTGTGCCAGGACGTGTTCTAAGTGCTTTACAAACTTTACAAACAAAGTGCTTTCATTTGTGATATTAAGCCTTGTGAAGAGCCTACAACACAGCTGCTCTCATTAGACCCATTTTATTGATGGGGAAATCAAGGCTTGCAGAGAGTAATAGCTCAAGACCACACAGCTAAGAGGCAGAGAGAAGATTTAAACCCAGGTTATCTCAATAATAACTGAGGCCAAGCTTTTATAGGTAAGGTTGAAGTGTTATTGTTGTTGTTTTTAAAATCTTTTCATTTGAAAATAATTCCAAATTTACAGAAAAGTTCTAAGAAGGAGGATAGCACATTTTACTGAGAATCACTTGCTATTGAGACATTTAAAATTCTTTTTGGGAAACACAGTGCCTACGTTGTGGCCCTTTACCCTAGAATACACCAGTGCCTCTGCTAGGAATGAGAATATTCTCTTACAGAACCAGAGTACTGATCCACCTTGGGCAGCTTAGCATGGATTTGGTACTTCTGTTTAAGGTACTGTCTGTGTTTCAGTGTCGACAATTAACCCAACAATAACGTCCTCCATTCTTCCCTCCAGGATGGGGTCCAGGCCGGCAGTGCCACGTATCCCACCAGCTATTGGTTCTCTCTTGCCTCCCTTAATCTGAAGATCTTTCACAGCTGTGAAAACACTGACAGTTTTGCAGAATAGGCTTCCTTCGCCTTTAAAAACTAGGACAGGCTGTCTCCATTTTGTGCGTGTTGCCGTCTCGTCGTGGTCGGGTGAGGAAGCTCAGTGTTACCTCTGGGATGTGACAACCGGCTCAGGGTCTCCCTCCTGGAGAAGGTACCCCATCCGTCTGCCCCTCACTGGTGGTGTTGACTGTGATCACCCCGCTCCATCAAGGGTCTGATTTCTCCACCGCATAACTACTGTTTTTCCCTTGCAGCTAATGTTCAGTCTGTGAGGAGACTCAGGGGTGTTTCTCTGCCACTGGGAAGCCCCAGTCACAAGGCGGAAGGCAGTTCTTCCCCGCCATGGGAATGTGAGGGGCGTGGGATTTGCGCTCCGTCCGCCTGGAACTGGAAACTGCCCCCCTCTGATTGTGAGGCTTGCAGGTGTCACAGGGTGATCTGTTAGGGCTGAGGCTCCCAGGAAGAGTACAGGGGCTTGGATGTTTCCAGGCACTGATGACTCAGCTTGCGTCTGTGAAATGATAAAGTGGCCGGCGTGCCTCCTGAAAGAAACAGGAATGGGTTCTAACCCTTAATGCTACATTTAAGGGTCAGATATATTAATAACTGAGACCAGATATCAGGAAAGGGCTTTAGTTCCCTGAGGGGAGCCTGACAGCAGGAGAAATGGACGTCCAGTCGGGGTTCATACCCAAGCCTGGGAGAAGTTGCAATGAACAATAGATTTGGGGTGTGAGAAATAGCCAGTAGAAGAACTTGCCCAGCCAGCCCCCCGGCAGTGGGCTTCTATAGGAGAGAACGGGCTACAAACCCAATAGGACTGGCCCTGTCCATCTTACTGGGGAACATCTTGGCCTCATAGAAGGAGAAGCAGAATCTATGCTTTGGTACACACCCCATACGCATCCAAGCTCTTACATGCTCAAAATATTTCACATGAACCCGTGTAATATTAGAGACAGTGGCTAAAAAGAGAGGACAGGGAATAAGTTAAGTAGAAAGGATTAGATGAAGAGAAAATTTAGAACCCAGATGGTCAAGCCTTAGGTTACTGGCTACTGCGTTTGTCTTTGACCTTCTTGGTAGTAAAGGCAAAAAGGAAAACATCAGTTAGTTACAGAAAATCTCATTTCTATGAGAAAAAGCTTGTCTGTTACTCAGGAGAAACAAAACACTCCCCAATGCGTAAATGTGATACACCTGCCTGTAATTTGCTTACTGGTAATGAAGCTTTTCTTCCATTTAGCCTTTTGTCGATTTTCTCTGTAATTGATTTTTACTTGTAGGTGCCATAGTTGAAAGGTCCATAAATGCTGGGATGTGCTAAAGCTCTGAGTATCAGGATGGGGAAGTAACAAAAATGTCGAGCCGTTTGGAGAGAACACATGGGGTGAGGGAACATCGCAGTTATCCAAAACCATGGGTTCGCAATCCAGGGACTGAGGGTTTGGTTAGGTCTGGTGACACCAGCTTTGCAAGGGAGTGCACTGGAGCCTGGCCCACAGGGAGCTATGAGACACAGTCTCCAACCTCAGGAACTTGCAACAGAGAAATCACAGACATCCAACGGCAACAAAAAAAAAGGCACTGAAGTAAGTGATGAGGAAGTACTTACATAATGTGAAGCAAATACAACAGTAACTTATGGACACTTGCAACCCTGCCCTTTGGAGAGATGTCAGTGTTTGTTACTTTAAGGCTCCTGCAAAGTCCTCTTGTTTCAAAGGGCTCCTCCAATGTGGGATTAGTGGAGGGTATCTAGGGAGTTAGATTCATTCATTTGGTTAGTCAGTCAACAAACATGAATTGAGCTCCTCGTGTGAACCAGGCCATTAGATGGAGAAGATGAACTCAAGAGGCCCTAAGGTCTGAAACGTACAATAGAACAGGGAGATGTGCAGACAAAGAAGTCATAGTACTGCTGCGTGTTTGTAGAGTACTTAGGAATTACTTTAAAAGCTTACGTCCACAACATAGAGCAACGTCGGCTTAGTAGCCCCATTTCAGAGGCAGGTTGGTGGCGGAATCTGGCAGATAAACCAAATTGTCCTCCTAGGGCTTTTGTTTCTCCACTGGCCCACAGGGGGGTGACGTGTGAGGCCATCCGAGGGGTCCCAAGTGAACTCTGCTTTAGATCCGCAAAATGCTGGACACTGAAAAGCTTCAAAACCATCCTAGGTGGTGCCCAGATTAAGACGTTGTTACCTGGAGTGACGGGGTTCTGGCCATTTGCCCCTGCGGGGGAATAAAAGACTCTTGGAGAGCCCCTTCCAACAAGGGCAGCGGCCTGGGACCCTCGCAAGTCCACTCCTTTTGGGTAACTTTTCTCTAGAAAACTTGCCTCCGCACAACAGGCCCTCTTCTTAATGTTCCTCGCACTCCTTTTGTTTTCTTGTTTGTTGATTTTCCTTTTACAAACAAGATAGGGGTATGCGTTATTCAACCTTCTTTTGTCAAATCTTAGGCCTTTTCTAGTGTTAATTGGATGTCTAGGCAGATAGGTAGGAATAATTGCCCAAGGGCAACCTTAGCTACAGTTGTCAATTTATATTTTTACATCCTCCTAAAAATACACCTGCAATACTCCTTTGTCTTGGTGTTTTGACCTCGGGCAAGACCCAGGAATATGCAGCTTCTCCTACAGATGACTAAAATGTCCCCTTCACAACCATCCTCCTTAGAGAATTCAACTTCTTTCATAGGGATTTAGGTCACAAAGGGCCCAGGCAGTTCTGAAAAAACCCCGTTATGCTCTCTGGGTCATAAAGGAGACTCATAAATGGCTTTTGGATGAAATGCTGGGGAGGGCTGGGTGGTGTCTGGTGTCTGACGGTGTCCTGACCGATGAGCTGGCCAGGGAAAATTATGGGTATGTTTTCATTTAACAACATTTCTTGCTGACTCTTGTCTCCCTGGAAAATTGTCTGTGAGGAGACAAAATAAGGGGCCCTTTCTCTTAATTATTGTTGTTGGGCGATGCCTTAGATCACCTTGTGAGAGCTACGGGCTCTTCCTCTGCAGCTCTCCCCCGCCCCCCTGCCCCCGCTGCAGGAGAATTTGTTTTAGAGGTCAGGGTAATAGTCAACACTGAGATAAAAGTCAGTGCTTAGTGTTTTCAGCTGCCCCTTGTTAGAGGTTTCTTCCCTGCACGTTGGCCTCTACTCATTAAAACACTTTCAAGGTTGTTTTTCTTTCTTTTTTTCTCAGCCGCAAACTAAATTGGTGCCTACTTGCTCGGGACCTGGGAAGAAGTAAGGTGAGCTTAACGTAGCCTCCTCCTCCTCGTACGCTTCGGGGTTTCCTGGCTGGCGCTGCTCCTTTGCCCTCGCTCTTTAGGAAGCCCCGCCGGGGTGCCCGGCGGGGTGGTGCAGTAAGCGTGGAGCTCACACAGGCTGGTTCCATGGAGATGTCGAGACCTTGGTGCTTCCTTGGTGTCACAATGGATCCACATCCATCGAGATGCCCACAGCAGGAACCCGCAGGCCCCCTCTCCATCAGACACCACGTCCAGTTCTTTTTTTTTTTTTTTAAATTTATTTATTTTTGGCTGCATTGGGTCTTCATTGCTGTGCGTGGGCTTTCTCTAATTGCTGCAAGCGGAGGCTGCTCTGCGGTGCGCGGGCTTCTCATTGCGGTGGCTTCTCTTTTTGCAGAGCACGGGCTCTAGGCGCGTGGGCTTCAGTAGTTGTGTCACATGGGCTCAGTAGTTGTGGCTCACGGGCTCTAGAGCTCAGGCTCAGCAGTTGTGGCACACGGGTTTAGTTGCTCTGCGGCATGTGGGATCTTCCCGGACCAGGGCTCGAACCCATGTGCCCTGCATTGGCAGGTGGATTCTTAACCACTGCGCCACCAGGGAAGTCCACGTCCAATTCTTTACCGATCATGTTGACTCCCCTCCTACGCACCTGGCATCTGTCCACTTCAGCCTCCACTCCTCCTCTTGAATTCAGGCTGTCTTTGCCCTTTCTCCCGGGACTGACAAAAGAGTTTCCAAACTGAGCTGTTAGGATCTACAAGCCTCCTCCTCACTTTCCACACTTCAGAGTGCTGCTTTCAGAACAAAGTAAGTGTTTCTCTGTATCATTATTGGCCACTTTTCAGGACGCTTTCCCACGTGTTAAGCACCTCTTAATCTGTCTCTGAGTGGATTTCTCTTCCCATCTGTATGTATTTAATTTTTCTTTCACTTTCTTGTTTTCCATCTGAAAAGTACTTCTACACTATTTTTAAACTCCTTATATAAGATTGACCTTCACAAAGCATTTCTACAAAAAAAACAAAAAAACCCATCCAAAGGAGTTGATTATCTGGGGGAAGTTCATCCAAATGAATCATTGGTTTACTTTCTCCTTTTTTATTCTGGGACATTCAGGTGATGAGAAACGGATTGAGGAGACAATGAAGTGTGTTTGTGTGTTTCTCTAGGTGCCTTGTGTACACTCAGGGGTATGGGTGGCAGAGGTCAAGATGCGGCCTCGTAGCCTGCTGGTTCTAAAGCGCTGTCATCGGGCGAGGTCTTGACTTTGACAAGCAGGGGTGGGACCGACACTGACTCTGCGAGCCTTGTTAGCAGGCCTCGGCCTTTTGAGAGGGGAGGAAAACAAAGACGAACTATCTGAATATCCTCGAGCAGGTTTTCATAAGTGTTGAGAGAGAAAGCAGATCTTAGGGTCAAAAAAGTTTTGGGAAACCGTAGGCAAGACAGGTTTCTCTATTGCGAGGTTCCATCGAGCCTTTACTCTGCTCCCATGTGTTACCACGTCCTCTGTGGTATTTTCCAAAATGAAGACAGCATATCCGCCAACAATTTATTTCTCAAAATATCTTGAGAACCTGGAATATCAAAGAGCCTAAAATATTGCTTTAGAATATGCATCTCTTGAAGCTGATATTTGTTCCACTGACACTTTTTTTTTTTTTTTTTTTGTGGTACGTGGGCCTCTCACTGTTGTGGCCTCTCCCGTTGTGGAGCACAGGCTCCGGACGCGCAGGCTCAGTGGCCATGGCTTACGGGCCCAGCCGCTCCGCGGCAGGTGGGATCCTCCCGGACCGGGGCACGAACCCGTGTTCCCTGCATCGGCAGGCAGACTCTCAACCACTGCGCCACCAGGGAAGCCCTGAATTTTTATGTTACATTGGAGTACAGTTGATTTACAATGTTATGTTCGTTTTGGGCGTGCAGCGAAGTGATTCAGTTATGCATGCACATATATCCACTCTTTCAGGTTCTTCTCCCGTGTGGGTCATCAGAGTGCTGAGTAGAGTCTTTCTCGACTCTTCGCCTCTCCCCACCCCTCTTGCTGCCCCCAGTCTCCCCCCCACCGCTGTCTCCATTCTCCTCCTTCCATCCGTCCATAGTCTTCACAGGCTCCCTGCCCGCGGTGTGTGCTTTCTACCCAGCCGAGATCACTTTGATTTTTCTCTCTCGCTGGACTCCTAAGTCTTTTCCTGAAGCTTTCAGCTGGGCATGTGTCCGTCACCTGACTTGAGTTGTTTAAGAGTCATGTTTACTTTTGGTCCCAAACGAAGAAAAGCAGAGAGCAGGGCTCCCCCTTCTCTCCTGCCCTTTGGTGCAGAGGCACAGGCTGTGAGGCTGGGTGGCTCCTCGGGCCGGGACAGCTGCCGCTTGTTGATGGACAGGGCGGATTTGCCAACTCTGTTCAGCCAAGCAGGAAACTTTCAGTGAATAAACGAATCCTTGTTTTTCATGTCCTCTGGTGAATAGCAACATTTCTTTTGTCATAATTCCTCAAACACTATGAAGAAAGTAAATGTGGTTTATGGGGAAACATCTGAAGCCCAGATCAACTTTTACTGACTAGGGGAGGAGAAAACCGTGTTTGTGTCTCGGGTGGGTCATGACCTAGCCCAGGATGGACTCTTGAGAAAGCTGAACTTTCTGATTGGACCTTTCTCTATGGGTCCTCCAGGGTTTCTGTGAGTTGGTGGATGATAATAATTGATTTGAAAAAATGTCAATATTATTAATATCAACATTAATATTGATTTGAAAACAATGGAATGTTAGAGTTAGTTGGGAAATATTTTTACGTCTTTTAAAAATCAACTTTAGGGGCTTCCGTGGTGGCGCAGTGGTTGAGAGTCTGCCTGCCGATGCAGGGGACACGGGTTCGTGCCCCAGTCGGGGAAGATCCCACGTGCTGAGGAGTGGCTGGGCCCATGAGCCATGGCCGCCGGGTCTGTGCGTCCGGAGCCTGTGCTCTGCAACGGGAGAGGCCACAGCAGTGAGAGGCCCATGTACCGCACCCCCCCCAAAATCAACTTTATTGAGGTATGACTCACAATACAATGCACCCACTTTATGTGTATATTATGCAAATATTTGCATTCACATAATTACCTTAGGAATCTAGATTAGATATAGTTCCAAAACAGTGGCCACTCACCACGTGTGGCTATTTAAATTAAATTAACTAAAATTAAAAACAGTTCCTCAGTTGTACTCATCACATTTCATAAGCTTAATAGCCACATGTGATTATTGTCTACTGTATCGGACAGTGAAAATTACAAATACACACACACACACACACATGGCACTGATATATAACATACATATAGCACTGAGATAAAACATATCCATCACACCCAGAAGTTCCTTTGTGTTCTTTTCCAGATAATTCCTAATTCCCAATCCTGATTTCAGGAAATCACTGATGTGATTTGTTACTACACATTAGATTTGTGTTTTCTAGAGCTTCATATGTACATACTCTTTATTTACCTGGCTTTTTCTCAGCATAATGTTTGTAAGGTTTATCCATTCGTGCTGTTACATATGTAACTAGTTCCCCCCTTTTTAGCACTGAACTGTATTCCATTGTATGAAGAGACCACGATTTATTTATCCACTCACCTGCTGATGCCATTTGGGACTATGCTAAATAAAGCAGTTAGTTTTGTAAACATATATATATATATATATATATATATATTTTTTTTTTTTTTTTTTTTTTTTTTGCAGTACGTGGGCCTCTCACTGTTGTGGCCTCTCCCATTGCGGAGCACAGGCTCCGGACGCGCAGGCTCAGCGGCCGTGGCTCACGGGCCCAGCCGCTCCGCGGCATATGGGATCCTCCCAGACCGGGGCACGAACCCGTATCCCCTGCATCGGCAGGCGGACTCTCAACCACTGTGCCACCAGGGAGGCCCTAGACATATATTTTATTAAAAATTTTTTTTAATTGAAGTACAGTTGATTTACAATGTTGTTAGTTTCAGGTGTACAGCAAAGTGATTCAGTTATATATATATATATTCTTTTTCAGATTCTTTTCAGGTTATTACAAGATATTGACTATAGCTCCCTCTGCTATGCAGTAGGCCCTTGTTGTTAATGAACATACATTTTCATTTCTCTTGCCTAAATACCTTTGGAATTGCTGGGTTATATGCTAAGTGTATACTTAACTTTATAAGAAATTGCCAAACTGTCTTCCAAAATGGTTGTACCGTTTTACATTCCTACCAGCAATGTAGGGGAGTTCCAGAGAACTCCAATTATTACCAATTACTACCATTTTTTGTTTACTTGTTCTATTAAGTACTGATAGTATCTAAATCTCCACCTGTAATTACAGATTTTCCGTTTCTCCTTTCAGTTCTATCAGTTTTTGCTTCATAATATTTTGAACCTTATGACTAGGTACATTCGAATTTAAGAATGTTTTGTCTTCTTTATGAACTGACCCTTTCACGAAGACATTCCCCTTTCTGTCCAAGTTCTGAATTCTACTTTGTCAGCTGATATAGTCACTCCAGCTTTTCTTTTTAAAAATTAGAATGTTCATGGTATATTTCTCTCTCTTTGTTTTTAACTTATCTGTCTATTTTTACTTAAATTGGGCATCTTTTAAATAGCATATAATTTAGTCTTGCTTTAAAAAAAAAAATCCTGTCTGAGAATCTGACTTTTAATTGTCCTGTTTAGACCATTTACGTAAAAAAATAATAATTGACAAAGAATAAACTGTATGCATTTCAAGTGTACAATTTGATGAGTTTTGACATGCATATACCCGTGAAGCCATCACCACAATCAAGAAAATGGGCATTTTCATCATTCCCCAAAGGCTACCTGAGCCCCTTGGTAATGTACTCCTCCCCCCACTCCTCTTCCCTGGCAACCACTGATCTGCTGTCTGTCACCGTGGTTTGCATTTTCTAGAATTTGGTATAAATGGAACATACTATATGTCCTCTTTTTCGTCTAGCTTCTTGTACACATCATAATGATTTAGAGGTTCATTCATGTTGTTTTTTGTTTCACTTTTTTTCCCCTTTTTGTTTCTGTATAGTATTCCATTGTGTGGATATGTAACAATGGTTTTTCATTCACATAGACATTTGGGTTGTTTCTAGCTTTTGGCTATTACAAATAGAGCTGCTATAAACATTCTTATACAAGGCTTACATGGACATATGCTTTTATTTCTCTTGGGTAAATACCTAGGAGATGAATTCCTAGGTCCTATGGTAGGCATACATTTAATTTTCTTTTTAAAACTGCCAACCTATTTTCCAAAGTGTTTGTACTGTTTTGCATTCTCCCCAGCAGTGTATGAGGGCTCTGTTTGCTCCCCTTTCTCATCAACAGTTGGTATGGCTTATCTTTTTAACTTTAATGATTCTATTTGGTGGGTTTGTATTTCATTTACTTATTGTCTATTCACGTTTTTTTTTTAATTTTACCTGTTCCTTTTTATTTTTTTTAATTTTATGTATTTTTTGCCTGCGTTGGCTCTTTGTTTTTTTTTTTTAGATTTTTTTTATTTTATTTTACAAATTTAATCAGTTATACATATACATATGTTCCCATATCCCCTCCCTTTTGCGTCTCCCTCCCACCCTCCCTATCCCACCCCTCCAGGCGGTCACAAAGAACCGAGCTGATCTCCCTGTGCTATGCGGCTGCTTCCCACTAGCTATCTACCTTACGTTTGGTAGTGTATATATGTCCATGCCTCTCTCTCACTTTGTCACAGCTTACCCTTCCCCCTCCCCATATCCTCAAGTCCATGCTCTAGTAGGTCTGTGTCTTTATTCCTGTCTTACCCCTATGTTCTTCATGACATTTTTTTTCTTAAATTCCATATATATGTGTCAGCATACAGTATTTGTCTTTCTCTTTCTGACTTACTTCACTCTGTATGACAGACTCTAGGTCCATCCACCTCATTACAAATAGCTCAATTTCATTTCTTTTTATGGCTGAGTAATATTCCATTGTATATATGTGCCACATCTTCTTTATCCATTCATCCGATGATGGACACTTAGGTTGTTTCCATCTCCGGGCTATTGTAAATAGGGCTGCTATGAACATTTTGGTACATGTCTCTTTTTGAATTACGGTTTTCTCAGGGTATATGCCCAGTAGTGGGATTGCTGGGTCATATGGTAGTTCTATTTGTAGTTTTTTAAGGAACCTCCATACCGTTCTCCATAGTGGCTGTACCAATTCACATTCCCACCAGCAGTGCAAGAGACTCTTGCACTGCGTTGGCTCTTTGTTGCTGCACGCGGGCTTTCTCTAGTTGCAGTGAGAGTGGGCTACTCTTTGTTGTGGTGCGCAGGCTTCTCATTGTGGTGGCTTCTCTTCTTGTGGGGCACTGGCTCTAGGCACGTGGGCTTCAGTAGCTGCGGCACGTGGGCTCAGTAGTTGTGTCTTGCGGGCTCTAGAGCGCAGGCTCAGTAGTTGTGGCGCACGGGATTAGTTGCTCCACGGCATGTAGGATCTTCCCGGACCAGGGATTGAACCCGTGATCCCTGCATTAGCAGATGGACTCTTATCCATTGCATCACCAGGGAAGTCCCCTCACATGTCTTCTTTTGTGAGGTTTCTGTTCAAAATTTTTGCCCGGTTAAAAAATTTAGTTATTGGGACTTCCCTGGTGGCACAGTGGTTAAGAATCTGTCTACCAACGCAGGGGACACGGGTTCGAGCCCTGATCTGGGAAGATCCCACATGCTGCAGAGCAACTAAGCCCATGCACCACAACTACTGAGCCTGCACTCTAGAGCCCATGCACCACAACTACTGAGCCCACGTGCCACAACTACTGAGCCCGCGTGCCTAGAGCCCGTGCTCTGCAACAAGAGAATCCGCTGCAATGAGAAGCCCAGGCAGCAACGAAGACCCAACACAGCAATAAATAAATAAATAAATTTATTTTAAAAAGTTTAGTTATTTGTTTCCTTATTCTGATACATGTCCTTGGCTGAGGTATGTGGTACAAATATTTTCTCCTGGTTTGTTGGTTAACTTTGTTTTCTTAATGGTCTTCTTAGAAAAGTTTTAAATTTTGATAAAGTCCAATTTATCAATTTTTAAAATTATTTATGCTTTTTTGTTCTACCTAAGGAACCCTTGTCTGCCTAAGATCACAAAGATTTTTCCCCTGTGTTTTCTTCTAGAAGTATGAGAGTTTTAAGTTTCATGTTTAGGGCTATGATCCATGTGAGTTAATTTTTCTGTAAGATGTAAGGTAAATATTCATTCTTTTTCCATGGAGAGATCTAGTTGTTCTAGTGCCATTTTTTCAAAGGACTTTCCATTTCCCAAGAAGTACCTCGACACTTTCTTTGAAAATGTTTATAGATGTGAGAGAAAGGTATATGCAAGGTATATTCAGATACTTTATCTGTAACTCTCAGTAGGATACCAGAGTGAAAGAGTGGGCCAAGCATTAAAAATAATTTATGTGGTTATGAATGTCTTATTTTCATCAAATATAGTTTTCTTTTAAATATTTCTTGATGCCCATTCCAGAATGAATCGAGCAATTCCCTTTGATTCTAAAACCATGTGAATAGTAACATCCATATTATGATAGCAGAAATCATTCCACCCATCATTTAAATATATAGGCTTTCTGGTGAAGAGCAGCTTTGTTCCAGATATTTGGGTTTGGTAATGTTGACAAATTCCAGAATTTTCTTTAAATGATGCAAAATGAAAAAATAGCACTCAATTTTACTCAAAAATCCAGATCTATAATATTGATTAAATCACCATAATTTAACTTTCTATATTAGGAGTGCCAAAATAAGCTAATATTTAATTTTGAGACAAGGAAAGAAATAGAGGAAAAGAAAACCCAATGCCTATGAAAACAGACATCTAAAATTTTAATGATTTAAAAATAGCCTGTATATACAATGTGGGAAAGAGAGTAATACAGATTGAACATTTTGGTTTGGAAAACGTGAAACGTCACCACTTTGCTCAAGTCTGTCATCTCCTAAGAAATGCACATTATACAATGAAATCTACAAGGACACTTTTCAACCTCTTCCTCGTAGATTTTCAGCAACCTGCTTCTTCCTTCGCACACACTTCCTTGTTAATGATACAGCTTCTGGCAGAGCAGAACGTCAAGAACTACAAGAGCGGTGGTTCTGAAAAGCACTTCTAGGGTAAGTTCCACTGATTATTTTGTATCCCACTTAGATCATGCATCCTTCTCTCCTAAATCCTTTCCTGTTCCAATGATTTGGTTGTTTAAAACAAGCAAGCTCAATTAAGTCAAGGCATATATTGCAAACCAAAATGTTTTCCAATCGGCTGGAATCGCATCATTAAATGAAAACTGGACTGATAAGTCGTAATTTGCTTCTTGACTTGGTAATATGTGACTACATTTACCCCCCGGGGTAAGAAGTGTGATGAATCTGATGGCTTGTGGTGTGTTTGTGCTGTGCCAACCCCAGCAGGTACGAGAGGACAGACTATGGAATGGACGGATGCTGTGCCGAGCTGGGAGACGGTGGTGGGCAGTGTGCACAGGGTCATTGGCCAGACAGAGCTGTAACGCCTAGGTGGGCTCCATACAGCTGCTCTGAGTGCTGGGTCTGCATGTGCATGTTTTAGGGAGGGTACAGGATCAAGCATCGGATTCTCTTAGAGTGGGATGTGGCCTGGTGGCTCTAATGTTTAGGTGATCAAGGAACTGGCCAGTTGCTCTCAGGTAATGGGGTAGCACCTAAGGGAATGTTGAGAGTCAGAAAGGCCCTACTTACAACTGGCAGATGGGACCATCCTTCCTTTTGTGGATGATCATAGTCTGATGTGTCTTTATGAATTCCTGCTGCAAATAATATATTTTTTGCAAATCTAAAAACATCCTTTGGAAAATCGCATGGCCAAGTCACTCATAAATGCCAGTGATCAAAAAGCCCTGTGGAAACACGTCCTCTCCATGCTGAAACAACCCTAAGTGGGGACATGGCCCCTAAGTACATGCGTCACTCCTCCAGCACCTAACATGTCAGAGTTTGGATTAACATATACTTGCTGAAACTTTCTCTCTAGGAGGGCTTTTTCAACCAGAAGTGAGGCATCTTGCAATAACGTGCCCAAGACAGCCAGTGTTGGAAGGGAGTTCAAAAACAAAAACAAGGCATAGCATATGCCTCCTTACTGGAAGGCGCACACCTGCAAATATACTATGCTTCCCAGACTTGGGAGTGACAGGCTCAAGAACAATCGCTAGTATATGTAGAGCAATATTACAACCAGCTGGTATGTTTTCTAAAAAAAAATGCAGCATTAGGAGGTGCTTACTAAGGTGCTTCTTAAGTCATGGTTTTCAATGGAATGTATCAGACAAATATCTACGAACGAACATGAACACGCAGTCATACACACACACACACAGACAGGACTCTGTACAGTTTACAGTTTACGTCTTAGATGCTTAGATGTGTACGCAAGAACCACGCAGGAAAAAAAAGTTCCCCTAGAGTTCCCTGAATTTCTGAATGTCGTCTAACCCATCAAATGTTAAAATATTTCATTTTCATATAAAATATCTACAAAAATAGATAAGATTTACAAAAACCAGAGAGTATTTCCAGTTTTCCTCAGTAACCCAAGTCAGTCCCTCTTTTGCTGCTCTTCTTCTCAGAATGTCGCCATCTCCAGCAAAGAGCGCTTGAAGAGCTGCGCGTTCCTGGACAGGTCGGTCACCTGGTGGACCATCTCCTGCAGGGCGGACGTGCTGGGGTAATGAAGCGCGGCCGTCTTGGTCGCCAACACTATCGTCTTGAGCTGCTCGCAGAGCTGGTTGCTGGAGTTCATCACTTTGTTGCGCACGTCCTGGGCGGCCACCTGCCTCGTCAGCGTGTCCCCGATGAACACCAGTTTGTGGGCGCTGAGGATGACGAACTTGCTGTGCGCCACGAAGATGCGCGGGGGCTGTGCTGAGCTGAGGCAGCTGAAGAGGGCGTCAATGGCGTTGAGGAGGGAGATGTAATGGGTCTCACACTGGTCGTAGTAGAAGCACAGCAGCTGCCTGTCCTGGGCGCCCACGCCGCTGCTGGTGCTTGGGAGGCTCTGGGAGGGCTTCCACTTGGAGATGTCGTTCTCCACGGGCTTTGTGATTTCTTGTTCCAACAACTGGAACTGACTCAGCTGCAGGGAAGGAAAAAGCCGAGTTTGTTAAGGATGCGGCGGTGTGCCGAGATGGAAATTAACCAGGGCTTGCAGTTAAAACGCAGGGATCTTCATCCCAGTGCGAGGTGCTCATTAGAGGCCAAGACTTGTCCAGTTGCCTGGCTTTCCTAAGTTGTGACCTGTACAGGCTGACAAAGGATCCCTAAGGAATCCTCCAGCTCTGACTTCTGTGATTGGACACGACTGGTCTCGTCTGTCCTCAGGCTGGAAGGCAGCATAGGGTTTAAACCCAGCTCTGTTACCTACACCTTTACGAAGGTTAAATGAGTTAATATTTGCAAAGTGCTTAGAAGAGTGGTTGGTATAATGGAGACTCTAGGTAAATGTTTATTAAATGTGGAGTGGTGGCCAGGGAAAAGCAAACGCAGGGATCTCTTTGTCAAGCCAGTCACTGACGGTTCGCTCCTTCTGGGGGAAAGCCTTGACTTTGTCCCTTCAAGGCACTTAGATAAATGACAATCCATGACCCTGTTCTACTTCTCCTACTCTTTCTGTCCAGGTTTATAAATGTTATCATCCAGCACGACAGGGTAGACTACTGCATATAAATACATGTGCGCTGTGGAAGAGAACTCCTCTAAGGGAATCTGAATGCAGGCTGTGCATCAGAACACTTAGACCCCCAGAGTGGTCGAAAGGAAGGGGCCTCACACAAGCTCAGACTCAGTGTTAGCTTTCTGCCTTCTCTCCTCACTGCCCCCAGCTGGTGTGTTATTTAAACTGCAATGATAATTTCCAGCGATTGCACCAAGTGTCAGGAGAGGCTCTCTTTTACAGGCAAGGACTATCTATCTGTGACCGGAGTTTAGGACTCAGTCTTCTGCCCTGAAAAAGGGCTGAGTCTGGGCAGGGTTAACCTCACCCAGCTTCTCCCCTGAGAAGTGCACAGCGAGCTTTCCTTTTCTGTAGACTCTGTTTTCTTCTTAGGAATTACTAGGATTTCAACAAGTTCCCCAAAGCCCTGCAGTCTTACTTCTTAGGAATTACTAGGATTTCAACAAGTTCCCCAAAGCCCTGCAGTCTTACTTGGCCAAATGCCAAAGCAAACATAAACAGATACAGGGTGATGCTTCAAGATATTCAGCTTATGCTTTTCCAAGTATGTTCATAAATATATCATCTCATTAGGTCGGAGGGGAGAGGGACTTTCTCATTTTATAGAGAAATAGTCGAAGCTCAGGGAGGTTAAGTGGCTTGCCTGAGGTCATGTGATTGGTTGGCCAGAAAGTGCAGATTAGAGCTCTGGTTTCCTGTGTTCAGTGCGTCATTTCATGTCCCTACACGCCATTTCAGTTCATCCTAAAAGGCCTATAAATTCTCAATCCATTTCTTGTTATTTTTGTGCCCTTGTATTAGCAATACCCATCATTATTTGCCCCACTCATGCCCAACTTTTGAATGAAACTGCCTTGCCCAAAGCCCTTAGTAAATGGACTTGGATATATTTTGAAAACACTGGATCCTGCCCTCCTCCCCTTAGATTGGACCAAGAACAGCCAACCCATAGGCTTGGGTAGTAGGGGAGAAAGAGAGATAGAGATGATAGAGACAGAGGGAGATAGAGACAGATAGATAATGGCCCAGACTCTTTTTTAGGGAATTTGATAAACCACAGAAGGGGCTGACTATTAGCTAGGAAGCTGAGATGAAAAACTATATATAGGAAAGGCTTTGAGTGTCCAGCTGTGGGTTCTGTAAAGTTACAGGGGAGCCAAATGAGTAGATAATCAGAGGAAACTGCCAGAAAACAGAGGCCAAGGAAGTCAATTTAGAGAGAGAGAAAGTTAGTAGAGGAAGGAGAGGACATTGACAGTCCTAGTTCTTTAAGACATGGCTATCTTCATTTTCTGTTCTCGGATTCCCCTATTGTGGCTTTACTATAAAACCCGTTTGCTTGGGCCAGCTTGAGTGCATCTTACCCCTTGAGACCAACTGCCTTAGCTCAAGAGTCTTAATATGTTAGATGTACAGGCTTAGCCTGGAAAACCTGTATTTGGACATAGTCCAGGTGCACCCAGCTAGATTACTAAGGCCACAGACCTTCTCTTTGTTCTTATACCCTATTATGTGCCTTGGAGCTTGTTTATGCCAAAGTGTACTGGGAGGATCAAAACCATGATCTTCTGACGTTACACTTTCCATATTAAGTGGGAAATCTTTTCAATACCAAGTAGGTTTTGTTCTCATTGAACGTACCTGATGATGTTCCAGCTGCATCTTGTTCTGTTTGATGATATTTTCTTTTTCCAAGAGCTCCTTCTGTTGCCTCTCAAACTCCTCCTTACCCTATTATTTTCCAACATAAAGAAAACATGACGTCACCACTAGGATTTGCTTATGCTAACAATTTCATTGACAGACACATGAATACTCTTCCATTTTCCACTGCCTTGGCAATTTCCCGCATGCCCAGTTAGGCCCTGTGAACCCCAGGCAGGGCTTCTCGGCCAGACTTCCAGAGTCACTGTGCGGATGAGAACTGAAAACTAAAACCCACTTGCATGTGGGGTGCCATGCTCTCCGCTCCACTTTACCATTTTTGGAGGGCTAACCGTGGCCCCCTTCAAACCTCCGTAAGTGGTACTTTTTCTCAGGGCTCTTTTCTAATAGATTATATGCAAACCCATACACCTCCTAACGGGGGTCTAAACGTGGTCCACATTGTGTTTCTAGTTTCTTTCCATCCTCTACACCAACTGCGCATTTCCCTACAGGCAGAGCCGGACAGCCAGCCAGGTCAGGGCGGGAGGCCTCCGTCTGCTCTCTCCCCATACGTTTCTTCAGCACGAGGTGTGGCTCTGATCCCCGCCCCCCAGTTGTACGCAAAGGAACTGTGTGTCATAATCCTCAGGATACTGTGCGGCTGTCAGTCAAATGAAAAGAATGGCAGAATAAGATAGTAAAGCAAATTCTAAGTAATGGATCTTGTAGAATGTTTTAATCCCCCGAAGGGAACGGGCAAGCTCTCAGGATGCTGAGTCCACCTGGTGGGATTTCCCCTTGGAGGACGCAGACTGTGACGGCCCGATTTCCATACGCCGCGAAGTTCTAGGTCAATTGGCAAATGCCCAGTGCTCTTCAAGGTAAGCCTATGGTGCGGTTAAGTTTCTCTGTGAGTAATTCTACACACATACACATACACAGTATAGAGCTGAAGGGACCTTAGAAATTCAGACGTTTTCAAATCTTTTTCCTTAACCGTGAAACACCCTTCACCCTACTTTTTTTCTCAAATAAAGTATCGTGCAGAGCCGTATCATGAAGTGCAAACAGAAGTGGAGCTGGTATGTCTATCTGCGGGCCCACTAGCTACTTGGGGAGTCTCCTCCGGCTCGCCTGAGGCATATCCATCAGATCCAATCCAACCCTGTGCTTCATTCATTTTGCAAATGAGGCAGTGAGATGAGGTTACATAAGTTGGTGACACAGTGTCACGGAAAAGCCTAGAGGACTCAGGACTCTCAGGCCAGTATTCTTCCTACTGGACATTGCCTCCAATTTGTGAACCATTCATCATGTTTCTGAACATTAACCTTGGTCTCGGCTCTGGCAGTCTAGCTACCAGCCTTATAGGCATTAGCCGCAGGACCCCGCGTGTGCATGTAGGTGCCTTAGGAGTGTGTTTCTTTACCTGGAGGTGGACATAGTCGTAATCATCCATCCAGCTCCGTTCAGAGCCGTCACTGCTACTACAGTCAGGGGGCTGGTCCTTGCCCAGGCTTGGGGGCAGTGGCTTGTTGAGGGCTGGAGCCTTGTGGTCCCCGGGGTGCAGCCGCTGCACCTGGGAGCCGGCGTGTGGGCACTCAGCGGAGTTCGTGATGCTCTCAGGCCCGCCCTTCCCATGTGAGCTGCCAGGGCCCGGCTTGAAGAGGGTCTCCGCGTTGGTGTTGATGGTCGCGGTCAGCTGCTTGGCATCGTCGGGCAGCGTCTTTGCCACCATCACGAACCGGTCCAGGTCATCCCATCTGTTGTGGGGCTGACTGGCGGCCAGAGCGTTCAGGGACCAGCCGCACTCGTTCAAGGCGTGGCCGCTCTGGCTCAGGATCTGATGGGAGTCCTGCAGCCTCTGGAGTTCCCGCCTCATCTTGCCGTGGAGGGGGGGCTCCGGCAGGCAAGAGGCGTTGGCCGTGGCCCCCTTGGCGAAGTGCAGGTAGTCCCTGAGGACCAGCTCCACCCTGTCCACGGCGGCGCGGACCTCGTTGACGTGTCGCTCCATGTACCCGTAGCCCCGCCAGTCGGTGGTGACCAGCGCCAGCAGGCCCGAGACGCCCATCTCCAGGGCCTGCTGCAGCCGGTGGAGCCTCTCGATGGCCGTGTCTGGATCCAGGAAGAGCCTTCTGTCCTGGGACGGGGAGGCGGACAGCGAAGATTCCTTCGAGGTGGTGGAGGACGTGGACATGGTGCTGCCGGTGCTGGAGAAGGACAGCCGGTTGATGCCGTCCACCACATCCTGGGAGCCTTTGGCGTCCGGCGGGCTGTGCAGCGGCACGTCGTAAACCCCGTCTCTCTCTTCGAGGTTTGCTTTCCCGCTGGTTTCTGCTGGCGGTGCCAGAAACTGGACCCCCCGAGGGACATCATAGGCGTCGCTCTGGGAGCCCCCCGGCTGGCGCAGCTGCGGGGCCGGTTGGCTCAGGGAAATGCTTTGGTGTCTCCGTGGCGCCAGCTCCGCTGCGGCGTCCCCGTTATATTTAGTGTGAAGGTCCTTCCCCAGGGGCTTGGTGCCGGCAGGGGGGATGTCATAAACGCCCTCGGGTCTGCCGTCGGGCCGGCCGGCGTGTCTCACCGGAGGGGGGAAGTCGTACTCTTTCTCCCTAAGCCCGGCCTCATCTCTGCAGGCAGGGGGTGGAATGGCGAATCCCTGAAAAGCAGGTGGAGAGCGAAGCTGTTATTCGCTCAGTTGGCTCACGTGACGGTGCGGAAACTGAGCGGTACATCAGGATGAGGGCCAGGGGCTGCCCCCCTCTCGCTCGCCCTCCACCCCTAAGTGTCTCCCTGCCCTCACCTCCCCCGCCCTTTGACAAGCACATCCTCCCCTGGCCTCCACGCTGCCCTGCGTGGACCCCTCCTGCCTGCACTGCTCTCCTGGGCCTGCACCGCTGAGCACCTCCTGGGGCTCCTTCCTCAGCTGCTGCAGGCTGGGAGGGCAGACGATGCATGAGCAGCCCGGGCCAGGCGTCAGGAGGCCCAGAGTCTCTCTCGGACCTGTCAGCCGTGTGCTGCCCCATAAGCTGCTTCAGTGTTCTGAGACACAGTTCCCTCATCTGTAGAATCAGGAGGACTGTACTTCCTGAGCAGAATGAGTCCAATGCGTTCACCCATATATATATATACGGCCTGCGTAAGCTGTGACACCCTATATAGACATCACACACACACACACACACACACACACACAGTGTTTTGCTGCTCTGTAGTAGCTCACTTACCCCTTTGTTAGGAGGGATGTCATAGACCCCTTGAGGTTTTATCTCTCCCACTGGAACTGAGAACACGGGGCCTTTCACAGACGACGGTGGGATGTCGTACACCTGAAGAGAAACACCCCACCAGGGTTACCCAGCACGGAAATGTCTTATACTTGTCATTTTTTTATGTACTAAGCTTTTAATGACGGATTTATTTACCAGGTTATGTGTTCCCTTGCTCTTCGGCTGAATTCTATGTAATAAAGGGTTGATGGAATTTTTCTCTTTCAATTTTGTATTCTTTGACTTAGATTGAATATAAAAATGATCTTAGGTGAACTGTCTACACTGTATTTTAAATTGTAGCTTAAATTTTACGCTGCCTGATAAATTGATAAGCAATAAAAGCTTTGTTAGATCAAAGCCTCGATTCCCTAATAAAGCAAATCCAGAAAACATAACTTAAATACCATTGGCTAAACTGGCCCCTGGATAGACAACCTAAATAAAGCATCACATGACATGTACATATTTTGTGAACTTCCCTTTCCTCTGTAGCCCTGAAGGAAAGCTGCCCTCTCCCCCAGTGACCACATTTCTGGTACACACCCCGTGAGCGGTCTGGGAAGGAGGGACATCATAGACGTCCTTTTGGTATCTGGATGGGTACTCGTACACATAGCCATGGCCTGTCCTCATCGGTGTGATCACCTGTGGACAGGAAGACACGGGTAAAATTCCAAGCCGAGTCCTGAGGGCATCTCCTAGCCTCCTAATCAGACACTCCACCCTCATCTTTCACCCGACTAAAAAGAAAGAAAGAAAAAAACCCCACAAAACACACACACGCGCACACACACACACACACACACACACAGAAAGAGGGAAGAGACAAAAGGAAGGAGACCAGGAAGGAGACACCAGGCCGGTAAACTTTTAAATTCCTCTTGAATCCCAGTGAAGAACCATTCCCTGAAATATCTCTGTCCCCATTCCTCATGGTAACAAAATCACCTCAAAGTTAGTCAGATAAAGTCTGAATTCCCAAAAGGTACTTGAAAGGAGAATCATGTTTGAATTATGAAAGTCCTAGATCAACCCTTTGGAGCATCAAAAGCACAGCATTTGAAAAAAAAAAAAAAAAGGCTCTGAAACTATTTGTAAATAGAGTTCAGCCACTTAAAATTCCTCTCATACCTTCCCCAGGAAGCCTCTTCATCTGACGTTATTATGATTATAACTAAAATTCCATAGGCCACTAGAGTACTTTTATGAAGGCTCACACAGCGCTGCCCTTAGAAGCCTCCAGGAGCTTTCATTTTAACGAATGAAACACATGAAATACTGAGTCTGGGAGCCGACCAGGAAGAGAGTTGAGGTCTAATCATTTTCCCATTTCCACCGGGGAAGCAAACATCCAGACGGTACCTACGTCCAAGTGATGTCAAAAGTCAAGTACACTCATCGCAGCTCGAGCATCTGGAACCAATGTCAATGAAACAAATCTCACCCGACAGGCTCGCATTTTCATATCTACACACTTCATTGTGTCCTAAGCACAGGTAGAGAAACGACTGGAACTTAAACTCCTCTGAAAATATATTTAATCCCCCCAAAACTTCTAAACGACTAGGGTCTTGTTTCTGCCTAACCCCTGTCCCCGAATGCTAACAGCACCCACCTAAGTATTGCTCATGACATTTGTGAGAACAGACACTGCAAATTAGGAAGAATTTGTTGTTCCCTAAGAAACCATCATCTTTTATCCTTTCTCTAATGTGAAAACTCTGGCGTCAGGCTGCCTGCAAAACTATGCAAAAAATGCTCATATCCGTCTTACCCCGAAATGGGTGGAACTCAGCCAAATGCACCAATGCCCTTCTCCCTGGGGGCTCTAAATGCCCGGGTTCAATTTGCTTTTAAATCCCTGGTGCTTGTAGCTGATTATGGCTTGCAATGAAGGTAAAAGAGATTAGTATGCAGCCACCATCCCATCCAATCTCTCCACTGCCTCGGGTTTAAAAAAGGAATCTCTTGCTTTAAGGTTTGTTGGCATGCAACATACAGAACCACTTTACAAAGTGGCTACTGTACTGTGCAGAGCAAATCTTCCTTTTTAAAGCAGGATGCTCTTTGCTCAAGAAAGACACAATGTGTTCCCAAGGCCCTTATGTAATTTTTTTCTTCACTCACTATTGTCCAGGAGAGAAATGAAGTATCTTCTCTTGGTCTATCTCGTCAGCTCCTCTATTTATAGCTCTCTGTTTTGGCTGTTTAATAGAACCTGCTCACAGCGCAGCTTTTGTTCAGTCTACAAGTTTCTAAGAGTGGATTCTATCCAAGGTTGCCAAGTTAGTAATAACGCTAATGGAAAACCAAGGCTGGTTGTGCTGAAGGCCAGCAGACGGGTTTCATCTTTAGTTTAAAAAAGGGAGCGGGGCTGGGAGATAGATGGGGTGGTGCTAGTATCTGAAAATAGCGCTTGGTGACATGTAAACATAAGGCCCAGCCTCAGGAAGGCGGGTCGCCAGCCAGGCTCTGCCTTGCCTTTGCAGATCGTCCCTGGCAGGGAGCATGAATGCTTCCCAGTATTTAAGGTCTCACTTCCTGACAAATGTCACAGAACCCCCCGCGTGCTCTCTCCTTCTCATTTAGAGGATGCCTGTGGTCATCTGGTTTTTAAAAAACTTTGCATTCCAAACCAGTCATTTTCCTTGTTTATGCATTAAAAGAAACAGATGGTGAAAACCACAGGGGGAAAAAGCCAACAAAATACAACCTTCCCTGATGCCAGCATCCTGATGTTACTATCCAATTCGCATCGGTCCACAAATGGCATGGAAAGGGGACCGGGGTTGTGCATCTGGTCAGACACAGGCAGGGCACATAGTGAGCCCCTTTGTGACGCGCCTGAGAGAACAAGGAGCTGGACATCCTCTACTTCTCCTCCTCACCCCATTGCTTGGGTCACTTTCATGCCAATTGTGTGTTCTCTCCTCAGAGGAAAGTGCTGACTGTTCTGTACCTTACAAAGTATCCAGTTTTGTGGTTCATAAGGCCTTTTCTTCCTGTTTGACATAGTCCACAAAAACCTTTCTACTTCCCCAGGATTACTGAACCTCAGCCTATGAGGAACACCAAGGTCTAGCTAAGGGGATGTACATTTGGGAAGAAATCTCCTGGGCATTTGCACAGCAAGGCACTGATGTAATTGCTACACAAAGGGCATCTTAAAAACTAATTTTCTCAATGAAATCAAGTCAGGTTTTTCATTTCCTTGTTTCCTCCATTTGTTTTTCTTTCCTGCATTCCTTTCATTCTGCATATTTATTTATAGTAATAAGGGCTTAGCCTTAGGAATTACCAAACTGACCTCTTAGTTCTTTAGCGTTGCCACAAAGGGGGCTGAACCGTGGGCTCCCCAGGGCTCTATGACCGACTACTTTCCTGGTTCCCCTGCAGAGGATTTGCATTTTCCAAATATGGATTTTCTGTCCAGATGAGGAATCCAACCTTCCTTGGACGTTAGTATACTGTTCTGGTCAAGTAATGGAAGCGTCTGAAGGTGGGCACTTTGAGAAGAGCCACAAAGCAGAGAAGGGCAGACTCTAGACGTCTAGAAAGGGAAGAGTCCATGGAGTAAACCTCGGAGGCCGGACCCCGGCCGGGGAGGATCTAAAGGCTGGAGACTGGGGTCACGTTAGCTCTCTACCAATTCCGCTTGTAGAAAAAAACCAAGCAAACAAACATGACTTACCCCACCCCACACACTTTGAGTCACACCATTTTGAGCCTCAGATCCTGGCAGCACGAGCTTTTGAGAGATGCTGTTAAGACTTCTGAGTCTCATAGTTTTGAGAGCCGTGCGTGCTGCAATTTGAAAAGGGAGTCTGTGTCTGGGGTAGCAGCGAGGGCCAGGAACGCTGAGAACCGTCAGGTGTGAGAGTCAGAGGCCTGGGACAGAGGCCCGGGGTCGGTCATTCGTGTCTCCACGTTCAGGTGGCTTGAGTTTGCGCCTGTAGCAGAGCCAGGGCCTTACGCTTAGATGCCTGTGGGCTGAGCAGGCTGGGTGAAGGGAGAGGTAAGCCGGGATCCTGTGTTGGAGGCACAGAATTCATCCTCTTTTGAAAGGGGGCAGCCAGTCCTCAGCTCCAGCCAAACACCATCCTGAAAAAATACTCCCTGTGTTGCCAGATCTTTCCAATTTTCATGAGAAGTCAGAGGGGGGTTCCTTAAAAAACTAAACAGAGAATGACCATAGGACCCAGCAATCCCACTACTAGGCGTATACTCAGAGAAAACCGTAATTCAAAAAGACACATGCGCCCCAATGTTCACTGCAGCACTATTCACAATAGCCAGGTCATGGAAGCAACCTAAATGCCCATCGACAGACGAATGGATAAAGAAGGTGTGGCACATATATACAATGGAATATTACTCAGCCATAAAAAGGAACGAAATTGGGTCATTTGTAGAGACATGGATGGACCTAGAGACTGTCATACACAGTGAAGTAAGTAAAACAAATATCGTATACTAATGCATATATGTGGAAGCTAGAAAAATGGTACAGATGAACTGGTTTGCAGGGCAGAAATAGAGACACAGATGTAGAGAAGAAACGTATGGACACCAAGGGGGGAAACTGGAGGGGGGAGTGGTAGTGAGATGAATTGGGAGATTGGGATTGACATGTATACACTAATATGTATAAAATAGATAGCTAATATGAACCTGCTGTGTAAAAAATAAATAAAATTTAAATGATTAAAAAAAAAAGAAGGGGGCTTCCCTGGTGGCGCAGTGGTTGAGAGTCCGCCTGCCGATGCAGGGGACGCGGGTTCGTGCCCCGGCCCGGGAAGATCCCACATGCCGCGGAGCGGCTGGGCCCATGAGCCATGGCCGCTGAGCCTGCGCGTCCAGAGCCTGTGCTCCGCAACGGGAGAGGCCACAGCAGTGAGAGGCCTGCGTACCGCAAAAAAAAAAAAAAAAAGAAAGAAATCTGGATTTTTATGTGATGTCTGATTTTGGAAATTGGCTCAAATATTTCAAAGAGCATCTTGGCCAAATGACACGTCTCTGGCCCCCAGGGTGCCCAGTCCTTGCTTTCATCTGTGTATTTCTTCCTGCCTCCTCAGTCTGAGGGCAGGACCTGAAAGCTCTTCACCAGCTCTATGCTTTGGCAAGACTGAACCACTCCATTTTTCATAGGTGCCCTGCATGCCAAGCCGCTGCATCTTCACTCACACTGTGTCTTTGTCCAAGATGCTCATCTTTCTTTCCTCATGTGCAAACTTCATTCAATTTTCAGGGCCAACCTGAGTGTCTCTCTCCCACAAAGCCTTCCTCAGACAGATACAATATCTCCGTCCTTGGAACCTTCTGCGTGTGCATATACATCTCTCACACTGCTTAAGCCTTGAGGTTTCACTGTTTCAGACCATCTCTTCTCTTCTCTTCGCATTGTGGAGACAGAGACCATTTCTCCTCCATTTGTATATAAACAGCAGGGCCTAGCACAGTGCCTTGAATATAGTAGATCTTGGATAAACGTATCGACTGAATATATTAATGAACTAAAGGAAAACTCAAGGCTTTTCTTAAGCAAACTGGTGTGGATCTGGAGAGGACACTAAACAGCTCTGCCTATAGAGGATGAGGTTGGTTTCCAGGTAAGTCAGCTCTAGGATGAGTGGGACCCATGGGATAAGGGACATGTCTTATCAGCCATGCATGGTAGCACTGGGCAAGTGGGGTGGCCAAGAAAGCAGGGTGAATGTTAGGTAAAGTTGAGAAATCAGACACCATGGAAGAATTATCACCTGCACCACTATCTGGTGCAAACCACGGTTGGATGGCGGCAAAGAAGGGCCACTAGATGGTTTCCTTTTCCCCAATCTAGAGCTTGCATGTGACCCAAACACCTGCGTTCTTCTCAGCCACAAGCCAGAAACATATGGGGGAGTTTTACAAAAAGAAATGAAAACTAACTCTGCTTTTTACCTTAACGTCAGAAAAAAAATACAGTAGAAAGGAACAGGAGTCATGCTTTCTCTAGTTCTGAAAATATGTGACAGGCCCGTGTTGCATGAAGTCTTCTGCCAAAGGCCAAGGCCACACTGGGTCTTTGGCTCGTTGTAAGGATTAGGTCTGACGAGGGGAGTGCTTGAGAACGTAAGCTGGACCCAGGCAGAGCTGGATCTAGATCCTTGCTCTACCCTTAGTAGCTGTGACAACATGACCAAGGTATGTCCTGGCCTGTTTCCTCATTAGTAAAACAGAAGTAATAATACTTAGAGGCTATTAGGAGTATTAAATGAGATCAAGTACATAAAGTACCTGGCAAAGCAAAACCCGTAAGCCTCAGCTATTTTTATCATAATTGTTACCTAGGTTAAGCAGATTTTACTTTTGGGCTTAAACTGTGGACTAGGTAATTCAGATCAATCACCCTAATGAAGACAGCTTTAAAAAAGTGATGAGAATATATGAAAAATCTTCTTGATAACACCAAAAGTTAAAAGATAGTAAAGAATTACCAGGTCAAAACTGAAAAGTGGAGAAGGAATTCATAGAGGGAAGCCCAAATTTTGAGGCTGCTTTTTCTCTGGGGGCATTTGCTGATCTAAAACAGGTCTGAGGGGCTACATTGTGTTTTTTCAGCTTCTATGGGGGAAGGGAAACATTGGACTCTAGGGCTCACCAAGGTAGGGACCCTGATAACCAACCCGCAGTTTGGGTTGGGACCCTAAGGGCCGCATGCAAAAGTAAGAAGTAGCTGGAAGTGAACCTACCCTTGTACAGGCTGAAGCTAGGCTTTAAGTCATCAGGCTTGGCAAGAACACCTCAAAGCCTGAAATTAGATTTATGTGTACCTGTGAGGCTGGCAGAGGAAGTAAAATCCTCTCTGGATTTTTACTCTCTCTGAACAGCTTTACAGGCCTTGTATTATTTCTACAAATATTGTTGAAAAACCACAAATGTCCAACACACAATCAAAGATAACTAGGAATTCAGGAGACAAGGCAACAGAAACAAGAACAAAACAGCCAATTCCTGCTTCCTTCCAAATAGGATGAGGATGTTTCTGTGTTGGTGATCACAGATCTCAAGGCTGTTTGCTTTCAAAATGTTTCATGATTAAACCGTAGGAGAATACAAAATTTAATCATTCCTAGATTTAAGTCATGGAAAAAGAAACAAATCCTCACAAATGTATACAGTGTTCCCAGTGAGGTCTACGAGGCAATGGGAATTTCAGATTAAAGTGGTACATGACAAGAGACTTTTGCCCTTGGTGATCATCAGTGTATTTACTTGGGTTACTATTTTACTCTGGTCATATCAGTGTTGCCATTGTCACAGTTATCACCATAACAGCGCAAGACACACCAGTGGAAAACCCCAGGAGAAAACGTGCTTTATAATCTGAGAGATAAAGATATTTATCCAAGAGAAAGACAGCAAAGTCCCAAACCCAAGAGACTTTACGGAATTTCTCCTCTGCATTTCTTTTCAGTGGAAGAGCACATGCTGGGTTTGTCAAGAGGGTCTCACCAAGAAGTAGGACGCACACCCACCCATGAGGAGTGTCTAGAAGCAAAGCACTTTCTATAAAGACAACTTCTGTTCACGTGGTATCACGTATACCAAGGTCTCAGCAAGTCTACCTGGGGGCGCTGCTTCCCTTGGGCATCCAGTTTGCCTCCTTAAAGCTGAGCTGGGGGCTTCCCTGGTGGCTCAGTGGATGAGAGTCTGCCTGCCAATGCAGGGGACACGGGTTCGAGCCCCAGTCTGGGAAGATCCCACATGCCGCGGAGCAACTAGGCCCGTGAGCCACAACTACTGAGCCTGCGCGTCTGGAGCTCGAGGCCGCGACAGTGAGAGGCCCGCGCACAGCGATGAAGAGTGGCCCCCGCTTGCCGCAACTAGAGAAAGCCCTGAAAGCCCTTGCACAGAAACGAAGACCCAACACAGCAAAAATAAATAAATAAATAAATGAAATTTTAAAAAAAGCTGAGCTGGTGGGAGCCTGGGATGGGGCATAGCAGAAACAGAGGCCCTGTGGTTAGGAGAGCTTCAGCAAGATGCCGTCCATTCAGGGGTGCGCTGGGGGAAGTGGGAAGGGAGCAGGCTGTACCATTCATGAAGGCAGATCCTCCTTGCCCACCCACCGACCCTGGGAAAGCCGATTAATAGGGTCTCAGGTCCCGCCATGTTCCGTGCTCCCTTGCACCAGCCCTACTGCTCACATACTTATCACAAACTCTCATTTCTCTCCTCCAACGCTCCCCCATTTTTACTCTTTCCCTCCTTCCATGCTATCAGCAACCCAAAAGAAGAACAAAACAGTAAAAAGGATGCAGAAAAATCCTCCTGTTTGACTGAAAGAATTGGGTAGAGTGGATGAGACCAAGATGGGATGGGGAGAAGCACAGGGAACTTCCTTTGGCGGCATTGGTCCTGTTCTAGTGTATTACTATTATTCTTCATAGTTCTACGTTGGATGTATGTACGTATCAAAAAAAATTCAAAATCGTAAAAATAGAATTTTTTATAATTTTAACAAAATTTTAAAAAGTAACATGAAATCCCACTTGGAGGGGTTAGGGAGGAGTCTTTTGTCACTCTTTTAAGTTTCTGTATCCCATGATGTAATTGTGTCTAAGTCTCTACAATCCAAAGCAACATTAGGAATGGTGTGAATTACACCGTGCTTTGCTTCTCATATCTAGATAATGCCTTGATAATGGCCCAGTGGAGTTTACCCATGGAGCCGGCAGAGCAGGAATGTGTGTAACCAGCTCCTGGTGTTCTGCCCGAAGGCCTAGCCAAGAACCGGGCAGCCCAGGTGGTGCTCAGGCAATGTAATGGGTAACTGTTGAGAAGTTAAAAAGTGCCACTGGGCCATAATGATTACAGTACAGATTTATAACCTCACCATTAACAGCACCTAAGATCACCTGAATTCAAAAGTAGCCCTCACTGATTAGCAGCCATCTTTTGCATTTTTCTAGACATATGTGGAAAGTAAAATTACATCGCTTCCTGTCTTTCTTTAATTCCTTGACGCCCAGTTTTATTTATACTATCTCTGGGACCTGTACATTAACAAGAGTATTTTGATTTCTAAAACTGCCTGTTGGAAAGGACTTATTTCACTTAAACGCCCTTAAAAAGCATTAACAGAGCCACCACAGCATTTATTTGATCTTATAATAACTTCTTTGTCTTAAAGCCCATGAACTGTGTGACCCCTTCCCTTTAAAGAAAACCCTAGGAAAAGAAACATCAGAATTATCAGTGGCTGCTCATTAGAACTTGGATCCCATTTTCAGAAACTGCAAAGTTATCGAGGTTTGTCTGTTTAAAATCCAAGATTACTTGTTGCTTTTCTCTGACTGGATTTATTAATTCTCTATAAATTCTTTCTGCCCCACTTGGGTGTAGCAGTGAGCTCATCTATTTACTTGTTATAGCAACAATATAATGAAAACTGAGTCCGGCCTTTAAAATACACCCTCATGGGCCCTGTGCAGTGCACCGTTAACCCTTCCTACTGCTTCTCTCGTGCTCATCCAGATTTCTCCCCCTGTATTCTGGGAGGTGATTTACTTTCCTTCAAAGACATTTTTTTTTTTTTTTTTTTTTTTTTGCGGTATGCGGGCTTCTCACGCTGTGGCCTCTCCCGTTGTGGAGCACAGGCTCCGGACGCGCAGGCTCAGCAGCCATGGCTCACAGGCCCAGCCGCTCCGCGGCATGTGGGATCTTCCCGGACCGGGGCACGAACCCGTGTTCCCTGCATCGGCAGGCGGACTCTCAACCACTGTGCCACCAGGGAAGCCCCTTCAAAGACATTTTGATGTCTGATTTTATGCCAGAAGGTAGCCTTTTGCTAGCCACGTCTAAATCACGGCCAGGCTCTTTTTTCAAATGAGGAAAAAGTCACCACTGAAAGCTCAGAGGTGGCATGGCGCTCTTGGGTCACTTTCCTTTGACACAGCGTTCGGGCGGCAAACCACTCCATACAAACAGTGCCCCGATTGTCAGGCCTCCAGCATGGCTCCCCTGCTGCTTTCAGGAAGCTCTTTGTGTAGCAAGTGCTAAAGCAATATTTAGCTATGGAGTGACCAAGCGCCAAAGAGCAGCTAGAAGCGTTTGAACATGAAAGAACATGATGGGAAATGACTTCTGGGTTCTGCAAGTGTTTGAGGTGTTTCTCTGGATGAAGATGAATACAGCTCGGGACAGAGATGGGCACAGCACAGGCATTTTTTTATATCTCATGGACCGAAATGTTCTTTGAGTGAAAACTATAAAAGGCATGAGCATTTTGGTTCTTTTTTTGTCCAAATAAATTCAACAAACCACTAAGCACTAAATCTAGATGTTTATTTATTTATTTATTTATTTATTTTTTGTGGTACGCGGGTCCTCTCACCGGTGTGGCCTCTCCCGTTGTGGAGCACAGGCTCCGGACGCGCAGGCTCAGCAGCCATGGCTCACGGGCCCAGTCGCTCCGCGGCATGTGGGATCTTCCCGGACCAGGGCACGAACCCGCGTCCCCTGCGTTGGCAGGCGGACTCCTGACCACTGTGCCACCAGGGAAGCCCTAAATCTAGATTTTGAATTGGATTTTAGAGAGGTGCCCACAGACAGCCCTAAAGGGATGCGATTATGCGATTATGGAAAGAGGGAAGGGATGAGAATTTCTGCACCCAGAGGCCTATGGGTATCGTCTCCTCCTAAACAGGGACAGGAAAGACGCTGTGACTTAACTGGGAGGCACGGCATGATGGAGGATGGAGCAAACAGCTCACATGGCAGAACCTGGTGCCAGCTCTGAATGGCGCTGAGCCAAGGCTGCGGCAGGGCTGTTGCTTCAAGAGGCATCAGTCCCATCGAGGGTCTCACCCAAGCCGAGAGGGTGAAACCGAGGAAAATGGGCAGAAAACGAGCTCCAGGATGACACACTGTCTTAGCTCTTGGTAACAAAGCAGGGAGGAGAGTTCTTAACGGGGCGCTCCCTGGAAGGGTCCTCATGTACGGGACCAAGTCTGCAAACTCTGCGGCCCCCCGCTCAGTGCCCCCGATCCCCCTCTCCCGTGCTCCTGCCTGCTCCTTGCTCTCTAAGACATGGTTCTACCTCTAAAGGAGACTGCGATTTCCAGATAGAAAGGTGGACAGGATCCTAAAGGAAGGTAAAAGAAGGATATGCCAAAACATAGGGGTCAACTGAAATTTACATCAACGCCTGAGTGTCTTTTCTTCTTTCCTAAGAATCTTGAGGCCAAGTCGTTTTACTAAACTTTTCAAGTGACTCTGGGAAAGAATCAGATAAGGATGTCTGGGTCATAAAATTTTAGCCAAGACCATTAAGTGATAATCCAACCCTACTCTCCATTTCACAGTTGAGAGGACTAAAGTTCAGAGGTTATTCAGCTCGACGACCACAGGGGTGTGAAGGAGCACCTCGGTGAGCAGGGTCCAGCAGCCCATCAGGGCCCCCCCTTCCAGTGCCATGTTGGCTACACAGTGTTTATAGGCTACACAGTGTTTATAGGCTACACAGTGAGACAGATTAACTTCACAAATAAATACTTCTCTAACTTCACAAATAAGGACTCCTAAAGAAAGCCACTTCCTTATTTGAGAAGCAAAACTTGAAATCTGGGTATTTTATGTTTTGGGGGTGTCCCTTCCACACCGGCAAGCCAGTGCTGGGAGATTTGACTGTATCTGGTTAAATGAAGTTATTCGCTTGGAGCCATGTGAAGTCGTTTGAAAAGACGGTGTTTCCAATGGCAGAGAAAGCCAACGTAGCGGTACATCGGTACCACGGTCTTTACAGCACCTTGATGACCAGCTCAGGCCTTCTGAGGGTCAGCCTGCCCTGGAGCAAGTGACTGCAGCCGGGTGGCGGGCATCTCCTTGGTCGTTAACTCAGACTCGCTCAGCATGGAGGCTACGCTCTGGATCTGAGGTGGGAGCCTTTGGCATTGCCTTTCATTATTTCTGACCAACAGGATGCTTTTTAGCACACAGGGTTCTGGTGAGCTGGAATTGCTCATGAAGTGTTTAAATATGCCCTCTTATTTTAGGGCTTGACAACATCAACCATTAGCTGGGACGTATAAGTCATTAGCTTCAGAATCAGACAGACATGGGCTCAAATATCAATCCTGCCTCTTCCTAGAGGTACGTCCCTCAGCAAGTTCACGTCTCAGACCTCAGATTCCTCCCCTGTAAAGTGGAGGCTGTGACGAACACCTAATGAGACCATTGGGAGGATTAGGTGAGATTATGCACGTAACGCACCTAACGTGCAACCAAGCTCAAAGGCCCCTGCGAGTCACCCCACTTTTGATCTAAAATGATTCTTAAAAGAAGTGAGTAGCTTAATAACATGTTGAAACGTGAAAACGCATAACTATTCTGAGAAATAACTGGTTTAAGCACACCATGCTTTAAGAAAAGCAAGTATTATAAAAATTATTCAGATAAATCAGATGTGATTATGGCCTTGCTAAGGGATTTGTTTTGGCTTCAAAAATTGATCTACTGTGGGGTCCCTTTAAAGATGGGACTCCTTGGTGCTCTTCACACGTTGCTGGAATCACAGCTTTGAAGGGAGACATACACGTCCCGAGTGAGTCGCACTTGCGCCCCTTAGACAGGAGCAGGGTGCCTCTCTGGATGGGGACCTGGACAACGAGGCTCACGGCACAGCTATTTAAGAAGGCGCCCAGGGACTTCCCTGGTGGCGCAGTGGTTAAGAATCTGCCTGCCAATGCAGGGGACACAGGTTCAATCCCTAGTCCGGGAAGATCCCACATGCCGCAGAGCAACTAAGCCCGTGCACCACAACTACTGAGCCTGCGCTCTAGAGCCCATGAGCCACAACTACTGAGCCCACATGCCACAACTACTGAAGCCCACATGCCTCAAGCCTGTGCTCTGCAACAAGAGAAGCCACTGCAATGAGAAGCCTGCACACTGCAATGAAGAGCAGCCCCCGCTTGCCGCAACTGGAGAAAGCCCGCGCATAGATGAAGACCCAATGCAGCCAAAAATAAATAAATAAATTTATAAAAAAAAAAAAGAAGGCGCCCAGCTCTGCATTTTGCACAAGGGACTCAGACAAGTCTGCTTTTAAAAACGTGTTCAACCAACAGTAAGTCTCAGTTTTACTGTCAAATCACCAAAATTCTGTATTCTTTTCTCTCCCTCACAAATAGAGCATTATCTATTGAGCCAGCCAACATACTATGTATGATGCTGACCTAGTCTCTCCGATAAGCACAGTCACTTAGCATGAAATCATTCAGGAAGGAAGGAAGATTACCTCTGTTCGCTTCATCGTGGGTTTTGTAAGAAGTTACTAAATCGTTCCTAGAAATATGCATTATCTATGAGATTTATAAGCAATTGCCACTAAGTCTGAAGGCCTTGGCATTGACCAAACAAAAAAGACCTTTGTTCATTTCTAAGGAGGTGTTACGGTTTGCTCATTCCACTGGCGTGGGTGACTTAACTGGGAAGAGATACTTTTCTTTTTTAAGGTGAGGTCATAGAGCCCTTGAAATGTTCAAGGACCTCGAATTTTGTGTAAGATTTAAATTTTATCTCGACTCTTGAGGGTGGAGATTTTAGGTGAACAATCACTTCTCAGCATACACTAAAGAGCCATGGTATAGAGGAAAAAAATTCATTTAAATCAGGATTATCTTTATATAGGAATGCATAATTCTGGAACAGGGTCATATTTTATTGAGTTTATAAGCGAAGAAACTGGAGGTACCCTCTGCTCTGTCAAACTCTGATTCTCCCCAGTATTTTTGAGGGTGTGTATGATTTTGTGTGTGTGTGTGTGTATGTATGTGTGTGTGTGTGTGTGTGTGTGTGTGTGTGTGTAGGAAGGGAACAAAGGAATGTGAGGTGAAGTCAGACTTTATCTTCTCTGGGAGCTTTCATTTCCTCTTAATCTATTTTTACTTGTTGGTAGACAAATCATACTGCTAATATACAGCAGTTGGTTTGCTGGTATGAGTGTTGTTCTGGGCAACCAGATTTCACAATGCTTCACATCCCAATAAGGGAAGTCCTCAGTTCCCTAACCAATGGCTTTGGGTGTGTGTGTGCCCACATGTGTGTGTAATTTATGATGACTCAGTGTCTAAGAAGGCACAAACATTGTAGCATAAACTATTTATGGTTCTTATATTACCTTTCAAGGAATGGGCCTGGAAGACCTGGTTAAAATCTTTGAATCATTTCCTGCCAATATTTGGCTATGTCTCACCTTGGAAGGTAGGAAATGGTCTTTAAAGATGATGTCATGGGGTTTAGATAAATCTTACTTGAGTTTACTGAGTGCCACCCCCAAAGCAGTACTTGCCCAGTCCATCATACACACTATAAATGTGGGCCATTAAAGTTTTAATAAGCCTGTGTGTTCCCTTGAGATTAAGTGAAATTACAACATATTTTGGGACCACAGAGGCAGGAGAAACTGTTGGGGTGCAGAGAAAGCTTCACAGAGGAGATGAACATTGAAATGGGTTTTAAAGTATGAATAGGAGATCACAGGTAGCACAGATGAGGAAAGGCAGTAGATACATAATAGCATAGGTAAAGGAAGCACTGTTCCTCAGTGGGAAAAGTCTGGGTCTCCTTTTTAGATGACTATAGACGTGTTAACTAATCTCGTTGTCTAAATTTGGCAAAATGCATAAAAGTTAGGCCCTCAGAAAAGTTGAATGTGACATCATGCTTTGGATGCTCATTTGTTGTGAACAGAGAGTTAACATTTCAGAAAACAGATGGTGACACTCTCCAAGACCCTTCTGGGGGAAAATGACCATGTAAAATCTGACATATGTCATAACAGACTAATGAGCTGGACACGGGATTTGACTCGTGTGTGATGGTGAAAGGGTGATAAGATCAGAACCACTTTTCAGCTTATTTAAAGGTCAACTCAAATTAAATGCTTCGTTTCTCACTTCCTCCTGTGCATTCAATTTACTCATTGGCTGTTATCTGTGTGCTGACGGTTTACTATGAGCTTGGCCTATAGCAGTAAACAGACAGCCATGGCCTCTGCTTGCCTTAATGGAATTCATAATTTAGCCCTAAACTGATCTTCAGAAGGATGCAAAGCCAATCTCATTCCACCAGTTAGAATAAAAGCGACATGTCCAAAGAATAATCAGAGAAACACACATAATTCCCTGTGAAGATCAGGCACAAAATGGATGAAGTCAGGTGGCAGGTTTTGATCTTTGAAGTAGAGAAATTAAGCTCTTTTCGACCTTTGTAGACCTTCTGCTTTTGAAGTTTGGGTCTAAATCGCCCTCTCCAAACCACAGTCCCATATTAACTACAATTTTGCCTTTAAAAAATCGAGGACACTTCTTGAAAATATAATTCAGCTTTTCAAATTATTGGACTATGAGTAACTCATTTAATTTAGAAATGCCTGTGAACTCTTGGCAATCACAGGCATATTTAGAAGTCTTTGCAAAGAGAGAAAAGTCTAACCTACAAATTGTTTTCACATGTAATGAAATAGTTATGACATCTAAATGTAACAATTAATGAGGTTGACATTGTGTTGTTTCCTGCATGTTTGTCTAAATGTTTATTCATTTCTATTTTGCAGTTTTTGTGTTTCATAGTTCGGAGCCAAGACTTTTTATTCAGTGCTCCAACGTTCTTGTAGACCTCTGGCAGTCTGCCCACAATGCCTAATGGATAAAACGGCCCTGCACACAAAACCCAGAGTGAAAAAGACCAATGAAATTAAGTCAAGGTGTCAGTGTATATGGTTTCCAGATAACTTTGAGAGTTCTTTCCACCCTGTACAAAATTTCTGGAGAACCAAAGAGAGAGCTACACACTCAAAGAGAACAGCATATATGTTAGCAATAAAGTAGTTGCATATTCAGTGCAGAGTATGAAACACAAACAGGGCTGATCAGTTCAAAATAAACTCTGAGAAAGGAAAGAAAATCAAAGCAAGGGGCACTAATTATTTTAAGCCCCTGCTTTGCGAAACTCTGTGCCAGGTCCTTTCTATACAGTGTTTCATTGAATTCTCACAGCAACCCTAGGAGATAGTTATGATTCTTCCCATTTGACAGATGAGGAAACTGAAGTCTAAAGAAGTTCAGTAACTTGCCAAGGGATTAACAGCTACCAAAGAAACAGAACCAAGAGTCGACCTCACCCCACAGCCCAGGCTCTTTTCACAATCCTCATGCTGTCTTCTTCTTTCAGGAAAGGGTGGAGATTATATGATTTTCTTTCTCTCTGTAATCACTGATTTAATAAGTGATGAATCTCATTTTACGTGGTTGGGATGTAAGAAGGTGGGTGGGGGCTGGAGTTTCCCAGACAGCAAAGTAGGAGTGATACAAGGCAGAATTCACTGTCTTTTTTTTTCCTATGTGATTCATCAGTAGAAAAAACTGTGGTGGATAAAACTTCTGAAGCCCACAGTCTGTAGCAACATCAAGGGAATCTTTAACTGTGGAAAGTCCCGAATCATAGACTAGAACATATCCAACCCCCTTCATGGCCCTGAAACAATGCTTCTCAAAGTGCAGTCCTGGACCACCTCCCCCAGAACTATCCCAGGAGCTTACTAAAATGCAGATTCCCAGGCCTAGGGCTAGAATCTGGGGGAGGCCTGGGAATCTGCATCTCAACTCATCTTCTCTAGCTCTCTGGGTGATTCTTATGTTCCCTAAAATTTTAGAACCACACTTTAGTGATGGTTCTCTCTTTCTCTCCTTTAATAGCTTTTAAGGACTATGACGTAAACTACCGGGAATGTCCAGTTCTGGGTTCACCATCATTTTACAGATGGGAAATTAAAAGAGGAAAACGGGTATGGGGCTATTTAGTAAGTCAGCAAAATGACTACAATGAGAACTCAAAACAAACCCTGCCGGATCCCCCCTGTACTGAGATTAACTCTTGGAGCCTTGGCTTACGTCATGAGTGTGATTCTCACCCATTGAGCAGGTCTTGAGTCAGAAACGTCCCCGAGGGAGATGTTGATGGAAGTTTTGAAAGCAGCTGTTTTTACTCAGAAGGTTAAAATCACCTGTTAGCAGCCAAGCCTTCTCCACTACAAAGGAAGGAAGGAAGGAAGGAAGGAGGGAAGAAAGAAAGGGGGAGAGAGAAAGAAAGCAAAAAAAGGGGGTGGGGGAGAGAGGGAAAAGAAGGAAGGAAGGAAGAGAGGGAGAGGAAAGGAAAGAAGAGGGCGCACCCACTCCCACGGGGTGTGAGCCAATGGTCCAGTGGACAGGATGGAGGCTGCAGCCTGAGAACCAGTGGCGCTAAGGTGACTCAGGGTGAGGTCAGGTGTCCTAGAGAACACGGTGTTTGGCAGAGAAGAGCCAGGACCATCCCCTCCCGCCTCACCACGTTACCACCTCAGACCCCGACTGCTCGAAGCGCAGCACTCGGGGCACTGCCCACCCCTGAGCTCTGGTCAAGCCTCCCCCAGGTCTGTGGCATCCCCTAGAAGGGCTGGCAGAGCACCTTTCCGGAAGCTGGCTTCCCCCTACAGGAACCACCTACCTCTTGCTAAACGTAAAACCTTCCACTGATTTCAGAATTAAAAACAAAAACAAAAACACTGAGTTCAAGTGCCCGATGGTAACCCCGGCACTCCAACCTCCATCCAAGGGAAGGAGTGTCAAACTCTCTCCCCTCTAAATGGATCAAGGGTCCAGGAACGAACCTGAAGTACAGTTACAGCAAATGACCTGGGAAGAAGACCGAAGTTGTAGACTTTTCAGACTTGGAACTAAAAAGGTAGACTCTAAAAAGAAAAACATGTCACCTTCCTGCCAAAATAAACTGTGATGAAAGCTCAGACCCCACCACCTTTCAGCCAAGCATTTCCGGTGCTGGCCCCCCTGTCTGCCTCACACCAGCTCTGATGAGGGAGGGCTATTTTTAAGATGCACACAACCAGGGCTAAGAATAAGAGGTTATTTATTTATAGTCACACCTTTCAACTGTTCTTTTTCCCTCTGGAGATAGAGGCCTGGTTTGACTCTCCTTTTGAATCTAAAATCCCTGGGGTAAGAAGGACTTTGAAAGGTCACGGGCGCAGTCTATGACCCCCAGACAGGGATCACTGTCCCAGGCAATACAAGTCGGAAAACTGTTAACTTCTTGAGGAATTCCTCCTAATGTTTATACACTCAGCTTATGTAACACCTGTGCTCCTGAGCAGTGTTTTGTAAAACACACGTTTTGTATAAAATTTGATTTGAAAATACATTCGTGGCTTTGTTATTTAAGGAGTTCAACAGTAAATCAGCCCCTCCTTTATTTTTTCCAACAGAGGATTCCATGATCATGTAAATAGATAGTCTATAATCTACTTGGGATTGTAAATTCAAACACTGCATTAGGTTTTCGCAAGGCAGGGCACATGTATACGTCATGTTCTAAGCATCAACAGCTCTTTCTGGCGTCCAACTGCAACTTTCCTCTTGTGATTCAGGGATCTTTTCTTATTCTGTTAAATTAGTCCCTTCTTAATACCAAACCTCACTGGACCCATTGTAGGCCCTTGGAATTTGCCAGCAAACTGAAGAGAAAAGCCTTCCCCTGCAAGGCTCCCAGGAGCATCACCTTTGTGTTGGCTATTACCCTCCACAAGTTCACTGGTATTATTTTCTTCACAGCACAATTCCCCACCTGACATTCAGTGTCTGCTTATGTCTCCTTACTACAGCGTAAGTATCATGGAGGCTAGATTCACTCTCGAATTCATCACTGTATCACAAGCATTGAAAATATACTAGATGCTTGAAATTAAATCGATTTTCTACTTATCTCAAATTGTTACGGCATTTGGAATTATATAGAGTGCTGAAGAGGGCCTTCCTTTTTTTTTTTTAAACATGATGCCTTCCTAAATACCCTAGCCCCACTATTTTCACCCACCACCTCAGGTATTATTATAGGAATGACTTGAAAGACAAGAGGATGGCTCTTTTCTAAATTCACTAGTCTATGTGTTTTAAATGAGTCAACCTTGAAGCTGACAACTCTCCAGAACAAGTTGGTTGGCAAAATGTGGTGCGTGTGCTTGTGCAAAATGTGGTGCCTTGTACCACTCAAGGGAGAAAGAGAAAAGACTGGAAACTGAGTGCAGAGTCCAGGTCTAGAAGCAGGTCTATCAGAAATTTGGAGAGAGACACTTGATGATGCACCTCGACCTGGCATGGCTCAGGAACTCATAATGGCGATGGATCAACAGTACCTGGCACAGGGTGGCCGTTCAAGAAGGTTTTGCTGATCAATGAATGGAAAAATAATACCCAAGTGAGGGCATTTAGATATTCTTACTTCTTGGAAGATATACTTACTACTTTGATGTACTTCTTGGAAGCCTCAAGTTCTTATTTTAGGAGTGCGAACACACACACACACACACACACACTTTGAGCACAGTGGAAAAAATTAAGAACAAAAATCCAGTCTGTCGTTCACTCACCTTTTTACTTAAGTGGGGACCATTAGCCCCTGCAATGCCTCTCTGCACTGATGGTGGGACTTGATACACATCTTGTTCCTGGGTACCATGGCCAGTGGGTACTTGGTAAATTCCCTGATTTTGGTAGGAAGGTGGCACTTGGTAGATGGTGTCTCGAGGGGCGCCCTGGGGGGTTGGCATTTGATAGAGCTTCTGTTGGCCAAAGGGCTGGTGCATCAGTCCAGAAGTAGGCGGGTCCTGACTGGAGGAGGTCTCCTGCACGGGGCCAATCAGAAGCTTCACCCGGTTGCCCGGGACAATGCCTTGCCGACCGTGTAAAGAGCAGAGCCACCATCCTTCCAGTCCTCCTGTGTTCTGCTCTATGACAGTCAGGATGTCTCCCTTGCGAAAGGCCAGCTCCTCAGCACACTCTGGGACGTTGTCGTATAAGGCCCTTGCCATAAGATTCTAGGAAGGAAAGAACAGAGGGAACCCATATTAGAAGAGCAGCTCAGTCCCTTTAACACCTAAAGCCCATGCTCTTATGGAGAGGCACACTTCCTGGAGAGAAGAGAAGAATCTGAACAATAGGCTGTAAGGAGAAAAACAGATGGTGCAGACAGAAGACAGATCCATACATACTGTGTCTGCCACCAATGACATCAGACCGCCTCCTTGGAAAAGCTCAGAACGCCAGAGTGCTTTCTTCCAGCAGTACATGCTGTGCCCAGGGAGTTATGAGTAGCATGGCTAAGGGTTAGAGAACGGTTCATTCTACAAAACATTTCTCTTCCTTTCTTAAACCCAGTCAAAGGAATAAAATATTCCAAGATATTCAGATGTACTACAACAAACATCTCTTATTTTGTTAATATATTGGAGGTAAAATGAGTCAAAGAAAATCCCCAATAACAAGCAGCACAAATGGCATTGATATTCAGTGTTAAAATGGAAACAGAGGTACACTGATCTCTGACTTGGCAGGGCTTAAAAATTCTTATTCTCAGTTGATCAAGAGGTCCTTGGATACGTGGAGAATCCACAAGCAAGCGATCTTTCCATGCTAAGCCAGCATGGAGTGTAGTGTGATGGTGAGCCTACATCTCCAGATTTGATCACGGGGAGCTACAAAGAAGTTACCCCGCGTAGGTAGATAGATACCATCGCTTCCTCTTTGGTCTTTTATTCCTACCTTTCCTGAGGGCCCCTCCTCACCCTGCCACTTTATTTCCTACTTCTTGAATCTAACCATTCACATCGGAAAGGCTCTGCTTTCCCCTTTCACGGGCCCCAAACACTTTCTCTCTTTGTGTGAAGGCCTGTCTGGCACTTTCAGTACTAAGCAGACAGCCAAAGTAGGCATTCAGCAGAGAGCGGGCAGGCAGTACATGCTGACATTCTTGGAAGCCTTTCAAAGGCTCCAAAGATTTCATTTCTTGGCATCAGTCACGTTTCGCAGCACGATGGCAGCCATCACCCCATGCCTGCTCCTTCCCAGCACACAGAGGAGTCGGGGAATGTTGTAAATTCATAGCAAGCCATCAGAAAACTCAAAGCGATCTCTCTAGTGCTTCGCTAGAAAGTTGGGACGCACTAGGTGTCACTGTGATGATGACCACTTGTGGGGAAAAGACCGCTGATTGGTCGGAGTGTGTTGTGACTACACATTCGTGGCACTTGGGGCTGTTGTTGTTTGGACTTCTGCCCCCTGTTTTCTTCTCTAAAAATGTGGATTCGATCTTTCAGCTTCATGCTTTTCATTCCTTTATCACTGACATCCGTTAATCATCTCCCCCTGTACTCCAGCCCGTAACCACGGGTCTTGCACCGTGGGCTGGTTCTCTGCTGTGGAGGCGCTGTGCCATGGGAGGGTCTGCCCCTAGTCCGCAGCTGGGGGGCTCCTAATTTTACTGTTAACCACAGTCCTCTTAGTCAGTGAGGAAAGGAGATAAAGCCCTAGAGCTCAGTGCCCAGGAAGCCTGGTGATGCTCTTTAAGAATAAGGTTGCAGGGCTTCCCTGGTGGTGCAGTGGTTGAGAGTCTGCCTGCCGATGCGGGGGACGTGGGTTCGTGCCCCGGTCCAGGAAGATCCCACATGCCACGGAGCGGCTGGGCCCGTGAGCCATGGCCGCTGAGCCTGCGCGTCCGGAGCCTGTGCTCGGCAGCGGGAGAGGCCACAACAGTGAGAGGCCCGCGTACCGCAAAAAAAAAGAATAAGGCTGCGGTCCTTGTTCTTGACAGTTTTCTGATCCAGGAAGTCTATGATGTGGACGGGTGAGCAGTAAGGGAAGCTAAAGGGATACTGAGGGCTTTGTGTTCCAGGTGAACGTTTTACTTAGTATCTATATTCTAGGAAGCTTTGTGTTCCTTCTAACAAGTAAAAGTCCACATACTGAAAGATAAAACCATACAGCACTGTATCCTGGTTTGAGGAACCATTTAAGGATGTGTCCTAATCCTAAAATCTCTTGTTTCTCTTCTTCCATCGTTTGGGTGTCCCGTTATTGAAAGAAAAGTCATCGAGTTGAAGAAGACAAGATGCTGGTCCTTTGTACCTAAATGATCAGAAGGAAATTACTGCACCCAAGTTGTACTGTGATGATAGAGCGGGAGGTGAGCCGACGGCTCTGGTCTCCACCCCTTTCTCTGGGGCCCATTCAACAACTGGGAATGGCTGGCTAGGAGGCCCTGTGGTGAAATCATAATTGATAGGGGTGGGACCAGTCCTATGGGAGCTGAGGGTGGAGAGCTGTGCGATTATATTGGCTACCAAGAAGGGAAAGAAAAGAAACAGAAAACAGTAGAAGGTGAAGGACCACAGACCTCAGCAGCATACATGAACTCCAGGCATTCGGAGTTGGGTCACGTCCACGGAGCTCCATCAAGCAGTGAACTAGAGCCCCAGACCATGCCCGACTCGAGGCAGATAGAAATCCCTGTACGAAAGCTGTTCTGGATGTTCTTTGTCTCCTGTTCCAGTGACCTTCCCACCACCAGCTAAGCAGCACACTGTTTCTAGACAGGCCTGCAGAGCTGCTTCTCCAGGAAAACCTGGAGAGCCTCTTGTGGATGCACAAGATGATCACAAGGTGATTTCTGACTAGCTGTCCTCCCCCCAACTCCCAGAGATTGGGATTCAGAGAGCTTGGCATGGCTGCTAGTGGAAGCACCCGGTGCCAGCTTGACACCTCACATGCTGAGAGTTATTCTCAGCCTCGGGTGAATGGGAATAAGTTATTTAATATCTGTGCCAGCTACAGGGAGCCAATGTCTACAGCCAGCCACTCTCCCACACAGGAGGTTACGGCTCCTGAGACCTTCAGAGAACACCTGGACCTGACCTCCCTGTTTTACAGATGAGGAAACAGAGCTGGGGTGGGGGGCGGTTTATCATCTGCCCAAGGCCACACCAGTGGAGTCAGAGATGGGAAGAGAACTGTGGTCTCTTGGCTCAGTTCTCTTTCCAGGACTCTAAGCCACCTTAGCTCTACTACACAATGTCCTCCTAACTGGGCTCTGTTCCATTTTACAGTAAAGCTCTGAAGGTGACAATTCTTTTTGTCATGTCTATGGAATAAATCAGTTCCTGGGGTTTGAGGTCCTGGCTGTGTGACTTGGGCAGGTTACTTCTCCCCTTGGCACCTTAACTTCCTCATTTGTAAAATGAGAATGAGGATAACATACCTATGCCATGGGTTTGCAGTGAGGATTCAGTGAGTTAATTCAAGTCAAGTACTTTAACATCGTGGAAGACTCGGGAAGATATGACTATTTATTTAATGTGCTGATGGTGCTTTGATCTTAAGCTTCCTAGCAGATTACCTCCACAGTTCTCAATCAAAGGTTGGTTCTATTCTAATGTTGTTAGTATCTATATTTTTATACACATCTGATATTTCTCTTGCTCGCAATTACACTTCAGGAGAACTGTATCTTGAAGCAGTACTTCTCTGAATTAATAATGAGTTCTGGTCACTGCAACCTCTGGTTGAGTATTTGCCTATAAACAACAATAATGAAACTATTGGTTGCACTCAAGAGACATTCTGAGACAAAATAATAATAATAATATATTACTAATATAATTAATAATATTACTATATATTATATTAATATAATTAAGCAATTAATATAATATATAATACTAATCAAATTATTATATAATTAATTATATTAATATAATGATATATTATTATATTAATATTATCACAATATTATTAGTATTATATCATTATAACATTATTAATATTATATTATTATTATCATTACTGGACAAATTATGGATACATCTCATTAGATTCCAGAAGCGTACAATCCATCAGAAAGTACGGACTAACACGGATAAAGAGCTTGGCTTTTGAAAATACTTGGTGCGTTGAGGCAAGAGTTCCGTAAGGAGATAACAGCAAAGTTAACTTCAGCCAGAACACAAACCCTCTCGTTCAGAAGTGCACAGGCAGATCAAGAGTTAATTTCTCGGGCTAGGACAAGGTGGAGGGACCCTTTCCTCCAGGGCAGAGATGTGATTCTTTAAGGCCACAAAGTCAGAAGGTGATTATCTGAATATCTTACAAAACCCAGGAGAGGCAGTTGGTCTATTCAAGACCTACTCCTTCTCCCACCCTCCCTGGGATATTTATCTCCAGGGCAGGAAAGGTCAACCCAGAAACACATCAAGGCAAGATAAGAGAGCTATGTAATCCTATATCCAGCTGGATGGTTAGCCTCCGGAGGCTGGCAGTTAGAAATGCAGCTAGAGCTTGGCAAAGCACCAAAACAGTTGGGTCACAGAACTTGAAAGCCAGAGGCCCTTCAAACAATTACAGTTCAACCCGTTCACTTTACAAATGAAAAAATGAGGCCCAAGAAGTTAATGATTTGCCAAGTCAGCTGGCTAGAAGGTCACAGAGCTAAGAACACGGGCCCCTTGTCTCCAGCTCCAGAATTAGGACGGTACTGAATAAAGTCAGAGGCATGTGCTACAAAAGCTGTGGTTCTAATTAGGATGGGAAATCCACATTTAGAGTGGCAAATCCTATTTGAGGGATCCTAATTGTAGCAGCCTCTAGCATTGACCCCACCCCGATCTTTGAGAAGAAACTGTCCTTGGCTTCCATGATTCCACGTCCCCGGTCCTCCCTCTTCCCTTGTTCTCATGACTACTCATCTTTCTCCTCCTTCACAGACTACTTTCTTTTCCTGTCCCTTTAGCAATCATGTTCCAAAGGGATCTCACGTCTCTATGAGTTTGCTCTCTACAGGACATCTCATCCATGCCGATAGCATCTAAACACACAGGTAACACTCAGATCCACAGCTCCAGCCTCGCTATCTCCTCTGCTCTCCAGTCCCATATCTCCAGTTGTCCAATGAGTATCTTCACTTTTCAATCAACAAGTGCAAAATCCCTTTCTCCTGATCTCTCTCAGTTAACAGCACAAGGCTGCCCAAGGCCGCCTCAGAGGTTTGCTGAGTCACTTCACAACCTGAACCTCGGTCAGCTGGGACCTGGCTTTTCTTCCTCACTGCCACTCCTCACTCAGGTCCTCAGCAACTTTTTTTTGGGGGGGGGCGGGGAGGGAGGAAGGTATGACCATTGCTACCCAACTGGTTTTACCGCGTTCAACCTCTTCCCACCTCCAAGCTCATCTTCCACATCACCAGAAGAGTTCTCTTCCCAAAATCTATGTCATTGTTTTCCTTCCTAGTTCTCTGTGATAGTATTTCTTATAGTACGACTTGTACCAACCCATTCAAGACTGGGAACTCCTTAAGTTCAGGGAAGCTGTTCTTTCTTTGGCATTTTCAGAACCAGTGTGTGAAACAAAATACACACTCGTTAAGTGTTTGCTAAATTGAGATGGATTCTGGACCCTGATTTCCTGGTTCTCTACAGAGAGGGTGAAATGGTTTTCTAGAGATGTCAGCAAGATATTCGGTTGAAATTTTCAAATGGACCTGGGAAGATGAACTAACAGAACCAGAAAGATCAATGGCACGTCCAAGTCACCTAAGCCTCACGGCCAGAGAACGTGGGAGACGGCGAGCAGGAAAGAGCCCGTCCCTCCCTGTTAAAACAGGATGATGACGTAGATCGGGAGCCTGCATCTAGTGCCACAACCACTGAGCAAACAGGAAGGCCAAGAGGAGCCAGCCATCCCTGTCTGATTAAATACAATGGTCTCTGTAAGAGCCTTTTCTCCCTTTAGTGTAGCAACCTACATCTGGCGGTAGATGACCGAGCACCATTCATGCTTTGCCAGAACGTTCGGGTTCTGCGGTTCCTGGTTCCCAGGCTATGCCCAAGGACTGGGAAGAAAATGCTGTGCAGTATTACAGCAAGTAAAGAGAGCTCCAGGTCACATGATCATTTCCACACCACCCTGCTCTTCCCTGCCCTTTTTTTTCCCCACTACTATCAAAAGGTCAAGAAAGCTTATTACTCCTATTGCCAGGGAAACTATCTGCTATTCCAAATAGAGAGAGGTGTGTGACATAGTTTCCATGACCATTCATGCTGCTGTTTGAGGAAAAATGAGACACAATGCCTGGTGTGTCACCACCCCTCCCCCCCGGACTGATAGCATCATCAATGGCCCAGCTTCCTCTTATTATTGTACTTCATTCTATATTTATCATGCAGGAGCTCCTGCCAAGCCTCAGGGCTGCCACATTCTCAACAATGTGGCTTTCCTGTACCCAACCCCCCAGACTTTAGCCCTGGACTCTGGCAGGGACACACACAGTAAAGAAGGAAATGGCCATTGTCAAGAAAATCGGTCCCAAAGGAAGTGACTGAGGGATGAGCATCAGCAAGGTCAGTCTCAGGACACACTGGAGAAGAGAGAGAAAGGATCCTGTGTTTTTATGTTTGTCTGCTGACAAAAATCAGCTTAGGTCTTTTCCATTATAGTTTATTACAAGATTTTGAATATAGTGTCTTGTAATAAACTATAATGGAAAAGAATTGAAAAAAAGAATATAGATATAGACATATATATATATGTATGACCAAATCACTTTGCTGTACATCTGAAACTAACACAATATTGCAAATCAACTCTACTTCAATGAAAAAAAAATCAGCTTCAGTCTGAGGGCCATCCAACCCCTTTGGCTTCCTCCTACCCTCATCTTTAGGATACAGGGGGATGCGGGATTTCCCCAGAGAAGGACACAGCCATAGTCAGAAAACATGGATATTTACAAGTGTCTGGATTTTGATTCTTGGAATACTTGGTTTACACTGGATATCTGGAATGTTGAATTTTTTTAAGAGTTGAATCCTCTGGAGACTGTTAAGTAGTAGACACTAGGTTTTTAGGTTTAGGAGTTAGAAGATATGATGCAGAGCACATCCAAGTTTTTTCTCAGCAATATTTGTCCGTTGCAACCTGACACACTTTTCATTATGTGATCTGCACTAGCCACAGAAAGGCAGTGCGACATCCTGTGAGGTTCCTAGTCATACTTCCTGACCCCTGGGGAGGTGTGTCCAACACATGCCACCAAAGAGCCCTTTAGCACCTGGACCACATTTCAGCCAATGATTTTCATTTTCTGGAAAGTGCTTCTAAACCCCTATGGTAGTGACAAAGCTTACATGAGTATCTTGGACTCTCTAAATATTCACGTCACTTACTTTGCCCCAAGTCCTCACATCCTCTAAGATGGTCCAGCTTTGTGAACATTAGCCATAGCATCCTCTTTGTGTGCGTGTACACATGTATGTGTGACTTCACAGCCAACTACTATTACTTCTTGGCCATTTGTGGAGGATGGCTTTGATTGCTAACAGTATGTGAGAAAAATAAATTAGCTTTTCCTCACAACTCTGTTGATCATAAATAATACGTATGTCTTTAAGAACTCAATTCTCCACTCTTCTGTGGTCTTTGGGGTTTTCTTGAGTAACTCCTGAGGGTCTGAAAGAAGGTGGGTGAACACCTAGGTTTCTGTGGGTACTTAGAAACAGAAGTCACCCATGGCTTGACCAGACCGACTAGGCTAGAATATTAGACTATGAAGGGATCCCAGAGATCACTCTCGCCCAGTCTTCTTGTTCTACTGCCCAGAGGGTCTCTTATTATATCAGCAGCAGAGCCAGAACTAGCATCTCGTTCCCTTCTTTTTTTTTTTTTTTTTTTTTTTTGCGGTACGCGGGCCTCTCACCATTGTGGCCTCTCCCATTGCGGAGCACAGGCTCCAGACTCACAGGCCCAGCGGCCATGGCTCACAGGCCCAGCCGCTCCGCGGCATGTGGGATCTTCCCAGACCGGGGCACGAACCCGTGTCCCCTGCATCGGCAGGCGGACTCTCAACCACTGCACCATCAGGGAAGCCCTGGTTCCCTTCTTAATCTAGGATTGTTTTCCACTGGACTAGGGTATGCTTCCTGAGAACCTTCTCCATCTTAGAATTTAGTAATGCTGCTATTAAGCCTCAGAATTTATAAGCATTTGTCCCAGGTTGCCTGGTTTTGATAGATTTAAGCACAGCGTATTGGCAAAAGATCAAAAAACACGGGGCAGGCACAAACGCTTTTCAGGGTCTGTCCCTAGATAAATCTGACAGGCGCCATATAATGATGAAGGCCTGACACCCACTCACCCAAAAGATAGGTTTATTAATGGTAAAACAACCACCTGGATTTCAGCCAACATTACAGTATTAGCATCAAATCACTTCTATTTGCCTGTCTAGACAAATCCCTCTAACATCCAGGTACTTGGGGAAGTGAAAGGAGAATTAAGTTATAAAGAAGTAGGAGGCTCTAGCCCACAGATATTACAGTATATTCCAAAAACGGTATTATTTCTCAATAGTCAAAACACACAAGCTCTAACATCTAATAAAGTATCTGAAAGAAGGGAAAGATCTTCCTATTTTTACATTCCCATATATCTTATCTTCCTACATCAAGGTATGCAACCCCCAAGGTATGAAGTTATATCTAAACCCATGAATGCCAATATGTACACATACTAGCAACCCTCATCTGCCTCCCTGGCAGAACCCAACTGATGTAACTTGGACATTACCCCTCACTGGAACTCGTTCAGATGACCCCTGAACTAGGTTTGGTGCCTGATTGCTATTATCCTACTTAACTTGTGAGGTCCTCAAAGAGTTTTAAAAAAAGGATTCGCGGGCTTCCCTGGTGGCGCAGTGGTTGAGAATCCGCCTGCCGATGAAGGGGACACGGGTTTGTGCCCCAGTCCGGGAAGATCCCACATGCCGCGGAGCGGCTGGGCCCGTGAGCCATGGCCGCTGAGCCTGCGCGTCCGGAGCGTGTGCTCCACAAAGGGAGAGGCCACAGCAGTGAGAGGCCTGCGTATCGTAAAAAAAAAAAAAAAAAAAAATGGATTCGCACACTTGGCCGAGAGGGTGTGTACAATCGTATACTGTCAGCACTGCAGCTGCAGAGTTGCCTCAAGAAAGAATTTTTAATATTTATTTATTTATTTGGTTGCACCGGGTCTTAGTTGCAGCAGGCAGGCTCCTTAGTTGCAGCATGCGAACTCTTAGTTGTGGCAGGCATGTGGGATCTAGTTCCCTGACCAGGGATCGAACCCGGGCCCCCTGCATTGGGAGCATGGAGTCCTATCCACTGTACCACCAGAGAAGTCCCAAGGAAGAATTTTTAGAAGCTGCAGCTTCTCAGCTAGAAGAGAGGAAAGATGGCAGAAGCAAATGGAGGAGGAGAAAACCTCAAAATGAAACTGAGGAAATTGTTTAGTGTCTGTAGATATAGACAAGCTCCTACATGTACATATGCTACAGCAGTTTATGAGCATAAAAGAGTTTTCTTCAAGGCCCATTATTAATGGAACATGCATTTAGAACTGGACCCTGAAGAAAGCTATTTTATATATTTATATATTTTATATATAATAGGCGGACTATTAGGAAAATAAAGCCAAAGGAAGACTTCAGAGAATTCAGGTTACCTTCGCGATGGTCTGATGGTTTACACGTGACCTAGTGAGACCCTAGGCTTCTTAGTACTTTGTGGTATTCACTTGAACAAATTCGCACTAAGCATAGAAGAGGAAGCTTCCTTTTGGTTAGGAACTGTTAACATTAAGCCCAACCTCGGTCATGATAAAATTATGGCAAGCAGTTTATGATTGCATTTTTGTGTTTCTATTACATAAAACCAGGAAGGTAATTCTTTTTAAGCAGAAGGAAGTAGGGGAGATTATGCCAGTGATTCTTCACTAGGGGAGTTCAGAGACATTTTTGGTTGTCACACTGTGTGTGTGTGTGTTACTGGCATCTAGTAGGTAGAGGCCAGGGACGCTGCTAAACATCCTGCAATGCAAGGGACAGTCTCCACTACCAAGAATTATCCAGTCCTAAATGTCAGTAGTGCTGGGGTGGAGAAACCCCGGAGAGAGGGATGCACATGACACTGTTAAATTAATAGAGTCTAATCTTGGTCCTCATCTTGTAAGACTAATGACAATGAAAGCACTGCCTTTTATGCCTCTGTTTCCCCATTTGCAAAATGGGGATAATGAACATGTTCTTTATAATAATCACGAGGAGTCATGAAACTATACGTGCAAAACACTCTGATATCTTCAGAAGAAAGGGTCTCTGTAAAATCAAGGCACAGTTATGATTACTGCACTATTATGAGCTCATGAAGTTCTGTCTTAAGAACTGTACTCCTCCCCCTCAAAAAAAAAAATTCCTCCGGGGAAAGAAAACAAACCAGAAATGATCTCATCATGATTACACCTGCCACACCAAAAAAACAGACACAGTTCAGAGAAACTAAATTCTTTCCCTCCAGCAATGAAGTAAGCTGCATCTGTAATTAAGATCTTAATAAGGGAGGTAGGAGGCTTGATACAGACGCTGCAGGCTGTGAGGCACGGAGCTATCCTGCCAGGTTTCAACAAGAGCAACTGAAACACAATCCCCCTTGCTGCCTAGCACTCTCAGGTGTTCTCTGCACAGTCCGTATTTCAAAATGGGCTTTCCTTCATTGCTAAAGATTCCTACTCCTGCAAGGAGAAAGAAAAGGACTGCCTCATTATTTACAAGCAAATGTCATGTGGTAAATATTATTTACAGGTAAATATATAAAATTTGCTGGAATCCACTTTAAAAAAGCCTCTTAGATAATTTCCTGATAAGAAGCTGAAAACAAGTTAGATAAAAGGCTGGCATAAGGCAAAAGGGATAATGTCTTCAACGGCTGATTGATCTCTGAAGCAGCTCGTGTTGACTGTCTAGAAAGACCATGTGTTCCTAAACTTTCCAAGATGGTCCCCGTTTCAAATATCCTTCCCATTGTCAGACCATCTGTCCCATTTTTGGGTCTGTGAAACATGGATACATACCTACAGAAATGATATATATTTTAAGCTAAAAATAAAAGATAGGCATCCAAGTATATATCTTGCTAATGGATCTGCCTTGGCTGAATTTAGGATTTGGGAGGAAAAAAGATAAGTACTGATAAGAATCTTAGGTTTAGTCAATGGACTGTTCTCTCATTGACAAGATGATCTTTATAAGGAAACAAGATCTATTCCAAAGGCATCCTGGCCTCTGTGAGATTGTCAAGCCATCCAGCTTCACGGTGAATGCCACTGGGCTAACTGTGTTCCCATCACCCCCTTCCTTTACCCTCCCCGCCATTTAAGTGGATGCTTATCGAACTTAGCTCTGAGTGGAAAAGATTAGAGAATCAGAGAATAACATGGAAGTTCTAACCCAGAGGAGCACTCAAGGGAAAAAAGACTTCAAAATTTTGCTCTGCCAATGCTGTTGTGATGGTTCTGCAGCGCTGCTGGTCCACTCAAGCCATTTCCTGCTAACTCTAAGTCATATCATGGATGATTAATAACAACAAACAAAAAACAGTAACACCAAACTCATGGACAGATCACTGACATGTCCTGTTAGAAGGGTGGAGTGTCTAGAAGTCCACTTTCGTGACTTCCCAGTGGCTGGCGTTGCTTGTTATGGTTATTGGGGGCTGGGGGATGGAATCCCAGCTCAGCCTTTCAGTAGAGCACAGAGCCTGGGGACAGAGAAGCCTGAGTCCTGAGTCAGCCCCATCTTCTGTGGGAGTGAGGTGCTAAATTAAGGGCAATAAACTGACTACCACAAATCAATGAGATTAAGGCTAATTCATACAAGAGACAGTATAATTAAAATAAATTAGGAAAAATATTAATGACATATCATACTGTCTAAATAAATACTGCTTTAAATAGAAAGATCTGGTTCAAATCCTAACCATTTATGCCTTTTGGTGGTTGTAACTTTCTACTGAGTTTCACAAATAACACCCTCCCACACACACCCCAGCCCTGCCCACACACACAAAGAGTAAAGAAAGGAATTAAATTCAAAATGAGCTATCAAACGTTTTGGTGCAGTGCTTGCGCTTTTACATATTCATGGTTGATCAGTCTTTATTTCTGGTAATCATAAACATCAACATTCCACATAAGGAACATTTTTGGTAACATAACTATTACCTTGACATATTAGAACTATCAGGAGGAATTCTCATTTGCAACATACACACCAAGATGTGCAAAGAAATAAGATGCCTCCATGTGAGTGAACCCAGCCTTTGAATAAGGCTCATGAACCACCTACCTAAATACCATTTAGCACAATTAATTGCTAAATTAATTGGGGAAGAGGTTGAGGGAAAGGGACTAGCTTTTTTTTTTTTTTAAAGAATAAGCCTGTATTTACTAGTCCATGATGAGGCCCAAGTATATGTATTTGAAAACATTGCACTGGCAATTGCATTATCTCCATGATCAGCTGTCCTACCCTCCATCTCAACCATGAAAAATCACAGTCACACACCATCACCACTCATATTTTCTGGAGTGCCTGTTCCATCTTCCTCAAAGCGTATGCCTAAATTCACCCAGATCACATTGTCCACCTTCTGAATCACTCTTCCCAGGGGAGGGTGGAAAAGGTCACCAATAAGGCATTTATCTTAAAATGAAGATTCCTCAGGAAGACAGTCTTTTGCAGCTAAACTGTAATGTTCCCCAGGCGTGCGGAGTCCTCATTAACTAGTAAGAATTCCCACAGGGGGATGACTGGAATGTTCAAAGTAAATAAGACGGAGGGGGTGTTGCTGACAAAGTATAAACAGGGTTTTTTTGTGTTTTTTTGGTCCCTTTTCCATGCCCATACTCTTTGCAGTCATCCATTGCCTAGGTAACTGGTAGCTATTCTCTTCATTTTAAGTTGGAAATAGAGGATTTCTTCCCAGTGGCACCGTTTTGTTTATCTTGGCAAGGAGGCTTGGTAATTAAGTCTATATGTTACTGCAGAGTAATTCTACGGTCCCAGGGGCTGGGATTTCAAACCAATTTGTTTAAGTTTCTTTCTAACCCTAAAATGATCTAATAATAGATCACCAACACCTCTTATTTTACGTCTCCATCACTCTAGCTGAGGGCAGTAGGCCAGGGATACGGTTTCCCTGAGCCCCACTCACTTCCTGCGCACTTCACCTTTGATTTTTTACAGTCCTCACTTTGTCTTTCCCTCGGTACTATTTCTGTTGTGAATAAACAATTGTAGCAAAGGTTTCCTCTTACATTTTTATATATATAATGCTTCTGCACCTATATATCTGGGTATATATATTATATGTATCTTATAATGCATCATATAATACCTGCCATTTTAAAATGCCTATTATGTACTAGAAACAGATGATTTTCATATATTATATCCTTACAACTATCTGATGAGACGGGTACTATTACTCCCATTTTATAAATGAGGAAATGGAGACCTGAAGTAGCTTGCCTGAAATTATACCGTTAGGAAGTAACAAAAGTGGGGTTTGAAACAAAATCCACTATGCCATATACAGCGAGACCCTTTTAACGGCTATTTGTGTAAGTATTATATGTAATTCAACATTCAGTTCAATATTTGTTGAGTACCTACTGTGAGCAAGGTCCTACAATTTCAGGAATATCAAATCTTATTAATAACAATGAAGATACCAAGTCATTAAAATATTAGCAAGTGGGGACAGAGGTGTACTGGTAAATCCCTATGTCTGGCATCTGCATTTCTGCAAGACATCTCCAGGCCCATGGAATATTCAATAATACTCGATTATCTTAACCTAGTGACTGGGGTTTTGACATAATCCTGTCACCAAGTCTTGAGTCCACACTACCCTTTCAACATCTATTGGGCACCTACTTATATAAGGAGAGCTGGGGCCCACTAGCATTGTCTGCTTCCATTATGCAGGAGCCATGGTAAATACCTTACCATGGAAAATGTCTTGCTTAGGCTTTAGAACAATCCTATGAGGCAGTTACTAACCCTATTTTACAGATAAGAAAACTGAGGCTCAGAGAGCTTAACTTGCCCATGGTTACAGAGCATCAAGTCACAGGAAACAGAAATGCCTTTCCCCAAACCTCAGACTTCTCTTGTCTCTACTGCAAGAACACAGAAGACCAAGTCCCTACCTCTGCCTCCCACGCCCAAGGCCACAACAGATCCTGGATCATACTTTTTAGTCAAGGGACTCCATACAAATAAAGGGTGAGTCTCGTATTCAGTGGGGCTTCCCTAAAACTGGACAGCCCCAGTGGGCAACCTATGTGAGTACCAGGTATCATTTAGATAGTGATTTGATTGAAAGAGGTTAATGAATAAGGTAGTGCTAACAGAGCAGGGCAGAGGTGAGAAACAGAAAGCCTATCGTAGGGATTATAGGACAGTCAGGGAGACAAAGGTTTAGTCTTCTGATTCTTTTATAGAGTGGATGGATGAGGGGGCTTGACTCGCGGTGAGTGACACACGGACCAAGTCACGTAGGCACAAAGAGACGGGGCAAATGAATGGGAGCAGCAAGGGACCAAGATTTCCCATAGCAGAGTCCAAAGAGACGAGGGAGGTAGGAGGTACAGAGTGTGCTTTAAGTGTGTCACGTCTGTGTAGGTGGGGAGGCAAGCCCTACAGAAGTCGGTATTAGAGAAGCATAAAGAATGCTTGAATGAAAAAAATGAGAGACGATGAGGTCATAAGGGCACGAAAGGGGACGGAACTGGCAAAGAGGCTTGAAAAGTGGAGAGGAAGTTTCTTTAGAAGTGGGGGGCGCAGAGTGAAAGCCACTGATGAATTCTCAGAAGAGGACTCTTGTATATTCCAGCAAGGAAAGGATGCTGAAGGAATCTTCGTTACTGTGCAACCTGCTAGATTGGTGTTCTCAGAACACCTACAGTTCTACAAAGACTCTGATCTCTGTATAGGTAAATCGTTCAGCTCTGAAAATGGGTTTGCTCAGTTAAGAAATAAATACGTAACCAAATAATTTTTTCAAAGCATCTTTTGGTGCTTTTAGATGCATAGATCTCACATAAGATTTTAAAAGGAGGCAGGGGGCAGGAGCCCCTCATTTGGAGGGTGTGAAACACATCATTTAGAAGAGAACAAAAAATTTTAAACCAAAATGTTGAAGCCAGGAAAGAATCAGAAATTATACAGATTATAAATGACCATGCTGACTAAATCAAAGACACTCGATCACATGTTCTCAAGCCACCTTGAGAAAATTAAAATATTTTCAAAGTCCCCTAGAAAGCTTTTCATAGTACACACTTTCTGGTTTCCCTAACCTACTTTACCATGTTCATCCACGACGCAGGAATCTGAATTTCAAAATGTAGTTTTCTTACTTGTGTTCTAAGCTCTACCTGTTCTAACGCTCAGTCGGAATGTTCATGAATGAGTTTGCTGAATGGCAAACCAGATAAGTAATTTAGCATTTTAATGTAGGCACATAGGGTACAGAAATTTGGCCTAGCCACAGAAGCTGCTCAGCTATTAGAGATCAAACAGGCCTGGCCCGTGGGGCACTGACCAGGCCTGGGCCTGCACAAAGTGGGTGGGGTCTCGTGCCTCTGCTCAAACACAGCTGTGCACCCACCCTTCAATTACCCTCCTGGAAGACAGCAGCGATAACCCACCCCCAGACCCTCAGGAGGGAAGCCTTCCCTGAGCAAGCCACGGCCACCGAGGCATAGCTCCTAACCCCAGTATCCAGAACATGCTGTGTATGTTCCGAGGAGCTTGGGGAAAATTCCTGATGAAAGAAGTCCCCCGCAATTTACTGTCAGAGAACCTCAGACGGAATCCTTTAAAAAGAAATGGAACTTTACGTGCATATGAGAGTGACTGCACCCTTCCTGTGAACAAATAAAAATACATACAATGCAATCAAAATAGACTAGATATAGGCTAACCAAAAAAAATTCACCAGAGTAATAGCTTGCATTCCACAATGCTCAAGATTACCATAAATACAAGCTGGCTGAGCTGGAGCTGTGTGTAAGTTCAAAATGAGTGGAGGCTTGGTTGTTCTCTAGTTATGATCCCTGAAGTAGCCAAACCAGATAATCTGGTTAAAAAAAAAAAAACCTTAGGGACTTCCCTGTTGGCTCAGTGATTAAGAATCTGCCTGCCAATGCAGGGGACACGGGTTTGAGCCCTGGTCCGGGAAGATTCCACGTGCCCATGGAGCAACTAAGCCCGTGCGCCACAAGTACTGAAGCCTGTGTGCCTAGAGCCCATGCTCCACAACAAGAGAAGCCACCGCAATGAGAAGCCCGCGCACCGCAAGGAAGAGTAGCCCCCGCTCACCGCAACTAGAGAAAGCCCGAGCACAGCAACAATGACCCAACACAGCCAAAAAATAAATAAATAAATTTATATAAAAAATATCTTAAGAGTGGCTGGATTATAAATCTCTCAGTGAGCATTTTTAAGTCTGACTGTGCTAAATTTATAGCGTTCAGAGCAATATAGTGTCTAAAAGGTAACTCCTGACTCCAGGATTTTACAATCTAATAATTATCTGGTTTTACTACCTAAGTGGCTCGAATTAAACAACACTACCAAACATGCATTTCACTTTGCTTTGTAGAGTTACTGTCTTAAAAAAAAAAAGAATCTATTCTGCAGGAATACTTTTTCTTGAGTTCTTATGATTTATTCAATAAGCACGAATGGTCTTTTATATAATCGTTACCTTGATGTGCAGGAATACTCTAGATGACATAGAGTCTTAAACTTCCTGGGAGAAGAAAACACCAGTCACACAGCACATTTTAGGGAGGCCACAGAGAGTTCTTTCTTTAATAGTGGTTTAAAATCACAAGTTCTGGAGCCAGATCACCTTGGTTCAAATCCCAGCTCTGCCACCTTTTAGCTGTGTGGCTTTGGATAAATTACTTAGCCTCTCTTTGCCACAATTTCCACATTTGAAAATGAGTATAAAGTATCAACACCACCTCATGGAGTTAATTGGAGATTTAAATATGGAATCCTGCATTGGCGTGGTGAGTCTTAAGAGCTGTTATTTATCACTCCTCTACCTTTGTGCCACCTCCTCTACTTAAAATTACAAAATCCTCTCCTGAAATAAAGCCCATTATTAACTTGAGAGAAAATAGGCTTTATAAGAAAGGGAAAGTAGATTGCTTCAGCTATTGGTTCCTTTTATAGTCACCACAAGGTGTCAATCTGTCATTTGGTTAGTTGGGGAAGTCAGTAGTTTTGCTGGTGAAGATGTGCACAAGCTAATAAAAATCCTACATTTACAACACCTGGCAGGGTGTTCGACACTGGTAAGACCCGGCAGAGAGGCAGGTTTTCCCCATGAATGGCAATCACAGTTCACAGCGTCAGCTGCCATGATGTTTTCTTTCCACAAAAGTAAAACTAAACCTGATGAGGTCGCTGAATAAAAGTGACTTTAGACTTCGTCACTTTCCAGATCGCGGCACTCAACGTTAAAAACAGCCATTTATAAATGTAAGAACGTATTTTCTCTTTTTTTCCCCTTCAAGCTGGTTTTTATGAAACTAAAGGCATTCACGATAGGCAGAAGAGGGGCAAAGATTCACTGAAGGCTAAGTAATATCTGGAGATCGGACATTATGATATCCTATCACTGTCCTAAATAAGGGAACTGTGGAAATACGGGTGAACCATTTCAAGAAAGAGAGCTTTCCTGCCAGGTAGAAGGATTTGTTTCTGGTTGCATCCTAAAGGCAAAAATATTAAGAATCTTCAGGATTATCCATTCCCCTGATCTCTCCTATTGAGGTAGAAAATGGAAAGCTGATAGTACAGTGCTAACTGATACCTCTGCCTTCAGAGAGTTCTAACCTTTCCAAGGAGAACTATAACTCATGCATCACAATAGAGACTTTCAACAGTTAGATTTAGAGCTACTGAACAAGATTTATAGCTTTTGAAAAACAGGTTTATCCCTCAGGTTAGCCAGTGGCTATTAGCCAGAACTGAGTATTTACAACCTCACATTAAAAAAGGATGAGCCAGAACCTAGGTAATTCAGAAAGAAAGCAAAGTAGCTCTCAGCTAGCACAATCTTGAAGGTCAGACAGGTGATTCAAATTGCCAATCCCAAAGCATAAACCACCTTGCCTAAACGGCTTTTAATAACAGCATGTTTGTTTAAACGCACTGGGACTGAATCTATTCTAAAACACACGTATTCATCCTCCAAGCAAAATTCATATCCAATCCCTTGCAGTCTGCTCTGAATAGGGTCTCTGGAAGCTGCTTGCCTGGTTGGATGGGGGCAACTTAGACAAAAGGGGATATTCTAAATAAGTTATAATCCTTTTGCCGAGAATAAACACACAAAGGTGCGAAATGCATGGGAAAATATGCTGCCGAGTGTTCTGACACTACTATGAGTTTCAGGGACAAAAAGCTCGCTGGAGCCTTCAGACCCTCAGTCCATTCAAACGCCAATGAAAGTGTTTTCAAGAAATGGCAAGTACTCATTGGTTCTGAATCCAATGTCATTTATGGATGTCAAACTTCTCTATCATCAGCTGTATAAGGGTACCTGGGGCTTTGAGCTTCTTCCACTAAAAGTACATATGGCAAACTGCTTCCCGAAGCAAACGCTTTAAAGCAAAGGCTGAAAACTGCTTGAAGAGCCAGGCTGAGAGGCTCAGCAGTTCTGATTCCTCTCTTACTACGTCTCCCGGGACAGTGGCGGCCAGGCCCGGGCGCGGAGTGCTGAGCTAAGGCGCGCTCCGCATGGAGTTAGGCACCCTCTGATCTACAGTGGCCACTGCAGCTCCGCCAAGACTTTCAGGGGAGGTGGACCGGGTGTGCTGTGAGCTCCCGGCGTGGGTCTTAGAGGCTGGATCTCTGCCTGCCTGCTTGTATGCCAACCCCAGTGACTGAGACCCATCTCAAAACAGAACACAATTGGGCACAGTAGGGGTCCCTGCAGAGGAGCTGTCCTGCAGAGGACACACGGGGACACACACGGACACACACACACAGACACGGAAACGTTCTGAAAAAGGCACTCTCTTACCTTATACTTCATCTCGGCAGCGGTGAATTGAGGCGTTTTCCTACACTACACTAGTTAGACTGCATTAAGCACTGGCGTGTCCGCCCCTCCATCGAGCGCTGGGCTAAATGAAAGTGAGAACGGCCCGGCTGCAGCCAGTTGTCAGCGCAGCGCGGAGCTCCGGCACCGCTACGCCCGCCAAGCCTCTGAGCTCACTGTTTTGATTGAGGCAGGCCGAGCACGGAGCTCATTTGCATACCGCCCCGCCATTGGCTAGTGGGCCAAGGTAATGCGGACGCTCCGCCCACCCTTAACTCCTGAAAACTGACAAAGAACTTGTAATGTGATCATTTCTTTTTACATTGTCAGAAAGGGTGGAAAATAAAGTCAGGAACCTTCCCGAACCTTACTCCACCCCCACCCCCAAAACCCCTGGAAAAGGAGATAAATTCTTTTTAAGCTTAACCCAAATTTTAAAGAAATGGAATTCAGAAAGCAGTCTGACAGCCGCGCTTCCTGTGACCTAGCAACTCCTTCATAAACCCATTTCATTTCAAAGCCGTTCACCTCACAATCTCTACATGAAACAAACTCGGGGAACAAAAGGTTTTCTGTCTCCCGGCCCCTTTTTACTAACTACCCCTGCTGATATCTCTCTCTCTCTTTCTCTCCTCCCTCCCCTCCCCTTTCTTGCGGCTGTTTGCTTTTTTTGTTCTTTTCAATGTTCAAAGTACTTGCAATGTCAGTCTGCAAGGAGCCAGAATACAATTCTCCCTCAGTGAAAAGGAACTTGGTAGCTCAGGCACCAGGGATTCCCTGGCCGGCTTCTCACGAGGGCCTCACAGAGTTGAGTGTCAGCCACATTCAGTAGACCTTCTCTGGTTTTGCTGAGGATAAAGGTTAGCTGTGACCTCTTAGATGGGGCTGGCCAGTGCACACGCCCTATACATCATCACTGTTCACCAAGTACTGTGTTCTTTGATGGCTGGCATTTCTAGTTCCAGCTTTGAACACTGCAGTTTTTCCTTCTGACCTCTCTCTTGAAGATGACCCATTAACCCACCAACACTTATTATCCAGGGAACAAAACATGCCCACCGTTTGACGAGCCTAGTTAAAAAAACCTCAGTCTTTTCCCAGTGAAGCACAGAGCATTTGGTTCAACTTCATGCTTTCTATAGAAAGAGAGGATCACCCAGGAGAGAACAGAAATGGTCACCTTCAGCGACTCTTCTGAGGGATGGAGCAGTGAGGGGAAAATTCCTTTTCATGGGACCTCAGGATTGAGACTCGATGAGTGCAGACAATAGCTGTCCCTGAATGGGAAGGACTCCAACTAGACTACACGACTTGGATGGAAAAATCAGCCTTTATCTTTCTCCTGACTGAGTTGGATCAGAATCAGTTTGATTTTTTTTCCTTCCCAATTCCCAATGGATTAAAATTCTACTTTTATGGGGCTTCCTTGGTGGTGCAGTGGTTAAGAATCCACCTGCTAATGCAGGGGACACAGGTTCGAGCCCTGGTCCAGGAAGATCCCACATGCTGCCAAGCAACTAAGCCCGTGCGCTACAACTACTGAGCCTGCGCTCTAGAGCCCGTGAGCCACAATTACTGAAGCCCGCGCACCTAGAGCAACAAGAGAAGCCACCGCAGTGAGAAGCCTGCGCACCGCAATGAAGAGTAGCCCCCGCTCGCCGCAACTAGAGAAAGCCTGTGCACAGCAACGAAGACCCAATGCAGCCAAAAATAAAAGAACTGAAGAAAACAAAAAATAAATAAATTTATTTTAAAAAAGTCTACTTTTATGATCTAAGCAAAAAGAACAGGAGAGCAGCTGTCCTACAAAAGTGGTTTCCGGATACAGGGCTCAGAGTTTAGATCACTGTTTAATGTGGCACTTATTCCCTGGACAGGATCCCCCACACACACACCAAGGTGGTCATAGTGAGGTTGACACAGGTTTGGGACCTCCACTCGACCTCTTTCCCTCATTTAGCCTTAGAGTGAAAATGAGCCTGAGTAATTTTGCAAGGTCCTTCTGAATACACATTAAGCATGAGACATATTACACTGCAAGGATCTTCCTAAGGGTCCCACAGACTTATGTGAGAGTCTAGCTGGCAGGAAATTGTTTTTGGTGTCTGTCTGGATAAGTCAAAGTCCTTCTCATCTGTAAGATGAGTCTTGTGGCCTCCAGGAGATCTAGATAACATTCCTCTGGCTTCCTAAGCAGTAAAGCTGAATCCGCCTTCTGTTTTGTTTGATGAGTACCACTGAATAGTGAACACTGTCTCACCCCTTTTTAATGCTTTCAAAGAGTTTCCCAAAGCATATGCTAGGGCTTTTTCTTTCTCTAGGTAAAAGCTTAATTCACACCAAGTGGCTCTCCTGCTTTCCTGTTTCTGTCCTGTACAGAATATACCTGAAAACCTATCTGAAGTTTATTTCAAGGTGGTTTGGGTCGTTGTATTGTTAGTTATATAGAGAAAAGCATGAGGGTGTTGGAGTCAGGCAAACGTGTGTTAGAATCTCAACAAATTTCTAACTTCCTAATTTTGGTGTCCTGAAGTGTAAAACAGACAATAATATCAACCTGCTAGCGTTATAATGAGGACTAAATGAGCTAATGTGGATAGAAGTTAATAGTATTTGGCAGATAGTAAGACCTTAGTAAATGATGGCTTATTAGTATTATTACATTATTAATTATTATTTTACTATTAAATTTATTATACATTATTTTATTACTATATCATATAACATTAACATCCTATATCATTATAATATTATTGTTATATGATATAAATTAATTTTAAATTATCATGTTAATTATAACTATTATCACTATTAGACTATTATCGATATTATATGTGTGGTGGGCATTCAGAAAAAGATGGAGGATTCCCTCCATCTCTGTGCCATCCTATCACCGGGCAGCTTTCTAATTTAACAAATATCAATTCAGAACCAACCATGTGCCACGGCTGTTCTAGGTAGGGAGAATACAACAACAGCCCAGTTAAAGGTCTTACCCTCACAAAGTCTAGTAGGAGTGCAGGACAAAAATTAAAGAAATATATAGTACAGTTTTGGCGTGGTAGATGCCATGAAGAAAAATTATGCAGGAAAAATTGCTAGAGGAAAACAGACCAAGGTGGGTGAGGAGAGTCTTATTTTAGAGCGAGTGGTCATGTAAGCCCCTCTAAGGAGGTAATATTGAAGCAGGAATCTGAACAACATGAGGGATCCACTCAAAGATCTGGGGAAAGAATGTTCCAGACAGAGGAAGTGACCCACGGGAAGGGCCCGAGATACAAGTGAGCTTGGTGTATTTAAGAACAGTGAGCAGTCCAGGATGCCCAGAGAGGGGTACCCAGGGGATGGAGGGAGGGAGGGGTACCCAGGGGACGGAGGGAGAGAGGGGTACCCAGGGGACGGAGGGAGAGAGGGGTACCCATGGGACAGAGGGAGAGAGGGAGGTGGCAGCCGTTTGGATTTTCTCCTGAGTGTGACAGGAAGTCACGGGAACGTTTTGAGCAGGGAATGATATATCTATTTCTCTGTTTTTACCCTTGGTTTGTTTAAATACTCAGGGACAATAGACTATTATTAGTTTAAAAATATTGAGCTCTTTCTTAATGCAGCTTACATAATGCTGATAGCTATTACTTTATTAGTGTCATCTACTATGTTTCCTTCAGAACCCTTTGGGGAAACACAAATGCTCTCAATGAATACAGAAGCAGCCCCCTCTCCATCACCTGACCTTCTGGATGAAAAGATACTGTTTAAACTGTGCTATATAAACACCGTCGATTGGTTTATGCAGCCACCCTAATGCTCCCATGGGTAGCCTCATAAAATGGGTCAGGACCCCAGGGCTCGGACACTAATAAGCTGTGCTCACCAGCACTCTCTCAGCCTCCCCAGATGCCCGTGCAGGCTGGAGCAAGGGAAATGGCACAGATGCCACCCATACCATTTTCCAGCTGCCACTGGGTACTGGTGTGTATACAGCAAAAAATCAGAGAGGATGCTACAGGGAAGAGATTCTTCCATCCACCACTTAGGAGGAGCCCACGTGGCTGCCCACGTGGCTGCCCGCTGAGAGTGCAGGGGTAAGTCAGAGCCTGCGAGGGCAGAAAGCAACCTTGGGAATCATCCAGTCCAGCCCCTGGTGGAGAGGATGGAGCTGCTGCTCTGGGGGTGCCCTGCCCGGGGGCCGCCAGGTTGAATCCTAACCACAGACAGTGCTTTAGGTCAGTCCTCTGTATCTCCTGTCTGATTTATTCCAGCCATTCCTTTTAGTTACCCTGCTTAAAATCGCTCCTTGTTCTGGTCTATGTTCCACATTGCTACCTGCTTAGTTTCTGGAATACAGAGCTGATCACGTTACTGCTGTGTTTAAAAACCCCCAGGAATGCTCCAATGCCTTAACAACAGGATCCACACGCTTTGGGCTGGACTATGATCGGAGCCCACCCTCGCTTTCTGGCCTCACCTCCCCTCCCCTCACAGCTCACATCCCACACTGCAGCCACACATTGGGGTGGGGCGGAGGGGCGAACTCACTGAATCCAAGACGCCTGTACAGGCCTGACTTTGCACGGACGGGTCTTCTGCCCGGAATGTCCTCCCTTCACTCTGCTGCTATCAAGTCCAGGGCCAGCACTCACTCTTTTGGGCTTCCTTGTCTACACCCCCAACCCTGCCCACCTCGCCTTTTCAGAAGGAATCCCTCCCTCCCTGTGCTATGCCCCTATTGTACTTGGACCAGGGCCCTAGCATAAGGCTCTGACACATTGTATCATGATGATTTGTTGATGTCTGTTTCCCCAGCTTCCAGGTGAGCTGGTATCTTGTTAAACTCTGTGTGCCCTGCAGGCTTATACCTTATAGAAGCTTAAATGCCTTCTGAATGAATGAGCAAGAGGACAGCGCATCTTCAAAGGACTCGTGTAATCTTGAGGTTCTGCCTGGTGCTTAGGAAGGCAGTGGGGGAACTCGGGGTTGAGGGCAGGAGTGCCGTTTACATTTACTAGCCCTGGGCTAGGATGCACCTCTTCACAACCAGGTCAAGGCCTGTTGCCAGTCCTGGCTCTTGGGCACAGGTCAGTCAGATAACTACGGCTTGTGGGCCGCCGGTTTTTATATGACCTACGAGCTGAGAATAGCTTTCACATTTTTAAGTGGTTGGAACAAAATCTAAAGCAGGATAATATTTCATGAGATGTCTCTAAATAAAGTTTTATTGGAACAGGCGCACCCATTCATCTCCACATTGCCTGTAAGCTGCAACAGCAGACTTGAGCAGCTGCGACAGAGGCGGTTAAAAACTGAAAAGCCGAAAAAATGTATTATCTGGCCCTCCCTGCAGCAAGTTTGCTGACTCATGCTCTAGAGGAGTGCAAGATGTATCCATCCCTGAGTTCAGGGAAGTATAGATTCTGCCACAGCCACAGAGAAACAACACAGAAATACCCACTCTAGAGCCATGTTTTACCTTTTTTAGTTTGATACCAATTTCAAAAAAAAATCTTCATTATAACAAAGTTACTTCAAAAATATAATCCGAGGCACCAACTTTTCAATTCTACAGGTCTCCAGAAACGTCCCCACACAAAGATGAGCCACTGAGAGTTTTCTCCTTCAGTCCACTGGCTCATTCAGGGACCAGGCCCTGTGCTGGGCTGTCACAAACATCATTTCTCTTAATATTCATCTAACAACCCTAACGAGGTGGGTCGTAGGGTTCTAGTTGTACACGTAACAAAACTGAGACTCGGAGAGGTTTCCACAACTTGCACGAAGGTCCAGGCCAGGGAGTGGCAGGTCTGGCATGTGAACCCAGGCTTTCTGGCTCCCGGGCCTGTGTGCTACACGGCTGCCAGGCTTCCTCTGGGTGCCTTCATTATCTGAGCCCCCATTTGTCAGTTTGATAAATGAGCATCTCTACCCTAGTGGGACTAAGCCTACCTGGGGACCATGTATTGCTCTGGAGTCGTGACTAAGGCTAACAGTGTGCGCGCACACACACACACACACACACACATCTTACTCACTCATACTTTCAAGCCTCTGTGTGTGTGTGTGTGTGTGTGTGTGTGTGTGTGGTCCCTCCTGCCTGGACTGCCTTCCTTTCATCATCTGCTTACCTAAATCCCGTTTTCCCCCCAGTTTGCACCCCATCTCCTGCATGGATCCTTTTCTAGAAAATCTCTCCATTGTTGATGACCTCATTACCCACCCCCGCACCCCTTGTGTCTTTCATCACCTACGGCTTAGGTCAGGGCTTCCCAAATCTGAGCTCCTTTAAAAACCAGGTGTGGATGCTTCGGCTTCTCCCCTTTAAGTTGGATTCTGTAGGCCTTGGAATCTACACATGAGAAAAGATCCGCATAGGATTCTGTATACAGCGTTTTGTGTGTGGTATATCATTTAGTGCTTAGTTATTGCCTTGTATTGTTTCACCCGTGAGGGTGCCTCCCCCAGAGTGAGATTTTAAGCAACTTGTAGAAGAGGATCCTGTCTTTCCTTCTGTCGTATCCCCTTCTGCACCTGTGTAGGTAACTGCATCGCATCTATGTCTTCTCAAAGCCCTATGCCTTGTCCACGCGCCCAGCCTTCATCGATGTCAGTATGAAAAAAGTAAGCCACTTTTCAGCAGGCAGGGCAAGAACACCTCTCACTCTAGGCAATCGCCCTCGTGTATCTGTTGAGCGGGTCAAGCTCTGGGAATGAATGAAAGTCTGTTATTAGGGAGACGCTCAGAACAGTCTCCAGGCCTCTTTATGTGTGCGGGGTGGAGCTTTCATTCACTCTCCCTCCACTCCTATTTTGGCACAAGAGACCTCATGAAAGCCACCCAAAGCCCATCCATCTGCCCCCCTTTTCACAGCAGTGTCCTAGGAAGAATATCCGTTTTCTGAAAGAGTTGTTAAAAGCACTGTTTTAACGTAAGTTTCTGCAGCTGGAGGGTGGTGTTTACCAAAAAGGCTGTTGACTCACGATCCTCGAATTACTCCTGCTTTGGTTCCTCCCCGACTTATTTCTTGTTTTTGCTCGATGACGAGCCACCTGGGGTGAGGTGGGGCTCTACAGAGATTAGCAGTGGTTCCTCCAGGTCTCTCTTCACCTTCACGCATGACATGTGGATTCCCGCACTATGAAGCCTTTACAAGGTCTGACTCTGCCCCCTCTTCACTCAGTCAAGTTTAGAAGTGTGTCACTGTCACCATCCTTTTATTTTTTTTTATTTTTTTATTTTTATTTTTTTTTGCGATATGCGGGCCTCTCACTGTTGTGGCCTCCCCCGTTGCGGAGCACAGGCTCCGGACGCGCAGGCTCCGGACGCGCAGGCTCAGCGGCCATGGCTCACGGGCCCAGCCGCTCCGCGGCATATGGGATCCTCCCAGACCGGGGCACGAACCCGTATCCCCTGCATCGGCAGGCGGACTCTCAACCACTTGCGCCACCAGGGAGGCCCCAGATATTATAACTTTAGAATACTTAATTACTACCTTTTCCCCCCACGAAGGACTTAAAAAACGTAACAGATTAAATTATATGTCGAGTAAATCGACTCAATTCTAGTGAAATATGACAAGCATTTGTGAGGCGCCATCTTAGCATTTAGTGTTGTCTTTATATGAAGGATTTGGGGAAGTTAACTTAGGGGTGAAATAATAAGAAAAGTTAGAAACACGTAATAAAGATTTAGGTTTATTCATCATCATAAATGTGTGAAGGCTTAGATTGCTACTATTTATATGTATCCAGCTGGGCAAAGGAATGCAGTTCAGTAGAAGAGAAGGAGTTTTTAACAGTAAAACTGTGCAGGCTGCTGGCAAACGCTCCCTCCTGTTTTCTCCAGCCCTGAGGTGTTCTATTATTGCACGCTTTAGTTTGTCCAAATAAACAATTTGTTATATGAAACTGTCATGGGAATCTCTTCTGCTGGTAGAAACTTGGACCGTGGGTTTTTACAAAGGTCAAGGTGATCTGCCAAGACCAAATAAACAGGAGTGGCGTGACTGGATGGAAGATGGCCTCTACTTTTCTGAAGGCAGGGTCCAGCACAGTGATACTGCTACATAATATGTATTCAATAAGCAGTGACAAAGGCGACATGGTTTCCTTCTTGGTAACTTCTGTTCTTCCTTTGTGTATTCTTAACTTTGAAAAGTCTTCCTGACCCTTCGTCGCGTACGTAGCATCACCCTCTAGATGGTAGGATGTGAGATCACGGCGCTTTATGCTAGAACTTTGCCATCCCCTTCCCACTCTCCACTCTTTGCTACCATCTAGGTGGAATGAGCGGAGAGATTTATGGACTGCGTGCCCTAAATTCCCGGATGGGGCTGGATGTTCTGTTTCCAATCTGCTCCTGAGCTTTACCATTCTCCCGACACACGGGCCGCTAAAAGTCACCCTCCCCATCTGGCATCCAGCGTGACTCCAGGGTGGAGGTGGGTGTGGAAGAAAAGGGGGGGCGGTGTTTCAAACCCCCAGTAGTCACTTAACTGGAGGCACAGGGTAAACCATTTCTTTAGGGTTTGGAGATGCATTTTCCCGCCTGGGGCCCAACGAGAGCCCGCTGACCCAGTCCTTCGAGAGCCCCTGCTTTCTGTCCCCCACCGCCCTCATCAGCTGAGGCCAGTGAGTGTCCAGCAGGCCCTGTCCCAGGGCATCCGGCCCGTCTGAGCAGCTCAGGCAGCCGCCAGCTGGCGCTGATGAGGGAGTCGAAGGAATCTGAGTAATGCAGGGCCTGGGGTCGGAGTGGGGAGGGCAAGACGGTAGGAATGTGATGTGGGAACGCAGCACACCCAGCGCTGCTGAATCCAAGCTTTTGAAGAGTTTGATTCATTTTAGAAAGCAAACAAAGCACTCCAGCTATCAGCAATCTTTTATTTTGTCTGCCGGAGGAATGCCTTTCCAGCGTGGGCCGGAGACTGGGCGGCTGTGGAGACACCAGCGTCCACCCTTGACTTGCCGAGCGCGTGTGGACGGCGCATTCCTTCCTGCCCACTGAAGCTGGGAAATAAAGAGCAGCTCTCTTCTCCGTAAGGAGAGCCCAAGAGGAGCTCAGCTAACGAGCAAGCACAGGACTTAAAGGCTCACTCACTCACAGCACTGAGGTTTACAGATGTTAAGTGCGAGTTCCCTTAATTTGCTTAAGTCCCGGCACCCCGTGATTTAGACCAGAGGATGTAGACAAGGGCGGGGAGATTTCTTGAACTTTGATGCCTGCGGTTCTCATGACTCATGCTCTAACCAGCCTGTGGAGCTTCTGGTCAGAGGAAGGGTCAAGGGTTGGGAGAAGCAGCAAGGCCACGGCCCCCCTGTCCCTAGAAGGTGGAGGCTACGTGCTCCCCACCTTTAGATTTTCCCATCTCAGACTCGCTCTCTATCTTCTAAAGCCAAACCCTGTGCAGTCAGCTCACCAGGAAAAGAAATCTTCCCTCCTTACCCCACAGCTCTGTGCTTTTATCGTCCCCTCTCAAACCCACCCCGGGACGTAGTTCCCCACCTCCCCCTTCTCCCATTCCCACACCTGATCTTTCGTATCCTGTTCTCTAAAAGAACGTTTCAGCCTTCCTCGTCCTAAATACAGATCCACGGTTCTTTGTTCAAAAACCTGCAGGCCAGACGAGTTGTGGAATTCAGAATATTTCAGCTTTTAGAAACAGATTTCGTGTCTGTACGGCATGCTACAAAACTCCCAGTGGGACCTGGGCCAGCATCCCGCACGCAGGCTCATTCAGATTTCAGCAGATGTGTGCATATTCATACCACGGTGGGTAAATGAAGACTATGCATCACCTTGGGCCAATCCAGTCAGGTTTTGCTGCCAAATGAGTCATGAAAGGACTCTAGATTTTTATGCTTTGTAATTGTGGGTGGACGAGCCTGGACCACCACCACACTCTCCAGCTCCTCAGGACTCCCCTCTGACAGCTCTCCTTCCCCCAGCACCACGCCAAGCACTCTGCTCTCTCTTTTCCTTGCCATCGTCTGCCAGCGAGCCGCCCAGTCCTGGCCGCCCCCTCCTCTGCCTCTGCCATCCTCTCCATCCTCCATCCCGGGCAGTGCAGCCCAAGCTCTCCACTGTAAAGGACCAGCGTTTTCCATTCCCAAGCCATCATGCACCACTTAAAAATACATTACTAGGAAAATGCAATGAAAAAGACTTAGGAAATACAAGCCTTGTTTGTTGTTATTATTGTTGAATTCATCTGGTATAAAATGACTCCTAATTGCCGTCAGATTGCAAAGTGCTCACTCTCAGTTTCCCTCCCTCTGTGGGCCTGGGCAGTGTGCAGCCCGGCGTGGGTCTGCAGATGGCATTTTGAGGAGCACGGCTTGAGATCCTCGTCTTCCTTTGCCCAAGCTGTGGGCTTTCCTCGGCCCTTTGCATCCCCTTGCCTGTGACATTCTCTCCCTCCCCAGCCTGTCCTGAAACGGCCTCCTCCTTCGGCTTCCACAACGCTGGGCTCTTCTTACTCCCGCCTCTCTCACCGATAGGTGCACTTGGCAGCCCTGCCCTCGGTATTCGTGGGTTCCAAATCCACGATTCAACCACCCGCAGGTGGTGTAGTATTTTCTGTCCAGTGCTGGCTGAATCCACAGATGCAGAGCCTGTGGATGGAGCATCCTCAGATTTTGGTATTCGTTGGGGGGTCCTGCTGAGGATCCCGAGGGACCACTGCATTTTAGTCTTCTTTTCAGGCTGGCTTTCCCCAGGGTTGCATCCTTAGCCTTTTTTCTTCTGCATTTTCTCCTTTATCTATCTTATCCTCTCCAATGACTTCTACTCTCGTTTCTGTGCTGATGACAATCACATCCCCTGACCTGTGTTCTGCGTTCCAAATCCTCATTTCCTCCTGCACCCAAATATTCCAGAGGCTTCTCATCACCTCCTCATATTCACATATTGTGACGGTTCATTTTATGTGTCAACCTGGCTAGGCCACGGTACCCAGTTATTTGGTCAAATACTAGTCTCGACTTGCTGTGCAGATATTTTTTAGATGAGAATAACATTTAAATCTGTAGACTCTGAGTAAAGCAGATAAGCCTCCATCATGTGGGTGGGTCTATCTAATCAGTTGAAGGCCTTAAGAGGAAAAAGACTAACGCCCCTCTAGGGAGAAGGAATTCTGCTCCAGATGGCCTTTAGACTGAGCTGCACCATCACCTCTGCTCTGGGTTTACAGCCTGACAGCCTGCCCTGCAGATTTTGGACTCGTCAGCCTCCACAATTAGGTGAGCCAGTTCCTTAAATCAGTCTCTCTCTGGGCATACACACACACACACGCTCACACACACATCCTACTGGCTTGTTGGTTCTGTTTCTTTGGAGAAACATGGCTAATTGGCATATGAACTTCCCACTGAAACTGTGGCTACTTCTAACTATTCTATTTCTATGTATGATGCCACCATTGTCCCAGGGGCCCAGAATCAAAAGTTCAAATTGATCTTTTGTGTCTTTTTCCCTCCTCCTCCCACATCCAATCAGCCATGTCAATATTTATGGCATAAATTCATCCATGAATGGAGATCCCCAACCACCAGACAGGCCTGGTCTGTCATAGAATGTATCCCCACATTCTCCACAGTGATTGGTCCAAGAAATTGGCATGTGACCCAGATAGGGTGACTCTGAGATCTTCTTTGAGATTTTTTTAAGTAACAATTTTTTTTCTTAACATCTTTATTGGAGTATAACTGCTTTACATTGTTGTGTTAGTTGCTGCTGTATAACAAGGTGAATCAGCTGTATGTATACATACATCTCCATATCCCCTCCCTCTTGCATCTCCCTCCCACCCTCCCTATCCCACCCCTCTAGGTGGTCACAGAGCACCGAGCTGATCTCCCTGTGCTATGTGGCTGCTTCCCACTAGCTATCTATTTTACATTTGGGAGTGTATATTTGTCCATGTCTCTCTCTCACTTTGTCTCAGCTTACCCTTCCCCCTCCCCATGTCCTCAAGTGCATTCTCTACGTCTGCATCTTTATTCCTGTCCTGTCCCTAGGTTCTTCAGACTTTTTTTTTTTTTTTAGATTCCATATATATGTGTTAGCATACGGTATTTGTTTTTCTCTTTCTGACTTACTTCACTCTGTATGACAGCCTCTAGTTCCCTCCACATCACTACAAATAACTCAATTTCGTTTCCTTTTATGGCTGAGTAATATTCCATTGTATATATGTGCCACACCTTCTTTATCCATTCATCTGTCGATGGACACTTGAGTTGCTTCCATGTCCTGGCTATTGTAAATAGAGCTGCAGTGAACATTGTGGTACATGACTCTTTTTGAATTATGGTTTTCTCAGGGTATACGCCCAGTAGTGGGATTGCTGGGTCGTATGGTAATTCTATTTTTAGTTTTTTAAGGAACCTCCATACTGTTCTCCATAGTGGCTGTATTAATTTACATTCCCATCAAACAGTGCAAGAGGGTTCCCTTTTCTCCACACCCTCAACAGCATTTATTGTTTGTAGGTGTTTTGATGATGGCCATTCTGACCTGTGTGAGGTGATACCTCATTGCAGTTTTGATTTGCATTTCTCTAAAGATTAGTGATGTTGAGCATCCTTTCATGTGTTTGTTGGCAATCTGTGTATCTTCTTTGGAGAAATGTCTATTTAGGTCTTCTGCCCATTTTTGGACTGGGTTGTTTGTTTTTTTGATACTGAGCTGCATGAGCTGCTTATATATTTTGGAGGTTAATCCTCTGTCAGTTGCTTAGTTTGCAAATATTTTCTCCCATCCTGAGGGCTGTCTTTTCATATTGCTTACAGTTTGCTTTGTTGTGCAAAAGCTTTTAAGTTTCATAGGTCCCATTTGTTTATTTTTGTTTTTATTTCCCTTTCTCTAGGAGGTGGATCAAAAAAGATCTTGCTGTGATTTATGTCATAGAGTGTCTGCCTATGTTTTCCTCTAAGAGTTTTATAGTGTCTGGCCTTACATTTAGGTCTTTAATCAATTTTGAGTTTATTTTTCTGTATGGTGTTAGGAAGTGTTCTAATTTCATTCTTTTACATGTAGCTGTCCAGTTTTCCCAGCACCACTTATTGAAGAGTGTGTCTTTTCTCCATTGTATATTCTTGCCTCCTTTATCAAAGATAAGGTGACCATATGTGCGTGGGTTTATCTCTGGGCTTTCTATCCTGTTCCATTGATCTATATTTCTGTTTTTGTGCCAGTACCATACTGTCTTGATTACTGCAGCTTTGTAGTATAGTCTGAAGTCAGGGAGCCTGATTCCTCCAGCTCCGCTTTTCTTTCTCAAAATTGCTTTGGCTTTTCGGGGTCTTTTGTGTTTCCATACAAATTGTGAAATTTTTTGTTCTAGTTCTGTGAAAAATGGCACTGGTAGTTTGATAGGGATTGCATTGAATCTGTAGATTGCTTTGGGTAGTATAGTCATTTTCACAGTGTTGATTCTTCCAATCCAAGAACATGGTATATCTCTCCATCTGTTTGTATCATCTTTAATTTCTTTCATCAGTGTCTTATAGTTTTCTGCATTCAGGTCTTTTGTCTCCTTAGGTAGGTTTAGTCCTAGGTATTTTATTCTTTTGGTTGTAATGGTAAATGGGAGTGCTTCCTTAATTTGTCTTTCAGATTTTTCATCCTTAGTGTATAGGAATGCAAGAGATTTCTGTGCATTTATTTTGTATCCTGCTACTTTACCAAATTCATTGATTAGTTCTAGTAGTTTCCTGGTAGCATCTTTAGGATTCTCTATGTAGAGTATCATGTCATCTGCAAACAGTGACAGTTTTACTTCTTCTTCTCCTACTTGGATTCCTTTTATTTCTTTTTCGTCTCTGATTGCTGTGGCTAAAACGTCCAAAACTATGTTGAATAATAGTGGTGAGAGTGGACAACCTTGTCTTGTTCCTGATTTTAGTGGAAATGGTTTCAGTTTTTCACCATTGAGAATGATGTTGGCTGTGGGTTTGTCATCTATGGCCTTTATCATATTGAGGTAGGTTCCCTCTATGCCTACTTTCTGGAGAGTTTTTATTATAAATAGGTGTTGAATTTTGTCAAAAGCTTTTTCTGCATCTATTGAGATGATCATATGGTTTTCTTCCTTCAATTTGTTAATATGGTGTATCATGTTGATTGATTTGCATATATTGAAGAATCCTTGCATTCCTGGGATAAACCCCACTTGATCGTGGTGTATGATCCTTTTAATGTGCTGCTGGATTCTGTTTGCTAGTATTTTGTTGAGGGTTTTTGTATCTATGTTCATGAGTGATATTGGCCAGTAGTTTTCTTTGTTACATCCTTGTCTGGTTTGGTATCATGGTGATGGTGGCCTCATAGAATGAATTTGGGAGTGTTCCTTCCTCTGCAATTTTTTGGAAGAGTTTGAGAAGGATAGGTGTTAGCTCTTCTCTAAATGTTTGATAGAATTCGCCTGTGAAGCCACCTGGTCCTGGGCTTTTGTTTGTTGGAAGATTTTTTTTTTTTTTTTTTTTTTTTGCGGTACGCAGGCCTCTCACTGTTGTGGCCTCTCCCGTTGCAGAGCACAGGTTCTGGATGCACAGGCTCAGCAGCCATGGCTCACAGGCCCAGCCACTCCACGGCATGTGGGATCTTCCCAGACTGGGGCAAGTACCCAAGTCCCCTGCATCGGCCGGCAGACTCTCAACCACTGCGCCACCAGGGAAGCCCTGTTGGAAGATTTTTAATCACAGTTTCAATTTCAGTGCTTGTGATTGGTCTGTTTTTATTTTCTATTTCTTCCTGATTCAGTCTTGGAAGGTTGTGCTTTTCTAAGAATTTGTCCATTTCTTCCAGGTTGTCCATTTTATTGGCATAGAGTTGCTTGTAGTAATCTCTCATGATCCTTTGTATTTCTGCACTGTCAGTTGTTACTTCTCCTTCTTCATTTCTAATTCTGTTGATTTGAGTCTTCTCCCTTTTTTTCTCGATGAGTCTGGCTAATGATTTATCAATTTTGTTTATCTTCTCAAAGAACCAGCGTTTAGTTTTATTGATCTTTGTGATCATTTCCTTCATTTCTTTTTCATTTATTTCTGATCTGATCTTTATGATTTCTTTCCTTCTGCTAATTTTGGGATCTTTTTGTTCTTCTTTCTCTAATTGCTTCAGGTTGTTTATTTGAGATTTTTCTTGTTTCTTGAGGTAGTATTGTATTGCTATAAACTTCCCTGTTAGAACCGCTTTTGCTGCATCCCATAGGGTTTGGGCCGTCATGTTTTCACTGTCATTTGTTTATAGGTATTTTTTGATTTCCTCAGTGATCTCTTGGTTATTTAGTAGCGTATTGTTAGCCTCCACGTGTTTGTATTTTTTACAGACTTTTCCCTGTAATTGATATCTAGTCTCATAGTGTTGTGGTCGGAAAAGATATTTGATATGATTTCAATTTTCTTAAATTTACCAAGGCTTGATTTGTGACCCAAGATATGATCCTGGAGAATGTTCCATGAGCACTTGAGAAGAAAGTGTATTCTGTTGTTTTTGGATGGAATGTCCTACAAATATCAATTAAGTCCGTTTTGTTTAATGTATCATTTAAAGCTTGTGTTTCCTTTTTTATTTTCATTTTGGTTGATCTGCCCATTGGAGAAAGTGGGGTGTTAAAGTTCCTTACTATTATTGTGTTACTGTCGATTTCCCCTTTTATGGCTGTTAGTATTGCCTTATGTATGAGGTGCTCCTATGTTGGGTGCATAAATATTTACAACTGTTAAATCTTCTATTTGGATTGATCCCTTGATCAATTGATCCCTTGGATTGATCCCTTGATCATTATGTAGTGTCCTTCTATGTCTCTTGTAATAGTCTTTATTTCAAAGTCTATTTTGTCTGATATGAGAATTCCTACTCCAGCTTTCTTTTGATTTCCATTTGCATGGAATATGTTTTTCCATCCCCTCACTTTCAGTCTGTATGTGTCCCTAGGTCTGAAGTGGGTCTCTTGTAGACAGCATATATAGGGGTCTTGTTTTTATATCCCTTCAGCCAGTCTGTGTCTTTTGGTTGGAGCATTTAATCCATTTACGTTTAAGGTAATTATCGATATGTATGTTCCTGTTACCATTTTCTTAATTGTTCTGGATTTGTGTTTGTAGGTCTTTCCCTTCTCTTGTGTTTCCTGCCTAGAGAAGTTCCTTATCATTTTTTGTAAAGCTGGTTTGGTGGTGCTGAATGCTCTTAGCTTTTGCTTGTCTGTAAAGGTTTTAATTTCTCTGTTGAATCTGAATGAGATTCTTGCTGGGTAGAGTAATCTTGGATGAAGGTTTTTCCCTTTCATCACTTTAAATATGTCCTGCCACTCACTTCTGGCTGGCACAGTTTCTGCTGAAAAATCAGCTGTTAACTTTATGGGGATTCCCTTGTGTGTTATTTGTTGCTTTTCCCTTGCTGCTTTTAATATTTTTGCTTTGCATTTAATTTTTTTTAAAAATAAATTTATTTATTTATTTATTTTTGGCTGTGTTGGGTCTTTGTTGCTGTGCATGGGCTTTCTCTAGTTGCAGTGAGCAGGGGCTACTCTTCCTTGCAGTGTGCAGGCTTCTCATTGCGGTGGCTTCTCTTGTTGTGGAGCACGGACTCTAGGCATGCGGGCTTCAGTAGTTGTGGCACATGGGCTCAGTAGTTGTGGCTCTCGAGCCCTAGAGCGCAGGCTCAGTACTTGTGGTGCATGGGCTCAGTTGCTCCGTGGCATGTGGGATCCTCCTGGACCAGGGCTTGAACCCATGCTCCCTGTATTGGCAGGCAGATTCTTAACCACTGTGCCACCAGGGAAGTCCCTGTATTTAATTTTTGATAGTTTGATTAATATGTGTCTTGGCATGTTTCTCCTTGGATTTATCCTGTATGGGACTCTCTGCACTTCCTGGACTTGATTGACTATTTCCTTTCCCATATTAGGGAAGTTTTCAACTATAATCTCTTCAAATATTTTCTCAGTCCCTTTCTTTTTCTCTTCTTCTTCTGGGACCCCTATAATTCGAATGTTGGTGCATTTAGTGTTGTCCCAGAAGTCTCTGAGACTCTTCTCAATTCTTTTCATTCTTTTTTGTTTATTCTGCTCTGTGGTAGTTATTTGCGCTATTTTATCTTCCAGGTCACTTATCCATTCTTCTGCCTCAGTTATGCTGCTATTGATTCCTTCTAGAGAATTTTTAATTTCATTTATTGTGTTGTTCATCATTGTTTGTTTGCTCTTTAGTTCTTCTAGGTCCTTGTTACACGTTTCTTGTATTTTCTCCATTCTATTTCCAAGATTTTGGATCATCTTTACTATCAATACTCTGAATTCTTTTTCAGGTAGACTGCCTATTTCCTCTTCATTTGTTTGGTCTGGTGGGTTTTTACCTTGCTCCTTCATCTGCTGCATATTTCTCTGTCTTCTCATTTTGTTTAACTTACTGTGTTTGGGGTCTCCTTTTCTCTGGCTGCAGGTTTGTAGTTCCCATTGTTTTTGGTGTCTGCTCCCAGTGGGTAAGGTTGGTTCAGTGGCTGTGTAGGCTTCCTGGTGGAGGGGACTGGTGCCTGTGTTCTGGTGGGTGAGGCTGGATCTTGTCTTTCTGGTGGGCAGGACCACATCCGGTGGTGTGTTTTGGGGTGTCTGTGAACTTAGTATGATTTTAGGCAACCTCTCTGCTAATGGGTGGGGTTGTGTTCCTGTCTTGCTAGTTGTTTGGCATGGGGTGTCCAGCACTGGCATTTGCTGGTCGTTCAGTGGACCTGAGTCTTAGCGTTGAGACTTAGATCTCTGGGAGAGCTCTCACCAACTGATATTACGTGGAGCCGGGAGGTCTCTGGTGGACCAATGTCCTGAACTTGGCTCTCCCACCTCAGAGGCTCAGGTCTGACACCTGGCCAGAGCACCAAGACCCTGTCAGCCACACGGCTGGAGTGCCTTCAGAGTTGGAGAAGCTGGCCTGCAGTGGCTGTCCTTCTTCTCTGCACATTAGAATCACCTACTTCTTCCTTGTTTTGACCCAAAGGCAGTGTTCCACAGAGAAAAACAGTAGCCTTGAAAATAGTCACAGCTCTGAAATGGTTTCTTTTTTTCTTTTGTGCTTAGTCGGGTTTCACTTGCTCACAGGGGGGCTATGTGCAGAGGCTTCGCACCCGGCTGTTCCGACAAGAGTTCCTAGTGCGGAATCTTCTCTGAGATTTTATAAATGAAGCTTAGGAAACAAAGGACACTTCTTTCCTTGGGTAATAAATGCCAATGTCTGCCTGACAGTGAACATCTCTTCCTCACTGTAGAGTGTCCACAGCAAGAGAGAATGAGTCCACACACTAAAGAAGCAAAGATACTTGGAGTGGAGGAATGGCGAGAACTCTGATCCTGTTGTGTGTGCCTCTGGATCCAGCCATGCCTGAATTCTGATCTTAACCCAATTTCTAAAGCAATAAGCACATTTTTCTGCTTAACCTAGTTGGGGTTGAGCTTCCTTCACTTGCAACTACAGTGTCCTGACTAAGCCTCTGCCAAAAAAGTACTCTCCTGAAGGGCATGGACTATACCTTATTCATTTGTATCCCCTGTGGCACCACATTTAGGATCTCCTCAGTGTATGTGTTGCACTGAATTCCCAGCTTGTCCTTAAGCTACCAGCTGCCTTGTGAAATTGTGTGTGAATGAGAGGAGAGAGAAATGACAGGAAGGAGCATTATTCCTTGGCTACTATGAAGGCAGAAATAAAATGGAGACTTATGTATTAGGAAAATTCCAGTTGGGAATTTGGTGACCCAAATGAGAAGCAGATCTACCCTTTTATTTCAAATTCGTTGATTTAGATACACAGATTTAACAGTGAAAGGAAAAGCAAGGCATGGTTTTACTGCTAAGTGCAGGGTAGCAGTGTTTTGTCTACCTGGAGATCCGTATAAATATTTATATTACATTTCCTTTGCCAGTTAACTTGTACTCGTTAATCACTGCTGAGATCTCATTCATCTGTCCACCAGTACTTAACTAATTGCCCAACAGAATGCCAGGCACCATGGGAATCACAAAGATGTATAACACCCAGATGCTGCTCTTACTTCTTAAATACCTATTACGGTAGCAGCCAAAGGGACTTCATGAAGATAAACTTGTGTAGGAAAAAAAAAGCATGCCGTAAAGTTACGTAAGTTTCTATTTTAAAATCATCTGGTTCTAATTTACTAAATTTAATACTTTAGCGTCAATGCCAAAGTGCTACGTTTGATTTATGGAAATACTTTAGCACATTTTCTATCGCACTCTTGTACAATATATTTACCGCTCTTTTGTTATTGTTAGAAAGATTATGGACCTTAAAAAAAGCCCTCTTTACGAGCTTGCTGATATTTTATTATAAAATGCCGTAAGATGGAATAAGAAGTCTAGTAAACAATAATATTCACTTAGGAGCATTCCACATGGTTTAGCTTTTTTGGTTTATATATATAAATTTAACAGAGAGGTCCATCTGGAAAATGGATTTCTAAAAACTTTCACTTTAGGCCAAACCACTTCTCTTCACAGCAGACAAGTACTTGGGGACGGGACGGGGGAGAGATATTTAAATAGCAGTCATACTACACTGCTAACAAAATAATAATAACGTTAATGCCAAAGGATAAAAGGATGCCAGAGACACAGACTTCCATCACCCCAAAGAGGGAACTTGCAAAATATTCCTGCGAAATGGAATATAAGAATATGGCCATCTGTACCTCTGTATGGCTTTCCAGGCCCTGAGCTCGACCAGCTTACCTGGCATGGTAGTTTGGCAACTACCCCATGGCATTTTACAGAAAAATCAAGGTCTCAAACCAACCTCTTCACTGAAACCTCCCAGACGTGCTGTGGTTTAGCCAATGAAGTCTGCCCTGAATTTTCAAAGTGGTATTTAAAGCCTGTGCATACTCATTTTGCTCCTGCCTTACCCCGGTTTTGCTCGGCTTACAAAGCATGAGAGGTTTTGCACTACACACCCACATAAAATAAGATGGCTGTCTAGGAATTCCCCCTGTGCCTGGCAGCACTGTGCTTCCTTCAAACAAAGAACCCTCATTTCCCTCAGACTTTAGACAACTCTTGCAATGAACAATTGCAAAGGCCAGGCCAGTCAAAATGTTTTCATCCCAACAGGCCATCTTCACGTCAGGTTAGAGGACCTCGGATGCAGGTGTTCAAAGGCATCTGAAAGAGTGATAAGTGACTGCCTGGCTCCAGGGCCCCAGATGCCTACATCCTGGCTCCTCCCACATCAAGACAAGGCTGAATTAGTATCAGAGTAGACCTGTCTGCTCCGCCCTGTCCTGCCAGGATTTGCTCTCCCAACTTCTCTGCCCTGGAGACCAGCCTTCCTATCTCCCCTTGAAAACACCGTAAAAAGAAATGAAATTAAAAAAACAACAACAACAAAGTCAAGACAACACCATGATCTCTTACTCCTTCTGGGTTCTTCTTCGGAATGTCTCTTATTTCACCTCTTCAAGTTCATCCATTCCTCCCTCATCCTCAGCTTAAGTCTCACCTTCTCCTTGAAACGCACTCCAGTCTCTGTGGATGAGTCCTTTTCCTGAATTCGTGCTATGCTCACTGTCTGTGCCACCTCATCTAACACAGGCGTCCTGGCGCCATTGTGTCTGACTTGTGAAGCTCTAAGGGTGGTGGCGAGTGCCTCTCGTTTGCATAACAGTTGATCTTGGAAGTAGGCATCCCCTATCTGACTCAGGCAATTTATTAAGATGCAATTCACATACATGCAATGCACAATTTTAGTGTGTGCTATTCAGTGGTTTTTAGTATAGTCACAGAATTGTACTACCATCGTCACTAGCTCACTCCAGAACATTTCCGTCACCCCGAAAAGAAACCCCACGCCCATCAGCAGTCATTCTCCAACCCTCCTCCCCCACCTCTCCCCCCAAATCCCTGGCAACTATAACCACCATTCTAATTTCTGTCTAGCAATAACAATTTATAACTGACTTCATGCATGTCTTTCTAGTGAAATTCCAAAGGCTAACACAAACATGAGATGGGCTATGACATTGTTTGTATGCATCTAAAAGGATGGCGTCAGTTGTATGAACACAAGGATACATTTAGTACTTATGAGAGAATGTAGAGTGATAACAACCAAAAAATGGTATTCCAATATAGAAGGGAAAAGCAGAAGTTAGGGAGCGTTAGAGAGAGTTGGAGAGTGAAGTCCTTAGAGAGAGAGGAGACATAAATTCTCCCTGAGACGTGGAGATTATTCTCTTTGTAATTTACCACAAAGAGGTCTTATCACATGCCAGATACAGCTACATGCATCATCTAATCTCCGTAACAACCAATGAGGTAGGGGTTAGGAATCCTATACCAGAGATGAGGAACCTGATGCTCAGAGAGGTGAACGCCTTGCCCAGGGTCACCCAGCAAGGGTTTAACCAAGGATCATCAGGCTTCAAATCTCATGCTCTTAGTAACTTTGTTATTCCCTTTCAACATCGTGCTTATATAGATCCTCAAACTGGTGCCAGAAAAGTACCCTGATGAAGAAATTGCTGTTCTATGGAAAACAGCCAGAATACAGAGACAGGTATTACAAACACTCTCCTAGTCTGGACAGGAAAGGGTCTAGGTTGCTCTGTTAGGCTGCAGGGCTACTTGAGGGCTTCATAAAGTCTGCAGAGATTTAAGTTTCTCCTGTCTTGTGCTTTGCTATCTTCAGTACAAGGTCCAAGGCTGCTCATTCCAGCCAGCAGGAAGAGGGGGGTGAAATAAATGTGCCTTTTCCCTGAAAGGTGCCCATGGGCCCTCTGCTCACATTCCATTAGCCAGACTTGGTCACGTGGCCACAGTTAGCTGCAAGGGAAATGTAGTCTTTATTCTGGGTGGTCAGTCCATGCCTAGGGAAGGGGAGAATGGGCATTAGAGGATGACAGTGCCAGCCATGAGTACCTACTAGGTAAACAGCATACCTGTGTAGAGTAAGTGCTCGAAATTGCTGAATGTATACACCTCAGGCTTTGCTTGCCTGTCAGGATAGGCCTCTGCTCATGGCAGATACTCAGACTGAGTCAGCAGGTTATACACTGCATTTCCCTCCCCCTGCCCAGAGGTTACGCTCTGTCTGCTGGTGTGGGCTTCCTCCCAGCCTCTGCAGCTGGTCTGCCCTCCTGGGGGGATGAGGTAAGTGTAGAGGTCCTGGTGAAGGGGCTCCGAGAGGCTCCTGCCAGGACCAGGTCTTTCCCAGCCTTCCCCAACCCACAGAGATGTCTGGGTCATGAGCCCTCCCTCTTCCCGACACTCCACGGGAAGAGGTGTGCAAATGGATGGGTATGGCCAAAGCAGAGCCAGACATCTGTCCAGCTTGTGTTTCAGAGAGGACAGGAGGGAGAGAAAACTGGGGCCAGGAGGGGAAAGAGCCCCTGCTGCTCTTTCTCCCAACTGGCCATTGTCCCTAGAGGTCAAAGAGGCTGTAAAGTCATAAAATTTGTGAAATGCTGGCTCTGGATGAGTTAGAGCCCCATGACAAGCATAGTAGCCAAAGCCTAAATTTAATTTGACACACCATGAAAATGAGACCATTGTACGCTAACCATGCTGGAATCCCCACATGTCACCCTCCATGGGTTTCCTCCTCAGGGTGGCTGCCAACATCTCTCCTTTTCCTCAGCATCACAGATGGGAAGGGAAAGCATCCCCTGGTGTCCTTAACCATAGTAGAGGAGAGAGGCTGCTTGGTGCCCAGAATCACATTCCGAATCTACCGAGGAGGTTTTAGCTGACAGTCCTGTGACCCTCGCCACGTGCTTCACCCAGCAGAGGGGTCCTTCCTCCCCAGATCCCAGAGAGACCTGTTAGCTGAGTCCAGCGCCGGTCTTTCAGCTTGACTACCATTGTTTGCTTGGGATAAAGGATTTGGGAAATGTACTGTGACTTCAGCTCTGAGATTCCAGAACTGGGCACAGCAACCCTGTCCCATTCCTCTGAGCACTGAGGTTCCTTTAAACTTTACCCTCCTGCCCAGTTTCAAAGTTCTCATTTGCAAATCAATTTAACAAGGCCCCAGGCGGAACCCCCTGGTTAACACCATTAAAATGGTTCTTCTGACTAGACGGGGGTGGGGGATGGGGGGGTGGGGGGTGGCGGGGCGAGGGGAGAATAAACCACACACCTGCAAATTCCTTACTACCTTTAACTGTAATCTTTAACCGCGGGTCAGTGTACCATATTTTAATTTCCCTAGGTACTGTGCCTGGATTTGCCACCTGTGGAGATGTCTCCAGAATTTCACTCCTATGAGGAGACATATGGAAACGATGGAGTATGGGATAAGTGACCTTTTAATTTGGGTTTTCAAGAAATATAACCTACAGTGGAAAGAATACATGCAATCCTATAAAAAATAAAGCCCTATAAAAACTGGTTGCCTATTATTTCATTCTCTTGATCTTAAGTATCTCAACATGGAAACATTAATTCAAATTTAACTCATATATGGGGCTTCCCTGGTGGCGCAGTGGTTGAGAATCTGCCTGCTAATGCAGGGGACACAGGTTCGAGCCCTGGTCTGGGAGGATCCCACATGCCGCGGAGCAACGAGGCCCGTGAGCCACAACTACTGAGCCTGCGCGTCTGGAGCCTGTGCTCCGCAACAAGAGAGGCCGCGATAGTGAGAGGCCCGCGCACCGCGATGAAGAGTGGCCCCCGCTTGCCACAACTAGAGAAAGCCCTCGCACAGAAATGAAGACGTAACACAGCAAAAATAAGATAAGTTAATAAAAAAAATTTAACTGATATAGTTAGTCCCATTCTAACATTTCAGGTAAGATAAAGGTTTGGGGGAACAACAAAGATGTTTTGCTGTGGTGGCTGTGGTTTCGTTTAAGTCGCCTTTCTGGGTCTCTAAAGATGTTTTGCGGTGGTGGCTGTTGTTTTGTTTAAGTCGCCTTTCTGGGTCTCTTGTCCTTTATTAACTGGGCACCTATGATAGGGACGTCTCAGAGGGTTTGGTATTAACCAGGTGGGGATATTGGAGTCTCGGGCAGTTAAGTAAGGAGCTCAGTCCATACTGTAGAGGAAAGTAACAGCCTTCCTTGTGGAGAAGTTATGTCCAGGAGCATCATCAGCTCTCACAGTTCTCTCTCTCCCCTCTAAGGTGGGCAGGACCCATGTTAGGATCCCAGTTTTGGAGGGAAAAGGCTGAGGCCTGCTCATTTTCTGTGGAAGTGATTTGCCCAGGCAGCCGAGCCAGTTCGGCCTGACTCCAGGCTTCCCGGTTCGAATCCAGGTCCCTCCCACTGACAGGTTTGTTTCCAGTGACCCATGAAAGTCTCGGTGACAGACACTCAACCACTTTGGGGATTTAGGGACAGTTACAAGGGGAAAACAAAGCAAAACTGGGAATAGGCAAGGTTTAACTGAAGAACACAGTTCTTTTCTCTGTGGATCCATTCCAGGGTATGTTTGCCATGGGCTCTGCTACTTCAGGCTGAGTTTGTGTGTGTGTGTGTGTGTGAGTCTGTGTGTGTGTGTTGGGGGCTGAAGGGCAGAATTCTCCCCCTACCTCCTGCTTGGATGTCACATAAACACCTCCCCACAGACCCGTGTGCTTCTGCTCTCCCCCACGGTTTGAGGCTATGTTATTTGACTCATGTCAGTCACAGGCTGTAGTTTGCTCTCCCCAAACTAGAATTAGAGCCTGAACTGCAGTCCTGGGTGCTGTAGCTCTACCCCGGCTAGATTTGCATTTCAGGTCTGTCCTTGGACTCTCAGCTGTGGCAGTGGAAGCCTCTCCAGAAACAACTGCTATTCTTATTTTCTACCAGCCTGAGCGTGTCATGAACCTTTTGGCCCATTGGCAGCTGAAAGTACAGATGAATGCAAAAATCAAGGGGTTTTGGAGGCTCTAAGAAGGTGCCAATCAAGTGAAGGAGCAGTAAGTTCCCACTGAAATATCCAAACCAGCTCTCGTGTCCCTAACTTATGCTAACTCATTTATCTCTGCTTGCTTTGAGTACCTCCGCAAACCTGTGCTAATAGAACTCTCTGTGGGTCCAAGGGGGGCTGTCCTTTCCTTTAAAGAGAGCAAAACAAACTAACACATGCACACAGACATCCCCCCTTCCCCAAACCCTCCGTATAAACACACACACACACACACACACACACACAGATACACACTAAAACATGATTCATGGAGACTGGCGTTAAAGACCCTGGAAGTTATGGTTGACCTTTTCCCAGGCTTCCTGAAAGCATCCCCTTCCATGGTCAAAGAAACGCTGCAGAGATCAGAAAGGAGCCGCTAGGAAATCGACATCTTTGTTCCATGTCACTTCCACTGTTTGATTATATAGAGCCTTCTGCACAGGCAAAGCACCACTATCTTAATATGCAAAGTCAGAAATGGTGACTATTGGAGAGAAACTCATTCCTAGCCTGGTGTAGTTCTATTTTCCCAGAAAAAGCACTGTCTCTCAAATACATGGTTTGTTTTTGTGTGTAAATTGATTTTGTATCCTATAGTCAACATATCCTTTTTTAAAAAAAGAAATAAAAGTTAGAACAGAGAGAGATGATAGGAATGCATTCCCCCTGCTCCATTTCAACATAGAAATCATCCTTTTGGAAAACTGGGCTTGAGCTAGATGTTTTTGACGCTTCCTGATGGTTGCCTAGGAATAAAACATTATCTTCTGAGGAAACTGTAGGGACACAAGACTGTTTGTCTTAATAATCTAAGATTCTTGCAAACAGCTGAGTCCCAAGGAGGTCAGGACATATTCTTGCAAAAACCTCTAGACAAGGATCAGATTATGGTCAAAAGAAAATGCATAGACTTTAGTCCTAATAGGTTCTCAAGGCAAAGTCCTATGTTGGTTTTGCAACATTCACATGTGCACATGGTCCTTTAACTCAAAAAATCTTGTCAAATCAAAATGAGTTTTAATTCTTGTTAATAATAATAATAAAAAAGTCTCACCTTGAAGCATTGTAAGGGAGGAAAAGATATAATGAAATCAAACAAAGCCTCCCCGGTTGTGGGCATCTGGCCACCTCCATCGAGGTTACACAGAGCAAGTGTACTGTAGCAGTCGGTATTTCTGAAGGGAAAATTTGATCAGAGTCTCTGTCTCATTCTTCACTTTTATTTTCTCCTCCTTGAAAAGTCATATGTCTCCAGGAAAATTGCAGGAAATATACGCTTTTTCTTCTCCCAGTACAGCCCTATGCCCTGGGACAAACTCACATTTGATTGTGAGTTAAATCCTGAACTTTCAGGTTAACTTATTTAAAATGTTCAAAACTGATTTCTGCTTTTCTATTTTTTTAACGTATAATTTTATGTATGGGAAACTATGGTATTATTTTGGAATTTAACTCTAAATCTGTGAGAATGTTATAAAAACTATCAAGAAAGCCCATTCCTTCTTCCCGAACATAATAGGCAGCAAGACAAGTATGCATTAACGGCACGTATGACTCCAATATCACCCTAAGGACTGTACCCAAATGACAGAATAGATCCAGCACCCGCCCTTTAAGACAGTGATGATTCAGTCAGTGATATGACAGCCTTAGAGACAAACCAGTAAACACTGAGAAGGAATTACATTCATGTGATCATTTTGTATAGGCATTCTTGTGTATGTGTGTGTGTGTGTGTGTGCACACGCATATTGTTCTTTGGAACTACCAGTTACTATCACAGCATCTCCAACCATATGGTAAAAGCATGTGGTTAAGATGGTTAGAGAAAATACAGGATAAGTTCCATTTGAATTTCAGATAAACAATGAATAGCTTTTTAGTATAAGTATATCCCATGAAATACTGGGGACATATTTCCGTAAGAAAATATTTGTTTCTCTGAAATTCAAATTAAGCTGGGAGTCCTGTATTTTTATTTGCTAAACCTGATAACCTTACATGCAGAGAAATAGTGTTACTGCCCTGACAGCCATCTGGAACAAGAGGAGAATTCCCAAAGATGACAGGAACTTACTGTTAATTAGAAATGTGCACAATATACCTAGTTTCTCACCCTCTGCGAAGAAAGTGCCTCTTCCCATCTGCATTCTGTATCCTCTCTTAGAAGCTCAAGTGGGCAGAATGTCACTGGCATTAGTGTTATCTGAGAGTGGCTACTTGAGATTATCCCCATCCCCGGAGCTTTAACGAGGGGCATTTCAGTTCAACAAATATTTATTAAGCACATACAACTTAGCAGAACAGTAATGTAGGCTGAGTCTCTTTTCTCCAGGAGTTCAGAATTCAAAGGGGGATACTAACATGTCTACAATGGATGTTAATTAAGCTGTATATTTGATAATTAAATATATATTTTACATATTTAATTTAATAAGAATTAAATTGAAAGATACAAATAAAGAGCTACAGGATCACAGAGAGGGACAAATAAATTTTGTGAGCACTGGGAGATGAGAGGATTTCACAGAGGAAAGAGTGGGTGAACTGGGCTTGGCAGGAAAGGAAAACTCTCAGTGGGGAGAGTCAAGCCAACAGCTTCCCATGCTAAGAAGATGGAAACACTAAAGAGACAGAAATAAGAATGTGTGGTCAGAGAGAGTATTCTACCCAGGAGGGAACGATTCTTTCACTTGCTTGTTCAGTAGGTGCTTGTTGAACATCTATGCACACATCAGTGTATAACGGCAATTGTGTAAGGAGCTATGAAGATGAGGCACATGGTGCCATGACCTAGTGAGGGAGGTGGGACAAGGTCTTTGTGATGGAGGCAGTGATTGAGTTAAGCCCTCAAGGGAGAATAGAATTAACCACGCGACAAGGGGTGGTGAGGGCCTGGGAGGAGGAGGACATAAGGCAGATGAAACAGTATGTGCAAAGGCCCTGTGGCAGAAGTAAACAGGAAGCCTTTAAAGAACTGAAAGAAAGCCAGTGTGTTTGGAGCACAGAGAACATGGTGGGATATTATGTTTGAGAGGCAGGATGCAGTTGGATCCATGCCAGGCCTTTTGGGATCTGTTAAGGAATTCCATCTTAATCTCCAGAGCACTATAGAGCCATTCTATATGTTTAAGTAGGAGTATAACATAATTCACTTTAAGTTTGAAAGAATCAGTCTGACTACACTGGTGAGAAGAGATTGGAGGGGAACCGGATAGCTGTGAGGAGACCAGTTAGGAGGTGACTTCAGTAATTTGGGCAGGAATTGAGGGACACCTGTATCCTCCATCTTTCCTGATGATTTTTTTTGCTACATTTTCAGAGGGATCTGGGAAGAGCACCACTAGGCCTCTAATCAGCATATCACAAAGCATCTGGGTCCTGATGGCCCAGCAAAGTGAGAAGAATTTCACATGTCACTATGTGTGGTTATTGCTAAAGTGTAGTAAGGCATGTGGTCTCATACCTGTTTAACAGAGTGCTAAGGGGATATTTTAGGCCTCAGATGGGTAGCAGAGTGAAGGCAGACTGACAAGCCTACTGGCCTTGGCAGTTTGGAAGCTCCTTTCCTGTGCCAAGTACCTGACAAGGCAGAGCCCCAACTGCTCGAGCAGGGGTCTTCCTGTGGCATCTTCAGGGAACTCACATTTTTCTTCTTCCATTGGTTCCTTTCCTGCCAGGTGTACCGGGGGCAGGAGGGCAGAAAGGTTCTATAACTCTTGGCAAACTCTAGACCCTCTCCAGCCCACTCTAAAACCACAGGGGCACCTCTGCTCTTAAGAGTTGGCTGTACTGGGCTTCCCTGGTGGCGCAGTGGTTGAGAGTCCGCCTGCCGATGCAGGGGACACGGGTTCGTGCCCCGATCCCGGAAGATCCCACATGCCGCGGAGCGGCTGGGCCCGCGAGCCATGGCCGCGGAGCCTGTGTGTCCGGAGCCTGTGCTCCGCAACGGGAGAGGCCACAGCAGTGAGAGGCCCGCGTACAGCAAAAAAAAAAAAAAAAAAAAAAAAAAAAAAAAAAAAAAAAGAGTTGGCTGTACTCACCAAACAATTGCCAAGAAGGGTTGGTGGCATCTCTTTCAATGTATTCTCTTATATTTAATTTCTATATTATATATATACTTGTTACAAACTCTGTGGATTCAAAAGGACCTTTGCAGGAGCGTTTTAGGATCAGCAAGTATGAACTGATTTAGGTAAAGCTGTATGTTCTGCACACTCAGAGCAGCCTCCCCGTGGATGGCACATTTGCTGACTGGTCCACGTTCGTGCACCTTCCACATTTCTGCAGGCCGAACCTCCCTTTGAGTAGCAGTCGTCAACCTCTGAGTACGTTGGACACATGCTCACGAATGCCAGGAAACAAGGCAAAATTTCTAAGTATAATGGGTCATGTTGGTTCTCAGGCCCTGGGAAAATACAAAGGATGGCCACTGGACTCCTGGCTCAAGACCAATCCTCTTCTGAGGGGCCATAAGCCACATGGATCTTAATAGACCCTTCAAATGAGGCAGCCCAGAGTGTTTCACCATTGCCACAGTCGACATTCTGGGCGGGACAGCCCTCTGTTGTGAGGCTGTTCTGTGTACTGCAGAATGATGAGCAGAGTCTGTGGCCTCTATACACGGGATGCCAGAAGCACCCTCTCTCTCCAGTTTTTTGTTTTTGTTTTTGTTTTTGTTTTTGTTTTACTCCAAACGCTTTTATTCTTTTCCTTCCATCTTCTTTGGTTATAGAATTTTTATTTGCCATGGTGCATAAAATTTACATTTTGTCTTAAAGTTTTACAAAAGCTTAACATGGAATCCCTTATTTATTAAATAGCTTTGTTGGTCACCAGACATACTCTTGCTTATTTTTCCTTTTTATTTATATTATTATTATTTTTTTGTGGTACGCAGGCCTCTCACTGTTGTGGCCTCTCCCGTTGTGGAGCACAGGCTCCGAACGTGCAGGCTCAGTGGCCATGGCTCACGGGCCCAGCCGCTCCGCGGCATGTGGGATCTTCCCGGACCGGGGCACGAACCCGTGTTCCCTGCATTGGCAGGCGGACTCTCAACCACTGCGCCACCAGGGAAGCCCCCTTTTTATTTTTATATATTATTTTTCTTTCTTATTCATTTCTTCCTTGTCTGGAAACGATTTTTGGAAGAATATTTGAAAATATTGTCTTTACATTCCAGTGTCATATTTGCAGTTTAATTATTTCCTGGATCATACTTTTCTTCCCCTGAAGACATTACAGGCATGATTTTAATGTCACTTAGAGAAGCCTATGTTGTGCAGAAGCCTATGGTCAGCCTGATTGTTTAGATGACAAAGGATTATTTCTTTTCCTTTGTCCTCCAGGATTTTAATTAGGATAGAGCTTGCTGTTGATAATAATTCTGTCAACTTATCCATAGACATCATACAACTTTTCAGTATTTTGAAGCACATTTTTTCCTGGAAGGTCTTAAAAAATTATATGTTTGTATAGTTTTCTTTTTCCATTTTCTCATTCTCTTCATTGGAAACACTAATTAAGAAATATTGACGTTCCAACATCATGTTTAACAGAGATTATTTTCTCTATAAGCCTTTTAAAAAACAGTACAATCCTTCCCAAAGCATTTTGCCCATTTTATAAAATCCACTTTTCCACCTCTGTCATTGTTTTTAACATTTCTTATTCTCGTTAAGCTGCTTCCGGCATGGAACACTTCTATGATAATTTACCTTTCTCTCTAATTTCTTTTCCCAAACACTGCCGCCTCTTGTCTCACCTTTTTATGTTGCCTTGTGCTCTTTTCCTCAGTACTGAAACACGTGTTCCTTTACCGAGTTACTTAATGCAGAGTGATAAGTGTAGTTACACTTTTTATTTGCTTAGCTCAGTTGCAACTTTTTTGGGGCAGCAGGGGTTGAGCATTCTTCATCTGACTTATCTTTTCCTGATCCTTTCTCCTTCGCTCCATTAGTATACTATTCCATGACGCCAGGTGAGGTTCAGGAAAGTCTCATTACCAGCTGGAACTGCTGTTCCTATTATACCAACAAGAAATAGTTGGGTTGACCTGCATCACCTCTTTTGGAAAAGTGATCTGCCAGTGCTCTTTGAGTTCAGGAACCCAGTGTTTGTTCTTCCCACATCGAGATGATGTAAACTGCATTGGAGAATACTTATAATTTAGGATTAGAGATGATATTTACATGCTTATTTCTTATCCTCTTTGTTGTCTGGAGGTAATTTTCAGGGAAGAGGAAAATCAAATCTCTTATTACCACCGTAGAACATTTATTTTATAACTGGCTACCCGGAAGAGCTCTTTTTCTTCGTCTAATGATTTTTCATTGAATTGTCTTTAACTTTCCCAGTAGATAATCATCTTTTGGGAAGTCTGAGGTCTTCTGCCAGAGTTCAGTAGGTGTTCTGTAGGAGTTGTTCCACATGCAGATGTATTTCTGATGTATTTGTGGGGAGGAAGGTGATCTCCACGTCTTACTCCTCCGCCATCTTGAAGGTCTCTGTTTTTCAGATTTATTATACTGTTCAAGGACAACCAAGTTGGGAGGCTGAATTCCTCACATGTCCAGTTTATCTTGCTGTCAGTCCCAATTTTGGTTTATATATACTCCAGACTCTGGAACTCCACACTCCGGAGGCCCTCCTTTGGACGTGCTGCCTCTCCCCTTCCGCACGCAGGTCCTAAGCAGAGGCCCTCTCTCTCTCCAGTTTTGACAACCAAAAATGTTTCTAGACATTGACAAATACCCCAAGGGAGCAGAATAGCCCTTAGTTGAGAACCCCTGGTGGAGTCTACCCTCCTCATTTATCTAATGGGAAAACTAGGACCTGGAGAGGGAAGGATGCCTCCTGAGGGCCCACGATTCCACGGGGACAATGTGGAACTAGACCTTGGGTCTCTGGCCTCCTAGTCTGGGTCTGTCTCCCAAACAGACCATTTTTCTGAACTTTGCTTTTTTTCTGTCGCTCTCCCCACTCTAGACACTGCTCCTTCCCCTTCTCTTCTGTTCTAATTTCTCCTTTTTTTTGGTTCCTCTTGCTCCTGAGGTCTGCCTAGAAGCACTAGGAGATTTGCAAAGTCAAAGTTCCAAGCCAACAGAGGAGCTGCTCTCAGGCAAAACTCTAAACAGAATGAGAACTGAGGCTTTTCATTTCTGCCTTCCCCCAGCCCGCAGGGCTCCAGGCACAACATAGATGCTTCATGTGTGTGTGTTTGTGTGTGTGTGTGTTTTAATTGAGGACCATGAAGGTTATCTTTTTTATTCCCTGTCTCCTGTTCCAGTGATTAGTCTCTTGCTCATAGACAAGTGTCCTATGTCCATCTGCTGCTTTAAAAACGGAATCTTACAGCCTTCATTCACACCAAGATATGAATAACTGCTAATAACCACAAATGATAAGTCTGCAGAGCTGGCATAATCTGAAAGAGGCAAAGTGCAGACACAAGAGGCTCTGTTGCAACTATGTAACTGGTGGCACTTCTGTAGCACCTAAGTATGGACCTCTTTCTAAATGAATCATCTAAAACCAAAGTCCAAAGTGAGTGCAGATGAACGCAGATTTCATCCCAGCATCTTGTAGCATACACAACAATTTCCTGGCATAAGTACATGTTTACAAGACTTGGACCTTTCAGCTATGGAATGCTCTGAGGCTTGTATGTGCCCACCAGGGAGGCTCAGGGGCTTAGTCCGGCCCCCACTGCTTGCATATCAGCATTTTCCTTGCAGGAGAACAGTGTGAGAGCTGGGCCCCAGCACCCAGATGCGTTCTGTACTAAAAGGTGTGAATGCTCTTCTCTGAACTTTGCTTACTTAATGATCTAACGTGTTTGCTATCAAGAATTTGAAGGGAAGTGGTTTTGTGGGTTTTAATGCATTTTTTACATTTAACTTTTGGGTCACTCACTTATTGGTCTGAAGCCGCTTTTTTGCTATATGACCTGCTTTGAAAGCCAGTTTGCCATCTGTGCCCTTCGCCTGGAATCTGGACTGGAGGTTGCAGGTTCTGAACCATTCGAAGCCATGCAAGTGGTGACAGCCCATGGGTGACCGTGCCACACTTCCCTCCTAGAGTGAGCGTGAAGCTGAGTGAGGTCATTACACCCTCCGAAGGGGTGATGTCACTCCAGGTGGAAGGGCACAAAATCATAAACTGTTCAGGGCTCATTGTGTCTCTAAGCAAAGTAAAGCTGGTAAGCGTCTGGGGGAAAGGTTATTTATTACTTCATAGGTCTCTGGCATTGCAGATGTTATTCTGTCGTAAGGGGAGCTGCAATGTGAAACCAGAAAACACACACATCGTGTCTCTCTGTTAGCGCTTGGTGCTGCTGCTTTTCTTGGGGGTTCAGGGAGTCTCTTCGTGCAGGATTGCGGGGGACTTGGAAACATGACCCAGCTCTCGGCAGTTCACGTGACGGACCCGGACGTGGCTTCCAGGTCCGGAGGGAAACATGCTTGGCCTTTGTGCTACACGAAGTGGGTGTCCCTGCCTCTCCTCACCCGGTGACCCCAAGCCAGCTGAGAAGCCTTATGAAATAAGACCTTCTGGAGGGATGAGGACTCCTCCCATCGCCTTTACTCTGATAGCCTTGCAGGGAGGGCTGTTTCTGCCAGTGAAGGTATTCCTGGAAAGCACTCCCCGCCTGGAACCTGGTTATTCAGAGCATTTTCCAGTTAACCTAAGCTTAAAGATCTTCCACCTCCAAAGGCCAGATTGAAAGAGGGGCAGAAATGGTGAATCCCAAGTTTTTTAAGAGGCAAATCATTGTTTAGATTCTATAAATTAAGCATGTGATCATATCCTTGGAAAGAGCAGGGCCCTAAGAAAACTTGATGTAAAAGGCAGATTTTGAAGATGAGTATTAGTCCTCTCCCCCCAGACCAGCCTTAAAAAGGGGTGCCTCCACGAACAATTTTATGAGTATGTATAAACATCCAATCTTAGAGCTCTTGGCATGTGTTATTATTAGCAAAATTGACTGCTTATACAATGGAATTCTGTTTGTATGCTCTTATTCTAAGCCAAAAAGTGACACCCTGCAAAAATAATACACAGACATGAGTGGTCTGAAACGTACTCCTTCTCCATCCCTGGAGTTAAAAAAACAAGTCAGATCTTTAGGATATTGTTTTAAGATAGACTGACCAAATATTAATGTCAGTAATAGCCACTTTTACATCTAGGATAAAGACATTTAGAGCCACACCAATAAGATCAGAACTATGAGAGATCAGATCAGATGGCTGACTGAATGGTATGGTGACAGGAGTTCAGTGGTTGCCTTTTAAAGCAAACACACACACACACACAAATCATATTTATCTTGATTTTCATCAGCTTAGTTGTTTTTCAGTTCATTCATTCAACATATACAGAGCCCTTTTTATTTGCCATGTGTCATATAAGGCATTAGGAATCTATAGATAAATATGTCACAGTCATTGCCCTCGGGGAGCAGTTAAACTGTATCCCACGGGCTTCCCTGGTGGCGCAGTGGTTGAGAGTCTGCCTGCCGATGCAGGGGACACGGGTTCGTGCCCCGGTCCGGGAAGATCCCACATGCCGCGGAGCGGCTGGGCCTGTGAGCCATGGCCGCTGAGCCTGCGCGTCCGGAGCCTATGCTCCACAACGGGAGAGGCCACAACAGTGAGAGGCCCGCATACCGCAAAAAAAAAAAACAACAAAAAACTGTATCCTGTAGTTTACAAACTGTGCCTAGTTTATAATTTTAATTTTCCTAATTAGAAATGGAGACATACTACCTGGCTAGTATGACTACTTTTATGGGAACAACCGGAGAGATGATATGAACACAGGTGATGGAAAACCCAGGATATATGGTGGTTGTTGATAACTTCTGCCATGTTTTTACCTCATTTTCTCTGCTTCCCCTTATTCTTGCTCCACCAAAACCCCAAATGGGTGAAATCTGGGCGGTGAAATATCACAGTGGCCCAGTGGCGAAGCTTAGAGACCACCACCTAGTCATTGCTGGGATCTGTTAGATTCTTGTCTTACCCTGAGGATGTCAACTTTGGAACTGATCTTCTTGGAAGAAACCTTCATCTTAACCACCTCCCAAATTCCTCAACTTCATCTGACTTTGAAGCATTATCTTTTTAAAGAAATAGACAAATCAAAAGCCTCAAGTGTTCTGGAATATTCCCCAATGTGGAAGTTTGGTGCTGAACATGTGTCCAGACTAGATTTGCAAAGGGCTGTGGTTTTACTGAAGGCTTTTGTCTTGCAGCCCCCTGGACCAGGTTCTATTTGCTGTGAGTTGCTAGTGCAGAAGCTCCAGCTTTCAGATGGCCAGAAAAGGAAATTAGCAAGTAAGTTTCAAAAAGAAAGCACCAAAGAAGCTTTGCTTTAAAGATTTACTTTTTTCTGCACTTTGAAAAATTCTGGCGGCTATCTTGGTGACAGGTTTGTGGCAACATTCTTCTGGCCTAGGCAAATGTTTGCTCTTTTTTTTCCCTCCCAGACTGTGCAATCAAGAGCATATGGGTCTTGAGTCCCTCCCTGCCCTAAGGTGGAAACATGCCACCTGACCTGAGTGTAGAAGAAGGAACACATAGACTTTGTTCACTTCCCGGATTCGCTGCTTGAAGCAAGTTTAGGAATTTATGTGTGGTTGGAATGGGGATTTGATGATTCTGGAACCTGCATACCACTCCACATTTCCAATTTGGCTTCAATTGTTATCCCAGGATAGGGTTCTTAGAGAAAAGCATTTCCATCCACAGAGCCCAGAAAACTGAAATAGAAAACTCTGAGTTAAACATAATATAGATTTGCTAAAAGACTAAAATAAGTGAAAGCCCAGCAAATACACGGAAAATATGTGTGTGGAGGCGCAGGGAGGAGGGATGTTCCTGGATTTCAGATAGGTGTGGTTTTGTAAATCATGGCACCTGCTTTATGTAAAAGTCACACATAAAAATCAGGTGACATTGCAACATACAGAATCCTACATTAAAGTGTAAACTCTGGGCCACATCCTCACCTAAGAAAATTACATCGAAATAAGTTATTCCATTTTTTTCCATAGCATTTCTATGAAATCTAGGATAGCCAATGTTTTAACAGAAAATCTAAAGGAAATGAACAATAAGTCTGTGGCTAATTTTTAATTCTCATGATTTCATGATATGCATGGCAATTGCATTTTTGGTTTTGTTTGAGTCCATTTCAAAGCTATTTAGCATATGTTCCATGTTGGGTATGTATTCCAGGTAAACCATTGTTTAAATGTTTAAAATCATTTAAATCAAATAACAGGGCAGGATTTTGTAGCTTTTTTTGCGGGGAGCAGGGGTTGGGGGGGTGGGGTGCGATTCTGATTAAATGTAAAACAGTTCAAAGAAGTTCAAGAGTCTGGTCGGCATGATTAATAGTCTGCAGTAGATATTAGAAATCCAGACAGACTAAAGGCAAAATGCCTTCCCCTTGTAGACAGACTGTATTCTAACCTCCAAGGACTCTGCTTATTTAGTCACTCTCTCAATTCATCTGCCTTTGCCAGCCCAGGCTTCATTGGATTAGAGAGCAGTGGAAAAACCCCCTCCCAGGAGTAATTGTATCAAATTCCCCACGTGTTTAATCTGTCTGGCACACGGATGGCCCTCTTGAGCTGTAGAGTGCATGGCGGGGAGAGCCGTCTTGGACTGGCAGTGCTTGCGCTTGGAAAGTGAAAGCAAGCTGTTATTTTCTCCTCAACTCGCATTCCTGGCCTTCGACAGCATGAGGTCATCGTTTGGTTGGAATGGAAGAGTGTGTGTTAAGGTCACACATGGAAAGGTGTTATTTTATTTTATTTTTTTGCTACGCGGGTCTCTCACTGTTGTGGCCTCTCCCGTTGTGGAGCACAGGCTCCGGACGCGCAGCTCAGTGGCCATGGCTCACGGGCCCAGCTGCTCCTTGGCATGTGGGATCTTCCCGGACCAGGGCACAAACCCATGTCCCCTGCATCAGCTGGCGGACTCTCAACCACTGCGCCACCAGGGAAGCCTGGAAAGGTGTCATATTTGTCTGGGACACTTACACAGAGAGCTTGTAACCTCTTGGGGATGGAGCCCCGTTGTTTTCACAGAAAGGAAGTTCATTAGTCCTAACCAAAATTTTAATTCATGGTTCGATAAGCCTATATCTTTGCAAACCAAAGTGAAGATGGAGGACAGTCTATTTCCCTCACAATAATCCCTGTAGAGCATCTCTTAGCCCTCCTGGGTTCAGGTTCAGACTGCCCCACTTACTAGTTGTATGATGTGTGCAAATTCCTTACCTCCTCTATGTCTCAGTTTCCTTGTTTTTAAAACAGGGACACTAATAGTACCTTTCTCCTAGGGTCGTTGTAAAGATGGAACGAGGTCACTTCTGTAAACAACTTAAAGCAGCGCCATGTACGTGGGAAGCACCCTGTTAACTATTATTATGGTTAAATTCTATATCCTGATGTTTCACTTATTTTGCTATTCCCTCATGCATCCTTTTTTCCTGAGCCCTGGAGCATGTTAATAGAATTCTTAAGACATCCCCTTTATCAGCAAATGTTTACTGAATACCTCTGTGGGTAGGGTGTTCTGTTTTAAGAGGCTTTTTGACACAATCTAAAAAGATAACTATACATACAATCTGGACTTTCCATGTGCTAAGATTAAAAATGCAGTCCTGGGGCTTCCCTGGTGGTGCAGTGGTTGAGGGTCTGCCCACTAATGCAGGGGACATGGGTTTGCACCCTGGTCTGGGAGGATCCCACATGCCGCGGAGCAACGAGGCCCGTGAGCCACAACTACTGAGCCTGCGCGTCTGGAGCCTGTGCTCCGCAACAAGAGAGGCCGCGATAGTGAGAGGCCCGCGCACCGCGATGAAGAGGGGCCCCCGCTTGCCACAACTAGAGAAAGTCCTCGCACAGAAACGAAGACCCAACACAGCAAAAAAAAAAAAAAAAAAAAATGCAGTCCAAATGCAACAGGGAGACAGTAGGTGGTAGTGAGCTGAGTGACACTTGAAGAAGCTGGAGGCTTCCCTGCCTTGAAAGATAGATAAGCACTTAGTACCAGAATGTCGCCATGGAATCATGGGATGATTAGTCTTTGGTTATTTCATATGTACCATTTTGGAATGAATGGGAATATTAAGAGTATATAAGAAGACCTCTTTGGTATCCACTAGGGTACTAGAAGAACTAAAATAACAAGGTGTGCCCAACGGGCAGAACTCAACTGCAGATCTTAAGTGGGAAAATTAAGCAGAAAGAAGACTGGAGGAGAGAGAAACGGTGGCTTATTCAGGGAAAGGGGAGGGAGCAATGGCTCCGTGCATTGTAGATCCAGTGGGAAGAGAGGGAGGAAGGGTAAGAGGAGCCACCAGAGTTCCCGTCACGTGGAAGGCGGGCAGTGGGAGAGGAAGGAGGCTCTGCTCCTGTCCTTGTGAAGGAGGAAGCGGTGGCTCTGAGCACAGCACAGGGTAGGGAGGCCAGAAGAGACTTGCCCAGAGCTGGTAGCCCACCACCTCTACTTTCTGAAGGGCAGCAATGGCCTTCAGGTGATTGGAGCAGGCCAAGGTGTGGCCTTAGTAAGTGATGTCCTGGAGAGGAGGAACCAGGGAGCCCTGTGGAGCCACAGCGTCCAGTATCCAGTGGGCTCAGAGGTCACCGCAGTGGGAACTGGCCGTCGACTCCAGCAACGATCCTGGAGTGGCAGCTGTGAAGCCTGAGGGCAAGAAATGGTCACTCAAGAATTGAATCTCCAGCCAAGTTGTCTTTGGAGTATGAAAGTGGCAGACAGCTGTCATCAAGGATTCAAAAGCTCAAGAAATACAGCCTCGATGGATCCTTTTTGCAAATAAGAACTGTCTTGAAAACCAATCCAGCCATAAAGAAGATGTGATATATATATATATATATATACAATGGAATATATAAAAAAGAATGAAATAATGCCATTTTCAGCAATATGGATGGACTTAGAGATTATCACCATTGTAGAGAACAGACTTATGGTTGCCAAGGAGGAGGGGGCATGGAGGAGGGGAGGACTGCGAGTTTGGGACAAGCAGATGCAAACTATTATGCATATAGGATGGATAAACAACAGGTCCTACTGTAGAGCACAGGGAACTATGTTCAATATCCTGTGATAAACTGTAATGGAAAAGAATATGAAAAATAATATATATATGAATAACGGAATCATTTTGCTGTACAGCAGAAATTAACACAGCATTATAAATCAACCATACTTCAATAAACAATCCAGCCAATTTAAAAACATGAGTCAAAATAAAGAATTCAGGAACTGAGAGGCTGTGGATTCATTTAAAATGGAACTGAGACCAAACAACTATAGGAAGTATGGCTGAGGAAGAGAACTTAAAGGTCACATGTAAATATAACAAATCAAATTGGGGATAGGAGGAACAGGGGTAGGAGAAAAATATAAGTTAGCTAACTTCCTCATCTTTCCTGTTAGAGAGTCAGTACATACCATTTAATGTTGAAAGAGTAGTTTAAAAATAATTACTTCAGCTCTTAAAATTTTGCATAAACATTTTCTTAATTTAGGGAGACCTCTTAAGAACCCGTCTCTCTAGCAGCTGAAGAAACATTTATTTGAAAATCGTCAGTTTCTTCAGTTTTCAGTTTCTTTCTCATCTGAAAATTAAATATAACTCTTTTAATTTAAAACTGCATGAGAGGGCTTCCCTGGTGGCGCAGTGGTTGAGAGTCCGCCTGCCGATGCAGGGGACACGGGTTTGTGCCCCGGTCCGGGAAGATCCCACATGCCGCGGAGTGGCTGGGCCCGTGAGCCATGGCTGCTGGGCCTGCGCGTCCGGAGCCTGTGCTCTGCAACGGGAGAGGCCACAACAGTGAGAGGCCCGCATACCGCAAAAAAAAAAAAAAACAACAAAAAAAACTGCACGAGTATAAACTCATTTTTGTAAATTTCAATATGGAATCGTGGGATAATTAACCCTTGACTATTTTGTAGAAGAACTGCTGTATAGAATCAGGCTTTATACCTGTCTGTGTCCATGGAGAGTATTCTGGAAGAACATTCACAAAGTATCAGTAATGGTTATTTCTGCAGGGTGAGATTTTAGGTGATTTTTAAATGTTGTTTTTCAAAATTTTCTCTATCACTTGAATTTTTCGAGCGTATTTGCTGGGGTTCAACTTATTTCATTCGTTCAACAAATCTGCACTTAAAGTTTTCAATTTTAGTTCTCCAGGATGTGTGGATGGAAACACGTTTCCCTAAGAGCTCCATCCTGGGAAAACAATTGAATCGATTCATGTGTTGTCCTTGTGACCCAGAAATATTGGTAGGAAAGTTGTATAAACTAAAGCTGGTCATCTTTCTACAGAACAAGAGGCAATTCTTTTATAGGGCTTGGGAGTGAGGAGCTGGGGGAGAGCTGTCATGGGTACAGAGGGAATGTGTTTATTAAATAATGGCCTAAACCAGTGGTTCTCAACTGGGGGTGATTTTGCCACCCCTGCCCCCCTGCTCCCTCCCCCTCCAGGGGACATTTGGCCATGTCTGGGGACATTTTTGATTTTCACAACTGGGGTGGGGAAGTGCTACTGGCATCTAGTGGGTAGGGTCTAAGGATGCTGCTAAACATATGAAATGCATAGGACAGCACCCACACCAAAGAACTACCTGGCCCAAAATGTTAACAGTGCCAAACAGTGTTGAGAAACCCTGCCCTAAAGTCTTGGGAAAGAAACCATTGTAAAGGCAATTAATTCACTCACCGGAGGCAGAGGCGCCTATTTTGGAGATGAAAGCTCCCTAAGAAGCTGAGTTTATTCTTTCTGGACACGAGAGTTTTTAGCCAAATACGTTTATTAAAAACAAGTTTTCGGTTTTGTGTTGGTCTCTAATTAGTCTTCGACTACAGTATTGATTCGTTTGTCACTGACAGATGAAAAATTGCCATTGGAATCAGTGGTCTAAGTCTAACCAAGGGCAGATGTAGTTTCCAGGAGTGCTTTGACTGGCGTCTGGTCTCAGTGCTTCAAGCCCAGCCAGGCTACCTGAAGTCTCTGTGAAACCGGGTGATGGTCCGGATCAGCCGCATTAAGCAGGAAGTTAATGCAGGAAGACTGGACCCGTCTTGGTGTATAAGCATGTAGGGAACAAACTACCCTCCCCTCACTCACCATAAGGACCATCCATCACTTTGAATCAGGAGCAAAGCACGGACAGATGGGAGCGGAGATGGCTTCAGCCGAGTAGAGATTTTGCTGTCAGCCCAACAGCTTTTACAGCATGCATATGCCAAAGAGAATCTGCACGTGCTGGAATTACCTGTCTGGCTTATGATTATAAACGGCCCTCATATGAAAATGTCAGCGTCTCTGGCTGCTGCTTTCAGCAGCTCTTTCTGAAGTCAGTATTCCTTGATGTCAATTATTTTATTTCAGGCACAGTCATTTCTCTGGCAGCACTTCCTGCAAATGTGTCTTTTCAAGAAAACTCAACCTGGAAATGGCTTGTGACATGCCATCTGACTTTATCATGCCAAGAACAAATGACTCCTGGGCTTATTAGATGCCAGGTGAACTGATGAGCTGATTCTTGGTCTGAAGTTTTGACGAGGTCACACGTCTCTGCAAAATAAAGAGCTACCACTTCCTTGGTTGCAGGGGTGTAGTTTCCAAATATCTTTGTTGTTGTTGTTGTTGTTTGCGGTACGCAGGCCTCTCACTGTTGTAGCCTCTCCCATTGCGGAGCACAGGCTCCGGACACGCAGGCTCAGCGGCCATGGCTCACGGGCCCAGCCGCTCCACGGCATGTGGGATCCTCCCGGACCCAGGCACGAACCCGTGTCCCCGGCATCGGCAGGCGGACTCTCAACCACTGCGCCACCAGGGAAGCCCTCCAAATATCTTTTTATAATGCCTTAAGACTTGTACTTTGACTTGGCTCTAATGTATATATCTTAAGAGATGTAGAATTGGCTTTATGGTAGAGAATCTTTTGGTACTGGAGAGCAAGCTAGGCATCCAGGGCTGTTAGAGGCTTTGGTTTTCAGCTAAATATGCTGATTGCTGCATATATTATTAATTTATAACAGAGATCCTAGGGGGAAGGAGGGGTGTAGATGTAGCACTAATGAGCTAGTATGAAAAGAAAAAACAAAGCTATTATCATGTCTATTGAGATAAGGTCTTATCTGGGGGAGAAGAGTCGACTTTCTTCAATTTTCCGTAAACTCATTATATTTGAATATTATATCTAAGGCCTATAATAAGGTTTATTTCTAAGCATAGTCCATAAAAATAGATTGAATTTAAGTAGAGAAACGTAAAAAGGGAAGCAACTGACCTCGGAGGCCTCTCCTGACAGTGCCTTTGACCACAGCAGTCGGGCCTTAGTAAGTCTCAGGTTGGGAATTTTGCATACAATTTTTAGGAACAAGTTATATTACATGTGGGAGAATCTTAGAGCTTTCTTGGATCTAAAATAAAGCCCCATCTCCCTGCAAGTTTCCCCCTTACTTGGAAAGTTTTAAGACCACGAGGATAGTGTTCTCCAGTCATATTTCAGAGAAGAAGCTTAAGACAAATCCTTAGGGCTCAGTGTATGCCCCTTGCCCATACGTGGACTTGGACACATTCGTTTTTTTGGCTTGCGGGATCTTAGTTTCCCAACCAGGGATGGAACCCCATGCCCCCTGCAGTGGAAGTGCAGAGTCTTAACCACTGGACCACAGGGAAGTCCCTGGACACATTCTTCGGCTCCCTTTCTCTAGACCCCATGTGGTCTACCAGCCTTTTTGCAAACAAGCCTTTCCCCATGCACTTTGCAATGTAATTGAAAAGTATTGCAAAATGATACTTCCTTGACAGGGACTTATGTATTTCCTAAATCTCCCTTAGCACACATTTACAAAGCAACTCAAAGATGACTATTCCTGGTCATGGATAAATCTGGACATTTTGTGTTGATTTTCACTAGATTTTCTAAGGGGTCAACGTTCCTGATGTTATCCTTGATTTGGATTCATTTATCACCGTCCTCTATGGCCTTGACTAGCTCTCAAAGAAATGTTAGTTTAACATTAAAGGTATAAAGCATTTGTAATATTTGGAACCTGAGGTATTTTGTATTAGCAACAATAAAGACTTCTGTTACCATTAACATATTACATTTAAATAGCACTGTGTTGTTTATGAATCATTTCCACAGGCAGGCCATTTTGTTATCTGATTTTGTAACAGGTACAAGGAAATCAGGGGAGGAGGGAGAACAATCCTCTCCTTCCCTCCATCAGCCCTGGTGTGTGTACCAGGCAAACGCACCTGCCCTGGGATCAGCCAGTCGCACTCTCACCCGTATTCTAGCTCCTTTCCCTGGCAGCTGGGGAGAAAGGCAATCTTACATGGCATCTTCGAACAATCCTTGTGAGTCTCGGGAGAATACAGAAATAAGCATACTTTGAAGTATTCTATACACTGAGCGTACAATTTAACTCTCAAGTGGAAATCTTATTTTTTCAATTTTCCAGTTATCCTAGGGCACCTTTCAGGAGCTCCCACACACTGAAGACACGAGCCAATATGTCAATTTACTAATGTACGATGTCCTTCTCAGTGACTTGTCTACTGTTTGGGACACCCCCTTTACAGAGCAGGGCATGTGGGCGGCAGAATCAGGTATCAGGAATATGTACAGAATTAGGGAAAATGAATTGAGGTTTGGAGAGATACTTGGCCTAAACCTTTGAAAAATTTGATGAGAAACTCCTGAGCTGACAATATATCCACATCCAATGTCCCCTTCTGGCTATTACTTGGCTTTCTCTGTAAGTTTTCAGGTAGGGATCACACGAAATGGCAGCATTCTGTTTCTTATGAGAATAATTTCAAAAAATGAACCAACCGAGTGGCTCCAGGTTAGGAGGGAGCTTCCCGTACAACCTGAGAACTGGGAAGGAACCACGCCCACACGATTGCTTGGTCTGGTCCATGGTATTTTGAATAGGTTAGGCATTCTAGAGGATTCCCTAAGCACATCTGCATTTTGGTTGATGTCACCCCTGGACACAGATAAGAGCAAGTTTCTGGGATTCCAAAGCAGAGCACGAAGCTTCTAGAATATAACTATTTGGGTTGGCCAAAAAGTTCGCTTGGGGTTTTCCGTGCCATCTTATGGAAAAACCCAAACGAACTTTTTGGCCGACCCAATAGCTTCTAGAAGTACCAACCTGTGGGGTGCTGCCTAGCCTGGGCTCCACCTGACTTTCCCACCTATTCTTTCTCATCTGATTTCTATAGGTTATACATCAATTTCTTACCCCTTTGACTAATCTGTAAGTTCCCAAGAGTCTGATTAGTTCCGGGACAAAGAGAATATTTATTTATTTGTTTGTGTGTTTATTTACTTATTTATTTATTTTGGCTTCTAGGAGCAAATCCTGGAATGCGGCATTATCTGGGAACAGGAGGCAAGTGGCTTAGTTGCCTGGCTGTTCGCTCCTTTTTAGCAGCTCTATTTCCTCGACCTCTAACTGAAACACAGCGAATGGAAAAAACAAAAGGACGTATTTTCTGGGAAATTCATAACAATAGAAGTGTTGCTATTTTGTTTGCTGTAACACGGTAGAAAATGAAAACAGATCTTCAATTAATTGACATCGAGTTATTCTCTGATTTATAAACTATAAGGTAGCAATTTTAATATTGGACGCCTATCAATCAAGGTAAACAATAACACCACCATACTTGTAAAAGGCATTCACTTTCTAACACAAGAGGAATAAAAGAGCAGATATAGGAAATAAAATAAGACTACGTTAAAGTTGTTGGCTTTTAATGATAATAAAGAATTTTCCAGTGTTTGGAAAAAAGGGACTAAATTTATTTTTATTTTCATTTCATCTTAGTTCCTTAACCTAGGTTCAGAGATATTTAAATCTGCTTGAAATTAGGAAGAGAAATTTTACTTGTTTATAAGAAAGTTCAGCGAAGTTGAAAGTTGAAATTAGAATTTGTGAACTTAAAGAAAAGGCCCAAATTCCCCAGATTCCTTATCATGCAAAAGTGCTGTTCTCTTCCAGTTTTAGATTATCTAACGCAAGCCCAAGGGTGTGAATTTAACTGTAGTCAGTGACAGCTAACCGGTTCACTACAAACTGGGTATCTGGCGAAGGTTTGGGGCTGGGGGAGGGTTGGTGACAGCAGGATAGGCCTCTGGAACCTCTGCCCCCATGGTTCCGTCCTGTTCTCTGTTTGATTAGGTCATGGGCATTCTCACTGCTGGGAACTACTTGAACAATTAGTTTCTGACGTTCTCTCATGCCTTAGGCTATTTAGTAAGCTGGTGAGAACTTTGGGAAGAAGATTGAGAGAATCGTAGCTGTCCCACTTGTTTTGGTTTGTTTTTATTCCCAAGGATCCATATATTATGATGACAAAATGGATCACTTATTATTGGTTTGTGCTGGGCTAAGTACTGAGGTGGTCCTCATGACAAATAACTGGACTCTTCCCTCAAGGATCTTCCTGAGAATAATCTCTTTACTTCCTCTGGTGCAAGCCTAGAGTAAGTCATAAAAAGTAAACAAACACTCCCCATTGATAAACAAAGAGAAAATACTCCCCTGATATAAGAGGTGCGCCATAGGCTCCTTCTAGCCTTCTGTCAACTTCAATTAACAAGCAAAGCTACAGTGTTCATTACCCTGAGGTTACCACATAGTAGGTAGTTATTAGCTGCTCTTAAGGGAAGCTATAATTATAGCGTCATCAAATGCAGGGTATGTGCTGTCTCTGCCCACCCCCCCCCCAACTTTTAATGTGCCAGGGAGGCCAACATATCTTCACATTGTTCTAATTTAAAAAGTCGCCAGTGATCTCCAGCCCCCGGCATTTCCTACCCTCCCAGGAATAATAGCAACACTTATCTACCTAAAATAAATGAGCAGACACTTTCAGGACAGCCGGAGAGCTGCAAAGCCAAGAAAGTCTTGAGCACTTAACCTTACCCTGAACAGCAGCATCCCTAGCAATGTCACGTCTGCATTCACGAGCTGAAACTCCAGGAGGTTAAGCAGCTACAGATATATTTTAGTGTTACTCATTTATTCACTAGCTGAGTGCCTACCATGGTGATTGGTTTTAGGAACACAAAGATGAAAAGAACATTGCTCCTGCCTCCCAAGGGTTTTCAGTCTAGCTGGACAGGCAAACCCAAAGAGAGAGTTAGGAATCCAAAGGGGGGAATCAATGAAAGAGAATTGCTTGAGGATTTCAGGGAAGGCTTCTAGGAGAAGGTAACACCTTAGCTGAGTATTGGGGAAGAAAAGAGGAATTAGCTGACAGAGGGGAATTGGAGGTGGGTGGGGTGTGGGAGAGACTTACAAGCCAAGGTGATGGTAGAAGCCAAGAGAAGCTGTTGAGAAACAGCAATTGATTAGTGCTCATGGTCGACATATTCCTAAGACTTTAGAATCCTTTGCTGATGTGTTTTCCCTGTTTTTGAGTCCTCGGCAGGGCAGAAAGCCCTGCTTGGGCAGTGTGGGCTTGTCCCGGGTTGCAGCGTGATTTGGCTGTATAGCTGGATCTGGATCTTAACAGTTAGCAGGTGCAATCTGAGCTCTTGGGAGACACCAGCGCCCCAAGAGAAGGGCTGATAGGTGCCTTCTAAGCAGTTAAAATATTGCACCTGCAAAAAAAGGGGCCCAGTGTAGAGAGGGGGTAATACACTCTGGAATTGTAAGAAGTAAAGGTAGAACATCATCTGCTTTATTTTTAGTCCTGTTTTATGTCCACCCTTACTCTTTCTGTGTTTGGAAGGAAAAACGCAGAGTCATGACACTTTGACACCAATTACATTACAACTGAATCTGGAGCTTCATTCATCAGGGAAGTTGTAGGTCATCTGTTCCGATGTTTTAATTCTCCCTCCGTCTTCCTTCCCTCCTCCCCAACCTCACTGAGCCGTTTTCTCCAGCTGTCGCTGGTAAGGAAATAGTAAACATGCACATAGTTTAAGTATGACAATACTATACAGAGCTGCATCTGTACCACTGCTGTGTAAACCAGGCTCGTGTATTGTAAAACCACAACGAGCAACAAGATGCATCCTTTCCCTTACAGCATATTTCTGTCTGGTTCTTGTATTGAGACATTTCCCCAAGCTCATCTTAGGTGGTCCCACTGCAGAAGATAGCTGTCGTATCCAAGGACAGCCCAGTGAAGACCTGGCAAACCAGAGCAGGACATGCTCCCCCTCTGCTTCCTCCAATGGCCCTGAGCCTGGGGACTCAGTTTACCCTCCTCTCCCGAAGCTGGAGACATGGCATCCCCATGTCTCACGGATCTCTCCTTGTGTGAAGATAAGAAATCTAGTCACTCCTTCCATTCTCACATCTTTCCTCACTGGTCACAATCTGTGGCTCCTCCCACCTGCCCAAGCTTCTTATTGCGGTGGCTTCTCTTGTTGATGAGCATGGGCTCTAGGTGCACAGGCTTCAGTAGTTTTGGCACGCAGGCTCAGTAGTTGTGGCTCACAGGCTCTAGAGCGCAGGCTCAGTAGCTGTGGTGCATGGGCTTAGTTGCTCCACGGCATGTGGGATCTTCCTGGAAAAGGGATCGAACCCGTGTTCCCTGCATTGGCTGGCAGATTCTTAACCACTGCACCACCAGGGAAGTCCCAATAGCTATGTTCTTGAAAATGGGTATTGATGTTGACATTTTAAAAAATTATTATAACTACTAGTGCAGAGGTATTATTTAAGACTCTGGTGAAATGAAAAGGTAACTTAATAAATGAATAATCCTCCTCTAATTTAGTTTCCATAAAAAAGAGTACCCCAAAGGTTGAATTTGCTTAAAGTGAGGGCAAGCGGCATCGTGCCACGTGTCACACAGAGCCACCGAGGCTGAGGCGTGCATACTCATCTCTGTCTGCCCACTTGGACTGCCTTTGACGTGGTCCCCGTCAGCCATCAACTCACTGCTCCTTTCCTGCCGGCAAATTCCATTCTGCCGGTGACTCAGTATGACGTCATTGTTATCAAGGAATTGGTCCCACAGCTGGAGGCAGGATTGACACCCCGTAACCTGTAGAGCACCCGTTAGCAGTTCTCAGCACGTTCATCGTGTGGTTGTTCCCTGGAAGGTGACAGTGTCCGTCTGGACCAGCTGACCTCCATGGATGTGATTCCTGCACTCAAGGGCTCTGACCACTTGTGCTGCGCCTGTTCCTTCCTCAGTAGCATTTCCCCAACTTGAGCCAAGAGAAGAGGCTGCCTGCATTAGTGGTTAATGGCACTTCCTCCCTGTGTAATGATGGCATTCAGCCACAAGCTCCAGTGAACTCACAGAACGCTACGGGGCTTATGGTCCTTAATAGTTTTCTTGAAATGTTTTCAAACCACATCTAAATGTCCTTTTGAGACCACATTCTTCAACTCTTTCTATGTCAAACCTGAGAATTAGGTTAGAATTTGAATTATTCCTTGTTAGGAGCCTTTCGAATGTACGTTAGTTTTACACATAATCTGGTCTTCAAGTTTTATGGGAGTAACGATAGAATGATAACCATGATAATCGCGGTATCAGGGACTAAGTAATCTGGTCCTTGTCTAGGCTGCCCAGTCATCGTGGAGCGTCTCTGCCATGTGTCTGAAGGGGGATGAAGGCCTTGCCCCTAAGATCTTTTCCCAGCCCAGGAAGAGCTTCCCCAGTCCCCAGTCACTGGCTCAGTTAACCCCTCGGTGCAAATGGGGCTACGGCTGGTGCCACACTCTGGGCCTCTTTGCCAGGGAAGCTTATGGACACCTCCTCCCTTTCCCACAATTACTCCTAAACCTATTCCTGTTCTCCAGGAGCTTGAATGCTTATGTTTTCCCATTTTCCATTAGTCATTCGATCAGTTCATTCATCCACCCCTCCCTGGCCTGCTGGACACAAAGCACACACAGTATTCCATGTTGGGAAGGCCAAGCTGAATAAGACCCACTGCACGTTCCCCAGGAGCTCACGGTCCAGGGAGAAGGCCGCCACGTGCATGGCGGGCAAGCACAGCATCTTGTGAGAGGTGGTGCAGTGGTTGAGAGTCCGCCTGCCTCTCAATGATGCAGGGGCCATGGGTTCGTGCCCCGGTCCGGGAAGATCCCACATGCCGCGGAGCGGCTGGGCCCGTGAGCCATGGCCGCTGAGCCTGCACGTCCAGAGCCTGTGCTCCGCAACGGGAGAGACCGCAACAGTGAGAGGCCCGCGTACCGCCAAAAAAAAAAAAAAAAAATGCAGACAGAGCATCAAAACAAATGGAGCAGATGTCACCATGACAAGTTCATCATTTAGTTGTAATAACATTCGTCACTATGACCCGAAAGCTGAGACATGCTTCAGCATCACTCATATTGCTCAGTACTGGACCTTGTGTTTTCTAGTGACACAGGTGGACAAATGGGGGATAGTGCTCTTGGAGATACTGGCTTTGCTAAAATAGAGCCCAACTTGAAAAACAATGAGAACTGAAGATATAAAATGCATACTCCAACTTAAACAGGGAGTTAACTTTGGATAATTTCTACTTTAAAGTATTCTTGTCTTGACATCATCTTAAGACAAGTCTTCAGACACTGATGGATACTGATCTTGAGTAAACTTGTGGATGTGACATGAATTCAAAATTTCAATCAATAAACTAGATTTGGAAATGGGAGACATCTTTCAGCCACTGAAATTATGCATATAAAAACAGAGATGGAGGGCTTCCCTGGTGGCACAGTGGTTGAGAGTCCGCCTGCCAATGCAGGGGACATGGGTTCGTGCCCCATTCTGGGAAGATCCCACATGCTGCGGAGCGGCTGGGCCCGTAAGCCATGGCCGCTGAGCCTGCGCATCCGGAGCCTGTGCTCTGCAACGGGAGAGGCCACAACAGTGAGAGGCCCGCGTACCGCAAAAAAACAAACAAACAAACAAACAGAGATGGATTAAGAAGTATAGTAAAAATCCCACCTATACCATTTGAAATGGAAATTACCTGGGTAGAAAACCAACCTTGATTAAGGGAAATGCTTACATTACAGTTTTTTTTTTTTTTTTTTTTTTTTTGCGGTACGCAGGCCTCTCACTGTTGTGGCCTCTCCCGTTGTGGAGCACAGGCTCCGGACACGCAGGCTCAGTGGTCATGGCTCACGGGCCTAGCCGCTCCGTGGTATGTGGGATCTTTCCGGACCGGGGCACGAACCCGTGTCCCCTGCATCGGCAGGCGGACTCTCAACCACTGCGCCACCAGGGAAGTCCCATTACAGATATTTAAAATGCAATTCAATCATTATTATTTATATACTATTTAATTGGCATTCATCCTATGCTAGCCTGCATTATTAGTAGTGTGTGTGTGTGTGTGTGTGTGTGTGTGTGTGTGCGCGCGCTGTGCCCTCCCTCCTTATCTAAAATGTAAGCTCCTTAAGGGTCAAGATCTATTGAACACCTAGGGCCTATGTGTCTATGAGTGTTGCTATTTCTGCTCTTAATGTTTCTAGCACACTCTGACCCCGAGTCAGTGGTCAAAATCCTGCCCACTCAAATCTCACCAGGCCTCTCTTAACTTCAATCCAGCTCTTTCTTGGGGCATTGGCACCACCCCTGTGATGCTTTTGCTTACAGGCACCTATGTCCTGGGAGAGGAACAGGAGGGGTTTCATCTTCTCTCTTTATTCAGAAGAGCCCAATAGTAACATTTGCCAGGCTCCCAAGGGGGAACAGAGCCAAACAGTGGCTATTATGATAGCACAGTGTGTATGTGATGGAAAGCAAGAATCCAAAGGAATTTGGACTGAACATAAGGGAGTAATGAGGATGAATAGTTCAATTAAATCCGGTCAAGGAATATCTAGTTATAGGATCTGGAGAAAACATGATGATGCAAATGAGGACAGGGTCATGGCAGGGTCTCCAGTGCAACCGAGCCTGTGTATCAGCACAGAATCAGAATGTTCCAGATGCACCCAGGCGTGAATCTACAAGTTAATCATTTTCATTTGCAATACGGGGCAGCGGCAAAACATGGAGAGGAATCTGTCACACTGCATAGATGTCTATGGGGAAAGTCACCCTGAGCACTCTGCCTAGAAGCCGCTGGCAGATAGGGGCTTCTGCTTCTATTTAAGCAGCTCAGTACTCATAGGTAGTGAGACTCCAAGGGCTGTTTTGTAGGTCAAATGTAAACACATCGGAGGATGGCTACTTAAGTAGAAAGTGGGCAGTTGGAAGACTAGAGTCTTTATTGGACAAAAGGTCAACATTCATGAGTGAGAAGCAAGAGGTGGTGTTTGGGGCTGGGGAAGAGACGGAGGAAGACATTCCAGAGTATGCTGCCGGTCAGGCTCAGGAACGTGTTTCAGTTTGCAAAGAGAGAGAGCCAGGAGCTCTGTTTTCTGAAGCACAGGTGCAGGGGATGGGAAACAGACCAGGGTGAGCAAGTGAGAAAAGGACTCAGACAGGAGCAAGAACTAGTCCATAGGGAGGAGGGGCTTTGCCCTGAGCCCTGAAACACCCAAAGAGCTTAGGATACTTTTTAGAAATTGGACTTTTGCCCACAGCCATGTGTAGCCATCTCAATTTGGCACGAAAGGTCTGTGGTGATGGCACCTTTCTCCCAGAATGAGTGTGGTTTGAGGGGCAATTCTCTTTCTGATTCTACAGCTGATGCCATGTCAAGTTCATCCAGGTAGGGCAACAGGGACTTTCTCTGGTGACTTAGCAGCTCAGGTAATAATAATAACAGATACGTGTGCTGGTTTTTCTCCGTTTGCCTCCCTACCCACTCAGATTCATTCTCCCCCCTTTTCTGCTCAGCTCTGTGCCCTGGGAGGCTGACCCCTGAGGGCTGCTTCCCCTCTGCCCCCTGGCTTCTCCCTGGATTCAGAGGTTGGAAGGAGAGAGAGGTCGTGGCATTTCTTCCCTGCTCCGTCCCTGCTTCTGTGTCTCCTCTTTGGCAGTTGCCATGTCTCTCTACAGCCTCAGCTTCCACTGGATTCTAGTAACATTACTGCCCTCCCCCTTCCAGACTAGGCTATTTACAACTTCCCATGTATACCTTTTAGAAAACTTTTTACCCCCAATGATTACATCAGTAAGGTTATTCTTAACTAAGGTAGAGTCAGGTACCTGGAAGATACAGTTACAATACAATATTTCTGATTGATCTATAGATGCCAGATAAAGGAGGAGTTGCTGTTTGACAGCAAATGTTTATCAAAATACACTTGCTGACCTTTAGCAGAAGCTAAGCTCGCCTGCTCTGGATTCAGGGTCACAGTGGACATTTTTATATTTTTCAGTCCTCACATGGGTGCTAGGCCTTCGTCAAAACAGAGGGGGCTGCCAGCGGCCGGTCCTCTTGGAAATGGTCGGCACAAGGAAAATGCGGGCTTCGTGTATCTGAAGGTCGGATGCGGTCTCCTAGCTGTTACTGTTGCTTGTTCCTTTTGGACTGGGGTTGGAATATTCCAACAATCTGTTCCTGACGGCAGACCAACCAACTTTTATTCCTTTCTTATGTTTCTTGTGGCTGGTCTTCTTGTTTACATGCTTGCCTGCCCAAAGCTAATGTGCGATGTGATGACGGTTTGCACGCTGCCCGGCGGCTGGCGCTGGTCCGCTCACCGCACCCCTCCCCACCCACCAGGAGCTCAGAAGCAGGGGTACTGACCGAGGGGAAACGCAACAGTGGCCATTCCAATGCAAGCAAGGGCCCTTCTTCTCCTTTCACCCGCCTCACCCCTGCTCCTCTAACCCCACTAATGCCTCTCCCCCCTCCCTGCTCTCACAGGGCCCTAGTGCTCTTTTTTTATTAGCTCACCATGAAAATAAAGCTTCAGCCCAGGTACACTGGGGGAACTTGAGGGTGGGGCTCCGGGGGACCGTCTTACAGTGACAGCCTTGCACAGACAGTTCCTGTTGAGTGTCTCATCCTCGGCACTGGTGACATTTGGGGTCGCATCATCTCGTGGGGGACTGTCCTGTGTGTTGTAGGATGTTTCGAAGCATCCCTGGCCTCTACCCACTAGGTGCCAGTAGCATCCCTTCCCCCAGGTCGTGACAATGAAAAATGGCTCCGGACATTGCCTGGGGGCCAATATCACCCCTGGTTGAGAACCATAGATGTAGACCCTGACTTTCAACTTCCACTGGATGCTGGGGTCAAGGACTAAGCTAAAGTGTCAGTGACTTTCGTGCCAGCACTTGGCTGTGAGATGTGTGGGCTGCTGTCCTCTAACTAAAGCACCATCATGGAGACGAGAAGTTAGACCTGTTTTGTATGGACCGCCAGGTTGACGGGGAACTTTCCAGCAGTCAGAGCTGTCCCAAGGTGAAATGAGTGGCTTTGGAGTGGCTGGTCTTCCCTTACAGGGCAGGCTGGATATCCTCTATTCGCCCTTCCAGAACCGTCTCCACCCTTCTCTCCCCTTCTCTGTGGCCCAGACTCTCACCCGTAGGGACTCCACGGATGGGCTTCCTTGCCCTCCGGCTTCTAGTTGGAGGGAGGGAGGAGGTGAGGTCAGGGTGTTGATTCCCTGTGTTCCCTCATCCTGCAAGGTTGCTACGGGCTGGCTGGGCCCCCGACAAAGGCTCAGCTCTAGTTCGGTGGCCGCTCTTCAGTGTGCTTGGCCTCCTGCCAGGGAGGCCTCAGGTACCAGCCCTGGCGGCCATACCACCCTGTGGGTTTGCTCTGCCCAGCCCTCACTCGTAGCTGGTTCTGGCATCAAATCCTCTGAGTTCCTGTTAAATTAGGATAATTTGGATATATCATATATTTCTAGCTGGGACCTTGTCTAATACGCAAGTCATGGTGACTTTATGTTGAGGCTATGTAGACCTTCAAGGCCTCTTCTGATCCCCAGATCTATGATGCTATGGTAGGCAAAGGTGAGTGTTTCAATAGTTGCTTGAACAGCACTCCGAGGAGAAAAATCTCTTCAGCTTGGCTGAGAGATAATGCATATTTATTCATAAATATTTGTTTCATCACTGTGGAGGAAAGACGGGCATGTTGGGGATGCCAAGCACTTGCGCTGCAGACGGTATCAGTCCTCGGACGAAGAACCCCTCTTACAAGCCCTTCTTTCTCACAGAATTCTGTATTCACCCTCAGAGTAGCCATGTCCTTCAAGAGACTCTGGGCTGTTCCTCAGCCCCAAGATGTGAATATTGATTTATTTCATTCTTCCTGCTAAGATGAGCTTAGGCATGAGTGCGTGACGTGTTCTGCATTAGCTGGAAAGGGAGTTCATCAGAGGGGCTGCTAATAAAATTTCCTCACTCATAAAAAAGGAGACACAGTAAAAGGCTCTTCCCTTTACCCCACCTCTGGACACTGTGAGGGCTGTGACATCCAGAGCTGCAGCAACCCTCTTGCTACCATAAGGAAAGTGGAGCCCAAAGATGAAGGGATCTTGGGCCTTGATGCCATCTTTGAGTCAATGAATTGACCAAACTTAGAACTACTCTCCTTCCAGAGTTATATCATGTGACATAATAAATGTTCTGATTGTTTAAGCTACTTTTATGTGAGATTTCTGGTACTCGGCCAGCAGCCCAAAGTACCCTAATACACTGTTCCGGCTGTTCATCTCATTTAATCCAGTAATGAACTGTAGAGATTAAAAATGTCATCTTAAGCCTCACAGCAGCCTTTGCTCACTCCCTCCTTGAAAATCTTTTAAAATTGGGCTTCCGTGTTACTGTGCTCTCCAGCTTTTTCCTCTGCCCCACTGGCTATCCCATTTCACTCTTTTCTTAGATTCTTCTCTTCTTGTTGGGACTCTTCTCTTTTCCAGCAATAGTCACCACGTGGGTGCCCTCACCCGGTGCCATAAATTTCATTACCAGGCAGACGCTGATGGCCCCACAAGTGAATCTCTAGCCCTGATTGCTCCCCTGCTGCCCAGCCTTGTATATCCAGCCTCCTACTTGACCGGCCCCTTGGCCATCTAATGGGCAACCACAACTTCACGCATCCGAAACAAAGTCTTGGGGTGCCCCCTCAAAACTTCTTCTTCTCCAGGCTTCTATATCTCAGTAAATGGCAGCCTCTTTTTGCACAGGCCAAAGTCTCGAAATCATACTTTACTCCTTTCTTATTCCACAACATGTAACCCACACCCTACACCTAACTGTTTAACAAATGTTCCAAACACCCATTTCATTACCTCTTTTCACCACTGCTAGTCTAAGCCACAGAGCTCTCTGTCCTGCACCATAGCAACAGCTCCTTCTGGCTCCTGCTGTTCTCTGGCCACCCTACAGTTGGCACTCGGCACATCAGCCCCAGTGATTTTTCTAGAATAAGTCAGATCTTGTTATTCCCCTGCTTAAACCCCCCATGATTTCCCATCTCACTCTGAATACACTCAAAAGTCACTATGCTGGCCTACGATGCCCCGTATGATTTGGCCCCTAGACCCCCCTTCAACTATCTCTTTCCTGCAACCAAATGGGCCTCTTTTATTTTCCTTGAACATGTTTTCTTTTCCTCGAGCCCATGTCTACCTTATGACCTTTGCGTTGACCACTCCCCATGTCTGGGATGTTCTTCTACCAGCTAGCCTCATGTCACATAACTCACTCATTTTTTTTATTAAAGTATAGTTGATTTACAATATTATATTAGTTTCAGGTGTACAACATAGTGATGCAAAATTTTTATAGATTATACTCATTTAAAGTTATTACGAAATATTGGCTCTGTTCCCCGTGCTGTACAAGATATCCTTGTAGCTTATTTATTTTATACAGAGTAACTTGTGCCTCTGAATCCCCTACGCCTATCTTGCCCCTCCCCCTTCCCTCTTCCCACTTGTAACCACTAGTTTTTTCTCTATAACTGACACCACTCACTTTCTTCAGGTCTTCACTGAACTGCCACCACCTCAGAAAGAACTTTAACACTCTACCAAAACTTAACACTTTAAAACTTTAGAACTTAACTTTAACACTCTGACAGAACTTTAACACTCTTTAACACTCCGCCAAACTAGCATTTCTTTTCATTCTCCATCTCTTTACCCTGCTTTATTTTTATTCTTATAATGTCCCACTCCTTGACAGTCAATTACATATGTGTTTGCTTATTATCTGTCTCTCTGACTTGAATATAAGCTCTGTGGGAGCAGGAATTTTGTTTTGTTCACTGCTACATCTCCACTTTAAACAATACCTGGCTGTGTAAGATTTGCTGACTGAATGAATGGCTCAAATCCATTATCCCTTTATTGTATAACAGAGAGCTTAAGTGGAATCTTAGGTTACACAGAGAGGGAAAAAGGCAGCTAGAAACCTTTACTCTTCTGGTCCAGGGCTCTTTCTATTACTTTATACTGTCACATACCTGAATAAGTTAATGATTATTTTTCCTTCAAAGGTAATTTGTGATTTTATAGGGAACAAAGTCATCAAGCACAGAAATGGGTTTCCAACTGGGCAGTTTGTGTCAGCAAGCCAGGAGGGAGATTATGTGTGCATGTGTGTGTGTACGTGCAGGTGTGCACGTGTGCAGTGGTAGAGGGTAGGAGTGCTGGGTGACAAGAGGTGCAAAGAGTGTTCCTGGACTTGGATATCATATCACACCACAAAACCAGTCTAGTATGTAACCTGGACCTTTCTTTACCCTATAGCAAGCAGATGCGTCTTCATGAAGGAGTTAGCTTTCTAAGGATTTTAAAAGCAATGAGAGAAAAAGAAATGCAACATCCATATTGTAGAATGGGGAGTCTGTGTTCAGTATCAGGGTCAGGTCTTTTAAGAACAAACCTCCTTCCAGAAAATTCAGTTCAGCCTGTGATATTCAAATCAGAAGGGAGGCATACCTGAACGTGTTAACCAAGTAGCCTAGTTTAGCTGTATAAGCTAATGATAAAATCTACCCTTTACTGGGTGCTTACTATGTTTCAGATGCTGTTTAAGTGCTATTAATGATAAAATCAACACCCATTGCTAACATTTATTTGTGGCTTACTACATGACAAGAATACATAATTTTAAGTGTTTAACAAGCTCATTTGACCCTCATGAGGACACTTATAAGGAAGGTGCTAGTATTTTCTGCATTTTGCTGATCAGAAAACTGAATTCTAGATGGATCGTGAATTTCCTAAGATCGTTCGTTCAGCTGTAAGTGAGGGACTTGAACCCAGGCAGTTTGACCCATAGCCTGTGCTATATTAAACTGCATACTTGTGCCCTCTCATCTAATGATCACAATTCTAGGAAATAGGTACTACCATCCCCTCTTTATAGTCCCTGCATTGAACTGCCATAAACTGATACAGGGGCTTAAGCCTCTGGTGCTTTGAAGTTGTTAGTCTTGAAGAAATTGGTCATCCTTCCTTATGGTTTGTGATTGAGAAATGTTCACAGTTCTCTGTACACTGAAAACTACAAAACACTGCTGAGAAAATTAAGGAAGACCTAAAGAAGTGGAGAGATATGAGGTCTTCATGGATCAAAACATTAATTATTGGTAAGATGTGAACTCTCCCTAAATTGATTTATAGACTCAGCATCATCTCAATCAAAAGCTCAGTGGGGGTTTTTTTGTAGAAATTGACAAACTGATTCTAAATCTCATATGGAAATACAAAGGACCTAGAATAGCAAAAACGAAATAAAACAAACAAAATTTTAAAAACAAAACAAAAAAAAGATAAAAGAGGAACAAAGTTGGAGGACTAATGCTACTTGACCTCAAGGCTTATAAGGTACACTATTCAAGCCTCAAGATAGACCAATAGATCAATGGAACAAATACATATATAGGCAACTGATTTTTGATAAAGGTGCAAAGAAACTTTAGTGGGGAAACGTGGTCTTTCCAACAAATGGTGTTGGTACAATTAGATATCCACATAAAAAATGAACTTCAATCTATATCTTCCATCATATAAATATTAACTCAGAATGGATCAGAGAGACATGTAAAGCCGAAAACTACTGGAAGAAAATGTAGGAGAAAATGTTTGTGACCTTGGGTTAGGTAAAGATTTCTTAGACACCACACCAAAAGCACAATCCATAAAAGAACAAATTAATAAATAAGACTTCATCAAAATTTAAAATGTCTGCTCTTCCAAAGACAATGTTAACAGAATGAAAAGACAAGCCAAAGCCTGGAAGAAAATGTTCACAATACAGATATCTGACAAAATAATTACATCTAGAATTGATAAGAAACCCTAAAAACTCAATAATAAGAAAACAACCTTTTAAAAATTGACAAAATACATGAACAGACATTTTATTAAAGAAGACATATAATATGACCCAGCAATCCCACTACTGGGCATATACCCTGAGAAAACCATAATTCAAAAAGAGTCATGTACCAAAATGTTCATTGCAGCTCTATTTACAATAGCCAGGAGATGGAAACAACCTAAGTGTCCATCATCGGATGAATGGATAAAGAAGATGTGGCACATACATACAATGGAATATTACTCAGCCATAAAAAGAAATGAAATTGAGCTATTTGCAATGAGGTGGGTGGACCTAGAGTCTGTCATACAGAGTGAAGTAAGTCAGAAAGAGAAAGACAAATACCGTATGCTAACACATATATATATAGAATTTAAGAAAAAAAAATGTCATGAAGAACCTAGGGGTAAGACAGGAATAAAGATGCAGACCTACTAGAGAATGGACTTGAGGATATGGGGAGGGGGAAGGGTAAGCTGTGACAAAGTGAGAGAGTGGCATGGACATATATACACTACGAAATGTAAAATAGATAGCTAGTGGGAAGCAGCCGCATAGCACAGGGAGATCAGCTCGGTGCTTTGTGACCACCTAGAGGGGTAGGAGAGGGAGGGCGGGAGGGAGGGAGACGCAAGAGGGAAGAGATATGGGAACATATGTATATGTATAACTGATTCACTTTGTTATAAAGCAGAAACCAACACACCACTGTAAAGCAATTATACTCCAATAAAGATGTAAAATAAAAAAAAAGAAGACATATAGATGACAAATAAGCACCTGAAAAGATGTTCAACATCATTTGTCATTAGGGAAATGCTAAGTAAAACCATGGTAAAATACCGCTATACATCTCTTTGAATGGCTAAAATTAGAAGAAAAATATGACCATACCACATGTTGGCAAGTGTTGTAGGAACTGGAACTCTCATATACTGCTGATGGGACTGTAAAATGGTACAACCACTTTGGAACCCAATTTCTTAGAAAGTTAGGCATAGACTTACCATATGACCTAATCATTCCTTCCTAGGTATTTATTTAACCAAAAGAGAAGAAAACACATATCTATGCAAAGATTTTAATTTTGCTGAGTAAAGGGAGCCAGAGAAAAGGGTAGGTACTGTATGCTTCATTTATATACATTTCTAGGAATTGCAAACTAATGTGCAATGGCAGATGGGAGACCAGTGGTTTTCTGGGATGGGAGTAGGACGGGGCAGAGGGGGGATTATAAAGAAGCAAGAGGAGATTGGGGGAGGGGTGATGGATATGTTCATTAGCTTGGTTGTCGTGACGGTTTTACAGCTGTACGTGTATGTCAACATTATCGAAATGTACAGTTTAGCTATGTGTAGTTTATTGTATGTCAATTATACTTCAATAAAGCTGTTTAAAAACACCAAGTAGTTAACATCTGTAGAGATAGGTTTATACGTGTATGACAAGCTGGCATGAGGTCACAGAGTATACAAACCCTTCTCCCTACACACACAGGCAGACAGACAGGCAGACAGACAGAAACAGGTACCCACACTAATAAAACACCTGTAGAGACTAGAGATAATGCTCTCGAGTTTTCAGGCCATATTCTTTATCCCCTGCATCTCTGCACTTTATGTACTGCCCTATATATCCCTGAGGTTCGGTAGTAGAACCTTTTGACTTTATTTTCACTTCAACAGGTTTGTGTAAAATCTAAAGCCTTGAGTGCACAAGATTCCAGACAGAGTTGTGGGGTGGAGAATGGAGAAGGACCTACTGTATAGCAGTAGGGAGAAGGGACAGGGGTTAGATGCTAACTCACCACCCAGCAGGTGAGAGGTGCCACTTAACCTTTCAGCTTCTGGAAGCTGAACTTTGTAATGAGCTGTCACTGTATTTATCACCTAACAATTACTGCAATTGGATAAGGTGTGAAAATTCCTGGAAAACATTACGTGTCAATGACCTTAGTATCTTCGATGAAGCTGTCTATGGTGGGGTCCCAGATGTAATTGAAAATCAGCATGTAGCCTGTCAAAATGGTTTAGGTGCTTTCCATCCCTTCATTCTGTGGACTGTTTCTGGCTTACAATACGGCAATTGTTTTGTCAGACCGCTAGACAGTCATATTATTAGAACATCTTGATCTCGACTTTATCTATGTTTCCGTCACAATTGCACGAGGCTGGTTCAGCTGCAGTTCCAGAAGAGTGTAGAGTGAGCCTGAGCTGTTGCTGGGTAACATTACTGCCTGCCCAGGTGCACCCCGTAAGGTGATGTTTACCTTGACGTATATACCATGGTCTAAGGTCAGTTAGGTTCATAAAACTGATTGTGTTGGCATGCTCAAGGTGGGACTGGCTCACAGCATCAGATATAGTTAGAGTAATTTAAAATAATCAATACAACTGGCAAGTAGACCAGAAAGTCTTGAGGCAGCTCTTTCAGTAGGCTCACTACATGAGGGGCCACATTATAACAGGGTTGCTTGGTGTCCACAGAATCATTTTAAAAAAAGGCTCTTCATGTGTCTTAGGATGTTACTGTCAGTGGTTTGAGGCACTTTTGCCCACAGTAGGGATGGTTTCATCAAGAGAACCACAATGCTTTGGTCAACACTGCCAAGACTGTGTCTTCCCTAGATGCTTCACGGGGATGGGCTCTGCCATCCAGAGGGCTTCTGTGACACTCTGACACTTCATCCGAACAGGCGAGATGCAGCCAATTAGTTTTCTACTCATTAACCTAAAATCACGTGTACATCCTCCTCATTACTGTAGCCCAGGATCTGTGGGGCTGAAGTTTGAGATGCTCCCATACACTTCTATTTTATATATAGTTGGATAGTTTCTTGGCTTACTTGCACAGCTGGCTAATGATATCCTCCTGTTTTTGCCAGTTTGTATGCATTTTATCCGTGCATTTTACTAGTTTCACTCTGAAAGCGACCTTATTTCCAAGTTCCTTAAAGACACCTAACTAAGCCTGCCTCCACCTTTCCTGCTCCCCACACTGACCACTGATTTGAGTTCAAGCTTTGCCAACAAACCCAATCCCCTCACTGTCTTAATAAGATGGCCATGATATTTCCCCAACTCATTTTAAAGAAGGGGAGCAGTGAGCATGGAAAATAGAGAACGAGGGACTTCCCTGGTGGCTCAGTGGTTAAGAATCCGCCTGCCAAGGCAGGGGACATGGGTTCGAGCCCTGGTCCGGGAACATCCCACATGCTGCAGAGAAACTAACCCCGTGTGCCACAACGACTGAGCCCGTGTGCTTCAACTATTGAACCCCACATGCCTAGAGGCCGTGCTCCACAGCAAGAGAAGCCACTGCAATGAGAAGCCTGAGCACTGCAACGAAGAGTAGCCCCCGCTCGCCACAACTAGAGAAAGCCTGCGTGCAGCAAAGGAGACCCAATGCAGCCAAAAAAAAAAAAAAAAGAAAATAGAGAATGAGGTAGAAAGGTTGTAAAATAAAGGCGCATGTAATTAAATTTTGTACTATTTTTAGTATCTGATCTGTAAACCTGGAAATGTGATTGTATTTTGGCTAAAGTAATATAATTGGCACTGCCATAAATCTAATTCTTATTATTATTGTTACTTGATTTTATGTGATAATGTTTAGAGTAAATCAGCACCATAATTTCCAGCCAAGTGGCAGCTATTATTTTTATTTCTTTTCTCTCCCTTGCTCTTATGGTGGTGGAGGGGAGACCTCAGAATGTTAAATAGTTTGACTAAGATTCTTAGAGAAACTAAGAGAACTAATCTGTAGCCTTTAACTCCTCAGTGTCAGATCTCCAGATGAGAATGTTAAAATTCAGGCAAAAATATCCAGATACAGAACCTGTGTGAAGATAAAGTCAGAATTTTTAAAAACAGTTATATAACTAACTGAGTGTTCCATAGACATGCAGATGGTCAGAGGTGTGGCCAAGGTTTACCCAGATTTCCACACGGGAGTTCTTTCCACGAGTGAAGCACTGCTCTCCAGACAACTTTCAGAACCTGACAAGGAGACCAGCCTTCCCTGGGCCCACTTTCTCATTCTTCTCCAGGTGTTTTTTTTGGAAGGCTCTGTGTCTTCTCATGTTCGATTTCAACCATGAGGAGGACATCAAGGGGTCTTTTCCGCAAGACAATGTGATGGTTGTAAACCAGGCTGGCACCATACAGAATTTCTCTTCCTATAAACTCTGTGTCTCCACCCTTTAAGTTCTCTTGACAGAATCAAGCACAAAACACAAGCCCTAATAGGTGACTTTGGCCTCCGAATAAAGCATTACATGGTATTCTGCTTCTATTTTTCTTGACTTTCCGCAAAGTAATTTTATATCCCTAAGGAGCCAAGAGGCATTTCCTGCAATTAGGGTTGGGACTGGCACTTGCTCCCTGAAACATCATCTGTCCGGCTCTCAGACTGAGGGGACTGTGCTGGAATTGTGGGCTCAGAGCAGGATGGTCATAGTCTTCCTCACCCTGGAGTCCTGGATAGAAGGTTCTAGAAACAATGCTCCAGCTGTATCTTGAGATTTTATGAGCCCTTTTTTTTTTTTTTTTTTTTGGCGATACGCGGGCCTCTCACTGTTGTGGCCTCTCCCGTTGCGGAGCACAGGCGCCGGATGCGCAGGCTCAGCGGCCATGGCTCATGGGCCCAGCCACTCCGCGGCATGTAGGATCTTCCCGGACTGGGGCACGAACCCATGTCCCCTGCATCAGCAGGCGGACTCTCAACCACTGCGCCACCAGGGAAGCCCTATGAGCCCTTTTATACATTAATTGGAAGCAACAGGAATGGGTAGGAGGCCTTTTGGCCAGCACTGAACTGAGCTGTCACTGATTAGCTGTGTGTAGCTTATGTTCTCTGGGTCTTTGTTGCCTCAACTTAAAAAACACTTGAAAGGATTGAAAGCAAGGGGCATTTAAGGACTCTCTGAGGCAAACGCTACTATCATCTTTGCACTTCTTAGTTCTCAGCCTTCTTTGGGCCAGTAGCATGCTGGTAGAAGCAATTTACTCCACTTTCCTGGCCTGCTCCTTAAAAGGTCCCACACCATCTCTCTTCTTATCTATGCTGCTGGAAGGGAGAGACCCTGAGATGTTGGGGCCACATGGTAGAAAACCCAGAATCCTGAGGAGAGCTGCCCAAGAAAGCCACGGACTATCACAGGGCTGAACTGTATTGTGCTAAACCACCAAAATTATAGGGTTTACTTGTTACGGCAGCTCACTGCAACACGACGCTGACTAGTGTGTTCTTCCAGCCCTGTTGTGTCTGAGGAATGGCAAGTATAGGACAGAGGCAGAAAGAGATGTGAACACAGGAAGGAAGCACTAGATGTAAACCAACTGTTTGCCTGGATGTCATTGTCAAGGATGCTTCTCTCAAAGAGCCAGTGAAAAGACAGACAGGGCTGTGGATAATACTTAAAGCATAGGGGATACATGGTTCTTTATGGTGTAACGGCGACTCTGTGTGTGTTGCAAGGCCCTGGTCAAACCCGGAGAAATATTTTTAAAAAAAGAATAAAGGACAATTGTGGGAAAATGACGACAGAAACCTCCTTCATTAATAAGAGAACTCAGAATAGGTCTAAGGACAAAAAGGTCACTGATTCCCACACTCGTGATGTTTGTGTGGAGATGGTGAATATAGAGTCACCTCAGACTTCTTAGTGATTGTGATATTTTTGTTGTGTTCTTCTAGAATTTTTTTTTTTTTTTGTCATATGGAAAGTGATTGGGTCTGGGTGGCTACTGATCATTTGGGGAAAACAGACTGTTCTTTCCATGTTCTTAGTTTAATCTCTTTTCAGAATGGATTCCCACAGATAGCGTTTTCATCTTGACTTATTTTTACTGAGCGAAAGTACCATCTTCAAGAAACCCCCAAAGCTTCATATTTTCGAATAAATGGGGCCTCTCTGTGGGAAAAGAAAGCCACAGAAGACAGTGGGAAACCACGTGGCCCCGTGTTAAATCAGGGGAAGCGTCTGGTAGGGATAAGAAAGCTGGTCCAAGCTCAGGGGTCACTTTCTGTGTTCCGGCTCCTGTTTACTTTCTGGACCTAAGTCAAGTGTCTCTTTGACAGTGTAATTTCTGCAGTGCCTGGCTTTGTGATCCATAATCGAACACAGTAAACCTTCAACAATCCCATCCAGGGGAGCTCAATTTGACTTGATTTAGATGAGAAAGTTAAATCTCTGTCCAGGCATGCTTCTTTGCAGGCACAGCGACTCTTACACCTGCAGGACACTTCATCTTGGAATATGCTTCCCATTTTCCAGACAAGCTCATGGGATCTGCATCCCCCAATAAAATTCCTGTCTGCACTAAATTGCCTTATAGTAGTGATTTATACCTCAATAAAACTACATCTTGAAAAGGAGAATTGGTTTGATTGTATAACTGACATAATTTATGCACGTTTTCGTTTTGGAATAGACTTGGTATTTATGCAAGGGGGAGAGGTCTTTGTGATGTGATGTGTATTTCCACATTGACAGAACTGGTGACAGTCAGGACAGCGGAAAGAAGTATCCTCAGGCACCTTTAGATCACGCCAGAATTTGAGAAACATCCTCCTTCAAGTTAGGAGATCAAACCTCTCTTTCTGGCTTGTAATCAGTTACCACCCACTAACTATCTGCTGAAAGAAAGGGAAGGGAGCAATGCTTTTTGGATGACTTCTTTGTATGAAGCCTTATGCTACATGCTCTAAGTATATATTTTTTATTTAAATCTTTCAACAGTCTAACAAAGTTGGCATTATTATCCTCATTTTGCAGAGGAGAAATCGGAGGTTGAGAGAGGGTAAGAAATGTTAGTAAACAGTGGGGCAGAGATTTGAACCCAGATCTTTCTGGCTCCAAAGAGCATCCATCCTTTTCCCACTAAGCCACTCACTCACTCACCATCCTGCTCGGCTTTCTCTATGTGTCCAGAATTAGGCTCAGTGTTTTAGGGTTCAGAATAGGTCACCTTTTAACCTACTGAGAGACATAATGAGAAATTTCTTAAGAAGATGACGGTAAATTCTTCCATGCACTTAGGGAACTTCTGTTCACGTGTATGGCTGTGGACACTGCAGTGCACTGACCAGAAGCCCCACTTGAGACCGAGCAATCATTCTGTCAATGTCTGAAGACTCGGCCACTGGCAGCTCTCAACCGAGCCCTCCTGAGACCATCCTCAACCGAAGACAGCCTCTCAGGCAGGTCATGCCTCCTCCCTGGGGCAGCCCACGTCCTGTGACTAGTCCACCGCCTTGCCTTGGTTCCAGACCACTCTGAAGGGCCCCCCCAGAGGGTCTGTGTGATGAGCTGGGGCCCCTACTGTGACGGCACTGTGGTCCAGCTCTCCCTCTGCTTAATCCTGCTTCCTTTGCTGCTCGTATGTATTCCTGAGAGCACTCCCTGTAACCCCCTGCACACCAGTCTCCATCTTTCCAGAGTTTGCTTCTCTGGGAACTCGACCTGTGAGGTTGTTAAATCAAATCTGCCCTGTGGATAAATAATGCTTATGCTTAGTCAGTTAATGGGCTCACGTCCCCCTCCAAATTCATAGGTTGAAGTCCCAACTCCCCGTATCTCAGAATGCGACTGTGTCTGGAGATGAGGTCTTTAAAGAGGTGATTCAGTTAAATGAGGTCGTTAGAGTGGATGCTACTCCAGTAAGACTGGTGTCATTATAGAAGAGGTCAGGACACAGGCACACACAGAGGGGAGACCGTGTGAGGACACGGGGAGAAGACAGCCAACTACCAGCCAAGCAGCGAGGCCTGGGAAGAAACCACACCTGCTGACAGCTTGACCCTGGACTTTCTGCCTTCAGAACGGCGAGAACATACAGTTCTGTTGCATCTCCTGGGCTGCGGAACTCTGTAATGGCAGCCCCAGCAGACTAATCAAGGCAGATGTCGAGGCACTTCTTCATTTCAGTCCCTATTCTTCCATCTTTGCTCTCAAGAAACACCCAGAAATCTGAACAGGTTAAACGGTCTTTTAGATGCAAGGAGGTAAGGTAATAAGTCTCAGTAGACAGTTTTCATATTCTCTAAAATATGTCAAAATAATCATATTTTTAAAGCGGTGTAAAAGGAGTAGGTGAACGACTGCATTTCGTTGCATTTCCCTTTTGAGGACGGTCATCACAAGCCTATAGGTCCTCCGTGTGACACCTGTGTTGGGCCTGGAGTGAACTTATATTTCATGGGAAAAGGATGCCATTTTCAAGTTCCGTCAGTCAGCACTTTTCTGGCCCTCTGTGAAGCAAGAGGTCAGCGTGGCTTTTCTTCTTTAGGTACACCCTAACAGACCATGTCCAACGGCCAGCTTCCTGCCTTCGTACAGAGGGGAAGGGTAAGGAATGCCAAAGAAAAAGCTTTGCAGTTTAAGGCATTTTTCTTTCAGTTTTTCCGAGCCAGCCTTTGTATCTTCCCCAGCAGTGCGTCGGGGAACGTTTAACTACCAGCTTTCTAAACATGAAACAAAAAGAAGCTGCAGATTCCTGTGGTGTAAACACCCCCATTATGGCTGGGGTCAGGCTACTGAGGTGGGAGGGCACAGTGGGTCTGCGGGCCAGACCAGCTGCCTTCACACGTGCCGATTCCCGCTGTACGGCGGAAGAAGGTCGTCCGCTGGTGACCCTCAGCTGGCCCTCCAGGTGGCCCTCCAGGTGGGGCCTGTGCTCTCCACTTTCTCCTCAGGGCTTGACATTTTCATGGTTACCTCGGGGCTTGCTGTTATTTGCGGAGCTTTTTTGTAAGGGGCTTTCTTTTAAGAGTATCTATGAATGTAGCACAGGTTTCCCCAAACGATGTTTCTGGTCATGCGCTCACGGTGTCTCCATTGCTTCTCCTAGAACCAGAAAACCAAAGCCCGAGGGGGCTCAGGAGAACAGCCACGTCAGCCTAAGTTCGACTCTTAAAGGCCCATTCTCTCTCCAGGCCTTCCCTTACTCTCTGCTTCTCCCATCTTCCCCCTCTACGGTTTCCTTTAGCTGCAGAGACTTGTTTGTCTTCTGTGCTCTGGAGCTCCAGGTCTCATTGGAGGGCTTGGTATGTGCGAAACACAACTTTTAAGCTATTTACGTACTTCATCACCAAAACATCCCCTCAAGGTAGGTGCTATTCTCACCCCCACTTTACAGATGAAGAAACTGAGGCACAGAGAGGTTAAGTAACCTGTTCAAGGTCCTCCTACTGTCAGTGGCAGGGCTGGGATTCAAAGCTGGCAGTATGGTTTCACAGCCATATGTTTAACCAGCACACTGCCCCGCAAAGAGCAGGAGGAATATAGCCTTAGGAAGCACTGACAACTGGGAATAAATGCTCCTTTTTAATAGGAGATACTAGCAATTGTCAAATAGTTACATTCTACGTAGTCTAGTATACAGTTACATGTAAGTGTGTGTGTGCATGGAATATTTAAATAAAGTTCAGTAAGGAGGGAAAAACTATGCAGAAGTGATGGAATTAATGATCTTAGAGGACCCTTGGACTCTGAACATAGACAATTCCAAAGCAAATTGAGTATTCCAGGTGGTAGCACTCTCCGGTTTTCAGGTCTAGGGCACCAAAAGTTGAGAAGCAACATGTATTTGAAATACCACGGAGCTAACATTCACTGCAGCGACTCAAATGAAATGAAATACTGGCTTGCTTTAGAGAATGCTATCTCCCCTCCCTCTCTCTCCCTCTCTCTCTCCCTCTTCCTTCCTTCCTTCCTTGTTTCCTTCCTTCCTCTCTCCCTCCCTCCCTCCTTCCTTCCTTCCTTCTTTCCTTCTTCTGCTTTTGTCTCAGTTTCGTAAAACTGGTTGAGTAGGTATAAAAAAATGAGAAGAGGTGATTTTTGTTTCACTCTCCATTAAGAAGTTAATATTCACACTGAATGACCTGAGGAATCACAAATAAATGTAATCTGCTCCAGTTTGAATTCATACTTTGGTTTGGCTGAAGCCTCAAAATGTCCAATTCTGTGACAGATTTTTGTCATAGAATCCTAAGACTAGGAGGAATTTTTAAGGGATCATTACTTTAAAACACTACAGTGATATGACAATCTTACTGGTTTTTAAAGGCTTCCAGGAAAATCCTTTTATTACTTACCAAAATGTTTTAAGAAAACATTTGCCTTTCTCTGTAAATGAAATAGGGCCCTGTTTGGATTGACGGGGCTGCCTGGTGCTTTCTGATTTATGTTGATGGTTAGTTCTCCACGTGACACACACAACGGATTACAGATCTCAACACATAAGGGAATTAACTTTCTTTCTGTCGAGCACAAGTTACTTTATGTGCACTTTCTCATTTCATCCTCAAGACAATCCTTCTATCACCATTTTATAAATTTGAAAACAGAGATTCAAAAGCCTCCAGTAAGTGGCTCACACTCACATAGCAGTGAGGCTAAAGCCAGTTCTGTCCCCAAGGTCACCGCGCGAGGCCCCGCGGCCCGTCTCCAATAGAAGGCAATTAATAGGTGCAATTACACATCACTTCTACTTAGCTTCCATGAAACCTTTAGGAAGCCTTGGTCCGATAGGAGAGTTGACTCTTTTAACCCTAACCTCCACCCCAGGCCAAGGTGGTTTTCTTGGGGAATGGCTGAGCGGAAAAGGAATGGTTCAGAGATGACTGGCAGACAGAGAAAGGAGGCACCAGAGAACTGGCTAATCGGTAACCTAGGTGATCAGCTTCTGGAAGTTCAGAACTGTAACCTCCAGACTTGGGCACTAGTTGTGCTAGCTGGAATATTCTACCTCTATCCCACAAGACTGCTTCCCCTGAGATTTCTGAATGGAACAGGATTTCCCGTGGGCATCAGCATACCCATGTAAAAAGATTCACTTAACAGAGCAAAATGTGGTGGCCTAAAATCAACCTTTCAATTTCAAGTGTTAGCTGCAGTCCTGGGTGGGAAAGGAATGCCATTTGCATTACTGTTTCAAAGGAATTTGTCTGAGTTGAGTTGGACGCACACGAAATGCCTGGTTTTTCCATCACTACTCACCCTTGCCCACATTTTCCCAGGTGCTTCTGTCTGTTAAGCCAAGGAATGTTGGAGCTCTGGGTCTTGAAAAGGACAATTCCAGTGTTTTAGTCGGCTGAGCAAGTTCTCCGTTCTCATAACTCTGCTTAAAGAATACACGATGTTCTCAGGCCAGTGTATGACATTAAGGAATTCACAGCTTCTTGAGCCTGAAAAGAGAAGTTAAAAACAGTGGGTAGGGACTTCCCTGGTGGTGCAGTGGTTAAGAATCCACCTGACAATGCAGGGGACACGAGTTTGAACCCTGGTCCAGGAAGATCCCACATGCCGCAGGGCAACTAAGCCCGTGCGCCACAACTACTGAGCCTGCGCTCTAGAGCCCACGAGCCACAACTACTGAAGCCCTAGACGTTTAATAGGGTTAAATGTGCTAGAGCCCGTGCTCCACAACAAGAGAAGCCACTGCAATGAGAAGCCCGCGCACCACAGAGCAGCCTCCACTCGCCGCAACTAGAGAAAGCCCACACGCAGCAATGAAGACCCAATGCAGCCTGTAAACAAAACAAAAACAAAAACAAAAAACAGTGGGTAAACTCTGGCAGAGGCTGAGATGCTTTTCCTCACTTAAGGGTGGCATCATAGCAGCTGGAAAAGCCAAATCTATATTCATGGAATCCATCAGTTATCCATGCAGTCAAGGATAGCATTTATGGAGCTCATACTATGCATTAGCTGGAACTTTGAAGATGCATAAAGTATGGTCCCGTCCTCAAGGAGCCCACAGTCTAGGAAGGCACACCCAACAGTACAGTCCTGTAAAATGTTGCAGCAACTCTGGTAGAATACTGAGTGGGTCTGGTGAAGGCACGAAGGAGGGAGAAGGTAAACTTTGGGTGGAGTCTTAAGTGATGGGTAGATGTTTGTCGGGTGTTTCTTACTGGGGCAAAATGGTAGAAATGAGTGATCCTTCATTGTCTGTAATCTACAACTTTAGTCCTGCTGTTGATTTAACTTGTGTTTCTACCCCTCTACCCCACTACCTCATCCTCCTCCTTTAAACTAATCTAATATGTTGCTACTTTGATCATCTTGAAGCCACCAAATGTGCCTGGCTCCACTTCTCAGCAGCAGTTTGTGAAGGTCCCTGGAGCCATATGCTTTGCTTGTTTCCCCAAAATGAGGAAAACTGGTACTTTGGCAATGTGGCCTTTAAACAGCTTAGATGCAAAGCTCAGAAATTAGATTTTTTGGGGAAAAAAATTGCCTGGGCTTTGGGTTGGTTAGTACTGGCCAGTTTTTCACTTCCCCTTCATCATCTCTCAGCCATAAGGTTCAGTTTTGGGATGAGGTGTGTGTGTGTGTGTATCTTCATGGACCGTAGTTGAAATATATATTCTTAGAAAAACCCTGATCCTTAAACCATGTGGGGCACTTGGAAATCTTTTTGAGAATCAGAAATCTGAATCTTTGTAAAAGGAAAATGTTTTTCCTATCAGGAATGAAAAAATAAAAACGAAATGAATGTTTTAAAATGTGGAGCTGAAAAATAAGGGTTGCGTCTAGGACATAGTAGAAGCTCAGCAAACTGTGTAATTAACCCATCCAGCTGCCTTGATGGAGAGAAGTCTTCCTAGAACTGTGTTCCAAACAGAGGATAATTGGGAGTTGGTCTTCTTTCACTTCTGCTAGGATAGGAACAGCCTCCTATAATTTCGGTTTGATAAACACAGTATCTGTAATCTTGTTTAAGAGGGAGGAGAAGGAATTTCCCTCGGAGGCACTTGCAGTGGCAGGAGGACACGGGCCATGACTCATGGTTCTCCCTAAATCTTTCCATGTCACTCAAGGATCTCAGTCTGGACAGTGGAGAGAATGAGCAGTGAGAGTTACTGTGTTTCCAGCATCTGCCCATTTCCCCCTTAGGTCTTCACACCTTGAGGCATTTTAACGGCCCAAGGTGTCTGAGCTTAAATGCAACCACTCTGAGCTGATCTGTCTGTGGGGATCCCGTAAGCTGCAGCACCAGGAATAGAATATATAGAGATTTCATTAATTCTTTATTGTGAAATATAACACACGTACAGAAAGCTGTATAAAACAAATGTAGAGCTTAATAAATTATTGTAGCTGTAAACCCCCCTAGGTCAAGATATAGAGTACTGCCAGGACCCCAGAAGTTTTCCAGTGCCTCTCCTAATACAGCCCTCTTTTTCCTTTAAAAGTGGTATTGCCCTTCAGAACTCTAATGGAAAACTGATGAATTCATAAAAGTGCTAACAAAAGATCAAGAAGAAAAAAAAATTAATTACATGGGACTGAGTGAACTGATGAGAATGATGATAATTTTTGTGACTTTCTGTTTGAATAAAAAAAAAATCCCACAAGGACTCAAAGGCAAAAAATATACAAATCAATTTTCACTGCAAAGTAAAGGAGCTGTTACAGTGGAGGATCACTAGACTGAATGTCAATATTACGACATAGTCTGAGTGTGTTTCGTGTTTGGTAATTGCAATTATTGTTGCTTTTGTTGTGGTTATCCATTTACAATGTTTGTGTCAGTTTATTTATCTGTTGTAAAAATAAAATACAGGGGGCTTCCCTGGTGGCGCGGTGGTTGAGAATCTGCCTGCCAGGGGACATGGGTTGGAGCCCTGGTCTGGGAAGATCCCATGTGCCGCGGAGCAACTAGGCCCGTGAGCCACAACTACTGAGCCTGCGCATTTGGAGCCCGTGCTCCACAACAAGAGAGGCCGCGACAGTGAGAGGCCCGCACACTGCGATGAAGAGTGGCCCCCACTCGCCGCAACTAGAGAAAGCCCTCACACAGAAACGAAGACCCAACACAGCCAAAAATAAATAAATAAATAAAATTTAAAAAGTAAAATAAAATAAAAATAAAATAAAATACAGTGTGTGTGTGTTAAAAAAAAAAAAAAAAGAATATATCTGCCACTGCAGGGGACACGGGTTTGAGCCCTGGTCCGGGAAGATCCCACATGCTGCAGAACAACTAAGCCCGTGCGCCACAACTACTGAGCCGGCACTCTAGAGCCCGCGAGCCACAACTACTGAAGTCCATGCATCTAGAGCCTGTGCTCCACAATAAGAGAAGCCACCACAGTGAGAACCCGCGGACCGCAAAGAAGAGTAGCCCTCGCTCACCGCAACTAGAGAAAGCCCGCGTGTAGCAACGAAGACCCAACACAGCCAAAAATAAAAAAATAAATAAATACATTTATTAACAACAACAAAAAAAGTGGTACTGCCCTAAGCCGTACACAGGGGCTCTCTGCTGGGCCTGTGCTTCGGGGCTTCAGTTCTTCTCCAGCAGTGCCCCTTTCCAAAGGGACAGGGGCGTCTGTGAGGTCAAGAGGCCATGTCCACTTGGAACCCATGTCTCCCTTTCCAGACAAGGCACCAAGCACGGGGGCGTTGGAATTCCATGTCCAAATGATTCCAGGCCCACTCCCAGGTCTTCCCCGGGGCTCTTCCTCAGTTCCACCTTCCTGATGGGTGGCCCAGGGGCAGATATTTGTAGGATGCTGTGAAAGAAAGTTAGGGAGTACACAGGCTTGAGCACAAGGCCCTTTGAGGTATGGGATGGAGCAGGGGTGGGAGGAGAGGATGGCCCGAGGGTCTGGGGGCTGGCTCTTCTTTTGTCACGCTTCCAGCAAGAAGTTTTAAGCCATCCAAGAATTCTCAGGTCCAACCTGGTCTTCCAGGTTGCAATGAAGATACATTTGTCAAGGTAGGAGGATAGGACATCTGTTATTTAATAGCCTATTAGTTTAATTTACAACTTTTAAATATTTAGGGTTATGGTATGCAGTTCTCCATTTAAGCCCCACAGATGTTAGCGGTAAGCCTGTCTAGAGGCAACTATCCTGACTGTGGTGGTAATCCCTCCTTGCTTTTCTTTATACTTTACCCACTGAAGTCTGCATTCCTATATATTAGTCACTCTTCCCTGTTTTTGAACTCTGAATAGACAGATCATACAGTATGTATTTATGTTGGCTTCTTCCACTTGGCATTATGTTCGTGAAATTCATCAACGCTGTTGCCTATAGCTGTAGCTTGTCAATTTCATGGCTGTATAGTGTTCTATTGTATGGCTATCCTTCCATTTTAATGCTGATGGACAACTGAGTTGTCTCCAGTATTAGACCATTATGAACAATTCATGCTATGCAGATCTTTATCTATTTCTGTTGTTCATATACCTAGGAATGGAACTGTTGGATGATGGATATGCATATCTTCAATTTTAATGGAAAATACCAAAATTTCCAAAGTGGTTGCACCAATTTATAGTCTTAGCAGCAGGGTATGAGAGTTTCCATTGCTCCTGACAAAGTTTGGTACTGGTTTTTAGTTTTAATCATTCTGTACTAGGAGTATTTTCAGTATGCCACTAACAAGTTTCTTTCCCTACCCTCCAGTTATTTCGTATTGGAAGATACTAAAGTGATTCTAGTAACTTGGAGTTCTGAGTTGACTGCTAATAATGTCAGTAGATGTATATTAAGAGAAGATCTGTGGCCTTGGAAGATTCACAGTCATAAGATCCAAATAAACAGGGTTGGCTCATATAGCATTAAAAATAACACAGAGATTAGCAAACTGACATAGGGTTGAACCAACACACCAGATATGCAGCTGGTGTCGACCTCATCCTTTCATAGGGATATGTGTGTCCCCAGAGTGTGCTCTGACCCTTGTGGCTAGATACAAATTTCTGAATTACCCAGCTTGGGCCAGTCAGGACCACCTTAGAGGAGGAAGATCAGCTGAGGAGGCCATTGGTCACAGCTCACTAGCATGCTACATCTGGCAGCATCTGTCCCTCCAGGGGGCAGCAATGACCACGTGCTCTGGTCAACAGCAAGCAAGGGGCATGTGCAAGGCTCGTCTGCAGAAACAGGCACAGCCTGCTCACTGCCTACTTCCTTCTCTACCTACCTGGGCCCCTGAGCTTTCTCACTTCACCCTCCTCTTGCTAACATCCTCAGCCTCCTTTCCCCTTTGTCCTTTTAATGCACCCTCCTGGGCAAAGCCCAGCTCTGGATCAACTCAACTGTTTACTTTCTCTACATCAGTCTCCCAGCTGTTGAGCATGGCTGGAAAAACCTCACACCCTGCAGATGGTGCCACTATAAACTTTGGTCACTAACACCATCTGGACCTTTGTTACTGTCAGGCAGCCCTTCTCTGTTCCCCTGGTCAGCTCACCTCCCATTCTCTCATTTTTCTAATACAATGATAACAAATCCTCTTCTGTAATGATGTACTGGGTGCCTACTCAAGACAAAGTTGGCTATTGTCCACTATACACAGGGCTATTTCAAACTTTCCCCACCCTCCTCAAGTCTCTGGTTCTATTTCCTGCCCATCTACTGAGCCCCAACCCCAAACTCCACTGTCAGTCTCAATAGGCAGGCTCTCCTGCTTCACGAAGAAAGTGGGGCCATTTGAAGCAACTCCCTTGACTTCCCTCCTCCATATTTGTATATCATTTTGCATCCAAACTCATCCCTTTCTCCTTCCCACCTCGTGATAATACAGGAAGTGTCTCCCCTCCTACTTAAGCTAATCCCTCTGCCTGGTCTCAGGGCCATCCTCTCTTATCTTCCCAGGGGCATCTCTCTATGCACCCACTCTCTCCCCTGACCTCTTCCCAGCAGTGGTCAAATACACTCACATCTCTCCCTTAAGGACCTGGTATCAGGGACTTCCTTGGCTTGACAAAGATCTTCATCCAGACAGGGCAGGAAGCAGTGCTATGGATTGAATTGTGTCCCCCTACCCCTGCCTCGACTCCCCAGTTCATATGTTGAAGTCCTCATGCCCAGAATCTCAGAATGTGACCTTGTTGGGAAACAGGGTTGGTGCAGATGTAATTCATTAAAATGAGGTCATACTCTCTTTGGATCTCAGTGTCCCCATTTGGGACATGAGGGGTAGTTGGATAGTACTTTTTGTGGAGTGCAGTTCCAAAATCTGTGGGAACAGAGGTGGTGGGATGGGAGTGGGAGTTTAGGAGAGAGGGCTCTGAGCTCTCCATCTCTCCTTTGACCAAAGCAGGTCCAGTTTTAACTGTTTTATGTTTGGGAACTTTTTGTAATATTTGGCTTAAAAAGTGTTTCATTGTTTAAAAAATAAAATTAAAAAATTCAAATCTACTGGCTTAGGTGATATCTCAGATCCTTTCCAACTGCAATAGCCTATGATTACAGGGTTTTACAAGTTAACACATATGGGTTTGATGAACACATAGCACAGATTTTTCTCAAAAAAGCCTGATTTAATAAAATTTATTTCTTTTCAGTAAAATAAGTTTGTTAAAGAACTTATGAAAGCGATTTAATTTTTAAGCCTTTTAAAGACCTTCATATAGAACAGTCGTAAATTAGAAAAGCAATCTTTTTTTGGACCATATGTTGGGATTTGGGGTTTAGAAATATGCCCGCTGTCCACATGGGGCTATTAGACCCATGTGCAAGCAAGCACTTGTACACAAATAGGACCTTCAGATGATGAGCTCTTGAGAAGAATAACTGTGCCTGTTCCATCTTTGTTTCCCCAGGACCCAGCTCAGTATCTGGTACACAGTAGGTGCTTAATAAAAGTTTGTTGAATGAGAACATATGATGAGGTAGACTCTTTCCCTGGAGCTCGGTGAGAATTCTTGGTGGTAGGAAGGAAAAAGAACTTCTTTCTAAAGGAAGGGAAGGGTGGAGTGGAATCCAGAAGAGGGACAGGCATGGGTAAAAGTGGCAGGGCTTCTGTGTGAAGGATGGTTATTTCTGTGGGACGGGATATTCACAGTTGAGAAAGGCAGCTCTCATGGTTCCCTCAGGACAGTCTAAGTTCCTGGTTTCCCGGCAACCTATTTTATTTCCCACACTGAGGCCAGTGGACCACTGAGTATACATTTTCCCCATTACTCATCGGGTGTTTCCCTAGTCTGGTGTCTGATCCTTATGTTTAAGGTCCTTGATGGGAAGGGGCCTGGGTTGCTACTAAGATAAGCCAGGTTCTGCAACCTTCATCTTCCATCTGGCCATACACAACTGGCAAGGCGGTAGGATGTTCATGGCAGGAAGACCAGTGGCCTGAAATCAGGAGACCTGGGCTCTAGTCCCAGGTGTGTGGCTTTGGGCAACTCAGCCATTTCTAAGCCTCAGTTTCCTCATGTGTAAGATGAAGGCCTCAGACAAAAATGTGTCCTCAATTCTGTGTCTTACTTAGGTTATTGCTTGGATATATAATTGGTAGGATATGACAAAAGGTATTATTAACCAAAGACAGTATCTCTCTTTCTCTCTGTCTCTGACTCTCTGTCTCTGACCCTGTCACACTGTGTGATGTTTCCATCTTGCTGTGCCTTTGAGATAAGGCCTTGAAGGCGATGGTGACAATGCAGTGCTATTTCATTAAAAGGCACAGAAGCTAAGCATTTATCAGTAGTGAACATCATAAATTGAGTGTATTTATCTGGTCCCCCTTTTACCACCTGGGTAGTGTCTTAAGGGAATGGGGCTTGCCCTGGGTCAGATTTATGGGTAAAGGGGTCTGAAAGACCCTCATCAGGGGACCAGGTGGTGTTCCGTAGAGGAGGACACCAAGAGGAGGAGGAGCAGGGCCCTGGGGCAGAAACCAGCTGGGTCCCCCTTACGGCTCCGAGGACAACTCTGGGCCCAGGACTAGTGTAGCCAGCAGATCACACTGGCTGTTACTGTCTGGCCACTGAAAATACCTGAAACAGAGGCCTCTTGAAACTGCATACTTATTGACTTGTCTTCCTTAGTAATTTCATTTCCCTAGGCTGTGGAGCCTTACTCAGATGCCGGCCAGCTGATGAGAGAGTCCTCCTATCATGCTGGGATTCGTGTACTTTATTTTGGTAGGTAACTAAGACAGAAAGACAGAGTTAACCAAACCCTCCATAAAACAGTCCATCAGCCACCTGCTCGCAGAGCAGAAAGTCAGATTCTTTTGCTGCCCTTTGGCAGAAAGATCAGCCTTCTCTTGATTCCCATTCAGAATTCTAACCAGGTTACCTGTGAAAACTTCTGAATTACGGTATGTATATATTTTCCATTTGTGTAAAAACAATACATAAATAGCACTTATCTCATCTGGCCACGCCAAAGAAGAATTTATTGAGGATCTAATACCTTAATGCATTGGACATACTTGAATTTGACTAAACAGTCAAATTGGGTGATTTGGCTCAATTTAACCAGTTTAAATATCCTTGGTGTATAGATTTTTCAAATGACCTTGGTTCTTTAAGAGTGATCCCTGAGGGGACTGGCTTTTAAGTGAATTGGAAATGCTCAGATATGTTTCAAAGATCTATAAAATAAGCCTTTCTTTTGTTTTAAGTTGGTAAGACTCAGTAAAGAGAGTGAGGTGAAAAGAGCTGTCTATTAGTTCATCCATGTGCACATCTAAATGTGCACCCCGGAGGCATAGCAACTAGATAATTCATGTTTAAAAATTTTCCGCAAACAGCAAGATATTCCAAACTACAGCCAAAACCCTGACCAAGAAAAAGGGAACGGCAGTGCTCATGAAATAAATGAGAATGGAAGTCAGAGTTCTAAGTCCTTTAAACCCCTTTGCACTTAGGTAATGTCTTGCTGAGCACATGGCCCTGGTTCTTTTCCTGGTCTTTGCCAGCAAACTTTTAGGAACCTCCTGGCAGAAGAGGCCTCTGTTTCAGGCACTGTCTGCTGTACCTTCCACTCCTGTCGAGTTCTTAGATGCTGACTATTTATAAGGACTTTCAACTGCCTCCTTCTCCATCTGGTATTAATCTTTTATTTCTTCTTCTTTACTAGGTTCTGACTCATCTCTGCCCAGACTGACAGGTTTCCTGAGGCCTTGTTTCCCCAGACGTCGTGCCCCACCCAGGTAACTCAACTTGCTGTTGTCCATGAGGAAAGGAAGGTCTTGGTTCCGAGGCTTAGAGAACGAGGCTATGATCACTCAATTTTCCAGGTCAGAACTGGAGAGTTTTCCTTAGTGCTTCTGTTATTCCCACTCCCCACATCTAATCAGTAATGGGATCTTGTCCTTTCTAGCTCCTTAGGACCTCCATACCCCTCCCTTGCTCCCCATCTCTCCATCTCAGTTGCCACTGTCTTAGCTCATTGCCTCTCTCCTGGACTGTTGAGTTGTCTCCACACTTCATCCTCAGAACAATGGGGAAGACTTTGAAGAGTTTTAACTGAGAAGTAAGGTGATCACATTTCCTTGTCACAAAAATCACACTGAATCTAGTGGATGAATTGAAAAGGCGTCTGGAAGGGTGGTGGAGAGAAATCCATTACAAAGCTCTGCTAGGGTCTAGATGAGAAATGAGGAGGGTCCGGTTTAAGCCCATGACAGAGACAATGGAGAGGTGAGGAGGTGGGTATTAAGCAAGTAGAATAGATAGAGCACAGTAACTGGTTGGAATTAGAAGGCAAGGGAGAGGGAGTGTTGGTTATAAATGTCTCCCAGGTAGGCGCTTAGGAGATTGGGTGGATGATAGTATCCTTATGAGAAAGAGGCAACTAAGAATTAAATCTGTGAGAAAATGATGAATTTAATGACATGTTAAGTTCCAGTTTCATGTGGGGAATGTCATGTGGAGAGAGAATCCATGAGCAGTGACATACAAGTCTGGGGTTCAGAGTAAGGTTAATGTTGAAGACACAGATTTTGAGTCTGCGCTTGTAGCTGGTAGTTAAAGCCAGGGCAAGTATGACACTAGTGCACGGAGCTTATAAAGTAGGAAAGGAAGACAGTGGGCCCCCAGGGAACGCCACAGAGCGGGAGGGGCTGGAGAGGTAAGAGGAAATTCAGGATGCGGAGCTGCTACAGAAAGCAAGAGAGGAAAGAATTCGACAGTTGGATTATGGACGTTCTTAAGAAAATCAATTTCAGTGGAGAGTTGGGGACAGATGACAAATGCCATTGGGATGCATAGTGAGAGGTGAGACGTTTCAGACAGTGAGTCTAGATTTCCCTTTCTAGAAACTTTACCATAAAAACAAGTGGAGAAATGGGACACAGAAAAGAGGACATGCAAGATCCCTGTCTTAGGAGCATGTAGCAGTGGCCTGTGCACAAGAGAATAGAAAGGCAACTGTGATGCTTAATTTTATGTGTCACCTTGGCTGGGCCACAGGGTGCCCAGATATTTGGTCAAACACTATTCTGGGTGTTCCTGTAAGAATGTTTTTGGATGAGATGAACATTTAAGTATTATAATTTTAATGATTTAAGTAAGTAGACTGAGTAAAGCAGATTGCCCTCCCTAATGTGGTGGGCCCTATCCAATCACTCGAAGGCCTAAACAGAGCAAAAAGACTGACTCTCCCTGAGTCTGAGAGAATTCCTCCTGCCTGAATGTCTTTGAACTGGAACATTGGTATTTTTCTGCTTTTTGACTCGAGACACTGACTCTTCCTGGGCCTGTCAGCTTTTGGACCTGCTTCAGACTCCACCATCAGTTTTCCTCATTCACAGGCCATCAGACTTGGACTGGAACTAGATCCCTGGCTCTTCTGGGTCTCCAGCTTGCCTAACCACCCTGCAGATATTAGGACCTGCCCATCTCTCTAATTACATGAGCCACTTCCTTATAATAAATCACATATACATGTCTTCAGGTTATTGCTTCTGTTTCTATGGAGAACTCTGACTAAAACAGCATAGAATGGAAAATAAAAGGGAAAAAAAAGGAAATAAGGAAGGAAGGGAGAGTGAAGGGAGGGTGTAGGGTGGATGAAGTCTGTGAGAGCCCACGTGCTTCAAAACCGTAGGGAGACAGCTGTCTGTAGCTGTCTGTAATCTCGGACGGCATTGAGGACTCATTCCTGTTATGTAACTAGAATTAACCTTCAGACTTTGCTGTCTTGGAGTTTCTTGTCTTGCAGAAGCGAGACTTCCTAGCTTGGCCTGTTTTCTTGTTACTTAGGAGCTGTTGCTAGCATAAGGTCATACTTAGAAAATTGAACCCTCAATAAGATTACTCAGAGACTTGGCTGCTTTCTCCCTGGCCATTTTGCCTTTAGGTTGAAAAAAGAAACAGCTCACTTTCCTAAAGTGACATCACACATCACTTTGAAATATGCTCTACAGGCCAGCCCTGAAATCTGTGGGGTTTTATGTTTTGTTTTGTTTTGTTTTTTAGAAACTCATGAAAGAGAAATTTTTGTTTTAAAAAATGTTAAAAGAATTTTTTTTTTACTCTAAAAAGCTTCTCTGATAACCCAGTTATTAGGAAACTATATGCTGAATAGAAACAGTAGCAGAGGTGAGAATTTGTCCACTTCATACCTGACTCAGTTCTGCCATATGATAACCTCAGAAATGGCTGGGGTGATTTACATGAGAGATTTATTGGGCACTCAGAATTCATTTCATGTCTGCTCTATTTTTGTAATCCTTTTTGTTATACTATTAAAGTGACGAAGATAAATCATTTTATTTGTGGTTGTAGCCGATGCCATTTGGAATATCTGCCCAGTCTCTCTGCTCACTCAGGGTAGTAGGTTCCAGATTTCAGTTTGGACAACATGATGCTTTAGTGTTCACAGCTGCCTGGACCTGGGGTGGGTGCCTGACCCAAGTTCAGAGTCAAAGTCCTTCACACACACACTGAGTCACTCACGCAGACCCTCTCCAAGTGCAAACTTGGGCACATGGCTGCATTTCTGCCTCTGGTACCATGAGCTATATCCTTGTCCTTACGATGACCACCTCCCTTCCTTTCTCACTATCCTATTCCCCACTGAGCTGAGTTGAACTGTATTTTATTACTTGCAGCCAAAAGAGTCCTAATTTATTTAGCTATAATTTAAAAAATAAAAATATTCCCTTCTTGAGTTGAAATAAGAATTTCAACGGTAACTGCTGGGAACAGTGTGTTGGGGAACACAATGTTCTAATTAAATAACTACCCATACTCTCTAGCCTCTTTCTCATCTCAAGAAAGCCTCAGGAAGTAGTCACAACAGGCAATGCTACACCCTTGGAGGAGGTGTGGTCAGTGCAATATCTATGACAGGTGACTTGTCTGAATCCAACAGGATTACACATGCATACACCTGTGGACCCAGCAAGAGCATTTGTGGGAATTTATGTTACTGATAATTTATTGTATGGGTGCAGAAAAAAAAAGTATATACATATAGTCATACAGGTGCAAAAAAGACACAGTAGAATGTCACTTGGTAAAGCATTGTTGGGAAGAGGAAAATATCAGAAACAATCTACATTTCTATTAATATAGAATTGGTTAAACAAATTATACAAATCCACACAATTGGAGTACTATGATGCTGTAAAAAGGAATGAATAAGTTCTTTCTGTATGGAAAGATTGCTAAGTGAAAAGAGCAGAGTGCGTGAATGAGGGGAACCCACAGCTCCATGAAGCGTTGTAGGAATGAGACTGGAAATTCCTTCCCTGGGGACAAAATCTCCTATTCCTCATATTCCACGATAGAAACCATGCTTAAAATTTTACCATGTCTGAGACAGAGAGAAAACAGTGACTCAAAACCCACACTAAGGTAAGTAACCTTAAATTGCTCTTTTCCTTGAAAATGAGGATTCCTCACCTTCATTATCGATAATAAAGTCTGAAGAAACAACTTCCGAGTTTACTTGGGGTTGCCCAAGGTGGTGCTGACAGATAGGAAACAGGCCTCCTAGTTAAATGTGAATTGCAGATAAACAACAAATACTTTGCATACTAAAGTGATATGCTAAAAACTACATTAAAACTTATTTGTTGTTTATCTGAAATTCAGACTTAACTGGTGGCCTGTATTCATATTTTGCTGAATCCGTCAACCCAGGCCCTAGGGACTAGCCTGCCCGAGTGGAAGCTCCAGCCTCCATGGTTTGAGACACAAGTGGGAAGGCCCATTGGTCTCCATTATTCCAAGGAAATGACAACCAGACACCCACTCATCTAAGAACCAACCAGATGCCCCAATGGGCATGACAACCGCTGCTAATTTCTCTGCCACCTCCTGCCCCAGCACATGGCTGCCATCCAGGCCTCTGCTACTGCTCCAGGTCCCACAGAGAAAGCACAAATACCCACTTAACTCGGATGGGTGAAGCTCACAACCATCACAGTTGATGGACTTTGTGTTTCTAATAGGAAATATGGATTTGTGCTGCTTTCCCAAATTTTCTCACCTGGCCCGCCCACTCTCATGACTTAAAAAGACAGAATGACTGTGTATTCTGTCAAGAAACCCCCTTCTAGCAACCAGAATATGGTCAAAGGCAGACCCTTCTAGGTGCCAGGGTATCTGGCAAGCCTCGAAGGTGGTAGCCCATCATCTCAGCTGCTTCATCTGAGAGGAAGAGGGTGGCTCTGGTGAAACATCACTCCCACAGCAGAGACCATCTTTCCAGTTATGAGGGGGCCTGCTCAAGTCTTGACTGTGACCCCCCATCAGACAAGGGGAGCAAGCCTGTCCTCAGAGATGTCAGCTCTTTATCTGCCCTTCATTGGTTCAAGGCACAGATCGTGCTCATGGAACACTGCTCAGCTTTCCTCCTCCATCAAAGAGAAAACCCTCCTGCATGGGAAGACCTCTTGGAATGTACACCTTGGGTTACCTGCCGTCTACATGTGCGGCCAGCTCTGCAATTACAACACACACGGTGACAGTGAACACAGGTCCCAGCAGCTCTCCTCCCAGGGACAGAGGAGATGTGTAAACCCCACAAGTGGTAGGCCTGTCTTCTCTGAACCTCGGTCCCCCCAGGTTCCAGCTTGGTGAGCTGACAACCTGTCTTCTGAACAGTCCATAGGATTGGAGGCTAAGCTTCCAGTTCAGCTTTCTGGAAAAGGTGGGCCCACAGAAGAACAACTGAAGACAATAGCTGCACTAGATCAGTGCTACAGGAGAGGACTGGCTCTTTCCTGAAGCTATAGCTCACGGAATAAAGGCCAAACCACCAGCAGCCACAGTTCAAACAGAGAAGTGCAGTCACTGCAGTCATGATTCAGAGACACAGAACCCTGCACAAAGTGTGGGCGAACAGTCGGGAGTGTTACATCATGGAGACTGATTTCAAAGTGTGGTGAACCCAGTGGGGTTTTTAGGGCAGACACACAATTGCTTGCAAACAAGTAGCAGGTACAATGAGCAGCGTTTTGTGTTTCTCTGCAGGTTTTCTCTTTGGTCTCTCGAGGGAGCTGGAAGAAACCCAATTCTGAAACTCAAACCTGCATCGGCCATTATTTTCCCTTAAACTAGATCTGAACCTAGGAGATCTTCTGGCTTTATTTGCCAAATTCTAATGGGAACTGAGTCCTCCAAATATTATTCTTATTATGTTGTGCTAATATTTTTTGCTGGACACACATCATACCAAGATGTCTTGGACCCCTTCTTTTACCAGACTATTTGAAAGCTCAAATGAGCAGACATCCAACTTCCGGGCTGATCCAGGTTTTTCATGATCAAGCCAGGGCAGGCAAAGATTCCAGGAAAAGTCTCCTGGGAAGGCCAAGAATTTCTGAAAGTATCTGTGGACAAACAGATGCAATATTCCTGGGCTAATTCCCATAACTCAGCTAAACGGATGAAAGTGCTTTGTGGATTATTGGCAGGTAGACTGACTGTGGCCTGGGCCCTGGCACCCAAGGCCTGAGCTGGGGGAACCTGCCTGCCGTTCAAATGCTCCTTGGCTACAGAGAAGCAGGAGAAGTCAAGGGGCATCCAGTGGGGACTGGATTTTTGGACACAGTATTGCCAGGCAGACACCTGGCCGAGCCTGCGGGGATGTGGGAGGAGACCCAGATACTTCTAATCGCTCCCAAGCCTTCTCCTGTATGTCCCTCTTTCTTCTTCTCCCCTCCCCAGCAGCTCACCAGAAATCATGGCCTAATGGAGCACGATGGAGTTCAGTGTTTCTCAGGTGAGATGCACAGTCCACCTGCATCAGAATCTGTGGAGACACTGGTTTAAAATCCGGATTCTTGGGGCCTGCTCTAGACCTACCTACTGAGTCTCTGTGGGGAGACCTGGGAAGCTGCACTGTTCACAAACTCCCCTGGGTGATTCTTACAGGCACTAAAGTTGAGAAGCATCACTAGAAGTAAAAGGGTCTCCAATTAGCAGCCAAAACACCCAAGTTCAACTTACTACCTAGATCGTCTTGGGCAAGTTGTTTATTACTTTCCAGCCTCATTTCCCCACCTGTAAACATGGGTATGCCATTTTATGGGACTGATTTTTCTTCTCCTTGAGGATTCAATGCAATAAGACAGAAGACTAGGCTGAGCTCTTGCTAGATTTTAGCACCCAGGACCCCAGGAGAGATAGAAAAGGGATGGTGAGCTAATGAAAATCTTTGTAGGTCTCAGGGTGTATATATTTTACAGCAATCTTCAAAGGCTCAACTTTTTCTGGATGAACACAGAGCACGGAGATTTAACACCAAGTGGCTTGACTACCCACTAAAGCCTTACTAACATAGCCAGGAGTGGAGGATATGGTGCTACAAGGAAGAAAGTGTGACAAAGAGATGCTTTCAGACAAGCAGACACAGGCTAATATAAAAGTGGAATAATACACCTAGCTAAGAGCATAGGGTAAAAACCCCACATGCTCTCAGCCACTGATTCTCACAAAGAGCAATTGTGTCCCCCAGGGAACAGTGGGCAAAGTCTGGAGACATTTTTGATTGTCATAACCGGGGGATGCTATGGCATCTAGCGGGCAGAGGCCAGGGATGCTGCTAAACATCTTCCAGTGCAGAGGCCAGTTTCCCATTATGGAGAATTAACTGGCTCAAAATGTTAACAGGGGCTTCCCTGGTGGTGCAGTGGTTGACAGTCCGCCTGCCTATGCAGGGGACGCGGGTTCGTGCCCTGGTCTGGGAGGATCCCACATGCCGCGGAGCGGCTGGGCCCGTGAGCCATGGCCGCTGAGCCTGCACATCTGGAACCTGTGCTCCGCAATGGGAGAGGCCACAGCAGTGAGAGGCCCGCGTACAGCAAAAAAAAAAAAAAAAAAGTCAACGGAGCCGAGGTTGAGAAACGCTTGCTCTAAGCTAATGCAGAAGACTGAGTCACGGGTGATGGAAGGAGGCCTCCAGGTGGCTAAACACCTCCCAAGTCACAGGATTCTGCTGCTAGATTGCAAAGTCTCACAGATGGACCATGCGACCCGGTGTCCTGCAAGCTGGAGGATCACCACTAACCTCTTTCCATATCACATGTTCAGCGTAGCCAGTTTCCTGCTTGTTTCCACGATGAAACAATCAGGGAAAGTGTTCCTAGAGCTTTGGCAAAGCAGAAGTGTTCTTCTCTGCAGGGGAGGGAGGAGGCCGTCCCACTCCTAGCAATTGTCTCTATTTTTACCAAGAGGGTAGAACAAGAAGAAGGAACTGGGAAGTCCGGCCGTCCAGCGGGGTTTGCCCCTCTAAGGAGCCACGCCCAGGCTCGCGGAGCATAGCTCACAGGCTTAGAGGGATGCCGGGGAGGGCATCAGGTTTGGGACCAGGTCCAAATGGTGGTTGTTTTATGACAGTCCTTTGCCAGTATCTTGCTGCCTTCCATGATCCTCGGCTGCCTTTTGTGGATCTTCCCTGGTTCTTTCAGGTTAGTGCTCATTAGCTAGCTCCCTGGCTTTTCTCCCTCTGCTCGGTCCCTTGTCTCTTGCTGTCGCCTCTTTCCTGGCATGGCTTGTGTTCTGGGGCTGTAGCTCCAGAAACAAATCTCTTTGTGTGCCCTACACTCCTTCTGCACAAACTCCCCGTGGGCAGGGCTGGCCTACCGGTTTGGTTTCTTTCTCAGGACTCCATCCACATCCCCTGGGATCGCTTGACCATCTTCACGCATGTGGCCTTCCTGCCTGCAGGGCCAGCGTCATGGGGGGGTGTGACCTGTGTGGTCACCAGGACTTCATGTTCAGAAGGACCCTACGCTGAGTTTAATGCTCTACTGTCATTCTGAAATTCTTAAATGTTTTTCCTTTGAACTTGTATTTTGTAAGTGAATTCTGATGGGGCAACAGAGCACGCACACGAACAGAGGAGATACACACAGTCCGTGTGTCTGTCCCTTCTGGCTGCCCCACTCTCACGGACGCTCCCATGAGCACCGAATTCCAGTGGACCCTCAATGTGTGGGAGTTCACAGAGACTCAAGGCGAGTACAGGGAAAGTGTGTTTTGTCTCCAACCGAGTTAGCTGGGGAGCGGGAGGGATGCTGACAGCACCAAGGGGCCACACTTTCCATCTGAACCAAGACTTGCTTCTAACCCAGAAAGAAGGCAGTGGTTTCTAAGAAACATGGATGAGCAAAGAGCCCTCTCATGTTCTTTCTTCCTCACATTACTTTCCTGCGCTAGCCAGGGACATGACTGATGCTGAAAATGATGACAGAGAAGGAAAGGCAAAGGTTAGGCCACCCATAGTCCCTTCCCTTTCAATCCTTCTTTACTCATCAGTAAGCTGAAGGTAGGGACTCTTAGTAAAATGTGCCTGCATCAAGAAATGAAATAAAAGCAGATGAGTTCGTTTTGCTCAGCTTTTCCACTGTTACGGTAAGAATGAAATATGCAAATTGTGTAATTTTGGCGATTAGCATACTCAAATGCTCTTATATTTGCATTTAAAACAGGCATCGCACAATATTGAAATGAAAGGGGTAAAATTTATGCTCATGATTTAAAATTTAAATTTTCCTTCACTTACAGTGGCATTCAATAGTGGCATTTAAAAAAAACAACAACAACAAAAGAAACGATGACAAGCCAAGAGGGAGACTGTGGAAGAAAGGAAAAAGCTTTTATTTTAGTACCTTTTATTTGGCACCTTTGCCCTGCTTTTTAAAAAAGGGCTCCCACATTTTCATTTTGCACCCGGCCCTGCCTGTATGCTCTTCTTCCTACAGCCACAGTGGATTGCTGTGAGGCTGTAGGAATCTATTGGCCTGTGTGCACAGGCAGTGCCCAGGAACTGAAGTCCCCTGGGAGCAGCACTGAACCAATGGCCGATGGAATGGGAGGTATAAAAACCCCAGCTCCTGTGTCGTCCTTCAGGACAGCCTTGTCATGTGGCCTGGACCAGCTCCAAGCTCCCCTGTGGGTTTGATCTAAGTCACCTTCTATCCAACTTCGCTCTTGGCAGCGTGCCTTTCCTTTCCTGCTCTTGGCAGTGTGCCTTTCCATGGTCCCACTTCCTCACTCCTTACCAGTTTTTCCTGGGGAGAGTTCTGAAACGACCACTTTCATTTGACCTGAAATGCCATGTCCTATCTCTGGAAATCTGGGCCCCAGCCAGCTGAAGCATTCAAGGGTCTGTGGACGAACTCACCTGTCCTCCTCAGTTCTGTGATCTGTCTCTGCCAGGGCCACTTTTTGTGAGGTGTCAATGGCAGATGGCAGGAAGCCCAACGCCATGGACATTCCCAAAGGAGTCTTCTAGAAACGTTGAGTTTGAAGGTTTACAGTGAAACGTTTTATTCAAACATCTTTCCGTGCAGGTCAGAGGGAATTTGGAGAGTACTTTGGAGAGTGGGCTCCATCATGGGTCACTCTACTGCAGGCAATGTTCTGGGCAGGCCTGGGCCAAGACCCCAGTGAGAGAAGAGCGGACGGCTCCGACCTCAGGGAAATGTGCTCTATTTACCTAACAAGCCGCCTGATGTCACAGTGTCCCCAGCTCTGCTTGCTTGGCTGGGGGAAAAGAGAATAAAATGTACAAACAGCAGGCTTTGTTTTATCTGTTTAAATGAGTCATAATCTATCCTGTAAAAATTGGTCTGGAACCAAAACAAAAGTCGTATCATCTTTTTCCACTCATCCAGGTACATGGTTACTTATCCTGAACAATCTTGGGAAGCCCTTTCACCTTCTCTGCCCGGAGAATTTTTATCCATGCTTCAAAACTCAACACAATGTCAATAGGCTCTCTTTCCCATGGCCACCTCAGAGCCCCACGTAAGTATTTGCGTATATGGTTGCTATGCCCCCTTAGAATGTAAGGACTTCAAGTCAGAATTTTTATCTTATTCTTTTTAAAAATTTATTTATTTTTAAATAAACAAATTAATTAATTAATGTATTGGTTGCGTTGGGTCTTCATTGCTGTGAGCGGGCTGTCTCTAGTTGTGGCGAGAGGGGGCTACTCTCTGTCGCAGTGCGCGGGCTTCTCATTGTGGTGGCTTCTCTTGCTGCAGATCATGGGCTCTAGGCATGCGGGCTTCAGTAGTTGTGGCTCATGGGCTCTAGAGAGCAGGCTCAGTAGTTGTGGTGCACGGGCTTAGTTGCTCCGCGGCATGTGGGATCCGCCCGGACCAGGGCTCGAACCCGTGTCCCCTGCATTGGCAGGCGGAGACTTAACCATGGCACCACCAGGGAAGCCCCATATCTTACTCATTTTTGAAGCCCCACAACCTGGTGCAACACTTGTTATATAACTGACCTCAGAAGCATTTGATTAAATAACCATAATGGCAGCTATATGAACCAGGCCCTACACTGAGCACTTCACATGCATTATTGTCTTCCCTCCTCACAGCAACATGATTAGGATCTGTAAGGTGGGCACTAGTATCCTTGTTTTACCATTGGGGAAACTGAGGCCAAGGAAGGTTAAGTAAGATCTTGCCTAAGATCACACAGCCTCCCTAGCCATAGGACAGAGTCAAATAGCACCAGAGCCTGTGTTGTTCACCACGGAATAAATGAAGTTGGTGAATAGGTATTTCCAAGGTGGTCAGGAAGAGAGCTCATTAGAAGGCAGACTTGTCTGTACAACGGCCTCTTAATTAAACAGAATAGCACAACTACCGAGACTGAAGCAGGAAGAAATAGAAAATATAAACAAACCAATCACAAGCATTGAAATTGAGACTGTGATTAAAAAATTTTCCAACAAACAAAAGCCCAGGACCAGATAGCTTCACAGGAGAATTCTATCACACATTTAGAGAAGAGCTAACACCCATCCTTCTCAAACTCTTCCAAAATATAGCAGAGGGAGGGAACACTCCCAAACTCATTCTACAAGGCCATCATCACCCTGATACCAAAGCCAGACAAACAGGTCACAAAGAAAGAAAACTGCAGACCAGTATCACTGATGAACATAGATGCAAAAATCCTCAACAAAATACCAGCAAACAGAATCCAACAGCACATTAAGAGGATCATATACCATGATCAAGTGGGGTTTATCCCAGGAATGCAAGGATTCTTCAATATATGCAAATCAATCAATGTAATAAACCATATTAACAAATTGAAGGAGAAAAACCATATGATCATATCAGTAGATGCAGAAAAAGCTTCTGACATAATTCAACACCCATTTATGATAAAAACTCGCCAGAAAGTAGGCACAGAGGGAACTTAACATAATAAAGGCCATATATGACAAACCCACAGCCACCATCATTCTCAATGGTGAAAAACTGAAACCATTTCCTCTAAGATCAGAAACAAGACAAGGTTGTCCACTCTCACCACTATTATTCAACATAGTTTTGGAAGTTTTAGCCACAGCAATCAGGGATGAAAAAGAAATAAAAGGAATCCAAATTGGAAAAGAAGAAGTAAAGCTGTCACTGTTTGCAGATGACATGATACTATACATAGAGAATCCTAAAGATGCTACCAGAAAACTACTAGAGCTAATCAATGAATTTGGTAAAGTAGCAGGATACAAAACTAATGCACAGAAATCTCTTGCATTCCTATACACTAATGATGGAAAATCTGAAAGAGAAATTAAGGAAACACTCGCATTTACCATTGCAACAAAAAGAATAAAATACCTAGGAATGAACCTACCTAAGGAAACAAAAGACCTGTATGCAGAAAACTATAAGACACTGATGAAAGAAATTAAAGATGATACAAACAGATGGAGAGATATACCATGTTCTCGGATTGGAAGAATCCACATTGTGAAAATGACTATCCAAAGCAATCTACACATTCAGTGCAATCCCTATCAAACTACCAGTGGCATTTTTCACAGAACTAGAACAAAAAATTTCACAATTTGTATGGAAACACAAAAGACCCCGAAAAGCCAAAGCAATCTTGAGAAAGAAAAACGGAGCTGGAGGAATCAGGCTCCCTGACTTCAAACTATACTACAAAGCTACAGTAATCAAGACAGTATGGTACTGGCACAAAAACAGAAATATAGATCAATGGAACAGGATAGAAAGCCCAGAGATAAACCCAAACACATATGGTCACCTTATTTTTGATAAAGGAGGCAAGAATATACAATGGAGAAAAGACAGCCTCTTCAATAAGTGGTTCTGGGAAAACTGGACAGCTACATGTAAAGGAATGAAATTAGAACACTCCCTAACACCATACACAAAACTAAACTCAAAATGGATTAAAGACCTAAATGTAAGGCTGGACACTATAAAACTCTTAGAGGAAAACATAGGCAGAACACTCTATGACATAAATCACAGCAAGATCTTTTTTGATCCACCTCCTAGAGAAAGGGAAATAAAAACAAAAATAAACAAATGGGACCTAATGAAACTTAAAAGCTTTTGCACAGCAAAGGAAACCATAAACAAGCCAAAAAGACAACCCTCAGAATGGGAGAAAATATTTGCAAATGAAGCAACTGACAAAGGATTAATCTCCAAAATTTACAAGCAGCTCATGCAGCTCAATATCAAAAAAACAATCAACCCAATCCAAAAATGGGCAGAAGACCTAAATAGACATTTCTCCAAAGAAGATATACAGGTTGCCAACAAACACATGAAAGGATGCTCAACATCACTAATCATTAGAGAAATGCAAATCAAAACTACAATGAGGTATCACCTCACACTGGTCAGAATGGCCATCATCCAAAAATCTACAAACAATAAATGCTGGAGAGGGTGTGGAGAAAAGGGAACCCTCTTGCACTGTTGCTGGGAATATAAATTGATACAGCCACTATGGAGAACAGTATGGAGGTTTCTTAAAAAACTAAAAATAGAACTACCATATGACCCAGCAATCCCACTACTGGGCATATACCCTGAGAAAACCATAATTCAAAAAGAGTCATGTATCACAGTGTTCATTGCAGCTCTATTTACAATAGCCAGGACATGGAAGCAACCTAAGTGTCCATCAACAGATGAATGGATAAAGAAGATGTGGCACATATATACAATGGAATATTACTCAGCCATAAAAAGAAATGAAATTGAGTTATTTGTAGTGAGACGGATGGACCTAGAGACTGTCATACAGAGTGAAGTAAGTCAGAAAGAGAAAAATAAATACCGTATGCTAACACATATATATGGAATCTAAAAAAAAAAAATTGTTCTGAAGGACTTACGGGCAGGACAGGACTAAAGACGCAGACGTAGAGGATGGACTTGAGGACACGGGGAGGGGGAAGGGTAAGCTGAGATGAATTGAGAGAGTGGCATGGACATATATACACTACCAAATGTAAAAGAGATAGCTAATGGGAAGCAGCCACATAGCACAGGGAGATCAGCTCGGTGCCTTGTGACTACCTAGAGGGGTGGGAGACGCAAGAGGGAGGAGATCTGGTGATATATGTATAGGTATAGCTGATTCACTTTGTTATAAAGCAGAAACTAACACACCATTCTAAAGCAATTATACTCCAATAAAGGTGTTAAAAAAAATCAGAATAGCAAAATTCCTTACTTTAAAAAGAAGCCATTTTACTCTCCCAACTCTATATGGAACCAATTTTCATTTTAACCAGTTTCTCCCAAGTCCACTGAGCTCTGGTATCAGAAGCTCTCGTTACACAGGTATTTAGTTCTGTTGCAAATTAACAGCAATAAAGAAACCAAGCACAGCCGCAGAACCAGGCTCCTCCCAGCTCGTGATTATAGCTTGCTGGGGGACTCTACCAAAATTGCATTGTGTGTTTACGACACAAAGAAATTCTTGAGGGTGGTACTGATATACCCATTAACGACACTGGTATTTTTCGCCCCATGGGGCAGACAAGGAAAAGGGATTTTATTTTGCTATGAGAAGCACTTTCTTGCTTATACTTAACTTTTATTGTTCACAAAGGATTTCAAAGTATTACCAAAGAATATGAACAGCATACTTGAATCATCTGGGCACACTGGACTTTCATAGCCTAATGGGTGGTGTTTCACACTGCATTTCTTTTCAATTCATCTTGGATTCATTAAAAATAAAATCACAGATGCTCACCAGATTCCTCGCCCCCCCACCCACCTCCAGCCTTGGGCACTGAGGATGTGGCACAGGGGTGGCTTTCTAAGGCTTGGTCAAGGCTGAGGACTTGCCTGCGGCCCCAGTGATCCTGTTTCTGGAGTGTCTTGCTTCCTCGTCCACTTAGGAACCAACGGCCCCATAGTTCAGGCCATCTGGACTTGGAGTTTTCATTTATAGCCACCCAAACTTTGAGGATGACGAAGTTATGAAAACATGAGAAATGGACTCAAATAGGAGGAAGAGTTTTGAGAACCACAAAAAAAGAGAAAGAGGAAGGGTTGTATAGTGGGAAAAGTGATGAACTGATGTTTAGAGGGACTTGGGTTTTAGGTAGGGTGATCATAAAATTTATTATCCAAATTGGGACTCCTTTGAGGTTGGGAGAGATTACTGCTTATAATTCTGCTGGGACAACAGGACTAATGGGGACTGTCCTGGTATGGCATGGTCACCATAGTTCCAGGACACTAACTAGCTGTCTAACCTTCAGCAAGTCACTTAGCATCTCTGAGCCTCAACTTCTTTGCACGAAAGAGACAACCTACAATCTTCCCAGCCTTCTTCCATGAATGACCTCCTCTTTAACTTCCATCTCCATGTTTTCCTCATGTTTCCTGCCAACTTAAGGCCTCTTGCTCCACACCTAGGAGAGCTCTCCTAGAGTGTATTTACAACCTTAGGCGATCAACAGGGAGCAGGAATGGAATAGCTGAGCAGCTGGTCATTCTCTTCTCCTGTCTCCCCCACCCCCTACCCCATACTATCTCACTCTAGGGGAAGAAATGCAATGGTCCAGACCCCTCTGCAGATCGGGCAAAGTGGGTCTCAGATCTGAGGTCTGCAGAATCAGCTGGCAAAATAAATAAAGGATAGGTTGGCTACCTACATACTCCATGGGCAGCGCAAACATTCTAGATTCTACAGCAGTACACTTGCAATGTGCTCAGTGGGGGCGGTGCTGCCCACCAAGTGCTACTGGGAAATGAGTGTTAGGGGATGGTTGGTTGTGACCAGGATGGAAGGTAGACACCACGAGCATTTTGTGCCTAGAAGTTGGGGATGCTAAATGCCCTGCTATAAGCCAGAGACACTCACATAGTGAAGAGTCTTCCCACCCCAACTGTTAAAAGCACCCCCACCGAGAAACACTTAATAAAAGAATGGGCTTTTAAGTCTTCCCTGTAAAGAATAATTTAGATCCTCTTAAGAGGCCTCAAATCACACTGGACAGCTTACTATGGTGCCAGGGCATTGGGCAGAACTTCCAGATGGAGCCACTTAGTTCTGATAGGCCCTGAATAAAAAGAAAGAGCAGAGGTGACACCAGAAGGCACCGTGTAACTCGACCCCACCCTAGTCTGAAGTACACAAAGCATTTTGTGGGGTGGTTTCTTTTTTCTCTCAGTGTTTACAGAACTGTTGAATCATTGTCTTCATTTACTTATGAGATGATTGACATCGTCCCTGAAAACAGAAAAACAACTTGAGCTAAATCTAACATGCATGTATGCAGGAAACAGGGCGGTCCTTGGTCTCTGCTTTGCCTTCTATGGTAAACTTGGACTTCTCCTGGGTTTGGTTTCATTCATTTCAGCTAGAAGTGTGTGGCGAATAAACTTTGCACCAGTCTTCCCATGGAATGGTTGACTCAGCTTTGCTGTGACTTAGTGGCCCCAGGGGGAGAAGGCCAGGGCTCCTTCTCCGTAAGATGCCTCCTGAAAGGGAAGAAGTCATTGACGACCCACAAAGGAGACTGTGGCCATAAATATTTCAGAATTTGCCTTCCTTAACATCTTAAATAATGGAAAACATTTGCTTGTTTAAGACTTTTAAGTCCTCCGGTCTTTGGATTCAATCTCCAGTGGCGAGGTACAAGCATGACGTCATGGTCAGGAGGAATGCACAGCACATAAAGGCTCTCCTGGGTCAGAGGGAGGCACTAAGCTCTTGAGAGGGCCCTCAGACAAATATACAAATGTGGCCTAGCACACGTCAAAGACCTGTGCAAGGGCAAACATCTTCATGACTTTGGTCCTGGGAAGAGAGACCCGGCCTGGGATTAGAATTTACAGCTGACAAGCTGCTGATGAGGCCGTTACGGCCATTTAGTGCATGAATGGCCACTGGGAACAGGGGGCTTAGCACGCCAGGCTGGAAATCCCAGACTGAAGTGGGGACAACCCCGTTCACCCGTGCTGGGATAAGTTTACTCACCCCACAATCTGCCCCCTGGGCCTTTTCTCTGCCTTCCTTTGATTTACAGCCCTCCCTGCAGTTCTGTAGCGCTTTGACATACATGACAATTTAGCATCAAGGGAATTCTCAAGACCAGGGGAAGAATATCTTTCTGGGCTATAAACGTCACTCTGAAATTCTTCTCATCTGTAATGTTTCAAGAGCGTGTGAAATGTGCATCTTACCCCCCGCAGAGTCCCTGTCCTCTAAGCGCTTACAACTCCCTGAGCCTATCTTGCTCACAAGTGTGCTTACAGATGTCCTCTATGACCCCCAAAGTGTCAGCCAGCTTTACTGCAGTGGTTCTCAACTGGGAGCAGTTTAGTCCTGTGGGGGACGTTTGGTAATGTCTAGGGACATTTTTTTTTGGGGGGGGGGGCCGCGCTACGCGGCATGTGGGATCTTAGTTCTGCAACCAGAGATCGAGCCCGTGCCCCCTGCAATGGAAGTGTGGAGTCTTAACCACTGGACCGCCAGGGAGGTCTCTAGAGACATTTCTGATGATCACAGCTGGATGGGAAGTGTTACCAGCCCATAGGGGGTGGATGCTAGATATGCTCCCAGACATCCTACAGTGCACAAGACAATCCCCCTCAACAAAGAAGGATGCAGTCCAAAACATCAGTAGTGCCAACACTGAGAAGCCTTGCACTGGGGTAAGGGGAGACCACCTCTGCAGAGGCCAAGAAAGTAATTATCTAAACTTGCACTGTCTGATGGAACCTTCTGTGATAATGGAAATGTTTAGTATTTGTGCTGTCCAGTACATTGGGAGACATACTGGGAGACAATACTGGGAGACATATGAGGCTCTTTAGCACTTGAAATGTAGTCAGTGTGACTAAGGAACCAAATTTTTTATTTTATTTACTTTTAATTAATTATATGTTAATCAACCCATTCAGCTAGTGACTACTGTTTTGGACAATGCAGGTCCATATAATGGGAGCTTAGAAGCAGTGGAATAGCCTGCCTTGTGGGTTATCCACTCCACCGGCTTATAATTAGAATTCCACAGCTAGACACTCCTTCTTTAGCTAAGACTTTGACCCATAATGGTATATTACCCTGGGAGGGAGATGACCTTTAATTTATCAACAACCAATGCTAATTTAATATGACTAAGGCATCTGAAAAATGAAGTGAAGGAGAGGACACCATGAGATGGGGGGCTTGGGGGCAGCATCTAGAGGAAACCTGAGGGGGTGGTGACATGTGCTAGAGGTAGCAAAGGCCACCTGTGCCTACTTTCATCACATAAACTCTGCTGAGAACAGAAGCCAAATACAGTCGTCCCTTAGTATCCGCTGGGCGTGGGTTCTAGGATCCTCCATGAATACTGAGATCTGCGGATGCTCAAGTCCCTTATGTAAAATAGTGTAATAGGGTTGGTCTGTGGAACCGGAGGAAGAGGATGCCAGGGAAACTGGAACAGGGTTGGCGGGGACGGGGGGAACCCGTGGAAGAGAAACCAGAAGCAGAACCCATGGAAGCAGAACCACTGTACTCACAATTCCCACTCAGATATACGTTCTGTGAAGACTAGAGCCAAAGGGAGGCAGAAGAGACCAAGTGTGTCACAAAGGCGAACCTGTTTCCAGCTCCTTCTCCGCCTGCCTTTGGCTTTTAGACCAAGCCTCCAACCACTAAGATATTATGGGGCTCCCTCCCTTATGTAGCCCAAATAAAAGCAGTAATAAAACACAAAGTGGTTTTTCCCTTTGATCTGATTATGAAATTTTGGATAACCTCATTAAAGCTGTATGGTTGTGATTTCTGCTTGTGCCCTAAGCACTAAGTGCCTCCTTCTTAATCTAGCTCTGCTTTAGGGTCTTAGTTGAAGGGCTTATAGTCTTTGTAATTCATTGAATAGCTAGCTTATTGTACAAACTTTCCTCAATGAAATATTGTGTACTCAACTATAAAATTTTCTAGAGAAGGACGTCACCAACCTCACTTGGTAAGCTACATCTACCTGTGTTTCTTGACATGGGGAAAGAATATAACTAAACCAAACCAAACACAAATCCTCTCTTCCTAAATGTTCTATAGGGCTCAAACTGGAGGTCCTGGTGGCATCGATTTTGGTCATTCCCCAGGGGAACAATGGATTGAACAGAAAGAGTAAGTCCACCAAAATTATGACAGGGACTGGGAACTGTGATATAAGGAGAGCTAAAAAGATGAGAATTCTTCTTTTTAGAAAGACACAAGGTGAGAGAGATACAGGATGAGAGAAGACAGAATTGCGAACTTTGACTTTTTCACAAATTGCTAGTTTGTCTGAACATGGCAGGGGTGAGAGGGGAGCAGCGGGGAAGGTAGGTAAATTTAGGACAGTAAAAGGAAGTATTTCTGTCTTAGTCCGTTCAGATTACTATAAACAAAATACCATGGACTGGGTGCTTATAAGCAGCAGAAATTTATTTCTCATAGTTCCAGATGCTGGGAAGTCCAAGATCAAGGCTCCAGCAGATTTGGTGTCTGAGGGCTCACTTCCTGGTTTATAGACATCCTATACGCATGTCCTCACAGGGAGGAAGGGACAAGAGAGCTCCCTGGGCTCTTTTACAAGGGCGTTAATCACATGCATGAGGGCTCTGCTCTCATGACCTAACAACTTTCCAAAGGCCCCACCTGCCAACACCATCACATTGGGGATTAGGTTACAATATATGAATGCTGTGGGGACACAAACACTCAGTCTACAGCATTCTGTCCATGTCCCCCTGAAATTCATATCCTTTTTGCACACAAAATGCCTTCATTCCATCCCAGTAGCTCTCAAAGTCTTAATTTCTTTCAGCAGCAGTTCAAAAGTCTAAAGTCCAAGGTCTCATCTAAATACCATCTAAATCAGATATTGGCAAGATTCAAGGTGTGAGTTGACCCGTGGCACATTCTTCTCCCCTTGTGAATCCCTGAAACCAGACAAGCTATGTGCTTCTAAAATACAAAGGTAGGACGGGCATAGGATAGACCTTCCCATTCCTATGGAGAAATAGGAAAGAAGAAAGGGATGTCAGGTTCCAAGTAAGTCCAAAACCTAACAGGATAAACAGCATTAAAACTCAAGGCTTGAGAACACTCCTCTTTGGCTTAGTGCTCTCCCTCCCAGGCCCACTGGGGTGACAATGTCACCCCACGTGTCAGTGGGACAGCCCATTAGTGGTTCTCCGCTAGGGCTCTGCCGCACCGTGGTTCTCTTCTGGGGCCTTGTGGCTCTCCCAGGGGGCCCTATCCATGCCATGGTTCCACTGGATGCAGCCCAAGCTGGGGGACCTCCCTGCAGGGACCCACACCTGAAGCACTGAGGGGGCATCTTGCCTCACCTGACCCAGAAAGGTGGTCCCACCCTTTGAAATCACTCTGCTCCCTAGGCCCTTGCACTCTGGCCAGTGATAGGAGTGGTGTGTGATGGCCTCTGAACTGCCTTCAAGGTCATTCTTCCATAGTCTTGAAGAACAAGACTTGGCTTGAGATGGCTGAGTCATATTCAGCTCCTTAGTAAACAGTCGCTCGGCCATACTCTTCATGTTCTCATTTTTTGCCATATGGACAGGCTGAGAATCTTCCAAATCTTGAAGTTCTGCTTTCTTTTTGCTTAATTCCATCTTTAAGTTTTTTCTCTCCCCTCAAATTTTGCTATAAGCAGTTGGGAAACGCCAAGCTGTACCTTCTGCACTTTTCTTAGAAATGGCTTCAGCTACATATCCAATTTCATCACTCACAATCCAGCCAAGTCCTTTTTTTTTTTTTTTTTTTTGCAGTACGCGGGCCTCTCACTGCTGTGGCCTCTCCCGTTGTGGAGCACAGGCTCCGGACGCGCAGGCTCAGAGGCCATGGCTCACGGGCCCAGCCACTCTGCGGCATATGGGATCCTCCCAGACCGGGGCACGAACCCGTGTCCCCTGCATCGGCAGGCGGACTCTCAACCACTGCGCCACCAGGGAAGCCCCAGCCAAGTCCTTTGCCAGTTTATTACAAGGATGGCCTTTCTTCCAGTTTCCAATAACATGTTCCTCGTTTTCCTCTGAGACCTCTCAGAACGGCTTTTCTGTCCATCCTTCTACTAACATTCTTTTCATGATTACTTAAGTATTCTCTAAGAAGACTGAGGCTGTTTCTACAGTTCTCTTTGCTTTCTGAGCCCTTATCAGCATCACCCTTAACGGTTCATTTAGCTCAAGGTAGGATTTTTCTAGCACACTAAAAATTCTTCCAGCCCCTACCCATTATCCTCACTACCCAATGCCTCCATGTTTTACAGTATTTGTTACAGCCGCACCCCACTTCTCAGTAGCAGTTTCTGTCTTAGTCTGTTCTGGCTGCTACAACAAAAACACCATAGGCTGGGTGGCTTATAAACAGACATTTATTTCTCACAGGCCCGGAGGCTGGAAATTCCAAGATCAAGGCATCAGGAGATTTGTTATCTGCTGAGAGCCCTCTTCCCGTTTCCTAGACAGCCATCTTCTTGCTGTGTCCTCATGTGGCATAAGGAACATGGGGGTTCTCTGGGGTCTCTTTTCTTTTTTTTTTTTTTTTTTTGCAGTACGCAGGCCTCTCACTGTTGTGACCTCTCCCATTGCAGAGCACAGGCTCCGGACGCACAGGCTGAGCGGCCATGGCTCACAGGCCCAGCCGCTCCGTGGCATGTGGGATCCTCCCAGACCGGGGCACGAACCCATGTCCCCTGCATCGGCAGGCGGACTCTCAACCACTGTGCCACCAGGGAAGCCCTCTCTGGGGCCTCTTAAAGGAGCACTAATCCCATGCATGAGGGCTCTACCCTCATGACCTAAACACCTCTCAAAGGCACACTTCCTAATACCATCACGTTGAGGATTAGATTTCAATATATGAATGGGGGGTGGGGGACAAACATTCATTCATGGCAATTATTTAATACAGTGTAGTAGTGGGGGGGGGAGTGATTTAAGAGCCTTTTATCTCAATGCCAAGGGCTGCAGAAATAAAGAGCTCAAAGATGTTTAAATAAAAAATGACAGTTCCATAATGAATTCTTTTTTTTTTTTTGCGGTACGCGGGCCTCTCACTGTTGTGGCCTCTCCCATTGCGGGGCACAGGCTCCGGACGTGCAGGCTCAGCAGCCATGGCTCACGGGCCCAGCTGCTCCGCGGCATGTGGGATCTTCCCGGACCGGGCCACGAACCCGTGTCCCCTGCATCGGCAGGCGGATTCTCAACCACTGTGCCACCAGGGAAGCCCCATAATGAATTCTTGACTGGAGAAAATGATGGTGTTTAAAGCTCATCTCTTGAGATAAGCCCAGAGAGGGGCTCCATCTCTTTCCCATGAGGACCCCTGTGCCGTTCTCCAAAACGGGACACTAGATCCGTCTTGCCATAAGTCTTTGGGGTTTATCTCATTTGGCCACTCCCGCTGTGGAACAGAGGTGAGCTAATCTCCTAAGTGAGTTTGCCATTTACCCATGTTTGACACAAGCAGCTTTTACATGTTAGTGCTGAAACAGGCCGAGAAACACGGTACCCACCCTGGGAAGAAGTGGGAGCTTCCCGGTGGCGGCAGCAAGCCCAGGCCTATGGGGTTGGGAGCTGTAGTTCAGATGCACTGAGAGCTGTTTGTAAACTGATCCACTCTAAGTCTTTGAGTGCAATGGCTGATTATTGGGTCAACAAACTTGAAAAGCTTTGTCACTGGCCCAAGTCTGAACCAAAAGCAACATGTCTTTCATGACCATTTAGGATGAAAGATGTAAGATTAAAACAGAAAATCTTGGTAGCAGTGAGCAACATTTGAGGGTCTTTTTTATGTGTGCTTTGCCCTAAGAGAAAAAGTAAAGCCATAAGATCTATGAAATGTCCTTGATCTTTTTTTCAACCCAGGGTTGTAAGCCCTGAGTTACCTTCATGTTTCCATTACAAGAACTGTAGGGTAGGGTTTCCAATGGGAATTTCAGCTTTTAGTTTAATAAGATGATGACACTCATATATAGTGGTGCAGTGAACAAAGGTTCAAAGAAACACTTTACTGAGTGCACATTTGACCCTATCATGCCCCTTCTTAAAATCCTTAAAATTTATCGGAGGCTCTCCATTACCTGCAGGGTGGGGCCAGGGGTCTCCTGGTGAGTACCTATACCTCTCATCTTTGCTCCCATCTCATTGAGGTACTTCCAGTTCTCCAAATGCTTCACATTCTCTTGTAACCCCACACCCTTGCACGTGCTTTTCCCTCACAGTCATAGGCATCTTCTCTGCAAAACCAAGCTCAACGACCCTTGAACTATCAATAGATTCTCCTCTGCACTCTGTGCTTCACTTCATTATAGCCCCCATCACATCGTATTGAAATTACCTCCTAACTCAACTGTGAGATTCCTGAGGCTGGGACTGGCTGCTATGTTGCAGCCATCCCCACTTTCTGAATGCCTAGCGTGATGCCAGGCACAAAAGTAGTAGCAGGTCCATAAATGCTTAATGAGGGAATGAGTGAGTTTCAGTGAACTGCAAATCATGGAGAGCTTTTTGACAAAGGTGCATCCCATATTTTCCCTTTGGCAGAATAACTGCTAAGAGAACAATTAAAGAAGAGCCATAGAGCAATAAATGCTAATATGAGAGTACCTTCCTATCAGCTCCACATAAAGATATACTCTAAACCCCGCAGTTTCCCTTAAAGTAAGAACAGAAATAATTCATACACTTCAGAAAAAGAAAAAGGAAGGAGGGAAGAAAGGAAGGTAAGAAGAAAGGAAGGGAGGAAGGGAGGGAAGGAAGAAGGAAAGTCCTTTGCTTTTGAAAGTCTACCTCAGGCACAGGAGAAGAGATTATTTGTATTTTGTTCTGAGGCTTGGTCCATGAACATAAAGAAGAAACCACTGAAATTTATTACTTTCCATTCATAAGATTAAAAGAGGAATGTCTTTCAGTTCCTGACTGGTCAAAAGACACAAGTTATATTTCAACCATAAACCTTTTCTAAAGAAGCTCAGAAGTGTAGGAGTTGCATTAGACAATGGAAACCAAGCTGCACGTAACATGAAGCGCCTGATTAGTCTGTTTGCCAGTACCTCCCCTTTTCATTTCTTTGGAAGTAAATTAGCTTTATGATTCACCTCCACTGGACTTATTGTGCCTCTCAGGGACTGAGGCCCCTCTTGGAAAGAGCCGCTCCATCTCCTCCCCCTGTCGCTGTGGAAAGGGAGTGCCAGGACAAGCGTGCCCTCCCAGGATGCGGGGAAGATGTCAGGTGAGTGACAGGTGCAGAGGCCGGGCAGGGCCGCAGTGCCTGGAGAGGCTTGGCCTCCTGGCAGAGAAGGCTGTCTCAGCTTGCTTCTCTCTGAGGTAGCTCATCAGGTGCAGCTGCGATTTGGGCGGCCCGCAGCTGTGTTTAGGAGTGCATTTGTTTTATCTACCATATCCTTTGAGGATTTCAGGGCAGGCCATTTAATCTACTTTAATGAATGCTCTGGCAGTTTCTGAACATGGGGCTGTGTCTGCATGCCCCGAGGAGTGGTTATTTTCACTATTGTTGAGATTGACTAGAACATGTATTCACGGATCCTTTTGGGTGTCTTTTTGCTCTGACCATTCCTCCAGTTCAGGCCTAAACAGGAAGACAACTGTAGGGCGAGAGGCTTCAGCTCAGAAGTTGGGGTTTCCTGGTTTTCTCCCTTTTCCACATACCTCATCAGCTCATCAGTCACCTCTTCATACTATTTATAATCCTTTAACAGTTTTCAAATCTGTCCCCTACATTGGCTAAAGAAATACGGCACATCAATTAAAATCAAGTTGTACAAAGTTGCTTAATGGAATAGGGAAATGTGATATATGCAGTGGAGAGATCGGCTTACAAAAATAAAGGATCATTTTGTTTCATTCCACAGGCACTGAAATTTTTTTTCCAATGAGCTTGCATTGACTTTTACAATCTGAAAAGTAATACAGAATTTTAAGAAAATGAAACGACTGCATGCAAATGAGAGAAAACAATTATTTCCTATCTCCTCTAGTCCTCTCATCACCGCCATAGTTTATTGCTCAGTTTTTCCCCTCACCTACAAAAATCTCCTTGTATGTCACCCTCTCTTTAATCTGCCCCATCTTTATTCATTCTCTCTCAGAAAGGTCTTCCTGTAAAGGAAATCTGACCAAGTAGCTCCCCTAAATCCTCCAGGGTTTCCTATAGAATAAGGCAGCCCAAAACCCTCAGGCTGAAGCTTAAAATGCTTCAGAAGTTCGTCAGCACCTGAGGTTCAACGCCAACTCTTATGTCCCCATCCCAGGTCACTGGAAGGCTGTCTGGGTCTCTCCTTCTTTGAACACGGCATCCCCTGGGACCCCCTTCTCCTCCTTCTTGCCTCTCCCTGTCTTCATGTACTACATTTATCTCTGACTCCACCCTCAAGAGTCAACCCCAGGAACTTTCCCAGTGGAGCAGTGGTTAAGAATCCGCCTGCCAATGCAGGCGACACGGGTTTGAGCCCTGGTCTGGGAAGATCCCACATGCCGTGGAACAACGAAGCCCATGTGCTACAACTACTGAGCCTGCGCTCTAGAGCCCACGAGCCACAGCTACTGAAGTCCGCATGCCTAGAGCCCGTGCTCCGCAAGAAGAGAAGCGACTGCAATAAGAAGCCCGCACACCGCAATGAAGAGTAGCCCCTGCTTGCCGCAACTAGAGAAAGCCCGCGTGCAGCAACCAAGACCCAACACAGCCAAAAATAAATAAAAAAGAAAGTCAACCCCAGCGTCACCTCTTACAGGAAGCCCTCCTTGCCTGCAGTCAGGGTTACTCTTTTCTTGTTCATATCTCCATATGAACACTTACAACATCACATAAGTACTACTTCGTGTGTCTCTTTTCTCCACCTGAAGGGAAGGCGGATGCTCTGTCCTACTCTGTGCTCAGCTCCCAGAGCAGCGTCAGGCACTAGGGAGGTGCTTAATAGACATTAGTGAAAGGCTATACCCTGAGCTGGTGTTGACAGGAGGAGGGGGCTGAGGGAATCAATTCTACTGATTTATTGCTGTGACTCTGTTAATTCTTCGTTAACCAAGTTTAGGGCCTCTCTTTCCTCAGAGGATGGTAATGCACTCGAAAATTTTAAGATATTCAACTATGCCAGCATTTATCTACTTTATACACTTGGGACATGAGATGCATCCCATTAGCTGTGCTTTATAAACACACTTCAATATACTTCCCCTTTGTGGCAAGGTAACACTGGATAAGTGAATGTTACTTGGTGTTATGGGTTGAATCATGTCCCCCTTAAATTCATGTGTTGAAGTCCTAACACCTAGTGCCTCAGGATGTGACCTTATTTGGAAATCAGGTTGTTGCAGATGTAATTAGTTGAGTTTAAATGAGGTCGTTAGGGTGGGCCCCCTGATCCAATATGACTATTGTCCTTATAGAAGGGGGAAATTTGGACAGACAGACAGACACACACACACAGAGAGAGAACACCATATGAAAATGAAGGCAGAGATGGGGGTGATGCTTCTACAAGCCAAGAAATGCCAAGAATTGTCAGAAGACCACTAGAGTTAGGGGAGAGGCATAGATTTTCCTCAGAGCTCTCAGTAGGAACCAAACTGCTGACACCTTGATGTCAGACTTTAAGCCTCCAGAACTGTGAGATCATAAATTTCTGTTGTTTAAGCCACTCAGTTTACGGTACTTTTTTTTTTTTTTACAGCAATCCTAGCAAACGAATACACTCAGGGACCCTTGAGTGAAATATCAGAGAGGAGCACTTTATCCTAAACCTCCACGAACTCTCGTTTTGGTCCCAGTGTCCAGCATGATTATGGCTCACTTCGCAAATGGGAAAGGGAAAGACCTATTCTACCTCTTTTGAAAATTTCATTATGGGTGTTATTTTTTTCCTAAACTTTTAAATATTTTCAACTGAGAAAAACAACATATCTGAATTTAAGTACATATAGAAATAAATTCTAGAGGTGAAAGGATAAATAAATCCCCTGCTTACTCTCAGCTACTCAACTCCCCTCCTCAGAGGCAACATCTTTTATGTCTGTGCGTATGTATATTGTATTTTTTACATTAATGATCATATACTCTGAACATCATTCTGTCTGTACCTTGATTTGATCGCTGAGTTTCCAATGTTGGAGATAATTCTCTATTAGAATACACAAACATGCCTCATTCTTTTTGAGGACTGCATTGTGTTTCTTTGACAGATATTTTCTGCCTGTTCCTAATAACTTCTCGGCTGGCTTTTCTTAAAACAAACAGAAAGCATTCCCAAAGTTCTCTTTGCAGCCTGGACAGGGCTGAGCCTGCCCACGGTTCTTATGCCGTTAAAGAGAGGGATACTTTCTTTGTCACCAGAGGTTGTTAGATAAGCTTTAAACCCCATGAAAGCTGGCTTTCCTCATGTTTTATGCAGGTATCTCCAAAGCACAGCAGCTTATGTCTGGTGTACGACTGGCCCATCTTGGCTCACTAGATCTTGTTTCAACAAGTTTTTCTTCTCCCGTGGGCTCTGCTAGAAATGACCAATTAGTTACATGTTGGGCCAGATGAAATGTGAGACCACATGCGTTAATCAAAACCTTTGAGTAATGTATCCATTACCTTCCTGCGGCTCATGGGGCCATCATTCACTTCCCAAATGCTACTGCACTGGGATTTCAGGACTCACCTGACTTCTCTCTGCTTGCATTTCTTGAATCTTTCCTACATTTTCACAGAGACAATCGGTAAATGCTTCTGGTTCAACAAGAGTGTACTTGCATTCGTTATCTAATTTCCTAAAATAAGCTAATAAGGCCATTCAGCTGTAATATAAATAACTACATGCTACTTCATATGGTTGATTCTGATGTGAACTTAAGGAACTAATGGCTACGTGCCACTCATTAATTTTCACCTTGAATCTAAGAAGCTGTTTAAACATTAGCCATGGCCACAAATACAGATGATCTTCACAAGCCATACTTGCGTGGAACATCGTCCCTAGTGGGTCTGTGATTTTTGAATAGGCCAAGCAGCCCATGTGCAGGATATAAATTTCCTTCTTTTTCAAAAAGTATCTGTATCTCATTCATCCTTCAGTGTCTGATTACACCCCAGGAGGCTTCCAAAACCTGCCCTGTCTTAATGAATAGCTTTCCCTCCTGATCTAAGAGCAAACTGTGCACCTCTACTTAGCTCTTGCTTCTTTCAGTGTTGCTTAAGATATTGTTTCCCTGCTGGCTTCCTTTCCTAAGCTGCCCACAGGCCTGGAGGATAAAAGCTGGCTGGCTGTGCCCCTCAGACAGAGAAGGTCAGTCAGTATCCATTGGTGAAGAGAGGACCATCCATCACACATTCAGATGATCAGAGAGCCACAGTGAACATTTATAGAGCACCCACTGTATACACATAAGGCTTCATTTAAATAACTTTACACGCCTTATCTCATTTAATTGTCATAATATCCTTTATGTGATATTATTATTATTATCTCCATTTCATAGAAATAAAGAGAGACATTTTAAGCCCCTTGCCTAAAATCACACAGCTACTTTTTGACTTTAGATGATGTCTTCTTAGACACTAAGACACCTGTCTCTTCGCGAGCCCTAAAATCTACAAAATTGATAAAAATCTAGCCATCAGATTTGTATAATATAGAGGTTTAATTAATTTGAAAGCTCTGTCAACCAGTTATTTCATGGCCTTCTAATTCAGCTCCTGGCTTTGGTCCTAGAGGTCTCTTCTCGACAGTGTGATCCAGTTATAACTCCAATCAGTTCTTGGCCCCCAGACTTGCCAATGCCTTTCCATTTCACTAGAGTAAAAGCCGGAGTCCTTATAATGGCCTATGGAGCTAAACTATAGCTGCTCCCACCACCACTCCTCCCCTGACCACAGCCTCTCTGACCTCATTTCCTACTCTCTCTCCTTTGCTCACATTCTCCAGCTGTGTGGCTTCTGTGCTGTTCTACTAACAAGTCAGGCATGCTTCTGCCTCGCAGCCCTTTCCATTGAAGTTTCCTCTCTGAAATTCTCTTCCCCCAAATATTCCTCATCTTCTTCGCATTGTTACTTAAAAGGAAACTCCTTGGGCTGATGACTGTGATGGAATAACTGGTCCCAGACTAGCCCATCCCCTGTAAATATAGGAACCTGGACAAGATAAGCATGGTAAGATACTTTTCAGGCAATGGAAAATAACCAGCACAAGACTTCAGTGCTTGGGAGAGGGGAGCATGAGGGGAGCCCCACTGTTGTCCAGCTCTCTGCCTGGAGATCTGAATTTGCACAGAACACAGTAGTCCTGGGGAGCTGAAAAGGCAGGGATCAGGGTTCAAGGCAACTGAAATGGCTGGGATCTGTGCAGAAAGAAAGCCTTAAAAGTCTATGTAGAGGTGTGGGGCGGTCCCTCATGAGCTCATGGCTGAGGGCTGGACTGTGCACGTGCCAGGCAGAACCAACCAAGCCTTACCAAATATCAGCTGTTATGGGGTTGAGACTGAAACAAATATAATAAAGGTTGAGCAGTTCTGGGGGTAAATATGTGAGTATTTAAACTTAAATTAACAAAAATTTAATGAAATTTAAAATTCAGTTCCTCAGTCATGTTCAAGGGTTTAATAGCTGCTACCATATTGCATGGTGCAGACATAGAGTATTTTCCTCCATGCAGGAAGTTCTGTTGAACAGTGCTGAACTCGAGTCTCTATGATGCACAATTCACAATGTCCAGCAGTCACTCAGAAATCACTAGATGTCCAAAATCACAAATAAGCAAAAATCAGGATTGTGTAATTCACAGTAGACAATTAAAGAAGTAAAAGAAAACCTGATTCTAAGATGGACCAAATGTTGAACTCAGAAGATAAAGACTTTAAGACATATGTGTTTTACAGTATATATTCAAAGAATTAAAATTAGAAATATACTTATTAATTTTTTAAAAAGGTCCTAATGAGTGACTAGGTAAGGATCTTCATAGAGAAATGGATATCATAAAAAGAATCACATGGAAATTCTAGAATTGTGCAATACCTGAAGTGAGTCATTCACTGGAGGGGCCTGGAGTGAAGATGGTAGAAGACTCAGTGAAGCTGGAAACACATCAGTAGAAATTACCAAAGAGAGAAAAAATATTAAGGAAAAATGAACAGAGGGTCATGGACCCATAGAACAGTATCAAACAGTTTAACACATGTGTGATTGGTGTCCCAGAAAGAGAAGAGAGTGAGGACAGAAAAAAATATCTGAAGTAACAGTTGCCAAGAAGTTCCGGATTTTTTAAAAAATGATTTACAAATCCAAGCTCAAGAATAAAGATAAAGAAAATCCTACATAGGAACATCATAGTCAAACAACTGAACACTGAACATAAAGACAAAATTTTGAAAGCAGCCAGTGAAAAAAGACAAATTATATACAGGGGAACAAAGTTAAAAATGATTGCTAATTTTTCATCACAAACAATAGAGGCTAGAAGACAATGAAACGACATTTTTCGAGTATTGCATGAAAAATCCTGTCCACCCAGAATTCTATATGAAACAAAAATATTCTTCAAAATTGAAGGTGAAATAAAGACATGCTTAGATAAACAAAATCTGAGAAAATTCATCACCAGCAGACCATGCCAAAGGATGTCCTCCAGTCCAAAGGGAAATAATACCAGATGGAAATTACGGAAGGGATGAAAAGGAGGAGAAATAATCAAATACACAAATTGTGGTATATTCATCCAATGGATTAATACTCAGTAATAAAGAGCAGTAACTATTAATAAATGCAATAACATGGATTAAGCTGACAAAAAGAAGCCACATACAAAAGACTTTGTGCTATATGTTCCATTTATGTGACATTGTAAAACAGGAAAAACTAATCTATCGTGATATAAATAAAATCCGTGGTATCTTGGGGTGGGGCTAGGAGAATGACTATAAAAGAGCGAGGCGAAAGTTTCTGGGGAGATGGGAATTTTCTATAGCTTGATTAGGGTAGTGGGTGTATATGTTGGTCAAAAGTCATCAGTCTGTACACTAAAATGTGTGAATTTTACAGCAGATGAATTAATAAGGTGGGTTAAAGTTGTTTTAAGTTACTGTCTCAGGGAGGCTTTCCCTCCTATTGAAAGCTGCACCCCGATACTACTTATTTTCAGTTTTCTCCCTAGTACATATCACCGTCTAACACACTGTTATGTTATTTATCTTGTTTATCTTCCCTTCTAGAATGTAACTTCCATGTGGGCAAGGACTTTTGCCCATTTCTTTCATTTCTGTGAACAGTGCCAAGAACAGTAGTTGGCACATTACACTTAATAAATGTTGAATGGATGAATGAATGGATGAATGAATGAGTGAATGAATTACTGAATCCTTTACTGCTATCAAATGTAAGATTGAGTAGAGAGGCTAAAATAAAGATACACTGAAATATCATGAAACTCGAGACACTATATTTTAGTCTAACTCAAAGTTAAAAGGCAAGGAACCTGAGTAAAAAAGTAACATGGACTAAATACATAAACAAACCGTTGGCACATCATATGAGATACTTTACCCAGGCTCTCAGGTGAACTATGGATGTTTACGATAAATATTACCTCAGCCTTTTTTATTTTTTTTTGTACTTTACCCACTAGAAAATAGAGGTGTAACTTGGGAGTTAGGATAATAAGGGGGAGGGAAGTGGGGTTGTAGTTGGTAAGAGACAGAGGTGGGTAGGCTGCTATTTATCTTCCTGAGAAGGCAGATAAAGAGCACCTGGGGCCTCCCTGGTGGCGCAAGTGGTTGAGAGTCTGCCTGCCGATGCAGGGGATACGGGTTCGTGCCCCGGTCTGGGAGGATCCCATATGCCGCGGAGCGGCTGGGCCCGTGAGCCATGGCCGCTGAGCCTGCGCGTCCGGAGCCTGTGCTCCGCAACGGGGGAGGCCACAACAGTGAGAGGCCCGCATACCGCAAAAAAAAAAAAAAAAAAAAAAAAAGAGCACCTGGAGGCCCCTTTTTGGTTCTTTTAGAAAATTAGTAAGAATAAACTCTCTTGGGAATTCCCTGGTGGTCCAGTGTTTAGGACTCTGCGCTTCCACTGCAGGGGGTATGGGTTTGATCCCTGGTCAGGGAACTAAGATCCCGCATGCCCGTGGTGCAGCCAGGAAAAAAAAAAAAAAAAAAGAATAAACTCTCTTAAAGGTATAGACATCGTGACACCTAGGCCTGACACATCTCTGGTGACAAAAAGTACTGATAAGCACTTGTGATGGACATGATATTAGAATATGTGTGGCCTCAACTCCTAAGAGTTAGGCCCCTCATTTAGCATCAAATTCCAGACAATTGAGAAAAATCCACCTAGTCCATCCTATGGGAAGGTCCACCCTATTGAAGATATTTACCGTGAAGAGAGGGAAGTCATTCAAAGTAGGAGAACGTTTAGGAGGGGCATGTGTGCAAAATATCCAACAGCATCCTTTGTGCTCCTGTCCTCAGTGTCACACCCTTCCAATGAAATGAGCAAACTGGATTCCAGGTTTCAGGCAAGGGCATGTTGATTCCAGGTCATAGTTGGTAAAATAAGATTGGTACCTGCAGAGCCATCTGGATGGCTCTGAAGTACGTGCCCTCATTGCTGCCTCCTCCAAGGCACACGGCAACCTCACTTTGACGTCTACTGCACTTAGATTACATAGCACACATTCCAGGGGCCACATTCTGCTGGGTATCATCCCTGGTTGTCAGCCAGCTTGACCGCTCCCCACCCTCCCTCGTGACTATCAGCCTCTCCAGCTCCAAAGTTCAGAAACCAGATACCTTTGTTTATTCTTATCATTAAACAACAACAACAACTTTCTTCTTTTCTTTTTCATCCCTCTCCTTTCCCCGACTCCTGTCCCCAAACCCCATTAGAGAGGTAGTATTTAAACAAACTGGACACTGAGACTCAAGGATTCCGTGACGTTCTGAGTGTTAGAGTTATAAATGCCAGGAGTCAGCCCTTCCAATGGCAAGAAAAGGAATCTGGGAACATTCCTGTAAAAGTAGAGAAGATATCAAAAAAAAAAAGGCATCGTGTAAAAGATCTTCTTGTCTGGAATAAGGAGACTGGAAAGAGGGACCAGGGTGAGGCAGGATGGAGAGGGGATGGGAGTGAGAATGAAGTAAACTTAAAGGTTCTGAGAGAAGAAAGAGGGACAAGAAGTCCACCCAAGGGAATATCTAAGATGTAACAGGGAGTTGCTGGGAGTGGAGGATGGGAGATGGAGAAGATGTGCTGACTGGTGCTTTGAACCAAGTCGAGGAAACTTGTCTTTAGCAACAAGACACCATGACATTTATGACTTATTTCAACAGTTTGGGGCAGTGTGAAGGAATCTGGGGGCTTCAAGTTACTTATGATGTTATCTTGGTTATCTTGGTGTGCTGGACTGCAGTGGAAGAGATGGAAAAGTGAAACCAAAGTAGCAGATGTGAGTGTGTGTGAGAACATGTGTGTGTGTGTGTGAGTGTGTGTGAGAGCATGTGAGTGAGTGAGTGAGTGTGAGAGTGTGTGTGTGAAAGTGTGTGCGCGCCGCACTTTAGCTCAGTCTGTGGAGCAAGAATCTGCCACCTCCCCTGCTGTCACGGCTTCATTTCCAGGGGAAACTCAGATTGCCCAAGCCTGAATCTGCCCTTAGTCCCCTGTCTCCTACCCCAAGTTTCCAAAGAGACTTTCTGGAGGACGGATAGTCTTCTTTTCAACCCCATAAACACCTGTAGAGGGCTTATCCCCAAGTTGAAAGTACACAACATCATGCATTGGTTGTAAATACCAATATATGGAAGTCCGCATAACAGCATTAGTGAAAGGTATTTTAGGCTGAGATCAAAAGGCTGACTCCACGTGATAGAAGTGGGTGTAAACAACTCCCAAGCTCACCTTGTGCTGCTTTCTCCAGCTCAGGCCCTCCGGCCCACAGGCCTCTTGCTGCTCCTTAAATACGACCTCTGCCCCCACTCTCTCTGCCGAAGGCTCTGACCCCTGACCTCCAGGGTCACAGCTCCTGAGACCTCTCTATCTGAAGGGTCTCCTAGGCCACATCGCCCACTTTTGCTTCTTGGTGGCACTTAGCACTCTCTGGCACAGTCTAGTGTCTCTGTTTATTTACTTGGCTTATCTGTGTCCCCATCTTTGGAATATAAGCTCCATGAGCACAGGGACTTTGTCTACCCTCTCCTGCACCAAGGACAGTGTCTGGCACACAGAAGTACTCATAAGTGCTCACTGAATGAGTACACATGCCCGTTGATAGAGTATTTGTATCTCTTATGCTACGTAGAGGCATTTTTCTGCACTAGGTACTGATTCAGCAGCCCTACCGTTTCATACAATGATGAGGACAGTCCTTAAAAGACAAGAGACCAGTGTTAGGTGTTAAAGACTCACCCGGAAGAGCAATGCTCTTTGTTGAGGAAGCAAATATCTGCAGTTCACTTTTGTTATGTGGTCATGAGAAGGCTCAGAGGCCCCCAGGTGAGTTCAAAGTCCCCTCTGTTTGCTGGGTAGAATAAATCTTACTATGAGGCACACACCAGAACTCGCAGGCAGGGAGGGCTTGGCCCTCTCTTTGACTTCTCTCCAGAGTTTCCGTCTGAGGCTGGCGTGGACTCTTGCTGGGGACGAGGCTAGGGCTGGGGGGCACCGGCATTGCAGAGAGGATCCAGGCTGGCTGCTGACGGAGCAGCCACCCGCTCAGCTTTTCACGGCTCCCTGACTTGCTTTGATCACTCAACCAGTAACTGCTGCAGCCCTGAGTCTGTGCTCAGGGCACCCCCGTCCCCCCAGAGAGGGTGTGAAAACCTCTTCTGTCTGTGGGAGCCCAAACAGCCAGCTTCGGCCCAGAGCTACTGAGTCAGGGCTGCCTTGAAGCTGAGTTGTGAAAGGTCAGCCAGTCTTCCCGGTTGCCCCATCTCACCTCTGCCTTTCCACCCCCCAGCCCCTTCTCTTTTGCCCTTCACGGGTCTCCATTTGGCCACAGCGTAGCCAGCCTGCTTTGCCCAGCCCTCAGCCCACCTCTCCGCCAAAGGAGCAGAGGTAGGAGGTGCACGTGAGGGGGGTCACCGGGGCATGAAGACTGGGGTGTCCGGCCACTTCTCTTCCACTTTATGAGCTGCAACTTTGGGCAAGTCACTTCACTCCGAGACTCAGTTTCTTTTCTTGTAAATCTGTGATAAAAATGCCCAATCTATCTGGCTCAGAGTATCTTTAGGTTCAAAAGAGATGACGGACGGTGTACAGGGTCTCATCCAACCTTCTGAACTGAGAAGTTCACAGTTCACAGTTTTTCAGGAGCTAGCCTGGGCAATACAGTTTGATCTAGTAAAACATAAACTAATGTACAATTGGCCCTTAATGGCCAAAAGTGGCTTCAAGGGTTACACCATTTGGGTAACATATTTTCATTTCTGTCCAATCTCTTCCTATCTATCCAGACTTAAGGAGAAATCATTTAAGGTGAGGATTTCAGGTTTCAGGCTGACCTCTAGAGGCACTGCCTTGAGAGAGAAGGGGCTTTGAAACACTCAAGATCATAGTTTTGACGATTGTCCTTCTGGCTCATACGCAAAGCCGACCCCCACAGAGCTTCATAAAATTTGGATAGGGCCACAGCTGGTTTAGATGCCACCGTCACTAATACACAACCAGTTATTTTGCAACTCTTGTCTCATCAAAACCACGTTTTTTCTCTTGGTTCAGTTTCTCTTTTAAGTACCCTGATTACAAATTGCAAAGACCAAGCAGACCTGGGCAACCCCAAACAGACGTCTTATCATCTGGCTTTGGCAACTTCCTGTCCTCTGTGACAAACTGTGGGGGCAGAAATAGAGACTCACAGACTCTCAGAGTAGATGGGAACTCAGATGTCGGCAGGCCTGACCGCTCTCAGTGTCACCAGCAAGTGAACGTGCTTATTGAGCACCTACTCTGTGCCAGATGCTATAGTGAGGGCTGGAGGGGATACGACCAAGATGCTGAACACGACCAATTGCTAACCCCGAGCGAGGGCGGCAGGCAAGGAGACAAGCAGTTGGGATGCTCGGATAAACAGAGTGTAGTTGTACCCTCGGCGGCTTGTGGAGGGGATGGGATGTCAGCCAGGCTTGGGAGAATCAGAAAAGGTTTTGTGGGGTGCTTCCCTGGTGGCACAGTGGTTAAGAATCTGCCTGCCAATGCAGGGGACATGGGTTCAAGCCCTGGTCCGGGAAGATCCCACATGCCGCGGAGCAACAAAGCCCGTGCGCCACAACTACTGAGCCTGCGCTCTAGAGCCCGCGAGCCACAACTACTGAGCCCACGTGCCACAACTACTGAAGCCCACGCACCTAGAGCCTGTGCTCCGCAACAAGAGAAGCCACCGCAATGAGAAGCCCGCGCACCGCAGTGAAGAGTAGCCCTCGCTAACCGCAACTAGAGAAAGCCCGCGTGCAGCAACGAAGACCCAACGCAGCCAAAAATAAATAAATAAATAAAATTAATTAATTTTAAAAAAAAAAGAAAAGGTTTTGGGGGAGAGGTGGAGTCTTGAAGGAAGGAGAGAAGTGAGCCCGAAGATGATCAAAGGGGTGGATGGAAAGTCATTCTAAGTGGAGTTTACAGCCTGTGCAGGGTACAGAGGCCAGAAAGGAAAAGAGGTGGGAAGAGAGCAAGGGAGACCCAGAGGGCGAAGTGAAGGAGTGAGGGAGGACCAGGGTCGGGGGATGTTGCTGAGCTCTCGCACGTCTGGGGAGCTGCCAGTTCAAGGTCGGGGTGGAGGGAGATGAGGCGAGGAGTCAGGGCTTTCCTCTTCCGCAGTGTTAACAAGCCCAGTCCCTTCTGCTGCTTTGCATAGGACACAGGAGGGTTTCTCCCCAGAAGTATGGGGCTTGAAAACCCCAGCTTTCCTCCTCTTATCTCTCCTCTAGACAAGTGAGTTGTCTACACCACGGGTCCCCAACCCCCAGACCGCAGACTGGTGTCAGTCTGCAGCCTGCTAGGAGCCGGGCCGCACAGCAGGGGGTGAGCGGCGGGTGAGCGAGCGAAGCTTCATCTGCCGCTCCCCCTCCACTCCCCATCGCTCCCCATCAACCCCATTGCGTGCATTACCGCCTGAATCATTCCCCCAGCGGCCCCATTTGAGGAAAAATTGTATTCCTCGGAACCAGTCCCTGGTGCCAATAAGGCTGGGGACTGCGGGTCTACACCACAGCCATCCAAGCACAGATGGAGCAGGTGAATCCTGTCCGGGTGGGCAGCATAGACGTTTACACAGCACTGAGCCCAGTTGTCTGTGCTTTATAACAATCGACGTCTGGCATTTGTTTCGTGGAGTAACTAATTCTGCCACCGACCACTTCCTCTTCACTCTTGCCTGTTCCCCAGGAACATGCTCTTTTCATGTTGCTTTGCTTCCTTATGCCTCAGGTATAACTACTCAGCTCCTTCCTGCAGCTTCATTCTCTGAACCTAGGTCAGCGTTAATTTGGGAGTCTTAACGTCCCCCTTCCCCCAGGCAACAGGGCACAATGGTAAGAAGAGTCTTCAGAGTCAGAAAGATCTGAGTTTGAATCTTGGCTCAGCTAGTGATGAACTGTGTGACTTCAGGAAAGTGACGTAACCCGTCTGAGCTTCAATTTCCTCATCTGTGTAATGCTGGCAATATCTATTCTTTAGAGCTGTGAAGAGCTTAGCTAATTTAGGTAATGTCCTTGGTACACAGTAGACACGGGAGTATGGATGGTTATTAATAATAAAAACAACAGTAGTACTCATGATGATGATCTGGTACTTCTACTCACGGCCCTGGATCTACTGACTTAGAATTTCAGTTCTCCCATCTATTAAGTGAGGATAATAGCAATTATTTGGTAGAGTTATTTGGGGATCCAATGTGATAAAAATGTGTCAGACACACAGTGGGCTCTTGGAGCATGGGTATATCACTGCCTCCTTGCCCTCCAGGGCATCCTTCCCCTTTTCGCTGTCACATCCATCACTAGGCCCTTTCCCTCCATCTTGAGATGCTCCTGGCAGGGGTCTCAAGTGCTTTCTAGGCAAACGGCCTCTGAGATGAGGTTCTCCTTTTTGGGTTGCCCAAGATCAAAGAGTCATTTTTTTTCTGTCCCTTGTTTCTCTCTTGTTCTCTCTTGCCTGTTATAGGTTGAATTGTGTCCCTCACTCTCTCCCCAAAAAAGGTACTTTGCATTCCTAAGGCCCAGTACCTCTGAATGTGACCTTATTTGGAAACAGGGTCTGCAGATTTAATCAAGTTAAGATGAGGTCATCAGGGTGGGCTCTAATCCAATATGACTGTTGTCCTGATAAGAAGACAAGCGAAGCCACGTGGAGCTAGAGGCACACAGTGAGGAGACAGCAATGTGAAGACGGAGGGAGACGAGTTTTGTCACCACAAGGCAAGGAACACCTGGGGCTGCCAGAAGCTGGGAGAGACAAGCAAGGCTCCTCCCCTAGACACTTCAGAGAGCTCATGGCCTCACCAACGCCTTGATTTCAGACTTCTGGTCTCCAGAACTGTGAGAGAATACATGTTTGTAATTTCGAGGCAATCAGTTTGTGGTACTTTGTTATGCAGCCCTAGGAAACAAACACACTGGCTCCATTACTAGCTTGAGTTCACATGACTGAGAGGTTTATTCATTTGTGAAACAAACATTCGTAAGCCCACCTTTAGGATTCACTAGTTGTTTATCCAAATTAGGGATGTATTATGCAATTATGTATCACATAAAATAGATCAAATGGAGTAAGTTTAGGCTGAGGAGGAAGGGGAAAAAAACTGCTTAAGAAGACTCAAAACACTACCTTACTGATGGATAAGAGACAGCCACTTGCTGTAAGAGCTGGAAGGGGCTTACGTGAATATCAGGGCGGGAAGAGTAATAGGTCATGATTCAGATGTCTCTGGGGAGCTGGCATTTTCGTGCTGATTTGATCTAAGATTCCAGTTTATGAAGAGATGAGGTTTACAGACTAAAAATTAGCCACAAGGTACAACTTTACTCCTGGCTTAACAGAAGACTGAAAGAATAAAGCAAGCAGCTTGTCAGAACTTGCAGGCCAGCATGAGATGCCGTGGTTTGAACATAACTAACTTGGCCTGCGTATGAATTACAGGAAGAAAGGAAGGAAGAAGCTGAGCTCTAAGGCTATTTATTCCTTTTCTGTGGGACATGCTGAAGAAAAGATCGAGTCTCATGTCACAGACCCAGCAGGAAACCATGGGGCCAGATGGGGCTGAAGGGGTGTGCGTCACCAGCATCCCGCTTTCAGGAGCTCCATATTTGGGAGCCCAGCAAAGGCTCATCATGATCCTAACGGAGCCCTCTTGGTTCTGGGGCTGCTGCGAGCTTCAGCCAGATGTGTGTACGTCTCGAAAGTTAGAATGAATGGTAATGGCCTTGGACTCACACAGCCTCATGTTTCAGGGAAAAATAGTACTTAGAGCTCAGGGGTGGGGACGGAGGAGAAAACTGGGGTAAACACTGTTGAAGGCATGATGAGATCTGATGGGGACGGGCATGTGCCCACTGCCGGCCAATCAGAACTCTCCATTGTCCTGGCCACAGAATTGGCTTAGGAACGGGCACGGGGCACACGTCAGCCCAAAGAGAGTCAATCTAGGGGCTTTTACACAAACTCTATCAGGAATGAGATGCAGTCAGACAGGTGACTGAGAGAACAGTGTGCTCCCGGAGCTGCTGGGGGCAGCTTGTTACTGTTGGAAGAGTCAGCTTGAGTGAGTTCAGGGATGGAGAGAGAGACTCAGTCCTGATGAGACTGAGCCCCTGTATCCAGCTGTGCCCAAAGCTCTTTTCTGTTACATGAGCCAATACGCTCTATCCTTTTATTTTCTTAAGCCATGAGCAGTTAGGTTTCTTTTACCGGCAACCTAAAGAGTTCTGACTAATACGCAGACCTCAGCAAGACACAATAGGACCACAGCACATACCACAGAAGTATATAGAAGCCAGACAGAAGATTCAACCTGTATGCACACGGCATATTGGACCTGAGGGCTTGCAAAATAGAGAGGGTATAAACACAGGAATGGTTACAAGAGTATTTTAGAGTATTTTAAAACACAAAACGATGGCGTTATTTCTTTAAACCCTTCTGGAATTAGGGAATAAAGACAAAGTTCAAGAAAACATGATCAGCTGAATCCTTGCAGTAATATGGCATCATCGCCGCCGCCACCACCGTCCTCATCATTTCATCCCAAAGGCAAGAAGTGTGGGTTTTGTCTAGGCTCCGACCTAGGGCAACCGACCCATCCAGGTTTGTCCAGTGGGACTCTCCCTGTTTGAAAACTGCAAGTCCCCCATTCTCTGGACTCCCTTAGTCCCTGGACGGTGAGTCATGCCATGTTTTGGGGAGCTCCAGGTTTTTATAAAGCGTCAGAAGGGGGCAGGGTGCCAAGTGACCTCTTCTGCTTTGGTCATCGGGGTTTCTCTTCTGTATGTTTTAAAAGTCGGAGATTTCATCGGGGGAAGGGAAACCTGCTCTCCGAGGGACCTCCCTCTAGAATTCCATGATCTATTTATTTTTGTTACAGGACAAATTGGCTCTTATAGACCAGTAGTTCCCTCACCCGGCTGATCCTAAGTCACCTGGGAAACTTTAAAATGATATAGGTTCCCGGCTGCCACACCTGGAGGCTCTGACTCAGGTGGAATCGGGTGGAGCCAGAGGTCTGTATTTTTAAAACTCTTTGCAAGTGACATATACATATAAATTATTCACAAATGTCGGTATGTTAACAATCGTTAGTAATAAATCACTTTCCACACACCTCACCAATGGCTAAGACATACCATTGTTTGAGACACCATGCTCCAGTTCAGCTTAAACTTTCCGGGCACTGGGAGGGCTTGTGAAAACACAGTTCACTGGTCCCCACCCTCAGGCTTTCTGCTTCTGTGGGGCTGGGGTGACAGGGAATTTGCCCTTCCAAGACGCTCCCAGGAGGCCATCAACTACCTTGAGTAGCACCGTTGCAGACTGTAAGCTCAGCTGAGTGTCTAGTCGGGTCTCCTGAATCTTTGTTATCATTATTACTCTCTCATCTCCCCCTAGGATGGTAGTCTGTAAATTGTTGATAAATGAACACGTGGATAAATGTTTTACGGGCCTCAATGACAGTGGCTATTCCACCAACTTTCTGAAGAATACTGTGTCCTACACCCCTTAGCATGTCAGAAAGGTTTCTGGTTATCTAAGGAATATTGATAGTATTATAGGCCCTCAGCTGAGGACATGAGTGGGAACAACAGGATTTCCAGCTCTTGGCTTTAGGGGCTTTGTGCTGAATACAATAAAGTGAGGGCTGCCTCTATCCTGGGGCCTCCAGCCACACCCACTGGACTCTCTCAAAGACTCCATTTTGCTTGTTTGTCACTTTCTAAGGCTGGTAGGTTTATTTTTCACCCACTAACTCCTTTCTGGCTTTCTTTAGCTTCTCGTCACATTTACATTTTTAAATTGATTTGCTGGGACATTACCCAAGCATATTCTGGTTGCAATGATTTTTATTCCTGTGGGTAAACTTGTCATTATCTCTCTGGAAGCCTAAGAATGGCTATTCCAATCTCTGCTCAGGCTGTGCAGGACCCCTAACGATCCCTGCATCCTCTGGCCTGTTTGTTCTCTGTTGGTGCCGGCACAGCTGTGGGCACCTTGGCACTGTCTTCCCACGCATCTTCACCAGTTAAAGGAATGTTTCTTGGACTACAGAGATCTATGCATGGCTGCAACCCAGACCTCAACCCAGACACGCCCCAAACAAAGTTAGAAAGGAAGAGAAAGCCACTGACCATTATTAGCCACGAAATAGGGGAGCATCCTGTCCAAGTTCTGCAGGAACATTCAGATGGTGTTTAAGTGGCTTTGCAACTTTTATGTAAGTGCTTGAAATAAGAAACAGCACCCAGAAAAACAGTAATAATACTAATAATAGAATTTAAAGATTTCCTATTTATTTCAGATTCCTGCTACCATAACGATCTTACAAACAGCTGCTTAGTTGCTATACTGTCTCGTTACCCTCAAGAAAATGAGTGTCCAAACAGGCAGGAAACAGAGAGCCTTCCTAACTTTCCTCCCTGATAAGAGGGTTTGGTTCTGATCAGAGTCTATACATGGGAGAAATAATCCCTTCTAGATCAGTTCTACATCAGCCTAGCTGAATGGCCAAGTCTGTGGCAATGAGCAAAAGCCATTCATTACCCAGTCACTGTGGGTCCCACCTCCAGAGCTAACTAGTCAACAACTGAAGGAGCAACCACTCTACTATTTCATAATGTCAGCAGCATGACAGGGGCAATGCCTGTCTGATGCCATCCGTGGCAGAAATGCCAGCCAGTGAAGAACTGTTCTCTAGTGCAAACTGGTCTGGGAGGTTTGGAAGGTTCCAGAACTTTTTGATGTTGTGTTCATGACATTTGTGTTTCAGGAAACGTCTCTCCCTGGCTGACAGGAAAATATCATGTTAGATAATAAATAAAACTGAGGATTTTTTTTTTTAAGTTTTAACTCTCCATTTGGAGAATTAAGTTACTCTAGGGGGAAAATGGGTATTTCTCTTGTAGATACATGTTTGTGTGTGTGTGTGTGTGTGTGTGTGTGTATAAAATCTAAATGTGACCCTGGCACATGGGCAGGAGGAGAAATTAGTCCAAACAATGGCAGAGGCACAGATACTCAAGGAATATTTGGGAATTTGCATAGGAAAAAAATAAAGTCTTAATGAATGGTGTTATGCTAGCTTTCTCCCTTTTCGTCTTTCTCTTTTTCTCCCTCCCTCTTTTGTGTGTTCTGCCTCTTGCTTCTCCTCTGCATGTCTTAAGCCTTTCAGTAGCACCCCTGGGCCCAGCTACTAGTAACAAGAGCCACAACGAATACTTTGACCTCCATATTCTATGAGCTTCATTTCTTAATTTTTTTCTAGACTCCATTATTTATTCCTCAAATTATACTGTTAAACAACCCCAGTCACATTATTCTTTCATTTAATTCCCTTCTCAGTTTGCTTTTCTCACTGGAGGAAAAGATTTGTGTAGGTGTAAAAATCTGGCACTGGGTTGACTATAGCCATGCAGGAAATACCCACCTACACACGCGGGCTAAGTGATAAACCACCAAGCCCAAAGGTGAATCTCTTTTATTAAATGGCAATACATTAGGAATTGAATGTTAAAGGAACAGACCTTTACTGACTAGTTACCATGTGTAAATTCCATACGAGGCTCTATGGGGGAACAGAAATGACTAAGAAGTTTACAAAAAGCTTCATTTATTAGAAGAGGCAGATGCATAACAATGAACTAAGCTAATGTGGAAATAAATTATTGCTCCAAGACTCTTCCTTTCATCATACTGTAGGACCATATTGCAATCGCCATGGATAATGCATTATTTTTTAACTTAAATTTCTTTCCTTGCAAAGTTTCTCTTTTAGAATCAAACTACTGATGCAACATTCAAAGGATTCTGCTAGGCCTATTCCATTTCTAAATCTTTTTTTTTTTTTTTTTTTTTTTTTAACTAAAAGATCCCTCTCAGTCAGCTGCAGTCAAGGACTCCAACTCAATACAGAGATTCCTTTGGTTCAGCCTAATAAAAGTGTGCCACAATGGTCTACAGCACCTTCACAGCTAGCTGATGGATACACCTGCTACCCATCCCACTGACAAAGCCAAAGACACAAAAACCTGGCGAAAGATGAAGTAGAGGGAATTCTGTGATTTAAGGAGATTGATGAACAGGTTTGCACTGGGAGGAGGTGGGCAGGAGAAATGCCTTTGTCAGAAGTTTTTGAAGCCTAAAAATGATTTACAATTAGATGATTTCAAGTACCAAGTGAAGATTCACTATCTAGATCTTATATAATAAAATTCTTAGGGCATTTAGATACATATTCTGAAAAATGAGAGACATCAACAAAGCATGCCTAACTGAGTAGGAGGGAAAGATTGTGGTAAATCCAAAATATGCTCATTTAGGGCATTAAAGTACTAGACCATGTCTACACTCTAGAAGTAGGTTTAATCCATGAGGATTCTGCACCATAGTGTGATATTACTTGTAGCTGGAGGAAGCTATGTCTTCAAAACAGCTACACTTAAAGGCTCCATCAGCTACAAGTCTGAGAAGGGAGGGATCTCCCTTCCTAGCAGAGGTCTGAAGAATACTCTTTTGTTTCTGCTTGCATGAAGTGAATAAACGCATGGATGTTTTTAAGTCAGGTAGATGTGAATTTAGATTCTTAGCTCTGTAGTCATTCTAAACCTCAGTAGTTTTTTTCCATTGAATAATAATGGCTAAAATTTTTTTAGGGCCTCCTAAGTGTAAAGCACTGTTGTAAGCAGTGGATATATTTTACTTCATCTAATTTCACAATAATCCAATGAGGCAATGTGCAAAAAAGAGTTAACACAGCTGGCCTGAGGCTGCTATCCTTAAAAAGCCTTGCTTACATGGTTGACCCTGAGCAGGCATCTGGGAACTTGGGTTTCAAGAGGGTTCCCACCATTCCCTGAGAAGAATTACTCACTGTACCTAACCATTTGTACAAACAATGGGGTTCATGCTGAACACCTGCTCCCTCCTGGGAGGCCGGAATTTTGGTATGTGCCACACAGAGGGTACCCAAGTGACTGGCCCTCAGTCAAAACTCTAGCACTGAGTCTCCAGTGAGCTTCCCTGGTAGACAATACCTCACACCAGTCATAACTCACTGCAGGAGGAATCGAGCATGTCTTGTGTGACTCCCTGGGAGATGAATCTTGGCAGCTTCTGCCTGGTTTCCTCCGGACTTTGCCCTGTGTACTTTTCCTTCTGCTGATATTTTTTTTCACATCTTTATTCGAGTATAATTGGTTTACAATGTTGTGTTAGTTTCTGCTTTACAACAAAGTGAATCAGCTATACATATACATATACCCCCATATCCCCTTCCTCTTGCGTCTCCCTCCCACCCTCCTTATCCCACCCCTCTAGGTGGTCACAAAACACCAAGCTGATCTCCCTGTGCTATGCAGCTGCTTCCCACTAGCTATCTATTTTACGTTTGGTAGTGTATATATGTCCATGCCACTCTCTCACTTCGTCCCAGCTTCCCCTTTCCCCTTCCTGCATCCTCAAGTCCATTCTCTACGTCTGTGTCTTTAGTCCTGTCCTGCCCCTAGGTTCTTCAGAACTTTTTTTTTTTTTAGCTTCCATATATATGTGTTAGCATTCGGTGTTTGTTTTTCTCTTTCTGACTTACTTCACTCTGTATGACAGACTCTAGGTCCATCCAGCTTTACAACAAATGCTAAAGGAACTTCTCTAGGCAGGAAACACAAGAGAAGGAAAAGACCTACAAAAACAAACCCAAAACAATTAAGAAAATGGTAATGGGAACATACATATCGATAATCACCTTTTGCTGATTTTAATTTGTATCCATTTGATGCAATAGATCTTAGCTGTGGGTACGATTGTATGCTGTGACATCATACTAGGATGATGTACATGTATGTACATGTACATACATCATGTCTCACTAGGATGATTCATCCTGTGAATCATCCTAGTGAGACATTGAATCCGGGGGTGGGCTTGGGGACCCTGACGGAGATGTGTGACATTGTTATTACCTCAGCTTTAAAGGTGAGGAAGCTGATTCATGGAGAGGTTAAGTATCTGTCTTAAGGTCACACAGCAGGCACAACCAGGATTTGAACCCAGGCAGTCTGGTTCCAGAGCCCTTGCTTCTAACCCCTACGGAGACTCTAGAATTATAGTAGCAATAGCTCCTTCGTTGGGTGATTGTGAATCAAAGGAGGAGTGTTTGCTTAGAACATACTAAATACTCAATAAAACTACTATTATTTTGTTATGCAACAGCCAGCTATGCCTTCCACCTGCTAATCAGGAAATCTACCATACATTTCCCACAGCTCAATGACAAGTAGAATGTCTTCAAGAAGTTGAAACATCTATGAGGAGAAAAAAGGGAGGGGAATGGTATGGCACTCATCCCACTCTTTTTTTTTTAAGAATAATATTTATTATAATACTTGTTCCTTACGAGCTAATTGGAGCCTTGACACCTTCCCTCCTCTTTCTTCACCTCTTCTGTGGTCTCCTAGGGTCCACTGGACACTGGAGACTGGACACTGTGCTGACACTGATGGAATTAGTACAGCAGGCTGAGTGTTTAGAAGAACTGGGCAGAGCTGGACAGGGATGGGTGGTTTTAGCTGAGCCCCCTTCATTATGGTAACCGTATTTTCTACCAACCGTTCCCCAAATGGAACACATTGTCTTACAACAGAATACTTAACATTCTGTCTGCTGAAATTACTTCTCAATCGCCCTCACTCTTCCTTAACTTTCAAACCTTCTAATTAATGCAGGAACATCCTGTTTATTTCCATTGAGGAAACTAAACGACCCCAGCATTCCACAGACCTATTCTTGCACTGCTTTCAAAGAGAAACAACTTTCTGCTAAATGCCTGTTTTCTCTGCATCACAGCAAATGAATGGCAAGTTTCTATGATGGCTTAGTTGGTGGATCAAGATGTCCTAGTTAGCGCTGGAGTTGGCTAAAGCACAGTATATCTACATGGTAGAATCTGGAGGGTAAAGGAAGATGCCCCTGTTTTAAAACCTCATCTCCATCTACTCCCCCAAATCCCCTTTACTAGAGAAGCAAACTTCTTATTTCATAGGAAGGAATATGACTTAAAACGTAACTAGCAGGAAAGTAATGGCTTGGCGTTCCACCAACTGAAATCAATGAGATCAAGTCCTTTCTTACAAGCACATTTTGATAAAAGTAAAATTGGAAGGAGACCATGGATATCAGGTATTTGAAAAGAGGACTTTGTCATAACAAGTGCCAGAAAAAGGAAATGGGATTTAGAAAGAAAAACTGGTGGTGGTACCCAAGGATCACTTCACGAATACAGCAGATTTTTCCATGGGAAATCTTGGCTTTTGGTGGTTAGCACTTTAAAAGCAATAGAGGAGAGATGGAAATAAAATTAAAAGCCTCCTAGTTTCAAGTAAATGCATTTTTCATCTAAGAAAAATCAATGTCTTCACACCGAAGGCATCTATGCTGTAAGGGTCCACCACAAGGAGTTTCTTAGTCATTAGATGAATGTCTTTAAGCAAATGACTTAGTTAAAAGACGGGGGTTTCAGTTCTAGCAGGTGTCATATGATCATTTGCCTGACTTCATATGGTCTCCTCAGTTTCATTATCTGTAGAGTGGAGGATATAATAATACTCCCCGGTACTGCTTTGAACACTAAATAAGTTGGTTGATGTGGGTCAATGTTCTGATGGAATTGTAAGTTAGCACCTAAATGTTAGCTATTAACATTTTGATCCAATGATGTGAACCAGCTTCAAGACTGAAGAGGAAAACCAAACATAAGACAATGACCTAGTTTTCACTGTACTGGACATCAGGAAAGGAAGGTCACCTCAGGAGGAGAGCCTTATGGAGCTAGATTACAAATGGAAAGGGTGCTGCAGTAAACTCACTACATGACTGGTCAAAATACTAGCCTTTCCCCATTGCAACCACCTTAATCCTTCCTCCTGGGTCTGTCTGGTTGAAATCACACACAGTGGTCTAAAGAGGCCATGGCATCAATTAAGATTTAGGTCAGAGCCTCTGAGGTAGCCAGTGATTTAGTTTCTGGGATTAAGGAAGACAAAAATCTTACCAATGGCTGGATAAGAATAACATTCCTTTCTATGTGATCATCCTACATCAAGGAAATGTTTGAAATTTAGGCAGTGTAGGATGATGTGCCTGCTAAAGTTATTATATGGTTGAACTTTTGAAAAACACAGCGGCACAAATGTGTTTTATCAATCTTTCCTGTTGGTAAGAATCTTGGAGAAAGCAAATTTGACTCATCTCCCAGTGCAGTTCACTCTAAAATGGATCACTGTTCTAAAGGGCTCATTTGGCCCTGTTGGATTCCGGTCCATCTGCTTGGAGTCCCCTCTCCCGTCACCATCATGGTAACAGCCTGTGTTCGCTCCCAGAATGCAGCTGACCATCATTAGGCTCGGAGTAAGCTGCAATTAGCAAGTCTCTCAGCTTGTCTCCCAAGGAACTTATTTTTCAGTGGAAATTTTTGTAATGTTGCTGTCTGGTTTTTTAACTCTTCCCTGGAGACCAAACTCCCCAGCTCAGTCCTTGGCAATGCGATTCTAAGAGTGAATGATACCATACCCTTTGGGACCAACTAATTGCTGTAATTTCTTAAATTTAGCTACTAGCTGTTTTGGCATCTTCCACACAGTATCCCTTGCAAATTAATCCTGCCGAACTATGAAACGTCTGGCTTTTCTGTGTGAACGATCAGAGATTTACAAGACAGGATCTTGGCTCTCACAAGGCCTCTTCAGTGTGGTCAGGGGTAGTAAGCAAAAGCTTCAGTGTTTCAGGGACCCACTTGCATTTACTTACTGGGAGAAAGTGATAAGGTGTTTGCCAAGGTCACCCCGTTCAGTGACCTAGGGGCTGCTTAAAACTTACCGTGGATAACCGCAGCTGCTTTTCCCATCTCCCCTGGGCCCACATGGCCATTTGCAAAATTGAGAAGGAGAGATAGGGATGGAGGATAATCAGAAATCCAAACAGATGGAGGAAGGCTTTGAACTTAAAAGGCAAACAATGATGATTTATTTAACTTACAGATAAAATAAACATAATTTAATCTATCAACTATATTTATTCCTGTGATTTCTCATTAGCACAGAAAATCAAGAGTTGTCTATGCTTTAAAGGCTAATACAGGGAATTCCCTGGTGGTCCAGTGATTAGAACGCCAGGCTTTCACTGCAGAGAGTGTGGGTTCAATCCCTGGTCAAGGAACTAAGATCCTGCAAGTCACACGGTGTGGCCAAAAAAAAAAAAAGGGTAATAAAATGATTTTTTTTTCTATTTATTAATGAGTCACTCTGAGGTAACTACTCGACCACTTGGGCACCTTACAAATCAACACAAATGAAACAAATGATCCCAGTAGTTTTCTGACTTTAAACTCGCTTGAAAAAAAGTTTCATGCTGGCAGGGACTGTTGGTCTTGTTCCCCTCAGCGCCCAGCACCCTGTAGGGACTCCATCAATATTTGCTGACTGATGATTGATACACAGGTTGGTCGACATGATAACGAAGGAAAGCTAACTTTAAAAAATCCTTCTTGTATTCCCTTTCAATAATAGTACCTCTGTGATCCTGTCTGTCACCTAGATAATGAGATATATACCATTTTGACTTTCTTTACGGAGGTTGAATTGAATTAAATTGGATTGTTCCATTCATCCTAGAAGACTTTTCTATATATATATTTCCACACTCCCCTCTTCTGGAATTCTCTTTTCTTGTCAAACCCTACTCATTCTTTAGGTTCTTTCTCATTTTTGAAACCTTATTCTCTCTCCTCTTCCTCCTACCAGCTAATAAGTATCGAGTATTTAATGTGTCAAATACTGCTTTAGATACTTGGTGTATATTGAACACTCAAAGCCATGTACTGACTCAGAACGTTCAAAACCAACCAGTGAGGTAGGACTGTTATTACCTCCTTTCTGCAGATGAGACACTGAGAAACAGAAAGGTAAAGTAAATTGCTCAAGAGCACACAGCGGCTGGGTAGTAGAGGAGGGATTCTAACCCAAGCGGGTGGCTCCAGAGCTGCCCTCTTAAAGACTCCACCAGTTACTTCAGCCCTCCTGGATCTGCCCATTTTCTGAATTCCAATGATCACTTTTTTTTTTTTTACAATATAGATAATAATGACCATTTCACTAAAAATGGGCTTATACGATACATTCCATTGTATTTATTGTTTTGAATTTAGTTCACATCTTTTCATGTCTTGGTGTGTAGATCATCTTTATTCTTTTTCTAACAGTTACATAGTATTTCAAAGTGCAGATTGCCAAATTATAATAAGGACGTCACTGATGGCCATTCTGATGGTGTTCACATTTTCAGTAACATGCACAATTTCATCTCAGCCTCAAAAGAAAAGAAACCTGTGCTAGGTTGAGCTCAACCTCAACTTGAGAGTGTTAGGCCAAGAAGATCATCTATGCTATTAAGAAATAAGTTATTCATCAGAGAGAAAATATGACACAGAACAGACCAACACTTCTCTAACTGGGTATTCAAGGAATGCTATTGTTGGGGATGTTAACTGGTGTAGGCAATACTTTGTTTAACTATGAAATAGACATATCTCTCTGCTAAATCATCCTGGCAGGAACCCAGGAGGGCCAATCCCTGCATCAGAGGCCTGCTTAGAGTAAGATATTACACAAAAGCATGACTGAAGTTTTCCTATAGCTAAAGCAAACAGCCAGCAACATTTTCTCTGAAAAAATGCTCAGGGCAAAAGTATCCTTTGCTCTGCTATATTAAGTAGAACTCTGTTTTTCAGTCAAGCTGTGATTAAAATACTAGAGCAGATTCAAATTTGCTTTCCTGCGGAAAGTCTGTTTTGCCTACAGTGTGTGCAGCCCAAGAGGGTGGGCTTCTTGCTTTCACAAAGGATTGCCAGGCCTGCTGCCCACTCGTCTGGTGGCAGTTCCCACCGGGACTTGGGAGGGGATGGGATGACTTCCCCTTCTGCCCTCCCATGACCTGCACTTGGGTCAAAGGGATCAGCTCACAGGTCCCCAGAAGTGCATTGGTGCCCAGATGCCTTGCTTCTTTGCTCAGGCCACTTTTTCTTCCCATCACAATCTCCTCATGCTTTTCTATATCCTTCCTATTCTACAAAGACCATCCTGAGTCTACCTCTGCTGAGCAGGCTTCCTGGCTTGAATGGTTTTTCTTCCCCTACACAGTAGGCTCATTCCTAACACTCACTAGGTCATTCACTCATTCATTCAACAGATATTTATTGAGCACCTACCGAGTGCTAGAGATATAACAGTGAACAAAACAAGTCCTGCACCCACGGAGCTGGCATTCCAGGGGAGGAAACAGACAATAAGCAAATACACAGGTACTCCTATGTTAGGTGATAATAAGTGCAGGTAGTGGAGTGGGTGTGTGAGATGGGGATGGGGCTATTTTATAAAGCATGGAAGGGGAGGGTGGCATGATAAGGTGACATGTGACTAAAGAGCTGAATGAGGAAAGGGAGGGGCCTGATGAGGAGAGGGAGGGGCCTAATGAGAAAAGAGAGGAACCTTGCACATATCTCCTGGAAGGTCCTTCTAGTTCAAAAGTCCTGAGTTGGGCACATGCTTGGCCTTTGGGGGAACATCAAGGAGGCCATTTAGCTACTTGTTAAACATGATTTTTGTTTTACAAATGTCTGCTCTCTCCTCAACTCAAATGTAAGATTCTTGAGAATGGGGCTTTATGTTGGAGACAATAGGTGACACATTTTGACCATGCTTTCTTCAGTAAAATTCCACTCTTTGAGGTACACCACTTTGTAGTATACATCCTTGGGCCCCCTCCAGCACTTACCTAAAACTTTGATTGGATTACTACCCCTAGCTTTTGGCAGCTCAAATATCCTAATAAAATACTGATGTTCTTAGAGTGGAGGTCAGGTGTGTGAGACTCCTATGCCTGTGGCCACGTACAGCACTTAGCAAGCCAGCACAGATAATCTCATCATTTTAAGAAAATGGATTCTCAGTTCTAAGCAATATGAAGTAATGCCTTATTTAATGCCTATCTTTGCTTCAGGCAAAAAAACAAAAATGCAAGGAAAAAAGAAACCAAGAAAGTAAACAACTTAAAGCAACCAAAGAAACAAACAAATACCGTCTAGTGGTCTTAAGTCTTCCCAAATCAATCCTTCCAAAATCATAACACTTTCATTCAGTGGTTCCTTTATCTGTCTTGCCATAAAAATGAAGAAATTTTGAGAAAATTAAACAACTATGTACTAAATACCTTGGCTATTTTATTTTAAATACAATTGTATGCAATTTGTTAATCCTCACTGCCATTCATAACTGAATTATATGTGCTTTTGAAAGCTGTATAATGGAGAGCATGTGGTGTACAGTTGTTGAAATGTGTTTATGGTCATCATATAATTCACATCTGAGGTCCCTTGTCAACCATAAGGTCCATGAAGACACAACCTCACTAAATCCAATACTATATTATAAGGAGAACTGGATTTGATTGACTCGAGTCATATTTGCAGTGCTTCTTGAAGGCATGAAACCTACTGTAAGTGGTTTTAATTCCTTGACCACTTCCTACATATGAGCTCCTTGAGGATGGGGACTTTATCTGCTTGGCTTCACTACAAGATCCTCAACACCGTGCACAGTGCCTGGCCCAAACGGGGCTCTTGACAATTGTTGAATAAATGACTGTTAAATTATTTTCTAAAAGGAGATATGTTATCTGTGATGGTTAATTTCATGTGTTACCTTGGTCAGCCTAAGATACCCGGATAAGCAGCGCTATTCACAATAGCCAAAACGTGGAAACAACCTAAATGTCCACCAACAGATGAATGGATAAAGAAGATGTGGTATGTATATACAGTGGAATATTACTCAGCCATAAAAAGGATGAAATAATGTCATTTGAAGCAACATGGATGCAACTAGAGATTATCATACTAAGTGAAGTAAGTCAGAAAGAGAAAGACAAATATAATACCATATGGTATCACTTATATGTGGAATCTAAAATATGGCACAAACGAACCTATCTACAAAACAGAAACAGACTCACAGACATAGAGAACAACAGACTTGTGGTTGCCAAGGGGGAGAGGGGCGGGAGAGGGAAGGACCAGGAGTTTGGGATGAGCAGATGTAAACTATCATATATAGGATGGATAAACAACAAGGTCCTACTGTAGAGCACAGGGAACTATATTCAATATCCTGTGGTAAACCATAATGGAAAAGAAATTTAAAAAAAAAAGAATGTCTGTATGTGTATAACTGAGTCACTTTGCTGTACAGCAGAATTTGGAACAACACTGTAAATCAACTATACTTCAGTTTAAAAAAAATCAAGTTAAAAAAACATACCCGGATATTTGGTCAAACATTATTTCAGATGTTGCTGTGAAGTTATTTTCTTAAGTAGGATTAACATTTGTAAGTCAGTAGACTCAGAGCAAAGTGATCACCCTCCATATTCTGGGTGAGCCTCATCTAATCAGATGAAGGCCTTAAGAGAAAAAAGACCAACTTCCGCCTTGAGCAAGAGTTCTGCCAGCAGACTGACTCTGTGCTCAGCTGCAACCTCAAATCTTCCCTGGGCCTCCAGCCTGCCCGTCTACTCTGTAGATTTTGAACTTGCCAGCTTCCACGAATGCATGAGTCATTTCTTTAAAATAAATCTCTCTTTATATGTACATATATACACACAGCCTACTGGTTCTGTTTCCCTGCAGTATCCCTTAGACTTTTACTCTTTCAGTGAATTAGTCCATATGTAAATGTAATTTACCAGGACGTATCCTCACCCACCAAGACCCTACAGTCACCGAAGCCAGATCAGTGACACAACCCCTGACACTAGCCATTGACCTCAACTTCTCCACTCTGGTGGAGGGACAGAGAGCATTACCTCCTCAACATTCTGTCTCTCTTGGGATGTAAAGCCCCTGCACATTTTCCCTCTAGAGAAACAGGTGCTAAGGGAACACAGAACTTGCTACAGCCAGGCTGCGATGCTGTTATGTGAGAAGGCACAGGCTTACTACTGTGTTTTTCGGGGAAAATACTTGCCTTGGTGATGCTGAACCACTGATAGTATCACTTCCTCTAAATATTTCCACTCTTTACAAGTGAAGCTGTGGGTGGGGAATTTCAGAGTCACGGAACTAGTCCAAAGGTTATGAAAGGTTCACGGACATGGTACCATTTGATGACTATGTGCTAATTAGTCCCATATACTCTGAGGAAAAGATGAATCTAAAAATACATCAGTGGGAAGGCGCCAGAGGAGTTTTGTATGAAATGTGGACTCTTCAGGATCTAACAAGGTGGTTAGTACTCCTGGTGGTCATTTGCTGATTGGGCGGAGGATGCTTTTGAAAACTAAGTTTCACACAGATCCTTGCACCAAGGGTTTATGCGGTAGGGGAAGTGGACAGTGAGAGTGAAAGCTGTCCTTAATGTGCCCACAACCAGCACATTTCTCCACCCAGGAGTCCTTTTTATTTCTTCTTTTCCTCCATTTAAGGCCCCTTTCCTCCTTTGATGTCTTATTCCTTTTGGCTCTCAAGTGCCTAATTCATTCACCTTTTATCCCCAGTTAAAACCTGTTTCTAACATGTTTAGAGAGGTGCATGAGAGACGGAGAAATTTGGGAAGCATTGTGCCTTCCTGCAATCATACTCCGAGTCTTCATCTTTGGCAATGACCTAGCACTGTCAACTGATACAGACGATAAATACATTGTCACTTGTTTACACAACAGAATGCTCTACAGCCTTGAAAATGAGTTGTCAGCCCGTATCTACATCGACATGGATAACCCTCCAAAACAACGTTGAGCCACAGAGCCAGTTATGGAGGAATGCATATGGTATGATGACATGTGTTTAAAGTTCCCAAACAGGCAGAAATCAACTGCATATACACATAAACTATGTATAAATTAATGTATATATAAATTGCACATACACATATGCATATATGTATACATATAGGCACATGAGGCCAATCTGAAAAGTAATGGAATGTGATTAACACAAAACTTAAGACCGCAGTTCCTTTCAAGGGTTGGGAAGGTGGGCAGTGGGTACACGTGTATTTGTTTTCTTATTTCTACTATTATTTGGCATGTATGTACACATTATATGTACCTCTTTGTAGTATGAAATGTTTCACATTATTTAAAAATTTTTCTAAAATGAAACTTATCTGGATTATCAACCCTCGTTTACCACCTTCCTTGGAAAGTGGAGGGAGGGCCTTGGGGGAGAACAGCTGCCTATAGGAATTAAATAGAGTTGAGTTATAGACCTCCTTTAATCAAAGCTTCTAATCTGAAGTGAATGTGAAAAGGAATGTGGACGCATTGGCATCTCTGCCTGTTACCTTATTTCACCTCTGCGGAGTTACTTAAGGTTTGTCCTTAGGGCAGAACTACCCTGCATTGGAGCCTGGGGCTGTGTCGATTTCAAGCAGTCTTTCCCATCACTGCCTGGACATTTGGGAGCCATTGTGGTCACAGTGAAGTTGCTTATTTTGATGACCAAAAAGCCTGCAGCACACAGGGTGGCTTGGACACTCCCTTCTGAGGACGTCCATGCCATTCCTGGCCCTGCAGGGTTTCCATATCAAGTGTGCCGCCAGTACAATGAGTAACACGATTATTTTCTTTAAACTGACTCACTTTTAGGGTGGTGGGGGACGGTGAATTGGAGGGAGGTGGTCAAAAGGCACAAACTTCCAGTTATAAGATAAATAAATACTAGGGATGTCATGTGCAACATGATAAATATATTGAACACTGCTCTACGTTATACAGCAAAGTTTTTTTTTTTTTTTATTTTTTTTATTTTTATTTTTATTTTTTTTGCTGTACGCGGGCCTCTCACTGCTGTGGCCTCTCCCGTTGCGGAGCACAGGCTCCGGACACACAGGCTCCGCGGCCATGGCTCGCGGGCCCAGCCGCTCCGCGGCATGTGGGATCCTCCGGGATCGGGGCACGAACCCGTGTCCCCTGCATCGGCAGGCGGACTCTCAACCACTGCGCCACCAGGGAGGCCCTACAGCAAAGTTTTTAAGAGAGTAAATCCTAAGAATTTTTGTCACAAGGAAAACATACTTTTTTCAATGTCTTTAATGTTGTATCTATATGAGATGATGAATGTTCTACTATGATAATCAGTTCATGATGTATGTAAGTCAAATCGTTATGTTGTACACCTTAAACTTATTCTGTGCCATATATCAACCATATCTCAATAAAACTGGAAGAAAACAAAAACAGAAAAATAAATAGACACTTTAAAAAAAATTAAAGACGTAAATTAAAAAAAAAACAACTTTCATGCCACTCATGCAAATAAAAACACATTGCCATTGTTGTTACTAGAAGGTAGTCATTAAAAAAATAAATGCAGGAAGACGAAACCATGATACTAAATTTTAGCTAGCTACCATTGCCTGCTGATGGCTTATAGCCTGAGGTCTACTTTCGCTTTGTGCCAAAGGTAAATGGCCACAGGTTAGAGGGGTCTTTAGATCAGGCCTACAACAGAGGATCAAAAGAGAGAAATGGAAAAGATTTCTCTGTATGACAAAGTCTAGTGACTCAATGTGATTAAATGCCATATCTGGGTACCAAGTACCATATCAAATTATCATACTGTGTCCCACACTTTGGAACTTTTGATCAAATGAGTTTATGGGGAGACAGAGAAGCAGAGAGAAAGTGGAGGCGGTTTGCAGTAGGATGTGTCTTCACGTGGTGTAGTTTTGTACAGGACAGGATAAGTCTAAAGGAGCTTCCCCGTTCTGGTACCTGGGTCCTTTCTCCAAGTGGGACCTCACAAGGGAATGAGAAGGACCCTCCCCCTCCCCCAGGGCCCTTGAGTGGATATGAGGTGTGTTGCAGGGAGGAAGGGTGAAAAGAGGAGAGGAAAGCCATAAAGGGCACATTACCAAGCCAGCTACCACTGTGGGCAACTGAAGTACAAGTCCAGGTGGAAATTTTGAGAAAAGGTGAAAGACAGTCTTAGAGTTATTCCACTCGGGCCCAAGGGAGCTGGGATATTTACAGCCCATTAGAGAGTTAATTTCTGGACATTTTCATTTGTCTTTGGGCAATTACAGTGACCCTACCTGGCCTGGAGAAAGCCCTCAGGTCATGAGAGAAAGATGCAGGCTGTTAGAAGTCAGCCCAGTCCTGCTGAGGCCTGAAGGATGTAGGCAGGACTCTGACTGCTTCTACTACGCCCCTTCCCTGCTAGATACTTTAAAAATTGTTACCACGTTTAATCCTTACCCACAGCCCTTCCCGATAGTGATTAATTTCCCCTTATTTACATATAAAGGAAGAGGCACCAGGAGTTACGTCATTTGACCAAAGTCATACAGTCTGTGTTCTCCTGCACCTCTGGTTATACCTTTCTAGTCTTCTTTTTCCTTTCTTTTTAAAAAAAATATTGAGGTGAAACTCACATAATGTAAATTAGCCAATGTAAAGGGAACAATTCAGTAACATTCAATATATTCACAATGCTGTGCAACCACCTCCTCTATCTAGTTCCAAAACATTTGTGTCATCCCCAAAAGAGGCCTCATACCCATTAAGCAGTTGTCCCCCATATTTCCCTGCTCCCAGACCCCAATCTACATTCTGTTTCTATTGATTTACCTATTACGGACATTTCATTTAAATGGAATCATACACTTTGGGGGCCTGGTTTTTTGAGGTTCATACATGTTGTAGCATGTATCAGACCTTCATTCCTTTTTTTTTTTTTTTAATTTATTTTTGGCTGCTTTGGGTCTTCATTGCTGTGTGCAGGCTTTCTCTAGTTGTGGCGAGCAGGAGCTACTCTTCGCAGTGGTGTGCGGGCTTCTCACTGCGGTGGCCTCTCCTGTTGCGGAGCACGGGCTCTAGGTGTGCAGGCTTCAGTAGCTGTGGCGTGCAGGCTCAGTAGTTGTGGCTCGTGGGCTCTAGAGCACAGGCTCAGTAGTTGTGGCGCATGGGATTAGTTGCTCCGCCGCATGCGGGATCCTCCTGGACCAGGCATCGAACCCGTGTTCCCTGCATTGGCAGGTGGACTCCCAACCACTGTGCCACCAGGGAAGCCCCAGAACCTTCATTCCTTTTTGTGGCTGAATAATATTCCATCGTATGGTTATACCAGTATTTATCTATCCATTCATCTGCTGATGGACATTTAAGCTGTTTCTACTTTTTCGCGATTGTGAAATCGTGCTGGTAATGAAAGCATGAGCCCCTGTTTTCAATTCTTTGGGGTATATAGCTAGGAGTGGAATTGCTGTGTCATGTGGTAATTCTGTGTTTAACTTTTCAAGAAACTACCTAGTCTTCTTAGAGAGCTCATTCTCCTCTCCCTCTATTTAAATGTTAGGATTTCTTGAGGTTCCATCCTAAGCCACCCCCCTCATTTCTCACTTGATATTCTCTCTCAAGGATGTTTCATCCATACCCATGGCATCAGTCAGCATCTATATGTTCAGGATCCCCAGGACCCTGCTCTGAGCTCTAGACCAGCATGTCAACTGCCTGGCTGACATCTGCCTTTGGATGTGTTCAAGGCCCTCCAAAATCATCCATTCCAGAACGGAACTCACCCCAGGCCTGGTCGTTCACCAACTACTCTAGTCTCTGTGAGCGGTGAGCAGCATCAACATCCACAAAGATGCCCCAACCAGAAAACTGGGGACCATCTCAACACTTCCCCTGGGATCTCCTTTCCTATTTACCCCCAAGTCCTGTTGATTTTCCTTTCTCGATGACTCTATCTGTCTAGTTCCGCCTCTACTGCTACCATCCTTGTCTTGTCTGTACTCCCACTGATATCCTTGCTTGGCTGACTTCCTCAGCCTTCTAACCAGTCTCCCTGTCAGCAGGTGGGGCCCGTCCCATCCATTCTCCACACGGTAGCAACAGGGATTTATTAAAAATGCAGATCAGACCATGACACCCCAAGCAGCTTCTCCACCAGTTTTAGAATAAGCAGCATCTTCAACGCTCCTCTTTCTCTAGCCTCGTCTTGAGCCACTCTTCTCTTCCCTCTAGCCACACTGGCCTTAACTTAGCTGGACAATTCAGGCCTCCGCCTCAGGGAGCGCCATAAGCTGCTCCCTACACTTGGCACTAGCCAGCCCTTTGCCTTGTTCATACCTGTTCTTCTCCAGCTGTCATGGCCCCTGTGCTATGGAAACCTCGCGGATGCCCAGACAGATCAGGCTCCCCCGCGATGTGCCCTGGTCCTCATTGCACTTGGGTAATGATTAATCAACGGACTACAAGCTTTTGGGGGGCAGGGCGATGTCAGTTTTGCTCCATCTTACTTAAGTTTTGACTTAAAAGTGGCTTCCACACCGTGAATACTCACTAGAGACTTGTACAATAATTTAGTGACCTAATTCACGAGAAGCGGTGGAGCTCTAACATGAAACTGATTTCATACCCCGCCCTTTCCACTGCTCCCCTTTGCTCCATTCTTAGAACAGAAATGTCCTTAAAAATAAGCAAACTTGGAGCAAGCAGAAACACGGAGGAAAACCGCTTGGCTGGTTCCCAGGGTTCTGTCTGGAGGATAGTTCTTCACACCCACTTCTGGGTGGGAAACCAGCTGCTGGGGGGAAGGGAGGGGCTCTCCAGGCAGGAGCTGAAAGACCAGAGCCCCCGCCCTCACCTCTGGTCACTAGCTCAGGGACTAGCCTGCTCTCCGACCTCCTGGCAGCTTGAGGTAGCATCTGACCCTTCTAGAAGGGCTTTTCCTCTTTAAAGCTGGAGGTTTACTTCATTTTGAAGTAATTTCAGCAAGATAAAAAGTTGCCTCAAGTCTTTTGAGGAAGAAAGGCAATTGAATGAATGAACACATTAAATGGATTAATAAATACGGAGAAAAGTAAGGGTGGAGCTGTTCGGGTGGCCCAGTGTGGACACAGAGAACAGTGTAATTTGTCCCCAACCCCTTAGAGGGGATACGAATGACCCATTCTCTGCAGAGCCTGGACACACACAGAGTCTGATTCTCATCACCATTTCTTGCCCCTCCGTCATTCCCATAGAGGCTGAAAACATTATAAATGACTCTAATCCACCATAAATTGTAAGTGACAGCGCACACTTAGAGGTTCTGAAATAATTAGGAAAAGTAAAAGCTCAGGGTCATTTCAGGTAAGCTCTCCGAGGCCGGTAGGAAGTGGGAGGAGCCATGTACTTTACACACCAGGAAGCACCTACCCAGGAAGATATGCAACTAGAATCACGTAGGTTTTAAGTTGCACTAAAGCAGTGCCTCCAGGTCAACCTGAAGGGGGAGACTCTTTCCTCCTGAGGCCTGTTGGGTCCCTCCCAGCAGCTGCAGATAAGGGTGCCCCCAGCAGGGAACACAGCTGGTTGTCTGACACCAGCTCAGGAAGTCAGAGTCTGAGTGAGCCCCCCACCTTCCTCTCAGGCCACAGCAAGTGTCTGGGAACTCACCCAGGGCGAATGGCTGCTGCGGGATCCTCTGGTTGGGTCCTTGCCCTCCCTCTGGGCAGGCAGGCAGGAGGTGGCGGCTCAGTCCTGCCTCGTGGCCGTGCTTCTGTGTTGCTGCAGCCGCTAGACTTGCTTCTGAAGGCAGCTGTGAGCATTTCCCCACGGAGCAACTGCACACGCAGGCTGTGAATGGTGACCTTGTGGCTGTTTTTCCTTCCGGTTGCTGTGGAGTGATGTTGTCTCAGTTCATTTCCTCTCTGTGCATCTTTTTTTTTTTTTTTTCTTTTGTCAGACCTCCTGATACACTGAGGACCACTGGTTGTTTAGGGACAGGCGAGCCATCTCGTTCTGATCGGCACTGTTTGCTATTTTGAGAAAGAGATCTTTAGATTAGGATCACCATGAAATTCTGTGGGATGTACTTCGTAAGTGGCACAAGCACCTTTCTACGCTGCACTGAGGCAAAAATTAGGTTTTTCAAGACCAATCAACTTAGGATTTTGTGGTTTTATGAGCTCAATATGTTCTAAAGAGTTCTACTATAAATTGACACGAAACATCCTTTCATTTGACAAGTATTTATTGAGCCTGTACTCTGTGTGCTGGGGGCTAGGTACCCAAACAGATCATTTCTATGTACAACGTGATATAGAAGCCTAGGTTTGATTATGTGAAAGGGAATCTGAAAGTATTTCATCCCAAACCCTTGTCTTCTTCCAGCTGGGCATTTGAGTAGCAGACAAGGGGATGTACTCTGAGACTGACCACCTGGGTTTGAACCATGGCTCTACTCTTTAAACACCTTTGATCCTTCCGTGCCTCAACTTCCTCATCTGTAAAATGGGAATAATAAAAGGGCTGCTGTGAGAATTGAATGAGTTAGTATATGTATTCAAAGAGCACCTGGCACAATAAATAAGTAAACAGCATATGCGTGCTTACCATTATTATTAGTGGCAAATTATACATAACTTCAGTCCTTGGGTTTTTTTTTCCTTTTTTGCCCCACTTCCCACCCCTTGCTGGTGCCTAGGAAATGACTTGAGGGCATAGAGGATTGAGGGAAGAGGGAGATGGTTTGAATGACTGATATTCCGAAATGATGTGGTGGTGACTGATGTTTCTGCTCCTGCCTGCTCCATCCCCGAGACAAGGACACGGCTGTCCTTGGCCTTCCCCTCATCTTTACACTCTGCTCATGCTGTCTGTTGCACTCTTGTGACTTCTGTTTTCTTGTTGTTTTGTTTTGTTTCGTTTTAATTTCCTGTAATACTTCTCTGAAACTCAGATCCACGTTATTTATTTTTAAATGTCGAGCTGGCCTGAATCATGCTAAGAAATACTCTGTCCGTAAACAGATGCTACCTTTAAACAAAGAAACAAGAACTCAGCTCAATGCCTTGTGCCATTGGGACTTACAAATACATCAACAATAAGAAGATCTACATTAATCTTTATACAGGTACAGAATTAGCAAACTTCATGGTACAAATACCATTAAGGTACTCCGTTTTTTTTCATTCTCTTCCCTCTCCTTAAAAAACTGTTCTTGAGTACATGCTATATATCAGGAACTGGTCCAGACTTGAGGTGGAGTTGTTCTAAGTTTTTATTTTATAGTGCAGAGTATTTATTCATGATAAATCAGTAGAGGTCAGAGACGTACAGACAGTAAATCATTGTTTCAAAACACTCCTCTGCTTTTCCCCTCGGTAACATAGTATTTGCTTCATTAGATGTTTATGCAGTATAAATGTAAATGCTAAATTTTAGGAAAAATATGTTACAGTTATATAGTGTAACTTGAAGATTCATGCTATCTAGTTGTTTCCATAAGTCCATGATACCCTAGATATTTTTAAAAAACTAAGCTTGGGCTTCTTTGAAATAAAGTCCTTGAGTTTGGCAACTTGATTATCCTTAACTCTGTTATTTCATCTACATCCTCATGGCTTCTTTCCCCACTTCGAGCTGCCTGGACCTCCCACTGCTGAGCTCTTCGGGATGGAGAGAGGGCACATCTGTCAAGGCAAACTAAGGAGCTCAGATTTTGTCCAAAAACAGATCAGATTTGTTTGCAAAAAACAAGTTGAATATTTTTCCCACTTGGAAAGATGGAAGTTTCCTATGTCTGTTTTCCTACTTACAGTCTTAGATTTCCTTCTTCTTTTGTGTGTGTGTGTGTGTGTGTGTGTGTGTGTGTGTGTGTGTGTGGTTTGTTTTCTTCTTTTGATTAGTGGCAGGTTATGCCACATATCAAAATTCCGACAAACCACAGATGGTTCTGACAAAAAACAAACAAGTGTAATTTGTAATCACTGTATCCAATGAAGACTGTGTTTACATTTTCATCTTTATTTACACAGTCTTCTTGACTGCTTTAATTAGCTTCTTCATGCCATCTCAGATTGCTGGAATCTCAGCACCACAGAATGGTTTATAACTACCTGTTAAGCAGTAGCCAAACTCCAGGCAACAGTTTTGAATCTGTCATGGATATTTGGTCCAAGCAGGGCCAGCTGTACAAAGTGGGGGCTGAGGGGTGAAGGAGAAAGAAGTGAGGAGAATTTGAGAAGATAAAAAGTTTAAAAAGTCTATGGCCAAGTTGTGTCCGTGTGTGTGTGTGTGTGTGTGTGTGTGTGTGTGTGTATTTATGATTCCATTTGCTTGACTCATTTCCCTCCACAACTGAAGACAGTATTAGCCCTGGGGAATCAGCTGCCCACTAAGGAATTTAAATGAATATGCTCAAGCATTGGTCTGGCACGTTTTACGAGCAGAGTTGTCTAGTGTTATAACGTATGCCTCCTCCCTTCTCGGGACTGTGAGTTGGTCTTGTGGTTTTCATTTTTAGATGAAGAAATCAGAGTTCAAAAAGCTCCAGCTCATTTGTCCATTCGATAACTATTGTGGACCTGCAAACTCCTCTGATCTTTCCTGCACATTTTTGATATATCAGTTCACAAGACTCGGCCTGCACTCAAGAAACTCATAGCTTAGTTGGTAGATTATCTAGTGAGATCACGATTCCCCTTAATGGGTTCACTCACGATATTAAAAGCATTTATTGAACAAGTGCTATGATAAATAAAAAATGAATGAAAATCAGCTCCTAAGAGAAATTACAGTCTAGTAGGCATGACAAAATGAACCTTATTCACCTTCCTCTTTTGTTCTCTTGCTGCTTACAACCCTCCTGTTCCCTCTCTTATAACAGGACGTCTTTGTCTTCCATCTCTTCTGTTCTCCCGTCCATCAACCAGGTCCTAGAGTGTCGCACTGGTACATTGCCAGAACCCCATGGAAAGCTATTTCAGTAACATGTTAATGTCGATTTCCTTGTTCTTGTTCTTCTGGGTGTTCACCCATTCCCAGCCCTAAGTGGAAGTTCAGTCTACTTTCTCTCATGCTTCAGAGCAATCCAGACTCACTGGGAAAAGTTAACAAAGGCCAAATTGTTTCCTGGCATCTCTCTCTCAATAACCTCAACTGAGGCCCTTCTGCTGCTCAGGAATCTTCTCACTCATTTCCTACTTTCTGTCAGGTCTTCTTTCCAAACTTTCCTCTCTCTTCAGAAGCCCTGAGCCCAGCCCTGAGCTCACACCATGCCGAGGTAAGATGCCGACGTGAGCTCTTTCAGCGTCCCTCATGATCTCTGCAGAATTTCACTCTTTCATCCATCCAGATCCTCACTCTCTGCTCATTCTTCAATCCTTTGAATTATAGTTTCAATCATTATCATTGGATTAATAAAAATAGTAATAGCTACTTTTTTTTTTTTTTTTTGCGGTACGCGGGCCTCTCACTGTTGTGGCCTCTCCCGTTGCGGAGCACAGGCTGCGGACGCGCAGGCTCAGCGGCCATGGCTCACGGGCCCAGCCGCTCCGCGGCATGTGGGATCTTCCCGGACCGGGACATGAACCCATGTCCCCATCGGCAGGCGGACTTTCAACAACTGCACCACCAGGGAAGCCCGCTACCATTTTTGATGTTTATCATTAGGAGGAAAATGACATTTTCATAGATGAAACCATTCTTCTAGCTCACAGAATAGCTGTTTGAAGAAACATGGGTTCCAAGGAGAGCGAAAAGAAGAAAGACTGAATTCTTTTTAAGACAGAACTGATGACACACATAAAGGGTTTTGATTTATTGGAGGCATTCATTGCATTTAAGCACCTGGCAAACACCAAGCACTGATTTCTCCATTACTTATATCTCGATCACCTATCCCTCTACTAAATGATAACCACCTTTGACTTCCCAAAGAATAATTAGCAAAATCTTGTCAGTGTTGATTTCACCATAATTTTTAAATTAATTTTTTATATATACAACTAATAAATTTATATTGTAAAAAAACTAACGTTGAAGGTAAAATTAAAGTGCTTTCCAACCATCAACCCTAATTTCAGGTCTCGCCTCTGCTTTGCCCAAAGGGAACCCCTGCTACCTGTTTGGTATGTATTCTTCGAAGACATTTGCTAGGCATTTACACGAATATATGTAACCACTGTCAATGTGCAACGTGCACGACTGCAACCTTGCCCTTGAGCGCGCCCTTGTGCACAAACAGAACACAAGACTGAAACCATCATATTATGCTCAGTTTCTGAGGGAACTGTACAAACTGCTGTTCTGGTTTCACACGAAATAGGAACTTGAAAGCAACACCTTATTCATAAGAATATACAAAATAAAATTACACTGTTGTTTTCGATGGTTGAAGAGATTAGACTCCTCCATCTATCTGACTTTTGACCATTTGTTTTCTAAATATACAAAAATGTGGATTTGCATCCAACTGGTTTGCCCCTGAGTAGAGATTCCCAGATCAAATACCAAAGGTTGATTAGTCATTTGATAAGGTGATTTTTCTGGATGTTCCTTTATGCCTCCACAATCACTGAACCAAAAAATCAAGTCAAATCATGCCTCTCCTCAGGTAGGTTTGCTACCCTGACAGTGACCCAGTCCCAGGGAGGGACTGCCAAGTATCATGATAATTTACAGCCCCTTTTTGCTCTGCCATGGCTGGTTCTTTAGCTTTCCTTTCCTTTGAGCACGTCCTCCTCCTGATTCTCAGAGCAGCCTCCATTTCACAAGCCCGTATTGACAGATTCCTACTCTAAAGACTTAGAAATTTTTACTGATTCCTGGTACTTAAAGCCCCAGCACACTTGTTCCCTTTAGTTTTTAAATAAGTATTTTACTCTAAGACAATAGAAATTCTAAAAAGAAATCCAACTTATCCCTCCTCTACTTTCACCACAACTTTTTCTATCGTATAAGCGAAAAGCCCTGGACCCACAGGTTCACAGGAACCCTTAATACTTAGTGCCTTAATTCTATCCACTCTTCTTCTTACTTTGCCTCCTTCCTTTCATGCTCAGCTTTCCTGAAAGAGTTGTTTCGTCTACCCTGTGTGCTCCCATGGCCACACCTTCCACTCCCTTCTTCCTCACTGCGTTCCCTCCATCCTGACCTCTGGCTCCCACCCCCAGCTCTGCATGCAGTAGTCTCTGATAAGGTCACCCATGGCATCCTAAATGGTGAAACCAAAAGACATCACAATGGCCTTCCTCTGTTGCATTTTAAATGACTAATCACTTCTTTCCTCTCAGACCCCTCTTTCTTTCTCTGGGGGATCCCGCTCAGCTCAGTTCACTTCCTTCACAGTTCACTACATCCCCCCCGCTTATTGCTACTCATGCTCCGCCGCTGGACCTCACATATTTTCACGCTACTTCTCCCTCTGGATGGGCCCCTCTACTCGCATTTAGGTCTGGGGCAAGTCTTCTCCTCCTGACTCTCCACGAATGTCATTATCATCCCTTCAGTCTCTGTCTTAGTCAGTTCTAGCTGCTTTAACGAAATTCCATGGGCTGGATGGTTCAAACAACCAAATATTTATTTTTCACAGTTCTGGAGGCTAGAAGTCTGAAACCAAGGGTGCCAACATAGTCCTGGTTTGTAAATGGCTCTCTTCTTGCTGTATCCTCACATGGGGGAGAGAGATGATCCTTCTTTGTCTCTTCTTATAAGGACACTAATCCCATTCATGAGGGCTCCATCCTCATGACCTACGTACCTCCCCAACGACAATCTCCTAATGCCATCACATTGGGGATTAGGCTTCAACATAAGAATCTTGTGTGTGGGGGGGACATAAACATTTAGTCCATAGCAGTCTCTCTGCTCTAAAACATTACAAACATCTCCTTGCTTCTTAAATCTAACCTGTCACCAAATCCTGTTATTTAAAAAATTAAATCGTAAATCTTGTTGACCAATTCAATACATGCCCACTGCTGCTATCTTAGTTTAGACTTTCATTGCTTGGACTGTCACAACAATTTCTAACTGTGACAGGGCACAAGGTGGGTCCTCAGGAGACATTAGTTGAATGAGCATCTCCACAATACTAGATGTTCTCATAGAAAAATTTCAAATCTCCTCATGTCACTGTCTGTTTAAAATCTTCCACCAACTCCCTGTTGCCTACAAAACAAAGTGAAATGACTTAGTTGGTGAATCGAGATCCATGCTCTCTTCTTCGATTCTCTCCTGCTTATCCACACCTAGAGTTCCTCTCACCTTCCCATCACCCTGCACTGCTCACTCTTCCCTAGTATTTCATGTCTTCTCATGATTTGGGGATTGTAAAGGCTGTTCCCCTACCTAGAATGCCATTCCTTCTTCTCTTTTCAGTGACATGCTTCAACACTGCACTCCCCTGGACAGAGAATCTTTTCCCCCTTTCACTGTCACCAAAACTTCTATTATTGTGCTCATCACATAGTATCATAATAGTGTGTCTGTTTCCTTGGACTTCAAGGCTCCAGATGGCAAGGAACTCTTGCTTATTCATTTTGTTTAGACCAAACTAAACATTTTACAAAGTGGTCTGTAGAGGTCTTGTATGAAAATCACCCACAAGGTGGTTGAATATAGATCCCCAGGTCCCACCCTTGAATTGCTGAATCAGTTTCTCTGGGGAGTGGAACCCTCCCAGCTAATTCTTATGCACACGAACATTTGGGGACACAGTTACAACATCCAACAAACATTTGATGAATAAAGACATGATGAAAAGTGCTAAGATCTCTACTCCTGAAAATCTGCTCTATTTCCTTCATTCCCCTGGGGTGTAGTTTGGCTGGAGACAGGTCCAGGGAATTTGGCTCGGCCGCAGGTCAAAGTGACCTAATGGGAAACAGCTTTGCTGTTATTCTCTAATCAGGTCATGCAAAGCACCTATTGTCCTGTCTAAATGCGAAATTAGGTTTAGGGCCATTCAAAGCCCTGAAGATGGTTGGTCGTGATAAGAGCTAACAAATTCTTGCTCAAGTGAGAACTGGTATTTCGGGCATGCTCTGCGATTTTAACCCACCAAAGCCAAGTTCTTAACCTTAAGTGGTTCAGAAGTACCTTCAAAGGAGCCTCGCTGTCTCATTTGCTGTGCTTATCACCAGTATTGGTAACTCTAATATCAGTTAATAGTCCTCCCTTATTGACATTGGGTGAGCTGTGAATGAGCCGAAGAGTTTTTAGACTTTGGATGAGGCTGATGGACTTGTGAAGCCACAGGGTCTCTAAAATGTCCTTTTAAAATTTCTTCAGTAGATTTTTGAGCTCCATCAACATGACCTTGAGATCTGTCACAATGCACCATACCAGGCCTAACAAAGACTAAAAAACGTGCAGTATCTAAATGACCACAGGACTACACAAAGTACCTTCAACAAATGTTTGCTGGACTTAATATTTACCAAATAAATCTTACCAAAAGTACACATAACAACTTCTTTATTACACAAGTAACATATACTCATTGTTGAAACCAGCAAAGTAAGGAATTCAAAAAGACGACATAACCAATATTACACTGGAGTGTGTATTCATTTAAATGTTTTCCCATATATATGTAGAGTGATATTATAGTGGATTAGTTTACTACTGTTGCAGTAACAAGTTACCACAGAATTAATGGCTTAAGACAAAAGACATTTATCATCTTACAGTTCTGTAGGTTAGAAGTCCCACACAGGTCTCCTGGGCTAGTTAGTGTATAGGCGTGGCTGCATTCTTTTGGAGGGGCTAGGGGAGAGTCTGTTTCCTTGCCTTTTTCTCTTCTAGAGGTTGCCCATATTCCTTGGCTCCTGGCCTCTTCTTTCATCTTCAAAGTCAGTAATGTTGAACCTCTATGACTGTTCCTCTATAGTTACATCTCCCACAACCTCAGCTGGGAAAAGTTCTCCTATTTGATTTTAAGAACCCACGTGACTAGCTTGGACTCTCATGGATAATATAGGAGCCCAATTCAAGGTCTCTAACTTCATCACACTTGCAAAATCCCTTTTGCCATGTAAAGTAACATATTCTTAGATTCCTAGAATTAGGACATGGACATGCTGGGGTCATTATTCTGCCTATCGCAGGTAGAGATTGAACATCTAATGTTCACGGAGGTTAAGTGACTTGCCCAAGATCACCAAGTTTGTAAATATTGAACCTAGTAGTTAAATTCTTTCAGATTGCAAGAGTTTGACACAATCAGATTCTCAGCAAATGGAGATATATGATGAAGGCATGTAAGGAACAACGGTAGGGAGTTGGCATAAACGTAGGACCGAGCCTCCCAGGAACTGGCACTCCATCCTCAGTCCACAGACCCCAGGATCTTGCTGACTCTCAGCAGCGGCCACCCACAGCACCACATGAGGCCACTGCCTGTCTCTTAATGCTTCTCATACCCTTTTTAGCTCCCTCCAAGGTCCTGCTTAGCTTCTTAATCTTAAATTCTACTGATTCATGGCTTTAGCCCACTGTCTCCTCTCCATGAGTCTCTTGGTTTTTGAACCCTTCTGTCACTTGTATTTTTCTCTCTGTGTCACCTTCATACTTCTTAAGAGAAAGGATCTGATAGAGTCCATTGGCCACTACAGGGCACTGGACACCCCTGTCCTATAGAGGGCTCCCACTGGATTATCCCATTGGCTGTTGGTCAGCTTACGGATGGCCATCTTCAAAAACAACTGCCCCTTCCTGGTTCCATCAGCCAGGATCAGGGGGTCAAATGTGATGATCTGTTTGTAAGAAATCACTTAGGGTCCCTTCCCTCAGAACAGGGCCATGAGCAAGTGGGCACAAAGAGACTCTTCTCCAAAGCCTCGGCCAGGATGTCTTCCCCACGCACCCCTGCATACACTGCAGCTGAACCATATCTGGGAACCACAACTGGAATAATCTAGCTGAATGAAAGAGTATAAGCAGGGGCTGAACAAGAGGAAGAGACACTGCCCAGAGCTAATACTGAATATGGACATTTTGAAAATGATTTAGGTAATTGTTTTTAGTACTTTAAGGCCCTAATTGCTGATCTTCAACAAAAAGGCCACACAGGCTTATGAAAGTTCTAAAATTATATCGTATTTATCAGTTACCAGGACCTCAACTTGCTTCCACAAACCACATAGGGCCTTGTGAAATGAGGCTTTGGAAAGGGGACCCTGATGTTTCTAAATTTTCACCCATTTGTTTCTCTATCTGCATTTGCTCTGAAAGGGGAAAGTGGCCTCATTAATTTGGAAAGAATGAGTCTAAACATGTTTCAGAAGGAGAAAAACTCTCTTGGGCATGCTGAAGCCCGTCTCCCCCACCACCACCCCCGCCCTTCCTGATGGAAGAATGTTGCCATAAAACTTTCATCTGATATTTCCCACAAAAATGTGAGCTGTGGTCGCAGCTCAAAGATGCCAACACAAATCTCAAACACAGCCACCTCCTGACTGAAAACACAATCTAGGCTGTTCTTTAGTCTGGACCTCGGTAACCGGGGACACAAATTGATTTTAAATTTCAATTAATTACATGGGAGGAAATGGCCGTCTGATAGACAGAGGTCTTAACATAAATATTTCTCCCTGGTGACAGAGTACTGAGATGCTGCCATGTTACACACAACCAGGGTTTTTTCCATGTGGTGTGCTCTTTTTTTCTCCTCCTCTTGTGCTTTTAGAGAGAACGCCAATGGCATGTTGTCACCTCAATTTTCTATACCCTGTAATAATTCATTGAATTCATTCATCTTTACTCTGAAATACACAACATTCTTCATGCTGGCAATCAAAACATATTTTTTTTTGAGCAGTTGCCGCTGTGTTAGGAGCTGGGAATAAACCAGTGGGTAAAAACGTACATAGTATATTGTGTATATTGGACGCTTTGGCTACAAATAATGTAAAAATAGAACTTAAAGTGGCTTGAACAATAAATACCTGTTGCCTCACCAAGCAAGAAGTCTGGGGGTAGATCAATGAATATCTTCATGTCAGTTTTATTCTCAGGTGGTTGGTTCCCTCACAGTTGCAAAGTGGCTGCAATAGCTTTAGGTAGTACCTTCTCAACCACATCCAAATGCAAATAAATACATAAATAAATAAAGCCAAAATGAAGACACTCCCTTTTTTGGGTCCCACTCCCCAGCATAAATGCCCTCACGTCTTAGGAGGCAGAACTGCATCACAAGCCTGTTCCTGAGCTGATCAACAGCAAGACAAATGAAATGGCCATAATTTGCTTAGACTAGTCAAATTTTGGCTCCGGGGATTAGGAAAGGGCTCAGTCTTTGCTGAAGCACAGGGTTACCCCATACACAAAGAAAATCCAGTTCTGTCAGCAGGAAGATAGGATTAGCTATTGGATAAGAAACCAGCACGTCTGCCTCTGTGGAACTTCCAGATGACATAGGAGGGACAGGAAAAACACTCCCCAACATACATGTTTTTCATAAGGAGTCCAAAAGACAGAGGTTCCAGTATCCGTTAGTAGTTACAAGATCTTGGGTTAGCCTCCTGGAACCTCAATTTCTGAATATGTAAAATGGGAAATCATATCTATCTCACTGGGTTGCTCTGAGGATCAAATATATTAGTACTTGCAAAATACCTAGCACTGTGCCTGGCCCATAGGAATTGCCCAAAACATGCCATTTCCTTCTTCAAGGCCCTCAGGCTGCTCAAGTCTAAATGGCTGGATAACTGACGAGCCAATGAGCCTGTATTCTGATTGATAAGCACAGGGATATTAGGATTTACAGAGGCTTCCTGGGGGAGGTATTACTATCACAGTTGCCAGGAACCATTAAGGTCCCCAAAATGCTTTTGCTACCTCCAATGGGTCCTTTCCATTTTTTCCTATTACTTTATCTTTCTGCAGCCTTGCTACTCTTGTCAATCCCCTTTCCTTTGGAACTCTATCTTCCCTTGTGTTCTGTGACGATTTTATCTGGGTTTACCGCCTTCCTCTCTAGCATCTCCTTTCCATGCTCCCTTAAAAGGTCCTCTTTATGGCCTTCCCCACAACTGTGTTCTCCACCCCTGCTGCAATCTCACCTGTTGATCCCCGACGTGAGATTTCATCCTGTCTTATAGCCTCAATTCCTAGTTATATATTTACGACACATATTTCTTTCATCCATTTTTAGTCAATCATGTATTCAACAAGTATTTATTGAAGGCCTGGTACTATATGCCCATTACTGTTCTTCATGCTGGAGATCTAGCAATAAATAAAACAGACCAAACCCTGCTCTTGCGAACTTACATACTAATGAAGAGACAGATAATGAATAAGCAAACATTTCCTGTTAGAGATAAAGTAAGTGCCATGGAAAACATCATGCTGGGTACGTAGGGAAGGAAGGTCAGGAGGGAGAGACAGCTCCTTTACAGGGTGCCTAGGAATGCTTCTTTGATAAGACATTTACACACAGACCTGAAAGGTGTGATTGACCAAGACATGAGGCATGGCAGCGGGAACAAAGAACACAAGTGCCCTGCAGTGGGATCGAACTTGGCATTGTCAAGAAACCCTCAAGGGGTTAGAATGAAGTGATCCAGGGGAAAGAGGAAGGAAACAGATCAGGGGGCAGTGGGAAGGGTTTCACGGGCAATGTCAGGGCTTTGGTCTCGCCTTTGAGGGAAATGGAGAGCCATGGGTTTTTTTTTTTGTTTGTTTGTTTGTTTAATTTTTAAAATTTATTTCTGGCTGTGTTGGGTCTTTGTTGCTGCGCTCGGGCTTTCTCTAGCTGCAGAGAGCAGGGCCCACTCCTTGTTGCAGTGCGCGGCTTCTCATTGTGGTGGCTTCTCTTGTTGTGGAGCATGGGCTCTAGGGCACACGGGCTTTGGTAGTTGTAGCATGCGAGCTCAGTAGTTGTGGCACATGGCCTTAGTTACTCCGCGGCATGTGGGATCTTCCCGGACCAGGGCTCAAACCCGTGTCCCCTGCATTGGCAGGCGGATTCTTAACCACTGTGCCACCAGGGAAGCCCGAGCCACTGGATTTTAAGAAGAGTGATAGGATTTGACTTACACCCTTAGAGGATCACTTTGGTGTCTCTGTTAAGAAGAGACCCTGGAGGCCAGAGCAGAGGCAGGAATTTCTGTTAGGAGACAACTGCAATAATCAAAGCAAGAGATGATGAGGGCTTGGATCAGGATGGTAGCAATGCAGTGCTGAGAAATGGATGAATTTTGGCTCTAATTTGAGGTGAGATCAATAGGACTTTCTGTTAGATGTGGGAGTGAAGGAAAGAAACCAAGGTTAAGCCCAAAGGTTTGGGCTCTGGAAAGTGGAAGGAGTGGTCATTTTCAGAGATAAGGAAGGCTGTGGGGGACCTGGTGGGGAGGGGAGAGTTAGATTAGGGGCAGGCTAAGTTCTACACGGTTCGTAGACCCTGTGTAGCTGTTGAGAAGGAAGTAGGATATATGAATGTGGACACCAGGGGAGAGGTCTGGAGATAGACCTTTGGGAGTCACCAGCATGTAGGGTGACATCTGAAGCAGTGACACTGGGTGAGATCACCAAGGGTGTGTTTTCAAAAAAGGGAAGCAAACTGACGAGTGAGCGTTGGGCGTGTGACATGGAGAGGCTGGGAGAGGACAGTCACCAGGAGAGGAGACTGAGAAGTGGCCTGAGACAAAGGACCGCCGCCAGTGTGTGGCGCCCTGAAAGGCCAGCAAAGAGTGTCCAGGGGGACATGAAGTGTGTCAACTGCTGAAAGAGGAAGTACGACGGGGGCTGAGAACTGCCCGATGGATTTGGGGATGCGGAGGCCACCGATGACCTTGACAAAGCAGATTCAGTTGTGGGTGGGAGGGAATGGGAGAAGTTGGAGGCTGCAGTGTAGACAACTTCTCCAAGAGCTTTGCTGTAAAGCAGAAGAATGGGGTGATAGTGGAAAGACAGTAGAGGGTCAAGGGAGGCTTTTTTTTTTTTTTTGGTTTGGTTTGGTTTTATGATAGATTTAATATGCTCGAATAATAGACAATCTAATAGGAAAAATTTTATGACAAGGGGAAACAGGAGTGAATTGTTGGACTGAGGTCCTTGAAAAGGGTAAGGGGATGGGATATAGGAAATAGTGGAGAGGTTGGCTTCTGTCAAGAGTTTAGTTAAACTACTCCGTGGCATTTCTGCCTCAGCACTCCAGTTGTTTGGCCAAGTGACCTGCAGGGGCCTTAAACGGACACCAGCCCCTCATACCAGCCCATAGCCTAAAGAATAGCCCACAGAGTCACAAGCAAATGTAAGTTCCTGATATGACTTCCCCAGCAGCCCTTGTGATCAAACAGCCTTCCCTGTCTCCCAGGGCCTTCCCTTTGTGTGCCCCTTAGATAAGACCCCATGGAGCTTACCAAAACCACACTCATTTTGGTTTCAATTGACCAATCTGGCCTTAGCCTGGGAAACTCAAGGCACTCCCTCCATGACCTTAATAAAGGCACATGCCCCAGAACCTGTCACTCTCACAGCCTGTACCCTGTCTTGACCTCCCCTCATGGGCCCTGGCGGCCTGCCCAGTACTCCCTCCAGGACCGATGAGTAATGAACCTATTTCAGTGTTTCTTGTGGTCTTTTGCTGAACATCATTCACCATCTCACACCCTGTGCTTTCCTTAACAAATGCTAACAAAGTTGTTAACAGCTTCTCCTGAAGAGGAAGGCCAGACTACAGGTATAGGGGTGTGAGTGGGTGCATGACCGATGCTGACCCTTCTATTTTTTCCTGTGAATTAGAAAATAAGGTTATCAGCCAGGTCTGAAGTCTGGGGAGGAGGTGATGGAGGTTTAAGGAGAAAGGATAGGATGTGAGATAGTCATCTTGAAGAGTGAATGAATTAGGGAAACGTGGTAGGGTCACTGAATCAACACTGGCTACTGCGTGTTGGCTCCCATATCTGTTTTTGAACACTGGTATCGCTCCTGAGCTGCAAACTCATATATCCAGCTATCTACTGGTATTTGTCCCCTGGCTTTCTCATGGGAAAATTAAAGCCGTTCTCTCTCTGCCCACCTCCAGCCAATCCTCCTATGCTCCCTATTTCAGTGACTGTCACTCCCATGCCCCCCGCCCCCCGTTTCCAAAGCAGAATAATAAAGCCTTTGAATAACTCATAAACTAGTGTAGGAAAATATTTCTTATTTTCTGAGGTTGAGAACACTGGAAGAGAATCATGGTTTGGAAGGACCATTATTAGTTCAGTTTGAACATTATCAACTTGAGATATCAGTGAGAGATCCAATTGGAAGTGGTGAGTAGTTCAGCTGATACACATTGGGTGGCTGACTGATTATTCCTTTAGTAATTAGGAGGTATGCATAAGGCCACAGTTCACCTGGGGCTCCTGTTAAAATGCAGATGGTGATTCAGTAGATTTAATGCTAAGCTTCAAAGTCTGTAGTTCTAAGAAATTTCCAGATGATGCCAACAATACAAGTTCACAAACCTCACTTTGAGGGGTAAAGGTTAGGAGAAAGAAACCCATGCAGATCATTTCAATTTAATATGTTCAGAGTTATAATAAAAAGGGAACTACATGGACATAGTTCAGCATAAGAATTAGGCAAAACCATGGAGACTGTTCCCTGGCAGGCCAAGGAATGTGTCCTCAGTTCTGAGAAGTATGTAGAACCATGCAAGGATTTGAACAGAGCATAACATGGTTCTATTGCAAAATGCTCATTGAAGGTCAACCATGTGTCAATTGCTACCTCAACAGCTGTGATAACGCTGTGAACAGGGAAACCGGGGATCTTGCATCCTGGAGGGGTTAGGGAGCTCATAGTAAGCAAACCAATAAATAAACAAGGACATTTTAGATTGTAGAAGTGCTGTAAAGAAAATAAAAAGGATTCACGTGATTGAGCCTGGGGGGACTGCTCTAGTGGGAGCAGTTGTTGAGCCAAGAGGTAACCACGTAGTGGAACCAGTCAGTCCTGCAAGGATCTGGGGGAAAAGCATTCTGGGCAGAAGGAACAGCAAGGTGGTGGCCTTGAGGCAGGTCAGAGTGACTGGAGCCTAGCGAACAAAGGGAAGTGGTATGAGATGGGGTAGGGAAGATGAGCAGGGGCCAGGTCATGTGAGGGATTTGAAAGCTGCGCTAAAGAGTTTGCATTTCATTTTAATGTGGGAATGAAATAATCCAATTTTTAAAAGATAATTTTTGCTACTCTGTGAAGATTGTATTGTCCGTATGTTTGTTAGGTCTGGTGGAACATGGATTCCTTGGACATGCTCAGAACTGTACTTTAGAAAGATGAATCTGTCAACAACTTATAAAACAGCTCAGAGAAGAGAAGCTCTCCAGAAATGTGTACAATTGAGAGTTAAGGACAGCATGAACTGGGGAAATCAGACTCACACTTCCAAATGAGGCTACAGGAAGCAAGATGAGAGATTCAAATAGTACTCAACGCTCTTAAGCTAAGACCTTCCATTAAGTCCCTCGTTTAATCCTTTCTACAACCCCACAATGCTGGTTACAAAAATCAGTTTCTGAGGTTTTAACCCGGGCCTATTGAAAGAGAGATTCAAGGGCATCTGGTTGTCAGTACATAAATGTACATAAATGCTTCAGGTAATTTTAAATTCAGGGGAGGTTGATTTGCTGTGTCTCCACCTCCTTCTGTCAAAAAGACTGAAGGTGGTTACCATTTCGTAAGTACCAATTGCTCTCTCTAACCCTTTCTGCTTTTCTTAAAACTCTGCTGATTAACTTACAACCTAAGTGGTGAGATTTCAGGATTCCAGGATGAATCCACAATGAGAATAGCAACAAGTAAGCTTCTGGAGCTTGCTAAAGAAGTCTCTGCTCCTTGCTGGGGTTGGTGTGAATCTTTGCTGGGGTTATGAGGTAAAGGGAAACCTTGATGTAATGCTCTCAGTTGCAGTCCTCATTTGTATTTTCATGTAAATGAGTTTCAGATCCTTCTTGAGAGAAAATTTTGGCTGGGAAACTATGGACAGTTCTGTGCCCAGAGTTGGGGGCGAAAGGCTTGGGGAGTAGAATGGGGAAGGGGAAAGGGGAAGGAGGTGGCACAGGGCACTCAACTTCACTTCCTTCCCGCGTTTGCGTGGAGCCAGGAAACAACCACCCACCTCCTTCCTGAGCCCGAAGGCTCTTAAAATGTTTGCTGAAGAAGAAAAAATAATCTGGTTTTATAACTTTGCATTAGCTGTGCTTGTTTAGATTCTCATGTGAACCGTGCATCTGGATGGTTACCTTAAAATATGCATTTCTTTAAAAAGAAAACTCTGATCTGCATTTTGACCACTTTCCCTTGGTGTTGCTGCTGGGCTGTGTTCAGCCATCTCCAAACCAGAAAAGGTCTCATGGGCACAGGGAAGCTACAAGGTAGGGCAGGGCGAACTGCACACTTGACATTCAACTTCATAGAAACAGGGAGATGGCAAAAGTGGAAGGAAGGAAAGTCATCACTTACTGAGTGCCAACTGTGTGCCCGGGTCTGCTTGGACACATCTCGCGAAGGTTCTCTCAGGGCCTCCTCATTTCCTCTGGTTCTCGGAATCTCCGGTATTAGAGATGAGCCCAAATGGTGAACACACCTCCTGCCAAGTCATTTATATGAGTATTAGTAATAACTAATATTTATCAAGCATATAATGCATGCCAGGTGCTTTACAGGGATTCCTTCATTTAGTACTCTCCACATCTTAGGAGATGGTTCTCATTCATATATTCATTTCCAGATAAAATAACTGAACCCTAGAGATTCTAAGTGACTTGTCCAAAATCAACGGTGCTGTGATTCAAACCCAGGCCACCAGATTCTTAAGATCACATGTTCAGTTGTTATGGGACATCACATGTCACTGAGACAGTGAAGTCATAAAAGTATACCTGCTCTGGGTATAACTTGCCCGTAGGTTTATCTCTGAGGTCTTTAGGTCCCTTAATTTTTGTCTCCTTTTTCTCCCTAAAGGCATCCTCTCTTCACTTAAGGTACCTACAGCCCTCCTATATTGTATACCTCACTACAGTACCACCTCTTTTCTGAAAAAATTACCTAGTATAATTCACTCATTTACACTGATGCTATCTATGCCTTCTAGGCATAAGTGCATTTAAAAATTTTTTTCTCTCTAACTATAAAGAGGTGGTTTTTGGTTTTTTTTCTGAGAATTTTCAGCTATCAACTCGGGGATAAATGATCCGTTTGTCTCTACTATGGTCTGGGGATGTCTCCGGCTGGTGACTGGTTGGAATATCTAGGTGTAAGAACTTCCTCTCAAGGGTTTCCTGCTTATCTGGAGAGGGTGAGCTCCAGAACCAGTCACAGGAAGTGTGTTCTCTGAGTGATGTGAGTTAGAGGAACAGGTGTCCTGGCCTCATTAGCTCCGGGACCTGTGATTATGAGACACTGAGCCTACTCTGCCTGAGCATTCATTTATTCATTCATTCATCAAGTAAGCACGGTCACTTCGAATGGCACCGGGGATGCTCTGATAACCCAGACAGACATTGTTCCTGTTGCCACAGAGTTCACAATGCAGCGTAGGAGACAGACATTAAGTAAGAAATTTCAATGAAAAATGGGCATATTTCATCTCCCATTGGTCCTTTTCCTTCCTCTTCCTTTCTTACTCCATTGACATTATAATTTTTCTCCCATCCTTTTGCCCCAAGGCTCCCAGATGCCATGTATCCAGAACCTTCCTTCCACCCTTGTGCCAATATCCCATCTTGGACTTTTCTATCTCACTTTTGCCTAGTGGGTGATTATTACATTTGGTCCGCTCACTGCCAGCCAGAAAACCCATGGCTTGTGACCCATTTTGACCTGCCATGAGTCTTTTGGTCATTTTAAACACACACAATTAGGAACAGTGTCAAGAACAGGGAATAGTTGATGATCAACTTCAGAGTATCCATTAATTAATTCATTAATTCATTTAGCAAGCATTACATAGCTGGTATCTGCCAGGAATTGAGGTATATGGATGGAAAGGAAAAACACATTTTCTGCATAGTAAAAAAAAATAAAAATTTCCAAAGGAAAGGACCCCCATCTATCTTCTTCATGACCCTGTCCCCAATATTTAGCACAAGGTGGGAACTCAATAATTATCTGTGAAATATAAGAATGAATTCATATTTTGGCTGAAAAGACAGATATATAAAGAACCATAATAAGGTAGGATGACCATTCATTCAATAAATATTGATTGAATATCTCTAAGTGTTACATAATATGTCAAACAAGACAGATGCTGTCCTTGCCCTTATGAACCTTACAGTTAAAAATTTGCACAAATAAGTATTGGAGTTATGATAAGTAATGTGAAGAAGTGTAGGGTCTAGAGAGCATAAAATATGATATGTTTACCTGGCTCATGAGAAAGCCCTATAACTCAATAAAGCTCAGATTACTTTTGAAAAACTGAAAGGTTAATATGGTTGAAACATTTTGAGTGGGGGAAAGGAGAGAGTGGAAAGAGCAAGGTTAGGAAGAAAAGCAGAGATTGGATCCCCACGGTGTTAAGGCGAGATCCCCAGATGTGAGGGCAAGTTAAGGGTTCAGTGCTTATCTTGAGAGCAGTGAGAAGCTTTTCTAAGATTTTAAGAGCAAGATACGATGGGTTTTAATTTTTAGAAAATCACTCTGCTTTGAAGATAAAGAATGGGAAGAGATCAAGAGTGGACAGTAGGAGACCAATTAGGAGGCTACTGCAGTAATCTAGGTATGAGGTGACAGTGACTTGAACTAGGCGGGTGATATTGGAGACAGAAAAAAGTGGATGGATCCAAAATATATCTTGGTTGTAAAATCAATACAACATGATCACTGGATTGTGGGTGGGTGGTGGTGACAGTAAAGGAGAGAGGTTGTCACGCATAACTCTGGTCAATCCCATAAATGCTGGTGTCATTTTCTGAGATTGGAAATACTGGAGGAGAATCACGTGTTTTGGAGGAACATTGGGTTCCTAACCTAGTTAGGTTTTGGATACTATCACCTTGGGATACCTGTGCGAGATCCAAATGGAAATTTTAAACAGTTTAATGGATACATATTGTGTGACTGCCTGGCCCAGCATTCTTCCTCTAGCATAATTATGAGGTGTGCATGTGACGCAGTCTAAGGCAATTGTAATTGATTCATAGAGAAGTCATGTGAACATCAGTGGACCAATCAAATTCCTTCTCTTAGTCTGAGTGGACAGAAGAGAGATTTTTACACTCTGGTTGCAGAGCTGTGAGGATGTGTGTTCAGAGCTCTTAATGATTATGGGGATTATACTGGCTTATAAAAATGAAAATAATGTGCAGAGAGACAGGAGTCAGAGAGGAAGGATCCTGAGAATAACAGAGCCCTCTTGCTTCTGACTCTGGTTTGGTGACATGAATTAAGAGTCAGTATGTGTCTATTAATCTTGCACTCTCTCTCTGACTCTTTCTGTTTCTCTGTCTCTCTTTCCTTTTTTTTTTTTTTTTTGGATGTTTGTCTGTTTTTTATCTTACGCTAGTTTTGGGTGGGATTTTATCACTAATAATCACGACAATGCTAGCAATACATACAGTTGGATTTATTAGCTAGAACTCACACAGCGAGATCTTGGCTGTAGATATATTGTTGAGACTTGTTGATATATCATTTGAGACAGGGAGTGGACAAGGTCACCAAGAAAGAAAGGAAAGACACAGAGTACTGAGGTCTAAGCTCTGACGAACTCTAACACTAAAGATCCAGGAGAGGAGGATGAATTCCCAAGGAGGTTGAGAGAAATGTCCTAAGTCATTGGAGGAAATCCAGCAGAATGTGGTGTCCCAGATACTAAGGGTGTTTTAAAGAGGTGGTGATCGACTACATAGAATGTTCCAGAGAGGGCAAATATGACAAGAACTGAAAGGCAGCCATGGGATTGGGCAGCACAGATGTCCTTGGTGCCTTTACCAAGAAAAATTTAGTGAAGTGAGAGGTCAGGAGCCAGGTGGAGTGGATTGAGGAGGAGATGGGGGTGAAGAAGTAAAGAAAGCCTGAGTTTGCAAACAATTCTTTTGAGAATCCTAGCTGCAAAGGGGAGGAATGGGTAGGATGGCACTGGAGAGGGAGATCAAAGGGGGATATTGTTTATTGTATTTATTTTTTTAAAGATGAGAGGTACTAAAATCAAATTATATTTAAAGATCTATTAGAGCACAGAGAGAAAGCAGGTAACTCTGCTTGGGTGAGTAGAAGAAGGTCTCCCTAAGGAGATAACTGTGAGCTGGGTTTTGAAGAAAGAGTAAAACTTTTCCAGAGGAAGATGGCATTGCATGCAAAAGGAGATCGTAAGCCAACACACAATGCTGCATTTAAAGAATGGTCAACAGCTTAGAGCATGGAAAATTTTAGTCCTGGACCCTGTTAGAAGAAAGGAAAACCCATCCAAGACTTTTTCTACCTTTTATCTTTGTTCTCAATTTCATCTTTAAAATAATTGGTTAGACCAGATTATCTTTAAAGTCTGTACCAATATTAAAATCCATAGCTAATGGTGATCTGTCTTGAATGTTTTGTTCGACGGATAGCAATACTCCCCCAAATGAATATGCCACCACAGCTGTTTTCTGAAATTATGCTTTATATTGTGAAGCTTCCAGGAGGTTGGAGGCTCAGCTTAAAGTGGTCCCCTTAGAAAAAAAATAATCATGAAATATCTTTGAAGTCTACTGTGTTTTACCTTAAAGGTTCATGTGCATCCTATTCCTTAATATATTTGACATGAGTACTATTAAATTGTTCTATTATTCACTGATGCCCCAGGAAGATAGGCCAGCTACACCCTTTAGATTTAAATATTTCCACATAGTTATATGCATAAGCTCTGAGCAAGGCTGAACGTCCCTGGCTGGCTTCTATTTCCTAGACTTTCCTCACTTGCCCACTCACTACCAGCTTCATAGAGGCAGAGAGTCTGAGTGTCAGCTCTCTGCACAAGTGAAATATGGTAGAACCTGGGATAGAGAGGAAGGGAGCTTTAAGAGTAGCTTAAACTGAGTTAGTTGATCTTTATAAATGTCCTGTACCAGTGGGAATCAAGTAATTGCATTATGAGCCTTAGCATCTTAGCTACTCACATATCACAGGATTCACATCAACTTTGGTGTATAAAAGCCACATAAAATTGCCTGAAAGAAAAAAAAACACACATTAATTGGATTCTTGGCAAAAGACTGAAAAAAATGTCCCAGACTGATGAAGCGAGTTATTTTTAGATAATTTTGCCCTAAAATATGTTGGTGCCTCTGTAAATGAGTTCATAACACATGCTAAAAACTCCTTTGGCCTGATCCTTTAAAAAAATCTCCATTTTTTCCTTTTTATTACATAATAAAATAAAATGAGCTGTCTCCCAGTGCCTTCTCTTAGAAGCATTCCTCGGCTGAAATGTCTTTTTTCTGCTTCCATCTTCATGTTTACCTTCCTATGAGCCCCCTTCCTTTTTTCATATGCCCTACTTTTGTAACCTAAAGATATTGATAGAAATTTAAGTTCTTTCCACCATTCATTTAGTATTTCAGTTGTCCCCATTTTTAACCCATGAGCTCATCCTTATGATCCATCAGATTTCCTACATTTCAGCCCTCTGTCCTTTTTCTAATGAAAAGTGGGGGACTAACACTTTATATGGCATTGCAAGGGAAGGATTAAGCCACTGGTAGTTACAGAGATCTGGCTTAGTGATAAGAGATCTGCCAATGATTAGAAGACTTCACCTACTTGGTCTTAAGATGGAATTAGTCCAGATGGTGCCAATGGGAATTAAGGGACTGTATGGTCCCGGAGCAAACACAATGCCTGTCTTTTGGATGCTCTTAATCTCCCAGGTAAATGAGGGAAATAGGGCTTTCTGAGGTCTTGGCCATACATTCCCCGGTGATTATAGTACCAAATACTCATGATTCAAAGTGACTGGTTATCAGATACTAGACACATCTTCTAAATCATTAAAGGATTTAAAGGTCTGCTTGATGGTCCCATGTTACTAAAATTGATGAGTTTTAAAGTCATTTATTGTATTTCTGAAGCTGCATCTACAGAGGTATTCAATCATCTTGGTCATATGTATCACTGGAAGGAAAGACAAATTTAATTCTTCAAGAAAGCATGACATGGATATAGATATGTTTCCTTAGTGTGTCCTGTTTACTTTGCTTACAGAACCTCTACTGTGTATATCCGGGACAAACTTCATGAACTCTATGCAAACAGGCATACTTATAGTGCTTCCTTCTTTATGTTTCTAGCAACCTAGAATTTGACATCACAGTTAAAGTACATTCTTAGTGTATGTATTGCTTTCAGGGGCTAGGAAAATCCAGAGGCCCTCTGTACTCACATGACCTTGCCCTTTAAATTATTCCCTAAAAAATTGTCTGATGACAGAAACAATCAATTTCCAGTCTTCATGTGTAAGCTCAAATCTCTGATAAAATGCACATTGTCTGATTGAAACATTCTTTATATTGTTATCATTCATTTCGACTTTAATGTAAATGAAGATCCTGAGAAGTTGTGACTCTAGAGTTGAGGGGAGAGCTGGGGTTACTGGGTGATATTGGGTGATAATGAGGAAAGATTCGCTGAGGGTGGAAATGAATCAATCCTGACTTTGCTTAATTCAACAGTTGTGCATGAGATGAACTTGCTCTCAGTCAGGAAACTAGCGCAATTCCTCCAAAAGGAGGAGCTTCCAAACTTTTCTGTAACTAGGAATGGAATCTAAGGCCAGCTCCCATCTCTGGAGGTCCCATCCGTGGGCATCACCATCTATGTCAATGTGGGCAAATCAAAATGACTTCTTTTCAGAAATCTTAGGCATTTATATCCATCACACATTCTTTGTGGCTAACTTTCTTGCTTCTGATTACAGATTTGACTCTCAAAAAGGAGTGATGCAAAAACTTCCTGTCAAGTCATAGAGTTTGCACATACAGTTTTCTTTTCTTGAGATGTCTTTGTCTGGTTTTGCTAACAGGATACTACTAGCTTTAGTATAATGAGTTGGAAAGTGTCCCCTTATCTTTTTGTTTTTGGGAAAGTTTATGAAGGGTCGGTATTTTTCTTTAAACATTTGATAGAATGCACCAGTGATACCATTGGACCTGGGCTTTTCCTTCTGGAAAGTTCTTTGATTACTACATTGTAGAGAAAAAGAAAGTAGATTAGTGGTTTTCTGATGACCACCTGGTAGTGGTTGATTGCCTAGTAACTGCTGAGGGGCTGAGGGTTTGTTTTTTGAGTGTGAGGAAAATATTCTAAAATTAGTTTGTGGTGATGGTTGCACAACTATGTGAATATACTAAAAACACTGAATTGTTCACTTTGAGTGAGTGAACTCTATGGTATGTGAATTATATTTTGGTAAAGCTATTTAAAAAACAGGTATTGATTCTGTTCATCGTCTCTACTATTTCTGTTTTCAGTATATTATTCATTTCTGCTTTTTTTCTTCTTTTAAATTTCTTTAGGTTTGCCCTGTTTTTCTAGCTTAAGTTGCAAATTTAATTCATTCATTTTCAATTTTTAATTAGTTTACTTAAAATTATATATTAACCTTTAAAAACATTTTAGCTGCATCTAACAATTTTTAAAGTAATACTTTTATTCTGTTGTAAATATTTTGTAATTGTCATACAGTTCTATGCCCCTAAAATTATAGCTTCCAAATACATAAAATATATGAATATTTTGCAATGTCTACTGTGATTTCTGTTTTTCCCCATGAGTTATTCAGGAGCACATGTAAAAGTTTTAAAAATATGTGTCTGTGTTTACTATCTCTTAATGGACTTTTATTTTCATTATTATGTAGTACCCAAAATTATTTTTTAATTAAAAAAATGTGTGTTGGGCCTGAAATTCTATTTTGTCTAATACTGATATTGTTACACAAAATTTCTTTGGTTATTAATTGAATGACACCACTTTTCCCATAACTTTTGATCTTGCTGTGTGATCATGCAATTTTGTTTAGTGTTTCTTATAAACAGCAAATAACTGTATTAAAAAATTCGATCTGTTTATCTCTGTCATTTATCAAATTCATTCCATTTTCATTGTTACAATCACTGATATAATTGCACTCATTTCTACCTCCTTATTTTTTTTTACTATATTTTTATTGGATTTAAATATATATATATGTGTGTGTGTGTGTATATATACATATACTTCTATGCTCTTTTTGGATAAAGTTGCTGAGTTTTATTTTTTTAGAAAGGTCTTTTTAAAAAATTTTTATTTATTTTATTTATTTATTTTTGACTGCATTGGGTCTTTGTTGCTGTGTGTGGGCTTTCTCTAGTTGCGGCGAGTGGGGGTTACTCTTTGTTGCGGTGTGTGGGCTTCTCATTGCAGTGGCTTCTCTTGTGGTGGAGCATGGGCTCCAGGCACGCAGGCTTCAGTAGCTGTGGCTCACGGGCTCTAGAGCACAGACTCAGTAGTTGTGGTACATGGGCTTAGTTGTTGCGCAGCATGTGTGATCTTCCCAGACCAGGGATTGAACCCATGTCCCCTGCATTGGCAGGTGGATTCTTAACCACTGAGCCACCAGCGAAGTCCCAGTTGCTGTGTTTTTGTTTTTGTTATTGTTGCTGTTGTTTTAAATACTCTCCACACATCTTTTCTCTCTACTCTGTTGGTTTGGAAGTATTTCTATTATTTTAATTTTATTATTTCTATTACTTTAATTACCATCTCCAATCTTTGACCATGATATTTTTTCCAAAGTCTAAAGTTATTCAAGAAATTTTGGAATGTTACAATCTCTCTGGGCATATTTAACTACTCATTAAAAAACTACTTCCTGGAGTTTTCAAACTTTCCCCCCAAAATGCTAAAATAGCTTTTAAAATTGTTGATATTTTATTAAATTAATCAACATGTTTTATTAATATTATGTTTATCACCATTTCTTGTATCCCATACCCTCCCTCTGGGTCCATTTTTTTTTAACTTAAATATATCCTCTAATATTTGTGCTCATAAGCATCAATTGGTGGTAAACTCTCTTGCTCTTTCTTTATGAATCTAACAACAACTTTATTTCTCTTCTTTTTGTTTTTCTTTTTAATGATAGTTTGTCTGGGTATGAAAGTCTAGACTTAGATAACTTCACTTAGTATTTTGAGGATATTATTCTTTTTAATTTTATTTATTTATTTATTTATGGCTGTGTTGGGTCTTCGTTTCTGTGTGAGGGTTTTCTCTAGCTGTGGCAAGCAGGGGCCACTCTTCATCGCAGTGTGCGGGCCTCTCACTATCGTGGCCTCTCTTGTTGTGGAGCACAGGCTCCAGACGCACAGGCTCAGTAATTGTGGCTCACGGGCCCAGTTGCTCCACAGCATGTGGGACCTTCCCACACCAGGGCTCGAACCTGTGTCCCCTGCATTGTCAGGCAGATTCTCAACCACTGTGCCACCAGGGAAGCCCGAGGATATTATTCTTTTATCACCTCCTATCTACTCTTGCTATCAATTTGTCAGACCTTTGTGAGTAATCTGTCTTTTAAAATAATCTTTATTTTAAAGATTTTTTCCCCTCCCTTTGTTCTCAATGATTTGTAGTCTCACTACATTTGTTACCTTGTAGTAATTAATATTTATTTATCCCTCTGGGTCCTTAGATTTAATTTTGAATCTGAGGACTCATGTCTTTTTTCAGTTCTGTAAAAACATTAGCAAACCTCTCTTCAAATATTGCTTTTCTACCTTTCTGGGAAATTGTATTAAATAAATTAGACATTTCCATTTATCCTCTAAGACCTTTAACTGTTTTGTCATATTTTTCGTTCTTTATCTTTTTGTGATGCAGTCTAGTAAAACCCTCAGGGCTATCTTCCAATTCCCTGGTTCCGTACTGTCTAGTTGTTTATCAAAATTTTTTTCAAGAAATACTTTTTTCATGTTTAAATTTTTTACATTGTTTCTTTTAGATCTACCTATTTTGTTTAATTTCTTCCTGATTTTGCTTGTCAATTATGTGTTCTATTTTTAGTGGATGTCATTCTTTCACTTATCTCCTTTATCATCCTGAAAGTCTCTGTCAGGCTATTCTTGTACTTTAATTTTGTTTGGCTAAATGTATACCCTTTTTTATATTGATTTATATTGGCTATGTCTTAGCATTCTTTTCTTTGTTTTTGGTATCATGGTTTCTAGGCTCATTATGAGAAGGAATTAAGTTTTCTTTTTGTTGTTTTCCTTCTCTGCTTATCCCTCTCTAGTTTTTACAATTGCCTCCATTTGGCTTCTTGGGGCTTGCCGACCAAACAAGTCTTATGTTAACAGGTTTGGAGCTTACATACCTTAAGGATTATGGCCTCAAAGATTAAGGTTTATGGTCAATCTGGTCATAGAGCCAGAAGTTAGCTCCTTTTGGTTCCTGGAAATGAGGCTGTTTTTATGTCCTACCAATTAAAAGAGGCAATATTCCCAGGCAACAATTAGCAGAGCTTTTGTCAACCTTTATTATTACTACTAATAATACTACTGTTTTTTGTTTTTTTTTTTAATAAGGGGAAGTTCCACCCCAGTCTCCAGCTTGAGTCCTGTTGCCACTTCATACTGAGTAATTTTAATTACTGTAATCTCAGATGAACAAAACTCCCAGATATCTTTGCTTGCTTCCTGCCCCAGAAGCAGACCCAGATCTTTGTGCCATAAGCTACTGATTGCTTTGCTTTTCTGGTACGCATACCTAGTCCATGTAGGTGCTTATTGTGTTTTGAACCTACTTATATCATTTTACTTTTTTATTTATACTTCACCTATCATTGTACTTATTTGAAGGGGGGATTGAGTATAAAAAGCATATACTTACTAAATATAATCTTAATACCTGCTTAGGGTGATTCTTGCTTAAATACAATTTCCAAATTGCTTTAAAAATAATTTGAGTCCAACTGAAATAAACACTTTCTTAATGCTTTCTTAAACTTTAGAGCAGTGTTGTCCAATAGCAATGAAATGCAAGCCACATATATACTTTTACATTTTCTAGCAGCTACAGTAAAAATATTTTTAAAAAACAGGTGAAATGAACTCTCATATTTTAGTTAACCCAATGTATCCAACATATTATCATTTTAAAATAAAATCAATATGAAATTATTAATGAGATATCATTATTCTTCTTTTCACACTAATTCTATGAAATCTAGCATGTATTTGGTACTTACGGCACATCTCAATTCAGAAGAGCCACGTTTCTATTGCTCAATAGCCACATGTGGCTCATGGCTTCCATATTGGATGGTGCAAATTTAAAGTATTTATAAAATAATAGTAAATCTGATCACCACCATCACCAGTTTGGACTTTTTAAACTTCTTTTGTTCCAAGAATTTCATTAAGTAATTAAGACATACAGAGCAAAATTTAGATGGCCGCAAAAGCTGTATGGTCCTCTATATTATACTTGTCATCACAATGCTAGTATATTTGGAGAACTTTCCTTAGCTGCTTTTTCTAAACTCAGGAAAGATAGTGAAAGTCTTGTGTGTACAAATTTACGACAGAAATAAGACCATTTAGGCTTTCAATCTTGAAAAACTGGTTTCTGAAAAATCAAAGTTTTTGTTTTTTTCTGAGTGATGGAAATGAGATATATAGGGTTTGAAATGGTCATTACGTTAATTACTTAATGAATTAATTAAGAAGTTAAAACTCCATTTACTACCAAAAAGCATTTGAAGGTGCTAGTAACAATTAGAAAGGAGTCAGAAGTGTAAAGTATGATGGAGTTTTATGAGTTTATATGGATTTTCTTTCAGTTAGGATTAATTTTCAATTCCCCCTAGACATAGGATATTTGGTTTTTCTGAGTGTTCTAACAATGATTTTGAAAGGCTGTTTACAGTCTAACATCTCAGGTATCTCAGACACCTAGGTAGATCTGTTGGGTGCAAGAATTCCTTGCCCCTGTGTGGCATTAACAAACCTTGTTACTTCCGGGGAAAGTAATCCTTTCAAGATACTTGGTTACATTGTCAAATCACTTGTTTTCTAAACCATGGGACTACTTTCTCTCAAGATCTCGAAATCACACTCCTTTATAAGATTGTTTATTTCTACAGCTTAGAAACATTGATAGTTCATCAACCTCTTGATTTTATGGCCAATCTTGAGACATGCTAATTTGTCACATATTTTGAAACCCCTTCCTTCATGGGGAGTGGTTTCCCCCAGTAATTCCCAATCATGTTATATTTAATGAGAACAATACCAGTAATCACATTGGTACATAGCCCTTTTCTCTTTGGAATCTCTAAATGGTTTCCAGATTGGTGAGGGGTTGGTTTTCAAAAGCTCCTTGTGAAGAAAGAAGGGGAGGGGATTAGTTCCTAATCAAGGTAGTGGGGATGAGGCTCCGGACAAAATTGAATCGTTACCCATGTTGTTCAGTCAATCTGTGCTGTAACATTTCCATCCTGACTGAATGTTCCAATGAGCTGAGATGCACCTATTTGGCAGGGACTCCTCTTATGCTGGCTGGGGAACCATCATGCTGTCATCACAGCTGGATATGACAGGTTCCAGGAACTCAGAAATTGTTCTTGACATGATGGGAAACATATTTCTGTCTGAGCATCAGGAATGCGTCATTTCCTATGTAAGGAGTAACAGTACTGCTGCACCCCCAGCTCTTTCTATCTCAGTTGCCATGGCTTATTGTTCCCTATGGCACTTATCACCACATAACATGTTACATACTTGTGAATTTTCTGCCTCTCCTCATTAGCATGTAACCTCCATGAAATCCCTAGCTTCGTCTGTTTTGTTCACAGGTGTGTTTCCTGCCTCAGGCGCTTAGTAGGAACCCAGTAAAGCTTTATTGAACGAAAGAATGAATTTACACGCAAGAATCCTGCCTTCTTTCAAATAGTTAAGTGGAGTTGGGGAAGCCTAGATTGAGATCCCAGAGCTCTGGTTTGTGAGCTGTGAGATCTTCAGCAAGTTCTCTGGCTTTCAGGTGTCTCAGGTATGAAATGGAGCAATAATATGTACTTTATAGGTCAACTGCGGATTAGATGATGTCAAATGCTCAGGCAAGCTCGGGACCTGGCCTGCAGTAAGCACTCAACAAAGGGCGGCTATTGGGAAAAAATGTTTCACGAGTCCAGTGGTGCCTCCCCCAGAAAGTTGTTAGCACTCAGGACCAGTTGTTAGAATTCAGAACCTTCACTTCAACCACAGAGGTTTAAGCCTCAGGGCTTAAGTCACATTCCTTCAAGAATCTGGGCAAAGACCTGGGCCTGTCACGGGTCCCAGAGTCTTTAAGGCAGCAGAATGTGCTTAGGGGTTTTCCAGCGAATTTCAACACAGTCTTCAGGAATACCTTGTTCCGCGCGCTGGGGCCATTGGCCGGCTTTGCACCCCAGCCCAGTGGGGACAGCTGCTGAGAAGGGGAGGGGCTCGTGATACCCCACAGCATGTGGCTTTCAACAAACAGAAGGGTAAAAGTTTGGTTCAGCCCCCTCTGGCTTGGGGTTATCAAGCTGGCTTTGCTAAAGGGTGCTTTGTCCTTATTTGGACGGGGTGAGAAGTGGTGATGGGAGGCAAGAAGGTCTGGGGTGGGGTCTCTCCTAGACTCCTGATCGCCAGCCCTAGCTGGGAGCTAGTGCTGAAACAGCAGCGTCAGTGTGGCGACAGCTGACTCACAGCCCAAACCCTCATCTTTGGAAAGAGAGATACCTGGGCGGTCCTGCTTCTCCTCCTGGGCCCTCCTGGAGGAGGCATACCTCTGAAAGCAAGTGAGGGTTAAGTGCATAATCTTATCTGCTGCTCAAAGCACAGAAGGAATACTTTACCAATCATTTGAAATAAGTGGCGTTGCAAAAATGCAATGTTAAGCTGATACGCATTCCTGAAAGCTCCAGGAGTGGGTGGAGGTAGGATCACGTCAAGCAAGCTAATAATACAGTGTGATAAGTGAGACAGAGATGTGAAAAGCCACTTTGGAGCTGTTGGTGCTTTTACGCGTGTGAGCTATTGTTATCATTACTAATACACAGGCTATATGTTTCAGATGAAGAAAAGGGAGGTAAAAGGATTTAAGAAACAGGGTGTGCAAATAAAGATTTCTACTAAAACACATATGCGCATGCATGGGTGTGCTTGTACACATGCACACGCACACATGTGCACGTACACTGTCTTTGCAAGGTACTCGTTCTCTCTGACTTCTGGACAGAAAGTGGTCATGCGGAGCCCTGACCCTACACACTGTGCCCACTCCCAGCTCCCACCTCACCTGACTCCCCGCAGGAATGCTAGGAATGCCCTCCCTCCCCCTCCCTGCCCCCCATGCCAGCCCACCTACCAAAATCATGGGCTCCAATCCCAGAGCCTGGAGAATTCTTCCCTAGGCCTTTCACGGTGATCCACATTCTACTTGCTCTACATGTCTGTCACATGTTTGTGTTGTCCTGTTTCTGTAATTGGAAATTTGTTTTTGTAACTGGAAGAGTGGAATAAACCACTCCCTTCACTCCCCTCCCCACACCGCCGACCACCTCGAACAAGGTAGGGGCTACGGGGTGTGCTTCTTGTTCAGAGGGTCATAAATCTTCACACTCCCTCTTCCTCTGATGGAAGGTCTCTGAGAGGCCTCCCTAGGACAGGGAGGTGACCCAAAGGACAGAAAAGTAGCATTTCAGAGCTTCTGCAGGGCTTCCTGCAGCCGTCTATGATTAGCGGGTCCTGACTTATCTGGGGTTTCTTAAGCAGGGGTCAGGGGTCCAGGGGCAGCCTGGAGTCCCTCTGAGGATGAGCAGAGCCGGGGGTAGGGAGGGGGGGCGACGACACTTGACACTTTTCAGTACATTGATATAAAGTATGAATTCCACAGGCTAGAATTACACTGTATTAGTGTGGAATGGGTTATGCTGTATTCAAAAAACATGCTTATTCCTGGATATTGAAGTACATCCCATGATGTTAAAAAGTAGTGGTTATTTTTGCAGGTGGTAAGTGTGCATGGTGTGTGTGTAATCAGCAAGCCCTCCTTCAGTGACCCACCCTGGAGACCCCCAAGGAGACTGTACTTCAAAGCCCCTCCCAGATCCCATACAGTCAAAAAATTCATTGAGCACCTACTCTGTGCCAAGTAATGTTCTATGTAAATGAACCAGTTCCCACCCCCCAGGAGATCACAGCCTGCCAGAGGAGACAAAGGCAGAGGGTACACAGAGAGGTGGCAGGGGGAGGCTGATAGCCCAATTTAGATGAGTAAGATGATTAAACACTGATGTGAAGTGAATTCTAGAAAGAATTCCTCTCTCCTGGAGTAGAAACAATTTCCTGTAATTCTTTTATGGAGAAATCTAATCTCATGAGGGATTTTTTTTTTTTTTTTTTTTGCTCCCTTTCCTAATTTGTTTTTCTGGTGTGTGTGTGTGTCTCTCTGTGTGTGTGTGTGTGTCTGTGTGTGTGTAACTGTCATTGAGATTGCCATACACGGGGCCTTGGCTTAGCCTGAACCCCATGTCACTTTTACTCTTCCTTAAACCCTTTCAGTGCCCCCCACATCACTATACACACCACACGACACCACACACACTACATACACACCACATACCACGTACACCACACACACACACCCCTTTGTGTTGGGATGTCCTAAAATGCAGTGACCTGGGCTTACCAGGTGCCTTGCAGTCTTCTGTCGCATAACATGGCCACGGGGAGAGGGGACACTGGGCAGGTCTTTCTCCCCCTAAGGCAGTTTATGGCTAAGAGCAGCCTCCTGGGAGTGTCTGGGATCTGTTCTTGTTCCTATTCATACCTTTATGTCAGAATTGACTAGGGCCATAATAATCCTTATGACTTGCTTGAAAGGACACAGGAAGTCAGGTTGTTTTTTTTAAATTTGCTTTTTCTAAAAGGTTAAAATTAAGGCAGGAAGGAGCAGAACATCACTCCACTGGGCTCGGCTGGAATGGGTTGTCTGTGTATCTTTCCCGTTTTACCCACGGTTCACCTTCCTCAACTACATGGGGAGTCAACTCGGAGGTGATTTCAGATGCCCTCCTCACCCCCACGCTTAACCCATCCTTCTCAGGCTGTTCTCCCACTGCCCGGCCTCCGCACTTCAGTCATTTCCCTTCCTGAAAATGCTTTGGGCCTCCCACTCTCCTGGCTTGACTCACCTTTGCCCCCTGACCTGCAAGAGTACCTCTTCCTGTCATCCCTCCATCCGCTGCATTGAGTCCTACCCCTTCCTGAAAGCATTGCTGAAATTCCACCTTCTTCATGAAGCCTGCCCGAATCAACTGAGCCAGGACAGCTCACTTCTCAACTTGGAGAGGATTTTCTGTGCTCAAGTGGTGCTGCTCTCATTCATTTATTTGACAAATATTTGTTAAACAGCTAGTATGCACTAAATAAACATCACGCTCCTTGTGGGAGATACAGCGATGGATGAAACACAAAGCTTTCTGTCCTATTGTTGGTGCCCAGACTGCTTGTAGGTTCTTTGTACAGGAAGACTGGGTGTAACACTTCCTTGTACCCCCCAGAAGGTAGTAAGAATTCAGTCGAATTTACTGAACTGATTAACCAATGAAGTCATTCTTTCTTTTGTGCAATGCCATACAGAGTTTGAGTCAACACTGTAAATAACCCTTCTGAATAACCAAAGCTGAGTGTGGAAAGAAGAGGAATACATTTCACTCTTATTAAAAACAGCGTGCGATTGTTTTCTGTATCAAATGTAGAATTCCGATTTTATCAAACATATCTCAGAGGAACACCCCGGCCCCCAAGACAGACGGTGGTTGTAAACATCTCCCCTTCCTGCTCAGAGACTGGAATTCCAGAGCCTGACCTGTGAAATACCAGTTCTCTTCTCCCTCCCCAGGGTGGAAGCTAAGCCCCGAGGGTATTTGTGTGTTTAGACCCTCTCTGGGTGATGCCTACCACAGGACTGGGAGTTAGCTCAGCCCACAGACCACTAGCAGAGGGGTTGAAAAAAGACAGACGGGACTCGGAGGAAAGGAACACAATTGCTCAGTGACCCACAATCTGGATCCTAGAAGCCTCATTATGGTTAGACACATTGCTTCACTGTTGACCTTGTTCTTTGATACATACACTCTCATGTGTACACTGCGTCTTTTTCTAACCAGTTCCTCCTTCCCACCAACACCAACATACTAAAAGATGGCAAATGGCACGTATACTGGCATTCTTCTACAGCTTAAGACCCAGTCAAGACTCCTGATGCCTTAAAAGAAAAACAAATGACATCAGCTATTTCCTTCCTGATAACTACACTACTTTAAAGGAACACTGAAGTTTTGTTTATAAAAATACACTGATGATTACATAACCAATGAGATCTATATTCTCACCATATTTTGTTTATTACAGACTCTATTAAAAATTTCAGCCCTCATGTAATCTTCCTTAAGCTTTGTGGTTTACTTGACAATCTGGTGAACCTTCACACTTACCTGAGGGTTGGTTGTGCACTTTAAGGTGTCAGAGCATAAGGAGTTCTATGCTGAGGTGAAGGAGGCTAAATGGAATAGGCTTCCTGTCTTAAATTAGCCATTAGGTCATAGGCTTCTGGGGGACCCCATGACATCAGGTGACCAGAGTGGTGGAGCAACAGGAGTCCATGAATCACATGCTGGCTGGGGAGGAAACTGAACAATTCTCCTGTCTAGCTGAGATTGCTAACGCCCAGGCTGGGGAAGAGCTGTGTCACCCTTCTGTGGCCCTGAGCTGGGCAAACCTGTGGGTTTCTGGAGAAGCCTCTGTTTGTATGGCTAAATAATAAAAGACTGTCTTAGATGGGCCTATGCTTATACTGAGTGATGAACCATTATTAGAGTCCTGCTAACTGATCATACTTTTGACCGACTACAGAGGAGTCTTATGGTTTTCAGCAATCAAGTCCATGGGCTTTGGGAGTGGGCCAGAAGAACTTGTCAGTCAGTTCTTCTTCAACATGCATTCCTTTCTCCTCTTAATATCAGCAAAAGCTAGGCTATGAACTAAATGTGTGCCTCCAAATTTATACGTTGAATCTCTGATCCCCAAAGAGACGGTATTTGGAAGTGGGGTCTTAAGAGGTAGTGTGGTTTGGATGAGGTCCTGAGGGCGGAGCTCCTGTGATGGGATTAGTGCCCTTACAAGAAGAGACAACTTCTCCATCACATGAGGACGCAGCGAGATGGCAGCCATCTGCAAGCCAGGAAGAGAGCCCCACTAGACACCAAATATGCCAGCAACTTGATCTTGAACTTCCTAGCCTCCAGAACTGTGAGAAATAAATGTCTATTGCCTAAGCTGCCCAGCCTATGGTATTTTGTTATAGCAACCCAAGCTGACCAAGACAAGCTGTTTGTACTTGTTGAAAAGAAAATTGCTCACACCCAACTCTTTTAAGCACACTACCCTCTTTTCTCTTTATTCACCCAATAATTGTAGTATTTAATTAGCATCTTTTTATGTACTCTCCTTTATCTTTTTATCTGTCCCAGTATCCTTTTCCACCTCACTGCTTATCTTTTCTGCTTTTACATAATTACCTGGATAAATCCTAGTGCATGTATGTCAAGACTCAGCTCAGGTGTCCCCTCCGACATGAAGCCTTCCCTGTTCTCTTCTCCTTCACCCCAGCCTGGATTCAGCACTCCCATAGCACCCCGTGGTGGCTCCTACCAGAACCTCTATTCCTCTGTGTTTTACTCTTTAAAGTCCTTCACTAGACTGTGTTTCTCATTGAAGGCAAGTGTGTGTGCTGAGTTCCAGGAGCAGAGCCTAGAGCAATAGGCATAGAAAGTGCTTATTGAAAGATGTTTTTCAGTGAAATCCTTGGAACAGAGAGTTAAGTCTTTGAAACAAATTAGGGTCAGTGCGCAGGGAAGGACATGGAGGAGATGTGCTGGGCAAAGACTAGGGAGCCGCCTGGGGTTAGGTAGGAACTTCCAAGTCAAAATGGGGCCTCAAGTGTTGCTGAAATTGTTGAGACAAAAGCAGTGAAGTAACAGAGGAGTCTGTAATGGAACCGGGTTGTAGAAGCCCATAATGCAGTATCTCAGAAAGTGATGAAGATCAGTATGGAGGGTCAGAGACTGTAGAATTTTTACCCATTTGAACAACTGTCATGGGTTAAATTGCTCAAAAGATGTTGAAGTCCTAACCCCTAGTACCTGTGAATGTGACCTTATTTGGAGATAGGGTCTTTGCAGATGATCAAGGTAAGATGAGGTCACTAGGTTGGGCCCTAATCCAGTATGAATGGTGTCTTTATAAAAAGGGAAAATTTGGACACAGAGACAGAAACACATGAAGGGAGATGATGTGAAGACATGGGAGAATGCTGTCAATAAGCCAAGGAATGCCTGGGGCTGCCAGAGGCAGGAGAAAATGATGGAACAGATTCTCCCTCCCAGCCCTTAGGGGGAACCAACTCTGCAGACACCTTGATCTCAGTGTTCCAGACTCCAGAACTGTGAGGAAATAAATTTCTGTCGTTGAAGCCACCCTGTTTGTGGTACTTTGTTAACGACAGCCCTAGGAAACTAGTATAAGCTTCTCCACCAGACTCTGAATTGGGGTAATTTATCCTGGAATCTCTAGCACCTGGCATATTCATGCGATGTTTGCAGAAATCTGAGGATTAATTCGCCATGACAGAGGCTTGAAGTGCCTCTAAGGCAAGCTTTCCTCAGACTTTAAGTTGGAGGAAAAGAGGCTAAAAAGGGTAGAAACATGAGAGGCTGGAATTGGTACACACCAGAATTTTGCCCAAGCTTTTACTATCACTACCCACCCTCCACCCCCAAATCATGACACCTTCTCGATACAGAGACCCCAGCAGGACTCCAAGATCCAAGAAGGCCGTTTGTGTTTAGAGCCATCACTAACGAGGATCAGTGAGAACACGATGTCCTCACCCTGGGTCCTGCCCCCATTCCTACCCTGGGGTTTAGCTACCCCACAATTGCATAGGAAACTCTTGTTTCTTATTATTTAAAGGTTAACTTGAAATTCATTTCTGATGAGAAAAGTAAGAAAACTCTGGAAAGCTGTGCTTGAGTAAATGTTTTACCTTAGGTTAGCTTCCAATTCCAGAAACTTTGAAAACTATAAAGCTGGAGTGATGGATTTATGTGGTTCCCTGACCAATACAGATATTTGTAATAATAATAATAATAGAGCAAAAGATAGCACAACCTCAGAATTTTTTCCCTTTACTCAGCTGAAAATTAAACCAGACAGGCAATTACCAAGGTTTTGCCATAATATATAATATGTATACACCGCATTTATGGCATATTTCATATTACGTGGTTATTATTCTACATTTTCATCCAATCATCTTATTTTTATGTGGTGAATGACTACAAGCTAAAAGTCAAGTGAGAAAGGCACTGGTGGAGAAATAAAACACAGACTCAGTAAAATAGGGCCCATTAAAGAATGTGACCACCATTACAATGGACCACAATTGGGGGTGTTGGCAATGAACTCTTGAAGACTGGGAAAATACTAAGGTCCTGAGGTGAGAAGCACCATCTCTAATACCGTTTTTACTGCTCCAGTTCTATAATTCATCCTACTATCGTACACAATCATTCCTCATTTGTCTTTCTCAAGCATCATGGTTAGATAGCTTTGTGAGTGCTTTTGTAATGTTCTACTCACTTAACTAAAAAAAAAAAAAAAATTAAACGAGTACCATGTTAAAATAGAATTGACGATGTCTTTAAATATGTTTTCTAGACCCTAGAGAATGCCACTGTATATTCTGACATGTTATTAGAGGAAAACGAAACCGCTCTATTAAATTCTAAAAATAAACTTGGATCCATTTTTATAGCTCATTCAACTGATTTTCTCTAAGTTATGAGTCATTTGTTTGGTGCTTTTGGTGTTTGATGTCATTTACTTGAAGCTAAGTTGCATCCTATTTTGGGTATGTAAGCAAAGAAATGAAGGATTATAGTAAATTGGCCTGCTATTCAGATTTAAAAAAATGTTCTTCCTAACAGTGTTTGGTCTATCTTTTCTTTTGCCTTCTTTCGTCTTTCTGAATTCCTGAACTTCCTGTCTTTTCTTCTGGATCTAAAGTTTTGTTTCCTTTTGTTTATTTCTTTCTCACTTGCTCTAACTTTTCCCTTTTTTCTTCTGGAGTTAATGTAAACCATCACCACTGGGAAGTCCGGAGTTTTCCATCCTGAGGATAAATGCTGCTCAGCCAAGTAGGTCTGAATTACCTACTTGCTCAGCCAAGTAGGTAAAATTCAACTTCTTAATCATATTCTAAAAAGTAGGATTGGTAGAGAGAAGCTCTTTTTTTCCCTCCAATGTAGGATTAAGTGGTCACGTGAAGTATATTAAAACTGAAGGATGTAGATACCACTTATTGGCACCGTAACTTATATGTAAGTTATCATCTGTTATAATTACATATTGGACCATATATTCTGACTTTGAGAACCAAAAATCAGCATGCATATGTTATGAGCAATTCTTTTCTGACCCATCAAAGAGCAGTAAATGACAAAGCAATCTGTCAAAATATGTAACTTCTTTTCTATAATCACTAGGTATAGTGAGCTAGTTAAACTCAGGATGTGGGACCATTTATTTCTGCTCTGTAGCTTAACGTCTAGCTCACAGTAAGGCTTCAAAGGTCAAAGTGAATCAAACTAAAGGAGTAAACCCTTGATCAGAATCAAATCTGCAGCTGCCTGTTGGAATAGGCTTTTCTCTCCTCCCCTTGAATTCTGGGGAATTCCTTGTAATCTTTGAGTAACTTGATTCAGAGCCTAAGCACTTGATTCTAGTCTTTCATTTTCTTATCACTGACTGTAAACTTTGAAGAAATTACTGATTCTGTGTTGCCTAACCAGACAGAGCTTGTAAATGCACTGTATAGTGGGGAATTAACAAAACCAGCTCAATTCACAGTGGCTGCTGTGATCAGAACAGCTAATGTGGTCAACCAGAATAAATCTTAGAGGGTTGCTTTCCTTTCGCCAGAAACAGAAATGCATTCTTGGGCATAAATCAATGTATGGCTTAAGGCCATCAACTGGATTTCTCAACCGTCTTCTCTATGGTGTAGTGCACTGTGTTGGAACCCCATAGCTTGAATTCTTGATCCTCAAGGCATGGCCAGGACACTGAACTCCAGGTCAGTTAGGAATTCCTGGCAGTGCTTAGGCGTCCAGGTAGTCATGTGAGAGGCAGTGGAATTCAGACAGATGTTACACTGGGGTGTCCAATTCTGTGCAGAGTCAAAGTGATCCCCACGTCATGATCCTGTTTGAACACTCATCCCTGTAGGCTATTTGGAGACATTTAGGCGATAATAGAACCAACTATAGCCTAGCTGGGTGGAAAGAACATGGCATTTAGAGGCAGCCCTATGTGGCTAAAAATTCTGGCTCCAACATTTACTGTGTGATCTTGGGTAAATTACTTAAACTCTTTGAGCAGCATTAGTTTCCTCCTCTACAAATTAGAAAGTATTCCTATATTGTAAGTTGTTATTTCAGATTAAATGAGATGATACCCAAAAAAGTTCTTACTACAGTTCATGGCATGCAGCAAATATCAAGTAAAAGATAGCCCTTCCTCCTCTCCGCCTGCTCTTCTTATCCTTCCTATTTTTCTTCTTCTTATTTTTATTCTCTCTGTAACTGGAGCAAATACTCAACACAGAAGGCTGCAACCATCGTGCATAGAACCAGGTGTGATTCAGGATGCTGGGCCTCCTCCGGGCCTTGTGTGTGCACGCATGTGTAATAGCAGGGAAAGGGTTTTGGGTGGAGGGAGAAGGTGACAGACGTTCTAAGGCAAGGGTGTTATCTCATACAGCCCAGGGCCTGAATTCCCCACCCACCTCCTTCCCAGCTTAGGCTCCTTGAGCCAGAGCGGATGACGTGCTGTTTTGATATGATTGCTAACTCTGCAGGCTCTCCAATCCCCATGTCCTAGAGGGTGTGTGGAAAGAGAGAGGCGGTATCTTTCTAATGGATGGTTCCGCACCCTCACGAAGACTACCCCCAAGCTGACGGGATTCAGAGGGTTGCTGGCCTCCAGTCACCCTTCCCTTCACTCCAGTCGCCTTTTGGTGAAAGCAGGGCTACTCAGAAGCTTCTTCATCAAAACATTATCAAATGTCAACGTGCACGTGGCCTGAGCTGAACGTGGGCTGCTAAAGGCTTGAGTGCTGCCTCTCTTCCACGTTTGCACAGCAGCGGCTGCTCACCGCTGGGCCAGTCCTATAGCCTGCAAAGGACGGGGGCGAATAGTCCAGAGCAAGACTCCACTGAACTGGAATGGAGCCAGGGATGAGCGCACTGAGCCAACCCGTCCAGGCAGGAGCCTGAGAGCCCTTTGTTGCTGTGTCCAGCCTCGTTTGCTCTGAAGACAGATGGGGAACATAAAGCCTCTCTTCTGGCTGTGATGAGGCATTCAGGTGATAGAAAAGAAAGCCAGAGAGAGGCTGGGGAAGCGAGACAGGAATTGCTTTCTATTGACTTGTTAGTGACCCACAAGGTACAAGGCCTTTCACTTGGCTGCTTCGTTATCCCAAACATTGGGACAAGGAATAGTCAAGAGGAACACAGTAGGAATCAATAACGTAGAACTTGACAGACAAGAAAAACAGTGTCTTGGGCAAACCAGCTGTCAGTAACTAGATGACCAAACGTAAGGTGTGAGAAAGAGGTGTATAAACACAAAGCCAGAGAAAGAAGGCACCAATCCAGTCACCTATTTATTTAGTTAAGATTATTTACCAAATACCTGTTACATGCCAGGCGTTGAGCTAAAAGCTAAGGTTATAATAGCAAACAAATCAGATATAGACGCCCCCTCATGCCTGTAGAATCTGGTGTGGGATCTTACAGCCTAGGTAAGTGAACATTCATTTATACAATAATGTTTCACTTACTAGTGTTCTGTAACAAATCACCCCCAAATCTAGCAGCTTAAACCAACCACTTTCTTATGTTCATGGCTCTGCAGCTTAGGAATTTGAATAGGGGTCAGGATTCCATGATGTCTGGGCCTCAGCTGAGAAGACTCATGGTTGAGGGTGACTTAAGGGCTGGGGGCTAGAATTATCTGAAGATGTCTTCACTCACTTGGCGGGCAGTCCTTGCTGAGCTGTCATCTGGGAGCTATTGTCTGGGACACCTACATGAGTCATCTCCACCATGACTATCTTAAGGGAGACCATCTTGAGGGAGACTTCTCACGTGGCAACTAGCCTCCCCCAGAGCAAGTGTCTCAACAAAATCAGACTAAAGCTTCAGGGCCTTTTCTGAACCAGCCTTAGACATCATGGGCCATCACTTCCACCACCTTCTACTGGTTACTAAGGCCAGCCTAGATCCCAGGGAAGGAGAATCAGACTCCTCCAACCTCTGGCCCCAACCTCTTGATGAAGGAGAACAAGACTGTGTGGGACAGGAGATAGAGTTGTGGCCATCTTTAGAAAATAAATATGCCAAAAATACAGTGAAATAAGCACTATGGTAGGGAGGACAGGAGAACATATAAGGGGACCTAATCTTGGCTGGTAGCGTTAACCAATAATTTTTCAAAGGAAGTGCCTACTAAGCTGAAAGGGAGGCTCAGTGGAAGTTAGCTAAAGACTGTCTTAGTTCAGGCTGCTAAAACAAATTATCATAGGCTGGATGGCTTAAACAATAAACATTTATTTCTCACAGTACTGGGGGCTGGAAGTCTAAGGTCAGGGCACCAGCATGATCAGGTTCTGATGAGGGTCTTCTTCCCGGTTTACAGACCTTCTCTTTGTATCCTCACAGCAGAGACAGAGAGAGATCTACTCTCTTCCACATCTTATGAGGACACTAAATCCATATGGAAGTTCTACCCTCATAACCTAATCACCTTCCAGAGGCCCTGTCTCCTAATACCATCCATTTGGGGGTTAGGGTTTAAACATATGAATTTGGGAGTATTCAAACATGCAAAGTCCGAAACAAAGACTATGTGTAAAGCAGTATTTTAAGCAAATAAAAAAGCATGGGCAAAGGCCCAGAGGCTGGTGGGAACGTAGCCATACATGGAACTGAGATAATTTTCACATGGCTGCTTTGCAGTGTGTGAGTGTGGTGCCCCGTCACGGAGGATGGGATAGAGCTTTTGGAGGGAAGTTAGCATGTGTATATGTGTGTGTTATGGAGGATAAAAAATGAAGCTGGAGAGGTAAGCAAGGGCCAGATCATGAAGATTCTGGGGAAACATACAAGGGAGTTTGAACAATAGTTAATGGGAAGTAAAAAGAAATGTTGTCTGTATATAGAAAGGCCACTACAGGCAGCATAAAAATGAGAACAGAATTCAAATGCAGGCAGCCTGTAATTTTCCAAAACCTAGACTCTGGAAAAAATAGGATGTTTATCTCGCCTGTTTGGATGAAAGTGCATGGTGCTTGTCTCCTTTATTATTATTTTTAAAATGTAAGTGAGTAGAGTTCCCTGTGTTATACAGTAGGTCCTCTGCTCAGTACTCTGCAGTGGCCTATATGGAAAAGACTCTTAAAAAAGGGTGGATATATGTGTATGTATAACTGATTTACTGTGCTGTACACCTAAAACTAAGACAACATTGTAAATCAACTATACTCCAATAAAATTTTTTTTTTAAATGTAAATGGAAAGTCCTCTTCACTAGCCCAAAGAAGCATACTGAAGACTCATGGACTCAGAAACTCCCCGTCCTCGGCATAGAGCATCTTCATCACACATATAAGACTTTCCTGATTCCTATCAAAAGTAGTAAGCGCATTGGAAATATCAACCTAAAGCCTAACGTTCAGCATCATTTATTCTTAGTATAATTTTTCATGAACATGGAGAAAAACTTCTCTCCAAGAGAAAATGTAAATCCTCAGTCAGCAATTTATTCTCTAGAAAGAATCAAACTTTCCTCAGGAAGGGAAAGTCGAGTAGGAGATGCCATCATTATAAGACATTTTATGACACTGCAGACTACATGGCAAATGACCATTGATGTGAAACCATTCATTTCCTGCAGTGTGGTTCCCAAGTGTTTGCTTTCTTGGAACAATGATGGGAAATTTCCTAACACAAGAAGGACTATGATGTCAGCTCCACTTACATGTTGCTCTTCCTAGTCTTGGAAAATGTCCCATTATCCTTCATGCATTAGATGGATCTAAAACAAGCAAGTCTAGACAGTGGAAACCATATATAAGATCTATGGTTTCTTTCCCCATTATGTAGTACTGTGGAGTGTAAGTCACTCAATCATCTCCCTCTAATTGAAGGAAAACTGGGGAAGTACACAAGGGTATAAAATATATGTCAGGTAATAAATCTTTGGCTATTTTCCTAGGTAATTAGTAGCTACTTCAAGTCTTTTAAAGAAGTAGCTGGGTCTTGGGCTTCCCTGGTGGTGCAGTGGTTAAGAATCCGCCTGCCAATGCAGGGGACAAGGGTTCGATCCCTGGTCCGGGAAGATCCCACATGCTGCAGAGCAACTAAGCCTGTGCACCGCAACTACTGAAGCCCGCACACCTAGAGCCCATGCTCTGAAACAAGAGAAGCCACAGCAATGAGAAGCCCGCGCGCCGCAACGAAGAGTAGCCCCCGCTCGCTGCAACTAGAGAAAGCTCACGTTCAGCAACGAAGACCCAACGCAGACAAAAATAAATATAAATAAATTTATTTAAAAAATAAAAAAGAAGTAGCTGGGTCTTCAATAAATGGTACTGGGAAAACTGGACAGCCACATGCAAAAGAATGAAAGTGGACCCCTATCTTATACCATACACAAAGTGAACTCACAATGGATTAAAGACATGAATGTAAAACCTGAAACCAGAATTCCTAGAAGAAAACACAAGCGATAAGCTAAGCTCCCTGACATCAGTCTTGGTGATGATTTTTTAGATTTGACATGAAAAGCAAAGGAAATAAAAGTAGAAATAAACAAATGGGACTACATCAAACTAAAAAGCTTCTGCAGAGAAAAGGAAACCATCAGCAAAATGAAAATGCAGCCTGCTAAATGAGAGGAAATATTTGCAATTCATATATCTAATAAGGAGCTAATATCCAAAATATATAAAGAACTCATACAACTCAATAGCAAAGAAGCCCCAAACAAACAAAAAACAATCCAATTAAAAAATGGGCAGAGGATACGAATAGACATTTTTCCGAAGAAGATATACAGATGGCCAAAGGGTACATGAAAAGGTGATCAACATTGCCAATCATTATGGAAATGCAAATCAGAACCACCGTGAGATATTACCTCACACCTGTCAGAATGGCTATTATCAAAAAGACAACAGATAACAGGGCTGGCGAGGACGCAGAGAAAAGGGAACTCGTGTGCACTGTTGGAGGGAACATAAACTGGTGCAGCCACTAAGGAAAACAGTGTGGAGGTTCCTCAAAAAATTAAAAATAGAACTGCCATATGATCGAGCAATTCCACTCCTGGGTATTTATCCACAGAAAAAGAAAACACTGACTTGAGAAGATATATGCACCCCCCCCCATGTTCACTGTAGCATTGTTTACAATAGACAAGACATGAAAACAACCTAAGTGTCCACCAACAAATGAATGGGCGCTATTCCTGTGTGAGCTCAGGTACTGTTTCCTCTAATCATTTTGGGTGGTTCTTTCTCTAGCTTCAGATCGTTTCCTCATACACATACACTGATGATTACTCAACTGATTCCTGACGGAGACCCTGCTGCAGATCTCCGGGTTTTTCTCTCCGCACAGCTCTCCTCTTTTCAGGATTGTATCCTGTGAACTCTGTCTTGCTCTTCTGAGACTCTCAGCTCCATCTCCTCAACTCAAGGAGATCAGCAGGCTCCACCTGTGTTCCCTCTCCTAGTGACACAGCCTCCAAATGAAAGGCAGCAAGCTGGAGCAATTATAGGACTTATTTGTTTCTCATTAGGATCACTATCCTCTGTTACTTGATGTCCAGTGTCTTAAAAACTGTTGCTTCTTATATTTGTTCTTCTTTTTTTCTCAAATTGGAGGAGAAATCCAGGCCCTGTTCCTCCATCTTGACTGAAAATTGAATTTCTCCTTTTTTTTTTAAAGCCACGGCTATATTGGGTTTTTCTATTCCTTTACTGGAACTTAATCCTAACAATCACAGAAAATTGTTAGCAACTTGATAAATAGAGAAATAGTAAAGTAGAAAAATTTGAATAAATTATTCAGAATGAAACAGAAAAAAAAGAAATAGAAAATATGAAAAGTTATAAGAGACATAGGGATAGAATGAGAAACTGCAAAATACTTCTTGTGTGCCAGTCCTTCCTACTGGGCTTAGTTTTCTTCCTACTGATGTACATCCTTTTGTAGTTTTTTTCAATGATGGAAAGACCATGAGTTATAAACTCTCTAAGGCTCAATTTGTTTGAAATTGTTTTTTTTAAATAAATTTATTTATTTTATTTACATATTTTTGGCTGTGTTGGGTCTTCGTTGCTGCGCACAGGTTTTCTCTAGTTGCAGTGAGTGGGGGTTACTCTTCGTTGCAGTGTGTGGGCTTCTCATTGCGGTGGCTTCTCTTGTGTGGAGAACGGGCTCTAGGCATGCGGGCTTCACTAGTTGTGGCATGCTGGTTTCAGTAGTTGCGGCACGCGGGCTCTAGAGCGCAGGCTCAGTAGTTGTGGCACATGAGCTTAGTTGCTCTAGAGCATGTGGGATCTTCCCGGACCAGGGATCGAACCCTTGTCCCCTGCATTGGCAGGTGGATTCTCAACCACTGTGCCACCAGGGAAGCCCTGAAAGCCTTTTTAACTGTATTCAGTGAGCATCAATGTTATTACTTTTCTTACAATTTGCCTATAGTTCATAGCTGCCACTGGTGAATAGATGACTATGTTCTTGAGGGGGTATCTCTCCCTTTAAATGCTGTTGATAGTCTTCCCCTAACTGCAGTTAATACATATTTCCCCCATAGTTATAGAAAAGGCAGAATGATTGAAGTAATACTATTTCAGAGCAAAATACAGTCCTTTTTCTATTTTTAAAATTACCTGTCCCCTACTCACTGGTAGCAGTTACGTCCTAGAATTCCCTTCCTACTCATTTCTATACCTCAACCAGTGCAATTCCTAGGACAACCACTTGCAGCAAAACGTTTCTCAAGTTAAGCTAGACTCTCACTGGGAGGTAGGGGGATTCCTGAAGACAGTCCTGGATAAATGTTGGCTCTCCAAGTTCAGTGCTCTTTGAGATTTCCCTGGTAGTATAATGTGAAAATATGCCTTATTATTTCTGAGTCATCTCAGAAGTAACTCTTGTCTCAGAAGAGACATTAAGTTTCAGAAACATCACAATCAAGATCCGTATTGAGGATAAGAAACATTTTTCTAATTACAGGAAACTGTACTCAGACTGCTCCTCAAGGGGATGGCAATATACATTATGATGTACTGAAGTGACAGGTTGGCCTTTGTCTCCTTCCTAATTCCACAACTTGACCAGAGGCCCACAGCACATTAAAAATGAGCCCTAGCATATATAACTTTTTCAAATAACAACTGTTTGCTTCTTGATGTCCTTCCTCTGGCCACATAAAAACCTGGATGAAGCTCTGACATAAGGGTTCTTCTGTACCTTAGGCAGAACACATTTTTAAACAAAACATACTGACGCTGCTTTTTGTACTAAAAAGCAAATCAGAATTAAAGTACTTTCCTAATTTAAAGCAATTCCCAAGGGTTGGAGGATAGGCTACTGCAGGGTTATATGTGTGGTGGAGGGGTGCTGCTCATAACATGTGTTTCGGGTGAATGAGAGTATGTGAAATTGATGACAAAATAATGACAAAATATTTGGGATGACAAAATAACCCTTAGAGAAAAGTCTCTTAGGTAGCTGGAGTTCCAAGTATAAATGAAAGAGGTCAGACCTCACAATAATAAGAATAAAGTCTGGCTTCATGATTTCAGCTAGTGCTTTTGATCTGGTTCTTAAAGATCCTGCAAGTATTTTAGAAGTAATCTGGTTCATATTGTCTGGACGTGGGCTGGCCAGCACAGTGGCAACTAGTCACAGGTGGCTTTGGGACCCTTGAAATGTGCTGTGAGGGTAACATTCACATTTGATTTTGAAGACTTAGTATGAAAAAAGCACTTACCTATATCACCAGCCTTAAGAATGATAGCATTTTGTACATATTGGGTTAAAAATATACTATTTAAATGAACTTTGTTTCTTTCTACTTTTTTAATGGGGCTACAGACCACTTAGAATCGCTTTCGTGGTTCTGTCTCTATTAGACAGCACTGGTCCGGAACCCAGTTAGTTTTTGATACCAACCCATTTGGCTTTGGACCTTTGGTGTTCACAGATATGTTCTCATCCCAAAGACGCATCACAGTTTGCACTCTTCTTAACTCTAATCTCAGAAGTGAGTCCTTTGCTGGCGAGTGGGCCCAGCCTACCCTCAGCAGACGTACCTTGGTCCCTCTACAAGTTATTTCCTACACAGACTTCGGGGAAAGGGGAAATCATTCTATTTCTTTGAAGAAAATACCCCCCTCCTCAATCCAAACTGACATTCCACACTGTGGGGCTTTTTAAGCTGAAATTTGGATCAGAGCAAGGAGTTGAACTGTCAAATTTGGCAGGACGTTTCTTTCTAACACCAATGAGCCTGTCAACCGTACTATAAACAAATACATGATTTAAAGCCACGGATATCTTCCTCAGTGTCTTGGCCGGAGCAGCAGCTACTCATAAAGAGAAAGAGAAGACGTCAGCAAAAGCAGGATTTCCCTAGACTTTATTCTAAAGAAGGCAGCTAATTTGTAGTGTGAGGAAGTGCACAGAAAACACTGTGCTCAGTGGATTCAGGTGAGACTTATTTAATAGATACAGAATTGATTTTGCTGCTGGAAGCTAAAGGGCAGAGAGAAGGGAGACAGGGGAGAGAAGGAGGCATAAGAATATATGCCCTAGGATTTCATTACTTAAGAATGTTAAGAATATACTCCATGCCTTACTTTTTTATTTTCTAAATGAAAGGTTTTTCTATTTTGTACTTGGTTAATAAATAATAAGTGTAAGTTTACAGTATTTTAAAATTCATTTGGTGTTGTATTGAGCAAAAAAGGTAGAACAGGATATATAGCTCATTCATTTTTATTGTAAATTTTATTTAATGAAGTTCATGTTGAACTTGTAATTCGAGCTCATAATTAATACATCCTGTGAGGAACAAGAATTTTGGATTCACACCTTTCTATAACTCTATTATTTAAACATTAAAATCTTATTTAGGATTTTTGTTTAATTTTGATGTTTCTAAGAGGTTACTATTCTAATTTTTTTCCAAGCTGATTTAGAAACTTTTGATGCATCTTGAATTTTTTTTGAATTTTTCCATGTGTGATATGAAATACCCTAATACCCCCTTAAAATGCAAGTGATGGGTAACAGAACTAACATTTTCCTTGAAATTGCTTTATTGTAGTTAGTTTATTGTGTCTGGGAGCAGTGATGGATTTTTCTGGATGTCATCCAAATGTCTTTACCGTGTTTAGCATTATAATAGGAGTGTCTTTTTTTTTTTTTCACTATAATTTCAGCTCTTGAACGAACTCCAGAATATGTATGGTGCACTGTTTGACACTGCAGTGAAGAACACTGGTTGCCTGCCTCCCAACCCCTCCTGAGGGTTAATACTAGGAATTATAATAAGTAAATGAAATATGGAGCCCGTTTCCTGACCTCCCTCATGGCCTACTTGAGAGAGCCTGAAATAACTACTGAGGAAAAACTATATATATATATTTATTTTAGTGCTTCTAAAGTTAATTGTGATAATGGTATTTCTCTGATAGTTAAATTAACTACTTTATTTAGAATAAAAGCCCAGATGAAATCCTATTATTTCAATCTACCGAATGTACCGTTAACATTGAATCAGTATTACAGTCATGGTAGTTATTATTATTGCAATTCAATCTTAGCTTTTTTTTTTTTTTTCTTTTTTCTTTTTTTTTTTCTTTTTGCGGTATGCGGGCCTCTCACTGTTGTGGCCTCTCCCGTTGCGGAGCACAGGCTCCGGATGCGCAGGCCCAGCGGCCATGGCTCAGGGGCCCAGCCGCTCCGCGGCATATGGGATCCTCCCAGACCGGGGCACGAACCCGTATCCCCTGCATCGGCAGGCGGACTCTCAACCACTGCGCCACCAGGGAGGCCCCAATCTTAGCTTTAATATCATATTTATATGTAGCTGAATCATAGCTGAACTTATTATAGCTGTATGTGCCAAGAGCTGCTTACTGCTAATACCTTTAATTTTCTGTCTGAGGACTTTCTTTCTGGCCACTGCAGCCTGATTGTTCCAACAATACAAAGGTTAAGCCAGAAGTGCCAGAGAATTAATACCCTCAGAAATGGCCCCAAACCAGTATCAAATGGGGAAGCTGAGGGATAAATGTCACAACTTTCTTACCCCTTCGTTAGTTTAACTTTGAGACATTTTCTGCTCCAGTACTCTATAAACTTTATCACTAGGGGATACTGTTAAAAATTCACATTCTGATTCAGTAGATTTGGGGTGGAGCTTGAGATAATAGTAATAATCCACTTTGAGTACAAGTTTTACAGTCTCCCAGAATCCCCCAGGGGAATTAATGGGGGCTTGCCTTCAATGGGAAGTTGTTTGATTATTCTCCTTTAGTTTTCTTCTCTTCCCTGTTTCTCACATCTTTATTCTCCTACTGGTGTTTCCTACCTGCACGTGGATCCTTATCTCAGGGTCTGCTTCTGGGGGAACCCAAATCAATAATATACATACACATACAAGACTTATCCATCCCCTGTTCTATCTATTTAGATCCTAACTATCTATCGATCTATCATCTTGAACACAGCAACACAGGGCAGCTTCTTAAAGAATGCAGACAATTGAAGAGCTAGAAGAGGAAGGATAAAGAGATCCAGGAGACAGCAGAAAGAGTAAGCTGATGATCAGCAGCTAAAAAACTGACTTTGCCTCCTTTGTGTGTAGCCGTCAAGAGGATGTGGTATTTGGGAACCCTGGTTAAAGAGGAGACTGGGTGGTTAGTTCTGGCTGCACAGACGGTGCCTCTTGAGAAGTCCACAGAGGGACAGCAGTTCTGCTAGGAAAGATGCGTGAGGACTTTTCACCTGAGTCTATTATTCAGGACATGCTGTTGGGAGGGTTGGCCATCGGGGTCATGGAAAGAAGGTAGGTCCAATGTTAATATTGGAAAGGAATGAAATCAGCATAAGCAGAGGGACACTGGCCGAGGTGGCAGGGGAGGCAATGCCACACTTCGTGCTTGTGGGTCAGCTCTGCAAAGGAGAGGAAGATTAGTGAATGGGCTTTGCAGATGTTCACCTGGGATTCTTTAGTGACTTTGTGCAGCTGATACAACGTGTGCTACCTATCTTGTGGGAGCAGGATTGAGAGCAAAGCTCTGGACTTCCTCAGCTCAGATCCCACCTCTGCCACTTCCTGGCTATGCCACCTTAGCATGTTCTTCAACCTCTTTAAGCATCAGTTTTCCCATCTATATAGTGGAGACATAATGCCTATCTCATAGCATTGTAATGAAAATCAAAGGAGATGTTGTGAATAAAGTACTTGTGTTAATATTTAATAACCAGAGGATAAGAGAGTTGCCCTAATATTGCAAATATACCCAAGAATGCTGGGGAAATGGTGGGTGGTGGTTTTACCTGATTCAGGCATTGTGTACACACATACACACACACACACACACACACACACACGTACATGTTTAATATCATATTCGTAGAAAGCCACTGGAGTGATAATGCCCTGATGGTGTCAGTCAGTCCCAGCTATGATAGCCGAAAAATCCTACTACTGCTCTTTGCTATGCGTGAAATCTCTCTTTGAGCAAAGCAAACACCTGTCCTTGGCGGAACGTAAAGGGAAACTTGGTTTAAAGCTCTTGCTCCCCGTTCTTTTAAAAGTCTGTGATCCCTCCTAAGATAGTTCCTGCCAAGGCCACTTCTGGTTTCTGAGTCGGGCCATCCAAGTTCTCTCAGGGCACAGGCTCAGTCCTGACAGTGTCCTACTGCACCTGAGAGTCTGGGGGCTGAAAGAGAGGAAGAGTCACTTTGTTTTTACCACCAAGACCCACAGATCACACCCAGTGGTCTCACCATTTGCTGTGGCTTCTCTCCACGGTCCTGACAGGTTGATATTCTGGAAGGTCAAGGACGGGTCAGTTCTTAGGATTGTGCGGAAGCGAATCAGTCATTGTTATAACCATTTGATCCCAGCAGTTCTTTCATCTCAGTCTTTTGAAAGCAACTTCCACTCCTTAACCAAGTTCTGCCCCAGTCTCTTCATGGGCCAAAGAAGGTGGATGCTGATGGAAAGCACAGATGTGGCCACACCTCCCTGGCAGCAGTCTGGTCGGAGGTCATATGGCCTCCTTCCAGTAACAGGTGGCACTTGGCCTCTACTTTTCAAGAGAGTTTGAATCAAGAGACATTCAGGGTGAAACACTGTCACGTTGCTTTTAATTTTCTGTAAAGCTTATTTTCTATAAGCTATTTGACAGCTGGCTTTTTGACATAAGCTTGTAGGAGTGTCATAGGTCTCAGAAACAAAAGTGTCTGCTCTTTCAATAGTATGAGTTGCCCTTGTATCAAATTTCAGGATGCCACATAACAGATACACCACACACACACACTTTGTCTCACACAGCCTTACACACACATGTGGAAGTATGGAAGCAGTCAGAGGAGGAAGCAGAAAGAATTTATTGTAATTATGAGTAAAATAAGTAGAATCTTATTTATACTATACGACCATTATGAAGGACAATCATTTGTTAGTTAATTAATATGCTGGACTTGAAAGTGGCTCCAACTTGTGCTGAAACATGAAATGTTTGTCCTCCCCACTCCTCCTTTCCAACTGGGAATAATAAAAAATCCAAGATTCACACATACTTGTGAAACTCAAACACATTTTAAAAGAATCGATAGGCAGCAAATCTAATCTAAAATATTCACATTGAAACCACTGATCAGAGAAATCTAAGTGGTCCTGATTAATGAAGGGACTCAAGCCTACCCTGCTTGGGGGGAATAGCCCAAGTTCCAAATGCAGACTTGATGTTCATATAGCGTGCAAAGACACAGAGTTCAAACACAGAGACCATGGGATGTTGCCTAGAGCTCCACCGATGGCATCGGAAACACAAACATTACATCTGACTGCCGTGTGACATGACACGGCTGACCTATATGGAAGATTTTAGCGCTGTCCCTTATTCTCCCTTATGTAAAGGGGTTCAACAGGGTGACCACCTAGGGATACAAGCATGCATTCATATTTGTAGCTCCCCTAGGAAAGAATCAAAGGCCAAGAGTGGGTGACCTGGACCGTTGTTTGGACTGGAGGGCACAGACAGCAGCTGCAGCCTGTCGCTGAGATTGGCTGCTGACAGGAAAAAGCATTAACAATTTCATCAGATCTTATAGATCAGTAACAATGGAACACCCTTCCCCTAACTGGTGGCCACTGTGGTAGCTACAGTTGGTTTGATTGAAATCAGTATTTAAAAACAATTTTTAAATGTGGTAAAATACATGGAACATAAAATTTACCATCTTAATCATTTTTAAGTATACAGTTCAGTAGTTTTAAGTACACTCATATTGTTGTGCAAGCAATCTTCAGAACTCTCTTCATTTGCAAAACTGAAACTCTGTACCCATTAAATAATAACTCCCCATTTCCTCTCTCCCCCAGCCCCTGGAAACCACCATTCTATTTTCTGTCTCTGAAGGTGACTACTCTAGGTATCTTACATAAGTGGAATCATACAGTATTTGTCCTTTTGTGATTGGCTTATTTAACTTAGCATAATGTCCTCAAGGTTCACCTATGTTATAGTATGTGTTAGAATTTCCTTCCTTGTAAAGGCTGAATAGTATTCCATTTATGCATATACCACATCTTGATTATCCATTGATCTGCCAATGAACACCTGGATTGCTTCTACCTCTTGGCTGTTGTAAATAATGCTGCTATAAACATTGGCCTATGAAATCAGCATTTTTAATTACAATGGTAAAAGGCTCAAATTCCATTTCATGACTAACTTACTGTCTGATCCTCAGGAAATGGTGTTTTGTAGAGAGTGTAAAATCACTCTATTTCAGGAAGTCCTTTTGACCCATGATCCTCACTGACATGGCTGAGGGGTGTTAGGAAATCAGTGGGCATGGAGCAGAAATGAAGCTAATTGGTCTATAAATCTATCACAGTTTTTTTTTCCTTTTTTTTTTTTTGCGGTACGCAGGCCTCTCACTGTTGTGGCCTCTCCCATTGCAGAGCACAGGCTCCGGACGCGCAGGCTCAGCGGCCATGGCTCACGGGCCCAGCCACTCCACAGCATGTGGGATCTTCCCGGACTGGGGCACGAACCCGCGTCCCCTGCATTGGCAGGTGGACTCTCAACCACTGCGCCACCAGGGAAGCCCTATCTCAGTTTTAATCTTCAGCTCCTTAGCACTAAATTTCATTGTTCCAGCAAGATACACTGAATGAGAAATATTACTCAAGAGTTCTACCCTTGTTGATACAACAGTATTGGCTAATACTTGCAATGTGCTTAAAATGTTCCAAACACCATTCTTAACTATTACACTAGCAGTATCCCTGTTGTACAAATAGGAAATGAGTCAGAGAGTGGCAAAGCACCTGGCCCAGAGGTACACAGCTTGTCAGATATTTAAACCCCAGTAGTTTTGCTCCAGAATTCATGCACTTTACCACCACACTACACTGTATCTCATTTTTTCACATATATGAATAGGTGTGTGTGTGTGTATATGTCTATAATTGTTATTTTTTGACAACCAGCAATGAAAGAAGGCCCCTTAGAACTCCAAAATGATAATTCTAGAAAATGGTGCAACAACATGTGATAGAAAATACTCTGGTTTTGTAACTGAACACAACTTTGAATCCTAGCTCTCCCATCAACTGTCTGATAACATTGACCAAGTGTTTTATCCTCTTGACTTTAGTTTCCTCACCCGGAAATGGGAGCAATATAATATCTACTTGGCTTAGTTGTCAACATTTAAGGAAATTATGTCTCTAAAATTATTAGCTCCTGGTAGGTACTCAATAAATGCTAGTTCTCTTAACTTTTATGAGGCAAGAGAAGAATGTGATCTCAAAAAAGTGATATGTGTTTTCATAACAACCTGCACTGCATAAACACATTAATTACCACTTTATTTTTCTATGGACAAGGTACTTAATTAGATGGCCTCTTCTCTCTTTTGCATTCTGCCAGAGTCTGTTCAGAAATACAAGAGACATGATATGTTGGATACCTAACGGTAGGTCCTGTTAAAAATCAACCCCGTATTTTCTTCAAGTGGAGAAGGAACTCCAAATGCCAGGATCGGGGCACAGTTAATGGGCTGTACTTGTATCCTCCTTCCCTTTGCTCCAGAATACCACGACTTTGAGCACTCATCATAAATCAGCCTTCATTGCCAGCACAGAAAGAACTGCCTCCCAGCCTTGACCCAAGGCCATAATTGTGTAATCATGTCTTCAGAGCCTTATAATCAAATTCTTGCCTCTTCCCCTGATTTGATTTTTTTTAATGGTGTAACAATTTGATTAGTAGAAAATGCTATAAAATCCACTATTTTATTGGTGAAACAATACTCACATGGAAGCTAAGATATTATTTGTCCACTTAGCTCAGTTGATTCAAGAACGATCATACTTGGTAAGATAGTGCTGCACAAGGAAAGATTTCTTCAAATTGCCCCAGGACGCTTTGCTTTGAAGACATGCAGCGAGGCACTAAGGGGACCAACGAGATGCACACACGTCCAGGCCCGCCCCTCTCAGAAGAAGACTTTCCAGACAGCAGAGAAGGGGTTTCTTCATAGAGATTGAAAGATAGCGTATGTCCCCATGTGGACATACTTGCATCTTTACACATGTATATGAAACAAATATATGTCTCATGTAGTTTCTCACTATCTCTACTATTTTAGAGCACTTTAAGGTTCACAGCAAAACTGAGAGGAAGATATGGCGGTATCCCCTATAAGCCACACGTGCTCAGACTCCCCCACTATCAGCCTCCTCCACCAGAGAGCTACATTTGTTACTGCTGAAGAAGCTACACTGACACATCATTATCACCCAAAGACCAAGGTTTGCATTAGGGTTCACCTTTGGTGTTGTACATTCTATGGGTTTGAACAACTATATAATGACGTGAATGTATAACATCTAATGACAATGGAAGTGTGGGTTGTCTTTCCTCATTGCTCTCTCTTGTTTATTGCCTGAGATGAAAAGTTGAAAGGCCAGTATCCAGTTAAGCTGTATGGAGGGGCTGGTGCTTTCCTGAATGGAAGAACTAACTGGAAAAACTACCATGTTCCAGAGTTGGATCATCATTTCTGACTTTTAAGATGTGGCCACCAGCTCTGTTTTTGTGTGCTGCGGTAGTTCATGATTTCTGATGTCGCTTCTCGAACAAGTAGGTCCCTCCTTGGGAGTGAGTAGAATGTCTCCTGCCAACACTTAAGTCAGATCATGTTTTTCCCTTAGGCCAACTCTTCTGACAACTGTTCTGGAACTATTCAGTTATTGCTATAAAGCACTATTGACAAATTCTAAAGGGTAATCACTGAGCATTTGCATTTTTTAGGTTCTCGGGACCACTTTTCTTAGTGATCTGCACTGTCTTCTGTGAGGTCATATTCTCACTGCAGAGATGAAACCAAGCATGAGATAGGGTAGTGACTGTTTCAGAGGTTAAGGTGAATTTTGGTTCAAGGTGAGAATTCACAGGCTTTGGTCCATTGAGCCATGTTTCCCATGCTTACATATCTGTGAAACAGCAGCTATGAGGTGAAACTCTGAGAAACATTCTCAGTAAAGTTGAAGATTTTAAAAGAACCAACCTCCCCCTTCCCCCTTTTCTTTTGATATAGCATGTCTTACACTCCTCGTAGCATCTGTCACCTGTCCTCCTTGGCTTGAATACCTTGTGATGGGGTGCTCGCTGTCTCACAAGCAACTCATCTCAGATCCAAGTATCTCTTCTTGACAAAAGGTGTTCCTTCTTTTTTTTTTTTTTTTTTTCCTGCGGTACGCGGGCCTCTCACCGTTGTGGCCTCTCCCGCTGCGGAGCACAGGCTCCGGACGCGCAGGCCCAGCAGCCATGGCTCACGGGCCCAGCCGCTCTGCGGTATGTGGGATCTTCCCAGACTGGGGCACAAACCTGTGTCCCCTGCATCAGCAGGTGGACTCCCAACCACTGCACCACCAGGGAAGCCCAAAGTGTTCCTTCTTTAGGTAGAATCTGTGTCCCTAAGAGTCTGCTTCTTGGTCCTTGAAACTTGGCCAGCATTTTGGGACAAAGAGTTTCAGAAATAACTTTTAAAAGGGAAACGGTTGCACGCCTGAGTAGCTACATCATTGTATTTGAAGTTCATGAGCTTTATTCGTATAATTGATAAATCAGGTTAGTTCTCTGTTTCTCAGGGTATCATCTCTTTTCTTTTTACCTCTGTCATTTTCTTCTATTTTCTGCCTGGTGTCTTCCTTCTCTTGTAGATGCTTCTATCTTTTTCTCTGTCTCTCAGGTTTATATTTCTCCCTGTGGTATTTTTCTATTTTTCTCTTTTTGCTTCTTTTCCTTTTCCCCTATTTGCCTTTTCTGTCAATTTTAATGAATATTTATTAGATACCTATTTCAGACTAAGGAGTGTGCTAAGTGCATAAGGAAATATAGGGAAAGACTTTGCCCTTCAAGAAAATAAGCTCTTCTGTAGAATCTGGTATCTCTCCTTTAATTAACCACAATAAAAAACAGTTATTTTTCCTGGCCTTGTCTTTTGTTCCTCATAGTTAACTGGAAAAAAAGGCAGATTGAACATGTTCTATTTCTTATTGGAAGGAACAAAAAGATAATCTAAGTGGGCTTATTTTTTGTACCTTTATGTGACACTAAATTAATTTTTTCACCTTTTACATCAATGGGACTTGGTTGAAAAACATGTTTTTTCTTCATCCCTGCATTACTCCCTTTTCTTTGACATGAGAAAAATGTTAGGAATAAGGCTCAAGTGCTCTAGAGACTATTGGTTTTTCTATGTTATCAGTAAGCAATGGCATATGGTTGGCTTATATTCAACACCAGTTGGTTTTTCACAGAGTGAATAGTATGAATCCATTAGTCCTCAACTTGAGCCTGCATCAGAATCACCTAGAAGGCCAGTTAAAGCCCCCATTTCTGGGTCCTACACTCCAGAGTTTCTGATTCAGCAAGTCTGGGGTGGGGCCTGAGATCTGTTTCTCTAACAAGTTCTGGAGTGCTGCTGCAGGTCTGGGGACTGCATTCTGAGAACCACTGTATTCAACTGAACTTCAAATAGTAAAGAGACAGTTTTGCCAGTAGGGGATTGGTGGCAGGTCTATTCACCTATGCTCATTTTTAGGGTTCAGAACAGTGAAACTTAAAATAAACCTTTAAATAAAAATATTATTTAATACACTGTTCTTATATAAATGTTTTTCTGTGAGTGAAGAAAAGGATTCTTCTCCAGCGTCTCAGAACTTCAGCCTGGCACAGATCCAAAGGGCAGGAGGAGCCTTCCTCGGATGCTACTTAGTGTTTGCAGGCTTCTCTCCAACTGTGCCATGCACTGCTAGCCAGTGTTAGGTCAACTCTGCGATACTGTTTTTCTAAGCAAAGGAGCAAAAACATGAGCATGATTCAGGTTATAAAATGTTGATTTTAAGGACCTCCTGCTCTCACTGTTTTGGTAATTTAAAGAAATCTAATCTCCGTAAACTACCCTGCTGTGACTTTCCCTGATATCATGTTTGTTTGAGTTTTGGATTCAACAGTAAGATCATGATTTAAAAGAAAAAAAACAGCAACCTTAAAAGTCAGGTTTCTTCTAGACCCAGGCTGTAGACAGGCCAGCTGTTGTGGGCGTGGACATCCGTCCCTGTACACACGTGTGTGGTGTGTGCAGGTGTGTGGGGGAGGAGTGGAGAGCTCTGGCACCACCCAACTCATGAAACATACAAATACTTTATCATTTAACATCCCTGAGGATCAGGACGATGGCTGGGCTCAGTGACACAGGAAAGAATTTTAGAATTTAAAAATTCCTACAAATAATAGTTAAATGTTATTTAATAAGTTTAAACTTCCAAGAAAACATTTCTATTAACTTGCTTATTTCCTGTCCATCCCAGTAATAGCAAACTTATTGCAGTGGTTCTCAAATGAGAACCTTTTCGATTTTCCAAGACAAACTGTAAGTTGTTACACTACTTCCCATCTGAACCATAAAAAACTTCATTGTGAGTATTTCACTTACAAATGTTATACTATCTTTTTTTTTAAAATGTATTCAGCAGACTTACCTTCAGACCCCAGTATAGTGGTGCAGAGAACACTTCAATTTGATTCATTTAGTCTCCTCTGTAGGTACGTTGGTAGAACTGGAGAGATCCTGATACATTCACTTGCCTGGGAGAGAGGAGATTTAAAATGTTACAACCAAAGAACAGCAGGATGGGATGTCTGAACTCTATTCCAAAGTACCTTGGTAATTTTCTCAAGATGCAAATACCACAGCAGATCACTTCGTCCATTGTTTTCTTTGGTTTTTCAAAGAACCTCAGTTTCTGGGACAAGGACAGAGACCCTGGAGACAATCTAACTAATCAGGAAGGTAATTCCTTGTTCCAGAATCAGGCTATCCCAGAATAAAGTAAGTCTTGTTCTCTTTGATGACTCTTCATAATCTGTGCATTGAATCATGAATAAATATCTGAACTTGCCAAATTCTGAGCACCTCAGATCTGATTTCAAAAATTACGAATGCACAGAGCTTACCCTGAAATATTCTGGTGTAACATATGAGGTAAGGCTCAGGCAACGGGATCTTTTAAAAGTTGATTCTAGTGGTTTGGGAACCACTCTGATATGAGAACACAGAGGGGAGAGCCACTGATTTTCCAGGGGGCAGGAGAAAACAAGGTCTGGGAAGACTTCACAAAGAAGGTGGCATTTAAGCTGGGCTTAGAAGCATGAATATGATTTCAACAAATGCATGAGGCTTCTCTAGGTAGAGGGGAAACCACAGTAGGTCCTGGGAGGTGTAAGAATTCACGGCATGTTTGGGGAAGCAGGGCAGCACACAGTAATCACATGGGGCTACATCAGGGGATGCATGGGGATCAAGCAGAAAAGAGGGGAGGGTGGGAACAGTAGACTCTGGGGGCTGAGGACACACTCTCTTGAGTGTTATGTAAGAAATTTGAATTTTGGTGCAGGCAGTAGACAATCATCAACAATTTTTATTTTAAGGAATGCTTTTAAAAATTCATTAATTTTTTTTTTTTTTTTTTTTTTTTTTTTTGCGGTACGCAGGCCTCTCACTGTTGTGGCCTCTCCTGTTGCGGAGCACAGGCTCCGGACGTGCAGGCTCAGCAGCCATGGCTCACGGGCCCAGCCGCTCCGTGGCATGTGGGATCTTCCTGGACCGGGGCACAAACCTGCGTCCCCTGCATCGGCAGGCGGACTCTCAACCACTGCGCCACCAGGGAAGCCCTTAAGGAATGATTTTTTAAAAAAGAATCTGTATTCTAGAAAAGTAATTTGTGAAATAGCATGGAAGAAAAAGTGTAGTAAAAAGAAATGGAAAACAGAGTCTTCATTAGTGAGGCTATCCAATAGACCAGATAAGAAATAGTCAGGGTCTGATTTTTAAAAGTGGCAGCGAGAATGAGCGATGGATTTGAGACACACTTGTAGGAGGAGTTTACGTGCCTAAGTAAGAAGGAAGAAATGAAGATGGTGTCCATTTTCCTGACACAGTGGATGAAGTAGGAGGTAATACTTTTGACCAAGCTAAGAAATAAGAAGAGGAATCCAGTTGGTAACTGTTGAGCTGGAGATGCCAGGGTAAGGATGCCCAGTAGTAAGGTACCAGTGGGGCTGAGGTTCAGGCAAGAAGTCTAGGGTGGGGACACAGGTCTGGAAGTACTCAGTGACTATGTGACATCATAGGAGGGGCCCCAGGAGAGTCTGGAGTGAGGGATGAGAAACGGACAGTGGTGAGACCCTGGAACCGCCAGTCTTTAAAGGGTAGGCAGAGGGAGAGGAACTAATGGAGAGATGGAGGAGGAAAGAGTTATCAGAAGAAGGGGAAAAACCCAAAATAACTTCAAAAATGGACAACTAAGGGAGTCAAGGGGGAAAAGTTGCAGAAAGAAGGAAGGGATCAACAAGAAAAGTGACTTGATCTCCTGAATGGGTCCTTAAAGAATCTGCAAGAACCGTCTAGCTCTAGCTCAGCTAAGGAAGTGATTTGGCTTCCAGTGTTGCAGGATGGGTGAGATTTAAGTGAGTAGGGAAGTGAATGGGACTTTCCAATGGGAAAGACAGTCAAGGTGTAGAATTGGAAGGAGTCAGGTCCCAGAGGAGGGGGGTAGAGGAATGAAGATGGCTACAGGGGGATGATTATACCTATTTAAATGTGCAGGGACTTCCCTGGTGGTGCAGTGATTAAGAATCCGCCTGCCAATGCAGGGGACACGGGTTTGTGCCCTTGTCTGGAAGGATCCCACATGCCACGGAGCAACTAAGCCAGTGCACCACAGCTACTGAGCCTGCACTCTAGAGCCCTCAAGCCACAACTACGGAGCCCGAGTGCCACAACTACTGAAGCCTGCGCGCCTCGGGCCTGTTCTCCACAACAAAGAGAAGCCATCGCAATGAGAAGCCTGCGCACAGCAACGAAGAGTAGCCTCCTCTCACCATAGCTAGAGAAAGCCTGTGCACAGCAATGAAGATCCAATGCAGCCAAAAATAAAAATAAAATAAAATTTATTTTAAAAATGTGCATAGGGGCTTCCCTGGTGGCGCCGTGGTTGAGAGTCCGCCTGCCGATGCAGGGGACATGGGTTCGTGCCCCGGTCCGGGAAGATCCCACATGCCATGGAGCGGCTGAGCCCGTGAGCCATGGCCGCTGAGCCTGCGTGTCTGGAGCCTGTGCTCCGCAACGGGAGAGGCCACAACAGTGAGAGGCCCACGTACCGCAAAAAAAAAAAAAAAAAAAAAAAAGTGCATAGGACGAGAAAGGAGATTAAAATACACAAAATGAATGACGGCAGCAATGTTAAGGAACCGGCTGGGTTATGGGAGATAGTTTCTCTTTCTTAATTTTTCTATGTTGTTGTTTTACATATTTTTGCAGTTCTTTTACCTCACTTTTATATTGGAAGATGAACTTTATTTTTAAGAGCCATTTGAAGGAACAGCCTTAGAAAAGAGTAGACACCTCTTCTAAGATAGGAAGAAAGATGGTAAGAATATCTATAGCTATAGATGACTTGGGAAGCAGAGGGAAGGCAATTTAGGAAGTTCATCCCAGATGGTCTTTGTGATGCTTGTCTTGCTTTCTAAGTGGAATTAATGACTCTTCCCCTACTCTCCCTTTGCCCTATACATCTATGCATTAATTCACCTACATGGTTTGACTGCCCTTACTTGTTTTCCTGTCTATTTATCTCCCTCTACTCAGCTATAAGCCCCTCCAAGGTAGAGACCACAACTTATTTGTCTTTATGCTCCAAAAACTTAGCATAATTCCTGCCTCACAGCAGGTACCCAATGAATTCTTATTGAAAATACTCCCTTTTCTTAAGAACTTTGATCACCCTCTGAGAGTAAAGGGGGTAAGAATTGGGTGAGAACTTAAGAAAAGAAGTTACGTTCAGAAACAACCGTGCTGGAGAAGGGCAAAGTGACTGGCAAAGGATCTGTATAAGGATTCTTGGGTAAAAATCTGCTCTAGAGGAGACAGGGGTGCTTTATCACATTAGTTTAAGAGCAGCATTAGCAGCAATAAGGTAATGATGCAGGCACTACCTTGTAAGAGCAAAAATCCAAGCTGAGGCTTTCAGAGACATTTGATAGTTACCAAGAAGCCTCCTAAGGCTTCCTCTCACACGCTGGTGAGCGCAGAGCCCTGAAGCCAGGACATCCACAGCCCCCCCCATCCTAAGAGGCACTCTTCAGTGTGTCAAGGAACGTGATGCGTGTGCTGTGACCGCCCCCTCTCAGTCACTGGGCACAGGAACAATCAGGACACCCCCTCTGCTGGGAGGAGGTCACAGTCCAAGAAGACAGGTAAACCAAAAGTTGGAAGCGCACACAGCTCTCAAGGATGCCAACTGGCTTTGCCGTGTCGGGTGATTTCTCACATTCCCTCTGCCAAGTCTCCTGTTTTGTAACAAGTTCAGTCAAGGGTTTTACTGGAGTAGACAAGCATGAAATGAATTTTCCAGAGAAGTTTCCGAAGTGGGGGAAAGTTCATGGCTCGAAAGCACCGGTGGGTAATGAAACGAGACTGTGAACTTCTGTTTTTCTTTATAAAAGAGAAAAAAGAGAGTTTTCCAGGTTTTAAAATCTGAATCTAAAACTTGTGCTGTGTCCTCAGCTCTCAGCCCATCTTATTCTCTAACCCTGGTGTTGCAAGCTTATTTTATGCTGCTTCACTGCTGCCCAAGTGGGTGACCTGGTCCCACTGAGCACCAGGATATTGGGTGGAAGACACGCAGGCTAGCCTCCCTTTGCCAGCGGCCTCAGCTTTGTGACTCCTCAGTCACAGCTACCCAGAGGAACTCACTGAGGGCAAACCTATTGAAGGCTGCTTGCCTTAACCAGCTGGTAATCCCTCATTATAAGTCTTTATTAGACCATTGTTTACTATTAGGAACATCTTTCACTCACCTAAAACCAAATGCTAGTTTTAAGGATGAAGAAGCAAAACTAAAACCAGTCTGGCCATCACTCTCAGCTTTGGGCATTACCTACTCAGCCCTTGTCTTTGATATACAATCAAATACAAATGAATGTTAGGCTCCCAGACTTAGGAGAAAAAAATAAAATAAAGTAGAAATACAGCTTTTATAAAACAAACAAATGAAAATGCTTTGATTCACCCCAGTCCACCACCCATCCAATCTGCTGGTTCTCAAACCTGGTTTCACTGTCTGACCCTGAGTAAATTATTTAATAAGTTACTGGAACTCAGTTATCTCTAAATTGGAATAATAATACCTATTTGGAAGGGTTGTTGTGAGAATTAAGTAAAGTATAGAGCACATAACCCTTGATAAATGTCTATTTCCATTACCTTCAAACTGCCTCTTGGAATTACTCCTATATCTCTATTAAAATTGCCATATGATCCAGCAATCCCACTCCTGGGCATATATCCAGACAAAACTATAATTCCAAAAGATATATACACCCCTATGTTCATAGCAGCAGTATTTACAATAGCCAAGACATGGAAACAACCTAAATGTCCATTGACAGATGAATGGATAAAGATAATGTGTTGTATATATATGTATATACACACACACATATACATACAGTGGAATATTACTCAGCCATAAAAAAGAATGAAATAATACAATTTGCAGCAACATGGATGGGCCTAGAGATGATCATACTAAGTGAAGTAAGCCAGAAAGAAAAAGACAAATACCATACTTATCTGTGGAATCTAAAATACGACACAAATGAACATATCTACAAAATAGAAACAGACTCACAGATTATAGAGAACAGACTTGTGGTTGCCAAGGGGGAGGGTTGTGGGGAGGGAAGGATTGGGAGTTTGAGATTAGCAGATGCAAACTAGTTGAATAGGATGGATAAACAACAAGGTCCTACTGTTTAGCACAGGGAACTATATCCAATATCCTGTGACAAACCATAATGGAAAAGAATAGGAAAAAGAATATATATATATATAACTGAATCACTTTGCTGTACAGGAGAAATTAACACAACATTGTAAATCAACTATACTTCAATAAAATAAAATGACCATCATCAGAGTGCAGATCTTTAATTTATTACGTTTTCCATCCTTATTGCAGAAATGGCATCATGATAGGACCTCGAGCTTACCTCCTTGCAACCCACCTTGCCTTATGCCATGAATCCTTTCCCTTCCTAAAACATCACTTCCTTCATGTCGCCCTTGCTTGAGGTTTTCTCCAGCCTCTTACTGCCTTCTCACCCTGCAGCCTGGAGTTTAAAACCCACAGCCGCTTCATGCCATTCATTTCCTATGACTAAGCTAAATGTTTCCGTTTCAATCAGGATAACCTTTAAAACTTTTTCCTAGGGATAGGGAAGTCTAACTTATTTTTTCTACCTTTTTTATTTTGTTTTTGTGCATGTGTCTCTCTTCACACTTTCTCCTCAGTGCTCACATCTGTCTCTATCAAAATCCACTGCATCCAACAAGATTTAGCTGAAGTCCAGCTCAGTCCAGAGAGTAATTCCTGCTTCTCCAGTCCACACTGACCTTGAGCCTCTTGCTGAACTCTGACTGCCCTGATAGCCCTCATCACGGTTTCACGCTTTCCACAGCAGAGGCACACTGCAGAACATGGAAATCCCGAGTACACGCAGGTAAATACTGACTGTCATTTTCTTGATCGCACAGCCCAAGAGACCAAGCTCAAGTGGTTGAACTAACTCAGGAATGGCTCCTCTTCAGCAAACTCTGCCTTCCTTTCCTTGCCCTTCTTTCTTCCCTCTTTTTCTTCTTTTCTTCCAGTAACAAAGTATTTTATATTGACTCTGTTATCCTGATCTGCAACATCTTATATTTAATTTACCATTTTTCCCCTACGTTTTAGAGGTACTTCTTTGACATTTTCAAGAGTGTTAAATGTAATATCTTCACCTGACCTTCAGCTTTTCAGGCATTGTTTCAAGTCGGGATTTAGAATTGCTGAGTTGTATGTTTGAAGCAACACACCTGTTAGTTGAAAATTTGTTTTATTTTTTATTTTAGAATTATAGGCAAAATTTTTTTGATGATACAGTGTCACAAAACACAGATGGTTTAGCATCCATTTATATGATGAGCTCATAGCATTACATCAGTGTCTCATAGATACAAGTTCATATCTCGAGGTATTGTTGCAATGAGTTCCATATCAGCATCTTTATTTTGTAATTCTCGAGAAGAAGAAGAGTTAGTATCACATAGTCTTGGGATCAATGTATTTGAAATAAAAATGTTAATTTTGTAGCATTTTTAGAATTCCAATGATTGAAGATCACGTACAAGCAAGCCTAACCCTTCCACAGCTTTGCTCACATTCTAAATTCAGATAAAATAAAATTCACAAAACAGACAGAAAATAGAAAAAATTAAATTTTGCTAGTGAAACTCTGATAGCTCTCATAACTTAATCTTTGATTTTTTGCCATCGTTAAGGGATATACTGCTGAAAAGCCAAGACTTAAAAGCTTAGGATCTCCCTCTAATCTATTAAAGTTCCATATCCTCTTTGAACAGAAGTTGCAGATGAAACATGTTCCTTACTCTAATGCTCAGATACTTTACCAAGGAGTAGACTGGCAAACAATCAAGGAAAACCAAATGGCGTGAATAATCTAAAAACTGATTTATTCACTCAACAAATACTTATTGAACATCTATTGTGGACAGTCATTGTTCTAGACAGCAGTGATGCAGGTATGAAGAAGACAGAGCAAGTCCTTACTCTTATGGAGCTCACATTCTTGTGGGAGATGAATGACAGCAAATGAGAAAACAAGCCTATAATTGCAACCTGTAGTGAGGGCTTTACTGGGAATGAACTGGGTGTGCTGATGAGAGAGAGCACTTCCTTTGAACGGAGTCATCAGGGAGGTTTGATCTAAGGAGCTAACAGTAACATATAAATTGAGACAAATAAGAAGGCGCCAGATAAGCAAAGGGATAGAGGGAGAGCATCTTGGCATACTGAAGGAGCAAGAAGACAGCCAACATGGCTGGGAGAGAGGAAGTGAGGTAGAAAAATGGTTTAAGGTGACAAGGAGTTAGGTAGGGGCCAAGTTAACTGGAGTCTTGCAAACTGGGGAACAGAGGTGCATTTTATCTAAGTGCTTTTGGAAGGGGAATACCTGGTTGGTTTAAAGCATGGAAATGACATGCTCTGATTTATATTTTTAAAAAATCTCTCTGGTTGCTGTGTGGAAGTGGATTGTTCGTGGCGGAGAAGCAGAAGTAGGGAGACATTCAGAGGCAATTGCAGTCATCAAAGTGATGATCATGGTTTGGATTAGCATGATAGCAATGAAGATAAGGTGAGGTGGATGGATTTGAGATCTATTTTGAAGATGAAGCTACCAGACTCACTGACGGATTAGAAAAAAAAAAAAAGAAAAATCAAGGCTTGAACTCCTGAGTGGGTAGGTAGTGAGGCCATTATCAAAGACTGGGAGGACTGGGAAGGAACAGGATGGAGGGTAGGAGAAAATTAACTATATGTGCCATACCTCTTAGTGAGCCAAGTGGAGGTAATGAATACAAAATTGGATATCCAAGTCTGGAGCTCAGAGGAGAGCTCAGGAATGAATGAGAACCTGGGAGTCATGGCATATCAATGACATCTCAAGCCTTAGGATAGGAAGGATTATTTCCCTAGAAAGACAATGTAGGTAGAGAAGAGGGCCTGGAATTCTGCCCTGGGGGCCCTCCAACATATTAGAGACTAAGCTGAAAAGGAGGCTTCATCAGTGAAGATACAAAGAACTGCCAGAGAGGTATGAGGAAAACTAGGTAAATACAGACTAAGACATGAGAGGTTCCAGTAAAGGAAGTGGTCAGCTGTGGTAAAAGATACTGAGGGATTGGGTCAGAGAAGGACCTTGAAAAGAGTCTTGGATTTGGCAACATGGAAGTTTTCCGGGATGTAGACATGAATATCTTAGGAAAATCCGCAGGGGTGAGGAAGTGGATACAGAAACCATAGATGACTCTGTTGAGAATTTTGCTACAAAAGGGAGAAGAGAAAAAGGCAGAAGCTGGAAGGGGATGTGGGGTTAAAGGACGTTTTTGTTTGTTTGTATGTTTTGCTTTAAGATGAGAGACAGACAAGTGATTAGTATTCCAGAGGGAATGATCTAGAAGGGCTGCAAGCCTGCTGATGCAGGAAGGAGGGTACTTACAGGAGTGAAGCCAGCCCTCAGTGGCGGAGCTAATTATACTACCCAAGTGAAAGCAGACACTACCACACCTAGGAAATGTTCAGGTCTCAAACGTGTATTCTAAGACAAATCTTTTGCCTTCTGTAATAAAAATATAAAGTCTGAGTAAAAGGGTTGCAATTTGTTTTCTATAATTCCTAAAATCACAGAGCAGGGATATAAAGAAGCATCTTTAACACTCGTATTCATACCTATCTACCTTCTGTTTTTGTTTCTTCCACTTATTATTTGTGGCAGCTTTTAATCAGACAAGAATCCAAAAATTGCTAAAGTGTTTTCAAAGCTTCCTCCAGCTTAAAGGTGGAAACACATTCCCCAGACCCCAGACGCCCTGCCACCTTGGGAAATGTCAGAAAATAAAAGGACTTTATTTTCTCAAATGAAATGACTCTAAGTTTAGAGAGCGATTAAATATTAACTTAGCTGAAGAAACAAACAAAAAAGAAAAAGTGAATAAAATGCAAGGCAGAAGGAGTACAGTTTTAGAAAAATTATTGAAAAACTTCTGACAAATTAATAGTGTACTTTTAAATCATGATTCCACCATATAAATAAGAGTGAGATCTGAATCTGGAAAAATCCCATTGAGCCATCAGGACAATATACAAAAGGAAATGTGTTGCTTGGGGACTAAATGGTACACAGAAAATTGTACGTTTATGGTGCAGCTTGGATACAGTGAATATGAAACTTGGCACTTTCTTTAAGTGTAATTAGGAGCTTGGAATGGATTCAAAGATTAGACACTGCTACCAAAAAATAAAGGGATCAACAGTCACACTAAGTTTCCATTTCCATCTCTGATCTCTCTCCAACCTTCCACCATGGCCAGACTATCCCTGTTCTCAATCTTATGATCTGAACCCCATTTTCTAACCTACGATATATGTTCCCACCAGTTCCTAAAGACCAGTGCTTGGGGTGAGGGTGGTGGGCTAGACAGATACAAATTTTAAAGACAGCTTCAAACTTCTAATTTCATATTTTCATTTGAGGAAGCAATACCATTGCTTTTACCTTCATGAAATCTTTCCCAATCTTTCCAGCAGGAAGTAATCTCTCTCTTCCCTAAACTTCCACAGCACCATATCTGTGCCACTTTTTACGTGTTCTCATGTATATATGGTTATTTTTACTTATTTTTAGTTTACCCTATTGGGTAAACCCTGGATGAAAGGGTTCAGGCTTTTAGATCTTAATATTTCCTACTGCACGTAACACAATGCCTCGTATTTAGTAAGTATGGAATAAATATTTAAATATTGGCTGAAAAGTTTTACGAGATTTTTATGACAGGAAGGTGCCTGATTCAGGGTAAAACTACAGTGTGTTTGGATTGGAAGACTGCTGTTCAGCTCTTCACGACCAGAGCCACTGCTCTGTACGACCTCAGGGCACTGCTGGTACTGAGCTCTGTGTGAGTGGAGGCCCCAGATCTTCGTAACAAAGCGTCCCCTTTTCCTGCTGAGGCCTTTCATTGCTACAGGGTTACATCCTTCACTGCACACCCTCAAGGTATGAGAGGGCAGCATAACAGAATGAGGAAAAGCATGGACTCTGGTGCCAGACAGCTTGGGTTCCACAGTCGCCCACGCAGACCTCCCTTCAAGAGAGAGGAGCACAGCCCCCAGTGGCTGCTTCGGATCCCCTGCAGCACTGGTGGCAGACCACACTTCTCTTAGACTCCCCCCAGCCGTGACTGAGCAACGTGAGGCTATGAACCTCGACCATTCATGCTGCATGAGGGACTCTCCCACTTTGACCCAGGGACGCCCCATCCGTCAGTCTGTCTGAGGCTTTCCCAGATCTGCACGGGAGCCTGAGGCTCTCGCTACCCGGTCCTTCCTTCCTTCTTGCCTTTCACAGATATCACACCTGCATCTCGGTCTGAAGCCTGTCCCTGCCCGCTCCTCCTGCCTCTTCCTTCTTTATCCGTCAGAGGTGTTTGTCCCAGTAAGCCTCATCTGTGTCTACTCTCACCCTGGAATTTGTTCTCAGAGAACCTATAAGGATACAAGTTCAAATCTTGGCTCTTTTATTTTATAACCTCAAGGTGTGACTTCGGGCAAATAATTAATTTTTATTTTTGCCTCTGTTTCCTCACACTTGCAAAAATAGGAAAAGAATAGCACCGACTTCATACGGCTGTTGTGAAAATGAAATTAGCTCCTGTGTGCAAAGCACTCTGGACAGTGCTCATAGACCAAGCCTTCTGCAAGTGTTAGCTATGAAGAATTTTTCAGTGCCCGAGGCCGGATAGGCCTTTAATCCATGTGTGATGAATGTTAAATTCCTGTTGGAAGTAAACATCACTATTATTTCAATGATCATTGGAAAGTATTTCTGACTCTGTTATGTGAATAACATTAATTCTCCACTCCTCTTGGTAGGTCTTGCTGTGTTCTTAATCTCCAGATTGATCTGTGGAATAGTATTCTGAAATGATTCTAGGATAATTTCCTGAGTCCCTAAGCATTCCATTATTATTTTTTTAAAAATTAAAATTAATTATGTTAGTTAAAGCCTTTGCTCCTGCCTATATTCACTTGTTCTTCCAAACTCTTTGGTGCAAAAGAAGAACGACCCTCGTCCTGTTTACGACAGTTAGGAAAAGCACGACTCTACTTCTTCTTTTCTCTAGACTAAACATTCCCAGTCCTCCCAGTGCTTTCGTTTTGATCTTCATTTCCAAACTATTTATCACTTGTGCTCTCTTTCCTTGAAAGTTCTCCAGAGTTCCAAATAGTTGAGCCATGCACTGAAGAAACTTCTCCAAGGAGGTTTAAGTGATTGCAAATAGAAGCAATAAGAATTTTGCTTGTCTTCCCCAAAAAACCTGTGGTTAATAAAATCCAAGGAATACAGTTTCTTTCTTTAATTTATAACTTCACGTTATTGGGGGGAAAGCAGTAGATTAATAAGGAATTAAGTGGAAGCAATTGGTTTTGCATCTGGACCTAGTTACTATAAAAGAAATTCAGTATGAAGAGTTTCTATTTTTAATTAGAATAAAATGCAATTGTTTATCATTGTTAAAAAGCTAATTTGAAAGGCTTAATATTAATTAGTTCACATATGATTTGCTGGTAACCACGTAACTAAGAAAAATTTTCAGGGACCAGAACTTAAAAGGTGCTCTATAGTTTTGTCAAAAATAAACAAGCAGGGTTTCCCTGGTGGTGCAGTGGTTGAGAGTCCGCCTGCCAATGCAGGGGACACGGGTTCGTGCCCCGGTCCGGGAAGATCCCACATACCGCGGAGCGGCTGGGCCCATGAGCCATGGCTGCTGAGCCTGCGTGTCCAGAGCCTGTGCTCCACAATGGGAGAGGCCACAACAGTGAGAGGCCCGTGTACTGCAAAAAAAATAAAATAAATAATAAACAAGCAAAACAAAACACCAATTAAAACTAGAATTTTGTTTCCTAATACATCTTTTTTGGCAGTTCAACAACTTTATGGTGCCAAAGTCAAATCCTTGATTAGAATGTTTGTTTTGGGGCTTCCCTGGTGGCGCAGTGGTTGAGAGTCCGCCTGCCGATGCAGGGGACACGTGTTCGTGCCCCGGTCCAGGAAGATCCCACATGCCGTGGAGTGGCTGGGCCCGTGAGCCATGGCCGCTGAGCCTGCGCGTCTGGAGCCTGTGCTCTGCAACGGGAGAGGCCACAGCAGTGAGAGGCCCGTGTACCGCGAAAAAAAAAAAAAAAAAAAAAAAGAATGTTTGTTTTGAATCCTGTTTTTAAGTAAGCACTACCTTTTGTATCCCTTACTAGTCCTTATGAATCGGGCCTCTTTTTACTTCCTCTCCATTTGCTGAAAATGAACGTGAAGCACAGTTTCCATGGCCCCCTGGCTTCTGATCTGGAGTATCCATGAGCAGAATAATCGCAGACAGTCTGTGCAGACTTGATCAGAAGTCTCAGCTTCATATGTTGGTGTTTGTGACAGGCAGTCCAGGCCACCAGCCACCAGGCTCACAGTACAATGCCTGGCACTGCATCAATCACACCAATCAGGGGAAACAGGTAGGGAAGCTTGTAATTCACCTATAGAAGTGTGGAGAAAACATGGGTTTTCTGAGAAATAGCCTGTAGGCATTTCCCCCTTTTGTAACATCAGGATTATCCAGAGATACCAACAGACTAAGCTCAGTTAGCCATGTCTTATTCAGATTCAAAAGCTTTGCCTCATCTGTAAATAAAATAAATGGGAGACAACCACTCAAACAGGGAAATCAGAGATTTAGAACATCTTGGGATGTGGCAACAACAAGAGTGTAGCAGGGGACAGGAAGGCGACAAGACAATGAGTCTTAAGCTTCCCTAAAACTAACAAGAGCTGTGCTTTTAAAAGCTTGTCATCTGAAACCAACACGGGGTTGAGAGAGAAAATTAGTCGGCATTCTGAGGCCCTTGCCTTAAAAAAAACTGAAAAGTCCACGTGCTTAAAAAACAACAACAGATACTAAAACTAAAATAAAATTGAATTACAAATTACTTAAACTCTCCCACCACGAATCTCCCAGCTGTCCCAGATTTTTCTCATCAAAGGAGGTTCTGTGATACAATCAACAAATCAGAGATGTAAACATCGAAGAAAAGAATAAGATCTCCTTGGTTATGTGTAGGACCATTAGTCCAACATGGTTTCATGTATTTAAAAATCATGCTGAAGTCACTTTGGAATGTCTACAACCAATCATTTTTCCCAGTTAGGAACAAAGCTAAGAATGGGAATAAGAATAGAAAACAACAAAAAGTCATCAGTAAGGTAGCCCAAGAGTCATAGGATTTTATGAGATGCTATGAAACCGGCGAATCATTTTCCCATCCATTCCTTTCATACAATGGACTAGACGCCAACTCTGGTCATTGCTCTTTCCATCATCCTTCTCCCTCCTTTCTGGAAACGCGCACAAGTCAAATTCAGGGGTGTGGCTGGTGTTACGTCCTCTGGGCTGAGAATGAGGACCCCTGGAGCCTGGACCTACCACTGATACGAGCTGTGTGATGCTGGACCTCAGATTCTTCAGAAGTCAAGAGAAAGAGTTAGACTAGATGGTTTGATAGGGCTGCCATAACAAAGTACCACAGATGGAGTGGCTTCAACCAGTGGTCACCAACCTTTTGGCACCAGGGACCAGTTTCGTGGAAGACAGTTTTTCCACGGGCCAGGGGGGCGGGGGCTGGTTCAGGCAGTAATGCGAGCGATGGGGAGCCATGGGGAGTGGAGGGGGAGCGGCAGATGAAGCTTCACTCGCTCGCCTGCTGCTCACCTCCTGCTGTGCAGCCCGGCTCCTAACAGGCCGCGCACAGGTACCTGTCCGTGGCCCGGGGGTTGGGGACCCCTGGCTTAAACAACAGAGTGTATGCTCTCACAGTTCTAGAGCCTGGAAGTCCAAGATCTAGGCGTTGGCAGGTTTGGTTTCTTCTGAAATCTCTCTCCTTGGCTTGCAGGTGGCTGTCTTCTCCCCATGTCCTCACGTCACGTCTGTGTCCTAATCTTCTCTTCTTATAAGGACACCAGTCAGAGTGGATTAAGGCCAACCCATATGACTTCATAATCACCTCTTTAAAGGTCCCGTCTCCAAATGCGGTTACGTTCTGAGGTACTGGCAGTTGGAACATATGAATCTGGGGGGAACACAATTCAGCTCATAACAGTCTCCAGGGTACCTTTCAATTCCAGAGTTCTCTGATTTCTTTTCTCTCTCAAATAGTGCCTTTTCATTAGCTTATCTTCCCTTTTCTAACATGGAGAGATTCAGCCTGCTATCTTTATAGACTGCAAGGAACTGAGGTTGCACTTTTAGGCTGTCTGTAGTATTAGTCTGTTTAAGTTAAAGCTACTCAGTAGGGTAGGGGGCACCATTCCAGACAGTAGGTGGGTCAACATGAATTTTCTGCACTTTTTCTAAAGACAGGACCATTGAGCCTACGGCCATTGGAGACTCTTGGTTAAGGACCTGGCACTGTGAGAATTTTCTAGAATTATTTTTTGCAAGGACGCCAACAGTTCCACCTTACTCTGCCTTCCAGACTTATGTGTTATGTTTTTTCAGATTGCAAGAAACAGAGTTGTGCTTGGGTTTTTAAAAATCATTTGTTGTTTTATTTTTCCATAAGGATACAAGGGCAAGTAAGGAAGACAGAATCTCAGCAAGGCTTTGCAGAGAATGAAACACTTAAAAATACTATGAAATTCCAAGGTTCTAGACAGCTCGTTTCTTCAGGGAAGATATCCGCTGTTCTTTACTCAGAGTGACTTCGGGTGACAAAGTGATCATTCTGTCTCTACCTCTACTGCTCCCTGAGTCTCTCTGATGTCTTTTACTTCTACCTCCTTGACACAGAGGATGAGTGGCTGGCCAGTCAGCAGTCAGTATGCATGCACAGCCTCTGTTGGATAGACCTCTTCTACCAAACCACCCCATTGGATATTGGTTAGCTTAGCAATGGCTGGCTCCTGTCAGCTGTCTATGTCTGGTCCTGTCAACCTCATGATGAGACCACATGGCTCTAAGTAAGGTGACTAATGGCCGAGGACTTCCTTTGAGATGACATTAGGTGTTCTAGGTACTCTAAGATTTCAAAAAAGTAGAAAGTAGAGCCAGCAGTCAACTTGCTAACTATTCGCAGTATATCTCACCTTTTCCCTTCCATTTACCAAGAAACTAAAGAGTAGTTTGTATTCATTGCCTTTACTTTCTCACCTTCATCCACTACTATCCTAATCCTTGAAATTCTTGCATGCTGATTTCTAAGCCCACCTTCCTTAACTCTAACTGAGATTACCTTCCAATTTTAACATCAATTTGTCATTTTCTCCTCAAACTTGCTGCTGCACTTAAAATTGTTGATTGACCATGCTTACTTGCAAAGCCTCTTGCCTTGGCTTCTGTGACTGCATTATTCAAGGGATGGAAAGTGGACCACAAGCTGTAGGGAAAGCCTTGGAGTCAATGGCCCTGGATATGCATCCTGATTCTCCCCACTCAACATCTATGCAGCATTGTGTGTGTTAATTCTATTCCATTCAATACATTTCTTTTTGTGTACCTATTATATTTGTGATGATTGAGTAATGGGGAGGAATTCCAGATAACACCAATGTTTGGACTTAGATGCATGAAAAAATAGATGTGCAGATACTTAAGCCTTACTTCTTAAACCCAAGTAGACACTAAGATCTATTGATTCCACCTCCATGATATTGCTCACACTTATTCCTCTTCTTTATCCCTATTACCCTGGTAGAATTCCCCACTACCTTTGACCTGGCTTAGTGGTTAATAAACTGAGTTCTGAGCAGCTCCTGGAAATCCCAGGGAGATTCCTCAAGGACTTCTGTAGGTGTCCTACAGAAGGCAAGAAAGTGGTGTGGCCCCTCACAGGGACCATTCCTGCCTCCTCATTTAAACAGGATCAGTTATGTGTTTTGTTTTGTTTGTTCTTGGAAAAAATCTTTTTTATTTTACTTTTTAAAAAAAACCCCACTGGCCCACGTATCGATTCTGTCGCATCGTAAGACTCTATCTTCAGAGTACCTCCCTTACAATCCACTTTATAGTTGGCTTTCAGGTCATTTAAAGCGAAGCACCCTTCTGATCATGTCCTTTCTCCACTGTCTGGAAATGCACTACTAGATATGGTAGTCATTAGCCATATATGACTATTAAGAATCCATAAAAGAGTAGATATATGTATATGTAAAACTGATTCACTTTGCTGTACAGCAGAAACTAACACAACATTGAAAATCAACTATACTCCATTAACATTTTAAAAAAGAATGAACCCTAATGTAAAAAAAATAAAAATTAAAAAAATAAATTAATTTAAACTAAATTAAAAATTCAGTTCATTAGTTGCACTAGCTTATTTCAAGTATTTGATAGCCACATGTATCTAGGGGCCACCATATTGCACAGCTCATATTTGGAACATTTTCATCATCGCACAAGTTTCTATTGGATAGAGCTGGCCTAGCTCACTAGATAAAAATTTCTGACTTTGATTTAGGACTTAAATCTATCCTTTCTAGGCCCTTCTGCTGCTGTTTTCCTTCATATAATGCTCCAGTTAGACTGAACTGTTCCCAAATATACCTACTCACTTCTGCCTTCATGCCTCAGCTTACCCAGCCCTGCCCAGAGTACCCTTCACTCCATCACTGTATGCCCAGCCCTACTCCTCATTGGGGGGCTGTCCTCCATGAAGTCCTTTAAAGTTTCCCAACTCAAAGTTATTCCCTTGTCCTGCGAATTCTCGTAGGATTTTAAATGATGCACCCTAATGTCATCCACCACCATTTCTTCACGGTCAGAATCAGTGACCTGGGGACCCAGCCACGCAGCCTCTAAAGAGTACACTGGGTATGTCACATCTGCTACTTCGGGTCTACAGGTGGTTTGGGGGAGCTTTAGGGCTTCTTAGGGGTGCATGTATGAAACGCTCTAGAGATTTCCATTACTAGCTGAGAGATTGGAGATACTCTGAGGTTCTCATAGTCCACAATTTGTGGTTAAGCCAAAGAGGGCAGCGTTTGCTATTATTAGTGTGTTATAGATAAATATGTTACATATACATCCTCTGAACACCAAGTGACGAGACATTGCCATAAGTTATACCCGAAAAGCAATCCCATCATTTACAGACACATGTTAGGTAAAAACATCATTCTACTACCTTTACCATACATTTGTGTTTGTTTTGGCTTTGTTTTAATCCCTATGGTGGGGATTAAAACAAAACAACAGGATCTGAGTTGATCAAATCTCTTGTGGTTGATCATCAAGATGGTAGGTCAGCTAGAGCTGGGGCTGAGTCAGTTACAGGACACCCTCAAAGAATCAGCTCTTCAGAGTTCAGGTCTCTCCCACTCTAGTCCCCTTTGATTTATACTCTACCAGCCTGCAGAGTCCTGACCTCACAGCGTAAGGCTCTAATCAGATAAGCTCACCATAAACCTTTCTTTATTCTCAAAACCCCTGCTCCATTCAAGCCCCAGCTATACTTGAGCCACCTCAGGGGAGGGCCAGCCTTCAAGAGGTACTTCGAGACAGGCAGACTGTCATCATTGGTGCAGGCTGCCAACCCTCTCAAGTTACTGTGAATGATTATGGGTAAAGTCTGCTTTGAATTTGTTGGAAAAGGGGGAGACTTACAATGTATTTGGTTCAGGCAATTCATTTTAAGGGTTTGGGTTCCCCAATTTCCTGCAATCATAATCATGGTCCATTTTCACAGTCACTAGACTATCAAATCCTGTGTATATAAAATAAAGACCTAGAAAAAAATGGGAACTTTAAAATCTGTAAGTTAAAGTATTGGTACAAATATTATTTGGGACACTGTGAAACAGTATTCAGAATTACCCTCTCGCCATCAGAAGCTAACTGCGGCAGAGAGACTGCTTTTGCCATGTTTCTAGATGTGGTAAAGATTCGGTACAACGTTGTTTAGAAATCATAGGCTTGCAGATCCCTTCTCCTCTTCAGGGATTAAGGAAAAGGCAACCTGCTCTACCACATTTAAAATGGAAAAAAAGAAGTGTGGGTGGGGATTTTCTTCTCCTTTGTCTGCACATCCAGTCTGGGGGCAGCGTTATTCATCAGAAATAAGCTTTCTTGTTTTTTAGACTGTGTTTACGACGGTTTTCGAAAACGTCTTCCTTATGTATGCTAATTCGTTGGTTCTGAAGCCTTTTTCCATTCCGTCAAGCTCACCTTCCGAAAGGGATAGTGAAAAATTAGGGGCTGGCGCCCCCTGGTGCCCTGGTTGGAGAACTGCAGCTGCATGTCTGAGACCGTCTGCCAACGGATAAGAGTGCCCTCTAGTGCAGAGAGGCAGAGTAAAGCTACAAATGAAATGCTAATTACTAATTAAATACGCATGAAAAAATGAAAACTACAAAATACTAACACTACAGGAAAAAAGTGACCAATCATGCCCGGACTATGAGCCAATCGTTGCGCTAAGGGCCGGATGAGCATTGGTGCTTTGGCTGTCCACGGCAGGGGGGACACATCGTCCCCTACTAACACGGCAGCTTAAAATAATGATCGTTTATTATCTCCCACGGTTTCTGTAAGCCAGGAATTCCACAGCAGCTCCGTTGGATGGCTCTGGCTGGAGGTTCCTCACGAGACTGCAGTCAGATGATGACTGGGGCATCTCCAAGACTCGTTTGTTCACGTCTGGTGGCTGAGCTGGTGAGACTGGAAGAGCTAGGGCTGGAACACCCAGCACCTCTCCCTGTCTCTCCATGACGGCCGTACCTGCCCTTTGGAAAGAATTCTCTCTCTGCTTTCTACCAAGATGCTGGTGTGTGTGTCTGTGTGTGTGTGTGTGTCTGTGCAACTCGCACAGATTAACTTAGTGCATTAAAGAAGGAACTGGCACGGTGACAATGATAGTTCACAGAAGGAGAGGAAGAACTATTATATCTAGTCAGTGGATGAAAAGAATGCTGAAATAAGACTACAAATTAGATGGAATGATCAATGTCCTATAAAACAATAAAAGCACAATCTGTAGGATTTATTTTTTTCTACTGGACAGGAATAAATTGCAATATATAGATCTTCTATAAGTGAACATTAACTTTACAGAGCCCTCTCTGTAGACCCTCCTCTGATTCCTCAGAATAGCCAGACTTCTTTCAGGTTGGATCCCAATGAAGAGGGCCAGGAAGAAGCTGCATTGCTTTTTATGACCCAGCCTCAGAAGTCATGCAGTATCACCTCTGCTGTGCCCCACTGAAAGAGGCAGTTACAGAGGGCCACCCAGGCTCAAGGAGAGGGAACGTAAACCCCACCTGGGATGGGATATATATTTGGTGGCCATTCGTGTAAAAATACAATCAACAATTGTTTTACTTAATTCTCCCCCAAACTACATGAGGTTGCTACTAACATTATCCCAATTTTACAGTTAAGGGAATGAGGTCAAGAGACATCAGAACTGTGCTTCATATGTCCTTTCTATGTCATACTGGAGCATTGTCTAATAAGCCATGTGAAGTGTTATCTGTACATGGTTTTCAGTCTGGGCACTACGGACATTTTGGGCCAGGTAATCATTTGTTGTAAGAGCTGTCCTGTGTATTGTAGGCTGTTTAGCAGTATCCCCGGCCTCTACCCACTTGATGCCAATAGCATCCCCCCCCTCCTTCCCTCCCCTCGGTTGTAATAACTAAAAATGTCTCCAGACATTGTCAAATATCTCAGTGGGGGAGTGCAACTTTGGCCCCATTAAGAAGCACTGTTTTAGGGGAAGGTAACTTTGTTTGATTACTTACTACTGATTAGGCCAGGCTCTGTAAAGTTAACGTTCACTTATAGAAGATCTATATATTGCAGTTTATTCCTGTCCAGTAGAAAAAGTAAATCCTACAGATTGTGCTTTTATTGTTTTATAGGACATTGATCAGTTTCCATCTAATTTGTAATTTTATTTCAGCATTCTTTTCATTCACCGACTAGATATAATAGTTCTTCCTCTCCTTCTTTAAATTATCATTGTCATCATGCTAGTTCCTTCTTTAACGTGTTAAATAAATCTTTGCCAGTTGCACGAGCGTGCAGACACACACAGACGCAGACACACACACCAGCATCTTGGTAGAAAGCAGAGAGAGAATTATTTCCAAAGGGCAGGTATGGCCATCATGCACAGGTGCTACTCGGGTGTCCCTTCAAGAAACAACTAGCAGATGAGCTGTGAGAGGTACAATTAGCCGATAGCCTTGACTGAAGTGCCTCTGGGATCCACCGCAGCAGTTGAGCTGAGGCTGTGCTTTTACGAGGCAGTCTCGAGCCAGTGTTTGAGCCCAGTAGAGGTACCAGGGCCTAAGCCATTTCTGATCAATGTGGAAACCCTCCACCAGGCAGTCTTTGCTCTGGAGCTCCTGTTGGGCTGGCTGAGACTTTTGCTGGGCAACACTGCAACTTGAGACCCTTCCTAACATATTCTGCCTCCCGACTAACCTTTCACAGATAACAGGCCTGCATCCTGGTCTGCATCTACTGCAGAGCCCCGTCCTGCTTCAGGCACCACTCAAAGCTGGTAGCCATCATGCCACCCAGTGTGTTCTTAGCTGTGGAAGGAATTGCCTCCAGAACTCAAAGAGGCCTACGAGGTAATGTGCTTCCTTCTCTGAGGTGGGGCTTCAAGATGCAGCGATTCGTCTTCGGCTTTGGAGGGGATATCCAGTGTGCACCTGACAACTGCACTTCTGAAAACTTCCCTGAAGTGGCAGTTCTCTGAATCTATGTGGAATTCTGAGCTGGTAGGTTTTTCTTTTTTCTTTCAGTATTTTAAAGATGTCACTCCATTATCTTCTGGGTTGTATATAGTCTAATGAGAAATCTGCTGTAATTTTATTTGGACTGCCTTCAAGATTTTCTCTTTATCTTTGGTTTCCAGCCGTTTAACTGTTATTTGTCTAGGTGGATGTCTTTTTCTCACTTTTATGCTGCTTGGGGTTTCCTGTACTTCCTGGATATGCATTTTGAAGTCTTTCTCCTTATGTTATTTTCGTTAGCACTTCAAATATTGTCTGTCCTATTCTTTCTCTTTTATTTTCCTTATATGGCATCAACTTCTCTTCCTCTCATGCTTTGACCCAGGTGTGACAGTGCTTATATCCTTAGAAGGGCCTGTCTTCTTTAAATTTCAGACTTCTTGGCTATCCTGCAAACTTAGTTTTCTGATGTGTTCAAAAAGAGTTATAATTTTATAGTTTATCTTGCACTTTCTTGTTATTATTGTGGAAGTGATGTTTTCTTTCTAAAATACAGCTTTCTATATATATATATTTTTTAAATCTTTTGGCCGTGCTGCACGGCATGTGGGATCTTAGTTCTCAGACCAAGGATGAAAGCTGTGCCCCCTGCATTGCCCGTGCAGTCTTAACCACTGGACCACCAGGGAAGTCCCTAGTTTTCTATATCTTAAGGATAAGTGAAACTTACCAAAATTTTTAATTTTGTTATAATTTAAAATTTAGATAAATGATGCAAAAATAGTATGAGAAACTCCTAAATAAACTTTATCCAGATTCATCAGTTATCTACATGTACCTCATTTGCTTTATCATTCTCTCTGTCTCTCTGCCTTTCTCTCTCTTTATATATATTTATCTACCTATATCTGTATTTATATATCTTATGAATTATTTGAGAACTGGCTGGAGTCATTGTTTCTTTTACCCTAAATACTTTAATGATTATTTTTGTGAGGACTTTTCCTTATAAACAATAGTATATTTATCACCATCAATATGCTTAACATTAAGAACATATTTCTATATCTATATCATTCATATATATAAAAATTAAGCTTACAATACACAGAAGGACTTCTCAGAATTGCCAACCCTTACCCCTGTAAAAAGCAATCCTATTAACTAGAGCTCAATTTCTCTCTACAGTCTTTTCAGGTAAAATTTAAATGCATTGAAATGCATAAATTATAAGTGTTCAATTTAATGAGGTTTAAAAATTGACATACTCCTAATATCACACTGAAATTTAACCTCTTTATGAAGACTGCCTAGGCTAGCCACCACATGCAACTTGAACATCCCTCTACTACAAAATTTACTGCAAATATTTCTCTATATGTTCACTAGACTATGAACTCATTAAAGAAAGAGACTATGCTTCTTCATTTTGGAGCCCCCAGTTTCAAACAATATCTGGCATATAATGAGGTATCAATAAAAGTTTGCTAAATAAGTAAAATGGCAACTGGAACAAATAGCCTGCAGCTTTAAAGAAGGGAGTTGTGTAATTTTCAAGTTAAGATCTGCTTACTACTTCTACTAAATCAGCAGTAAGGAATGTATGATAAAAATTGTCAAGACACAAAAGGAAAAAAAAAGACAGCAGTTGGAACACTACTAAATCATTATGTTCTTACAACTCTTTACAAAGACATGAAACTCTTTTAATCATTCATGCAGCATTTGCAATTGGTGGGTGATACAAATTACTACCACTTTTTTTATACAGTAAAACTTTCAGTTTTAACAAGATATTTAAAAGCAAATATATGTTACCTGTCCAAAACCTAATGGAGAAGAACTTTTATGGAGTTCCTGGTTAATATTCTAACACCTGAGATTTACTATTTTCAGTTGTCTAAAAGCAGTGGCAGTCAAATCTGTTGACAGACAGCTATTTCCTCAATATCACTAACTATCTTGGCAAAGGGATAGGCTACATGAATTGAAATTTGATTATGCAGTTGCTTCAGAGTCATGTCTGTAGTTGCTCTTCTTTTTCTTTTTTAAAAAAACAAAATATATAGTCTTTTGAATATAATTAACTAAGTAAATGTTTTTAATTCCTGTGAGAAAGTACTACAGAATAGTTTTATGTAGTAAAACTAACCCTAAAATAGATACATAGAGTCAGGAGTTTTCTTGTAGTTCCCTTATCTGTTTCAAGTCTTCAGAGCTTATTGATGCGCTATTTATATTTCCTAGGATGACTGATCAAATCCTTCTAATCAATAAAAATTCAGCTTAAGAATCATTTCCCCTTTGTATCTTTGTAATAACAAGTAAGTAGTATCACCTCTGCTCAACTGCCATACCTTATATACAACTCTATTATACTTTCTCACACTATATTTTAGTGATGCATTTTCATATCATTCTCTTCCACTACACCAAGACAGTCCATTAGAACTTTCTGGATGATGGAAATGTTCTATATGTGTTCTAGTCACTACTGTAATAAAAGTATAGCACTAGACTCTGAGCTCTGTGAGGGCAGAGACTGTACCTTATTCACTTTTATGTATCCAGTACCTAGGACATAGCAGATCCTTGATAAATATGTGGGGATAAACACAACCAATCAATCAAAGAATAAATCAAGGGATTTCCCTGGTGGCACAGTGGTTAAAAATCCGCCTGCCAATGCAGGGGACATGGGTTCGATCCCTGGTCCAGGAAGATACCACATGCCACGGAGCAACTAAGCCCATGAGCCACAACTACTGAGCCTGAGCTCTAGAGCCCACAAGCCACAACTACTGAGCCTGCGCACCACAACTACTGAAGCCCATGTGCTCTAGGGCCCGTGTGCCACAACTACTGAGCCCACGTACTGCAACTACTGAAGCCTGTGTGCCTAGAGCCTGTGCTCCACAAGAGAAGCCACCGCAATGAGAAGCCCGTGCACTGCAACGAAGAGTAGCCCCCGCTCACCACAACTGGAGAAAGCCCGTGAGCAGCAACGAAGACCCAATGCAGGCAAAAATAAAATAAATTAAATAAATAAATTTTTAAAAAGAGAGAATCTCTTAAAAAATAATAAATTAAACATTTTACAGTGGTAGAGTAGAAGAAAATCTACTTACAATCAACACCAGGCAACTGCTACATGAGGTAATGGGAAAACTAATTAGTAATCTCTGATTTCTCAGTGAATTAAAAAGTAATGCAAATAGATTTCCAGTAGTGGAAAAGTAGCTTCTATCAGTCAACTCACTCTCAGAGAACAACTATAAACTCTAACTAAAATACAAAATATAATAATTTGAAGGCAGTCAGAGGAACTAAAAGAAACGAAGTAAATCTATATTTGAAAGAAGTAAATGGCACAGGGTAATTTTCCTGTTTTGATACAGATTTTTGTTTGAGGCTAAGCCGTAGTTTCAGCTTGCTGAGTGGCTAAAATTCTAATAGAAATCCATAGTCTTACTGGCTTGGAAAGCCATAGGTCAGAGTTTGGGGACACCACACAGCTGGAACCTGAGGGGGGTTGGAATCCTGGAAAGGTGAAAGCGATAGACATGGTGGGGAGAGGGGGATTCTGTATATAAACTTGGCCAAAATCTCTGGTTAATCCCTGAACTACATACACATGGGGTAAACTTCAAATAGGCCAATTAAATCTAAAAGAAAGGCAATAGACTTCCGGGTAAGATGGCGGAAGAGTAAGACGCGGAGATCACCTTCCTCCCCACGGATACACCAGAAATACAGCTACACGTGGAACAACTCCTACAGAACACCTACTGAATGCTGGCAGAAGACCCCAGACCTCCCAAAAGGCAAGAAACTCCCCACATACCTGGGTAGGGCAAAGTGGAGAGATTCCCGCACAGAGGAGCGGTGCCGAGCGGCACTCACCAGCCCGAGAGGCTTGTCTGCTCGCCCACCGGGGCAGGCGGCGCTGGAAGCTGAGGCTCGGGCTTCGGTCAGAGCGCAGGGAGAGGACTGGGGCTGGCGGCGAGAACTCAGCCTGAAGGGGGCTAATGTGCCACAGCTAGCCGGCAGGGAGTCCGGGAAAACTCTGGAGCTGCCGAAGAAGCAAGAGGCAAGAGGCTTTTTCTTCCCTCTTGGTTTCCTGGTGCGCGAGGAGAGGGGATTAAGAGCGCTGCTTAAAGGGGCTCCACAGACGGGCGCGAGTCACGACTGAAAGCGCGGAGCCCAGTGACGGGCGTGGGACGCTGGGGCTGCTGCTGCCGCCGCCAAGAAGCCTGTGTGCGAGCGCAGGTCACTGTCCACACTGCCCTTCCGGGAGCCCGTGCAGCCCGCCACTGCCGGGGTCCCGGGATCCAGGGGCGGCTTCCCTGGGAGAACGCACGGCGCGCCTCGGGCTGGTGCAACGTCACGCCGACCTCTGCCGCTGCAGGCTCGCCCCGCACTCCGTGCCCCTCCCTCCCGCCCGGCCTGAGTGAGCCAGAGTCCCCGAAGAGGCTGCTCCTTTAACCCTGTCCTGTCTGAGCAAAGAACAGACGCCCTCCGGCGACCTACACGCAGAGGCGGGGCCAAATCCAAAGCTGAGACCCAGGAGCTGTGAGAACAAAGAAGAGAAAGGGAAACCTCTCCCAGCAGCCTCAGAAGCAGCGGATTAAAGCTCCACAATCAACTTGATGTACCCTGCATCTGTGGAATACATGAATAGACAACAAATCATCCCAAATTCAGGAGCCAGGAGTCAGTGCTGGGCCTCTGAGGTGGGAGAGCCAACTTCAGGACACTGGTCCACAAGAGACCTCCCAGCTCCACATAATATCAAACGGTGAAAATCTTCCAGAGATCTCCATCTCAACACCAGCACCCAGCTTCACTCAACGACCAGCAAGCTACAGTGCTGGACACCCTATGCCAAACAACTAGCAAGACAGGAACACAACACCACCCATTAGCAGAGAGGTGGCCTAAAATCATAAAAAGTCCGCAGACACCCCAAAACACACCACCAGACGTGGACCTGCCCACCAGAAAGACAAGATCCAGCCTCATCCACCAGAACACAGGCACTAGTCCCCTCCACCAGGAAGCCTACCCAACCCACTAAACCAACCTTAGCCACTGGGGACAGACACCAAAAACAACGGGAACTACGAACCTGCAGCCTGCAAAAAGGAGACCCCAAACACAGTAACATAAGCAAAATGAGAAGACAGAAAAACACACAGCAGGAGAAGGAGCAAGATAAAAACCCACCAGACCTAACAAATGAAGAGGTAATAGGCAGTCTACCTGAAAAAGAATTCAGAATAATGATGGTAAAGATGATCCAAGATTCTATTTCCCAGATCCAAAATCTTGGAAATAGAATAGACAAAATGCAAGAAACAGTTAACAAGGACCTAGAAGAACCAAAGATGAATCAAGCATCGATTAAAAACACAATAAATGAAATAAAAAATACTCTAGATGGGATCAATAGCAGAATAACTGAGGCAGAAGAACGGATAAGTGAGGTGGAAGATAAAATAGTGGAAATAACTGCTGCAGAGCAAAATAAAGAAAAAAGAATGAAAAGAACAGAGGACAGTCTCAGAGACCTCTGGGACAACATTAAATGCACCAACATTCGAATTATAGGGGTTCCAGAAGAAGAAGAGAAAAAGAAAGGGACTGAGAAAATATTTGAAGAGATTATAGTTGAAAACTTCCCTAATATGGGAAAGGAAATAGTTAATCAAGTCCAAGAGGCACAGAGAGTCCCATACAGAATAAATCCAAGGAGAAATACGCCAAGACACATATTAATCAAACTGTCAAAAATTAAACACAAAGAAATCATATTAAAAGCAGCAAGGCAAAAACAACAAATAACACACAAGGGAATCCCCATCAGGTTAACAGCTGATCTCTCAGCAGAAACTCTACAAGCCAGAAGGGAGTGGCAGGACATAATTAAAGTGATGAAGGAGAAAAACCTGCAACCAAGATTACTCTACTCAGCAAGGATCTCATTCAGATTTGATGGAGAAATTAAAACGTTTACAGACAAGCAAAAGCTGAGAGAGTTCAGCACCACCAAACCAGCTTTACAACAAATGCTAAAGGAACTTCTCTAGGCAAGAAACACAACAGAAGGAAAAGACCTACAGTAACGAACCCAAAACAATTAAGAAAATGGGAATAGGAACATACATATAGATAATTACCTTAAATGTAAATGGACTAAATGCTCCCACCAAAAGACAAAGATTGGCTGAATGGATACAAAAACAAGACCCATATATATGCTGTCTACAAGAGACCCACTTCAGACCTAGAGACACATACAGACTGAAAGTAAGGGGATGGAAAAAGATATTCCATGCAAATGGAAACCAAAAGAAAGATGGAGTAGCAATTCTCATATCAGACAAAATAGACTTTAAAATAAAGACTACTAGAAGAGACAAAGAAGGACACTACATAATGATCAAGGGATCGATCCAAGAAGAAGATATAACAATTGTAAATATTTATGCACCAAACATAGGAGCACCTCAATACATAAGGCAAATACTAACAGCCATAAAAGGAGAAATCGACAGTAACACAATCATAGTAGGGGACTTTAACACCCCACTTTCACCAATGGACAGATCATCCAAAATGAAAAGAAATAAGGAAACACAAGCTTTAAATGATACATTAAACAAGATGGACTTAATTGATATTTATAGGACATTCCATCCAAAAACAACAGAATACACATTTTTCTCAAGTGCTCATGGAACATTCTCCAGGATAGATCATATCTTGGGCCACAAATCAAGCCTTGGTAAATTTAAGAAAATTGAAATTGTATCAAGTATCTTTTCCGACCACAATGCTATGAGACTAGATATCAACTACAGGAAAAGAGCTGTAAAAAATACAAACACATGGAGGCTAAACAATACACTACTTAATAACAAAGTGATCACTGAAGAAATCAAAGAGGAAATTAAAAAATACCTAGAAACAAATGACAATGGAGACACGACGACCCAAAACCTATGGGATGCAGCAAAAGCAGTTCTAAGAGGGAAATTTATAGCAATACAATCCCACCTTAAGAAACAGGAAACATCTCGAATAAACAACCTAACCTTGCACCTAAAGCAATTAGAGAAAGAAGAACAAAAACATCCCAAAGTTAGCAGAAGGAAAGAAATCATAAAGATCAGATCAGAAATAAATGAAAAAGAAAAGAAGGAAACGATAGCAAAGATCAATAAAACTAAAAGCTAGTTCTTTGAGAAGATAAACAAAATTGATAAACCATTAGCCAGACTCATCAAGAAAAAAAGGGAGAAGACTCAAATCAATAGAATTAGAAATGAAAAAGGAGAAGTAACAACTGACACTGCAGAAATACAAAAGGTCATGAGAGATTACTACAAGCAACTCTATGCCAATAAAATGGACAACCTGGAAGAAATGGACAAATTCTTAGAAATGCACAACCTGCCAAGACTGAATCAGGAAGAAATAGAAAATATGAACAGACCAATCACAAGCACTGAAATTGAAACTGTGATAAAAAATCTTCCAACAAACAAAAGCCCTGGACCAGATGGCTTCACAGGTGAATTCTATCAAGCATTTAGAGAAGAGCTAACACCTATCCTTCTCAAACTCTTCCAAAATATAGCAGAGGGAGGAACACTCCCAAACTCATTCTACGAGGCCACCATCACCTTGATACCAAAACCAGACAAGGATGTCACAAAGAAAGAAAACTACAGGCCAATATCACTGATGAACATAGATGCAAAAATCCTCAACAAAATACTAGCAAACAGAATCCAACAGCACATTAAAAGGATCATACACCATGATCAAGTGGGGTTTATTCCAGGAATGCAAGGATTCTTCAATATATGCAAATCAATCAACGTGATACACCATATTAACAAATTGAAGGAGAAAAACCATATGATCATCTCAATAGATGCAGAGAAAGCTTTCGACAAAATTCAACACCCATTTATGATAAAAACCCTGCAGAAAGTAGGCATAGAGGGAACTTTCCTCAACATAATAAAGGCCATATATGACAAACCCACAGCCAGCATCGTCCTCAATGGTGAAAAACTGAAACCATTTCCACTAAGATCAGGAACAAGACAAGGTTTCCCACTCTCACCACTCTTATTCAACATAGTTTTGGATGTTTTAGCTACAGCAATCAGAGAAGAAAAGGAAATAAAAGGAATCCAAATCGGAAAAGAAGAAGTAAAGCTGTCACTGTTTGCAGATGACATGATACTATACATAGAGAACCCTAAAGATGCTACCAGAAAACTACTAGAGCTAATCAATGAATTTGGTAAAGTTGCAGGATACAAAATTAATGCACAGAAATCTCGGGCATTCCTATATACTAATGATGAAAAATCTGAAAGTGAAATCAAGGAAACACTCCCATTTACCATTGCGACAAAAAGAATAAAATATCTAGGAATAAACCTACCTAAGGAGACAAAAGACCTGTATGCAGAAAAGTATAAGACACTGATGAAAGAAATTACAGATGATACAAATAGATGGAGAGATGTACCATGTTCTTGGATTGGAAGAATCAACATTGTGAAAATGACTCTACTACCCAAAGCAATCTACAGATTCAATGCAATCCCTATCAAACTACCTCTGGCATTTTTCACAGAACTAGAGCAAAAAATTTCACAATTTGTATGGAAACACAAAAGACCCCAAATAGCCAAAGCAATCTTGAGAACGAAAAATGGAGCTGGAGGAATCAGGCTCCCTGACTTCAGACTATACTACAAAGCTACAGTAATCAAGACAGTATGGTACTGGCACAAAAACAGAAAGATAGATCAATGGAACAGGATAGAAAGCCCAGAGATAAACCCACGGACATATGGTCACCTTATCTTTGATAAAGGAGGCAGGAATGTACAGTGGAGAAAGGACAGTCTCTTCAATAAGTGGTGCTGGGAAAACTGGATAGGGACATGTAAAAGTATGAGATTAGATCACTCCCTAACACCATACACAAAAATAGGCTCAAAATGGATTAAAGACCTAAATGTAAGGCCAGACACTATCAAACTCCTAGAGGAAAACATAGGCAGAACACTCTATGACATAAATCACAGCAAGATCCTTTTTGACCCACCTCCTAGAGAAATGGAAATAAAGACAAAAATAAACACATGGGACCTAATGAAACTTCAAAGCTTTTGCACAGCAAAGGAAACCATAAACAAGACCAAAAAACAACCCTTAGAATGGGAGAAAATATTTGCCAATGAAGCAACTGACAAAGGATTAATCTCCAAAATTTATAAGCAGCTCATGCAGCTCAATAACAAAAAAACAAACAACCCAATCCAAAAATGGGCAGAAGACCTAAATAGACATTTCTCCACAGAAGATATACAGACTGCCAACAAACACATGAAAGGATGCTCAACATCTTTACTCATTAGAGAAATGCAAATCAAAACTACAATGAGATATCATCTCACACCAGTCAGAATGGCCATCATCAAAAAATCTAGAAACAATAAATGCTGGAGAGGGTGTGGAAAAAAGGGAACACTCTTGCACTGCTGGTGGGAATGTGAATTGGTACAGCCACTATGGAGAACGGTATGGAGGTTCCTTAAAAAACTACAAATAGAACTACCATATGACCCAGCAATCCCACTACTGGGCATATACCCTGAGAAAACCATAATTCAAAAAGAGACATGTACCAAAATGTTCATAGCAGCCCTATTTACAATAGCCCGGAGATGGAAACAACCTAAGTGTCCATCATCGGATGAATGGGTAAAGAAGATGTGGCACATATATACAATGGAATATTACTCAGCCATAAAAAGAAATGAAATTGAGCTATTTGTAATGAGGTGGATAGACCTAGAGTCTGTCATACAGAGTGAAGTAAGTCAGAAAGAGAAAGACAAATACTGTATGCTGACACATATATATGGAATTTAAGAAAAAAAATGTCATGAAGAACATAGGGGTAAGACAGGAATAAAGACACAGACCTACTAGAGCATGGACTTGAGGATATGGGGAGGGGGAAGGGTAAGCTGTGACAAAGTGAAAGAGCGGCATGGACATATATACACTACCAAACGTAAGGTAGATAGCTAGTGGGAAGCAGCCGCATAGCACAGGGAGATCAGCTCGGTGCTTTGTGACCGCCTGGAGGGGTGGGATAGGGAGGGTGGGAGGGAGACACAAAAGGGAGGGGATATGGGAACATATGTATATGTATAACTGATTAAATTTGTTATAAAGCAAAAAATAAAAATAAATAAATAAATAAAATAAAATAAAAAGGCAATAAGTGAAAACTGACCTTGAGATGACCCAGATGTTAGAATTAGCAGATAAGGATTTTTTTTTTTTTTTTTTTTTTTTTTGCGGTATGCGGGCCTCTCACTGTTGTGGCCTCCCCCGTTGCGGAGCACAGGCTCCGGACGCGCAGACTCCGGACGCGCAGGCTCAGCGGCCACGGCTCACGGGCCCAGCCGCTCCGCGGCATATGGGATCCTCCCAGACCGGGGCACGAACCCGTATCCCCTGCATCGGCAGGCGGACTCTCAACCACTTGCGCCACCAGGGAGGCCCCAGATAAGGATTTTAAAGCAACTATTATAACCATCTCAAGGATTTAGAGGAAAACACACTTATGATTAACAAATAGAAAATCTTAGCAGAGAAACTGAAACCACAAAAAAGGACCAATTGAAAATTCTATAAATGGAAAATATAGTATTTACAATTAAAAATTTACAAAGTGGCTTGACACAGACTGAAATGAGAAAAGAGTAAGTAAATTTGAAAATAGATCAATAGAAAGTGTCTAAGTTGAAAAATTGAAAGAGAAGGTTGGAGAAAATAAAGTGTCAGTGAGCTATGCAGGCACTGTAGAAAGGTCTAATATTTGTTTACTTGCTGTTTTAGAATAAGAGAGAAAAATATATATAAGGAAATGATAGTGATAATTTCCCCAAATTTGGTGAAAGGCATACATTTACACATATAACAAGTCCAGTAAACCCCAATCAGGAAAAATATAAAGAAAAGCATATCTAGGCACATCAGAGTCAAACTTCTAAAAGCCATAGTTTAAAAGAAACTCTTGAAAGTAACTGCAGACTAGCTACAGATTAATTTATTACATGCAGTGGAATGATATGATTTAACAATGATTTTTTGTCAGAAACACTGGACACAAGAAGATAATGGAATGACATCTCTAAAGTGCTGAAAGAAGAAAAAAGTCAATTCAGTGCAGTGAAAATAACCTTCAAGAATGAAAGCAAAATAAAGATAGATGAAAACTAAGAGAACTTTTTATCAGCAGGCTTGCAGTACAAAAAAACCACAGAAGTTCATCAGTTGAGAAAAATTGATGCCAAAGGGACATTCAAATGTTCAGAGGAAAGTGAAGTACCAAACATGATAGATGTGTGGATAAATATAAAAGATTTTTTCTGTAGTTTTTTAGAAATATGTATGACTGTTTAAGTAAAAATTATAACATTTTATTGTTTGATTTATAAAATTTGTAGATGAAATATAGACAACTAAAAAATAAAGAAAGGAGCTTCAAAATCTATACTTTTTTAAAGATCATTACACTTTGTATGAAATGGTCCAATATTAAATGTAAGAAAAATGTGAAAAATTAAGGATACTGTATATATTGTGGTTCCTAGAGCAACCAGTTGAAATAATGCAAAATGATATAACTGAAACGCCACAATCCCTTGAAAGGGGATTCTCAAAAAGATTCAATTAAATCAAGAGAAATTAAGAAAGTAGGAACAGAGAATCAAAAAACAAATACAAAAATGATGGGACCAAGGGAAAACAACTAGTAAATTGGTTGGTCCAAACTCAACCATATCAATAATTGGATTAAATGTAAATGGACTAAACACTCCAAACAGTAGTCAGAAATTCTCAGAATAGATTAAAAAAATAAGACCCAACATAATCTCTCCATAAGAGATGAACTTTAAATATAAAAATACAAACAGGTTGAGGGCCTCCCTGGTGGCGCAGTGGTTGAGAGTCCGCCTGCCGATGCGGGGGATACGGGTTCGTGCCCCGGTCTGGGAGGATCCCATATGCCGCGGAGCGGCTGGGCCCGTGAGCCATGGCCGCTGAGCCTGCGCGTCCGGAGCCTGTGCTCCGCAACGGGAGAGGCCACAACAGTGAGAGGCCCGCATACCGCAAAAAAAAAAAAAATAAATAAATAAAATAAAATAAAATAAAAATACAAACAGGTTGAAAGTAAATGATATTAAAAGATAAATCATGCAAACAGAAAACCTAAGAAGGTTGGAATAGGTAGATTAGCATGAGATATAACAGATACCAAGGCAAAAAGTATTACCAGAGATAAAGAGAGACAAACTAGAACAATAAAAAGGATAAATTTATTAAGACATAAGAATCATACATGTATGTGCCTAATAAAAGAGGTTCAAATACATCAGATGAAAAAGTAACATAATTAAAGGAAGAGACAAATCCACAATTACAGTGGAGTCTTCTCTCAGCAATTGACAGAATAGACAAAAGATCTCAGTAACACTAAAACTTCCTTTTTGTCAACCTAATTGACATTTATAGAACACTACACCTAACAATTTCAGGATAAACATTCTTTTCAAGTGCACATGGCATATTAACCAAGATAAACCATTTGCTGGACCATAAAACACGTTCTAATATATTTTAAAGGATTGAAATAATATAGACTATGTTTTCTGATCACAGGCAATTAGTTAGAAATCAACAACAATAAGATATGTAGGAGAAATACAGCTACACGTGGAACAACTCCTACAGAACACCTACTGAACGCTGGCAGAAGACCCCAGACCTCCCAAAAGGCAAGACACTCCCCACATACCTGGGTAGGGCAAAGCAGAGAGATTCCCGCACAGAGGAGCGGTGCCGAGTGGCACTCACCAGCCCGAGAGGCTTGTCTGCTCCCCCGCCGGGGCGGGCGGCGCTGGAGCTGAGGCTCGGGCTTCGGTCAGAGCGCAGGGAGAGGAGTGGGGCTGGCGGCGAGAACTCAGCCTGAAGGGGGCTAATGTGCCACAGCTAGCCGGGAGGGAGTCCGGGAAAACTCTGGAGCTGCCGAAGAGGCAGGAGACTTTTTCTTCCCTCTTGGTTTCCTGGTGCGCGAGGAGAGGGGATTAAGAGCGCCGGGTAAAGGAGCTCCAGAAACGGGCGCGAGTCGCGGCTGAAAGCGCGGAGCCCAGAGACGGGCGTGGGACGCTGGGGCTGCTGCTGCCGCCGCCAAGAAGCCTGTGTGCGAGCGCAGGTCACTGTCCACACCGCCCTTCCGGGAGCCTGTGCAGCCTGCCACTGCCGGGGTCCCGGGATCCAGGGGCGGCTTCCCTGGGAGAACGCACGGCGCGCCTCAGGCTGGTGCAACGTCACGCCGACCTCTGCCGCTGCAGGCTCGCCCCGCACTCCGTGCCCCTCCCTCCCGCCCGGCCTGAGTGAGCCAGAGTCCCCGAAGAGGCTGCTCCTTTAACCCTGTCCTGTCTGAGCGAAGAACAGACGCCCTCCGGCGACCTACACGCAGAGGCGGGGCCAAATCCAAAGCTGAGACCCAGGAGCTGTGAGAACAAAGAAGAGAAAGGGAAACCTCTCCCAGCAGCCTCAGAAGCAGCGGATTAAAGCTCCACAATCAACTTGATGTACCCTGCATCTGTGGAATACATGAATAGACAACAAATCATCCCAAATTCAGGAGCCAGGAGTCAGTGCTGGGCCTCTGAGGTGGGAGAGCCAACTTCAGGACACTGGTCCACAAGAGACCTCCCAGCTCCACATAATATCAAACGGCGAAAATCTTCCAGAGATCTCCATCTCAACACCAGCACCCAGCTTCACTCAACGACCAGCAAGCTACAGTGCTGGACACCCTATGCCAAACAACTAGCAAGACAGGAACACAACGCCACCCATTAGCAGAGAGGCTGCCTCAAATCATAAAAAGTCCGCAAACACCCCAAAACACACCACCAGACGTGGACCTGCCCACCAGAAAGACAAGATCCAGCCTCATCCACCAGAACACAGGCAGTAGTCCCCTCCACCAAGAAGCCTACACAACCCACTAAACCAACCTTAGCCACTGGGGACAGACACCAAAAACAACGGGAACTACGAACCTGCAGCCTGCAAAAAGGAGACCCCAAACACAGTAACATAAGCAAAATGAGAAGACAGAAAAACACACAGCAGGAGAAGGAGCAAGATAAAAACCCACCAGACCTAACAAATGAAGAGGTAATAGGCAGTCTATCTGAAAAAGAATTCAGAATAATGATGGTAAAGATGATCCAAAATCTTGGAAATAGAATAGACAAAATGCAAGAAACAGTTAACAAGGACCTAGAAGAACTAAAGACGAATCAAGCATCGATTAAAAACACAATAAATGAAATAAAAAATACTCTAGATGGGATCAATAGCAGAATAACTGAGGCAGAAGAACGGATAAGTGAGGTGGAAGATAAAATAGTGGAAATAACAGCTGCACAGCAAAATAAAGAAAAAAGAATGAAAAGAACAGAGGACAGTCTCAGAGACCTCTGGGACAACATTAAACGCACCAACATTCGAATTATAGGGGTTCCAGAAGAAGAAGAGAAAAAGAAAGGGACTGAGAAAATATTTGAAGAGATTATAGTTGAAAACTTCCCTAATATGGGAAAGGAAATAGTTAATCAAGTCCAGGAGGCACAGAGAGTCCCATACAGAATAAATCCAAGGAGAAATACACCAAGAAACATATTAATCAAACTGTCAAAAATTAAACACAAAGAAATCATATTAAAAGCAGCAAGGCAAAAACAACAAATAACACACAAGGGAATCCCCATCAGGATAACAGCTGATCTCTCAGCAGAAACTCTACAAGCCAGAAGGGAGTGGCAGGACATACTTAAAGTGATGAAGGAGAAAAACCTGCAACCAAGATTACTCTACCCAGCAAAGATCTCATTCAGATTTGATGGAGAAATTAAAACCTTTACAGACAAGCAAAAGCTGAGAGAGTTCAGCACCACCAAACCAGCTTTACAACAAATGCTAAAGGAACTTCTCTAGGCAAGAAACACAACAGAAGGAAAAGAACTACAATAATGAACCCAAAACAATTAAGAAAATGGGAATAGGAACATACATATCAATAATTACCTTAAATGTAAATGGACTAAATGCTCCCACCAAAAGACACAGACTGGCTGAATGGATACAAAAACAAGACCCATATATATGCTGTCTACAAGAGACCCACTTCAGACCTAGAGACACATACAGACTGAAAGTAAGGGGATGGAAAAAGATATTCCATGCAAATGGAAACCAAAAGAAAGCTGGAGTAGCAATTCTCATATCAGACAAAATAGACTTTAAAATAAAGACTACTAGAAGAGACAAAGAAGGACACTACATAATGATCAAGGGATCAATCCAAGAAGAAGATATAACAATTGTAAATATTTATGCACCAAACATAGGAGCACCTCAATACATAAGGGAAATATTAACAGCCATAAAAGGAGAAATCGACAGTTACACAATCATAGTAGGGGACTTTAACACCCCACTTTCACCAATGGACAGGTCATCCAAAATGAAAATAAATAAGGAAACACAAGCTTTAAATGATACATTAAACAAGATGGACTTAATTGATATTTATAGGACATTCCATCCAAAAACAACAGAATACACATTTTTCTCAAGTGCTCATGGAACATTCTCCAGGATAGATCATATCTTGGGTCACAAATCAAGCCTTGGTAAATTTAAGAAAATTGAAATTGTATCAAGTATCTTTTCCGACCACAATGCTATGAGACTAGATATCAATTACAGGAAAAGAGCTGTAAAACATACAAACACATGGAGGCTAAACAATACACTACTTAATAACGAAGTGATCACTGAAGAAATCAAAGAGGAAATTAAAAAATACCTAGAAACAAATGACAATGGAGACACGACGACCCAAAACCTATGGGATGCAGCAAAAGCAGTTCTAAGAGGGAAGTTTATGGCAATACAATCCCACCTTAAGAAACAGGAAATATCTCGAATAAACAACCTAACCTTGCACCTAAAGCAATTAGAGAAAGAAGAACAAAAACATCCCAAAGTTAGCAGAAGGAAAGAAATCATAAAAATCAGATCAGAAATAAATGAAAAAGAAATGAAGGAAACGATAGCAAAGATCAATAAAACTAAAAGCTGGTTCTTTGAGAAGATAAACAAAATTGATAAACCATTAGCCAGACTCATCAAGAAAAAAAGGGAGAAGACTCAAATCAATAGAATTAGAAATGAAAAAGGAGAAGTAACAACTGACACTGCAGAAATACAAAAGATCATGAGAGATTACTATAAGCAACTCTATGCCAATAAAATGGACAACCTGGAAGAAATGGACAAATTCTTAGAAATGCACAACCTGCCAAGACTGAATCAGGAAGAAATAGAAAATATGAACAGACCAATCACAAGCACTGAAATTGAAACTGTGATTAAAAATCTTCCAACAAACAAAAGCCCAGGACCAGATGGCTTCACAGGTGAATTCTATCAAGCATTTAGAGAAGAGCTAACACCTATCCTTCTCAAACTCTTCCAAAATATAGCAGAGGGGGGAACACTCCCAAACTCATTCTACGAGACCACCATCACCTTGATACCAAAACCAGACAAGGATGTCACAAAGAAAGAAAACTACAGGCCAATATCACTGATGAACATAGATGCAAAAATCCTCAACAAAGTACTAGCAAGCAGAATCCAACAGCACATTAAAAGGATCATACACCATGATCAAGTGGGGTTTATTCCAGGAATGCAAGGATTCTTCAATATACGCAAATCAATCAATGTGATACACCATATTAACAAACTGAAGGAGAAAAACCATATGATCATCTCAATAGATGCAGAGAAAGCTTTTGACAAAATTCAACACCCATTTATGATAAAAACCCTGCAGAAAGTAGGCATAGAGGGAACTTTCCTCAACATAATAAAGGCCATATATGACAAACCCGCAGCCAGCATCGTCCTCAATGGTGAAAAACTGAAACCATTTCCACTAAGATCAGGAACAAGACAAGGTTGCCCACTCTCACCACTCTTATTCAACATAGTTTTGGAAGTTTTAGCCACAGCAATCAGAGAAGAAAAGGAAATAAAAGGAATCCAAATTGGAAAAGAAGAAGTAAAGCTGTCACTGTTTGCAGATGACATGATACTATACATAGAGAATCCTAAAGATGCTACCAGAAAACTACTAGAGCTAATCAATGAATTTGGTAAAGTTGCAGGATACAAAATTAATGCACAGAAATCTCTGGCATTCCTATATACTAATGATGAAAAATCTGAAAGTGAAATCAAGGAAACACTCCCATTTACCATTGCAACAAAAAGAATAAAATATCTAGGAATAAACCTACCTAAGGAGACAAAAGACCTGTATGCAGAAAATTATAAGACACTGATGAAAGAAATTAAAGATGATACAAATAGATGGAGAGATGTACCATGTTCTTGGATTGGAAGAATCAACATTGTGAAAATGACTCTACTACCCAAAGCAATCTACAGATTCAATGCAATACCTATCAAACTACCAATGGCATTTTTCACAGAACTAGAACAAAAAATTTCACAATTTGTATGGAAACACAAAAGACCCCGAATAGCCAAAGCAATCTTGAGAACCAAAAACGGAGCTGGAGGAATCAGGCTCCCTGACTTCAGACTATACTACAAAGCTACAGTAATCAAGACAGTATGGTACTGGCACAAAAACAGAAAGATAGATCAATGGAACAGGATAGAAAGCCCAGAGATAAACCCACGGACATATGGTCACCTTATCTTTGATAAAGGAGGCAGGAATGTACAGTGGAGAAAGGACAGTCTCTTCAATAAGTGGTGCTGGGAAAACTGGACAAGGACATGTAAAAGTATGAGATTAGATCACTCCCTAACACCATACACAAAAATTAGCTCAAAATGGATTAAAGACCTAAATGTAAGGCCAGACACTATCAAACTCCTAGAGGAAAACATAGGCAGAACACTCTATGACATAAATCACAGCAAGATCCTTTTTGACCCACCTCCTAGAGAAATGGAAATAAAGACAAAAATAAACACATGGGACCTAATGAAACTTCAAAGCTTTTGCACAGCAAAGGAAACCATAAACAAGACCAAAAGACAACCCTCAGAATGGGAGAAAATATTTGCAAATGAAGCAACTGACAAAGGATTAATCTCCAAAATTTATAAGCAGCTCATGCAGCTCAATAGCAAAAAAACAAACAACCCAATCCAAAAATGGGCAGAAGACCTAAATAGACATTTCTCCACAGAAGATATACAGACAGCCAACAAACACATGAAAGGATGCTCAACATCTTTACTCATTAGAGAAATGCAAATCAAAACTACAATGAGATATCATCTCACACCAGTCAGAATGGCCATCATCAAAAAATCTAGAAACAATAAATGCTGGAGAGGGTGTGGAAAAAAGGGAACACTCTTGCACTGCTGGTGGGAATGTGAATTGGTACAGCTGCTATGGAGAACGGTATGGAGGTTCCTTAAAAAACTACAAATAGAACTACCATATGACCCAGCAATCCCACTACTGGGCATATACCCTGAGAAAACCATAATTCAAAAAGAGACATGTACCAAAATGTTCATAGCAGCCCTATTTACAATAGCCCGGAGATGGAAACAACCTCAGTGTCCATCATCGGATGAATGGATAAAGAAGATGTGGCACATATATACAATGGAATATTACTCAGCCATAAAAAGAAATGAAATTGAGCTATTTGTAATGAGGTGGATGGACCTAGAGTCTGTCATACAGAGTGAAGTAAGTCAGAAAGAGAAAGACAAATACTGTATGCTGACACATATATATGGAATTTAAGAAAAAAATGTCATCAAGAACATAGGGGTAAGACAGGAATAAAGACACAGACCTACTAGAGCATGGACTTGAGGATATGGGGAGGGGGAAGGGTAAGCTGTGACAAAGTGAAAGAGCGGCATGGACATATATACACTACCAAACGTAAGGTAGATAGTTAGTGGGAAGCAGCCGCATAGCACAGGGAGATCAGCTCGGTTCTTTGTGACCGCCTGGAGGGGTGGGATAGGGAGGGTGGGAGGGAGACGCAAAAGGGAGGGGATATGGGAACATATGTATATGTATAACTGATTAAATTTCTAAAATAAAATTAAAAAAAAAAAAAAATAAATAAGATATGTAGGAGGGATAAAACCTAAATATTTGGAAATTAAACAACATACTTGTCAATAATTTATGGGTAAAGGAAAAATGACAAGGTACATTAGAAAATATTTCAAACTGAATTATAATGAAAATATAGCATATCAAAATTTGTGAGTTACAGCTAAAGGAAAATTTATAGTTTTTAAATGCCTAGATAAGGAAAGGATAAAGGTATAAAATCAATGACCTAAGAGTCTACAGTAAGACCTAGAGAAAGTAGAGCAAAGTACAGATGGTCCCCAACTTACAATGGGTCAACTTACGAATTTTGAATTTTACAATGGTGCAAAAGCAATGTGCATTCAGTAGGACTTGAATTTTCAATTTTGGTCTTTTCCCAGGCTAGCGATGTGTAGTATGATACTCTTGGGATGCTGGACAGCAGTAGCAAGCTGCAGCTTCCAGTCAGTGCCACAATCACAGGGTAGACAACTGATACACTTACAACCATTCTGTTTTTCACTTTCAGTACAGTATTCAATAAATTACATGAGATATTCAACACTTTATTATAAAATAGGCTTTGTGTTACGTGATTTTGCTCAACTGCAGGTTACTGTTAAGTGTTTTGAGCATGTTTAATGTAGGCTAGGCTAGCCTATGATGTTCGGTAGATTAGGTATATTAAATGCATTTTCGACTTAGGATATTTTCAACTCACAATGGGTTTATTGGGACATAAGCCCATTGTAAGTTGAGGAAGATCTGTAAATCCAGAGTAAGTAGAATGAAGGAAATAGTAAAGAGGAGAAATCAATGAAATAGAAAATAGATAAATGAAAGAGAAAATTAACACATAAATTATTTTTCTTTTTGAGAGAATAACAAAGTTGATAAGCCCTACATAGGTTGATAAAGAAAAAAATAAGAAAAATTACCAATATCAGGAATAAATGTGTGAATATACTACAGATGCTACAGATATTGTAAACAAATTTATGTTAATAAATTCAACAACTAGATGAAATTTCTGAATAAAACAACTTACCAAAACGGACACAGAAGAAATCGGAAATTTTCCTGGCCCTATATCTATTAAGTAAATTGAATTTGTTATTGAAATCTTTTCTCAAATACGACATCGGGGTCAGATGGTTTCACTGGTGAGCTCTGCTAAACATTTAGGTAAGAGATCAATCTTACACAAATGCTTTCCAAAACAGAAGAGGAGGAAACATTTTGCAATGTGTTTTATGAGGCTAGCATGACCCTGATACTAAATCTGACACAGACATTTTAAAAAAAGAAAATTAAAACACCAGTCATGTCAAACTGCCCACCTAATTTAGTTTCCTTCCTCCACTACCAACAGGCAGACAAGCTTCCCTGAATTGGGGGGAGGGGAGGGAAGAGCAGGCTGGCTGACTGGTGGGCAATAATATCAAACTTTCGCACAGCCCCCAACTGAACATGGAAGATAAGGCAGTCCAATCTGACTTTCTTTAGTTCCTGAAAGATCTGGACAGAAGCCCGAAGTGGGTGAAGAAATGTAAGATATGTGACTTAGAAGATAAAACACCTGATCTGCTAAGCAAACATTACTGCCAAATGCTTTAAGAAACCTACGGTTTGTAGAACGAGTACTTAAAAAGGAGTTCTTTGAGATTATGCTATGCCAGCAGTAGTTGATTTCACCAGTCATCTGAACAATCCACATGGAGACATTGAAAATTAGTAAAATAGGGCCTCCCTGGTGGCGCAAGTGGTTGAGAGTCCGCCTGCCGATGCAGGGGATACGGGTTCGTGCCCCGGTCTGGGAGGATCCCACATGCCGCGGAGCGGCTGGGCCCGTGAGCCATGGCCGCTGAGCCTGCGCGTCCGGAGCCTGCGCGTCCGGAGCCTGTGCTCCGCAACGGGGGAGACCACAACAGTGAGAGGCCCGCGTACCGCAAAAAAAAAAAAAAAAAAAAAAAAAGAAAATTAGTAAAATAACTGAGTGATCATGAAATAAGAACACAAACAGAAAAAGAAGTGGTAAAACTTCTGAACAGGAACAAACTCAGAAATAAAGAAACCATAGCCATCCTCACCACTCCAATGCAGAGGAAGAAGGTAAAGAACAAGATGAAGGCATTTTTATCCTTAAACTTTGCAGGGAATGAAAACAAGGAGCAGCTAAACTCTTCATCTGAAGTTGGATGTTTATAAAGCAGAGTCTGTATTAACATGAAGCTGACAAAATCCCTAAAGATATCTTTTCTCCTGCTGGGGTGCAGAGGATATTCTGGTGAGGCAGTTCTGAGAAAGTGCTTCGAAACAGTAGCAGTTACACATCCACCCTTTTGAAAACACAGCAGAAGTAGGTGCTGGACACTGCAAGAGTGCCATTGGAGAGAAACAGGAAAGTGAGAGACTCACCTCTTCCATTATCACTGATAATAAGATGCACATAGCAGGGGAGGATCAATCACCAGTACTGGTGAGGTTCATCAGTGAATCTCAGTCCAGACAGAGGAATATGAGCTTTCTACCTTCTGAAGTTGATGCAGAAATTCTGGCTATGAACTTTCACACTATGATAATGGAAGAGTGGGGGACAAACGTGGAGCACTGATGTGGTCTGGCTTAGAGGATGTCTAGTGGACTTTCTGCCAAACGCAACTCATGGTAACTAGACTTTTAGAGAAACAACCCCAAAATATCTACACAGTCTAGTCTTCCTCTGCCTTAAATACGTAGTTGTCAAAAGCAGTGTCTGTTGTGGGAGTATCTGTTGCTTTGGGAGAAATTAAAGATGTTTGTTCTTTTTCCTGTTGATCACCAACTACTTCAGAACCTAACAGTGTAATATCTGTCCTCTTTCAGAACAGTGAAGGATAAAAGGCCCATGAACTGAAGGAAATTTGCCACTCAATGAATAGGTGGGTATGATGCTTTTGAATATTTTGTAGAACTCCTGTAAATACTTGTTTTGTGTTTAGATGGTATAAATAATGATACGAATGTTAGATAGAATAACTTTATAGTTGGTTGAGCTTTTGTTCTCTGTAGTGCATTAACAGATTTTGTTTTAATTATTATTGTTGTTCATAAAAATATCCTAGTTTTTAAAATAGCCTTTGGAAAAACTTTCCAGGGCCGCATTTCCAATATTTCTTTGCAGCAGAGTTGCACTCTATGAAGAGATGGAAAATATTTATGTTTATCGTAAATTTTGATTTGAGAAAGCCATGATTCAGCACCAAACTTGATATTTAAATGGAATTTCCTGGAACTTCCTCTGGGCTCAGCAAGATAATCTCAACTAACCATTGAGAATTAGTATAAACAAATACTTAGTATCCCAAAAATGAAACACATTATTCAGAACGTTAAAGATATTTTCTTACAATAGCACCTCACAAGTTCTTTTTTTTCTAAATTTTCTTAGGTTTTTTTAAAATTAATTTTTATTGGAGTATGGTTGCTTTACCATGTTGTGTTAGCCTCCACTGCACAACAGAATGAATCAGCCATAAGCATACAGATATCCCCTCTCCTCCCTTCTGGACTTCCCTTCCATTTAGGTTACCACAGTGCACTAGGTGAGTTCCCCTGTGTTATACAGCATGTTCCCATCAGTTGTCCATTTTATACATAGTATCAATAATGTATATTTGTCAATCCCAGTCTCCTAATTCCTCCCACCCCACCCTTTTCCCCATTGGTATCCATACATACAGCAATCCCACTACTGGGTATATACCCAGAGAAAACCATAAATCAAAAAAACACATGCACCCCAATGTTCATAGCAGCACTATTTACAATAGCCAGGACATGGAAGCAACCTAAATGTCCATCAACAGAGGAATGTATAAAGAAGATGTGGTACATATGTACAATGGAATATTACTCAGCCATAAAAAGGAATGAAATCGCGTCATTTGTAGAGACATGGATGGACCTAGAGAGTGTCATACAGAGTGAAGTAAGTCAGAAGGAGAAAATCAAATATTTTATAATAATGCATATATGTGGAATCTAGAAAAATGGTACAGATGATCTTAGTTGCAAAGCAGAAATAGAGACAGACATAGAGAACAAATGTATGGGCACCTCACAGTTCTTAAATGCTTATCTCTTATAGCACCAGTCCTGGAACAGCTCACATTCAACACCATGCCAACACGTACCAAAGTGACTTATCCATTCCCAACACACTCTCTGCCAACCTTCATTGTTGGAGAATCAAACAAAACACAGAGAAAAGGACACAGAGCTTCCATTAACCGTGTACAAAGCCCCCTACCTGTCTCACTTCAATTTTTTTTCTTAATGTCTATGCATGGCTGAAGGTCCTGTGTATTCTTCCTTGATGAAGTTTGAGGATGAGAGCAATGAAATTAGATGAAAGCATCTTAAGCATAATTAAGAAATATTTCAATAGACCAGAGGTCAAATAACTTTACTTTGTTTAACATAAATCTTGATATAAAATATGATCTTAATTTAATGGTAGACACATATATCAAACTATGAATTTAAGCCAGAGTTTCCTACAAGTACTTTAAAAAGAACACTGAAAATACCTAAGAGAAGTTTTAAAAAGTGGTTTTATCCTTACAGTTGATATTTGTAAGGAAAGCTCTAAGGTGTATGTCAGCCATTCAATCACTGACTATTTGCTTCTGAGCCTTCCACTGAATGCATTAAACATTGATAAACTGCCGGTTAAATGGCTGCTGTCTGAACTTTTATTCTCTGAAGACCTCTCATTTCAGAACACAGCATTGAAAGAACATTTCATTTCTCTGTGATCTCTCTTGGTGGTACTCCGGGGAAATTTTAGTTGAGTCACTTGAAATAGAACATTATTATTGCCATGAATCAAATTAGTAGGTATTAGTTTCCAGTTCTTTGAGGAAATAAATGTTGGAGAGGTGTGGGGAGAAGGAATATATTTCATAAAATACTGCAATAAAGCTCAGGACTGACCATCGACTAGTAGGTGTTTTAGTATGTGGTTAAAAATCTGTAATGGGCAGTTAAGGAAATTACCAACAAGTATAATAAACTTTGAGATCACTAAACAGAGATTGCAGTGTAGATTTTGTCTCCATTAAGTGAAAATTGAAGTTCAAATAGAAAGCAATCCACTGTGGTTCTTCTTCTGGATGTTACTTACAATCATTTGTCGAATTTATACCTTAGCTGAGTATAGTCTTCTAGCAGGTATACATTGAACACTTTTGTTTCATGGTCAAGATAGAATCAGAAGCCAAGGCTACTGACCATCTATTTGACTGTTTTTTTCTCTCCATGACCATACCTACTGCCTTGTTTTATCTTTTCTTTTTTTTTTCTTTTTTTTTTTTGCGGTACGTGGGCCTCTCACTGTTGTGGACTTTCCCATTGCGGAGCACAGGCCCCGGACGCGCAGGCTCAGTGGCCATGGCTCACAGGCCTAGCTGCTCTGTGGCATGTGGGATCTTCCCAGACTGGGGCACGAACCTGTGTCCTCTGCATAGGCAGGTGGACTCTCAACCACTGCGCCACCAGGGAAGCCCTGCCTTGTTTTGATTTTTAAAAATTACCTGCGAAAAATAGGAATTTTTTTTGCTTATATAAAAATAATACAGAAATTATTGCTGTTATTTTGGTGACAAAAATTTTGTACAATGTGTTTTAATCTAAATAAAATGTAAATTTTATTTTTTTAAAGAAAATTACAAGAAAATCCTTTATAACCATAGATGCAAAACTCCTTAATGAAATATTCACAAATGGAATCCAGGAATATATTAAAAGAATGATATACCATGACAAAGTAGAGTTTATCCCAGGAATGCAAGGTTGGTTTCACATTTAAAAGTCAATTGATATTACTCATTGTATTGACAGATAAAAGGAACAAAATCATAGGATCTTCTCAATAGATGTGTAAAAAGTACTTGACAAATTTAAAAAACTCTCATGATATTAACCAAAAAATTCTAAGTAAACCAGAAATAGAAGGGAACTTCCTTCACCTGATAACGATATTTATGGGGGACCTCCCTGGCGGTCCAGTGGTTAAGACTCCATGCTTCCACCACAGGGGGCATGGATTCGATCCCTGGTGGGGAACTAAGATCCCGCATGCTGTGCGGTATGGCCAGAAAAAAAAAAAAAAAAAAGGATATTTATGAAAACCTTCCAGTTAATATAATGCTCAGTGGTGAGAGAATAAGAGTTTTTCCTCTCACACTGGACACAGGGCAAAGATGTCTCCACTTAATGTTGTAATGGAGTCCCCAGCCAGTGGACTAGGGCAAGAAAATGAAGTAAAGAGCATAATGTGTTTGTATGAAAATTCTAGGGAACCTATAAGCAACTACTAGAACTAATAAGCAAATTTTAAAATGTTGCAGGATACATTGTCAATATTCTAAAATCAATTGTTCTTTTATAACTTACTGATTTAATGGTAATAAAATTAAGAATTTTCATTTACAATAGCAACTAAAACATAAAAATTTAGAAGTAAACTAAAGAAAACATGCAAGACCTCTTCATTAAAAATTACAAAACATTGCCGAGAGAAATTAAGGAAAACCAAAAATGAATGGACATATGTACCATGTTAATGGATTAGAAGACGCAAGTAAATCTGAAAAAGAAGAACAAAGTTGGATGATTTACACTATCTGAATTCAAAATTTACTAAGGCTACATTAATCAAGACAGTGTGATGATACTGGCATAAGGACTGAGAAGCATCAATGGAACAGGATAGAGAGCCCAGAAATAGACTCACACTCATAAAATCAACTAATTTCCAACAAAGGTACCAAAGCAATACATTGGGGGACAAGGAAAATCTTTCTAATGAAAGTTACTGGAATAATTAGATATTCAACTGGGAAATGTTTATTCAAAAGGAACCTGGATGTTCTTCAGCATTACTCTTGTTCAATACACTAATCTGATGTGTTGTTCTTTTCTATTTATACATTAGCCTATCAAAGCACTTTTCCCACTATTATAATATTCCTACTGCAAAAATGTTATTTTTCTTTTTATAAAAATAACACTTTTAAGGTTTAAAAGCAATAGTTTTTCACTTATGACAACTCATATGTTAAAGTATAAAGTAAACAAAATTATCCATGATTACACAAGAAAACCAGAAATCACCCAAGTTGACCTTTTGGGTTGGTCTTTCTAATCTTCTGTATATACTGTCATAAAATTGTATATTGCATTTTTAACCTAATATTATTTTGCATGTAATTTTCTTTCTCCAAGACTCTGAGATTTTGTCTGCATGTAATATGATGATATTAGCTTTCATTTTAACATCTTTTTATGACACTTGTAATTGCATTTCCTGAAGACATAAATTTTAACTGTAAGCTACATCCAAACTGCACTTCCATCAGACATCTATCTCTGGAGTATCTGCCAAACTCATAAATGACTCTTCTTCCATGGCAACTGTCCATTTCACAATCCCCTATCCAAAATGTAACTGTACTATTGAACAAGCATGACTCAGGGAAGCAATCATGGAACAAATTTTATTTTAAATTTAAACTGTTATTTTAAATTTATTTCATATGTTTAGTTGTTCTCTTGCCCCTGGTGAAATTTAGGGCAGGTCACAAAACTTAGCATTTCAAAATTATTTTTAAGTATCCTGTTACAGAAAAACCACAGAAGCAATCTCTAGGCAGCCAAATTTACAGTAGATAATCTGTTCTAAGGCCACAAGTGATTGTTAAAGTTCTGGCAACCTGAACTAAATGGGCCAATTACGCTCTCACACAGGAATTCCGAAATTAAGTCCAGAGGAAAGTTTGCCTGCAATTGTAGCGCACACTGTGGACTGAAGGCCAGAGAAACGGAGTCTTCAAAGAGAAAGAAGACAGGAGGAAATGCAAAAAGGAGAAGCAGATATGGACCAAGAGCATTTCCTGGATTCTGCCGTTAATTGCTGGTTTCACTTCCTTCCAGAACTCCAGTTGCGTTCCTGCCTTTGGGTTCCGTGAAACCCCTCCATCATTGTAATACCAACTTCTAACTTTTTTTTGTTGTTGAATCAAGTTTTTGTTAAAGAGGCCCAAATAATACAGAAATAAGTATGGACTATGGGAAGTTTTATCCCTTAAACAACTAACATATTCATGATCAGTAGATCCTTTGGCTTTGCCCATGGATGATGGCCTTTCTCTGATCTACTCCCTCCATCTGAGGGTCCATGTTAGATGTAAACTTGTAGTGTTCCCTGCTCACTCACTACGATGCTGACTGTAGAGTTACCTAGATCGTCTTTGCTCTTTTGAAACATCAATGTCAAACTTTTATGTATAGTTTCCTGATTTGAGAGAGCACATTGTCAGAAAATGCATAGGATTTGATATTCAGTGACTCCTGCAGATGTTTTTAATTCTAATTCCTTTGCGTTGTTCTTAGAAAAGAAATCAAGTTTTATTTGTCTTACTATTATTTCCAAGGTAGTCAATAATTTTAGTAGTGTGAGAATAAAGCACTTGAGTTTTTTTGGCTTCTGAATGTCAATGAGTTCTGTTTTCAGAAATTTGCCTTGGGTGAAGCATAAATTTTCATGAAATATTTTTAGTGACTGAGGGAAAATTCACTCACATTGCTAATAAAAAAGTTCCAGTATTACCAATATAATTTCTATTGGCTAGTGTAGCTCTAAGGATATGTCTAGAAAACCAAAGATAGCAGAGAATTAACACAACCCTAAAACGTCCTGATATTAATTTTTCATCACACGATTTAGAAAATTATCTTTACTATTCATATTGCAGACTCTAACTTGGGTGAAATACTTTTAGCTTAGAAAACCAGTCTGTAGGACATATTAAGTTTTAGAAACTTGGTTTCTTCACACTCTCAAACTATTGTAAAACTTTATTAAATTAAGTGAATCAAACAAAAATTATTCAATAAATATTCAACATTTGCTAGGTGATATGGGTGTTATAGACAAAAATAAAAAAGACACGTGGCCTTTGCCCTCCTTTACCTGGTAAAGTAGTTGGGAAGAGATACAGAGCAAGAGTAATAAAACAAGACAGTGTAGAGTGATGCGTATGCTGATTTTTAGAAGTTCTGAGATGGGGGAAAGAGAAATGGGAAAAAAAAGTAAACAAAGAAGCTAAGAACAGAGGACACAGAGAGAGAGCATATCTTGCATTTATGACAACTTTTCTGTCATTCCCTTCTTGGGGCTCCACTGAAATGAACTGAAGCTGAAATGGTCAGAGAGAACCTCCTAGAGAGTTGATTTGATTTGGGACCTGAAGGAAGAGACAGGATTTGAAAGGATAAATGGCTAAGTAGACAACATAAGCCGAAGTATGGAGATGAGAATACATTCAGGTTTGCAGAGGAGCAATTAACCTTACTAGCGTTGGAAGCCATAGGAAATACTACTGGGTGAGCATGGTAAAAAAAGAGAAGTCAAAGGATTTTAAACATGAAGAACATAGGGAACTGCTGAGCAGAGGGATAACAGGATGAAAATTGGTTTGGGAGGATTAGCTGGGCAAGGTTATGAAAGGTGCTTGGGAAGGGTGGAGACTGGCATCTGGCAAGGTAAGCAGGGCGTTGCTGTAGTGATCCTTCCATGAGGCAATGAGGGCAGTGTCATCGCAAATAGGAAGGACCAATAAGAGCTTTCCAAAAAAGAAAACTACCTGATCTTGAGCAATCTGAGTCAGAGATGATGGCAGAACTTCTTGTCTAAAGGAGTTGGGAGGTATGAGGCTGGAACTTAGAGAAGAGGACAGCATGAAGAAGTAGATTGACATAGATTTAGTAGTAGTCAATGATATAGAAGCGACAGCTGAAGCCAAGAGAATGAGGGAGGATTCATCAAAGAAGGAATGTGGAGGAGAGAACAGAGAAACGAAAGTTGGGAACCACCAACATTTAGGGCATAGGACAAACAAAATGAGCCAATGCAAGAGGGAACATGTGGCCTGGGATGTAGGTGAGACTCAGATAGTGTTGCCAGAGAAATAAGGCAGCAGACTGGTTAAGGAGGAGGATGCTATCACCAGTGCTGGAAGAAGGTGAAGGAGCGAGAAGATGAGGACTTTAGGAGAAGAGTTAACAGTGATCTGGGACTGGAAACCAGATCACGTAGACAAGGGAGGGAAGGAGCTATGAGGTGATGAGCGAGTGGACATGTGCAGAATAATGAAGCAGTTAGGAGGACAGGCTCTGATGGCAACTCTACCTGAATCCTGGCTCCATCCAGACTGGGCAACTTAACACATAGAAGTTGACCTAAGTCCCCACGCGCTGGATTGAATAGCATCCCCTCAAATTCATGTCCTTCCCAGAACCTCAGAATGTGACCTTATTTCAAAATAGGGTTGTTGCAGATGTAACTAGTAAAGATGAGGTTATACTACAGTAGGGTGGGCCCTTAGTCCAATATGACTGATGTCCTTATAAGAAGAGGAAAGGACACACACAGGAAAGATGACCACGTGAGGATGGAGGCAGAGACTGGAATTAATATGCAACTGCAAGCCAAGGAAAACTCAGGATGCCTGGCAACACCAGAAGTTAGGAGAAAGGCACAGAACAGATTCTCTCCTAGAAACCTGAGAGAGTACAGCCCTGCTAACAGGGCTGATTTTGGACTTTGAGACCCCAGAACTGTGAGAAAAAACATTTCTGTTGTTTTAAGCCACCCATTTTGTGGTACTTTGTTATGGCAGCTCCAGTAAACTAATATTCTTGGTAATCTCATCCTTAAAGTGAGGATACTAACACTCTCCTTATAGGAAGGGTTAGCAATATAATATGAAAAATGCTTAGCACAGTGTCTGCCCCACTGGAAGAGCTCAGATATATGTTGTCATATATTATTTTTTTCTTTGAACAATTTGGTGTGGAAGAAAGGAAAAAGTGGTCCTAGAAAAACCATACATATGGTGAGGTAAATGTTGTTATTGCTTCTTTTTACATTTTTATTTTAAACATTTAATCAAGAAGGCACCTTATTTTTTTATACAGCAGGTTCTTATTAGTCATCCATTTTATACACATCAGGGTATACATGTCAATCCCAATCGCCCAATTCATCACACCACCATACCCACCCCCGCCATGGCTTTCCCCCTTTGGTGTCCAGACGTTTGTTCTCTACATCTGTGCCTCAATTTCTGTCCTGCAAACCGGTTCATCTGTACCATTTTTCTAAGTTCCACATATATGCGTTAATATACGATATTTGTTTTTCTCTTTCTGACTTACTTCACTCTGTATGACAGTCTCTAGATTCATCTGTGTCTCAACAAATGACCCAACTTCATTCCTTTTTATGGCTGAGTAATATTCCATTGTGTATATGTACCACATCTTCTTTATCCATTAATCTGTCGATGGGCATTTAGGTTGCTTCCATGACCTGGCTATTGTAAATAGTGCTGCAATGAACATTGGGGTGCATATGTCTTTTTGAATTATGGTTTTCTCTGGGTATATGACCAGTAGTGGGATTGCTGGATCATATGGTAATTCTATTTTTGGTTTTTTAAGGAAACTCCATACTGTTTTCCATAGTGGCTGTATCAATTTACATTCTCACCAACAGTGCAAGAGGGTTCCCTTTTCTCCACACCCTCTCCAGCATTTGTTGTTTGTAGATATTCTGATGATGCCCATTCTAACTGGTGTGAGGTGATACCTCGTTGTAGTTTTGATTTGCATTTCTCTAATAATTAGTGAGGCTGAGCAGCTTTTCATGTGTTTCTTGGCCATCTGTATGTCTTCTTTGGAGAAATGTCTATTTAGGTCTTCTGCCCATTTTTGGATTGGGTTGTTTGTTTCTTTAATATTGATCTACATGAGCTATTTATATATATTTTGGAGATTAATCCTTTGTCCGTTGATTTGTTTGCAAATATTTTCTCCCATTCTCAGGGTTGTCTTTTCGTCTTGTTTATGGTTTCCTTTGCTGTGCAAAAGCTTTGAAGTTTCATTAGGTCCCATTTGTTTATTTTTGTTTTTATTTCCATTACTCTAGGAGGTGGATCAAAAAAGATCTTGTTGTGATTTATGTCAAAGAGTGTTCTTCCTATGTTTTCCTCTAAGAGTTTTATAGTGTCCAGTCTTACATGTAGGTCTTGCATCCATTTTGAGTTTATTTTTGTGTATGGTGTTAGGGAGTGTTCTAATTTTATTCTTTTACATGTAGCTGTCCAGTTATCCAAACACCACTTATTGAAGAGACTGTATTTTCGCCATTGTATATCCTAGTCTCTTTTGTCATAGATTAGTTGACCATAGGTGCATGGGTTTATTTCTGGGCTTTCTATCTTGTTCCACTGATCTATGTTTCTGTTTTTGTGCCAGTACCATACTGTCTTGATTACTGTAGTTTTGTAGTATAGTCTGAAGTCAAGGAGTCTGATTCCTCCAGCTCCGTTTTTCTCCCTCAAGACTGCTTTGGCTCTTCGGGTTCTTTTGTGTCTCCATACAAATTTTAAGATTTTTTGTTCTAGTTCCGTAAAAAATGCCATTGGTAATTTGATAGGGATTGCATTGAATCTGTAGATTGCTTTGGGTATAGTACAGTCATTTTCACAATATCGATTCTTCCAATCCAAGAACATGGCATATCTCTCCATATGTTGGTATCATCTTTAATTTCTTTCATCAGTGTCTTATAGTTTTCTGCATAAAGGTCTTTTGTCTCCCTAGGTAAGTTTATTCCTAGGTATTTTATTCTTTTTGTTGCAATGGTAAATGGGAGTGTTTCCTTAATTTCTCTTTCAGATTTTCATCATTAGTGTATAGGAATGCAAGAGATTTCTGTGCGTTAATTTTGTATCCTGAAACTTTACCAAATTCATTGATTAGCTCTAGTAGTTTTCTGGTGGCATCTTTAGGATTCTCTATGTATAGTATCATGTCATCTGCAAACAGTGACAATTTTACTTCTTCTTTTCCAATTTGTATTCCTTTTATTTCTTTTTCTTCTCTGATTGCCATGGCTAGGACGTCCAAAACTATGGTGAATAATAGTGGTGAGAGTTGACATCCTTGTCTTGTTCCTGATCTTAGAGGAAATGCTTTCAGTTTTTCTCCATTGAGAATGATGTTTGCTGTGGGTTTGTCGTATATGACCTTTATTATGTTGAGGTAGGTTCCCTCTGTGCCCACTTTCTGGAGAGATTTTATCATAAATCAGTGTTGAGTTTTGTCAAAAGCTTTTTCTGCGTCTACTGAGACGATCATATGGTTTTTATTCTTCAATTTGTTAATATAGTGTATCACATTGATTGATTTGCATATATTGAAGAATTCTTGCATCCCTGGGATAAATCCCACTTGATCATGGTGTATGATCCTTTTAATGTGCTGTTGGATTCTGTTTGCTAGTATTTTGTTGAGGATTTTTGCATCTATAGTCATCAGTGATATTGGTCTGTAATTTTCTTTTTTTGTAGTATCTTTGTCTGGTTTTGGTATCAGGGTGATGGTGGCCTCATAGAATGTGTTTGGGAGTGTTCCTTCCTCTGCAATTTTTTGGAAGAGTTTGAGAAGGATGGGTGTTAGCTCTTCTCTAAATGTTTGATAGAATTCACCTGTGAAGCCATCTGGTCCTGGACTTTTGTTTGTTGGAAGATTTTTAATCACAGTTTCAATTTCATTACTTGTGATTGGTCTGTTCATATTTTCTATTTCTTCCTGGTTCAGTCTTGGAAGGTTATACGTTTCTAAGAATTTGTCCATTTCTTCCAGGTGGTCCATTTTATTGGCATAGCATTGCTTGTAGTAGTCTCTTAGGATGCTTTGTATTTCTGCAGTGTCTGCTGTAACTTCTCCTTTTTCATTTCTAATTTTATTGATTTGAGTCCTCTCCCTCTTTTTCTTGATGAGTCTGGCTAATGGTTTATCAATTTTGTTTATCTTCTCAAAGAACCAGCTTTTAGTTTTATTGATCTTTGCTATTGTTTTCTTTGTTTCTATTTCATTTATTTCTGCTCTGATCTTTATGATTTCTTTCCTTCTGCTAACTTTGGGTTTTGTTTGTTCTTCTTTCTCTAGTTCCTTTAGGTGTAAGGTTAGATTATTTGAGATTTTCCTTGTTTCTTGAGGTAGGCTTGTATAGCTATAAAATTCCCTCTTAGAACTGCTTTTGCTGCATCCAATAGGTTTTGTATCATCGTGTTTTCATTGTCATTTGTCTCTAGGTATTTTTTGATTTCCTCTTTGATTTCTTCAGTGATCTCTTGGTTATTTAGTAATGTATTGTTTAGCCTCCATGTGTTTGTGTTTTTTATGTTTTTTCCCCTGTAATTCATTTCTAATCTCATAGCATTGTGGTCAGAGAAGATGCTTGATATGATTTCAATTTTCTTAAATTTACTGAGGCTTGATTTATGACCCAAGATGTGATCTATCCTGGAGAATGTTCCATGTGCACTTGAGAAGAAAGTGTAACCTGCTGTTTTTGGATGGAATGTCCTATAAATATCAATTAAATCTATCTGGTCTACTGTGTCATTTAAAGCTTCTGTTTCCTTATTTATTTTCATTTTGGATGATCCGTCCATTGGTGTAAGTGAGGTGTTAAAGTCCCCCACTATTACTGTGTTACTGTCGATTTCCTCTTTTATACCTGTTAGCAGTTGCCTTATATATTGAGGTGTTCCTATGTTGGGTGCATATATATTTATAATTGTTATATCTTCTTCTTGGATTGATCCCTTGATCACTATATAGTGTCCTTCCTTGTCTCTTGTAACATTATTTTAAAGTCTATTTTATCTGATATGAGTATTGCTATTCCAGCTTTTTTTTTTTTTTTTTTTTTTTGCGGTATGCGGGCCTCTCACTGTTGTGGCTTCTCCCATTGCGGAGCACAGGCTACGGACGCGCAGGCTCAGTGGCCATGGCTCATGGGCCCAGCCACTCCACGGCATGTGGGATGTTCCCGGACCAGGGCACGAACCCGTGTCCCCTGCATCAGCAGGTGGACTCTCAACCACTGCGCCACCAGGGAAGCCCTCCAGCTTTCTTTTGATTTCCACTTGCATGGAATATCTTTTTCCATCCCCTCACTTTCAGTCTGTATGTGTCACTAGGTCTGAAGTGGGTCTCTTGCAGACAGCATATATATGGGTCTTGTTTTTGTATTCATTCAGCAAGCCTGTGTCTTTTGGTTGGAGCATTTAATCCATTCACGTTTAAGGTAATTATCGATATGTACGTTCCTATGACCATTTTCTTAATTGTTTTGGGTTTGTTTTTGTAGGTCCTTTTCTTCTCTTGTGTTTCCCACTTAGAGAAGTTCCTTTAGCATTTGTTGTAGAGCTGGTTTGGTGGTTCTGAATTCTCTTAGCTTTTGCTTGTCTGTAAAGCTTTTGATTTTTCCATCAAATATGAATGAGATCCTTGCTGGGTAGAGTAATCTTGGTTGTAGTTTCTTCCCTTTCATCACTTTAAGTATATCATGCCACTCCCTTCTGGCTTGTAGAGTTTCTGCTGAGAAATCAGCTGTTAACCTTATGGGAGTTCCCTTGTATATTATTTGTTATTTTTCCCTTGCTGCTTTAAATAATTTTTCTTTGTCTTTAATTTTTGCCAATTTGATTAATATATGTCTCGGTGTGTTTCTTCTTGGGTTTATCCTGTATGGTACTCTCTGTGCTTCCTGGACTTGGGTGGCTATTTCCTTTCCCATGTTAGGGAAGTTTTCGACTATAATCTCTTCAAATATTTTCTCTGGTCCTTTCTCTCTCTCTTGTCCTTCTGGGACCCCTATGATGCGAATGTTGTTACGTTTAATGTTGTCCCAGTGGTCTCTTAGGCTGTCTTTATTTCTTTTCATTCTTTTTTCTTTATTCTGTTCCACAGCAGTGAATTCCACCATTCTGTCTTCCAGGTCACTTATCTGTTCTTCTGCCTCAGTTATTCTGCTATTGATTCCTTCTAGTGTAGTTTTCATTTCAGTTATTGGATTGTTCATCTCTGTTTGCTTGTTCTTTAATTCTTCTAGGTCTTTGTTAAACATTTCTTGCATCTTCTCAATCTTTACCTCCATTCTTTTTCCGAGGTCCTGGATCATCTTCACTATCATTATTCTGAATTATTTTTCTGGAAGGTTGCCTATCTCCACTTCATTTAGTTGTTTTTCTGGGGTTTTATCTTTTTCCTTCATCTGGTACATAGCTCTCTGCCTTTTCATCTTGTCTATCTTTCTGTGAATGTGGTTTTTGTTCCACAGGCTGCAGGACTGTAGTTCTTGCTTCTGCTGTCTTCCCTCTGGTGGATGAAGCTATCTAAGAGGCTTGTGTAACTTTCCTCATGGGAGGGACTGGTGGTGGGTAGAGCTGACTGTTTCTCTGGTGGGTAGAGCTCAGTAAAACTTTAATCTTCTTGACTACTGATGGGTGGGGCTGGGTTCATTCCCTCCCTATTGGTTGTTTGGCCTGAGGCAACCCAACACTGGAGCCTACCTGCGCTCTTTGGTGGGGCTAATGGCAGACTCTGGGAGGGCTCATGCCAAGAAGTACTTCCCAGAACTTCTGCTGCCAGTGTCCTTGTCCCCACAGTGAGCCACAGCCACCACCTGCCTCTGCAGGTGGCCCTCCAACACTAGCAGGTAGGTCTGGTTCAGTCTCCCCTGGGGTCAGTGCTCCTTCCCCTGGGTCCCAATGCGCACACGACTTTGTATATGCCCTCCAGGAATGGAGTCTCTGTTTCCCCCAGTCCTGTCAAAGTCCTGCAATCAAATCCCACTAGCCTTCAAAGTCGATTCTCTAGGAATTCCTCCTTCCATTGCCAGACCCCCAGGTTGGGAAGCCTGACATGGGGCTTGGAGCCTTCACTCCAGTGGGTGGACTTCTGTGGTATAAGTGTTCTCCAGTCTGTGAGTCACCCATCCAGCATTTACAGGATTTGATTTTACTGTGATTGCGCCACACCTACCGTCTCACTGTGGCTTCTCCTTTGTCTTTGGGTGTCGGATATCTTTTTTGGTGAGTTCCAGTGTCTTCCTGTCGATGATTGTCCAGCAGCTAGTTGTGATTCTGGTGTTCTCACAAGAGGGAGTGAGAGCATGTCCTTCTACTCCACCATCTTGGTTCAGGGCCAATTGTTTCTTTTTAAATAGGAGTTATGTGTGCATATTTAAACACAGAAAATAAATAAAATCTCCAGAGAGAGGAACAGACTAAAGAATTTAGAGATAATATATATCTTCATCAAAGACCAAATCCAGGGCAAATGAAAGATTTCATGAGATGTGACTATAAAGTAATAGATTGCATGTTTTAATGACTTACTACCATTTATAGTTCCAAAATGATATAATTCTTCAGAGAAGACACTCTGGAAGGTAGATTGTTATTCTAATGGCGTTGCCATTACTTCAGATACATTTTAATTTTCTTCCAAACCAGGTAGCTCCAAACTACACAAAGGTTTCACCACTCATGACACACCTCACTTTTATTCAAAAGACGTTTCTTGCCAGGCTGGCCACTCAACTGACATTACACTAAGCAACTTCTGACTATTTCCAAATGCCAAGTCCACCCTTAAATTATAAACATTAGCACCACTGAGGGTATTTTTTAAAAGTGTGCCAAATATTTATCAAAATAGTCTTAAATACCCAAATGTGAAAGAAAACATTCTGATTTCAAATAGAGTATCAATCTTGTTGGCATATATGCTTGATGACTTCAAACCAGGCAAGGCTTTTGACAAAACTTTTTAAAGTACATATTATATATCAATTTTTCCCCAGATACTTCAACAGTTAAGCCCTAACTGGCTACTCACTGAAGCAATGATGGTATTTTTACTGGTGAATTTCCAACTGAGGTCCACTCAGCAATTTCTAAGTACATTTAAATACATGGCTTTATTTTTTCCTCCTTATTTCTTATACCTCAATATGCATGAGAAGGAAATGGCCTTGTTTTTCAAAGGCTTACAAAGAACAGAAAGAAATAAACTATGATTTCAAAATGCCTAATAATCTATTCATATCATGTTCAGATTTTCAGAAAGGAAGAAGGACAAGCAAAGGGGAAAAGGGTCATCTTTAACTTGCCCCCACTTTAACTTTCCCAGAAATTACAGACAGAGAGAAAAAAAGATCATTAACAAAATGTCACTTTGCTTAAAACAGAAACAGACTCATAGACCTAGAAAACGAATTTACGGTTACTGTGGGGAAAGGTTGGTGGAGGGGTAGATTGGGAGTTTGGGATTGACATGTACGCACTGCTATATTTAAGATAAAATGTCTTTCCATGAAAAAAAAGTCACTTGGCTTAAAATGAGATCTTTTTAAATGGGACTCTTAGTTCACATGAAACACAAATTTTTCACTGCCTCATCTTCACGCTGGAGTAAATTAAATTCTTTATTCATCCTTCTATTGCATTCTGTGTCATATTTCACAGTGAAATACTAACGTGCACTTTATTTGAGCTTGGAAATCCAGGACAAATATAAGGAGGTTGAAATAAAAGAGGAGGCTCCCTTGGAGGCCAGACTCTGAGAAGCAAGAAATGTGCCCTGGTTGCAGAGAGGAAGTTGCATTTTGTTGTACAACTTTTTGGTTACGCAGAACTCTTGGCCTAATCGTGAGAGATGACATCTGTTCAACAATTGCACAACTTCCTCCTCGCTCAATCAACATCTGTTAATTTGATTTAATTTATTTTTTAAAATTTATTTATTCAATTAATTTATTTTTGGCTGCGTTGGGTCTTCGTTGCTGCGTGCGGGCTTTTTCTAGTTGCGGTGAGTGGGGGCCACTCTTCGTTGCGGTGCGTGGGCTTCTCATCGTGGTGGCTTCTCTTGTTGTGGAGCATGGGCTCTAGGCTCGCAGGCTCAGTAGTTGTGGCTCATGGGCTCTAGAGAGCAGGCTCAGTAGTTGTGGCGCACGGGCTTAGTTGCTCCACAGCATATAGGATCTTCCTGGACCAGGGCTCGAACCCATGTCCCCTGAATTGGCAGGCGGACTCTTAACGACTGTGCCACCAGGGAAGCCCCTGTTAATTTGATTTTAAGACACAGTCTTCCATTCCTTTGGTCATCAGGAGTGATGGAGAAACTAAGAGAAGGAGCCGAGTGCCCTACTTGATACAACCTTTTCCCCAACTGAGAACTGGGTCACATGACCTTGGCTATGAAGAAGGCTCTAATTCATCCTATCTTATTCTTATAATACCCTCAGCACTTATGGAATATATATATATATATATATATATACATATATATATAGTGAATATATATGTCCGTAACTGAGTATACACATTGTATTACATATATAAATATATACATATATGTAATATATTTACTGACTACACACATATATTATGTAACATATGTAAAATATATAATATATATTATTCCTGCAATATACAATACATATATGTATATTATTATACATATTACTATACGTTATATATAATACATATTAAAATAATATTATTGTATACTATATACATGTATAATAACACATATTATGCATCACATTATACATGTATACATAATAAACATACATTTACATATACATAATTATACAGTGTTAGTGTATACTCAGTCACAGGTTGTTGTTAAGTGTCTTCTATTGTTTCTAATGCATGTTTTATTCTCTTAAACCAATGCTAGGGTCTTTAAGGGAAGGAACGGTGTTTTTCTTATTTTTTAACACATATGATTAGTATAATGAAAGAAAAGTGATGAAAATTATTAACTTCAGTTCAAACTTATACTTTTACAGTGGGCCAGATGTTCTCATTTCATTCCCAGTTACCCCAGATATTTACTATCCAGGTAGATCCCAGGGGAACCGCAACAGGGCTGCAGCTCTCATGCAACACCAGCAAGAAATAAAATTTGTTGTTTAAACCAATGAGATTTTAAGTTTCTTTGTTATGTAGCATGGTCTAGTGAAACCTAAGGTATAGCCTAAAGCAGATCTAGTGGACAAAATAAGTAAGATTATAGAAGACCTTTAGTAACGTAATAAATATGGTAGATCTTATTCATATAGACCTCACTATTCCCTAAAAACAGAGAATACACCTTCTTTAACTGTGTACTCACTTCCCCAAATTAATCATATACTGGGCTACAAAGAAAACATCAGTAAATCCCTCAAAGTGGAAATGGTATAAATAACATTCTTTGGCTACACAGTAATTAAACTATGAACTGCTAAAAAATATAGAACCGCCTCCCTTTGAAAGTTGAAAGTTAAAAAAGAATCTCTCTTTTACATAACTTCAAAGTAGAAATCAAAAGTAAGATGGCAGAATTTCTAGAAGATAACAACAGAAAATGTTAATAGAACATCATGTATCAAAAGCTACAGGATACAACCTAAGCAGTGCTCAGGGCAAATTCAAAGTTAAATACTTGTATTATTATAATACTTATACCTAGAAAAAAATTGACAAAGAGCTGCTTCCCTAAAGCATTGACAGCAGTTTTACAGTTGAATTTCACCAAACACCGAAGGAAAAGAAAAATCCAGATAAGGACAGCTTCTAAATATTTTGTATAAAGCCAACACAACATTAATCAGCAAAAATAAAAAATAAAAATAAAACCCACAAACTAAATTAAACACAATTTTAAAGAGAAATGTACAGATCAATCTCACTCACAATACTGATGACATAATTCTAATAAAAGATTAAGACATGGAATTAAGTAGCATATTAAAAGAATGAGAGATCATGACTAAGTGGCATCAACTCTAGAAACTCAAAGAAAATGTATTAGGAAAATTTTAATATAATCCTCATATATTTAGGATCAAAGGAAGAATCACATTGTCATATCCATAGATGCTAAAAAGAGACATATTCAACAACTTTTCAAAATCAAATTTCTTAATAAAATAAAACATTAAAATATCTCAACATCCCCTAAATTTATTTATAAATGTAGCATGACTTCAGTGAAAATATAACCAGTAATATTTTCAGAATTAGGAAACTGATTTTAAAGTTCTTCCAGAATAATACACATTCAAGATTAATCAGGAAAAAATTAAAAAATGAATAGAAAAGGAAGACCTATCTTAGAACAACCTGAAGCATATTGTACAGTTAAAGAAAATAAAAATAGTGTGGTGCTGACACATGAATAGATAGATAGGACAAAAATGAAAGTCCAGAAATAAATCCAAGTATACATAGAAATTTGCACATGATATAGCTGGTGTTTTAGGTCAGTGGGAAAATGATGGATTTTTCAATAAATGTTTTGGGACAGTTGCCATCTGGAAAAACAAAATTAGATCTCTACTAAATGTTTTACATTAAAAAAATTCCAAGTGGACCACAGATGTAAACAAAGACACCCATAAAATTTTTAGAAAAGATATGAGACTTAAAAAAATCAAATCTGAGAAGGGAAGACATTTTAAAGCATGGCGGAAGACTTAGATACCATAAAAGAAAAGGCTGACAACAAAAGTATCAGAAATTTCTACATGACCAAAGAGTTTTGTTAAAGCTAAAAGGCTACTGACAAACTGAAAAAGATGTATACAGTACATATCACAAATGGTTAATTTGTTAAATATTTAAAAGCTCCTACATGTAAGTTTTTAAAAGATAAATTACCCAAAAGAAAAATGGGCAGAAGTGCCTCGAAAAGGCAATCGATATGTTCCTTCACACACACATAAAATGTGTCACCTCACTTAAAATCAGAAAATCGCTAATAAAATACAGTGAAATACCATTTTCACCATTTTGTTCTTGGCATACAATGTTTTATGATGTTTAGCTCAACAAGTAAGTACTTTAAGAATTGAGTTTAGTGTGGATTATGCATCATGAATCTACAAGTGGCATTTAATCAACACACTATTTTATGTGTTTTATATTTGGCCTTCCATCCATAATATGACCAGACTGGATGCAGGGTAATTTCAGACAATGGTTTTTAGGGGGAAAACTGAGTCTCCTGTATTGCCAAATGCAGGATTTTGTATGCGTGTGATTTCAGCAGAGTCTTTCTTTACACTCACATTCAGGCCTCAAAGAATGAATTCTTAGAGTTCAAATGTCATGTATTATCTCTTTTATTTTTTTTATTTTTTATTTTTTGCGGTACGGGGGCCTCTCACTGTTGTGGCCTCTCCCGTTGCGGAGCACAGGCTCCGGACGCGCAGGCTCAGCGGCCATGGCTCACAGGCCCAGCCGCTCCGCGGCATGTGGGATCTTCCCGGACCAGGGCACGAACCCGTGTCCCCTGCATCGGCAGGCGGACTCTCAACCACTGCGCCACCAGGGAAGCCCCTATTATCTCTTTTAAAGACTTAGGATAATAAACAAGGAGCTACAAGGCAGTGGGGAGTGGGCTGGGCAGCATCTGGCAGAAATTGGAAGGTAGGTGGTTTGTATGCACAGGTGGAGGGAAAACAACAAGGATCAGGTGGAAAATGGAGCTAGTGGCACGGGCAGTTACTTGCCTGTCCTTCCATCTCAAACATGCTCCTAACCCTCCATGACTGTGGGTGGACGTCATTTCCCACTGCCAATATGGATCATCTCTCTGCTCTTTTCTGCACAGGGCTGGACCCCTCAGCAGCCCCATAATGGTGACCTGGCACCCTAGGTATGCCATATCTTACTGCAGAGACAAAATAGGACATACCTTGTTTTTCTGATTTACTGTGATGGAAATGTCTCTTGACTCTTAACAGGTGTTCTGAGAAACATTTCAACAAGTAAATTTCAGTGCAGTACCTATTTTAAAATAATATGCACGACCATTTCTTCCTCTTATTTCTGTCATTTCTTCCAACAGAATTTTATATTCTTCTTCAAAAAACCAACAGTGCTTTCGTTTTGTGTGTGTGTGTGTGTGTGTGTGTGTGTGTGTGCGTGCACGCACGTGTATAAGAAGAAGATACAAGATTTGGGCAGAAGTGAGGTTTTGTGTATAGATTTTGAAAAAAAATTTGTCTAATAGTGTTATAAAATTTAACACTATTAAATTAGTGTTATGAAATTTCAACCCATCCTTGTGAAAATTAAATGAGCTAATATGTTGTACTTGGCACAAGGTCTGGCAGGAGGAAAGAGCTATGTGTTGATTATTACTATTAGTTAAATGACGCCAAAAATCTGAAGAGGTACCATTATTATTCCCATTTTAAAGCTAGTAAGTGATGCAGCCAGTGTTCAAACCATATTTTCCAGATAATGAATCTTTTAAACCTGCCCCATCACGCAGAGTTTGGAGCTGCTGAAATGTGTCGCGAGATGAAATTAGGTTGCCTATGTAATGTGACTCTGTGATATAGTACCGTACAGCGAGAAAGGAAGCTAATAAAGGAGAAAGATGTCCTCAAAGTTAATGTTTTTCTCAAAGGATCAATATCATTTTATATTCTAATTGGCTTTAAAAGCTTTCTTCTGGGCCCTCTCTAGACAATTAATAGGATTCCTAAGACTTATGGGTGTTCCCTTACTTGTGTGTAAGAAATAAACTAGGAACTCTTTGTGAATTGTTATTTATTTCACATGCAAGGGCACGGGGCTAAAAGAGACCTCTAGGATTTATTTGGGGTGTTCCCTGATTTCTGGCAGGAATGTGACTAAACCATTCCTTGACTGGTGTATTAACTCAATACTGAAAACCTGCAAGGAGAGAAATTACACACTTCCACCTGCATTATTTCAGTTTTGGGTTTCATAACCTTGGCCATTGGGAAATGTTCAATTCACTTAAGAATATACGCTTCCAACATACCATTATGTTTATCATTAGCTTTATCAAGGCAAACACAAGTTGAATGCAAGGTATTAGCCTAGAGAACTGAGACCTTATGAATCTTCAAATCCTGTAGATAATGCCTAGCACAGAACATTATTACAGATAACAGGTGCCAAATAAATGCTTACTGAATTGAGCTGAATAGCAAGGGAAACATTGACTGGTTATCAAAGTGCATTATCGATTTGGGCCTTCCTTGCTGTGTCTTACTTTCTCATTTCCAGAAATCAACACTTAGGTTCCATTCAAAAAATTATGTGAAACAAGAAAAACGCTGACTTTTCTATGAAGTTTATTCATTTATTCATTCAACAAATATTTGATGAACACCATGTGCTAGGCATTGTCCCAGGTTCTGAATATTTTAAATGCATGCTACCATGTTGTAAACAGTAGTGTGTAATAGTAAGAAACCCACTGCTTCCGTGTAAACTAATTAAAAGTTCCTGATGTGAGAGTTTAATCAGCTGCTGCTTAGAGAGTTTGATATGAACCCTTCATTGAATGTAGTCATATTCTCTAATACCGCTAATCATAGAATGTCAAACGTCTTATTGGTAATCATTAGGTAACCTGCATCTCCCCATCCAGAACCTTAAAGGTATGGAGTTGATAGTGAGGTAAGGAAGATGGTGTGGCTACTGGAAAGAATGAGCAGACTAGGAATTCAGAAACTGGGCTGTGAAGTGGTGTTACCTCTCTAAGGCACTTAATTCTGCAGAATCAGTTTCCCCTATCTGTAAAATAAAGTGAATTGGCAAAGGTAAAGCCTCTTTTTTTTTTTTTTTTTTTTTTTTGCGGTATGCGGGCCTCTCACTGTTGTGGCCTCCCCCGTTGCGGAGCACAGGCTCCGGACGCGCAGGCTCCGGACGCGCAGGCTCCGGACGCGCAGGCTCCGGACGCGCAGGCTCAGCGGCCATGGCTCACGGGCCCAGCCGCTCCGCGGCATATGGGATCCTCCCAGACCGGGGCACGAACCCGTATCCCCTGCATCGGCAGGCGGACTCTCAACCACTTGCGCCACCAGGGAGGCCCCGGTAAAGCCTCTTTTAAGTCTGATTATCTTATAATCTTAAATGAAGATCTCATTAATTCTAAATCCTCAGAAGACGATAACTCCACATTATGAGTTTTGGCTCAGTTCTAATTAGTGATGCAGACTCTTCCCTTTCCTCCTGTGTTGCGACATCAAACAGACAATACATATGCCAACTAAAAATTGTTTTTTGCCTTCTGGTTCTATAAGAATGAAGTCAGTAGCCACTGCAGCCGCTAACCTTCCCCACACCCTGAAAGGAGTTCAGGGTGGAGATCAGGAATGAGGCCCTCCTGTGCTCCAGGAAAAACTGGCAGAACAGGTCTTCAGTTAGGTATTCTTAGGAGAAGAATTTATGAGCCCAATTTCTTGCATCTTCTCACATCTAGAAAAGCACTAAAATCATTAACAGAGACACCTGCTCCTCGTGACCAGCACCAACCTTCTTGTGACCAGCAGCAACTTTCTGCCAAAATGTGTGCTTAAGGGCACATACGCCCCCTTCACCAAAGTCACATATATACTGACCTTCTCCGCACCTCCCCAGAGCAGCTGCTCAGAGCTGCCTGAAAGCCTGTATCCCCGGCTACAGTCTTCGTTCTGCCCCTAATAAAACTTAACTCACACCTCTCGCGCTGTACATTTTTTCCGTTGACACATACATACGTATATAAATATACATATGTATATTTTAAGGTGGTCCCCAAGAACACCCTTTACAGGTGATCCAACCCTCCTGCGTTTTGCCCAAAGTACTTGATGATTTAGCTACAGCATGAACTTCGGCGTCCTTTGCAGATTTTCTCTTCAGACAGTAAAGCGGTTGAAAAAGGATGGGGAGAGGCAGCTGACTGGTGCATATGTGGTCACTGCCAAAACTTAATTCTTATTTTTCAAGATAAAAGGTTTCAGACTTCAAGGAGGAGTTCACTTTGTTGTGGCTGAATTTTAGACAGTTCCTCGGGCTAACGGTGGATATGGAGAAAGGCAGCAAACCACGGGAAGAGAGGTCTAGTTTAAGTCCTGAGCTGGGCGGGGGGCAGATAACGGCGACTTTTACAATTTAGGTAAAGAGAGTACTGCAACGAAAAAAGAGGTAGCCCCGAGGATGGCCCTGAGGTGTAAGACACCTGCCCAGCCCCGGGACTGCAGGTGATTTCAGATGCCAGAACCACGGGAGGCCCAGGTTCTTGCTGTGGGTAGGACTGGATGTAAAGTGGGTCTGTTTCTGTTTTAATGGCTTTCGGATATATTCTCCAAGTAGTAACGTACCCAGGTCATGTGACTCACCCCCCCCAAAAAACCCAAAACCCCAAACCCACAAATCTACAATGTTGAGATATTTATACTTGTTAGAAAAAGTTGTACTCAAACCTTTTTATCCACTGTATTTCATTCGAAGCCAAAGATGTGAACTGTCACAGCATCCACCTGACGGAGTTTGACACCTCGCTCCCCGCCACGTAGGGTGGCGGCTGCACCTCAGCCTGGAGCTCCAGCTCCGCCCGGATTCTCCCAGGGCGCGCGCCCGGGGCCGGGGGGCCGGAGGCAGGGAGGGCGTGGAGCTGGTTCCCCTGGAGCGCCCAGTCAGCAGCGAGGCCCGGCGGTGGCGCTAGTGACGTAGGCCGCGCTTCCCTCCGCCCCACTGCGGGCCGAGGCTCAGCCCCGTCAGCCTCGCGAGCTCGCGCGCGCGAGAAGCAGGAGGAGGAGGGCTTTGGGGCCGGCCGGTTGTCGAAGGGCGACGGGTCGCGGGAAGGGGGAGAATGAGCATGCGCAGCAGCTCCGGGGAGGGCGGGGGAGGTGGGGACCCGTGCGCGCGCGCACGATCGGCCCGGGGCGGCCGCGGGTGGAGGGGGCGGTTCCTCGAGTGTCGGCGGCAGGAGGGTTGGCAGGCTGGCGGCAGGTGCTGCCGCGGCCACTGCTGCCGCCGCCGCCGCCGCCTCCTCCTCCGCCTCCTCCTCCGCCTCCTCCGAGTCCCAGGTCTGCTCGTCCTCTCGCGGTGATGAGCTGAGCCCCGTCGGGGGCTGCACCTGCCGGCTGCCCATCACCCCGGACCTCCCGGCGTGACCTCGGCCTCCTCGCGTGCCCGGCACCCGCGGCTCCGAGCTGCCCCTGAGAGGGAGCGGCAGCGGCCTCCTCCGACCCGAGTCCTCGCTCGGGGGCCGCGCGGGGAGAGCGCCCGGCCCCCTCCCCTCCCCAGTCCGCCGTCCTCGATGTCTCCCCGGCGGGGAGGGGGCTGCCTGGGAGACGCGCTGAGCGGCCCCCCCCGGAGGCCCGTCGGCGGCAGCAGCAGCGACCAGCCCGGCGACCCGAAGCCTCCCCCGGCGGCGGCGGCCTGGAGGAGCCGCGCAGCCGCCGCCGCCCCCGGAGCCTCGCAGCCGCCGCCGCCGCCCGGCGCCGGAGGAGAGGGCGGCGGGCTCCCCCCAGGGAAGATGAAGGCGGAGGGGGGCGACCACTCCATGATCAACCTGTCGGTGCAGCAGGTCCTGAGCCTCTGGGCCCATGGGACGGTGCTGAGGAACCTTACGGGTAATTGATGCGCCCGGGGTGGGGACCGGGATGCGGTGCCGCCCCTCGCCTCCCTTCTCCCTCCCTCGGAGGGGAAGCGCTCCTCGCCGCCCCACCCCCGTGCGCGCCCCGCTCGGGAGCTCGCGGTCCCAAGTCCTGGCGAGGAAGGTGTTAATTGATCTGCTCCGCTCCTGTTCTGGGGGCGCCGACGCCAGTCCCCCGAGACCCCGGCTCCAGAAGCGCTGGGGGAGAATCCACGACCCCCGCCTCCCCTCCCTTCCTGCATGGGGAGGGCCGGCGACCGCCCTGCCTCTGTAGTACGCGTGGAATAGCTTTAGCGCTGAGACTTGAGTACAGTTAGCCTTTATTTATCTCCCCACCTCCATACACACACACACGCACACGCACACGCGCGCGCGCCGCGCGCTTCTTGCTCTTTAGGTCTTTTTCTAGTTTAGCTCTATTTCTTTCTTGCAAATCTCAAATCGAATGCAGGACTTAAATTCCCTTCTCACAATGATCAATTTGCTTCAACTGTTAATTTTGGGGTTTTTTTGCGATATAAATGACTCATTAAGTAGATTATATTAGGTCACGGGCTGGGTCAAGGTCTAGTGAATTCTAAGCACTTTTTGCTTTAACCATATATCTTCTCCCTCTCCTATTTCCTTTTGTCTGTCTGTCTCCCTCTGGCCCCAAGCTGCTGCTTCTGTGACATTTGATAATTTTGTGTATTTCCCTTCATACGTCAAGGCTATCAGGAGGGAATTGGACTTAATATATTATAGTAGTTAACATCAATTTCTGGTTGTAAAAGTGAGCAATAATACTCATAAACTTTAAAAATCAAATGTGTAGGTCTGGTTTGTGGAGAAACTTCTGGCTTGGTTAATGCAGAAATGCTTGTATTATACCCTGACTTTAAAAAATACTCGCTAAAGATTAGTGTTTACAAGAAAGTGATTTCAGTTGCAGTTTGATGACTCCTCAGTGCCTGCTTCTCAGGGAAAAATCTTAAAAACATACTCAGGATTTAATTTTTGAAAATGTATAAGACAGCTAATTTTGATAGAGCATTAGCATTTCAAAATGCATTATGTTAAACTGGTTAAGACTATGGAGAGTATTTTACAAATATAACCTGTCTTGATAGGATACAAGATATTATAAGATCTGGCATTACATGGAGTTCAGATATTCATAGAGAAATATTGGGATTGTTTACCACAAGGTTGAGTTTAAAGACGCTGTGTGCCTTGAATGTGGAAACAGCTATATAAAATTAACATGGGGGGGGGGGCTTCCCTGGTGGCGCAGTGGTTGAGAGTCCGCCTGCCGATGCAGGGGACACGGGTTCGTGCCCCGGTCCGGGAAGATCCCACATGCCACAGAGCGGCTGGGCCCGTGAGCCATGGTCGCTGAGCCTGCGCGTCCGGAGCCTGTGCTCCACAACGGGAGAGGCTACAACAGTGAGAGGCCCACGTACCGCAATAAATAAATAAATAAATAAATAAGATTAACATGGATTCTGGATTGATTTATGGTGCCCTCACTTTTAATCTGTGGTTATTTAGCTTGGAGCACACTGACCTTACATGATGGTTGCAGGTCAGGAACATGTTTTTAGTTCTGAAAACCTACACTGACATAAGAACCATTTCATTGTTCAATTGAATTTTGAGATAGACCGCTTTATCTTACTTATGGCTTTCCTTGTGTTTATCCACTGTTAATATTTCAAATGTTGTATGAATTATGTTTATTGGAGTAAAATGAAAAATAAGGATTTAAGAATGTGTATTTGTATATGTTAATGACTGGCTTAGCTCATCGGTGGGTATTTAGAGAAAATTAGCTTTGGGAGCCATAGAGTAAATGTAAATGTAACTTACCTCTTGGACAGATTTAACAATATTTTAAAATATTTACTTTAACATTCTGAATCATTATAGTGGCTTCCAGTTCCCATAGGTCAACCGTTAGGCTAACAATAGTAGTTTCAACCCAGGGTTAGTTCTAATTATCTCCTAACATAATCTTAATAATCAGCTGTTGCATTGGACTTGCCATTTTATAAAGGATATGGGATATGCTGAACATCCAAAACCAGGACTGAGGGGGGACTGAGGAGCATGGGAACCTCTTCTAGGAAATTTAAACAGAGTCTGAGTACGCAAAATTCTGTAAAAATGGAGAAAATAGATTAGAAATAGGCTTCACCAGCAGGTGAATGTACCACGTTAGGAACCCCATCACTGCTAAAAAGTAGACTCCGTAAGTGGTAACATTCTGATGTGGTTCATTATGGCCTTCTCCATGCTGGTGACCTTCGCGATCCCATATGCAGCTTGATCATTAGTTAAGTGATGCCTCCTACAGTGCCATTTTTTTTTCAGCTTCATAATTAAGATGTAAGTTAAAATTGTTTATTAATTTTTTTAACATCTTTTTTGGAGTATAATTGCTTTACAATGTTGTGTTAGTTTCTGCTGTATAACACAGTGGATCAGCTTTATGTATACATATATCCTCATATCCCCGCCCTCTTGCACCTGCAGTGCCATTTAGAACTTAGTCTATTAAAAACAAACACACAACTTCTAAAACAAGATAACTCCTATTTATTGAATGCCTGCTATGTATCAGGCAATTTACATATATTATTTCTAATCTTCAGAGTAACTCTCCAAAGCAGATTTACAAAGAAGCTCAGAGAGGTAAAGTTGGCCCACATCAAATAGCTTGAAATGGCTGAGCTAGGCTTGAAACCCGTCTCTGCCTACAGAACTACTCTTTCCCCCTTTGCAAGCTGCTTTAGCTACTACTTCTCTGTTCTCTGTAAACAGAATGAATTAATGAATTAAGTGCTTCATCTTGTTCCTTCTGCTCCTTATACATGCTTTTGTTGTTATATTTTTCAATTACATTATAATTTTTATTTGTCTCTTCTAGACTGTGAGCTTTTTGAGGGTGGAGTCATTGTTGTAATCATGAAATTCTGGAATCCTAGCGTATTGTATCTGGCACGTAGTATATGCTTAATGCATGTTTACTGAATTGAGCTTTTAAAACAATACTTAACAGTTGCATGATTAAAACATTCTAGTTGCCTTATTTTTCAGCTACATCTGTTTGAGTGAATATGCTTTTAACTAGGACAGAGTGTTTAAGCAATTTATATAGATAACTGTCATACTTTTAAAACACAAAAGTGCTTTTTTTGTGCTAGTTACCATTCTTTCATGTATTTTATTTAATCTTTTCAACCATCTTGAGAGAGATTAGTGTTTATCCTTATTTTACAGGTTCAGACATTGAAGCAAAGAGTAAGTTGCTTAGATCTGGTAGCTAATAAGTGAAAAATTATTACCTTTTTTCAGATTATGATAACACATATTAAGTCAGAAGGCATTTTTGTCATCATCATAAACTTGAAAATGAAACAGGTAATAGAAAGGAGCATAGTGTAGGACCAGACTGATTTAGACTTAAGAAATGACTATGAAGGATTTGCAGAAATCTCATTAATAGGAATTCTGGTTAATTAAAAAGTAAATAAAAGGGTAATGTACTCTCATCTTTTATTTTTTTCAGTTAACAGGTATGATTTATTCCTCTGTCTGTATCTTACCCCATAGGTGAAGCAGAATTTTGACCTTTTTATCTCAGAGACCAATCTCTTGAAAGTAGTCTTGTGTATGTATTACTTTGATAGAAATAGATTTTTTAAAAGTGATGACAACTAGAAATTAGAATTAGCCAACATTTTAGAGCTAGAAGTTATGTAGTTTGATTACTTCCTTTTAGAAATATTGAGATATACATGGCTGGGATCAAACAGTCATTTAATGACAGAGCCAGGACTAGAACTGCTGCTCACTGACTCTCAGTTCTGTGCCTTTTGCTTTTATTCTACATTTGATTTTAACTCAGGTAGGTCTGATAGATGATAAATCTTAAGGCACTTAAGAATAGCTTTGTAAGTATTTGCCCCAAATGAGCCCAAGAATGGGTTAATGGAACTAATTTTTGTCCAGAAATAAAAGATACTGTACAATGTAAGATATTATTGAATAGTGATAATAATAGTAATAATCTTTCTAAAATTTTAAGTTGCCATAGCCTATGTAAAAGTTAGTGATCCATATTTACTATATATCTAGTTTTAGAAATCCTACCAAGTTCAATCTATTTTTTCTCCTTCCTGGAAGACAGTAGTACTGTGGGGATTTCATATAGAGATTAACACCTGGAGACCCCATCTTTGTCACTTAATAACTATTGCCAGAGTTCTCTTGTGTATGTCACTTCCCACAGTGTGTGATTCTCAGGATTCCTAAATTGTTTGTAACTGTGTATAGGTTATATGCTTATTCAGCTCACTCAGGTAGAGAGATAGGTGGCTTCCTTCCTTCCCATATAGTTTTTCTTTCTCTGAATATGTCCTAAATCCCTCTTCCCCACCACAACCTAAAATTAGAGTCAGAATGTATATACTCTTTCAGTTTTATGGGTAACCTAACTTCAAAAAAACGATCTACAATGAAATGTATCCTTTTGCTTTACTTTTATTTTCTTCAACTCTTTTGGCTCCCAACTTTGTGTTCCCACCCAAATTTGGTTGCTAAGAGTTTAGAGAAGAATTTTTTACTTAGAAGGAGGCAGGATCCCTAAACCCCTGGATAAACACAGAGCCGGGCTCGGGTTGGGAAAGGAATAATTGGTTCCTCGGAAAAAAGGCAAAGTCTGGCTTCAGGCTCATCCTCTCTCTGTGTCAGCAGCAAATGTGGGCGCAGATGCTCTTCTCTCTCTATTGGTATAAACATCGGGAAGCTGGGAATTCAAACTGGAATGAAGGTCAAGTGTGTGTGTGTGTGTGTGTGTGTGTGTGTTTACAAAATATATATGTGCTTATTTTTACTATATACATACATACTGTTATATTTCCCTTTTAGATTTTATAGTTGCTAAGCCACTTTAGTGTTAATAGTGATTATCAGAAAAAAAAGAGAGAGAAAGGGGGAAAACTTGGGTACCTAGTATACCTACTTGTAATTGTTCACACCTCATACTAGTATAGCCAGCAATTTCGTTTGGTGGTGCTCCCAAACAGGTATGCTTCTCTCAGTCCCTGCACGTATTCTAGTGTCCCATTAGGTTAAGTTCCTCCTCCTAAATCTCTATTATTGGAGGTGAGTTTATGCAGATAAAATTATTTCAGATGTCCAATTATAGAAATTTATGTTTTGTGAATGTAGCCCTAAAGACAATGTGCTACTCTTCAATATTTGTGCCAGACCCCAAATTTACTTTTTCTGAAGTACATGTGAAAAATCCCTTACTCTTTTGTGGTACTGAGCCAATTAGTAAGTACTGGTATGATTTGTACTTTATAGGAATTTGCCATTTGGAAGGCTTACCTGTTTTATCGAGAATGAAGCCACTGTAATTTTTCAAAAATTAGAATTGCCATCTTCAGGTTTTTACTTTCCTAATACCCATCTCATTATCTTTGAATCATATTTCAGTATCCTCTGGCGGTACCATGTCCAAGGTCCAGATGATATTTCTTAAACCTAAAGCAATTTCCAGATAAGTCTTGGGACTGTGTAAGCTATGATTTTGATTCTTAAATGGTTAACTCTCAGAATATAAATATATTTATCTTTGCTTTGTTTAGTGATTGGAATAAAGGACCAGAAAAGTAAGATAATTCAGGAAGAGAAGTTAGAATAACTAGGGATATTTTTCCTGTAGAAAGGAATTCTTAACAGAAGAGGAAGGATGAGGCAGAGATGGGGAGGAGGAATTGGAACCAGGGAAGGAAACTGGAATTAAGAATGGTCAGATGTAAGAGGAGAGCCCAGAGAATTCAGTGCATTGAACTTACATTAGAATCAGATGAATAATTCTAATAATGGCTATATTTATTAAACAACTACTATATGTCAGGTACTGTACAAAGCATTTTGCGTGCATTTTACTTACTATAATTGAAGTGGCCATACAATGTATTGTTTTATTAAATGTATATAGAAGAACTATACTAATAAGCAGCGTCTAGCATTTTCAAGGATTAATCTTGTTGGATATTTCTTGATCATGAGCATTTGCCAGTCTCTGGGGTAAACACTGATAAACAAAAATGAAAATGTCAATCATTGTCCATAAGGGGTTAATGGTGTACTGAGGCGAACTAACCTTCAGGTTAAGTCATAGTTCGGCGGCTTGCTGAGTTCAAGGAGAACCAGGTAATGGGACTTTGAAGACAACAAAAGAGGTAGAGAGTAGAGAAAGAACCTGTTTAAGGGATGATGGAGAGAGAGGAGAGGTGATCTGTTTTGAGGATGGTTCAGGAATACCACCAGGACTTGATTAAATTTAAAAGTATTATATTGCTCTTGGATAACTATGTGTAGCCAATATGTTTTATTAATTAATAATTAATTAATTTGGGGGCTGCATTGGGTCTTCATTGCTGCACACAGGGTTTCTCTAGTTGCAGCGAGCGGGGGCTACTCTTTGTTGCGGTGCGTGGGCTCTAGGCACACGGGCTTCATTAGTTGCGGTGTGTGGGCTCAGTAGTTGTGGCACACAGGCTTAGCTGCTCTGCGGCATGTGGGATCTTCCTAGACCAGGGATTGAACCCGTGTCCTCTGCATTGGCAGGCGGATTCTTAACCACTGTGCCACCAGGGAAGTCCCGCTAATAAGTTTTCATTATAAAATTCTCCCTCTCTCCAGTCCCTACCATGAATTACTTTAATCCAATATGGTTACTAAATCTTGCTACATATCAGAATTACCTGGGGCTGGTTGAGGGTACAGTCCATAGACCCAGTCCACAGCTATGGAATTAGAATCCTTGAGACCAGGGCCTAGGAAAGTACATTTTAAACTAGCTCTTAAGGTGATTTTATTACTGAGAGCTCAAGGATTGGGAACACTGGATTTTTAAAAAATGAAGCTTTTTTGTGATCAATTTGTAACTGTGTTGTGATATATAATGCAAGTTAATGTGGAGTGTTTAGTATAGCTAAAGACATTAAAATTTCAAGATAAATGACATTTCCAAGAGGATGCTATAATCCAGTTTTTTTAGGTGACTGTCTTTTAACATTAGAGGATAATATTAGAATTTATCTTTTAAAAATGTTTATTTATATGAGCTATTAGCTATAGAGAAAAATTCTTATTAAATGGTAGTACTTTAAAAATTCTAAACAGTTTAGTTATATTTAATCTGAAGTATATGGGAGAACGAAACATTAACAATGTTTATGTAAATACTTACATAATGTGCAGTTATTGGAACTTCCCCCACTAGGATAAATTGGGTTCTGCTAGATTTTTGTATGCAAATAAAGAGTCTAAAGAAGCAATAGTATCCTTGAATTCATGAGTCAGTAAACAGTTTTATCCTTGAATGCTATTAATTGGCTCTCGTACTTTAGAAGAGCCACATTTTTTAAATATCTTTATTGGAGTATAATTGCTTTACATTGGTCTGTTAGTTTCTGCTTTATAACAAAGTGAATCAGCTATACATATACATATATCCCCATATCTCCTCCCTCTTGCATCTCCCTCCCACCCTCCCCATCCCACCCCTCTAGGTGGTCACAAAGCACCTAGCTGATCTCCCTGTGCTATGCGGCTGCTTCCCACTAGCTATCTATTTTACATTCGGTAGTGTCTATATGTCCATGCCACTCTCTCACTTCGTCCCAGCTTCCCCTTCCCACTCCCCACGTCCTCAAGTCCATTCTCTATGTCTCCGTCTTTATTCCTGTCCTGCCCCTACGTTCTTCATGACCATTTTTTCCATAGATTCCATAGGTCCATCCACCTCACTACAAATAACTCAATTTCATTTCCTTTTATGGCTGAGTAATATTCCATTTTATATATGTGCCACATCTTCTTTATCCATTCATCTGTCGATGGACACTTAGGTTGCTTCCATGCCCTGGGAAAAGCCACATATTTAACCAGACTTTGGTTTCCGCATCTATAAGACAATCCAATGACAACAATTTTCACATTGTTGTTAATGGAAAGATGATCTAAAAATTTTAATGAGTTAAGTAAAAAGTTGAGAGATTTTGCTGTGAGTTAAGAAAAACGTTTACCCGTTTGCATATAAATTTGTTTTTTTAGTCTTTAAAATTAAGAAGCTTTCTTTTTTAAGTGGGGCTTCAGACCTTTAATATGCTAATGTGTAGAGTGAGGTTTAAGACCTAGGAAATCTTTGTTCTCTGAATACCATTTAATAGTTCTTAGAATTAGGCCTTCTTAAGACTTGGTTTAGGAAACTCTGGATTCAGTATCTGATGATCCCTTCCCCTTCTGAAATTATCTGTGTTTTTGTTTTTTAACCCCAGTGTGGCATAACTGATTCCTGAGGATTACTGTCATCATATCAAAGGTGTGACTGTTCTGACCGTGCTTGTGCATTACTTGTTTTCCTAGTTGTGCTTTTATTTTCTGATCTGTCATTCATTTGGTCTCTTATTTAGATTTAATTTTAAGAATTTGTTACATTGGGAGTTTCATTATAAGTTATGCTGATTGATGTGAAAAGTTCATTTTTGAGTGTTCAGTGTAAAGATCCTTTGGAAATACTGTATCATGAGATTGTAACATTTTATCAGTCACTGAAAAGATTATTTTTTAGGTCAGTGACTGATTCAAACAAATATGTTGTTACGTTTTTTGGTAGGACATGTATAATTTAAGATGCTTAAGGGCATATAAGTAATAAAAATTGAAACTATTGTATATTGCTGTGTTATAACTTCATAATAGATTTGGATTTTGCCATTCAACCCTTATACTTTTATAACTGAGTAACTAATCGATTATGGGAAAGAACAAATTGAACGGCATCTTTTAGGAAGGTAGTGCCGTGGCTTAAATGTAAAGCAAATTTTGAACTATTTAAAATAGCCTTAACCTGATTTTTTTTTACAGCAAATGATATTCTGATTGTTTTAAATTAAAAATTTATTTTTCTAAGAATTTTTTTTCTATTCAATGATGAGTACTGTAATTTACAGTTTAAATTTATATAATTAGCTGGTGAAAGGGTAATTTGGTTTAAGTGGGTAATAAACAGTATTGCCGTAAGCTTTGAGAGAGGCAGTATATTCAAGCAGCTCTTGAAGGTGTCGCAATTAAATTTAAAAACTAATGTTTTTGCTCTCTTTTAAGAAGTGGAAGCAGGCAGCTATAAAATATCTACAATAGCTTTAACTTCTATGTTAAATGAGGCTTCAAATGAAAAAACGCAACAACTTATTTTTAAATCTGGTTAAAATATTAGAATGATTAAAAATAAGAATACATTTTAAAATTTTATTTATTTATTTATTTATTTTTGGCTGCGTTGGGTCTTTGTTGCTGTGCGCGGGCTTTCTCTAGTTGTGGTGGCTTCTTTTGTTGCGGAGCACAGGCTCTAGGCGCGTGGGCTTCAGTAGTTGTGGCACATGGGCTCAGTAGTTGTGGCTCGCGGGCTCTAGAGCTCAGGCTCAGTAGTTGTGGCGCATGGGCTTAGTTGCTCCACAGCATGTGGGATCTTCCCAGGCCAGGGCTTGAACCTGTGTCCCCTGCACTGGCAGGCGGATTCTTTTTTTTTTTTTTTGCTGTACACGGGCCCCTCACTGTTATGGCCTCTCCCGCTGCAGAGCACAGGCTCCGGACGCGCAGGCTCAGCGGCCATGGCTCACGGGCCCAGCCGCTCTGTGGCATGTGGGATCTTCCCGGACCGGGGCACGAACCCGTGTCCCCTGCATCGGCAGGCGGACTCTCAACCACTGCGCCACCAGGGAAGCCCAGAAAACATATCTTTTATGTTTACCTTCATTTTAATTTTCTTTGTTGCTCACTTCTTTGTGGAACGTTAAGTTTCCATCTAGTATTACACTCCTGTTTGAAGAGCTTCCTTTAATATGCTGTGTAGCACAGGTCTACTGGCAGTTAATTTTTCCAGTTTCTTTTTTTTTTTCCGGAAAAAAATCTTCATTTCACCTCCAGTTTTGAAAAAATGTTTCTCCTGAATATAGGTTCTGGCTTTGCATTTTAGTTTTTTAAAGTGTTACTGTATTTTGTCATCTGGTTTGGTTGCTTCTGATGAGAAGTTTGCTGTACTTTTAATCTTTGTCCCTCTGTGTGTGTAATGTCTTTTGTTCTTTCTTTTTTCCTTATTTCTTCTTCAATAGTTCCCCTTTACCTTTGGTTTTTTAGTCATTTCACTGTGGTGAATCTAGGTATGTGTGTGTGTGCTTTATTTTTGTTTTGTTATTTTTTAGTTCTTTTGGGAGGTCTTTATCTTGCTTAGGATTCTCTGGGGGTCTTAGATCTGTGGTTTGATATCTTTTATTAGTTTTAGAAATTTTCAGCCACTGTTTCTTTAAATATTTTTCTTCTCCATTATCTCTTTCTTCTCCATCTGGGACTCCAATTACATGTATGTTAAACCATTTGAAATTTTTCCATAGCTCTTGGATGGTTCCTCTTTTCCCTCCTACTACTTCTTTGTTTTTCCCCCACTCTTTTTCTCTTATATTTCAATTTGAATAATTTCTATTTGTCTACTTTTACATTCACTGATTATTATTATTATTATTTTTTTTTTTTTGCAGTATGCGGGCCTCTCACTCTTGTGGCTCCTCATAACCTTCAAGCTTCAGGATAAAGTCCACATCTTTAGGGTTTGTAAGCACCCTCCCTTCCCCACAAAATCTGCTCCAGCACACCTCTATAATCTGCAGCCAATTCTCTCCATATTTCTCGGCTTTAGCCAAACAGGAGGTTTTGCAATTGCATATTCTCAGTTGTACATAATTCCATGATTAGATCATTTTGTCTTAGCGCAGTTTTTCATTCTTGGCTGTGCATAAGAATCAAAACTTTAAAAAATTCTGAAGCCCAATTAAGTCAGAATTTCTGAGGGTGATATTTCTTTTAGGCTCTTCCAAGTAACTCCAACATCTAACCAAGGCTGAGAACCGTTAGCTTCGAGTGCCCCACTCCCCATTCCTCACCCTCATTCCATCTCCAGTGTGTTTATCATTTGGTTCAGTTCTGTTTATTTTAAAAATTCAGGTGGCAACGAATTCTCATGGGATCTTTCTTGACATTTCTCCCTCTTGTTCTGTGTAACTATGGGTGTATGTACCCCATAGCGTCAGCTGCATACTGTGCCCTGAAGAACCTGTGGTATTAGAATATATGCCATTGACGTACCATTAGTTAAACACCCAAAGTGCCAGGTCTTGATAATATATGAAAGTGCTGTGACTGTAATTTTCAGTGGGGTGTGGGGTGACAACCCAACCCCCTGGAGCATATGTCAAAATCATCTAGACCGGGAGTTAGCAAGCTTTTTCTATAAAGGACCAGTATTTAACATACTCAGCATATATATAGTAACTGCAGTAAATATTTTCAGCTGTGTGGGCCATGTGGCCTCTGTCATAACTACTCAGTTCTGCCATCGTAACATGAAAGTAGCCATCGACAATATGAATGAGTATGACTGTGTTCCAGGAAAACTTTATAGACACTGAAATTTGAATTCTTTGTACTTTCTGTGTGTCATGAAATATTGTTCTTCTGGGTTTTCTTCAACCATTTCAAAATGTAAAAACCATTCTTAGCTCGCAGACTGTACAGAAACAGTTGGTGGTCAGATAGGACTCATGGTCCATACTTTGCCAATCCCTGATCTAGGGGATTTTTTCAAATTATAAATGCATCATCTCCCTGAGAGTTTAATAAGCTGCCTGTGTGGGACACATCCCCAAACTGAGAAGTCACTGGTGTCGGAAACTAAGGGGAGGATTGCCACACCTTAGATTTGCTGGAATGAAAAAAAAACTTGAGATAACCAAATTTGAACACAGATTATTTAAACATATAATGAGGACCATTTCTATAAAGAAGATAGAAATTATGAACAGCCCCCAAATTTAGTCTTACTGGTATGTTATTTTCACCTCGAGGCTTAGAGTATGTTGAATACATATAAATGTTCAGTATCTGCGTGCTAATGATTTTGTTAGAAGGGTTAGATATGCTGTAGAGGATTAAAAATTATGTCTAGTGTTTGTCTATTGAGATAGGTTTTGTTGTTTTTATGACTTTGGGATTTTTTTAGTAAGTACCTCTTATGTAACCTGAGCCTAGAGTGGTGATTTCTGTCTTTATTGCATGTCATGATTATCTGGTAGAGTTGATGAAAATAAAATTGTTTAGGTCCCCCCTCAAGTGATAGTTTTAGTTGCTCTGTGGGTAATTCTTGTGAGCAGTCTGGGTTGAGAAGCATTGGCTTCATAGAGCATGTTCTCCTTTGATGAATTCTAGAATGAAAAACTATCTTTTAAAGACAGTGTATCTGCAGTAAAGTAAAAAACAAACAAAACCAGGCTGGTTGCTAAAAAATAATCAGTAAAGAATAAAATAATATAACCCATCTCCTCTCTTATCTTTAAAAGATAGCCATTGTTAGAATCTGTTTATGTGTTTCTCTATACCTATAACTTTTGAACAAAAAGGATCATACAATATGTACCATTCTTTGATTTGTTTTTACTTAGTTAATATATCCTAGATATCTAGAGAAACTCATTTCTCATAAATAATTTTGTCCAAAGATTAAAATCAAAAGCACAGAAGATAATTTTTAGTGACTTGGCAACCAGGGCTGAGAGAGATACAGATTGGGATCAGGGCTATTTCTAGAATTGTTTGGAGACTGGAACAAATCACTACTCCTCTGCCTCTTATCCCACTAAAAGTAAACAAACACACTGCAACAATTCAGTTTAAGATGAAGATTATGGACAGCCTTGAACAGGGAAAAATAATGAAAGGGCTTTAATGAAGACAGAATATCTCCTTTCAGTGAATTACGGTAATTGAATGGACGGCATGCTTCAAGGTTTCTGTTTTGTAAGTGTATTTTTAATTTCTCATTTTGTATTTCGTTTAGCACCAGCAAAGTCTCCCTCTGGCTTCATCCTTCTATTGTTGCTCAGTTGCTAGAAGCTTGGATTAGGTGGGATATGGGTGGAAAGAGAAAGCCGGGCCTCTGGGTGTTCACGTTAGCCGTACAAGCCTGCACAGGTTAAGAAAAGGTGGTCATACTCCTCTCCCGTTCTTAGCACCTGTTCTTTCTCTAGGGCTCTGGGGCACCTGTCTTTGCTCTACTCTTAGGGTCCTGCAGTTCTCCAGGTGTCCTGCGTTTGCCAATAGTGAGTCAGACCTTAGACAGACTTGTTTATCTGAAGTAGAACCAGGTCTTCAGAGGCCCTGTTCATGACATGGTTGTATTGATCTATCAGGTAATTTAAAATAGTAGTAACAACATGAAATCTAAATTAATTGTAGATATTCTCAGCAGCATTCAGGGTTTTTTTTTTCCATGATAAATAGTGTGATTAAGAAAAACAAACATAAAAATTTAAGTTTGGGCAGTTTGTTTGTGCTCACTCTGCTTGAGGGATAATCCTGGATTGGTCATTAGAGGACATTTGAGATTCTGTTTCAGTTGTATAATTCTTTGATATCTTGGGGATTTATAAGACATTAGACTTAATTTTCCTAATTATTAGGTAAACTGACTATAGCTATATAGTCAGTAGGCAAACAACCTTACTTATAATGTCAGATAATCCCTGTTCTTAGTGTTACATATAGTCAAGAAAATTTTCACTCTACCTGTACTATAAGGACAACAAATAAAAGTGCTTTGGGGGGTAGCCCTGGTAAGAAGCAGGATTGGGGATCAAGGCAAATGGCAGCTCTCATTAAGAGTAGGTGTCTGGGCTTCCCTGGTGGCGCAGTGGTTGAGACTCCGCCTGCTGATGCAGGGGACGTGGGTTTGTGCCCCGGTCCGGGAAGATCCCACGTGCCGCGGAGCGGCTGGGCCCGTGAGCCATAGCCACTGAGCCTGCGCGTCCGGAGCCTGTGCTCCGCAACGGGAGAGGCCACAACAGTGAGAGGCCCGCGTACCAAAAAAAAAAAAAGAGTAGGTGCCTGTTCCAGCGCCTGTCTCATCTCAGAACCGCCTTGATGAGCATCCCTCCCCACCCTGTTATTGCTGTATTATAGTCTCGCTTTGTTAGGGTCACTCTGGAAAATTGTATCTTTTAAAATATAAATATTCTTCAGGGCAAGTTAAGCATTTTTGTCTTTATTTTTTATAAATTGAAGCTATTTCTTTGGGAGTGACAGTGTGAAAGTATTACTTCTCTGAAAGCTGGAAGAGAAAAACCTCTAAAAGGCAAGCTTTGTCTGTTTTTCCTTAATCGCCAGCATCTCTCTCTTATGCCATAGAGAAGCATGCATGGTACTTTAACACTGGAAAATATATCAGATGTCTCTTCCTTGAAATGATTTCAAACTGTAAGTCCATTCTAAGTGTCAATTCTTAAGAATTTAGGAGGCTGAAACTGATTTTTTTTAAATCTGTTTTCTATATATCCTCTCTTCTTAAAAATTAAACTTTTAACTTTGAGATAATTGTAGATTCACATGCAGTTGTAAGTAATAATACAGAGAGAACCCACGTGCCCTTTACCCCATTTACCCAATGGGAACATCTTGGAAAACTGCTGTATAATATCAAAACCAGGATATTGACATTGATAGAACCCACCAACCTTTTTCAGATTCCACAAGTGTTGCTTGTTTACCTGTACTCATTTGTGTGTGTGTGTGTGTGTGTGTGTGTGTGTGTGTTTAGTTCTGTACAGTTTTTTTTTTTTTTTTTTTTTTTGCGGTATGCGGGCCTCTCACTGTTGTGGCCTCCCCCGTTGCGGAGCACAGGCTCCGGACGCGCAGGCTCAGCGGCCACGGCTCACGGGCCCAGCCGCTCCGCGGCATATGGGATCCTCCCAGACCGGGGCACGAACCCGTATCCCCTGCATCGGCAGGCGGACTCTCAACCACTTGCGCCACCAGGGAGGCCCAGTTCTGTACAGTTTTATCACTTGTATATGTATCCACCACCACAGTCAAAATACAGAGCAGTTCCATTGCCACAAAGATCCCTTGTGTTTGTAGCCATTTTAAAATAAGGAGTCCCCCATTTCCCTCTCCCCTAAGTCCTTGGCAACCACCATTCAGCCAGAAAGAGAGAGAATGAAAGGCATGCTCATCAATTGTCTGTAAACCAGGCTTCAATGAACAGTAACTGAGACTACATTGAAGAAAGAGTGATAGAGCTTGAGGAGTTCCTGCTAAGGACTAGCATATGGCCTGAGAGACAAAGCATTAAAAAAATCCTGACTGATTCTTTAGTATGTAAAGGTGAGAGCCAAGAGGGAAATGGCCTGAAATTCTTAAAATCATAAAAGATAAAAATCACTGACTTATTTCTGAATTCTGAAGGTAAAGATCATTTATTTATTGAACAGATAGGTTTTGTACTTATTGTACTTATTATTTGAATTAAGTGGTAGTTTTTAAAAATGTCTGGGCACTTAGTATAGAAGATAGAAAATTATATATCTAACAGCAGTTAATTAACTTATTTATTGCAAGAGATTTGCAGACATGAGGGTTTATTAGAGAAATTAATAGATTATAGCTATATGATGGGCACATTTAGAGGAAATTAGAGGCTTTGACCTTCTGAAGTCATGGAGGGAATGACTTCCCCATCAAGTATTAGTGATGATGATAACTGTTAAAATTTATTTAGTACTACTATGTATCAAGTACTGTACTAGGCATGTTTTTAATGTTATCTCATTTAACCTTCTTCCAGACCATGAGTGCTCACTATTTGTTAAACTGGATTTTCTAAGATGTTTTTCAACAGAATTATTAACATATTTTTTTTGCTTTTCCTTTCAGAGATGTGGTACTGGATCTTCCTCTGGGCTCTCTTCTCCTCTCTGTTTGTCCATGGTGCTGCAGGAGTGTTGATGTTCGTGATGCTACAGAGGCATCGGCAGGGGAGAGTAATCTCTGTCATTGCAGTCAGCATCGGATTTCTGGCTTCCGTGACCGGAGCAATGATTACTAGTAAGTTGATTTCGTTTTAAGCACATAATTTTATATGGACTTACAGTTTTGGTAACTTTATTCTTATTGTAAATGTAACAGTGTAATCTTTCATGTAGAATATTTTTCAGCACTAACCACACTTCATCTAGAAGGTAAAGATCAGTTCACTTAATTACTGAACAGATAGTTTTGGTACTTCTGCTGTATGAATACTCACTATGGAAGGTTTTGGGGAAATGGAAAAACTTGTAGAAATTGTCAAGAGGTAAAGCAGTTCGTGGGAAAATTTATCTTATAGTGGATGTAGTTTCTGCTTTAAAGGAGCTCACTGTGTGTTAAGGGAGAGAGGTAGGCACACAAATATGCCAGTGATAATTGTCATTTAAAAAAAGTGAAGATATAGCTCTTAGGTCCTTGATGTCATCTGCCTGTGACTACAAAATAAAAGTGCACTTCTTTCTTTTTTTGAAAGTATATTCTAAATATATTACAGATAATTTGCCTTCTTTAAAACCAGGAAATTAAAATTGGAATAAATTCTAATTTTGACATACTTAAAATATTTTTTAAGCTTTAGTTATTATTATTTCACATAGTCTTAATTTTTAATCATTTAAGTAAATTTCAGGACAAATTGGTTTATTTATATTTTAAGAACAGCTGGAAGTTTAGAAGTAGCAATTACATGTTTTTTTCCTTTTAAATTCTTGGGTTTTAAAGTTTTTAATTTTCTTATTGATGTATACTTGATTTACAGTGTTTCAGGTATACAGCAAAGTGATTCAGTTATACATATATATGTATTCTTTTTCAAATTCTTTTCCATTGTAGGTTATTACAAGATATTGAGTATAGTTCCCTGTGCCATACAGTAGGTCCTTGTTGTTTAACTATTTTATATATAGTAGTGTTTATCTGTTAATACCAAATTCCAAATTTATCCCTTCCCCCTGCTTTCCCCTTTGGTAAGCATAACTTTACTTTCTACATCTGTGAGTGCGTTTCTGTTTTGTAAATAAGTCTATTTGTATCATTTTTTTTAGATTCCACGTATAAGTGATATCATATGATATTTGTCTTTTTCTGTCTGACTTACTTCACTTAGTATGATGATCGCTAGGTCCATCCATGTTGCTGCAAATGGCATCATTTCATTCTTTTTTATTCTGAGTAATATTCCATTGTGTATATATACCACATCTTTATCCGTTCATCTGTCCATGGACACTTAGGTTGCTTCCATGTATTGGCTCCTGTAAATAGTGCTATAATGAACATTGGGGTGCATGTATCATTTTAAATTAGAGTTTCCTCCGGATATATGCTCAGGAATGGAATTGCTGAGTCATATGGTAACTCTATTTTTAGTGTTTTAAAGAACCTCCATACTGGTCTCCATAACGGCTGTACCAATGTACATTCCCACCAACAGTGTAGGAGAGTTTCCTTTCCTCCACACACTCTCCAGAATTTATTATTTGTAGACTTTTTGACGATGGCCGTTCTGACTGGTGTGAAGTGATACCTCATTACAGTTTTGATTTGTATTTTTCTAATAATTAGCAATGTTGAGCATCTTTTCATATGCCTAATTGGCCATTGTATATCTTCTTTGGAAAAATACCTATTTAGGTCTTCTGCCCATTTTTTGATTGGGTTGTTTGTGTTTTTGATGTTGAGCTGTATGAGCTGTTTGTATATTTTGGAAATCAATCCTTGTCGGTCGCATCATTTGAAGATATTTTTTCCCATTCCATAGGTTGTTGTTTCATTTTGTTTATGGTTTCCTTTGCTCTGCAAAAGCCTTTAAGTTTAATTAGTTCCCATTTGTTGGTTTTTGCTTTTGCTTCCATTACTTTAGGAGATAGGAAGATCCAAAAAACTCTTGCTACGATGTAAGTCAAAGAGTGTTCTGCCTATGTTTTCCTGTAGGAGTTTTATAGTATCCAGTCTTACATTTAGGTCTTTAATCCATTTTGAGTTTATTTTTGTATATGGTGCTAGAGAAGTTTCTAATTTCATTCTCTTACATGTAGTGGTCCAGTTTTCCCAGCAGCACTTTTTGAATTTCTCCATTTTGTATTCTTGCCTCCTCTGTCGTATGCAGATTAATTGACCATAATAGTGCACTTCCTTCTTAAACACAAATTATGATGGCATAAATCTCCTCTGGCCTACTAGAACTGAGCCACTTTACGGTGTCCTCCAGCTGTTTGCAAGTGTTCTACTGCGCTGCCTCGTGTGCATGTCCTACAGGCCTCAGGTTCACTCCCTCTGACCTTCTCCTCTTAGCGCGGTACTTAGGCCCCAACTCCAGCCTGGGGTTCTGCTGTGCTAGTTGAGCCAGAACTTAGATGCATCCTGTTGAGCCTGGAGGGGCCTCAGCCGCTTCCTTCGTGTGGTTTTGCCGGACACTGGTGCTTCTCTTTGCTGCGTGGTCTCATCACTGCAGGTGAACAGCAGAGCTTCTGTTGCCGTTCACTCTGGCCGGCTTCTGGGAGGCTAGGGTAGCTGGCTGTCGCTGCTGGATCTGCTTCAAGACTCGCCACCGAGGGCTTCTTCCTTTCTAAGTTCGTTCTTAGCCCCAGAGATGAGAGGAAGTCCTTTTCTTCCATGGCTCCCAGGCCTCCCTCCTTCTGTGTCCGACAGTCACCTTTTCCCAGAGTGATCAGCATGCCTTGCCTTGAGGGGAGAGCCCTGTTCCCATGTCTCTGGGTTTGTCCTGTGGCACAAATAAGACAGTCATAAAATAGTTGTGGGAAATAGGAAGTAGTCTATTTTCTCATCCTGTCTTCATTTACTATTTGGTTTTTGTGTGTTATCTTGCATTAGGTTTTCATTGTTGCTGCATTCCACCTGTAAATTTCTCATATGGTACTTCATTCATTTTGCCATAGGTAGAGTTTAAAACAAGCAATCAGATGTAGCTGAAGCACCGAATGTGCAGAGTGGAGTAGTAGGAAATTCAGTTGGAAAGAGCCAGATCCTCAAGGATCTTGGATGGCCAGCCAGAGTCTGGACTTTATTCTGTGGGTCATGGAAAACAATTAGATATTTTAGAATGGGCTTGGAAAGGGGCAAAACAATTCAATAGGAAAATTTATTTTATGGCTGAATGTAGAATATATGTGAAGAAAGAACCAAGAAGAAACTCTGAAAGGGCAGGGACCTTGTCTGTCTTCATCACTGCTGAATCTCCAACAATAAAACAGTACCTGGAATGGAACAGATACTCACAAAATACTGGTTGGATAGGTGGATGTAGTGAGGGAGGAAGCACAGAGGAAAGGAAGGAAGAAAGTGGGGGGAGGGAAGAAGGGAGGAAAAAGGGGAAAGAAGAGGAGTTGAGGCATTAACTGGGATCTGAATTTGAGGCTAGATCTGAACTAGACTAGTGGCAGTGGGTTGGAAAAGGAGTTGGTGTCAGGACTGTGGCAAAGGGAAAAATCCAAATTAGTTGTTATTCACTGTGGTGGCGTACAAAGAGACATGAAAGGGACTGCTGATGTTCTTGACGAGGGCCACTGCTATAATTGTGGAACCGTAAACAGAGGAGGAAGGAAGAAGGAACAGCTTGTTCCGAAGTCAAAAGTTGTATGTGTATTACATGTGTGTTTACTGCTGTAAATTATTGTGAAATTTTAAAGAGAACATGATTCTACTTCCCTAATGATGTGTATGTATATATTACCTGCTTTCAATTCAGTCAAGAATAAAATAAGCTAATGATTTTAGAAACTGCAGTGTTATATTTAAAAATCCTTACAAATATGTCTGACACAATTTCAAGTAAAAATTTGTATCCAGGTTAACAATAAAACATATAAATTTCTTCTGGCTAATTTTTTGACCTGCAAACACTTGAATTAAGAAAACTAGCCAATGTGAATATTTAACTGCATTTATTTTCTTAATGTATTTTGTGAGTGCTAGCACAATCGTAGCTGTATATTCAATTCAGCAAATGATGGCTAAATATCTGTATTCAGCAAATGATGGCTGACTGAAGATAGATACATATCTATTATATTTTACTACCGCTTAGATTTTTATTTCCAGAATAGAGTGATTTTTCATTTTAGTTAGTACTGATAGTTAATACCAGAATTGGGAGGAAATGGGTTTCTCTATAATGCCATTGCTTGGCATTGTATTGCTGTCTAATTTTAGCGAGTCTGAGGGCTAAAGTGACACCTCTTTGTTGGTTTAATTTGCATTTCTCTGATTACTAATGAATTTGAACATCTCTTTCTATTCTTATCATATATTTAGATTTCTTCTTCTACAAATTGCTTCTTTAAATTCTGTGCTTTTCTTTTGGGGTTCTTGTTTTTATTAAATGATTGATGTTTCTTAGATGTATTGGTGTCTTATTGGCTTTGAACTTTGCAAATAACTTCCCTGTCTTGTATCAGTACCTTCATCCATGATGTTGTTTATTAAGCAGAAATCCTTATTCTATATAATCAGCTTAAAGAGTCCTTTTGCCTATGGTTTATAATTTAGAATTTTATTTAAGAAGTTCTCCTTCACACCAAGGTCAAAAGATACTCTGATATATTTTCTTTTGTTAATTTTATAGTTTTACCTTTGTATTAAAGTCTTTAATTTATCTAGAGCAGGACTGAGCAAACATTTTCTTAAAAGGCCAGATAGTAACTATTTTAAACTTTGCAGGCCAGAGGGTCTGTGTCACTACTATTCTGCTCTGCCATTAGGGCATAAAAGCAGCAACAGACATTGGTAAATGAATAGGCATGGCTTTTTCCAATAAAACTTTATTTACAAAAACAGATGTCTGACATTCAGGTCATAATTTGTCTTCTGGTCTAGAGTCTATCTTTGTGTTTGGAACTAGATAGGATTCCAGGTGTATTTTTTTTTCCTCCCATGTAGTAAGTCAATTTTTACCACATCACTAAAAAAATCTATCCATTGATTCATCCTTTTTTGTGTACTGTGTTCTCAAGGTACATGGACCTGCCTTCAAGTTCTGTTCTGGTTTGTTAGTCTTTTTATCTGTTCTTGCAGCAAGGCCTCATTTCTTTGTCTCTATTGTTTTGTAGTATTTCTTAATATCTGGTAGGGCTGGTCCCTCTCATTTCTTTTCTTTCTCAAAGTTAACATAACTATTCATGGACCTTTATTCTTTCATATAAATTTTAGAATATGTCTACTGAGTTCCTCAAAAAGTATAACTGTGATTTTTATGGGGATTTAATTCATTGTAGAGGTTAATTTGGGAAGAATTGACATATTAAATTAAATCCCACCCAGGAACATGTAATATATCTCCATTTGTTCAGATCATTTTCTATGTCTTTTGTTAGAGTTTAAAAGTGTTTTTTTCAATAGGAGGGTTGTATATTTTTATTAATTCCTAAACTCTTATTATGTTATGGTTGTTGTGCATGGTATCTTTTTTAATTACGTTGTTTAGTTTTATTATATATATATTTTTTATTTATAGAGAAATGCATTTAAGTTTTTTAAGTTGAGTTTATGAGAGATTAATAACAAGCAAAGAACTGGTTTTCTGGAAAGATAATAAGGTGAATAGATTGCTGCCGTAACTCTAAAATAGTTAAGACAGAAAAGTAAAATATGGAACAACATAGAAGAAATAACTACAGACTCAATAATAAAGGTAGAATAAAGAATTATAAAAATGAAAGTTTAAAAAAAATGAAAGTTTTGTAAACAGCTATATATTCCTAAATATAAGTTGCTAAAATTGGCCTAAGAAGAAATAGAAAATATGAATAATACAATAAGTATTTTTAAACAATTGGAATGTTGAAGACCCCTCCTCCCAAAAGAAGTCCAGACTCAAACGAGGTTTACAGATGAGTTCTACCAAATTTTCAGGGAACAGTTCCTATTTTTTCCAAATTATTGCAGGAAATGGAAAAATTAAAAACTGTGCACAGCATGTTTGCTGGATCAAAGTAATCTTGTTGCTAAACAAGATGAAGACTACAGAAGGATGGAAAAGTATAGGTTCATTTACTTTAAGCATGTTATCCTAGGAATGCAAAGATAGTTCAGTATCAGAAATGACTATGGCTGTATGCCAATAAAACATTATTTATGGACACTAAAGTTTGAATTTTGTATAATTTTCATGTATCATGAAATATTATTATTCTTTTGATTTTTTTAAACCATTTAAAAATGTAAAAACCATTCTTAGCTCACATGCTGTACAAAAACAGGTGGTGAGTCAGACTGGACCTGTGGATCACAGTTTGCTGACCCCTGATCTGATTACACAAACTGAGAGTCAACACCATTAGAACCAAATCTGCCTTAACCTTTATATTTGCGTTCTCTCAGGAATGTGGAGGGCAGATTAAATCACTTTTCAGTGGTCCACCTCTCTGCAGACACTTTATGTTGCTGTATATTGACATCTCTGTCCACTGGTGACTCTTCTCCTAGTCACCCTTGTCCTTGCAGGTTTATATCTGTTATTTACCTTCAGCTCAGCTCAGCAGAATTGCTTTCTCCACTTCATCTTTGCTATGCCAGTCTTCTCTAGCCCCTTAATACTTTTGGGATCTTTACATATTTCTAATTGATACCTTCTGCTGTTGTTCACAGTGGCAGTTCCAAACATGTTTCATTTATTTCAGGCACCCTATTACACTTCTGCCTTCTTCATTCTTGCATACACTTCACCAAGAAAATAAGGATCACAATATTTGTACTCTTTCAACTGGCTATTGTTCAGCAAAATACATCTTAACAGGAGTGAAAACTAAAGCACAAATCGGGGGAAGACATTTGTTAGCTTATATAAATATAAAAAGATTAATATCCAAACTATATTTTAAAAAACCTCATGAATCAAATAAGAAAATGACAATCCACTAGAAAAATGGACAAAAGATTTGACAAACATTTCATAGAAGTAGAAACCCTAATGGCCAAATGCGAAGAATATGTGAGGAAAAGCTCAATGACATTAAAAATCAGGGAAACCCAAATTAACTGCAGAGATAACATCTCTTACCTGCCAGATTGACAAAAAAATTTTTTAAAGATATTAATTGCTTCTGAGGATATGGAGTAACTGGGATATAAATTGGTACAATTACTTTGGAAAACAAGTTGGCATTACCTAGTAAAGTTGAAAATGCCCATAACATAGGACTGAGCAATTCTATTTTTACCCACATTGTAGAGAAACTCTTGATTGCGTATGTGTGCCAGAGGTCATGTTACAAGGATGTTCACAGAAGCAGGGTTTGTCATTGTTAAGGACTAGAAACAATGTCATCCACAGTAGAATGGATAAATAAGTTGGGGTATATTCATACTTGGAATTCTATACAACAGTGGAAATGTATGACTTACTGCTATATACAACAAGATGGATAATTTTCTGAATATAACATTGAGCCAAAGATTCCAAAATACTTACAGTATCAATTTATATAAAATTCATTTATTTATAAAACTAAATAATAGATATCTTAGGATACAGGCAGGCAATAAAGCTGAAGAAAAGCAAAGGAATGATAAAAACCAAATTTGGGAGGGAATGGGATGTAACTGAGGAGAGTGCACTGGAACCTCAGATGAAATAGTAATGTTCTTTTCTTCAGTTGGATGGTGGTACTTGGGAATTTGTTGTGTGTGTGTGTTTTTTAACAGTCTACATGTATTTTATAAATACTCCATATCTGCTCAATATTTAATAGCAGTGTTTCCAAAATCATTTCATAGGCACACAGAATTGTTTTCTTTCAGATCTTATCGATTAAGAGTTCCACTGGAACAGTCTTTTCTGACTAGTGCTTCTGGGTTGTGAAATTATATAGTGCAATGGGAACTAGTGTAAATCTGCTGCTTTTGAAGGGAAGTTGTAACTTACAAATTGGTTCCTGATTATCTGCTGGGAGGAAAACCGTAGTTCGTTTTATTTTCTGTATAACACTATCAATATCTCTCTTGATTTTGGAAACTCTCGAGTTTTACAGTGGTTTTTCTCCCCTTACATTATAGGGTTGAAGATCTTATCCTCTGTTTCTTGAAAGAGTATAAAGAAAAGTGGGTTATTTGTGGTTTTGTAAGTTATTCCTCAAACACCAAACCTTCCAAAGTGAAATTCATTTTATTTATTTGCTTTTAACATCTAGTTTTTTAACCCATCTGAATTTACTCTGGGGAGTGGTATGAAGTAGGGACCTAAATTTATTTCTTCCAAGTGGCTATCAGTTGTTCCACACCATTTAATGAATGATGAATCACTGATTGGAAATTCCTTTATCATTTACTACTGCAACAACTACTAACCAAAATTTGGAGTACATACTGGGACCAGACACTATTTTAAGCACTTTCCAAGTATTATCTTCAAACCCACCCATTTTACAGTTGAAGAAATAAGGCACAGGGAGGTTAAGTGATTGCTCAGTGTAACACAGCTACTAATTAGTGGAGCTTGGATTTTAACCCACAAGTCTAGCTCCAAAATCCATGCTCTTAACTTTGTATAAGCATGAGATGTTTGAATTAACAAATTGGCACTTCCCAGGCAGCCTGAGCTAGTAATTGCTATGTTTTTCACCTTTTGGATCATTTTTGAAAATTTAGTGCTGGAGAAATGGAGGCCAAATTGTGGTTTTTAAAATTGAAGATAGTCATGGAAATCTAGGGTGAACCCAAAGTAAAGACAGTATTTCTCAGGTTTATTTTAACATAATTTCTGATAACAAAGAAGGCTAAGGTCTTTAAAATATTTTCAGAATGTTATCCAATTCTAAAATTTGAGGATATGATTAATTATACTAGTGAAGTTTATTACTTGATTAAGTAAATGTTGGTGCTACTAGTTTTATTTAGTATTGAGATAATTATCAGTTACTTTATTATTTTCTGAATTCCTTATTCTCTTTTTCACTTGGTGTAAATGTGAAATGATAGAATGATTTGGAAATTTATAGCCAGACTAACGTGGATTGAAATTCCAGCTCTGTACTTACTATATTTCCTTGGGCTAGTAATTGAAACTCTCTGAACCTCTGTTTTTTTCATCTTTAAATTAAGTAATAATACTCAGGAGTGGTATCATATTTAAGATGATAAAGTTCCTGTCAAGATACACAGTATGCTGTAAATATACTATATATTTTAATTTCCTTCTTTAAAATATGTATATGAAAGCCCTTGGCTTAAATTAATAATTTGCTTTTCCTATTTATGTCTTCTATAGAGAAATATAATATTTTGAATTTAAGTGAGCTCTGGAGTTAATTCTTAGCTAATTTTTATGAGTAGAATTTCTATCTCAAATAATTATAATTCAGTGTCTTCAAATAATTTATTTGTTCTTTTTGTTTGATCATTCTAGGATACATAGACAGTTTTTTCTAGAGAAAAGTTGTAAGGCCATCTCAACCTGTGAGATGGCATAACCATAGTTTAAATGTTTCCTCCTTTTATGATTTCTGAATGTATTTTTAAAATCAGCCTCTTAGATACCACATCATTATACATACTATAGCAATAAGATGAAGTGTTGAACCGAGCCTCGGGGCTCTGAAGCTCCTGAGATTCTCTCATTCTCAGAAATGCTTGTTATCTAAAAAATTTTCCTAGAACAGATGGATGTCAGGTTCATATTCCACTTTTATTAGATGTCAAGATACTCGTCTCCAAATAACTTTACAGTTGTATGCTTTATTAAAACACTTAAACCATTTTATATGGTAGATTGTGAAGTACATTAGTCAAAATTCTGATCTTTTATGCGACATTTAAGAATTAGTTCATTTTACTGAAATAAATTAAAATTCCTTTAATATTAACTTTTTTCTTGAATAATTTAGAAATTATATTAAATTATATGGTTTTCTGTATTATTATTTATAATTACCAATATACTGTTTCATATGTTTATAAAAGTGCTGATGAGGTCTGGCCGATTTAACACCCAGCTGAGAGATTACAATAATGAATTACTCATTTTTTATGAACATATTTTATGGCAAGTAAGCAGCATATACCATAAATACATATTTTGCAGTTGAATAGAGAAGCCTGTTATTCAGTTTTGTGGATAAATGTGGTATGGTAGAGTAACTTTTACCAATCACATGGAAACTTTCATAGAAAATTATAAAACGAGAATGACTGATGACTTACTGTTTGGCTCAAATGAAAAGAGATTTTAAGTTACAGCCACGTAGCGTGTCTCAGAATGAATGAAGGTGTTATTTGTCTCTCCCTCTTTCTCATCTAGGTGCAGCAGTCGCCGGCATTTACAGAGTGGCAGGGAAGAACATGGCCCCCTTGGAAGCACTGGTGTGGGGCGTTGGACAGACCGTACTGACATTAATCATCTCCTTTTCAAGGATTCTCGCCACACTCTGAGGTTTCTGTGGGCATGTCTTACTTCACATAAGGAAGCAGATGTACAGATTCTCTGCAAATGGCATTGTTAACAAGTGGGAATGAAATTGTACAAGAATGTGGAAGGAGCAGGTCAAAACATAAGGTCTTGAGCTGTGTGGGAAGATTGCCCTCTGGTGTTCAAGTGATTGCACTACCGCACTGCACCTTACGTGCCTCCGTCCCAGGCAAGGCGCATGACACTACGTGAAGCTACGAGAAAAAGCACCTTGTTTAGCTGCCAATCAGGTTAACACTGGCGTTGAATCATCGTTCTTAACAGTGTTGTGTTAAGTTACAGGGACGTTTTGAAGAATTGACATATGTGCCAAACTCTTTTCTTTTTTTAACATTGATCATGTGAAATTTGCAAGTGTAGATGTAGATGAGTGCTGTGAACATATTTGACATGAATTCAGGTGGTGTTGTGAGATTTTTGTTCTGTAATGCTAAATCCCGTATGAGTGCTGAATACCGAATCATTTAATATGAGACAAATTATTTGATTTTTAACGTTGAACGTTTCTGGGATTTAGGGCTTTCATATAAGTTAGGCATTATTGTTACCTATGTGAAACATAATACTTAATGGAAAACTGCTGAACTCTTTTAAGGACTCAAAGTAGATCTATAGGGTGCATCCTTTTCACTCACTTAAGTAACACTCTTTAATAGTTTCCCTCATACATAAACATTCTATTGATATGAATTTTAAAACTTTATGGGTCATACACATTGATTGTAGCTTGTGTGTCACAAAAGTATAATTTGAAAATTTCCTTTTAAATTTTGTAAGAAATCTGAAATGCACGTTGCATTCTTGACCCTTCTAAAGAAAGTTTTTGCCGTGTAGCTCATGGAGAAAACAGCTTTACGACTAGTATCTCAGTGGGATTGTATTACTTGTTGCATATATCTTGATTTTCGACAAAACATAAGCAGTCTTTCACTCTGGAGTATTAACTATATTTAAAGAGTGGCATAAATTAGGCTATGAAAACAAGAAGCCTCATTTGTAGATAAGAAACACATAGGAAGAGTAATAAACTATCTTACTTTGGGTATGTGGTAGCATCATAATTTCTCTAAGTAAAAATTGGGGGGCTTCCCTGGTGGCGCAGTGGTTGAGAGTCCGCCTGCCGATGCAGGGGACGCGGGTTCGTGCCCCGGTCCGGGAAGATCCCACATGCTGCGGAGCGGCTGGGCCCGTGAGCCATGGCCGCTGAGCCTGCGCGTCCAGAGCCTGTGCTCTGCAATGGGAGAGGCCACAACAGTGAGAGGCCTGCGTACTGCAAAAAAAAAAAAAAAAAAAGGGGGAATATAGTAAATAATTATAAAATTTGGCAACAAATCTCGGCATATCAATACAATATTGAATGCATATTTGAGTTATTCATTTCAGTTGTTCAGCTCTTGTTTTATGCTGTTATTTAAGTTTACTAGAATCTGTGATGACATTTATTAGAATGAAAAAATCCTTAGAGGTTTTAAGAGGTTTTGGCAATACGTAATTGTATTTAAGAGTACAAGAAGTAAGGGCAACACAGAACCTGGTGGAATTTGTCTCCTACTGAGATTTTTTTAATACCAGGTACAATTATATATATGGTAACTCAAAGGAAGAGCCAACTGCAGAAAATACGAAGTTAAGGACAATCCAAAAAATAATCTGCATACTCTAGCCTCACTGTTTTATAATCTAATTTGGAAAAACGTAAGTTTCTATTAGGTTCCATTCAAATATAAGACCTGTGTTACCCACGGCACCTTTTCTCCACCAAAAAGCTGAATAGTATCAACAACTCACCGATGAGGAGTTGGGGGTATTTTACCAGTATGGAAGCCAGTTTGGGGCGGTGGGGGAGTTTAATAACACTGTGGCTTGGAAATTTGTTTTTAAAAAACCCAAGAAGCAAGTATGCATTCTTAGAGATCTTTAAAGTGAATCTTAAAATTGATTCTTTTTATTATGTTCAAGCCTAAAATTGTTTTCATGTGTTCTTTATATTACTGACATTTTCCTAAATTAAATTTAGGCCTAAATCTTCCAAGTCAATTTGATTTTTCCTTTTCTGTTAGACTTGAATTGTGTTCTTCCTTTACTTTGGTTATTCTTTAAATTCTTTAAATTCTTTGGTCAATAATTTAAAGTGTTCATATTCTTTGGGAGGAATTACCAGTAACATGTTGAAATGGTTTGAGATCTGTAGAAATGAATATTTATTTTAACACATGGTTATTTTATGTTTCAGAAAGTTACCATGGTAAGGTAACATGGAACACATGGTTCAGAATCTGAAATTAGCCAGAAAATAACTTGGACACATTAAGTGTATGGCTGCATGGACCAAAGAGAATGAAACTCCTGTTTCTGCTCTAGAATGGAAGTATGAGAAGGTGGATCAGTTTGTAGAGTGTCCTGCAGTTATCTCATTATCAAGTTGCTTTACGTTATGAGGAGTGTGTGTGTGTGTGTGTGTGTGTGTGTGCGCTTTTAACTTTTGGGGGAATTTTTGGTTTCTTTGTTGTTTTTAGTTGCTTCCATTGGGATTTTGTGCAACTGTTGCTATTTCGATGTTTTGAAATGCAGTTGATAGTGTGAATTGATGAAATGTCTTAATAGCTATTTCTGTGATGAGATTTTTAAAATGTTATTGGTTTTCTTATAGAGACAAGAAACATTTAATGATATATATCTACATACACATATATATCATTATATAGACATATATATATAAAGCTGCTATATATGAATACAGTCTAATTGGAAAGCTTTTGTTCAATGAACACTTTGACATTATCGTGGAGAGTTTGATACATTTGCTCAGTTGAATGATCTTTTAAATAGGTTTAAGGAACTTGGAGATTTTTGAATTTGGGGAGAGTTTTCTTGGTTTAATAGTGCTAGAGATCCTTGTTTGTGATGTGACAAAAGCCCTTATTGATGTACTTGGGTTAAATTTTCTTAAAATTTACATGTGATTTAGCAGTAAATTTTCTTTGTGAAAAATGCAGGAGGGAAGGGGGAAATCCTCTGCAGTTTACACTTCGTTATTTTTAAAAATGCTTAATAAAATATTGCTGACAGTGAAATCAGTTCCTCAGAGAAGAGACTCCTATATGCCCAAACTAATTATAAATTAGTTAACACAGGGAGTTAACATAAGGAGAGTCCTAAATGGTGGCCATATTCAGTGTTTGCAGGTTAATTATTCTTACTTTAGATCTTAGTGTTTACTGAACAGTGTTATAGTTTGCAACCCAATGTACTTTCTTAGTATTTGCAGCATACATTTCTACTGCCCCCCCAAAATGTGAGGGTTTTGTTTGTACTTTAAGTGAGAAAGAAATAAGCTGCCCTGTGTATCATATATTTGTGATGTAAGGAACAGGAATAGTTTTTAAAATGTTCTTGGAAAACGTCTTTAGAGAACCTCTAATTAAGATGAGGAGAGTGGGGCTGCCACATCAATGTGCCCAAGCTGGCACTTACACGCCAACGAATTCAATTTTGTAAACATTTTTTGGTGGATCTACTATGTACAAAGTGCTGAACCTGGTATTTTCTGTAGTAAGTACAAGGATGACCAAGATGGGGTTCCCGCCCTTGAGTCCCCAAGAGCTACCAAGATGATTTAAATCCTAAAACAGTTGGGAGAATATCTTGCTTCTAGCTGAGAGCTTAAGTCCTGTTTTTTCCCCCAATTCTGATTTTTCTCAGTTTATTAACCAAATGGAATACCGTGACATAGATTTGAATCCAGGCCCTCCCACCACTTGTTGACTTTTTGTTTATGATGGCGAAGCAGTGCAGTCAACTCTCCATATCTGCGGTTCCGCATTCAGGGATTCAACCAACCTTGGACTGAAATATTCAGGAAAAATTTCCAGAAAGTTCCAAAAAGCAAAACATAAATTTGCCCCACACAGGCAACTATTCACATAGCATTTACACTCTATTTACACCATTTACATAGCATTTACATTGTATAAGGTATTATAAGTAATCAATAGATGACTTAAAGTATATGGGAGAATATGTGTAGGTTATATGCAAATACTACACCATTTTCTATAATGGCCATTTTCTATAAGCATCCTCAAATTTTGGTATCCATGCGGGTCCTGGAATCAGTCCGCTATGGATACTAAGAGACGACTCAGTATTTAACAGTAAATGATCAATAGTCATTATAATGTTTTTTAAAATACACTTTGAAATACCAATTGAATATATTGTTTTGCAAGATTCAACTGTTTTCTTCCATTTCTGCATTTTCCCTACATATATTTTAAGACGGAAACTAAAAAATTTCTCTTATAATGTTGCTTCTCCTCTCCACCTCTTTATTTTTTAAATCAGCAGATAGTTTTCTAAGAGCACTTTTGGGAATTCGTGGCGATGGAAATGGCCAGGGCAAGCAGGATTCAATATCAGGCTGTGCTTATTACTAGTTAAAACAGGAGAAGGGAGAAGTAGCCGGGATTTAGCCCTTACCTTATCCTGCTTGCTTCTTTTGGATTTACTCAGCCAATATTCATTGAATCTCCACTACATGCAACTTACTCTCCTTGCTTTCGGGGTGGAGAGGTGTCCCCTCCCTCTGTGTACCTCCCGCCACCCCAGCCTGTGGCTTCACCATGCGGGGCGAGAACAGAACTGGGCTGCAGTGTCTGCCACGTCCCTCCTTCCGTGGACCAAAGGTGCTTAAGCCCTACTTGTGTGTTTGTTTTTAACTTAAAAGGAAATACTTGTATTTTTAATTTATGTCCATTTTATAATTCAAGAAGTAACAAGATGTTAAGAGGACTTTCTGAAATGTTCTCAAACTACTTCACTCTCACTATTACACGTTTCTCTCAGAAAGTCTTAATCAGAACTCTTCAAAGAGTTGCCATTTGTTTTTAAGATGGAAGAATGTGGAAAGTTACTGAAGAAATTCTAGTGACCTAGGTTGCAGAGAAGTTTGGCAACACTTGGGTAACTGGGTAAATGGTTGTTTCTTTTAATAATCAGGTGAGAATCTCAGTGGTTAAAATTGACTAGTAATTTCCCTTATCTTCCTGTCCTTTTTATAACATCGTGGAGGAAGACTCTACAGCATAAAAAGGACATTATTTGATTAAAAACTGATAAACTTTTTCTAACGTGGTAGCATTTATAGCAGAGGGAAGTTTAAAGACAGGAAAAAATGTTGGAGGGGTAACGCACGAAAAAACACAGACACACTTGATGAAGCACCCTGCGTTATGTGAACACAGTTTCCCCCTCTGTTAAGACTATAAACTACACTGTATGAGTACATTTAGTACATTTAGTGCATGTTTGCAAAATGCAGTGTTTCTTTATATGTGAGACTAAACTTACCACAAAGCATTTTGAAATCGTACTACATTTTTGTGCGTGTGGTGGTAGGTTTGCCTACTAACTTAAGGATGTCTGTTCAGTGTAGGCAATGCAGTGTTTTTGAGGAGGTTGCTGAAGTTGTTATCTAAAAATGTATCTATGAATTTGTTCAGAGGAAGTAATGCTTAATATATAAAGTATTTTCAGTAAATGTGGAGATATACGAGTTAATACGTTATTAGATTAGTGGAAACACCCAAATTTCTGAGAGCACTAAGCTATGAACTGTAACCAGCTCCCCTGAGCTTAGGGGACTCATTTTCACATTCTTTACATTCATTGCACATATGTTGAACTTATGTAATAACCCTTTCTTGATTTTGAGAACTAATTTAGCAGTTTCTTAAAAATATTCCTCCCCCTTCCATAGAGATGTCATATGGTAAAGTTTAAACATATGTACAATTTGTTGATAGACTCAAAGTGCTGGTTTAGAAGAGAATGTTCTTAACACCTTATGGTTATGCAGCTATAATATTGCTGAAAATTAAATACTATAAGCAAGTCAAGAGAGCATGGACCTCCTACATGTTTTTTTAAATTATATCCTGTGCCCGTATATACCTCCCCTCAGTGGTGACATGACTGTCCCTATTTGGGAACTGTATTTACGTATGTAACTGAACTGGAAAGCAGTGTTACATAAATATATAGGAAGAGGAACTATAATGCATAATCACCATAACTATAACACTTTTTCTCCTAAACATATCACATATTGATAATTTCTAAAAAGCATCACTTTTTATAGCCCTGTATAAATGAATGATAACTTGACAGTACTACTGGTGGTGAAAAGTTTCCTTTGTTTTTAAATTAAAGTATTTATACATCATCACTGAGTATCTTTGGGTAGGAACATTTTAAAGTTTTCTCCATAGAAGGCAAAATAGAGGCACTTGTTTGAAAAGTAATCAAAAATGATTTACTTTAATACTGGATGAGTTGATAGTCTAATTGTTGACACTTTCTTGGTATTTGTGATATCGGATGCATTTACGATGGAGGAATTTTAAAAGTTCTGTACGTCTCTCAAACACACGTGCACACACGAGCTCTACCAATATAAAATTCCACAGTATTTTTCATTTCAGTCCTATAACTAGGTAAAATTCATAGCATCCTACTGTAAGGTATTAACTCCCAGTTCTAGTCATTCTAGAACAAGGGGATCAACTTTATCTTAAAGTTAATCAATGAAAATGTTTTTATTCACACAGCAAAAATATAGTTTACCTGATAGGTATTAAAAACTCACTTTCAAATTGTGTTAACTCTCAGACCACTGATGAATCATTTAGTAAACCACAGTGCAGTTTTTAAAAGCTAAATGATGCCTTAGTGCCTTGGAAGTTAAGATACTTTCGCAAAGTGAATTTAGCGAGATTCAGGATTGGTACACCTATTGCTGGGGATTCAGAGCTGAGGAACGGTGTAATTGAATTAGGTCCTTGTGGTTTAGTAAAAATCAGTTATTTCACCGTTGACTATGACAGATGACAACTGCTTTCATTACATTTTCATGATGTGGTATTTGTCTGTTTTTTCTTTTTCCAAGTAAGTTTGAAATGAGAGAAAATGTCAAGACAATTAAATGTGGAATTTTAAAATTTGGTTTTGTTGTAAATTAGAGAGTCTAGCGTGAACAGTGTGAGCTTTATATTGTAGTACAAGGGCAGACACTTCATGTAACTTTTAGGAATACGTTTACCATCAGGGATTTTTTTTTTTAACTATAGAAATTACTTAATGTACTGTGAAGCTTAAAGACAGGAAGAAGAAACCTCGGAGGGGTAACGCATAAAAACAAAGGCGTATGTGATGAAGTATCCTACATTATGTGAACACAGTTTTCCCCCTTCTGTTAAGACTATAAACCACACTGTATGAGTATGTGTACTGCATGTTTACATAATACAGTTTAATTTTGAAGGGTTATTTAAAAAGTATGTTTATTTATAATACCTAACAAGCTGTAAATATTGTATACTATTGATTTTTAATTTTATATAAGCAATTTTTTATTTCCAATTCATGTACAAATCTCATTGTGTATATAGCATAATTTCCTGGATAACACAAATTTTGCAGTGAACTTTAATTATTTTAATTGTGGTAAGCATAGAAATGTTGATCTTTATTTTAAATTATTTCTCACCACTCATTTTCTTCAAAGGGCAGCAATAAATATATGCAAGTTATTTTTGATTATAGAAAGTTGGTCTGCAAAGACAAGATCTAGATTCCAATTCACTGCTTTAAAGAAAAGATGCACAATTAACATCATCCACTGTCTAATCTCAGGACCATTTCTGAGGTCCACATGTGTCTCTCCTCTTTGTAATATACAGGGTGAACTCTTTACTGATACACACAAAACAACTGTTAAAAGTGAATCCAGCACTTAAATGTCATTACACAGAATTTATTGGATTAAAAATTTGTAATATACAGTATTTTAATAAAGTTTCTGTATTCAGTTTCATGCGCTTATATATAAATAAACCTGTCTTCAAAAGCTTTATGGGGTGTTTGATTCTTTAGGACATATCTTTTTAACTCATTCATTGTAGACTGAAGTGTTTCCTCTTACCCTTTTGTCAGGTTTTCTGGGCCAGTTTTACACTGGATTTGGAAGGTAGCATTGAAAAGGTGAGCAAGGAATTTAAAAGACAAACTTGGCCTAGTTCATAGTTTTACCAGGGACCAGTGCCAGGCCACATAAGCATCTACTTCTAAGAATTACTGTTTTAAAGAGCCTACTGTCATGTTTATTAATAAATGACTACCCTTTATTGAGTGCTTAGTATCTGTTAGACACCTCATAAGCATTCTTTAACACTTATGGTAACCTTTAGGTTAAAGGGATTACTAAGAATTATGAAGGTGATCCTTCACTTTACTAATGAAGCGTTTGAGAAGGTGATGAACTTCTCAAGGTCACACACCTAATAATGCTCAACCGGGTTTTTCTTACTCTATTACCTATGTGTTTTCCCTACCGTGCTATGTTGGTTACTATAGAGTATTCTGGGAGCTCTTATAATGAGATAAGATCTCATTTTTGACAAAGACCAGACAGCATTATGGGGATTTGCAAAATTATCAACTCAGAATTTGTATTGCCAAAGCTATGCATATTTTGAATTTTTGTTAGGGATTCCTAAGGGAAGGTACTAGGTACCCAGCTAGCTTCCACTAATTCTCCTGCCTGAGAAGAGATTGGGGCCAACAGAGCCAGTCACTGAAATTGTTACGAACCCTGCTGGAATAGAAACTTGCTTAACTTTAAAAATTGTGCAAGGAAAGTGGAAGTAAACATTTTTTTCACACATACTGACATATTTCATGTAATTACTACATTGAAATGTATTTTCTTTTTTCTAGGTAACTTCTTCATTCAACCGTAAGAATGATAATGTTATTAAATATATTTTCTTCCTGACCATGAGTCTTAAAGAGTTCTTGAACAAAATATAAATCTTGAGATTAAAAAGAAATTTTCTCTTTTGATTTTATTCTTTATGGCTCTTGAAGTAATATTTTTATATTTGTAATAGGAAAGCTATCTTTGGATATTTTGATATTCACTGAGCATTGAAAGCAAGCATTGAATTTCAGATTTATTGCCACCTGTTTAGAACAAGACCGGAGGGAAAGGTAATCTAGAAGAAAGATGCTCAGTTCTCACATTGAGCTTGCTTTCTGATGGAGAGTGAGTTCTTGTGGAGGAAGAATATCTCAGACTTATCAAATGGATACTTACGTCATCTATGTTTTGAAGTTGAACCCTTGTTAATTCATAAAATGGTACCTAAAGTTTTAGGGTACAAAGAAAAAAGTAAACAGGGTCTATGGCAGATCTTTGAGGAGCAGAATTGGGGTTCACCTCCAGCTTCAATAGAATCTTAACAGAAGAGTCTGTCCCACTTCACTATTCCTGTTTATCTGCTTTTAATTTTCCATTATTCATTGTTATCAGACATTTTTCTTTTGGCCAATTTTATGAGTATTCTTCAGGCTCAGAGTTCTTGGGGATTGAATTGCAAAATGGAATTGCATTAGGTGGTTTTCTGGCAAAGAAAGAGTTTCATCACTAGATGGTGCAGTAGTTCTGTTTTATTTTTCTCTTGCTTTTGTCTTGGCCATTCTTATCTATGAACCAACCCGAATTAAATCAGTCTGTACTTCTGGACTCATTTCCATAAGATACATTCATTTTATTTTTTTTGGATAAAAATACACGTGAGGAAATTAAATACAAGAAAAACCAAGAGTTTCCATGTTATCACTAATTTTCCAAAGAAGGTTAAGAAACAGTGTCCAGGGGTTATTTACAAATTAGAAAACCACATTAATTTTGTGATTTTGGCAAATCATTAATCTGGACCTTGACTTATGTATTCTTCATAAATTTGTGTTCCAGCTCAATGCATAATGATCTTTAATAGTCTATACTTTAATGATTTTTAATTGCATAGTTGGTCAACTTGTTGGGATACAAGGAATATACCAACGTATCACCATCAGTCTTACACCATGAGACTTGGTTTTGAAGTCCTGCTCTGCTACGTAGGATATTAACTTGGGCGGAGTTATTTGACTTCTGTGATCTTCAGTTTTCTCATCAGTAAATGAGGATAGTACCTCCTGGGGGCTCAGCAAACACTCTGTCCCATGGGCTTCCTCCTCTCTTGTGTCATGTGCACATAGAAAGATGATGATGTTCTGGACTTTGCCGTATGAGTTTTGATAATAAGTTCAGGTACCTCTATTTCAAAGTCTGTTTCCATACAGTGCATACTGGGATTTTAGAGAGGATTTGTTTCAGGTTTAAACTGTTCCACTGAACCATGGGCTGCTTTGGCAGCAAAATTGGCTGAGGGAATTTTTCAGAAACAGACCTCAGTGAAAAAGAGCCTGGTTAGAGAACAGAGTGGATAAACTTGCTCAGCTAGCAAATTCCTTGCATTCTCTAAACCAAATATGTACAAGATGAGGAAGCCAAAGCAGCCAACATAAATCCCCTGAAAGATGGTCGTGACTCGCCTGTCAGCTGTGCACACAGTCATCCACCACCTCATATCCTGTTGCAAGTGGGCTTCTTGGCTTTGTTTATTGTTCTGCAGAGACAGCCAATGGTTCAAACACAGAGAAGTGTTGGTCTCTTCAGCTCCAGAGTGTCTGACCTTAAAAGCTTAAGTCTCAGTACACAGCGTGGTCTGTAATAGCCTCGGAGACAAACACGCACTCCAGGTCTTAAAGCAATCAGAACGGCACTTAGAGACCAGAGAAGGGACCCAACAGATTTTCATAAAATGACACCTCTCCTGTCCCTTTTGCTTATTTTTTGGTGGGAATTGGTATTGGTGGGTGACTACAGGATGTGCTACAAGAAGACACTTGTGTTGTCTTTGATGTGGAAAATGAGAAGGTACAGAGATGGGTGGGAGGCATTGTAGGGCTGAGGGAACAACAATTTTGAGAGACTTCAGACTTTTGAAGGCCCTGTGCATGTTGACTGAGTGGGAGGGTATCAGACCTGGGTCTTCTCCCTGGTTCTGACCCCTTGTGCACAGGAAAGCTCATGTTAGACTTAAATCTCTCTATGACAATTTCTTCTGCAATAAACATGGAAATAGATTAACTGCTTTTGTCTCCTCTTAAACGCAGGTTGAAACTTTCAATGGGACAACATCAGTATAGGTCTGTTGTTCTTGGAACATTTTTAGACCTGGACCAGTTTGGCATCTTGAACTTGACATGTGCCATATCTACTATAGTTTTAAGCTTTAATCCGTCTTTAGATTTATTTGAAGATTGTCTAACTTGGAGACTTTTTGCAAGGTGAATTAGAAGGGATGAACATTTCAAATCTGAAGTATAACTTCTGTTGTATTTTTTAACAAGTATCTGGATAAACTATGTAAGGCCTATATTATTAAGGTAGTCCTTGTAATAATGTTGGCATTCAACTTCCACTCTCAAACCACTGTCACATCTGTAATCTCATTTTACCCTCACAATTTGTTCTTACTTGGAGGAAAAGAAAAAAATGTTGCTGTTTTTTTTTTAAAAAAATCAAAGTAATTTACCTGGTTAAACACAGGTCTTTCATGAGAACTGGGCAGCTGTTTGGACAAATGCCAATAATAAGAGCAGACCTGAAGTGGCCGCAGCAGCCCGAAGAGATCCCCGTGGAAACTGATCACTTCCTGGGTAACCCATGATTGGCTCATTCTCCTGCCACAATGCTTTGGCTTAAGAGTTTTTAACTCTTAAGGATGCAGAAAGGCCCCAATGTGTTCACATAAGATCTTATTGGGGCATTAACCTGTTTTCTTCTATGAGAAATATCTTACTTGTGATGGACATCTTCAGACATAAGAGTTACATGACAGTGTTGACAGAATGCTCATTACCAGCAGAGGTACCACCACATTTAATTGTTTTCCAAGATTTCACTTAACTGAGCAGATATTTTCTTTCATAAATAAAACAGCATGATTTTCAGAGACCCTTGTGTCACCTTAACTGGTTTATCCACACCACCAATTATCTGGACAGGAAAAGTTGCCAAGTCAAAGCAAAACATTTAAGTCTTCCCGGACATTTTGAATCCAAAACAGACCAAAAGAAAAAAGTGTAATTTTGGTATCACAGAAATGGGAGGCAGCGTTTTACATCTGTAGACTGAGGCCTGCAGTGTGTCAGCAGCAGGTTTGTTGGCTGTGATGGAAAACATGAACAGCATGCTGATTAACCTCAGAATCAGGATCAAGAAAAAACACATCCACCCACGACATCAGGAATCTGTTTGTGGTATCTGAAACTGTATTGGGAAACTATTAAAAGCTTGAACAGAAATTTAGATTACAACAGTGCCCATAAACAAAGGCCAGCTCAACGTTATGACAACCCATCTACAATGGAAGGACAAGAGGCAGAGATAACAAACCGACAAGTAACCCTAAAAGAATTTTTGCCTGACATTGAAATTTGTACCACTTTGCAAATCTCTCTTTATATTTTAAAGCGTTTCTTTCTCAAATGCATATAAACCTTGTATTCACTCACCATGTCCAGAAGGGGGCAGACGTGGTCAAGAGTCAGAGGGTTTCTTTACACGCACAGTAGATGGAGAATTAAGAGGGACCAAGTAGACAAGATTTTTTTTCAAAAGAACGGTCCCCAAAGTTAACAAGATAAGCCCTTCAAATAGGTTCTGTCACTAAAGCAGGACTTTCCCCATAAGCTAAAATGAGGACAATCAAGCTAATACCTTTAATATTGGAAAATATCAAATATCAACCTGAGAAATGTATCAAATCATCTGGTGAGGTTCCAGTTTTATGACGTATACCTCAAAAAATTCGATGGTTATCTTAGCTGTTACTAATCCAGTCTGGGCTCATCCTTTTGTCCAAAGCTACCAATAAACCTGGCTTTTTATACAATGATAAATTTGGTAAAATAAGGCCCAATCTCTTTAAAGCTTCCCAGGCTTATCTGTTTTTTTAAGCCACAATGAAACATGGATCAGACTAAATGTAAATAGCACATATTAAGTGTGTGCTGAAGAGCCTTCACTGGGAGAGGCTCTTGAGAAAAAGAATTAGCTGGACAAGTGAGTTTGATAAAACTTGTCTTCTACATCCCTGTCTTAGAGATTCACAATTCACACAAGCATGTTAAAGACATTGAAAAGCTTTGAGTTAGGAACCCTATTTGGCTTTGTTTCATTGCCATGAATTCTCTGAAGAATGTCTATCGCGATAAGAGAAATCTCTCGCTTGCTGATTCTGTGGACTCCTAGAAAGCATTGCCAAGCATATTTTAAAAGTTCTACCTGGCATCCCCCGGTAGATCTCCGGCTCAATCACACTAAATCTGATGCAGGGTTTTAATATCTAAGTTTTAACCTGAGTTTTTAATTCCCAGTGTTGCTCCTCTCTGGCCTCCAATGTCTGCTGACCTCTGGTTCCTCATCCTTTGCTTGGACTCTGCATAGCAGTACCTTCCCAGCCCTGTGGTATCATGTTTGACAGGTCTGTGTCAGGCGCTTCCTAACTTACATGCCCTTTGGGGACTTCCCAGGCCCAAGCTCCCTGGATGGCATTTGCTATGCATGGCCCAGGCTCCAGTTAGTCATATTAAATGGGACCCTCATATAAAATCCAAGGTTGCATCTGGCAAGTGTCCCATGAGAGGTGCTGGCTAAATGTCACAGCATTTCAGCAAAGGAAGAGACCCCTGGGGACTGGGAAGTCCAGGGGCAGCTTCACAGATGATTTGGCAATAGGACAGGCCTTGAAGGATGTTTTTAAAGGCAGAAGTGGTGGCCCATAATGAAGAGGAAAAGGGTGGACATGGACAGACCAGGTGGGAGAACAACGGAAACCCAGGTGGGGGGATCGGGATGTGTGAAGCGAGTTACAGACAGGTGAGGCTGAAGTGGGAGACAGTGGAAGGTAAGACTGAAACGTAAACACACACCAGATACCAGGCACATACATTTGAATTTTATCCTACAGGCAGAGGAAAACCACTGAAACTTTTTGAGAAGGAAAAGTACACCTCCGTCTGAAATTCACAGAAGGCGCGTGTGGGGTACTGTTGCTGCTTTTACATCATCGTGTCAGCTTCCTAGATATTAGTGGGAAAGAACGAGGGCTTTTGAGTCAGAATCCTCCATCTGTTCCCACCTATTACTGCCCCTTATGAGCTCGAGAAAGGTACATGATCTCTCGGAACCTTAGTCTCCGCACGTATGACATGATTTCAAAAGCTACCTCAGGTTGTTGTGAGGCTTCAACAGTGCAGTACTTGTAAAGTGATGGTGCTGTTGGAATAAAACACAGCTGCAGACGTGCTCAGTAAAGCCGTGCACTTGGGGATCATTCTGATCTGTAGTTTTCCAGCAACGTGACCGGCATGCTGCGTGGTCAGCTGCTTGTGCAGGATCCCTGAGTCCACACCGCCCTGATTGCCCACAACGGAGAGAACCGTGCCGCTACCCTCTTTTTCCTTCTTGAGTCATTGCGTTATTTGGTCGCTGGTGAGGCCCTTATCTCTCCATTCTCCTCATTAGCATTAGTGTCTGCTGTCATCAACAGACAGAGGAAGCCACCTGGACTGGCTCTGGGAGCATGACTTTTTGAAACCCAATCTGCCCAGTTACCTCCCAAGCAAAGAAGACGGTCAGAGGGAGGTGAAACCAATTGACCCCAACCCGGCAGTTTTTGCCTAGAGCTGGAAAACTAAAATTCCCTTTGTAGCTTCTCCCTTTCTTCTTTTTAAAGCTAGTTAATTGGGGGAAGGAATGCTGGATGGGAATTCTCTGTAATGTTTCTTATCAGGACACAACCTGGGCTCAAGGCACTGAAAATAAGTAAAAGTAAACTCTTATGCGTAAGAGTTTATTTTAGACAATAAGACATTTAGCAAATAGCTATTACTAGCCAGAAATATATTTATGTCCTTTGATGTATTGTTTCTCTCCGTACACTATCTCTCCATGGGGGATTTTATAAAGTTAATTTTAACTTCCTCCCATCAACCCAGGCTCTCTCCTTCTGGACTGAAGGCCTCACTTTCTCCTCATGTGGTATCTCCTTCCTCATGTGTCCATTCGGCCCCTTGTCTCTGACCCTGCATTTTCCAGTTCCACCTCCCCGCAGGCACGACACCCACCGTTGCAGCCTGCTCCAGGTGAGGTGTACCTGGACTTGGCTCCCAGGGAAAGACTTGAGTAGGCTCCAGGTCATAAGGAAAAAAGCCAATGGAGAGGGAGGGAAAGGTGACAGAGGGAGAGGGGGAGAAAGAGGAGGAGAGAGAGAGTGTGATTGATTGCTGGGGGGAAGCCTTGACTTGGTAAGACATCTCTGAAGAAAGAGAGGTAAGATCCAATAAGCCTGAGGGTAAGTAGGTGGTATTGCTACAATTCTGTGTTACATTATTATGAAATGACTAGACACACACACACACACACACACACACACACCCTCCCAGTGGAAAACATCACTTTCCCCTTCCCTTTAAGAAGGAAGAACATTGGAACAAGATGGTTCTGTACTCTGGTTAGTGACTCTTGCTGTTGGCTTCTGGTGTGGCTGTTAACTGTGCATTTCCTAGCCTTATGGGCACTGGGGTAATTTTCATAAAGAACATTCCTAGTCCACATTTTCATTCTTGTGTACCCCAGAAGCCCAAATCCTGCTAAAACTTTAAAGCCTATATTTTACCTTTTTAACTTCCTATTGTTTAATTGCATTTGTAATAAAATAACACATATTTCAAATCAACGTGATACCAGCAGGATTGTTAGAATATCTTCCTGGATTTATAAACAGGTATTTAGAAGTTTTCAGTGCTAGGTGATAAACAAACTAAAAATAGCTAGATCAATAAATAATTTATGGAGCAAATGATTTGTTTTTAGTATAAATCGGTAGGAAGGTTCTCATGAATGATATCTGCACTGGGTAGAACATTTTTCATTTTATTAAAACATTAAATAGCTTAAAGCTGCACTAAGACTTTTGGGATACACTATAGCCATATTTTATGAACTGTAGATTAGATAACAATATCACATCACTGTTAAATTTCTTGAATGTGGTAACTATACTGTGGTTACATAAGAGAGTATCTTTGTTCTCAGGCAAACACTGGTACATTCCGGGGTAAAGAGGAATAATGTATGTAACCGACTCATTATATTAATATTAATGTTATATAAATTATATTAATATTTATAAATAATAATTACATATAAAGAGAGAATGAATGATAAAGCACATGTGGATAAATGTTAAAATCTGGTTTACCCGGGTAAAGAGAGTATGAGAGTTCTTTGTACTATTTTAGCAACTTTCCTGTAACTCTGAAATTATTTCAAATAAAAAGTTAAGATATATATATATATATATTTATTTATAATACACATATATAGTATGGCCATATATTATATACATTTGTCCTTCGGATCCTTGGGGTCTGACTCCAGGACTCCCACGGATACCAAAATCTGAGAATGCTCAAGTCCCTTGTGTAAAATGGCATAGTGTTTGCATATAATCTATGCACATCCTCCCATATACTTCATTTTTAAAATTTTAATTAATTAATTTTTTAAATATATTTATACAGCAGGTTCTTATTAGTTATCTATTTTATACATATTAGTGTATATAGGACAATCCCAGTCTCCCAGATCATCCCACCACGTCCCCTCCCCATCCCCCGCTCTTTCCCCGCTTGGTGTCCATACGTTTGTTCTCTACATCTGTGTCTCAATTTCTGCCTTGAAAATGGGTTCATCTGTACCATTTTTCTAGATTCCACAAAAATGCGTTAGTATACAATATTTGTTTTTCTCTTTCTGACTTACTTCACTCTGTATGACAGACTCTAGGTCCAACCACCTCCCTACAAATAACTCAATTTCATTTCCTTTTTATGGCTGAGTAATATTCCATTGTATATATGTGCCACATCTTCTTTATCCATTTGTCTGTTGATGGGCATTTAGGTTGCTTTCATGTCCTGGCCATTGTAAATAATGCTGCAATGAACATTGGGGTGCATGTGTCTTTTTGAATTATGGTTTTCTCTGGGCATATGCCCAGTAGTGGGATTGCTGGATCATATGGTAATTCTATTTTTAGTTTTTTAAGGAACCTCCATACTGTTCTCCATAGTGGCTGTATCAGTTTACATTCTCACCAACAGTGTAAGAGGGTTCCCTTTTCTCCACACCCTCTCCAGCATTTGTTGTTTGTAGATTTTCTGATGATGCCCATTCTAATCGGTGTGAGGTGATATCTCATTGTAGTTTTTTTTTTTTTTTTTTGGCTGCATTGGGTCTTTGTTGCTGCACGCAGGCTTTCTTCTACTTGCAGCAAGCAGGGGCTACTCTTTGTTGTGGTGCACGGGCTTCTCATCACAGTGGCTTCTCTTGTTGCAGAGCACGGGCTCTAGGTGCACAGGCCTCAGTAGTTGTGGCACATGGGCTCAGTAGTTGTGGCTCACAGGCTCTAGAGAGCAGGCTCAGTAGTTGTAGCACACAGGCTTTGTTGCTCACCAACATGTGGGATCTTCCTGGACCAGGGCTTGAACCCATGTCCCCTGCATTGGCAGGCAGATTCTTAACCACTGCATCCACCAAGGAAGCCCTCATTGTAGTTTTCATTTGCATTCCTCTAATAATTAGAGACGTTGAGCAGTTTTTCATGTGCCCCTTGGCCCTCTGTATGTCTTCTTTGGAGAAATGTCTATTTAGGTCTTCTGCCCATTTTTGGATTGGGTTGTTTGTTTTTTTAATGTTGAGCTGCATGAGCTGTTTATATATTTTGGATATTAATCCTTTGTCCGTTGATTCATTTGCAAATATTTTCTCCCATTTTGAGGGTTGTCTTTTCATCTTGTTTATAGTTTCCTTTGCTGTGCAAAAGCTTTTTAAGTTTCATTAGGTCCCATTCATTTATTTTTGTTTTTATTTCCATTACTCTGGGAGGTGGGTCAAAAAAGATCTTGCTGTGATTTATGTCAAAGAGGGTTCTTCCTATGTTTTCCTCTAAGAGTTTTATAGTGTCCGGTCTTACATTTAGTTCTTTAATCCATTTTGAGTTTCTTTTTGTGTATGGTGTTAGGGAGTGTTCTAATTTCATTCTTGTATGTGTAGCTGTCCAGTTTTCCCAGCAGCACATATTGAAGAGACTGTCTTTTCTCCATTGTATATCCTTGCTTCCTTTGTCATAGATCAGTTGACCATAGGTGCGTGGGTTTATCTCTGGGCTTTCTATCCTTTTCCATTGATCTATATTTCTGTTTTTGTGCCAGTACCATATTGTCCTTATTACTGTAGCTTTGTAGTATAGCCTGAAGTCAAGGAGTCTGATTCCTCCAGCTCCGTTTTTTTCCCTCAAGATTGCTTTGGCTATTCAGGGTCTTTTGTGTCTCCATACAAATTTTAAGATTTTTTGTTCCAGTTCTGTAAAATATGCCATTGGTAATTTGACAGGGATTGCAATGAATCTGTAGATTGCTTTGGGCAGTATAGTCATTTTCACAATGCTGATTCTTCCAATCCAAGAACATGGTATATCTCTCCATCTGTTGGTATCATCTTTTATTTCTTTCACGAGTGTGTTATAGTTTTCTGCATACAGGTCTTTTGTCCCCCTAGGTAGGTTTTTTTCTTGGTTGCGTTGGGTCTCCGTTGCTGCAAGTGGGCTTTCTTCTACTTCCAGCAAGCAGGGGCTACTCTTTGTTGTGGTGCACGAGCTTCTCATTGCGGTGGCTTCTCTTGTTGTGGAGCACGGGCTCTAGGCATGTGGGCTTCAGTAGTTGCAGCACCCGTGCCACCTGCATTGGCAGACAGATTCTTAACCACTGCGCCACCAGGAAGTCCCAAGAAAGTATTATTAAATTAAGGTATGCACATTGTTTTTTAGACATAATGTTATTGCACACTTAATAGACTAGACTATGTATAGTGTAAGCATTACTTTTACATGCACTGGGAAACCAAAAATACCATGTGACTTGCTTTATTGTGATGGTCTGGAACTGAACCTAGAATATCTCTGAGATATGCCTGTACCTGTTTTCGCAAACTGAAAGAAATTTGAAGACGATTTTTAATTTTAAGAATAAAGGCAAAAAGCAAAAATAACAGATTCTTAATGTCGATTTATTTTGTACATCTATTTGCAAGATGTGTCTTAAGGTCATTTCTTCTTTGCTCTATGCCATTTCAGCTTACGAAAGGTTTCATAAGAACGCTCTACTTGTGGATTGCAGGGGAAACCTGCGCCTCTCAAAGCTCTCTATCTGGCGCACAGCTGCTGAGCTGTCCATAGGTAGGTGCTCCGTGGCACATGGAGGGCCTGCCCCAAGCAAAACTCTCATTTCAATAACTCACGCGCAACTGCACCCTGCCTTTGCTTTTGCAAAGGGATTTACTAAAAAGGAATGTAGGGCCTTTGCCTTTAAATGTCAAAGCAATGTTTCTCTCTTTAAAAATAAAATCTTTCTTTTGGTTCTTCTGAAAGTTACTGATAAGACCAAAGGGGATAAAGCAGGGCCTCCCTGGTGGCGCAGTGGTTGAGAGTCCGCCTGCCGATGCAGGGGATACGGGTTCGTGCCCCGATCTGGGAGGATCCCATATGCCGCGGAGCGGCTGGGCCCGTGAGCCATGGCCGCTGGGCCTGCGCATCCGGAGCCTGTGCTCCGCAACGGGAGAGGCCACAACAGTGAGAGGCCCGCATATCGCAAAAAAAAAAAAGAAAAGAAAAAAAAAAAAAAAAAGACCAAAGGGGATAAAGCAGGGAAGGAACAAGGAGAAGAGAAACCGTGGCACCAGTGCCTGGAAAACGGCTCTCCGTGGGTGGAAAATGTTCCAGTTGTTTCTCCCAGGTAAGACTTGAAGCAAAGAAGTCATGCAGAAAAGCTCATGGAAAATCAGAGCAAAGTAGTTTTAGGTGGTTGACCTTTTAGTAAGAGTAGTATCTCCTTTAAAAGGAAAAATTATCAAAGAATGTTATGTTAGTAATACTTGGAAGGAAGGCAGGAAGGTGGGGGGATAAGCCAGGGGTAAAAGTATCCAAGTCTGTGGTATACACTTCGGGGGCCTGTGTGCCCAGAAGCTCATCTTTCTGGACTGGCTGGTACTGGAGCTTTGCTCTTGCATCTGGTATAACTGCATCCCTTGCCTATTGGAATGTGTCTGCAGAACCCTTTCTCAGTTCTCAAAATGTCCCCATACAGCCTCCCTCCTTCCCCCTCCTTCCTTCCTTGCTCCTTTCTTCCTTCTTATTTTCCTTACTGTCTCCAGGAAAAGGCAGCACCTGGGAGGTGCTGAAGCTTCCAGTTAAGAGCACAGACTTCAGTCATATGGGCCTGAATCTGAGTCTGGACTCTGCTACTTACTCTATGAGTGACCTTGGACAAGTTACTAAATTTCTCTGGGCCTCAGTTTCCCCATCTGTGTGATGGGAGGAACCATAGTACCTGCTTCGCAGGGTGGCTGGGATAATTAAATGAGAGAGCACATGTAATGTGCTCAATAAAACTGAGTTCTCAGGAGAAAGGGAGGAGCTTGCAGAAACCTGCTGACTGTCTGCCCAAGGGGACATGAGTGCAGGATAAGCCAGCAGGTCTGGATGCCCAATCCAGACCTCCTTTGATTTTTGTATTTTCTGTTTTCACTCCAGTACTCCCTGACTTTATTCCGTTGTACCTGCGTGGATTATTTTGACAGAAGAAACTGAGCTAATCCCACTCTCTGTTCTGCAAAATTCTCTGATAATAGGTTTTTTTTTTTTTCTCAAAATACTCCACTGCCCCCCAAAGAGTCAACTCCAAGTAAACTTATGGAGCATACAGGGTTTTGTTTTGCTTTTGTTCCAGTCTACCTCCTCTTTCTGTAGGCTCTGCATCTCCACTTCCTTCCCTTCACCCTAAAATTCCAAGGGGTCTTGCTGTCTAGTTCACTGCAGCACTTGTCCACTTGTGCCCTCTTTCTTATCTTCTGAAATAGCCTGTCCCAGTGACCCTGCGCCACTCTCATTTCCTGGGACAGCTGATATCGGCTAACTTTTAGGAGTCAGCACGAGTCTAAGCCAGTCCACAGGTGACCACAATGAAGGGCCCCTCTCTTTGCGGTGTCTGTCTCCTCATTGTGATTCCAAAGGCTCATCTCCAGCAGTGAAATAGGCAGCAATTCCAAAGTAGGAAGGTATTTCCAGTGCACACCCAGTTGTACCTTCCTGCAGGGAGTTCCCTGCTCTTTCTTGCGGTAAGGCTGACCCCAGATACGACCGGGGTCATGACTCCCAGGATACTCACTGCTGGATAGAGGGAGCAGGCTGCAGGGGTGAAAACTAGACAGGTCACCAGGCGGAGGTGGCAGAGTGGGCCGGCCATCCCTGCAGGCAGCGACTTGGTCGTCCCAGCTACTCTGCTCATCTGCCTTCACTGCTTGGCACCGTTCTTGGAATGGATGCAAAGCCTTTTCCTTTTCCCGGAAAATCTCGTCGAGCTCACTCTCGCCTGGACACCTGAGGGCTGCTGGAGAGAAGCGCACCTCCAGAGCCTACGCGCTGCTATTTTAAGGGCTCTGTGGGGTCCAGGCCTCCCGCGCATCAACGTTCTTTCCTATTCAGCCAGAGAGGGATTTCCACACCGTGTCCACTCCTGCCCGAGACCCAGTCCCGCCTCGGCTGCCCCTCCTCCCTGACTCCCTCACTCAGCAAATGACCTTGGCTCCTCCGAGGGCGGCCCTCCGCTTCTCTCACCCGCCTGCTCTCCCTGCCTGTCCTTCCCTCCTTCCTGCCCGCTCTTCCTCTCCGAGGCCAACGCCCTTTGTCTCTGACCTTGACTTGGAGTCCTCCTACAAACCCACTGGCTTTCTTCCACCACGTGTCTTCTCTTTCTGGTCCGGCGGCTCTCTCCACAAAGGTTATGAAGAGTCCCTAGTCTCCTTGAGTGGAGACTAGTCTGTGCCCCATTCTCCTCTGAGCCGCCGTCACATCCTCCTCCCCACTCCGGTGCTTCCTCCTTGAACCTTCACTCAGCCCAGGTGTGCGTGGGTCCATCCTCACTCTCTCCCCGACTCCCACCACAGGCTTCCCGGAGGTCGAGTCCAAAACCCTCCTTCCCCGTGGTCACTGTGCGCCTCCTCCATGCTGCACTGTAACACCCCCGGCCGAGGCCTGAAGCCTCCTGGTTCCCCCTTGCGGTGGTCCTTCTCCGTCGCGATGCTTCTCTAACCCTTGAACTCACTGTGTTTCCTTTACTGTGTGTCTCTCCTCCTCTCGTCCCCTCCCCCCATCCTCCTCCTTTCCAAATGTGCAGGTTCTGTCCTGGCTTAGAGTCCATTTTCTCCACATATACTCTTTTGTTTTTTTTCCCCTTTATTCTGACTTCATCTGTGAATAACATGTAAGTTGGCACTTTTAGGAGTTACCTCTTCTCTGAACTTCAGATTTTCCTCCCTCCCTCCTTCCTTCCTTCCTCTCTCCCTCCCTCCCTCCCTCCTCCCTCCTTCCTTCCTTCCTCCCTCTCTCCTTCCTTCCTTCCTCCCTCCCTCCTTCCTTCCTCCCTCCCTCCCTCCTTCCTTCCTTCCTCTCTCCCTCCCTCCTTCCCTCCCTCCCTTCCCTCCTCCCTCCCTCCCTCCCTCCCTCCTTCCCTCCCTCCCTCTCTCCGTCTCTCCCTCCCTCCCTCCCTCTCTCCCTCCTCCCTCCCTCCCCCCATAACTCCCTTCCTCCCTCCCACCCTTCCTTCCTTCCTCCTCTCTCCCTCCCTTCTTTCCTCTCATCTATTCCATACATATTTACTAAGCATCTTCTGTGGGCCAAGTTCTGTCCCATAAAATTAAAACAGCGATCACAATAAAACGTGGTAAGTGCTGTGAGGTGGAGGTACAGGATATTACGGGAGCACCCAGCAGAGACACCTAAATCAGAATGCGAGTAGGGAGGGTGAGGAGAGGCTTTCCCTAAGGAAGCTGTGTTTAGGAGGAGATGTGAGGAGGGGGAGCCTGGAGGGCAGGGCGAGTTTTGGGGGAAAGTCTGGAGACTTCCACCACCTCTCCCCTCTCATTCCTTCTTGCAGTCATATCCCCACCTTACTAGGCATCCCCTGGTGACAGACACTTCCTACTGGACAGGTTTCAAACTGAACGGATTATCTCTTCCTGTTCTTCCAGTGCTGCTGTGTCAGCAAAAGCCACGCCTGTTTTGTTTCCCCAAGTTTCCACGAGGTCACACCTGACTCCTCTAGTTTGCTCCCCCCTCACACTGGCTCCACCACCTGTCCCTTCTCCTTCTGCCATCCCCATTCAGAAATCCCTTGCTCTTGTGGACCTCCCTGGTGGTCCAGTGGTAAAGAATCTGCCTTACAATGCACGGAATGCAGATCTGATCCCTGGGCAGGCAACTAGGATCCCACATGCCGTGGGGCAACTAAGCCCGTGCACCACAACTACTGAGCTTGCGCGCCTCAACGAGAGACCCCACGTGCCTCAAACTACAGAGCCCGTGCGCGCCTGGAACCCGCACCACAACTACAGAGAAGCCTGCGCACCACAACAAAGATCCCGCGTGTCGCAACTAAGACCTGCACGTAAGACCTGATGCAGCCAAAAATAAATAAAATAAAAATAAAATAATCTTAAAAAAAAATCCCTTGTTCTTATAGCCCTTCTTTTTCTTGCCGAGACCTCCTGTCTCACCCTCATTCAGTCAATCCACAGACGTCCACTTTTAGATATTTTCCTGAAGTATTTTGAATATCACTCTTTCCTCAAAAACTGGCAAATCACCATAAAATAACATATGCAACTCTGGTGTCATGAACTTCTACCATTTGCCTCAACCAGGGCAAACAGCTACCCTGAAGGACTTTTTATTGGTCTCACTCAGTAAGAATCCTTTCAAGATGCTGCCTGCAAGGCCCAGAGGAAGGAAGCCTCGCTCCTCTCCCTCTTCTTACTTCACCCTCCCAGTGGAAGTCACTGCTTCCTTCTTTGTGCTCCCACAGCACTTTATTTGGGTCTGTAATCACACATTCTTATTCACAAACACTCTGCTCTTTATGGTAGTTATTTGCGTATGGTATCAATCTTCATTACTGGAACAGTTGGTTTTTTACTCCCTTTAGTGATGGCCAAACCATCTTGCCTGTAACAGGCATTAGATAAATGCTGCCACATTCAACTGTATCAGGACCATAGCTGAGCGAGACCTTGACCGTGTCACTGCTGCACTTATCTGAACACACGTGCAGTGCTGAGCTGCTCTGGGGATTCCTGTGTGAGTTCCACTAGCAACGGCCAGGCAGCTAATGATGTCTTTACCAGTGCCAGAGAGGCTGATGGGATCCTGAATCTGGACTACAGTTTAGAAATGACACCAAGGGCTGATTCTTGGGGTCTCTCTGCCACCTGGGACAGAGCCTTTCTGCGAGGGAGCCTGTGGAGTCAGGGTCGGGGAGAAGCTCTCATGCCAGGAGAGAAAATGATATTGGTTCCTTTCTGAGACCATTCTCGTCAAGCTCCATCCTGAAGGCCTTACTCAGGCTGAGGCTCAAGAATCCTGGCTGAAATTCAAAGTCCTGAGGAGGTTCCAGCCCACTTGGGTTGTTAGGGGCCAGGCTGTGAATTTCCCAAACTCTTGGGCTGCCCCCATCCAAGCTGGGAGTTGTCTAAGAGACATATAGATAAGGGTCACCCCTGGATCCTACCCTGGAGAGCTCGGCCAGAGCACATTATCAGCTAATTAAGATTGCAGAGCATGAAGTGACAGAGAAAAGCAACAGAATAATCAAGAATTCGCTCTCCTGGATGAAGACAGTGGCCAGACGAACGACCTGTCACGTCTGTGGGTAGAACTGAATGTGCAGGACAGTGGCTGGAGGTGAGCAGACTGCCTACACAAGACAGGTGGCGGCTCAGCTTCAGGACGGGGCTCAGGTGGTAGCGACTGGCCTTCGGGTTGAAGTGATACTTTCTCACAGGGGAGCTGTGGTGTGAGCGCCAGACAATCAGCATTTTTATTGTTTCGTAAGTGCATGACATTAACCTTTTGATTACGGAGGCATCCACTTCAAAGACATCCATCTGGAATAAACACTTCGCCAGCTACACAGCTAGATCAGAGCCAGGCTGCCCGGCCCATGAAGCTCCCCTGGTAGAAAGCCCTGGGTGACCTACACTGCTGGCCATCTGAGTCACGTGCTTCCCCCTTCCTGTGCTTTAATTCCCACTCATGTTTTAAATTCACCAATAAAGAGTGAACCCGCGAAACCCTAGGCACCTCACCCTCAATCCCGATAAAGGCAGAACCCCAGGTCTGTGTGTTCTCTCTCTCTCTCTGTCCCCACGACCTCGCTGTTGGCCCCCAGGACTCGTGAGTTATGTACCTTGGCTTTTCAAAGTTCCCTGATGGTCATCAGTGAGGTGTGCCATAACAAGAACCACAAGGGCTGGTCCAGTCTCAACTGCTGCTTCCGGTGGGGGGGTGGGGGGCGGAAATGTCTGCAGGGGCTCCTAGCAGTAGCAGGGGCCCAGGTGAACACTAACAGGCATTCCTAGCTGATAGCATCTCTACTGACAGGCTGAGGCCAACCCAAAACATTAGCCCTAAGAGAGAAACCTTAACCCCTGGAGACACCGGGATGATTTAAGTTGGCTGGGAAAGTGGGAAAGAGAGGGAAAGGAGGTGTGGGGAGCGGAGGACACCTGGCTGACAATCAGTGCTTTGGTCCTTCATTTGATTTCCGTTGTGGTTAGTCATTCAACGCAACATCTTTCACGACTACACTACCTAGACTGTGCCTTGCCTTTTAAAATTTCATCATGTCTATGTAAAAGGCCCTGTGGAAGAATACAACAGCACAAAACCCCATTCTTCCTCAGAGCCTAAAGCAGCCCATTTTTGTCAGCTTCCAGAAGTTTCCTTTTGGAATCATCTGTTAATCACCTTTATTTTAGGAACTTGGAATGGGTAGCATAACTACAAGGGACTCATCGGAAGCCAGATAGGACTTCCAGCTCCACACACACCACCACCTCCAGGAACTCCAGGGCAGAACCTTCAGGAGTCTTGTCTGGAGCTTCCACTGGAGAATCCTCTCCTGTTCTTGGCCTGGCTGCCCTGGGGGCGGGTGCAGGAGCTCTGGGAAAGGAAGAAATCCTGATTGCAACACCACTTGTCTTGTTTCTCCTAACACCCGCCTTTTCCCTCTCGAGTGTGGGCACTCCTGGGCTCCGTTTGTTCTCATACAAAGGAAAAAATAGATTTGCTGTGAGTTCCCTGTGTGCCTGACTCGGTTACCTGATGTTGCGATGGTTTGTTTTCTGGGATGTTTAGCGCTGTACACGTTCCTTTGGGGGCGAGTGCTTTGTAGAGACATAAACAGCCAAGTAGGCTGCAGGGAATCAACGCGTCGCTGACTCTTCTTTCTTCGGAGCTACATGCCTGCAGAGATAAATACACAGAAAGACAGACATTATAAAGGAGGAAGGACGCCATGTCAGCATGACGGCTCCGAACAGAACAAAAGAGTTATCTGTGTGCAGAGGCTGAAAATAAAGCAATCAGAACTGGGGAAACAGTGGAGGCCTCCTGGGGAATCATCTGCAAAGAAATCCTGAGCCTCCCAGGAAAACAAACCGTGGGTAGAATCGGTGTGAAAGTGAAACTTGAAAATCCACGTTGAGTAATGCCATCGGATGGAGTGGAGTGAAGCCACCGCTTTGGAGTTTTTGCTCTGAGCAAGGCACCCTGGCCTTGGGCAATGGGCTTATTGGGAAGCTGCCCCGGTTGAATGCAGTGTCGCCGGGCCAGTGGGAGGGTGGGGTAGGCCTTTGACATGAACCATGCTAACAGTTCACATAGAAATATGGCAGCAGAGCTGCTGAGGCGTGTGTGTTTCTAAAACAAGATACGGTACGTTAATTTTACATTTAAGACTCTTTTTAAAAAGCAGATGCTCTCCCCCACCCCCTTCAGCTTTTTGGCAAGCTTGCTAGAACCCAGTGAACCAAGGCAGGCTGTCCCCAGCCCTTATCTTGTGCAGTATCTCTATTCCTTTGCAGATCAAGCAGCTAATGAAAACCTGCTGAAGAAAGGTCAGGGCTCGGTTTAGACTGCATTTCAATGGGTAGTTAACCTCGGAGTTAACGACTCTGCACCCGTGGTCCGCTTCCTGCCCCTGGCAGGCACTTCCACCAACCCTCGGACAATTCCAGTACATCTTGTTTACTGGCTGGTTTAAGATCCAGTTGGCCACTTGCCCTGTCAGGACAGAGGCAGCCACTGAACTGCACTGAGAACCATCAGCTATGAGTGCAGCCAGGTGGGTCAAAAAATTAAGGAAAGGAAGAGGCCTTTCAAGAAACCTCGGCCTTCTGATTAAAGTAAGAATTAAGCCAATAGGTCTGTAGGAGGGTCTTTGGGCTGCTGCTAACTTTTTCAAACAGAAGTCCCCCTCAGGTACTGACCCAAGCTCAGTGCCTCAGCATCAGTTGCCAGGGCTGAATGACAGGATCAAAACGGTTTAAGCTCAAAACAGTTTAAATTTTACACAACTGTCATCTACCTGCTTACTGTTCACTTTCGAGGTGGAAAGTGCCCCCAACAGGAAGTGGGATTGCCTCATTCTGAGTTTGCCTTGAAAGCCAGAAATGACCCTCCTCCCCAAATTCAATTCCAAGTTTAATTCCAAGCTATCTCTGCCTATAAAGAGATCTGTATTGAGTTTTGTTGCTGTGGGTGGGATGGTGATTTATGATTGAATTAAGAATGGTCCTCGTTCTTAACGAGATTACTGTCTCGAAGACATGACATATACAGCATGTGCTGCTCCGCTCAGCCACACCAAAAGAGGCCCTCACGTGCGTCCTTGTGATACGAAACGAATGCACGTCCACAACCCCACAGAGGTACATCTTATTCAGAGAACCCAAAGGTGGTTTAAGGATCTCACCGGCCTTATTAAAACAGACAACCTAAGGAATGCAGAGAAGAGAGACTAGATAACACAGTTTGCATCAGTTATGGGCTGGGCGAGCGGGATATGGATTTAGTAAAATGGATGGAATTAAGGTCTCAACCCAAAAGCCACCCTGTTTTACTCCTCAGGGGCTCAACCTCATGACCCGGCTCCAGCTCTCGAGCCCTGCGGCTCCTCAAGACCTCCATCCCTACATCACAGGCCGTGGAAGGAGCTGTAAAATGCATTGTGTTGATCAGAGATAATCTGAGCGCTGCCAGGGAAAGACCTGCTGAAAGCCCGGCAGAATTAATGTGCGTCTGGTAGAATCCAGAGCAAGTGAGCAGAGCAAAAGCCAGCCCTCCCCCAGCTCTTTCCCCAGACTGTTCGGCTTGGCTTCTGACCTCAGCCTCACCCTCTTCTATCTCTCCTTGATCCAAGTCTGGAGTCCCTTTCACACCAGTCGTGTTACCGGCATTGTCAGGGGGTTTGATGTGGTGTGAATTCCTGCCACTGGGATGGACTGAGAAATGCACAGAATCTCAGAAAAAGAGAGCATGGGAAGCTTATAAAGACTCTTTCTGTGCAGCCTGTGTCCTGCAAGCAGGCACTCTGGAAACTGACCCCTTCAGATAACTTGTTTCAAAGATATCTGAGAGTGGGGCTCCCACAGGCTTTCTGGGGGCTCATTTCTGTGTTTTGTTCCAGGTGGTTTCAGGTTCTTGCATTGATCCTTTTTAAATCTATCCTGTTTGTTCTATACCCACCCCTGGACACCTCTTTTGTCACATCTTAATTACGTGCCCGTGAGTTTGAGTCATCCATCCTCCAAGAGTGTACCCTCCACCCCAATACCTACCCAGCCTTCCATTTAGATTCACACTGACCAGACGTGTTTGTTGGTTCTGTGTAAATATCCGATGCTTTTGATTTCTGGAGGTAAGGCAGATGTAGTCATTCACTCATTCATTCATTCAGAACTTAATTTTGAGTGTCTTGTGTATGCCAATCACTGTTCTGTGTACTTGGGACACATAAGGAAACAACAACAAAAATGGCTGTCTTGAAAGCTTACCTTATAAGGGTGGGAAGGGAGTGTGGAAGCAGATGGTAAACAATAAACAATAAATTGTGTGGTATATTAGAAGTTATAAATGCTGTAGAAAAAATAGAGCAGGTAAAAGGACATCTGGTGTGCAGGTGGAGTGGGGAAGGGAAGACTGTAATAAAATTTTCAAGTGCAACTTTACTGAACGAGTGAGAAAAATGACAAACGAGTGCTTCTATTCCTTCTTGTGAAGAATCGGTCTTGCCAATAAACAAACATATATCACTATCTGTGGAAACACATTTTATTTTCTGCAAATGTTTTCATTTACTTATAAACTAATATTCAGAATATAATATTCAGAATATGAAATAATATTCAGAATATTATTTTATAATTATATATAATCATATATAATCATATGTACATTACAATTTAATTGAAAAATATGTACTTTCAAGGAGCTCTTTCAAGTCAGGTAGATAGATATACAGGAAATTTCTAGTTTTCCAAATAGTCTCTTCGTTTATTCAGGAAGAACTTTCAAACCTGACCAATTTACATCTCGTGGTAACATGAACCACAGAAGCATCTCCCTGCCTTTTGACCCTGTCCTGCTGATCAGGCTTAAAGCTGCTTCATGCTGGCCTTCAGCCCAAGGTGGCTATTGGAAGCAGAAGGGATACCGGACAACAGGGCTGGCACAGTGAGCGAGACTCACGCTCTCCCGAAAGGAGGAATGACACTGGGGAGGCACGGTCACTGCCAGCACATTTCTCGCACACTTCATTCCTGCTCCAAAACCCAAGTCAGGACTCCAGTTTCTGGTCTATTTGAAAGTACTTGGTGCACAAATAAGCAAATGGGGGATAAGGAATGTCCAGTCATTGTTTGAGGATTTTCTGGAATTTGGAGCATTGTGATTTTTGTTGTTTAGAAAAGGCTTTGGTTGCCTGTTTATCATCCAGTGCAGGCTCATGAATAACTTCCTGGGGGACTGGCCCACATTCTTGGTCCCGTTGGCGTCTCTTGCCCAGCAAGGCTCATTCAGGGCGTCTTCCCAACATCCTGTCTGAGAATGACCTTCTTTTCTCCGTTTACTAAGCTCCGAGTCCTTACTGAAATGACCTCCTGCACAGGAAGGCCCGCTGTGGCGCCTGGCAAGAGAAAACAGCCCTGGTTTCTAGGAAGTTAGACACACACGTACATACACACACTCACTGAAGTCTCGTTCAGAAAAGGAGAAATGTTTATGTTCTTCCACAGACCTGATATGGAAAAACCAGCAACGTGCAGAACAGAGGTGAAGGCAGGCCTGGGGAACACAGCTGGAAACCAGGGAACACGACAGGCTGCAGGTCCAGGGGCACAGCAGCCTTAGTGACCACACCATGCGGACGTGGGCGCTGAGATGAAGCCAAAGGCGTGTGTGTCCATGGCTACACTCAGGCTTAAGACCCACTCTATGGAAAGTCTGCAAAACCTTTAGCATTTAAGGGAAAAATAAGTGTGGAATTTATCTTAATGTCTAGAAAGAATTCTGCTCTTGCCAAATATGTTCTAAAGCTGTGGGTTTTTTTCACTTTTCTAAGTGGCACCCATGGGAGCAGGGGAACCCCAAAGAAAGGGGCAGGCGTGTCCTTCAAATTCTTTCTAGGTCTTCAGTAAGACCTGCTCAAACACGGTAAAGAACTTTAAGGAGCCCTCTCACTCTGGCAGGATGATACCATTTTAGAAATAAGACCTTTGTAAATATCATATATAAGACACTCATTTCATAAGGACTCTGATGGCCAAAGAGTTCAGAGCCTTGGCCCTGGTCATCCCATTGGGTAAAGCATGGTTGTGATGCAGAATTGTGATTCCCACCTCATGGTACTCAGTGTGCCTGAGTTCCCCTCTCTCTGTCGCCCGGGGATGAGGGCTAGCCGGTGACCTGTGCAGTTGACAGAAGGGACCCACACTTGCTTTAACAGTCTGCTGCTGCCGTTCGGAAATCACTAATAATGTTATCTTTGAACTCATGTTTTGTAAACGAAGTCCATTGGGTCAGCAGAGCATGCATGTGATCTGAGTAGTCAGGAGATATACGGGTGTCCACTGGTCCTTGCTGCCCGTTCACATGTAGCATTCATGATGCCCCATGAGCACAGAATTCCACAGGACCCATGATGTGACAGAGTGTAGGGAACACTCCAAGCAAACACAAGGTGAGCATGTCTATTACTGAGTAAGGTGGGGGTGGGGAAGGAGGAGGGGCACTTCCTTCCCAGGATGGCGCACTTCCCACTGGAACCAGAATGCACTTGGAATGCAGAAGGAAGGCAGTGATTTTTTAAGAAACACAAATGACCAAGGAACCCTATCATGTCCTTTCAAATACAATCTATAAATTTAAGAAGATAGAAGAAATAATAAACATATTGAGGGAAAATATGGAATCTAGTTTAAAATAAAAAGACTTGAGTCAACTATTTTGATATAAAAATACAATGTCTGAGATAAAATTACACTGGATGGCACCGACAGCAGATTAGACACTGTGGAGGAAAATACTGGTGAATTTGAGGACTTTAGCAATAGAAACTGTTCAAAATGAAGCACACAGAGGAAAAAAGACTAACAGACTTCAACAGAGTATCAGTGAACTGTGGGACAACCCCCAGTGGCCCTATTTGTGTGTAAATGGAGCTGTAAAAGGTGGTGACAGAAAAAAATATTTGAAGAATAGCTGAAAATTTCCTAAAATTGTAGAAAACTATAAACTCACAGGTCCAAGAAACTCAACAAAAATCAAGCAGACAAAATGTAAAGAAAATGACTCCAAGGCATATCATAATCAGATTCAACCTGGGGTAAAAATGGTGGTGGGGATAAAGTCCATGAAAAAAAAAATTTAGATTTAGATTTAAATTTTAAAAAGTCATTATAAGGAGAAAAATCTTAAAAATAACCAGAGGAAAAAATACACACTATATACAAAGGAACAAAGATAAGGATTTTAGAAGATTTCTCTTTGGAAACAACGCAAGTTAAAAGACAGTGGAGCAACATTTTAAAGTCCTGAAAGAAAAAACAAACAAACAACTATCAACCTAAATTCTACACCCAGCAAAATTAACTTTCAAAAACAAAGGTAAAATAGAGACTCTTTCAGACATCTGAGAGTTGAAATAATTTGTCACTGGAAGACCTGCTCCATTAGAAATATTAAAGGAAATCTTTCAAGCAGAAGGAAAATGATACCAGATAAAAAGCTGGGTCTACACAAAGGAATGAAGAGCATGAGCAATGTCCCCTCATCCATGACATCAGTTCCTCCCAATAGCTCCTCTCCGGATTCCAGTCTCCACATAGAACAAAAATGCCCAGGAAAGCACTTGATCTTCAGCATCATGATGTGAGCAAGAAATACATTTTATTTGTGCTGTAGGACCAAAGGAAGAAGAAAGATACTAGCGATGGTGGTGGGATTTGGAGACAAGGATGCTAAGTGAGGCTCTAGAGGAAGGCAGCCCTTCCTTTTGGCCAGTGGCAGAGGACTAAAGCTCCTTTGTGTGCTTGCCTCTGAGAGACTCTTATAGTTCTTTCCTTTACTGAGATTCTAAATAATGGAAGAAAGTGATAATGAATGGGAAGAATCTAACAACATACAGAGTTTAGAGTTTACTTAAAATTTTGACTTGGCATATTAGGGGTCAGCAGGAGAAAAGGCAGAATCTTAGAGGTATGGGGAAGCACAGATAGGAATCTAAATTCTAGACTCTCAAGTTGAAACCTCCACTGCCATTCCTGGCCCAGGTTTACCTTCCTAAAAATAAATGTATGCAAATTTCTCTCTCTCTTTGAGTCACTGTTTTAGGAGTTATTAAACACCCAAAGATGTAAAGGAAGAGGAATCTGCCCTCAAAGATACTTTTAAAGAGATCAAATACTCCCCCTCCCATCTCTCCTTCTCCCTCTTACCCCACTTGTTCCCTTTCTGTCTTTATCTGTCTCTCTCCATACCCACAGACAGGGAAGAAATTCTAGCACTGAGCCACAAATGATGAATGTTAAAGATGAAAAATGTGCATTTCTGTGTCAAGAAAAAGATCCCACTCTTAAGAAGATGTAGTCCTGTGTCCCCTGCCTTGGAAAGTGGACTCAGGGCTGGATTCAACTATCATTCAGCCCCGACCCAAGCACCTCTGGGCAGAGCACAACCTATGGAGTGGGTACATGGTGGTGCTGAGCAGAGACAAATAGTATAAAGTGCGTATGCATGGTGCGGGGAATGATGAAGTAGTAAAATCATTCAAGGAGGCAGAAGGGGTTATAGAAAGGTATTCCAAGAGAAATCTGTGCTCTTTCTAAGCAGAGACTAGACCCCCTGCTTCCCCCACCCCTCACCTTTGTCCATCATTTCTACACCATGGATTTCAGGAGCTAAGAGGAGACACACACATGTAATGCTAACGATGGTGTTACAGGCTGAACTGTGTCCACCTAAAATTCGCATGTTGAAGTCCTAACCCCCAGCATCACAGGATGTGTTTGGAGTAAGGGTCTTTAAAGAGGTAAATAAATTAAAATGAGGTCTCTAGGGTGGGCCCTAATCCCATATGACCAGTGTCCTTATAAGAAGAGGAGATTAGGACACAGAAAATTCAGACTGAAGGAGGACCATGTGAGGACACAGCAAGAAGACAGCCATCTACAAGCCAAGGAGAGAGGCCTCAGGAGAAACCAAACCTGCCAACACTTTGATCTTGGACTTCAGCCTCCAGGACTAAGAGGGAATAAATTTCTGCTGTTCAAGCCACCAAGTCTGTGGTACTTTGTTATGGCAGCCTGGGCAAAATTCCATAAGAAAAAATTCCATAAGAAAACTGTGAAACACAGTTCCTTGCTAGAGAGGACCCTGGAAGAAATGATGTGGCATCAGAGTCTGAGGGCATGAAAGGTGGCAAGTCTATGCACCTGGCTCCAGGTGGGAAGAGTTCTGAAGGTCAGCTCCGTCACTCAGTAGATATCTGATCTTGGGTAAAATAATGTCTTGGGGCCTACATATCTGCAAGTGTAAAATGAGCTTCATGATAGCTTGTGTGTTACAGAGATACCACAGGATTAAATGAAAGACCTCATGCAAAGTACCTAGCACGTTATATGCTCGACATGTTAGCTCATCTTCCTGTTTTTTCTGCAGAGAGTAAAAGCTCTTCAAGGTCCAGCATCATGTTTTCTTCTGCTTTTGAAAGGAACTGAAAGCATTTATGGAGTGTCTCCTACGTGTCAGCCTTTCACTTCAATGAACCAAATCTGTGGGGAAGTCGAAGTCTCGTTACGGAAAACCAGATACATAACGACAGTGATGAGGGAGGAGTAGCAGGTTGCATCTTTGAATGCTTACTATGTTTCAGGCACTGTGTTATGCACTCGATGTAATGTCTATCTCATTTTATTCCTCCACAAAGTTATGAGATAAAAGTCTTCACCTCATTTTTAAAGATGTGAAAATTGATGGCTAGAGTAGTTAAAGAATTTGTTCAAAGCCTGCTGGCAGTAAGCAAGAATCAAACTCAGGTATGTGGACATCAAACCTGACTATGCAATGATTGTTAGAATACTGCCTCCTCCCAATGACCTTTCTAATAACCTTGGGAATCAGAAGAGGACCTAGGAACTACTGAATCATCCATGAACGTACTCAATGTTAGCAGTCAACTCAGTTTTTGGACCCCGTGAGGGCTTTTTTTTTTTTTTTGACTGTTAATCTGATAATTAGATACTGTTTAGATATTCAGATTCTTAGTTAGTGACTCTGGAGATGGTGTCCATGCCCTGTGGGTGGATTTGACTTTGAAGGGGGTTTTGGGATGTGTGGGGTGGGAGACCCCCTCAGTATCAGCCATGATCTGAGGGCAGTGGGAGGGCAGTGGACTCATGGATTTGGGGTCAGAAGACAGAGTTCTGGATCTGGCTCTGCCACGAACTGGCTAGATGAGCTTGGGCACTTCACTCCTTTTGACCCTGGGTTTCTCCTCTTTAAATTGAAGAGATTATGCTTGATGATTTCCGAAATTTGTTAAAAATCAGATTCTATGATTCTGAATCCTAATGGCCCTAAGAGACTGGTAAGGAAGCCAGAGACATGTGGAGGCAGAGATTGGCCCCCTGTCATCTCAGCGAGAAGGGAAACCCCCGCTATGGGCAATGCCTTTTTACAGCTGGAACTGCAGAGAAGCAATGGCACAGATAATGTCAGGCAGCCATGTCCTTATTAATGTCTTGGTTATAGGAAAAAGCCTACTGGGGGCTTAAAGGAATCCAATTTGCACTCCAAGGACCTGCCAGTAGAAATCCTTCGTGAACTCCTCAGCCACAGAACAGAGAGTTCTAGAATAAAGCCTGTTTTGATCTTTTGTTGGTTAGCGGTTATACCGTATCTCCCACATAAACTTCAATGCTTGTATTGCTTGCGTGCCAGCAATAAAAAAGGAAAGCACCACCAAGTGTTTTGGTTAGTTTTGGCATGTGCAATTCAGGGTGGGAAATTCCCTCAGATCCTGGCTGATCATCTAGTATTTAATTTTTTTCACAAGTATGTCAGTTTCAAAATACCAGAGGTTCTCCTTGAAGGGTAATCACAAAGAACTCAACATCCTGGCGTTTGGAACAAACATTCCAGCTTATTACCATCACAGTCCTTACTGTAATATTGGCGATAACAACAGTGACCACACTGCAGCGTAAGATCCCTGGGGAGCTCCCAGGGAAAGCCTTTCCATTTATGGTAAAAGTCAGTAGAGAAATGGAGAGCTGATGTTTAAACCTAGACAGTTTGTGCTATGGTAGAGCTTCCTAGGCATCCAGTGTTGAGATCCGTGGGCCTCAAGCAACTGCCTCCAGCCACCAGTTATCTACCTGGCTTTGGAATCCACTGTCTGATCTTGGGCATTCCTTGGTCCAAGCTTTGGGAAGCTTCTCACTTGCTGGTTTGCTCTGTGTTCTGATCCCTAAATCAGAACACATGACTTGATACTTGGTCTGATAATGGTCTGGGCCCTCGCAACACACAGCAGGTTCAGGGACCAGCAGCATCAGCATCCCCTGGGAGCTGGTTAGAAATGCAGACTCTCAGCCGCACCTTGGAACTACCAAATCAGACCTGCACTTTAACAAGATCCTGGGGTGATTCACTTGCACATTTCAGGTTGAGAAGCTCTGTGCTAGAATTCCTGAAATAGAGGCTATTGTCTATACGTCCTATACGTCCACTGTCCTATATGTCCATGAGACAGGTCAGCCATTCACTGCACTAGTCCAGGATAGTTCTGTTTTAAGAAGAAAGGACTGAATTCAGGAAACTCAGTGGGCACAATCAGAACTTTACCTGTTTCCTGCTCTGTTGTGTTACTACTTTTCAGCCAAAAGGAAAATTTTATTTTCTAAGAAAAGAAATGTATTTGGGGAAAAAAAGCTGAAATGAAACAAAAAAAAGGGAAAACACCCTTAATATCACCATTTAACAACATGAACAAATAAATGGAAGTCCCCCTACTGCTTTTCTAATCCCACCCACAAAAGTACATACTGTTAACCAATTTCACTTGTATCCTACCCAAGATACTCCTGTGCTTCTCTGTTTGACAATATATATGTAATGAAAGTCTTTCTTAATGATTCCTTTTCCATATGCTTTCTGAGCTGGCACAATGAAAACATATTAGATGGACCCACTGAAAAGCCTTCCATTTAAAGTAGCAGCTCTGTGTGAAAAGCATTTTGCTGAAAGAGAAAGCAGCAGGGGACTTCTGCAAAGTAGGACAATGCAAACCAAATGGTAGTCCAGGGTGTCAGCCAGATGGCCAGCAACCTCTGCCTTCCTTTCTGTTTGCTTCAGGTCTCTCTGCCAACCCCACAGAATATGTAGGACACTCGCCAATGACCTGTGTCCTTCTGGAGTTTACAATTGTGGCTCACAGTCAGTGGCTGGGGCCAGCAAAGACTAGGAGACTCAGGCTACACTCCCCATGAGGTCATGAAAGAGCTCCAGGACTCCTGCGAGGAGGGGATTGTTTCTTAACAAATAGTTTCCAATTGCTTTACAACATCCTTAATCTGTTCTAAGCTGGAGCTTTTATTCCTTCGTGGAAGACTAGGCCATAATTCAGTTGAGGTCATCATTTTCCAATTCTCCTCAAATATTTACTTGGAAAATCCTTCACTTAGTTTCTGTGATCCACTTACAATGTCATTGCTCTGAACCTTTCTAAAATTAACAAACAAACAAACATCTATACTCGTACCACCTGAGTTCAACAATCCTGATGGCTTATAACTTTTTTACACACTACACCTCTAACTGCTTGCCTTCTTCATTTTATATTCCCTGACTTAAGTTATATTTCTTTTATGTTCTTGGAGGGTTCAGGGCCTGTTGGCGACCAGGACTTTCCTGCTCTGAAGAAATCTCATCTGAGAAAGTGACACAGTCATATGTCAAGGATCTTTTCTTCTTACATGTGGGGTTTGGAGAGAAAGGATTGTTCCCCTCCTGGGACTCATGACCCATGTTTCTTAGTTTGTCTACATATTTGTTTCCTCTTGCTGCTGTAACAAATTAACACAAATGTAGAGACTTAGAGCAACAATTTGTTATCTTATAGTTCTGGAGATCAGAAGTCCAAATGTGTCTCACTGGGCTGAAGTCCAAGTGTCAGCAGGGCTGGTCCCTCCTGGACATCCCAGGGGAGAATCCATTCCTTGCCTCTTCCAGGGGCTGCCAGCATTCACTGGCTCACAGCCGCATTACTCTAACCTCTGCTCCCATCATTACATCTCCTCTGATTCTGACCTCCTGTCTCTCTCTCACAAGAACCTTGGTGATTACATCCTTAACTTAATCACAACATCTGCAAAGTCCCTTTTGCCATGGGTAAGATCACAGTCATAGTTCTGAGGATTAGGATGTGGACATCTTTTTTTTTTTTTTTTTTTTCTTTTTGCGGTATGTGGGCCTCTCACTGTTGTGGCCTCTCCCGTTGCGGAGCACAGGCTCCGGATGCGCAGGCCCAGCGGCCATGGCTCACGGGCCCAGCCGCTCCGCGGCATATGGGATCCTCCCAGACCGGGGCACGAACCCGTATCCCCTGCATCGGCAGGCGGACTCTTAACCACTGCGCCACCAGGGAGGCCCAGGATGTGGACATCTTTAGGGGGCCTTTATTCCGTCTACCACAGCCTAAAAGACAAAAATACTGAAATTGTGACCTTTCAGCGTGTTCCACCAGCTAAGGTGGAATTTTACTTATTACCTATACCTCGAGCTGCTTGGAATCATACCACGTAACAATGCCTCAGAGAGGGGGAGGCAGAACCATACTTTTGATAGACCTTAGGGATGTGTTTTTACTGGGATAAAGTCAATATGAAAAACTAAGAAAGCATAAAAAAGGGTTGTGGAGGCTTAAAAGAATGTAATAATCATCAAACATACTTACTGAACTTCTAGCATGTTCTAGGCATTCTGCACATATTATCTCATTTAATCTGCACAACTGGTCAGAAAAGCAAGCATTGGTGCCTGTTTTAAAGATGAAAAAAACTGACTGTACAAGTATTATGGGCTATTTGCACATCTTCCATTTTAGGTCGGTGTTCAGGAACTTGTTAGTAGAGATGCTGTTTCTGCATGTGGTTTTTAATAACTAGAGTTACATTCCCTGAAGAAAATATATTTATAGATTTTCCAGAAACTCTCTGCTGTTGGTAAACTTGGTGTAACCTAGGGCATCCACAGAATGAGTCCAGGCATCATTAGAGAGAACAGTGTTTATCTTGCTTTCTGGTGTATCACTCATTACTTTCTTTGCCCACTTAATTGGCCAACAGCCTGTTGTATCCGCTTAACTTTGATGAAAACAGAAACTGTAAAGTGTCCTAATGGTTGTAATTCAAGACCCTGTTATAGAATACATTCATATTTAATTTACTTTTACTGAATATCTTTCATGGGCCACGGGTTGAGCTGGGTTCCTGGCACATAGCTCAGTGAGAGTTTGATGGCAATGGAGCTGCCGCCAGCTGAAGACCCAGTGTGCCAGCACATCACTCACCAACACATACATTTTGTGTGTGTACCAGAGTCAATTAAAATAGGTAATCAATTAATGATATGAATAAATGTTAATATGTGTTAGCATTAGGTTAATAATGCTTAAGAGAGCAATATTTTAAAATCATAGATCTGTGTGCTGGAAGAGGTCCTACATCAGCCAGAATGTTTTTCCATTTGCCAGACGAGGAAACAGAATTGACTCAATAAGAAGAGCTCTGAATCCTTCTTTTCGGATGATCCAAGCCAGATCCTCTTGGAGATGCCTTTCTGTGCCTTTCCCTCAAAGCTTCAGCTCTCAGGGTATCCACAGGGACAGGGTGGTCAAAGCTTCGTTGGGGGGAGGGCAGGGGAGTGGAGTGAAGCGGTAACTCCAGGATTCAGGGACTTTGGTGGACATACCAGGGATGACTGGCCTCCGCCTAAACTTGTAACAATTAACAAGAAAAACAATGCCTGGTTTTCACAAGTCCTTTATTAATTCCAAACCATCTTTGCACATCAAGCATGGAGATCCTAGGCCCCGAGCTGGGGTCAGCCATGGGCCATTATGGGACTCTCAGCTACAGAAACTTCAGTGACACATGCAGGAACGTGGTCTCAGGAAAAATTCAGGACAGAGGCAGGTGTTTTAATTGTGTCAGTGTTCAGAAAGTCATCCTTCCATGGCTAACCAAACCAAATGGATTGATTTGTTATAAAAATTTACATAAGTAGAAAATTTACCACAAAACAGCCTGTAGGAGGATAGGCTTTCGGTAATTAGCATCCAGAGAACATATGAATGTTTCTTCTGTCAACATTCCCCTGCTCTGTACTTCCTGCTCTGTTTGCTGGCCTCAGCCCCACACTGAGCCTGCTGAAGCATGAAGCTGGGGAGGTCAAGCATCTCATATGGACTCCATCACAGATGTCATTTTCCTTCTTCCAGCCCACAAGCCACTGAACCATGTAGGGCGAAGGTTAGAATTATACTTCTTGGCGATTACTCTGTGTTCCTGGGAGCAGTCTTCTCTCCCCGTGTCCCTCTGGCCTCCACATGCCACCTCCCAACCCCTAACTCCGCCCCATCATATAACAGTTCTTGCAAAAATAAACAAACAGGAAAGATCGTATAATTAACGGTTTGCATATGAACTCTGGTAGGTTGTAAAAGCTGAGTTCTTGTATCCAACAAGCTAAGGTGAATCTGGTTATGTGCATTTTATATAGTAGCATCTGGAAATGGGGTTTCTGATTCCAGGAGACCCCACAGCAATGGTTGTAGATTAGTGTAGCAGATATTTCCAGCAATTTCACTAGCCTCCCACTCCCCACTTCTTCAAACTTCTTAGCTACTGCTGCCAGGCATAAAATGACTAGGATTAACCTTCTTTACTGCCTATCCAGGGCCCCTTGAAAGAGTTTCTGAGGCTTGACAAAGGTGAGTCTGGCCACAGAACACATCATGCAATGGCCTGCAAGGGGGATCAGTGAGGATTCCCCTGCCACAAGGCATGGGCCAGGCTATGATGGTGATGAGCCTGGAGAGGGAGAGGTAGGAGAGGCAAGTGAAAGGCAAAATGGCAAAGATTTTGTTCCTGATGGGATTTAGAGCTTCAAGCGTTAGGAAGAATCAACTCTGACTCCAAGGGCTTGAGTCTGAGCCATGGGAGACTGGGGATACCATTGATAGATGGGGAGGAGGAATCAAATGGGATCAGTCCTGGAGCAATGTGTACACGGGGGAAAAATTCTTAGATAATAGCACTAGTATTACTAAGCGTGGATTTTGTGGTACCAGCCCATGCGACAATACTATCAAAAGAAATACTAATTAAGCACTGACCTGCCTAAGGCAGTTGTGCTGAGGGCCGAAGAGAGCCAACTACAAAGGGTTAGCCCTCTCCTCTCCCCAGAGGGTTGTTACCCTTGACAGGTTACTACTGCTATGCATTTATAGCCTCTTGGGACAGAGCAAGAGTCCTGGCAGCCACTCAGATATAACTCGCTGGCCAAGTGAGACCACCTGGAAAGTTTCAGTTCCAGAGAAGTTTATCCTGAGTCATTCATTTATTCCACAAACACTGACTGGGTATCCTGTAGGACAAGCACTGGGCTTGGCCCTGGGAAGACAGGGTAAGCCAGATAGATGCGGTCCCACCGCCATGAGCACACTCATGTGTGTCTTAAAACTTTGGTCTTGAGAAGGTGTATCAGTCTGCTAGTGCTCCATAACAAAGTACCACAGACTGGGTGGCTTAAACAACAGAAAGTTATTTTCTTCATGGTTCTGGAGGCTGGAAGTCCAAGGTTAGGGTGTCGGCAGTATTGGCTTCTCCTGAGGCCTCCCTCCTTGTTTTGTAGAAGGCTGTCTTCTCCCTGTGTCCTCACATCATCTTGCATGTGTCTGTGTCCTAATCTCCTCTTCTTATGAGGATACCAGTCATACTCAAGTAAGGCTCACTATAGGACCTCATTTTACCTTACACACCTTTTTAAAGGCCCTATATCCAAATGCAGTCACATTCTGAGATGCTGGGGGTTAGGACTTCCCCATATGAATTTTAGGGGGACACAATTCAGCTTATAACAGGTTGTTCCCTGAATGCCTGCCTTGCCAAGGATTATTCTGTAAGATTCTGTATAATCAACAGCCCCACCCTGCCTCCTAGTTTTGGGGAAGGCCACCTCATGGGCATGGGGAAGCCAGCATGTCTGAGCTAGCTCTGACCAGAAAGAAAAAGCATCTGTGGCAAGGACAGGCCCACCCCTCTGCACAGGGTTCTGTGCTCTCTGTCTCTTGAAATCTGTGGACAGAACTGGGCTTTTTGTTCACACAAATGGAGTGATTTGTGTGATGTGGTGATGTGAAAGGGAAGAACCACTGACATCAGGTAGGCCAGGACATCTATCCCTCTGGCCCTCTCTCCAACTCCAGGGACACTTGGAGGAGCGATCCCCACCTGGGGTCTTAAGGGCTTCTCTGCCTCTGCCCAGGTCCCTGAGGCCTTGTTCTTTCCCGCCTGCCGCTGCCATACCACTTGCCCACTGTGTCCGCTTCAGCCAAGACACTCTGCTATTCAACGTAACGTGAGGTAAATCTCAAGACTGGCTAGAAAATCTAACTTTCATAGCTGTTTCCATTTCTCTTTATTATGACAACAAAATCCTTCTGAGATCTTTTCTGCACTCCATTCTGAGACCAAGAACTTTCTTGTAGATTGCCTTCTCTGGGTTGCAGTTGCCCAAACTGAAACTCAGTGACTTCTCAGGACTTAGCTCATGAAATTTCCCTGAGCCAAACTCAGTCCTCCTCTGATCTTGCCGATGCTCAGGTCCTTTGTACTGAACTCGCTATACAGTTTTCTCCAAGACACAGTTCTTTGTAAAATTCTTAAGTATCTTTACAATTCTTTCCTATGACTACCCAGAATTCCTAGCTCACCTGGGTGGCATGGAATTCAAATTCATGGCTCCATAACTCAGACAGATGTTGGCACAAAGTCATTTTATCTAAATTATACATGATTATTCCAGTCCTAAACAGAATGCATCTGGTCATGAATATACCTATGATTGTAGAAGGGTGAGCACACATGGCTTTGTTGGAGGAGAGTGTTTATACATGGGAACTATTTTAAGTATAAGTCCCATGAGCTTACTAGATCTTTTTTATTTGTTTTCAAATTCTAATATTCATGCCTGAATTGCTGACAAAACCAGATCTTTTCCAGGAGGGTTGGCAGCAGTGTTTCAAAGTCCATAAAAATCAGACAATAGGTTGTTAACATTTACGCCAAGTGTTAAAAAGTTAAAAGAACCCATGGTAGGCTAAGAAGTCACTTCAGGCCCTTGTTAAGCCAGTAGGGGACGCTACATAAGACCTGGCTTGGTGTTAACGCTATGTTTACAAAACTGTTTTATAATGTGATTGTTTAAAAGGGAAAAAAGTTATTTTCTTGTAAAAATGAGGATGCCTTAATGTGAGCACTTTAGACTGCTAAGTGCAGGCTGAGATTTCTCCTTCTTACATTTTGTAATTAGGACAGCTCTGCCCGTTGGCTTCCAGGGAAACAGACTCTGCGATGGAGATTTGCCTGTAGAGATTTGACTGGGAAAACTTGACTGTAGGGATTTGATCCGCTCAGGATGGAGGCCTGTGCGGGCAGAGGCAGAAGCTGGGCAACAATGCGGCCTCATCAGGCCTCAGGTCTCAGCTGACCCCAAGGGTGGGAGGGGCTCTGAAGCAGGGATGGCCCTTCAGCGGTGTCCTGAGCTGGCAAGAGGGACCAGGCATTTATACGCTGAGTCAGCCACCTACTGGAAGTGGCTGTTCCAGGAGGAGGAGTGACCTCTGGTGGGTGACTCACTTAGCAAAGTTAATTCCCAAAGGGGACCAAGAGCACTAGGCACTAAAGTCTTCATTTTCAAAGCCGGGATCTCGGACTCCCCTTTTTGCAAGAATGTGGGCCAGTGACCCAGGACCCTGGTCAAAGAGCACTGAGGTGATACTACTGCAGTTTATATTGTGGCCCCCAAAAGACATGCCCAGTGGAACTTCAGAAAGTGACCTCAGTTGGAATAAGAATCTTACGGTAATTAAGATAATTAAGGTAATGTAATTAAGGTAAAGAGCTCAAACTGAGATAAAATTGATTTAGGGTGGTCCCTAAATCCAATGCAGAGTGTTATTACAAGAGTTAGAAAAGAAGGAGACATAGAAACACAAAGAGGAGAACACCAAGAGGCTGGAATAATGCAACTTACAAACCAAGGATTGCTGGAAGCCACCAGAAACTGGGAGAAAGGCATGCAACGGATTCTCCCTTGGAACCTTCGGAAGCAAAGACTCTGCTAGACACTTTGGTTGCAGACATCTGGCCTCCAGAGCTATGTGAGAAATAAATTTCTGTTGGCTTAAGCTACGCAATTTGCGGTAATTTGTTGCAGAAGCTCCAGCAAGCTAATGGAGGCTTGTACCTGAAAAATCCTGATCATCCATGCATCTGTGCTGCTTCTGGCATTGCTAATGGGGCACTATGACCCTCCACTCTAATTTTTATTGCTGCTTTCTATAGGTCTTATTAGCTGATCCTTTACCTTCTCCAGTGCAGCAATAGGAAGACTTACAAAATGGGCCTCTTGTTCGCTGACCCTAAAACCCTATGGGAGGCAGGCACCCAAACGAGGCTCCTAGCATGGTGCCTGCTACAGTTAATGCTGTACAATGAACACTTTTCATAGTGTTCTCACGTACAAGCATACCTTGTTTTATTCTGCTTCGCTCCTCTGTGCTTCTTAGATACTGCTTTTTTTTAAAAAATAAATTGAAGGTTTACGTGGCAACACTGCTTTGAGTGAGTCTTCAGTGTCGTTTTTCCAACAGCACCTGCTCACTTCGTGTCTCTGTGCCACATGTTGGTAATTCATGCAATATTGCAAACTTTTTCATTATTGTTGTATTTGTTATGGTGATCTGTGATCGGTGATCTCTGATGTTGCTATTGCAAAAAATTACGACTTGCTGAAGGCTCAGATGATGGTTAGCATTTTTTAACAATAAAGTACTTTTTAAATTAAGGTATGCATTTTTTTTAGGCGTAATGCTATTGCACACTTAATGGACTACAGTACAGTGTAAACCAATACACTATAGTGTAAACCAATGCCAGTGATACTGGTTTTATATACACTGGGAAACCAAAAAATTTGTGACTCACTTTATTGCGGTAGTCTGGAATGGAACCTGCAATATCTCCAAGGTCTGCCTGTATATTATTTTGCCCTCAGAGGAGCTCAGTGAGGATGGAGGCCAAGGATAGTTACCTATTTTACCCCGGAGAAGACTAAAGCCTAGAGAACACAGAACTATTATATTTATTCTATTATTTGCTAATACATTTACGATGGAATCAGAGGGGACCAGGTTGTTTCTTTCTATTGCATCAATTAGAAATGTATTTGGCAACAAGTATCAAAAATATTGACTGGTGGTGGCTTCGAGAGAGGAGGACTTGTTCATCTTACAAAATAATAATAACAGTCTGAGGAGGCCAGGCCAGGGCTGATGGGCGGCTCCCCATGCCCCAGGGACTGGGACCTTCGTCTTTGCACTGTGTTATGCTTCGCACATAGGGCCCTTCGTCATACTTGTCATCCCTTGTTTTCCAGTAGGGCAGCTGCACCTCCAGGCTGTACCACAGGGAGATGAAGAGGGAGAAAAAGAAGGTAGAGGGGCCCACAGAATGAAGAGCTTCCTCTTAGCAGGCTCTTCCTCCCCAGTGACTTCAGCCTGCATATCACCAGCCAGGATTGTGTCACATGGCAGATGGCTTCCTTAAGGAGGAAAGTTGGGGAAGGATGGATGGATTTTGCTAAAGAGTTAACCTGCTGCCTTGGCCCTATTCCAAGCGTTGGACTGAATTTAGAAGAGGAAGGGTGCTTCAAGGCCTGGAATATCATGGGAGGCCTCACGGGTAGGGATCTGAAGTGAAAAACTCAACTGGGCCAGCATTTCCAGTACTCTTTGTTTCCTAAACTCTGCTTAGATGGGTATTTGATGATTCCATTCATTATTCATTTCACTTGTGAACTGCTAGGGAAAGAGCTAGCTGCTATTATTAATTAATATTAGTAATAGGCACAGTAACAATAATAAAGATGAAGATAAGAGTTATCAATATCCACCTGCTCAGGAGACTCCTTTTTCTTAATCTTAAGCAATGCTGTCCGTTAGAGGAAAACAAATAAGTATGGTCCTGACATTAATACAAGGTGTTTGAACCTCTAACCTTTTTAATCTCCAAGAAAAAGAAAGAAAAGCATTAAGGGCAAATATTTTTGATATGTTGTTTAAAAATTAGTATCTCTGTCCTTGGCTCATTAGAATAACAACAACAAAAAGCAATATGAAAGCTGTTTCCACCCAGTCCTATAATTTGCTTTGCTGTGAAAATTTCAAGAGGCCAAACTGAAAGGCTGAAGAAAGTTTGTGCTCCAAAAATAGCATGGCATCTTTCTAGAGACCCATGGGAACAGGGAGAGGGAGTCCTCTCACTGTCCTAGACAACCTGCCGCTCTGCCTTTGCAGTTCAATGCTGGTTAAGTTATTGGAGGTGGGGTGGATCGCAGTTCTTTCCTCTGGAGAAAGACCATTTCTTGGCTTTTTTTTTTTTTTTTTTTTTTTTTTTTTTTGCGGTATGCGGGCCTCTCACTGTTGTGGCCTCCCCCATTGCAGAGCACAGGCTCCGGACGCGCAGGCTCCGGACGCGCAGGCTCAGCGGCCATGGCTCACGGGCCCAGCCGCTCCGCGGCATATGGGATCCTCCCAGACCGGGGCACGAACCCGTATCCCCTGCATCGGCAGGCGGACTCTCAACCACTTGCGCCACCAGGGAGGCCCCATTTCTTGGCTTCTGAGCAAAGGTGGGTTTGCCATGAAGTCCGTGAAGCTTGAGCTCTGGGGTCCCTCATTTGCAAAGGTGCTCCTTTCTGCAAAGGACCCAGGCAATGTGTTCATAAGTAATAGGCTTTTGACAATTTGTGGAAGGAATCTCTTCAACTTCTTTTTCTTAAAGAGGTCCCCTAAACTGTCTGAACTTCAGGATCCACAAAACCTGGGTCTGATGACATTGTTGACAAGCATTTCCTGAGCTTCAGCAAACTTTTGCTTTTTCTACCCCTTACACCTTTGGCCCACAACACTTGGCATCCCTCTCCTTCATGGGTCTGAAGCTCGCGGGCCAGGCAGGATAGGCAGTCAGTCCTCCATGGCTGAACTGGGGTGCTTTCCAGCTAGAGGGGTTTGACGCACAGAGAGCTGCTCTATGAAGAGTATTGATGGAGGAGAGCCAGGTGGGGGAAATCGCCAGCATTAAATGATCGGGAACCAAGCCAAACATGGATCTTTTAATGTGAGTGAAGTCTCTCTGGGGAAACTTTTTTGAAATCCCAGGCTCGGGGTGGGTTATCTGTCCATGTGTTCCCTGATCCTATTGGTTTCACAAGACCTGGTACATGATGTTGACAGTATCTGCTTATATTTCATGAGCTCTTTGACAGCATTAATCTTTTATCTTCTCTGCGCCCAGGACCAAGGCCAGCAGAGTGGCTGGTAAACAGCAGGTCTTGAAACTATTTGCTGAACACCTGTCTCTTTCTCCTTCTCCCTCTCTCTCTTCTCCTCAAACAGATGGTTTATAAAAAATGATGCTGACACACCCCGGTATCTCTCAGGTGAGGCTGTTATAATGGGGACCTCCTTGTACACCGACCTTTGTAGAGTGTGGGCAGCAGCATCAGCCTTTTGAATAGCTGTTCCAAGTAATAACTGCCGGCGTATGATTTTTAGGGAAATCAGGCAAGGATTCCTGCCCTCACCTATCCCATCCTCACTAATCACCTCATCAGGACTGTCTTCCTTTGGGTGTGAGAGTTTCCCAATATGAGTCTGCTTTTAAAATGTAAATATTCTACCTTAGTTATCAATTAATGCTTTAGTGGGATATTTAGAGGAATGGGAGACTGGACACCCAGAAGACTAGGGACAGAGAGGAGAGCAGGCAGCAGCAGAGACAAAGGCTTGCTCCGTGCATGTCCAGGACCAGTCCCGAGCGGCTTCTCAGCTTTGGGGGATGCTGAAAGCCTCTAACCTTGGCAAAAAAAAACCCTTCAGTCCTGCATGCCTGAGATCAGGCCTGGGGGTGGGAGAAGCCAGCAGAGGTCAGCACATGGACCCACATGCACCGTGCTTGGCTTTTCTGGTGGACCCAGCTGGAGATGTCAGTTTGGCAATAATCTGACATCCACAGCGCCACGGGTCTCTTTGAAGAAGCCCAACTCAGGACCACAGTGGGGTGGAGTGGGGCCGCTTTCACTTGGCCAATAAAAGTTTCTGGCAAAGAGTCCGTAATTCAGCAAGTATTTGTTGAGCATCTATTATGTGTGAGGCATAAGCTAGGTCCTAGTTAATTGGACTGTAAATATCCCTTTCTTTTGGTCTTACAACTTTCTAGATCACAGGATGCCTCAGAGTCAGCCTGAGGCAGGCCAGACTCAGAGAAGCCAACATTGGGAAGCTGGGCTGGAAAGTGAGAGGCTGGAGGCCAGAAGGGGCCAACGTTTAAGTACGGGAAGTTTACGTGTGGCTACTCCCTTCCTATACAGTTCACACTCAAGTACCTTGCAGCCAAGCTCTGGCCATGACTGGCTTCACGTGTCAGATTAACCTGGTTCCTGAAGTTTATCTGATCACGACTGTATACTCTGTGCCTGTGCAGGTCTTATTTTCTGCTCAGGTGGCATTATTGTCTTTCAACTGTCACAACACAGAGAAAATAACGATTCCCAGGGAACTCTGAAAAATAACCTGTAACAATATGCAATAGTCACATCAGTAACACCATCATGTTGTGGATTTGTTACTCTATTTGGGGTGTCACCTACACACCTTATTTTTACTTCTATAAAATTGGAATAAACCTCATTCCATAGCATTTCTGTGAGGATTAGATGAGCTAATTGACTTTAAGCACAGGGCTAGTCATATTGTAAACCATTAATAGGATTAGGCAATAATGTAATTAATAATTTTATTTGATCTGATTACTAATAAAAATTATAATATGCCCAAAGGAGGGCTCAGTGGAGAGGGTCACTCAGGGAACTTCTGAGCCCATGTAAGATTTCCCTGATGGAGCCAGATAGGACTGGCTTGCTCATTCCAGGGATTTCCTGGGGTACAAAAATCAGGTGGCTACTGGATGACGTACTTACAGGCCATTGTTTTATTTTAAGGTGTCTGCAAATTTGAATGGAGGGGGAGAAAATGCATTTCTTTTTCATGTTCTGGGGAAACTGAAATATAGTGGTGGATCTCGATTGCCTGGACAAAGCTCAGCCTCTTATCCATTCCCAGCACTCCTGGCTCCATCCCAGGGAGGGATATCTTGTGAAACACCTTTTCTTTTAGAGAAAAAGTCAGAAAGAGCTGTGGGCTCCTGCTGGCCCTGGCTGGTAGCCCCAAGCCTGGAGAGCTAAATTCACGGACTGTCAGGCAGGAGCAAAATGGGGCCCCTCTGCAGACCGGTGGCTGCTTGGCCAGGAGGGCAGGGCACCGTGACCTGGCTGTCACTGTCTGACACCACCCCAAAACCTGAGGGAGGGGCAGGCATGAAAGGCATGGCCAGCAAGGCCTCCAGCCACCGCAAGAGGCTGTCTGGACCTGTGGGCTTTCCGGCCTGAGTGTGAAATGTCTGGTTTTGAACTCTTTGGTTGAGCTGGAAACTGTTTTTGGGAGATAATGTTCCACACTGGTCATTAACTGATGCTAAGAAATCTTTTGTGATCATATTTTAATATCAGGGTTGAGTTTACACAATTTATTTCAGCCATGTCTTCAATGTATCTTTCTTTTCTTGATAAGTGATAGATTGAGAACAGAAATATCCTCTGAGTCCCCTTCTAATCCTTTGGCTATTAGGACAATTCTGACATCCCTTAGCCTCTGTGTCAAACATGTGGTTCTGACGTTGAGACTGAGAACATCTTTAGTTAAAGCCTGATGCTGTGCCTTCTTTAGAAATGAAGATGAAAAGAGGAGAATTTTCCTTTGAATTTCAGTAGTGGCGGCCCATCTCCACAGGGAGGAGTCCCGGCTGGTCCAGACACCTGGTGAGCACGGCGCATTGGGATCACCAATTTGACCATAATATTGTCATCATGCTGCCTCATTTCTTCCTGCCTTTATTTTTTTTCTTTTGAGCTGTATCTATTAATTTCCAGCTGTCTGCCAGGCACTGTGCGAGGCACCAGGGGAGGCCCTGCGGCTGCCCTCAGAGAGCTCGCCGTCTGGGCTGTTTTCTCCATTACATTTGGCATCTTGTGTGTCCTGATCCCCCAGTGACACTCCCAACACCTTTTCTCCCTGCTTCCCTTTGTGGTACGTGGGCCTCTCACCGCTGTGGCCTCTCCCGTTGTGGAGCACAGGCTCCGGACGCACAGGCTCAGCGGCCATGGCTCACGGGCCCAGCCGCTCTGCGGCATGTGGGATCTTCCCGGACCGGGGCACGAACCCATGTCCCCTGCATCGGCAGGCGGATTCTCAACCACTGTGCCACCAGGGAAGCCCACCCCTGCTTTCTTTTAATATGAATTCTAAAGCAGACCACAGAAAAAGTAACTACTTTTCTGGCTGATAAACTGGTTATAAACAAGGATGCAAAAGAACAGCTCCAAAAATAATCTGAGCAACAACAACATGGTTAGAACGAGTGCACAGCTTTCCATGGTGATTACTTTGAAGGACAGCATTTATTTGGAGACAGCGGTTCTGGTGTGCTGGTGAACAAACAGAAGCTGAGCCTCCTTACCTAAACAGTCACACAGTCAAACCCCATTATCTTTGTGCCCTGAGGGACTCTTTGGTTGAGCTGGAAACTTTTTTGGGGAGATAATGTTCCACACTGATCATTAACTGATGCTGAGAAATCTTTTGTGATCATATTGTAATATCAGGGTTGAGTTTACACAATTTATTTCACCCATGTCTTCAACGTATCTTTCTTTCTTTGATAAGTGATAGATTGAGAACAGAAATCACCTCTGAGTCCCCTTCTAATCCTTAGCATTAAGTGCAAACGAGGTAAAAACCAATGTTTGTTGAATGAATGAATGAAGCATAATGCAGGAGAGACTGCCTATTTAACTCATTTTTCATAGGAGTTTTATAAATAGCTTATATTTATTTTTATTAGGTATTTAAATTGAATTAGTAATTCAAAAGAACTCGAGAAAAATTTAGAAAGAGATATAAACCAAGAGAAGAAACTACAGCACCCAAAAAAACACACAAAGCAATCCTTCCCTGCTGTTCTCTAGTTTTCTCTGTGATGTCTTTGTACGTGTGTGAGCTTGTGGCCCGGCCTGTGTCTGTGTCTATTTTTCTGGGGCCTCAGGTTGAGCTTAAGAGGAATTGGCTGAGCTAGGTGAGAGGGGTTTACCAGATGCCTGTTTGCATGAGGAACAAAACAGGTGTGGGCCGAGTGCTCATCGGGAGGAGGACCGGCCCAGACATGATCTGACTCACGCATACTGAAGAGGGTGCTGCCGGGCCTGAGGTCCACCCACCCGTGCTCGGTTTGCCTCTTACTCTGCCCTCACTGTTCTCACGCTGCTTAGACCTCACTGAAGCAGGGCAGAACCGGCGCCGAGACATAGTGATGAGCCAGATGAAAGATACCCGCAAGCGACTCCAGAACCACTTGGAGGTGCCTTCAGAGGGCTGGGAGTTCCGTATTAGCAAAGGGAGCACAAGGTCAGAAATTTCAGTAACTGTCATTAAGGTGACTCCATTTCTTCCCAGAGGCCCAGGTGGTTTAGGGAAATGTGAGTGTTTTGTGTGCGTGTGTGTGTGCATGTGTGTGTGTATATGTGTGCTTACTTTTAACAAAATGGGTTCATGCTGTATTTATTACTTTATAATAAATTACTTGTATTGATTATTACTTTGTAATAAATACAAAGCCCAATGTACTGTGAACTTTCCATGTCATTCTTTCTTCTATGTCGTATGCAGTCCAGTGTGTTACCTAAGGAAAGGATGGCTGCCTTTGCTGCTGGGGAATTTAAGAGGAATTTACGAGCGCTTCTCTCCGAGACTGGGCTGCACTGGGCAGTCGCCCCCGCGTGAGGCTTCACCTTGGCACTGGTCCCCTTGAATCCCTGGACAACATGCTCCCCAGTGTCCCTTGTCAAGGCCTTCTGCTCCCAGCACACAAATTACTTCATTCCTTCCCTTCCCATATCTTTAGTTTTATGTAGTCATGCTTTCTAAATTCTTCTTTCTAAATTTCCAGACCTCAAGTCACCTTTCTATTCTCTGGGGAAATCACAGAGGCTCTCACTGGCTTGTCTCTGTATGACCCAGTTACGAACTTACTGTGTCAACTAACACCATGTGACAAAGTCCTTCCTTCTCCCTGGACCCTCTCTGCCCACTGCTCTGGTTCCTTCAGGCTCTTCCTCTTGGAGTGCTTCGGGTACAGCAGTTCCACCCTGTAGCGGGAGGGAGTGTGTCTTGCTGCCTTCCCTCAGCAAGCCTAGGCTGGGCACGCACCCCAGGCCAGAGGCCGTGGGGGAACAGAACCTCTGGGCAGTGAACAGGGAACGGTGCTTGTATGTCCTGGTAATTTAAGACTCACAAATGACTGTATGAGAGATTGTGTTCAAAATCACACGTGTGAAACGTGGTAGGCTTAAGCACGTGGCGGGGAGGAGACCATAGGAGAAGAGCGGGGAGCTGTCTGCTGTGCTGGTGAAGCCCCTTCTCTACATGAGGGGGTTCCCCATCTCCTTCTGCCCTGGACCTGGTGCCATGGAGACCCTGAGCACCCTGGCAGAGAGAGCTGAGGAAGAGCCAGCAGGAACATGTGGCTGTATCTACGAAAGAGGCCTCACCAGCTAAATGCCTTATATGTTGAGACATGAACTGTAGTTTCCAGAAAAATCTGGACACTGCTGCGCCATATTTCACTTGGAAAAGTACAAAAAGTTCAGATCACCACCTAAGCCAACAAAGGACAGTCTCAGTTTCAACCCTGCCCCAGCTTTGATAGGCTGATGTATGCCAAGACCTCACCATGGCAACCTTGTGAGCTGCTTCACCTCGCTAGGTCTCAGCTTTCCTATCTGTGAAGTGGGGATTGGAATAAATGTTCCCCGAGTCCTTTTTCCACTGTAATGTTATGTTCTCCCTCTATTCCTCCTCCCTAACCCCCTCCCCCTCATCTAAGCCTCATTCTTCACACAGCCATCCTCGGCGCCCTCAGCTGACCATCTGAAATTCTCCCCTGGGATCTCCGTCAAACAAAGAGTTGCCAAAAGCTTGGAGGTCTGCCACCCGCACCAAGAATGAGAATGTGTGTTTTTTGGAAAGAAAGAGAAGAGGAGGGTCATTAAAGCTAATTATGGAAATAACGAGTTAGCACGATATCCTAAGAAGAGAAAAATCCGGGTCCCATTGCTTGGTGGTGATGAAGTCATTCTGGGTTGGAAGTCCAGCTTCTCTAGAAATGTTTGGGGGGGACTAGTGGTGGCCAGAGAGCAGGCAAGAGCTGGTCATCTTAAGCCACAGTTAGTTGTATCCCCAACTGTCTGAAGAACTGGAGAACAAGGTAGAATAGTATGTATAAAGCAAGATGGGCAAACCCCATGATGGCAGCCTCATTCCTCCTAAACCAGGCTATTTCTAGAAATCCTTTTCTCCCAAATGTGAGGGAAGAGACCTGGTTTTTATTTGTCATCACTGAATTAAAACTATGTTAACCATGACTTGCTAGAGTACACTGAGCACTGACAATCAGTTCACTGAGGTCTGGCTGCTGCATAGGATCCAAAGGATATTTTAGGAAGGGGAGGATTTCAGCAATCACCTAGTCTTACTGTGGAGACTTTTCTTGACATCAGAGAAGATACAGACAGTCACAGGAACACAGATGAAGCTGCTCTGCTGGGCCCCAGCATACCTTTCCCTACCGCAGGTCCCATAACTTCTCTGGGAAAACCTGAGGCCTTGGTAAAGACCAGTTTGAAAACTGCGTGTGTAGTCGAACCTTCTTATTCACTCAAAAGGCATTTACTGAGCAACAATAATATGCCATGATTGGGGCTTAAAAGAAAAAGTAAATATGGGAAGTCAGCCAACCTTCTTGATGTCTCATTAACTGTGCTTCCCCGTTTGAAGGCTGCTGCGGATGGTGAGGGCTCTCACCATCCGTGTGTGGATGAAGTGAGGGCGTGTGGCTTTCACCATCCACCTTCCTTTTCTGAACCTGCCTTCACAAGTTTGATGAACCTCAACCCTACCTCACGCTCATTCTCGCAGAAGCCTCCCGCGTCCCCACTGCCGTCCTATTTCTAATTGTGGGACAACCTGTCTGGGTATCTTCTCATCTGTTCCTAACTGGGTCACCTTGTTGGAAACTGTGAATTGACAGCGCTCAAGGCGAGGGAGATCCTGGTGTGTAACGACAGAGCTACAGAAAAGTAGGTTCGCGTCTCATCCTCAGTACTAAGCTGCTTCTGATAACCCAGGAAACGGATTCTTTATTTTTCAAACTGATTTCAAAGGTGAGTCAAACGGCCAGTGTTATCCTCATAATGAGCCAGATTGAAGGTTGTCTGTGAGAAGGACACCCGCGTTCCCCATGCTCTGAACCTGGCAGGAGTTCTGATCCTATGAGGGGCCTGAGTGAAAGCAAGAGCTGGGCGCTTCCGCCCCTCTGCAAGCGGGCTTGGCAGCTGTTCCCAGCAGCGTCATGGAGGACGCTGCAGTCACGGGGCTGCCAAGAAGACAGATGCCCCCAGGAGAGATGAATCTAGGAGACGAAGGACACAGGATGGTCTGGCTCTTTCCCGGCCTACATCTATGAATCCTCCTCTCTCTTCTCACTCTCTAACTCAGGGCTTCTTTCATCAGCTCTTATACAAGGAATACTGCACTAGCCTCCTAACTAACTTCCCTGCCTTACCTACGTCCTGAACTTTCTTCTCACTGTGGCCAAAGTTATCCAACAGCAGCAAAAATCTCACCAAATCCCTAAATTAACAGTGATGCTTGTCAGGGGTGGAAGAGAGAGAGGGAGAGAGACAGACAGACAGAAAGAGAGGGAAAGAGGATCCCTTTATGCTGCCATATTGCTTATGCTATAAAGCTAAAATCTCTTAGCATGGTGGTCAGTGACTTTCAAAATCTGAATCGCCTCGTAAAGTCCAACCACATGGGATCCCCTGCTGTCTACTGAACACTCCACACTCCTTCTCTCCCCTTTTGTTACCCATGCTCTCCCCTTTGCTCATCATGCCCTTCCTGCTTCCTTAGTGAGACCCTCCTCATTCTCCTAGACTCAGCACAAATGTTTCTCTACGAAGAGTTAGTCAATCCTTTATCTATGTTTTCACACGTGGTGTATACACTCCTTCACACCAAACATTTTTATTCTAATTATCTCTTTTCGCGACCATCTCACTCACCAGACAGAAGTGCCCTAAGTCAAGGCCAGTGTCCTAGGATGCACAGTGCCTACAGTATGGTAGAGGTTCACCACAAAATATATTTGTTGAGTAAATGAATAGTCATCTCTGATCGAAAGCCAAAAGAGATACAGTCAGGAGTTACCATGCTTTTAAAAAACAACTACAGATGAGAGTCCACCTGCCGATGTAGGGGACACGGGTTCATGCTCCGGTCTGGGAAGATCTCACATGCCGCGGAGCGGCTGGGCCTGTGAGCCATGGCCGCTGAACCTGCGCATCTGGAGCCTGTGCTCCGCAACGGGAGAGGCCACAACAGTGAGAGGTCCGCGTACCGCAAAAATAAAACAACAAAAAACAAAAACACAACTACAGAGACACTGTTTTACCTTTACAGAGCTCTGTGTCTATAGCAGAATTTACAATTTACTGGTTTATCATGGACAAAGCACAAAAGAAGCCCATGAAACATGAGCATAGTTGCACCCACCCATTAGGTCCAGATCTATGTGTATAAGTGTGTGTTTATGTGCCCATACATATATGTGTATATGTGTGTGTCTGTGTATGTACATGTGCCTTTGCTACCTGGGAATGTTTTTCCTTTGAGATGTTCTTGTCACCTGGTTTCTTGCAGGGCCCTTTCTCTATTTTGGCAGAGGAAGCTTCCATTTTTCCTCTTTGCTTGGTCTTATTTTTCTCCATATGGAATGTCTCCCTAGACCTTTATAAACTGAATCATTGGCAGTGAATATTTTCCCTGACCTCTCTGAACCCATAGTTGGTAGAAAGGATTCTAAAACATAACAGCAAATATTTTTAAAGAATTATGAAATCTTGAACATATATACCTCTTCCAAGCCATTCCCCTTACACACAACCATGTGCTTAATGGAAAGAAATGAAAAGCTATATTTTTGTTCACAGAAAACAATAAATAAAATGAAGATGCAGCTAGTTGTATATGTGCATTTTTCCCCCCCAGACTGTTTTTCATTAGAAAAGAGGTAGGTGGAGGAGTGGAGGCTGAAGACTGAATTGTGAGCCAAAAATATTCCTATGTGACTGTAACTCTGTAAGGGGACAGGGCTAAAACTGGCAATTTGTTTTGATTGGTGCACGGAACTGACACCTTAGATCTCCATTTAGTACTTGTTCATGGAAACACAGCCTGTGGGTTTGAATAAGAGCCCAAAGGAACAGCAGAGTGACAGACACAGTATCCAGGGAATTAGGGGAGAGAAAAGGCCAAATAACCTCCAGGAAACAGGCCAAGTTTCTGTAGCTAACTACTTTATAGCTCACCCCTCGGCCTTTATTAGACTCATGATGCAGTTAAAGTGATCAGGGGCATTTTCGCTGAGTTGCCCTTTCCTATGTGGAGACATTTTAGAAACGTGCTGGGAAGTCAGGGGCTGTAGGAACAAAGTGGCAGTTGTAGCTGTTAGTCAGCTCACAGCCTGGCTCAGGAGAAATCATCAGATGACTGACTGTGTCTCCCCCACTCACCTACATCCTCACCTTCAGAACTTAAGGGGCCCAGTGCAGCCCTGACTCAATGAACAAATGATTGGGTGGACGCATGTCAAAGGTAGCTGCAACAGATCACGGATTTTCTCTTCTACTTTTGATTCCAGAAGGGGGAAGCTTGTCTTGCCAGTGAAACAAACAAGGAATGAATGAGGTGAGCTAGGGTCCTTCTCACATTTGTCCCATTTTTGAAAACATGTGCTCGTATTCATTTCATTTGACATTGAGATGGATCCAACTGAGATGGCTGCTGCTGGATCTGCCTGGTGAGAGGAAGTGGCTTCAATAGTTTTTGAACTTTGGAATCTAAAGGCAGGAGAATGAACCCTGCTGTCCTAGAGGCCCATCAAATCTTTACCCTTCAAGGCTATTTCCAATTACTCAGGGAAAGAGTACAGCAGGAGCAAATGGAAATCCATGTTGTTAGCAAACGGAGACTGATGCCATCTTACACTCTATTTGTAGATTCGTAATATTCTCCTGAAAAATCCCTGTGCCCAATTTACTTTGCCTATGACCTATTTTGATGGAATCGTAGAAGGTCATGGCGGGAAGAAACCTTGAAAATCAAACAAATCCCCCATTTACAAATGAGGAAACCAAGGCCTGGAGAGGTTAAGCGTGAGGTCACTGACCTAATTAGTGGGGCCTGAGAGAAAATGAAGCATTGCCTTTTCTTTTTAAGAGGGTCCTGATGGCTCTACTTTGTGAGTGCAGGTTATAAGTGCTTTTGTGTGGTGCTACCAAAACTTTTTAGTAGAAAAGGGATTCTTTGAAATACGAAGCCAATTCTCTCCCTGCCAAGATACTTCACAACAGCAGTGAGCTAGGACATCTGTCATTTGGAATTTGGGAGGCAAATATTTTTACAGAACCTAAGTGTTCAAACAAACATGAGGAGCAAATACGGCCTCAACTCCAGCTAAGCCATTAAAACTTGGACAGAGAAGCAACAGAAGATGGAAATAGAAGGTGGATAGGAAATACAGGGTCCAGGATTCTTGTATGGATTACATGAAAAATGAAATTAATGAAGACTCAGGTTTTCTTTAAATGACATGATTGCATTAGAAGACTCTGCACCATCATCACTGGTTTCTAGGAAAGCCTATGAACTTACAAGTTTCTCCTTTGGAATGTAAGTTTCTGGTTAAAAACGGGCAGAGCTGGTTGTATGCTTAGAGGATTGGGCAACCCGAGCCAGGGAGAGCCTTGTTTCTGCCCTGCAGGACTGGCGTGGCCTAGAATTGTTAAGGGGCATGAGTTGGACCTAGAGGCTCTCAAACAGATTCAAGCCAGGACTCGATTAGGCAAGCAGGATCCTGGGCAGGGAGAGGTCATGGATGGGGAAAATGCAGCACGGGAGGAAGCACAGCAAGGGCCGGGCTGCTGGTTTGACGTAAGACAAAATAATTGAGTAAGGCAATAGCTGTCACAGAGGGGTCTATGTCCAGATTTGCTCCTGGAGGGAAAGGGCCAGGTGGGAGCAGGTAAATGGGGCTCTTGACCTGGAATCTTCAAGTGCTTTTGAGGTAAGAGGTGGGGTAAGGGCATGGGTCTTCCATCCCAGAGCAATCCCTTAGTGATCCTCCTACACCTACCCAGAACACATGCCATGAGCTCAGGGGGGCCAGGAGTGCTAGCTTACCCCAGGACTAGTGGAAATGGAAGCTCTTGGGATAACCAGTGTCATCCAACTTGGGTTCTGATACCACAAATATTGACACAGACCTGATTCTCCCCTTCCTTTTAGGGAAAAGCTGTGCTCTTACAGAAAAATGAGTAGAATTCTTCACTATTCTTTTGAAATACTCCTGCCTAGATACAGGAGGATCTTATATCCCTAAAAATTTCAAGCAAATGGCAAACTTAGTCTTTCAGCTTTTGAGGAATATGTGATAGCCTACACAATTAACTTAAAAACTAGTTACCCCAGACCAGTGCAATAGCTATTGGAATCCCAATATTAGAGATTCATTCTTTAGCATTGACTGTAACCCTAACAGTGCAGCTTGCCTTTAAAATGCGAAATACTGTTGGGGTAAACACTGCACATGACTTCAGCGTGAATTAACTCAGCAGTTCAGGGCCCTGTGTCAGCTCTGAGTGAGGATGGGTGAGGAAGGAAAACTGAGAGGTTAAAAGCATGGGGCAATGTTCTGAGAGGGGAGAAGAAACCCAAGGTAAGGTTTACTTACTGCAAAGTGCAGTCCTGGAAAACAGTGCTGCTTGTCTGCTTCTGATAAAACACAGAAGAGCATGAGCAGACTTGGTGCCAGGTAATATCCTACATGTCCAGGGAAAGGCACAGAGGACTAAAGCCTATCCTCCCTGTGGGTTGTACTTTCATTAAGAGAATCACCATGTATTCACGCAGCAATCTGCAGTTCCAATGTGCTTCCATAATTGATACTTCACTTCCTCCTCAGAGTTTTGTGATGCAGTAGGATGAAGCACTGTGACAGAAGATTATGGAGAAGATGAAACTCAGAGGCTCAGGGAGGCGAACTGGTTTTCCTGATGTCATAACACCAGAGGTGATCTTTTGAAAACCTTAGTGGGATTCCTGGAAAATTGGAGGATGAAGCTGGTGGTGGTGCTGTCAGTGGTGGTGGTGATGATGGTGGTGATTGTGGTGATGATGATGGTGATGATGGTGGTGGTGGTGATGGTGATGATGATGGTGGTGATGGTGGTGGTCGTGCGGGGTTTGTAAACTCTCTGAAATGGTATTTAAAGCTTACTTTTTGCACATGCATACATGCATTTTTATCAAAGAGATTTTCACTACATTCTCAAAGTGGTCCTTGAACCACAAAACTAAGACCTTCAGCCTTTTCAGTGTGTAACTGGAGTGGTATGGAAAAATGTTCACCAAACACAACCGTTTTGGTAAGAGATGGGGCCCACAAGTGAAGTGGGGAGTCCAGGCTGGGAGTGGTAGTCCCTCTGCTTCCAACATTGCTTAAAAGACCTTTCTTCGGGCAGCGGGCAATGTCACTAGGTGGACATTCATCTTCCATCTTCATTACTTATTCAGAAGACCCTCCAAATGCTCACAGGTACAGTGATCCTGGTATAGTACCAGCATTTTGTCACATGTAAGACAGGTTCAATTTATAAAATGTTAATTTATAGGCTTGTTGTGATACCTACAAGTTTCTTAGAAATACTTGGCAACTGTGTGTGTTACTTTAGGTCAATCTCAGGTGCTAATCAAGAAGGCCTAGTTAGGAGGTGGCCAGCCAGGGTTATATCAGAAAGGCCATTCCCATCTTTTATAAGGCCTCCTTGTTCAATTACCATTGCTTTGATAATTCTTATATTAGGTATCAACAATGGGTTTTTATTGATGAAACTAGAGTCTTGTTAATTATTTCTCATTGGTGAATTTAAAGGGATTCAAAATGTGTAAATTAGAGCTCAGAGGTGCTCCTTCTCTGTGAATGAACAGTACCTAAGAATCGACTCAACAATGGACCCAGTCCCCTTGGGGATATTTTCTTAGCTTGAGCCCTATTTGGTACTACATCCAGTCATTGGTTTAAGAGATGAGATGGTGTCAATGACAACGTTTTGACTCTTACCTAGGAATACTGCTGTATCTGCTATGAGCAAACATTTTATAGGACGTGTTTAGAGTACCTAAAGGAACAGAGAGTTGGGATTTGGTCAGATTTAGAGAACCAGTTGATGAACTGTTCTGAGCCTGCTTTATTAATGAATGTTTATCAAATAGGTGTCTGTTTGTGTATGAGATCTGGCCTGAGACTCATAATGACTTGCTAATGAGGTTGCAGAGGAAAGTTAATTATTGCCCATTCAAATATTTTTGAAGGTTACTGTGATCTACCAAACCAAACTAAACCAAACTCCAAAAATTTCCCATGATCCAAGTGAATTAAGTCATTTCCAATAATTCTATTTTTCAGAGGGTTGCAAATTGTATATGCAATGTAGAGTTTACCTACACAGATTTGGAACATTTTTATTACTCCAAAAAGAGTGTGAGGAAAAAAGGCTACTGTTGAAGAGGATTTAGTGAGATGAGGAAGAAGGCGTAAAAGGGCAAGTATAAGAAGACAGCTGAGGGGAGGTCTTCAGAGTATAGGTGAAGATCTGCTCTAAAGCACCAGGGGAGACAGGTGGAGACATGGAGGGATGGAGACCTCATCTCTGGATGGAATGAATGGAAACAATGAGCAGAAGCACCACCTCTCTCCCTGATCCCAACAGAAAAGTTAGAGAAGGAAAATGATGACTTTGTTGCTTCTAGAAAATGCTTAAATGTACCTCGAGAAAAGTTCTAACTGGATTATAAGTAGGGAACGACCACAGTATTTCTGAAAACTTCCTACTGCCGTTTTCAGACATCTGTGAACTGTGAGCGTTTTACTTGTCTCACGATATTGGCATGGACCACATCTTTGTAGGTATTCCGAGTTCCATGTTTAGCAAAACGAATTAAATGTTTATTTAATGTCTATTATGACTACGTAGGCACTGAGGGGGAGAGTGGTGAAACACTAGACTCAGTTCTGGTCTCAAGAGCTGGTTGAAGATGCCCGTTTCACAGGCATTAAATAACTAGTGACCTATTCTGTGCACTTTGTGCTCATGGTCCTTATTGTAATGGAATTTAGCGAAAGGAGATCAGTGTAGGTAGACAAGGAGGCTCTAAAAAGAAGATAGGATTTGAACTGAACCTGTAGTTTAAAAACATAAACATTTGTTTTGATGGGGAATATGGAATCTTTGGAACAGAGCCAAGGGGCTGGGCATGGGGAAGAGGGAAAGCAAACAGTCTCTACGTCAGTGCAGCGAGTCACCCGTAAACCCGAGGGCTTGGGAGACAAAGGCCCTGTCCCCTCCTCTATGCAGCCAGTCTCGGCTGAATTACACTGCGTCAAGCAGGCATCTGGCCAGTGATTTATGCGGCAGCTTAGCAGACAGAGAACCCTGTGCCACCACCGTTATGTAAAAAAAAAAAAAAAGGCAAAACTATAACAACAAAACTCATGTCCAAAAAATGTTAGACCATGATATGATTCACCCACAGGCAAGGATTAATCTGCAGGTCTATGTGTTGCGGGGCTAGCAACCTAATAGTCTCAAAACCATATAGGAAAGGCCCTGAGACGTAAGAATGAGCATGGGAGAAACAAGGACTCGTGGGTCCTACTTAGAGTGAGTACGAAGGGGCTTCCCAGGTCCTCAGCTGGGTGCCCCCAGAACCTGGTTCTAAGCAAGCAGATTTTGCTAGTTCACCCCCAGCCCAGCACACAGAAAAAGGCTGTTATCAGCATGTAAACAAATCATGCTAATTTAAAACGCTTTGCTTTCATTGAAATCAAATACAATTAACTATTTTTAACGACCCAATGGAGTTCTTGGTGGAATTTTAAAAACCAAGGAAAAGAATATTATAACTTTAGAGAGTTCAAAGAACAGTCAGACCATTTTATCGGCACAATTGTTTGGGATGTCACTGTTTTTGGAAAGAATTAGAAGTAAGAAGGTCCTCAGAAAGCATTTGTTCACCTCACCTCAAAGGTGAGGACACAGGTCGGAGACTAAAGGGACATGCCTGGTTACTTAGCTGTTTAGAGTAGGGTCAATGTTAGGACAAGACAGCAAAGATTCATGCTCTTTCAATGAAATTTGTCAGCAAATTATGAGTATTTAGAAAGCTCACAGTTGTTTTTTTTTTAATGTTGTATTGAAATACAATTCACCTAACGCACTCATTTAAATTGTACAGATTGCCTTTAATATATTCACTGGGTTGTGCATCCATCACCACAATCAATTTTAGAATGTTTTCATTACCCTAAAAAGAAACCCCACACCTCTTAGCTGTCAGTCCCAAATACCCTTCTTTGGCCATTTCTGCATTTTCTTTGGAGAAATTTCTATTCAGATATGTTGTCCCCTCAGTCCTGCACAACTGCTAATCTACTTTCTCTATTGCTGGTCAGTTCTGGACATTTCATAAAATGAAGTCATAAAATATGTGGTCTTTTGCAGATGGCTTCTTGTTGCTGCATGTACCAGTGCTTCATTTTGTTTTATTGCTGAATAATATTCTGTAGTATGGCTTTATTGCATTTTATTTATCCATTCATCAGTTGTTGGACACTGGGCTGTTTCCACTTTTGGGCTACTATGAATAATGCTGTTATACACATTAATGTAAAAGTTTTTGTGTGGATATATGTTTTTATTTCTCTTTGGTATATACCTGGGAGTAGAATTGCTGAATCATATGGTAACTCTACATTTAATTGTTTTAAGCAACCGCCAGATTGTTTTCCAAAGTATCAGCACCATTCTACATTCCCACTAGCAGTGTCTGAGGCTTCCAAGTTCTCCACATTCTCACCAACATTTGTTATCTGTCTTCTTTATTACAGGCATCTTAGAGGATGTGCGGTAGTTTTGATTTATGTTTCTCTGATGGCTAGCAATATTGAGTACCTCTTATGTGCTTTTTGGCCATTTGTATATCTTCTTTGGAGAAATGTCTCCAAAGACATTTGGAGTGCTTTTTGGCCATTTGTATATCTTCTTTGGAGAAATGTCTCCAAAGACATTTGGAGTGTTTTTTGGCCATTTGTATATCTTCTTTGGAGAAATGTCTATTCAGATTCTTTCCCACTTTTGTTATTTGTCTTGAGTCGTAACAGCTCCCTGTACTGTATATTCTAGATTCAAATCCTTTATCAGATCTATGATGTACAAAACTTTTCTCCCATTCTGTGGGTTGATTTTTCACTCTCTTGATGGTGTCTTTTGAGGCACATAAGTTTTAAAATTTGATAACTTCATAGGCTTTTAAATGGTGAATTATATTTTCTCTGTCTTTGGGTCATTTACATATAGACCTTATTATACATGTGGTAATTAAATATGTGCTAAAGAACATATAGTGTATTGATCTATATGAGGCAGTTTCAGCTAGATATAAGGGACAACGATTTTTTTTTTTAATTTGGCCATGCCACACGGCTTGTGGGATCTTCAGGGATCAAACCTGGGCCCCGGCAGTGATAGCGCCAAGTCCTAACCACTGGACCACCAGGGAAGTTCCTAAAGGACAATAAAATTGATAGATGCTTCAATATTAGAGAAAACAGCAAAAAAGTAGGGTGTGGTGTCTGAAAGTGTTTTGTGGAGAAGGGCCCTTGCAGTCTTGTATAACTAGGAATCACTCCAGTTGCATAATACCAAAGGTCCCCTCATCAGTGTCATCATGAGAAGAAATAATATCTTTAGGGAACAGAACTCATGTAGAAAAGGACAATCCTAAGGGATTACAGTTTATAATTTTCTGCATTCTCCTGTTTAAAATAAACAGAGCCCTGTAGCAATAACTGTTTATTAATGAAGCCAGGTGTGCTTGCTCATGCCCAGTCCGGTTACTTTATTGCACACATATAACACAGGGTTTTTGATAGATGTATGTGTATTTATGTATGGGTGAGCACTTTTATTACACTTGTGGATGAAGCCAGAGTTCCAGGTTGTTATCATTACAGCATGAATAGCATGAAGTTGGTTTTTTTTCTTGTTATTTTTCTTGTCTTTCTCCCTTCACTTCCCCCAATCCTGCCACTTCCCGTCTAAACACAGGAATATACTAATCAGGGAAATATGCACTGCTGTTTAGTAAAGGGGTCAAATCCATTTGGATGGAATTCCAGGCTCAATGTGCTCACAATGGCAGGAAACCGGGTCCTCGAGCTGGCTGCAGCATCGAGCTGTTGAGCGACAGACTGTTGACAGAGGCGGCCCTGGGGCGTGCTGCTTTGGCTTGCTTTGTGTTTGGAATGCCGTGATTGTTCCAGGCACAATGAGGGATCTGTCTGTCCACACAGGAGAAGTTGTAATTACAGGAACAGAAGCTAAATTACTGCTCTTAATGGCAAATGGTCTATATACAAGGCTGCTAATTTGGACTTTGTAGGGACAGGCGGGATTTTTAATTTAATGATTTTGGTGATTAGGGGAGTCGACCGTATACCTTAAATCCACTTCATCCTACTGCAGGTGTTGCCAGGATCCCTCCTGACTACCTGTCTTGTTGATTTTGATGACTCAGGCCAGTACGTGATCCTGTCTCTGCTGAAAAGACAGGGTGTTGAAAGTCTCTCTGTCTTTGGTGTCCTAAAACCTTGGTTTGTTGTGACCATAACATCCTGTAGAGAGGTCTCCTTGTGTATATCACTTAGGAACCATTTCCTAATTAGGAAAGAAGGCTGAAATCTGGCCTGGCGTCATGTTCTAGAAAACAGCTACAACAGGTGAGAGTTTGCAGCCAAACAGAATCACCAAGTGGATATATTTTTTTTAATCGTGAACGAGGATCTTTGTCTCTTTACCTATGTAGGGCCCACTATATGCCCGATATTGCATTAGGAACGGACTGAAAAGCAGCATAAGGAAAGGTCTACGCCATGTGCTTATAGTCTCAGTGGGGACCAAAACATGTCAATGAATAAGGCAGGGGGATTGTATCACGACAGAGTTATGAACGTTTCATGGCCTACAGATAAGAGTGATGACGAACATTTCAAGGAACAGCCAAAATCCTTTCTTCACGTATCACTGCTCAGAATTGAGATGTGGACCAACACTAAACCATCTGCTACGGCAAATAGTCTGACTCTTAGACCAATCAGGCACACTTAAGGAGATGGAGGGAGGGACAGCTTTCCTCTACACAAGGCGGTAAAGGGAGTTATGGATCCCTGAATAAAATCCAGGCTTTGTTTGAAAGGAGATAGCGAAATGATGCTGGGAGATATCTAATAACATCCAATGCCTTCAACTGACATGTCAGAGAGCTCACTCTGGCAGCAGCGTGGAGAATGGGGTGGTGGAGGCAGACTGAAGGCAGGGAGACAGGGAGGACAGGCTGCAGCATTTGGAGAGAAGTGAAGAGGCCTCGGACTGAAGTGATGACAGTTACCAAGAAGAAGAGGGAACAGTTCTGGGAGCTCCGAGGGAGAATTTATAGTAGTGATTCTTACATGTCTGCGGGGAAATGTACCCTTTTGAGAATCCGATGTAAGCACTTTTGTAGTAAACATCAAGCTTGCTGGCGGGGAAGCTGGGCTGGTATGCCCTTTGCAAGGCCACAGTCCTCTGTTCGGGTGGGCACCAGCAATTTCTAACCACATCATGGGAGTTGGAGAGATAAAGAATGAGAAGCAGCATTTACCGGGGACTGACTACTTGTGTCATGCTCTGAGGCCCACCAAGCAGATGGGAAAACTGAGACGTTATAATATGCTGTTCAGTGTCCTACCCTGAAAAAGCACAGCTGTACGGCTTAAGCTTGGGTTTGTCTGAATCACAATACCAAGCAGCCTCCTACTGCTGCTGCCATATTTGGTCCAAACGTGAAGTACTATGACGACCAGCGTTTTTCTTTCCTGAAACCCTCCGGTGGTCCCTGTTTGTACAGCTGGAGGAGATACTACCTCATTCCTGACAGTTTTGGGAGCTGACAGCACGACATTCAAAGAATGACATCAAGCAACTGTCCTCAAGGTCATTTCCTGTCCATGATCTCTACAAAGACCACATTCCTTAAGGACGTGGAGGGGTCGGAAACAGCCCCTGCTCTGTCAGGCGAGAGATGTCTGTGGCAGCTGTAATAGGCAGATGAGTGTATGTGTGTATCTACATCCTCTGAGACATGCTTTGCTGGTGAACACACACACCCGACACTTGGCTAAAAACAAACCAGGTCTCTTAGGCTGCATGACTCATGCTTGAACTGAAGTCTTCACCCAGAGTCAATAATTCTCATTTTAAAGGCAAATGCTGAGCTCAACAGCTACTGAGGTTACACTGCCTGGGGTAGCTCTCTGTATTAATTTCCCTTATTAGAAACAGCACCTCCTTAGGTGCTTGAAGCAGGACATTATTCAGTATAATCACGCTATACTGGAGAGTGTTTATGAGACTTGAAGACGATGTGTGAAAAGTACCTGGGCACACAGTAGATGCTTAACAACATGGGCAGCAGCATTTGCTTTGCTGCATGCCCTCTGCCTAGCTGGGACAGGGTTTTCTCCCTTCCCCGTTTACTTTACATTAAGAGCTTTATTTCTTTCTTTGAAGGAGAAAGACATTCAGTCTAAGTGATGTATATTATTATACTCCAGAGTGGCTCTTGCCACCTCTCCCATCACCTCTGTATTTTGCATCACCCGAAAGGAGGACATTGGTTAGAACAAGCATTATGGGGAGGGAGAAGCAGAAAATGCAGAATCAGGAGACCTCACGTCCATCTCTGGCTCTTCTCTGACTTGATGAGGGCCCATGGAAAAGTCACCTAAACTCTTGGGACCTCCGTTTATTTGTCTGTAAAAAGAGAGGCTTGAACTAAAAGATCTTTCAGCAACTTCAGGCTCTTGCTGGGCTGTTTCTGGGGGCTGTTCTCTCTCAAGCAGTGACTTAAATTCTGGTGATGAGCCACCCAGTGCACGAGACACTACCACTCTGCTAAGCCTTGTAGATGTTTTTCTGTACTGGCTGATACTTGGGACCAAATTTCCTACGCCCGGCACACTAAATGCCTTTACCATAAATGTTCCTCTAGAGTACAAGGCAGACAGGGCTTGTCTCTGCTAATCAACCTATACATTTCCAGGAAAATTATTTTTTTCTCCTTGTTATTCAAATATATGGCTCGTGCATATGGAGATTTTAAAACACAGTTGATTTATAAAGGGGTGGATTTCCCTGAAACAGAATTTGTGTTAATTATGTCAGCTAGCTAAAATTGATAACCTGGCATGGGTTTGTTAAGACATTAAATATCACTCTTCTTGTTTTTCTCATACTCAGGAATGAATGGTAGGTTAAGAAGTACACTTCCAGTTCGTAAAACATCAGAGGGACTAATTGGGTCTATTTATGTTTTACCCAAGGGTGTGGAATGTAAACCTTTTCTCCAAGTGAAAGGGTGAGTTTGCTTGGGCCAAGTGTTAGTATCAGAAACATTCTCAAACCTTTTGGAATCCTAGCATGTTAGAGATTGGAAGGGGCCTAAAGAATTTCTGAGCAATTCCTTCTCCTTCTCTCACTTTTCCTTCTTTTAGCTCAAAAATGAACTCTGCATAAAATATATTACTTTAAAGAACATTTTCACTTAGAGAAGGACACCTCTGCAGGAACACAAATTGCCCCAAGTGGTGAGGTATCGCATATGAGAATTTTTTTCAGTGAGAAACGTAAATTCTCTATATTCTTAGAAGTTTACCAAATAAGTTGTATCAGGGTTTTTCATATCTAGTTCATTTGAGAGAATGAAAGTATTTGCATTCTGTGAATGCTAAGAAGTCAGCGTGCATTTTGCCAGCAGGTGGCACCAAATGTTTTCATTAGAAAAATAACACCGTGAAGGAAAACCTCGTTTGCATCCTCCCTGCTAGTAAAAAAGCCTTTTAGGTGAGTGTTGTGGTTCATTCACTCAAATTCAGGAAACATGTGCATTTCTTATTTGGTGGCTCTTTGGCAGTACACTGCTGTAGTTCAGGGTGAGTTATTTCCTTGAAGTTTGTTAAAAGGGAAGTATGGTGAAATTAAAGACTTGAAACAAAGCTTTATTAGAGTTCTGCCGACCAATTAAAGTCCAGTCTCTCAGCCTACAAACCCTTCCACCAGCCCCTTCTAGGCCTGCAAGCACACAGGATGCTGAAACAAAGGACAGTGAGATGGTGGATGGTTCAATTGTCCCTTTTTATCACTATCTTATTTTTTTCAGACCCCAACCCAGCTTTTACAGTCTGGTTAAAATTTTGTCCTATTTAGAAAAGAGTATCATAAAGTGACATTACTGATCCAGGCCCTGTTTTGGAGGGACACACTTACACTTTCAGGTGTGTGTGGTGAGGCGGATGATAGTTTTCTTCTTCTGTTCAGAGTCACCAGAAGAAAGTTCTGCCATACAAAGGATCCTGAAAAATATTGGACAATTTGTGTCAAATTTTCATTCTTATAAGACTTTACTTTAAAAATAAAAAGGCATGTGCATGCATTTACCATTTATTTATTTGAAAAATATTTATTGAGTGCCCACCATGCTGGACATTGTACTAAAGAGCCAGGGATACAGTGATGAGGAAAAACATATGGTTTCTGCTCGTGTGGTGCTTATTTTTTTTTTTACATCTTTATTGGAGTATAATTGCTTTACAATGGTGTGTTAGTTTCTGCTTTATAACAAAGTGAATCAGTTATACATATACATATGTTCCCATATCTCTTCCCTCTTGCGTCTCCCTCCCTCCCACCCTCCCTATCCCACCCCTCTAGGTGGTCACAAAGCACCCAGCTGATCTCCCTGTGCTATGCGGCTGCTTCCCACTAGCTGTCTATTTTACGTTTGGTAGTGTATATACGTCCATACTACTCTCTCACGTATTGTTTAGTGGAAGAACCAGATACTAATCAAGTCACCCACATGAATGTATAGAAACAAACTGAGGAAAGTGCTTTGAAAGAAAGGAACACTATTGCATGGTATTGTTGAACCAAGGAAGTTGACTTAGATTTGAGGGGAAATGAAAGCAGTCAAGGTTTCTTAGGGAAGTGACCCTGCCTGGAGCTGAGATGTGAAGGATGAGGAGGAATTAGTGAGGTGAAGGGGTGGGAGGAGCTGGGAAGAACGTTCACACCAGAGAGCAGTGACCTCAAGACCTTGGGATGGGAGGGAGAAGGCAGAGTTTAAGACACGGAGCTGCAGGTCGGGAAGGAACTCAGCGATGGAAGGGGAGAATGGATGCTCTTACAGGGGTGAAAACTCACCATGATTTCTGCACCCTTCTCTGTGTTTATTATATTTTCCCTCCATGAAATAAAAAAGGCCAACACCCACGCTCCAGAAGTCTGTTAATCGCCTGATCCCCACTAATTTCCTGCTTTTATAGTATTGTTGGTTTGAAGTCAATGACCTAATATTTCTGAAAAGTCTGGGCATTTTACATTCCCCATTACAGTAAATTATATAAATAGACACAAGTACCTTTGGGGAAGGCAAGGAGGAAAATTTACAGAATACACCTGCAATATTAGTAGAACATGATTCCTCAGGCATTCTCTTTCCCCATCATTAGAGGATGTGGCTCTGTGAACTGACTGGGATTTAGAGCTACCGTATGATCCAGCAAGCCAACTTCTGGACATATATCTGGAGAAAAACACAACTAGTAAAGGCACATGCACTGCAATGTGCACTGCAGCACTATTTACAAAAGCCAGCATGGAAGCAACCTAAGTGTCCATCGACAAAGGAATGGGTAAAGGAGATGTGGTATATATATGTAACAGAATATTACTCAGCCATAAAAAAGAATGAAGTAATGCCATTTGCAACAACATGGATGGACCTAGAGATCGTCATACTGAGTGAAGTAAGTCAGACAGAGAAAGACAGATATCATATGATATCGCTTATATGTGGAATCTAAAAAAAAATGGTACAAATGAACTTATTTATAAAACAGAAATAGTCACAGATGTAGTAAACAAACTTATGGCTACCAGGAGGGGAAGGGGAGGAGAGATAAACTGGGAGATTGGGATTGACATATACACACGACTATATATAAAATACATAACTAATAAGGACCTACTGTATAGCACAGGGAACTCTATTCAATACTTTGTAATGGCCTATATGGGAAAAGAATCTGAAAAAGAGTGGATATATGTATACGTATAACTGATTCACTTTGCTGTACACCTGAACCTAACACAACATTGTAAATCAACTATACTCCAATAAAAATTAAAGAAAAATGAAATGGCCCCAGCTTTCAGATATAGTGGTAGCCTGGATTCAAAAGACTTGAAATTTTTTTCAGTTACATACATCAAGCTGGGCCAGAATCTCCATGACCAATCTACCATATCCTAAAATCTCACCAGGTCCGTCTATTCTAATGAGCCCTAATGTCTATTAAAGTAACCATACCCATTTGTATCTGACTCTTCTAGTGTAACTACTTGCCGTTTGCCATCTTGGGACTTTTTCACATTCACTGTAATCAAGGAGTCCTGTTCCTTCCAGTCTCCCAAACCCACAGAGAAGAGCCACTACACTGCTTTTCAAAGATGCTGGCATTTCCCTTATCGGTGTCTATCTCAGGCCTTGATGATGAGATCATCTATAGGGCTAAATCTACAGCCACATTCCTATCTCTTGACATCTGTGAATTCCTTTCTCTAATTGAACGTCCCCATTTCCGGCACCTCAACTTTCCCTAGGTTACACTCCCAACTGATCTCAAGTCTTCTTTAACCAGCAAACAAACTATCAGAAGAACCACTCTCAGCTGCTCCAACTAGCATCACTACACCCAGAGTTATTGCTAAGTGCATCCAAATTTACCTTGATCAAAATGATGTTCCTTCCTCCGTGACCAGGAGCCCTCGGGATCCCTTTCCTCACACATTTTCAGAACTTTGCCAATATAGTTGAGTAAAGTCCTGTAAATCTTTTGGTGGGCAAATCTCCTACTGGGTTTGACATTGTAAATATCCTTCCTCCCTTGGAAAATGCTGGACTCTGACTCCAGCTACAGGTCTCAGAATATCAAGCATCACTGTATATGGGGTGGAGATAGAGCATGAAGAGAATCTGCTCCCTCTTCCAAGGTAACTACTGGCCTCTGGAGAAGGCAGCAGTGTTCTCAGGCCAGACATGAAGAGTCTAATCAAGGTAGGGAAGAGGAGGATGCTAAGGGAGACAAGAAGGGCTAAGAGTGGGCTGAGGGTTGGGGAAACTGGAGGTCTCTATACCCTCCCACACATCCCCATTCCAGCTCTCTTCTGATCAGTGTCCTCACACATGCAAAACAAACAAACAAAAAGCCATCATGAAGATACGGGTTCAAGCTGATAAGGTAATTCAGTAAGCTCAGATCCAACTTCACCTTTGGTTTCCAGCTATCCTGGCCCCATCCTTTTGGCGCAGTCATTGAAATCCTTGGTTAAAGTCCATGACTTCATGCTTTTCATCTGGCTTTCAATGTCAGTGCCCTGACCATGTCCCTTTGACCCTTTTCACTTCAGTGCACACATGCCAGACTTCTAGCTGCCAGCATTTATGTTCTTTACATCAAGCCTTTCTCTGGCCTCCAGAACTCCTCTGCCCGTGCACAGCAGACTAGAAGGGCAGGGAAGGAGCAACCATGGCAGCAGCACCCGGCCAATGACTGGTGGGAACTGGTGGACAAACACTCCAGCTGCCGTGTCCCTTGGGTGGGGTGCTTCTGGCGTACTGTTTACTTTCTCACCTAGAGCACCCCGTGGGCTTGAGCTCCAGTTGCCCACGGTGGTAACTGGCTTGGTAATGAACCCAACTGCGTGGCTTCCTTTTCCCTGCCTCCCTCCTAGCTCTCCTGCTGGTGTTCCTGGGCTCACCTTCCAAATAAACTATTTGTACTAGAATTCTTACCTCAGGATCTGCTTCCAGGCAAATCCAAACCAAGACAGGACCTTACTGGAAACACCCCAGGGAACTCACAGATGGATGAAGATGAGTGAGGGACGGAGATGCCAGGGAATAAGATACACTGCCACTACTGATTCATGGGAACATCTGGTTGGGATGCCCCTGCTGGACACCGTACCTTCTAGACCACGCATTCTCAACAGGAGTGATACCACCCCTGAAGGGGCAAAATACATAAATTCTACTCTTTATGTATAATGCATGGACATATATATATATATATATATATATACAGTATGTAAGCAGATCTACTGTATATCTGTTGTCTTAAAACTACATGGTGGGGGAAATTTGGAAAATAATGTCCAAAAAATCTCCTTATGAGAGCAATAATGAAAAAAAGATTGAGAAACACAGCTCTAGACACAGTAGTGAACACATGAATGCTGTATTGCTGCCCCAGCTGGTGCTGCCTTGAATTCTAATCATAGCACCGCTCTCTTAAGGATCATGGTCTGACGGGAACATCTGACTGACAGAGTCTATAGCACGTGACCCAGTTCTAGTTGTAGGGGTGGGAAGAAGGAAGATCTGCCCCCTTGTCCTTCTGTTGCAGCTGTCAGAGTCCAGATTTCCCCTAAGACTCACAAAATAGGGGATTCTCCTCCCAAAGACTGAAGGAGGTCTAGGTCTTCTGAACAGTCGTGGGCCTTGAGGAGCTTGAGGGCTCCATCTTGGGAACTCCTGGTACTGCTTCCTTCCAGAAAGTAGAATTTACTCAGCAGTCCTTGTGGGGAGACATCAACTATATCTTGAGTTATAAAAGTCTACCGGAGGTTTATTCATCAGAGCAGCTTTTAAAATAGGCAACGGTCTAGTTCAGGGTTCTTGAGTGAAAAGCGTGAGATAAGAGAGCTATCCTTTTTGATAGCCCCTTGGATTTGGACCTTTAAGTTCATGCATGTATACATTTTGGAAATCGGGATTTAGAATTTCTAATTCAGCTACATGTGCCCCCCCACCCCAAATGGCGTGGTGGAAAGATCACACTATACTCAGGAGATCTCAGCCTTGCCCATGGCCAGCGGTGGGACACAAGCAAGTCTCTTGCTTCTCTTACCTGTATGAGGAGGGTGCTGCAGTACAGGATTTTAGGGTCTTTTCTATCTCTACCATTTTATAGATCGAGGGAGGCAGGAAGAGGGGATGGAGGAAAAGAAGAAAGGGAGGAACAGAAATAGGCATTGTGGCTTTTTCATGTGTCATGGCCCTTTAATTCTTCTAATAATACCAAGAAGACTTTCTTATTTTCACTAGATAGTGAGGAAGTGGAAGTTCAAAGAGGGTAAGTCACCTGCGCAAGTTCACTCAGAAACTAAACAGCACTCAACCAAGATTTGTCTGGTTTCGAAAGTCATGTACTTTCCACCAAACTGCACTGTCCCATGCTCTAAGGGAAACATTAGAGTCAGCAACTGCATGTGTTTAGGTGTTTTTCTTTCCCCTGATTTTGGGTGCATTCTCTTAGATGCCTCGGTGTCTCCCATGTTGCTCAGGTCCTAAGCTATCTCATCCTGGCATGCATGTCTTTGCCAGTGCCCTACATTCACTCTCTTTCCTTCTTTATTTTCAGCTTTCCTTGCTCTCACTGAAATGCACAGTCAGGAGACTGTAAAATGCACTGAATGAACTACCCAGGCTCTCAGGACTGAGTGCTGATAGCTTTCTAATCTGGTTAATATATATGTTAATGGGAGAAGGGTAAAGCAGCAGCAGGTTTTTCTGCCGTGAGGCTGTGGAGTAAATTAGATGTCCATTTCAGTCCAATACCTCTAAACATACATCCATATAAACTGTGAGTATAGGGCTGAACACCACTCATTCACAGCAGATATTGCTTCTAGTGTAGCAGCAAAAGCCTTGGACCATGAACTGGGAGAGCACAGTTCTAGCTCCAGCTCTGGGAGGAAGGAGAGGAGTGTGGTACAGAGCAATGAGAGGCAAAGGAGAGGGTCTGAGCACGCTCCTTACTTAGTCACAAATCACTCCCATGGGCAGCCATCAGGTCTACCCCAGCCTGGGCTCACTCACCAGGTTCATGCGTGTGTTGCCCTGAGCAGAGATCAGAATGCAGACTGAATTAAAATTTTGGAAATTCGATAAGAAACAGATGATGAGTGGCAACTTCTGAAAAGACATGATTACTTTTTCTCATCTCAAAGAGTGTAATGATTAAACTTCCCCCATGGTAATCCCAAGGCAATGTGCTCCAGTGAGGAAAGCTGTGTATTGGCAATCAGAGGGCCCTGGTTTGGGACCTGGTCTTCAGTAAATCGAGTAAATCCTCTGAGCTTCCTCCCTCCCTTCCTTCCTTTTAAGTCAACTTTATTGAAGTATAATTTACATACAATAAGTGTACCCATCTTAAGTGTACAGTTGATAAGGTTTGATAAATGGATATGTTCACCATAATCAAGATATATGATTTTCCATCAGCCCCAACTTCTTTATTAGATATAAAGCTATAATGATTATTTAATTCTTCTTGAGTGAGTTTTGACAATTTATGACAATTTATGGGCATAAAATCATTCCTAATGTTTTCCTTTTATGCTATCAATGTCTGTAGATCTTTAGTGATGCCTGCTTTTGCATTCTTTATATTGGTAATTTGTACCTTCTCTCTTTAGGTAGAGGTTATCAATTTTATTTTGAAATAGTTCTTTTGAAAGAACTAGCTTTTGGTTTTTATTGATTTTTTTCTATTGTTTATCCATTTTTTGTTATTTCTGCTTTTATCTTTACTATTCCTTCCTTCTACTTAGAGTTTAATATGCTCTCTTTTTCTAAGTTATTAATGTTGAAGTAGAGATCGATTTCAGATCTTTTTCTACTCTAAGCATTCAAACCTATACATTTCCCTTTAAGTACTGCTTTAGCTGCATCCCACAAATTTTGATATTTGTGTTTTCATTATAATTCAGCTAAAATATTTTCTAACTTCCCTTTTCAGTTCTTGGAAATTTTGTAATTTGTTGTTTGATGACCAAATATGTGGATGTTGTCCAGATATCTTTTGTTACTAATATCTAATTTAATCAAACAGTATTAGTGTGTTTTCTACCCTTTCAAATTCATTGAGATATGCATTATGGTCCAGTATATTGTGTGGCTTGGTGGATGTTCAACACGCACTAGAAAAGAATGTGCATTCTGTAGTTGTTAGGTCTAGTGCTCTTTAACTGTTAATTAAGTCAGAAGGGTTGATTATGGTTTCCAATACTGATTTTTATGTGTATGTGTTTTCATAGTACATATTTCTCTCTTCCTACTTATACTCTATCTGTATCTTTATAGTAAAGTGATTTTCTGTAAATTGTTGGATCTTGCTTTGTTACCCACTGTGACAATCCCTGTCTTTCAGTTGGAGTGCTTAGACTTATACACATTTAATGTAATTATCAATAGAGTTAGGTTTAAGTCTATCATCTTGGTATTTGTTTTCTGTATGTCCCATGTGTTCTTTGCTCCTTTTCCTCTTTTTCTGACTTCTTCTCCATCAATTACTTTTTAGTTTTCTGTTTCACTTCCTCTATTGGCTTATTAGCTGTATCTCTTTGCTTTCCTTTTTTAGTGATTTCTCTAAGATTTACAAAATGAATCTTAAAATCATCACAGAATATATTCAAATAATATTGTCATTTCACCTATAATACACAAGTTTTACCCACATTTACTTACATATTTACCATCTGTGACATTTTTCATAGCCTTGTACAGAGATGAGTTTCCATTTGTTAGTATTTTGCTTCTGCCTGAAGAACTTTAACATTTCTTATTGTACAGATTTGCTGGTGAGAAATTCTCTCAGCTTTTGTTTTACTAAAAAAAATTTACCTTCATATTTGAAGGGTATTTCTTCTGGATATACAATTCTATGTTGACAGTTTTTTCTTTATTTCAATACTTCAAAGATTTTCTTCCAATATCTTCTAGCTCACATTGTTTCAGATAAGAAGTCTTTGGGAATACTTATTTTTGTTCTCCATGTATAATGAGTCATATTTTTCCCTCTGGCTGCTTTTAAGGTTTTCTTTTTCTCACTGGCTTTTGAGCAATTCAATTATGATGTGCCTTGGTATGGTTGTCTTTGTGTTCATCCTGCTTAGGGTTTACTGAACTTCCTGTATCTGTGAGTTTACGGTTTCCATTAAGTTTAGAAATGTTTTATCCATTATGACTTTATTATTTCCATTTCCCCTTTTTATTTTCTGGGACTCCATTTATACTATGTTAGATTTCTTAATATTATCCCACATGCCACTAAGGCTCTATTCATTTTTTTTTCAATCTTTTTCTCAGTGCCTTAGTTTGGATAATTTCTGTACCTATGTCTTCAAGGGCACTGACCTTTTCTTCTGTGCTGTTTAATTTGTTGTTATTCCCATCAAGTGGATTTAACATTTTTTTAGACATAAGAATAGAACTTTTTGAGACCAGCTGGAAGTACTCTATCCTACACAAATACCTTATGACTTCCTCTACCCTAGGGCTTCTACGCAGAACCACTTTAACAAGTGCTAGCTGAATTACAAGCTAGTGTTAAGCCAATCTTGATCTTGATAGTTCTAGACCTGGCCCAAGTCTTATATTAGAGATAATAGCTGACCCTAGGAATGTGAATTCTCTAGATGCTTATCCTATTTTAGCTTTTCATCAGTTTTGGATCCTGCTCTATAAACACACACTTTTGTTCTGTTTTTGGTTTTTTTTGAATAAAATGTCACTTTAATTGAAATAGGCTATTTTCTAAAATCTTACATTTTATCAGTTTGCTTAAAATCTTAAGGAAATAATACATAAAAATGGTATTTTCAATCATATAGTTTTAGTATTTAAAAGCCCAAGAGGCAATTACATCAGAAATTTACATATAACACCAATGCTTGCTTGCTTTACTTATTTATTTATTTTAAAATTTTTATTGGAGTATCTGCTTTACAGTGTTGTATTAGTTTCTACTACAGCACAGTGAATCAGCTGTACATATACATATATTCACTCTTTTTTGGATTTCCTTCCCATTTAGGTCACCACACAGCACTGAGTAGAGTTTCCTGTGCTATACAGTAGGTTCTCACTGGTTATCTTTTGGGATTGACATATATACACTACTGATACTATGTACTGAAGAGTTCAGAACTTGAAAGATTGCATTCTGTTTAGTCATTTGCATTATATTTAGACAATGTTGAACGTTCCGTGGCCTGACTTATTTAAATAGTATCTCATCCTTTCACAGTTTTCTAGATTTGGTTGTTGGAGGACTTCAGTGAAAGACGTATTATCTTGTTAAATAAAACTATGCATATAATCTTGTTAAATAAAATAAAAATGTATAAAATCATCCTATTTCCTTAATTAAATTAATGATACTTGGAAGTTGTTTTAGTGACAAACATATATTAAGCCATCACTTGCTTTAGAGAAGGTGTTTTTTAACTACTCTACACACTTCTTAACATCGAAAAAATTTATAATTTATCATGATAGATGTTAATATTTATACAGGTATCTCACACTTTTCAAAAGTTCGCTTTATGCCACTTTGCTATTATTAAAGACTTACATGAGTATCTGTTTACACTAAGTGAACGAAATCCAAGAGGATTTTCAGTTTTATGAAAAAAAGACAAAAAGTGAAAATAGCGTTTGGCATTTGTTTTGCAGCAAGCCATTATAGGGGCAGTACACTGCCCAAGCAGGGAGAGTGGATCACCAAGCTCCTTCCCTGGGAACTGCATTCAGCATCTCATCATCAAGCCACCATAGCTTTGAACTGTGTCCGTGAGCACCTGTACTTTACCTTGACTTACTCTAGGTATGCATCAGCAAGATCTGTTCTGAGGTAATCGCTTCTTGCTTTATACCATTTTGGTTTATGAAAGGTTTCTTAGGAATGCTCTACTTTTGGATAGGAGGGGAAACCTGTATTTATATATTTATACATATATACATATCATCTTATCAAAGAATAGCTTTTTATATATATATATTTTTTTTAAGATTTATTTATTATTTAATTTATTTTTGGCTGCATTGGGTCTCAGTTGCGGCAGGCGGGATCTTTGTTGAGGCATGAGGGTTCTTCATTGCGGCATGCGGGCTTCTCTCTAGTTGTGGTGTGCAGGCTCCTGGGCACGTGGGTTCTGTAGTTGTGGCGCACAAGCTTAGTTGCCCTGCGGCCTGTGGGATCTTAGTTCCCTGACCAGGGATCGAACCCACATCTCCTGTACTGGAAGGCAGATTCTTTACCACCTGACCACCAGGGAAGCCCCGAATAGCTTTTTAAATTGTGACCAAAAATCTTGTTTGAGTGCATAAGGGTTTTATTATGCCCATAAAAAGATGAAATCTGACACCTAAAATAACATTAAAGACAAAACTACAGAACCCCTAAAATGTGGAGTTTTTAACTTTATAAACCACCAAACATGCAAATTCCTCTCAGCTTTGTATAGAAGAGCTCTAAAAACAACTGTCTTTATAATAAAGCCAAAAGTCCTCCTCTCTATGACCAGGACAAAACACTGAATTAAGACAGGGTTAATGCATTACAATTTGATCAATACCATCTAGATCTAATGTCACTCAATTTTGAGGCGGGTCTGTATGAGATGACAGGCAAGAGGCATGAAGAGGCGGGCAAAAAGGGCATGAAGCCTGGAACTGTATCACCATTTAAGTGAGTGTTGCTAAACGGTGGAGAGTGATATATGTGGAACCTAGAAAAATGGTACAGATGAACCGGTCTGCAGGGCAGAAATTGAGACACAGATGTAGAGAGCAAACGTATGGACACCAAGGGGGGAAAGCGATGGGGGTGGTGGTGGTGGTGGTGGGATGAATTGGGAGATTGGGATTGACATGTATACACTAATATGTGTAAAATGGATGACTAATAAGAAGCTGCTGTATAAAAAAATAAATAAAAGAAAAAAAAAAGTGTTTCCCAGACACTTAAGATTCTCCTTGTTCCTCCGAGTCCTGGGTCCAGCTAACATGGGCCTTGATAAATGATAAAAAAGTTGTCATCATTTCCTTTTCAGAACCTACATGCTCCTTCTCATCAACAATTAAAATACTTAAGACTTGCCTGTACTTTAGGGGGAAAAGCCCTTGACTACAAAATTCCCTTGAACTCTTTCCTGGCAGGCAAACTTTTTGAAAAAGTTTTCTGTATTTCCTATTCTCACGTTCCATTTTTCAGTAACTCTTCCAACACTGCTTCCACCATGCCAATGAAATTGCTCTTCACAAGTCAACAATGACCTTTTTACCAAATATAATACATGATCTCATTCCTTATCTTTAAATCATATTTGATCCTGTTGACCACATTGTACTGAATTCTTGAATTCCACGAGACCACTCTCTCCGGTTTGTTTTTTTTCTCACTAGCTTCTCCATAAGCTCTTCTCCCTTTGATAATTTCCTAAATATTGGTGATCTTTAACTTGCTTGGGCCTCATCTTTTCTCATTTTTTGAACTCTACTAGGGAAGTTCATAAAAAAAAAAAAAAAAAGGTGGAAAGAGTGGAGAGGAGAAAGCCCAGGAGAAGGTGACAGAGAGCCGATATGGAGGGGGAGGTGAAGTACTCACGTGGGTTAACGTCCAGTCAGGATGCCCAGATGTCTCCAGAAGGAAGGAGGTCCCGCATTTGACAGTCCAAACAGAGCCCTCCAACTCCGGCCACTTGCCCGGGATCACGATGCTGTGACCAGCCCGTCTGCCTCCAATGTCGGGCCGGCCTGGAGGGCTGGGGGCGACCCCATCCAGGGTCCGCATCCACGACACTGCCGCCACCTCCTACTTCTGGGATGACGCCTAGCACCTGGTGGTCCTGAAGACAGTGCAGGACCGGGGCATTTTCCCCAGGCAGAGTCTGCAGGCGCAAAGTTCCAGAGGCTCCACCACGCCCCGCCCCCCCTCACGAGCCGAGCGGGACCTGGGGGCACGGGCTGCCTGGTGACGCCGGCACGGAGAAGCGGGTCTTTCTGCTTGTGGACGTGCAGGCCCCATTCGACGTGCTGGACAGAGATATACTCGACGGGGCCTCCTCACCCGCCCTCCGCTGGGCCTTCATAAAGTGACCGTGTCTCCACAGAAGCGGACACAGGCACCGTGCGAGCCTAGGCGGGCGGGTCCTCTGCCGGGTGTGCGCGCGCAGCTGCGTCTCGCCCAGGCCTCGCGCGCCTCTCAGCCCACGTCGGCGCCGCCACCCGCGCGCCTACACCTGAGCTGGGGCCTAAACGCAGGCAGACGCAGCGCCGAAGCTGGGGCCGCCGCTGCAGACGTTCGCGCGCTGCGGGCCGAGTACCAGTGCCTGCCTCTGACTACGAGTTCATTTAGTTCTTTGTTCACCGGCGGCGGCGGCTCTGTGGGCACAGCCGCCAGTTTCCCGTCGCTGGGCCTGGGGCCCCTCATCCTGAGGAGAGTAGCCGGCGCGCTGAGACTTTCCCCGGAGTGAAGGACGGCTCGGCCTTCTCACGGTAAGGACAGGCCTGGGGGCCTCGCGGGTATCACTGCCTGCGCCGTCCTGCTGTGTTGGGAAGAGGTTCCTGGGGTCCCTTTCTTCCGCTTCAGTGCGCTGGGGGCCGGGCTAGGGGCTCGGCTAGGGGCTCAGGGCGCCGGTGGCCCAGGTGGCCCTCTGCTGCCCAGGTGCGCCCGTATATCAGCAATTTATCAAGCAACGTAACATGCTAACTCGTTTTATCAGCCAAAAAATAAAAAAGTAAAAAATTTCAGACATTAAATTTTGCATCTCTAGAAGTCCCACTTGGTTCTTCTTAATATTTTCTGTGTCTCTCCCCAAGACATTCGTGTTTCTCTTTACACACTTGAACATATTTATAATAGCTGTATTAACATTATTTTCTGATAATTTCATCATCTTTGTCATTTCTGTGTCTGTCTTGGTTTATTGATTTTCCCCTTGATTGATTGTCCCATTTCCCTGCTTCTTTGTCCAGGGATTATTGGTGGGATGATGGAGGGTGTGAATTGATTGGGAGCTGGATTTTTCCCTTTTCATCTTTTAATGAGTTTGAATTTTGTTTTGGCAGGTATTTAAGTTATTTGTGGATCAGTTTGGTTCTTTTTAGGCTGTTTTAAAGTTTTATTAAGGCAGCCCGAGGGTAGCCGTTATTTTAGGGTTAATTTAGCTCCACTTCTAAAGTATGGCTCTTCTGGGGCCCATACTAATGTCCTGGTGTTCAGTGTGTTCTCTTCGGTGTAGCTGGTTGGAATGCAAATGCTCCTACTGCTACGATGAACTCTAGAAATTGTTCAGCTTTATAATCTATGATAGTTGTTCTAGGCCTGACTTTGTGGAAATTCACCATATATATATATATATATATACACACATATATATATATGTATATATATATATGTATATATATACCACTTAACATTCAGCAAAAATTCAAGGGTAGCCCTATTCAGATCTCTGAAGCATTTTCTCTATGTAGCTCTGATTTCTCCAGTACTTTGTCCCATATGTTCTAACCACTTTAGCCTCCCTGGATTCAGATGTCTGTATTCGCAATTCATTGAGACTGCCGTGCTCTGCTTGGGTTCCCTTGTCCTGTGTCAAGGTCCAGAAACTGCCTGCAGGAAGAAAGCTGGCCAAATTGTTGTGCTCACCTTACTTGCTTTTGTCCTTTCAGTGATTACAGTTTTTGCACTGCCTATTTTCCAGTAACTAAAAACACTTGTTTCACACATTTTTGTCTAGGTTTATATTTGTTTACAGTGGAAGAAAAAGTGTAGTACTAGATAATTAAATTTGGATGGAAGTGAAAGTCCTCTGAGTCTATTTCTTATTCAGTAAATTATAGGTTCTAACAATATTTGCCTGGCCTATTTCACTAGATGGTTATGAAGATAAACTGAGATAATGTACATGAAATTGCTTTGTACACCGTAAAGTATTATACAAGCTGGAGGTATAATAATAACAATAACAACAACAATAACAATCATGATTGAATAAATCAGGAAGCACTTCAGTAAGACACAGCTCTTGGTGATTAAAGAATTACAAAGAGGGTCTTCCCTGGTGGCGCAGTGGTTGAGAGTCTGCCTGCCGATGCAGGGGACACAGGTTCGTGCCCCAGTCCAGGAAGATCCCACATGCCACAGAGCGGCTGGGCCCGTGAGCCATGGCCGCTGAGCCTGCGTGTCCGGAGCCTGTGCTCCGCAACGGGAGAGGCCACAACAGTGAGAGGCCCGCATACCACACACACACACACACAAAAGAATTACAAAGAAATACTTCCAATCTAGGGAGTTACAATATATACATTGAAAGTCCACAACAAAACAAGATGGCAAATAGTATGTGCCATATAATAACATTATAGCTACTCTTCATTGAATACTTAAGACATGCTAGCTAAGTTCTTTATAAACATTACTTCATGTAACCCTTAAGAATCTTGAGAGGTAGATATTAGTATCTCTTCTCCACAGATCAGGGAGCAAGGTTCAGGAAGGTTAAATAACTGAGAAAGTTTACATAGAATGTGCTAGAGCTGGAATTTAGGCATATAGTTGTATCTTGACTCTCCATTAGGAGGTTAGACCATGAGTTTTATGAATTCTGAAGATAAAAAGAGATGTGTTGGCTTGAAGGCTGCGTGAATGCTTTATACAGGAAGTGGGAGTTTAGATGGATCATCGAAGAAAACTTAAATAAGAGTAAATAGGAATTCAGTTTTAGAAGAAAGGGATTACAGAAGCAAAGACATAAAGATAATGTGTTCCAGAGACAGTAACTAGAGTAATTTTACTAGTTTGTAGGAGTAGGAGCTAAAGTTGCAGCCACACTGAGTAAAATGGTGATAAATTAAGTTTAAGATATTAATCCATTACTTCAATCTTAACATATCTTCAAATGTAATGCAAGTGTTGGTGGTTATTCTTGTTACTTAAAAAAATAGTAACCAGTGGCAACATATTTGACTATTAAGTGCTTTCCACAGACATTATTCCATAATCTCATAGTCTTACATAATATCCATTCATTTTTTTAATATCTGTGAGTGTCTACTCTGTAGTATGCATTGCACTAGGCATGGAGGATATAAAATTAAATCTGATATTGCTCCTGTTTTCAAGGAATTCACAGTTAATTTTCCAGTGGGAAGGTCTGTCAAGCAGATAGACATTTAGGGGTAGAATTCTGGAGAGAAGTCAAGGCTAAAAATTTAAATTCTGGAGTTGCTGACATGTGCATAGGGAACCTGTGCATCTAGAAAGAAAAACAGTGGTGAGATTTAAGAGAGCAAACAAGAGCAGCTGGAAACTTTAAAAAAGTTTCTGAGTCACACACACACACACACACACACACACACACACACACACACCTATTTTAGCTAATCTTGCACTAAGGAGGTAATGAGAAATGTTACTTTGCAGTCACAGAGTAATTATTACAATATGCACATTCCCTTGAATCAGTGGAGTAGGGGAATGTGAATCATTTTCTCAGGACCCTCACTCTTGGGGTAGAAGAAGATAGCTCATTTCCAGAGGTAGAGCTGAACTGTACTCAGTGTATTTGGGACTCCTCTCCATTTCTTCAGGAAAAGATTTTATGGGGAATTAACAGCAATAAAATCTTACCATCCACCTATGACATACCCAGGGATTTCTTTATCCAGCCCTATATTACAATGGAGCAGACTGTGGGAGGGTTCTGAATAAAAGGACTGGGGAGATCCAGGGGCCCTGAAACCCGCTGCAGAACTTGGCCCCTAGCCCGGGATCCTGGAGGTCATAATCATTAAGAGTAGCCAGTGAGGGAGTTATCCGCACAGGGATGCTGGGTGAAGAGATGTTCAGTCTGGGACAAAAAAAGTGAGGAGAGGCAAAGGTGAGGGCCAGAACACTGCGGAAGGCCTGTGATTAGGATGTGGGAAAGACAAAGGGATGGAGTGAAACAGAAGATGAGAGCAGTTTCAGGAAGGTGTTGAATCAGAAGATGAGGAAAAGAGATTTCATCAGAATCAAATACGGCTAAGGGAAAGAACACAACAGGTTTATAAAGATCTTAGATCCGGCTTTTCAAAGTCATTGGCAAAATTTTGGAATATCCTTTCTGATCTTCTTAACTTTCTGAGATCACCAAGGTGTTTTGTTAGCTGCCTTTTTGTTTCAGAAAGCTGATTCTGCAGATCAAATCAATTTTTATATATATATATATATATATATATATATATATATATATATATATATATATATATACACATACATATAAACTAGTAATAAGCATATTTGCTACTTAAAGATCATCTTACAGAGATCAATATGGGAGAAAAGAGGTTAAATATTAATGCATATGTAAGTTTATAACAATTGATAAAAGCAAGTTCAGGTGCCTTCTCTGTCCAGAAGCCAGTGGCTCCCCTTTGTCTATAAGCCAGAGCACTCCTTCTTCCATCTGAAGATCAAAACCCTGCCATTGAGCTTTGTCTCCCAGGACAATGACCCTGAACCCACTTATTCTGCCCACATGTGTACCTTTGCTTACCCCTCTGCTTAGACTTTCTTTGACACATTCATTCAACAAGTATTTAGATGCCTTCTGTTTACCATGTAAGGGGATTACTATGGAAACTAAGATGGCAATGGTCCCTGTCCATGTGGAGCTTGACATCTTGTGGGAGAGGAAGACATTAAATAACACATATAAGCGGTGTGCAGAGGAAATTGATATAAAGCTATGAAGGTTAAATAAAAAGAGCTGGACTCAATTTGGGGTAGAGGGGGAACCCTAAGCTGAGATCTGAAAGGTATATAGTAGTTAATTTGGTAAAGGGTGGGGGAAGTGTTGGAGGTAGAGAGAACACTGTGAAGGGGCACAGAAGAAAAGAAGAAAACAGCACAAGGTGAGGTAGTGAGGAAGGCAGGGGCCAGGTTTTGCCACAACCTGGGCCAGAGTGAGGCTTTGATCTTTTTCCAGCTGGAAATTGGAAGTAACTCAAGGATATAAGCAGAGTGATTACACAGTCATATTTATGTTTTAAAAGATCATTCTAGGGCAGTATGCATGAATAAAATTATTTTTGTATAACAGCAAGGTAAATGAAATTTAAAAGAATTATATACCATGACCAACAGGGGTTTGTTCTGTGATGAAAGCCTGGTTCAATATGAAAACTAGTCAATGTAATCCACCATGTTAACAGCTTAAGGAGGAAAGTCACATGATCGTATCAATCAGTGGAGGATAAGTACTTGACAAAATCCAATACCCATTCATGATAAAAACTATCAGCAAAATAGGGATAGAGCGGACCTTCCTCAATCTAGTAAAGAATGTTCATAAAAAAGCCTGTAGCTTTTCCTTCTAGGATGGGGGACAAGCAAGGATATCCACTCTGACAACTGCTGTTCAACATAGAACTGGAAGCTCTAGCCAGTGCAGTAAGGAAGAAAAGGAACTAAAAGGCGTATGGATTGGAAAGGAAGAAATAAAACTGTCCCTATTTTCAAATTACATGTTGTTCCACATAGAAATCCCAAGGAACGTACAAAATAACTCCTGCAACTATTTAGTGAGTTCAGTATAGATACAAGGTCAACATAAGAAACCTATTGTATTTCTATATACTAGCAATTAACACATGGAACCTGAAATTAAAAATACAATACTAGGGCTTCCCTGGTGGCGCAGTGGTTGGGAATCTGCCTGCCGATGCAGGGGACACGGGTTCGTGCCCCAGTCTGGGAAGATCCCACATGCCGCGGAGCGGCTAGGCCAGTGAGCCATGGCCGCTGAGCCTGCGCGTCCAGAGCCTCTGCTCCGCAACGGGAGAGGCCACAACAGTGAGAGGCCCGCGTACCGCAAAAAAAAAAAAAAAAAAAATACAATACTATTTACAATTCCTAAAAAAATAAAATAAATTACTTCGATGTAAATCTAACAAGACATGTATGTGTCTTGTACATGTACAATTTTGTCCTATCAAAATTACAACAAGAATTTTTGTAGATTGAGACAATATTTTTCTACAACGTTCATGGAAAGGCAAAGGAACTAGAACGTGTAAGACAACTCTAAAGAGAAAAAATAGGCCTGTACCCAACAGGCCCCGTAAGAATTAGGGCTTCCAGGCCCCCGTCTGCAGGGCAGCCCGAGGCAACAGGTCAGGTGTCTGTTCTGTGCTACTGTTATGGCATCTAGTGAGACCAGTGGTGGTGGCTCTAAAGAAGAACTGAGTTTTCTTGAGGAGCTCTAGGCTCAAGAGAATCAGTTCTGTTTTTCCCTTCATCTTGGTTCTGTGCTTTGAAATCTGCCGAAATTTTAAATATTTATAACATTCTTTGCATAGAAATTGTGTCTCTCTCTTTGGATGTAGTAATCTGTTTGTGTTTTTTGTTTATTAATTCATTTGGGGTATGTTTTAAACACTTTACCATGAAATAATTTTAGTCTTGTAACCAAATGGTAAAAATAGTCCTCAAAGTTTTCACATGCTCTTTTTCTAGCTTCCACAAATGTAACCATCGTACAGTGACCAAAACCAGGAAAATTAAAACAGTACACACAATATCTTTGATTAGTTGACAGACCTTATTCAAACTTTACGAGTCGTCACACTAATGTTCTTTCTAAGATCTAGGATCCGAGACACAGCATCAACAATTGTTTCTAGTTGTCACGGCTCCAGTCTGGGACAGTTCATCAGTGTCTCTTTGTCTTTCGTGACCTTAATGCTTTTGAGACCTGTCTCTCAATTTGAGTTTTATCTGATTTTTACTCATGGCTAAATTCAGTTTTGCATGCTTCTGCCTTTTAGGCACTGGGTCTTAGAAGCTTGGGAACAGGAATGTGTATACTATTCAGTCATGATGAGCCTGTGTTCTTAGTGAAGGGCACGTTCATTTAGAGGAAAAAGAATCTGCTTCTGGCTCCACCTCTGGAGCTATGAAATACTTCTCAAGGCAACTAATACAACACTTATAGTTCACCTGCTGGGTTTTCATAAAATACTTTTTAAGGCACATGAACTTTAAATGTTATATTGTTTAATGTGCTATTTAAAACAGCTAAATACCTGGGGTATCAGTTCTAAATCCCTATCATTAGTCATCATTAATTCACAAAGAACACAGCTAAATCATCAACAACTAATGCTTAGACCAATGATTGGATCCACTGAAATTCCTAAAGAGTAGGGTCGCCCATACATAACCTCAGAGCATAACAGTTCTTTAGGCCAAATGCACCAGCAACTAATCATGGGACATGGAGGGACTGACTCTTTAAGAGATTTACAGGCTGGGTATCATTACTAACATCTCCAAAACAGGTATGAGAGGCTGACAGCAGTTAAGAAGTTCTTTCAAGCTTTTAATTCAAATGCCACATGAAACCTATAACTGGGCCAGGAATCAGAAGCCCAATTCCAGTTTCCCAACTTACTGCCATGTCACCGTAGTCAAGGAACTTAACCTAATTCATTCATTTATTCATTTTTGGAAAATACGGAGTGTCTTCTGTGTGCTCAACTCTATGCCAGGTGCTGGGTATCTTATGTTGAGTCAAAATAGACAAAGAATCACCCCAAAGGGGTAAGAAATAGTGCTGTAGGTGGGGGGAACAGTGTGAATAAGAGCCTTTGGCAGAAGAGAGCAAGAGTTCTGAAAAAAGTCTACTGTAGCTGGATGGCAGAGAAAGAGGCAAGCAGGGTTGAAGCTGGGTGGGGAAGGGCAAGGCCTTGGGGAGCACTGCAGGCATTTTAAGGAGTTTTGTCTCACCTATCTACCTATCTGTCTATCTATCTATCTAAACTTACACTATTACTATTAAAAAGATGTTTAAGTGATAAAACTGACAGGACCAGAAAATAAATGGAGTATATGAGATAAGCAAGAGGTACATGTGTATGTGTTTGAATTCTTATTTGCGAACAATAGATAGTGCCTCTGTCATACTTAAGTTGAAAGGAATTGATAAGAAGGGTATTGGGGTTTCCCTGGTGGTGCAGTGGTTGAGAGTCCACCTGCCGATGCAGGGGACGTGGGTTCGTGCCCCAGTCCGGGAAGATCCCACATGCCGTGGAGCGGCTGGGCCCGTGAGCCATGGCCACTGAGCCTGCGCATCTGGAGCCTGTGCTCTGCAATGGGAGAGGCCGCAACAGTGAGAGGCCCGCGTACTGCAAAAAAAAAAAAAAAAAAAAAGAAGGGTATTGGCAGAATGAAGTTCTCCTTGGAGCCAAAATGGAGTAATAGGGACAAGATTTCCCCTCCTGCCTGAAGCAACTAAGAAATTAGAAAAAATATATGAAGCAATGGATTTCAAGATGTTGGACATTAAGCAATGAAGGACAGTTATCCCTGAGAGATGATAAAAAGAAAATAGGAGATAAGCCTTACAAATGCCCCACCTTGCTGCCTTGAGAGTTTCTAGGGTACAGTGCAGGGAGGAGGAGCCAGCTGGACACCTGAGTTGAGGAGGTGGAGCTTCTAGGGAGTCCAAGGTAGCTAGAGTTCTCAGGTGTACCAGAACGGAGAGGGCTGTACGGAAAGATAACTCTGGAGATATGCACAAGGGCCCCTTGAGTATTCAGATGAGTGCTGAGCAGCACTCATGGTTACAAACATTACCTGAGGCCAGAGAATGAACTCCTGAAAGGTGAAAGGGTGGCTAGAGGAAACAGTATCTAGAGCTCATCCAATGCCACAAATAGTTCCTGTGTTCAGCCTGACTGGAAAATGGGTCATTCAGTAGATTGCTTAGAAGGGTCTTACCTCAGTAGGAGGGAAAATAATTAGCCCTGGACTAAATTACCAAAAAGTAGACAGTGATAAGTTTAAGATGTATACTATATACTATAAATGCTAAAGTACTGCTAAAATAACAAAGAGATCTAGCTAAGATGCCAACACAGGAGATAATGTAGAATTATAAAAATGTTCAATTAATTCAAAAGAACACAGAAAAATAGGAGCTGTGTAACAAAGAATAGGTAGAAAACAAATAGCAAGATGATGGCTTTAAACCTAATCATATCAGTCATCACATTAACTGAATACCTCAGTTTAAAAACAGAAATTGTCCAATTGTCTGCTGCCTACAAGAAACCCACATTAAATATAATGATACAAATAGATGAAAAATAAAATCATGGAAAAAGATATACCATACTAACATCAATTAAAAGAAAGCTAGAGTGACAATGTTAATGTCAGATAAAGTAGATTTCAAAGCAAAGAATAATCAAGAATTAAAAAGTCATTTTCTAATGAAAAATGTCAATTTATGAAGCGAACATAATAATCCTAAACTTTTATGCCAATAGTAACAAATTTTCAAAATGCAAAAGCAAGGAGAAATAGACAAATCCACATTTTTAGTTGCAGATTTCAATACCCAACTCTCAATATTTGACAGAACAAGAAGAGAGATAATCAGTAAAGATACAGAAAGTGAGAAAGCCACTATCAACCCACTTGACATATTTAACGTTGATAGAAGACCCACTATGCAACAGTAGAATAGGCATTCTTTTAAAATGCATGTGGAATCTACCAAGATAGGCAATATTCTGGGCAATAATACAAGTGTCAATTTTCAAAGGATTCAGGTAATGCAGAGTATGTTATTTTGCTTAAAAGAGTTAAATTAGAAATCAATAAGAGAAATCTGAAAACTGCGCAAATATTTGGAAATAAAATAGTAAACCATGAGTCAAAGAAAAATTAGAAAATGTGTTAAACTAAATGAAAATGAAAACACAATATATCAAAATTAGTAGGATGCCACTGTAGTAGTACTTGAAGGGAAATTTATGGTACTAAATGCCTTTATAAGCAAAGAGAAAGGTCTTTACTTACTTTAAAGCTAGAGTGATAAAAATTGTCATGAAGAGAGATAAAAGTGTCAGTGAAGCAGAATAGAGTCCAGAAATGGACCTACACATATTTAGACACCTGACTTTTTATCGAGGTACAAAGGAGAAAGAATAGTATTTTCAGCAAATGCTACTAGAACAGTCAAATACCCAAATACTTGTGTGCACACACACACTCACAAGAACTTCATATCTCACACCATATACAAAAATTTACTCCAAAAGGATCATAGAGCTAAATGTAACACTTAAAACTTTTAGAAGTTAATATAGGAGAAAATCTTTGAGGCCTTAAGTTAGGCAAAGATTTCTTGGATGTGATCCTAAAAGCAATTTATAATGGAAAAAAATTATAAAGTAAATTTCATCAAAATTAAAAGATTCTGATTTTTAAAAGAAATTCTTGAGATAATAAAATGGCAAGTCACAGGCTGGAGAAAATGTGAAAATATTTGTATTCTGAATATGTAAAGAGCTGTCAAAACTCAGTCATAAGGAAGCAGACAACTCAATTAAAAATGGGCAAATATTGGAACAGATACTTCAGCAAAGAATATATATGGATAGTAAATAAGCACATGAAAAGATACTCAACATCATTAGTCATTAGGGAAATACAAATTAAACCACAATGAGATATTTAATACCTATTAGAAAGGCTAAAATTTAAGAAGACTTATCATACCAAGTGTTGCAGAGAATATGAAGAAACTGAAACTCTCTTATTGCTGGCGGGAATGTAAAATGGTACAATCACTTTGGAAAGTTCTTTGAAGTTTCTTAAGGTAAACATTACCTACCATATTATCCAGCCATTCCACCCTAGGTATGTACTCAGAGGAAACAAAAGCATATGCTCGTATAAAGACTTGTATGTGAGTCTGGGCTTCCCTGGTGGCGCAGTGGTTGGGAGTCTGCCTGCCGATTCAGGGGATACGTGTTCGTGCCCCGGTTGGGGAGGATCCCACATGCCGCGGAGCGGCTAGGCCCATGAGCCATGGCCGCTGAGCCTGCACGTCCGGAGCCTGTGCTCCACAACGGGAGAGGCCACAACAGTGAGAGGCCCGCGTACCGCAAAACAAACAAACAAACAAACAAAAAAACAGCTTTATTTATAATAGCCGAAACCTAGAAACAACCCAAATGCCCGTCAGCAGATGAATAGATGAATTGTGGTCTCCCTATACAATGGAATACTACTCGGCAGTAAGAAGGAATTAATTATTGATACCTGCAACAAGCTGAATCTCAAAATAATTATGCTGGGTGAAAAAAGCCAGACAAAAAGTGTGTACTTTGAAACAGAGGCTGGGAACAGAGGCATGCTTACCTTATAAGACGGAGGATTCTCCACATGCTACAAGGGTCATCCCTTGTAGACAAGAGGAAGAACGGCCAGCGTCAAGAGTCAGGGATGCCCTTCAGCTTACCCTCAATGTCCTGGTTTCCTTAGCCAATAAAGGAGTATTTAAGATTTCTGTAACAATCAAATGAGGTCATATACATGGAAATACTTGGCAATTTTCAGTATAATGTAAAATGTCATTTTTTAAAAACCCAAAAACTTTGGAACTGAACCTTTTTGGGGGCCAACTAAAGCCTTTTTTTTTTAAAGGAATAAGCGCGAGTTAAATGGCTGCGGGAGACGGCCCAGTGAACAAATAGCAGGAGACTCCAGGAGACAGAGGAAGGCCTAGATAACAGGGTGTGGTAAGAAAATCACAGAGGTAAAGTGCCATTTTCATCACATCATATCAAGCACACATGTTATCAACATGAGTTATCACAGTTGATGTCACCCTTGGTCACCCAAGTTAGATATGTTCTGTAATTTGTGTTCTTTACTCTGTGCTATAGCCATTCTGTCTGCCATTTATTTTTTCATTGTTTTCTAATATTTTGAGAATTTGAAAACATACAGAAAAGTTGAAGTTTTAAGTTTTTATAATACACCCCCAACCTGGATTCTACTCTTGGTCTTTTCCCACACTCACTTTATCACATACTTGTCTGTCTGTTCATTCTGCCATCTGTCACATCAATCCACCTTGTTTTTCTGATGCTGTCCTTTATTTTAGATTCTGCCAGTTTTGCCCTTTAACATAATAGGGAATAGAATCAGCCTTGTTGCAAAGAAACAAAGGAAGAGAATCATGCTGGATTTTAAATTATAGATGAGGGGGAAGGGGCACATTTAAAAGAATGTGAAGGATAAAAATTAGCCTGCAATTGAAGAACTGCTAGAAGTCCTTTGACATTGTGAAGGGTGTCAGAAATATCACTGCAACCGCAAAGATTGCCAAATATTTGCATGGAAAGAAGCTAAAGGAAACTGTGGTCCAAAGCATGCATGCCCTTAGGACATTTGAAAAGAATGGAAGAGCAGTTGCCAGTTTTAGATACCCAGGAGCATGTCTCCAAAGGGATAATGCCAGAGAGACCTGGATTTGCATTCCCATTTCCAGGAACCCATTCCCGGCACTGAACAGGGAATGCTGGGATACCGCATTTTAATTATCCATTCCCCTAATGCAAAGAATGAAGCAGTAACGTCCCTTTATATTTCTCCTTGTCTACAAGTGAGAGAGTTTCTCCAGGAGAGTGGTCTTTGTATATCGTTTGCTAGGGCTGCTATAAGAAACTATCACAGACGGGAAGGCTTATACAACAGAAATTTATTTCTCACAGTTTTGGAGGGTAGAAACCAAAATTAAGGTGTTAGCGAGGATGGTTCCTTCTGAGGGTTATTAGGGAAAATCTGTTCTAGGCCTTTCTCCTTGGCTTGTTGATGGCTGTTTTATCCCTGTGTCTCTTCATATTGTCATTCCTGTCTATCTCTGTGTCCAAATTTTCCTTTTTATAAGGACACCAGTCATTGGATTTGGGCCCACCCTAGTGACCTCATTTGAACTTGATTGCTTCTATAAAGGCCTTATCTTCAAATAAGGTCACATTCTGAAGTACTGGGATTAGGATTTAAATGCATGAATTTGGTGGGGAGACACAATGCAACCTATAAGTCTGCAAATTTATTTTTTGTATAACCCTTAAAAGAATTTAGAAAAACTATGTGCCCCTCACACAGTTTAACATCGACATTTAAGGATTAAAATCATAGATTTAAAAAGTTCCAAAGAATAAAATTTCTGACATTTTGTAAATATTAACACTTTAAAATAAAACGGTTACCTGTTTAAGTGTATCTAAAGGAATCTGAATACCATAACAATTTGACTCAGTAACCATAATTCATTATGAAAAATGCATGCGTAATTTCCTGTGGAAAGTTTCTTTCTTTCCATTTTCTCCTTTCTATTCCAATTCTCCCACAGAACTTTATCTTCATGTAATATATTTTCATGCCAGAAAGTCTCTTTTTGAACCACCCTATCATACTTCTCCTTGACAAAATTGTAGATAGAAACTGAAATTTTAAAATATGTTTTATTTCCTGGATCATAAGGCTGTGTTTTAACTTTCTTGTAGATTGAGCTGTTGCAATTGTTATTGTTACACAATTGATCAAGATAAAATTCTTTTACAATATTGTAATTTGTTAAACAGAAAAAATAAAATATCATTGAAAATGCTTCTCTTGAAATGGTGCTCCTCTCTCGAATTAGTTCTTGTATCCATTGTTGAGTGGCATAATGCTAGAACAATACAGATTTCTGCACTGATTTTATTTCTGCCCCAACCCCATTTTTATAGCTGAGAATCAGAAAGGCTTGGGCCCTTTGCACTAGAAGGTGAACTGAACTCAATGGGTGGGCCATTAGGATACACAGCGGGATATCAATAATTCCTGAACTAGCTGAAAAATAAAAAAAAATTGTTAACTTTATTACTGATAAAAATATTTCTCTTACCATGTTTTAAAATATATTTTCATCAAACCTGAAGCTGCAGATTTATCTAATTTAATTTACAAAACAATATCTTCCCCATGTAAACAAAACCAATACCCTTTTTAAACCTATCATCGAAATAAGACTTATTTTCTGACGGAAATAGTTTAACCTCTTCTTTTTTTTTTTTTTTTTTTGCGGTACGCGGGCCTGTCACTGCTGTGTCCTCTCCCATTGCGGGGCACAGGCTCCGGACACGCAGGCTCAGCGGCCGTGGCTCACGGGCCCAGCCGCTCCGCGGCATGTGGGATCTTCCCGGACTGGGGCACGAACCCGCGTCCCCCGCACCGGCAGGCGGACTCTCAACCACTGCGCCACCAGGGAAGCCCCTGTCCCCTTCATTTTGAGAGTTGACATGAAGTTCCCACAATGGGTTATATATTATGCTAGACTTGTGGATTAAAAAGAAAAAGAAAAAAGACAGTCCCCACCCTCAGAGAACTTACAGTGTACATGGGAAGATAGACAACTGCAGCACTGTGTGATGAGCATTGTACTAGGGTTCAGCCCAAAGCACTGAGAGAACACACAGCAGGGGTCCCTAACATGCAATCATGTGTGATCATATAAATGATCACGTCATATGAATGATTCATATTGAATCTGCAGTCAATAAAACTGCTTCATCTGTATCACATGTGCCAACCTTCCTTTATTTTACACATCAATTTGGACCTGAATTTCCTAATTAATCTTGTTGATCTGCTCGTTGAGATCTTTCTGGACTCTCATTTGCCCGTGGAAAGTTCTAGCTAGCGTTTCTACCAGTCGCCATTTACAGTTGCTTAGAACATTATTGACATCCTTATTCAAGTCGTTTAACCGTGAACAATTGATAAGAGCCCTAGGGTAGATTTCTCAGACGACTCTGGGGGCAACAACCAGGCTGCTGATCAGCATTCTGAAGGTTGTTGATCAGTTTTCCATCTACTTCTAGAACGCAGAAAGGTGGTGAGGGGGAGGGGAGCACAGTGCAAGGTGGTGCTCACCTGGTAAGCAACTCAGGCAGCAGTGTCAGTCGCTGCTGCTGCTTTTCTTTTTCCTTTTTCTTTACACATCCCCCCCCCCCGCCAAGCTGCATAATCTCTTCAAGAAATTAATGAAGCTTTAAGTTTTTATTTCAGCTGAAAATTACAAGATTTACACTAAAACTGCTGGCACCTCCGTGTATTCCTCTTTCAAATGGAATACGTCATGCTGGACACTAAGTGAAAATTTTTAATTGCTTAGTGTGTTTTGGAGAGCAGGACGATTAAGGAACGCAGGAGATTCTTTTTGCTTTTCCATATGTGTGGTACCATCAGGAAAAAGTGCATCCAGCAGTAAAGCTACTTGTGACTTCATAGCAGGGCAAAGGTTGTTTTATCTGGATTTTTCCCATTATGTCATTCCAGGTTGGTTATTTTTCAGCACAGCCCCACAAATATTTATTTCTTGGCTGCTAGTTTTTGGTCTCACCTCAGTCGCTATTTTAGCAATTGTTCTCTAAATGGACAGCGCCGCGATCTCACAGAGTGCTGCAAAAGGGAGAGAAGAAAGGGAAGAGGAAGCATGATGACATGACTGGCAGGAGAGCAGAGTGTTTGCCATGAGCGCTGTTAGCGAGCACAAGCGAACAGGAAAGCACGCGGGGAAGATGCTGCCCTGCGGGGCTGGGCTCTTTGCCTTTTATGGGAGAGTTAGGTTCTTGAGACTTAGGAGGCAGTGCGGCTGGGTGGTAGACGCACGAGGAGCAGGGGCCTTGTTACTCTGCGCTGTGCCCGAGTGGAAGAGGCGGGCTTGAAGGGAATGGCAAAGCAGAAATGGGCTTTGCAGAGTCAGTGCCCGAATCACAAAGCCAAGTATGGAAGGACGGCTTGGACGTGGAGAGAGGGTAGCTTCATCACTGGCTCACTGGCCAAGCGCACTAGGACGAGATCCTCGCCGTTGATCCCTAGTACACTGACAGACGTGGTGAGAGTCAGGACAGTACTTAGGCAAGTAGGAGAGGACATATGCCTTCCCTAGGAAGGAAAACCTTCTTAGTTTCCCTGCGAAGATGTTTATTTCTGAAATAGCCTCCATGGGATGACGCACTTATACTATGAACATTATTTATTAGCTCATGCTAATAAATGGACATATGCCTTCCCTAGGAAGGAAAACCTTCTTAGTTTCCCTGCGAAGATGTTTATTTCTGAAATAGCCTCAGAAGAGGACATATGCCTTCCCTAGGAAGGAAAACCTTCTTAGTTTCCCTGCGAAGATGTTTATTTCTGAAATAGCCTCCATGGGATGACGCACTTATACTATGAACATTATTTATTAGCTCATGCATTTATTTAACACATGTCAAGATGTACCTTCTAGGTTTACGGGGTTGCTTCCTGGGGATTGTCTCCCGAAAAGAGGGCTCATTTTTTGGTTGGTTGGTTTGTTTTTGTTTTAATGTATTTATTTTTGGCTGCATGGGGTCTTTGATGCTGCACGCGGGCCTTCTCTAGCTGCGGTGAGAGGGGGCTACTCTTCGTTGTGGTGCACAGGCTTCTCACTGTGGTGGCCTCTCTCATTTTGGAGAATGGGCTCTAGGTGCGCAGGCTTCAGTAGTTGGGGCACACGAGCCCAGTTGCCCCATGGCCTGTGGGATCTTCCCGGACCGGGGCTCAAACCCGTGTCCCCTGCATTAGCAGGCAGATTCCCAGCCACTGCACCACCAGGGAAGCCCAGAGGGCTCATTTAAAGTTGAGATTTCCACTGTGAGAGTAGCACATTTGTCTGAAGCCAAGCAGTTTGTTTTGTTTTGTTTTGTTTACCATGGCCCATTCTTTAGCATCAGAAGGGTGTGTGTGTGTGTGTGTGTGTGTGTGTGTGTGTGTGTGAGAGAGAGAGAGAGAGTGAGAGAGATTGATTTTAAAATATTAAAAAATAGAAACATTACCTAATCCCTGCTACTTAATCCATTTTTGCAATCTCTCAGGAAATTTGAGAGAGGGAAGGCAGTTTGAGTCTCTCTCTTTAGGCACTGATTATATAGGGTGAGATTAATTCTCCCATATGGCGCGTGGAATCCACCTCACTGCTTTGCAGTCATACGTCTGCCTCACTTAAGTCTGTTTGCATCTAGCTAAGCACACAGAATAGGGTGTAGCTTAGAATAGAAAAAAAGGTGGTGGGAGGGTAAAAAGAGAAAGAAATGTGTGGAGGGCAAAGAGGGAGATAGTGGGTAATTTATTTCTAAGCTCATCTTTCAGAATGAGTTCAGCCTATTAGGGTCCAGTCATTCATTCAGGCATGTACCATTTATTAAACATTTACATGCCAAGTGTTGCAGGATACAAAGTCTCTAGACACCAGGCGTACAAAGACAAATAAAACATGACCCTTACCCTCAAGAAGCTTTCTGTCCAGTGGAGAAGCTGCATGAGTGAAATAAGCCACAGTAGGATGTGTCAAGAGCTCTGCAGAGGCTTGCACAGGGCACTGAGAAGAAGAGAGAAAGGGTTCAAAATCACGCTAAAAGTCTGGAAGGCTTCCTGGAGGAAATAGTGCTTTTAGCTGGTTGAAAACAAAGGAAATAAGATTTGGGGTAGAGAGACTAGCATCTTTCAAGGCACAGGGGCGGGAAATAGTTCAGTACAACTGGAGCATAGGACAAGAGATAGAACAAGAGACAGGAGGAGGTAGGGCTATCAAAAAGTGAAGGACATGGAATTTCCCCCTATTTGCAAGCTAATAAGTTAGCTTGGTACAGTCTTGTGGATGCTGGCAGGTGACACAAGGCTACTGGGTCAGAGACAAAGGACTTCATTATTAATGGTACAGCAAGCGTATCATGAACATCAGCATATTTGCTTTGGTTTCCCTTCCCCTCAGTGTCCCACACGGGTGATGTGATGGACCTAGGTGGTTGCTACATATTCAGTGGGTTTGCATAGCAGCTGAGAAACCCAGAGCCAGGGGCACAGCACTTTTTATGCAAGCAGCCAGCTGTCCAGTCCCCCTCTCCAAGGGAGTGAGCCGTTACACACTAGTCATGCTGTGGTTGCCTTATGCAACGATTAGCTATAGGAGCTGCTCAGGACCAGGAGATGGATGAGTCTTGCAGTTTGGCAGCCTCAGCAGAGGGCAGAGACACTTAGCACCCATGGTAGACTGTCTCTTCCAACAGGGGTCAGAGAGTTAAGCAGGGGCTCTACCGTGAAGGGAATTTTAGGCAATGCTAAGGAATTTGAACTATGTTCGAAAGCATGAGGTGCCACTGAAGACTTCTGACCAGAGAACTGTGATGATGGTAACCAAAATTTGTAAAGATTACTCACATAGCTATGTGTGGAAAGGATTAGATAGGTAGCTGAGAGAATGCAGAAAACCTAGTTAGGAGGCAATTCCAGTAAACCATGTGTGCACTGAACTGCCCAAAACCAAGGTAGTAGAGATAGACCAGGGCTGGGGAAAGTTTGCAAGTCAAAGAATATTATGTAGGGTAAGATCTCAGACATTTTTGTGGGGTTAGTAAAAAGAAGAAATTTAAGAAAAAGTGTGATAGGCAACATTGCCATTAACTTACTTTGTGTCCTGTATTTTATTAGCATTTTACATGTATCGACTTATTTAGTCTCATTCTCTGTGAAGTCGATACTGTTAGTATCCTTATTTTATAGGTGAGAAAACAGGCTTGGAGAACCTAGAAGGTGGCCCCCGGTTACCAGTTAGGCAACTGGATGGGTGATGCTGTCCTGCACTGAGATGAGGCACAGCAGAGGTGGAGCATATGTAAGCGGGAAGGGGAAGGCCTTTGGTTTCGGCCCATGTTATGGACTGAATATCTGCGTCCCCTCCAAATTCATATGTTGAAGCCATCATCCCCAATGTGATGGTATTTAGAGATGGGGCCTCTGGGATGTGATTAGGGTTACATGAGGTCATGAGGGTGTGATGAGATCAGCGCTCTTGAAAGAAGAGGAAGACAAAACATCTCTCGAAAGAAGAGGAAGACAAAACATCTCTCTCTCTTTCTACACACACACACACACACACACACACACACACACACACACACACACACACACACACACACACACACACACACACACAAGTAAAAGCCATGTGAGCTCACAGCAAGAGGTGGCATCTACCAGCCAGGAAGAGGGCCCTCACTGGGAACTGAATCAGGTGTCAGTTGGATCTTAGACTTTCCAGCCTCCAGAACTGTGAGAAATAAATTTCTGTTGTTGAAGCCACCCATTCTGTGGTATTTTGTTATGGCAGCCTGAACACACTAAAACAGCCCAGCTGAGTGTGAGGTATCTGGGGAACATCTTAATGGTGATTTCTAGTAGGTATTTCAGTACATAATTGTGGACTCCAGAAGGGAGGTCTTTGTTGGAGAAATACATTTAGAAGCAGTCATGGAGTGGGTGGTAAGTGAAACCACGAGTTTGGATGTAATCCTGAAGGGTGTGAAGAGTGAGTGGAGCGGAGGGCCATGGGATGGAGCTCTGAAGAACGCCTACATTTTCAGGGCAGGCGGAGGAAGAAAGCCCCCCCCCCAAAAGACAGAGAAGGAGTGGTCAGAGCGGTAGAAGGGAAGAGAAGGAGAAGGCACCGAATCCAAAGGAGGAGAGACTTCCACAAAGGAGGCAGTGCTTAACCGTGACTTGACCTCAGGCTGGGTAGTGAAAGCACACGCCCACCGAGTAAGGCAATGTGTAAGTGATTTCTGGCTGTGAAGAGAATAGTGTAAGATAGTACACACGTAGGGCGTCATTGAAATTTGAATTATAGATCAAGTTGAAATGCCATTTGTTAAGTGAGGAAGTTACCTCAATGAAAAAGACTTTACAGGATGTTCAGTCTGTGTTGGTTGGAGGAATATGTGAAGCAGAAATGACAACAAAATGGAAAGTCTTTTTTCCTTTCCCTAAAAAATGTGTTTCCGTATCTCTTTGGAAGAGAATACAGTTGGCTTTTAAGAAGGTCTTAGCAAGAATATGCATTCCTCTTGCATAGTTTGGAAAAACAAAATGGGCACATATCCCAGATACTCCACTTATGTTTCAGACAGAGTTTGGACGCTGGTCTAGCATTCCTGTGCCTTGTTCTTCTGCAGTAAAAATTGAACACAAGGGGTTAAGAGACAAGAAGAGAGCTGGCTGTCTTGTTGGTTATGCTAAAATGTACCGCTGTTCATAAAAGTGTTGGGAATCTTTTAAGATGGTAGAGAGCAGAGACAGGCCAAAAAGACCCTGGGATGGAGATCTTTAATCTTTCACTGCAGTTAATTAACAGCCTAAAGGAGAAGAGAAATGCTTAAAAAAAGTAAGTAAAACATAGGCATAGGGTCAAACAGTATACTTGCTGTAGAAGGAGATGATGATTATAATTAATGGTGGTGCATATGGATAATGTCAATTTGGGAAAGCTGTGTACTATTTCTTCTATTTTTCTCTCCTGCAGATCTCTGCTAATTCAGCTACTCCTCTCTTCCACTCTGTTAACCTGGTCACTAACTGTCTTTATATTTCTGGTGTGTGTTAGCATGGGGGGAATCTAGATAGCTAGATATATGGCTATGGTAAGTATTTCTACAGTAGACAAATATCCCAAAATGATGAAAGGGGCTGGAAAATGTTCTTAGCTGAATGTAATTCAAAATGTAACCAAGGTCATGGTCACCTGTGATTAAAGTGAACTAACATCCTTCCATCTAAAGATGGTCTTCCCCAAATATTGACTATTGCACATTATCTAGCCAATTGAAGAATTACCAAATTTTAAAGGTGGAAGTGCTTTTAGGAATCAAATTTTCTAACTTCTTATTTTTTTTACAGTAGAAAATTGAGGCCTAGATAGGTGAAATTATATCTCCAAGATCACACAGCTGGATGGTGGCAGGGTCCAAATTAGCACAGAGGTTTTCCAGTAACTTTATTGTTACTCATTGCATGTGGTATACACGTAACTAGAAGAGGTTAATAAATATGTTATTATGTGTTCAGACACATTTGAACATTTTTTTAAAACTGCCCTCTCTACACTCAGGTTTTTCATACAGAGACATGGGTTCAAAGACCTATTAAACTTTTACTTATATATCCTTAGACAACAAAATGTTGTTATTTGTAGAATATCAAACTAAAGCATTGAGAACCTTACCCCTTTTATCCTTCTAAATCCTGCCTTTCAAAAGCTTCTCTGGTAACCTTTCACTATGATGATAAAGGAAATAACATCGTTAGCTTGACATAAACTCAAGTTCTCTTTGATAATCCTGCCCAAGGAGGGTTCCTTGGAACACAGGGTGGTCTCTGAACTATAAAGGGGAGAACAGGAAGCAAAGAACACACAGAGGGGTAGAGCTGGTGAAAACTACAGGGCCTTGGCAGTGATCTCTCTAGCTCCTTCTTGGTCTTTTCTGGGGACTTTTGTCACTTTGAATATTCACTTTTGAAACTTGCTCTCAATTGCTGCTTATATGAGCCTTGGCTGCTGAGCCTGCGCGTCCGGAGCCCGTGCTCTGCAACGGGAGAGGCCACAACAGTGAGAGGCCTGCGTACCACAAAAAAAAAAAAAAAAAAAGCAGTCATGTCACAGATGCATGTCATTCTCTCTAACATCAAACAGACAGCTCATGTTCTTTGTTGGCATTGTTTCCCGAAGCTGAAGAACGGCCTCCCCTAGCAGGCCATAGGCTCATTAGTCATAATTCTGCATTTTTATTCTTCCTTTCTTATTTCCATCAGAACTTGTAGCATCAATTGTCAAATCATTTATTTTCATGAATGTTTATATGTACTGCTATTGTTTCCATTTGTCTTTGAAAAAAACACTGTCAAAAGTTTGGATGGGGCTTCCCTGGTGGCGCAGTGCTTGAGAGTCCGCCTGCCGATGCAGGGGACACAGGTTCATGCCCCGGTCTGGGAAGATCCCACATGCCGCGGAGCGGCTGGGCCCGTGAGCCATGGCCGCTGAGCCTGCGCTTCCGGAGGCTGTGCTCCGCAACGGGAGAGGCCACAGCAGTGAGAGGCTAGCGTACCGCAAAAAAAAAAAAAAGTTTGGATGTCACGTTCCAGTTTAGCTACTTCTTAACTCTGTGGCTACAACCAAATCACCTGACTTCTCAGAGTCTTATTTTTTTCCTCTATAAAATTAGAAAATTTATGCCTGACTTGCTGCTCCAATGAGATGAAATGAGATAGTTCTTGTCATTTTCTGGTAAGTATGATAAACAGAATGCAAAGATGGACCCCGAGATTCCAACCCCTGGTATACATACCCTGTGTAACCCCCTCTTCTTGAGTGTGGGTGACCACCTGTGAATATAATGGTATTTTACTCCTATGCATAGGTTAATAATCAGTTGACTATGAGTTAATTGAAAAGGAGATTATCCTGGGTGGACTTGGCCTAATCAAGTGAACTCTTAAAAGAGGAACTGGGGCCTTCCTGAAGGGAGATATGAAGCCTGAGATACCCTGTGGCCCTGAAGAAGCAAGCAGCCTTGCTGTGAACTGCCTGTGAGGGATGGACCTGTGGATATGGCAAGAACTTGAGTGTGGCATCTAGGAGCTGAGAATGGTCCCCAGCTGACAGTTAGCAAGAAATCAGGGACCTCAGACACACAGCTGCAAATGAATGAATTGTGTCTCCACCTGAGGGAGCTAGGAGACAGATTCTTCTCCAGTTGACCCTCCAGATAAGAATGCAGCCTAGCTGACACCTTGATTACAGCCTTATGAGACCCTGAATGGAAAGCCCAGCTGAGGCTATGCCAGAATTCCTGGCCCACAGAAACTGTGAGATAATCAATTTGTGTCAGTTTACACTGCTAAGTCTGTGGTAATTTACTGTGCAGCAATAAAAACTAACATACCCAGTACCGAACGCCAAGAGGTGAGGGGTGAAGGAAGTGGGTATTGTCTTTTCTTACCCCCCTAACAGCTAAGGCACAGGCTTGGCCAATCAGACGTGCCCACCTGGAACTTTGAATCTGGAGGAAAGGATACAAAGACTCAGGTGCTATAAGAGGTCAACCCCAGAGAATGGCAGCAGTGGTGGCAGATTCCCAGTGGTGGCAGAGTCTGGGGCAGCTTTCAGACCAGAAGTGACTGTGGCATGACTTCGGTTGTACCACAAAGTCCCTTAAGTTCCTGACTGTTCTCCATGCTTTGGTGTTTATGTAAATTCTGTGAACTAGTCTTTATCCTTCTAATACATTTATTTCCACTGCAATAGCCAGAAATAGCTTCTGTTACTTGCCACCAAGTATGTGGATTATTATACATCATATATGTAAAAGTGCTTTGTAAACTTTGACAAATAATATAAGCATAACTACCATTTTAATTATTTCTCTGCTTTCACTTTCCTTCAGGCTCATATGTTTGACTTTTGCCTCTCTGAGCTATTATAATTCTTGGTGTCAATCTGCATGCTGATATTCCAATAAATAAATGTGCCTTTACTCCAAAAAAAAAATGGAAGTAATATGTAAGTCTGTGTGAAAATGAGACTATTAGCAAAAAAAAAAAAGAAAAAGAGTCAACATTTAGGAGCTCATAAGAGGGCCTGTTTTCTGGGAATTTGTAGGGCTTATTTCAGCTTAAGGACATGCTTCCAGTCACACTCAAGGGTCAGACGGAGCAATCTCTGCCTGCCTTAAACCATTTAGAAATCATGTGTCTGCTACTGTGAGGATCTCCAGGCAAGATGCTTCTTCCTTGACCGTTCTTCTGAATGGGTTTGAGTCTTGGAAGCATACGTTGCAATTGATTCAGATTCACATCTTCACTTGCAGTGAACCACAAATCTGTACATATCTTCACGGAGTTCCTATATCCCTGCCACTGAAAGGTGCAGATTGGGGAGTAAATGCAATGGAAAAAATCATCTGTGAAAATACATGATTGAAAAGCATGGCTTTTAAAAAACATTGCATTTATCAGAGCCACCTCAGGGGACAGGAGTTTGGGCAGCTAATTACATGCAATCCTTGCAGCTATGCTCTGAGATTTACACGTTAGGGTTTTGAGGCTATGAAAGTTTGAGAGCACGTGATGGCTGATCTGTTTGTTTTGACTGTCTAAACCCAGGACCATTGGGTTAGTTCACATATGGCCACTGGGGCCCCAGGAACCCTTTATGCAAAAAGGCAGCCCTGTATTTTAAGGGAAAAGACTATAACCCTAACTTTCTCCACTTAAGACATTTGCATTTAGTCTCCAGCAAGGGGAAATGAGGTTTTTGCCTCTGAGCTGTGGTCAGAGAGCTCTGGTGAAGTACAAGGCCAGCTTGGGGTTGGAGGCAGTCAGAGAACAAGAGTTCTCTTTAGAGCACAGAGAACGTGGTAGGAGGAAGAGGAGTTGGGCTGTCGCGTGGAGCTTTGCTGAATAGCTTCCCCTGTAAAACAAGCAGAGGACTTCACTGAAGTTCCTAAATAGAGAAAAAGCTACCAACATGGCCTCAGTAGAGAACGCTGGAAAAGTGAATAAACATAGCAACCTCGGGTAGCAGTTTACCTGTAGCACTTAGAACAGAAATGATGATTGTATCAGAAAGCCAGCAACCAAGTGATAATCAGTGGGGGGGACCGAGTGCATTGGTGGTAAAAGCAGCAGCTGCAGGAAAAGCAGAGCAAGGGCAGGAGGCCTGCCCTCTGACGTCACTGGCATCAGACCCAAACTGAGGTGGGTGACAGGTTTAGAGGAGCAGTCTAGAGGTGGTCCCAGGCCTGGCCGTATCTGTCCTGGAGGAACCTGTTACCCTGAGGTGCCTTATGTTGACTCAACATTAATGGTACATCCCCCAGCATGGGAGAAGACAGGGGGTGGCCAGGGGACTTGGCAGTGTTTAGAGTCCCATGGCATCTGTGTGATCGCTTTATTTTGCAGGCGTAGGCTTGGCTGCAAATCATGGTTGTGTGCCAATTGAGGCAGCGGAATCAACCTGGCAGTCCACCCCTCTGGTTGATATGAGGTCACAGGAGCTCTCTGCCTCTGTCCCTTTGGTTTGTGTTTATGAACATGGCCTGTGCTTTAGTGAGACCTCGTAGCTTTTAAATTTCCTATGAAAATGATGCTTCCAGTTAAGGATAATATAATTTCAGTATTTCAAGGCTCAGAAGTTAACAAACAGCTAAACAAAGTTTAAATTATATTCCTTGGTTTATATAAAAATGAATGTGTCTATATGTGAGGCACTTTATGTTTAGAAAAACTGATCACTGATTTATACACACAGTTCACTGTATTCACATTAGTGAAAGATCAGAACTGCAGTCTTTAAATGAAAGGTCGTGAGAGAACAAAGGACACTGATGTTTGCGAATACTTTGATTATTGCTGGAACCTGATGTGATTGATAACAGGCACTTTTCTAACGGGTATTCTGATTGGTTGCTTTGGTCAAAGCTTTAGTATGGCTGAGAGAGGGAGAATCATGGAGCCTGATTAGGAGCCCTCCTACCTACCAGGGAGTGACGAGTTGGCCAGGAATGAAATTATGGACAAGAACCATGGTGTGAACAAGCCAGGGGGGGTCAGCAGCAACAGCTTTGTATTGAGCAGTTATTCAGTGCCAGCTACCACACTGTGCTTCATGTATGTTACATCTTCTAATCATCATGATACGATGTAGGTACTATTATCCCCTTTTTGTAAGTTAACAGTAACATACCTAAGGACACACAGTTGGTAAGTGGCCAAAGGATGATGACGACGGCGATGACAATGAAGATGAGAATTTATCTGTTTATCATGCCTTTCTGTTTAGAGAATGAATTACTACTACTAAATAAATGACCTCATTGGATCCCTGTAGTACATAGGTGATGCAGTTTTATTATTATCATTTCAGTTTTTGTGTAGAAAAACTTGGACTGAAACTGTTTTCAAAAGTAATACTTACTAACATAATAAGACAAAACTTCTTCATATTCATTGCAGATCCATCAATTTTTAGCTGTGTGACGTTAAGCAAGTTACTTAACTTCTGCAAGCCTTGGTTCCTTGTACCTACTTTTTGGAGCACAAGGAATGAATGATGATTATTGTAAATTGTTTAGTATTGCTAGGGGTCAGTAAATATTAGCCTTTTAAAAATAGTTATCACTACAAGTTCAAAATTCCTTGGGCCTTTTTCATGGGATTTATTTTACAAAGTTGTGAAAAGGACTTTTTTTTTCTTTTTCTTTAATTTATTTTATTGAAGTATAGTTGATTTACAATGTTGTGTTAATTTCTACTGTGCAGCAAAGTGATTCAGTTACAATAAGGTGTTCATATCCTTGAAACAGTACCGTGGTGTAACCAAGACAAGCTGGATTGAAGATATATTGTCTGCTTATATTTTTTGTGTTTTTAAATACTTTTTCCTCAATATGTTGACTCAAGAACTACATGGTTAATGCCTCTTGTGTGCCCCTTACCATGCAAGACATTGGAGATAAGCCAATGCACCAAACCTGGTCCTACTTTCAAAGAACTTACAGTTCAGTGGGGCAGCCATTTATGTGGATAATTACAATACGGTGTGGTGAGTGCATTTTGACCCAGAAGTTGCACTTCTAAGTATTTCCCTAAGAGAAAAGAGAACATATGTCCACAAGAGTACTTGTACGGGACTGTTCATAGCAAATTTATAATGGCTCAAACTGAAGTTCACCCAAATGTCTACAGTAGGAAAATGGATAAACAGATTATGATATATGCATACATACTAAAGGCAATAAAAAGAATGAAACATGGATGCAGAGACGTGGATAACCTCAAAAACATCATGCCCATGCTGAGGGAAAGAAGCCAGATACAAAAGAATACATACTATCTGATATAATTTCTATGAAATTCTGTAGTGGACAACACTGTGGTGAAAGGAGTCAGAAACGTGGTTGCCTGGAATTGGAGGTGGAGCACAGGTTGACTGGGAGGGGCACGAGGGAGCTTTCTGCAGTGAGGAAGATGTTTTGTATTTTGACTGGGGACAGGAGTTGTGGGATAACATATGCAGGTGTATGCATTTGTCAGAACTCATCAAACTGAACACTTAAATGCATTTTACTGTATATAAATCCTACTTTAATTTTAAAAAATTCTAAATACTTTGTTTTTTACTACTGTAAATAATATTTTTGAACATTTTATTTTCTGAATTTTGCTATTATTAAATAGCAAGATAATTTATCAATATTTCTAATATTGATAAATTCATTAATTAGTTCTGGTAGTGGGTTTTTTATATAATTTTCTCTGGGTTCTACATATGGTAGATCTCCTTTAATCTTCCATTTCCCTTGACTACTGCCTTGTGTTTTCCAATTTTGTCTCTCCATGCTACAGTTGGGATAATTTTTTTTGATCTGTAGTCTGTTTCTCTCTAGCTTTGTCGATTCTGCTCTCAAACCCATCAATTGAGTTTTTAATTTATGTTTTTGTATTTTTCATTTCTAGATGTTCTACTTGGTTCTTTTTCAAATCTGTTAGGTCAGTTTTTTCAAGTTCCTATTTACTGCAGATTTTTCATTTTTATTTTTTTTAATATAGATATTTTATAACTTGCCTCTGATTTTTCCAGGATCTGAAGTCTTTCAGGGTCTGTTTATACAGTTTTGTATTTTTCTTTTGCTGCTGTTTCTTTCTCATCATAACTTTTTTCCTTGTGATTGGTTGCCATTGACTTCTCACTGCTCACTGTCCATGAGACATCGTTTTTGGTGATTGCTGTGACTTGGGTGAGGAGCCCTTCTCCAGACAGTCTTGCATTTGCCTCTCCAGACATTTAGGGGCACTACCTCTCTGTAACCAATTCAAACTAAAGCAATGGCATGAAGTTTTCTGAACCACTCCTGGGTTTTGAATTTATGCTATAAATTCTCAGAGGGCTCGTCACTGGGTAGAACTACACAAGGACAGATTTTGTGTGTGTGTGTGTGTGTGTGTGTGTGTGTCCCTTCTTTGCTCTATTAAGACATCTCTGTCTTTGGACTGTTGGGATTTTTTGGGAAATGGGGAGTGAGGGGTAGGTAGTTTTACTTCTGGTTTACCTTTCTCCTGTAGATTATCCCTTTGGGATTCTAGGTTAACATAAGAGGTGGTGTCTAATATTAACTTTTCACACTGGGTGGACCCTGAGCTTTGACTTGTCTCTCTTACTCTGTGAGCTCTTCAAAACAGTAACACAATTCCCCCAGCATATGTCCTCAGGGCAAAAGGTTTTGGTTGCTTTTCTTGCCTTTCTGGGTTCTTGGAGTCTCTTAGAACTTGGTCTGGTAATTCCTCATTACCTTGTCCTTCCTTTGATGCTTTTAAGGAGATTGGAAAATTATTTTATAAATTTTTAGGAAGGGCTTCCCTGGTGGCACAGTGGTTGGGAGTCCACCTGCTGATGCAGGGGACACGGGTTTGTGCCCCAATCTGGGAAGATCCCACATGCCGCGGAGCAGCTGGGCCCGTGAGCCATGGCCGTTGAGCCTGCGCGTCCAAACGGGAGAGGCCACAACAGTGAGAGGCCCGCGTACCACAAAAAAAAAAAAAAAAAAAAAAAATTTAGGAAAATTATCTGACACATTTTTAGCAGGAGGGTTGGTGTAAATGGCCCAGCTCTTTATTATTGGAAAAGGGGGAAAATGAAATTTGGAACGTTTTTTAATGGTCTCTTTTTCACCATTTCTGAGTATAAAAGTATTCCCCTAAATTGATAAATTTCATTATGTTTACATATGTCTACATAGTGAATTTTTAAAATTCTGCATGGCAAGAAAGAAAAGAAATAAAAAAGAAATCACAAAGAAGACCAGTAATAAACATTCAACAAATGGAGAGACACATTTGAAACTCATATAAATAAGCTCAAACTCAAAGGAAAGAAAGGACTGGTTTTTAGAAATATATTTAGAGCTCTACATTATTATTGATTAAAGTATAATAAATTACTTCAAAACTTAACAGCTTAGAACAACAAACATTTATTATCTCTCAGTTCCTGAGGATCAGGAGTCTGGGAGCAGCTAGCTTAGCTGGGTGGCTCAGGCTCAGTGCTTCTCATGATGGGATTGCAGTCAAGCAAGCTATTGGCTGGGGCTACAGTCTCATCTAAAAGCTCAGCTCGGGCTAGAGGACCCACTTCTAAGGTCATTCATGTGACTCTTGGCAGGAAACCTCAGTTCTTGCTGGCCACTTGCTGGAGGCCTAGGTTCCTCAGCACTGGCCTTCTCCATCAGCAGCTAGCTGAGATGGCAGCTTGTTTCCTTCAGAGTGAGGAACTCAAAAGAGGCACACCTCCAAGAGAGAAGTACAACATCTTTTACAAGCGAATCTTGAAAATGACGTACCATCACTTCTGCCATATTGGTATTGGTTCACTCAGACCAACCCTGGTACAGCCTGAGCGGGGACTGCACGGGGATGTGAATATCAGGAGGTGGGGGTCATCTGGGGCTATCTTGGAGGCTGCCTGCTACAAGTGCCTACAGTTCAATAAGGGAAAAAAAACCCTCGAAACAGAAAAATGGAAAAGAGATATAAAGGTCTGTTCATAGAAATATATATAAATTATACATACTAAAATATCTTAAACATAAAAAGATGCTCATCCTCACTCAAAATAAGAATAATGTAAATTAAAACTATATTGAGATACTGTTTCTACCCATGAGATCGTATAACCCACTGTATTGTTGAGGATTTGGGGAAACAGGGTCTCATATCTTGTCAGTGAGTGTAGATATTGGTAAAACCTCTATGAAGAGTGATTTGGCAATAACTATCAATAGTAAAAAAAAAAAACAAAAACACATTTCCTTTGATCCAACAATTCCACTTCCAGGATTTATCCTAAATATATGCTGGCACATATGCAAAATGGTGTCTGTATGAAGATCTTTATTGCAGCATCCACTTATAATAGCAGAAGATTGGAAACCATCTGAATTTCCATCAATAGGGAACTGATTACATAAATTATGGTAGTATACATATAATAGAATTCTTTTAATCTGTTAAAAAAGAATGAGGCAGCCCTCTTTACACACATTTATGATCTTCTCCAACATGAACTGAAAGATGTGAAAACAAGGTGCAGAACAGGATGTCACTACTGTGAAAAATATATATATATGCTTGTACATGAATATAGTATCTCCAGAAGCATACGCAAGAGATTGGAATTGTCGTTTGCTTTTGTAGAGGGGACCTGGGTGGCTAGGGAATTAAGGGTATGAGAGAGACTTACTTTCTATGCATTCCTGTTGTACTTTTTGAATTTTATAATATGTGCATGCATTAACCACTCAAAAATCATTAAAATATTTTTAAAAGTATATTGTGATAACCTGAAATGATGGTGCCCTAAGCTAAACTGGTGTCAGTAGAAACAGAGAGAAGTAGAATTGGCAGGACATGGTGAGTAATTGGAGTGGTGAGTAGGAGGAGGAAGTGTCCAGAACGGTGCTCAGATTCCTGCTGCAGGCGCCCAAGAGGATAGAAAGGTAGAGAACCTCAGGGTATAACTCTTAGAAGAAAATGTATATATTTTATAAGACAATTAAGTTTTATAGAAAAGCCGCATTTTAAAAAACTAAAGCCTCTTGTCTTCTGTACTGTTCAATAAGCTTCTTGTAATTAGAGATTATATTTTAAATTTCCTTGTATCTCTTACAGTCCATAGTATGGTCTCTGACTTGTTATAGATGCCCAATAGATATTTGTTAGATAAATGTCTGAAAATTAATTTTTAAAAGTGTGTTTTATCTTTTCAGAAGGATTTATCTGCCCAGATATTTGCAGAGTGTGAGCCTCAAATAAATTGAAAATAAAATATCTCATCATCTCTTTATCCGAGGGTGAGGGATCACAGGTGGAGAAAAGGTGAAGTTCGTGCAGCAAGTTGTTCATGAGAACAATGCATAGGGCTTTCAAAACATAAGATAATTTGTTTTAATATCTCTAAGAAAAGGGAAGAGTAAATTTAGCCAGCAGAGGGCTCTCATCACTCCATTTAATTGTAGGCCTAGAACTATTCATGAGATAGAGAAAAGTGCAGTTGAAGACCAGAAGAGGGTATATATCCTTTCCCACTCTATTAACTTTATACTACCATTGTAAGGACATCCTGCCAAGTCATCTTATTACAAGATGAGAGAATTGAAACTAGCAAACTTGCTTTAAATACTCTGTCTCCAAATGGCAAGGAGGGGCTCCTTGTCTTGTGTTAATTGAAAAATGAATTTCTCTCTAATGCCCTATAATAAGGCAAGGACCGCGTGGGAGGTATTCCCATATGTCGGGCAGAAAGAAGTGGGGAGTTAGCAGTGAGGCCTAATGTAAGCTACCTGAAGTGGTGATGTTTGCTGAAATTTTAGTGCTTTATGAAGACTTAGAGGGTTCTAAAACTTAGGATTGCTGGAGTCTATGGCATTTACAATTTTTCATTGCCTGCTCTCATTTTTATATTGTTGGGTCACTTGTAATGGTCTCCTGTTTGTATTTTAAGTTAGGGAATGATTGGGCCCCTTCTGTGGATTTTGTGAAGTCATGCAGACAATAAGTTAGATTTCCCATTAAAATTTTCTGACACCTGGTGCCCCCATTGGCTGCTTTGTGCTCTGTGATTTCACACTGAATCCACCAAGGTCACAAGTGACAACCTATAAATATATCCCTCCTTGGATTAATAGAGCTTTTGAGTTAAGAGAGCAGGGAAGGAAATGGATGTTTATTGAGTGCCACCCACTGGGCTGTGTTCTAGGTTCATTATTATAGTCCATCCCTAAAGTAACTCTAACACAAGGCAAGTATTGCTCCCCCAATTTATATAGGAGGAAACCCAGACCCGAAAGGTGGAATGACTCACCCAAGATGGTAAATGTTGAGGGCGAACTGAATTTTGCCTACCCGTGAAGCTCATCTTCTTTCTGACATTGCAGTAGCCCTCATAATATGAGCTTATACCTTGGGTTTTCTTTATCCTCTGGCTACCCAAGGATTCCTCTCCCCAGGCCATTCAGGGGTCTTTGGAAGTGTAGCTCATTGGTTGAGCAGTGTGTTCCATAGCGTCTGCAGTGTGTGCCGAGAGTGTGGTTTAATGGTGATTGCAGCAACATGACAAGGCCCCTCCCCATAGGTGATAGGAAAGGGAGGGGTAGTGTCCCCCAGCCCTCCATCATCCGGAGTGCAGGGGGCAGTGACGAGACCCTTGCAGGTCTCTTGCAGTAACCGCCATGGTTTGGCCACGGCTATTCTTCTCATCCCAGGCACTAACGTTCTCTGACCATGGGATGGTCTGCAGGTAAACACAGGCAGGGTGGATGAGCCACCAGAATGATTGTACATATTGATCATTTGTGTTGAGCTTGTGTAAGAATGGGCTTTGCCCCCAGGAGGAAGGCAAGAGGACATATGTGTATGGATTTGTCCTGACCCCTTTACACCTTCTCACCCAGTTCACCTGATAAATAGTGTCACATGAGCAGGATGGTAGTGTGAGGTTGGTTATAAAATCTGTAGCCATGGAGGGCAGTGGCCTTTAGTACCTCAGTCCGGAAGCCACACCCAAGACCGTGGCCTCGTGAGCATCATTAGCACATGTGAAGATGTGCCAAAGACAAATCTCTGCAGTGCAGACCCAGCCTCTGGCAGCCTGGCCCCTAAAGCAGAGAATTTGGAAACACCAAGTCCCCTTATGGTCATGTGTGGAACAGTCTCAGAGTTTAATTTTCAAAGCAAAACTCATACTATTAGATTTTTTTCAGAAATCTGTTCCACTGAATGGGCTCATCTGAGGGAGGACAGGCTGTTGTTTCCTTGATGGGATGATGGATTTAGAGAGACTCTTGAATGAAGAGAGAGAGAGTTTGTCACACAGAAGCTGAGGGCTTGTTACAGGCCTGTGAGTCCCGGGGGCTGCAGGCAGGTGATGGGGAGAGGGGTGAGTGAGTGCGGGGCCGGCGTGGAGCGGGGCCTGGGAAGGGTGGGGTGCAGACGGCGGGGGAGGAAGCGAGGCCAGGGCAGAGGAGTGGATGAGGCTGGCCAGGATTCTCCCAAGAGAAGCAGAACCAAGAGGGCTGTGTGTGTGTGGAGGGAAGGAGGGAGGGAGAGCGAGAGGGAGAGGTTTCAGGGAGGTTGGTTCACGCTGTTGCGGAGGTTGGCGAGACCTAAATCTGCAGGGAGGGCCGGCGGGCTGGAGACCCAGGAGAGCCCGGGGGGCAGTCAAGCCCAAAGGCCGACTGCTGACAGAGTTCCCCACAGGAGCCGCGGCTGCGGCTGCGTTCTGCCCGTCTGGAATTTGTCACCGCTAGGGAGCTGCGCTGAGATAGACGGATAGACGTGAGAAAGCCCAACCGGGACGCTCCGGAGAGGACTGTGAAGCATCCTCAGAGCCTGGCCCCTCACTCCGCCTCAGGGTCACCTCTGATACTGCGTGCGAAGCGAGCAGACAGTCAATTATGCCACCAGGTCTGCCGAGTGCTAGGATGGCGGGGTTTCAGAAGGCAGGTAGGGTAGAAGGCGGTGGCTCTCCCAGGCGACGTTTAAAGCAACTGCAACTTCTTATATTCAATCAGACCTCAGCTGCTGCCATTTCCAAATAATATTCGATCAGAATTCCCATATATCAGTGCTTCCAACTTTGGCTGCACATTGGAATGACCTAGAAGTGTTTTTAAAACTCCCAATGCCTAATCCATAGCCTAGAACAATTCAGAATTTCTCAAGGAGGGATCTGGGCATAAGTACTTTTATAAGCTCCCCGGGTGACTCCAGATATACTGGCAAGGCTGAATAGCTCTGCCATATACAGCTCCAGCAGCTTTGTTCTACGATTGACCCTGAGTAACACAGATTTGAACTGCACGGGTCCGCGTTTATACGGATGTTTTTCTGTAGTAAATACTACAGTACTACATGATCTGCTGTTAGCTGAATCTGTGGATGTGGAATAGTGAATACAGAGGAACCTCGGATACAGAGTGCTGACTATAAGTGATATACAGATTTTCCACTGTGTGGAGTCCACGCCTCTAATCCCTGCATTGTTCAAGGGTCAGCTGCATTTCCTTCCCCACCTCCCCTATGTGAGGCTCCCTCAATGTCCATTTAACCCGTTTCCATGGCCATTCGAGCTGCTAGGGCTCTGGAAAGGGAGTTTTCCACAATAATGTGATTTTCTTGGGGCCTGCACTTTCTCACATTGTATCAGAGGGTTTAAAATGAAAATGTTGAGCGTTTTGACCTTGAGGAGCCAGCAGGAAGGGTTGATCTTCTAGACATGATGAAGGAAACAGAAGCAAGATTTGGTAGAAGTTACATGGTATAAAGAAAAGGGGGCATCTGAACTGACCAGACTGGGCTTGGGCTCCATTTTTCTGGGGTAATTCTTCCTTGGGCACATTCATCAGCCTCACTGAGCCTGTTTCTTTATCCTTAACATTGGGATAATAATGTCTGCTTTTCAGATAAGGAGGGACTAGAGATAATGAATAAGTAAATGGCTATCCTGTAGTGGGCGTTCAATAGATGGTATAAACTGCTGGTGACTGCTTGACGTAAGACAGACAAGACAGAGGAATTAAAAGCCAAAATTTGATGTCCAGTGACCTCTGACCCTCAGTTCTCTCATTTGTAAAATAGGGATAATGTGTTGGGTTGGATAGCATCCCCCCAGTATTAATGTCCACTTGGAACCTCAGAATGTGACCTTATTAGGAAATGGGGTCTTTGCAGGTGTGATCAGTGAAGGATCTCGAAATGGAATCATCCTAGATTTAGGATGGGCCCTAAAACCAATAACTCATGTCTTTATGCGAGAAAGGAGAGGGGAATTTGGACACAGATTCCAGATTTCCTCTAAGGTAAGAGACACAAAGACATACAAAGTAGAATGCCCTATGAAGATGGAAGCAGGGGAGTGCTGTGGCCACAGGTGAAGGATTATCAGAAGCCACCAGAAGGAAGGATTCTTCCCTGGAGCTTTCGGAGGCACGTGGTGCTGCTGACACCCTCATTCCAGGCTGTTAGCCTCTGGGGCTGTGAGAGGATAAACTTCTGGGGTTTGTAATCCACCTGGTTTGTGGTCCTTTGTTACGGTAGCTCTAGGAAACCAGTTCAGGTGGTAATATAGTACTTCTGGGTTGTTGCAACTATAAATGAATTTATATTGTAAATGTGATTAAATTTAGAAATGGCAAAATTTTAGCTAACTGTTCATTAGGATTATTTAGATATTGGATAAACAGCCTAGTCTGATGATATCTGTGCTAGGAGCCAAGGCCGCTGACACTTGGAGGGTCTTTTAAGGGTGACCGTTTGAGAGATGGAGTGAAATAACAAGTGTTGCACGTAGCAGGGGCCACGTGAGAGGCAGTAAGGCAATAAGTAAAAGTCAGATTGCCGCCTGCCCTGGGCTCGTCCACCCACCAGTCAGGGGAAAAGGGCTCCCTGCCCTTTGATCTCAGCTGCACCAGCACAACCCCTTGTGACGCACATAAACACACGCACACTCAACTAGTTTAGACTTTGCTGGCTCTCATCCTTGGACACCCGCTCCTGGAGTTGTGATTTCAATCTCTGTCCCAATAAGCAGCCACAGAACAGAGATTCATGTGCACATGACATTTTTGTTAAACCCACTGGAAGGTACGGCCAAGTCTCCCTTTATCATTGTTGATACAGTCACACAAGTAACCCCTGCAAATACTCCATGCCTAGGGTCTAATGTGGCTCCCAGGTGGGCCCGGGAGAGGTTCATCCATATGTTGGAAGAATATTTTGCAACAGGTCTTTTCTTTCTCTTGACGTGAAGCTTACCCAGAAATCCACTTCGCTGGGCGGGGAGACTGACTGAATTGGCTGCAGATAGATCTCTTGGCCTCTTCCTCTGAGTTGGGTGATATAAGGGTACTAAAAGGTCACGATGGCAGGAAGTCTAGCAGAGGAAAATATAGGCAGTGCCGATGCAATTTATTTTACAGTAAAAAGAATTTTATTTAACCCCATGACTTTAATAATTGGCAAAGTTGAGTCAATGCATGTACATAAAATGTCAACACGAGTGCATTTTAGAATTTAGTTAGAAAATTTTTCAAATGGAATAAAACGTGCCTAGATTGAGAGTTTTCAGAACCCTGTACCAGATTCCTGGCAAAGTAGAAGTCGTATAGCATTTGTTTTCCTAACTCTATGTCATCTAACTTCATAATTTGAATCTTAATAAAATTAAGTGTTGAGTGAAAACAAATCCCAAAAGTATAACCAAATATATTGGCTCAGGCCAGACTTAAGCCTCAGCGGAAGGTTTTGTAAGCTCTTGTAGTGGAAGTGTTTTTTCTCTTCTTCCTGTCAGCATCTCAGAGGAGCTGAGTCTGGCAGAGCAGCTGCTAACAGAATGAGCTGGAAAAACAAGGCTTGGTTCTGCATTCCCAAAGGTGCTGCAGGATGAAAGGATACAAATCCCAAACCCTAATGCAAGTGGCCTGGGTGATGGCCACCATGTTCCTGTCCTCAGGCCATGACGTGCATATGGCCAGGGCCATACACGTAGTAGGCACTTTACCATTACTTGTTCAGTGAGTGAATGAATGCCACAGTACGGTGGAGTGCAGCGTTGATCAGCTTATTGGTTGCAACGCTATTGTTGTATTAAGAAATCAGTTTAAAGGACTTCCCTGGTGGCGCAGTGGTTAAGAATCCGCCTGCCAGCGCAGGGGACACGGGTTCGATCCCTGGTCCGGGAAGATCCCACATGCCGTGGAGCAACTAAGCCCGTGCGCCACAACTACTGAAGCCCGTGCGCCTAGAGCCCACGCTCCGCAACAGAGAAGCCACCGCAGTGAGAAGCCCGCGCACCGCAACGAAGAGTAGCCCCCACTCACCGCAACTAGAGAAAGCCCGCATGCAGCAAGGAAGACCCAATGCAGCCAAAAAAAGAAAATCAATTTAATGGTCACAATATCTTTCTTTTTTTTAATTTTTATTTATTTATTTTTGGCTGCGTTGGGTCTTCCTTGCTGCATGCGGGCTTTCTCTAGTTGCGGTGAGTGGGGGCTACTCTTCGTTGCGGTGCGCGGGCTTCTCACTGCGGTGGCTTCTCTGTTGCGGAGCGTGGGCTCTAGGCGCACGGGCTTCAGTAGTTGTGGCGCACGGGCTCAGTAGGTATGGCTTGCAGGCTCTAGAGCGCAGGCTCAGTAGTTGTGGCGCACGGGCTTCGTTGCTCCACGGTATCTGGGATCTCCCCGGACTAGGGCTCGAACCCATGTCCCCTGCATTGGCAGGCGGATTCTTAACCACTGCACCACCAGAGAAGTCCCACAATATCTTTCAAACAATAGGATAGAAAATAAACTGGTCTATCACACGTGTTAAAAGTGTGTGTGTGTGTGTGTGTGTGTGTGTGTGTGTGTGTTTCTACTGAGGCATGATGTAAAATGTATTTCTGAAGGCATCAGAAGCTCTTCAGGACCAATGGAATCTATTTTCCTCTTTGCTGTCTCCTCCCTTCTTAGGTATGGTGACAACCCAACAGTAACTTCTCTCCCCAGCCATAAAGCAGGTTTAAATTCTTGTAGTGCCAGCTAGTTAGTCAAGACTGGAATCATAAAGTGTGGCATGTCACAGCTGCGCCTCCTCTTTCCACTCCTTCAAAGGGATGCAGAATTTTGCTGACCCATCAGTGGCTAAGATCACTGTCTCTTCTATATTGCGGTACTCTAACCATAGATTAGCTCTCTTAGGGAGGGGTGAGAGTCAAGACACACATACCTAGCCATTTCTTGGCAGCCACGTGGTAAAACACTGTGAACTCGGTAAGGTTTGTCCTCCAAGTCTGCAGCTGACCCTTTCTATACCGTTCCTTTTCTCACAATATCCCCATTTTTATTCTTCCAAGCATGCTTCCTCCCATATTAAAACTTGCTTTTAAATAATCAAATAACAGGTATCATCTGTGAGGAAGGGGTTAGCAGGCACCTAAAGGAAAATAAATTCAGATCTAAACGAGATTTTAAAGATCAGTCTCCCTGATTTGGACCCTAGTGGCCTATAGGCTCTCCTTGGGGTAATCAGGGTCATTCTAATAGTCCAATCTGGAGTGTCACCTGCATGCAATCTTTATTCTGCAGGCTGTCCCTCATCTTTTTTTCTTTATCAAAATTTATTTGTCCTGTGTCCCATTCTATCAGTATGCTTTCCACTGCTGGATCACATGAAATTATAATTTGATCATCATTGTCAATAGGATCCTGGGATTTAAGATGGAGAGAGTATCTTAAATGAAACAGTGAGTCTCGTGCTGGGAATCTCAGCTTCTGGGAAAGGAGGAAGCTATTTGGTGATTACGCCTGTAAAATCAATAAGTTGTTAGTAATTCTCAAGTCAGTCTGTATGTATTTTCATTGCTTCCTAATGGTATGGAGTTAGGCCTTATTGGGGATGCAGACAACTACCTGGCCTCAAGGAGTTTGCAGTTAAGCGAGTGGAATGGGGAATCTTGGATGCCAAGCACTTGCATCCATCACTTTAAATAATATTATTTAATCGCAGTAGGGATTATCTTATGACTTTAAGGAACCAAGGCTGAGAAAAGTAAACTGTTTTCCCCAGGTTCTATATAATTAGTGAGTGGTGGAGTCAGGATTTAAATTCAGGTCTGGTCTGGTTCTGAAGCCTATATTCTTTTCAGCATTCCACATTGTTATGGACACAGAAGCCAAGAGGGAGAGGTGAAGAGAGCAATAGAAGGCTGTGGGGGGCGGATGTGGCCTGTTATGGGAGTTTAGAGGAGGAAGAGCCCAATGCCCTGGGCCAGTAAGAGAAAACTTTTTAGGAGAACTGGGAAGTGGCACTCAGATAGGGCCAGAAGCCATGCAGGACAACTTATTTGATAGTAGCTGGAAGAAGAGAGGTCTTTCCAGGTGGGATGCCCAATAAAGGAAAGGCTTGGGAGTAGGAATAAGAATGTGCTGAAGGACAAAAGCAGGGGGAGGTCTGATTAGGGGAATGAAAATTATTCACGTGGGCTGCCTTCTCTTTTACTGTATCTTAATTCAGTTGAGGGAGGGGGAGTCATCGCAGGAGATGGTTTCCCTCTAAGGGACAGGAGCTCAGGAAGCTCAGCCTTCCACACAGTCTTACCTGGAACCACTGCCTCTGAGAAGGATGTTCAGGGTCCCCAAGGAGAGGGGCCTTTCTCAAAAGTTCCTGATGAAGCAAGTGGTGAGCTTCCAGGGAGCCAGGGCAAGGGAGCCAGGTGTTTCTTCCTTCCCTTTTTGGAATCCAGGCCAGTTTCAATTTACATTACACAGCTTAATCCACAGAAACAGGAGCCAGAGGCTGGTTCTTTCTCTCTCTCTCTCTCTCTCTCTTTTTTTTTTTTTTTTTTCTCTCCAAGACACAGAAACCTTTATTTTCTCCCTACACCACAAACCAGTGCTGTTAAATAATATTGGATAATTGCACCTGTCGTACTCCCCATATTGTGCTGAAGAAAAATAATTGCTGGTTTTCTGCTTTTCAGTTTAGCTGTGACTCCATCATTTGACTTGGAGCATGTCATTTTCTCCCATTTTAGACTGTGTACAGTCAAACTGTGTGAAAGGACTCATAGATAGCGGCCCTGGGTGTGTGAGTGGGCGCGGGCCTCATTCAGCAATGATTTCTAATTTATACAGCATTGAAAATCCACAGCTATAAATAAACAGTTCTGACTGGCTTTGCTGCCTACTCAAATGCTTTATTAAAAAAAAAAAAAAAAAGGAACCACCAACTGCATGAGAATGGAAAATAATACCTGGATATGGATTCTGGTTGCTGACACCTGTGTCCTCGCAGGGGGGATGCCCAGACTTGGGATGGGTTCAGTGCTCATCCAGCAGCCTTCTGGGAGGCCCAGCCTCCCCACTCTTTCCTCACCCTGCCTCACACTCCCCATGTGCAGGCGCAGCGTGTTTGGGGATTACGGCATATGAAACTGACTTCCTGTTATGACAAGTATTGCAAGCGAGTAGGTACAGAGGACCCAAAAATAGCTTGAGAAATGTATGACCCATTTGCAGGGAGCGTGGGGCTACTGTATTGTTTAGGCAAACAAGGTCAGTCTTCTCCCCAAACTCAGCATTGGTGTCCCATGTGAGATAGCACAGACTATAAGCACAGGTGTGGACCAGTCCATGAAGCAGTAGTGTAGCTCCTCCCCCTGCCTGTATGGGTGAGAGTTTCCACTTCTTTTGTGTAACCTTGCAGATGTACATACATTTTTGCTTTTTAAAATAAAGACTTCCAGATGCTCAGTTCCTGCTTTGTTCTGTAATAAAGAGGAAGGAAGGTGGGCTTGGGAATCAACCATCTGTGTGACCTTGGATCGGTTTTTTCCCTTTCTCTGAACCCAGTGGTGTGCTGGAGAGAGTTTGTACAGGCTCACAAGGATTCAGGGGTTCTGCGTCTCTCTTCCCAACTCTGCATTCAGTGACATGTTGGTAGCTTGAAAAAGGTCATGTTGGAGGGTTTACACCATGGCAATGGGCAAACTATAAATCAGGGCCTTAAAGTTTTCTTTTTTCCAGAGAGTTGGATTTTAAATATTTACAGCACACCAACATCAGAAATTCAGTTTGCTCATTTGTAAAATGAGGACATAATACATTTTCTACTTTTAAGACTTTTGTGAAGATAAAACGAGGTCATGGAGGTGAGAGTGGCTCTAAATTACATGACACTGTACAAGTATTACTGCTGGTTTTCTCATCATTTGGTTTGTATTGTTGTTTTCTAACCACTAAGGGCCAAACACAACCTTATGTAGGCAGCTAATACTGTCTCCCTTTTAATGAATGTTTAGTCAGTGTTCATTACAGGTGTTTTGTTGCTTCTCCTTTCTTAAGCTACACCAGCACCAAGGAAGCACTGTGTGCTTACGTATACGCTCAATGGGGAATGGTTCTGAGGTGTTTCTGGTGTTGGAATAGGTATTGCACAGTGGCCAGTCATGCAGCAATCACAGTTTAATTTGGTCCTGGGGACAGTGAAACCACAGATAGAAATCTGCAGGCTCATCGCAGCCAAGAGCTTACTATGACTCCGAGAAGTATACCGCCCGAGTCATCTTTGGGGTATGGAAAATTTGGGTGATCCCCTGCAGTCTTCACATTTGGAGAATTTCCACTGTGACAACTGCTTCTGGACTCCTGCTGATACAGGTGCTAGGAGCAGTCAAGAAGCAGCAGGTGTGGGAAAAGAGGTGGTGTTCCCAGCTTAATCCAAAAAGACTTGAGGCTCATATTTGTATAACTGTAGAGGAGTAGGTTTCAAGCAGTTTTCTTGGTGCCTGTCCTAGTCTTCCCTTGGACTACCTGCCCTGTTGGGATAGTCTACTCTCTTCTCTAAGCCTATCAGACTGCCCTTGGTGTCCATTTCAACCAGATTTCTCCTCTATAATGTTAGGTTGGGAAGCCCAAGTACAATTTACTCTGGTGCCCACACCCAACCCACATGGGCCTGTTGACCCATCGATGGACTTGAACATGTTTACCTACCACTAGTCATTTGTGTTCTTTACAAAATGTGTCTGTAAATAAAGACCCAGAAAAATCCTCTAGGAAAATTAAAGCAGGGTTCATGAACGTGCTTGTTAATCATCTTACGGTCAGCTTTGTTAAACTGTAAACTATCGCAGCAAAGTGCTTTGTACTTAAAGCTGTCTCAGCAGTCATCATAATCATATCACTTCCCATCCAGATTATTCCCCAAGTAAAATGTACATTTATTTGACAAATTAATCAATATACCAATGGAAGAGATTTTGACAATATCACTGTGTTCAATGTTTACCTGCCCCAAATGCTTGCTCACAAGAGGGACAGATTTACCAATATTTTTTATAACTTATTTTCTCATTGCCCCAGTTAATTTTCTATTATACTAGGTAGACAGACAACTTCAGAAGCAGCCATCTCCCTACATTTCCATTTAGACTGAGAAAAAAATAGATGAGAAATCCGTGAAAATAACTAGCTTATGAAAGTGCCTCTTTTTAGGAAAATTGGGATTATTCAAAAATGGCCCAGGACTGGGAGTTAGAAGATACGGGAGACAAAAGCTTTTATTTTGGTTCTGAGGCTAATTCTTTGGCCTCATGCAGGTAACTTCTCATCTAGGTCCTCAGCATCCTCCTCTGTAAAGTGAATAGTTTGGGTGATCCTAAGTTCCTTTCTCTCTCTAAACATTCTCTAACACCACATTTACATGAGTCTCTTTGGCTTTTGGCCAGATGTTGACCACAGACCATCCTCCACAGAGGTCAGATAGATGTAACAAATTCTGTGACAGCAGGAATTGTTTTGGGTGTGTCCAGTAAAAGTTTTAAAAAGACAAGAGTCCTCAAATTCAGCTACTGTCATAACTCTCTTATGAAATTTAAATATCATTCCCTGTCCTTTTTACCTTCCTATGTTGCTCCACCACCTCCCTGCACCAGGAAGAAAAAAAGATGAAAAAAACTCTCCTGTTTTCTTCTTCCTTAGTTCTTGGAAAATGGTGTCTAATCACTTCCTCTTCTTCCTTGGCTGCATCGTGTCACCTGCACAAACAAGAACAGAAAGAGACCTTAGCCTTCAGGGTTTCCCTAATGGGTATTCTTCTGTGGGTGGACATTCACCCTGACTTGGGACAGTGGAAAGCTGAGGAAGCTTTTCCGAAGGCAAGCTGATGTATTTTAAAGAGTTCTGGAAAACAACCAGCACTGCCGCAAGGGCAAGAAGGGACATCTTGCTGTCCTACTTGGTGCCTGGCTCACAGCCACCCAGCTGACCAGCGGTGCAGTTCATATCGCGTGGCTCTGAATATGTCCTGTGAACCACTGATGGCTGTTGCTTTTGGCCATGTGTTTGTAGGCTGCACACAGTTCATCAACAAACTTTGAGACTTTGCAGATGGAGATGAAGAAACCGCATCAAATGAGAGAGGAAAGAGAAGAATGGATATTCACCTAACTAGGGGCCATTCTGTGACCTCTCACCAAATCAGTTTATTGACCTGGGTAGAAAAGTACTGGCATATTGATTTAGTTTTTAGTAAGTTTATTACTAATTGTAATAAGTAATAAGCTTATTACTAATTAGGAATTACTAATTACCAATCTAATTGTAACATTAGATTTCTAGAGTGACTTCCATTTGGCCAACGACGGGTACCTCCACAGTTAATGATCACAAATCTTTACATAAACTTTGAAACTTTGAAAACTTCATTAACTCATTGTCCTTCCTCTCTGTTGCCAAATGCAGTCTTTTTTCAGCTCAGCCTCTTCTCATCCATTCTGGAAGTTACAGCCCTATTACTTCTGGCTCGGTATTACCATAGCAATCTCAGCTCCCAATGCCATGCTTTATGCTTCAGACCCTGCCCCCTCCATCAGTTATATCTTTAATAGTAAATTTTAAATATCTTATCATTTTATTTGCTGGAACTCCCTTTCTCAGAGACTTTAGTGACTGATGACTTGAAGTCCTCCTGTGGCCCCCTCATCACACTGATTTTCTAGGGCAGACAGCTCCTAATCACACAGTCCTCGTGGCCACACTTGAATTCATGTCTCTCAACATTTTTAGGCACAGTCTTCTCCTTTCTTCTACTCCTCATCAATCCATACTATATCCAGTCACTCCAGTGAAGCCTAGCTGATTTATCCAGCTTTACATGCTTCGTGTTCTTTTCATTTATGCTTCCACTTGTTTTTCATTTTTCCCCAGTTAGGTCTTCTCTACATTAGGTCTATAAGGACAAACACAGTATCTTCTCTTTTCTGAAGTATACACTTAGGGCCTTTAATGAATCTGTTTTCAGATAAATAACACATTAATTCTCCTGTGTTCAAGAGCTTGGTCAGTATAAACTTCTCAAAGTTGTTCCCTCTGTGGTCACTCTGAGGGCACCTAAAACTTTGTTTATCCATGTTGTTACCAACCCTCAACACTTCGAATCTAACTGTAATCAGAACCTCACTTCTTCGACCCAGGGTTCCAAGGATTGGAGATTCCTTCTCCAGTTAAGAAACACACCAGAACATGATGGCTTAGAAACAGCAGAAGCGGGAGCAGAAGTGGTGGTGGGAAGTTCCCCTGGGGGAGGAGAGCAGATGGCTTCTTCCAGTGAATCTGGGTCTCCCCTGTCCAAAACCATGAAGCTAGATAGAGTGCCAAGAAAGTCCCACATGCACCCCCGTGTGCTAGAGAAGGCACCATCCCCAGATGTGTCTCTGTGTGGAGCTCTAACAGTCATTTCATTCTGTAGAGACTTACACAGTGTGACTATCACAGAAATCACATTTTTCTTTTTGTTTCTAGCAGGTGGGGATGGTTCCTTAGTCCTAAATTCCTATGAGGCTGAGCAGTCTCTAGACTTCTTTGAGTCTTCAGAATTTATCTCTGACCGTGTTTCCACAGTGCATGGCTGGAGATAAGGGAAGTGTTGACTTCGTAATAGAGTTCACAAAATGGATTTCAAACTGGTTGAGAAATAATGTTCCTGTTATCACTCTTCTCCTCATTGAAGGGAGTCTTTCCCAGTGGAACACCTCCTAGTTGGTGGTTAGGGGGTTAGGTCCACCCTGGTTTCGTTTGTTTTAGTTTTTGTTTTACTGAAGTATATTTGATTTACAATGTTATATTAGTTTTAGGTATGCAACATAGTGATTTGATATTTTTATAGATTATACTTCATTCAAAATTACTATGAAATATTGGTTATATTTCCTGTGCTGTACACTACATCCTTGTATCTTATTTATTTTATACATAGTAGTTTGTACCTCTTGATCTCCTTCCCCTATCTTTCTCCTCCCCCACCCCTTTCCCCACTGGTAACCACTAGTTTGTTTTGTGTATCTATGAGTCTTTTTCTGTTTTATTATATTCATTCATTTTATTTTTCAGATTCCACATATAAGTAAAAATATACAGTATTTGTCTTTCTTTGTCTGACTTACTTCACTAAGTGTAATACCCTCCAGGTCCATCCATGTTGCTGTAAATGACAAAATTTCATTATTTTCTCTGGCTGAGTAATAGTCATATGTTGTCTTCTTTATCCATTCATCTGATGATGGACACTTAGGTTGCTTCCATATCTTGACTATTGTAAATAGTGTTTCTATAAATTTTGGGGTGCATATATCTTTTCAAATTAGTGTTTTCCTTTTCTTTGGATGTATACCTAGGAGTGGAATTGCTGGGTCATATGGTAGTTCTATTTTTTATTTTTGAGGAACCAATTTACATTCCCACCAGTGTGTACTAGGGTTGCCTTTTCTCTCCATCCTTGCCAGCATTTATTATTATTTGTCTTTTTGACAATAATAGCTGTTCTAACAGGCGTGAGGTGATATCTCACTATGGTTTTGATTAGCATTTCCCTGATGATTAGTGATGCTGAGCATCTTTTCATGTGCTGGTTGGCCATCTGTGTGACTTCTTTGGAAAAAAGTCTATTCAAGTCTTCTGCCTATATTTTAATTGGATTGTTTGTTTTCTTGATATTGAGTCATATGAGCGGTTTAATATTTTGGATATTAACCTGTTATCAGACATATCATTTGCAAATATCTTCTCTCATTCAGTAGGTTGTCTTTTCACGTTGTTGTTGGTTTCCTTCACTGTGCAAAAGCTTTCAAGTTTAATTTGATGTAGTCTTATTTATTTATTTTTGCTTTTGTTTCTCTTGCCTAAGGAGACAGATCCAAAAAAAATATTGCTAAGATTTATGTCAGGGAATGTACTGCCTGTGTTTTCTTCTAGGAATTTTATGGTTTCCGGTCTTACATTTAGGTCTTTAATCCATTTTGAATTTATTTTTCTGTATGGTGTGAGAAAATGTTCTAATTTCATTCTTTCACATATACCTGTCTAGTTTTCCCACCACCACTTACTGAAGAGACTGTCTCTTTACCACTTTATATTTTTGCCTCCTTTGTTGTAGATTAATTGGCCATATGTGCATGGGCTTATTTCTAGGCTCTTTATTCTGTTCCATTGATCTGTGTGTCTGTTTTTGTGCCAGTATCATACTGTTGTGATGACTGAGCTTTGTAGTATAGTCTGAAGTCTGGGAACATGATGCTTCCAGATTTGTTCTTTTTTCTCAGCGAATACTTTGGCTCTTCAGGGACTTTTGTTCTTCCATACAAATTTTGGGAATTTTTGTTCTAGTTCTGTGAAAATGTCATGTGAGTGTTTCGATAGGGATTGTATTGAATCTGTAGACTGCTTTGGGCAGTATGGACATTTTAACAATATTAATCCATGAACACAGAATCTTTCCATTTAATAGTATCATCTTCAGTTTCTTTTATCAGTGCCTTATGTTTTTAGGGTATAGGTCTTTCACTTCACTGGGTGAGTTTATTCCTAGATATTTTATTGTTTTTGATGTGATTGTAAATGGGATGATTTCTTACTTTCTCTGTCCGATAGTTCATTATTAGTGTATAGAAAAGCAACAGATTTCGGTATTAATCTTGTATCCTGAAACTTTAGTGAATTCATTTATTTGTTCTAATAGGTTTTTTTGGTGGAGACTGTAGTGTTTTCTATATATAGTATCATGTCATCTGCAAATAGTAACAGTTTGACTTCTTCCATTCCAATTTGAATGCCTTTTAATTCTTTTTCTTGTCTGAGTGCTGTGGCTAGGACTTCCAATACTATGTTAAATAGAAATGGTGAGAGTGGGCATCCTTGTCTTGATCCTGATTGTAGAGGAAAAACTTTGCTTTTCACTGTTGTATATGATGTTAGCTGTGGGCCTTTATTATGTTGAGATATGTTCCCTCTGTACCAACTTTGAGAGTTTTCATTGTGAATGAGTATTGAATTTTGTCAGATGCTTTTTTTGCATCTATTGAGGTTATCATGTGATTTTTATCCTTCATTTTGTTAATGTGGTATATCACATTGATTGATTTGCAGATATTGAATCATTCTTGTGTCCCTGGAATAAATCCCACTTGATTATGGTGTATGATCCTTTGTATATGTTATTGAATTCAGTTTGCTAATATTTTGTTGAGAGTTTTTGTGTCTATATTTATCAGGAATATTGGCCTGTAATTTTCTTTTTGTGTAGTGTCTTTGTCTAGTTTTGGTATCAGAGTAATGGTGGCCTCATAGAATGAATTTGGGAATGTTCCCTCCTCTTCAATTTTCTGGAATAGTTTGAGAAGGATAGGTATTAACTCTTGTTTATATGTTTGGTAGAATTCCCCTGTGAAGTTGTCCAGTCCTGGACTTTTGTTTGTTTTGGGAGTATTTTGACTACTGATTCAATTACAATACTAGTAATCGGTCTGTTCAGATGATCTATTTCCTCCTGATTTTGTCTTGGAAGGTTGTATGTTTCTAGGAATTTATCCATTTCTTCTACATTGTCCAGTTTGTTGGCATACAACTGTTTGTAGTGATTTCTTCTGGTTTTTTGTATCTCTGTGATATAGTTTGTTATTTCTCCTCTTTCGTTTCTTATTTTATTTGAGTCCTTTCTTTTTTTCTTGATGAGCCTAGCTAAAAGCTTATAAATTTTGTTTGTCTTTTCAAAAAACCATCTTTTGCTTTTATCGATCTTTTCTATTTTTTAATCTCTATTTTATTTTCTCTCTGATCTTTATTATTTCCTTCCTTCTGCTGATTTTGGGCTTTTTGTTCTTTGTCTGATCCCTTCAGATGGTAGATTAGGTTGTTTGAGTTTTTTGTTTGTTTCTTTCTTGAGGTATGCCTGTATCACTGTTAACTTTCCTCTTAGGACTGCTTTTGCTGTGTCCCATAGATTTTGGAAAGTTGTGTTTTTATTTTCATTTGTCTTCTGAGGCATCTTCTGATTTCCTCTTCAATTTTTTTGTTGACCCCTTGGTTTTTCAGCAGCATGTTGTTTAGCCTCCATGTGTTTGTGTTTTTCTAAGTTCTTCCTATAATTGGTTTCTAGTTTCATACTGCTGTGGTCAGAAAGGATGCTTGATACAATTTCTATCCTCTTAAATTTTTTTGAGACTTCTTTTGTGACCTGGAATGTGATCTATCCTGGAGTATACTCTATGTGCACTTAAAAGGAATGTGTATTCTGCTTTTTTGGATGGAATGTCCTGTAGTTATAAGTCCAACTACTCTAGTGTGTCACTTAAGTCTACTGTTTCCTCATTGATTTGCTTTCTGGATGGTCTGTCCATTGATGTATGTGGGGTGTTGAAGTCCCCTATTATTGTATTATTGTCAATTTCTCTTTTTATGTCTGTTAATGTTTGCTTTATAAATTTAGGTACTCCTATACTAGATGCATATATGTTTATGAACATTATAGCTTCTTCTTGTATTGATCCCTTTATCATTATGTAATGCTCTTCTTTGTCTTTTATTACAGGCTTTGTTTTAAAGTCTACTTTGTCTGATATGAGCATTGCTACCCCAGCTTTCTATTCATTTCCATTTGCATGCAATATCTTTTTCCATCCCCTAACTTACAGTCTGTGTGTCCTTAGCTCTGAAGGGAGTCTCCTGTAGGCAGCATGTTTTTTTATTCAGTCAGCCACCCTATGTCTTTTGATTGGAGCATTTAGTGCATTTTTATTTAAAGTGATTGTTAATAGGTATGTACTTAATATCATTTTGTTATTTGTTTTCTGATTGTTTTTGTAGTTCTTCTCTATCTCTTCTTCTTCTTATGGTCTCTTCCCTTGTGATTTGATGATTTTCTTTAATGTTACGTTTATGTTCCTTTCTAGTTTTTGTATATATATTGTAGTTGTTTGACTTGTGGTTATCATGCAGTTCATATATATGGCTCTATAACTATATTTATTTTTAACTGGTAGTCCTTTAAGTTCAAACACATTCTAAAAGGTCTACATTTCCCCCCCACCATGTTTTGTATTTTTGATGTAATATTTTACATCTTCATATCTGTCCCTTACCTGTTTATTGTAGTTACAGTTGATTTTACATTTTTGTCTTTTAACCTTCATATGAGCTTATTTCAGTGGTTGATCCACAGTCTTTACTAGTAGGATTTTTGTCTAGTCTTTACTATAGGATATTTGTCTTTACTAGTGGGATTTTCCCCTTCCTATAATTTATCTCTTGATATAGCCTTTTCATTTTCATTTAAAGACTCCTTAACACTTCCTGTAAGATTGGTTTAGTATTGATGAATGCTAGTTTTTGCTTGTCTGAGAAACTCTTTATCTCTCCTTCAGTTCTGAATGATAACCTTGCTGGGAGGAGTATCCCAGGTTGTAAATGTTTTCCTTTCAGCACTTTATCTATATCATGCCACTCCCTTCTAGCCTGCAAAGTTTCTGCTGCAAAATCAGTTGATAGCCTTTTGGGGGTTCCCTTGTATGTGACTCTTTGTTTTTCTCTTGCTGCCTTTAGAATTCTCTTTTTATCTTTAACTTTTGCCATTTTAATTATGATTATGTCTTGGTGTGGGTCTCTTTGAGTTCATCTTGTTTGGAACTCTCTGTGCTTCTTGTACCTGGGTATCTGTTTCCTTCTTCAGGTTTGGGAAGTTTTGAGTCACAGTTTTATCAAATACATTTTCTACCCTTTTTTCTCTCTCTTCTCCTTTTGGGAACCCTATAAGTCAAATGTTAGTACGACTGATGTTGTCCCAGAGGTCCCTTAGGCCATTCTCATATTTTAAAATTTGTTTTCCTTTTTGCTGTTCTGATTGGTGACTTCCATTATTCTGTCTTTCAGATTGCTTATGCATTGTTCTATATCACCTCATCTCCTGTTCATGCCATCTAGTGTATTTTTAATTTCAGTTATTGTATTCTTCAACTCTGACTGATTCTTTCCTGTATTTTCTAGTTCTCTGTTAAATTCTCATCGTGTTCATCTATTCTTTTCCCCAGTTCAGTTAATATTTTCATTACTATTTCTTTGTACTCTTTTTTTTTAAGATGTTGGGGGTAGGAGTTTATTAATTAATTTATTTATTTTTGCTGTGTTGGGTCTTCGTTTCTGTGCGAGGGCTTTCTCTAGTTGTGGCAAGTGGGGGCCACTCTTCATCACGGTGCACGGGTCTCTCACTATTGTGACCGCTCTTGTTGCGGAGCACAGGCTCCAGATGCGCAGGCTCAGTAGTTGTGGCTCATGGGCCTAGTTGCTCTGTGGCATGTGGGATCCTCCCAGACCAGGGCTCGAACCCGTGTCCCCTGCATTAGCAGGCAGATTCTCAACCACTGCGCCACCAGGGAAGCCCCCTTTGTACTCTTTGTCAGGCAAATCATTTATCTCTGTTTCATTAGCATTTTTTCAGGTATTTTTTTCTTGTTTCATTTTGTCTTCCCATTTTGTTTAACTTTCTTCGTCTGTGTGAAATCAGGTGAAACAGTTGCCTGTCCTAGTCTTGATGTCATGTCCTCGTGTGGGACCATTCCTGTGCAGTCTGCGTGAGCCCAGTGGCTTTGGTGGGAGAGCTGGATTTGAGGTGAGCATGATCTGCATCTTCCCCCAGGGTGTGCTGGTAGCCACTGCCTTGGTGGGAGGTAGGCCTGGAGTTGGAGGGGGCTAGAGCCAGAGCCGGGTACAAGCCAGGGCTGCTGCTGTGCTCGATGACTGTCACTGCTTTGTTGGGGGTGGGGGTGAGGGCAGAGTGGCTGGAGCCGGAGCCCTGAGGGAGCTGGGTTTCTCTTGGGTATGATGGCAGTCTCCATCTTGGTTTGGGACAAGGTCAGGGCCTAAGGTCTTGGGGCCGCACTCCTGTGCTGGTTTTACTTTTTCCCCAGTGTGTGCCCTCAGTTAGAGGCTGGGTCAGGGCTGGAGGGGTTAGTGCCATGCCACTGAGCTGACCCCACCCCTCCTCCCCCAAGTGTGCACAGAGATCTGTGTTCCAGTGATGGCAGTCTCCATCCGGAGTGTGGGCAGATATTCGTGAGCTGGTAATGGTTGCCTCTACCCTGGTCAGAGGCAGGGTCAGGGTCCAAGCCAGCTCTGTTCCCTCCAAGTGTGCACATTCTCGTGGGCAGTGACAGCCTCTGCCTTAGCGGAGAGCAGTGCTGGAGCAAGAGGGGCTGCAGCAGGGGCCTAGTGCAGGCTGGGGGCACACTGGGACGGTCCCTAGGCATTTTTCAGTCAGCTGCCTCTTTGCTATCATCGGGAGTGAGCAGATCTGTGCGTGTGCTCTTCAAGAGTGGAGTCTCAGTTTCTTACAGCCCTTATTAGTAAATCCCACTGGTTTTCAAGCCAACCAAGGGGGCTCGTCTTCCCCATGTCAGACCCAAGGGCTGAGGTGCCTAATACATGGCTCGCACCCCTCGTTCCCCAGGGAGGATCCCTTAGCTTGTGATAGCCCCCTCCTCCTCTGTGTCCCCCACCAGTGGTGCGGGTGCTGACCAGATCGCTTCTTCTCCCTTCCTACTCAACTCCGTGTGGATCTTTCTTCACAGCCTTGGTTGTAGAATAGCTGTTCTGCTAGTCCCCAGGTCAATTTCAGCGAGAGAAGCTCTATACGCAGTTGTAGTTTTGATGTGTTCATGAGGGAAGGTGAGCCCAGTGTCGTCCTACTATGCCATTTTGATCTCCTCCCACCCTGGATTATTTTAGTCCTTTCTTTATCCTATGTTAGTACCAAGGAGTAGAGGTATTTTAGGCCAAACATTTCATGTTCGTCTTATGAAAGATTCAAACATTTTCTGCTGGCGTGGTAAGGGAAACCATTCCTGTAGTCAACATCACTGTGGATACATATGTAATTATATACCTTATTATTCCAATAGTTGGAACACAGGATAAGTAAAAGCATACTATTAAAAAAAAAGATTTACACCTATGTATCTACCATCACAAAAGCTACTGCTAGACTTCGAACTGAAAATTTGAAGAACATTTGCCTGGTTTTAGAGGCTTGGCTTGGAAAAGGGTGAGAAGGCAGATTGTGGGGGGGACATGAGGTGTTAGAAGAATGAGATTTGAACATAGTGAGTACAAGTGAGTACAAGATTTGCATGTAGTTGAGTACAAGAACATGAGTACGCGTCACAGTGCAGAAGTAGTAGGAGGAGCTGGAGTTGAGAGCTGGCTGGAGAAACCCTAGTGGGGAAAGAGGCTGAGGAAGAGAGAGAAGTGATAATCCCTCGTGGACTCTTTTGGAGCTTAGGGAGATGAAGTTAGGGCAAGAATGAAAAAAGGAGATGTATTTTTCTAATGGACTAAATGGTGCCCAGTGAGGCCATGCCTTATAAATACATGTGGAGTCAACTCACAATAAGATTTTTTTTTATGAAATTATTAGGGACAACATGCAAGATAGACAGACCTTATAATAAATTTCTTCATGGGTAAAACTAAGGAGGTAAACTAGATGCCCTCTGAGCAGCTTTCAACAATAAAATCTCCTTTAAATAAATCTGATCTGTAGGAAATAGTATTAAAGGAAGATTTTGTTTTTTGTTTTTTTGTTTTTTGTTTTTTTTTTGCCGTACACGGACCTCTCACTGTTGTGGCCTCTCCCATTGTGGGGCACAGGCTCCGGATGCGCAGGCTCAGTGGCCATGGCTCACAGGCCCAGCCGCTCCGCCGCATGTGGGATCTTCCCAGACCGGGGCACGAACCTGCGTCCCCTGAATCGGCAGGCGGACTCTCAACAACTGCGCCGCCAGGGAAGCCCTAAAGGAAGGTTTTAATATCATTCTGTCCAAGGCACTGTCACATGGTCACTTGGCCAGATTGGAATTTTCAGCTTATAAACCATCCTGGGTGAAAAGGATCTGTGGTCTTGGGCCCTGACAAAGGATACCCCTGGCATATATCCCTCAGTGAATGTAAGGAGAGGGGCCATGGGCCACAGGTAAGCTGACTGCCCCTCCAGCTACACCTACATATAAGAGGCCCTCCATTTTGTCCTGGAGGCACTTAGCCCCTTTCAGTGCCTGGTAGATCTTGTAGATTGGGTTTCTCTTCCTGATGGACTTGTGTCCTGGTGTTGGCATCCTTATGTCTTATCAAGAAGGAAAAAAAGAGAAAATTAAGTAGTTAAGTGGCAGAGAAGGAGGCCTATACTGGGACCCCCTGACAGCCCCTTTCCCCCATTCAGAGTGGAAATAATCTGTCTGGAGTATCCCTAGATGCTCAGACATGGTGAGCCAAGTTTTCAGTGATCTACCAAAGACTGCTTCCCCCTGCCAGCTTCCATCATTGTTTGAAATCAGTGTTTCACCTAGCTCTGCCTGAAAAGTAGAAATTGACTCTTTCCTGGTGGGTATCTGGTCCCAGTAATTGACTCAGTGCTTGTCCACCCTTCTGTTCCATGACACGGAAAAGCTAGCACAGGTCAGGAAATGAGATGGTGACAAGTCAAGCAGGGTGGCCCTCTGGAACCTCTTGAGAGCTTATTGAAGGCCAGCAGGACCTTCCTGAGGGCTTGACAACAGTTGTCTCCCTGGCGCACAGGGTCAGCTCTCTGCATCCGTATACCCCTGGAGAATGTCACACACTTTCCAAGTTTACATTTGATTCCTGGTGTCACTCCTTATTATTGCCCTTCTCAACCTCTTCTTCATTTTCACCCACTGACATGACACACGAGGAGGTAGAAAGTGGGTAGATGTGACCATCATTTCCAACACCCTTCTCAGCCAAGCAGCTGACTTGGGAGAACACCACATCAGACAAGGATGCTTGTAGACATAACTATTTAAACTGAAAGGAGTTCAGGGTCCTGTGGCACATAAGGGCCTTGCTCTCAGACCAGCAGTGTCCATCTGTCTGGGGCACATGTTGGAAGGGCAGAATCCCAAGCTGTCCTCCAGATCTACTGAATGAGAATCTGCATTTTAACAAGATCATTTTAACAAGATTTGCGGGCACATACAAGTTTGAGAAGCGCTGTTCTGTGACAGTGGTTCTTGACCCCGACTGCAAATTAAAATAACTGGGAAGCTTTTAAAAATACCAGTGCTGAGTCCCCATCTCCATAGATAGATTTAATTGGTCTGGGGTGGACCTGGGAGTTAGTATTCTTAAAGTTCCCCTAGTGATTTTGTAGTGTGCAGTCAAGATCGAGCATTACTGCTAGAGAGATACTTGCTTATTACCTGGGTCTTGACTGATACTTCTTGATCACTTGGTTAGTTGGCTGGTGACTCCCAACCAGGCCACACTGTGGCTCAGAAATTTCAGAAGCAGAGATTCTAATCAGTTCTAATCTCAATCAGCCTAACCTATTTCACTCTGTAAGTTCTTCAGGAACTACACCATCTCTGTCAGTTTGCATTCAGTTAGGTGGTTGTTACTTTTAATCACCTTCGGCTGGGGAAACTGGTAATTTATGTGTGAAGTTGAAGGGGATGATTGGAATATCCACATAGAAAAGAAGGTTACTGATTTTTCTTTGGAAAGAATGTAATTAACAGCAGTAGTGACTAACCCTGTGTGCCAGACCCTATACTTGGCAGTTGACACTTCCCAAGTCATTTATGATCCTCCAGAATCCCACGAGGAGGGTACTAATATTGTCTCCATGCTGTGCAAGAGAAAACTAGAACACGAAAACATTGAGTGCCTTGCCCAGTGAAACAGGTCTATAAGTGGTAAGCCCAAGGTAGGAACCCAGGCAATCAGGCACAGAACTTTTCTCCAAACCACGGCCGCCCACTGCATCACTAAAGCACTCCTTTGAATTTCTGCTCTCATCCAAGGAAGCTCAGGCTGTGGGAAAAGGTGAGAAAGTAAAATTAGCCCTGAATTTGGACAGAGTAGGTGGCCACTTACATGTTTCCATAGATCCAGAACAGAGGGTTTAGAGAGGGACTCAGAGATAGAGGGACCACACAATGTGTTGTCCAAGCCTAGACAATGTAAAATTCTATTCACACTTGCACAGCAGGCATTAACCAGGACTGTCCTAGGCAAACTGAGATGTGCGGTTGCCTTTCTTATAGGTCGTCTCATCCGCGAGGAGTTGAAATGCATTAATACAGGATACATGGTTGGTTTGTGGCCAGGTGAAGGACATATCCTAGTTTTCTTGATTCCTTTTCCGATGCTCTTCTCCTGTTTTGTATTGCCTGCCCTAATTTTCATCTCCTTTTCAACAACTCTCTAACCAGTGTACCATATCATACCCTCCTATGCTCCTAAACTCCCTGTCCAACACTTTAATCTCCAACCAGTAGAGTAACTCCTTGACCACTGTCTCCAGAACAACTTTGCACAAAGTCCCATTTAATGCCTAGAGAGAAGAGACCTTGAATATTCTCTATTTGTGTTGATTGATCCATTTAATATTGGGGAAGCTAATGGAAATGGGATTCAAAGATGGATAAGACATACTTCTATCCCTTAAGAAACTCAGGGTCTAGTGTAAAAACAAATCTTGGGGCAGACCAGGGGAGGCTTCCTAGAAGAGGTGAGTTGAAAAGAATGAGTGGGTGTGAGACTGGCAAAGACTGGGGGAAGTGAGAGAGCCCATGGAGGTGAGAAACATCAATGTGTAGGGAAAACAAGTGGTTCCGTGCTGCTGGGGAACAAGTTTAGAAGAAGGAGGGTTAAGAGTCAAGGCAGGGACTGGGTCACAGTGTGCCATTCCAAGGGCTTGGATTTTCATCTGATGAGGGAAGACTTACAGTGCTTTCAGCGGAATAGGACACGGGAAAATGTGTTCACATATATAGCTGTGTTTGGTTTTAGGTGATTTAAGTGTTCACTGCCACTGGAATTTTAAATGATCTAATTTCTCTTTTTAATTTCTTAGTTAACCATCTATAATTAAGATCAGTTCAGAATTTAACACACTTATGATCCTATTCTGATGCTATATAGAACTTTTTACCCATTCTATTCTTAAGGAGTTAAAAATCTAGAGAGAAGAGAGAGACACATAGCCACTGACGCTAGTGTCCGTCGTTCACATGAACATTCACATATGCATGATGCAAATGAGGGTCCACATGTTGATGCCAGCCTGTTTGCTCATTGGGATTCAACTGTAGTGGAAAATTGGATATAGCACTTAAACAATGAAGCTTATTAAAAAGAGCTTTGTGTTGAAAATAGTATTGATTTAAAAAGTTATTGTTCTCTAAGCACTGAGTAATCACTTTTTTTCTCTGCACATTTTCTGCCAAAAAAATGGATTAGTGTCTTTCTTTCTTTCTTTTTTTTTTTTTTAATATAGACTTGGGGACGGCATCAACAATCTACCCAGAACTTCAAGGAGCCAAAACTAGTTAGAATTAGATGTCAGCACATCTGAAATGTCAACACATTTTTTTCTGGATAATTTCCTGTGATTTGAAATCCTGATTTTTTGAGTCATTTTTAGTATTACATTTTTTAAGTGTTTGCTTTCAAGGAGGATTTTGCCTCTGAGGCTTTCTCAACCAGTTAAATTCTCCAAGAGCAGAAAATATGTGAAAAAGCCAAGTTGCATGCTTATTTCTCCAGGGTCTCAGTCTCCTCTCAGAAATACAGACTCTTGTACTGAACCTTCTGAAACTGTCATTTTTTTTGCATACACAGGCTTATGTTTTCACACCAGTTCATAGATTGGGCGGAAGATGCCACTTCTATTTTAATAGAACAGAATGGCATGTGGGTGTGTGATGTGGGGGACTGTGTGTGACTCTTGCCTTCCTTATATACAAAATCAGAGTGGAGTTCCTGCACTCCTCCTTGGATAGGTAAAAAAATCCTGGCTATTTTTCAACCTGACTTTTTGGTGGTTACTTTTCCGACAGAAAATATTCTGGGGGTGAGGGCAGTAGGGGAAGCAGGGAGAGAATAAAATCTTCCTCTTTGAAATCAACTAAGTTAAGATTGCTTTTTTTCTTTGAAGAAGCAACGTGGTTCTGCCTACCTATAATTAGAAAGCTTAGCTTACTGGCATATTCACATTGCCTGAAACCCCAAGTGAGAATTTCAGTCTCAAGTACAGGGTGTGATTCTACCTGGTGAACACTTTACTAAAGGTTGAGAAGCAACCTCATGAGAGAGGGATGGGAACACATCAGGGAAGGCACTGCTGAGGGTGGAAGAGCTGAGAGGGTCATCTGGATCCATTTCTTTCAAAGAGGAATTCTTGGCATTTAATAACTTGTGAACCTCAAGTCCTCACTTAAGGGAGGGAGAGAACTTGAGTCCATTTTTTCATGCAGGGGTTGGTGATACCCATGCTCTCTGGGTCCTAAGCTCTCTAAACAAGATGATTTTTAGCCTTAAAGCTAAATGAGGTGTTGTTTGGAGGAGGAGGGGAGATAATTTGATGGGGTCCTTTGAGAAAGTACGAACTTCCCCCAGGCTTTTCCTTTGCCTGCTTTGGACAAAGGCATCAAACATCACTGCCTTCTGCTTTACTGGTTTCTCCTTCTGTTTCCAGGAGGAGTCCAGAGAGCATAACGAAGAAGTGTTTCTGTAGGTAAGAGAGAAATGAACTGACCCCATTTCCAGTGGTTGAGCTTCTCTCCAAATAGGTAGATGCCGACGCTAAAGATGTAGCTGAGAGAGAAGAAGGCTGCTAGACCCGCTGGGCTGAGTTTGGCAAACACGGGATACACCCATGTACCCGTCTCAGAGTAGATCCATAGTACCCTGCAGAAAATGACAAATCACAATGATTAGGACAGCAGGGGGAAAAAGCCATAGTCTCTTCAAGATCATTGGGGTTCTGGAGTCCAGGCAGAGGAAAAGAAGCCACAGGGGACATTTAACAGCCGAGGTGTTTCCCGAACCTGCAGAAGTGAGTATTTTCTGGATAAATAGACTGATTCATTGAGACATTCTGTTTCAGGCGCTGGGCTTGGCTATTTTACCTAATCCATTAAAATTCAATGATGGTAAAAGAATATAGGAAAACACTGAACACATCATTAACCAAACAAAATGTATAAGAACATGAATTATTTCTTTCCCTGAAAGATGTGACCTGCTGAGACATTGAACTTGCTAAGATGGTGCCCATTTGCTCACTCTCAGCCAGACAAGTGGGGTTTGCTTTTCTGTGCCTAAGAGTTAAGTATAGCTTTCCATTAGCTCTCCAAGCCTGTTGGGGTAGGAGAGGCAGAGATCGAGCATTATTACTATAATAGAGTAGACCTGGGGTTTAATTGTGGGCCTAGATTTCAGCTCGTGGAAATAGCCACGGATAGAGTATTAAGTAGGAATAGATGGATCTACAGGAGGCTCAGATCTTGCTCATGTGAGGGTAGAATATAAATCATTTCTGTCAGCCAAGAGAAGGAAAAGAAATGCTAGGAGAGGAGCCACGATGTCTAAGTGAAGCCTAAAACTGCCGTTTGCTGGAAACAAACTGCACCGGAAGATGCCAAAGTCTGAAATAACTTTTAAAATTAAATACGGGGAAGATGATGTATCAGCTACAGCTTATAGTCAGTTATGAGTACGGAATACGGAACCAGGCTTCTGTGATTCGAATCCTAGGTGTGCTGCCTCCTAGCTGTGTTACCTGCACTAATGGATTCAACTCTTCTATCCCCCTACCCTCATGTATAAAGGAGGGGTACAAACAGCATATAGCTCATAAGGCTATTGTAAAGATGAAGGGAGTTAAGTTAGCACATGTAAATTCCATAGACCAGTGCCTGGCAGATTGTAATCATTTTATAAGAGTTGAAAAGCTTCTATCCTCTGAGGGAATACACAGTGGGTGTCGCCTCAGCAATCTTTCTTTGAGGCTATTCATCTCTTGTAAAACTTAGGATAGCCTAGGTTATGCTTCAGAAACAACGTTCATATTTGGATATCCCAGGTTGTCAAAGGAGTTCAGATGGAAGCATGAAATTCTGTGCTTAATTAAACGTTCAGAACCCAAGTGCAATCTTGGTTGTTTCACACACTTTAAGTTTGTCAAATGCTTTGTTGGAAGAGCGGGGCTAACATCAGGGCCAGGACTAGGGTGAGGCAAGGGAGGCACCTAATGGCATAAAACTTAAGAGGTCATCTCTGTGCATCCAAGGACACAGTCAACAGAATAAAAAGGCAACTTACGGAATGGGAAAAACAGTCGCAAATCAGGCATCTGATATGGGATGATTATCCAGAATATATAAAGAACTCCTAGAACTCAACAACAAAAAATAAACAATCCAATTAAAAACGGACACAGGACTTGAAGAGACATTTCTATGAAGAAGATATACAGATGGCCAACAAACACATGAAAAGATACTCAGTGTCACTAATCATGAGGGAAATGTGACTCAAAACTATAAAGAGATACCACTTCCCACCTATGAGGGTATCTTCTATCAAAAAACCCCCAGAGAATATAAAGTGTTGAAGAGGGTGTGGAGAACTTGGAACCCCTGTGCACTGTTGGTAGGAATGTAAGATGGTGTCACTGCTGTGTAAAATAGGATAGCAGTTCCTCAAAACATGAAACCTAGAATTACCATAGGATCCAGCAATTCCATTTCTGGGTACATACTTCAAAGAATTAAAAGCAAAGACTCAAAGAGATATTTGTACTCTCATGTTCATAGCAGCATTATTCACAGTAGTTAAAATATGGGAGCAACCCAAGTGTCCATTTAAGGACAAACAGATAAATAAAATGTAGTACAGTTATATACACACAATGGAATATTATGCAACCTTTAAAAGGAAGGAAATCCTGGGACTTCCCTGGTGGCACAGTGGTTAAGAATCGCCTGCCAATGCAGGGGACGTGGGTTCGAGCCCTGGTCCAGGAAGATCCCACATGTCACGGAGCAACTAAGCCCATGTACCACAACTACTGAGCCTGTGCTCTAGGACCTGCGTGCCACAACTCCTGAGCCCACATGCTGCAACTACTGAAGCCTGTGCGCCTAGAGTCCGTGCTCAGCAGAAAAGAAGCCAGCACACCTCAATGAAGAGTAGCCCCCGCTCGCCGCACCTAGAGAAAGCCCATGCACAGCAACGAAGACCCAACGCAGCCAAAAATAAATTTGAAAAAAAAAAAAAAGGAAGGAAATCCTGACATATGCTATAACTTGAATGAAACTTGAGGATATTATGTTAGGTAAAATAAGCCAGTCACAAAAGGACAAATACTGTATGATTTCACTTATATAAAGTACTTAGAGTCATCAGATTCATAGAGACAAAGTAGAATGGAGCTGGGGGGAAGGGGGAAATGGGGAGTTTGGGAAGAAAAACATTCTGGAGGAGGATAGTGGTAATGGCTGCAAGCAATGTTAATGTCCTTAATGCCACTAAACTGTATACTTAAAACTTGTAAATTGTATGTTACGTGTATTTTACCACAATAAAAAAGAAAATTTAAGGAGACATCAGTCTCAGGGTTCTGCATGTGTAGTATTGTCCCTTGGGCCCTAGGCCTGGCCCTGCTGGCATCACTCTGCTGCTCCAGGCTTGTCTAGATGCTACTCTCATGTACTCAAAACTGCACTGGATTGAAAACAAGTAATAATTGTTCTCATTGTTACTACTATTAGAATTCTGTGAGATGTGCATCCATGGATGCACTTTAGAAGGATATCCACAGCACTTCTTTCCTGCATGGTTGTCTCTCATGACAGGCCGGAGGAGGTATAAGGGACAGAAAGTAAATATCCTCAAGTAGCTGAGGCCAGGAGTTTTGGGTCAGCGAGGAGATCTAAATACACTCCAAACGGGTTGCATTAATTGGTTCACTTTGTTTTCTCTATATATTTGAAATTAGGGCTTCCTAGTTTCCATGCACATTTATATAAGATAGTCTACAAATAAGGACACTCCTCTAGAAGCCTGGGAAGTTTCTGTTTATTTACTTCATTTTTGTTCCCTCCAGCGTAAGGTTTGTAAAGGAAAGTTCCTGAAGTAAGCTAATGACGTCTGCACTTTCACAGAGAAGGTGCAAAGAAAGTTCTAGGTGTGTTCACTGACAGTGGGAAAATTAATGCAAATACGATTAGAGCGTGAGGCATGATGGCCGTCATTTAATGAAGGGTAGTCAGCAGAGAGGCCGAGTGCGGAGATAGCCATGGTCAGGTGCTATCACCTCTCTATGGCTTCTGGAATATATGTTAAAAGGGGAGAGAGAGGGAGAGGGAAGGGGAGAAGGAAGGGGGGGGGAGAAGGAAGGGAGGGAGGGAGGGAGGGAGGAAAGGCACTCAGCACGTGTGCAGCCGAATTGTCCTTGTCCTCCATCTCAGCCAATGTCAGCTCTTCCCTAGCTGCCACATATGATCCCATGGAATCATATTTAAATATTTCTGCAGTGCACTCGTTTCATGATCTCAATCCAGGCTCCTTCATCTCCTATAGGTTTCTATAGCTGTCTGCTCACTGGGCTTTCTTGCTCACATCAACCCACTTTCCACAATGCAGTAACCCAATAGTCTCTCTAAAAGAAAAAAATCGTTCACGGTGCTCCCCTGCTTCCAGTGGATCCACGTTGCTTTAGGAAACTACCCAAGCTCCTCCCCCTGGCCTACCTGGCCCTGCCCTGCCCACCCATCCACCCATCCACCCTCAGATCTGCAGTCCAACCCTTTCTGTTTCTTGAGTGAGCCCAGCTCTACAGCTTCTGGTCTTCACCCATGCAACTGTCTCTACTTGGAACACCTCTGCCTTTACCCTTCCTAGGACACACTTCCTGCTCTGTCCCCGGCTGAACCTTACTCATGCTTTGAATTTCAGCTTACAAGTTAATTTCTCCAGAAAACAATTCCTGACCATTCTTCCCACAACCCACATTTGGTTAGGTTGTTATGTGCTTCCCCTACCATGAGTTTACCCTTGTTGCATATTTGACTGTCTTTCTCCAGAGCTTCTGGAAGCTCTGTAAGGACTGGGATTTTATCTATGATGTGCATCTGTTTCCTAAGTGCTAGAAACATGGCAGGTTCTTTAGTTTTAAATAAATGGCTCTTTGGGTGGCCCCGCCAGCACCTATGGTTCCTTTTAAGTGCCGTTAGCTGTGGCTTCTATAGACAGGTCTCAGCTGCCTGACACGCCAAGAACACTGCAGCCTCTGAAAGCTGGAACGTGTAACCAGTAGCCTTCCAAATTGTAGTTAATTGGATGCTCACATTAATGGAATCACCATCTTCCCAATCCACCAGCTGAAAATTCTGAGAATTTTCCTTGATGTTCCCTTTTCATTTGCCCACTACACACCAATGAATCCATCAAACCTATTCTGTTACACCAACAATGCGTCTCAGGTATGTCCCTCATTCCTAATTGTACAGCTATATCCCTTTCCAGGCTCTTCTTATTTCTAACTTGTGTAACAGGCATTTTGGGTAGCTGAGATTTGGGCAGGAAGGATGAAGAGTGTAGATAAGCATTTCCATTCTTAGCCCTCCACCTCCACCCCTCTTCAGTTTGCATGCTGGCTGGCCTGGACCCCAGATGCTGATCATAGGGGAAGTTGTGTGGCATCTTCCTATTTATTTTCATATATTAATTTACAGGAGGGCTAGGGAGTCCTTCTGTGGAAAATGAGGCTGGGATTCTGATCCCCACTAAGATTTTTAGGTTGTAAAACAATGGTACCATCTAGATGGTCCCAGACTAAGGTCATATTTCAGGAAAGAGTAACAGTGGATCTGGGAGTGAATTCACATAGTGCGCTAGCGGTAGTAGGAGAGGATTGTTGGTACCGCGTATAACAAGGTGGCTGGTCCTGGAACTCAGCTTAGTCTGCCCCTCTGGCAGTTTCTAATGGCTTCTGGGCGTAAGCTGTCTATATGTGTAAGTGTGCATGTGTAAACGGGTGCACGAATTTAGAGGGTTATTACACTTGGGGTGTCCAGGCAGCTTTGCTCTGGGGCCTCACCTGAGCGAGCATAGAATAGAAGAAAGGAATCGTCTCTCTTGCCCCATAGGAACTGCTATTGAGAGGTGACTTTAAAAATATCTTTTCCCAGGCTGGGTTACAGCTGTATATCTGTATGATGCTTGCACTTGGCATGCAATACCTTACACACTAGCAGGGACAAATACAGCATCAGCTGATTTCTGGTCTACCAAAGAGCAAGGCGGTGGTGCACTGCAGGCCAGCTGGGGCTGTTGCAATAGCCAGTAGCATTGTTCTACTTCCACCAACAGAGGAGACCAATGGGCAGTGGCATTGTTGGCAGTGACAGCAGTGGGGGAGGCGTGCTGACCTTAAAGCAAGCCCCGTGGAGGTGCTGGATCCAGGAGGCTGGGTATTGTGGCTTTACAGTCTGTGTGGGAGAGTGAGTCTCAGAACTGTGTACTGCATGGGCATGTGTGAGCACTCACGGGATTATTAGAATATTTTAGAGACGGAGGTCTTGGAGGACTGGACCACCTGCAGAAGGGTGTTCCAAGCATCCAGACATGGGATGACACTGGAACTGTGAAATATCCGTGGATGAAGAATAAACCATTGTGATTGAACTAGATGACTTAAGAGTATTCCGGCTAACCTTTATTCGTATATTGCTTTATTCTGTTTTGCTTCCCATGTCTTGCCACTTCAATCCATTTTAAGCACTATTGTCAAGATAGTCATTTTAAAGCATAATTCTCTGGCCATGTTACTAAGAATTCTTCTCACTCCTACCTCCATGGCAAACAAACAACAGCAACAAACACATCTCACATTGTCTGTACCATGTCCAGCCTCCTCCAGCCTGCCGCCTGCAAGACTCCGTGAGTGGGCAGTTTCAGGGTGATTTCCTGTTAGTCTCTTTCACTAGTAGGTCCAGCTAAAGTGAATTGCTAGCGATGGCTTTAATGTGATGTGTGCCCTCTTGGCTTTGCGATTGTGCAGTGTTCGCTTTCTCCCAGTTTTTGCTGCTCCAATCCAGCCAGTCCTTCAGGGCCCAGATCCAATGACATCTTCCATGAAGTCCTTCCCACGCTGCCCAGTCAGATGTAACTGCTTCCTCCTTGTGTTCCCTTTAGCACCTCGTATTTGTTATGACATTTTATCACTTTCCATCTTGTGTTCTTATAATTTGTGTGCATGGCTCATCTCCACTTAGGAGGTACAAACCCCCTAGGGGCTGGGGCTTGGCCTTATATAACTTTGCTTTTCCCAGCAGGACCAGCCCTGTGTTAGGGGAAATATTTGTTCAATAAAAGATGAGTAAGAGCCAGCAGTAGGAACGTTTCTATTCTCCTGCTCCTTAGGAAGAGCTAGGTGATGTGTTTTGGGGTGAGAGAGAAGGGGGGAGTAAGTGAGCTACCATATATATAGATGACTAATGCTTTCCAAAGGAGATGAAAGATTTACAGTTATTACGACTTTGCAAAGCTTTACTTTCCCACTTAGGGGCCAGCCCTCCAATTTTGCAATCTGAAAAATAACAAAAAGCAAGTGCCACATATGAGGCAGTCCCCATGGTCTTGGTGGATATTTTTAGGTCATTGTAACATGGTTTCAGCAGTGAAATACTTCTCCAGCTCAGGGTTATTGCCATTTTTTTGACTCATGTTTGTTTCTCACGCTCCCTCTGGCCCGGGACCGTATTCTTTACCTCATTCCTGCTATGCTGTTTCCCTATTTGAGCATCCAAACTGGCACGCCTAACAGCTGACCTATAGCCGCTTCCCTAAAATATCTCCATGGACATCCACAGTTTGTGGAACTTGTTGCTGACCATCCGTGGCCATGAAGGTGCATGTGCCCCCAGAGTATTGTGTAAGGGTGGAGGCAGCTGGCAGCAAGGAGTCTGAGCTCCCCTAATTAGGCAACGGACAGGGAGCAAAGCTCCAATCAATAGGGCAGCATAAAATGCCTGCGTACAGGTGTATTTGCTTCACTCCAGCAAAAATGAGGCCTACTGGACAGAATGCTGATTCTGTACTTCATTCATGTTAAGAAAGTCCACATCCCAAACCACTTCAGCTCCCTGCCAGGGTCTATCCAGTCACATTCCTGCTAGTGATAGGTCTCCAGCCCTTCCCTTCATTTGCCCCATTACATCACTTTAACATACAATCAGAGCACGGAGCTGGAAGGAACAACATCGTGAAAGCTTTTAGACTGTAGAGATGATGGTAAGCTTTTGCGTTCTCACCCCTTCAGCATTTAGCAGAGTGTGTTTTTACACAAACAGGGAGCTGAACAAATACCTGACCATCTGAATACACTGAAAAGAGAACTGGATTTGGAAACAGAAGTCCTTGATTTAAGTCTCAGCTTTCATTTTCCCCAGCCACACGACCTTGGACATGTCACTTAGCCCACTGGGGCTTCAGGTCTCCAAAGCTGGATGATCTCTGAGTCGCCTTCCACCACCCACCCTCTCTGATTCTCTTTGCAGATTGATTGATATTGTCGTCTGTGGGCCAGCATCAACTCTCTTGAGTTACCACAAATGCCACCAACTGATCTCCCTGTCTGATTCCCCTTTAATTTCCATACTTCAGCCAGCATCATCTTCCTAATCATCTTTCTTACATAAGCCATGTTATTTCACTTCTCTGCTTATAACTTTTGCATAGAAAAGCCCTCTTTTTTTTTTTTTTTTTGCGGTACGCGGGCCTCTCACTGTTGTGGCCTCTCCCATTGCGGAGCACAGGCTCCGTACGCGCAGGCTCAGCGGCCATGGCTCACGGGCCCAGCCGCTCCGCGGCATGTAGGATCTTCCCAGACCAGGGCACGAACCCGTGTCCCCTGCATCCACAGGTGGACTCTCAACCACTGCGCCACCAGGGAAGCCCAAGCCCTCATTTTAAAAGTCCAGATTCACTAACTTCTCCCTGTCCTACAGTTCAGCCATGCCCTCAGCTCCTCCAGCCTTTCACAGATGCTATTCCCTCTGCCTGAAGGTCTTTTCCATATCTCTTTTGACTTATTTCTACTTATTCTCTGCATTTCAGCTCAGACACCACTTCCTTTAAGAAGCCAGTCCTCCGCATCCCCCAGCACCCTGTGCTTATCCCTGTTAGAGTCTCACCACCCTGTCTTCCCACTGTTTCTGTACTGTCCTCTCTCCCAGGCAGTCCCCAAATGCAGCACCGTGTCTTGTATATCTCTGTATCCTCATACCTTAGCACAGTGCCTGGCACTGAGGAATAATTGACTGGACACGTGATGTGTTCACTCCTGACCGTCTTGCTGCACCTCCTTTCTCCAGCACCCCAGTTCCCTGCATTGTCAGAGCTCATGCCCAGGCACCAATGAGCCAGACCCTCTCGACCACTACTTTTCGTCCTTATGGGCGCCACAATTTTCCCCAAATACCAGTCACCTTAGGTGCTCTATTACCTTCTTGGTTTCTGAGGAGGAAAAGAGCAAGGGTAGATATGAGGATTGATGATCAACTCCAAGTCCTTAGGTAGAAGAAAATTAATAGACCGAAGGTGCTATCTCATATATGAACTCTGAAAGTTATATTTGGCAAGAAAGAATAAATCAGATTAAAGTCCACCAAAAAAACAGAGCATGGAAATGCATGTGCATAATCAACCAGCTACCACCCTGCTTCTCCTCAACACATACAAGAGAAAAAAATATATCTTTTGTGTATACCTTACCTGACCCCAGGTCCTAGATATTCTGTCTTTAGGGATTTATTCCTTTGGGTTAAGCCAGACTTGGAATATACATGGCGCATGTCCCACCACAATCCATTCACATGCTATAGGCAGATATTGCTAAATGATAGCACAACTCTTTTGGTAGGGCCTTAGAATCCTTCTCAACACAGTGCTCCAGACCTCAGCTACCAGTAGGTCCCCAATTTATGCCTTATTCTCTAAAAGTGTCCTTTGTTAAAATGCAAAGGCCCCAGGCTAGTGAACAGTGTAAATCAATTGAGTCTTGGGGTGGATTTACTGAACAAGTGCTTTCTTTTAAGACAGGTGAAACATGAAAGACTGTAGGCACTCGGGGAAACAAGGGTGCAGAAGGGTGGGAGGAACATACCTTGCGAAAGGGAAGGAAAGACTGGGGAGGAACCATCACCTGAGTTCTGGGCACAAAGGTCACTGGCTCTAAGACAAAGGCTGCTGAAGCACATGAAGCAGGCACTGCTGGAGGCCAGTCCTTTGGAATGTGTTCTTTTCCTGGCTTCTGTCTCCGACAGAGCACTGCCCTGAGTGAAACCACCCCTCACGTAGGGATTGGGGGATTATCCGGATTGGCAGATGTGCAAAGCTTATGTGAGGCTAGGCTAGAGTAGGAACATCAGGATTCGCTTCCAATCTGCAGGTATTATGCTTGGCATGCCCCTCCCAGTAGAGCAAGAGCATGGCTGTGGGTGAGAAGGCTGTAGGATAGAAAGGGGGGCTTTCCAGTTGCTAGGTGGAAGGCCAAGCACTTTCCCTTGATTACAGACATTGGGCAGAATTTCTGAGAATTAGTGTCACCAGGTGGTTGAATGATGAAATCCAGGCCAGCTACTTAAGTTATCTCTCATGCCTCCAGTTAGTCTGTTCTGCAGGCCCCTGGGCAATTGCCCAAATGCCCTTTCAGTGCTCCAGTGCCAGATGTTGATGCAGCTAAGCCCATAATAATACAGGCAACAGGAATGGACCAAACCTTGCCTGCTCAACCTGTCAAGCGCCCTTTTAGATGGAATATATTTAGATGCCTTAGATCATTCAGCCATTCAAACATTTTAATTACAAATGAAACCAAAGATTAATGTTTTCCTAGGGAAAGTAACATGTGTAGCTTTACAACGATTAATTCTTCATGAGAGGGAGGGGGAACTCATGACTTGCTGTGTGTGCACGCATACCTGTGTATCCTTGGGCATTTGATGTTTCCATGAGTATCAAAAGGAAACACTAAGATTCCTTTTTTCCTGAAATTTAAAGATGGTAAAACCCCTGTTAACCCAAGATAAAGGCACTCTTATAGACCAGTGCACTTCTTCTGGAATATTCCTCAGAGTCTGGAATGACAAGTCTAAGTTGATTTTTCTCTCTGCAACTCTTACCTGCTGACATAAGCAAGGCTAGCAGCAGCCAACAAGGCGAGTCCTTTCTTCTTCGGTGGATAGCAGTGTGGCCTGAGGATGACTTCAGCCAGAGAGAAGGGCAATATAGCCGTGTGCTGCAGGAGAAAAGACGACAAATCCTCCATCCAAGGTGCCCCGGCTGCCTCCAGCACCCCCCCTAATTCTCTCTTCCCCTCCAGTCTACCTTCTTACACAAATACCAGATGAAACTTTCCAGAACTTGGCTTGGATCGTGCTCCTTGGATGCCAAGGACCTACAGCAGGTCCCTACTGCCTACCATACTGATCCAGACTCCTTTGTCTGGCTACCAAGGCTCTTTATAATAGGCTCTCACGCCCTTCCTAACACACACACACACACGCACGCACACACTCCTTCACAGAACAAGGCTGTCTCCGTCGTTCTTTGCACTTGGCGTGTTTGCTCCCCCTTCACACTTCTGTTCCTGCTTCAGCTGTGTGGAGTGTGTCTTTTCTCCCTGTATTCATACCGTCCATGGTGTTCACAGCCAGAACCATCTTCCATGATACTGTCTCTGTATTTTCCTCTTGCTAATTTCTCTCACTCAGTTCTGCTGCATTTATATCCTGTGCCATGTAGTCTAACACTTACGGTGCGTATTGGGAAGCTCGGTGCGGGGAGAGGCCAAGAACACATTTAGCAGTGCACTTGGCACAGTGGAGCTGTCCTGTCGACAGGTGGTGGTGCTGTAGGGGGTGGGAGAGTCTCCCTGTGAAACCTCTGTGTTCTCCCCGCCTCCTTCCCTGCTTCACCTCCTTCTTTATAACCATCTGTTTTCTCACGTCTTTCAAACTCTTAACACTAGATTTTTTTCAAATGACATAATCAAGGAATAGTGGTGTTTTCGGGTGCGAAGACTACTGAGTCCCACTCCTCTCTTGGTTATGGGAACTGATCCGGGAGAGGTGACTTGAGTCTCTTTGCAAATGTCCTTTCGTTTCTTAAACACGTTTATTAAGTTCCTCTGCCACACTCTGTGCTTGTGGGTAACATCTCACAGTGTTCGTGTTTTATACTATCTACATTTACATCTTTCCTCTTTCATCCCTGCTCCCCGGTTTCCTCAGCTCTTGGAAGTCTCTTGCATCCATAGCTTCTACTTTCAAGCTCCCTCCCAGGCCCATTCTTGAGCCCCAAGACAGCACCTCAATTACAATAGGGGCTGGGGCTTAGGAATGTCACAGTGCCCATGTCACCGTGCTCCCATGCCCAGCTGTGCTGCTGGAACCCTGGGTACTGACTCTGGCTGGCCTTTGCTGTCAGTCCTACCAGTCTTGTGCTCAGAGGCATCCACAGGAAGTGGTAGCTTCTTCTTGCTCTACCTGTGCTAGCTGGGGTCCAGTCAGGAGATCAGAACCCTCTGATGACAAGAAATGTGACAGGTTTTAATGGAGCAGGGGTGGGATGAGGAAGCACAGGTCTTAAATATAGGGCAGTCCTGGGCAGAGGGAGCCTGCAGTTCAGTGGCACAGAGCAGTCAGGCTACTTGAAGGCCCTGGGCGCCCACATTTTAGTAGCAAAGCTTGGAGGAAGAGCATGGTGGACAAACCACAGCTTTTTTTTTTTTTTTTTTTTTTTTTTTTTGCGGTACACAGGCCTCTCACTGTCGTGGCCTCTCCCGTTGCGGAGCACAGGCTCCGGATGCGCAAGCTCAGCAGCCATGGCTCACGGGCCCAGCCGCTCCACGGCATGTGGGATCTTCCCAGACCGGGGCCCGAACCCTGCATTGGCAGGTGGACCCTCAACCACTGCGCCACCAGGGAAGCCCCAAACCACAGCTTTTTAGACTTTCTACAAGGTTGGTCCTGAATATACTGACTGGTTGACCACACAGTGGAAAGACTTCCAGGCCCACTGTCATATCCTGCATCTTTCTTTGGTCTAATTTTAGGGACCGAAATCTACAGTTTCTCTGTCTCTCCCTCCAGTAACGGAGCATGGTGTTTGCGGGCACGTACTTTCGAGTCTGACCCCGGACTGGTCACTCAATCTGTCTGAACTTCAGCTTCCTCGGTTATAAAACGTGACAGTAAATAGTACGCATGTCCTAAAGGTACTGCTCTGAGGACTGGGATTAGTGCACGTCAAGGGCTTAGTGCTTAGCCCAGGAGGGCGTCCAGTGAGCATTAGCTGTGATGATCACTATTATCCTTGTGACTGTCACCCTTCCTGTCATTGATGGCCCAGTGTGGAGCCGGGTGAGGCAAGCGTCTGGGGTGTCCACAGCACCAGGTGAGTGGATGCACCCTTGCCTGTGGCCTGCAGGCGGCTGGAGTGTGGTTACAGGGCCATCCCCGTGGCCATCCCGTGGGTCCCTCTCCAGCCCACAGCTGGTGCCTGCGCTCCCAGTGATGGCCACCTCAGAGCCCTAGCAGTACTCTGTGATGGACACTGATGCTCCTTTAATCCAGAGGCCACTTCAGGAGGCCAGAGATGGGGCTGTCTGCCCCGTACAGTTGCCCGCCTTTCTGCCCACCTTCGCTCTATCAGGAAGGTCCGACTTCTGTCAGGAACCACCAACAGTCCCATTATACTGGCCATTGACCTGACAGACTCTATTATCCCTGCTCACAGCAGCTTCCATTCTCTACATTAATGATCATTTGGAACAGAATCCCTGTGGAATAGTGTAGCGTGTTTGCATTAGGAGCAAATGAGTTCACAGTGATTAATGCTTTTATAACAAATAACTCAGGAATGCATGACTGGTCACCTCTTCTAGGAGCCTGCCCTTTGCAAGTGACATTCAGTTGGATTTCCAAATGAATTCTCCCTGATGGCTTCTGGGAAGTTTCCTTCAGTGATGTCATCCGTGATGGGCCATATACTATGGCTTAATACCAGCTAAAAGGTCTCAAAAAGAATCACGTTGTTTTGGCCAGGGCTGGGGGTATGAATGGGGAAAGGAGGAAGATTGTATTCTGTGAGCTTTCTAAATATTGAGCTACTGTGAAGGGCCAAGCACGACACAGTAAACCTCCTGGTATTTCGAACCTGCTGGTATTTCACCTCACGTGGATATAAATGATATAACCTTTGTCAGGCAGCACATAGTTTTCAAAAGAGGAGAAAAAATTGAGTAAGAGAAAAATCAAATACGCTTCCTGCTTCCAAAAAATCTAATAATTAGGCTGGGATTGACACAAATTAGAATGCTGCCAAAAATTACTGAAAACAGTGACTCATTCTGTATTTCAGTTAACAGTTTTTCAGTTTCCCTTATAAACAGTGAAGCTGACAAAAATTAATTATCTCAGAGGGGGTAAAATATTTCCTTCCAAAGTAAACAAAACATCATGGGCTGAAACAATAGTATGTGTAAACAGAGGGGATGGAAGGAAGCTATCTTTCCTTGTTAACTGAGCCATCATCTTGGTAGATTTTTCTTTAAATACCTCATGCCAAAAGCATTGGTTAAAAGGAAGAGTGGTGTCCTTTTTTCATCCTTTTCTACTAAATTACACCTTCCCTCCTGTCCTTTGTGTGATGCCTACTTGCATCGGAATATCTTGGAGACAGAACTGTAAGCATGAAAGATTGATTTAAGTGTTAGTATCATAGTTGCCCTGTAGATTCCTTGGTTGCAAAACAGCCTTGTAAATAAGTACTACCACTTACCAGCCCGTAGAGAATTCCTATAAGGTTATATGAGTGGCGACATGGAAAGTAATGAGCACGTATTTTTACTAGCCTCATACCAGTACATAAGTAGCTGCTCTAAAACAGCTTCCCTGTGTCTGAGGCTCAGATTAAAATGAGATGCATTTGCCTGACTCTTGAGAAAGAGGCAAGCCTCGATCACTCAGATAACCCATGGAGCCGGCAGTCTTCCATCCTTGTTGTGCAGCCTCCAGAGACTGACTCCAGAAGACGAGGACGGCCACACTCTTATCTCTAAGATTCTTGGAGGTCCAAGAGCACTTAATAGTCTTCAGTGAAAGAAATTCAGAGAGCCTACACATTGTAAAAATCAGACGATAACACTTTAAAATAAGTTCTCTGCCTCTCTCCTCAGTTTCATTTCCTTATTGCACCAGCTCTTATGTTGAGTGGACCAACATAAATACGTCAGCTTTTGCCTTCTCAGGCTGGTCATTGAAAGGCTTTCTTCTTCATGTGCTGTTCTTAATCATGAGCTTATGTAGTGTTGCCCACTTCACATCTGCTTCAGTCTTCTCCTTCCTTCCTCTGTTCAGGCAACGCTTGGACCTGAGAATTCATTCCTTACACTGGCTCTTCCCAAACTGAGTTTCTTTCTCTCAAGTCTCTAAGATAATGTCTTTGGTTCGTTTATGGTGCTACTGGATAGATATTTTAAAATGAAGTTTTAGTGCACGGAGAAGATTTTACTTCTGGGTACATTAAGGAGGATATTTTTGCTTACTGTATATTAAATATATCATTTTTAAAATTTATTTAAAAACGAAAGCCTTCACAAAACCTCCTCGGGGCAAACACGTGGTCAAAACATCAATTAAAACTTAAACATAAATACACAACAGACATGAAAATGGAGGCAAAACAAACCTTAATAGAACACCATTGTACCCAGGCTTGTTATTGCAATGGAGGATCATGTTCCTTAAGCTTGAAAACTACACACAGTAAAAACATGCAGTAATAGCTGTTTTGTAAATCCTAGTGAGGCAATCTCTGGTTTTGATAATATCCATTTACCAGCTAAAAAACTTTACCTCACTCCTCACCAACATCCCCCACTGCAGTTTCTGCCTCTAACTCTTATAGTTTGGGACAGTGGTGATGGTCTTTCTGGGAATATTTTGTATCCAAAAGCAGAGACCATCTGTATTCTCTATGGCCCCCACTATGTTACTAAAGGTGCAGTTTTGCTTTAAGTCAATCCAATATATAGTAATCTGGATATGTAGACACAGGTTGTATTGCTTACATATCTAGGGGACTTTTTTTTTCACTCTTCCACCTGCACTACCTGCAGGAATCTTTTCCATCTCAGATACTGTAGTTTAGAAGATAACTGTAAAACGTGTAAAAACTTCCTTTTCTACTTTCTAGGAACTTAAGTGCACAGACTAAGCATCACTGTAATTAAAGAGTCAGCGCCTGGGGATGAGGGATTGGGAGGATAAGCCACCCATAGAAAGAGCCGAAGGCTTCTCTTTGATCTCCAGTCTACCTAGGTGGGCTGACACAGCCCAGTCAGGTAAAAATTCAGAGAACAGAAGTTAAAAACCAATAGTTTTATTTATTGCAGAAGAGTAGTAATGTTTGCAACTTACTCTCATATGCACCACAAAGAAGATGAGTTGTTGGATGGATAGATGCGTAGATTTGTGATAAAGCAAATACAGTGAACTATTAATAGCAGAACCTAAGTGGCAGGTAATACAGGTGTTCACTGTAAACTTCTTTGAACTGTGCCTTATGTTTGAAAATGTTCACAATAAAATGTTGGGAGAAATATGAATAGTCTTACTGACCCGGAAAGAGAAACGAATGCTCCACTGGGCTGAGGAAGAAAAGCATGCCATTATTTATGAACTTGTATGTGAAATGAACAGGTGGTTAGATGATAACTTTCTGAATCTCTGAACTTTCTATGTGATTTTTTTTTTACTTGCTACACTGTTTTCCTTTGGGTTAATATGTAGGTTAGCCAACATTTCAAAGCAGCATTCTTCTAGGAAGCTAGTCGGCTTTGACAGTGTCCAGCCTGGTGAAGAAGTGATTTAGGTTCTATTCAGTTAAGGGTAAGACAAAAGAAAGATCTGGGCTCTTGAGAGCCTGCAGTCAGGATATATCTGCCTCTTCCCATCCTCCTCCTCTGTGTCCCTGCCTCTGCAAAGCACCAAACCCCTTCCTCTAATTTAACTCTGTCCAGCAATAATAACACCCTAGACACCAGCTGTAATCAGTGACTCATTTCTTTCCTTCTCGATCCAAACTTGATTCACTTTCCTCCTCAGATGCCTCCCATAGGTGTCTATTCTTTTATCTTCCCCAGCATCACCTCCCTAGCTTTCTTCTCTTTTGGTCCATACTCAACATTGCAATTAGACCAACCTTCTTCAAACAAGTTTCATGTTACTACTCCCCGCAAAACCTTCTGTGGCTCTGCGTTGCCTCAGTCCGCTGTCTACTCCTCTAATCTTAGCTGTCTCCCGTTTTCCACAGTATCTCCACAGGCTCCATCCCTTCCACTCAATCCAGTCTCCTCACTATTCCTGTCATTCATTCTGTTTCCTTCCCTAGGACTCCTCCCTCTTTTCATACACCTAACTCTTTTCTTTAGTTCTTCTCTCCCAGTCAGACCCACACACTTTTGAGATGCCTTCCAACCAAAAGCACACACATTAACGTGAGGAGATGTAAGAGAACATCAGGACCCAGGAGAACACTGAAACAGAAACATGCCAACCAGAGGCTTGCTGGGTTGCTGCTGTCGAGATTTAAATTTAGCAACTTCTTTCCAGACAGCCAAAGTGAAAAGAGAGAGAAGGAATGTATACAGTTCCTGGGTTTTTTTTAAGGGGAAATTAAGTGTTTCCACTAGTAAGTAGACCTCAAAGAAATTTTTACTGTTGCATCTCGTTTAGGGAACACTCAATAATAGTAGGCAGTGCTCTCACCAGTGTCCCCATAGCAAAACATTTCAGACATCTAAGTTCCATAAAATGATAATATCTGATAAAATCTGAAGGCAAAATAATAAAACATATTTTGAAGGGGATTCTGCCAGTAAGGAGATAACATTGTATGATTATGTCGGCTTCTGATGATCAGAGCAGTAGGGGGACTCCAGGAATACCATTTCCCCCCACGAGAGTTTTTGTTTGTTTTTACTCTAATTGTGCGTCATAAACCAGCCCGTATTTTATTCTGTGTTTAGAGCCTAGAGCGTAGGTATTATACACTGGTGATGACACGGAGGTGTAAGAGCTGGCAGGAATCCAGAGAGTCAGTGGTAGTGTTGACGCCCTTTCACTGCTGGTCAGAAGCCTCACCCAGAAAACCATCCAGCCTCGAGGCGCTGAGCACCCAGCGCGTTCCGCCACCTCTGGGGCCCGTGTCACATGCGTGTCACACCCGTGTCACAGCCTGCCTTTGCATTAGACGCTGACTCTCCCCTGTCCTTCCTGCAGCTCATTTGGTTTGCCTTAGACCCTTCTGTGCTTAATTACATTCAGTTTTCACTTTTACACTGTCAATGTCATGTACTTTTTCTTCTATTCTCGGTTAGATTATAAACAATTTGAGGTCAAAGCTTTCACCTCCTATTTTTTCAGGACTCCCCTCCACCCTCTGAGTAATAACTACTTTTCCACCGATCTTCTTCATTCAAACCTATGTGTTACAAAGTATTACAGAATTAAGCCCTTAATACGGCCTGCAAAGCCCCTGGTGATCTGGTTCCCTGTCCCATCTTCATTTCCATGCCCTGCTCCGCATCCTGTGGCCTTCACCCAGCCCTCACCCCCTGATTACACTGCCCTCCACCCACAGTTCCCTTTCTCACCACTGGTACATTACACACACTTATGTCTCCCCTTCCTCAGCCCCCTCCACCTTCTTCTCACCTTACGGGGCTCAAGGTAGATATCCCCGCCTCCAGGGCAGAATCTGGATCTCCGGCAGGTGGCCTTCCTTGGCACGGCTGAATCTCCCTGTGCTCATCCCCATCCCAGCATCACATTATTGTGTTCACCCAGCACCAGCCAAACCTTCCAGAGATGGAAGCAGCTCGAGGCTATAGGGCTGTCACCATTTCATCTCCAGTGCAGAACGGTGCTTCACCTCTCTGGCCACTTCCTGTCTGTGGCATTAATGAATGAATCAGTGAAACAGTGGAGTGGGGCAAAAGAGGAAGAAGAGTTCCTCTGCATAGCCTGGGAAGATAATCAGTGTCCCAGAGTGAGAAGACGACAGCTGCAGGCCAGACTCACCTGGCTTGGCAGCCACATGTCGGGCTGTGCCCGTGGTTAGCAGGGCCACAGAGTCAATCCCACTTCAGGCTAGTCACCTATACCCTTTGTCATGGCTGTAGATGGCACCCCAAATCCTGAAAATGGGTGTTGTGGGTCACGGGGAAACCTGTGAGGAAATGTGACTCCTGGGAACAATCTCTGGGTGCCAACATCACAGAAACTAAACTATAGACTCAATAAAGGGGTGTCACCATCCCTGCAGCCCTGCAGGAGTTGGCAGCCCTGGAAGAAGTCAGGAATTTTTTTTCCAGCAAAGACCTTTCTTTGGGACCCACTGGCCTGTGGCCCTCCATTCTGAGATTGGGCCAGGTGTAAACAAACTCCCCAGGTTTTGTTCGGCATCTCCTTTGTACCCCCTCCTCTATATCAATCTGTAATCCACGCTTCCTCCGTGCTTCTGTGCCTGGCTCCACAGAGCACACATGGAGACTTGTTTTTAAGACATAGACAGATGGGCAGCTCTCTAGAAAGCTGCTCCGAGTTGGAGAAAGGAGACTGTTCTTTTCAAGAAAGAGAAAGTTTCAGAAGCACAGGAATCTGCTCTTGCTTTAGAGCCACCACCTCTCAGGGCACCTTCCGCTCCTCTCAGCTATCTCGTCTCCATGCCAGTAAAGGACTCAATTGGTTTCCCTGGGAGATAAAACAGTGAATCAGGAAAGTACCCTGTAAGCACAAGCACCAGGGCAGAGTTCCAGATTCTCCATGTGATGGATCCCATGATGGACCACTTTTCCACACTTTCTCCTTCCTGCCTCTGGCTTTCCCTTGCTGACCCATCAAGGTATTCCTAGAAGGACTCACCAGCTGTTCTGCAAGAATGGCAGTTGCTCACTGGTGATTTTCCCAGATGTGTGTACTTGGTTGATTTAGGGTTTGTCTGCATGAGGGGCACATGAGCTCACTGTGGGGTTTCGGTGGTGAGGGGGGGTTCTTCCCAGTAGAGGGAGGAGATGGATGGGAGTGGCGCCTCGAGGTAAAAGAAAAGTTTGCTTGATAAATGCCCTCATTTGCTATCCATCAAATATGTCATGAAAAGCAGTTATGTTTCAGCACTCCAGGCAATTAAAAGGTCCATAAGATATGGTCTTGGAACTCAAAAAAATATTAATGAATTTCAACTTACATTTACTGTAACCCTACAGGTTTCACACTATGCCTGGGCTAGTTCTAAAGCATTATGTAGTGGAGGCTCTGAAAGTGTTAGACAGCAGTAGGCAGCTCTGGGTTGAGCCCTTGAAGTCCACAACCAAAGAGAACAAGTTCTCATTTACTGCAAAGACCTGCTTCTCCTTCACGCACTTTGTAAAAATCCTTCACACCTAAGAGACTCAAGGGTTTCTCCTCCTCAGCTTTTGTAGCATCCCAAACTGTGTCTTAATATCTCCTAGGCAGTCACTAAGCTGTGTTTTGTTCTTTCAAAATAAAAGTCAATTTTAATTCTCTTTTATTAAAAGCAAGTAGCTATCATCACAGACTACTTTTTCAATTATGAACAATTATTTTTCTTGCTGAGAATCAAAAAGCAAAACAAAATGAAAACAACAGGGGCATCTGTAGGATATCAAAGAAGAAGTCCTGTAAGATAGTAGATATACAAGTTTGGTGCTCAGAAGAGAAATCTAGCTGGAGAGAGAGAGGTGGGAGCAGAGTGTAGAACTTATTTTCGTGGTAGTAGATGAGATGGCCCAAAGGGAGTGTGTGAGTGAGCAGAATAATAAAGGATCTAGAAGTAAACACTGTGAAAGGCAGGGTTTCTCAGCCTCTGAACGATTGATGTTGAAGAATAGATCATCCTTTGTTGTGGAGGGCTGCCTCTGCCTTGTAGGACGTGTGGCATCATCCTTGGCTTCTACTCACTAGAAGCCAGGAGCACCTACCCACCCACAGTTGTGACAATCAAAACTGTCTCCAGATATTGCCATGCATTCCCTGGAGAGCAAAAGCAATCCCGGTTGAAAATCCCTGATTTAAGTGATGGACGAAAAAAGAACATCTTGCAAAGGTAGTTGACAAGGAGTGTCAGAGAGTCTGGAGGTAAAGGAAGAGAATATTTTGAGAAAAAGATGTGGTGAATTTGTGTCCAAGATCAAGGAAAAGTATTAAGACATGAGCACCAGCACCCCTGGTTTTAGGGACGAGAATGTGTGGTGAGCAGAGAGGAGCTTGCTCCTTGTGTCCCCGATTGCTCCTTCTTCCTTCTAGGCTGGCTCCCATCTTCCTTGTCCAGTCTCCTGCATCTTTGGGTTTCAACCTCCTGTTCATAGTATTTTTAGACCTGGACCTTGGAGCCCCTGGGCTCTGGGAGGAGGTTAATACAGAGATGTCTCCAGGGCTGCCATTGCCTTCCATTCTGCAAACCCCAAGAGTGGATGGACATCTAGACAAGTTTTTAAGTGTAAAATTTGGGAACTACATGTGGCACAAGTTGATTACAAGTCCACTTGCTCAGAGCCCTCTACATTCCTGGGAATGCAAGCCTGTGGCATTGAAATTCTCCCATTGCCAGGAAATTTGGCTTACTTCCTTATTGTGGTCCTCTTAGGAAAAATAAAACAGAATTTCTCAAAAGGTCACAAAATTCCGTCTCACCAGAGAATAGTAAAAATGTGGCTTTTATGAGTTCCTAGATGTGTTTGGAGAGAGATGTCAAAAACACACAAGCTTTTATTCCCAAGCAGTCTGTACTAGGAGAGCTCTCCAGAATACCCCTCTGAATGATCGTGCATTTTTTGGTTTCCAAACTCAGGAGGGAAAAGCACAAAGGTTTTTGTTTTGTTTTAGCTTGGTTTTTATAACTTTCAGATCTGAATTTTCACTGGTAAAATCTGTTCTGATTAAGGGAAGTGAAATGCTGAAATCTCCCCTGGCTTTATGAGGGTTTTTTTTGGTTTTTTGTTTGTTTGTTTGTTTTCCAATTCTGCCCTCAACATAAGACTCCTGATTACTACTGTCTTAAAACAGTAGTAATGTCTTAAAACATTAGGTTCTGGCTTTGTGGAAGAGGGGCTACAAGAAGTTGCTTCTGCAGGTGGCCCGGCTTTAGGAAGACCAGTGTAAATGCCACGAAGCCACACATTCTTGACTGCTTTTTACTACTGAAATCCATGGATCTACATTAGTTCCTGGTTCATAATTTTCAGAAGGACTGGAGAGGAGCAGAGATTAGAATGACTCTCAGTTATAGCAGCTTGGAAATCCTGAACAGAAGCCAGTCTAACAAGGTAGAAAGGTTTGCTTTTACCATTTGTCCTAGGGTTCTGACTGTTGGGGTTTTTTTGTTGTTGTTTGTTTGTTTGTTTTCTTTTTATGAGTGTGTGTATGTATGTTTCTTTGTGTGGTTTTTTTTCTGTTTAGTTTCGCTTTTACCATTTGGCTCGGGGTTCTATCTGTTCGTTTTCTTTTTTTCTTCCTTTTTTTCCTTCCTTTTCTTCCAAGCCTTGTGACTGGCAGGGTCTTGGTGCTCTGGCCAGCTGTCAGGCCTGAGCCTCTGAGGTGGGAGAGCTGAGTCCAGGACATTGGACCACCAGAGACCTTCTGGCCCCATGTAATATCAGTCGGTGAGAGCTCGCTCAGAGATCTCTGTCTCAGTGCTAAGACTCAGCTCCACCCAATGGCCAGCAAGCTCCAGCACTGGACACCCCATGCCAAACAACTAGCAAGACAGGAACACAGCCCCACCTACTAGCAGAGAGGCTGCCTAAAGTCATACTAAGTTCACAGACACCCCAAAACACACCACTGGATGTGGTCCAGGCCCACCAGAAGGACAAGATCCAGCCCCACCCACCAGAACACAGACACAAGTCCACTCCACCAGGAAGCCTACACAGCCACTGAACCAACCTAACCCACTGGAGGCAAACACCAAAAACAACAGGAACTACAAACCTGCAGCCTGTGAAAAGGAGACCCCAAATACAGTAAGTTAAGCAAAATGAGAAGACAGAGAAATACACAGCAGATGAAGGAGCAAGGTAAAAATCCACCAGACCAAACAAATTAAGAGGAAATAGGCAGTCTACCTGAAAAAGAATTCAGAGTAATGATAATAAAGATGATCCAAAATCTTGGAAATAGAACGGAGAAAATGCAAGAAACGTTTAACAAGGACCTAGAAGAACTAAAGAGCAAACAAACAGTGACGAAACAACACAATAAATGAAATTAAAAATTCTCTAGAAGGAATCAATAGCAGAATAACTGAGGCAGAAGAATGGATAAGTGACCTGGAAGATAAAATAGTGGAAATAACTGCCGTAGAGCAGAATAAAGGAAAAAGAATGAAAAGAATTGAAGACAGTCTCAGAGACCTCTGGGACAACATTAAATGCACCAACATTCAAATAATAGGGGTCCCAGAAGAAGAGAAAAAGAAAGGGACTGAGAAAATATTTGAAGAGATAATAGTTGAAAACTTCCCTAACACGGGAAAGGAAATAGTCAAGTCCAGGAAGCACAGAGAGTCCCATACAGGATAAATCCAAGGAGAAACACATGAAGACACATATTAATCAAACTATCAAAAATTAAATACAAAGAAAAAATATTAAGAGCAGTAAGGGAAAAGCAACAAATAACATGCAAGGGAATGCCCATAAGGTTAATAGCTGATCTTTCAGCAAAAACTCTGCAAGCCAGAAGGGAGTGGCAGGACATATCTTTCAGAGCCACTGTTAGCCCACCAACAAAAATGGGGGAAATTGGCCTTCCACACACTTTCACAGAGACAAAAAGAGGCTGTTTTTGCAACCAATTCTTCTCCTCTTTCTTTTGACCACTTTTCTTTCATCTGGTTTTTTCTGTGGCCGTGTCTTCATTCCTTTTCTTAAATTCAGCCTCTGCCACCCTTCTTCCTTGATTTGATGGTTTTTTGAACTCTCTTTGGCTACATGAATACTCAGTTCCCTAATTAACATCTGAGAATGGTGATAACAGAGGAAAGCGTAAGCCTGGAAATGGTTTTTCCAGAACCACTTTTGAGCCACAGTCCAGTCCAAATCAGAATAGACATCATCCCTCCTTTAACAAAATATATGTAATTACTGTGACTCTGTGCATCTCTTTGAACATAAATCAGTCACTAATATAGCATATGTCTCAATACAACAACGAAAAGCCCCATAGATATTTCAAGGTACCAATAATCTCTCTAGAATTTTCCTCACTTGTAACTTCCTGTACAAAAGAACACCTCAAAGTTTCAAACGTATCATGTCATCCACAGATTGTAAAGGCAGGGCTGCTAAAGCCTTTCTCTCTGCCTCCAATGCCCTTTGGTCCCAGCACACCTCACTCTAGCCCTGAGGAGGAACTCTGGGGTCAGTCTAAGGTACAGAGAAGCTAGCAGAGCAAGAGGAAAAGACTTCATTCTTCCGTGCAGCCATCTTCATTAGGTGCCTACCCCATGCCAGGTGCTGTGTGAGGTGCTGGGGATTAAACAGTAAACAAATATGGGCCCTGCCCTGTAGACCTTACAGTCTAATCAGCAAGATTTTCTATAAACAAGTAAACAGCCACATAGATACCAGTCACAATATGGGCTGTAAAGGAAACAAACAGGAATCTACTCATTGGAAGGAAAGTGGAGGCACATACTTTACATAAGGCAGTCAGGGAAGGTCATTCTGAGGAGGTCATTTTTAAGCTGGGACCTAAATGTAAGAGCAACGCCAGGGAAGAGCAAATGGAGAACCTTCCAGGCAAAGGGGACAGCATATGCAGAGGTCCTGGTGTGGGAAGGAGCTCTCATAGTTACAGAAACAAAGCAGAGGCCAGAAGAGCTGTAACATAGCGTAATGGGGAGACAGGCTCCACCGGAGTCTGGAGCATTAAGCAGGGGCCAGGTTCATCAGGCCTGTAGGCCGTGGGAAGGAGTTCCCTAAGTGTAGTTTCCACTCCACTTACTCTAAGTGGAGTGGAAAGCCACTGCAGAGCATTAGGAAGGGGGACACTGTGTCCTGTGAATCGTGCTGCTGTATGGAAATGGTTGAGAATGGAAGCAGGGAGACCAGTTTGGAGGTGTTGTACTGTTTAGATGAGAAGTGAAGGTGGACACCAGGGTGCTGGCAGTGAACAGAAAGCGAACAGATTTGCTACATATTTTGGAGGTAGCATTGATGACAGCAGTTCATAGATGGGATATGAGGGTGGTGGGGTGGAGGGAGGTGGGAAGGTCAGTGCTGGTTTCTGTCTTGAGCAGTTGGGAGGATGGTGGCTCCATTTTCTGAGATGGAGGTGCCCAGGACAGGTTTGGCAGTGAGTATAACAGGTCCACTTCTGGACACGTTGATTCAGAGACGTCTGTGGCACGCCTATAGGTGTGCCTGTAACAGCGATGTCAGGTAGGCAGTTGAGAAACAAATCTGGAACTCAAAGGCTATCTGAGCTATAGACTCAGCACATGGATAGAATTAAACCCATGGGGATGGATGTGAGTAGTTACTGGGAAAAGAGTACTGGCAAAGAGAGTCCAGGACAAGCCTTAAAGAGGGCATCACTTAGAGGGCAGGTAGAGGACACAGCCAGAGACTGAGGTAGGAGGAAAACTAGTCAGTCTGCTATCAATAGAACCAAAAAAGCACAGTTTCAGGGAGCGAGAAGTGTAGTGTGCTGAATGCTGCTGAGAGTAAGATGGGGGCGGAAACAGGAGCCCTGGGTTTGGCAGTCTGGGATAGTTGGTGGCTAGAATAAGAGGAGCGAGCAGAATGTATAGATAATTCCGTATGGGTCTGGGGCAGTGCTCTTGGACTTTGTTCTGTTGGGAAGGGCATACCTGCTTGTTTTGCGTGTGGCTCAAATAGCACTATCTGCCCTGAAGGAAACTCCTAATCAGCCAACCCCACAACCACCAGAATAGAACAGAACAGAAGAACAGAAGGGTTTGGGAAATTGGGGAAAAGAAAAGCAGTGTCTGTGTTGGCAAAGTCTCCATTTCAGGGCATTGCTGAGCTGGGGAGAGCTGAGAACTTGGTTTCCACTTAGATCTCTCAGTGGGGAAAATCCCGGGTAACAAATAGAGCTTGCATTTCACCCCTCCCCTCACTAGTAGGTCCAGGTTGTTCTGTAGATTTGTGTGCAGAACTCCCATGTTGACATTAACAGGAAAGTACATCAGGCAATCCTGAGACATTAAAACCCAACCCTGAAACTTTAATTATATACAAACGAATACACAGCATGCACCACAGTATAAAAAATATACAAACCTTGTGCTTAATTTTTACATTGCCTAGCATGGAAGGCAGGCAATTTGATCACCTCCAGAGATCACTTTATGATCAAGAGCCTTTTCTTTTTTTTCTTTTTTTTTTTTTTTTGCGGTACGCGGGCCTCTCACTGTTGGGGCCTCTCCCGTTGCAGAGCGCAGGCTCCGGACGCACAGGCTCAGCGGCCATGGCTCACGGGCCCAGCCGCTCCGCGGCATGTGGGATCTTCCTGGACCGGGGCACGAACCCGTGTCCCCTGCATCGGCAGGTGGACTCTCAACCACTGCGCCACCAGGGAAGCCCAAGAGCCTTTTCTTAATTGCCAGAGAACTCTACGGGCCTTCTGTCCAGGGACAGCTGCTGGGATTAGAAAGGAGAACACTCCACCAAATTCATCTATAATCACAATTTAGTATTTTTAAATAGTGGCCTGTGGAATAAGCCTTCGGGAACAGGGCTCTTGTCCCTACTAAAGGGATGAACAAAAAGGAAGATTTAATTATTAATTCCCTTTTCTTTTGCCTCCCCCTTTAAAATGAGTACTTCAGAAGCTTAGCATTTTACTCTCAAATATGTTCTGACCATTCCCATCCTGCACCCCAACCCCCATATCACCTACATTATTAACTGGAACAGCTCAATTAGGGGTTGGTTGCATAATTTAGAAATCTGTGCCTGCAGGAACAGTAGAAATGATTCTCGGGGGAAGATAACTTAATCCTGCAGGAAAGGCCTTTCTCCACAATCTTAGAACAGTCTCTGACCATGGATTCGAACTCTCATCAGTTTATTTTTTTTTCTGTTCATTTTTTCCTTTTCTACTGATGCGTAAGTCATACACTCCATTTGTACGTGGCTATTCTAGACATTAAAACGCGTATTTAATGTGGTAACGGCTAATATAAGTCATTGTTTCTAGCCCCTCCCCACCAGCAATCCAGGGGGGCTTAGCATGCCTTAATTCTAATCAGCCCTCTCTCAACTTACATTCTGTTTGCATCCAGGATTTTAATTCATTCGTTTTTAAAGTCACCATAAATTGAACACATTGCTTGCCATTGTTGTTGGTATCTCGTACCTCCCTTCTGAGATCATTTTCCTTCTTCCTGAAGTATGACCTTTAGCATTTTCCATTACTGAGGGTCTGTGGGTGATAACATCTGTTTTAGTGTGTCTGAAAATGTCTTTACTTTGTCCCTGTTTCAGAAGATACTTTCGGAGAGTAAATAGGTTGGCTCTTTTTTTCTTCAATACTTTGAAGCTGTTATTCCACTTCTTCTGGCTTCTTTGGTGGTATTGAGAAATCAGCTATCAGTGTAATAGTGGTTACTTTTTGGGAAATCCATTTTATTAATCTGGCTGGTTCTAGGATCTTTTTGTCTAAGGTGTCTGTGATGTCATACAAGTGACTAGATGTCTGCCCTGTGTCCTGTGTGTCTTTTTTTTTTTTTTTTGGCACTTCTTGACTCTGAGGATTAATTTTTCATAAATTCCAAGAAATAATCAGTGATTCTCTCTTCAGATATTGCCTGCATCTCACTCTCTTTCTTAGCTCCTCTTCTGTTTTATTTTAACTTTGGGGAATTTCCATTATTTTCTTGTCCACAAGTCAAATGTTTAAAAATATTTTAAAAATATTTTTTTCAGCATTTGAGGTGTCTTGTGATGTTTGTATGTTTGTTTGTTTCAGGCTACTGTTGCTCTCTATGGCCAGAAATGGACGGCACTTGGGACCTTGTTTCCTTTGGATGGATAACTCTCCTCCTGTTAAGGGTTGTGGGCATGATTTGGAAGGATGCAGGAATTTATGGTCATTATCAGTCAGGATCCCATCAGGAACAGGGAAGCCCATTGAGGGATTCCAGGGATGAAGGTTTTAGAGGCTTAGGCAGTTATTGGAAAGGTCAAAGCAGTAAAAGGGGAACTTCTACTACAAGGGGATGGTTTGAGGGCGCTGGCTCAGAAGCTGTGGTACATCTCAGAAGTCTCTGGGAACTGCCCCCTCGCTGCCTGTAGTATAAAGCCTGTGATTCCTGGGTGCTTGTCCAGCAGTCGATGCTAACCTCGTGTCTGCACATCTGTTCTCAACTGCCACTAGAGAAAAAGGCGTCCTCACTTTCACGTCTCATGAGAGTGCCTGTCACTGGCTGACTCTCACCTGGAACCATATGGAGAAAGGGATTCTAGGACCTTGTGTGTGATTCCAGGCTTATCCCTTGCTATGCAGAGGAGAATGGAGAAGGGGTGACGGTGATTCCAAGTTGACAACAATTTGACATAGGTTGTTTTGGATCACGGATAGCACTTTATGTTGCACACATATTATTTTATTTGCTCCTAATAGCATCACTGAGAAATAAGAACAGTAAACACACCTATTTCAAGGAACCAATACCCAGTGTAGGTCTCTTAGCTTTTCCAAAAATCACACAGCAAGAGAATGGCAGAAATGGGACCAGAGTTGAGGTTTTCTGGTACTTGTCAATTCTTTTCATGAAATCAAAAATTAACTTGTGGAAAACATCTGAGATCAATTATTTTTGCAACTGAGACACAGGGCTAAGACATTTTGCTTCCACTCATCCCAAACTAACTCTTAGGGATCAAGCTGCAGCACTTTTCTTCCTAATAATTTATCCCTTCCAACTTTTTAGTGCAAGAAGAACCTTAACAGATATGAAAGGACTTTTGTGAAGATAGAATATGATTCACCAGATGGTCCATTTCCTGATGACCTGTACCTGGAGATGTCTTGGACTGTCTGCACCATGCTCTAAAAGTCACCACCTCAAAAGATACCACTAAGATTGTATCATTCCCTTTGGCTATGCAGCTTAATATTCCAGTTGTCAAATATCATTCAGCAAATATTTCTTAAGCACCTTTTTTGCTAGGCTTACAATTTCTGTGATCATCATGATATTTTAATGCCACTAATTCTGACATTATTAGGTTAGCAGAGTATTTTAAAATATGTCAGGAAAAGTATGCATATTAATTAAAATGTTCCCACATGTAAGCCTTACACTAAAGTCCCTGGGTTGATTGGAGACAAAAGACTTTTATTAAATACTATTTGATAGGTTAAGTATTTTAGTGTCTCTGCCAATCATTGCTACAAAAGAATATTTATCGTCAAGCATGAATTGGGTAAAAAGGGAAATATCACTATATTATTGTCTGTTAGTCATATGTACTAAGACAATAGCAAGAACAGCATTTTCAAGCAATGGCCATGCCCTCTTGCCCCTGATCAGCAAGCTTGTTTCTAACATCAGGTTTTTATTGTTTCTCAGCATTCAGAATTAGATAGCTGATTCTTTGAGTGAATACATGGAGTGTGCACCAACATGCCTATAGATTTTTGTATTAATGGAGATGCTCTTTAAATGGCATCTGGGCCCTTTTATCAGACCACTGTTAAAAGACTGCAAGTATACACTCAGTGTAAAATCACTGAGCATAAAAGCAGGATCTCCACTCTGAGCAAACCTTTTGCTCACACTCTCAGAGACTCTGGCAGTTGCCCCTGTCTCACATGGCTCAACTTGCATGAACTCCCTAGAGAAAGAGCTCATTCTTGTTCCCATGTTCTCACTCTTCTTTAGCTTTGCTCTAATTATAAACTTTTAGAGAAAATAAATGAGTCTAGTGAATACATGACGGTGATAGAAAAAGGATGAAGCTGATAAGTAAGTAAGGCTGGTGGTAGGTTGGAAGAGTTGCTGAGATTTAGGAAGCCGTTGGGAACGCAGGTACCTGTTTATGAATGAATGTGCCCATTGGATTGAGAGGAATAAAGGGCAGGGCTGAGAATCCAAAACTTAGGACATAAGCATGTGAGAGCTAGGAATCCACGTGGTGGGTGTGTAACATGTGGGCAAGTGGAATAAAGCAGACTAGATAACGCCCTGCAGAAACCATCTACTGGCTGATAATCCAAGGACCTGGAGGTGAGAGTAAGATTAGAGGACTTGGAAAAGCTCAATTCCCAATTAGGCACAAGTGGTTGCTCTGTAGGCAGAGAAGATAAAGAGACCAGGGAAAAAGATGTGGAGGCTGGTTGAGAGCCTGTCAGCAGCTCCCTGTTCAAGGATGGGACTCTGCAGCTGTCAGAGTGTCTGCCTGTGGGGTTATGAAGTAACTAGAAACATGAAGGGGCTTTTCTGTGCTGGCTCCCTGGTCAGGAAGGGGATGTCCATTCAAATCTGTGGAGAAGGCGCTCACACCCTCCACCAGGCTGCTCGTAGGCATTTTCACTTCTGCTCTGAGATCATGGGACTTTTGCCCTCTCCTACCCACTTAGATTTTCTTTCTTTTGGTATTTCAGAGAGGTTTAGGATCTTCTGTTGTGAATCTCTCCACCTTGGTTATTCTCCAGCATAAAGTCATTCTTCCTGTTGGTAGTATTACCTGTGGTTGCCATGGAAGTGGGGACTAATTACATCACACAGGAGGGGAGACCTGCTAGCGAATCCTCAAGGACACCAAATGATTTCAGTTATTCAAATTCCCAGTAACTTCTTAGAAGGCGTGTATAGGTTTTGATCATTAAAAACCTTTGACTTTGATTTTGAAATTGGGATGTATTTTCTACTGGTATTCTTTTATTTCAAAAGCAGCCCATTGATAGAGCATCACTGGATAATGGAATTGTAAAAGCAAGCTACTTTTCAGCACACACTGGAAATTCTCAGAACTGGGATTTTTTTTTAAAAAGATACACTTCCACCATTCTGGCTTCTGCTCTCAAGAGATGAAGAAAGCAGGCACTGTGATTGCTTGGTTCTAGCTATATAAAACCTTAAGTGGACTAGTAATCCTTCGGCAGTTCATTATCAGAATCTCCTGTGTTTACCTTAAGACTTCCTGAGGGGCAAGAGGGCTTTATTGTCCTTACCCAGCTAACTCTGCTTCCTAATCCCAGCTTAGCTTCTGATTTCACTGCTGAGCTTTAAGCATTCATTTAACCCAGTGCCACTGGACAGTCTAACCTACCTTAGATTAGGAAGCGAATGGAATGAATAAAGTGTTTTAAAACAAGAGGGCAACTTTTTATAACACTGTAGTGATTAAACCTGAAAAAAAATCCAAGTAAATATCAGGGTTTGATAAATGATTCTATCTTCATTCTTGCTTAGAGATTTAGAACAATACTCTGAGGAAGGACCTTTCCTGTGGTACGCCATCGGCTTAACTAGTGCAGCTCTTCCCTCTCTAGAGTCACGTGACAAGTTATTTCCCAGCACCATTTTCTGCTCATTGTTGGCAGTCATAGTTTCTCTTTCTAATGTGGACTTGGTCTAGAGTAGAAAATGGCCAGAGAAGATTTTAGAATGTAATGGTACAACAGATTTGAAGGAGGAAGAGACCGTGAATCAAAGAAGGCAGACAGACTGTAGATGGAAGAGGGAAGGAAACAGATTCTCCTCTAGAGCTTCCAGAAGGAATGCTGCTCTGCTGACACCTTGATTTTATCCCGTAAGACCCATTTTGAACTTCTGACGTCTACAACTGTAAGATAATTTGTATTGCTTTAAGCCATTTAAGTTTGCGTTAATTTGTCACAGTAGCAGCAGGAAACTAATACATACAGCACTACCAAGGCTCTCCCCTCCCCCCAATCAAACTGCTCTTGTTGGGCTTCCCTGGTGGCGCAGTGGTTGAGAGTCCACCTGCCGATGCAGGGGGACACGGGTTCATGCCCCGGTATGGGAGGATCCCACATGCCGCGGAGCGGCTGGGCCTGTGAGCCATGGCCGCTGGGCCTGCGCGTCCGGAGCCTGTGCTCCGCGGCGGGAGAGGCCACAGCAGTGAGAGGCCCGCGTACAGCAAAACAAACAAACAAACAAAAAAAACTGCTCTTGTACAAGTCACCAGAGAGTTCATTACTGCAAATCCAGTGATCATCTTACAGTGTTGTTCTTACTTGACCTCTCAGCAGCTTTTGACGTAGAAGACTTCCTCTTGAAACATTTTTATACTTGACTTCCAGGGGACTAAACTGCACTGGATTTCCTCCTAACTCACTGACATCTCCTTTTCAGTCTCCTTTGTTGAATTCTCCTGTTTTTCCTCCCAAGTACTGAAAGTTGGAATGTTCTAAGGCTTAGCTCTGGGATATCTTCTCTAACCATACTTACTCCCTAGGTGATCTTATTTAACTTTAAAAACAATCTTTATAATGAAGACAGCCAAATTTACGTCACCATTCCAGAAATCTCCCCTAGGCTTACATGTCCAGCTGCCTATTCTGCATCTAAAAGTTTGTTGTCTTAATTGGCATCTCAAACATGTCCAGACAAGACAATTTCCTTCTCCACAATCCTTGCACCTCCCCTACCACCTCTATCCATACCTCCCCTGTGTCTTAAGCTAATAATCTTATCTCCCCTTTTTTTCTTGCCAGATATTCAGTAAATCCTGATGGCTCTACATTCCAGATCTATACTGAGCACAAGCCCAGCATGTCTGCGGACTTAGACCAAGCCTCCAAAGGATCTCACTTACCACCCTGTGAGTAACATGGGCCGGGATGCTGCTGTATCAGCAGAACATACTCTGGCTGTTGTCTTATATGGGAACAGAAGTAGATGGGAGGTGGAGTTCCCATAGGAACCCTGACCAGCACCCTCTTCCTCTTCAGACATGGACTTTCTGGGGAATAATACTGGAGGGGCGGGGGGCTGTTTTTAACTGTGGCAAATGTTCTGCCAGAGTTCCTTCAGAACACAGCCTCTACTTACAGCAAGTTAAAAGGCTGGGTGGGAGTATGTATATAGATAAAACTATAATTTAAGCTTCTTGAGATTAGGAATCATATCTCAAATTTCTCTTGTCACCCCATGAATAATTCTTGATTTTGTATTTTTTATTTGAACTCAGCATTAGAACTCATCTGGGGGCCCAGTTTTCAAGTATATGTTCAGTTATGTCAGGAGATTTTAACCTGCAGTCCATAAATGGAATTTTGAGGATCTATGAACCTTCCAAGATTGTACACAAAATTTTATGGTTATTTGTGCTTTCCTTGGGAGAGTGTTCATAGATTTCCTCAGATTCACAAAGTGTTCTGTTTCCTAAAGGCTGAAAACCACTGAGCCATCCAGAGATATCTAGACGGTGGGTCCTCTCTGCCCAGAAGCAATGGGGTAAAGAACCAAGGAGGCATGGACGAGGGGTTTGTAATGTTGAGGACAAAGGGCGGCCATTTGATGCTGATGTCCCCACAGGTGACCTTCTTTACTCATTAGGACTCACCTACCTCTACCCAGCCGCCCGACAGTTTCACACCAAGCTTACGGGTGGGAAAGAAAAATCTGAGACTGGGCCTGAATTTAGTGATGGACAACATCTGGCCTACTGTGAGTGAGGAAGCAACTGGAAGGTTTAGAGTTTCACTCCCTTGACATTTTGACTCCCCAGCAAGCCCCCAGAGATGGCTAAAAGGCCTTCCAGGTTGTCCAGTCATGACCCACATGCCTGTCACAGCCAGGCTGGGACACCAGGGGTACAGCATCCCTCCTGTCTATGTCATTCACTTGGCAATAATAACATACCACTGCATGACACCGTCTATGTCAATGGCTTGTATTAGCATTAACTGTTATTTTTATTATTACAACTTTGTGTGTGTGTACTAGGCTCAACCAGATTTAAGGGTGCCAGAAGTCAAAACCCTTGTCAAATATCCATCTTGATGTTACCCTTATAGCTGGTACTTAATAATTATTTTTTTCAAGTGAATAAATGACAACACATTAAATAACTAGGTAGCTGGATTTGGTATTTGCTCCAATTTAAAGAGCCAAGATAAGGCCTGTCTCTTAAGAGCAGATTGTTTTGAAATCTCTATTAATATAAATGAGGCCTTTCCAGTTCTAAAACTCTGTGATCATGGATTGAGTGAGAGTCTTACATGATACTAACTATTTATGCAGTCCTTGGTAGTTTACTAGGTGCTTGTACGCACATGCTCAATAATCGGGTACTGATTTCAAATGTAGAGGGCCTCTGAGGGAGTTCTCTGATCTTTTCCCTCTCCTTTAGGGAAACCTGAATGGTTTAGGTTGATTTCCGGAGAAATAAGTTCCCCAGCTCCCTTCAGGTTAGGATCTGAGCGTTTCCTCAGTTACTGAGTCCTCTTCCTGCTGTTTGAATCTATCTGTTCTGGTTCTATCTTTAGTCGTCATTTAGATAATGCCTGAGGAGTTAATGTTTTCCTGGCAAAACCTGGAGGAGTACTTTGCTATTCTTTCCCTTCTTTCTTGAAGACTGGAGAACAGCTTAGCAATAAAACAGTCCGGTTGATCTACTTTAAATAAGGCAGCCTGCCCATGGTTGATGCAAATATTACACTGATGTTACTGTTTGGTTTGAATATATAACAAGGATAGAAAAACATCCATTAGAGATGATAGTCAGCTTTGAATGATCTATTGCAATGGCAAGTCTAGAATGAGCTAGAAGGGTTGGGTTGGGAGGAGCCCAAAGACTTGATGAATCATGAACGTTTTAGAACTACACTGTGTCAAAGGGGAGAGTGGTATTTCTTAATCTGACAAATTCTACTCATAAAACCCAGGGCAGCAACGCAAATGGCAACAGGGAGCATATTCCAAAGCTAAGGCTGGAATAGTAGACATAAAGACTGTTGTGAAATGAAAGAACCTTCAGGAAAGTACGACCCTGGCTTTGTACAGCAATAGTTCTTATATTGTGGAAGAAAAAAAGGAGCAATACAGGAAATGATTCATTTTAAAATCAGGCCCAGCCCTACATGGAAGCAACTAGTACCAGTGACCTCCCATCCTCACTTGGGCTGCCACAGTGGTGGTTTCTGGGTATCTACTCATTTGAGTTGTCATGGAAGGACACTGTTAAAATGCAGAAAGTGTCAACAAATTAACCCAGTAACAGCCATTTCCATATTCTTGTATACTAGTATTTAAAAAGTTAGCAGAGAGCATTCCTTGAGGTAATAGACGAGGAGTATTTGATAGTGAGGACAGAATATGTCCAGAGTAAGGGACACAGTTTGGGGGAGAGGGATGAGATGCAGCCACGAGCACACTGGCTTTGGAGCAGACACCATAAGGTAGCGTGGACGTTTGGGGATGACCCCATTAGGAGCACCCAGTGCTGGTTTTGCTGATGCCAACATTTTCACTAGAAATGGCTCTGTTGGGAGTTTCTCCAATTAAATGAACAGAATCACAGAAGAGTCTGTGTCTGACCCAAGGCAGGTTGCCTCTTCTTTTCTCTTTTTCACTGTCGTTCCACCTTTTTGGACCCTAGCCCCTTCTTTCTAAGGGATTCAGGTTACTTGATTGACCAAAAGGCAAAGAGCAGGGTCAAAAGAAACCCCCAGGTTGTGAAGGCACACGAATATTTTATGTTGTCTGTTGTATATTATCTGCCTTGCCAATTAATTGATGGATATGACATACATTATCAAGCTATCTGCTTCCAAAATTAACAAAAATCCATACGTCTGTTTAGCAAGGTCACAAATGCTGGGCATCAATATCACACCTATTTGGAAGAAATCTAACCTTACTTCCATGTGGAAAATGGTACCCCAAAGAGGTAGGAAGCTTGTAATAGTTGTAGGAAAACTACTAGCTGAGCTAACAAAACCTTGAAAAGGTATTTGATACATGTGTTTGGCTCCAAATAAAAGACACCTTCAATACTCTGCCTTTTTATTTTAGTAACATCCAGCTCAGTCAGTTGTCCCAAATCGCTTCATTTTCTTAAGTAGAGTTTTGGCTTATTAGCGTACAGATGGGGGTTTTGGATTTTTTTAAGTGAGAATTCTCACTTTGCTTTGTTAATCAAGCAAAGTGACATCCTTTTTGATTGCCTGGTGAATTATGAAACTAGACTGAACCACAAGTTTTGCACTTACTATAGTACAAGGCAAGGAAGAGTGAATTATGAGCTCAGTGGCCCCAGGCAAATCACTTAACCTTTCTGAGTTTTTATTTTTTTAATTTGTAAAAATTCAGGATTGTAATTGTTATCTAAAGAAAGTTGTATGAATTAAATGGGCTCCTATTTGAGGAACATACTTAATATAGTCTAAGTGCCATAAAAAGCCACAATATTCCCTGTGTAGGGGTTTCAGATTAATGTTAATGGGAAACTGGGAAGATGAGGAGGTGATCTGACAAAAAGAAGCTGGTAGGACGGGTCTCTGAGCGGCGGGACTTATTAAATATATAGTTTTTGGTCCTGAACTCTAAATGAGATTGGAACTTGTATACCTTAGTTGATGAATTAGTATCTCACTGAGCACATATTTAAAGTGAAAGTATGTTTTTCTGAGGGGTGGAGGGCAGGGCACATGGTGGACTGAGCTGCTTTTCCAAATTGGTAATCATGTGAGTTTTAAGACAGTGGAAAAGTTGGAGGTAGAAGAAAGTCTGTGAACCTGAGGAGCCTTGATATGCTACTCCCTTGTGACTTCCCCCTGGTTTTTAAATGTCATTTGCTTCACAGACTCTCAGACCTCCTTCTGAATGCCTGACTAATGTGGAAATACATTTGTAAATATTGAGAAACAGAGCAAGTACTTTGAACGATTACTCTGTGCATGTGGTGCCGATGACTCAGAACTCCTCCTTCATCCAAGACCTGGACAGTCCTGCTCCAGCTCTGCTTGTCCAGGCCACTGTTACTGGTATTCAGATACAGTGCCCTGCATAACTCAGAACAGGTTCTGGTTACTCTTCAGCCCCTCAGAAATAAATACATGAACAAAAGCCCAAATGGGAAACAGAAATATGTAAATCATTTGTGATAAATAGTCCTGATCGAGTGTTAGCTAAGAAGCTGCTTCTGAGCCATGAGTTATTCTTTGGACATTTGGGTGGATTTGTTTGAGGTATAATTGACACGTATAGCATATTAGTTTCAGGTGTATAACATAATGATTTGATATGTGTATGTATTGGGAAATGTTCACCACCACAAGTCTAGTTAACATCCAGGGTGGATTATTTTTAAAGCTTGCTTGATTCCATTCCTAGATAGGAATTCATTACATGTTATTTGCTGAAGTTACTTCTCTTTCAGGACTGCAGAATCCAAGAATTTGCTTGCCCTTATGGTTTCATGTCTTTTCAATAACTTCATAAGCAACTTGGCAAAGAGTCTTGCCTGGACATCCCATCTGCTCTCCGTATCTCCAGTTACAGCACCACTTTTTGTTCATTTCGTATTCTCAAAGTGTTCTTTAAATAAATAGTGACGGGATGAAGAGGGAGGAGTGACTGGGATTTGGGGGGTTGAGGAGAAGTTTGGAAACATAAATAAGGCACTTGGAGTTCTCAGAACAGAGGCTATTGCCATTCTGTAGTCACTAAATTTTCCTTTTACTCACCATTGCATGATTCAGCCACACTGGAAAGATACCATCGAGGGCCTTAGGGTAAACGAGTTCTCGATCGTAGAGAAAGAGGATCCAGAATGACAAAAATACAAACTGGAAAATAGAACACAAAAATAGTATCATTAGGTTTATTTTCAATGAGTGCTTCCTAAGATAACCAAGGAAACATAGCAAAATAAAAATAGATACCAGTTTTAAAGATACATTCCTATATATACATCATGAAATACTAAATGAAGGAAAAAATTGTAGAATTACGATACCCAGTCTCTGGGGATTTCAGAGAGTTAGGGATCAATTATTTGTCATTGTGGCAGGCAGAGAGGATGTAGATAAATAGGATTTGCAGACCATTTCATTTTAACCAATGACTTCTCTCTTCTCCGAGCTTTGCCAGGAGTGCTGAGAGCAGCCACATGGAATGGCGTGAGTCTTCCACTTGCTTTGCCCACTCTCTAAATAGGCATGGCAAAGGGAAGCAGGAAGGCTGTGGCGAGGATAGGTGACAAGCTCCCAGGGTAATTCACAAGCTAGTGAACGGACAGTTGGATCTCTTTATTGCCCAGGACTTTGGATTGATCCCCATCCTCTTGTACCCCTTGGCTATCTTTTCAAAGTGTCTGTCTTCCGTGCTACAAAATCAATGGAGAGATGGGAAAAAATAACTATTAATCTTCCGATGATCTTCTTAAATTCCAATGGCTCAATTTCTACGACTTAAAAAATGAATAAACTCCATTGATACAAAAAAACTTAGCCTTTAGAAGATTTTTAGGCGTGGAGGAGGAGGTGTCCTGCAAAGTAAAACTGGAATGCCAGTTCTCGCTCCATTATCTGAGAGCTCATTGTTAGTGTTTGGAGAGTTTCATTTTGGATTTAAGTTTGAGGTCTCAATACTGTAGGAAGCGGAATGATGACGGGTAGAAAGAGGTCATCATTTCTAATTATGGGCCCTGCCGGGCATCCCGTGTGCCTGGTCTCAGTTTGTTTCCATTCTAACTAATAAATGAAAACATGAGCAACATTGTAGAAATGTGGACAGTATCAGCAACAAGCTGACTGTCCCTTGCATATATATGTCTTGCTTCTTCCCAACGTCCATTCATTCAACAAAATGCATGAGTCACCCAACATGTGTCCCACACCAAGTATTTCAAACATCCTGTCTCTCTCTCCTCAAAGTGTCAACTTTGAAAGTTTTCATACCTTATTTTTAATGGTTTCCACTTGCAGAAGTAACAAATGCTTATTGCAGCAAGTGAAACAAGATGTATGAAAGGGAAATTAGTCATCTCCCTCCTCAGCACCCTCCATTCCCATCACCCTGATGGAACCAAGGTTATCGCAGTTGTATTTTGGTTAAGAAAGGTCCTTCAGACTTCCCTGTTAGACAGTAATAAGGATCTTGTATCAAACGTTCACAAAGGTACAAAAGCTAATGATAAATCTTGTCAGTTAATGTGCCTTATTTCCCGAAGACACTGGGCAGTGCTATGCAGTCCTCAGGCCATTTATGCAAATGCAGTTGCCCTGGATTACAATAATGGGCTCCTTGCTGCCCAGGAGAAGTGTCAGTCCATATGACATGTGTATTATATTACCTGCACATCTTTGTAACTTACTGCAGATATCGGAAAAGCCAGTGTGGTGAAAAGCAGGTCTCTGAAGGCAGTTATGAACTTAATGTCTTTTTTCCCTTTAGCTCTTTTCAGCACATCTTCCAGACAGGCCACCCTGTAGAAAATGGCCTGCAAGAACTAAATTCATTACAACAAATGAGGACCTTTTCATTTCCTTTAATTAATACATTCTTCACTGACATGAAGCGCCATCCCTCTGGGAGCAGTGTTGATTTGAGAAGGAGGGGCTGCTGGCTGTTTCGGTTGGGAGCCAATTCGAAGGTTGGTCTCGCAACTTTCTGGGCCCTGACCTTGATCACTAAAACCGATTGTGTAAAGTTGTTTAGGGGATAATAATGTGTACAGTATTTAGCGTAATGGACTTGAGCTAAAATGGAAACAGAATAGAGTCAGCTTAAAAGGAGAATGTAATGAGGTAGATACCTTGGCTGCACAGAGGTGGGAAAAACCAAATAAACAGCACAAGGGCACAGCACCAGACACAATGGTAGATATACTCTGGCCTCTTCCTAGGAAGAAAAAAATTTTAAATGCCTAGTGTTGCGATCTCATTAGAGAAGCCAGAATCAGGGTCACGAGCACCAGGAAGGAGCTCTGTGCTCTCCTGAGGGAGACCCACAAAATGGCATCTTGCCTTTTTGAGGGAGAAGCCAGAGGAGAAGGCCTCTGAAGACCTTACAGAGACAGTCTGTGTGAGGGAGTGATTTAAATCCACAGGGCTATACAGCAAACCGTGGGCTCGGGTGCATCTCTAGGTACCTGAGGGCCTTGAAGGTAAAAAAGAAGCAGGGCCTTTTTCAAGGACATAAGATCACAATCAGAACAGACTTTGTCCATTCTTACAGTTTTCCACAAACCCACGGCTTCTAATTTAAGGGTCACAATAGTACAGAGTTGGAGTTGGTTTTGAGTTATTGCTTCAGAATCAGTCCTGTTCCTTGAAAGCTCTGATTGGTACAAAAGGAACAGCCTGGACTCTGCTCTGAGTCTGAGTCAGACAAGTTCTGGAACCTGGGCATCTGGACTAATGATCAACCAAGTCGGCTTTTGGAGAACAAGCTCTGAGCTCTGAACTCTAGGAAACCTCTAGCAGAGTTGGCCTCCTGCCATGCCTCAGGCTGAAGGGTGGGCAGGAGAGGACACACAGGTGGATTAGGCCAGCGATGTCCCCGCGGGGGTCCTCAGATCAGCAGTACCAGCATCACCCCAAAGCTTGTTAGAAATGCAGGACCTCAGCCCCACCCCAGACTATGGAATCAGAATCTCTGGGAATGGAGCCCAGGAATTTGTTTTTCAATCAACTCCCAGGTGCTCTGTGTATATGCTAAAGTTCTAGAACCACTGGATTAGACATAAATTTATCACTTAAAAATCTTACTGACTACTCAAAACTATAATAGCTGACTTTTTTTTTGTAATAGCTGGCTTTTATTGATTTCTTGTTATGTGCTGGGCACTGATCTAAGTTTTTAATTTCTTATAACAACCTTATGAGGTAAGTCCTATTATTCCTTCCCCGCTTCCCATTTTACAGATGAGGAAACTGAGGCACAGACAGATTAAATAAACTTGTGTAAAGTCTAATGGTTGATAAATATCAAGGCCAGGATTTGAAACCCAAAGCCTGCTTCTTGAGCCAGACTTTTAAAAAACCACACACACACCATGTGATGTGTCAGGTTTCTAAGAATAAGGATAAAGCACTGTGGGAGTTCAGAAAAAGAGACCATTATCTCCCGGTGGGAGAATTAAAAATGACTTCAAAAAATACCGATGCCTGATTCTCACTCCCAAAGATTCTAATTTAATGAGTCTGGGGGTGCAGCCTAGGCTTCAGGATCTTAAAACATTCTCCCAGGTGATTGTAATCAGGGCAGCCAAGGTTGAGAACCACTTGCCTAGAGGAACTTCCATTTGGAAATGCAGACCTGCTAGTCTCCAGGGAGGCGGGGCTGCGGAGATGAGCCCGCATGGTGGGATGAGGTTTCTAAAGAGAGGACAAAGGGAAGAGGAGAGAAGTGGGAAGCACATGTCGAGGAAATGCCCTCTTCTAAGAGACAGAAGGGCTAAGGGGGAAGCCAAGTAGCAAAGAGCGATCAGATGGTATAGAATCAGGAATGTGCAAGAACCCCATGGCCCTGAGGGAGGAGGAAGCTTCAAGCCAGAAGGGGCCATTCCAGGGAGGGGGGGCTACAGTTTTAAATGCCATGAAGAGGCTGCCACCCCAATACTCGTCATTTACTTTCGCCGTTGAGCCCTGAGCGCTGCAGAATTGGAGTGCAGTCTTTGCACTGGATGCTAGGAGAAGTCTCCTTCTCTCCCATTCTCCCCCAGCAGCTCCCAGCTCACCCCTGAGGCCATAGCAGGCAGCTGCTGGAGTTAGGAAGGGCAGACGAGGGGCCTGAGCCCCGGTGAGGAGGCCTGCACCATTCTATCAACACAGCAATTAATCCACACGGCAATTAATCTCCCACGGAGCGCTGAATGCCTGCCAGGTTTTCCCTCCTTGGGGAGAGGCCGCCTCCACCCAGCATGTGAAGTCCATGTGACCACTTTCCTTAGCGAGAGCTTCCTAGCATCAGCATGAGTCAAGCTCGTCCTGACTTTCTCTTGCCTTTCCCAGTCGCAGAATGTGGAAATTGGACTGGGGAAAGAACACATTACTCAGAGCCTCCGTGGCTCCTCCTTCACCGATAAAAATGTGCTCCACGCCACAAACCTGCCCATCACTTCTCCCCCTCTACCCTCAGCTCACACGTTATTGCACAGGCATATGTCACTTTGGAGAGGCGCCAGCTGTGTGCATGAGGCAGCCTTGTCTCCATTGATTCTTAATCCACGTTGACGTGCCATCATCTGTATCAACAAGGAATATTTATGAGCCCCTACATAGGAGCCCGGGGGGGAGGCTCTAGGGTGTTGCCAAAAGAAATAAATAGGCAAGAAGTAGGGCATAGAGGATCCACACAGCCGAGCCGGAGAGCCAGGAGAGGGAGGTGGCATCGGCTGACTCAATGGGGAGGCTTCCTGCAGGGCCTCAAGGACAGGTTTGCATCAGCTCACAGAACCAGACCCTGGTCTGCTCATTCTCTACGGACAGTACACTAGAATGTTTATAAGACATTCACAGAAGGAACAGTCAAGGGGGAAAATGGCAGCTGTTAGGGACTGAGTTGTATCCCCCCCAAAATTCATATTTGAAGTTATAACCCTCAGTACCTCAGGAAGTGGCTGTATTTGGAGACAGGATCTTTAAAGAGGGGATTAAGTTAAAATGAGGACAGTAGGGTGGGCCCTGATCCAGTAGGACTGGTGTCCTTATACAGAGGAGATTAGGACCCAGACCCACACAGAGGGTAGACCACGTGAAGACACAGGGAGAAGGTAGCCATCCACAAGCCAAGGAGAGAGGCTTGTAGAAACCAACCCTGCCAACAACACCTTGATCTTGGACTGCTGGCCTCTAGAACTCTGAGGAAGTTTCTGTTGTGTAAGGTCCCCAGTCTGTGGTACGTTTTTATGGCAGCCCCCGCAAACGAATACAGTAGCATTCAAAGAAGATAGCAACAACTGGCCTTCTTTTACGACTCTTACAGCAAAATTAGTGTTGTTTACATTTCTCAACTCTTTGGGCTGCTCAGAAAAGCGGAGTTAATGGTATCTTCTTGGTCAGGGTTTACTTCAGAGTTGCCGCTGTCTGATTTAATTTTTTTCTACCAGTTCTTCCCTAATTCCGTTTGTTCTTCTGTGCCTTCTTCTGAAATACTGCTGATCTAAGTTTGTTAGCTGTCTTCCATTTTTGTTGCTAGCTGACAAACTTACCACCTGGGAGAGCTTAATTTACATTTTTGTTATAACTAGTGCAATTTGAGAAACCATAGCTAAAGGATGTTTCGTTTTTACATTCATATGTCTTCACAAAATTCACAAAAATCTTGAAAACACAGAAGCTTAACCTTTCTAAGTCGTCAAGTTTATTTTCCTTGCTTTAAGCCAGAACCCTCTTAAACTATCCCAGGAAATGAGAATTTCTTCATTTAAAAATAATTCCAGAGAGGGAGATTCCACAAGTTTCCTGAGCAAGACATTACAACTCTGACTGAATGAGTCAAGTAATCCAACGCCCAGCTCAGCTCTCTGGGCCTGACTCAGACAGGCCGGGACTTTCTCAGGTCTCGCCTTCAGAATGATGCAACACTTGCAGAGGAGATTAATTCAGAATACAACAGCAAATGGGGACTCATTGTGATGAGCGTTTCGTATAACTGTGGTGGTAAGGGCGGTGGTATTTGCGACAGGTAGAGGAAGTCTTTGTCAAATATATCTGTATTATATGTAATATTCTATTTCAGACATTATTCATGTGCATTGAGCTTATGAAACAGATGAAAGAATGAGATCAAGAACATGGGAGAAGAAACGATATGAAGAACACAAGAAAGAAAAGAGAAGGAACTAAGAACCTTGAGGGACAGGTTGGAAGGAAGATTTGTAAGAATGCTTGGCCAGTGTTATGTAGCTGATAACAGCTGGCTTCAGTGTAGCAGTAGGATGGCCGTGGGGTGGGCTGTCTTACAGGTGGGATGGGGTTCTCTAGAAAGTGGCTCTTAGCAGTTAAGAGTTATGTTCTGATCATTTATTGATGCAGCCAACATTCACAGAATGTCTCTTAGGTGCCAGAAGTTAGGCATAATACAGACCAGGGCAGGTTCTATGTTAATATGTCTTTGTTAGGTAGAAGAGCAGGCGGCAGAAGAGGAGGAACCTTTTCGGTCCATTTACCATTTTACGTTTTGTAGGCCAGGTTCCTTGGGAAACAGAATCTGAGATGCTGAGATCTGCCTGAAGAGCGTTGATGGAGGAGTGATCTCAGAACATCCGTGAGGGGGAGGGAGGGAGGGAGGGAGAAGGACCGAGCAGCCGGCAAACCGGAAGGACAATACAGTTGCGTGGAATCAGCTAATCCCTGAAGGAGCACTGGAGTTGAGCTGCCCCTCCAGAGTTGTCCCGGAGCCCAGCCTTTGTAGCCCAGGTCAACCAGTCTCTGCATGCAGCAACCTCAGGGAGGTCTTAAGCCTTGGTCCAGGTAGCTTCCTTCTGCTGAGGACAGTTGTGGGATGAGAGCTCAGCTGTGAGTCATCAGCAGCCAACACCCCTTCTCCCAGGAGCTGGGGAATGAGTACCTTGATGCTGAGGAGGTAGGGGAATCTGTGTGCCACACCACAGATCCACTACATATGAGGCACAGAGAAGTTAGGTAACTCACTCAAGAGCACACAGCAGGTGAGTGGCACCCAGGCAGTCTGGCTCCAGAAGCTAGGCCTTCCATCACTTATCTTTATACTGTGCACAAAGAACCTACCACAATGCTGTCACGGTTACTCAGTAAACCACAGCTGTTTTATTTTGGGTGCCGGTGGTGACTCTTCCCTTCTCTCAGCCCTCATTCTTTCAACTATCTGAGAGGTAAAAGCAGTGATCTTAAGCATTTTTGTGGAATAGACAGTTAAGTGTATTTCTGAGTCTGTTGAGCTTAAGAGTTCCACAGACGAGTATATTAACCCGGTGATGGAAATTAAAGGTTGGCCCCAAGTATCGCACTGGGTTCTATATACTATAAATGGATCCCTGTCTTCTCACTGTTCCTGGGCTACCTTGGAGTTTGAACGGTGGAACGTCCCCAAGGATCTCTCAGGGATCTCTCTTCCCCTGGCCCTGCTTTGCCATCCCTGAGGACCTATGTAATGAAGTGGCTCTTGCCATCCTGAGAGCTTGACGATAATGAGGTCAGAGCTGCCTGCGGCTTGGGCAACTTTATACGAAGAAGGGAGGGAAATGTCGTGCCTCTGTTGGTGAAGTGGGGGGAGGGAAACAGGGAGGGGCCCACCCAGAATCTCCCCTGGAGATCCCAGTTATGAGGCACCACCTCTAACCATGTTTCAGAAGGAAGTTTATTTTTAAAAAGAGGAAAACCCAGCAAACTCTCATGAATTCTGCAAGCCGATTTCAACTGTAGCTGAAAAATCCCTCTCTCCCCTCTCCCCAGCTTGCATTCCCTGGGGTCAGGGACAGTCCCTGAGTGGAAGTGGAGTGGATGGAGAGGAGGGAACACAACACTGTGGAAGACCCAGGCACTGGCAGCCTGAGCCAACGTGAGCACCCGGAGGATGTCCACAACACTGCCTTGTCTCCATACCTAGCTCCTGGGGGCTACCCCATTTAGCAGGATTCGCTGCCCTCTGCCTGAGCTTGCAGACTCTACCTCTAGGGCTTCCCCAGTGCCTGAGGGCATCCACCCAGGCAACTGTTATATAGGGAAAGCATTGACTCCACAGTGGTCGTCCTCTAGCTGGGAAGCTGAAGTACGAAGCCTGTGGAAGGAAGTACTTGAACCGTGAGGCAGTTGGGTGGCCCTTGCCTGAATCCATGACCCACCACCCATGGTGCTCGGTGAGGGGACCGATGTCCCAGAAAATTACCCTCCCCTCTGCACCATCCCTTCTGTACTCAGAGACGAGATGGCTAGAAGCTCACCAGCACTCTCCTGTCTCCTCATTCCGTTGTCCACTGCTTACACCATTCTGAGTGCTTCCCTCATGTCCTTTGTCCCTCTGTGGTTATGCACTATTTGACAGATTTGGAAATAGAAGACAAAGAACTACCCAGAGCAGGGTCAGTAGGAGGTGGAACTGAGGAACCGTCCCAGAGAGTTCATGATCCTAGAGCTCCTGCTTATAACCACTAAGCTATACTGCCTCCCCTCCCCACAGGGAATTGGCTGCCTCTTCCCTGGGGTCAGTTTACTCCCTCATTAGACAGAGACTCACATCTCTCCTCTTCTTCCTTTGCTCTCCTTAGGCACTAGGCAGGAATTGGTCACCATGCCTCAGTGGCACCCCCCCAACTCACCTCATGCCCCAGGCATCAATCCTTTGAAGCCCCTGGGGTAGCTTCAGGAGGAAATGGGGCCCACTTAGAATGCTGACTTGCATGAAGTTGGACTTTGTTCTTAGGGGCCATGACGGATATTCATTCAGCCAACTAGAAATGAAAGCTGTTTAAAGGGGTGGGATGTAAATTTCCTGGAAAGCAGGATGGGGTACTGACTTCAATATGTTTACATAAAATAAATTTAAGAGTGTTATAGCAAGTTATGAGACCTCTGTGACTTTATAAACGCAACCATTAACTAATTATTCGTTAGTTAATGCTAATTAATCATTAGGAAGCACAACCGTTAATCAGCCCACAAGACCTCAAGAGCTAGAAATTTTAAGGCGCAGTATTTCAGGTGATGTCACATATTTGAAGTCTGACCTTAAATTGATCCTCTAAAACACATTCAACCCATCTTCACCAGTTGGACAACGTTGCATTAAGTCACAATTTCAGGATGACACCTAACAGCAGAAAGGAAACAGCCATAGGGAAGCCCCTCTCTGCCCATTTCAAGGGCCAGAAGATGTCAGAAGAGACTATACTGCTCAGGAATACAGAAAAGTGAGGTCAAGTCCAGACAACATACCAAGTCACCCAGCTTTCGTTATGGGGTAATCTGCGCCAGCCACTGTAGCAAATACAACGTAGAATCATAGAACATTAGGGCTGGCAAAGACTTAGGAGACAAAACTCCTGTTTTGGAGCCATTTACAATTTGATTGAAATGTTGAGAATCACATGTGGGTGGAAATGAGAAAACAATATTATACATAAGTAAGCAAAGACTGAGAAGCTGTAAAAATTCAGGGAAAGGAAAAAACGAATTTGGGCTAGAGTTGGTCAGCAGAGATTTTAAGGAGAATATGGGATTTCAGGTGGTCTGTGAAAGCAGCAAGGTGGTGTAGAAGCAGGTAGGCCTTTCATTCAAGGATAGTGCGAATATGGATAGAACAGTGACAGCAAAAGCCTAGGGACCAACACTGGAGAAGACACAGGCCTTCCTGGAGGAGAGACCAACCTTCCTAGGGAGGCGAACGCCCGACAGCTAAGTAGGCAGGTGAGCTCTTAAATCAGGAGTTTAGGTTGGTCCTGTACGGTAGGAGGGAGCCCCTGTGGTTTCTTGAGTAGCTGACCACACTTCTCAAGCAGGCTTATGATGTTTGAAGCAAAACAAAACCAAAAACAGTTCTTTGGGAAGATTAATCTGAAATCTGAGTGATGGATGGACTGATAATGGGAGGACAGTGAAGAGGTGATCTGGTCATCTAGGTACCAATTAATAAACACCTACAATGAGAGGGGCAGTAAGATTGGGGAAGAAGGGATGAACCTATTAAGAGGGAAGACATAGGATTTGGTGGCCGATTAGTCAGGGAATTAACACTAGGAAATAAGTGTCCTGGACAGATGAGTGTCTTTTTCCAGTCTTGGAAATATGATGACTCTGGGACATGTAACCGAGCTATAATTAAGAAGCCAGGGAGCTGGGTTTTGGGAGTAGGTGATGAATCTGCTCTTAGCCATGCTTAGTGTGAGGGAGGACAACCATACTAGAATTTGGATTTGATTAGATCATCAATCCTGGCTGACACTACTCTCTTTACCTTGACTATTCTTAATGTGAAGCCAATACATACATAAAGCTGAGACTTTCACTGTATTATTCTAATTCCACAAAATCATTTTTTGTTATTGTTTTCTATTTACTTGTTTTCTCATAAAATTCTATGATTGAAACAAGCCCTCACCTTGATATTTTTCAAGCACAGTAGAACTGTATTCAGGGCTCAAATCTCAAAATCAAAAGCCAGCAAGTTACCAGAGAGGAGGAAGCTGAACTTCCAGGCTTCTTTGATTTGAACCTTCTGAATTTCTTCTCCTTAGCATTACAGAGAGTCATCTTTTTTTTCTTTTTCTTTTCTTTTTTTTTTTTTACCATGCATTACCTCTGCCTAGGATTATGATGCCAAAGAATTGGAATATTTTGTCTAGTTTCTGAAATCAGATGTTTATATGGTATCCTACATTTAGGTTAAAAATCTCAAAACTTTAATTAGCATCCCCAAAGGCTACAGCATGTTTAGCTTTTAACTCTAAAAATAATTTTACATATTTCCAAAACATTTTTTAAAAACCTATTTTTCTCCCATTCATTCACACTTCATCACTTCATTCATCAGATTGTGGTCAGCTGGGCTAGGGAGACAAGAAAGGATCAAGTGATGTGATTGGTTTGTAAATAGTTGAAAATGTGTATTTGCCATTTGGTTGGGTGATTTGTCCTTTAAGATGGAGCCTGAGCCTATAAAAAATTGAAGTGGGATCTGAACATGGCAAAATGTATTTGCTTTTCTTAGATAAATCTGTTAGTCTGTGTGTGCTGTAAAATGGCATTATCCCTCCACTGGAAATTGCACTTCCCACGCAACATACACCACTCTGCCTTCCCTCACAGACTTCCCCAAGCAAAGTTCAAAATTCCTCCTGCATATGTAGTCAGTCCCATGGTGAAACCATTAGTTTAGTTCCCCATTTGGGCTCATCTGAGAAGAACTTCAAGACAAGATTCTTTTCAAAAGAGCATTTAACAATTAGCACAAAAGGTAGCTATGGATAACTCCCAAATGGGGTTTCTCAGAGCAAATTGTCAAGTAAAAGAGAATGCCAAAACTCAACAAACAGTGAAGAAGAAAGACAAATATTGGAATTTTGTACTTGATAAAATCAAAAAGTGTTATGTATAGAGGCACTGATATTACAGACAAATAGCTTGCTTCCTGATACAGCCAAATGGACTTACCAGATTAAGGAATGTTAAGTACTTCCATTGTCCACCATTTAGAAAGACTTTGGATTTCCGCCGATCCTCTCCTTGTTGTGAGATAAAAAAATTGAGGAAAATATACCAGCTCAAAACAAAAAAGTGGTATATGCACGTAGAAGTCCTCGTCATGGCTAGCTGTGACCAGGGAACTGTAACAGTCTCAAAGTAGCGTCCCTCTGGCGTAATTCCGCAGGTCACAGCGGAAGTCCTATGGCAGGCCAGGCCATAGAAGGAGAACTGTGTAACACTCCCCTCTGGGATTGAGAGTTCCAACATGGCTGAATTTTGCTTCTCTCATAGGCTCCTTTCCTGATAAACGTGGGAGACAGGATTACTGCTGATTTTCAGATGCCTTCATTTAGATAATAGCAGGCAATCCACATATTTGCATATGTTTCAGTATTTAGGCTTTGAAGAGGGCAGGGAACAATGTAAGAAGTGCACTTTGCACTATTTGACTGGGTCGGGGCATGATTAAATGACCTTATCATTAAGTACCAGAGAACTCTAACGAAATACCTACTGTCATGGTCGTATTTTCTTTTCTTTGGGGCAGAATAAGGAAGTTGCCATAATATATCTTGAGAGAATGAGAGGCAGGTTGACCGACCAGGAGGGAGAGATTGTGGGCGTGTTTATCGCATGGAGGGAAGTAAATATTTAGAAAGGGGAAGGGTGTTGTAATCTTGCTCCTAAGGTCCCTGAGGCCCTATAAAATCTGAAACAACCTTTGATCCTCTAGGGAGCAGCCCCAGCATTTTAGTTAGTTGTTTCCCCCCCACCCCCCCCACCCCCGCAGTTTTTTATCTATATCCTAGAGAACCAAGAGTTACTGACAGCTGTCCCAGACACTCCATTTAAACAGGCATTTCTGTTCCCTTGGAGGGAAGAAGCATAGCAAGAGGTCTGTGGCCAAAGAATCAGGAAGAGGTGTGTGGTCACTACCCCAACATACCTGAGCTCAGACATTGCGGAGAGAGAATGAGGGTCTCTGCATTGCCTTGGAGAGGCCAAGAGTATGCTTAGGCTGGGCAAAGTCTTCAGAACCGGACCCTGCCTCAGGCTCGACAGAAGGGACCTGAGAGAGGGCTGGAAGTGTCATACCTTGTGACATCACCAGCTTGTTTCCCTGGGCAACTGACTCAGAGGGTTTTGAGCAAATCCCCAAGGGAAATGCTCCTGATGCAGTTACGTAAAGTCTGTAGGTGGTGCTGTTCCGTGATTTAATCAGGGCTTACAAGTACTGGGAGAAAGAACTGCAGGCTACACATGGAGTACAAAACAAAAACAAACGTACCTCCTGAGTCACTGGAACCCAAACATGAGGAACTGTAAACGGGGGTAGAGCACGCCTGAGCCGACAATATAGGGTCTGCATTGTAACCATCCCCAAAGGAGAGGGTGGCCTGGGAAATGAGAGACGGAAAATGCTGTACACAGCTCCATGGCCTAAGTTAAAATGGTAACTAACAAGAGCGGCTAATACTTTTACAGTACTTACTACGAGGCAGGCACTGTTCCAGATGCTTTGCGCATATTAACTCAGTTAACACTCTAAACACTACTACGAAGTAAGTACTACTGTAATCCTCCTTTTCAGATGAGGAAATTGAAGCCCAAGCTGGATGCCTTCAAAAGCTAGTAAGAGGCAGGCAGAGCTGCAGGCTGCACTCTAACCAGTGTGCCTGACCACAAAGAAACACACCCTCAGACTCCCTTTGCAATATTTCTCCACTCCTGCTGAGCCCCTTTTACTCCTCTACCTCTCCCATCAGAAAATTCTCTCAGGAAAGGATCAAATTATGTTTTAAAACTTGGTGCACATATGAGGTACTGTGCTATGTCTCCCAGGGTGTTTTCATGGTAAGCATCATTATAGATTTAGAGATTTTTATCCCTTTATACAAAATCTCAAGCATAGGTCTGCAGATGGGTGAAGAATTGAGGAAATACTGGGAAAGGAGAGGAGACAAAGACCTAAATCTCCCTGGTGCTTCCCAGGGACCTGGCCCAGCTCTTTGTCCATCTCACACTACATACTCACCATAGCGATTTTGCTGACTCTCATGATTTCTACCCCTGCTTTCTAGTCTATGACCAAAACTGTTATACCTCTAATCCCAGCCCTGTCCCCATCTCCATCAAGCTTCAGACATATCTTTGACTGCTTGTGGGACATTTCCTCAATTAGTTAGAGGCACCTCAAACTCAAGATGTTTAAAATGAATTCACTACCTTGCCCCAAACCTGACTATTCACCTCTATTCTCCGTATGTGAGTATGGCCCTGTCTTCTAAATGGGAGTCTTCCTTGTTTCCTCTCTCTCCCTGACTCCTCAAGTCCAACTAACCACCAGATCCTGCCAAGTTCATCTCCCAAATCAAGCTCAATTCAGTCCTCTTCTTTCCATTCCTTCTACAACTGACCTAGTCCAGGTCTTCTTCATCTCTTTCCAGTACTTTAGTAACTGTCTTCTACCTGGTTTTCCTAATTCTAGTCTTATCCCCCAACTCCGTTCTTCACAAGGTCAGGGAGGGATTCTACCTAAAATGCCAGTCTTACCACATCTCTCCCCCGCTTAAGTCCCTTTACTGCATCAGTATCATTAACAGAATAGCATCCAAGTTTCATAACTTGATGAACTGGCCACTCTCAGCTAGCTTTGATAGTCTTTCCTGCCTTACTCCTGTCTCATAGTTGATGGTCGTCCTACAGCACCAGATTGGCAGAGTTTTCCAATCACAACTGGCTATGTCATATCCTAGTGCCTTTACTCTTATTATTTCCTCTGCCTGATGGCCTCCTCGTGGCATGTCTTTCACTGGTTATTTCATACCCATGTTCAAAAATGCAGCTCAGCAGTTTCCTTCTCTAGAAACCCTTACCTGAACCTCTCCTCAGCCAGGCCATATTAAATAGCCACTTCTAGTCTCCCTTAATACCCTGTGCATCTCTGCAAATTGCGTGGTGATTAGCGTCTTTGTCCATTCAGGGTGCTATAACAAAAACGCCATAGATTGAGTAGCTTGTAAACAACAGAAACTTATTTGTCACAGTTTTGGAGGCTGGGAAGTCCAGGATCAAGTTGCTGGTAGATTCTGTCTACCAGCAGGTGAGAGCCTGCTTCCTAGACAGTCATCTTCTTGCTATGTCCTCACATGTGGGAAGGGGCCAGAGATCTCCCTGGGACCTCTTTTGTAATGACACTAATCCCATCATGAGAGCTCCAGCCTCATGACCTAATCACCTTCCCTCCTCCTGATATCAATACTTTGGGGATTAAGATTTCAATTCATGAATTTTGGAGAAACACAGTCTGTAGCAATTAGGATTTTATCTTTTTTATGTGCCATTATCTCCCATTATATCCCAAACACACAGAGATGGTATGTTTGGATCCCTAGAGCTTAGCATATTGCTAGGCACACAGTAAGAACTTAATAAATATCTGTTGAATAAATGAATGTGTGCAAACCAGGTGTGGTTGTCTATTGAGCCTTACTATAAATAGCTGCCTCATTCATTAAAAACCTACGACATTCAGAATGTTCAGCTGCTGGGTTCTGGGGAGGAGGTGGAATACTAAAATGAGTAAGACATAGGCTGATCCCCGTAGGAACTCACAGTCAAGTGGCAGAGACAGATATGTAAACAAAAAATTACAGCACGATGTGATAAGTACTGTAATAGAGGCATGTATAACATACTAATGGAGCCTAAATTATCCTGCAAATTATTCTGTCATTCTAAATATGCAGAAGATGGAGTTAAAGATGAATGCATTGAGTAAATCATAGGAGACTCTAGATGTCATGTAGGAGAAGGTAAGAATTAATGTAATCTCACCAGCACAGATAACAGTTTTGTCTGGTGGAGATTGTAACCTATTCCTTCTTAGGCCAGTCGCAGAATGGTGAGGTACAAAGAGCAGGGGCTCAAACCCAGGCTTGAGTCTGCTGCATGACCTTGAGCTGGTCAGACATCAGCCTCATTGGGATGTTAGTTCATTCCCTCAAGTGTGAAATGGGGCTCAGGGAATCTGGAACAGTGATTGTCTCACTTCCTAAAGCCAGGACATCTACTGGGCTAAAGGAGTAATTGATGTGGCCTAGCCTCTGAAGAGATTGGCGCAAAGTCCCAAGCCCACACTGATACACACCCAGTCCGGCACAGACCGTAGAGCCAACCACAGTGGAAGGTGTTGGAAGACCCTTCACAGTGATGACTGCAGGTAGCACAGTGGAGAGAAGGAATTAAGGATGGTGGAGCCCAGAATTCTTGAGGTTATGGTGAAAAGGTTGAGGGAGTGTGGTTTCATTCAGGCACAGGGGAGACACACCTCCCGATGATGGTGCTAACTGGTAAATCCCCATCATTTTAAGCTTCAAGACAAGCCGTGTTGGTGAGACTTACCTGTAGTCCACTTACCCTCTTAACCTACAGAGAACCTTGTCGAGATGGCTCCTTCCCTTTAAAGTTGATGTATACCTCCCCGGCCCTTACAGGCTCCCTTAGCTTCACCCACCCTTTGGTAAATAGTCCCATTATTAAATTCCCAGCTGGGTGGGGCTGCCTTTTTCTGCTGGAACTCTAACTGATGGAGCCAGTCAGACTGTGTGCTCCTCCAGGAGTATCTGACACAATTCTGGGCCCTCAGCACTGTTTATGGTAGCAGGTAAATTCTAGATGCTAATGAAGCTTTGTTTGCATGGACCAGTTCTGGGATCGTGGTCTTCTTACTCTCTACCTGGGGCGGGGGGAGGTTCTCTGACCGTTGGGTTTCCTGATTCTTACCACTCCCATAACCCAGTGCTGTTTGTACTTCCCTAGAAGCCTTGCTGCCTCTGAACCAGTATCATCCCCACTGTCTTCTACAGGCCCTCTCCCCAGTAAAAGGTGCCTACCTTTTATTCTGGAAATAATTAAATGTATGAGATGCCCAGTTGAAGTCAACATTTAGGGAGACCAGGATCTTCCTTCCAGTGGACTTTGCATCCCTAGGATGCTTTGTCCATTGGCTGTACATGTGGCCGAAAACTGAGTTAGAATGAAGCGTTTCACCCATCGGGTTATTTATACCACATCGAACAGCACTTGATTTTCCCAGAGGTCACTGGGACTGCCCTGCTTTTCAAAAACTAGAACATTTATTAAAGGCTCCCATCTGAAGTCTGTTTGGTGAGACCATGTGTGGGTTTCCAGCCACCAAACCAAGCCAGCTCAGAAAGGCATTGGAACCGGTTTTATTCAGTCTATGAAAACTTTCCTGGCCCATCACTTTGCCTGTTGCATTGGGAAACCTGATTCAGATCTGCCTTACTCTTTGATCTCCAGTTCTGCTTTTGCACTGGAATGCAAATGTCTGTGTTAACCTTCTCAGACTCATTTAGAGCAGCAGAGTTCTCTGTTGGTAGGTTGTTTGTTTGTTTTTTGCGGTACGTGGGCCTCTCACTGCCGCGGCCTCTCCCGCTGCGGAGCACAGGCCCAGCGGCCATGGCCCACAGGCCCAGCCACTCCACGGCATGTGGGATCCTCCCGGACCGGGGCAAGAACCCGTGTCCCCTGCATCGGCAGGCGGACTCCCAACCACTGCGCCACCAGGGAAGCCCTGTTGGGAGTTTTGATGGTGCATTTTCAGTTGGGAGGCCAAAGAACTCTTCCTGTTTACAAGCATGAAATTGACTCACATTGTCTTAAAAGTTTAGAGCAGGAAAGAACAGTTTGAGGTCAGTTAATTCAACCTCTTCATCTTTCAGATGAGAAAATTAAAGCTCAGAGAGGTTAAAGGACTTGCCCCAAATCACACAGCTGTTAATGGGGGAGCAATGACCAGAACACAAGTGTCTTAACAATCAGGCCAGTGAGATTTCACTGTTTCTTGAATTGCTTTGTTTTGTACCCAAGCTCTGAAATTTTCAGGTGAATTTCTCTTGCTTGAATTAGTTTGTGTGTCCACTTGATTATGTGAGGTCTGATGAAGTTATTAAATAGAAACTGTCTACCTAGAAATGACGTTTTTTAGATGCCATGTCAGATTTCATGTTTTGCAAAATTGTGTTAATGAGAACTACATGAGTTTTCTCATGAAAGAACTCAGATATTTCAGATAGAATTTTATATGCTGAACTAATCAGCAAAGTTAAAAAACATATTCAGTGCTGACCAATCAGCAATTCCAGTTTCAATCTTTTAAAACTCTCATGTAAATGCCTGTTTTCTTGAGAAATTCACCACAAGAAGATCAGCAGTTAAGCTCTGGTTATCTTGTTTTAGTAGTCTGTATAGTACCATGTGTGAATCATGTATATTCATATACCTAAATTGCACTTTGCTGATTTTCTATCTAATAATTATGTCATTTGCTGAAAGAGCAGTATTGAAGTCCCTAACAATAATTATGGATTAGTCTATTTCTCCTTTCAGCTCTATCAGTTTTTGCTTTATGTGTTTGAGACTCTATTATTTGACATGTATCTTTAGGATCGCTATGTCTTCCTGGTGATTAATCCTTTTCACATTATGTAATGTCTCTCATTGTCTCTAGTAAGTTTCTTTGCTCATATAAAGTCTACCTTATCTGATAGTAATATTATTATTTCTTCTTTTTTAAATTGATGCTTACATGGTACATATTTTTAATCTTTTTACTGTCAATCTACTTATTTTGTTGAAATTAAAGCAAGTTTCTTGTAAACAGCATAGATGAGTTGTGAGGTTTTTCTTAACCCACTGTGCCAATCTCTGCCTTTTAATAGTTGTGTTTAGACACTTACATTTAAGGTAGTTGTTGGTATGTTAGGACTTAAGTCTTCCATTTAGTTATTTGCTTTCTCCTTGTTTCCTCTGTTTTTTTTTTTTACACCTCTGTTCCTCCTTTCTTGCCTCCCATGTATTAATTAAACACTTAGGATTCCATCTTGATTTAATTATAGTATTTTTGAGTGTATCTCTTTGTATAGTTTTCTTAACACTTGCTCTGGGTATGACAATATACATATGTGACTTATTACAGCCTACTGGCATTACAGTTTACCACTTGGACTCCTTACTTCCATTTTAGTCCCTTTACTTTTCCCATTTTTAAATATCATAGTCTTGGAAATCAGATAGTGTTGCAATTTTTGTTCTACTTATTAAATGATTTATAAAACTCATGAGAAGAGTTAGTGTATTGTATATACCATATTTCTGCTCTTTATATTTGTTCTTTCATCCTTTCTGATGCTTCCAAGTTTCATCCTTTTGTCATTGTCTTCCAGTTTGAATTAAGTCATCCTTCAGGATGCTTGGGGGATTGGTTCCGAGACCTCTTGCAGATACCAAAATCCAAAGATGCTCAAGTCCCTTATATAAAATGGTGTAGTATTTGCCTATAACCTAGGTACATCCTGCTGTATATTTTAAATCTCTAGATTACTTACAATACCTAAAACAATGTAAATGCTATGTACAGGCAGACCTCGGAGATATTGCAGGTTCAGTTTCAGGCCACCACAATAAAGCAAATATCATAATAAAGTGATTCACTTGCGATTTTTTGGTTTTCCAGTGCATATAAAAGTTATATTTACACGATTCTATAGTTTATTTAGTGTACAATAGCGTTATTTCTAAAAGAATGTACATAACTTAGTTAAAAAATGTTATTGCTAAAAAATGCTAACCATCATCTGAACCTTCGGTGAGTTGTAGAAACATCAAAGATAACTTATCACAGGACACCAAATGAATATAATAATGAAAAAGTTTGAAATATTGTGAGAATTATCAAAATGTAACGCAGAGACACGCAGTGAGCAAGTGCTGTTGGGAAAATGGCACTGATAGACTTGCTTGATGCAGGGTTGCCACAAACCTTCAATTTGTAAAAAAGTGCAATGTCTGCGAAGTGCAATGAAGCAAAGTGCAATAAAGTGAGGTATGCCTGTGAATAGTTGTAAATACAGTATAAATGTTATGTAAATAGTTGCTGTGTGGCAAATTCAAGTTTTGCTTTTTGGAACTTTCTGGAATTTTTTCTTGGAATATCTTTGATCTGCAGTTGGTTGAATCTGTGGATGTGGAGATATGGAGGGCTGACTGTATTTCCGTTAGCCATTTTTTAAGGGTGATTCTGCTAGTAACAAAATTCTTTAAGTTTTCCTTCATCTCAGAATGTCTTTATTTCCCTTTCATTCCTGAAGAATAGCTTTGTAAGATATAGAATTCCCTGTTGACAGTTCTTTTCTTTCAGCACTTGAAAAATACTGTGCAACTTCCTTCTGGCCTCCATGGTTTCAGATAAGAAATAATGCTTTTATTTGAATTTGTGCTCCATTACGGTTCATGTGTCATTTCTCTCTGGTTGCTTTGAAGACTATCTTTAGTTTTCAGAAGTTTATTTATGATGTGTTGTGGCTTGAATTTCTTTGGGCTTATCATATTTGGAGATTGTGCAGTTTCTTAAATCTGTAGATTTACACCTTTCACCACATTTGAGAAATTTTCAGCCATTTTTAAAAAATATTCTTCCAATCTAACTCTTTTTCTACTCCCCTTCTGGACTCCCGTGGCATGAATTTTGGATCCTTTGGAACCGTCTCACAGCTCCTGGAGGCTCTTCTAATTCAGTTTGCTTTTTTTCAGTCTATTTTCTCTCTGGTTTTCAATGTGAGTAAATTGCTCCAGAAGTTCATTGATTCTATCCTCTGTTATCTCCACTCTGCTACTGAGCCCATTCCGTGAGGGTTTTTGTTTTTGTTTTTGTCTGTTTTTCTGTTACTGTTATCTTTCAGTTCTATAACTCCAGTTGAGTTTTTTTACAGCTTCTATTTTTTTGTGGGTATTTTCCGTTTTTCATTTGTTTCAAGAGAATTTTGAATTGTTCATTAAAGCATTTTTATAATAACTGCTTTACAGTCTTTGTCAGATAATTCCAATATATGATTCATCTTTGTGTTGGTGGCAGTTGATTGTCCTTTTTTCTTCAAGCTGTGCTTTTTCTGGTTCTTGGTATGACTGGGATTTTCAGTTGTATCCTAGAGATTTGGATTATTATCTTAAGAGTCTCTGAGTCCTATTTAAATCTTTTAGCAATCAGTCACCCTGTTTAGGGTTAGCACACGGGTCCTGGCCTGACTTTTGTAGGCTATGGTTCCAATGACAATTTAATGTCCTGAGCCTTTGTGATGCTGCTTTGATTTGCTTTGTTTATTTGGTATCACTGGGGGTCCCAGTATTACAACCAGAAATATCTATGGACATTACCAAAAGTCCCTGGGGAGAAAATCACCCCCAAGTGAGGACCATTACTCTGTAGAAACCAGAGGAGCTCAGTGTGCTCCATATAGAACAGGCCATGATCCTGTAGGGAGATGGGAATATGTTCTCCCCTAAAGCTTTGTGGAAGCACTTTAGGATCCCAATCTGTGTTTACGTGCGCTGACTCCTTCAGCTTGGGATGAGGGAAGGCTTTATTTGCCTCTTACTACATCCCAAATTTGTACTCAGGGAGGATATTGATAATGGCTCCTATAATGGAACAGAATTTGACTTCCTGTATAACCCAGCTCAGAAGTTAATCTAGCCCTTGACAAACAAGTGGTCTTTATTAAGGAATTACATCTATCAAGTTTCAAGGTGAAATACTCTTAGCCTTACATACATTGCATGCATGTTTATATATTCTACTTTAAGACATCTGCCAAAGATCATTATCAAATACATCCTTTTTTTCATGTTAGTTGGTTTTCTTCTTATTTCTGCATTGCTGAGATGACATCACATGACCTTTTGAAAGTTTTTGCTTTTCTGCCTGGAAACATAGGGCAGTGTTTCATAAAAGCAAGGGAAAGGTTGCTGTGCTTTAAAAAAAAAAAAAAATCCCTTTAACACAAAAAGTAAACCAAAAAACACACATACTGCCAGATTGTTTATTGCAGAGTTGACTCATTTGGTCAAAAGGAGTTGTTTTGGCTAATCATTTACTTGACTGCCCTCTGAATAGAAATGCCATCCTCAACGTGTATGAAAATGAAATGAAACCTCACAGAACACTTGTTTACAAAATGGCTGAAGTTTAAGGTCAAATCTGTTAGCCTCCTTGGCATTTTCTTCCTGCCAAGCACGTCTGAATCACTACATACTAATTATTCATCTAGCATTGCTTCACATTATCTGGTTGGTTGAGGTGCAGTTTCCACCATTCTCCTCCAGAAGGTTCATAGCATTTGGGGCCACTCAAAGTGATTCCAGTTTTTGTTGGTGCCTAAAATAAATCACATGCCAATACAGAATAACTCAGCATCTCTCTCTTACCTTCAACAACAATAAATCTCTTTGAAACCTGGCCTCTCAGCATAAGACTGTTTTATAGATTGTAAGCTCCTGGGGACAGAAGTACAGCTGCTGCTCAGCTGGTTCGAGGGAATGTCTCCTCCTGAGCCTCCACTCAAGTACCAGCCCTTTGCATTCTTGTCTTCAAAGATGTCAGAACTTTTTCCATGATATTCTGCCTTTTCCCCTTCTCTGTCCCCCTTCCAAAATTGAGAGGGAGTAATGTTGAAATGATTCGGAAAAGGCCTACGTAGGGAGTAGATGAAGCATAATAGTTGTCTTCAAGATTGTCCTTGGGCTTCCCTGGTGGTGCAGTGGTTGAGAGTCCGCCTGCCGATGCAGGGGACACGGGTTTGTGCCCTGGTCCGGGGAGATCCCACGTGCCATGGAGTGGCTGGGCCCGTGAGCCATGGCCGCTGAGCCTGCGCGTCCGGAGCCTGTGCTCCGCAGCGGGAGAGGCCACAGCAGTGAGAGGCCCGCGTACCGCAAAAAAAAAAAGATTGTCCTCAAACCATGAGGCCTCTTTGCCAATGAACTTACTTGAAGTGCTGAGGTGCTGACTTTTTTGTGTTCTTGGAAACAATGATTGTTTCACTGCAGGCCTAATGACACCCTCCCCTACCGCTGTAGTACGATAGAACAGTTTTTACGAAGTTATTGGCTCTTTAGTGGTGTTAGTATAAGCATCCTTGGTTCCATAAATCTGTCTGTAGCTTTCAAAGTGAGCACTGGTTCAGAAGCTAAGAGAGAATACACTGGGCCTAGAAGCCACTGGGCAGAGTGCCATGTAGGAAAATCCAGTGCTCAGTCCTGGCACTGCCATTTTTCTACCATCAGTGACGTCATTATGGGGATACTAAGAGGGGATGACTAAGGAAATGTTTGCGAGATGCTGGATGATTTGAGTGGTCCTCAGGTTGCTTTCTGTTTGGTGAGGCTGCTGGTCTGCAGCTAAATGTTGGCTTCCAAAGAAGCATGGACTCCAAAGTGCAGTGAGGCAAAGCCTTGTCACTTAGTGGCCAAGACTGTGGGCTCCAAAGTCAGCATGCCCTGCTTCAAATCCTAGTTTCACTTCTTTCTACCTGTGTGACAGTGAGCAAGTTAATGAAACTCTGAGTCTCGGTTTCTTCAACTGTAAAATGGGGATAATAATAGTGCCCAACTCATAGCATGACCGTGCAAGTTGAATGAGACAGTACATGTGAAGTGCTAAGGATAGAACTTGTAAGGTAGTAAGTAGTCAATGAGTGTTAGGTTTGATGATAGGAATTAACTCACAGCCTGTCTGTCCTCACAGCCACCACCTGGTCAGGATGCCCATCTGGCCGACACCACTAGAAAGAATAGTCACAGGAACAACTTTTGCAGTGTGTCTTTGGTGAATGGCATGTTGAGGTGCTAAATCTATCCATAGGTTCTTCACTGCAAAAAGCCTGAATTCTTTCCAGAAAACATGGGATGGGAACAATTTTCTCACATATTTCAGAGTTCTCTTAAGGTCAACATTAGCTTTTAAACTGAAGAAAAGCTGTTACTCTTGACCTGGGGCTTTCCATTAAGGCTGCAACTCAGAATTTCCCCATGCCCCCTGCTCAGTTTCTTAGAAATTGAAAAGACCAACTGAAATAGACCTAAAGTCCAAGGTTTGTGGATTATCATCACCTCTTTCTTTGTGTGTGAGTGTGTGTGTGCGCGTGTGTGTGTGTGTGTGTGTGTGTGTACATAGTGGGGGCAGGTTCATGTAGGCAAGGGTGGGTAAGAAGAAAAGTAAACACTCAGTGTTGAGTTGGTGTCTTTGTTTTAATCAAGGGGGATGCTCAGTGATGATTAGAAGTGTCTTCTGGTAGCAGAGAGAAATATGGAAAAATTCGAGTGTGTTCAACTGTTTACCAAATTTTGAAGCCTCAGAAAACTGATTTTGAATTCATAACCCAAACGTTGTCGAGTTAAAAGTATTTTCTTCTGAAGAAATCAGACAGCAGGAGTGACTGTTTCTCAGTGATGGAGATAAATGTGCATGGCGCTAATGGACCACACAGAGGCCCAAGGATCCTGGGAGTTCTCTGTGTTCGAGAAGTAGAGACACAGCCTTCAGTACCTCAGAGATCATAGAATGAGAAGAAAAGGGGGAAGAAGGTGCTTGGCCCTCCAGTTTCTCTGCCCTTCCACTTCCATCCCCAGCTCAGCAGGGAGACAACAGGACACTGAGTTCTGGATCATTCCCCAACCCCACAGAAGGAGGAGTCCCTGTACCCGTGCCTAGAGTTCCTAAGAAGGTGCGCTATGAGCCCCCTCAGTGAGCCCCGACTGGACAGACCAGAGCAGAATGTTTCAGCTTTTCCCATCCTGGATGGATGCTGTGGACTCTTGGTGTCCTCTCCAAATTCACATGTTGAAACCCTAATCCCCCATTTGATGGTATTTGGAGATGGGAGCCTCTGGGGGGTAATTAGGTCACGAGGATGGAGCCCTCAAGATGGGATTACTGTTCTTATAAGAATATACAGGAGAGTTTGCTTCCTCTCTCTGCTCTCTGCCTTGTGAAGATACAATGAGAAGACAGCCATCTACAAGCCACAGAATGGGCTCTCACCAGACCATGGATCTGCTGGCACCTTGATCTTGGACTTCCAGCCTCCAGACCATGAGGAATAAATATCTGTGTTTAAGCCACCCAGTCTATGGTATTTTTGTTATAACAACCTGAAATGTCTAAGACAGTAGGTATACCCACTCCATCTTCCCTCCATTTCTTTAGGTGGGGAGAGACATGTTTACAATGTGAGACCAAAATGGTGGTACATCTATCTGGCCTGGTATAGACTGAGCCTGGGTGAAGGTTAGAACTGAGAGCCCTTTCAACTGCCTGAGAAAAGGATCAAGATAAGGAAATGGAACTTGTCCTTTGAAGTGCTAAAACTATAGTTATTAGATATTGGCCATTTAAAATTATTATAACATTTAAATTTAACAAATTTCATTAATTTCTTAAAGATGTCATCCACGTAAATAATAATGTGCTAATGTTGATTAAGCACCACAGTGGCCCAAGCATGTACAAACCACTTTACACAAATTCTCTCATTTTTTTTCTTTCCCACAACCCTCTAAAGCAAGTTCTGTTGTGCCATTTTACCATTGAGGAAGCCACATCTGAGGGTATGAGTGGTTAAATAACTTACCCAAGGACACAATAATAAATAACAGAACTTGGGACTTGAAGCCATTTCTGTCTGACTCAGAAACCAGTTATCATATGGGGATTCTGCATACTTTCTTTGAAACTATTCCATGAATCTAAAGTCATTCCAAAATAAAAAAGGCTATTTAAAAAATAAAATCCATTATCTAAATTGCTTTACTAGGCTACTTTTTCAAGCAGCTGTGAGAGGTTTGCTTTGTTTATCTGCTAAATTTCCTGGAAATTTTGAAAAATAGTGTGTTATATTTTCACCTGGGGATCCTTCCAGCATCTGTATTCCTCAATTATTCTTCTTGTATTTCTTCATGTAAAGCACTCAGAGTAGAGCTTGCCACCTGGAAAGCTCCGAGTAAATGTTAGCTGTCATCATCATCATCACTATCTTCACAAATAACCGTTTGTTACATTATACTTTAAAAATCAGTGAACATTATTAATCTCCCCTACTAGACTGTGAATGGCTCGCGAGTAGGGACCTCGAGCACCTATTGAGTAGGTGCTCAATAACTTCTATAAAACAAATAAATCCCTGTGCTCACAATTAGGTCTTTCAGCAATGCATCTTCAAACCGACAGCAATTTGTTCCTGTTTCTGTTTCTAATTCTCCTTTGCCCTGGGGGAACAGGGGTGTTGCCAAAGTGCTGTCCTCTGCGTGACTCCTGGCCACTTTGTAAGAGGAGAAGCCCCGTTGCTCCATCCACCTGATGCTTGGGGTAGGGATGTGACCGACTTAAAGGCACCCATTCCTAAGGTGGTTTTCCTACGCATGTCCTCTTCAGTTCTAACTCAGCTAGGTCCGGCTATCCTCTCTGCTATCCTCTCTGCTGCGCACCAAGGGAAAATCCACAAATGGGAACAAAATTAGTGTGACCCTCATGCGTCATGGACACAATTTAAAAGGAGTCAACTTGTCTTTTCTTGCTGTCATGTTAAATGTTTCTTAATGCCATATTCCCATTTTCACTAAATGCGAGCAACTGTTTATAAATCCCTGGGAGCTGGGAAGATTGAGGGCATGGTTCCAGAAGCCTGATGCATCAGGAAATGTGAACTCGGAAAAACAAAAAGTTTTCACTGAGGCTTTGATGAACCAGCATACTCTGTGTGTTCACTGAGATGGCAGGCCCCATCACGTGAGTTTGCTCAACCATCTGGTGACACTTGACCAGGGTACTGTTTTAAAAGATGTTAGTCCTAGGTACTTGCTGGAAAAACCCTCTAGCTCAGCACTATCCAACAGAACTTTCTGCAATGATGGAGATTTTTACATCTACGCTGGCCAGTAAGGTAGCCAGAAGCCACATGTAGTTATTAAGCCCTTGAAAGATAGCTAGTGCAACTGAGGAACTGTTTTATCTATTTTAACTTATTGAGATTTAACTCACCCCATGTGGCTAGTGGCTACCATATTGGATAGTGCAGTTCTGGGTGAAGAGGACTGAGGGGCTTCCTGGGATGCAGGACGTTCAGTGTTAAAACAAGACAATCCCAGGCAAACTAGGATAGCTGGTCACTCTAAAGCAGATTCCTTTGTAAAACATGTTTGGCATATTTGGAAGTGAGAATTAGACGTGTGCTAGTTACACGTAGAGTGAAAGGGAGAGAAACGCAGAGGCGAGATGAAGAACTGAGTTTTCCCTCCCAAGCAGAACACCTAGAAAATATTCTTTCAAATGAATGAATTGATGTGATCACAGAGTTGATTATTAAAACTGAGGTAGTCTATGTAAAACTGCAATAAAGATACAAATGTGGAAAACACCAACAAGACACTTATCCTCAGACTACCTGAAGAAACCACCAGTAACCTGCTTGACCATATTTTGAATCCCACTCAGGTGCGAAAACAGAAGGTAATTAGTGAGTTCACTGAAAAATCGTAACTGCCTTGATTTCCTCATCCAAGATAAGGATGTGGTTAAGAACCCTTAGAAGTTTCTTCTTGGATATGCTTCTCCTGGGAAAGGCTTCTCTACCCCCACATCTCATCTACCTGCCAACCAGAGAGCCAGAAGCTCTCCTTGAGTGGATTCCTCTGGAGTAAGCATTGTCCTCTATGAAAATACAGATCTCTTCTAAGAGGGGGCACCTGGGACCATATATTAGTATCCTGTTGTATTTTTAAAGTTTATCAGATTCATCTCAAGGATGAAGGAATGAAATAAAGCAGTGGTTCCCAAACACTTTTGATTATGTCTCCTTATCAGCAAAAATTTTGAGCTCTGTCCCCAATATATGTATATTTATTGGTAACTACTGTCTATCCATACATTTTAATAAAGGATTTTTTTTATATTTTGAAGAAGAAGCCCACTTTTTATTTTGCTTTGCTTTACTGTTCTCATGTCTCTAGTTCAGTTGATCTAAATCAGCATCCATATTAAAATGTATACGTAATTTCAGTCATATTGGTTACCTGAATCATGATGACTTTAGAAGTAGTGATGTCTTGGGTATCTTTGTGTCATTAAAGAGAGTTAAAAATTACCTATTTCAGCATTCTAGCATTTATTACTTAGACTTTTATTTCTCTTATTTTGATCCTTAACATTTAAACCTTTCTTGTGCATTTCTTTTTCTTATAATGCATTGGGCCATTGGAAGGTGGTGGTGAAGTCTAGAGCTACAGTTGCTGAGATAAATATAAGAATGAAGTCAAGGCCTTGGGTCTGGTTCCTTTACGAACCAATTTCCTTGCCATCTTGCTGTCAGTGGTTACTAAACTTTATTGTGCATAGGCGTTAGCTGGGGATCTTGTTTTTTAAAAAAATAAAAGAGAATTCCTGATTCCGACCCAAGAGATTCTGTTTCAGTAGGTCTGGGGAGGAATCAGTGTTTGGAATAGGGCCACCTCCATGCAGGCAGCCCACAGCTGGACGGTACTCATATCTGTAGAAGCACTGGAGGAGATAGTGGGAATGGGCGATCACCAGGGCACCCTCAGGAGTGAGTAAAGCAGTCACGACTTTATTACAGGGTGGCAACTGCTCAGAAGCATGATCTTTTTCACAGAATTGCTAGGAATGGGGAAATGGGCGGGGGAGTGGATGTGGGTGTAGCTGTGTGCAGATGTAACACCGGGTTCTGTCTATGAAGCTAAACACTTGGAATTGGTTTTCTTTCCCTCCCTCAAGAAGCAAGCTTGTTTGGAATGGATCCATTTTCAATACAGTAAATCCTTTAGAAATCACTTAGTCTTACGCCTCCAAATAATTATTTGTAAATTCATGCGTCATTAACAACTCTGCCATTCCCCACCCCCCCAAAAAACAATTGTTTAAGTTGGTCATCTTGATTCATGGTTCACAATGAGACTTAGGTCAGGTGTGGATCTTGGTCCCAAAGTAAACTTATTACTGGGGCACCAAAAGAACACAAGCATCATATGACATCCAACTATACACTTTCTTGATTGCCACAGATAAGTTATGTATTCGGGAGGGCAGAGGCAGTTGAATAATTTACTTCTTAGAAACCTCTTAAGTCCCAGAAAATGGACCCTAAATGGGTGAGCCTGCTCTCGGGATCCTAAGCATATACAGACCTGTCTGTAGCCAGCATGAACACAGGGCATGGTTCTGAAGGTAGGATTCTAGATATGCTCACTGATTAAGAGAATGGTAGTTATTGCTGAAATAGAAATAAAGCATCATTTCAGATTCAGGCTCTTCATAAAGCCTTATTGCAATGTCCAGTATTCGCCTTCACCTTCACCATTTTCTTTTCTTTGTTTTGAGGCATGCATGACCTTGAAAAATCATTGAGCGTAATTAGTCAGAAAATTGAACTTTTTCTTTGCTTATAGGAATTAATTTGGCAAGCCATGGTTAATTTAGCAAGAATGTTTGCACTAACTATATTCTGTGTATCTAACCCTCTGTATACGATTGTGCCCTGTGATCACTTTGAAATGCTGCCTACAGTTTATGTTTTGAAGGTTCAGAGTTGCTGGAGGGCTTTAGGGAGACCCTTCTGGTGTGAGAAAGGAGGGTTTCTTGTTTCTTACTTCACATAAGGCATATCCTCAAGCATAATTCTGTTATTTGCTGCTCATTGAAATCATGTCAGTCCTGAGAGAAAAGTATTCTGGAAATCATTCTAAATCAAATTCATGGGATTTCTGATCCAGGATCCCTGAGATTTGCTAGTTTAGTTCAAAAGGAAGATCCAACAGCAAAGGCACCCCTAGCCATCAAGGGTACTTTGGGATATAGAGGGTTTACCTGAATTTAGCACCTCATCTTGCTGCCTTCCCTCCAGAGCTGCCTTGCTCCCCGATGAGATCCCATCCCTGCTCTCTTGTATACCTTCAGGACGTTTCTCAGTGTTTCCCGAGCACTTGTCAATTTCACCCCTTGTAAACGGAGAGGCTAAAGAACTGTGATGGGGTAGAGCAGACCGCATTAGGCTCCACGGAACGGCACAGCTCAGTGGCCAGTAGTGTGTGTGGGGATGCCCTTTTCTTCCCCTCTGCCACTCCCATCCGGAAGCTTGGCCACCAAAAGGTCTCCCTCACTGGTAGGTGGTAATTTATTTTGCTGATTGAAAAATAAAAGGGCTTCCCTGGTGGCGCAGTGCTTGAGAGTCCGCCTGCCGATGCAGGGGACGTGGGTTCGTGCCCCAGTCCGGGAAGATCCCACATGCCGCGGAGCGGCTGGGCCTGTGAGCCATGGCCGCTGAGCCTGTGTGTCCGGAGTCTGTGCTCCGCAATGGAAGAGGCCACAACAGTGAGAGGCCCGTGTACCGCAAAAAAAATAAATAAAAAATAAAAGAACCGCACCACAGCGCATATAGATATCTGAGGCATTGGGAAATAACACTGGCTAGACAGTCCTAAACTCCTCTTAGTTTTATTCTTTCTCAGGGTATAGGGAAAACTTTTTCTGATTGTAAAGAAGAGAATAAATTACAGCTGGACCCCTAGGCTCTGAAAGAAAGAAGGATGAAGGAAAGGGGTGTTTTCTCAACTTCCAGGCATCCAGTGTTCCAGAGATGGTTCACTGAGTGTTCAGATGGCTGGTGCCTGGGCCCCCCCGCCCCGCTGCTGCTTATCTGGGTTGGTGAGTTGGGTGTTGCCCAGCAAGGGTGTGCACACCTAAACAGCAAGAGGCAGGACAGACCTGGGCTTGCTCTTGTCTGTGTCTCACTGGATTCGTGTGGTCTAGATCTTCCAGAGACGGGCCACTGAGCATCTGAGTCTGCAATGCCAGGTGTACTTTGCCAGGGGCCTTCCGGCAGCAAAAGTGCCATATTGGTAGGCTAACCTACTAGTGATTTTGGTCGTTTAAAGTTTAGGAAAGTTTTGGCTAGATTAGAGGAGAGGGGGTAGTACTTGAGGAAGGCACTGGGGAGGATGTGGAGGTGAGGAAGGCCTTTCAGTGTTTTGGAAGACACATCCTGCTGACATCCTGCTGACACCATTTACCCTATAGGAGTATGATAATTAATACCCACTATCAGTTGGGTAACTTTTAAGAACAGAAGGAGACAAGATGCCCTGCATAGTGTTTAAGTGGAGAAAACTAAAAGTGGAGGATGAAAGGGCATTCTGCTCTTAGATCTCAGTTTAACTCGTGGGCAGGAAGGTTCCTCATCACCCCTCCTCACCCCTCCATTATCTTTGACCAAAGCAGTCAATGGCATTAAACCTCTCCGTGTGATTTCACACTAGAACTGTAATTGAGCAGGCCTCTGGCAACACTTCACGGGCACGGAGAATAAATGGTCAGAAACCCAAGTTGCAGTTGTGAGAAGCTGCCCAAATCCATGTCCCTGTCCACCCACTGCAAGGCCCCTTACCCTCTCTGCAACTCTTCATCCTCACACAGTGGCGAAGCTCAAATGCCAACTCTAATGTGCGTGCAGCTCACCTCAGGCTGCCCGAGTTTCCTAAGAACGAAAGGCAGGGAGCTCGAGACCAAGCCCAGCTTCCTGCACACAGGATTTCCGGCCCAGAGCTCTGCCTGCCGCTGGCCGCCTCTTCCCCTAAGATCAGAAATGCTGTGTGGGAAAGGCAGTCCCCTCGCCTCCTTACCTGGCCACACAGCCACCTGTCCATCCAAGCCAGCTGTCAGTCTGGGAAGATAGGCACCTGCAAGCTGTTTTTCTTAAGATGTGGCCTCACCTTGTGTGATTTCCACAGGATGGCTCTGTTCCTGAACACGGTCCTCATGCTAAGTTGCAAAATAAAAAACAAGAAAGGTGGCTCTGGTTTGGCTGCTTGGCTGTGAGAATGCCCTCAAAGGTAGGCAGGCAGCATACCTGACTGATGAATGGTGACAGCTGAGGCTGCCAGGCAGTGTGGGTGCACTCGCCAGCAAGAGCCACCTTTTTTTTTTTTTGGTGAGTGGCAGTTCAGAGGCAACTCCCTCCAGAGCTGGCATCACCCACCTGAAGTAGGAAAGTACCGGAATGGGGCGATGAGGGAGAGTGTGTGCGTCTTTGGGGGTGGGTGTGTGCGAGTGCAACACAAAAGGTTTCTATCAGTGAAGCCAAGGAGTGGTTTTCCTTTTTTTTGAAATTGCTTCATTGAGGTATAAGCGATTTACAGAGAACTGCACATATCTAATGTGTACAAATTGATGAGTTCAGACACGTGCAAAGTCTTATGATACCATCACTGTAATCAACGTAATAGGCATTTCCAACACCTCCCAACTTTTCCTTGTATCCCTTAGGCTTTTTTTTTTTAATTTTTTTTTTTTTTGTGGTAAGAACATCTAACACGAGATCTGTACTCTTAACAAAATGTTAAACGCACAACACTATATTGTTAACTATAGGCAAGTACAGCAGATCTCTAGAGCTTATTAATTTAACATAACTGAAACTTTATACCTATTGAACAACAACTCCCCATTTAGAACTGATTTTCCTTTAACTAAACCTCTGCTTTACAAGAAGCTGCAAGAGCTTTGGGTTTTCCTCCCATGAAGCAGCATGATTTAGCAGTGGTTTTCAAACATTTTTTTTAAAGCACCGGAAGCCTCTTTTTTTTCAAAGTTCTACCCCTGAGCCCCAAATTATAAAAGAGATCAAAGCAGAGCTGCTCCGGTTGGAGTGGGTGCTGGCCCCAGAGACCCAAACCCTCCACTGATCCTCCTCTCTATGTCCAGGAAGGCCCCAGAGGCACCCACATGGAGGCCCTAAAGCTCCCGAGAACAAAATTTAACAAACCTGTCGGTGAGCAGGAAGGGGTCTGGCAGACCTGGCTTTGGAGTCTGACTCTGTTGTTTGTGAGCATTGAGACCTTTGGTCATTCATTAATACCTCTGCACCTCAGTTTCCTCATCTGTAAAATGGGAGTAATAACACTTATGTTGCAGGGTAGCTACAAGGATGGGAGAAAGTGCAGTTAAGGCACCCGGCACCCTGTCTGGCACATGGAGTCTTTACACAACTTACTGTTGCTCTAGTTATTTCAGGGAGACGTTGGAGGCCTCCTACTGGAGGCCAGGAGCGTAAAAAAGTGACAGCATGGAGACTTTCCTTAGCTCAGAACTGTTGTGACCGTTACTGTCTTATTTGGTACTCTTTTTTTTTTTTTTTTTTTTTTTTTTTTGGCGTTACGCGGGCCTCTCACTGTTGTGGCCTCTCCCGTTGTGGAGCACAGGCTCCGGACGCGCAGGCCCAGCGGCCATGGCTCACGGGCCCAGCCGCTCCGCGGCATGTGGGATCCTCCCGGACCGGGGCACGAACCCGTGTTCCCTGCATTGGCAGGCGGACTCTCAACCACTGCGCCACCAGGGAAGCCCTGGTACTCCTTTTTTAAAAGCATCTGAGTGCTTTGTTTGGTATCTTCTCTTTAAAAACAGGACAATGAAGAGGGTACATAAGCAACCCATTAAATGGGAGAAAATTACTTGTAAATCACATATCTGATGAGTCTAATATTTAGAATATATTTTCTAAAAACTCCTACAGGGCTTCCCTGGTGGCACAGTGGTTGAGAGTCCGCCTGCCGATGCAGGGGACATGGGTTCGTGCCCCGGTCCAGGAGGATCCCACATGCCACGGAGCGGCTGGGCCCGTGAGCCATGGCCGCTGAGCCTGCACGTCCGGAGCCTGTGCTCTGCAACGGGAGAGGCCACGGCAGTGAGAGGCCCGCGTACCGAAAAACAAACAAACAAATAAACAAACAACTACAACTCAGCAACAACAACAAAATTTTTTTAATAGGCAAAGGACTTGAACAGTTATTTGTATATCTCCAAAGAAGATATACAAATGGCCATCACGTGCTTGAAAACATGCTCAACATCCTTAGTCATTAGGGAAATGCAAATCAAAACCATAATGAGATACCATTTCAAATTCACAAGGATGGCAATAATAAAACAGAAAATAACAAGTGTTGTGAGAATGTGGAGAAATTGGAAACTTCCTATATTGCTGGTGGGAATGTAAAATGGTACAGTATCTATAGAAAATAGTTTAGTAGTCCCTTAAAAAGTTAAATATAGAACTGTCCTATGGACCTAGCAATTCCACTTGTAGGCATATACTCAAAGGAATTGAAAACAAATGTTCAAACAAAAAGTTGTACACAAATGTTCATAGCAGCATTATTCACGGTACGCAAAAGGTGGAAGCAACCCAAGTGTCCATCAACTGATGGGTGGATAAACCAAATGGGCTTTATCCATACAACGGAATATTAGTGATCCATAAAAGGAATAAAGTACATGCCAAAACATGGATGAACCTTGAAAACATTATGCAAAGTGAAAGAAGCCAGACACAAAAGGCCAGATATGTGTAATTCTATTTATATGAAACATAGGAAGAGGCAAATCTATAGAAATAGAATTCAGATTAGTGAATGCCAGGGGTGGGGGAGGTAGGAATGAGGGAGTTATTGCCAGCGGGTACAAGTTTCCTTTCGTGGTGATGAAAAAGTTCTGAAACCAGATGGTGGTGATGGTTGAGCAGCATTATGAATGTAGTTGATGCCACTGAATTGTACACTTCAAAATGATTAAAATATAAGTTTTCTGTTATGTGTATTTTACCACAATAAAAAAAATAGGAAAAGTGTTCATCCAGCCAAAATACAGCCTGTGCATTTTTAAAGTGATTTTGAAGGCTTGGTTTTCCTTTTTTCTTTGACCTTCTAGCATAGACATAGCAAAACACAGCCCTAAAATGCCAGGACATTTGTGCTAAAGAAGGCTCATTCTTTTCAGGGGCTCATCTCCCTCCAGAGGGCCAAGGAGAACTGTACTGGAGAATATGAGTGCCCATTCCTCCCTCAAAAGACAACTTGAAAGGGAAACTTTCCAGGATCTCAGCCAAGAGCCTGATTGGGGCATGACCAAGCACCCCAGCTTGTTTGCTTGGACACAGCTAGCCTCGGCTTAGTGGGAGCTGCCACAGTTCAGGTCTGGCCTTGTCACGTTGCCCTATTAAGCTCAGAATCCTTTCCCCAGGCTCCTTCCCTAGGAAGGGGACCTATCAGGAACTGTAGTCTCAGGGACATTCTTTGGGATTTCAAATGAGATCCAGCCCTAGGGCAGGTTTTGGAATCCTGTGGGCTGTGTTTGGCCCAGATACCTCCCCTTTGGCCACTTTTGCTGTTGCTATTTATTTATTTATTTATCTATCTATCTATCTATCTATCTATTTATTTATTTATTTTGCAGTACACTGGCCTCTCACTGCTGTGGCCTCTCCCATTGCGGAGCACAGGCTCCGGATGCACAGGCTCAGCGCCCATGGCTCATGGGCCCAGCCGCTCCGCGGCATGTGGGATCCTCCCAGACCAGGGCATGAACCCACATCCCCTGCATCAGCAGGCAGACTCTCAACCACTGCACCACCAGGGAAGCCCTGTTGCTATTATTTTTAATTGGTGGGGCAGTCATTGTACCCCTTTGCATGGCTTTCATCTGGAGAATCTTAAAGCTCTTTACCTCCAGTCCATTCTATCACAGCCCTTTTAGCAATGATCATTCTTTTGCATTCCAAACTATAAAAACAAAATTCTTGGTGAGCAAACAAACTCCCATCAGCCAAGTAAAGGACACTCTTTGGGGAGGGAAGCTCCTGCCCACTCACCTGGGATGACCTTAACTCACATCTGCCCATTACACACAAATGCTGGTCCTGTTCTTAGCCAATCTCTTGGATCCCAAGCTCTTCTCTTTAAGAGAGAGTTGGATTTGAATTTGTTCTTTTGTCTTTTTTTTTTTTTTGGAGTGTAATTGCTTTACAATGTTGTGTTAGTTTCTGCTGTACAATGAAGCAAATCAGCTATATGTATATCTATATCCCCTCTCTTGGACCTCCCTCCCACCCCACCCCCCATCCCACCCACCTAGGTCATCACAGAGCACTGAGCTGAGCTTCCTGTTCTTTATAGCATGTTCCCACTAGCTGTCTATTTTATACATGGTAGTGTATATATGTCAGTCCTAATCTCTCAATTCGTCCCACCCTCTCCTTCCCCCCATGTCCACATGTCGGTTCCCTACATCTGTACCTTTATTGCTGCCCTGCAAATAGGTTCACCTGTACCATTTTTCTACACTCCACATATATGCGTTAATATACAATATATATATTTTTCTCTTTCTGGCTTACTTCGCTCTCTGTGACAGACTCTAGGTACATCCACATGTCTACAGATGACCCAATTTCATTCCTTTTTATGCCTGAGTGATATTCCACTGTATATATGTACCACACCTTCTTTATCCATTCATCATATACAGGATATATGCCCAGTAGTGGGATTCCTGGGTCATATGGTAGTTCTATTTTTAGTTTCTAAGGAACCTCCATACTGTTCTCCACAGAGACTGTATCAATTTACATTCCCACCAACAGTGCAAGAGGGTTCCATTTTCTCCACACCTTCTCCAGCATTTATTGTTTGTAAATTTTTTGATGATGGCCATTCTGACTGGAGTGAGGTGATACCTCACTGTAGTTTTGATTTGCATTTCTCTAATAATTAGTGATGTTGAGCATCCTTTCATGTGCCCCTTGGCCATCTGTATGTCCTCCTTGGAGAGATGTCTATTTAGGTCTTCTGCCCATTTTTTGGTTGGGTTGTTTGTTTTGTTTTGTTTTGTTTTGTTTTGTTTTGTTTTTGCGGTATGCGGGCCTCTCACTGTTGTGGCCTCCCCCGTTGCGGAGCACAGGCTCCGGACGCGCAGGCTCCGGACGCGCAAGCTCAGCGGCCATGGCTCACGGGCCCAGCCGCTCCGCGGCATATGGGATCCTCCCAGACCGGGGCACGAACCCGTATCCCCTGCATCGGCAGGCGGACTCTCAACCACTTGCGCCACCAGGGAGGCCCGGGTTGTTTGTTTTTTTGATATTGAGCTCCATGAGCTGTTTGTATATTTTGGAAATTAATCCTTTGGCTGTTGCTTTGTTTGCAAATATTTTCTCCCATTTTGTGGGTTGTCTCTTCGTCTTGTGTATGGTTTCCTTTGCTGTGCAAAAGCCTTTAAGTTTAATTAGGTCGCATTTGTTTATTTTTGTTTTTATTTTCATTACTTTAGGAGGTGGATTGAAAAAAATCTTGCTGTGGTTTATGTCAACAAGTGTTTTTCCTATGTTTTCCTCTAAGAGTTTTATATTGTCCAGTCTTACATGTAGGTCTTTAATCCACTTGGAGTTTATTTTTGTGTATGGTGTTATGGAGTGTTCTAATTTCATTCTTTTACATATAGCTGTCCAGTTTTCCCAGCACCACTTATTAAAGAGGCTGTCTTTTCTCTATTTTATATTCTTGCCTCCTTTGTGATTAATTAGGTGGCCATATATGTGTGTGTAATCTCTGGGCTTTCTATCCTGTACCATTGATCTATATTTCTCTTTTTGTGCCAGTACCATACTGTCTTGATTACTGTAGCTTTGTTTGAAGTTGGGGAGCCTGATTCCTCCAGCTCTGTTTTTCTTTCTCAAGATTGCTTTGGCTATTCAGAGTCTTTTGTGTTTCCATACAAATTGTAAAATTTTTTGTTCTAATTCTGTGAAGAATGCCATTGGTAGTTTGATAGGGATTGCATTGAATCTGTGGATTGCTTTGGGTAGTATAGTCATTTTCATAATATTGATTCTTCCAATCCAAGAACATGGTATATCTCTCCATCTGTTTATGTCATCTTTGATTTCTTTCATCAGTGTTTTATAGTTTTCTGAGTACAGGTCTTTTTCCTCCTTAGGTAGGTTTATTCCTAGGTATTTTGTTCTTTTTATTGAGATGGTAGCTGGGATTGTTTCCTTAATTTCTCTTTCTGATCTTGCTTTGTTAGTGTATAGGAATGCAAGAGATTTCTGTGCATTAATTTTGTATCCTGTAACTTTAACAAATTCATTGATTAGCTCTAGTAGTTTTCTGGTGGCATCTTTAGGATTTTCTATGTATAGTATCATGTCATCTGCAAACAGTGACAGTTTTACTTCTTCTTTTCCAATTTGGATTCCTTTTTCTTTTGTATTTCTTTTTCTTCTCTGATTGCCGTGGCTAGGACTTCCAAAACTCTGTTGAATAAGAGTGGCAAGAGTGGACATCCTTGTCTTGTTCCTGATCTTAGTGGAAATGCTTTCAGTTTTTCACCATTAAGAATGATGTTCGCTGTGAGTTTGTCATATATGGCCTTTATTATGTTGAGGTAGGTTCCCTCTATGCTCACTTTCTGGAGAGTTTTGATCTTAATGGGTGTTGAATTTTGTCAAAAGCTTTTTCTGCATCTATTGAGATGATCATATGGTTTTTATTCTTCAATTTGTTAATATGGTGTATCACATTGATTGATTTGCGTATATTGAAGAATCCTTGCATTCCTGGGACAAATCCCACTTGATCATGGTGTATGACCCTTTTAATGTGTTGTTGGATTCTGTTTGCTAGTATTTTGTTGAGGATTTTCGGATTATGTTCATCAGTGATATTGGTCTGTAATTTTATTTTTTTAGTGATATCTTTGTCAAATTTATTTTGTCTGGTTTTGGTATCAGGGTGTTGGTGGCCTCGTAGAATGAATTTGGGAGTGTTCCTTCCTCTGTAATTTTTTGGAAGAGTTTGAGAAGGATAGGTGTTAGCTCTTCTCTAAATGTTTGATAGAATTCACCTGTGAAGCCATCTGGTCCTGGACTTTTGTTTGTTGGAAGATTTTTAATTACAGTTTCAATTTCATTACTTGTGATAGGTCTGTTTATATTTTCTAATTCTTCCTGGTTCAGTCTTGGAAAATTGTACCTTTCCAAGAATTTGTCTATTTCTTCCAGGTTGTTCATTTTATTGGCATATAGTTGTTTGTAGTAGTCTCTTATAATCCTTTGTATTTTGGTGGTGTCAGTTGTAATTTCTCCTTTTTCATTTCTAATTTTATTGATTTGCATCCTCTCCCTTTTTCGCTTGATGAGTCTGGCTAAAGGTTTATCAATTTTGTTCATCTTCTCAAAGAACCAACTTTTCGTTTCATTGATCTTTGCTATTGTTTTCTTCATTTCTATTTCATTTATTTCTGCTCTGATCTTTATGATTTCTTTCCTTCTACTGACTTGCTCTTTTGTCTTTAGCTAATTCCTGCTTTATCATTTAACAGACTAAATTTAGTTCAACACTCCATCTTTATAGTACACGTTTCCAGTGTGCTGTCAGAAGCAGCAGTAACTATGAGTGGGAGGCATTGGAGAGGGATGGGTGTGGGGCATGGGGGCGTGGGGAGTGCAGGTACATAAGGTCCAGTAAGTCAGAGGGGAAGCTACCATATTAGCAGAGTTGCTTCTGACATTCTTAGGTTGCCCTCAGACACATAACGAACCCAAGTACCACAGAAGTCCTCTGATTCAGCTGAAAGGAGGTACAGAGCTGCCTGCAATGAAACAACTCATCAGTTCCTTCCTTCCTACAGCCATTCAGCAGTAGATGTATTGGCACAATGCACAGTACGTGTTAACCACTCCAAGAAAAGAAAGAGCCACTCACTCTGATTAGCTGTCAGAACTCATTTTCAGCCATGTTATTATATGGTAAAGAGGAAAAAGGAAATCCAAGGAAACTGTGCTTAAGGCCAGTGCCTAATCAGGGTTTTTCCCCTTCCTCTGTTTCATACAAAAGCTGCCTAGACTCACTGGTGTGAGCCATTAGGTTCCTCTCTTCAAGTGTTAATTAAATGTGATATTTTAAAATATACACTCCTCTCTCCAGGTGGAACACACTGAGCCTTTTGTGAATTGTTCAGTGCCCATTGGTCCCCCTTGCAGCTCTACCTCATTGCCCTTTGTACCTTCTGTTCCCCTGTTGAGCCACAACTCCAGCAGCAATAAGTATAGGGCAATTATTTCTGCCAGAAGTGTTCCCCCTTTCAGTGCCTGAAAGGAGCTTGCCTTATTTTGGTTGTGTGTATGTGTGTGCTTGAAAGAAAGGCACATTATAATAGCAGGTCTCTTTGTCTTCCCTCTTTTAATACCCACTGGTTCTCCAAGATGTCATGGGCAAACACAACACCATTTGCTTTTTGTTCCCCTTGTAAATATTTTCCACTTGAGCCCTATTTCTTACTTATAACCACTGAGTGTCTTGCTCTGGAAAGCAACTGTTCCAAAGTAGTAGACTGAATGAATGCAGTCTGTGTGGGTTTGATTTAGCAATATTTACTATGTTTTTGGTTTGAAATGCCTCAGAATCTGAAGCAGCTTATAGTCCCTTGGGCCTCTGAAGGCAACTCAAATGGTAGGTATGTGTGTGTAAGATGGGAGCTGGGGGCAGATGGGGAGACCTGGGAAATCCAATTAATCAGTCGTGTCTGTTCCAATCATGAAATTATCCATTCACTAGCAATTGCTGAATGCCTATTATGTGTTTGCTGTTCCCACACAAGTTAGGATGCCCAAGGGTGACCATTCAATCCAGGTAGGAAGCTTGTGCTAGACACTCCATGTCAGGAAGTTCAAGGGACCAAATCTCATCATTGTCATAAATCTATGTAAGATATAAACTCTACCCAGAAATCCGGAGATGTGGAGCCTTTCCCTATCTTGGAAGAATGCTTACCATAAGACACTTACATAATTACATACTTTTTTATTTTAAAAAATGAATAGATTTTATATTATGCCAACAGCAAATCATATTATTGTCTCTTACTCTGATAAAAATGTCCAGATTACTTTACAGAGTGCCAGCTGTACTCTTGCCAGAGTATATTTTAACAAGGTGCTTGGAAATGTTCTTTTTGTCCAGGTTCAGATCATGCAACAAAGCTTCTGATCCTACACCATGTTGTTAATGGCAAGGAGCCAGGCAACTGGGAGTCACATGTCTGTATAACGTCTTCAAGGTTCTGCCTTCTGCCTCTGAACCCACATATAGCCTCCAGTTTTGATTTGATCATGCTACTAGACTTGTTGCTCCGGAAGAGTGGTCTGTACCTCACCCTAGATCAGTTTCCACCAACCATTCCTTTTTAAAGCATTGTAGCAAGACAAGCAGTGATTCCTTAAGTGATTCAAGGGTTTGTCAAACTCAGAAGTATGTGACTAGGTACACTTTGGGGAGCTCCATCCTAATGGGATTCTCATTTCAACCATACATCTAAGTATGCAAGTGCTAGAGGGCAAGGACTGGCCCTTTTCTTCCTATGCAACCCACTATACTTAGTCTAGTGCTAGCGGTGGGGCGTGCACACCACGTATTGCTCTAGGGTAATACACTTGCAGTGCTCCATTAGTTGGCAGTACCAACTGATAATTTCAATCAGGTAGTGAAAATGAACCCTGACCTTTCTTCACCCCATACACTGATTAGGAATGTGTTGGATCCATTGAGTAGGAAAGTACCTCTATAACACATGTGAGGGCTATCAAAATCTCAGGCATCCCACCCTCTATTTTCTTAAAGTGATATCATAATCTTTATCCTGCTGTTGTTGTTTTGTTTTGTTTTCAAATGCTATTGTCCTTATAATCATCTTTCCTGCTGTTTTAAACAGTCCATGTCATGCAAGAGGACTTTTAAAATGGCCTGTGGTAGATCATGTTTTCAAGGTGTCTCCAGCAATATCTCTCATTCTACAGCTCTCTTGCACTGTAATCTTGCTACTCTCCCATAAAGAGGTGGAGCTTATTTCCCTCTTACCCTCTTTGGATCTAGGCTGTGGCAGTGACCTCTTTTGACTAACATGATGTTTCATAATTACACTGTGTACCTCCAAGGCAAGGTCTTAACTTTTACTTGCCTTTACTTCTTGGAAGGCTCCTTGTTAGAATCTAACAACCATACTGTTGGGAAGCCCAAGCAGACACGTGGACAAACCCATATGGAAGAGAACTGAAGCTCCCAGATAATAGCCCAGCTGAGCTCCCAGGCAGCCACCAGCACCAACTAGCATCCATGTGACTGAAGCCAGTTTGAATCTTCTAGCTGTCCCAACACCCTACCCAACATCATGCAAAGGAGAACTATTCCAATTGTGAGAAATAAAAAAATTACCTTGAGCAGAAACACTAATTAATAGAATTCCTGGAATTGGAGGAGAGGTGATGGCAGGGGCGTGGGGTGCCTTTTGCATAATTGGACTTTCCCAATCTCTGAAATCATGCTGTTTGGTTTCCTGACTACTTCTTTGGGAAAGTGGGAAAGATAGAAGGTGAAAAGACTCCAGAAACATTTTTATTTGGATTATGACACCCTAAAGGCAGGCCCTAAGTGGCCTGTTCAGCCCTCTCTTGTAGGGGATGCTCAGTGAGCAGGAGAATGAAGTCAGAGGCAGCTTTCGTCCTTGTTCCCGTGGGAGTCCTTACAGCCCTCTCCCCCAAACCCTTTCCCATTCCCTACACTACCAGTTAACTTTTGTTCAAGCAAAAATCACTGTTGCTTATCTGTGAATATCTCCAACAGTATTCAAGCTAAATGGGTTTTCTTAAAAGTGACATCAACTAGGACTCCATATTAGCAGGAGTGATGAGCCTCTTCAATAGGGATCTTCAAAAAGATTCACATGAAAACAGTGCTTCCCATCCCCCACCCCCATCACAAGCAGAGGCATTGAGCAGAGGTTCATCTGCCCTGTAGAGGGTGAGATTCTGTTTTACTAGACTTGGAAGAGCTGGAGGGATTTAGATTTGGGGATTAACTACAGATGAATAATACAAAATTAGCATGAGCTTGCCGTAATGTTCCTCCTAGGGACACATCCCTCTCATTTGGTTTCTCTGCGTTTGGAGCTTCAGCTGAGCTTCCCCTTGGCTGGAGATAGTTATTTTGTACAGCAGTACTTCTTACACTTTACTGTGCATACAGACTTACTGCGATCTAGGTAGAATGCAGGTTCAGCAGTTCTGGGGAGTGCCTAAGACTCTGCATTTCTAGCAAGCTCCCAGGTGACGCTGATGCTGCTGGTCCACAGAATATGCTTTGAAGGATGTGGTGAATTTATTCCATTGTCACCGAGCCATGAGACATGGGTTCAATCCAAGTTCTACCTGACTTTGTGCAAGTTACTTTTTTTTAAAATAAATTTATTTTATTTATTTATTTTTGGCTGCATTGGGTCTTCCTTGCTGCACACGCGCTTCCTTTAGTTGCAGTGAGCAGGGGCTACTCTTCGTTGCGGTGCGCAGGCTTCTCATTACAGTGACTTCTCTCGTTGCAGAGCACAGGCTCTAGGCACGGAGGCTTCAGTAGTTGTGGCACGCAGGCTCAGTAGTTGTGGCTCGCGGGCTCCAGAGTGCAGGTTCAGCAGCTGTGGTGCATGGGCCGAGCTGTTCCGTGGCATGTGGGATCTTCCCGGACCAGGGCTTGAACCCGTGACCCCTGCACTGGCAGGCGGACTCTCAACCACTGCGCCACCAGGGAAGCCCGCAAGTTACTTTCAATCTCGCTAAAATTCTGACTTTTCGTCTGTAAAATGACAAGTAATAATATCTGCCCCAAAGCATTGTTTTAAGAGTTCAGTGAGGTAACCAGTAAAGCACTTTATAAGTCTGAATTGGCTGGTGATCTTGAGGCTTGCTTGGTTTCTCCACCAAGTGTGTGTTGGATAACTGTGGGCTTTTCACAGCAGAACCAAGAAGAGGAAGGTGGAGGGAGCCCCGCTTCTCAGTGACTGACAATCCTTGTGGCTGCTCCCTTGGGTCTGAGTGGAAGGGTAAGCAAAAGTGAAAACTGATCACGGTGACATCACCAAGGGCCGGTTGAGACCTCAGCCCTTTGAAGGATGCAACAGCTAGCTGTGTCCCCTCTGCATTTCTGAAGGGATGACAAGAATACATATTTCCCTTTTGGTTCTTTTTCTTATTAAAGGGAAAGGATGGAAAATAGAAAATATTTCTTTTACTGAGATATTAGAATCAATGAATTTATTGGACAGTTGGAGCAATTCTCTCCTAGGATTAAAAGTGATAACTCATGTCGAAGTCTTTTGAAATCTCTGACGCTCATACAGTTCTAAGGTTTTCTTATTGTAGAAGGTCATTGTTGCAAAAGACCTACGCCACGTGCCGATCATGTTGAATTGGTAAAAGTCTTATAATTCATCCAGATAAAAGTGGTTTGCCTGGGTCTTGGCTGATTAAGCTGAATTATAGCTAAGTGTGAGTGCTGGGATTGGGGAGAAACTGCTTAGATAAAGGTCAAACAAAAATCACATTCCCTTGAACAATCATTAAATTTCTAAAGGAAATTCATATCAAGCCCCTTACGATATTTGTAAGGTTTCTCCAAATTCTTTTTTACTTTGGTTTTCTGCCAGAAATGGGTGCAGATGCATCAGCTACCTCGCAAGGCAAACCTGTTCTCACAAGTTTTATCGCACCACTTGGCAGAGAAAAAGGCTTGGGTAGAGGCTGAGAACTTTCACATAGATCCAGAAGGCTTGGGAATTCAGCCACTTGACTTCCCGCCCACCACTAAAAAGAAACGGGCAAACTCTGAGACCAGGATCTAAGATTCCCCTCATCAGAAAAGGAGAAAACTCTCCAACTTTCTCTTTGAGGCAAATTCCGTAGATTGTTACAAAGATAGGCCATTTCAGAGCTTTTCAGGGTAGTGAGGGAGCTCAAAGTTGCCATGGTTCCCTTGCTTTCTATTCCCTCACCCCTCTCCTCCCAACTTCCACTGGCCCAGGGCAAGTTCCCTCAGGAGACTGTAACCCCAGGAAAAGGTGCTAGAAGGGATGAGGGGTAGGGCAGAAAGGGGGATAGGAAGAGTGATTATTTTTTTGGGGGCCATTCTGCGTATTTGGGAGTCCATGAGACATAAGGGATGGACCCACTTTAATTAAAGAGTAAACAATGAAGACCACGGGATATGTAACTGCAAATCTATTGAGAATCTCTTCACATTACTCACAAGTTAGTAATTTCCCCAAGAGTGGGAGTTTCTTTAGGATATTTGTGATTTATTTTTAAGCCTTTTAGAGTGTTAGAATAACACACACAGTTTCTCTTTTACTATTTTCATGGTATTAAAAGGTTTCAAACCCAGGCATTTTAGAGCATTTTAGATTGACTACAATGATGTAGTCAAATTAGTTAGAAACATACAGGGACCTCTCAAACTCATTACAGGGCTTATTTGAAACATGTAAATTTTCATATATATATGTATCCCTCATGATCTTCCTGATGCTTATAAATTTGAAGTGGTAGCATGTTCACTGTGTATAACCCACAGCAGCTCAGTCTATCATCATTTCTTATGCTAAGTCACTTTTCATAATTGGTGCTGTGGAATATTTAAGTCAAGGGCATTTTCTGAGAACCTATTAGGTAGCTACCACTGCAGTAGGGACTTGGAGGAAACTGTGTCATCAGAAGATGTGACCCTTCCTGCTTGATAGAAGAGACTTCTGAAAATTTCAAAGGAGGAGAAAAACCAGTCACGTATTTGGATCTCAACCAAATCTGCCCATGTGCCCAGGTTACTCAAAGGGAAAATAAACAACTGAACTTGCTTACTATTTGTTGATTTCACAGATAATTTTATTCTAGTACTATTAGGCCTAATGGACATACAAAGATGAGTGCACTGTGCTTAAGTGAATCTGATTCAATGAAACCCAGTAAAGCATGACACATAGTAAAAGTATAATAAATGTTAGCTTTTATTATATCATCATCCTCCTTATCATCATTCTTTCTGTCATTAAGGACCTCTAAACCTTGTAGGGCAAATGACATGCACATATTTATAATAAAAGGCACAGAGTATACAGATTATTTACTATATTGTTGGTACAGATAAAATTCTGTAGGAATCCAGGGAAAGAAAAAAAAATTCAAAGTGGAGGTAAAGATTTTTTTTTTTTTTTTTTTTTTTTGCGGTACGCGGGCCTCTCACTGTTGTGGCCTCTCCCGTTGTGGAGCACAGGCTCCAGACACGCAGGCTCAGCGGCCATGGCTCACCGGCCCAGCTGCTCCGCGGCATGTGGGATCTTCCCAGACCGGGGCACGAACCCATGTCCCCGGCATCGGCAGGTGGACTCTCAACCACTGCGCCACCAGGGAAGCCCCTGGAGGTAAAGATTTTAAAACATATAATAATAGCAAAACACAATACCCTCATCACCTCAATATTATATGTCTGAGGAGGCCAGCAAGTAAGATTTTTGTGAGAAGACATGGTAATTTGGCTTTCAGCACGAGAACCTCAAGTGTTCCTGATTTCCTTAAATAATATATTGTGGTTCTGTGCACCATTAATTGATTCCAGTCCTTCTAAGGTCTCTATATGTTTTTAATCACATGATCACTAAATGAGGGCTTTTCCAAACCTGCTGTTTGTCGAGTGTCTTTAGATGGTAGAATTATAGCTTTTGGTCGGTAATTCTGTGGTCACTCAATTTTTATCTTTGTGATTTTATAAACTTTGTATATGTTATTATCCTTTTTGTAGTCTGAATGAAGAATTGTAATATGTCAACTGGTTTTCTTCAAACAGTGCATCCAATCTCTTTACTCTTCGAAAATGCTTTCCCACAGGTCTCTGTAGCTCTCAGTTATTCTTCTTAAGGTTTGACAACAGAATGACACACAGAATTCCTCAGGTAGATGTATCCTGGTTAGGTTCAAGAATGTGATGCTGTTTTAATCCTATTGTTAAAAACAATCCCATGTTAGCACAGGCTAGGGGACCAGCTTCAGTTTGACGGGAAACTGCATGTGTCATTGATCACGGAACATTGTTTGTTATCTAGGTTACAAAAAGAAATACTGTTGAGTTATAAATTGGTGATAGCTTCTTATAAAGTTGCCTAAAAAGAAGTTGACATCATATGATTAATCTTCTCTCACACATCCTTTTTATATCTTGTGTTGAGGAATGTGTCAATCGAATTATTTATTGAGCATGATGTATGTACTCCGCATTGTGCTTGGCCCTCCAGGGGTTACCAAAGAGGTACATGGTGGGTCCTCTGTCCTTCCGAAGTTCTAGATCTACCTGAAACACTATGAAACCTAAGAGGAGAGCACAGGACCCAATATAATCTATAATAAATCATCTGCAGTACGCTTTAGGCAGAAAGAGCTTTTAAGAGTCCAGAGAGTAGAGAGGAATGTCAACCAGAGTAGTTAGGTTGAGGGCATGTCTGGGGGCCTGAGAAGAGCTCTTTTGGTCTGCGTTATCGGGAAGAAATGACCTCTTGTCGTAGCTCCCAGGACTCAAGAGCCTTTAGGAACAAAAATCGTAAGTGGGCTCCTCGTCTAATGAAGACCATCCCGTGTGTTCTCACATGTGTCCAAAGGAGGCGGCTGTAAAGAGTGGGGCCTGTGAGCGCTTTTATGCACTTTACGTTATCCTTGAGCAGAATCAAATGATCAGTTGCCGTTCCCTGAGGAAAATGTCTGAGTTACCTTGTCAGGGAAGATGAAAGTTTGCTGTCATCCTGCTACTTTCCACAAAGGAGAGGGGAATATTTCTCAGCTGAGAGGGAGCATGTCTGGTTGTATCCTCAACATTGCTGGACTTTAAAAAAAACAACAACATCATTTCTGCCCCCTTTTAGGACTGTGCCTTGGTGGAATGGTGTGCAGTCACCAGTTTCATATAATCATCAACTGTGTGTTTTCTCTTAAATTAGCCTGCACAGCAAGGCAAATTAGTCAGAACAACAAAGCCAGGGTGACAGTGGGTCAGGCTGATGCAAAGGCTAGCATCTCAGATTGAAACCTCTTAGTCTCTTGGAGAGGATGATCTCCTGGGGACCTCCTGGTCACCGACCTACCACTCTAGGTTCCTGGTACCAGCAGAGGATGGTTTTGTGGCTGAAAAGATATAACCTGTACAATGAGCATTCATGGACGGTTTCTCCTTTGCTTGCAGTGGCAGACACAGGGCCCTGGAACTGTCTGTAACCAGCATGAACACCCAGGCAAAGAAGCTTGGATCAAAGCCTGGTGGCCGAGCAGACACCTCCAGCCACTCACTCTGTAAGCTCATTCGTCCGACTACCAGTTGCTGAAACACCTATGATGCGCCGGCTACCTCTCTAGGAACCACCTGTGCAAAGACAAAGCCTCACTTCTGAGCTCTCTGTACGTCTGGGGAGCCATAGACATGGAAACACCTAATCGAAATGTACTATGGGAAGAGAGTTATAAACAAGGTGTCGTTGATCTCGGTAGAAGGCGCGAATCACTCTAAATGAGGTGTCATGGTCAAGACAACTTTTGAGCTGCTGTGACTTGAAGGGTAGGTTGGGGTTCTGGTGGAAAAATGGAGGAGGGCCTGGAGTATTTAAGGAATTGCAAACAGTCCCATATGGATGGAGTGTAGAGTCTGGAGGGTTGCGTTGTGGAGCTGGTTGTAAGTGATGGAAAGGAAGCTGGAAAGATGGGCTGAAGACAGACTCCCAAAGGGGCCTTAGATGTTATGCCACACTTTGGAGTCAAGTGGAGGATCTCTGGAGGTTTGTCATTGGGAGAACAACATGGTGACTAGGTGTCTGTTTTAGACATTTTACCTTGCTTGTGGCTAGAGATTAGCAGGAAGTGACACTGAGGCTGGAAGAGAGTTATTAGGCTTTTAATAACTCTCTCATCCTGGAGAGTGTGTGAGGGAGAGCGTATGCTCCGGGTTTAAAGAACCAGTCTCATCAGCAAGAGAAAGACTACCAGCCAATTCTTACAACCACCACAGAAGTAGATTCTCTGCAGTTCTTCCCATTTATGCAGCCAGTCACTCAGGCACTCCCACATTTACTCATCAGATCTTTATTGAGAAATTGCTATGTGATAGACACTGGAGATACAGTAGACATAGTTCTACCCTCTTGGAGTTTAAACTGTAGTGGAAATGACAATTAAATCAGTAGTTATAATTGGGTTTAATTCACCTGGACCCCAGTTAAATACAGCATCTGAAGATCCACAGTTGACGGCATGCTAAAATAATGCCCTTCAAATCTCCTCTAAACTGACCAACCTGTAACCCCTAATGATTTGTTGAATGGAGGAATAAATAAATGAATGAATGCAAAGAGGAGATGTCAGCCCCTCCGCGTTGCCTGCCCCCTGGACCTTTTCTGGCTGTGGGGCTCCCATCCCCATGCGTTTGTCCACAGGCAAAGAGAGTTTTACATAGTGGGAGGTGTTTGGACACCGAAATCAGGAAAACCTACTTAGGTACCTGGTTCTACATCTGCTTATCTGGGGTAAGAAGAGCAAGTTCCTTAACCTGTCTTTGTCTCAGTTTCCTTATCTTGAAAATAGGGATGATACGGTCTACCTTGTAAGGATAATGTAAAAGTATTAAAAAGATTTAAATCTAGGGCTTCCCTGGTGGCGCAGTGGTTGAGAGTCCGCCTGCCGATGCAGGGGACACGGGTTCATGCCCCGGTCCGGGAAGATCCCACATGCCGTGGAGCGGCTGGACCCGTGAGCCATGGCCGCTGAGCCTGCGCGTCCGGAGCCTGTGCTCCACAATGGGAGAGGCCCCAACAGTGAGAGGCCTGCATACCACAAAAAAAAAAAAAAAAAAATCCGCCTGCCAGTGCAGGGGACGCGGGTTGGAGCCCTGGTCCGGGAAGATCCCACATGCCACGGAGCAAATAAGCCCTTGCACCATGACTACTGAGCCTGCGCTTTAGAGCCTGTGAGCCACAGCTACTGAGCCCGAGTGCCACAACTGCTGAAGCCCATGCGCCTAGAGCCTGTGCTCTGCAACAAGAGAAGCCACCGTAATGAGAAGCCTGCACACCGCAAGGAATAGTAGCCACCGCTCACCACAACTATAGAAAGCCCGCACGCAGCAACGAAGACCCAACGCAGCCAAAGATTAATAAATAAAATAATAAATAAATTTATTTTAAAAAAAGATTTAAGTGTAGAAGATTAAATAAAATTATATATTTCAGTGCCAGGCACAAAGGAACACAGTTAAGGGGTAAGTGTTATGATTCTTGGGTCCCCCTGTGACCTTTCTATGTACAGAGAACTTGAAAGTGCTTCAGAGCACACTCCTGATCATGCCACTCTTCTGCTGAAATCCTCAGAAGACTCCCTGTTACTTTTTTTCTTGGTATAACATTTAAGGCCCTCTGTGATTGAGTCACAGTCTCTCTTTCCAATCTTATTTGCCTTTGCCAATCTGGCATCACTTCCACCCTCCTAGGGCCTCTGCATTGCAGAGAAGCCAGGGATTACATTTCCTCAGATCCTTATTCTGTATTGCTCCAGGTTAGAATTTGCCAATGTGAGTTATTTGCACAAGATTTGGAAGAGAGCAGGAGAGGCCATTATTTTGTGGAGGCAGTTACAGTCTGACTGGTGGTAATTTGGTTTCCATGATCAAACATGGACCTGTTACAGACCCTTCTTTTGTTTTCAACCCCTGGCAAAACTGTATGGCTTAAAGATAACTCACTCAATCAATGAGAACAGCACACTTGCTGTGACATGTGCTACCTCCAGAATCCAGAGATTCCCATCAGCCCTTGTGCCTCTCAGTGGTAGGAGGCACAAGATGATGCAACTTCAGCTGCATCTCGAGGGAATACCTCAACCTCCCCGAGCCCACCGGGCCCTTAGAAACATCACCATAGGTTTGGGTTTCTGCTCTCTTCCACAAGAGGTAGGAGCTGCTCCTTCAGCCTGGTTCCCAGAAGAAGAAGACACCTGAAGAAGGGCCAAACACAGCTACAGACACCCGGCAGATCTGTGAGCAAGACAAAACTTGTGGTGGTTCTAAACTTCTGAAATGTGGGGTTTATTTGTTATCATAGCGAAACCTAACTGATAAACCTTTTTTTTTTTTTTTTGCGGTACGCGGACCTCTCACTGTTGTGGCCTCTCCCATTGCGGAGCACAGGCTCCGGACACGCAGGCCCAGCGGCCATGGCTCACGGGCCCAGCCGCTCCGCGGCACATGGGATCCTCCCGGACCGGGGCACGAACCTGTGTCCCCTGCGTCGGCAGGCGAAATTTCAACCACTGCGCCACCAGGGAAGCCCTAACTGATAAACCTTTTATAAACCTTTTATCTCAGCCAGATGTATCTTGTAACTTTGCGTATGCCCCATTCTTTCCCATTGCCATTTCTTTTTTCTTTTTTTCTTTTAATCTTTATTGGATTATAATTGCTCTACAATGGTGTGTTAGTTTCTGCTTTATAACAAAGTGAATCAGTTATACATACATTGCCGTTTCTTGACTGGCAAATTACAATGTTTTTTTTCATTCTCTTGTCCCTAATTCCAGCCTTCAATTCAGAAGTCTTTTTTTTTATTAATACCCAGATAAAAATAAGCTCTCCAGGTTTAACACCCAAAACACTTTAGTTACATCACTTTTATGGTTCAGCACTTTCTGTCTTGCACTTTATGATTTGTTTACATGCCTGCTGTAGCTCTTCTGGTTTATTTCTCAATATCTGCTCCTTCTGAAATGGTTAGTCTAAACCAAACATTGTAGTCCCATTCTTTCATTAGTGATAGTTTTAGCCATGGTCTTAGAACCAAATCCTGGCTAATGGGAAAAAAATAGTGGAAAGCTCTGGTGGATTTCTAGGAAAAGTTTCCTTGCTCCCCCAATTTTTTTTTAAAAGAGGGGCTGAAGAAAGAGGCAGAGGCCGTCCTTCCCGCATCGCATCCGCTCTTTCTCTTCTTCGCTAACAATGTGAGGGTTAAGCAAACAAGAGAGGAACACCAAGCTGAAACAAGCACAGGGAAGGAGTGTCCTGCATAGATGTGCCACTGCCCCAGAGACTGTCAGTCTCCACGGCACCCAGTGTACGCCTCGCCCAAGGCAGACACTCGAATAATTTATTACACGAATAAATAGAAAGAGAGCCTTTCAGGTTACTTATGTTTGGGATATAAGATCATTGAATAAACCATAAGACAGTGATGATTACTGCAGCCTGGAAAGTTGGTAGAGAAGCTGTTTAATCAAGGTTCTCATGTACATTTGTTAAAAAGCAAAAGAACAAACAAAAACTTGAAGGAAATAAAAATCACTGAAAAGAAGAAAAAATAGGGAAACAACTTTCTGGAACAAAAATCTCTCTTTCTGAGGCCTTTGTAAACCAGACAAGAGATTGTACAGATTGTCATCTGTACAGGAAGTCTAGATTTAATTCTGCCCATAGGATTCCAGTACGTGCGGCCAAACTAAATAAGGATGTGAACCAGAATTCACTAGTGTTACTGACCAAAGGCCACATTTTAAATATAGTAATTTATTATATGAAATAAAATTGACAGATTTATTTTCAGTATTCATATATCTCTGTGTAGTAGTTTCATGTCAAGTCTTTTAAAGAACATAGTGTGGCATCTAATCACCACGATTTAGAGCAGCCATTTTCAAACTTGCTGCAGAGGGTTGTACATAACGATCTGATTGCTATCTGCAAGCTGTGTTGACCATTTCTGTACTGAACACAATAATGGGTGACACATCTTAGGGACCTTGCTAGGACTGTGAGTTCATGACCTTGAGGCTCCAAAATAGGGATGGTCTTTTTGAAGACCTGAGAAAATTGTTGTAACTCCTCTGAATTGCTCAACTTCTTAGCATGGGGTAATTAAAGCTCCCAGTAAATGAACACTTTCAGCAAGGTGAGTGAGGTTTTCTAGAGTTTTCGTTTCATCTGTAGAAACAGTAGATGTTGGTATCAGTGCTACATGGATAGGGGCCATTGAGCTTTCAATTCTTAGAAGAAAAAGGAAAATTACAAAATCTATTATATAGTTATTAATTCCTGACGTCCTTCACACTCGAAGAAAAGAAAAACCCAGTTTTCCCGGATCTGTGATCCTCTTTCCTCCCCACCTTAAGTCCTAAATGCATAGATATTCCTGGGGAGAATGACAAAATCAGGGACTAATATGGTTACTGGTAAATTAAAAACAGAAGTTCTCATTTAAGTAATAGAGGCGGGAAAATCTGTCCTGTACCTGTGTTTTTCCTCTGCAACACTGAAAAAAAATTGCTTCATTCAAGTGAAATGGCATGTCTAATATGACAGACCACTGAAAAATCAATATTCAGTTTCAAAAGTACAGTGATTTATCCTGTCATGCACAAGGCATGATTCTCAGGTATTGACATGCTCAGCCTGTAGAGGTGGTGCGATCTCGGTGCAGTGAGGGAGTGTAGTGCAGGAGTAGAAAATCTATGTAAGGGTTCTGATTTCGGTATCAACTCAGAAGAAAATGTAAAAATAAAATCATTCTTTATCCCATGAGTCAGTTTACTTCTTTGGAAAATGAACACATTATATTACAAAAATCTTAGTTGACAAAAGCAGGCCAGATGTTCTCTTTCAGGCTTTCCTTTATTAAAAAATTGATTAACTTTTGACTAGTCAATTCCAATCTTACAAGAAATATGTTCTCAGTACATGGTTGTTGAATCACATTTTTATAAAAACACAAGTGTGCGTTTATGGGTGGAAGGTTTCCTTCAAAAACTAGATTCTGAACAATTGGCTTTGTTTGACTTTCTGGGGCAGGTGCTGAGCAGCAGTCCAAGCAGTAACCTTGACAGGAACCTCTGTGTGGGGAGAGGACTGGAATGGAAGAGGAGGAGGCAGGCTGGGGTCTGAGCTAATTCAAGGTTAGTAACTAACAGAATAAATGGAAAGCAGAATGGAGAGCATGTTCTGTCTTTTTCATTTACCTTGTCTTCTATTAAAAGATATGAAATCAGGGCTTCCCTGGTGGCGCAGTGGTTGAGAGTCTGCCTGCCGATGCAGGGGACACGGATTCGTGCCCCGCTCCGGGAAGATCCCACATGCTGTGGAGCGGCTGGGCCTGTGAGCCATGGCCGCTGAGCCTGTGCATCCAGAGCCTGTGCTCTGCAACGGGAGAGGCCACAACAGTGAGAGGCCCGCGTACCGCCAAAAAAAAAAAAAAAAAAAAAAAAAGAGATGAAATCAGCACTTAATGAGATAGTGATAATGTTTTAAATGTTGATGACCAAAGATTAATCGTATACCAATTGTAAGTTGCCTGAATTATGATTTGTTGTCGTTGTTTGACTTATTTAACCAAGTGATATTATGGATGTTCAGGTAGTTGACTAGAAACTCTAAAAAAAGACAATTTTTCAAATTTTCTTTGGAGTTTTATTTCTGTTCACTCATTTATATAAAATATTGAGTAGGAAGCCAAAAATAGACGTGGGATGTGATGTGGCTGTGAAAAGTACCTCTCAGATCTTGGCTGTAGGTGGCGCAATGGACGGATAGCCCCAGCTACTGTGCTTGGAAGTACACCATCACTTTGGCACCACGGACATGCTTCCCATGGGCTGCTCCCCGCCAGTGACTGAGTGAGGCAGGGTTATACATCAGGCCCTTTCCTGGAAGACAAGGGCTCTTCTGATGGGCATTCCTGGCCCAGTAAATTTGCCAATACTTTCTTAAAACTGCACTGCAGTCTAAGATGCTTCTTCTCAATCATCCTTCCTTCCTTCTCTTCTCCAAGGTCTGATGGTTGTTCCAGCCTCTGCTGCATCTTTCCCTATCTTTCTCCCAAAGGCGTTTCCCTTTGGGAAATCTCATCTTGAGGTCTCTCATTGGAGGGTTCAGATTAACACAGAGTAGAGGAAGAAAACTAGTCCTTTGTTGGCTGATATCTACTTACCCAACAGCATTCTTTTTTTAATCCATTCATTTGATATTTATTGGTTGTCTAGCATGTGCCAGGCACCGTGGTAGCACTTAATGACAACAGAAACAACAATTTGAGGTCTACAGAGATTTCAGAGACCTTAAAAGGCCAAGTGTTGACTGCACATCCAATCTTATCATTGAGACACCAGAGACGTTGTTGTGGTTTGTTTGGGAAACAGGCAGCAGATTACCTAGAGAGGGCAGTTGGACAGGTAGGCAGGCCATGAGGGTTATATTTTCCTTGGCCTTGTCCTCCCTGCAGTTTGATCCACAAACTCAACTTTTCAGTGCCCCAGAGTTGGTTAAGCTCTTAAGCACTGACTCACATTAAGCAAACAAATATTGGGTCACCAGTGACCTCCACACTGCTGAATCTAGTGCTCAGATCTCAGTCCTCGTCTTACTGAACTATCCATAGCATTTGGCAAACATTCTCTGCTCTGGAAACTATGACATCACCTGGCTTCCAGGCACCGTAATTTTCTGCATTTCCTCTTACCTCTCTGGCCACGGATTCTTTGTCTCTTTTGCTTGTTCTTCCTCATGCATTTGACCTCTTATCGTTGTTGTGCTCCAGAGCTCAAGCCTTGGACTTTTTTTTCTGTCCACACCCCTCAGCAGTTTCATACAGCCTCTTGTTTCTTTTAATATTGTCTATATAACAATGACTCCAAAATTTATGTGTCCAGCCCACACCTCTATGCACATTCCAGAATCGTGTTCAAAAGCCTACTTGACATCTCTATTTAGATGTCTAATTAGCATCTCAAACTTAATATGTCCTAAACAGAATTCCTATCCTCCCACCCTAGTTTGCTTATTCCATAATCTTACCATCTCTGGTAATGGCAACTCCATCCTTCCAGCTACTCAGGCCAAAAGTCCTGGAGTTATTCCTTAACTTCTTTCTTTTGTAGCCTACACTCAATTCAAGAGCATTTTCTTTCAGCTCAACTTTTAAAATATTTCCCACGTGCAAACTCTTATTACCACCTCAATAATACTGCCACCTTGGACTGAGCCACCTCCATTGCTCTCCCTTCTTGCACCCTTGCATCCATACAGCTTTGTAATCTATTCTCATCACAGCAGCCCAGTGATCATGTTAAAAATCCAAGTGAAGTGTTATGAACTAAATTGTGTCCCCTCAAAATTTATGTGTGGATGCCCTAATCCTCAGTGCCTCAGAAAATGTCTGTACTTGGGGATAGGGTCTATAGAGGTAATTCAGTTAAAACGTAGTCGTGAGGGTGGGCCCTAATCCAGTATGACTGGTGTCCTTCTAAGAAGACAAGATTAGGACACAGACAACACCCAGACCGAGGGAAGACGACGTGAGGACACAGCAAGAAGGCAGCCATCTTCGAGCCAAGGGGAGAGGTCTCAGGAGAAGGCCACCCAGCTGGCACCTTGATTTTGGACTTCGAACCGCCAGAATTATAAGAAAATAAGTTTCTGTTGTTTAAGCCATCCAGTATGTGATATTTTGTTTTGGCAGCCCTAGCAAACTTTTATGAGATGATAAAATTCCTCTTCTTAAAACCCTCCAGTTGCTTTCCATCCTCCTGAGAGTTCATACAGGCGTCTATAAGGTCCACAATCTGATCCCCAGATCCCAGGTAGGGGGTGAATGGTGGAATGAACTCAGTCACCAGAAGCCTGAAACCTCCCGCACCTTCTCCCAAGAGCTGGTTGTTCTCTCCAATGCCAATAGCACCACTGACCTGTATCCTTTCCCCTAGACAGCAGTATAAAAGCACACTCAGTTTTTAACCTTCTAAAGTCTCATTTTGTATTTTCACTTAGGGTATTTTCCTTTGGATATGTCTACATTATTGATTAGCCTTTAGGGCCACGTAAACCTTGGATAAGTTATTTAAACTATGTGAGTCTTAATTTCCTCAAATATAAATGGGGACTAAATTGGGAATAATAATAATATCTATTTTATAAAGTCTTTCTTATTCAGTCAGAAAAAGTGTATTGAATACCTGGTAGGTGGCAGGCACTATGCTATGAAGATAAAAATATATAAAATCTATAGAGCATGACACTCATAACTTGGCTTATATACGTTGCTTGATAAATGATATTATTTTTGATTTATCACTATTTTATTATTGTTGCTGTTATCACCATATTCTAACTCTGCTCTTTAAGAGATATTTTGTCTCTTTAATGTGGCTTTTGCATAGATAATCTCATACATTATTTGCTAATTTTAAAGTTTAACCCTCATACTCCTGAAACCCCACATTTCCCCAGTTTATCGTCCTGTCTCTCCTTTTCATCTTCACAGTCAAATTACTTTGTTTTTCACAGTCAAATTGCTTAAAGGAGTTGACTCTGCTCTCTGTCTCTCTACTCATCTCCTGCTTCTTTCCCAACATGCTCCAATCCAGGTTTTAAGTTCCATCTCTCCCCAAAGCAACTTGGTCATCGGTAATCTAAGACCCTTGCTGCTTGTCTTAGTCTCCTAGGGCTGCCATAACAAAATAGCTAAGCGGCTTAAACAACCCAAATTTATTTTCTGGAGGCTGGAAGTCCGAGGTCAAGGTTCTAACAAGTTTGTTTTCTCCCGAGGCCTCTCTCCTTGGCTTGGTGATGGCCACCTTCTCCCCGAGTCCTCACATGGTCTTTATTCTATGTACCTGCATCCCTGGACTCTCTCCCTCTTCTTATAAGGACACCAGGCATTTGGGATGAGGTCCCACCCTTATGACCTCATTTAATCTTAAATACCTCTTTAAAGACCCTATCTCCAAAAACAGTTACATAGGGCAGTAGAGCTTCAACATTTCAATTTGGAGGGGTATAGCTCAGTCCATAATATGCTAAGTAATTTTTTCCTTTTGCTTATTTTACTTGAACTTACATGAGAATTCAAGAGTATTGTCCACACTTACCTTCTTTTTTTTTTTTTTAGAACAATTGCCATTTATTTTTATTTTTTTTATTTATTTATTTTACGATACGCGGGCCTCTCACTGTTGTGGCCTCTCCCGTTGCAGAGCTTAGGCTCCGGATGCGCAGGCTCAGCAGCCATGGTTCACAAGACCAGCTGCTCCGCAGCATGTGGGATCTTCCCGGACCGGGGCACGAACCTGTCCCCTGCGTCGGCAGGCAGACTCTCAACCACTGCGCCACCAGGGAAGCCCACACTTACCTTCTTGAAACCCTTTCTTCTCTGGGTTTCTGGAACCCCACATGCTCCTGATTTTTCTCCTACTCCTCTGACCACTTCTTGGAGACCCATTTTCAAGCTTATCTTTAACTCTCCAACAATTAAATGTTGGAGTTCCTTAAGACTTTGACCTTGATTCCTTCCTTTCTCACTCCGTACTCTCTTTCTTCGTGAGTTCATCCACCCAAAGGACTTCAACCCACTAATATACAGGAAACTCTTCAGTTTTTTATCAGTAGATCAGAAGTGTTGACTTGCCTTTTCCATGCATTTGCCACTGTCTGAAATATAACAGACCTTGAGAAAAACTGTTAGTGCTATTTTTGCTATTTTTTTTGGTGCTACTTTTTTTCTTGTTTAGAATGTTTGTTGTGTTGAAACACATTTACCCCGTAAAATCACCTGTCATTCCGCTGTACCACCACACCCATAGGAGGGAATTTCCAGGGTAATCTCAGATTAACTTGTGTGGCCCTTTATAGAGCTGACCCCCATGTGTAGCTCCTCTTGACATCAAGGTGGTGGGGGGAAGGGGGGAATTCCAAGCTGCAGAGTGCATGAAAATAATTTTTTAAAGTTAACTGATAACCATCTCTGTTGCAAGCATTCTGTGGCTCTGTCATTTTATGATTAAAGACTGTGATGTTATTACCACACACTACCAGTGTGAAAGGGGGATTTTTTTAGTCTGAGCTGAGTTGTTAATTTGCTGGGCTATGGTGAACAGTTTCAAGATATTACAGCTCTCCAGATTTTAGATGTAGTTAGATAGTTCCTTAATACATTACTAATTATTACTAATTACAAATGGAAGGGATAAAATCAAATCATTCGCAAAGAACATATCCTTTGAGCATCTGTACTAGGTGTCGAGCGTTGTGCTTATAAGTGGGGGAGAGAGGCAGGGATAACAGAAGACGGGAAGTTCCCAGCACAAGCTCATGGACCTCAACAGTGAGGTGATTGTGTCTGGGCCACCTGTTCATTCTACTCAGAATCACTCCATGTGCATCTTGGACACACACACACACACACACACGCACGCACACACACACACACACACACACACCTTACCTTGCCAGCCTCAGTATAGACCCTACTTCTGTTTGCCTGAAGGCAGCCTAATTCCACTTTGGACTTAGATATGCAATTCTGACCGTTCAAGCTTCTTTCACCAGGAACTGTTTAATTACACACAGTTCATGTTTGTCCTGAGGTAGTTTAGCCTAGGTGATAATTGTATCAAAACCTGCAACTGAATTTTGCTCAAAGGCATCAAACTTATCAAATGTCATATAATTAACATTTCTGTACTTATATACTTATATTCTTTCAAAGAATCTAACCCAAAATAGTTCCAGTAGATATTGGTTGACTGTTTCTTGGATTTTTGGTTTCTCTCTCTGCCTAACAAGTTTGATTTTATTTAAGAAAAAAAAAATAAGAAAAAAAACACTTAAAAATCTTCCTTTCTTTAGGAGATGCGGAGTTCCCCATGTCAACTCTGTCCACTATGAGTGACATAACCTCACTCAACCTTATCTAAAACTTGAGGATGAATGGGATTTCCACAGAAGTGCCCAAACTAGTGGGGTACGCACGGGGGGACCATTAGGAATAATGGAGAAACAGATATGTGAGGTAACCTAGCTGTGAAGAAAAAATAAAAGGGACAGCTGCACCCTATTTCAAGTGGACTTCAGTGGGTTTCAGTAAAATGGAGATTAACTGTGCTGGAACGACTTCTTCCTCCCATGCCTGCTCCCTTTCCCTTGAATGCCTCTGTGTTTTTCCTATATATGGGGCTCTCACCGAAGTCAGAAGGAACTCAGGGAAGTGAAGACTTCCAAGAAAGAGGAAATGCGAGGGGGATGAAGAAAGAACTCCTGATTTCAGCTGAGCTCACCCAGATGGTAAAAAGGAAAAAAAAGGGACAATTTTAACCTTAGAAAGCAGTATAGTAGTAAGAAAAGTCAACTTGAGCTCCACGTCAATTTCCTCTTTGATGGCTAAATAAATGTTAAATTACTTTGTAAATATTTTTAAATGAGTGGTTTTGGAGTGGGAGTGGTGAAGAAAGAAAGGGAAAAAAAGTTAACTAGCACACATAAAAGACCCAGCTCACACAGCCGATGGCCAACTTTTACAGCTGCAGTTTTATAAACTCCTGGAAGAGTTGGGCGAGGGACAGGTTTATGATGTTACCATGGCAGTGCTACAGTTTTTTGACATAATATTGTGACACTGAAGCAGATGTACGATGGGGAGGTAGGCATATAGTGGTTGGGACAAGTATGAAGGAATTTAAGACCCTCACTAAATATTTCAGTGGAGAGTGTCTCACCGAAATGTCACTGGATTTAATTAGCTGTAGAGTGAAAGGTGAAGGGTTAATCCAAGGTCAGTGTCGGGGAAAATGAAGCTCGTGACACACGCAGGTATGATATTTGCTGAATACATACTCTAGGCGATTAGAACAGTAAATTAGCACAGTGTGGGAAAGAATAGGCAATAGTTTCTTTAAGTCAATTTGATGTGACGGTGTTCAATTATTTTATTTCCCTATGCGTTTCTCTGAGGTTCTTTCTGTCAGTGCAGTCATTTCTTCTGAGGTGTTGAAAGTGACTGCCAAGTGAATAAGAAGTGTTCTCTGATTCTTAAAGTGAGAAACAATTTGACTGAACTAAATTAGACAATTGAATTTTGTTTAATAGTGTTTGATGTCTGTATTTGCCTGTTTACACTACAAAAAAATTTTTTTTCCCTTATTCACTGGGGAAAAAAAAATCTGTTGTGCTGACATTATTTTCCTTCCCACAGAATCCACAACAAACTTGTTTGAGTAGAACAGACTGTGTAACTCTGTGTAGAATAAGGGAAGATCTCTCAGGCATACAGAGCACCTCCAGCATTCATTAACTGATTCAACAGATATTCCTTGAACATTGGGCCAAGCACTGTGCAAGGCACCGTGTTCCCACTAAACAACAGGACAGAAGTGTTCTTGTCTTCATAGAGCTCGATGGGTTGGGACCCAGAACAGTGGCTTCTCTTCAGAGCAGAGCTCTCAGGTGGGCAAAGGGTAGTCTTAATATACTAACCATAGGAATGATTAAGTGGTTAGTCACCTTTGCAACAAAAAGTTACTGAGACACTGATTCGCCAAAGATCACAAGCTATTCTAGTGTGTATAGACATATTGAATAGTTCTCTGATTTCTGTTGTCTGACTTAATCACTAGATAGATGCTTCATAGTATTTCTCATATAAATTCCTCATATATACTTTTATATACTATTAAAGACATATTTGAACTTAAAAATTTTTTCTGGATTCGCACCAATAGTATAACTTTAATACACAGCTAAAAATGACTATTTACTCTGGCTTGAGTGATGTGAATGAGGAAATAGCCCCTGTTCACCACTATTCACCCTATTCACCACTAGTAAAAGAGGAAAATCAACTGGCTTTTACAAAGTCATAAAATAGTAAACTCCCAAGAGTGTCCTGAAAAAGGTTAAGATAAAAGAAGATGTGAGCCGACATTTAACCATGTTACCACATTAGGCATAGACATCAATCCAAGCCAAAGTACACTGCAGCGTCAGCCAAGGAACGCTAGCTTTAGCAGAAAGCACTGGATAATTCTAAGCGCACAGATATCTGTGGAAGATTTTGGAAGGTGCTCCATTCAGCGACAGGCTTAGAGGGAATGGCCAAAGATTAAGCATAAGCCTGGGTGAATACTGCAGCCTCCACCAGCCGCCCTTCCAGGGCTGACCTTGCAGCTTAAGTACCTGACAGCTGGGAACTTTAGCAGCTGTGGAAATAAGATATTAGAGTTTCTTTACTCCTAACCCCAACAGCTCATGCAAGTCATCCGGTTGAAATCTGTTTACTGAGAGCCTGTCTGCAGCAGACATTGTACTGGGTGCTAAAGTACAGTCCTGGACAAGAAGACACTGTCCTTTTGTAGTTCAGTAGAATCGGTGGTGTGAGAACGTGAGTTGGTGATCTGGATATTTCAGTAAACTGACTTTTTAATTGCACTGAGTTGAGTACCCCTTGCTCTGGTCCTGCTGGTGATCCCTGTCGTCCAGGTAGACACAAGGACAAGGACCTCTACTCCGTGAAGGTCAGGTGTGGCTGCCACAAAGAGGAAAGTATCTTGGAAGTCTCTGCCTCTTAAGAGTTCTGCAGGTGGCAGGAGGTCACGGAGGGCTGTGGTCAGGGTCCCCAGCGCCTCCTCTGTGCTTGGAGGGTCTGCACTACCCTCATAGTAGCTACTCAGAACTGTTAAGTTGGTGCAGCCAAACTGGCAATTTACACTCTACCTCCCTTAAGTGCTAAAAGCCCAGCACTCCATGGGGACCATCCCGTTCTGTAACTGGCGTGTAGAAGCTCATTAACATATGTGTCTGTGTCTAGAAGAGACATTGGAAGAACAAAAACAAGGAATATGGTACTCACGGTCTAATGACAAATTTTCATGGGATTCTCAGTTGATTGCCTCATAAACGCTCAAACTAAACTGACGCTAATTGCTCCTATTCATGGATTTTCATCTTCTGCTCAAGGAATAGATGCACTTAATTTGAACTAATTGAAAGCAAAACGACATCAAAAATTCTGCCTAAAAATAATGACTATCACTGTTAAATACTACTTAAAACCAGTTTTGGAAATTAGTTGTTTGCTCCTAGAAAGGAAGGATGTAGGACCCCAGTTCAGAAGTATACATGTTTCTATGCTGTCAGGAGTCAATGGCACAGTTAATCTGTTTCACTGACCCTTGGTTAACCAGACAATTATCAGAAAATCCTCCCTTGCACTTTGTGAATAGGAAAAACACTTCCATGACCATAATTCTCTTCTTATATAAAGTCAAGTAGAATGGTAGTATGAATATGCTTAGTATCTTTTAAAGCTGTAAATGTATGTTCAGCATAAAAGAAAAGCAACTTAAAAAAAGGCTGAACCTGAAACTCCAAAGCCATTAAGATCTTCCTGAAATCTATGGAAGAAGGAAGCCAAGGTGAGGTTGAATTTGTATTTCCTATTGGGAAATCAAATAGCAAGCAACGGTTCCCGCTAAGGTCTGCTATGCTTGTTGATAATCACTTAGATTTCCTGTGAGCTAAATTCTCCATGACTGCTTCAACAAACATTTGTTGAGTACCTTCTTAAGGACAAGACTCTGTACTAGGATAATTTAAAGATGATATGAATCTTATTGAAGATTTGATATATAGTGATTAAATCTTATTCACAGAAGTGGGGTATAAATGGTACCTGAGCTTAAGTGTAAAGGCATTTCTGTGTTTTGGTTTTCTTATCTGCAAATGTCCATATTGGGAGAAACATGCCAGCCAAAGTCCCCAACTTGTTGTACACTGACACATTTTTTTCTTTTTCTGAAAAGGGTTCTAGCAACAAAGTTTTCCAACTCCGAGAGTCAAACAATATAGAGGGCATTATGCTAAGTGAAATAAATCAGACTGAGAAAGACAAATACCATATGATCTCACTTACATGTGGAATCTAACAAACAAACAAACAAACAAACAAACAGAACTCAGATACAGGGAACAAAGTGGTGGCTGCCAGAGGCAGGTGGTGTGAGATGGGACGGGTGAAATGGTTGGAGGTGGTCAGAGGTACCAATTTCCAGTTATAAAATAAATAAGTCATGGGGATGCAGTGTACAGTATGGTGACTCAGTTATTAATACTATATTGTGTAGTTGAAAGTTACTAAAATAGTAGATCTTAAAAGTTCTCATCACAAGGAAAAAAATCTGTGTGTGTGGTGATGGATGCTAATTGGACTTACTTTGGTGATCGTTTTGGAATACATACAAATTTCCAATCATTATGTTATATACCTGAAACTAATATAATGTTATATTTCAATTATATCTCAAAAAAAGAGATAAATAAAAGATACTTGAGCCTCCTGAAAGAACCTTATTTTGCTGACTTGTTAGGGCAAGTCATTAGGGGCAGCAATTGAAGCTCTCACTTGGATATGGGTGTTTGTGTTGCTGTTTTAATGCTAGTCTTAAGGGTGGATTCATTCATGTCATGGTTTTGAATGACTTGAGTTTTCTCTAGCACTGGGCAGGTGAGCCTACCTACAAATGGCCATGGCATAGAAAACCCATGCATACATATACACACCTAACATACGGGTGTATAATGCACATCCAGGTTCAGATTCTTCCAGTATGCATGATAGGGAGGCCTTTGGGGAGGAAGGCAATGCTGAGCTCATCTTGGTAGTAAGAAAGCCATTGGTGGGTGGACCAAGAGTCAGATACAATCAAGGAGGAGCGGACGCAGCTTCAGGAGGCTGGAGGCTGGGAACTTTGGTGGAGCTTCAGATACCAAGATTAGGATTTTTGAGGCTAAAATGAATGGTAATGAGGAGCTATTGGAAGATTTTTGAAATGTGGTGGGTTTAATCATTTAATAGAGTTATATAAATGGCCTCGATGGTCACAGTGATTATTCTTGTGCAGTTGCTGTTCTTCTGACCCTCCAACAGCAGAAAATCCTTTGAAGCCAATAGCCAGCTTGTGAGCGGCAAGGGCTAATGGGAAGAAAGTGATGGTGACCACCAAGCAGCCTCTGTCATTTTCCTTGGCTCTGGAGAGTATGGTCACCTGAGGCATTTCCAAAATCAAGGTCTCTTAGAATGATGTGACAAGATGGGCTCAGTGTTAGAACATTGGTGTGCAAGTCATTTATGGCAGAGTCCCAGCTGCTGCCAGAATCCCCCTTCCTGAAATAACCAACAGGTGGGTGACCTGGCCTTTGGAAACACTGTGTCAGAGCATGCATGGGATACATTACTGCTTGCTTTCTCTTCTTGCTTAGATAGCACCACATTTTTCTACTTGTAAATCCACCTTAATTTTGGAATTCAGATATCACAAAAACTGCTAGTGTAGTGTCATTCACCAGGTATTTAAGAAATGTCCACATCCCGATTAGTTAAAAACTCCTGAAAGTAAGTGTGTTTTGGGGGCGGGGGTTGAAACTGTCTTTATTCTATTTGGATCAGTATGATCATCCATTTATCTTCTTCTTGTTGTAGTTTATTGACTTTTTTTCTATAATGTATGTACCAAGTATTTGCTGCTTCATCTTCTTAAGAGAATGCAAACCATGGCCACATTTTCTCTTTCTCAGAAAATGAGGGTGACTTTCCAGAAATCATTTTAATTAAAATCTGTGCCCCGGGCTTCCCTGGTGGCGCAGTGGTTGGGAGTCCGCCTGCCGATGCAGGGGACGCGGGTTCGTGCCCCGGTCCCGGAGGATCCCACATGCCGCGGAGCGGCTGGGCCCGCGAGCCATGGCCGCGGAGCCTGTGTGTCCGGAGCCTGTGCTCCGCAACGGGAGAGGCCACAGCAGTGAGAGGCCCGCATACAGCAAAAAAAAAAAAAAAAAAAAAAAAATCTGTGCCCCTTGTACATGGAAAAGATAGGTGGAGCAGCATTCGTTTTCCATCTTGTGGGTGGACCATTCACTGTTAGAGGAGGCACCTGGTGCTGTAGCTCAGGCAGCAGGCTGGTCACTTTCCATGCCTGTCTTTCAGCATGCCCTATTAAGAGCAGGGAAACATTAAAAGGGCTGGGCCAGGCCCCAACTCAACCAAAGGCATTACCAGCTGAGCACAGGGGACTGTCTCTGGCCTTCATGACTCCACTGATGGCTCTGACATTTGTTCCACAGAGATGGCATCCAAATCTTAAGAGATGCCTGAAAACACACAAAAATAACATATGGTGAGGAAACAACTTTCCTAACTGGTTCTTCAGCACTCTTGCTTTGTGTTGAACTTGGATGCATTTGGTTGAAAGCAGGGACACTGTTAGGCCAAAAAAAAAAAGCCAGACAGTAAAAGAAATGGGATTTCCAGAGACCAAGAACAGAGGCCATCCAGCAAGGGAGGCACCCACAGAGTGAGTGCTAAGTGACCTGAAGACGTGGTGGTAAATGTCAGGATGAGTAAGGAAATCCTCCTTCCTCTCCAGAAGTGAGGAACCAGAGCAGACTGCAAGAGAGACTGGGGTCGCTTTGGAATATGTACAGTTTAAAGACAAATGGTGCAATCTGGGGTGGGTAACAAGGTGATGGAGACAGAGAGCCCCAGAGCCTGGGAATCAGAGAATCTGAAATCTGGTCTTGGCCTGCTTCCAACCAGCTGAGGGTTCTTGGCCAAAACATTTTATCCTACCTGAGCCTCAATTTCCTCATCTCTGGAGTGTAGGCATTGGATCAAATGACATCTAAAGTGCCTTTCCTTTTTTATAATGATAGGCCTGAGAGAAGTTGTCATTTTGATTTGGTTCTATTGGGATCATGTTTTTTAAAGCTAGATAACAAGGAAAGTTTGCATGACAAAGTGTGGTTTTCTGTTTTAGAATTATTATTTCCTTTAATGTTTTGCATTACCCACCCCTTGGCTAGGTTCATTAAATTTGCCATGTGCAATGGACCTAGGCATTCGGATCCTGATATGATAAGACATCTGACAGGAAGAGCTTGGCTGTGTTAAGCTTCCCAGGTTGGTTATCAGCCTATTCTTCAGTGCCTGTGGGACAGCAACAGAGAACCCATATTCACTTGAGCAAGGCCCTTACATCAGATTTCCCAAGCAAGTTACAAGTACAGCAGTGATCAGTGGCCAAAAAATAAATTTACTGGAAAAAATAGGTAGGCAATGAACTTCACCCTTTGGAAATATTCACGGAAAACGGCATTTTGGACTTTAGACTTGAAAGGGTTAACTGAGGTATTAGACAAATACTTTGATGTAAAAGTATAAAACTGATAAAGACCACGGAAGTCACCTATTCTGCCCTTGTTTTTTTGCGGAGGAGGAAGCTGAGGCTCAGAAAAGCTGAGTGAATTCTCCAGAGACACATAATTGATCAAACAGAACTGAGACTCCACTTAGGGCATTTGACTCCCAGTCCGATACTTTTTCTCGTTTCCCAGTTAGTTTCTTCTGGACTAAACCAGCCCTATTTATAGATGAATACATCACTCTCCTAGGTAGTAGGCATCCAACCTACACACTGCCCCCAGAGTCTCCCACAGCAGCCTGTCCCGAGACCTAGAAGCTTCCCACAGCATCGCAGGCTGCCCTGGCAAAGCCTGCATCACACGGATGGACCATCTCTATCTGGACGTCTGTTTCCAAGTCAGCTTAATGGGGGCCCGGACCATGCTCCTCTCGTTCTCAGTCCCATTTCCGATTTTAGCACATTACCTGGCCACATAGTCAACACTCAATAAATATTTGTTGAATCAATGATCAAAAGCTTGAAGAACACCATAATGAATGAATGAATAGGAACCCAAGATCTCTGTCATTAGAGTCACTGTTATGGATTAAGACACTGTTCCATGTTAAGATGCAAAAAGAGGCCCATGTGAGAATGACATGTGAAACCATTATCATGACATCTCAAATTGCTTTGAAGAATCATGAGAAAAACAAAGCTTTAAAGGGCAACAGGGACAAGTGGGGGCCGATGAGTGGGAGATACTGCTGCATCTGTGTGTGGCGGGGCAGAGGGGAGTGAGTGGCTCTCACTAGGAGGCCTTCCAGAAGTGACACCCAAGATAATGCCTCATTGCTTCCCACTTGGCCTAAGGCTGGCACTACTTGTAGTCATTCCAGCATCCAGAATGGGTTTCTTCATCACAGATTGCAGTCTTACAGACACAAAAGTATTATGGCTGTTCACCCTTCTTAACTGTATATTAATTAAAATTTTCCAGAGAATCATTACTTTTTTTACCTTATTTAATTTCTTTGCACTTTGGAGAGCCCCAGGGCAGGTGATATTATCTGCATTACTGTTGTGAAAACAGAAGCAGGGGAATGGGTCTTTGGCCTCGCAACCCTGTGCTCTGACCGCTAGGGCAAACTGTGTTTTTCTTCCATTTGTTAAGACCAATGCTGAATTTTTAAAAATATTTTATTTTTCCTAGGCAAATGCTTTCAGGGAAATGGTCTCAATTTTCATTAATGAGGGCATTGACTCCAACGCTGTTGCAAAGCCAGCTTGCAGCCTAAACTATCGCTCCATTACGTATAACTGTCAACCTGGCTGACAGGGTCCCTCCTGGAATTCCCCAGAGAGGCTGAAAAAAAGAGGAAAGGAGGGAGAGCCACACAATAATTCTTGAAATAATTCAGTTATGACAGCGCGGCTCCTGATGCCTACACAGTTTATATCTTCTACCTGAAATGAAACATTATATCATTATAAAGGAGATAAAAGGCAAAAGAGTAATATTAGAATAATAATGATAAATTTGTTGCTGCTATTTCGTTATACTTCTGCAAGTTATATTTCTTGCTCTTTGTTTGCACTGACCTAGATTTGTAGAACTGCCATTATTTTATATAAAAAAGCTCGTTATTCTTAAATATTGGGTCTAACGATTGCTGCATCACCATCAACACCCTCTTTCCCTCGAAATCATTCAGTAGATGAAAGATGTTATAAAAGGTTAGAAGATGGATAGTACTGGAAACAGCTTTTCCTCGAAAACTTTTTTTTTTTTCAAGATCAAAATCAGAACCCATCCTTTTAAGGAATAGACCTGAATTTAATTTCCTTTCCTTTGTTCTTAGTTTTAATTTCCCCCCAAACTACAGTTGATCTTCTGATGCTCTTCTTTGCCATTTAATGCCATAATTTGCACTTCTGTCATCTCTTTCATCTGGGAAATCACAAGCCTATTTGAAACTTTCTCTGCTGGACTTCAGAGAGGTGCTCTAACAGGTAAATCCTTTGATGACCTTCTTTTCAAAATGTATAGCAAGAGCAGACTTTGCAGTCATAGACATCACTTCTGGAGTCTAGGCTTAGGGGATTTTTAAATAGCAGCTGGTCTTGAATGACGCAGGTGGTCACATGGGATGCAGGGAGAGTGCATGCACCATGGAAGAGCTCATGAAGTCAGATGTGCCTGCATGACACACCCTCTTCTAAGAACAAATGGCCCTAAATACTTTGTCCTTTCTCAGTGGTTCTGACTTGCACAAATCCTTGGCTTGAGAAGTAAAATCAGTTAGGTGTGTTCTCTGGACACAGTTGATTAGAATTGGATGAGAACTAGTGTGCTGCCAAAGTCACTAGCCTTGAGAGATATCTGCTACTTTATAGGTAGGTGGTCAGCATCAACCAGCCAATAAAAGTATTTGACACTGAGATCATCTAATCTGATTAATTTTGGGGAAAGTTCAAGTGCAAGGTAAGCAAAGAAAAGTCCGGCCACTTGAGCTCAAGTTTATTTCGCTAGCAACCCTGAGATATTCTCTTGGTAGAATCTAAAATATACCGCAGACCCCAGGATGAAAAGGACTAAAACCCAAAGTGACAATGGATGGAAAATTATCCTTCTATCTCATGTTTCCATGGATATTCTAAATCAGTTTTCATTTTACAGTTATGTGATACATGAGTGCATTGTCCTTACAGCCTCAAAGAACTTGACTGGCAGGACCAGTTCTGTTGAGAAAGAATGAAAGAATACAATACTTTCACAAGTTCAGGTTATGTGGACATAGACCTGGAGCAGCCTACTGGGAAACCTGAGGTGGTCAGTAGTTCCTTAGAGATTAAACCAAGCTTGAAGAAATAAATTTGCAATGTGTATGGTGTTGTCATATTGTCTCTTTTGAAAGAACTAAAACGCTATTGTGAGGTAGAAGGATGAGTAACATAAACATTTATCTCTCCTCTTCAACATTGAAACATGATGTATTCACTTTAAATAGGAAAAATACTGTATTGCAACCCTTTACCAATGGTGCAGGTGGCTTGTGGCATCTGGATTCAGATGTCTTTGTCAGAGAACCTTTGATGGGGCTGTAAGCCAACAGCAGAGCAGGAAATAAGAGTTGAGGACCCTAGCTTCCCACTTCCACTCTCACTTTCAAATTACTGGCTCTAATACCAAATCACTTACAGCAAGAACATCCTAGGTGATGGGGTGAGGGTGGGGGAAGTGGTGGAGGTGTCACATTCCCCCCTTCCCAAATCTGGATAATTCTTCATATTAGAGAGCCAAACTTGCTTCATTTCAGTTGTCCTAATGGGGAAGTAACATTTAAAGGATGGAAACTCAATGGTTGCTGTCTGTTTTGCAGAGGGCATATGGAAATGCCATAGTGTTTCCTGGTCCCACAAGAATACTCCTATGTCCCAGAGCAGAGGAGCTTCAGCAGAGGGCAATCTGTATGATTCCTGGCCTCACATCCTGATACTGGATCCTGACATTATTTCCTGGCCCTCTGGGGACCGAGATCTCCAGTGGCATGGCCAACTCATAGCTCTCCTGTCAGAGTCAGTTACAGCATCTCCTTCAGGCATGGGGGCTGGTATCTTCTAGATGGGGCTCTTTCTCCTCAGGAACAGTGGTTGGAAGCTACCCTTGCAGCCTGGTTGGGTGTGACAGCTCATTTGGCAGTACTCATAGTGCAACCGGTGACAGGCCGGAGTATGGCATGTGGATCACCTCGTGGGTCATCCCCACCTGCTGAAGGCTCAGTGGCTTCTACACAAAGCCTTGCCAGGCACAGGCTCTGTGGGACCCCTCTCGCTATTGGAGCTATTTTTATTTATTTACTTTACTATTTTTTCTTTTTTTGCTAGATACAGTTGGTACCTTGCTTCCAGGGAGCACTTGTAAAAGGGGACTTTCGGGAACTCCCCTGAAACAGACCTGACCACAAAGCACTGGTTCAAGTTTAGATATGAACAAGGATAAAAACTTGGGCTTGGTTCAATGTCACTTTCTTTTAGTTTACTACTGAACCAGATAGAGCAGTGCCAAAGGAAATGTACACGATCCCTGATGCAGTGAGTGGACACAGCTCTCGATGCTACCGTGGGTTTTCACATAGTTCTCCCTGGCGGTCAGTGCGACCTCTGAGGACCCCTGAGAAAGCTGTTGGGTCAAAGAGCTGCGGGCTCCTTAGACTGAAAAATGTAGCTGGCTACATCAGCACCCAAGAAACTACCTATTACTATATAAGGACATCTTCACAGCATCACACAATCATACACTTCTATGTTATATTCTTAGTGTGTCATTGGGCTCCTGCAGTGCTGGACGTGGAATACCCTAAATTCTTTACTTAAGTCCTAGTGTCTGACTTTCTGCCAAGGGAAAAACATAATACATATTTTGGCTAAACGTCAAGAGACATATATTCTAGCCCTGGCTGTGCCCCTAACTAACCAGTTGTGCAGCCTTACACAAATCACATAATCTTTCTGGACTTTCATTTACTTAACTGCAAAGGGAGCAGTAGGTGGGATCTCCAGTTCTTTCTCAGCCTGAAATTCTAAAAGTCTGATCCAGGGTCTCTCCCCAGATATATAAGTGATAGAATTGGATCCCACAGACTTCTTGGCCAGGTGTAGGGAATGGATAATGTGCTTTTGAAATAAATCACAAAATTGACATAAAAGCAAGGAGCATAAGCAAGTGATGATGGACTTTAAGCATCGGCACAACTCTAAACCTCATTCAGCAAAAAGGCACAGCATCTGAGAAATTCCAGACTGGCAGCTGATCGTTTCATGTCCTAGAAAGTTAGGAAGGAGGTAATCTGTATCTTCCTTAGATTTAGAGAAATGTACTGGTAAAGTGAATGTGATGGAAACTTTAAGAGAAAGTGAATTCTTGGTAACCAGGGTGAGGAAGTTAGAAGATAGTCAAGTGAAAGACAGACTTTAAAATTTCTAAGAAAAATATTAAGCTATATCAACCAAATGAGATACTAAAGGGGCAAATAATTCAAGAGTTTTAGGATATTCTAGAATATTTTCACCTGATTATACAATCACAAGAGATGCCAAGTAGTAAGAAAAAAAGAGACAGGAAATTATTGTGACTACCTAGGAAATTCTCAAAATAATTCAAATTTAATAAAATATGTGTAACCCGGAAAATTATAACATAAAATCAATAACCTATTCCCTTTCTTAGTAAGTGTCCAACCATCCACCCAATTAATTGAGCCAGAAACTAAGGACAGTTATCCTAGAACCTTGTTTCTCACTCTCATTCTATTAGTTGCCAAGATCTCTCCATCCTTAAATGTATTCCATTGCTAAATGGGTCTCATTTTTGTCTCCACTGCCACTGCTTTAGTTCAGCTCTTCACTATATGTCTCTTAGTTTACTACAAGAGTCTTCTCACTTGTACCCTTACATCATCCTCTGAACTCTTTCTAGAGAGATCTATTTCACCTAAAGATTTGATTATATCACTTTCCTACTTTGAAACTAGTCATCAGATCTCCACTCTGTATAGAATTCCAAATGCCAAAGCATGGCATAAAAATCAATTCTTTGGCTTTATTTCTAGGCATGCTCATTCACAAATGGCCCTCTAGCTAAAGGCTCCAGTGCCTAAGACATAGTAGGTGTTTAATAAATGCAACTTGGATGGAGTAATGAATTTGTATGTGCATTTTGATATCTGAGCTAAGCAAAGAGCACATATAGCTAGCTGCCTAATGAGCAATAACTGGGTCTGTTAGCATAGAGGAATAATATATTTCCCAGGAGATAGCAAGCTTAATGAAGAGTCTTCTGAACCCATTGTCAGTGTTCTTTGGGGAATAAACTGGAGCACAGGAAAAGTACAAGGAAATCAGATAAGTACCATGGTTTTTAATATAGACTGGTGAGATTAATGTCAATCTCAGAAATAATTAGGACTATCTTATGGAGATTTGGTAAAAAGAAGTTGTTTTCACCAGGAATCATACTGATCTCACTTCTTGTGGGGCACATTAACTAGTCTGGTGAATGAAAGAATGAGATAGACACCATGTAACTAGATTTTAGTGATGAAGTTGACAGAGTTTCCACTGCTCCACACTGGAGTGAGGTAGACACATAAAAGGTAGACAAAAGATGGCGGCACCATTAGTCCAATTGTCTTGGTGCCGGTTAGTTGCAAAGTAAGTTCCTAGTGGCCTCCCCTAGAATACTGTCCTCAGCCCTGTTCTGTTCAGTAGTTTATCCAACACTTGAATTAAAATCCAGAAAGCACATTGACTGAGTTCATGGATTCCATCTGTGTCATCAAAATACTTTGCAAGCCATTATAAGGATCCTGAAAGGACTCAACAATAAGGAAAAGTGGGATCCATATAGTAAAATGAAATTTAACAAGAATATACAGATCTGTATCTTCTTCCACAACAGTATCTGTGTATAGGTTGGGGAAACTTGTGGCTGCCCATACAATCTGAGTTAACCAAGTGATCGAAGGCTTCCTTAATGGAAGTAAAGAATGTGGGTTGAAGAACAGGATAGTCCCCTTTTCTGCATGCTGGTGCATCACGTCTGGCCTACTGCTGTGGCTTAGGTGGGCATCCGATTGTCAAGCTGAGGCAAAGGTGGAGGAGAGCAAGGAGAATGTTTAAGGTGTTACAACCATATCCAGTTTAAAACAGTGGAAGGACCTGAGATGAACAGCCTGGAAAAGGATGGCCCAAGGACCAAGGCAGCCATCTTTCCCATCAGAAGGGATGTCATATGAAAGTGAGACCTTGCTTGGTCCGTGTGTCTTGTCTCACAGGGAGAGCTGAGACAAATAGCTGGACGTTATGTAGATACAATCACATTTTATAAGTAAGGGATTTACAATAATCACAGCAATGATTGGAAAACCACTTAGGATATATTGTTGATTCAATCTTTTGATGGGAGATTGGCCGGAAGGAACTTCTAATGGCCTTCTAGCCTCCATTAAAAAAAAAATACGCCAGTAACCATATGTGGTAAATTGCAGAAAATGGCCAAAATCTTCTCCCATTCCTTGTGCACATGCTTTTGCAACATGACTTGGCAACATCTCCTATTAAGTGTTTATTTCTCAATCTCTCTTTTTTTTTTTTTTTTTTTTGCGGTACACGGGCCTCTCACTGTTGTGACCTGACCCATTGCGGAGCACAGGCTCCGGACGCGCAGGCTCAGCGGCCATGGCTCATGGGCCCAGCCGCTCCACGGCATGTGGGATCTTCCCGGACCGGGGCACGAACCCGTGTCCCCTGCATCGGCAGGCAGGCTCTCAACCACTTTGCCACCAGGGAAGCCCTATTTCTCAACCTCTTGAATGTGGGCTTGGCTACAGAACTTCCTTTGACCAAAGTAGAGGCTTGAAGACTACTTGCCTGTCAGGGCTTTCTCTATTGCTGCCCTGGGAATCCAGAAATTGCCATGAGCCTAGGCTATCTTGCTGGCGACATTTGACCCATTGAGCTTCTCACTCTAGCCTACAGTGAGCACCAATAAGCAGCATGTGAGTAAGGCCATCCTAGACCAAGCAGCCCCGACACCACCTGCCCACTGACCAAAGGTGGATTAGTGAGCCCAGATGAGCCTAGCGGAACTGCTCTGCTGAGCCCAGTCCATATTGCTGTGTCAGAATCATTAGCTAGGGCTTCCCTGGTGGCACAGTGGTTGAGAGTCCGCCTGCCAATGCAGGGGACACGGGTTCGTGCCCCGGTCCGGGAAGATCCCACATGCCGCGGAGCGGCTGGGCCCGTGAGCCATGGCCATTGAGCCTGCGCGTCTGGAGCACAAGGCCACAGCAGTGAGAGGCCTGCGTACCACAAAAAAAAAAAAAAAGAATCATTAGCTAATAAATGATTGTTGTTTTAAGCCGCTAAGTTTGGGGAGGGTTTATAACAGTAAAAAACGGGTAGGTCATAGGCTATAGTCTGCTTTTCCTGAAATATTTGTTTGTTTGATTCACAAAGTATTTTCAATAGGGAATCTGAGCATTGTTCTTTTTTTTAGTCAAAGATGGAATCTACTCTTAACCTAATCGTGTAGAGAAAGTGGTGGGTTGAGATGGGGTGGGAGTGGTGGGAGATATGGGAGGACCAGCGAGAATTCTGTTGACCTAAAGATTTTTTAAAGTTATTTATAGATGTGGATAATCGATTACATGGTTGAATATCCAGATGATTGCATGACTGAAAACAATCACCAAAGACATGAACACACAGAAAATGTGCTGCATCTTTGGGTTTCTTTCAGAAGCATTTCCCACTAACAATAAGAGGCAGATTTAAACTTTCATTTATCAGGTTTTTAGGTGGGTTATTCCTGATACTAATAACTCTACTTTGCATAGCACATTTTAGTTTAAAAAACATTTTACATCCATTCCTTCATATATTTATAGTTAGCATTTCACACCTAGGATATTAGAGGTGTGTAAAACAGATGCATTTTATTTTATTTATTTATTTATTTATTTTTTGCAGTACGCGGGCCTCTCACTGCTGTGGCCTCTCCCGTTGCAGAGCACAGGCTCCGGACGCGCAGGCTCAGCGGCCGTGGCTCACGGGCCCAGCCGCTCCGTGGCATGTGGGATCCTCCTGGACCGGGGCACGAACCCGTATCCCCTGCATCAGCAGGTGGACTCTCAACCACTGCGCCACCAGGGAAGCCCCAACAGCTGCATTTTAGTTGGGGTTTCCAGAGAGAATCAAATTCCTTGCGTTCTGCTGCAGCAGTGCTGAGTGGGTGTGCAGGAGAAGGGGAGCAGGGTTAAGAGAGGAAGGTGGATCCCCTTCCTTCCCGTCCTCCGCCTCCCGGGGGCGGGGAAGTGAGGTGCTCTCCCTTCATGGTTTGCAGAAGACCGCTTGAAGCGTTCTCAGACAGCTCTAGTTTGAAAGACTAATATCAAACACACCGTTTCCTTTGTCTACTTTCCTTGGTGCAATAGCATCTCAAGGAAATGTTATTTATTTATTTTTAGGAACATTTCTGGATTTCCTTCACAAGAGTTCACTTGAAGCTACTATATTATGAAAGAAGGAGTATAACCTTTGCTGCTGCTTCACTTCAAGTTTCCTTTTGAATTTTCTGTTTTCTGAGCCGAGAGAAAGGAAGGGATGCCCTTTCCCTTTCTAACAGGTCAGGCAGGGCAGAGGACTGAAAATGGAATCTTTGGAGTTCATCACAGCCTTGAACTTCTGTCAGGCACCCCCTCCTTTCATTTCGCGCTGGCTTTCTTCCTTGCTTTGCTTCTCATCTTCTTTGTCCTGCTAGTAGAAAGGTGCCTTCTGTGTTTCTCCATTCTCTTGGGGAATATACATATTCCTTGTTTATCCCTCCTCTTAAAAGGAGTCTCTAATAAATGTTCCGAAATGCCAGCCAAAGAAGAGACTTTTAATCCTGATTCCTGGGTTGGTGGGGTTTTTTCCCAAATAAGCTTTGGATGCATATTCCTTCAGGAAGCTCAGGAGCCTTGTTCTCCTGCAGACCTGCAGGCCCTCTGAGGCTGACTGGGTGACTGATGAACTGACTGACCCACTGACTTAGCAGGTAGCACTATGGAAGTGCTATCGAAGTATTAATTAACAGGTAGAACAGTTTTACTCACAATCCCATTACCCCACAAGTTAAACAATGTCCATCTTCCATGGTGCTCCATAATGGTGGTTTTTCAGCACTAGGTATTGTTAAAGTGATCAAATATATACATACCTGTGTGTGTGTATGTGTACATATATATATGTGTTATATATGTGTATATTTTATATGCATATGCATCCACTTTTTTATATGTAAGGAACTAACGCTCTTAGAAAGTTTGATGTAGGTTTGAACTTACAAATAGCCATTTTCATTTAAAGATTCCCCTTCTTTCACTAGAAACCTTTTACATTTTATTGCTTCCTCACCACCCACCCGCGCTCCCATCTAGGAAAGATAGATTGGGTCAGTGTTAAAATAACAGAAAATTCCTTTTATAGGCATCCTAGGCAACATTCCATTGTCAATATCAGTATTAGGCAACAGTCAAAAACTTCAAATGCTTCTCTGGAAGTTGTCTATTTCAGCCTCCTGGTTCCACTGAGTAATTCCTTCATTCACCTTCCAAATATTTGGCACAAGGTTGTTTTTCAGGGCATAAGTTATGACCATTAAGCAAATTTATTCAAGCAAAAATGTGCAGCAAAACTGGTTTAACACTTTCTAAAGTTCAGTGTCTCTTTTTTAAGGCAGCCGCTCCTCTCAACAAAAATAGAATTTAGGGAGCGCCAACCAGAGCATCCTGCTGACTGAATCATCTTTACAAATAGTTGTTCTATTTTCAAAGTAAGAATATATTTTTTCAAATCATGTTTAGACATTATGTAGCATAAAGGCATGAATAGAAAGATTAATCGCCGTGTTTGTGTTATTAGTAACACAGGCTGAGATTAATAATCTGCTCAGAAAATTATTTCTCCTGCCACACACAGAATTTTATTTTGTGTATTTCAGCATTGCTATCTTATGGTCCCAACAGTTCACTGAATTTATATAAAGATTCTTTGCCTCTTTCCAGAGCCTGAAATGTTTATGTTTTAACACATACTCTTCAAAGACTTCAGTGTGAAAAGCAGAATGTATTTTAGAAAACTTATTATGTATTTTCTAGAGTTATTTACGAAAAAATGTTTTCTGTTGAATCTGTGTATATGAGTGGTCCTCAACCAGGGGCAGTTTTCCCCACCAGGGGGGACATTTGGCACATCTGAAAGACGTTTGTCGTTCTCACAACTGTCATCTAGTGAGTAAAGGCCAGGGGTGTTGCAAAACATTCTACGATGCCCAGGACAGCCTCCCACAGAACAGAATTACCTGGCCCCAAATTTCAATAGTGCCGAGGCTCAGGGACCCTGGTATAGAATATCTTGGTTGTGTATCATGACACTACATTTTATTCCATCCAGTAGAGAATTCCACCCATAATAATACCAGAACGACTACCAGTGGTCTTTGGATTTATGATCCTTTTGCTCTGAGTATACAACATCTCTTTCTGCATGTGTCTAGTCAGGGAGCTGACCACCAGTTGGAGTGGGAGACTCTAGCTCATATTACTTATGGCTCAAAAAGCTCAGTATGATGAAAGGGAATTTGGTGCTTTCCTTGTTAGTCATGGCAACTTTCCTGACTGCCTACGGAGAAATGAAGCAAGGAAATGTCTTCAGTTGATATTATGGGAAAGGAATTTGATATTTAAGAAAAAATACTTATTATTTTCTCTACCACTGGTTTGCACCATGACCTTGGGGAGCTCCCTGGCTTGAAAACATTATGACTCATAAATTCTTGATGATCTGTCACATGTTGAGAGCATGTGGTCTTGCCTCTATCAGTTTCTTGTTCTAATTCATTTTTTAAAAACAGCTATGAATTCTTGACATATATAATATATATTTTAGCCTACCTTTTCCCTCTACCAACAGGGAAGGTTTGATTAGAAGAGGAACCCCAAATTCTATTAATCCTATTGCTTTCTCCAGCAAATCCTATTTCTACTACTTATACTTCCTTCTCACCTTTAAGGCCCTACAGAAGAAGTAATTTTCTTAAGGTATAGTCAGGGAAGGGTCCCATGGGGATGTAACTATTCAAGTATTTCTCATTTTTAAAAACAGTAGGGCTTCCCTGGTGGCGCAGTGGTTGAGAGTCCGCCTGCCGATGCAGGGGATGCGGGTTTGTGCCCTGGTTTGGGAAGATCCCACATGCCGCAGAGCGGCTGGGTCTGTGCGCCATGGCCGCTGAGCCTGCGCATCCGGAGCCTGTGCTCCGCAACGGGAGAGGCCACGACAGTGAGAAGCCCGCGTACCACAAAAAAAAAAAAATAGTAAATAGAACTTACAAATATGAACTTATCAATTTATTAATCATTTATTGTCATGAACACCAAAATTTCAAGGCAACAGCTATTCAGCTTTCTAAATCTAAAACCAAAATGTTTTATACTTTGCGCCAAGAGTAATATCAAGTATGGCATTCAGGTGTATTTTAAGTCACTATGAGTATAACATAGTGGAGGAACCAGACAGTGACCTGGGACAGATCAGTTTATCTCACTAAACTTTATTTGTAAATTGGAAATAATAATCATACTTTACACAGTTGTTGTGAGTTGAAAAAAGTTAGAAGTCTTCATATCAAAACTATCTGCTGAGTGTTAAATAGGTGGATGAACAACAACAAAAACCACCCCTGGATCCAAATTGATGAACGATGTCAGAATTCCAAAGAACTAATAGGACAGTCTAAAAACTTCCCAAGAGAGGAAGGAAAACTGGCCATATGCCAAGGGATGAAAATCAAATTGGTATCAGACTTTCCAGTAGCAACAGGAGACTCTAAAAGGCAAGGTGGCAAAGCATTCAAAGTTCTGATGAAAATTGACTGTGGTCCTTGAATTATATACCCAGCCAAATAATCAGTAAAGCACAAGGATAAAATAGAAACATTTCCTATTATGCAATGACACAAAATATACACTACTCATACATCCCATATGAAAATATTATCTGAGGGGTTACTTAAGACATCAAGGAATTTTTAAAAGAGAATAACGTGAGCCATAAGACAGAATAACAATGAAGTGTGACCTAGGAGAGGTTGAGCAAGGCTGGAGGCAAATTTGAAAAGAATCAAATCGTTATTAATTGGACATTCTCTTTGGAGCAGCAAAAATTAGTGGCACAGGATCGTATTACTCTTTTACTGATGCCTTCGTGAATAGCATTTATATAATCATAATACTTGCTCTTTTAGAATAAATATCTAACAAAGTATGTAAGACAATTAAAGGTTACTATTTGGCAATAAAAGATAGCATGACTAATCAAAAGATAGTCATGAAATAGTACATTTAAGCAAGATAGTGTGTTTAAGCAAAAGTCTTAATTTTTTATGATAGAAATCAATAGATACTGTCTGAAATAGGTAATTCAAGAAATATAGAATTACATAACTTGATACAGATCCCCTTTAACTATTACTGTTAATATTTTCCTGGAGGCATTAAACAGTGCAATTTGATATGACAAATATATTAGAGGTGTGAATAGGAAAGGAGGTCTAAGAACTATCAGTATTTGTAGATCTCATGTTTATCTAATTGTAAAACCCCAGAGAATCTTCTAAGAAAAAAAAAAAAACCATTGCAAACAATAAATTAGCTCAGTAAGTTAGTAGAAAATATCAGAAATCAATTGCCTTAATAAAGTATAAAAATGACAAAGTGTAAAGTATAAATATTTATAAAAATAACAGAAGTCAAATTACCAAGAAACTTAACTATAAATATGTATAATCTTTATGAGGAAATTTTAAAATAATTCCTGATGGATACAAAAGTGAAAACAAAGACTTAATGTGTTACGTTAGAAGACTCAACATCATGATGTCAATTCCACCAAAGTTAATTTACAGATATAAAATGATACAAATAAAAATGACATCCGGCCAGAAAAATTCTGATAAATAAGAGCAGTTATTGTTCATGCTAAGTATTAAAGTACAGTATAAAACTTCAATAATTAAAACAGTGTGGTGGGGCTTCCCTGGTGGCGCAGTGGTTGAGAGTCCGCCTGCCGATGCAGGGGATGCGGGTTTGTGCCCCGGTCCGGGAAGATCCCACATGCCGCGGAGCGGCTGGGCCCGTGAGCCATGGCCGCTGAGCCTGCGTGTCCGGAGCCTGTGCTCCGCAACGGGAGAGGCCACAACAGTGAGGGGCCCGCGTACCGCAAAATATAAAAAAAAAAAAAACAGTGTGGTGGTCTGGTGTGAATACGGAATGACAAAATGAAAAGAACAGAGACTCATACATCGTGCAAAATGCATCCTAAAATTAGTACATGGTAAAGATGCTATTTCAAATGAATGGAGTAAGGGAGGACTTTTTAACAAATGTTTTGGGGACAACTCAGTAGCCATATGAAATGATACAGAGAATCTGTATCTTTCACTGTATTCCAGATAACTCCAAAAAGGTGGTCTTGAAGTGAAAGGTTAAAAAGAAGAATCATCCATTAAAGTACTAAAAGAAAATATAGACAGTATCCTTTATAACCCTGGAACTCAGAAGCCCTTTCTAACTATGACTCAAAATGCAGGCACCAAAAAAAAAGATAAATAATTTCAACTCTAAAAATAGTATTTTTTCAGTGTAAAAAAGTGGTAAGCAAAGTCACAAGACAAATGACAAACTGGCACAAATATTTCTAAATCATTTCACAAACAGCTAATCTCCCACGTATATAAGGAGTTCCTAGATGGCTGTAAGAAAACAGTCATCAGTAGAAAAATGGCCAGAGGATATCAATAGGAAGGTTGCAGAAAAATAAAAAAGCCTTTAAACATGAACCGTTTCTTAGCCTCACTAGTAATAAGAGAAATGCAAATTCCAAGAATACTAAGTTATCAGTTTTCATCTAGCAGATTAGCAAAAATCTGAAATCCATGGTAACTATGTGAAATGACAGAAACTCTTTTATTGCCAGTGAGGAGAATAAATTCAGCATAGAATTACCATATGACCTAGCAATTCCACTTCTGCGCGTATGCCCTGAAGAATTAAAATCAGGATCTCGAACGGTGATTTGTGCACCAGTGCTCACAGCAACCTTATTCACAGTAGCCAAAAGGTGGAAATAACCCCGAGTCCACTGATGGATAAATGGGTCAATAAAATGTGGTATATTCTCACAGTAGAAATTTATTCAGTCTTAAAAAGGAATGAAATTCTGACACAGCTGCAACCTGAATGAACCTTAAAAATATTATGCTAACTGAAATAAGCCAGACACAAAGGGACATGATTCCATGTCCACTTTGATGAAGTTTCTAAAATAGTCAAAAATTCATTGAGACACAAAGCAGAATAGGGACTGAGAAAGTTGCTAGGGCCTGAAGGGGAGGGGGGAATGGGGACTCATGGTTTAATGAACAGTTTCAGTTTGAGGTGACGAAAGAGTTCTGGAGATACGTGGTGCTGATGGTCGCAAAACAGCGTGAATGTGCTTAATGCCACAGACATGCACACTTAGAATGGTAAATTCATGTCACATATATTCACCACAATGAAACATAGCTACCTGTAGAGCCAGGGAAAAAGATGCAGGGGTAAGAGTGACACTGCTCAAAACAATGTGAGGGCTTCCCTGGTGGCGCAGTGGTTGAGAGTCCGCCTGCCGATGCAGGGGACACGGGTTCGTGCCCCGGCCTGGGAGGATCCCACCTGCTGCGGAGCGGCTGGTCCCGTGAGCCATGGCCGCTGAGCCTGCACGTCCGGAGCCTGTGCTCCGCAACGGGAGGGGCCACAACAGAGAGAGGCCCGCGTACCGCAAAACAAAACAAAACAAACTCGGGCTTCCCTGGTGGCGCAGAGGTTGAGAGTCCGCCTGCTGATGCAGGGGACACGGGTTCGTGCCCCGGTCCGGGAAGATCCCACGTGCCACGGAGCGGCTGGGCCCGTGAGCCATGGCCGCCGAGCCTGCGCGTCCGGAGCCTGTGCTCCGCAACGGGAGAGGCCACAACAGTGAGAGGCCCGCGTACTACAAAAAAAACCCAAAAAACAAAAACCCAATGTGAATGTGCTTAATGCCACAGACCTGCACACTTAGAATCGCAAATTCATGTTAAATATATTCATCACAATAAAAAAATAGCTACCTATAGAGCCCGGGTAAAAGATGCAGGGGTGAGAGTGACACTCCTCAAAATGATGCCTCTAGAACTATGTAAATATACTACCTAATTACCTAGGAAGATCAATAAATAAATTCATAGGAAAGATCTGGTATTTCCCCTTGGATCACTTTTGTAATTTGCTTTATTTCTGTATGCAAATATTACTTCATTCTGTTTCAATATTTTAAAAGCACCTTCATCAATTGTAGATTGATTAAACGTCCACACACCAGAACACTAAGCAGCAACAGTTAAGAATAAGGTAGATCTATATTTCCCTCATTTCAATGTATAGACTTACCGGTTCTGGCCTCCAGAGAAGTGCTCTCAATTCTGGTCTTTGTGGGGCTGGTTAATTAGATGCTATGCACCTACCCTACAGTCTCAATCATCTACTGGGGAAAAGAGAAGGGAAAGCTGACCGCTTCATTTACTGTATGCCTCATGCTCCAAGATTGCTTGTCAAAGCAACTCTGCCTTGAGCATGATGGTGTCCTTGCTCAGCCATTAACAAATCAATCCCTCCTTTCCTCGCGTTGTTTTCCCTTGTGTGGGTAGCTCCCCTGGTAGGAAAGCTGAGGCCCAGAGAGAGTGACAGCAGGAATAGGGTTCCAAATTTCACCTCTACCCCCAACTCTATCTTCAGCTACCCAGCCTCCACCTGAACAAATCTGTTGCAGTCAGGCATCCCACTTTTGGGATACCCATTCCACTGACCAACAGCTCCACTGGCCAGAAGATACTTACAAAGTTTGGAAATTTGCTTCTTAGTAATTTCCACCCACTGGTCCTGTTTTTATTTCCAGGAATCAGAAAACAAAAATATAATTTCTCTTTTGTATGATATCATTTAAGACATTTAAAAACCATTAATATATCCCTTCCAAAAACATGTCTCTTCTCTAGGCCTTGAGAAGGCTTCTCCATGGGACCGTATTTTTCAATGGCTAGAATTCCAGTAACTCCTGAATCCCACAAGCTCTCCTTTCTCAGCACGCATTGGGTCTGTAGCCCATTTCCACGGATATACCTTTGATTCCCCACTTACCTCGTACAAATCTTTTACCTTCTTTAGAGATCAGATAGAAATGTAGGCCCAACTAAAACATGTCTGTGTAAAAGCTGGTGTGGTAGGTGTCTTTAAAATGGTTCCCAGTTGTACTCATGCCCTGTATAATCCCTTCCCCTTGACTGTGGGCTGGACCTAGTGACTTGCTTCTAATGAATAAAGCAAGAGTGATGGGTTGCACTTCCAAGATTAGGTGTAAAAAACTATGGGCTTCCCTGGTGGCGCAGTGGTTGAGAGTCGACCTGCCGATGCAGGGGACATGGGTTCGTGCCCCAGTCCAGGAAGATCCCACATGCCGTGGAGCGGTGAGCCGGTGAGCCATGGCCGCTGAGCCTGCGCGTCCAGAGCCTATGCTCCGCAACGGGAGAGGCCACAACAGTGAGAGGCCCGTGTACCGCAAAAAAACAAAAAAAAACAAAAAAACAAAAAAAAACTATGACTTCCATCTCCTGGCTTTCTCTTTCAGGCTCTGCTAGTTCCAGCTCCCATGTGAGCTGCCCTAATGGAGAGACCCACATACCAAGAAGTGAGGGTATCTCTATCCAGCAGCCAGCAAGGAACTGAATCCTTCCAACAATCACGTAAGTGACCTTGAGAGCAATTCCTTCCCGGTCAAGCCTTGAGTTGACAACAGCCCCAGCTGCCCCTTGATTGCAGCCTGAAGCAGAAAACCCAGCTAAGCTATGGACCAGGATTTCCTGGCCCACAGAAACTGTGAATTAATAATGTTGTTTTAAGCCACAAAATTTTGGGGTAATTTGTTGTGCAGCAATAGATAACTAATATTGCCAAGGATGAGGGCAAATAGTAAAGAACTAACCATGACCCACCTGAGCCATTAGATTCCTAAGCATAGCCAGGTGAATGAAATTTTCCTGATTCTTTCTTAGGGTTATATTTTCCTGACACATAGAAATTAGCTTCATGAAATTTATTCCAAGAGTGAGAGTTACTTTAGATTATCTTGATGTCACTATTTTGAAGAAAGACAAGAATTCTACTTACTGGTATTGCTTTAAAATTTCTCCAGAGGGAATTCCCTGGTGGTCCAGTGGTTAGGACTCCGTGCGCCCACTGCCCAGGGCCTGGGCTCAATCCCTGGTCGGGGAACTAAGATCTCACAAGCTGTGTGTCGCGGCCAAAAGAATTTTTTTTTTCCAGATAACAGGGACCTAAGTACTTGGATGTTCTCTCTGAAGAAAACAATATTATGTTGGTAGTAAGACATTGCAGACTAAGATTGTATAGCAATTTTAAATTTCTTTTAAATAAATTGGCATTGCTTTGATGTCATTATGAAAAATAAGTTAGTATTAAGATAATTTCTGAATACCACACCAAAAAATGAAGGAAAAAACTTAAAGTCAGAATTATTATAGATGATGATGCTGCTCTTAAAAATTGCAGATTCCCATCATCCATTCATGACTAAATCCTTCTTACAAGTTTCCTACTAACTGATCTTTTAGCCTGTTTTTGACCATCCCCAGTAAACAATGACTCAGTTTTTATTATATTGACTGAAACTGTTTCTTCCTTCATGTAAGGAAAATTTTTCTAAGGGTTAATGAGATTTCTGGATGTATTTCATTTCATAAAGATTAGGATGGAAGGGGGGCCAATACTACCTAGTAATTTACAGATGACTTGTATCTTTTTTATATAAAACTCTTATTTTTAATAACAAAATACAAAATGACTTTTATTTTTAACAACGCTCCATCTTCCCCTCCCCCAGCAGACCCTGGCAACTGCCATTCTACTTGCTTCAGACACCTTATATAAATGGAATCAGTGTCTTTTTGTACCTGCCTTATTTCACTTGCATCGTGTCCTCAAAGTTCATCCAATATGTAGTACATGATGGGATTTTATTCCATTTTAAAGGCTGAATAGTATTCTGTAGTATTTATACACCACATTTTATTTATTCATTTATCTGTCAATAGATATTTAAGTTGTTTCCACCTCTTGGCTGTTGTGAAAAATGCTGCAATGAAAATGGGTATGGAAATATCTCTTCAAGATCCTGCTTTCAGTTCTTTTAAGTGTACACCCAGAAGTGGGATTTTGGGTCATATGGTAATTCTATGTTTAAGTTTTTGAGGAACTAACACACTGTTTTCCATAGCGGCTGCACCGTTTTGCTTTCCCACCAACAGTGCACGAGCGTTCTAATGTCTCCACATCCTCACCAACACTTGTTATTTTCCTTTTTTATATATATAATCTTCCTGATGATTGTGAGGTGATATCAGTGTGGTTTTGATTTGCATTTCTCTAATGGTTAGTGATGCTGGACATCTTTTTATATGCTGTTGGCCACTTGAATATCTTCTTTGGAGAAATATCTATTCAAGTCCTTTGCCAATTTGTTAATCAGGTTGATTTGTTGTTGTTGTTTTTTGCGGTACGCGGGCCTCTCACTGTTGTGGCCTCTCCCATTGCGGAGCACAGGCTCCGGACGCGCAGGCTCAGCGGCCATGGCTCACGGGCCCAGCCGTTCTACAGCATATGGGATCTTCCCGGACCGGGGCACGAACCCGCGTCCCCTGCATCTGCAGGCGGACTCTCAAACACTGCGCCACCAGGGAAGCCCTGTTGTTTTTTGAGCAGTGGGAGTTCTTTATATATTCTGGGTATTAACTCCTTATCAGGTATTTGAAGATTTGCAAATACTTTCTCCTGTTTTATAGATAGACTTTTCACTCTGTTGATTATTCCCTTTGATGTGCAGAAGATTTCATGGATATGACACCAAAAGCAGACACCAAAAGCAAAAAAAAGTCTATAGATGACTTTACTATCCATCTTCTCCCTCTCTCTCTGTCCCTGTCTCCCTCTCTCTCTCACACTCACACACACACACACACACACACACACACTCACACTCATCCATGGTTCTCATGGTTATGACACCCTCTAGCATCTAAACAGCTAGCTGATTTGCAACTCTCTTTCTTCACTGCTATCAACTGAGAAATTGGGGTTCTCTGGGGTCAGATTTGGAGACCGTTCCTAGAGATTTGTCTGGTTCTAGTTATTTTTGCCTAATCTCTTATGTCCATTGCATGCATCCAGAAGCTTTTTCTCTCAGCCTGTGGCATAAAACTGTTTCTAATTATCTGAAATGCAGTAACAAATATATGTCTCCATGTTTTAAGTACAAAACACCTTCCTATTTTACTGGTGTCAAGAGACCTATTCACTAATATTGAAATTATGATGCAGTTGAAAAAAACAACAAAGTGAATTTTTGGTTCTTTTAAAACTCTTTCTGTTAGAGCATTGGCCACAGCAAATTTTTGTTAACATTTAAAGTAATCTCTTTTTAAAAACTATGCTAAAATGAATTATCTCTCTACGATATTCATCTAAATGTATCAAACATACCAAAATATGTAACTTCAGCAACAAATGCTGTGTTCCAGTTGCTGAATCCTGAGATTTAGTCGTTTGTTATCATGTAGTAGTAATACATAAAGGGGTTTACCAGGATCTTCTCAGGACGTGCCCCCCACTTACCCACACACTGAGCCCTTTCTTCCCCCACCCCCTCTCTTGTTTTATAACTCCCTATCTAGGAACTTTCTGTTAATTCAGTCCCATTCCTCACTTTTATGGGGCCAAAGAGTACAAACAGAAATTTATATACAGATTGACTAAACACTTAAAATTTTAAATCAAGCTAGCACAAAAAACTATTACATAAAATTATATGTCCAATCCTCATTATTTACAAAGTCTGTACTTGCTAATTTGCCTACTGTTTAAAATTTATTTGTAACCGCAAATCAGTGCTCAGAATGCTTTCACAGTCATTTATGGACACACACAGAGAGGCAAAAAATTTGAGTTGCCTGACATGTGCATTCCCAGCTGAGCTTGAACAAGGTGAGACTCTGCCATCTTGTTTCAGCTCTCATACTGTAAACAGGTGTTCTTTTCATGGTCTATTTAATGCCATGTTTTTTCACATTTTTATGCTTTCTGTTGATAATTTCACTATTTAAAATGGCTTTCAAGCATAGTGCTAAAGTGCTATCTGTTGTTCTAAGTGCAAGAAGGCTGCGATGGGCCTCAACTACGTGTGTTTGATGAACTTCATTCAGGCATGAGTTGTAAGGGTGTCGACGATAAGTTCAATGCTAATGAATCAATAATATATAGTAAATAAAGTGTCTTTAAACAGAAACACACATAAAGCAAGGTTATGTATCAATTGGTTGATGAAAATGTTGTGACCAGAGGCTCACAGAAACCTAACCATCTATTTCCCCTAGGGCAATAGTTTGCTGTTCACTAAGTCAGTGTCCTAGGGGACTTCATAGAATTAAAAAACTACCACGAATAATGAGAATTGACCGTACTAGCCTTCTATCTTAACAAGTATACATTCATAAGGACAAAATAAGAGAAGATGTGCAAAGTGATGGTTTTTACATGGCTAAACATTATCATCTAAAATATCAAAAGAAATATGAAAGAAAATGAATTTCATATTATTGTGGATGTCTTGGTATTGTACAGTTAGGTTGGTAATGTTTGGATGAGCAATAAAGACATATATAATTTATGCATTATTATATATGTATTCTATATATTTTTTTGGCTTCATTTCAGCAAAGACACTAATAATGTTGTTACAGTAACAGCTTTTATATAATTTGTTCTATGGTCAGGAATAAACCGAAGGATTAAAAAGTGATTAAAATGTACTAAAAATGAAATATGTGCAATGTATGCAAAATAGCAATGTGTTTTTATCTGAAAGCAAATTGAAATAAATGTTTAAGTTGAAAAATTAAAATTATTTTCATATATTTTATTTTTCTTCTAAAATAGTTAAAATTATCTGTCAAAATTAAAAGAAGGGAAGTTATGATTTATAAAACCAAAATGTAAAATAAAAATTATTTAAATAGAAATTATGATTAATCAATATCACATTTTAATAAAAAGTATTTAAATAGGGCCTCCCTGGTGGCGCAGTGGTTGAGAGTCCGCCTGCCGATGCAGGGGATACGGGTTCGTGCCCCGGTCTGGGAGGATCCCATATGCCGTGGAGCGGCTAGGCCCGTGAGCCATGGCCGCTGGGCCTGCGCGTCCGGAGCCTGTGCTCCGCAACGGGAGAGGCCACAACAGTGAGAGGCCCGCATACCGCAAAAAGAAAAAAAAAAAAAAAAAGTATTTAAATAAAATTGACCTTTTAAATGTAGTAAGTACTTTTATAAAAACTACTTAGAATTAATTCTAGCTTTCAATATCCATCTAAGTTGCTGAAACTAACACAACATTGTAAATTGACTACACTTCACAAAAAATGGTTTAAAAAAAAAATCCATCTAATTTGCCAGCAGAGCACCCCGCATCCAGATTGCCCTGGTTGATAGCGCCCAGGTTACATCTAGACCTATATATAAATTTATACCTATTTACATATAAATAAATATGAATTGTTTAACATAGAAAAGTGTCTCATAGCCTCCGTGTGCAACTGTTGAAAAGGCTTTGCTAATTCCTGAGTACCTCCAGAACCTGAGTACCTGAGTACCTCCTGAGTACCTCCAGAACCACAAATTGGAGCAGAAGTAAGAAAACGGATACTAGGCAGCCCTGGGAAACAGTTTTGTTGTGCAAGAATAGAAGAATTTGACAGGTTCATTAATTTGTCTTTTCTCTCCCCCAAATGATTCCAGCACTTAAACTCTCCCTACAGAGAAAAGCAGTATTTGTTGATAGAAGGGATGGAACCCCCAAAGCTCCACAGCACTCAGATACACACACCTACTGTTTCAAGGACATGGGACAGAGCTGTTGAGAAGCGTTTGCCTGAGGCACGGGCAGTGTCGGTCATGGAAAGGGATATTTAGGGTTATGAGTCGAGCTGTGGGGAGAGCGGCTATACTGCGGAGAAAAGTCCCCACAACCGGTCCTGATCTAACTGGAGCAGGGCACACATTCGGCCATTGTCTGGACACAGCTGCACAGACATCTGATGTCAGTGGGCCTGGCTCACTACGTCTATGGTACCCGCCTGATTAGGCTACAGTCCTGGTCTGGATTAAACCTTTTCTCCTGCTTGAAGCTGAGTTTCCTGCTTTCAGCAATGCAGAAGATACTTGCTGCCTTGAATACAGAGTTAGGTGATACATATCATGAAATGCTTCACATTGCCCATATGATTCTTGGAGGGCATCTAACCATGGATTGGTTCCTGCTCCACTGACCAAGATCCATTGCCTCTTCCAACCTTCTTCTGACTTAAAGCAACACTTTTCTTTTTTGTAACTGACTTTCTTATTCCACCTTGGACAAGCAATTCTTCTTTGTTTTCCAAAATTTAGCAGCGTGTGCTCTCTCCTAGGACTAAGCATATGAATGACAACAAGAATGGCAACAGTGAGGTCTAGCATTTATCAAATTCTTACTAAGTGTCAGGCATGGTTCCAAGCACTTTAAATGTGTGAACTAATTTGTCCTCACAGCAAGCCTAGGAGGTGGATACAGTTTTCCTGGACAGTTTTACTGAAGAAGAAGAAACTGAGGCACAAGATGTTGAGTAACCTGCCAAAGTAAGGTCATGCAGGCAGTCTGACTCTAGTTCAAGTTATTATCCAGTTCACTATGTGATACTACAGGAGATGGAGAAATGGTGCTTTTTACATGCCCTGGGCATGCTTGACTTATTTCACAGGAAAAAACAGATATTTTTGCAAATGGGCTGAAAATGATATGTATAAGAAAAAGCATTGTTTATGTTCACTCGTTGCTTTTTTTTCTGGAAGATGATGCTGTTACTGATGCCATTAATACCAGAACTACCTACTCTCTAGCACCCATTTTCCCAGGGGACCTCATGTGCTCATAGAGACAAGTGGACAGAGGAAAGAGAGAAGAACCCCAGGCAGCTCCAAGCAATCATCGGCCAAAAATCTGCAAAGAACCCACAAACTTCAGGGATATGTTTGCAGTGCCCCCAAGTTTCACAGCCCACGGGGCAGGAAACAGTTAAATCATTTCCCCCCAAGGTCACCTTGAATGTCACTGGAGAAGTTGGGCACAGAGCCCAGGCCTCTGGATCCTCTCGCTGAGTTTCAGGAAGCAAACCACACTCTGACGTTTAATTGGTGAGACAGTTTGTTTGTGTTTAGCCTTCCCTTGTAATATTTGCAGCCCAAACACTATAGCAAGAGTCAGTGCTTGAAAAAACTGCAAAGAAAATCTGATCTGAAATCAAAGTGCCAGCCCTGAATGCAGGAAGAATAAAGTTAAATCTAGCCAGGTTCAATAAATGATGCCATAAAATAGCATCTTTAAGGTTTTCTTTGCCTAATCACAAACTTAACACAGGTCAAATGACGTTAAGATATCTTCATCATAAGAAGATTCTTGATCTTCAGCTTTCTTGTTTCAAGGAATATTTGATGCAACCAAATTTTTGGACATCTCTGAGAATTTGTTGCAGTGGGATTTGGCCTATACTCTAATGGGATACCACCATACATCTTAAAGAGTTGAAGGTGTACCGTAGAAAGAAGACCTGCTATTAATAGGACGGAGAGCTACATGGTCTACTTTCCACAAGTCTGATTGCTGGACCAAGTATAAAGCAAGAGAACTGTCATGAAGAATTGTCGTTATAAGACTGCATCTGGTTCAGCTTCTCTGTGACTGTGGAAGGGCCTACATCTTACTAGTTCTGGGTTGAAAACAGACTGAAAAAAGTTTACAAATTTAGAAGTAGCTTAATTTCCCCTTCTTCCTATAGCTCCCCCCATCTTTACCTTGAAAGATGATCCCATCAGTACAGTTTTCAGAAGGGCTTCATTTTGGTGGTCTCACTCTTCACTGGCCATGTAGGCCTCTTTGCCTTCATAGCAAGGGCCCATCTTATGCACCATCAAGACCACAGGAAGATTCCTGGAGGTACCAGGAGGCTTTGCTTCTGGCTCACAGTGGAGTCTTGCCTTGCTTCCCTTTGCTGTCACACAGACCATCTGCCGGGTTCCTGACTCCTTATATCCCAGGGACCTTGCCTGGGTCCTTCATCACTGACATACTGGCCTTTGGAACCCAGGATATGCCTCCCTTGGTCTGTGAAAACTGCCTTTATCAACCCAATTCCTGAAAGGCTCCGGCAGACTTACCTAATTCAGAGTGAATGCATCTTGTATACATGAAGTGCCAGACTGGGTCCCTCCTGCTTTATCCTGTCCAGTTACTTGACACAGTATAGTAATGTTAAGTAGGAACCACACCCATACAAGGCTGTAACTGAAAACTCTGCAGTGGGCTCAGCAAACCCTTTTCAACATGTGATGCCCATCCTATACCAGGTTTGCTTGCCTGATGCCACAGTGCTCACCAATTCGTTGTCCCATTAAATTGAAGTCATGCTTTAGACTGTCCTCCCAGAATTCTTTTATAGTCCTCATAGGGATTGTTTCAGTGGCCTTTGGTTCTTTCTAATTTGATTCTCTACGTACTCTCAGTTTAATGCAGAAGTAAGTCTGTAAGTCTCGGTGAAGAAGAACACAGTGTGCTTCTCACTTGGGTTTTCTACCAACAACACAGCCTGGAAAATTTGCTGCTCAAAAGTAACAGAATAAGATAATAGCTTTGTGTTTTCTATTAGCCGTGGGACTCTCACCTTTTATTAAACAAGACATCTAGATTGTTCACTCTGGGAATTTCTCCCTCGTTTCTTTCTTTCTTTTCTTTTTTTTCTATCTTCTTCACTCCTTTTCTTTCTTCTCTCCTTTCTTTGCACAAATTGAAAGACAGCTATGAGTCAGGCACTGAGAAAGCTGTCAATCATATTAGGCAATGACTGCCAAGCTAGAAGTAAGCACATGGCTATATTTTGAAAGACCTCATCATACCTTTTAAGGTAAAAAATAAAAATGTTAATTTTATAACACAATAAAGTATAACTACCTATTGAAATCATCATAAATAATTTATTATCTTAAATAATTTGCATTCTCTGTTATGTACATCTATGTATTATGTTCACAGGCTGCTTGAATTAAAAGCTGTTATATCATATGCCAATCTGTTGCTAGGTAACAACTAAAAGTAATACACTCATGTACACATATCTCTATATATGTGTGTGTGTGTGTCCTAATATTTATATAATCATGTCCACGTATCTCTATCTATATATCTATCTACAGATGCGTGTGTGTTTACCCTAATACTCAGAAAGGGGTCAAACTATCTCATACATATATAGAGAGATTAATACAAATAAGTAAATATATAATATGTTCCTGTGAAGGTCACTACCATGGCCTCAGAAATCATTTAAACGATTCAGTTGAAGGTAATATGCTATTTATTAGATGGCTCACAATTCTAAGAGCACATCCAAGGTGCACTTGCAGGTACTCAGACGTTCTGGATGACTCTCTCAAGGTCTTTTCGTGGTATGTGGAGACACTTTCTGGATGATGAAATATTGAGACTTAAGTCTACTGTGTTTGTAATCAATATACCCAGCAAAAGAATTTTTATATACATATATAGTTTATTTGTATTTATATTTATACATATGTGTGTGTTTAGTGGTTTTTATTTTATTGTTACTGCATGAAGTTTAGAGGTATATCCATAACAAGTCATTGACTGGCCTAAATAACATTGTAACTTCCAGCCAGAAGACAATCCTTTCATTTTCTGAACTCATTTATTTGTTTTTCTTCAATGTACTTTCCCCTTTTTTGGATGTTAAGCTGCATCTCTGCTGATAATAGCAAACTGAAATACATTATTTTAAAAATCTTAACATCTAGCCAACATTGAAAATATTTAGCTATTCTATCTGAAATGTACTTAAAACAATTTAAGAAAATTTTTAATAATCTAGCAATTTTAGTACTTCATGATGTCTAATTTTATATTTCATTCAATAAATAGAAATAATTATCTGAGAGTATTCTTTTTTTTTTTTTTTTTTTTTTCTTTTTGCGGTATGTGGGCCTCTCACTGTTGTGGCCTCTCCCGTTGCGGAGCACAGGCTCCGGATGCGCAGGGCCAGCGGCCATGGCTCACGGGCCCAGCCGCTCCGCGGCATATGGGATCCTCCCAGACTGGGGCACGAACCCGTATCCCCTGCATCGGCAGGCGGACTCTCAACCACTGCGCCACCAGGGAGGCCCTGAGAGTATTCTTAAAGTTAAAAAGAATCTGGTGGCCAGGACAGGGTGAGCAAGGAAGTGTGTGATGGGAGCTGTCACCTGGGCTAGATTACATGCCACCTTGTAGGTCTTTATAAGGACTTTGGTTTTTATGCTGAGAGAACTGAATGGTTTTGTCTGAGCTTCAAACAAAAGTTGGTTGATCCAGGGCTTCCCTGGTGGTGCAGTGGTTGAGAGTCCGCCTGCTGATGCAGGGGACACGGGTTCGTGCCCTGGTCTGGGAAGATCCCACATGCCGCGGAGAGGCTGGGCCCGTGAGCCATGGCCACTGAGCCTGCGCATCCGGAGCCTGTGCTCCGCAACGGGAGAAGCCGCAACAGTGAGAGGCCCGCGTACCGCAAAAAAAAAAAAAAAAAAAAAGTCGTTTGATCTGAAGGCAATGGTTAATTTACCTTTTGTCCAAGTTACTTTAGATTGGTCTAAGTATTCAGCTGATCCAAAGGATAGAGAATAATCAGTCTATGTTACAAGTGGCCAAAGACCCAAAAGTTGTAGTTCATGTCACAAATGAGGCAGTTAGCTCAGGTAGGTGGGAATAGATGATTCATTCAGCCAGGCATGTCTTTTGGCCCTTAAGTAGGCAGCCATCTTCCTTAGGCGTACAGTCTTCAATCACAGTATCACACACTTCATTTCTCTCCTCTTTCTAGGCTAGGCAGCCCCAGGTATACACAGTTATTTTCCCCTCCGCATGGACCCTGAACTTTACTCTTCTTAATGGAAGCTACATCTGAACCATCAAAGTCAAATTATACTCCTTCAGATGCAAAACGGATGCAGTCTCTTTCAGACTGTCCTCTAGAACAAAACAAAAGCTATCTCTTTTGGTGAGGTGAACATTTCTCCATCTACTTTAACTTTACTCATTACTACTAAATAAATTAAAAGCTGTTTGAACAGGATGTAGGGTCAGTGTTAGATTAATAAAATAGCACTAAGAGACCAATATGAAGGCATAGCAGCAAAGAATAGCCTCCTAGCTTTCCATTGTTTCTTTTAATCCAACAAGGAATCTTTGCAGGGTATTAGCAGAAAAATGCCAAGCCTCCGTACAATGCTACCTTTATACCTGTCACTACATTTAACCCCTGTAATCCTGTGACTGGTCAGGATTTGTAGATCATTTATTCCAGCTTTCAGAAGATCAATACAGGTTGGTTTTGCAACAAAAAATATATAAGACAAGATGGGGTCTGATCTGGTGGCAACATCTCTGGAATACGAATCAGCAGACCTGTGCCCCAGCCCCTGCTCTGCTAAGAAATGGAATCCATCTTTCCTCCAAGAAAAGAGAGCATGATTGACCACCCTCCTTCCAAGTCCACAAAAATACGATCCAATCATTTGCCCTGGGTAGTCTAAGCTTCTATCCATACACTTTCAGGGAAAGCTTTGTACTTTAAGATACCAAAAGAGTTAGCTCTTAACTATTCCTGAGAGAGGTTATTTGTAAGGTGATTCTTAGTAAGGACGTATTTGGACACTAGAGCAGAATGGTGATTAATAGCCAAGAGACTCTCCAACTCCTCTCTGGGCAGCACAGAGGTTAGCGTAAGGCAGGCTGGTCTTGGCCTGTGTCCAAGAAGCTCATTCCTGTGAATTCTGAGAAAGACGTTGTTATAACAAAGTTATGGTATAGCAGAGACCCCACCATGAAGGGTGAATTCAAGGCTTCTTTTATGAGGAAAAGAGTTTAGGGAAATTTGCAAATCCTAAAATGTCTCCAAAAGGAGTGTACCCAGCAAAATATTTTGCAGTTCTTGCATTTTAGAAATATTGTGATTCTCTAAGGCAACCCATAATAGAATTCACTGAACAAGAGTTGCCCTGCTCCCCAGGGCTTAGCCTGATTGGACAGAACAGTTTAACTCAGGAATCCCACTTTGCAATTCAGCAGAAAAGCACAGACACATGTCCTAAGAAATAAAGGAAGGACATGAGGAGATGCTCGGGTTCTCTCTTGTCTATCCTCAATGGTTTAGATATTTGGGTTTTTTAGCACAGCTTAATTTCATAAATAGCAGCCTCAGCAGGTTTGCCCAGTCATTCAAGAAGACTATTTACCTACTATGTCTCTCTCCAATTACAATGCGTTTCACATTAAATGTTTGATTGGATTACTAATTTGAAAACTCGCCACTTTAGAATCACCCAAAGCTTTCATTTCCTATCTAAAAGCCCTGAAAAACATCATAATTACCTCTGAACTGAGGGGGCAGGCTGCATCAGAGAATTTTGAAAATGTTTTTTCTCTGAACACAGGCAGCTCAGAAAGCCGAGCACCTGCAGGTAGGTTCATGAAGCTCAGAATTGCTCGAGTTGTCAAGACCAACTGTTGAGAATTCCCGTGGAGTTAAGTAGGATGTGAATCCGGCTCTGAGTAAATATCATTGCCCATGCTTTCTGACTTCCTGCTCTCGGGTTTTGGAGTGCGCGTGGGTTTTTTCCCCTTTAGCTCAACCGTTTGGTAGCAGTTGGGTTGGGGGTGGCTGGGAGTACTCTTTAAAATGGCTCTCTGGGTGGGCAGAGGCCCTGGTGTTTATTCCTGGAGCTCCCTGAGCCATGGAGTACTTTTTAGAAAATTCATCGCATTTTATTTGCGCTTGTGTACCAAGAAAGTAAGCAGTCGGCTTATGTTCTCAGAAAAAGAACTGTCACTGGTCACTTAGAGTGTCTCGTTTTGGTGTTTAACGGTCATGAGACATCGTAAAGAGGAAAAACAGCAAGAACATCCTGTGCTCTAAAGGCAGGTCCTCTTAGATCCAAACCTTCAAATACTTACTATTCTGAAGCACTGTATGAAGAACATTTTTAGCGTATTTTTAGTGTGGTTTAGTGTAAATGTCAACCTCTGGTTGAAGTGTATCCTACAAACAGAAAGTGCACATATTGTAAGTGTACAGTTCAATACATCTTCACAGAGTGACCACACCTGTGTAACCATAATTCAGATATCAAAAAATAGGACACGCTCAGCACCCAGAAGCCCCTCTCATGCCCTCTCCCAGTCTAGACCCCAGGAGTAACCACTACCCTGACTTCTAACACCTGGTTTGTTTGTTTTCTTCTTGTTTCGAACTCTGTGCAAAAGCAATCAGACAGTATGTACTCTTTTATATCTGGCTTTTTTCAAGTATGCTGAGATTTTACAAATATGTACTTATCACAGCCTTTTACATCATTATCTCGTTGACAAGGAAATCATTAATCTGCCCCAGTTTGCTCTCCTCAAAACGTGTCAAGTAAAAATACTCACGTTGGAAATAAATGTATACGTGGCTGCATTATATGCTTCAGCCTGCCAATCAGCACATCCGGTTTCTAACAGATGGGGAAAGGAACTTCACGGGGCCTTTTTAAAGGAGGAAGATAATACGAGCTTTGCTATGCAGCTACAAAAAAAGTTGATGGTGGGAGGCCAAGTTGGAGAATTCTGCTCTCTGAACTGAAGCATAAAGCTGGTGAAATGCACAAGAAAGTGAGATTTATTGGTTGAATGTTGATGTACCACAATGGAAAATGAGAACTTGATGTATAATTGCAGATAGTACTGTTTCCTCCCACTTTACATTGGTGTGTTCCCAGTAAACAGGCCCCTGCAGGTACTATCTTGCTTCCTGCCATCTGTAGTTGGCTTTATTAGACAAGTGACTTCCTTAGCCTCTGGTCAAGGAAAGGATAATAATGGTAATAGCAATAATACTACTAATAAAAAATCATCCTTCATGCCTGAGCTGAATGAAAACAGTACAACTTTGTCGCTAATGATAAAGCAAGGCAAAGGATTTAGAACAGAGTCATAACTGCAAGTTACAAAATAATTAAGTGTTATTGCTGTGTACAAAAATATTTAGGAGCCGACTTTACAGCCAGTAAGTTATGGGATTATCCCATCACATGCACATGAACCACATATGCAGTTGCAGACTTATTTGACCATGCATCAAGCCTAAGAACTGAATTCCAAGCAAATCAAGCACTTGTTTGAAAAAAAAGTAATCAAATACGGATTATTTCAATAGCAGCCCAAGTTTCTTCCTGAGATCCCTGCCAGTGAAAGGCAGGGGATTTATGCCGCTCATTTTTGAGCAAGCCACATTTCTCTAATATGGCTGATTCCTCCCAGTCTAAACATTTTCTTTGAAAACGTGAAACCCTGCAATTAAATATTCCTCCCTGAAACGGGAGAGTTCACTGAACTGAGAACCAAGTACATCCCCCATAGAGAAGACTGTGATTGGAGGGAGCGGGTGTTGTCTGGTGGGAACACCCACTGATGGAATGAAAACAGGAAGATGTTGGAGGGGAGGGGAGGAGGAGAGAAAAAGGCATGTGCTAATGTGAGGAACTTCTGTATTCAAACGTACATTCAAGGCTGGTTGTATGTGTGTTTGTCCCTGAGACATGGAAATACTGCTAATACTCAAAATATTTTTTTTGGCAAAGATCATATTTAAATTAAATAAGCTTTGCTATTGACAGTATTCCTTTGAGTCATGTTTTGCCTTCTGAAGAAAGGAAAAAGCTTTACTAAGGAAAACAATAAGTTTACTAGGGACATGATTTGCCGGGTTGAAAAATGGCATCTAATATTTTGCAAATGTGATTTTTCCCTTCTTGAGAGTCTTATTTCCTTAGCATTTATCCATGATGTTTCACAGAGGGTCATGTTTGGGAGAGGTGCAGAAATGTGTTTCTCCTCCTGACCACTGCATTGGTAATTCACTGGGATGAATGCTTGGAAAGAGGGTCTTGCTCACCAGCATGTAATAAGTCTCACAAAGATTATGTATTTGGGAGTGGAGGTGAGGGCATGCGGTAGGCACCTGTTTAGGTCACCTTCCCAAAATACTCTTTCATTACCTTGCCACATGGGCCTCAATTCCCCAAAATAGTGTAATTTAAGGCAAGCTATCTCCAGAATGACCCACTGTCAAAATATGTTCTTTTTTTCTCCCAATAGACATTTACCAGGCCTAAAAGCTGCCAGGTATCTATAGTGCTAGGTGTAGGGGAACGGGAGAGAATGCAACAATTGAGTAAGTCACAGTCCCGAGCCTCTGGGATACCTTTTTTTCAGGGGATTGACATGATTTTGTGTTTTAGAGCAAACACCCTGGTGGCAACTTAAAGGCCAGATGGTAACCATGGAAAAGATTTAGAAAGCTATTGTGTGTAATAGTCCAGACATGTGAACATGAAGGCCTGACTTTGGTCAGTAATTATTGGGATGGAGGTAGGGTAAGGATTTGGGAACTACAGCCCACACTCTTCAGTATAGTAGCCACTAGCCACATGTGGCTGCTTAAATTTAAATAAATTAAAATTAAGTGACATTAAAATTTTAAGTAACATTAAAAATTCCATAGTCACACTGACCAGATTTCAGGTGTTCAGTAGTCACACTTAGCTAGTGGCCACCTTATTGGACAGGAAAGATATAGGACATATCTACCTTTGTGGAAAGTTCTACTGGGCAATACTGTGTAGGCCTTTGTTCTTTCAAAAATCCATGATTAACTGTGAAGTTTGAGGACATGAGAATTTGTACTGTTGCAGGGTCATGAATTTGAGCCATACTGTGGTTTGATATATGAGAGATAGTTACTTGGCTGTTGGTGAGCTACATTACCCCACCCCCTTCTCCAGAACTGCCATATCAGTGATATTGGTAGTTATCAAATTGTCCTGCATAACACATGTATTTATATACAAAGTTTTATCTATCATATAGTATTATATATCTATAGATCATCTATATCTATATGTAGATCTAGATCTAGATTATAGATTTAGATTTAGATATATAAAACACCTGATGATTGTATTAGCTTGGGTCCTCCAAAACCTATATGTTAAGGTGAGATTAGCTGTTCATGAGGAGAATGCCTGTGAGGAAGAAAGGAGGAGGGAATCAGAATAGGCAGACAGAGCCTTCAGACCACAATGCAGGTATGATACTTGTGGAGGAGGGAGGGAGGAAGGCAGATGGAGTAGGAAGAGTCTTGGAATGCAGCAAATGCAAAGTTCCAAGAAGGATTCAGTCAGACTACTGAAGAGTCTTTGAATCAATGTCACCGATCAGAGAACTCCCAAGGATCTCAGGAATGAGCCTGCATTAGTATCCCCATGATGCTCAGTCCCTGGCTGGGAGTGGCCCACAGGAAGCATGCACTTGGGGTGCATGTGGTGGTGGACCCAGAGGGTGGCAGCTGTAGCCATCACATATTATGCTCCCCATGGCAGGAGACCTCAGCAGCACCTCATGGCTTCCACAATAGTATATTTTGTATCGTTTTATGTGTGTGTGTGTGAGAGATAAAATATATTCTATAGTATATTCTATTGTATTTTGTATATATAATACATAGTACTATAAAATATGTTGAAAATAGTAGATATAGTTTTTAGTATACTATATAATTATTATGTGTTCAAGAATTAAGGACTTCTTACATGGGAGCCCAATGCTCATGAAAATCAAGGATTTCTTCTAATTAGGGGGTAGAATCAAAAGGACTTGATGGGGGCACTTCCACTCACAGAAAGATGGAGTAGACATACTTTTCCCTATTCCTCCCACTAAGTACAACTAAAAACCCTGGACATTATATATGAAACAAACATAAGAAGACTCTAAAAGGTAGGGAGAAAAAGGCAGACAAGCTAAGAACCTCAGCACCCAAGGATCCATGTTGTGTTAAGTTCCCTACATTGCCCCATATATCCCAAACTGGGTGCTATAGAAGTCAACAACCCAGAGATGTCAACAAACACAGATTTCAAAAAGCCCCTACAAAAGCATAATCTCTTGAGCCAAAGGACCAGAAAAGGGACAGTCTAGCAAGATAGAAAACTTTCAGGAAAAAAAACACTCTGCTAGAGTCAGACATCACAAGGTGGAAAAAAAATCTGTGGCCACATCTCACCCACACCAGCAAGGCCTAAGTTGAAAACCTAGACTTCCCTCTTTGTCACGTTGTAATGAGATGCCCCAACCTCCCTGCAAGGGTGGTGGCAGAGAAAGTTGAATAGGGAGCCAGGACTTTCATCTCCAGTGGGCAGTAATGAGTGCCTTTCTTGGGGTATCAGTGTAGACCATGTGGAGATCCTGGACTTTCATCCCCATCCTGTATAACAAGGCACTCCTCCTTCTTCCTGATGGGGCGGTGTCTGAGGAGGCCTAGTGGAGAATCAGGACTTTCACCACCACTTAGTGGTAATGAGGCTATTCTCCACCATGCTGTCAGGGGAGGTCACATGGGGAGCAGTAATGCAATCCTCCCCTTCCCAGAAGTACCCCAAAATGTATAAATTCTCTAAATCATGTTTGAGAACTGAAACAAAAATTATGACACTGTTTCAATTGGTTCTAAATGCATGTGCAGGAAATATTTAAGACAATTATAAATGGGGTAGGGTAAGAGGATGTAAAGGAAGGCAAGGTTTCTACACTTCACTCAAACTGGTAAAATGGTGATGCCAGTAGACTGTGAAATAGGTTATGTGTATATAACTTTATACTATTTTTTTTGGCCATACCTCGTGGCTTGTGGGATCGTAGTTCCCTGACCAGGGATCAAGCCCACACCCTCAGCAGTGAAAGTGCTGAGTTCTAACCACTGGACCACCAGGGAATTCCCCTATAACTTTATACCTTGAGTAACCACTTAAACATCTTTGCAAAGAGATACACTCATAAACACTATAAATAAATAAAAATGAATTCTAAAAATGTTCAGGTAACACACAGGGAGCCAGAAAAAAAAAGAAAGAAAACAAAGAGAAAAAACAGAAAGCAAAATTAAAAATGGAAGACTGAAACCTAACAAATCAATAAACACATTAAATGTAAATGGTCTAACTACACCAATTAAAAGACAAAGATTGGCAGAATGGATTAAAAAAAAAAACTTGACCCTATTATATACTGTCTACAAGAAAGTCATTTCATATGTAATGATATGTCATGTTAAAAGTAAAAAGAATGTAAAAAATACATATCATGCAAAAGTTAACCAAAAAAAAGCAGGAGTGGATATATTAATGTCAGATAAAGTAGACTGCAGAACAAAGAAAAGTACCAGACAGGAAGGGATATTTATAATAATAAAAGTTTCACCCCACCAAGAAGACATAATAATCCTAAATGTGTACATACCAAACAACAAAGCTGTAAAATGTGTAAAGCAAAAATGGATAGAATTGAAAGGAGAAAGAGACAAATCTACAATTATTGGTGGAGGTTCCAGCACTTCTGTCTCAACAATTAATAGTACAAATAGATAGAAAAATCAACATGGATTGAAAAACTTGACAATATTATCAACTAACAAAATCTAATTGACCTTTATAGAACATTTCACCTAACAGCAGCAGAATACACTTTTCAAGTGTCCATGGAGCACAGACCAAGATAGACTGCATCCTGAGCCATAAAACAAACCTCAATAAATTTAAAATAATCAAACTGTGGTGTGGGACCTAGATTAAGGCCCAATATTATGTGCTGCCTTGACATCTGATGAAACTGAGAAGGCCTCCTCTGGTCTAACCACAAGTTCCCCTCCCCACTCTGCTATTGTTCAATAAGTCCCCTAGTCAAGCAACCTTCCTTATCTAGGGGAACAGCTGCAGTTCCTGCATATCCCTGAGTAGCAGGTTTCAGTTCCCTGCCAGCTGTTGAATTTTTCAAACTAACTACATAGTCCTATGGGAACCAGGGGGCACCTCATCCTCTTGATACTACAAAGCCTGCCTCCAGCCCTTAGCTTTCACTCTGTTCCCAAGTGCAACCCCCTGCCGTGGCCCTGTATGGTGTACAGTGTTCTCCTCCCTCAGTCTGTGAGTATATGGGACTAACAACCTGCTCTCAATCTCATCTGTCCAGTGTCAGTTGTTGGGACAATTTGAAATACATGTACTTTAAGACAAAATTAAACACATCAAATTTATAAATGCAATTTTAAATGTTTGAAGGTTTGAAAATTTTAGCTAAGTCTTTAAACACAACCAAACTGAATTCAAAAATCCCTTCCAAGTAACTGATAAAGTATGCTAGACTTACAAAGTAGAATTATATTTGTAAACTGAATTTAAAGTCCATGAATTGCATAAAAATTTTCTTTTAAGTTTGTCAAAAAGTTCATATCAATAGAAAGAAACTTGGCACCCAAAATATTTTTCAGGGAGTATTCTGGCTCACAAAGGTAGACTGGAGGTAGCTAGCTTTCCAATAGACTTTTGAAAGTTCATAGAAGATAACAACCCACCCCTCAACTAGGCTGTCTTTTAAAGTACATAGGTTTATATTTAATAATTAAGACATTCCAGGACTTTTATGAGGAGATTAATAATATAGCTAACCTCAAAATTACTGCTACTCAACGTAGTCAAAAGTTCCAGAAGAGAAATAATATTTACTGAGGGTTGCCTGCAGTTTATTCTGTCCTATAAGTAACTTAAACTTTCTCCAGGATTAAGCCAGACCATCAGAAGGTTGAATTCTATTCTTCTTGCCTTTCCCATAGCATCATAGAATTTCTTTGAATAGACCGTTTTTTGAGATTATAGCATTAACCTGCTTGTATGTGCATTGTGATAAACAAACCTGTGAAATTTGGTGTTGGATGTGCTTTCTTGGTCTAACCGAGGACTCCATCCACTGAATCATCACACAAGTTCTCGGCAAGGACCCTCGGGAGGAAATTCTTTCAGGACATAGTAGCAGGAAATGTTGTGTCTTGAGCTTTTAAGCATTTTATGAATCAGGTACATAATCACATTTCCTCTCTTTCTGATGGCTGCTAGAAAGTTCACAGTCATATCCATGGTCTTCTGAAAACTGTGCCAATCTTAGTGGCCCACCTACTGTAGACCGACCTCTCCTTGATTTTGTTTTACTTTCCTGACGCTTATTCCTATTTTACTAGATCACTCTCATTTATTTTCTCTTGTTGTGTCTTAATGTATTAATAAGTATAAATAATTACATATTCTGTAAGTCTCTATAAATCATTTTTAGAAGAAATAATAATAGAATTCAACAAATAACTCCTAACTATAGAGGTTGTCAGCAAAAGGAAAATTTTAAAACCAACGAGAAGTAACTCAGACAAGATGAAAATAAAGGGCCCAAAATGACAGCCAAAGTACATGAAGAAACCTATAAAAATGTGATTTGTACTGTAGCCACTATTTAAAGTGATTCATTGAAAATACATTAGGAAGATGCATTGTTTTGAATTGTCTTCTGGAAACACTTTGGAAGTTGGGAGGTTAAGGGAGCAGGAAAAGTGTGGGAATTCTGTAAACTTCTCTTCTCTGACACAATAATCACTTCTCACTCTTCTGTGCACGCATTATGCTTGAAAATGTCAATGGAAATGCCAGTTTATATTTTCTGGGGTTTGAGGAACAGGAAACCTTTAGTTATTGTAAGTTCTATCTTTTGTTAAATTTTAATCAACCCCACATTCGCTCTGGGAGGTCAAAACCAAGTTACAGTGATGAGTTGTCAGCCCATAATCCTTTACTTCAGTCCTCACCCTTTATTGTGCAGGAAAAGTCTTGCGGTAGTTCCTGTTCCTTAAATTCTCAGAGATGGTTCCATGTGTAAGGTATACCGACTGCCATGGGGAAAACGATTTGCAGTGAACATTGTGTCCAATGGACAGTCAAGGTTTTTGGTCACTGAGTAGACCACATACATTGCCTGCTCTTTGCTTAACAGACTTTCCTCTGGAAAAACCACTCCCCTCCCGCATAAGTTGGTGTGCTTCCAAATGGAGTTGAGTGCTGTACCAGCTCCAGTGATGGGATCTCATTGGCCTTTAGGCCAATAAGTAAATTCCATGCCCTGGCCATAGTGATTGGTTCATATTCACAGCCAATAATACGTTTTGGTGAGTCTACTGGGAAAGATAGAAAGCCACTAGGTTTAATGGCATGAGGATTTAACACTTGTAGCTGCTTCAGCCATCTGGAGAAAGCCTGGATCTACTGAGAGCGACACACATTGCCTGGATTAGGACTAATTCAAAGGTGAGAACGCCACTGGAGGAAGCAAAATAACATTCTTAAAGCCTGAAGCAGGTAATGCCTGAAGCTATCTTTGCCCGTCAGCCTTCCTGGTAATTGAGTCAATACATTTAGTTTTGCTTAAGCCAGTTTTGAATGGGTGTTTCATCAGTTGTGTGCCCCCTGAAACATCTGAGTTATATTTAACTTTGCCTTCCTGCCTGCCATTGGCAAATAAAACAAAAAAGTTTGTTTTCCCTTTTTCTGTATCTCTTCTAATCCATTTACATGTCCCATATTTGTTTGCATTATTTCCTTCATTCTCATATTCTCTACCCTTTTAAACTTTGAGCTGTGTATGATTCTTTTTCCTCTCTCTATGTAATTCTTCCTTGACAGTGAACTTGAGGCAGCTATCTGAAGGCTACTAAAAATAGGTGAGAATTTATGTATGAGACTGTTTGCTGAAAACGAAAGAAAGCATACTGAAGTCCTTTTCACATTTCTTAAATCGCTCTTCCAAGTCTTCAGAAAGTCTGCCAAATGGGGAACCACGATCCAGTTTGCAGGAGGTGTAGACCCTACAATTCAGTGTTTGCAAAGTGTGGTTCAGGATCCCTGGAATTCAGAATCACTGGGGTACATACTACAAAAGCAGATTAACGGGCTCCCTCCCAGCCTCGAAATCCTAATCTCTAGGAGTTTGATTTGGTAATCTCAGTTTCAATAAACTCCCTAGGTGATTCATATGCATAGTGAAGCTTGAGAACTCATACCCTAGATTTATCCTGTCAGCAGTAGCAACAGGAAAATTACCTATGTAATAGTTTCCTATCACTGTAAAAATTCTGTTCTCTTAATTTATGGGTAATGTAGCTGCTTTTAAATGTAAAAGGTATGTATTTTGAGTAATGGGAGGATTTTTAACTGGTTGAATTGAATAAGATACAGAAAAAGCTGAAAGAATTTCAAAAATACTTTGCATCTAATCATTTATGTTGAGTGTCTTTCTTCATCAAAATCAGTTTTTTTAAATTTTGATGCCATGTCACCTTTTAAAAATGCTGCTCCCTAGGCCACACTCCAGAACAGTGAATTCAGAGTCTCTGAGGGGGCTACCCAGACATTAGTACTGGGACTGTGGATGGTCCATAGTGATGAGTTGGCTGGACTAAGAACATAAAGATTAGTTTCAAGGTTGTATAGGCAAACCCAGTGATTAAGAAGACACTGGGGCTTCCCTGGTGGCACAGTGGTTGAGAGTCCGCCTGCCGATGCAGGGGACGCGGGTTCGTGCCCCGGTCCGGGAGGATCCCACGTGCCGTGGAGCGGCTGGTCCCGTGAGCCATGGGCGCTGGGCCTGCGCGTCCGGAGCCTGTGCTCCGCAGCGGGAGAGGCCACAGCAGTGAGAGGCCCGCATACCGCAAAAAAAAAAAAAAAAAAAAAGACACTGGATCTGACATAAGAGGGGAGAAAAACCCATTGAACTGTGAGACCCTGGTCTATGTCCTTTACTGTAATCCCCACCATCATTTCTAAAAATATATCTCTTCAGTCCTGTATATTTTTTCAAATCCCATTTTTCTGAGACCCTTATGGCAGATTTCATAGCTAATTAACATATCCTAATTTCTGAAGGTCATAATTACACCAGAAGTAGATTTTTTATTTTTCATGAATTACTATACACTCATCCAATTATATTCTTATTGCAGAAATATATATATATATACTTAAATTCACTACACCCACTCTAGCAGATAAAAATCAAAGGAAAAGTTTCCCAAATCCACTGCGGCAGGCTGAGGGTATTAGATGGATAAGATTCTTGTCAAGGACCTAATGGCCTAAACGAGCTCAGCAGTGTAAAACTACATGGGCAAAGGTATGGCACAGAATGCACAAGTAGTTCCTTATTCCTGGTGTCAGAATGTCACAGCATTACAGCTGAGCTGTGGCTCGATTAATTGATTCAGAATGATTTCTGTTGAGCAATTGTCTTCTCTAAAGAAATGCCAGTGCGATCTGCTAGCAACTGCCACTTTGTATCAAGTATGAATTATGCTGTATCATGGGTTCAGGTGCTCACATAAATTGACTGTCATAAAATACTTGTGTGTGATAATTCAGTGAAATCATCTCATTCACATGGTGAAAACAAAGGAGCAGAATAGTGACAAGAGAAGTGAAGGTGATAACCTCCACACTGCTGACAAGAAAAGCAGTGTCTAAAAACTGCTGCTAATTTATTGTTGGCTCAGCTCGGAAATCAGCAGCTCCCCCAAAATATTCTTAGGCACGGTGGTGATATTATGAGAAAGGACGAGGTAGAAAACTGTCACATGCTGTTGGTGTGAATTGATCAGAACTAGTTGTCAATGAGTATCAAAGTATGTATCAAGATGTATTATTGTGTATACTCTTTGACCCCAGATATTTTCACTTCTAGGAATTTACCCCAAGGAGATATACCACAAGTGCAAAAAGTTATATGCACAGGAGTCTTCCCTATAGCATTGTTTAGATTAGAAAAAATTGCAAAACAATATAAGTATTTACAGCAAAGGATTGTATATAGGACATATGTGTAAGGATTTATGAAAACATTAAAAACTATTTATAAATGTATTAGCATGGAGAGATATCCAATACTGACTACAAGTAAAATTTATAAAAGAGTATGTATGAATAGTTATGCTCTGTTGATATAAAACAATATGCATATATCGACATGTGTATATAAAATAGAGAAATGTCTGGAAGAATGTTCATTGAAATTTTAATAATAGTTTCCTCTGAATGGCAGAATCTAGAGTAATTTTTACTGTCTTTATGTATCTCCATGTTGCTTGAATTTTAACAACGAACATTCAGCAATTTTACAAAAACAATAAAGCTTTTAAAAAGAAAAGAATATAAGAAACTGTATGTGAGCACAAATGAGGCTGAGGAGTTTGGAAGGGTTCCCGTGATTATACCTCCATTCAGAGAAGATGATAATGATGATGACGGGTGAATTGCATAATAATCATTTATGATAGCAAAAACGTTATCTTACAATTTATTGAGAGTAACAATATGTGTTCAGCACCATAAGAAACAATAGTAGTAAGTGAACTTTAAACTGAAATTAAAGCACAGAAACACCTGCAAGCAGATCACATTGGGGAGATTAAGGCCATTTTTGTGGGGAAAATAACACATGACATCTGAGAACTGCAATGTTGGAGTAATGAGCACAGTTTAACACAATTCAGGAGAGTTTATCTTGGCCCAGGAAAAGCTTTCTGGAGGAAATGGATGTGAGAGGTGAATTTAAAAGTGTGAATTAGACAGCTTGCTGGAGAGGAAGTCAAATAGGATATTTCACAGAGCCCAAAGGAAGGAAAAAGAATATTTTTGCCTCGGGATTTCCAAAGAATAAATGTGACATGTCTCTCTATTCCGTGGATGCTGCCAAAGTCTGCAGCCGAGCTCTGTCAGGCAGTGATACTTCCCTTAAGATGCCTTGGCAGATTCATTGTGCAGAAACTACTGTGGAGAGAGATCACCCTTAGAAAAATCACATAAGCAAATCCTTTGAGAAGCCCGTGTTGTCTCTTTTCAGACCACAAAATATTACTTAATGTACAGCGGGAGCACTAAAGGAATGTTTTGCATTACGGTGTAAGTCTTGCAGGTAGGCTTGAGTCCATATCGACATGAATGATGTTATTTCAAGGGTGTCAGACAGTTCTTCCCTTCCCAAAATAACCTTTGGCTAGTTCTCAGCTAAAACCTGAAAGTCCTTTAAATATTCATTTCTTTTTGTTGATGTTATTGCTTCTCTGGATAAGGGTCAACAAAATAGCTCTTTATCGGCCAGTAATGACTTATCAGAGTTTCCATTATCACAATATAGAAGACCCAGGGACTGGGATACAGTTAAGGTATTTTGATGGGGTTGGATGATAATGGCCAGTCCTTTGGATGCTACCTGGCTAGGCCTGTCCGGGAATTATAATGGCAGGTAGGTAGGTATAGCCAAGACTGTTTTTAAAAATATTTAATGTTTTAATATATAAAACATAATGTTTAATTTAGTATGTATATAATACAAGTTTGTTTAAATGTTGAAAGGAGACAAATGACTTTTGCATCTCCTAACCAGGCACAATATTTATCGCAGTTGTAGGTATCTATTTTGTGTAATATCATAGTTGTGATTATTCTCTACCTTCTCTTCCAGGTCGTAAGTTCCACAAGAGTTAGATCACTTCTGTTTGACTCACCTCTGTACTCCCAGCAGCTCCCGCCCGGCCCACTGACTGGCACATAGTAAGTATTCGATAATATTCAGTGAATCATAATAGAATGAATGGGACCCTAGACAAAGGCCAAATACTCTAGAAGTAAGAAGAGTCAAGAGAAAGAATTTGGTGGAAAGAGGGGCCCAAAAGTAGAATAACCTACTTTGTGATTTATATTGGGTTTGAACTATTTGAGAGAAATATATATCATCCTTATCTTTTAAAGATCACTGTCACTTTTTCTTCCTATATTACTTCTAGTTTTTCCTGCTATGCAATTTCAGGATGACAGTTACCCTTCTCCTATGAAAAGTGAATTAAACTTAACAGAGTAGAATCCTAATGATCAAAGTCAAAGAAAATATGAATCTATTCAACAGTGGTGGTTCTTAACTTTCCTTTTATTTTTTTAATTTTTCTTTTTACATCTTTATTAGAGTATAATTGCTTTACAATGGTGTGTTAGTTTCTGCTTTATAACAGAGTGAATCAGTTATACATATACATATGTTCCCATATCTCTTAACTTTCCTTTTAGATTTGTATTAGCTATGTATAGTTTTTGAAAATATTCTCTTCCTTTCTTTTCTAATTTTTTACTTTCAAGTTTTTTACATTAAATATTTAATAGTTTATTTCCTGTATCTCAATAATGTAGATGTCCATTTTTTCTATACTTTGTCATCCATCAGTACCAGAAAATAATTATTCCTGTTTAGCATACCTTTATTCCCTACTATATTATCTGGAAAATGATGAGGGGAGTGATAAGGAACTACAGAAGCGTTATCTGTGTCATTAGTCACCCCTCCCCAAAATACAGGGGTTCATTTACCTAGCAAGTATTTATTGAGTGCCTACTCTGTACTAGCACCCAGCTCTAGCACTGAAAACACAGCTGGGGACGGAACAAAGTCCCTGAGAGCTAACATCTGAATCTACTCAGAGCTAGTTTACTTAAGATTGAGGTTCATTTCTTATATAAAACTTTGTTCAAATATGAAAAATACAATAATTTCTTATTTAAATTTCCCAATTCAGAGATTAAAACAATAAAACAAGCCCCTGTCATAAGGATCACACATCTAAGTTATTAGTCACCGTGCTCTGGACAGGAGACACGTTTTTGTTTTGTTTTGTTAATTCATTAATTAATGGCTGCGTTGGGTCTTCGTTGCTGTGCGAGGGCTTTCTCTAGTTGTGGCGAGTGAGCGGGGGCTACTCTTATCAGCGGTGCGTGGGCTTCTCATTGCGGTGGCGTCTCTTGTTGCGGAGCACAGGCTGTAGGCATGCAGGCTTCAGTAATTGTGGTGCACGGGCTTAGTTGCTTCACGGCATGGGAGATCTTCCCAGACCAGGGATCGAACCTGTGTCCCCTGCATTGGCAGGCGGATTCTTAACCACGGCGCCACCAGGGAAGCCCCAGGAGACACGTTTTTTAACCCAAAGATACATAAGAGCAGGGCTTGTAGTGAATCTGCACGGCTGTTTAGAGGGACTCACGGTGCCGTTTCCAAAGCTGCTTGTGGAGAGGATGCTGCCAGCGTTCCGGTGCCCAGGATGCTGTCACGGGGAGACAAGGAGACACAGGTAACGTTTCTTCTTGTAAGTTCCTCACCCTTACCTGCTGGCTTTATCCTAAGGCTGTAAAAGAGGGGGAAAGAGAAAATTGTTCTAAGTTTCCCTTATCTGCCCCTTATTCCCACTCAGCTTCCAACTGGAAATAGGGGTACTTGGTATTTATGCCTTCAGTATCCTCCATCCCCAGTGTCTAGGTTCGAGTTCCCCCAGAAGCAGACCCTGAGAAAAGGCACTGATTTCAAGTGATTTACTTGGGAGGTGATCCCAGGAAAAGCAGTCAAGGGAGGCCGTGTGAGTTCCCACATTCTTACTCAAGCTGAGGAGCCACCTGCCTGTTACCCAGCCTGACGACCTGAAGCTCAGACAGGTGAGGGAGCTAGACATTCACACCCGTGGAAGATGGCCTCCCGCCCTGCAGGCCTCCCCTTCCCTTGCAATGAAAGGTGGGGTCTCTTTTTCATCCCCTCAGACTGGGGCTGGCTGGTGACTTACTTTTATCGATAAAAGGTGGTAGAAGTGAGGCCAGGCAAGTTCTGAGCCAGTAAGAGACCCAGAAACCTCGATTTTCATGCTCTCTGAGAAGCCAGCTGCCATCCTGTAAAGAATCTAGGCCCATCTGCTAAATAATGAGACGTGTGGATAATGAGAAAGAAGCCACTTAGAGGAGTATCCAAGTGCCAGACACTTAAAGGAGGCCTTCTTGGCCTTGCAGCCCTCTAGCTGCCAGCTGAAGGCAATGGGATGAGGGCCCCAAGGCCATCTAGAACTGAAGACCGCCCAGCTGAGCCCTGCCTGAATTCCTCCCCCGCAGAGTCATGAGAAACAATAATAAACACTGTTGTTTTACAAAGCGGCTGGGCGTTTTTTTAGGAAGCTTGTCTACTTCTGGCGTGTTTCATAGGTGGGCAAAGCAGCCTTCACTTACTTAGAGATCATTTCAGAAAAAGGAAATACAAGTTCTCTTGGCCTGTGGATGTCTGGCCAATGTGAGCTGAGGTGGCAGAGGTACAGGGGTGTGGGCCGGGCACCGGCAGCCTGGCTGCACTGGGTACTCTCGCTTCCTGGACACCATAGACCTTCTGACAAACTGGGGCTTTTACCTTTCCTCTGAATCCAGAGCTCTCTACTGCTTCTGTTGTCCAAACTTAGTCCTTCCAACTGGCCAACTGTGATCTCAGTGTTCCAAGGCAAATCCTGGCTTCCCTAGAGATTAAAATCTTTTTCCTTACACCTGATCCATTGAAACTTCTAAGTTGCCTGTTTCTTTCCTGAAACATTTGCAATTTCTATGTCAGTGGGTTTAAGGAAGAAGAAACATAATTTAGCATAATGTAGTGTATTAGGTAATGTGGAATGTGAGTGCGTGCATGTGTGTGTTTGTGTGTGTGTTGTATGTGTGTAACCAGAGCAAAGAACTACAAAGAAGAGAATTTAGCCTCTTCTCAAGTGGTTCACTAACTGACAGGAGTCAATTAGGAAACAGTTGCCATCCAGCAACATTATGAAGATAAAGTCATTCTCTAAATGTGCTGTCCTACTGGATAAAAGGAATGCTCCATCTAAGATGGAATGCCTGTTATTTTCCTTGTTTTTCCATTGGTGGCGATGAGGTCACCCAGAGGACCCAGTCTCTCCCCTCGTTGCCCTGGTGATCAAAAGCATGTAATTAAAAGCTGGCTGGTGACAGCAGTGAATGTGGTTCTGTGACCCAAGACCGGTTTTTTCCTAAGCAAAGCTCATTAGACCACATTAAACTCACAATAGTTTAAATTCACAATGTGTACACTGGAATGATCATAAACAGAGGGTTTTAACCAGAGAACTCCCCGAAGGACAGAGGAGGTTTAAAACTTGTTTTGTTTTGTTTTGTTTTAATGTGAGGACCCCGAGTAGAGGTTGGGTTTTTCTGTTGCTTACACAAGGCAGGAATCCTTGCAGAGGACCCTTGTAGGGGAGGAGCCAGTTATGTGAGGTTGTTGCCTGGGATGAGAGAGAAAGATGAAAAATGGGTTATAGCTCAGTGAGGCTGGACTGGAGATGCCTTATTGCTGGATCACGTTGTTGTCTAGATAATCAAGCCAAGTCACAGTTTACTTAGTATGTTCTATCTCCTAAACAGCTGGTTTAGGTCACTGCTCCAAAGGATGGGATGTATGTGATTTTCTTTTAAAAAATGGTCATGAAATGTTAGGGCTTGTTCACTCACATCTGTCACTGAGACAGTCACACACGTCTCTTTTTTTATTTGAAGAAAATTATGGAGGAAAAGAAACTGTGTAAATTCCACATACCTTTTAAGAAGTAGACCCAAACTCTTCTGTTTGGACCAGGCATTGGAGCATCTCCCTAAACCTCCTCCCAAATGCTCTGAGAACTAAGCCCTAAAGCAGCCACTGGAGTTTCCCCCCTGCCAGATGTTTGCTGAGAGGACAAAAAAGGAGGGTGGCAAGTGGGCAGAGCAGACGTGGCAGCCTGCTTGTCCAAAACCCAGGCAGCTGTAACCACTCTTTCCAAGGACAATGGGGGTTGCTCATGGAAGCCGGCGCACAGTAAGGTGGCTTCATACCCTCCCAGGAACTGACCTGCTGGACTTTGAGCAGGTTGTTTAAACTCTCAGCCTCCATCGTCCCACTTAAATAAAGAGGATGATAGTAGTACCTGCCTCGCAGAGGTGATGTCAAAGTACGTTGCATGGTGCCTCACATTACAAGCACACGTTGAATGCTTGCCGTCCTTCTCATTATTAGCAGCAGCCTGCATGGGGGTTTCCTGTTATGATGTGCTTTCAGCACTACCGGGAAATGTCTCCACACACAGAGATTTTTCCCAGTCAGCCCTTCTTGATGCCTGAAGCTCCTCATTAGAGAACTTCTCCGGTTTCTTAAGAATTGCCTTTATTAAAAATGCAACTTAGGGCTTCCCTGGTGGCGCAGTGGTTGAGAGTCCGCCTGCCGATGCAGGGGACGTGGGTTCGTGCCCCGGTCCGGGAAGATCACACATGCCGCGGAGTGGCTGGGCCCGTGAGCTATGGCCACTGAGCCTGCGCGTCCGGAGCCTGTGCTCTGCAACGGGAGAGGCCACAACAGTGAGAGGCCCGCGTACTGCAAAAAAAAAAAAAAAAAAAAAAAAAAAAACAACTTAGTAGCTCCAGAAGTGCCTTGTAATGCTTCCCCGCCTCCATGACTGTGTTGTGTTCCAAGACACACCCCATCGTGGGGGTGAATGTCCTGGGCTCCTTGGGACACACACACTTCACTGTTTTAGTGGGGCAGCAACCTACCTGTGTGTAAGTACGGCATAATGCAGAGGTGCTTAACCTGTATGTCCAAAACTGGGGCTTCGGGGGTGCTATAATTTGCCTAAACTTAGACGCACAATTGTCTTGGTGCATTTGTGAGTTTTGGGGGCTGCAAGATCCATAGCTTTCACTGGATTCTCAAAGGGCTCTAAAACTGAAGAACTGCTGTGGTGGAAACAGCAACCCAGAACCAGTCCTCCACAGCCTCTTTCAAGTATAGTGGACTTCAGGGGCCTGGGGAGATCCCAGAGTGTATTCCAGCTAGGGCTGGGGAGATGGGTGCACAGTCAGATAGGGCCAGGGATGCTGTGGTGTGTCAGTGTGAGAGCAGACAAGGCAAGAGCCAAACCCACCCCTGTTGACTCGGCTTGCTTTTGGAAGCTGCCCTAGAGGGATCATGCAGATAGAGGTTCCACTAACTTTCTCAGCACAGGAAAAACTTGGCCTGGGGTGTGAGTGAAGCCTCAGGACTCCCAGCCTTGGTGTAACCCTGGGCCTCCAAGGTGCTGAGTTCTAGACAAAGGGATTACACTTGAGGTTCCTTGAAGTTTCTTTCTATTCTGAAGTAAAAACATTCTAATGATTCCTTAGGTTTCTTTCTATTCTAAAGTAAAAGCATTCTAATGATTCCTTAGGTTTCTTTCTATTCTAAAGTAAAAGCATTCTATTGATTTCTTAAGTTTTCCTCATTGAGTATTTCTTCTTTGAATACTTCTCCCTGCCTGAAGCCTATGTGATTTGGATAGGGTTGCCAAGTAAACTACAGGACTCCTAGTTAAATGTGAATTTCAGAAAAATAATAAATAATTTTGTTTTATATGTCCCAAATACTTCATGGGACATACAAATACTAAAAAAAAAACCCACTCACTGTTTACCTGAAATTCACATTTAACTGGGAATTCTGTAGTTTTATTTGTTAAATCTGGTGTTTGGGGCTGAATTGTGTCCCGCCAAAATTCATATGTTGAAGTTCTAACCCCCAGTACCTCAGAATGTGACCTTAGATGGAGGCAGGGTCTTTGAAGAGGTAATTAAGTTAAATGAGGTCTTTGGGAGGGGCCCTAATGCAAATGACTTGTCCTTTTAAGAAGAGGGAATTTGGACACAGCCATGTACAGAGGGAAGGCCACGCATAGACAGAGGGAGAAGAAGGCCAGCTACAAACCAAGGAAGAGAGGCCTCAGAAAAAGCTAATGCTGCCAACACCTTGATCGTAGATGTCCAGCCTCCAGAACTATAGGAAACAATTTTTCGTTGTTTAAGCCACCCGGTCTCACCTGGGTCTGCGGTATTCGTTATGGCATCTGTGGACAGAGAATGCTGCCTGCCATGTCAGTAAAGAATGAATGTTGCCTGCCATCAAACCACCGGCCACTGCAGCTACCCCCTATGGTTCGCCCTGAGGGGAATTCAGGATGGAGAAAAACAGGATACTGCCCCTAGGCAGTTAAGATTCATACCAGAGGAATAATTTCAATGAGCCCAGACGCTTGCATCTTCCCATACATAGGGAAGCACTAAAATTGTTAACTTGAGATGTCTGGTTTTTGTGATTAGCAGTAATCTTTTTATGTTTGACTAAATGATTTTTGGGGTTTTTTTTTCCAGCAAAAACTCCTACATATATGCTTCTCTCTTATCTCGTTGGAACAGTTCCTCAGAGCTGTCTGAGAGGCTGTTTCCCAAGCTATAGCCCTCAGCAGGTCCCTAAATGAAACATAACTCTCAACTCTTAGGTTGCGCGATGTTTTTTTTCAATTGACACATCCCTAGCAGTCTAATACATCTAACTGCATTTGGCAAGCCCAGTAAGTAAAAGGACACAAAATTATGAATACAGAATTAAGAAAAAAGTGAAGATTTATTAGAATCAGAAAAGAAATCACAGCAAATTACCAGAGACCTGGTGATTTGACTCCCCTTTTTCAGAGACCCATTTAGGCAATTGGAACATCCTGCTGCTCTGGAACTCACTGAGATCCCTGCAAGTGGAGGCTCTCAAGCTTAAGCTTTATTAGTACTATGGTCAATTTCAATCTGCTGGGATGTTTTCATCTTTTCTAAAGCCTTCTCTGTGTGTTTTCCTGGTTTCACTTGATTTTCATGGCAGCCTCTCAAATTACACAATTGGGTATTTTTCTAACTCTGTCTCCTCATCCTTTAGTTTTTAGCCTCTTTTCTCTCTTCTCGGGGTCAGGTTTTTAGCTCTTCAATTTCGTGTAAAAACAGATCTTAAAGTTTATAAACAGTATAAATTTTTCAAATTAGAACTGTTTTAGAAACATCATATTATTATTTTAATGATATGAGAAACTTTGGTAACTTTTTGTTTTGTACATTTCCTGAAGTCTAAAAGAGGAACAAGGAATAATATCATTTTCTTCCACATAAGAAACTCTTATAGAAATATTTAATTTTGGCCATAGGCTGCAGATTCGTAGATATGTACATATATAAATGCATATGTGTATGTGTATATTTAATACATTTATGAATGCTACACAAATTATTCTAAAGCACACCTAGTTATGGAAACTTGATTGACCAGTAGGACATTAGTTAAGTTAGACAAAACTGTTCTGTCATAACCATATATAAAAATTCTTTGTGGATAAAATATATGTATATTTAAAATATCATATGTGAAGGGTCCATGGAAGACATTTCTTTTTCATTTTGAATTTAAACCACTAGATTCAATTTTTTTAATTGAAAGAAGGTATTTTTGAGCATTATGACATAGATTTCGCATTAGCATACCAGGCAATATTTTTGACCTTGAAAATATTAAATCTCTTCCTAGTAAGGCTTGAACTTGACTTAAATGTACCATGATAGAAAATAAAAAGTATAATATTATAAAAGTATAATGATTATTTTAAAAAATAATTTAGATGGATGATACAAGCAGGAGGGAGGAAGAAGGGTGGATAACAAGATAAGCATATTGAAACATGGATGAAATATCAAGAAATGAAACTTAATTAGCAATTTTTAAAAAATGGTCTGAAGTAAGTTGTGTAATGTATTAGTGGATACACAATGGTAATTGAATAAACTAGCTCACCATTCTAGCTATATCAGTCTTGTAGTGTGAGAATTTGTGCATCTATTTCCTTGCTTTTTCCCTCCAAAATATCATGGTACATTGGTGTACGTGTGTGTGTGTATGTGTACACATGCATGTGTGCAGTAATGATATTGGTATATTAGATTATGTGTTTGCTATGTGTGAATTATGTAATGATATTGGTAGGGCTGGTGGTGAATACCACATAACTACTGTAACTACTTCAGGATATTCAGCTTGCTTTTTATTTTATAAATTATAGTTAAGAATCACTAAGGCTTTCTTTTACTGAAATATTTAACAAGGAATAGAATTACATTACTGTTTAATCTTTAATTCTGCCTTTCTTTTTGAAAAGGCAATTAATTAAATGCCCAGTAGTTACTTTTTACTATTTTAAGGTTTTTACTTTTTGCTTTAAATCAGCTTATTTCCTGTGCAGGTAATTATGCAGGTATCTTCCATGTGTGTACATTTAATGCTTGTGATTTTTTTTTTCTTGGAATTAAACTGCTGATAAATTGTTACCCATGTATACAACTTTAGCTTGGGGGAAGCGAACAACAAATACTTCCTCACCAAAGGTCCTTTTCCTTATTGTCTGACCTAAAGATTTTTTTTACAGCCCAAAGTTACCAAAAATAACCCCCTCTTCTTTTAGGAACATTTACTTGCTATGCCGCTGATGTATCTGTTGTTACTCTGAATGTAGCTGCCTCAAGTTTGTTTGGTTATCATTCAGTAGCCATTTGTTGTGCTTTGAGGCCATTATATTTTCAAAACTCTTCTTCATTACAGTTATTCAACTTACTATAAAACAGATTCCTGAATATTTTATTGTTCTCCAACTTTGCACAATATATCCTAGCTTAAAGTAGTTGCAGTAAATGATGCTTCAAGAAAGGCTTATACATATATTTAGCTGAAGGCAGGGGTTGCAGAATACATTTTCCCATCTTTTGGAAGTATGCAAAAGCCTCATTGGAAGGTAGCTATTTGCACCCACAAAGACATATTATTTTAATAATCGGTCATAAAAAGAATGCATTGTATAGCATTGGAACACTAAGATGAACACTGCATTTAGCAGTGAGAGAAAGTGTCAGTCTTGAAAACATACTAGCGTGGATTGTTTGTTGTGTGTGTGTTTTTCTCTTCAGATGGAAAAAAAGACTTTTTTGAATGGACGAAAGCTGCTTGAAGGAACAGGAAAGAATAGGTGAAGAATCAGTAAGCTCTCATGGCCATCAGACTGGTAAAGTATTAATATTTGACCATTCTAAGTGCAAGAGGACTCTCATACATTTCCGGTGGGAGTATAACTAGATCAACCACATTAGAGATGATGCGATGATACTGAGTCAAGTTGAGGATGCTTGTATCCTAAACTCAGCAATACAACTCCTAGATGTATGCCCTAGAGAAACTCTAGCCCATGTGTATAAAGAAATGCGTACCAGAATGCTCATTAAAGCTAATTTTGTAATGTTCAAATAGCTATTTTTACTATTTAAAAATAGTAAAAATTGGAAAGAGGACTGAAATTAGATGTATAAAAACATTTTAGTATATTCATATAATGGAATATTATACAGCAGTTAATATGAATAAACTACATGGGTTAATATAGACCAATATCAGAAATACAATATTTGAGTAAGAAAAGCAACTTACAGAAGGGTAGGCCCAATGCCATAGCATTTATATAAAGCAAAAAATAATAATAATAAGTGTGCATACAAAGATTTGTCATTAAAGTATAAAAATGTACAAGGGAAACAAAAACATGAACTTAAGGATAGTGATTATCTCAGGGGCAAAAAGGAGGGAGATGAGGTTAGGTACATAGATGATGTTACCTGTATCTATGTAAATATATATGTGTAATATATAATTTCTTTTTAAAAAAGAATACCTAAGCCAGGCAGTGTCCAGAAAGAAAAAAAATGAAGTGTTCTCCTTACTGCAAATGAATGAAAGAATCATAAATAAACTTTAAAATACAGATGAAAATAGATACCATTGATAGTGATACATAAATTAATTCTCATATACTTAGTACAATAGAGATGAAGATGAAGATTGCCAAGCCTGCTGAAAGTCTGATTCTTTATTCACTAGATTTTAACCTTGATTGACTGCATTCAGTTGTGAAAGAGAAAAAAAAAACAAAAGAATTACATCCTGGAAATATCAAGCATCGTATCTCAAAGGTAAGTAGTATTAAATATTCTTAGAAATTTAATTCTCTGGGAATAATGCTACCTTATTAACAGAGGAGCCTCTGGTTGGACTTCATCATATTTGATTTTCAGATCTGTTTTTAGTTAACTTTTATGTAAGGAGTAAAAAGAGTTATGTTATCACAAATCTTCGTAAATACACCAAAATAATGATCACATTCCCCTGTTTCTGCTCCGCTTTCCTTGCCTCATCCTGTCACATCATCAGTATTCACCCAGGCACACAAGCTAGACTCCCCAGGCCCCCGGGAACCCCCTTCCCACCTATCCCCCAGCCACAGGTCCCAGGTATCCTGCCGCTTTTGCCCCCTACGCCCTCCACTCCTTCTACTGCTCCGTACCTTAGGCACCAGCAGCGTTAACTTGCTTGCAGTAAAAGCCCCAGCAGGCTGTCCACACCCCAGCTGACTGTACCCACTGTCCCTCAGTCTGGCCGTCCTCCCTCCAATTCTCCCCATTTGCCTGCCAGCCTAACTCCAAGCTGAACCAGGTAACTCCTTTACTTTCTGACCTTTCTGAGCTTCCCACTGCCGTAGCACTGCACTGCCTTGTAGTCCTTCCTTTCTACTGCATCTGCACTCCCTGAGGGCAGGAGGGACACCTGAGGCACCTCCGTCCCCCATATCTAATGCATTACACGAACCAAGTAGTGTGTACTCGATAGACTGAACGGAAGTGAGTAACGATTGATAATCCACATTCAGTACAAACTGTTAAGTTTAAAAGTATATTGCTGGCTTCCCTGGTGGCGCGGTGGTTGAGAGTCCGCCTCCCGATGCAGGGGACACAGGTTCGTGTCCCGGTCCGGGAGGATCCCACATGCCGCAGAGCGGCTGGGCCTGTGAGCCATGGCCTCTGGGCCTGCGCGTCCGGAGCCTGTGCTCCGAAGCGGGAGAGGCCACAGTGGTGAGAGGCCCGCGTACCGCACAAAAAAAAAAAAAGGATATTGCACTATGCCATTGGCAAAATCCTTACCCTAGAATGATTAAGTCTTCAGCTGGGTCCTAACTGCATCCTCATTTTCTGTTGTCATTTTAACTCCCATTATCTTCTCTGTCTCCTTTGGTCTACCCTCTATGCTCTTCTGGACTGAAATAGTCATTTCCTTGGGCAAGTAACTCAATGGGTACAGAGATTTTTCACACAGTTAACTCATTGCGTACACTTTGAGTATTGTGCTGGGTTTTCTAGAGCTGCATGTGTTGTTATTTCTAATCTGCAACTATGCAAATCCATGGCATGTTGGAATTTAAGGAAGTTCATTATCCTATAATGTTTACTCTGTAAAATGTTTAATGTAATTAAAAAAATAACCTCCCCTACTTCACAAAGATCACTGACTCCCTTTATGTTGCTTCAGGACTATATCTTCAGACACACAGCTCCACTTTCAGTGAGGGAACCTGGAATGTAGGTTTTTTAACCCTTTCCAGACATTTATGGGCTACGATGGGGCAGACATAACTGTGAACAGCAAATTACACAGAGATGTAACCCATACGTCCCACTTTGGAAGGTCTTATCTGTGAATATGTCACAGTACTGCATACCACTGCATCACCACCCTTCAACACACACACACACACACACACACACACATACTTGTTCTCACATAATCTTTATATTACCCACAAGGTCAATGACAGGCTTCTTTTACCTTTTTATACATAATCTTCAGTGCACACTCCATAAGGGCCATTCATCAGTATCTGACATTTATTTGACAAGCTGAATTCAGCTGCTCTTCATGACACACCATCCCCAATGACTCATCAAAGCTGCCCGTTTCCCAAAGTGAATCGTGTCCCCAGGTAGTCAGTGTCACACATTCTGCTACCACCACCCATACCAATTCCTAGATTCCTTTTTTTATTCCTGTAAGGTACAGGCTTTTTGAAATAAAATGTTGCCTCGAAAGAATAAACATGAGACTAAATTCAATTCATGAAGATTATTTAACACACGAACTTTTGCAAAAGAAGACTATTCATATGCAGCTTCAACAACATGTTCCTTTTTAAACATTCTTAAAAGCAGTATTAAGAACCACTACCGGTAAATTTTGTTCACAAAGAAAAATATTCCAGTATATCTCTACATAAAATCCTGTCCATATGAAAACCAAGAATCAAGATGCAAAGGGATGGACAAACTATCCAGTGGTTCTCAAAGTGTGTGCCAAGCATCCCTGCAACCTTTCAGGGGACCCACAAGGTGAAAGCTCTTTTGACAATAATACCAAGATGTTATTCACCTTTGTAAACTTCATTTTGCGTGTATGGTGATATTTCCCAAAGGCTATATGACCTGTGATATTGCAATCATCTCATTTGACTGAATGCAGAAGCAGATATGAGAATCCAGCTCTCTACTCTTGGGCCAGACATAAGAGATTTGTAAAAACAGAACACATTGCTATTCTTCTCCCTCTTTATTTTTGTTTTGGAAAAGACAGTTATTTTTCATAAAAATATACTACTTATGTTGATGAAATGGTTTATTATTGTTATTTTAAATGAATTAAGTAAATATTTAAAAATTTTCCCAGTTTTAATTTTTAATAGAGTAAATATTGGTAGATACAACCTACACTTTAAAAAGCTCTTTGAGGTCATTGATCATTTTTAAGAATGTAGGTTTCCTGAGACCAAAAAGTTTGAGAAGGGCTGAACTATACAAATAGGTGGGTACATTACTGTCAATTTGGAAACATTCTCCCCTCCAAAACATTTTTCAAAACAGTGTTTCAAAAAGATGTGGTCAGTGACTCAGAGAGGAGTTTTCCATGTAGAAGCCTCTTGACGGGCTATCAGCTGGCTGCACCTGGGCTAGTTTCCACCCCACTTTATCTCTAACATCCTCTATAGCTCCCTTTATGTCAACAAAGTAGAAGGGGCGTGGCGGGCCTTCAGCCCCACAGTGAGTGATGCTTGGAAAAGGCTTGCTCTGGGTCCTGAAGCTTTAGCTGTTTAAGCAAATGCCACCAAAGGGGTTTCACCTCTGTCTGACTATCTAAACCTCATCCTGTTTGAGCTCTCCTGGGACTAAAAGCAGTCGTCCAAAACATGTATCTGATTTCTGATTGCATAAGAATTACCTGGGACACATTTTAAATGTAAAGGTTCCAGGCCCCAATCCAGACCTAAGGAATCAAAAGCACAGGGCTGAGAGGAGCACATCAGTTCTCTTTGACAGTCACTCCCCGTGATCCTTGGCATACAGTCTCCAGGAGACCACTGTTGAGGTGCAGGGCACCCAGAAAAGAGAGGAGGGTCCCTGGTGAGGGCATCCCGTCCACCCAGGAGCGCAAAGCAGGTAGCATGTGCCTTGAGATACAGGGAAGCCCTTAGCTGGGGCAGCTCCCAACACCTGCCAGTGAAGTCAGGCGGGGCGGGGGGGGGGGCCGCCCAGGCACACGGGGGCCCAGCAAGGAGAGGAGAGGTGGGTGCCACAGAGCCTTGAGGGGGGTATTTGGGTTCAGCATGGTGACTGATGGAGAAGAAGAGAAAGAAAGGGAGATGAAGAGGGAGGTTCCAGAAGTGAGGGCCCAAGAGTGCTGAACTATCATTTTCCACCCACGATTTTGCTTAGAGCCAGCCCTAAGCTTTGGTTTAGTCAAAAGCCAATGCAGACTTGGTAAGTCCCCAAAAGTCTGGCTCTGATGAAGACTCAGAAAATATAAACAGAGAGAATTTAAAAAGCCAGAAAGAGTGATCACATAAATAAGACCTAAAAAGATCATGTAAATAGGCAGGCACTAAAGTGAGCCTGGAAAAAATCAGATCTAAATGAAAGCATTTTCACCTACAGAGGGTGTTTGAAAGAAGAAAGCCCGTGTCTGCATATTCTTCCAGCTTGGGGTGCAGGAAGCAGGAGGCAGAGGAAGAAGATGCTCAGCCTGGTTATTTACCATTACCCTTTGCTGGGCCTGTTATAAAAAACCCATTCAGAAATGACCCAAGAGTATTTATGGCCTTTATTAATCTTTTCTTGGCTGTTAGTTAGTGCCTCAAATTAGAGTCAGTGAAGCTTCAGTGCAAAATAGTTTGAGGTATAGCCAGGGGCTAAATCCTAACCCTCTCTGATCTTTCCAGTTGTCCTCAATTCAAGTTTCTTTCAAAGAAGCTTTTGACCTGGCATCTCTTTCCTTGGCCCTTTCTGTACCTGAATGACCTGTGAACATTAGGCCATTCACATATTGATGGTTTTTAAGATAAGCTTGCATTTCAGCAAAGGCCTAATGAATTTGGGAGGGATGGTGAACAGGGTAAAATCTAATTTATTGGGATGATTTTTGGTTGCCTGAATACTTTCAACCTTCACTTATTTCTATTGCACTAACAAGATTGGACCATTCTAGCCAGTCTTACCCAAGTTTTGCAGCACAGTTACAAGTTGAAATCTGTGGCAAAGAGCACTTTTTATACCATAGGCAGCTTTGATAACAAGCAGGGTAGGAGGAGCTCAGCTTAGCCCCACCTAAAGTGCCTTTGCAAAGGCTTTGCTTTCTTTGCCTCAGCCTCCCCCATTCTCAAGATAAGATAGGAAAAGAGAGGAAAAGAAAAAAACTATTTACCTTGTACAGGTCATTCAGAAGATGGACTGCAGGATTATAGAATGCCTAAGGAAATGCATAATTCCTTCTTCATTGCCTTAGTGCTGAGAAAGAAGTCCCTTGCTCGTTTTTTGGAAGATAGAATATGCTTTCGATTACATCAGTTCTATTTAGTAAATAACCTTTCCTGTGCTTTCAGCAGTAGAGACTCTGAAAGCATTCTGAGACATCTTCTGTAAACATTTTTTTTTCTTTCCAAATCAATTCTTAGCATGCTTCACATATCTGGAAGACATCACTACTTTTGTAAAAGTGTGCAACACTAGTGATCCAGAGGGTCAGAACCATCCGTGCCTCACCTGAGGCCGAATTACTTTTTATCTCTCTTTTTGTCTTCCCCCCCCATCTCAAAGGATCTTTTGCATGGTAGGTCCTCATGGAATAGCAAAGGTTGTGCACCAGTGCCATATATAGTGACCTAGTTGAATGTGACCTGAGGATGAACTCTTCTGGGTTATTCAGAGTTCTCTCCAGATTTTACATCACATGCTCAAGGTGAGTGCGGTCCACAGCATAACAGGGATCCTAGCCTATGTCCACTGCAGGGAGGTAAAGAGGGACCCTGGGGCACCGTGAAGTGGTCTGCACTCCACAAGAAGTGGTCTGCACTCCACAAGGGCTCATCCACGTAGACACCGTGGGGCAAGGAGCACATGAGAACTCTATGTCTGTCTCTCTTGAGATCACCCTAGAATTAGTTATATCTTCTCCCAGATTTTTAACATCTAATAACATTTTTTCTCCAAAATTTTATTTTTAAATTATTTCTTTATATCTTATATTTTATTATTTTTCTAGCCATGCATTAACTTATTCACTCACTCAACAAATAAATATCTATTGAGTACCTACCCTGTTATGAGATGGGGAATCTCTTCATTTCTTTACAGCTAGTATATATTTGATTCAGGCAGGTGGACCTATGTTTGTATTTTATTTGCATATTTACTTATTTTTCTATTTGTGAGTTCATAATTTGCTTGAGGGTAGAAGCTATGTTTTACTTACCTTTGTATCTGCAGATCTAATAGATAGTAAGTGCTCAATAAACACTGAAATAATGTTAAACAAATCACATCAACTTCCATAATAAAATTGGGGCAAATTATAATTAAAACGTGTCTCATCAACATAAAACTCAAAGTATCAGTAGAATCTTGCAGGAGAAATGGAGAAGAGCATTAACCTATAGCTAATGTAAATTAGATTGTAAATTAGACTCTAAGCTTCCTGATAGCCAAGGTTCAAGAAAAATTTGCCAAGATACATCAGAAATTGGGCTTGTAGATTCAAAGATGTTGGGTCCTAGATTTTTATATATTTTAGATACTAATAAACATTTTATTATTATTTTATTACATTTCTGAAAATTTCTGACTATAGCTCTACATTTTTCTTGAGATAATTAACATTGATTCCATAGAAAAATTACTTTTTTGTTTTTACATACATGAGGTACTTGAAAAAAATGGAAAACATCAAATAATCTTATGACAAAATAAAAGTTAATCTTTTCCAAAATGAAACTTCCTTAGCCTTTTTCATTAGAAATGATCAGATTAGTTATTTCACTCTTTTTGAGATTACAGTTTACACATAAAATGTGCCCAAAGTAAATCAAAAGCCTACCCCAGCCCTCTACCAGTGAAACCTGCCTAAGACAAGATCAAAATACCTGGAGCAGTCAGGTGGGCGAATCCCTAGAGTGAACATGGACATTAGGTCTGAGGCATTTTCAGCAAGCAGTGCTGTACATGAGTAAATAGAGCCATTTATGAAGACTCAAATGGGGAAAATAGCTAAACATTTCGATAAACTAAGAGCTCTGATCGCTGATTAAGAACGGGCAGTCATGTTGTTTTTCCTATTATTTCTTTGAGCCTCTTGAAACTTCAGAGTCAGAGACGGGCTCCAGGATCACTCACTGTCCTGTGCTCCTAGGGGGTCACTAACTCTATGAAGCCTCAGTTTCTTAACCTGCAAAATGAAGATCATAATACCTCCCTCATGAGATTATTGTAGGAATCAATGCAAATAGGTGTCTACAAACTGTAGAGATACAACTTTGGTCCTGTAGATTCCAGTATTGACATGAGTTAGTTTGTGAGTTGGGAAGTGGTTGATTTCTTATAATGATGCAAGTGTGATTAGTCAAATTCATGTAAGTGTAACGAATTTCATCTACTGCTAAAAACACTGAATTTTTTTTGCTCCATAAATGTATACATTTTTTTAAAATCTGTTGAGTTCAGTGGTTCAAATAAATCTGTATTGCAGTACTGATTACAGAATTTGATTTTATTTAAAAGACCTCTTTCTGTGAGAAACATGAATACACAGTGGGTAGCTATAGATTTAATGCGTATTTATGTGTTATCATCACACAGGATTGTTCTATGTGTGATGAAGTTATGCTTTTTTCCAGAACATTCTTTTCTTGGTTTTATTTACATTTTGCCTTGATAAGCATGTTTATATCATTTAATAATTCAAGTGATTACACCATGCTTTTGAGGTTTTTATGAGGAAAATTGGAGTATATACTTATGTTTCTAAGTGAATTGATTTGACTGTCTTCAGAGCAAAACAAAACAAAAACCCTGGCTCTCACTAACTTTTTAAATAGCTACATCGACTTGTCTAGAAGCAATCAATCAGCAACAATCACATTTCAGATAAACCTCAGGGCTAAGATGTCACCAAGGTGATTGGAAGGAAATAATCGGCCTCAGTGGGCAAACAAAAAGGAACCTGTTAAGTGAAGGCAAAGATCACAAAGCAGCCCATCCGTCCCCTTGGGCTACATAGCAAAGGAATGCTGGTGAGAGTGGGAGAAATACTGCAGGAGGAACCACAATGTCCCTTCCAGATCTGCCATGCTGGCCCTCAGGAAGAACAAAAGAGCAGTCCCAACCCTGCGGAGGCACAAACTGGGACAGGGCATGAAGGACTGGAGAGTACCCGGTGGCAGGCAGGCAGGCAGGGGAATGAGGAATCACCTTGTCCTCAGAACCCCCAAACAGGCCCTGCCACCACAGGGGAACAAGCACAGCAGCCGTGGTATCCGGACACCAAGGCTATAAACTCTGTTCAAGGCTCTTTCCCTCCCAAGCACCCACTACCCTCTTTTGTTGATGACTCTCTACAGGGCAAGGAGTAGACCGATGAACACCCTCCTGACCCCTCATTTCACTCCTTGACGCTCTTCCCGTGAGGGGAGTAATAGCTGGGATTACAAAGATTTATTTTTTGTGCTATTTCATTTTCTTTAATCTACTTGCTTGTGTCCAACAAAAACCCTACACACCCATATGGAAAAAACTACATAACTACATACATAATTTCTCTTTCTACATATATGATCAAAGTGTGAGCCAGTTCCTTCCAGATGAATGAAGAAGGCAGAGATTAATAATAGTGCCTAAACACATGTGCAGCCTGGTGTCCAGGCTGCATGTATTCAGATGTTTATGTTTCTTCACTGAGTTGTAAATTTTAATGCACTGTAAATTGCACAAGGTATTTATCTGGCAATGGCAAAAGAAAAAAAACACATTATTTATGGTGTTTCACAAAATCTCAGTCCCACTGTTTATAAAGATCACAAGTTCATGAATGGCAGCTAGACATTCCTAAGGAATTACCTTATTATAAGTAGAACTCATCTGTGACTCTTCAACAATATTGATTTAATAAGAGTATATATTTTTGGTTCCAGGAGTCACTGAAGTGCTAATCTTATGTGATTAATACACTATCAAAGTGTTAGTATGGTGGAGACAGTAGTGTGTATAAATATTCTATTTGTTCTCCAGCTTTTCCCATTTAGGGCCGTGTAATGGCTGTGAGAGGAAATGAAGTGTGTCACTACTAGCCAGGGGCATGAAAGGTCTTGAGCAGTTCTCCAGTCTCTCTAAATCTGCAGGGTTGACAGAAGAGTATGAGGTGAAGACTTGGCATTGAAGCAGCCTACATTGCAAATCACTGCACTGAGCGTCTTCCAGACCCAAGTGGATATTATGTGAGTGAAAAATAAACGTTTACCATGTTAAAATGCTGAGATTTGGGAGATGTTTGTTACTGCAGCACAGCCTGCCCTGACTAAGATAGAGAATAAGAATGGATTTCAGTCTTGAAGGTTTAAATAAAAATCTAGAGTTAGATGTGTTTAGTCTTTTAATTAAAAGCTTAGTAGGATACAGCAAGAATTGACAAACTTTTTCTATAAAGGACCAAACAGTAAATATTTTAGGCTTTGAGAGACAGAAAGTCTCTCCACGACTACTCAGCTCTTCCATTGGAGCACACAAGCAGGTGTGACAAAGCATAACGTGCATGGCTATGTTCCAATAAGTCTTTGTTCAGAAAAACAAGAAATGGCCAGGATTTGGTACATAGTTCCTGGCCCCTGTGTTAGAGAATCTATTTTAAATGGAATTATGTTGAGTACTTGGAATACGAGGTTCCTGGGCCTACCTTAACAAAGTACCACAAACTGGGTGGTTTATTAAAATAACAGGTATTTATTCTCTCACAGTTCTGGAAGCTAGAAGCCTAAGCCAAGGTGTTGGCGGAGTTGTTTCCTTATGAGGGTTCCAAGGGACAATCTGTTCCATGGCTGTCCCCTAGATTCTGATTGTTGCTGACAATCCTCGGCATTCCTTGGCTTGTTGGATGACATCACTCCAGTATCTGCCTCTGTCTTCACGTTGCCATCTTCTCTCTGTATGTCTCTCTTATAAGGAGGCCGGTTATATTGGATTAAGGGCCCACCTTAAGGGCCCTTCATCCAATGTGAGGGCCCACCTTACATCTGTTAACGAATTATATCTTCAACGACTCTATTTCCAAATAAAGTCACATTCTGAGGGACTGGGGGTTAGGATTTCAGCAAATCTTTTTGGGGTGCACAGTTCAACCCATAGCATTTGGTTACTTTAAGAACACTTTTCTCTTAGTAACTTGACAGTGATACAAGTGAATTTTAAATAAGTTCGTAGGCCTTGCCTTTACTCAGAGAGATCAATACATGAACTATTTTGACAAGGTTGAAATTTTAGGTATCATATAGAGCAATTAAAAGAAAAACCATGCTCATAATTAAAATAATAAATAGAACGTTGTAATGAACATTTACAATTCAGTACTATTTTACAGGCTTCTACTTTTTCCAAATCATTGATTGATGCTTAAGATGAGAACATTAGATTTGATTTACATACTTTATTTCTTGGGACTATTATTAAAGTACAGAATTGATGAAATGATTATTCCTTAGAGTCTGAATGCAGACATCTATAAGGATTTATCAAAGACAAAAACCACAATTTCCTTGGCAGGTTTTGGAACCCTAAAATGTGAAAAAGCAGCACACAGTTCAGTAATCAAGTAAGTGCTTTAGATGTACATAGAAGGAGTTCAGAAGAAAGAGGGACCACCAAGGCCTCGTAAGGGGGTGCCCTCTGAGGGATGAGAGTTTGGATAGACTGGCAGGGAGCATCTGATATGAGCAAGGGCATAAAATGATGCAGCGTATGGGGGAGGATCAGCCTGATTTGGGGCAGCAGGGACTTGTAGGGAAATAACAATAGTTATAACTGCAAAGAGTCATCAAAGCTGATAGAACAGACCCTGAATGTCAGCCTAAGGAGAGTTCAGATTACAGTCATGAGTAGTAGGTCTCTGAGCAATACGTTTCTGAGCAAATAATCCAAGCTGTGTGGTGTAGTCCACAAGATACACAAGGCAATGGAGTGATGAGGAATTAGTCTAGGCATATGAAAAAGAGATGGTAAACACTGTGGCAGGATCATCAGGAATGGTTCATAGGAGTTTGATGGGTCTTGATGATTAGACTTCTGAGAGAAAACCCCGAAGGAGAAAAAGATTAAGTCAATGCAATCTCAGGAGGAAGGAAGGGAGGGGAAAAACATGGGAGGAAGCTGATGTAAACACAAGGAAGGAAAACAGGTCAAATTCTAGCTAATTACTATTAGAATGAAGACCAATTCACTAGTTCTACTCTATTAGTCAAGATAGGATAAGATATGCACGGTTACATATAACCCCCATATTTCAATAGCTTAGCACAACAAAGATTTATTTCTTGTTCATGTTATATATCCAGTGTTTACTGGAAGGGAACTCTGTTCCACAGATCCATTCAGATGAAGAATAATGGGCATTTCACCATCTCGTGACGCTGCTTTCTCAACGTGGAGCCACATGAGGGGAAGAAAGAGCATGGACAGTTTCCACCACTCTTAACTGCCTTCAGTTCAGTTGCCAGAACTAGTCACATAGCCCCAGCGCGATTGAAAGAGAGGATGGAAAAGGCACCAAAGCCCAGGTATCATATGATAAGTATTACCATCTCTACTGCGTTATCATTTTCCCTTCTATTTCAAAAATAAATTGTTGTCTGTGGGTTTCTGTTCTGATTTTGCCTTTGGTAAAGTGAATCTATTTCTTTCCATACATTTCCACTAACTAACCACCAGGAAATCTTGTATATTCTTAACGATAACCGTAACAAAGGGCTTTACTTTCACAGTCGTTCTGAGCTACAGAGATATAGACAAAAGCAGAATGTGAAAATCTGCTAATTGTTTTTCCCTGCTGCCTGAAAGAGAACCACATGAAGAGCACGGTTACCCCGGAGTGTGGTAGAGTCGGAGACTAACATCTGACTCGTCAGAGAATAACAGAGACTAACTTGACTCATTCTCTAGGAAAGAGGCTATGGCTAAAGAGGGAAGCACTGGGCTGCCAGAGTAAAGAGGACTGTCACAGGAGGGGTTTGCCTATAGGGAGAAAGTTATGTGTGTGTGTCCTGTAGACAGATGTGGAACCTACAGAAGGTCAAGCCATGGGTTATCTTTAAAAGGATTCTGCCTAAGAGCATGTCTTGCCAGGGACAAGATAATCTTAGCATGATAGAGGCTGGAAACAAATCATCAAAGGCAGGAGCTGAGGGAAGGGCCTGACTGCAAGTAGCCAGTTAGAAAAGCCATCACCAGGCTGAGAACTGGTGAGTGCTCTTCAGAGATAGGTGGGGTTTGGCAGGGAGCAGGGAGTCTCCAATAAATCCCAAAGAACAACCCTTAGGTGAAAGAGTCAGCATTTGGTGTCTATGACAGCTAGAAGTCCCAGAGATGATCAGAGTTCTAAGCGAGTATGACTTTCATGCCCCATCGTCTCCTGGCACTGACCTTGGAGGGGCCCCAAACAGCAGCAAGGAGACAGAGGCCAAAAGCAAATGAGAAGAAGCTGACAACACCTTTACACTGCATATTGTAAGAAATTCTAGTCAAATAATGAATCCTTGTGAATTGTTTTTGTTGGCGATAGGTTTGATGGGGGATTATGTTTTTCGGAATTTAAAGTATGGGTAATCAGTAATCCATTAATTCGAAACTATTTAATTGAGTTCCTATAACTGAGTACATGCAGTACCTACAAGCTGCTATAGGATGTACAGAAGACGCTCATCCTACTTTTTCAAGTTTTTTACATATTAGTGAAAGAAGCAGACAAAAAAGTAATCTTAAGACAATGTGATTAGTTCTGAAAAAGAAGAAGAATGACTGCAGTATTAGAGCAGAGACTAAGGGCATTTTATCTATCTGAAAGGACCTAGAAAGCTTCCCTAGAAGGTGATACTTAATCTGATATTTAATGTGTTTATTTAACCATTAACCAGAAGGTTGAAAGAATGGAAGTTATTCTCGGAGGCAAAAACAACTTAACACAAAGGCATGAAACAGGAGCACCCAACTTGCTCAGAAAACTGCAGATTTCGCAGTGTGGTTATAGTACTAAGTACCATTGGGTGGTGGTGGGGAACTCGTCTGGAGCTTATTCAGAGCCCATGTGACATGGTAAGGAATTTGGGGATATCTTTTAAGCCATTGAACATTGTTAAATATTTGGTCTTGCTCTTTTTTTACATATATGCTTTTAAAAGTAGACAGTATTGGAAGATTTTTAAAAATTATCTATAATTTCACTATCCAGAAAGGACTACTTAAATATATTCTAGAGTATTTTCTTGTATTATTTACATATTTAAACATTTTTATCCTATTTCAATTTTGTAGCCTGTATTTTTTACTTACTGTTATACTGTGATTATCTTCCAGGGTCACTGAATAATTTTTGACAACATGATTTCTAATAAGTGACCAGTATTACAAGAAATGAATCCACTATTTTTTATTTCACCATTCCTTTACTGTTAACAGTTGGGTTGTTTCAAATGCTTTGCAATTACCATCCAAGTATTTAAATCTTTCAGTGCATTTTTTTAATGCTTTTAAGATAAGAGTCCAGTACATTGAATTGCTAGATCAAAAAGAATAAACTCCTTTGAAGCTATATTTTTATACATTTCTAGATTAATTTCCACAAAAATTTTGCTAGTTTGCACTCTCATCCCTTGTTCAGTAACAGTGTAAAATAATCTCTGCCTTTATAGGTTTATCAGTGGGACAAATTATTTGCTTTTATAAATAATCTTTGTTGTATTTTTTTTTTTTTTTTTGTGGTACGCGGGCCTCTCACTGTTGTGGCCTCTTCCCGTTGCGGAGCACAGGCTCTGGACGCGCAGGCCCAGTGGCCATGGCTCACGGGCCCAGCCGCTCCGTGGCATGTGGGATCTTCCCAGAATGGGGCACGAACCCGTGTCCCCTTCATCGGCAGGCGGACTCTCAACCACTGCACCACCAGGGAAGCCCTTTGTTGTATTTTTTAATAAAATAAAATCTTAATAAACTTTTTATAAATGATCTTTGGTAAATAACTTTTTTAATTAAAATTTTTTTTTATTTTTATCTTTTTTTGCAGTACACGGGCCTCTCACTGTTGTGGCCTCTTCCATTGCAGAGCACAGGCTCCAGACGCGCAGGCTCAGCAGCCATGGCTCACGGGCCCAGCCGCTCTGCGGCATGTGGGATCTTCCCGGACTGGGGCACGAACCCGTGTCCCCTACATCGGCAGGCGGACTCTCAACCACTGTGCCACCAGGGAAGCCTGGTAAATAACTTTTGTTTGATTTTTTAATAAAAGTCCACTGAAGAAATGTTGGGAAATATAGAAAAATGCAAAGAAGAAAATTTCATAATTTTAATTCTATATCTTATAATTGAGGATTGGTAACATCTTGGTATATAGCCTTCCAGTTTCTTTTCTTTTCTTTTTTTTTTTGAGTATAGTTGATTTACAATGTTGTGTTAGTTTCAGGTGTACAAAAAAGTGAATCAGTTATATATATACATATATCCACTCTTTTTTAGATTCTTTTCCCATATAGGCTATTACTGAGTATTGAGTAGAGTTCTCTGTGCTATACAGTAGGTTCTTATTAGTTATCTGTTTTGTATGTAGTAGTGTGTATATGTCAATCCCAATCTCCCAGTTTATCTCTCCCCCTCTTGCCCCCTGGTAACCATAAGTTTATTTTCTACATCTGTGACTCTACTTCTGTTTTGTAAATAAGTTCATTTGTACCTTTTTTTTAGATTCCACATATAAGTGACATCATATGATATTTGTCTTTCTCTGTCTGACTTACGTCACTTAGTATGATAATCCCTAGGTCCATCCATGTTGCTGCAAATGGCATTTTTTTGTTCTTTTTATGGCTGAGTAATATTCCATTGTATATATGTAACTCTCTCTCCCTCTAAGTATATTTAACAAAATTGAGATCTTACTTATTTGGACTAACTTATATTTTGTCTTTTGCATACAATACTGTAGAGCAAGCGGTATATCAGTTCATTAATTAGGCTTGGCTTTCAAGAGCTGCATAACATTGCCTTATACAAATGGGCCCTTATAAATCATCATTCTTGTATTGGAAGTTAGGTTGGTTCTAATCTTTCATCCTCACATGAGTATCCTCGTGCATACATCTCTGTGCATACCTTGAATTAATTTTTTAAGATCAATTGCTGAAAATGGAAATGTTGAGTAAAAAGATTGGATCATTTTTAATGATTTTTAATTCACTTGGCAAAGTTTCTTTCCAAAAAAGATGTTCCCATAATTAGTGAATGAGGTCTTGCTTCACAATATTTGAGGGTTAACAACATTTAAATTGTCCTTATTTGACATATAAAAATGGCTTTTTATTTTAATTTGCCTTTCTTTGATTATTTATATCATTAAATATCATTTTAGGTCTTTATGGACAATTTTTTTTCTTAATTTGAAGATTTGGTGCCATTCTTATGGATGTTCAAAGTCTTTTTCTGTACCTTTAAGAACATTAACCATTTATCTGTAATATTTTTTCATATAGTCCTTTTTTCACTCTGTTTTCATATTGCTGAGTTTTTGGATTTTATTTGCATCTTCATTGGTTAGAATACATCTTTAAGTAGGTTTATCAGGACACTTACAGGGGGACTTTCTAAGCCTTTGCATAACTAAAATATCCTTTCTGCCATCACATGTGAATGACATCTTGTTAGGATATAGAATTCTTGGACCACAATCTTTTCCCCTCACTAATCTATAGCTATTGTCTTCTGATACACAGCATAGCAGAGAAAAATTATGAGGTTGGCCTTTGGATATGTGATGGTTAGTTTTATATGTCAACTTGACTGGTCAGTGGAGCACCCAGATATTTGGTCAAACATTATTCTGGGTGTTTCTGTGACGATATTTTTGGATGAGAGTAACATTTAAATCAGTAGACTGGATACTCTCATGTGTATGGGCCCCATCCGATGGATTGAAGGCTTGAATAAAACAAAAAGGCTTAGTTTCCCCTGAGTAAGAGAGAATTCTGCCTGACTGCCTTAAAAGTGAAACATCAGCTGTCCTGGAGACTGGTCACCACCCTAATCATGTGAGCTACATCCTTAGAATAAGTCTGTGTATATATATACATCTTATTTGTTCTTTTTCTCTGGAGAACACTGATTAATGCAGTATGTTACCTGGAATTTTTTCTTCTGCTTTCATACTGATGGCATTTGTTTTCTTTATCTATGAAAATTTTTAAATGTTATCATTACATATCTAGGTGTGGGTCTTTTTCATTCTGTTTGGAACACAAAATGATCCTAATAGACAAGACCCTGAAGATGCTCCCATGTAATAGCTGTTCTTTGTGGCATGTAGTACAAGGAAGGTCATCTGCTAGGAGAAAGGAGGAAGGTGGTGAGGATGTTAAATTCTGTGATTCAGTGCTATGCCTTTAAAGTATACTTCCTGCTTTCGGTGTCTGTCAACCCATTCATGCTGGCTGGAATCCAGCTATTCTCCTAGCTTAGTGTGTACCTTCCACTGTTTTGATTCAGATGTGACCTAGGTCCAACTCTCCAATCTGAACCTCCAGCCCTTCACATTTGGCAATTATTTATTATTAGTTTTTTATGTATTTAAGTCTCTTTACCCAGATAAGCACAGGAATGATCTTATATGCACCTTTCATTTAGTAGGCTTTTGATATTTGTTCTCTGATTTAAATTGAAAAAACCAACAAATATTACACAGACTGCAAAAATATTCTATTGAATATTTTTAAAATCTCTACCCTTTTTGGGCCACTGTTGATGATAATCAAACTTATGCTTTAGGCTGATCATCAGGCTTTGTCCTTTAAAAATATATATATTACAAATATGTATATGGATTTGTTATAGACAAGAAGAACACAAAAATAAACAGCTTGTTGGAAAATGCACCTATTCTAATGTAAATGTTTTCAAAGTGATTTTGTTAGGGATATAAGGGAGCATATAATTAGTTCATTGATACTAAAATTCCACAGTTGAAGATTTCTGCACGATTACCTATAACTTCACTTAACAATAAATAATTAGACTTACTAGGTGTCAGGCACTGTGGTATGTGAAATTTATCATCAGTTTTGTCCATATAAATTTTTAAGTTCATGGCACAAAACCATGCTACTACATAATACATAATAAAACTCACATATTCCTGAATTTAACTTAGTGTTCTATCAATTACAATAAAATTGCTAACTTACATAAATGATATTATGCTTCAAGATTAATAGATGCTTAAGTGGCTACAATCAATGTAACAACTCATCTAAACTGCATTTTGTAGTCTATCTCTTCTCATTTTGTAGGGTTGCTTTTGTATACTCATTTCTCTCATATCATGTACAGTATAATCCATAGGTAGGTGTGTGCACACATCCATACATGTCCACACTTCCTGAAAAAACCTGGAGTCTGATATAATTCTATAGCTCTCAGCATTCTGTTCACCCACAGTACCTTATGTTCCAGAGAGGCTGTGTTTCCTCATATTTAACTCATTTTCTTATCTCTCCAACTTCTACCTCACCCCTGAGGGTCTTCAGGCAGCATCTATCTGTTTCCCACACATGTACTTTATTCAATCATCAGTCATTCAAACAGTCTGTCAACAAATATTTCCCACAAGCTCCGTACCATAGCACTGGGTCTAGAGAAATCAGTAAGTCTCAGTCTTTTCTCCCAAGAACATCGTGGTTTAGTATCATTCAGGGGGCCATTTTCTAGTGTCCAAGATGTCAGTGGGCTTGAGGCAATGGATGATCTGATCCTTGAAAAATTGTAATAGCTCCATTCGGTAAAAAAAAAGGAAAGGAAAGATAAGAGGGGACATTAACTAAAACCATGGGTTTTTAATTGATGGCATCTGAGTCTTAGGGGAGAAGGGAAGAAAAGTGTAAAAGGAGGTGGTTGGTCTTGTGCTTGGGAAAAAAAGGTGAAAAAAATCTGGCAGTGCAGGGAGACTTCTACACAGTAAAGCAGGTCTCTGAATCCTGAGGCTGGAACTAGAGAATAAATAGACGAAGCATCGAGCAACACCTCCACACTCCAGTCATTCCAATTGATAGGCTTTCAATAAATCCAGCTGGACCAGACCCGAGATTATTCTTCCAGGAGGAGCAAGGGGAGAGCTGCATATGGAAATAAGCACCATTTCTTCTGACACCCCAGTATCCCCATCACTCTAAAACAACCCATGGATTAACCTGAAGTCCTCCCATAAGTAAGAGTAGTATTTCAGGGTAACAAATGGTATAAACACCCTGCTTGTGAAAAAAAAAATTTTTACACCCACCATTTTGTTATCCTAATATCATATATTGGACAGGTCCTTCATTATAAATTTGGAGTTAAGAGACTTAAAGAAAACCCAGTGTTAGAAAGCTACTTGTACTTAAGTGGAAATTGTCGGTAGCAGAGCCCCACTTGTTGTCATGGGACGTGGGAATGAGACACAATGGAAACAAAAGGTCAAAGGACTTGGATCTTCATGGCTCCAAAAGCCAACTCTGCCCGCATCACAGTTTGGTCCCCATGCTGTCATCTGTAAATTGCATATGGACGTGTAGAAGCTGGGTCTGAAGTATTTTAAATCTAGTCCTAGACGCTTATTGAAAATATTGTTGAAGAAGGTGTGTTACTCTGCTCACCCTACAATAACAAATTTCCATAGAATAGGCGGCTCAAACAATAAGAATTTATTTCTCACAGCTGTAGAGGTTAGGAGGCCAAGATCAAGGTTCCTGCCAATTTGGTTTCTGGTGAGAACTCCCTTCCTGGCTTGCAGATGGCCACCTGCTCGGTGAGTCCTCACATGGCTCTGAGAGAGACAGAGAGAGAGATCTTCCTCTCCTTATAAGGCCACCACTCCATCAAATTAGGACCCCACCTTATGCCCTCATTTAACATTAACCACCTCCCTAAAGGCCTCTCTCCAAATCCAGTTACACTGGGAGTTAGATCTTCAACATAAGAATTTTAGAGGAAGACAATTCAGTCCATAGCAGGTTGTATAATACTTTACCATTAATTTTGTTTCTGTAACTACATTACTCTTAATTTTCTTAAAATAGCTTCAAGTTTGCAAGAAAACTAATGCATGACTATTTAAATAGTACCTAGCAGTCAGAATAACACTAAGTGTTGTAAGCTCCCAGCAACACAGATAATTTTATTGAGCAGCTGCCCGCTTACCCTAATTCATTTGAAATCCCAAACCTAAAAATATGCCTCATTTTCTGAAGCTTAGGTAATACACAAGCTCCTTTAAAAAAAAACTCACACAATTCAGTATATACTTAAATTTTTTCTAATGTTATTTAAATATTTATAGTATATGTAAATATAAACATGTACATAAAAGTACATGTAAGTCCCTAGGGTTTATATCTTGAATCCATCTATAAAATTAGAAAAATGTAGTAATTAAATAAAAATGAAAAATGAATCAATAAAATTAAAATTGAAATACTTTTGCTAAGTTGCACGTGCTGTTATGCTAAATCACTGCTTTAACATGATTGTGTGACTAACTGCTATGACACAAGATTGCTTTTTTCCCTGATTTTGAAGGTTTTGATGGCTTTATATTTTATAAGTACTTATTTATAAATCATTTTATTATATTTATATAATAAATATGTACATTTCATAGATCATAAAATTGTACATAATTAAACATTTACATTTTATTATAAAAATTAAAGTACAATTTATATCATAGATCTGTATCTTATAGTTTTTTAAAAAATTATAAAATACCATGGGATATAAAACCAATGAAAATTATCCAAACATCTAAAACTCAGAGACCAACCCAGTTTAGTGTATTTCTTTTTTCTCTTTAAATGCATGATTCTGGAAGGAGGAAGTGGGAAAGCAGTTCAATCTATATGTGAATCTTACATAACACCCTATACTTTTGGCTAGAGTGACCAACTGCCCCAGTTTGCCTGGGACTGAGGGGTTTCCTGAGACATGGGACTTTCAGCCCTAAAATCAAGACAGTCCTAAGCAAACTGGACAGTTGATCACCCTACTTTCAGCCTTATATCTTGTTCCCTGCCTTCTTCATACCTTAATCTGTATGTACTTTAGGTTGTAGTTTCTTCTGCCTTCCATCATCAGTCAACGCTCTTCATACAATTTTCCAAATTTTGTTGAAATATCTTAACTTCAATGTTGCCCCTTAATTCTGTTTTTGAAGGTTGAGAACGGTGTTTTATCCCAACTCCGTTACTGCCATTTTAATAGGCTCTCAGTTGAGCTCTGTCCACCATCTTGAACCAGAAGGTGCTAGATTCTTTCAAGTTTTACATTGTGGATCGTTGGTGACTCTGTCCTAGCCGCACTTCTCAAGAAACCTTCCTATGTACAACTTGGACTTCACTTGCCCTGAATGCATCATCTATGGCCTGTCTTCAGTTGCTTTTAACAATCAAAGCAGAACTACTTGGCTCTAATGTGGTCCTAAATATAAATAGAAATACTAGGTTAACATAGGACGTTTGGTTATTAAAAAAGTCATCCAGTTGTTATTGAATAGTCACTTTTTAGACTATCATTAAAATAAACACATATAAAAATATAACACTGATAGAAAAAAATCACTTGAACCACCAAGACTATATGTCCAGATTCAGGAATGATTTCTCATAGATCATTTTAACCCTGCATGTATATTCATATTTACAGGGAGCACCATTTTAAAATATGGAAAAATTATGATAGTGAATTAGGTTTTATTTTAAAATGTTAGGATCTTGGCAAGTCCTTTTTCATATAAATTGTTTAAGGTTCACTCACTTAGGTCTATAGAAGAGAAAATTTCTAAGAAATATTCTAAACAAGATTATATGAAAAAAAAAAAGTAGAATGTTCACCTGATTTCTCAGCCCCAGGATTTTAATTCTTAGGTCAAAATTTTTTTCCTTTTAGGACTTGAAATAGTCTCCTCCTGAATATGTTCAATTAATTGTGGCCTATCAGCTCTAGCTCTTTTAAGGATCTATACTCCATCAACAGGTAAACTGTTTTTACAGATGTTTTTATTCTAACTTAATTTCTCATTTCAAATGTGAAGTGGATCAAAAATTAGATACCATAAGATTTATAGGACTCATTTCAGAAGGTCATTTAGACATACTCTGGGGACTATTCTTTTTTCACCATGAGTGAAAATATATGTGTTTGAATCAGTTCTTCATCACCCTCCACAACTCATCTTGGTTGATTCCTCAAAATAAAAGTATCTGTTTTTTGTCGCAAGTTTATTTCTTTTGTTATAAATGTTTTGACTTGGTTGGATTGAAAGTAAAGACATCTACTGAGACATATTTTTGCCCTTGATAACTAAGAAAAAGAGTTCAGTAAGAATTCAAACATGAAAAATTAGTACATTTTCTAAAAAAGTTTTATCATGATGTCTTCTGCAGTATGAAGATCATCTTTGAGGATGCTACTGCTTCTTCCATGGTAAGACTTTTTGTTTCATGATTAGTTAAGAAGTAAACCCGTCAATGTTTTGTGAGATGGCAATTTTATAGATCTCTTTTTCAATCAGAGAATTCAGAACTAATTTCTAGTTGCTTAAATCACTTAAGTGTATACTTCCCACGTCTCTTAATTTAATATCTATAAACATCTTGAATCAAGGTAAAAGAATGTGACTAATTCATGTCCCCAGAGTGTGGTCTTGGTTATAATCATTATACACACTGATCTCCATTTAAATATTTGATTATAAATGAAGATAAAATATATATCAAATACAAATGGAAGGAGAAAAAAATTTAGAAGGGCAACTGTGGAGGTCTGAAATGGAAGAAATAGTTGCTTTTAAGATAATTTGTGAGATTACTGTAGATGCATGAAGTTTTTTAACTTCACTTGGGTTCCTATGTTCTTCCCACAGAATAAGAATCCTACTCACCAGCTTTGCTTAGCTCATCAAAGCCCAAAGCAGTGACTCAATTTGCCATTTCCTAGGGCTTGTTCTAGCCAAGGCAGGGAGAAATGTGTTCAGAGTCTGAATAAAGATTTAATAATTAACAAATACAGTGCTTAGCAATTCGATCCTTCTATAGACACAAGAGCTCGACAGAGTGTCACCAACGTGTGAGTTCAGTTCCAAGTTGATTGCTTGGAAATATTTGCCTGCAGAATTAACATATGTGGAATTTAGGTTTATTGTACAACATACATATATTGTATTACTAATGAACCTTAGACCCTGCCATCACACGTGACATTGTTTTATAGAAAAAGAAGCCCATGTTTCAGTTCCCAAGGTAGCACATCTTTCCCATTGCCATCTTGATGATGAGGACAAACTCCTCCTCTTCTCAAGTCTAGCACTGGGTTGCTCAGAGAAAAACCAAGACTCTGAGGGATCAATAACACAGACATCTCAAATCTCCATTACAGAGAGGAGACAAAACACTGAAGGGGTTTGATGATCGGTTTTCAATATGTGGCATATAATTGTCAATTTTCAGGCTTACAAACAAGTGGTTTTCCAGGAGGCTTAATAGTCTGTTCATCTCAACTTTAGAAATTTCAGTTCCTGTGACTGAAATACAGTCACAAAAGACAAAATATTTATGACATTCATAACAGAAAGAAGTAAAATCCTTCCTTTACATCTACTTCATGTAATAAGATCTATAAACTTCAATAACCTCTGAGGACTTGACTGTAACCATAATTGTAGAAATTAGACCTGGTAATAGAACAGTTGTTTCTTCCATTTTCCAGAGGCTGTCTTAACACTACATGAGTATTGTGTCTTATTTTCCTGGCCTTTGGCCATAATATATACACAAGCCATGCTGACCAAATGTCTCACTTTTTTAGCCAGGATGGTTTTACTTGTATATCAATAGAGGGGGAAAAAAAGTGAGTTAATGCTTCTTCTTAGCAGTTACCTGACATTACATTTCCTGTCCTTTCTAAACCCTCCAGTGATATATATACAATATTAACATTTTAAATCCTAACATTTATAATTCTTCTCTCCTAGTAATTTGCTTCTTTCCTTTGGCAACTTAATCACCAGGGGCCTGGATCTTATTATTTGTAAAATGAGGAAATTATACTAAATAATATCCAAGAGTTTTTCTAACCGAGAAAGTCCGTAGTCCTACTTCTTATGTTTATACTAGAATTGAACAAATACATAAATATATTGTGGATAATGAGAGAGAGTTTTTTCACTTTTGGAGAAAAAGAAAAGTTACAAATAAAGGAAAGAAAAGAATAGATTCTGTGGTGTTGGATTGAACTGAAGGTGTTAGTATGAATTCATGGTTTTTAATATATATACTGATGGATAGACAAAGAGGTATAGATATGTGCACATGCATAGGTTAGTATACAGACATATTTCCCAGCACTGTCTGCTGAGAGGGCCTAGAAGTAATGACAACCCAGTAGCAATTAGCATACCTAGAGCTCAGATATTGGTTCTAAATACTATCTTCTAATAAAAGGAACCAAGCCTCCTTGCAGAAAATACTGATTCCAGGCCTGTGGCAGTGAACATATAAGACATGCTCAGAACATCTTGTGGTGCCAAAAAGTAAAGATGTGCTTTAAAAATGATGGGGCTGTGTCAGAAGAACACAGGAGCCCATTTGGAGGAGCTCCCAGTGGCTGAAGCTAGAATAATTTGAGTGACAAAATATATGATAATAGTATCAAATTATAACCCATAGACTAACATAAATATCCACAAGTCCATACTTATATCAACCAATCAATCAATAGTGGAGAAGAGACTACTCTTCTTTACAGTAGAATTCTAATTAATTAATATGAAAGAAATGAGGTAGATAGAATACAACCAACTTAGGCAGACACAAGAGCCATGGAAGAATACTAAAATGAGTGGGCAAAATTATGATGAGAAATTGAGATGAATATTTACATAGCCTTAAAGTATCTCCCAACAAGATAATTATTAATTAAAAAGAGAAGAATCTTAATTTTGCAGTGGAGAAAGCAGCAAATACCACCTTAATCAAGTGGTCAAAGTTAACATCATCAGTAACAAGACATATCCACAACATGTACTCCCTGATATGATTCATTGAGAAGGGCATAAATCACTTCTCCATTCTCTCCAAAGATATATAAATAACCCCAATCTCATCCTGAGAAAATATCAGATGAATATGAATTAAGAGATATTCGAAAAAATGACCAGTACCTTTCAAAAATGTCAAGGTCATGAAAAACAAACATTGGGAAATTGTTACAGATTGAAGAAGATTAAGGAGACATGACAATTAAATGACATGTTGATTTCAGGATTGAATCCTGGACCCCAAACTTGACATTAGTGGAAAAACTGGTGAGATTTGAATAAGGCTTGTGAAGTAGTTCATTGTACTGTATCAGTGTTATTTCCTCCTTTCAATAATTGTACTATGGTTATGTAAAATGCTTATAGAAGCTGGGCAAAGGTATTGATATATAGAAACTCTGCAAATTTTTTGTAAGTCTGAAATCATTCTAATTTTAAAAGCTAGAGAAATGACATAGTTGTAGAAATTTACAGATTTTAAACGATAATGACATTCATTTAACAAATATTTATTGAATGACCTCTCAGTGCCAAACACCATACTAAGAGACATTTAAAGATGCAAAGTACACACACATGCACACACAAGTATATATTTCCACTTATTTTAAGTAATTCTTAATCACCAATATTAAGACAAGAATTCTTATTTTTCCAGAAATTAGGACCAAACATCTCTAATTATAATGGCAGTATTATGACAAGAGTAATAAAGAATAAGCATATTTCAAATTAATCTACAAATTCTATGTGTTTCAAATAAAAAAATCCCAACAGAATTTTATGGGGATTCATAAGCTAATTCTAAAGTTCATCCAGAAGATAAAATATGCAAGAATATCTAAGGAAATTTTAATAACTTGCTCTAACAAATATAAAAACAAACTTTAAATCAGTAGTAATTAAAGTGGTGTGATAAGAAGTGGTGTGACAAGAAGAGATCAATGGACATGATAAAAGACCAGAAACAGACTCATCCATCCATGAGAATGTAGTGTATGATACTGATGATATTTTAATCTGGTGAAGAAAAGGTTATTTTGTCAGTAATTTCCACTGGGTTATTAGAATCCATTTGGGAAAAAATTAGGCTTATTTATTAATTCAACAAATATTTAAATGCCTACATGTTTTAGAAATAGGAATTAGTTCTCTAAGCAAATTCACCTACAAAAATAGATTTCCAGAGTTAATAAAGAGTTAACTTTTTTAATCTATAAAAATATTAATATAAAATATGAGAGAAGACCTTTCTACACAGGATAGAAAATCTATATGCAATAAAGGGAAAATTTGAAAGACTTAATTTCATAAAACTTAAAAATTTTGCATGATAAAAGATACCATAAACAAACTAAAGAATTGGGACAGGCTAGAAAACATTTACATGTATAAAAACGATGAATTAGAATATAAAATATATCAAGTTCCAATAAGTAAACAAAAAGACAACTGAATAGAAAAGTGGGAAAAGAATATGACTGGCAATTTACAAAAAAAGGATAATGGCAAAAATATATGCTCAACCCCTTAAATAAAGAAATTAATAAAAATTTCAACAATAATGGTTTATCTTCACAAAATTGGCAAATATTTTTGAAGACTATTAATACACAGTGTTGATGGTTAGATAGATGTGAAGTCAAGAACTCACATAGACCGTTGGTGTAATGAAATGCCCATATCTTTTGACTCAACAATTTAATTTCTATGAACCTATCAAAAATAAATGTGTACACAAGAAACATGTCTACGAAAGAACATTTGAATTATTTGTAACAGCAAAACCTTGGAAACTGTCATAACATCCTTTAAAAGGGGAGTGGTTAAAAAATAATAGAACATGCAGACATTGAAATGCTTTCCAATTATTAAAAAAGAATGAGGTAGTGTTGATGTATAAACATAGAAAGATCTTCAAGACATTTTATGTGTAGCAGCAGGTTGCATAGCAATCGATAAGAGTATGATAGAGGATAGATAGATAGATAGATAGATGAAAGAGAATTTACATATTTTACCTGTAGCTGTTTCATATAATTCTTGGTTTGAATTTCTACATTGGGAATATATTCATTTATGACATATGTAGCTAAAAATATAAAGTGAAAAAATAAGCTTCCATAAGATTTAGAGCAGCTTAATGTAAATATAGTTATTTTGTCCAACTTTTAAGGTCACACTTAAAAGAAAAAAAATGGGCCAGAAGTAGAATATTCAACCAAAAATATGTATTCCTGAGATTAACCTAAGCGTAGATTTTCTTAGTAAAGGTTGGGAATGTGAATGATTTCCTCCTAAACACAACTCATTGAGCTCTAGGTCAGATAAGTTGTTGGAAGGAATATTTTTGCATCTTTATTTCAGAGGAGGAGATCAGGAAGAAGGTCAGGAATCTCCCCAGCTATAGTTAATAGCCTAGCTGTTCACACAGTATCCTCGGGGGACCAGTGCAGCCTCACTCTTAGAGTTCACTAAATTAGAATGGTAACAGCAAAACAAACTTACTCATTTGAATGTATTTCTTATACTTAATGGAAATAAATGTTAGGATGAATAAAGAAGAAAAACAAAATAGATATAAGGTCTACAAAGCCAGGTGTAAAAAAAACTATTGGGTAATATGAAAGAGAGTAAGACTATACAACCAAAACAAAGTTAGAGGAGATACTTGAGAAGCCGTGAATGAATGATGAAGCTATGAGTTACACCATTTTAAAACAATTGTTTGAGTTCTGATAATGTAAGTAAACCTATGGAGGAAATATAGAAACACAATTTTCCGGCCATCAACCAGTTGTTCAAACCAGCAACTAGAGGTCATTTTTGATATTTCCTCTCTCTCACTGCCACATCCAATTCATTACTACAAGAAACATAATCCCATCAATTCAACATCCAAAATAGCTTTCAAATCTCCCCTCTGTGTTCTACCCTCAGTGCTATCACCCTGGTGTCATCACTATCCAGGACAACTGCAATGACCTCTTAACCGGTCCCCAGCCTGCACTCCTGTCCTACGAACCCATCCACGTAGCAACTAGGGTGATCCTTTAAAAACTTAAATAGTCCTGTCCCTTTCTGTTTAGGACTCCTTACCTACCAGGGCTGCCCTGCTGTGACCTTCAGGACAACAGATACTTGCCATGCTCCCCTCCCCCACCCCTCCATCTTCATTGTAAGTCTCTCTCCTAGTTCACTAAGCCAGTCTTGCTTCCTTTCTCTCCCTGCATCCCTCCTCAGGGCCCTCATGCTCTCCTTCCCCAAATTGTTGCCTGACTGATTACTTCTCACCATTCAGGCCGCAACTTAAACGATATTTCCCAACAGATGTTTCCCTGGCGCACAGTCTAAAATAACACCCCCCCCCCCATTTTGGCCTCTGATCTTTTTCTTCACAGTGCTTACAGAAATGTGTAATTATATGTGCATTCAAATACATGCCTATTTAATGTACATATTCCCCACCATATAGATTCAAAGAGGGCAGGAACTATGTCTACCCCATTCACTTCTATATGCCCAGTGCCTCACCTAGGACCTGGCATGCAGTGGGTGCTCAATAAATGAATAGGTAAACAAGCTAGAATAATCATGTCCAGACATATTTCGAAGGGATGGAAATACCAAACAAGATGAAGATTGATAGAAATAATTATTATTTGTGTGATTTAAAGATAGAAATGATACAGAAATAGATACAGCCTCCTCTAGGGAAGTCAAATGGCTGCCCAGAGAGTGTGTTAGGAACTCAGTGTCGCTGCCATGTCTGCTTCTCACTTACTGGGTCTAGAAATAATTTTATCAGTGCACCCACGGTGATTAACAGCTGACTTGTACTGAGTAAACCATGTCAGGTTTATGTGTACATTACAAAGCCAACTCATTAATTTACAGTAGAAAGTATAACCATCAAGTTAACCTGACTCTCAACCCTTGTTTAGCTCTGTCCATCACTCTCCATAGGAGAGAGTCAGGTAGCTGAATTATATCCAGATGATAACTGCAGCTCAGAAAAGATTCCTGGCCACAAATAACTTACGCTACAGAGGCACCATCACCATCGTCTTAGGCCTGAATTCTTACGACAGTCTCCTGTTCTCTGTACGTCCCCCTCTCCAATCTATGAAGCACACAGCAGCAAAAGTGTCCCATTTAAAACATACATCCAGTCACCTCACTCCTCTATTCAAAACCCTTCAGTGGTTCTCCATTACATTAGAAGGAAACCCAGCCCCCTACCCGTGGTTTACAAGGCTCTGTGTGATCTGGGCCCTGCCACCCCCCCAGTCTCATCAGCAGCCCCTTTCCCACACTCTGGATGCCCCAGTACACTCATGTGCTTTCAGACTGAGAGACGGAATATACAAATGGATAACAGCCAGACCGTGTATAAAAACAGAACTCTGACCCACAGCCTGCAGTAATCAGCCCAGGAAGCCAGCCTGCTATCTGTAAATCAGACTGGTAGGAAGTCAGACCACTCTCTGGATCAGAACAACTGATCCAGGAAACCAAACAATAATCCCTCAACAGGCAGACCAAAACAACCAAGACTTGTTAATAACTGATAGCCTTTGAATCTCTGCCAAAATATAAGTGACAATGGCTGACTGCCTCGCTATAGCCAGCTCTGAATAAATGGCCTTCGCTTGTTGTCTTTTGGTTGGTCTTTGTTTATTTCCACAAGACCCTTCACTGTGACAAGCTGCTTCCTCCCTTGGATGCTTTCGAATCCTGCTCCCTCTGCCTGGAATGCTTCCTCAACCCTTCACGTGGACGATCCCTTCCTGTTTTCTAGATTTCAACTTATGTATTGAAGATGCCCTCCCTGACTTCCCTTTATGCACACCCCTATCCCAGCCTCTCTTTTGCTTCCCTTACAGCACTTAGCACAACTTGCAATCATTTTGTTTGTCTTTTCAGTTTACTTCTTTTCTACCTATCACCCTTACTAGGATGAAGCTGTATGAAAATAGAGACTGTCTCTCTCGTGTTTACTCTGACCCTCGAGGACCTAAACTAAAACCCCCAAAATACCAGATACCGGAGAAATACGTTGAATGACTGAATGGGTAAATAAATGATCACACGCCTAGAGTAAATGCAGACCCAGTGTAAGGAACAACTGTGCCTAGCCACCCGCTGAAATAACTAGATGTTAGATGAGTCTGTGATGCTGCAGGTTTGCCAGTCTCTTTCATGGGCCAGCTTTGAGGCTGGAAGTTGGTTTCCCTTAGACCTTCCTTGTTATGGAAAATCCCACAGGAAAGACAGAGATAGGGATAGGGATAGGGATAGAGGTAGAGATGATAGAGGTAGAGGATAGTAGAGATAGAGATGTAGAGATCTATAGATGGATGTGTAAAGTGGTTTAATTTTAGCCGGTGTGGGGACTGGCAAATCCACAATCTACAGGCAGGCCAGCAGTCTGGAAACTCGGGCAGAATTTCTATGTTTGAGTCTTAAAGCAGAATTTCTTCCTCTCTAGGAAACCTCACTTTTTCCTCTTAAGGCCTTCAAAGGATTGGATGAGGCTCACCCACTGTATGGAGGGTAATCTACTTAGAGTCAACTCATTGTGCATGTTAATCACGTCTACCAAACACCTTCGTAGCAACATCCAGACTAGTGATTGACCACACAACTGGGCACCATAGCCTAGCCACAGAGACACAAAATTGACCTTCACCCCAAGGGTTCAACTTAAACCCTTCATTTTTAAAATAAGATAATGTCATTCCTCTACTTAAAACTGTCTCAGGCTTACTACCACCCTCAGCTTAAATTCCCAGTTCTCTACCATGATGGAAAGGCTCAACCGGATACGATTCAGGCCCACCTCTCTGGCCTGGTCTCCTGCTGCCCCATTCGTCACTGTTCTGCAGTCACTCTGTTCTTCTTTCAGTGCCTCAGTCATACCAACCTCTCTCCTGCCTCACAACCCTTGCACGTGTTCTTCCTTCCCCGCCGGAATGCCTCCTCTCCTGCCCTCTCTGTGGTGAACTCATTCTAGAATTCAGGTCTCAGCTATCTGTTCTCTCCTCAGAGAAGCATTCTTTGACCACCTGCGTATCACATGCTTATCTCCTTCATCAGCTGATCACTATCTGTAATCACTATTTATTCACTTGTCTATACCTAAATTGGTGATTCTCCACCCTAGGCAAATTTGCTTGGCAATGTCTGGAGACATTTTTTTTAAACATACTATATTTTTTTAATGGACTTTGCTTTTTAGAGCAGTTTTAGGTTCACAGCAAAATTGAGTGAAAAGCTCAGAGACTTCCCACACACCCCACACCTCCACATGTGCACAGCCTCTCGTAGGATCAGGATCCCCCATCAGAGTGGTACATTTGTTACAGTCAATGAACTTACATTGACACATCATTATCACTCAAAGTCCATAGTTTACATTAAGGTCCACTCTTGGTGTGGTACGTTCTGTGAGTTTGGACGAAGGTATAATATGTCTCCACTGTACATATGATCCACAGTATCATGCAGAACAGTTTCACTGTCTTAAAAATCCTTTGTGCCCCACAAATTTATCCCTTCTCCTACATAATCTCTGGAAACCACTGAACTTTTTACTGTCTTCATAGTTTTACCTTTTCCAGAATGTCATATAATTGGAATCATACAGTATATAGCCTTTTCAGATTGGCTTCTTTCACTTGGTAATATTCATTTAAGGTTCCTCCATGTCTTTTAATGGCCTGATAGCTAATTATTTTTTTAGCATTGAATAATATTCCATTGTCTGGATGAACCAGAGTTTATCGATTCACCTAACAAAGGCCATCTTGGTTACTTCCAATTTTTGGCAATTATGAATAAAGCTGCTATAAACATCCATTTGCAGCTTTTTATGTGGACGGAAGTTTTCAACCCATTTAGGTAAATATATACCAAGGAACATGATGGCCGGATCGTGTGGTAAAAGTATAGTTAGGTTTTCTTTAAACATCAAACTGTCTTCCAAAGTGACTCTATCATGTTGCGCTCCCACCAGCAATGAATGAGAGTTCCAGTTGCTCCATATTCTCATCAGCATTGGTGTTGTCAGCGTTTTGGATTTTGGCCATTCAAATAGGTTGTAGTGGTATCTCACTGTCATTTTAATTTGTAATTTCCTAGTGCATTATGGTGCTGAGCATCTTTTCATGTGCATATTTGCCATCTGTATATCTTCTCTGGTGAGGTGTCTGTCCAGGTCTTTTGCCCATTTTTTAATTGGGTAGTTTGTTTTCTTATTGTTGAGTTTTAAGAGTTCTTTGCATATTTTGGATAACAGTTTCATCAGATATGTCTTTTTTAAAATATTTTCTCCCAATATATATGTAGCTTGTGTTTTCATTCTCTAGATATGAAGACATTTTTGGTCATCACAACTTGGGGCTGCTTCTGGCATCTAGTGAGTAGAGCCCAGGGGTGCTATTAAATGTCCTACAATGCACAAGACAGTCCTCCCAAACAAAGAATTATCCAGTCCAAAATGTTAATAGTGCTGAGATAGAGAAACTCTGATCTAGATAATTTCTTGGTTGAGATAGATGTTGACTGTTGAACTTGATAAGCTCCATGAAGGTAGGAACTTTGTTTTATGTTTTTCGTCTCCATATCCCAACATTTCTCTCAACGAACATTTGATGAAGTCTTTGTAAGGTTTTGAGCACAGGAGAGATGTGAACTTGCCTCGCTTTTAAAGGATCACTCCAGTTGCTAGATTGAGAAAATACTATAGGGGAGCAAAAGCAGAAGCAGTGGGATTGGTTTGGAGGTTATTGAGTAATTCAGGCAAGAAATGATGGTGCCTCAACTTTGGTGGTAGCCGTGAGAAGTGGTAAGAATCTGAATGTCTTTTGCAGATAGAGCCAAAAATACTTTCTGAACAATCAGATGTAGGGAGTGAAAGAAGAAATGGAGTCTATTATCAGCTAAGATGGGAAGACTGAGAGGGAGCGGGTTTGTGGCAAAGATCAGTTCATGTTTGGATATGTTGATGTTGATGTCTTTATTAGACATCCAAGTAGTGTTGTCAAGTAGGCACTTGTTATAACAAATCTCTGGAAATATGCTGTGGGAGCCATCAGCCTGTAGAGGGTGAAGCCATGACACTAGATGAGATCAACAAAAGTGTGAGTGTGAATAGGAGACAGAGGCAAGGGCTGAGCCCTGGAACACCCCAACTGGAAGAGGCCTGGAGAAGAGGAGGAGCCAGCAAACGAGAAGAAGACAGAGCAATTAGGAGCATGGAAGGAATAAACAAGAGAGTGTGGAGCCCTGGAAAGCAAGTGAGGAAAGCGTATCAGGATGGAGTGATCTACAGTGTCAGATGCTGGTGAGACATCAAGTCGAAAGAGCCCCAAGAACTGACCATTGTATTTAGCAACGTGGAGGCCCCTGGTGACCTCGACAGGAGGAATTTCAGTGGGATTGTGGGATGAAAGCCTGGTTGGGTGTGTAACGAGGGAACTGGAGGAGAGGAATGGAAGACAGCAAGTAACAATAACTCAAAGAGTTTTGCTGCAAAGGGGAGCAAACAAGCAGGACCATAGATAAGAGAGGAGGTGAAGAGGGAGCTTTTGTCAGGGAGAAGAAATTACAGCAGAGTAACCCAGTGGAAGGGGGAAATGATGTTGGAAGAGAGAGAAGAGAGACTTTCTGGAGTAGATCAGAGCAGATGGGATTTAGTGCAGGAGAAGAACGGCCATCTTTACAGAGGAGTTTGGCTCGTTCAGCTGTGGTGAAGGGCACTAACACTGCAGAAACGTGCTGCCTGTAACACCTGATGTGCTGCTGCGATGCTGTCGAAGGGCTGGCTGCCTTTCCAGGGTCAGAGCAGGCAGAAGTAAAGTTGTTGTGGAACTTGTCCTTTGGCAACTTCAGATGCTCCTTTGGTGATGTGTTCAGAGTTCTGTTCCATAGGCAACCTTTTCCTTCATGAGAAGGCAAAGGGCACATATGTTTTCACCTTGACTGTCTCAGAAAGACAAACACCACAGGGCCATTGGAAGCAATCAGCCGGGACCCTCTCTGTGTTTGGTTTCTAAGCTACTTCTATTCCATTTCCATGCTACCAAGCTCCTGCCCTTGGTCTTCATCTCAATTTTTGTTCATCTTCTGGCCCGTCAGAATTGGCACTTGGATCCCGTTTCCCTGGTTGGATTTCAATACTCCCTACTAACGTTGGCCAGGACGCCTCTCCATAGCAACTAGCTCCTGAGAGTGGCATGACCTGCACTATTTCCAGCTCTTTCGGGCCCAGCTCCTGACTTTCTTGGCTAATGTACTGGCCTGGATCTCCTCCATCATCCCTCAAAAGGAAATAGATACATTCAGTGATAGCTGGGATGTCGTGGTAAAACACAAATTCAGGACAGCAGGGTAAAGTACCACTGATAAAGAAATAAATGTATAATTGTTTAGCAGAATGTAGCCCAGGCTCATTAATCAATAACAGATGAAAGCATCTTACTGATGAAACAAATCACATGAGATGCTGCGATAGGTGGAATTCCAAGATGATCCCCCAGATTTCTCCCTCTCTCCCCAGTGTACGTACCCCCGCATAATCCTTGGAATTGTGAAGATGATGGATTTTACTCCGATGATGAGGTCATGTTATATGGCACAATTGACTTCACAAAGGGAGATCATCAAGGTGGCATTGACCCAGTCACATGAGCCCTTTAAAAGCAGACAGTTTTCCTCAGCTGGTCTCAGAAGAAGAGTCAGAGAATCAAAACACAAGAAAGAGTCCATGGACATGCTGTTGCTGACTTGAAGATGGAAGGGGCCTTATTTCAGGACTGCAGGCAGCTACTGGGAACTGTGTGTGACACCCCCAGCTGACAGCCAGCAAGGAAGTAGAGACCTCAGTTATAAAACCACAGGAAATGAATTCTGTCAACACTAAGAATGAACCTGGAAGCAGATTTTTACCCAGAGCCTCCAAATAGGAACTCACTCTGGCTGACACCTTGATTTCAGCCTTCTGAGACCCTGAGCAGAGAACCTAGTTATGCCATGCTGTACTTTTGAACTACAGTCTGTGAGCTACTAATTGGGTATTGTTTTAAGCCTCTAAATTTGTGATAATTTGTTACACAGCAATAGAAAACATACAGATGCCATTGGCTGATAGCAAGGGGTGCTTGTCAATTAGGCCATAGAATGCCTCCCAGACAAGGTGGATAGCCTGTAGAAAGTAGCTACAGAATATCCCTGCAGCCTTCGGGAAAGGCAGATTCCACCTTTTGCCCTCTACTCCAAACCCTCAGGCCCTGTGGTCCTATTTCCCTAGTTAACAGCACCCCCTCTACCTTAGCTCCTCTGACCGTTAGCCAAGATGGACATTTTATGTGTTTGGGCTTTGGTTTCTCACGTGGAGACTGCTACTCCTTGAGTCGCTCTTGATTCTGCACTTTTCACACCAGGACTAGACTAGTCCCTTACCTGCAATGACCAACCCGCTCCTGCCACTTCCCACTCCAGGACCAGGCTAATGTTCTTAGAACTCTGAATCCCAATCTGTACCGAGGATACTGGGTTCCTGTTTGTCTGGGGGTGGGGGAGACGGGTGGGACTGGTCAAGGCTTAGTTTTATGGAAGGAAAACACTGCAGATATGCAGTACCCTTGCAAAGCCAGAACTTCTGCTCTGGTTTTTGAATTAGGCTCACCTCTTCCTTACTTTAAAAGGAATTAATACCAACCGCATGGATGTGAGAGCCCAAAATGATGTTATTGGATGTTGCAAATTCACACTTTTTTCTCTTTACCTTGGATGTCTGATGTTTTGAAATGACAGAAATTCTTTAAGTGCCATGTCTAGAAATAGACCTTTAGATATTTATAAAATACACAAGTTATAGGGTCTTTTCATTCCCATTGGGCTATCCTAGAAATAGGCCCAGTGGAGAAGCCTGTAGATTATAGGTAGAGCAGCTGACAGTGCTGATCCAAGGCAATGGCAGAGCCAGGCGCTCACTACCGCCAGGATCAGCCAGGTATGAAGACAGGGCAGGTGGAGCTGGGCCGGAAACACCCGCAGTCACAAGAAGACAGCGCCTCCATTTATGATACTCTGTGAGTGGGTAAGGGAGGCCAGGGCTGGATGAAGGCCTGGCAGGAGGAACAAGAATAGCCGTAGTGTGCCTAATTGCTGTCCAATGCTGAGAGCCACTGAGCTGGCTTACCAGGGTCCAACAACATAGGGGGGCTGGAAAGATTGGGGACCACAGGACAGTTGAGAAAAACCACAGGAAGTTAGGGTGGGGGACTTATAATTACTGAGTTTCTACATCTTACCAAGTATCATCACAGGTTCTTTGCATAGGCATGTTCTTCTCAACCACCTTATAAGGTTAGGTACCATCATTTCAATTTTACAGATGCAGAAATGGAGATGACTCAGAATGGATAAATGACTTATCTTTGCTCACATCCCTAGTAAAGTGACGGAGTTAGAATTAGAATTCATGTGACTTCAGTTGGCATAACCTTGTCTTGCTGTTTCCTGATGGCTCCTCCATTGTTTAACAGAGGCAGCCCTGCATCCGTGACAATTATACTAATTCTATTCAGTAAATTTTCTTGAGTGCCTACTACATACCAGGCACTATACACAGTGCTAGAGATTTCTGCTTCTCTTTGCTCTGTCATCCATGGGCATTCATTATAGAGAAGGACTAATGGTGAACAGGGATTTTTGTGAGCTCTGTGAATATGGTAGCAGCAATAAAGACACATCCAGCATACCGACCACCGCTGTGCTTCAGGCACTGTGCTAAATACCAGAAATGCCAAAGGCAATGAAACAGTACTCTTGGTTTATGACTATGCTAGTTTCCTTGCTGTCTTGCTCTGGGTTACAAACTTGAGAATGGTCTTAAATGGTCTCAAAATCTTTAAAGGAGGTATCCTGAGGACTTGTTCCCCTCTAAAAGTGAAAGTAGATGAATTGACCTGAATGGGATCAGTGAAAATAAGCCAAGAGATTTCCAGTAGATATAGGACTGGAGAGTTTGGGCAAGATCCAAGCTCAAAAAACCTCTGTCAGAGTCATTTTAATCAAACGAACAAAAATTAAATTCAAAGAAAAAATATTAAAAGCAGCAAGAGAAAAGCAAAAATTAACATACAAGGGAATCCCCATAAGGTTATCAGCTGATTTCTCAGCAGAAACTCTACAGGCCAGAAGGGAGCGGCAGGATACATTCAAAGTGATGAAAGGGGAAAACCTACAACCAAGATTATTCTACCCAGCAAGGATCTCATTCAGATTCAACAGAGAAATCAAAAGCTTTACAGACAAGCAAAAGCTACAATAATTCAGCACCACCAAACCAGCTTTACAGCAAATGCTAAAGGAACTTCTCTAAGCAGGAAACACAAGAGAAGAAAAAGACCCACAAAAAGAAACCCAAAACAATTAAGAAAATGGTAATAGGAACATACATATCAATAATAACCTTGAATGTAAATGGATTAAATACTCCAACCAAAAGACACAGACTGGCTGAATGGATACAAAAACAAGACCCATATATATGCTGTCTACAAGAAACGCACTTCAGACCTGGGGACACATACAGACTGAAAGTGAAGGGATGGAAAATGATATTCCATGCAAATGGAAATCAAAAGAAAGCTAGAGTAGCAATACTCATTTCAGATAAAACAGACTTTAAAATAAAGACTGTTACAAGAGATAAAGAAGAACACTACATAATGATCAAAGGGTCAATCCAAGAAGGAAGATATAACAATTATAAATGTTTATGCACCCAACATAGGAGCACCTCAATACATAAGGCAAATGCTAACAGCCATAAAAGGGGAAATCGACAGTAACACAATAATAGTGGGGGAATTTAACACCCCACTTACTCCAATAGACAGATCATCCAGACAGAAAATAAATAAGGAAACACAAGCTTTAAATGACACAATAGACCAGATAGATTTAATTGATATTTATAGAACATTACACCCAAAAGTGGCAGAATACACTTTCTTCTCAAGTGCACACAGAACATTCTCCAGAGTAGATCACATCTTGGGTCACAAATCAAGCCTCAGAAAATTTAAGAAAATTGAAATCATATCAAGCATCTTTTCTGACCCCAATGCTATGAAGTTGGAAATCAGTTACTGGAAAAAAAACTGTAAAAACCATAAATACATGGAGGCTAAACAGTATGCTACTAAATAACCAAGAGATCACTGAAGAAATCAAAGAAGAAGTAAAAAAATACATAGAAACAAGTGACAATGAAAACACAATGACCCAAAACATATGGGACGCAGCAAAAGCAGTTCTAAGAGGGAAGTTTATAGCAATTCAAGCTCACCTCAAGAAACAAGAAAATTCTCAAATAAACAATCTATTTTTTTTTTTTTCTTTTTGCGGTATGTGGGCCTCTTGTGGCCTCTCCCGTTGCGGAGCACAGGCTCCGGATGCGCAGGCCCAGCGGCCATGGCTCACGGGCCCAGCCGCTCCGCGGCATATGGGATCCTCCCAGACCGGGGCACGAACCCGTATCCCCTGCATCGGCAGGCGGACTCTTAACCACTGCGCCACCAGGGAGGCCCTCAAATAAACAATCTAATCCTACACCTAAAGCAACTAGAAAAAGAAGAACAAAGAAAACCCAAAGTCAGTAGAAGGAAAGAAATTATAAATATCAGAGCAGAAATAAATGAAATAGAGACAAAGAAAACTATATAGCAAAGATCAATAAAACTAAAAGCTGTTCTTTGAGAAGATAAACAAAATAGATAAATCCTTAGCCAGACTCATAAGAAAAAAAAGGGAGAGGATGCAAATCAATAAAATTAGAAATGAAAAAGGAGAAAACACAACCACAGAAATACAAAGGATTATAAGAGACTACTACAAACAACTATATGCCAATTAAAATGGACAACCATGAAGAAATGGACAAATTCTTGGAAAGGTGCAATTTTCTAAGACTGAACCAGGAAGAATTAGAAAATATAAACAGACCTATCACAAGTAATGAAATTGAAACTGTAATTAAAAATCTTCCAACAAACAAAACTCCAGGACCAAACAAAACTCCAGGAACTTTAAGTATTCCCAAAGTCTCAAATCAAATGTTTTTTCTTAGTTTATCAAGAGCTGTGATTTGTCTTCTTTTGGTCCTTTCAGTAGGAAGTGAACTATCTGAAGTAAAACATGATCATTAAAACCAGTGGAATCTAGAAAAATGGTACTGATGAACTTATTTGCAGGGCAGGAATAGAAAAGCAGATGTAGAGAATGGATGTGTGGACATGGAGGGGAAAGGGAGGGTGGGATGAATTGGGAGATTAGATTTGACATAAATACACTACCACGTGGAAAATAGATAGCTAGTGGGAACCTGCTGTATAGCACAGGGAGCTCAGCTCCATGCTCTGTGATGGCCTAGTTGGGAGGGATGGGGAAGGGGAGGGAGGTCCAAGAGGGAGGGGATGTGTGTATGCATATGGCTGATTCACTTCACTGTGCGGCAGACACTAGCACAACATTGTAAAGCAATTATACTTCAATTAAAAAAAAATCAGGGAAAGAATAGGATTGTAACTGTGAAAGCTGGAAACTTATCAATATACCCTGTTTGCACAAAGGTGTTAAAAGAGAAGATGGTCTGACTAGAGCTTAACAACAAAATATTATAATAGAGATCATTTTGTTAGTGTTATTGTAATACAGCCAACTGAGGAAGAGATTTAAGTCATTTAGAGAGATATAAACCACTGGGAGACAAGGATGATTTTTTTCCTGGTCCATAAGAAGTCTCTCTTAAAATTACCCCACTTTTAAAATTTCTAATTCCATGTACCTCAGCAATGTTTGATTAATTTTTGGGGCGGGGGGTATGCGGGCTTCTCACTGCTGTGGCCTCTCCCGTTGCGGAGCACAGGCCCCGGACGCGCAGGCTCAGTGGCCATGGCTCACGGGCCCAGCCACTCCGTGGCATGTGGGATCTTCCCGGACCGGGGCATGAACCTGTGTCCCCTGCATCGGCAGGCGGACTCTCAACCACTGCGCCACCAGGGAAGCCCTGATTAATATTTTGACTTTAGTATCAGAAGTTGGGGTCTGGATTCTAGACAATTTATTAAATCAGAAGTCAACTTAGGAAAAATCCTACAAGATGCTAAAATTTAGGCACAGTTGTATCCCAGGGTCTGGTCCCTAGATTTAAAAGAGTGGTAAAGAAATTAGATTCTGAAGCTAAGGACCAGAACCTGGGGAAAGGGGACAATGTCCAGTATTACCATCATCAAAGAGATTGTTCTATGAAAGCATTGTGACTTTGCCAATTGCAAAAAGCCGTAAGAGAACATTCTTTGAAAGTGGGCATACTAGTAAATAGGTCATGACTGAAATAACTCCTTCCTTAGCCACTTTAGCTTTTTAGAGTATCACGAGGCTTCTCACCCTGGAAACTACAAAGAGTACAGCTCCTAGACTACGCTTGTTGATTTTGTATGACATCTTCCTTTTTACAACGGTCTTTCTTCTTAGAGAATTGGCTTTCCCCATCCTTGAATTTGCAATCAGAAAATTGAATCTACCCCCATGGAGCTGAAATCAGTTATCTGTGTTGATTGGCAAAGCCTCTGAATTACGTTTTTCTTGTAACTTCCTGTCCCTATTGGAAGCCTGCTGTTTAGAGGCAGTGTTTATATTAGAAACAAATGCTTTGATGTCTTTGGCAGGGAGTAAAGCCTTCTTACTGGCTAGAGTCCAAAAGGAAGTGGCATTTTGGGGGACATGGATTCTAAAAATAAGGATGCTCTAAATATGTCTTCTAGATTTCAGTGATGAAGTCGATGTCCTCCTCATAAGAGCAACAGGCTGTGTATTCATTTGATAGATAAAACATCTAAATGATGAATGATAGAGCTTATCAACATTACACTTTAAAAAAATATTTTATTTTTAATTGTGGTTAAAAATGCATAATATAAACTTTATCATCTTACCCATTTTTTAAGTATACCATTCAGTAGTGTCAAGTACATTCACATTGTTGTACAGCCAATTTCCCCGACTTTTTCATCTGGCAAATCTGAAACTGTATTCATTGAACAATAGTTCTCCATTTCTCCTCCCCTGGTCCCTGGCCACCTCCATTCTGCTTTCTGCTTCTATGAATTTGACTTCTTTAGATTCTTCATATAAGTAGAATAAGTACAATCACACAGTCTTTGTCTTTTTGTGATTGTCTAAATATGCTTTTAATAGTAACCCCAAGTCCCTAACACCAGTTCCTCAACTGCACATTCCTTCCGTTGAGGAGCAGCCAAGCACTTTGTTTTGTCATCATGATAATAGTTAACGTGTACGTGAGTGTGCCAGTCAGTGTGCTGAGAGCTTCATATCTGAGATCTCTGTTGGTCCTCACAACAGCTCTGAGAGGTTAGTGCTAGGATTAGTTCCATGTTACAGATGAAGACACAGGACTAGAGCAGTTAGGCAACTAGCCCAGTGTCATACAGGGAGCAAGTGTTCAAGTCGGCATTCACGGCCAAGTGGTCAGAGCCCTGAGCTTAGTCACTAGACCACACTGCTTCTCATTTGCCAGGGATGCAATGGTCTTCTCTGCCGAATCCCTTATCTTTTTCCTTCCAGACAGGATAGGCAGTTCTTAGATGAGTACCCTTGTTAAGCTAACATGCAATTTTGCAATGACTTCCAAGTAGTCGTCATAATCCCAAGATTTTTGTGAGGAAGGTTATTATCCTCAATGTACCTGAGCTCATCTGCATCTGCAGTGACCAGTTCCTGGGCTCCTGATAGCTTCTCTTAGCTGGTCTGCTGAAGACTGTCTCAGATGCCCAAACTGTGCCAGCTTGTCCAGCTGGCATGCAAGGCAGCTGGAAATATTGGGGATGTAACACCCCCGGGGGAAACTCAACCACTCAGGGGTGGAAATAAGGGGATAAGTTACTTCTCCCCCTGCACTCTTTTCTTGCTCGATCTCTCCCTTTCACCTTACCCTCATTTGTACCTTCTGCAATGACTCCATAAATAACCCCCAATTTCTTATCTCAGCTGTGCTGGGGAAACTAAACTAAGACATTTGACAAACATGAAAGTGGAATTGCAAGCCAGCTACTGCCCAGTTGGTTGTTTTTGCTGTTGTTGTTTTTAACCGAATTGTATCCTCATACCAGACGTTTGTTGTAGTATCAAAGGATGAACAGCCTTGACAATGGGACATTGGGCAAATAGGACTCTGGGATAATTCACCAGAGTATGGAGGTACTGGGATTGAAAAGGAACTGGCCAGCCATGTACAATAGGCCCTGGTAAACAGAACGGACACTGTGAAATTTTAAACCACAAACGGCATAAATTAAATTGGAACTAAGGTGTATGTGTCATTGTTGGCTCTTTACAGAATAAATGAGATGCAAAAGCTGAACAAATCTAAAGGGCAACTTGTTTCCTCTCTTCTGAGGAAGCCACCCACCACTTTTCATTGGTACTAAGAACACCATAAGTGGTTATACAGTATATTTCCCGTGTGTACTACTACTGAGCTAAACCAGGCATTCAAGGGAAAATAAAACACTAAATGCATGTTAGAAATGATTTTATTAAAGAAATATTTCACTTCATCAAACCACAATGAACTCATCAGAAAATCATGAAAACATTATTTTGTTACACTCCAATACAGCTGGTTCTAGTCTGATTAATTATTTATAAGTTAATCAATCATAAACAATCAAGCAAATACCCTGTTGCACATTTACCTTTAATAAGCAGTCATGTGCAATCCACCCTACAGAAACGTGGCATCCAAAACTTTATGTAGGATGAGAGGGGACATGCTTTCTTGTTTCAGGAATCCTGTATATAATCTATGCTAAACACAGGAAGTTTGGCTCAAGAAACTCACAAGCGACTCAACTCCTCAAACCAAATACAATAAAGTGATTCCAGAATGATATTTAGTGCTTTTCTTTTCTCAAAATAAGTTTATTTCAAGGGGGAAATATGAACAGTGGAACAAAGGCAACGAAAATTAAAATAAGGGATGGGGACTTCCCTGGTGGTGCAGTGGTTGAGAATCCGCCTGCCAATGCGGGGGACACGGGTTTGATCCCTGGTCTGGGAAGATCCCACATGCGGCGGAGCAGCTAAGCCCATGCACCACAACTACTGAGCCTGCGCTCTAGAGCTCGTGAGCCACAACTACTGAGCCCATGCGCCACAGCTACTGAAGCCCGTGTGTCTAGAGCCTGTGCTTCACAGCAAGAGAAGCCACCACAATGAGAAAAGCCTGTGCACCACCATGAAGAGTAGACCCCACTCGCCACAACTAGAGAAAGCCCTCGCGCAGCAACGAAGATGCGACGCAGCCAGAAATAAATAACTAAATTAATTAATTAAAATAAATGATGGTTCCAAGTGATAATGAAAGTTAAAAAAAAGAGTCAAAATTAGATGGAAAATTACTACAGCCTCACTTGCACTAAGAAGTTCCACTGACTCTCTTTCTGCCATGACAATAATGGAGGAAAAAGAATCATGGAGGAAGAATGGGATTAAGGAAAAGATAAAAGGTAAAATTAAAACAAATGATCCTCTTTCTGTCCATGAAAACTAATCAACAACAACAACAAAGCTTTGAGAAAGAAGAAAGTTAGGAGTTTCTAATTTAGTTTGCAATGTTTCCATTGGAATGAAGTCAGATATATTCATTTTGTTTGGCTACACTCTTAACCTATCTCTAGGTGTGTCTGTCTCATCTATTTTTAGAACAGAAGATTCTTGAGCCCAAGGATTATAATTTACTTATGATATGTTAACAGAGAAATTTGGTATATAAATCTAGAAGCAATTCTCTTTGCCCTAACCTAGAGTTATTGATTAGTTTTTGCCCTCTTATGCATAGTGCTGAGTAATTATTGGAATGAATGTGTTTGAGATCTTCGATGGTCTGAACACATCCCAACTTGAGGGGGCACCATCCACAGGCTAGGATGACATTGTGGGGTGTTACCTGCCAGTGAATGTGGCCATGTGGCCTATAGTGTAGCAGAGGAGAGCTCACTAGAGCACCAGAAAGAGTCCCGTAGAACTGAACTCTGCACAGCTGTGAGGGAACAAGCCGTACATAGAGACCAGTTTTGTTGATCTTTGAGTATTGACATTTTAAATCCTTGACCTTTATAAAAAACATAATGTGAAAGTGTTTGAATGCTTAAATACATTATGTAGTATATAATGAACCCTTTTAAAGGTATATAAATATTATTTCAGCTCACAAAACGTTTATTGTTTTGCATTTAAGGCAATGCATAAACATTGGACAAACAAAAATGGGAATTAGGCTTTTTCTCAGTGATCCTACACTCCAGTGGAGAAGACATGGTATCAGTTTTTTATAAAAAGTAGTAGATAACGATATGTGTATACAAAACAAGTTAAGAATACTCCAGAGGTTAGAGTTGAGGTACAAAAGAGAGAAAGATCTAGAAGGACTCTGGGTTTCTAGTCCAAGTTTCTGTGTAGATTGTGGAGCCATTTGCTGAGAAGGGAATGGGAACGCTCCACAAGGAACAAGGATTTAGGGGATGATAACGAGCTTATTTGTGAGTGGTTGTCAATGACAATGAAGATAGTGTGGGATATATGGCCCTGAGAGTGCCCCTAAAATTGAAAAAGTCACTGATGTTAGCATGCATTTTGGGCATTTGACTTATTGTTATAAAATGAAATGTAGTCATTCAAACACCGCACACACACAGTCACACACAGTCACACATTACTCCTGTCCAAAGGACATTGTGTCTGTAGTTCAGTGCAGGTGGCTGTTTGTCCCCTCAGAGTACGAAGCAGCTGTTCTAACTTCTGTGTCTTCATCGAAGGTCATCATGTCCTCTGCGGTCAGAGTACCATCTATTTACTGCTCCTCCGACCGCATTTAAGTTGCTGCCAGGGCTAGCTAAGGTAACCACTTATCTCTTCAGCTCTCTACCGAGTCATCTTTTTTCTTGACCTGCTTCTTGCCAAATCTTCGGTAATGTTTCTTGGCCTCCAAGCTAACGCACAAACCAATACACATAGGTTTTTCTCAATATCACCATCAACCACAGTGCTCCAGGGGACCTGTCACAGCAACAGGGCTCTTGCTCTGCTCAGTGGGTTGAGAGTTTCGAGTTGTGCGCACTCAGCCCCTGGCTCTTGCCTCCAGGGAGGGTGGGCTGGGGGTTTTGTTCTGGCCATTCCCAATTTCAGTCACTTCTGAAGTCTGAAGTTTTCAAATGCCTCAACTTCTGAAACATGCAACTTTTGTTACATGTTATTTCTGAATTTGATGTTTTTACTAAAGGCAAGCATGTTCAAATATAAAAGTTATTTTTTACCTTAGTTTCTGCCAAGAAGTTCTTGAAATGATGATTTTTCATGCCATAATAAATCTGGAAAAAACAGCAAGTAGATACTACCTTAGTCTCACATTATGAAGGGACCTGTAAATTGAGTTCAGGAGGCTGGACTGTATTCTGAAGGCAAAGAAAAGCCCCAAAAGGTTTTGGATAGAAAATGACAGAGTCCTCCTCTTTCCCTTATTTCTCTCCCCGCAAGATACAAGAAGCAGGTTTAAGAAATTTCACTCTGAGAAGGAAAAACTGTTCTCTGGCCTCCACTGATTTTCTGAAAGTGGCTTCAGTGTGCCCTTGATTTCTGTAGAGTCAAGAGGATAACCACTCCGGATGACTGTAAGACTAGCTCACATTGTTTTTTGTTTCATCCACACTAGAACATTCTCTGAGTGCACTATGATCATCCACTTCCTGTGTGCCTTTCTCCCTCCTAGTAGGCATGTGATACCTTATTCTTTTACCATACAGCTCAACTACGGCCCTTTAGAAAGCATTCTCCCTTTCCCTCATCCGAGTTGTCCTATCATTGACAAGATATCTCCATCATAGTTCTTATCATATGGAATTGTGGTTACTGTGTGTGACCGTCACATGGACAGGGAGACCTGCCCTATGCCCCCAGAAACCAGCAAGGGCTCTGACGCTTCATGGATTCAATAAGCGTTTGTGGAATGGGATGGAACTAATTGAATTAATTAAGGGTAACTTGGCTGGTGTTCTTCTTTCTTCAAACCTGTCAGCCCCCTGTGGGGTAAAGTGTTATCACCAGCATTATCAGACCAGTGATGGTGGACAATGAAATATCAGAGAGGCATACTCCAGCTCCCTGCCTCTCAGCAGTTGTACACCCTACAATATACCAAAGGATATATAGTAAAAAGAGAAAACCAAGGGAAGGAATCAGTGATTTACAGAAAGCAAATATCAGGAAAAGAAATAAACATAGATGAAAGGAAAAAGAAAATAATTACTGGCATGCTGCTATTTATCCCAGCTCAGGTCCTGTCTTTTTCCAAAACATGCCCTTTAGTTTTTGTATGAGGATCTTTCTGATACATATCACAAGACAACTCTTGGTTAGCCCAGGCCTTCCCTCTGCCATCAGACGCACCTCTCCTGGCCAAGCCTGGACAGCACAGTAACGAGTTTGGTTGGTGTACACCTGTTCTTGCTTCAATTCTCAGTCTCTGATTGTCTTTCTCTACATGTTCCTGAATTGCATTTTCTGTCATTCTCTCTATGTGACTTTGTCCATTTCCTCTTCAATTTCGATGTGTTGTTTTGTATATGCTAACGGGCTTTCATTATTTCAAATTGACTAATTGGAAAACTCAGAATTTTCTATACATCATTTTTGAATAATGAGTTCAAGCATCTTTATACAGGGTTTACCAATTACTTTATACTTGTTGCTCAAGAAATAATGCATTCATCAAAAAAAAAAAGGTAGATATGTGAGGTGACACTGTGTTAATTAAGTCGATGGGAGGAATCCTTTCACAATGTATATGTATGTCAGATCATCATATTGCATACTTTAAGTATCTTACAGTTTTGTCCATTATACCTCAATAAAGCTGGGGAAAAATAGTTAGTGAAATAATATCTCAAGTAATATAAAGTTTTAAAGGCAACATACCTTTATTTTTTTAAGAGATAATTATAATCTCTTATGATACAACACAATAGATCTAAAGATCTATTAAGATCTTTTAAAATTCTTATGTTTGTCGTTAGTTTAGATAGACAAATAGATGAATATAGATATGATCAAATGATCAAACTGGAGAACAAGTAATCTATATGAAGTAATTGTTCATTTTTAATTGATGTGTTTTCTTCTGAATTATATGATCTATATTCAATATTATATTATGATATGAATTATAACTTGTCATATAGGTGGCAAACATTTTTCCCATCTGAAATTTGCCTTATAACTATGAATGGCATACTTGACTTACAGTTATTTATAATGCTTGTGTTATTTAACTGATGAATACTGTTCTTTACTGGCTTGCCTTTATGTCATAGAGAAGGCTTTGCCGTGAAGCTGTAAGCTTCAGGCTCCTCACTTATATATGCGTCCTTTTCAGAGTTCTGGAAGGGAACCTAATAATATGTTAACATGGTCATAAAACTTTTCAAAAATCAAATGCATTGATCATATTCAGTCTCTTTTCACTCTCACTTCCTCTCCATTACATACACTAAACTTCATGTCAAAATGCAGTCATAGAGACTATGTACATTTAGGAATCCAACCAAGGAAAGTTGAGTTCCGGACACATTGAGCTCAGCAGGACTCAATGTGTTTATGTGGTTTGCTCTCATTTCTCAGTATAGTTTTGTTACTGCTACTGTGTCTCTGTAGGAATGGCTTCCAGGAATAGGCACAATATGTTTGAAATGTACAGAGCCAGGAACGAGTCTGTGGAAAATCCTTCCATGGAAAATGATAAGCACTGAGTTTGGTTCTCAGCAATGCCCGGTCATAACAGAAAATTTCTCCTGGTAATGTGTATAAATAATTAAAAATTGATAATGCAGAATATGTAATTTTAAGAGTCCAGGCAATAAAATTATGTGTTGTATATTTCTATATGATATCAATAGAAATTATTCTGACATTAAGAAGCAAATTGTAATTTAAAAAACTCAGTTAATAATAAAAACATAATTCACTAACACAAAGAAATGGAAGTAGTGAATAAGCCCTAGGATTGTTCCGGTTAAGGAGGAGAAGTGAATAATATTAACAAATTGGAAAAAAGATTTTTTTTTGCTGTTTCTATAGGAAATACTAACATTAAGAAGATAACATAATACGACACCACAATGCCATCAAGTACAATTGGTTAAATGAGTGTAACCAATTCAAAAAGTGTTTTAAGATTATACCCTACAGAAAAAAACTTGAAATATCCCATGCCTTCCAATTTATATATGAAATAAACTTGTCAAAGGTTTTCCCAAATTCAACAATACTAAAAATTTACATGATGTTATCCATTATGAGTTATGAAGCTATAAGAAATTTTTCTAACCTATCAATTTAAGGAAAGCTCTCTCTGATCATCCATGATGAAAAGACTGGATTATCTTTTTCTTCTTTCTTTAGAAAATGATATTTAAAAAGTTATTGGCATATGAAGAGGCAATACAGCCAAAAAAATGTAGGAGAAAGGTGTTACGTACTGTGTCAAGCAGTTAATTAATAAAAATCTTATTTTTTTCCAGATTTTGTGATGTCTGTGATATTTATCAATTTTGTTTTCTTGTTCATACAGGTATTCATTTTTGTTCCTAATTTTGCATTCACATTTTTACATTATTTTGTTTAATGAAAACTCTAAAGTTGATTAAGCTTGAAGTGTCACAAAACTTGGATACAACCTCTGTATCATGCGTGGAGAATTCTTCTTGACTATAAACATGATTTTCTATATTCAAAACCTTTAATCTATCAGGAATTTATTTTCGATTATGGTATGGGGTGGGAACTTTTTTTTTTCAAAACGGTTAACCAGTTGTTTCAACATCATTTTAAAATAATATGTATTTTTTTCCTGTTGCTAACAAAAGTCACTTTAGCATATGTTAAATTGTTAAGTATGCTTGAAATTCTAGGATTCTTATTCTGTTCATTGTTCTTTCATTCCAGTACCTCTGTTTAATTATTATATTTTAATAATTTATTTTGAAAAATACGAGAGAAAATCTCATCTCTTTTTTAGTTTTCAAAACTTTCTTGGTTATTACAGTTTGTTTATTTTTCTAGTTGAATTTTGAAAACACTCAAGTCATGTGTTATAAAAAGTTCATTATAATTCTGATAAATTTGTAATTAATTTAGCAAAAACTGATATCTTAATACTGAGTCTTCTTATCTGGGAGCATTACTTTTTGTAGTTGTCCATGTTCCTTGGAAAATGTTGTAAATGTTTTCCTGTGGATCCTATGTATTTCTAATTAAGTATATGTCTAGATGATTTACTCTTGTTGCTGCTGTGAAGGGCTCTCTGCTTGGTTATTGTTGGTTATTATTGGAAAACTGTTTTGTAATGTAATTAATGTGTGTGTGTGTGTGTGTGTGTGTGTGTGTGTGTTGTAAATGACCATTTTACTGAACTTTCTTGTTTATTTAGAGAATTTTCCAGCTGCAAACATTGATATCAATGATACTCTTTCATCTGAATATTTTACGATTTTTTTAGCTTTTCTATTATACTGGCTAAGATTCCAACATCACAAAGTAGTAATAAACTGTTTACATCAAGTATTTGTGACTTCTATAGGAATGCTTCTGAAACAGAGAGATAGACAGAGAGAGAAAGAGAGAGATCCATCTAAGTATCTGTGTATCTGTGTATAAGTTTGTATATGTATGTATGTATATTCACACATATGTATGAAATGTTGAAGAAATTACTTTTTCTAGTTTCCTTAAATACTTTATCAACCATGGATGTTGAACTAAACTGGGCACTTTTGGAGGATATCTTTTGATATAATCATTTTATTTTTATCATTTGCATCTATTACGTTAATAGATTTCTTGCTAAACCATCCTAAGAATAAACCCTACTATGGTAGTAATTTGTTGTTCTTTTAATACATCTGGATTGATGATATTTTATTTAGAATTTTTTCTCCTCTATAATCATAAGTGAAATTTAGCTGTAGTTTTCTTTCATTGTGATAATTTTATCAGGTTTGGGTATAAGGTTAAAATAAACTGGGAAGATTTCCATCTTTCTTTATTCTCTGGGATATTTTAAATTGCAGAAGAACTCTATAATTTCAGAGTCTAAAATAACATCTATAAAATCATCTGGTTTTGGCAAATTTGGGGGCTAATTATCATCTTTTTCAATTTTATTCATGGTGGATCTTCAAGATATTGAGCCAATTTTGGTTATTTATATATTCCATGCTGACAATGTATTTCATCATGATATTCTAACTCACTTGCATAAAGTTTTATGAAGTGTCTCCCAATGTTTTGTCCATGTACCCTATCAATTAAAAATATTTCAGTAAGCACAACAACTTACTTATTTAAGAATTGTATATATTTACTACTTTACTCATGGATTAAATTCATTATAAAACAAACTTGGTAATAGAAAAATTTAAAGGGTAAGATAAAAGTGAAATAAACTATTTTGAAATAATTTTCATGTTTTTAGCTCCATAAAAGAATTTAAAAAAAACAAAACCCTTTTTGCTCCTCTAAAATAGTTCCTTTTTCCCCAGCTTTTTTGAAATATAATTGACATATAATATTGTGTAAATTTAAGGTGTACAAGTGTTGATTTGACACACTTACATATTGCAAAATTATTAGGTAACATCTCCATCCCATCACAGAATTACCATTTCTTTTTTTGTGGTGAGAACATTTAAGATCTCACTTAATGGGCTTCCCTGGTGGCACAGTGGTTAAGAATCCACCTGCCAATGCAGGGGACATGGGTTTGAGCCCTGGTCCGGGAAGAACCCACATGCTGCAGAGCAACTAAGCCCGTGTGCCACAACTAGTGAGCCTGCACTCTAGAGCCCGCGAGCCACAACTACTGAGCCCACGTGCCACAACTACTGAAGCCCGTACGCCTAGAGCCTGTGCTCCGCAACAAGAGAAGCCACCGCAATGAGAAGCCCCTGCACATCAACGAAGAGTAGCCCCTGCTCTCTGCAACTAGAGAAAGCCCATGCACAGCAACAAAGACCCAACACAGCCAAAATAAATAAATAAATAAATAAATAAATCTATTTTAAAAAAAGATCTCACTTAACAACTTTGAAATATATGATCCAGTATTATTTGCTATAACCGCAATGCTGTACATTAGCTCACTAGAATTATTCATCTTACAACTAGAAGTTTGCACTCTTGGACCAACACGTCCCCATTTCCTCTACCACCACCCCCAGCCCCCAGCATAAAGTAGGCTTAATATCTTAGTACAAGTTATGTGATTAAATAGACTTTTTTAAAAAAGTCTTGATTTAACACTTTGTGATACAGTGATCAAATATCTTTATTCTAAATTCAATTTATTTTGATATTTATTTTTATAAAGCTGTCCTAGCTACAAAGATACCCCCCAGAAACTCATCGGTCCAAATTGGAAAAAAAAAAGTACATCATTGGCAAGCTTACTAAATCATTATATTCATCTTTTTGAATTAATTATATACAATTATATAGGTATTGGTTAAAATATTAGGAAATGTTCACCTCTCCTGAAGCCAATCAGTTGGTCTTTTAAAATAATCAGAAGTTGTTGAATTTTTATATTTTTAACAAATGAATTTACAAACCACTGAGACTGTATATTTTGAATATTTTAAAGCACATTAGGTCATTTTGTGTCCAGGTTTTGAGAGTGTGCAGATGTAAGAAATGTTATAAGTAACGAATTCTGTTTTCAGCAACAAAATTACATAACGGTAGAAACATTTCCAAACATTGAGTCTACAAAATGCTGTCTCCACAGCAGAAATGTCTTTCAAAAGCAGTCACTTTCTATTTCCTTGTAGAGACATCATCATGTTTACTTTTGAGCGGTAGATTGTGCTAATATGTTTTTCAGTGACTTTTGAGTTGATACAACTGATGGCCATTTACCTTTGCAGGAATGGTCAGCGAATTTGGAATACTTGCCTCAATAAAGGAAACATGCATGATTCACTGATAGTTTAAATCTGTGTTCTCAAATTTAAATCTCAGGTGTCCTCTAAGAGGAAGTGAAATCCCACCAATGTTTAGGTTGACATCGTATAGTTTCCATCAAAAGTTCATAAATTTGCAAATATATGATTTGTGGCATTTGGTAACTATCAACATTTAAAAAATAAAACAAATCACATCATATCTAATGGCATCCAAATAGCATAATAATTTGATATCTACCACCATCCATTTTTAAAAATATATGGATCAACCCAATCAAAACATGGGCAGAGACCTAAATAGACATTTCTCCAAAGAAGACATACAGATGGCCAATAGGCACATGAAAAGATGCTCCACATCGCTAATTATTGGAGAAATGCATATCAATACTACAATGAGGTATCACCTCAACACCGGTCAGAATGGCCATCATCAAAAACTCTACAAATAATAAATAAATGCTGGAGAGGGTATGGAGAAAAGGGAGCCCTCTTACACTGTTCATGAGAATGTAAATTGGTGCAGCCACTGTGGAAAACAGTATGGAGGTTCCTAAAAAACTAAAAAGAGAGCTACTGTATATGATCCCCAATCCCACTCCTGGACATATATTTGGAAAGAAGGAAAACTCTAAGTCAAAAAGATGTATGCACCCCAATGTTCATAGCAGCACTATTTATAATAGCCAAGACATGGACACAACCCAAGTGCCCATCAACAGACAATTGGTTTAAGAAGATGTGCTATATATATGCCATACACACACACACACATATATATATATATATATATATACACACACATATATAATGGAATATTACTCAGCCATAAAAAAGAATGAAAAAGTACCATTTACAGCAACATGGATGGACCTAGAGAATACCATACTAAGTGAAGTAAGTCAGACAGAGAAAAACAAATATATGATACCACTTATATGTGGAATCTAAAAAGTAATACAAATGAATCTATATACAAAACAGAAACAGACTCACAGACATAGAAAACAAAGTTTACCAAAGGGGAAAGGGAGGGGGGGAGGGACAAATTAGGAGTATGGGATTTACAGATACAAACTACTGTACATAAAATAGATAAGCAACAAGGATTTACTGCATAGCACAGGGAACTATATTCTATATCGTGTAAAAACCTATAGTGGAAAATAATACAAAATATATATATAAATTTTTTTCATACGTGTCTGAATCACTTTGCTGTACACCTGAAACTAACACAACATTGTAAATCAACTGTACTTCAATTTAAAAAAATACGAATCAGATCTTATTTAACAATGGGAAATTGTACTTCATCATTTTTCTCCCTATATTACTATCCTCCTTCTGCTACCTCTTCCCCCAGAGCATTTATTTTAATATATGTTTATTTTTGAAACTCTATGTTAATCACCATTATTTTCTCCAATAAAGAATATGCATATAAATTGAATGTTTAATTTTGTAATTACCTGTGGACATGAGGCTCTAAATGTTAATTACCTCTTGGATAGAGCTATCATTACAATTGTTAGTAGTACATAATTGGTCAGAACAACTTAACTATATTACAAATTTCCATAAATAATCATTAAACAACATTTTTTTAATTACTGGGAAAATACTCTTAATGGCAAGAATGAGGTTGGGTTATTTTCATGTATCCATGGATAAATATTGCCTATGGCTTGAATGAGACAGGGCTTAACATCAGTTCTACTCATGTGTTTCACGTTTCTGTATGTGAGCCCTGAGAAACCTTGTTCATATAAATAGATAGGAATGGAGGTTTTGTTAGTGCAATGCTGCTCAATTTATTTAACCACTTCTGGATCATATGCCAAAATGTCACCTACTGATGAAATTATTTCTAATTATCTTTTGATGATTCTAATTCATTCTTCAGCTTTGTTGAAAGCAAAGAATGGATATGTTACCCAGTCATTAGAATTCATTCACTTAAGCTTTATTGAGATCTACCAAATGATGATTATATTAGTCAGCCTTTGCTGTGTAACCAGCAAAGTCTTAGTGGCATATAACAAAAAGCAGTTATTTCTCTCTCTGGCAAGTATGTAGATCAATGGGGACAATTCTGGTTCACGCAGGGGGTCAATTCTGGTCTGTTCCGTGTTTCTCCTCTTGGAATCCAGTATGAAGGCACAGTGGGCATGACCTCCTCATGTCAGTGGTCAGAAGCAGGTGGTGCATCTTAAACCCTAGGCTCAGAGTTGGCACACTGCCCCTTCTGCCCACATTCCATTGGCCAAAGAAAATCAGGTGACCACGAATATTATTATCATGGATGCCTGGGGTAGAGGAGTGAATGTTTGCTAGCCAATAATCTCGTCTACCACACCTCTTAGCTGCTTCTTTATTGTTGTTTGTTTTTATATTGGGTTTAATTTTTGCTTTGTGGTAACTTTGCTCAAAACAATATATTAAAACGTGTTGGTAGATTAAGAAAAGCATGAGGCAGGCTTCTGAGATGCTGGTAAATGCTCTGCTTTTTTACTCAGGTGATAGATATGCAGATGAGTTTGCTTGGTGATAGTTCACTGAACTGTACATTCATGATTTGTGCACTTTTTCTGTAAGTATGTTATACTTCAAATAAAAGCTCATTTTTAAAAAAGGAGTTGAGACAAACAAATTCTCTTTTATTTTGAAATCTTTTCCAGTGCAAGAGTTTTATAAGGATCTTTTAAAATTTACCACAAGCTTTAAATATGTATTTTATTAATGTCCTTAGAGCTGTAGATTTAAGGCATTCAACCTATGGAAAATGTCTGCTCTGAAACCTAATTAGCTAAGTCATTTCTCATTTTCAGATCTATCAACTAAATCAGATTTACCTTGCATCAGAAAAACACTCACTGCATTTTTCAGTTCAAAGAAATATGCTAATATTTATTTCAAAGAGTGTTATTTAAAAACCACTGTGAAATAAATTCTGGAACACATTTGTAATACAGTTTACTAAAAGTGATTAAGGTTATAATTGTGTAGATTCAATATGATGAATTTATCTGCTTCATAAGTTAAGAAGTAAGAATAAATCTGTACACTATTTTTTATATTTTAACATTTAATAATGCAGTGCAATGTATAGCTAAAATGATGTTATCGTGAAGGGAGAAATATAATTAAAACATGGTATTTATTAAATGTGTGCATACATGTAAGGAATTTGACATTTCACTTTTGCAATAATTAACTAAAAATCATGTGTAAAAATACAAAAATAGCTTTATTAATTATTTTGTTCACCTCATGAGCAAACATTTTCTACATTTAATGAAAGAAGTTTTTTTTGTTTTGTTTGTTTTTGCGGTACGCGGGCCTCTTACTGCTGTGGCCTCTCCCGCTGCGGAGCACAGGCTCCGGACGCGCAGGCTCAGCGGCCATTGCTCACGGGCCCAGCCACTCCGCAGCATGTGGGATCCTCCTGGACCGGGGCACGAACTCGTGTCCCCTGCATCAGCAGGCAGACTCTCAACCACTGCGCCACCAGGGAAGCCCGAAAGAAGTTTACATACTCCTAAAAGTTAATTATTCTAGCAGCTATCCTATTAATTTGAAATTTAATAAGAGGTAGAGAAAAGTAAACAATTTAGACGATGGAAAAGTATTTTTAGGACACGAGTTGATAAAACAAGTTTTAATCAATAACTCAATAATAGATACCAAGTCTAAAAAGAAGAAAATACAGTGTAACTTGAAAAATTTGGACCCCAGTTACTTCAAAAGCAAATAGTACTATCAATCTATGTTGTTCTTTGAATATGCTTCTCTTTCCAGTTGATGACACATCCTAGGGATGGGTGTTGGGAGCAGCTGAAGAAAATTGCTTGTGTTTAAATAAATGAAATAAAGGGCTTCCCTGGTGGCGCAGTGGTTGAGAGTCTGCCTGCCGATGCAGGGGACACTGGTTCTTGCCCCAGTCCGGGAAGATCCCACATGCCGTGGAGCGGCTGGGCCCGTGAGCCATGGCCGCTGAGCCTGCGCGTCCGGAGCCTGTGCTCCACAACGGGAGAGACCACAACAGTGAGAGGCCCACGTACCGCAAAAAATAAATAAATAAATAAAAATAAAAAATAAATGAAAGAAAAAATAAACAGTCATTGTAGCATCCGTATGTCTAATCAATGTCCCCTTTGCTTTGTCCACACTAAACTCTCCCTCAGGGTGCATTGCACTTCGTGACAATCCTTGTGAGAAGTAAGGCAGGAGGTTGTAAAAGGAAATAACCCTCACTCCCCTCTCCCTGAAACGCTGGGTTTCAGAACAACCTACCGAGGGCAAAAAACTCTTGTTTTCAATACACCAGCTGTACTTTTAAAAAGAACTATGTATGAGAGAGGGAAAGACTAGCAGCCCTATGGACTTTTATTGTTCCATGGACTGATCATAAAAGGAGGCTTTCAAGAAAATGGTATTTCCAGAAATCCCTAGGTGTGGTGCCCTGAAGTTTCCTTTCATTATGGGACAATACACCACCATGCTGACGTTCAGGAGGGCTGAGGGGTAAATTTCCCATGATAGGGTTAGTGCTGTTCACTGAACGTGTCCAAGCTCTTTACCTTCTAGGCTCATGGTAGACTCAGTGAGACCAATGGGCTAGTTCTGCCTACTGCATTGTAAAGGGAGATGATGTATGTCCTTTCCAGGCTGGAGCATTAGGTCTACTGCAAGACCCTCCAGAGCTATCTTTTCCTTCTGCCATGATGATTGGCAACCTTCCATCCAATGACTACCTGGGTCACAGAGTAAGAACAACATGATACAAAGACCCAAAACTGGGCTTCCCTGGTGGCGCAGTGGTTGAGAGTCCGCCTGCTGATGCAGGGGACACGGGTTCGTGCCCCGGTCCGGAAGGATCCCACATGCCGTGGAGCAGCTGGGCCCGTGAGCCGTGGCCACTGAGCCTGCGCGTCCGTAGCCTGTGCTCCACGACGGGAGAGGCCACAGCAGTGAGAGGCCCGCGTACCGCAAAAAAAAAAAAAGACCCAAAACTTTCCTGGTTGAATGTACAATGTACATGAGAAATACACATCTCTGTTTTAAGCCACTGAAATTCTGGGGTGGCTTGTTTCCCAGAGCGTCCTGACCAATTCAACTTTCTTTTGTAATGCAGGGCAAGGCTCTTTTGAAAGGGGAGATAAGAAAGAAGAGCATCCATACTATACTAAGGAAGAAGATACATCAAAGTTGTGCTCTGCATATTGAGCCCTTGAAACTATCCACATTTATGCCCTTTTAAAAAGATAGACCAGGGCTTCCATGGTGGCGCAGTGGTTGAGAGTCCGCCTGCCGATGCAGGGGACACGGGTTCGTGCCCCGATCCCGGAGGATCCCACATGCCGCGGAGCGGCTGGGCCCGCGAGCCATGGCCGCGGAGCCTGTGTGTCCGGAGCCTGTGCTCCGCAACGGGAGGGGCCACAGCAGTGAGAGGCCCGCGTACAGCAAAAAAAAAAAAAAAAGATAGACCATAAGTTAACAAAACATATATTTTAAAGAGAATTGGGGAATCTCAACAGAAAACAAAAGACATTCATGATAATTCCTCATCTCATTTCAGAGAATTCTGAAGATTCTTTTCTTTTAAATAATCTAGTCTGAACCCCACTTAGCTAAGTATATATTAACCAGGTTTGTGCCAGTACACTGAAAGTGAAGAAAAACCAAAGGCAGCAATGTCAACACCTCAGCATAGTGAAATCCTCACCTCCTCTCGCCTACCAGGAAGACACAGGCCTGACATACATATCAAGTGAGGATCCTCTGTTATAGACGACTTTCAGCATTAGGAAAGTTTATTTTCATTTTTTTTAGATAAAATACCTAAAATTAGATTTTCCAATATTTTATTTGCAGAACACTATGGATCATTCTTAAGGATACATCCACTTCACACGAGAGAAAACTGAGAGTATTCGCTCCTAAATTCAAATTAAATCTCTTTTAATCTGTAGTTAAGTATTCTCTATCATTACTAAGTTTAGGCATTTGTAACTTTGTTCTTGTTTTTCTTAATTGACTTGGTCAGGTATTTATCAATTCTTTTGGACTATTTAGGAAATGGTCTTTTGTATTGATCAATTTTCTTTTTTTATTTATTATTACACTTTTATATTTAATAATTATTTGGTATTCTTTTTCTTGTTTATTTTATTGTGATATTAGCTTCTTTTTTAAAAAAATTATTTATCTATTTTATTTATGTTTGGCTGTGTGGGGTGTTTTTTGCTGCGTGTGGGCTTTCTCTAGTTGTGGTGAGCTATATTAGCTTCTTGAGTTAAATACTTCTTTAGTTTCATTTTTTCTGGTTTAGTGATCAAAATATATTTAGGACTTCATTTACAAGATGAATGAGTTCTGAGGCTCCACTGTACTCTACACTTGAAATTTCCTAAGAGAGTAGATCTTAAGTGTTCTCACCACCCAAATGAAAAAATGGAAACTATGTTGGGTGATGGATGTGTTAATAAGCATGAGTGGCTAATCATTTCACAATGTATACACATATCAAATCACCACATTCGAAACCTTAAATACAATTTTTATTGGTCAATTATACCCCAGTAAATCTGCGGGGAAAACATTTAAGATGATTATATTTTCACTTAGAGTATAGCTTTCATTGTATTGGTAATAAATGTTTTTCTTATGGTCAATGTCTAATTATATTCATAATGTTTAAATCTGTAATTATATAGTGCATTTGATTTCTTTTTTTTGACTCAAATGATATTTAGATAAGTGTTTTAATACTTTCAATTAGTTGGACTTAGAGAAAGAAGGAGGATTTTGGCTTTTATTTTCAATTTTAAATCTTTAGTTGCATTTATAGCACTATGATAAAAAAAAATCTATCTGTACCATTCTGCTTTGGGGAGTTTATTAAGATTGTTTTCAGTTATTGATTAGGGGAACTGGTTGTCGTGGGTTTGGTGGGAAGGGTCCTGGGTTTTGTATTTAATCTCTAGTCCTTTCTTACTAGGTCTAGGAAGGGCATAATTCTTAACAAAAAACTCCCATGATCAATAGCAAATTAGCTTTACTATAATTTCTTGAGATCACCCTCAAAGAAAACTTCCATTCCCAAAAGAAACACAATCAGCAATGGTAAAATGGGTTCTTCTGCTTCTTGGAACAGGACAGGATAGCCCCTGATTTCCTTGGGATCGTCACTCTGGCAATTGGCTGAGAAGCCAAGAAAAACAGCAGTGTGGACATCTTCCCCGTGTGCCAGGCTGTTTTGTTTTTACCTTGGAGCCAGTGGGGTTGGGGGATGGAGAAACGGGGTTAAGTCTTGATGACTGGTACCACAGACCTGACTGTACTACTTAGTCATCTCACCCACCTGTAGATAATGCCTTCCCAACTGTGACCAGAGTCAGACTGGCCTGGCCTGGAAGGTAACACAGCCTATACATGGCATGAATATTCTCAGAATCAGCTTTGCTAAAGGAAACAAAGATAAAAGCTTTCCAAACACACCTACTCAAAAATTCTATGAACCTATTTTAAAAGAAACCTTTATTTTATTTTTTAAATCTATTTTGTACCAGTAGGAAGTAGATAACGGAGATCCTTGGTTACCTAACATCCACCCTGGGAGAAAGAGCATTGACTCAACAAGCCCAGGGTTTCTCTCCTACCAGATCACTACAGGGAGCCGATTCACCATAATTGTTATAAACGTCCTGCCATTCTGTGGGCACTAGAAAAGCAGGGACACACTCTTTCTAAGGGACAGGTTTTATTTATATCCACTAAACCATCATTACTAATGATATTATTAGGTTCTTCATATTTATTCTTAACATCATTGCCTACTTGATGTTATTGCTTTCTTCAACTCAAAGACTGAGTTGAGAATTTTAATTACAACAGTAATAATGCTCATTGCAAAAGTTAAATAAGAGATCATAGAAAATGAAACGTCTTTACCTCCGCCCCTCCCCTCCTATCCTCCTGAAGTATTAACTCGATGTTAGAAATCTGGGGGTACGCTCTTCCACATTTCTCTTCTAACAAATACATACAAACAAGTGTCAAGGTTTTTTAAATGGAATCATGCTATAGATATGAATCCCACAATTTTCTTTGAAGTTAAAATTTTATAATATTCTTTATGTGTATAATATGCAGTGCTATTTAGCTTAGCATATAAAAGTTTGACTAAAATTTTCGTTGTATCAGTATAAAATAATTTATTTGGATCTCACCTTATGCTTAACATCTTAAACTGATATTTTTGAATTATTGACACATAATTACATATCATAAAGTTCATCTGTTTTAATATACAATTTAATGAATTTTAGTATGTTTACTGAGTTGTGCAACCATCTCTAAAACGTGACTTTAAAACATCGCCATCATCCACAAAGCAAACCTCATGCCATCATTCCCCCTTCCCATCCCCAATCTTGAGCAATAAATAATGTAGTTTCTGTTTCAAATTGTTTGCCTTTTTTTGGACGTTTCATATAAATGGGAATCATACAATTTGTATGGCTTCTTTGAACATGTTTTTGAAGGTTATCCTTATTGTAGCTTTTATCAGTACTTTATGCCCTTTTTTTTTTTTTTTTTTAGATGTTGGGGGTAGGAGTTTATTAATTAATTATTTTTTCTGTGTTGGGTCTTCGTTTCTGTGCGAGGGCTTTCTCTAGTTGCGGCAAGAGGGGGCCACTCTTCATCGCGGTGCGCGGGCCTCTCACTATCGCGGCCTCTCTTGTTGTGGAGCACAAGCTCCAGACGCGCAGGCTCAGTAGTTGTGGCTCACGGGCCTGGTTGCTCCGCGGCATGTGGGATCCTCCCAGACCAGGGCTTGAACCTGTGTCCCCTGCATTATCAGGCAGATTCTCAACCACTGCGCCACCAGGGAGGCCCATTTTATGCCTTTTTTATTGCCAAATAGTAGTCCTTATACTGATCTTTGCCTAGCATACATTTACCATTTTATTTTTACCCCCAGTAAAATCCTTGTGTTTTAGGTGTCTTGTAAACAGTAAAAGATTACATTTTGTCTTTTATCAAATTTGAGAATCTTTGTATTTTTTTCTTTTTAACAAAACAGTTTAATCCACTCACATTTTTATTTTGATACTAATAGAATTTCACTTGTTTCTGTCATCTTGTTTAATGTTTTCTGCTTTATATCTGATATCTTCCATTTTTCTTTTTCCGGAATATTTCTGTTGAACTTTTCCTTTTTTTTTTAATTTTGTTTTTCACCCCTGCTTAACATTTGGAAAGTATATGACCTACTTTAATTCTATGAGTAGTTTCTTGAAAGATGAACTTACATTTCTCCATGTTCATTAGTGAGATTAGCCTGTAATTTTTTGCTCATTTTGTTTTGGATCGAGGTTGTTTTGGCCTTATAAAATGAGGAATATTCCCTTTTTCTATTCTTTATAAAATTTTGGTAAAATTAATGTCTTTTTTTTCCCTAAATGATTGGGAGTTTTCTTTATGGGAAGGCTTTTAATTATGGATTCAATTTCCTTAATAAAAAAAGGATTGCAAAGATGTTCCATTTCTTCTTCTATTTCATATTTTCTCTAGGAATTTGTCTATTTCATCTACATTTTCAAAAGTATTGGGATAATGTTAACATTTTTACAATCATTGACATTTTTCAGGATTAAATAAATAAATTTATCTTTTTTTTTTACTTGACATTGGTTATTTCTCCCTTCTCTCATTTATTCTTGATCAAAGAACTAGCTTTTGGATTTCTTGATTTTCTTTATAGTATTTTTTTAATCATTAATATCTCCTCTTTTATTATTGCACTACTTTTTTTAACAAAAGGTTAAATTTAAATATAAAAAGATTCTGAAAATAAGGGCCCCATAACATTAGAGAATAAATAATACATTTTTAAAATTCAATTATCCTGGAAATTCTAGGGAGAGGCTCTGGAGATATAGTGAGAGTGACACTGGGACAGTAAGGACAGGGAGGGACAAGAACACCTTCAAGGGAAGTCTATGGAACCCATGGAGCCCTGGGATCACGGGCCAGGCTGCTTGCTGTGCATTCCCCTCAGCCCACCCCACATCAGACCTGTTTGGTGTGAGCTCATCTCCTGCAGTGCATCTCCATTCGGAGAGGCTCCAGGAGGGCAGGACTCTATCCAGCAATTTGAAACTCTGCTTGGATTTCTTCAGTGACCTTTGGAATTTGGGCCCTTAGGGAACAGTTATGAAATCCTGAAGCTGAAGAGTGATGACTGGGTCCAGTGTTGCATTGGACACACTGGGATCCAAAGGCTTTTATTTAGCTTTGGGGCAAGACCCAACCCAAATCTGTCTTTGGAAAGAAGATTCACCTTCCCTTATCATTCATTCACAGTTAAACAGTCCAGTACAGCTGGGGCAGAGCAGGGGAAATAGATAGAGTTTGGGGTAGCCTAGACATATTTTATCTACTTCCACAAGAGTAGGTTCTTGTCCTTCTACCAAAGGTTAAACAAAAACGAGCTTGTTTAAATCAAGGTTCTTTAAAAGCCAGATCTTCCAACCCTAGAATCAGTCAACTGAGTGTCCTTTTCGCTGGAGAAAGGAAAGGGCAGGGATATGATCTTTGTGTTTGCACAGTTACCAAACAAGTCTTCTTCATGACCTCTATGACTATTACTGCTCAACTCCACCTCCTTTTGTATTTTTTTTTTCTCCTTTTGTATTTTTTTTTGGTGTAACTTACCTTTCCTTTTTCTAACTTCTTAAGGTAGATGTTTAGCTCATTGATTTCAGCCTTTCTTATTTCTAATTAATGTATGTAAAGCCGTAAAACTCTTTCTAAATATAGCATTAACTTCATCCCACAAGTTTGATACACAGTATTTTATTTTCATTGTGGTGTCTTCTTTGATCCATGTGTTACATAGATTTGTATTTCTTAATTTCTTAGTTTCCAAACACATAAGTTTTTTCTGTTTATCTTTTGGGGTTGTGTTATCACTTAACTGCCCTGAGTTAGAGAAAATTCACTGTGTGATTTCAATCCAAGTGTCTCAAGTCTTACTTAATGGCCCACTAGATAGTCAAGTTTTGCATATGTTCCACGTGTGTAAAATGAATGTGTGTTCTTAGTCATTTGATCTCAGTGTTTCATATGTGTTCATCAGGTCAAGTTTTTTGATTGTGTTGTTCAAATTTTCTATATTCTTGTGGACTTTTAGTCTGCTTGTTCTATCCGGCATTGAGAGACGTGCTAAAATCTCTGAGTACATGAGAAAGTTTGCCTGTTTTTCCTTACAGTTCTGCCAATTTTGCTTTATATATTTTGGAGCAATATTGGGTATATGTCAGCTTAAATTTTTTTGTATCTTCCCTGTTAATTGAAATTTTATCATTAAAGTGCCTCTCTTCATATCTAGTAAAGAGATTAGACTTTGCCTTAAAGTCTCATTTGACTGATATCAATCTAGGGACACTAGTTTTTTTGCGCTGACAGTTTATATAGTGTATCTTTTTCTATCATCTTATCTCCAACCATTATATACCCTTATGTTTTAGATGTGTTTTGTCTAAGCAGCTGAGTGTTACATTTTTATTCAGTTTAACATCTTTACCTTTTAATTGGATCATTTAGTCCATCTACATTTGATGTAATTACTAATATATTCTTTTAAATCTACTCTCTTATTGAGTGCTTTATTAGTTGTCCTATCTACTTTATGTTCCTTTTTAGCCTCCATTTTTTAACTTCCTTTGGACTAATTATTTTTATTCTTTGGTTTTTCTGCTACTAGTTTGGAAGCAGTACACTCATTAATTATTCTTTTAGGGATTGGCCTAGAGGTTAGAACAGTCATTCTTGACTTATCAAAGTCTAATACTAATTTATAACTTTTATTCTTTTTCAGGAAAATACAGGAACATTACAACACTTTCATTTTATTTATCCTGTTCTCAGACTCTTCCTTTTTTTATTACTACCTGCTCTTATTTTTTTTTTTTAATTTTTATTTATTTTTGGCTGTGTTGGGTCTTCGTTTGCGGCAAGCGGGGGCTACTCTTCATCGCGGTGCGCGGGCCTCTCACTATCGCGGCCTCTCTTGTTGCAGAGCACAGGCTCCAGACGCGCAGGCTCAGTAGTTGTGGCTCATGGACCTACTTGCTCCACGGCATGTGGCATCTTCCCAGACTAGGGCTCCAACCTGTGTCCCCTGCATTGGCAGGCAGATTCTCAACCACTGCACCACCAGGGAAGCCCAGCTTTTATTTTAATAGATGTGATGTACTCTCAGATCATACTGAGAATATAGAGCAGAGATTTTTAAAATAGCCTTTTGTTTCTTGCAGTAAGTAAAGAAGTTGGTAAGGAAGAAAGGAGACTTGCTTGTCTCAAATTCATCCCCTTTTCTGAACCTCCAAGTCTTTTCATATGTCTGGTGATTTGTTGCTGTTTCTTTTTAGCTCTTCCTTATAGAGGAAGGGCTTTTTATTTGTCCAATATTGGTAGTCTAGATGGGTTTTATTGGAAGCTCTGTGGGTTGCTTTGGTAAATTGTATAAAAAATGGAAGCAACTGTTTCTCACAGCCTTTTGCTATGTGACTTTTCAGCTTCTATCAAGGTTTGGAGTCTATCTCCCTCCTTCTCAATTTGGGCTGACCTTTGACTTTCTTTGACAAGCAAAATATGGCAGGTCATACACCAATTCCAAGCCAAGGCCTCAAGAGGTTTTGTGCATTTTGGTTCTTTCTCTTGAATTTGGCAGAACCACCAAATAAAGAGCCAGCTAGCCTGCTGGAGGATGAGAGGCCACCTAAGCAACCTAAGTGTCCAATGACAGATGAATGGATAAAGAAGATGTGGAACATATATACAATGGAATATTATTCAGCCATAAAAACAAATGAAATTGAGTTATTTATAGTGAATTGGATGGACCTAGAGTCTGTCATACAGAGTGAAGTCAGTCAGGAAGAGAAAAACAAATACCGTATGCTAACACATATATATGGAATCTAAAAAAAAATGGTTATGAAGAACCTAGGGGCAGGACAGAAATAAAGACACAGATGTAGAGAATGGACTTGAGGACATGGGGTGGGGGGGAAGGGTAAGCTGGGATGAAGTGAGAGAGTGGCGTGGACATATATACACTACCAAATGTAAAATAGATAGTTAGTGGGAAGCAGCCACATAGCACAGGGAGATCAGCTCAGTGCTTTGTGACCACCTAGAGGGGTGGGATAGGGAGGCTGGAAGGGAGACGCAAGAGGGAGGAGATATGGGGATATATGTATATGTATAGCTGGTTCACTTTGTTACAAAGCAGAAACTAACACACCATTGTAAAGCAATTATACTCCAATAAAGATGTTAAAAAAAAAGAAGAAAAGCAGAAAGAAGTGGAACTCTGAAGTTACACTGATTAAGAACTGAGATATACTTGCATGCATAAGGATTTAATAATCTACCCTGACTGCAGTAGTGTATAAAATCATAAAAATCTATTCAAACATTATTTTCAGTACATATAATTTTAAACATTTAGAAAGTATTTTGATGGTATTCTGATACCTCTAAAGGTGTAATTCAATCTCCATTTACCTTCAAGTGCAAAACTTTTATGGTTTAGCTAAAATAGTGGTCATCATCCAGATTGTCCCTAGACACCATCCCTAGGTATATTAAATAATACTGAGTCCACATGTATATTAAAATAAAGTAGGATACAGTTTGACATGTTCCTGAACTCCTTCCTGAACCCTGACCTTTTTTCAGTAGACTTGGGAGTCTGTTATTTAAAGCATCTCAAGTTAAAATGCTGTCATTTTCCATTAAAAAGTAGGTTATTGATTTTTCTTCCTTCTTCACCCACTGTCACTGACCCATATCCTATTAAGAGCAAAAGAGCTGTGGCATCAGATGGAGGGTAAGGGTAGTAGAAAGTCTCTGGAAATTCCGTGCTGAAAAAAATCGATTGATGAACATGTACTAGGGTAGAGGGTAAAATCCCTAAGACTGAATAACCTAGCATTTCATTCAGACACAAGTTAAACTTACACAAAGGAGCTGGTCTTTTTTTTTTTTTTTTCAAAAATCAGACATATAGTTTCTCGGTTCTAAAGCATATTTGTGTCTGCTGGCAGACAAGTACAGGTAATTGCCTCCAGGTGTTTGCCTGCAGGAAGTTATTGTAATTCAGTGCTAGTAATCGCAGTTTCCTCAGCAGCAAAAACTAACCTGCAGGAACCTTGTAGGCACAGGTATATTTTAGAACAGCAATGCCAGCCAGTTTAAAGGCCATAGACCCAGAAGGCCCAGTTTAACAGGGAACAAATTAACTAAAACAAGATTCAGGGTGTATTTTTAAACTACTATCAAAAATTTAAGATTTGGGCTTCCCTGGTGGTACAGTGGTTGACAGTCCGCCTGCCGATGCAGGGGACACGGGTTCGTGCCCCGGTCCGGGAAGATCCCACATGCCGCGGAGCGGCTGGGTACGTGAGCCATGGCCGCTGAGCCTGCGCGTCCGGAGCCTGTGCTCCGCAACGGGAGAGGCCGCAACAGTGAGAGGCCCGCGTACCACACACACAAAAAATTTAAGATTTTAAAAAATACGTTCTTGGTTTTAAAAAAGTTTGTAAACTTGTTTCTTTTTTGTAAATTTTTACTCATTTATGCTAACTGCGTAGTAGATTCCCCCCACCCAAAGGGAATTACAAGTATATATGTTTCTTTAAGTTCTGTTTTTATGAAAGCTCATGTTAAAAAATAATTCATTATTAAAAACTAATCTGGATCTTTATTCCACTGTGAATAGATACCCTGTGGTATTTAATTTATCTATTTTTTATTGAAGTATAGGTGATTTATAATATATGTTTCGAGTGTACAACATAGTGATTCAGTATTTTCACAGATTGTACTCCCCTTAAGGTTTTTACAAAATAATGGCTATATTTCCCTGTGCTGTAAATATATCCTTATTTATATATTTTAAACATCATAATTAATCCTCTACCCCTGTCTTGCTCCTCCCCCAACATTTAGCTCATTTCCTCCACTCAATAACATTTTGAAAGGCGCAAATCTATGAAGACAGAATACACAAGAATGAAGACAACAGCAACAACAATTTGGAAGCTGGGAACAGGTCTGAGAAAGCTAATTTCTAAGTCAGCTACGGGAAAAGTTGAGAAGTAGCCTGATTTGGGGGAAATTTTTTCAAATAAAGATCCAGGAATGGGCATCATTAGGTACCTCTGGAAGTTCTGTAGCAAGTGAGGTCGTTTAAGAAGGAGCTGGACCTCCAGATCCCCTCCCTTGTTCCCTGCAACAGGTCAACTGCCAACCCCAGCAGATGACTGGAGAGAATGATTTCCTGGAGACAGACATGCAGAGGGTACAGTCCTAAAAACAGCAGGCTTGAGCTTACATACTGAGTGCTAGGATTTCCTTCTCCTTTTCTGGTCTGAAACACTGGTGGACACACACACACACACACACACACACACACACACATTCATCCAGGCAGGTGATTGAAGTCTTCTCTAGAGAATTCGACCAGCCTAAGAGAAAAGATCTGAAAATACAGACACGGAGGGCTCCACCAGGAAGAGCAAAGCCAGGTCAGCATACAGTGAAGTCCCTGGGGAATAAACACTAGTCACACACTCATCTATTGAGCTTTCAGTTTGCAGTCCTTGTGTGAACATCCAGACAAGGATCACCAGGATCCAACTCTCCTATGAGAGAGACTGAAACAAATAATCAGCGATGGGAGAAAACAGAGACTGCGGGGAGAATAAAACTGGAAAACTAATGTTAATACACTCAGAGAGAAGCTATGGCATGTAGAAGACAAGAAAAAGATGCTATTTTATAAATTTATTTATTTAATTTATTTATTTTTGGCAGTGTTGGGTCTTCGTTGCTGCATGCAGGCTTCCTCTAGTTGCAGCAAGTGGGGGCTACTCTTCGTTGCGGTGCATGGGCTTCTCATTGAGGTGGCTTCTCTTGTTGCACAGTGCAGGCTCTAGGTGCATGGGCTTCAGTAGTTGTGGCATGTGGGCTCAGTAGTTGTGGCTCGCAGGCTCTAGAGCGCAGGGTCAGTAGTTGTGGCCCATGGGCTTAGTTGCTCCGCAGCATGTGGGATCTTCCTGGACCAGGGCTCGAACCCATGTCCCCTGCATTGGCAGGCAGATTCTTAACCACTGTGCCACCAAGGAAGCCCAAAGATGCTATTTTAGAAAAAGAATATTTGGGGGGTAAAGAGCCTGTAGAAATTAAAAACAGAATTGTGGAAATTAAAAATTCAATAGAAGAATTGGCAGATAAGGTAGAGGAAATCTTCCAGAAGTGGAGCCAAAATGGGAAATAGAGGATGAAAGACAGGAAAACTAGAGGGCACGTCCAGGAGGTCAAATACCTGTCTGATAGGAGTTCCACAGAGAAAACTGAGCAAATAGAGAAGAGAAGAAATAACTCAGTACTTCCCCAAACACAAGGACATGTGATTTTAGATCAAACTAAACCCAGCACCAGAGATAATAATAAACCTACACAAAGATACATCATTGTGAAATTTCAGAACTCTAGAGATACAAAATATACCAAGAGCTTCTAGAAAGAAGAGATTTCATAAGAAGAATCGAGATTCAGAATGGCAGGACATTTCTCAACAGTAATGCTCAAAGCTAGAAGACAATGAATTCATGCCTTCAAAATTCTGAGCAAAAATCTTTTCCATCCTAGAATTCTTATCCTGACAACTTATAAATTAAGTGTGAAGGTAGAATAATGACATTCTCAGATGTTCCAAGTTTGAAAAAGTTTTGTTTTCTATGAATCCTTTCTTAGGAAGCCCCCTGGTGGGTGGGCACCACCCAAATAAGGCAGTCAACTAAGAGGAAGTCAAGAGATCCAAGAGATGGTGCCCCAGTTGAGAAACCAGGGGAAGGCAATCCCCAGGATGATGGTAGAGGGGATCCCCCAGGAAAACAGTGACACGTCAGGCCTTGGGGTCACTCTTCAGAACACAAGTCAAGAAGCTCCAGGACAGAGCTAGTCACTCAGACCAAATTAATACTGTACTGAGTAAGTTTGAATGTATTAAGGTGGCATTTACCCATCTTAGAATGAATTAACAAATACAAAGCAAATGCATGAGTTAGGCAATTATTTTCACCAGGGAAATAGAAAGAGAAAGCATTGTAGTATGTGATATGGTTTAGCTGTGAATAGTGTTCATAATAACACACATAGTCATGTGATAATGTATCTGTAAACACTTTTGGTCCAAGCAAAATGATAACCTCTGTGGGGCAAAAGGGGGGTGGCCATTGTAACCGTTCGTGCTGCAGGATAGAGAGAGTGGTGGTGCTAGAGATAAAGGCTCATGTTTCAGAGTGAGAAGTCAATAGATAAGTCTAAATTGAAAGGTCAAAAATTAGCAATGTGCATTTGTTACTTATAGTTACAAATGTCAATATTAAAGAATTGGCCAAAAGGATTGAGAATATTTGTGTCTAAGGAGTGGGAAAATATGAGAATGGAGATGATCGAAATCTGCTTTTTTTTATAACATGCGTTATAATATTTGACTTTTTAAACTTTAAAGTTTGATGAAAAATTGTACATTAATTTTTTTAAAAGTTCAGGTTAAAAAATATACTCCAGAAATCTTTGAGTGAATTATTCCTGGAGAAGTGGCTAAAGTGGATCGTTTATCGGACGAAGACCATACCTCCGTACTTCTTCATTCATTCATACAGTGATGCTGTGAATGAACATTTGTTGAATGACTGCTTGTGCAAAGTACCATGTGAGATACCACGGAAAACGTACATAGGAAGGAGTACTACATGATTTCCTTCCTCATGTTGCTTGAAAACAATAGGAAAGATGTGAAACATGTTTTTACATGTTTATATGAATAAATGAAAAAAAGACATGTGGTGGTAGGGGAACTACATGTGACAGTATAAAAGAAACAGATTGGGACATTTTCCTGTTGGATGTGGCAATTTGAGTTGAACACTGAATAAAGAGGTAGACCAGATAATATTCACATGAGCAAAGTCATAAAGAAAGGAAATGTTTCAGCTAGTTGGGATGGTTGCAAATTGCTCAATATAATGAGAACAAGGAATGACAATGTTAACTCCAGGAGAGCAGGGACTTGTGGGTCTTGTTCATCACTGTATTCTCAACACCTAGAACATTGCCTGGCATATAATAGATGCCCAATAAACATGTGCCCAATGAGTGGCTTGATAGGATTGGAAAGAAAAATGAAGAGTTGGTAACGGAGGGCCTTGAGGCCATGTTAAGAAATTTAGACTGTGTGGAATAAGAAAATATTTGAAGAGAAGATTTTCAGAGTTCTAATTTTGATGGCTGAATTCAGGATAAATTGGAAACGTGAGAGATGTCAGGTTAGTTGGGAAGAAATGAGAAATAAAGGACTAAGTAATATACATTCACCACTAAAGGAGAAGGGAAGAAACAGTTATTGAAGAAGCTTGCTGTGATTTTATGTACATATACTAAGTCTGGGGTTAGAAAATCTGAGTTTAAAACTTGTCTCTGTCATTTAATGTGTGTGAAAATCCTGACAAGTCACAGAAATTCTTTTATGAATATCAGTTTCCTTATTAGTAAAATCAGAAATTAAAAAAAATACTTTACCTGTTGTCTAAAGGGTATCAGGTAACTTTCAAGGATAGCTAAATACTGGGTTGGCCAAAAAGTTCATTCAGGTTTTTCCTTAAGCTGTTATGGAAAAACCCGAATGAATTTTTTGACCAATGCAGTACATTAAGGCAGGATAAATTGAGTGGAACAAAGGAAGAGAAAACCTTAAGAGTGGAAACAGGATATTCACAGGGTTGAGAAACTGAGTCTAAGCAAAGCTTTTTGGAATCTAGGAGGTATTTGAGCAGATTCGTAGCGGAAGAGCAGGAGAGCTATAGAATAAATAGGCGGGAAACTGATGGGTGGAGCCCTGGAAGAGATCAAAGGAAGCACAGGCAGTGGGCCAGCAGATTGACCTTAGGTAGAGAATAGATTCCATTTCCTCAGGACCAAGAATGCAGAAGAGCAGAAGGGGGAGTAACAGAGTGTGGAGTATCAGGGGTTAAGGGACTTCCCACTTTAATGATCTTAACTTTCTCCACCAAGCTGGTCAAGGGCTTCTGCTAAAAGCAAGATAACTGGGTGGATCAGGGTAGGAGTTAGGAGCTGGAGAGGAGCAGGGAAGTTTCCAGTCCTGAGAGGCAAGATATAGAGCCAGCTGTGGCAAGGACGGTCAGGTATAATTTCACCAAGCTCGTTGGGACCAAAGAACCAAATTAATATTCAGGCATACCTCATGGTATTGTGCCTCGCAGCTATTGTGTTTCTCACAACTTGAAGGTTTGTGGCAGCCCTGAGTGGTTCAAGTCCATTGGTGCCGTTTTTCCAACAGTATTCTCTCACTTGTGTCTCTGTGTCACATTTTCATAATTCTCACAATATTTCAAACTTTTTCATTTTTATTATTTCTTATGGTAATCTGTGATCAGTGATCTTTGATGTTACTGTTGTAATTGTTTTGGCATTTTTTAGCGATAAAATATTTTTAAATTAAGGTATGTACTTCTTTTTAGACGTAATGCTATTATTGCACATGTAATAGCCTACAATATAGAGGAAACATAACTTTTATATGCCCTGGGAAGCCAAAAATTCATGTGACTCGCTTTATTATGCTGGTCTGGCCCTGAACCCGCAGTAACTCTGAGGTATGTATCCTTGGTGTTACAGTTTATATAACATATTATGCTTTTTGAACAGATTTTTTAAAAAAGTATTATCTCACTAGTCTTTATATGCTATCACTATACTATAAAATAAGGAAATTGAAGCTGAGAAAAAAATAACTTGCCCAAGATGACATGGGCAAGTAGGTTCTTGTATCACATTAAAAGAATTTTAAGAATCATATTTAGTCACTAGTGGGAAGAAATCATTTTATTTAAGTTATGAAATAGGTGTTGTTAGTTGGATAGTTCCTTGGTCAGCGTGAAAGTTGAAAGCTTCACAGAGCTGAGATAAAGTCAAGATTGCCCCAAATATATTGGGGGGGGGTTAGTATTATACAATGTATATGTTTGCAATGAATGAACACAAACTTCTAACAATTGGACAGAAAAAAGTTTTGTTTTGAAAGAGACCATACTAAAACCAACTAGGTATTAAATATATGTAGGATTTCACGTTTGCACAGAAATCTTATTGTCATCTTTTCTACTTTGCAGTGCTTCTGTGGTTAATCACATCTTGAGGACAGGAGATGTTGAAAGCAGGGGCGTTTAATGTTAACTTACTCATAATTGAATCATAGTTAAATTGGAGTAAAGGAAGGTGTGTTTACACCTAAGTTTAGAAAGATTTGCAAAAAAGTAAAAAAAGAAGAAGAAGAAATTCTCTCTTGGAGAACAGGAAGCCTTTCTGGATCTCAGCTGCGAGTAAAAAAGTGAAAACCTGGATAAATTAACAAGACAAAGAAAAGTACTGTGCTCTTTCTTTAAAAGACATTAGGGGATAGATTGCATTGAGAAGGTAAGATTTTTATGTGCAGTTCTTACAACATTTATTAGAACCCATCACATTTTAAAAATACTGAAACTATTAAGTTTTTTTTTTCTTTTTTTTTTTTTTTTTTTTTGCGGTACGCGGGCCTCTCACTGTTGTGTCCTCTCCCGTTGCGGAGCACAGGCTCCGGACGCACAGGCCCAGCGGCCATGGCTCCCGGGCCCAGCCGCTCCGCGGCATGTGGCATCTTCGCAGACTGGGGCACGAACCCGTGTCCCCTTCATCAGCAGGCGGACTCTCAACCACTGTGCCACCAGGGAAGCCCTGAAACTATTAATTTTTTACAGCACTTTTAGGTTGACCAGAGCGCTCCTTCCCCTCCCAACCTCATTTTCCTCTCTTATTAACATTTTGCATTGGCTGGTACATTTGCTACAATTGACAGGCTAATCTTGATATGTTATTATTAATTAAAGTCCATGGTTTACACTTGAGTTCACTCCTTGTGTTTTACCGTTCTGTGGAACCCATAGCTTTTTTTTTTTTTTGCTGTACGCGGGCCTCTCACTGCTGTGGCCTCTCCCGTTGCGGAGCACAGGCTCCGGACACACAGGCTCCGTGGCCATGGCTCGCGGGCCCAGCCGCTGCGCGGCATGTGGGATCCTCCGGGATCGGGGCACGAACCCGTGTCCCCTGCATCGGCAGGCGGACTCTCAACCACTGCGCCACCAGGGAGGCCCCCCATAGCTTTTTAATCTACCATTTTTAATTGTATTAAAGTCTAAGAAGGTGAGGCTCATGATTAAAGATGATTATCACAAAGTACCTGATTAGAAAATTCACCAGCCTTTGAAGTAGAACTAACAAAACTGTAGATTCTTTACCCTAGAGTGGAGTTCAGTGAGCTTGTCCAGCACAGTCACTTCACAGGTAAAAACTAAAACCCAGTGAGGCATCAATGTTAATGATGAAAGTCACTACCTACCTATGTTTCATACACACACACACACACACACACACACACACACACACACACACACACACACAAAGTATTGGACACAAAATGTAATAGCCTGTGGATCTCATTTCCCTGTAAGGATGCTTCATGGATAGCATCGAGTTGGTTATTAATTAATTAATAAGGAAGACTAAAGGGGTGGGGTATGTGGAATTATAAGAGTTGTCTATTCTAAACAATTTAGACTGGAAGATAGAAACCTAAAAAATGTTAAACCATGACACTTAGTGTTGCAGACATGATTACCTAATTGAGAGTATGGCAATTTTATATGAGTCTATTGGCCCGTCTCATGGAGTGGTCACAGGAAGGCTACAGTTCAGCTGGATCTTAGAGAATGGGCAGGGTCTGGATGAGCAAAGGGGAGGAAGGCAGGCACTACTTGTAGTGACAGGGATTGGAAAGAGGGGGAAAAGGAAGCATCAAACTCATTGCAGAAGCAGCAAGTGGAACCATTTAGCTGAAATGAAGACTTTATTTAGGGAAGCAGCTGATGATAATGCTGGAAATGCACACTTGGATCATCACACTGTGGTTTGAAAGCCAGCTCGGAATATGGGCTTCATCTTGTAGTTAGAGGGGAGCTACTGTGTTTCTTTAGTCAAGGAGTTACATGATCAAAGCATTATTTTTAGGAGATCATTAGTGCCTGATTAAGTGAAGCTGGGAATGTTTGGACTCTAGCCCTATCTCTTCCAAGTTGTTTTCATGATGGACAACTGTTCTTTCCCCAGACTCCAAGGTTAATATTAGCAGCACTGGAGTACTACTGAATTAATCTACTATGGAGAAGCTTCTTATTAAATGTAATATAGGCTGTACTTGCTTTTCATCTTTAGCAATCTTTTGAAGAAAATAGTGAGCAAAAAATTTTTTTTTAATGTATCCCAGTGGACCTCTACATCTTAGGATGATAATGATGAAATCCCAAGTCTTCTAAATGTGGGGGGAAAGGGAGTTAGTGTTGGGAAAACAGGCAGGAGTGTGTTGATTAAGAGAAAATTGAGGGACTTAGAAAATTTGGTTGGAAATGATGTCAAAATTGTGGGTTATGGGTGGTTGTAAAGAGATAATTCTGATTTTAATTAGTCAGAGAATCTATATTCGAGAAGCCTGATGTCAGTCAAAACAAACTAGAAGAAGAAGAGAGATTGTGCAGTAATCTTCATCCAAAGAATTCAGTGCACTTGTAAATATTAACAGGAGTAATTGTAATTGAATTTAAGAGGGCAAATGTCCAATTCACAGACTTCATAGAACCTGAAAATAATATTGTCCTGGGTTTAAGAATAAGCCATTCACTTCAAATTCAGGAGCAAAGAAGAGGAGCAGTAGAATGGCAAGTAGTTACAAGTATGGAAATAAATGCTTACTTAAAAAGGAATCCAATTATGTACTATGTAAGCAAAGAAAGAAAGGAGGATGCAATGAAGAGTCATGGAAGAATAACATAAAAGACATTACACACTGTGAAGGATAAAGAGAAGGAACTATTTAGATAGATACTTCTGTAGAAGTGGATACATCCAGATTACTTAATAAGCACTCCTTGCTCTTTTGTAAAGCATCCCTAGAAAGTAGGTTATGATTATCACCCCATTTTACAGATGAGGACACTGTAAAATGCCCCTTAAAGCTTTAGCACATTAATCTTAGGTTGCTAATTGGCAAAGCGTCTAAATAGTAATTTGGCCATGATCAGAAACACTAATATTTCTTTCCATTATCTGGGATCTTTAGTTTAAACTAGAAGAATGGTTCCTTTGATTTATCTGCTACACAACTGGTCAGTATCCCATGATGACATCTCAGTACTACCATATATTTTACATTACCAGAAAAATCAAGCAAGCTTCAAGGATATCTTAGTAGCAAGAAATCCATACTCATGATTATCTGCTAATAGTTCTGCAGCATCCCAGAATTTCTTTTGTAAGTACTGTCCAAATTTATTCTGGCTTTCTTTGAATTTGTGAAAATAGACACAAATGAAATATTTTCTTGTGATTTGTTGCAGGGTGGCAGCTTGGCCTTTTGGGAATATGAATCACAGACCACTGTCATAAAATAACTTGTGTTTGGAAACTTTTTTGAATAATAACTGGTTTGGGACAAGACTTATTTTTTCCTAAATAAGAAAATGAAAAGTTTCTTAATAAGAAATTTCATCAGAGATTTGAGTGAAAAAAGAAATGTGTGATTTTGTTTTAATGGTACCAAAATGGATACAAGATCATCAGATGCTCAGAATAGATACTTGTAAGGAATGATGATTGTGACAGTAAAAAATATATATTTTTGAAGAAAATTCAGAAGCTAGCCACCTTCCTTTCCCCAAACAGACTTTAGGGTAATAGAAAACTATGCCTTTAGAATATGACAAATAAGAAAAGAGCTACTGTTAGGGAAATGTCTGATTTACCTTTCTGGAAATCATTTTATTTGTTCCACAGGGGTGGACCATGGAACTTTCAGAGAGAGCAGGCTTACGAAACTGTTGTGTGATCAGAGCTCAGGGAGGGACTGGCTTTGACTCTCTTGTTACTATGTGAGGGATAGAATCTTGCAACCAGAAGGTTCCACAACAGTTGGGAACGACAGTTGTATGAGTAGCAAGTGGAAGACAAATGTGTGTCGTGTTACTCCTGCTCGGAGACTACATACCACGACTGTGCCAAGATTTCCTGCATGCATCAGTATTTTTTATAATTACCAAACCTCCCTCGTGTGTACGTAAACCACAAGTAGCAAAAAATGTTACAAATAATATCTACACCTTCTTTAGGTTGGGCACTCTGGCCGATATTCACACACACACACACACACACACACACAGCCTTATTTAGATGACTTCTTTTTTTTTTTCTTTTTTTTTTTTTGTGGTATGCGGGCCTCTCACTGTTGTGGCCTCTCCCGTTGTGGAGCACAGGCTCCGGACGCGCAGGCTCCGCGGCATGTGGGATCTTCCCGGACCGGGGCACGAACCCGTGTCCCCTGCATTGGCAGGCGGACTCTCAACCACTGCGCCACCAGGGAAGCCCAAACTAGGTGCTTTTAAATGAAGTTAGAGACCAGGTTCCTTGTAATCCTGTATCCTGTAAGGTTAATGGTGTCAATATCGGCATTAATGTGAAGTAAGTCATTGTTCTTAAACCTTGACATGGTTACATTTAAAGTCATTTTCTCTTCTCCCCCTCAAGCATCACACCATACCAACTCCCCCATTTTCATCACACAATCTACCAGGTTCTCAAAACTTGAAACAGTGGACTTCTTTTTTTTTTCATTCCCTTTTCTTCTTTGTTTCAGAGAGGTACAACGTTATAGAGTTATTGTAATGTTTTCAGAAAATATAATCTTTAAGCTTTAGCATCTCAGTATTCTCTGGGTTCCAATCACAGCAGTACCACTTACTAGCTCTATGGCTGCAGGCAGATTATTTAGCATTTCTAAGCCTCTCTTTCTTCATCTGTGGTATGGGTTTATGGGGGGGAGTAAATGAGTTTATAGGGGAAAGCCTGGCAAGTCATAAACTCTCAATAACTGTCAATTACTACCACCACCGTTACTGCTGTATTCCTCCTGCCGCTGATACAAATACTACTAAAACAACTTCTGCAATATAAATGCTATTTACTATTACTGCCCATATAAATACTAGTATTACTGCCCATACAAATGCTACTATTCCTGCCCATGCAAATGCTACTATTACTATTTTTGCTGATACAGATACTACAGACAGTCCTGGACTGTATATTTTTTCACTATACAATGATGCAAAAGCAAGATTCAATAAAAATCATACTTCTAAGTTTCTACTTTATTTTGATCTTTTCCCAGGCTAGCAATTCGCATGACTATGATACTGGGCAGTGGCCCCAAACCACATCTCCCAGGCAGCCACACCATCCAGAGGGTAAAGAACCAAACACATACAACTCTTCAGTTTTTCACTTTCAATACAGTATTCACTAAATTACGTGAGATACCCAACGTTTTATTTTAAAATAGGCTTTGTGTTAGATAATTTTGACTAACTGTAGGCTAATGTAAGTGTTCTGAGCATGTTTCAGGTAGGCTAGGCTAAGCTCTGATATTCAGCAGGTTAGGTATATTAAATGCATTTTTGCCTTACGATATTTTCAACTTACGATGGGTTTACTGGGCGTAACAGTACTGTAAATCAAGGAAGATCTGTGCTATCACTATTTCTGCTGATACAAATACTACTATTACTACTACTGCCAATAAAAATACTACTGTGACAGATCCTAAATCCATCAGTAACAATTTTCCTTAAAAAGATCATTCTCAGTCCAGATGTCTCCAAATGACATGCAGTATCATGTCTTAATTCCTTCTTAAGGATGCCCAAGAAGGCTTTTCTCAGCCCATTCTGTCTTCACAGCTCACTACTAGAGAACCCATTCTTCCTGTTTGGCCGGGACTGGAGAGGTGAATGCCTCTCATCTGGGTATAGTTATTCATGGCCTCCTACTTCCTCTCAAGAGTGCCCTGGTTTGCAGGCTGCATTTATATGGCCACCCTTCTTTTTTTTTTCCACATTTACTTTGACTTTCTGCTCTAGCCAGAAAAACCATCACACACAGTTTACTTGCTGTCTCACCTTCAAGCTTTTTCCCTTACCTGGAATGCTATTCTCATACTATTGCCAAATCACGAACTTTCTCTCCTTCAAAATCCTACTCAGAACTCACCCTCAGAATGGAACTTTCTCTGATAATCCTGCCTTCCACCCAATCCAGAAAATTCTCAGCAATCATGTAAGTAACTGTATAACTTTAATTGGCTCTGTTTATAAGTTGCTTCTTGTATCTTTTCCCCTCTAGGTATTTTTCTGTCTCCATTAATTTGTAAACTCCCAGAGGGCAAGGTCTGAACACAGGTTGGTGTTGGCATAAAGTGGATGGACAGATAGGGGTGAGTGTTAGACTGTGCATTATTTCTTGATTACTGATCTGTTTTTTTTTTTTTTTTTTTTTTTTAAAGCATGCTTTGTTAGTGCTTTGTTTGTGATGGTCCTGAGCCTGATAATCTAATGTAAAAATATATCCAGTTTCTGCTAGTGTCCAGTTAAGGAAGATAAAATCAACAGTTACAAGCTTTCCATAAAGGGAGGGGGAGGGTGCTGGGAGTTTCTGACCCGTAAGAATTGTATATGAAAGGCATGCTATTATGGAATTTATTTTCTTCAGAGGTATCTTGTCTCTTCAGGGCTGCAGGTCTAAGAAGGGAAATAATATTTACTTTCAAAACTGAGATCTAAAAACCAAACAAAGCCTCAGAAAACATACAGTATCACCTTGTTCTAAGTTTGTGCAGAGTGGAGGGAAAATGAATCTAACTGAGAAGGCCTCTTTTCTGTGTGTCTAACAGAAAATGCCACATGGTCCAGCGCTCCAGGATTACTAGATAGGCGGATTGTTCATTTCAGTCCAGGTAACAAAGGGAAGCGGGGCAAATGCTCCCTTCTCGCTGCGGGGCCAAGAAGTGGGAATACTTTACCGTGACCACCTGCTTCCCTCTCTTCAAACCAGCACGTAAAGTGCCAAATATCTGTGTATCATTCTCGGCGCGGAGCCCACGGTATAAACCCAACGTAGGCGGTGCACCAGATAACATCAAAGCCCCAGGCAGGGGCCAGAAAGGGGGGGGGCAAAAGCAGCCGAGGGAATGAAGCGCCTCCCCCTAGCATTTCCTCTCACGCCCACTTCCAACCTAGGAGGCTTTTGGTTTCTGCTTTTGTTGTTTTTAAAATTAAAAGTTAAACCCAGGAAGCTTTGGATCAGAGTTTGGCGTGGCAGTTCGGGTAAGTTTTCCCTCGGCTCTTTTGTCTGGCATCTGGCTAGAGAAGAGCCCGGGCGTGGGGCACAGTTGGCAGAGCGTGCGGGGCAGGTTTTGTCGCCGGGTCGCCCCGAGGAGGAGGGGATTCGGCCGGTGGACGGGAAAGCCCAGTGCGTGCGGAGGGCGGAGGGCGGAGGGGAGGGACGGGCGGCGGCGTGACCCGGCCGCCAGCTGGGAGGAACCTCCGGGATCTCCGCGTGGCGGAGGCGCTGCCGGGCCGCGCGCTGGGCGGAGGGCCGGGGCCGCGGGGCCGCGCCAGGGGGGAGCCCGAGCCGGGCGGGCCCGGCGGCCGCGTGGGAACCGGGGCAGGGGGCGCGCGGGCGGCGGCGCGGAGCCCCGTGGACGCGGCGGGATGGCGGGGCCCCCGACGAAGCCCCGCGGAGGACTTCTGCTGGCCCCTAACTGCCCTGCGAGGAAAATGTGTGCGGAGCCTCTCTGTGACACTGCCCTCGCGTGAACCCCGCTCCCCGAGAGCGCTCACACGGCCGGGAGGGTGCAGCCAGAGAGGAAGGGGGACCTAGGAGCCCCTCTTTTTTTTTTCTTTTTCAGAGTACGGTCACCTCCCCCAGTGCTGTTTACCATTCCCATTTATCTTGTGGTTAAAAAAAAAAAAAAAAAAAAGCTTTTCCCCACATTCCGTTTATAAGATACAATTTGAGAAATTGTATTCAATTTGCCACAAAATAATTAAAGCCGAAACTAGCTACTTTATAGTTTAGTTGGATTCCCCTACATTCTGATAACTAGGAAGTTAGAATTGTAGGCTGAATTAGGAAAAGAAATTGCACTTGGAAAATTCGGAACTTGAAAATGGGAAAATATTCGGTATTGTATATATTTCAAAAAAGATTAATATTAATTTGATGCTCAAGATAGTTAAATTGCGAATAGTCTATTTAAGAAAAAAGTTCTTGGACAAATTGAAATGACAAAATTAATCTATTACAACTCCAAATTGCATGTTTAATTTGTTAGAGAGTTCACAGCAATGCCAAATCCCACATAAACCTTGTGTTCACACTATGTATTTGTTACGGAACAACTATTGGGTTAAAAATGTATCCAATTAGCATTTTTGACTTAGCAGGTGACCCAGAGTAGAGTCAGTTATCATTAGCCTACCTTAACCTTTATTGTCTGACAGATTAGGTGTACTTTCACGTGTAAATGGATTTTTAAATAATTATTTATTTATTTTTAACATCTTATTGGAGTATAATTACTTTACAGTGTTGTGTTAGTTTCTGCTGTATAACAAAGTGAATCAGCTATACATATACATATATCCCCATATCCCCTCCCTCTTGTGTCTCCCTCCCACTCTCCCTATCCCACCCCTCTAGGTGGTCACAGATCACCGAGCTGATCTCCCTGTGCTATGCGGCTGATTCCCACTATGTTTTTTGTTTTTAATTTAAGTTGTAAAGTTACATTTACATACGTTTTGTGATTGCAGTCCATTCGGTGTCATTTAATTTCATACCAGAGATGATTTTATCACATCGAAAATGAAAAAAATTGCATTATTTCATTGCAAGGATGGAAGCATAGTGTGCTAAACATTATTTCAAATTTAGGCAGTTATTGGCTGATCTTCGCTTTTATGACCAAATCTACTTTTTAATGGGCATATTCCCCCCTTTACATGACATTATTTTTGGTTACAAGCTCGCCATTATTGAGTATTCCATTTTTAATCATTCGCATTCTGGTGCATTAAGCTTTTCTTAGTTAGCTCAAATGAGCTAGAGGTAGGATTTCCTCAGGGGAATTTTAGGGGTCAACCCTAGGAGGGAAAACCTAGATCTCTTTATGGAAGCCCCAGGGAACAAAACAATTCAAGTTTGCGCAGATGGCCAGCAGAGTGGGTGTACGGTCGTTCAGCATTTTTATTCCTTAAAAGGGGAAAGCACTTTGGTTTTTATATGAGCATTTTTTCTGCATCAAAATTTTTCTTTCACCTTATTCCTCCCAAGTTCAGCGTGGCTCCTTAAACCAGTCATTTGTGCCTGCTTGTTTAGGTGTACATGTGGAATTTCTGAGCCCCAAACTTCTAACGTTCTTTATTTGGGTCTAACCCTGAAAACCTTCATCATTACCCTGGTCTAGCCCCTCCTGATTTCTTTTCCATAGATTTCCACTCCTTGCTTCCTCTGTTGCTTTCTAGCAGCCAGGGTCAAACTCTGGTTTATGGTAATTGCTCCCTCTTCCCCCTTTCTCTCCTCCTTGCGACCCTGCGGCCAGGTCGCTGCCCAGGCCCGCAACCCCCTTTTCCTGACCCCAAAGAGCCCTCTCCTCCCTGCCCCAAGCTGTCAGGCGGACCGGCAAGGGTTAACTGCGCTCGCTGCTCCGGCTCTGGGAACCACCAGCGGGCATTGCAGTGGCCTCTGGAATAACCTTGGCTTTCCTCAATCTTTTAATAGAACATCCGCCACCAAAAAGTAGTTTCAGTTCAGGGTTAAAAATATGTCCCCTTCCACCCTTCAACCCAACACCCCGCCCCCCTCCCGTTTTTTTATAAAGTTGTTTTTCAAAGTTAATGAGTTTCAAGTTTCACAATGACTTTCCCCTTCCCTCTACGCGTTGCTGAGGAAACCCCCTTGGGGTCCCCCCGCACCCTGGCCCGCCCTTCTCCCTCTCCCCTCCCCCTTTCGGCCCGGGCGGGGGGCGGGGCTGGGAGACCCCATGACGTCACCGGGCCGGCCCACATCCTGCTTTAAAAAGTAAAGAGACGGTAAAGAGAAACTATCGCCCCGCCCGTCCCCGCCCCTCTTCCCGGACCAACCGCCCCCAACTGCGCGACCCGGCCAGGCCTTCCCTGGGCCGCGTGACCGGCGGGCCCGCCCCTCCGCCCACGCCGGGCGCCAGTCCCCGAACTGGCGCGACCCCGGGCTCCCGCCCCTCGCGTCCCTAACCCCGCCCCTTCCCCCCTCGGGCCGCACCGCCCCCTCCTTCCGCCCCCCCTCCCGTCCCTGCGGCGGCCGGGCGGGGCTGAGCCGCGGGCGGGCAGCGGGGGGAGGCGCGGTCCCGGGCCCGCCCCGCCAGGGAGACCCGGGACTCCGGGCTCCAAGCGAGCCCGGACCCGGGGCACCCACCCTACACCTACCCCTACCCCACGGCAGGGCTGGTCAAGCGGCGGCGCCAGTCCCGCTGGGCCTCCGCCCCCGGGGTGACCCAGCCCCTCCCCCCGCAAAGCCCCCGCCTTGGTCCCCGCCGGGGGACGCCCCCTCCCCCGCCTCCGCGTCGCAGCCCATGGCCTCCCCGCCTCCCGCCCCCGGGGATCCCCTGCTGCCCCGCCTACCCGCGGGAAAGCCTCCGACCTTCGCCCTCCCTACCCCGCGCCACCCGGCCCGCGTTCCTCCCGTCGCCCCTAAAGACTCTAAACGTGCCCTACTCTGCCCCGGGGAGAGGTAAAGCCCGCGCCTGCCCTCCTCGCCCCAGACCCCGGGGTCCCCCCGCCCCGCCCCGCCTCCCGCGGTGCGCGCTCCCGGCCTCGCCGCCCGGCCCCCCGGACGCCCCCTCCCCGGCGGCGGCGATCATGCCGCGGCCCCGGGCGCCGGCGAGCGCTGCCGCCTCTCCCGCTCGGCGCTTGCGGCCCCCGCCCGCGCGCCCCGCGCTCGCCCCCCCGCCCCCCGGCCGGCTCCCCTGTTTAATATTTCAGCGCTGGATGGTGAGAGTGCCAGTCGCTGGCCTTTAGTGTGGCTGCTGCTGGGGGCGGCGGCGGCGGCAGGGAGGGGACGGAGCCGGGGGGACCGGGAGCAGCAGCCGGAGGAGGTTATGTTTGTGTTTGGGGTTGTCAAGTGAAGGAGGGATCCCAGGCGCCGCCGCCGCGCGGGGGTCGAGGAGATTTCGAGCTGCGGCCGCCGCCATCAGTAGCGCAGCTCTAGGGCCGGCTGTAGCGGCAGCGGCCCCGCCGGGCGTCCTGGCAGCAGGTTCGGCGCGGGCTCCGCGGTGGGGGCGCTGCAGCTGGGAGGGCGGCGGGGGACCGGCGTAGTGGGGTGGGGGGCAGGACCACATCCCTCTCCGCGGGCGGGGGGCGTGCGGGCGCGCGTGTGTGTGCGTGTGTGTGCAACCGCAGACCTTGCAGAGGGGATGGCTGCGTGCGGGAGACACTTGCCACTTCTGGGCGCCCTCGCCGCGCGCGAGCGGCCCGAGCTGCGGTCCTGCGAGCCGAGCAGGTACGGAGGGACCCAGCCTCCCCGCCCGCGTTCCAGCCGCAGACGCATTCTGCAAGAGGGTGGGGGGTGAGGGAGGCCAGGCCTCGGCTTCCCAACCTCCCGGCTTTGTGGCTTGCTTTTCCTTTCGTTCTTTGCTCTAAGTGCCTGTTTACTCCCAGCCACCTGGGTAGTTTCTTTCCGGGTTGGGAGTATGCGCCTGCAGCAGTTGGGAAGAGGGCGGTGGGTTTGGGCGCGGGTCGGCTCCGGCTCGCCTTGGGGTCGGGCTGGCGAAGGAGTTGCTGCTGGAGAGGGGAGGGGGCGGCGGCGGAGCTGGCGGCGAGGAGGAGTCTCAGGGCTGCCGCGCTCGCCTCGCCTCGCCTCGCCTCGCCTCGTCGTCCTCCTCCTCCTCCTCCTGCTGCTCTCCGCATTCACTCTGGGCTCCTTCCTGAGCTGGCACTTCCATTCCCCCCTCCTCCTGGCATGCGAAGCGCTTTGTTCAGTGCAGCGTTGCGGAGGGGTTTTCCCAGGCTCCGCCCTCCACATTCATTCATGTTTTTTCTCCTTGCAACTAACTGTCTTTACGCTTTTTGATCGTGTCATGTTTTTGCTCCATGTAGTATTTATTTCTTTCCGTAAAGGAACGGTTCATCACTCGTCTTCATCGCTACAGTGCTGCTGTCGTTGGAAAGACTCACTCCCCCCCTACAAGGATTTAAACATGGGATGGACAGCTAGGGACAGTGGGTAGGCAGAGAACTGGGTAGCGGAAAGCTGTTACTGATTGGGAATTTGCATATTTTATGTGCAGGCTCCGGATCTTGTGGTGTCACGTGATTGAATTACAGTCCGAGTTGTCGCTTTAAAAACTTCTAAATATCGTGACCTTTTAAAAGCGTTAAGTTGGGAGTTAAGCCTTCATACAGTTTATTTGGCCCTGACGTCTCTACATTCTCTCTTGAATCAGAAACTCCGTCAGTTGGATGGTGGATGTTTTTCGTGCAGGGAGTTGGGGAACTATATCTTTTATAGACCATTTAGCACAGTGCTAGATGAAGTACATGGTATTGAACCTTCATATTTCATATTCTTTACCATGCAGTTAAAAAATTGCAAATATTTTTTATGCAGTGCCCACATGCAGCCTTATCGGAGTTAAAATACTGAAGTTAATCATAGCCTTCTTTCCTTCTGCTGCTTCTCTGCTGTATTGAAACCATAAATTTCTAAAACCTTATACTGGTTATTAGATACAGCCCTATGGTCCCATATAGGCATTATTAAGGAAGATTAATATTTGATATTTCCGTGTGCCAGGCAGTGAGCAAAGCACCTGCATTGTTTAGTTCTTACAACCCAGTGAGGTGGATACTATTTCCTACTTTTACAGTTGGGAAATCTGATCTTCAGAGAGGTTAAGTACCTTGAACAAAGCCACACAGTAAGCCTTGAACCCAGTGTGATTTGACACCGAAATATATAGTCATGACTTGTTGTGCTATACAGCCTCTTGAATAAAACCCCCAGAGCAGGTACTATTTCCAGCCAGGAAATAAGCGTTGAGAGTACCTGAGTCAGGTGGTGCCACATTTCTTAGTTGTTGGCCGTGGGTAGGTTCCTTAACCTCTTCCTGTCTTAATTTTCTTATCTTTAAAATGGATAAATGATAGCTACCTAAGCAGTTATCATTAGGATTAAATTAGGTAATTAGGAAGTACACAGGCACACAGTAGGTGCTCTTGTTTTTTTTTCTGTAGTACTGGATGTTTTAAAAGTTTTAAACAAAGCATTCCTATTCCATTCTTGTGTCTTTGCTTAGTGATTAAACATAATTTCATGTTTAACATCATCATCATGGGCTTTGCTTATCAGCCTTACAGCAGGAAGTTAAAACTAAGATTTCATAGCTCAAGGATCCTTGAGGATCTTATGGGGGAAAGAGATGGTTAAGTTTTGGATTGTTACTGTTTTGACACATTGTATTTCAAATCGCTGTTTTTAAAATGTGTATGTCAGGACAGGGTTATGCTGCAGTAACAAATAACTCCTAAAACTCACTGCTTAAAACAACAAAGATCTCCTTTATGTTTCTGCTCCATGATCACATTGGGTTGGCGGGAGCTCAGCTCTGTGTTGTCAGACTCGCTGTCTAGAACAGTGCCTGTCTCATGGCAGAGGAACAAGAGCACTGGGGGGATCTGGCTTTGATAACTAAATGCTCCACCCTGGAACCGATGCCTGTTTCTTCCACTCACAGGTAATTAGCCAGAACTGGTCACGCATTCTAGCTAAACACAGGAAGGGAGAAAGAACAGTCCTAAAGGAGCCTAGAAGAGAGAACTGGAATAATTGAGGAACAGCCTCAGTAGCAACCACATGTATTAATTGAATTAACTCAGTAAGGCAAAATGAATGAGACATGGTCCATGCCCTAAAGAATTTATAAACGGGCAGACTTGTACTATATACAGCAAAACCCTTTTAGAGCCTGATGTTGTACTTTAATTGTACCTGGAAATGTTGCTTTAAAACACAGTTCACTGAATTTTTTCACTCTTTTTTGATAAAGGTACAGTGATTTGTTTTTCCCTGTGTTTTTCACGGGAAAGCCCAGATAGTGGCAAAATGATGTGTCCTACATCTAAGTAAAAGTTAGTAGGTAATCTTCTGCAGTGGCCTTCAGCTTGATTAGATTAGTTGAGATTTTGTTGAGTTTAGATTAGTGCTGTATTAAGCCATAACTTTTGAAGTGTCTTTTTCCTTTGAAGGTAGTAAAAGGTAGTGAAATGTGCCTTTTTTTTTTTTTTTTTTCTTTTTCAGCACATGGATTAATTGATGGACATTGGGTTTATGGAGCTACCTTTTTGTGACCCGCTCTTCCTACAGTTTCTAAGAAGAAAAAGGGGCCCCTGAATCAAAGAAGATGCCTCGGACTAAACAGATTCATCCCAGAAACCTAAGAGGTAGGGCTCTGCATTAGATAGAAGTAGGGTTTACAATCAACCTTTAATCAAGTATCTCATTGGTGGCAGGAATGGCAGCTTGTTAGCTGGTGACCCTGCTCCATGGTCCGGCGGCTCGAGGACCCCTGTTCTGTTTCTGTGGTTCACTTCCTCTTGCCCTGCACAATTTCTGTGTCTCAGGAGATGCTTTGTAAATATTTGTTGAATGAATTAATTGAATCTGACAAAACTACAGTGCCTTCCCAAGCATTAGTGTGGGTATTGAAGTCTGAGATTCACTGTCTCTTAACAGGCACCTTGTTTAGAGTGAGGAAGCTGAAATAAATGGTTGGATATTCTTTGCCAACTGGAGCACCATGAATTAGTTTTTTTCACCCCTCCCCCATACTTCTTTTGAGATTTATTTTTGTACCAGTCTATACATTAGATTAACAAGAAGTGAAGACAATTGTAGTCAACGTTAACTCAGACCATTGTTTGCAGAACTACTCAGGAAATAGGTATACTGATTTATTTTCCATAGGGAAGCAATTGGTCAAAAATGTGTATGTATATAATATACATTTCACATAAAACAAAAACACATGAGCATTTCCTCTTAAATGTGAAGAGATATTTTAATATTAGGAAAGTCAGCTTTTTTTAGCTTATTGTTTTAAAAGATTTGTATTATTCTAATGTGCTTTATCCACTGGAAACGGTAATTATCTTTTATATTTAACTTAATAGATAAAAGTGCGTAGCAGTGTTAAGCAAAGAACTGTTAAAGCAAATAATTCCAAACTGAGTAAAGTATCTTATGAAATATTTACAATTACAGAAAAAATATTCTCAAGCACACGACTTAAGTCATTTAAGAAATGACTTAAAAATCAGACAAATTTAATTGAAAATGTTCCTTGGTGAAATAATTTTGCCAGTCCCCGTTAGGTGGTAAGTGAAATGTGGCCAATTACGTGGCCTACTTGAATCTGCAAACAGTGCTCATTTCCTGCCTAAGCGTACTAGAACTCTCTGCTGGCACAGGTGGATGCCTCAGCCTGAGTTCAAATTGATGATTTTAGTACCAGTGTTCAATGAGATGAGGATTTAGATGGAGTGCATTAAGTGTCGTATGTCGAAGTCTGATTTTCAGGGTCACATAGAAAATGTTGGAAACTGACTGTATTTGCCTGTCTCTTTTACTAGAATCTGAGCCCCCGAAGTCGGACTTTCTCTCATTTACTTCTGTAGGCAATGCCTCCATGCTCGCAGCCAGCTGAGGCGGGCATTTGCAGTCCTGGGCTCAGCTTTTATAATTCATCTGTCCAGAGAGGGTGCCCTGTTCCAATGGATCCACATACTCTAAGGCAGCCTTGGGGCTGACGGGGGCCCTAGCCCAGCACAACTCCTGGCAGCTAATTAGGAGCCCAGATACTCACTGAAAGAATGAATGCATGATTGATCTGAAAGTATCATTCATTAGGTCATAAACATTAAATGTTTTTCATATTTAAAATATATCCTTTATTGTATTCTAGATAACATGGCTATCCAGAGAAATGCAGATTTTTAGGCCATAGACTTTTCCTTTCTGTATCAAATAAACGTACAACTCAGCAGGTATTTGTTTTTTGTTTTTGTGAATTTATTTATTTTTATTTATTTTTGGCTGCGTTGGGTCTTCGTTGCTGTGCGTGGGGTTTCTCTAGTTGCAGAGGGCAGGGGCTACTCTTCGCTGCGGTGCGTGGGCTTCTCATTGCAGTGGCTTCTCTTGTTGCGGAGCACGGGCTCTAGGCATATGGGCTTCAGTAGTTGCGGCACGTGGGCCCAGTAGGTGTGGCTCGCGGGCTCTAGAGCGCAGGCTTAGTAGTTGTGGCCCACGGGCTTAGTTGCTCCGCGGCATGTGGGATCTTCCCAGACCAGGACTCGAACCCGTGTCCCCTGCGTTGGCAGGTGGATTCCCAGTCACCGTGCCACCAGGGAAGTCCAGCAGGTATTTGTTGAACGCCCTCCTGTGCTGCCGTTCCAGGTGGCAGTGATGAAATGATAATCAGACATGGACGCTCCAAAGAGAAGGTAGTGAGGGAAGAGCAGACGTTTAGAGATGACACTGGAGTTTGGGGATCATGTTACATTCCAATTTTGCAGGGGCTGGTTCGGAGAGGGGCAGGGTGGGAAGGAAAGATAATATCTGAACTGGGGTCTTAAGGCTGAGAGATTACCCAGGAAGCTGACAAGACAGGATGAGTGCATTTCATCCTGGGGTAGGAGCTTGTGAAGCAACTTGGGGAATCCAAGCTCCTCTAAGTTACCATCCTTGACCAGAGCATCAGAAGCTCTACTCGGGGGAGACGAGGGAGGGAGGGAGGAGATTGGAGTGGGAGAATTGGGAGGAGTCAGATTATAAAGATCACGAAGTCTGGGTCTAAATTTAGTATGCAAAGTGAAAAGTTTTAATAGGAAAACTTGCTTGTTTTCTGAAATTAAGATGTTTTGAAAGTTTTCGAAGAGAACTTGTGATAACTTGGGTTTTGGCCCATTGGTGAGAGTCTAAAAAGTTGCTTGACTAAGGCAGTTATGCACTCTCAGCCACTAAGGAAAGGATCAAAGTAGATTAGCACAAGATGACAAAAGCGACTTTGCTAAGGCCATGTGGGCCTTAGGCACAGGGGAGGGGGGACTTCATGGAAGGGGTGGTGTCTGAGCCAGTTAGCTCACTCAGCTGAGAAGGGTGAGGGCCAAGCTGTTCCCACTGGGAAAACCCGAGTAAGCAAAGGACAAAGGCAAGAACACCTTTACAGTTTCCTCCTTCCTCCTAAAGATGTGTGAGGACTCTGTCCCTAGGCACAGTTTGGGGGTTAAAGTAAGCAGGGAAACAACAGGTACTAAAATGAATTTTTTACCATTTACTGTTGTCCCTTGAACAGCAAATTTTGAACTTCACAGGTCCATGTATATGTGGATGTTTTTCAGCCACAGGTTGGGTGAATCCTCAGAAGCTCAACCCCTGGATACGGAGGGCCAACTGCCTTAGGCCGTTTTATTTAAGGGACTTGGGCGTCCGTGGATGTTGGTACCCATGGGAGTCCAGAACCAATGCCCCGTGGATACCGAGGGACGACTGTATTTTGTATCTCAGTTGTGTGATACAGCTGGAATATCACGTTTGCTTGGCTTTACCTTGTGACCCACTGCTTTGTCTTGTCGAAGAACTGTCTCATAAAGTTAGCTCTGCCGTGGGGAGAGACGCAGTCAGAAGACCAGCTCATCGCTGCTCCTCTGTGTGCTGTCATCTTAGGGGTTTCCGTTAAACACGTTGCCTCTTTTTAGTCTTCCTTAGAAAATAGCCTGTGAAGAATTTGTCTTCTGCTTGGTCATCAAGTCAATAATTAAAGCTTTATACTTAAATCTGAAATCATATGTTTATTATGCTTCCATGGCATGTGCAAGGATTGGGGGAACATATGTATACGCGCACGTGTGTGTGTGTGTGTGTGTGTATTCATGTGTTAAAGTGTATTATACAAGTGTAGAAAAATACATACAGGGCTCTATCACGGAGAAGCATACAAAGTTAGTACGGACTTAAATTAGGCACGCAGGCTGTGCTCCCATGAGGAGGCGGAGTTTACACCTGTCTGATGCTAGAGGTTCTTTAATGGAAAAGCATGAGAGGAACTGGTATGTTAAGGGCAGGACATGAATTTGGGGCATAACTGAGTCAGAGTTAGATCTGATGGGTGACTTGTACAGTTTGTGAGACTGAGGTTTGCTGAGTTCTGGTCTCTTCACCTTGGCCACATAAACCACCTTTGTCTTTGGTGCCCACTTGCACACTGTGGGTGGGTAGCGTCTAACAGTGACATTTCCTTTGTGAGGTTGAATAGGAATTTCTGAAGGTTCCCTGGAGGGGGGCTCTTGGCCACCGTATGGCAAGCTCCAGGGCCAGCTCCACGTGTGGTCTTGATGCGCGTGCAGCAGGGTGGCACCTTCTTCCCCAGCAGTCATTCCCTACCCGTCGCCTCCTTCCCAGGTCTTTGCAGGGACCCTTGGGTAACATGGAATGGAGGAACTGGGGACTTGCAGGGGTTCCATCTGTCATTTTAAGATAAAGGGCTGTTTTTGTGCTTTGCCATTTGTCACTGTGAAAGTTTCAAAGCTTTGGAAGAAAAGAAAATGGGTGTTACCTATTTTTGGTGGTATTTGGGCCTAGGGTTTCAAAGATTCATCGACTTTAGGATTGGAAATCAGTGTGGAAAATACTAAGTATTAACCTTTGCAAAATGTATTTTGAGAATTTGGTGTGGCTGTTTTTCATTTTTATTGGTTGAGTGCATTTGGCTCTGAACACATTGTGAAAGACGAGAGCTCTTTTCCCCTCTGAGAGCCAGCTTTATTATAATGTGAGAAGTAACACTTGGGAGGGTGACCAGAGCATAGCCGAGATCCACAGGTGGGGTCTGTGGATGCCCATCGCCTTAGAAGATAAGGTCCAAAGCCGTGAATTTAGCTGGGACACACTTGCCTCGCTCTGGCCTTCTTGTCCTCCTGTGAATCTGATGGATAGTCATTTGCCGTTTCAGGAGCTCAGCGTGCAAACCCAGCATTTCTGTGTTGCTCTTCTTTCTGGAAAGTATCTCTCCCCCCTCCTCACTTCTACTCTGTTTTCTTACTCTGTGTGGGACGTGTGTCTGCCAAAGAAGATTTCACCACTTCTTTGACTTTTTTCCCCTTTCCTCCTCTCTTCTCCCCCTGTACGCTGCCCCGCCTGCCCCCGTATACAGTGGGCTTGTGTCTACAGGTGCCTTATTGTACTTTGTAATTGCATCATGATTATTCTACAGATCTGTCATCTTAGCTGGATATAAATTATGTCAGAAGAGACTGTTTTAGTCTTCTGTCTGTGCTCAACAAAATAACATTCGTGTTAGCTTTTTAGCCAGCTAGAGGGTTAAAGATGATTTGTACTTATGAAATTTGTTTACGTTTTTGAACCTTAAGTAGCAAATGCTTCTTATGATATTTGGTCGCCTCTGATTAAGTAACCTATTCTAATATAAAGTTTGAATCGCCTTAAACAGATAAACCAGGTAGTTATTATTAACTTTTGTTTTATGTGAGGTTTTGCTGTTGGATTCCTAGAGTTTATCCCTTTGGTACATTTAGTTAATATAATGGTAAAAAGTTGGGCTTTAAGCTGTCATGGACTAGCTGTGTGGCCTTGGGCAAGCTGGGAGTGTTGGTTTCCTCGTGGTAAAATAGAGACAATGTGTGAAGATTAGATGATGTGGCAAGTGTAGGCAGTTGGGACAGTGCCCGACACTGGATAGACGCTCAATCCAGAGACCTGTTTGTTACTTTTGGTAAAAAACTGGTTTTATGTCCAACTCTTGAGTTACATGTTCTTTGCAAACAGAGGACACCGAGGAATACCTATGTGAAGCCTCTAACTGCATTTTGGTAACTGCATAAAGGAAGCTGCCTCTGTGCTCAGCATTGTTTACTGATGTGCCGCCTCCTGGTCCTGACTCCTCAAGGCTTGGGATTTGGGAGGGAGAGGTCAGTGCAGACAGTCATCTGGGGAGGAAAATTCTTAGCCAGTGTGCTGCCGCTCACTCTTTCAAACCTTGCCTCATATTTTGACAGTGTTGAATGAAGTAAAACATGTTATTTGTTCTGTCTGCATGGAGTTCTCAGGAAACTGATTGTGAGGTCTTCTATTCTATTATAATTGAACTGTTGTTAAAAATGTTGACATCACTGTCACGTGGGATAGAAGTGACGTGCTCTGGTCATTGCTATATGGTACCGTCTCTCCATCCCCTGGCCCCTCCTGTGTGAGACCACAGGAACCCAGCTGGGATTTCGGAAGTAATCTCATTAATCGAATATTTTCATTTGCTATCAGTGTATGAACCTACTCCAGTGATTGTTTTGTAAAATCTTACTGTGAATATAATTTTATGTTTTCTTGTTATGTGGGGATTATCTTGTTGAGCTTATCTATAGAATAGGTTTAATTTTGATGATTTTCAGATGGAATTCCAGCTGCTTATGCATTGCTTTTACATTTGAATGTTAGGTTAGCACAGCCTTAAGATTTGAGAAGTTAGAAATTTTGTTGGGAGAACCACCCCATGTCTTACAAAAAAAAAAAAAATTCTACATATGACTAGCTAGAAATAAAATAAGTAATAAATTAAAATACAGTTTTGATGACAAAGGTGAAAAAGCAGTTGCAGTTATTAGGAACTATTGTGTAAGTAGCTGGTGTTATTTAGTTTGACAAGGATAAAAATAGAAGAAAAGACTTAATCCAGCAAAGCCTCCGTTGTTTTTTTTTAATTCCAGATAATTATTTTTTGGCTCCTGTTGAGAGCTTATCTGATGCTTTTTGAATGCTTATTAACATTAACCAAATGCTTTTTTCTTTTTAGAAGCAAATACAAAATGTAATAATATGATTAATCAGAGTAATGACTTTATTTTAGAACATCTTTGCAGAAAATATGTTCTGATGAGGTATAATTTTATCTTACCATAGACTAGAAAGATACATAATATGCATAAAACCCCTGGTCACATACATAGGTGTTAAAGCTGCACATTTTAGAATGCAGTGTAACGTGAGTAAGTCTGGGCTAAAGTTGACTCTTGTGTTATCTGAAAAAATATTTTATAAATAAATTAAGTGCCTTAGTTTTTCATTTATATATTGAATTCTTTTAAAACATTTAAACAGTATTTTTTGCATATTAATAATGTGCTATTAATAATGTGCGAATTACAAATGATGCAAAGCTGTTCTTGTAAATGCACTGGGTGTTTGTAATACTGTTAGCCGTCTTTCACTATAGCACAAAAACTTATCACCAGTTAGGGTCCTTTCTTCTGAGTACTCAAATCGTCATGTTAGAAGGAAGTTCTTTTTGACCATTAGGCTTAAAGTTTATAGTTGGTGCAATATTGCATTAACTTTGACCTTTTTAAAAATAACTTTAAAATGAAGACTTTTCAGAAGGTTCTTAGACATTTTCTATAATGAATTTTGTTCTAGAAAATATTCTCAGGCTGTGCTGCTATGCAAAAGTATTCAAAAAATATACAGTGATCACAAAATAGTTGGCTACTGTGTAATTAGAAGAGCAGTCACAAAATGTGAGGCGGAACCATAGTAGTTTAAGAGTTATACCTGCTTAATTGATACAAAACTTGTTTTTTATTGTACTTAGATGTTCATGTGTGTGTATTATTTGTGTGTGCTTATATAATTAGAGTATGAATTTGCTCAAACATATTTACAGGTTTGTATTTTGAAGTGTGCTTATTTATATGTGCTTATCTTCCAACTCTTTCAGATTCTCCAGTGAAGAAAAAGATAGTCAGCATGTAGCCGCTTAATGTTACATTATCCAAATAGAAGTTGATTAAACATATTGCTACAATGGGGCAGTGTTTGATAGTTTAAAAATCAATAAAAATGAACTGAGCTGCTACACAGGGACCTGGAAGGTGGTTTAACAGTGCCAAGGAGTTCTCTCTCCAGTTGCTAGTCTCTCATACGCTTCTCCAAGAGAATTATCCAAGTTTTACAGCTGGGAAGGACGGACCTTTGAGGTATTTAGTTCATCTTCCTCATTTTACAGATCAGAAAGTTGGGCAGAGACATTTATGGGAATTGATCTTGAGCAGCTCATTTGTGTCTTGTTCGAGATGACGTTTGTGGAATGGTCTTTAAAATCTTTTCTTATCATATTGCTTCCCACAGTTAACAGTTTGTTGCAGGCCGGTAGCAGGAGGGAGGTTGTGCCGTATCATTTTGATGATGATGAAAAGAGCTAACCTCTTCGCAGGTCTGTGTACTAGGCTGTCTTCAAAGAGCTTTTTACGTGTTTGTTTGTTTAATCCTTACAACCACGTGAGATGGCTGCTGTTACTGCTCGCATTTCATGGACATGGGACTAAGGCACAGAGAAGTTGCTGGTTGCCCGGAGTCCCACAGCTAGGAGTTTCCATGCCTTTGCTCTTAGCTGTCATGGCTATGCTTGTTCATGTGGATAGCAGAAAGAGCTTTCCTGACTAGAGTAAGAGCTTAGAAATGCTCTCCATCCCAGTTACAAAATAAAGCTTGTCAAGCTTAGCACATAGAGCTGAGGTTACTCAGCAGGTCAGAATTTGAAGGACCTTTTTCCCCCCTCTAAGTCTTTAACTGTTGGAAATCCAATTTGGAGTTGTGTACGTAGACCATAGTCCAAGTTGGATTTGCTATTGCAAACAATCAAGGGAATTTCCAAGCTCTTCAAGAGAGAAAGTGTAGTTGTTCCATCGGAGATGTTTACTTACATGATTTGCTTGGTAAGATGTAGTTGAAAGTAAAGATGTCTTGCTTAAGGTGGAGAGTGGCAGTATTTAAACGGGAGTTTCAGCATAAAGGTTGAAATTTCGGGCATAAAGGCTTAGAAACTATTTCTGGGAAAATTAATGACAACATTAAAATTCTAAGTAAAATAAAGAACAAAACATTTTATATTTTTTTCTCATGCAGTAGGTACAGAAGAATATAGAAAAAATGTACTATTTTAGATATATGTGGACCTATATCCAGATTGCAGATGTAGGTAAAGGGCAAATGAAGAACCACTTTTAGGGGTGAGAGATCAGGGTTAGGAGATTTTATTAGTCTTTCATTTTAACAGTGAACAATAAACCTTGTTACCCTCCTTCAGAGAGTTTTAGAACACATGAAAAAGATCTAAGGGCAATATAAAGCAACACGTATATAATTTCAGATGAGTATGGTACAAGCAGTATGGAATTCTCAAAGGGAAAATGGAGCAAAAAAAAAATCTGAGTGGGATAAAAGCAATCAGAATATACTTTTTTGGAGAAGTTAACTTTGTTCTCCTTGAAAACCTAAAGGAGGCAGAGATTTGAGACGGGTTTTAAAGAAGAGAAGGATAGATGGACAGAGAAAGTAAGTTTTGAGGCTTTTGCAGAAGAACGAATGAGGGGAAATGATACAGAAGTGGTTGTTGGTCTAGTTTGCCTGATTAGAGTGGATTTCTCACTGAACTTGAAACTTTAATGAAGAAGAAGAGAGGAAACTTTTTAGATTTGATATGTGTAGTTCCAATTATTTATGATAATTGTACAGTAACCAAGTTGAGTTCCTTTATACTAAGTTGAATATTTACAGAAGGTTAGGGACAATTTTATAACACTTTGAAATTAAAAAACAACCTCTCCATAGAGAGTCTTTAGAGCAGTGAGTCTCTTCTGTATGATGCTGTAATGGTGGATACGTGTCACTCTAGATTTGTCCAGACCCATAGATTGTGCACCAAGAGTGAGCCTTAATGTAAACTATGGACTCTGGGTGATGTGATGTGTATGTTTGTCATTTGTAACAAATGTACCATCTGGTGGAGAATGATGCTGGTGGGGTAGCCTGAGCATATGTGGGGATGGATATATGCGAGATCTCTGTACATTCTGCTTAATTTTGCTGTGAACCTAAAACTGCTCCAAAAAAGTGTATTTAAAAAAAAAATCCAAAAACGCGTCCATCTAGGTCCGTATGAGTTGTTGATATCCAGGAGATAGGGTGATAGGTTAAAATATCCAGGAGATAGGGTGATAGGTTAAAAGAATGAGTCTCTCTGTCTCTGTCTCTGTCTCTGTCTCTGTCTCTGTCTCTCTCTCTCTCTCTTCCCGCCTGCTTCTCTCTCTTTTATTTCAGAAAATTATCTTCATGCACACAAACAAACCAGCAAAAACTAATATGTGACCTCGAGCAAATAACTTGAATTTCGTGTCTTCATTGAGAACAGGGCATGGGAGTAGGCAGGGGTCGGGGGCAGGGTGATGTTGATCTGTAATTTCCTTTTTAGCTGTAAACAGCTGTTATTCCAGGCAGGGGTCAGCAAGCTACAGTCCATTGGTCAAATCCAGCCTTCCACCTGTTTTTGTAAACGTTTTTGCTGGAACAGAGCCAAGCCCATTCATTTACATGTTGTCTGACTGCTTTCCTGCTACGAAAGCGAGGGGCTGCAAATGGCTGAACAAGGCCTAGAATATTTACCATCTAACACTTTACAGGAAACGTTTGCTGACCCCTGTCCAGGAAACAGAGGAGAAGTAGATTATTTATTTATAAACCCCTTTCTGTTTGGGAGTAAGTCCGAAAGCTCCATCTTTCCGTAGAGTTCTGCTGTAGGAGTAAATCACAGGGGGACTCAGAGCTGCTGCATTAGCACGTCAGGGTCTGCCGCCTCCCATCTGTTTGGGAAGGAGCCCCTTTGCTTGTGGTTCTAAGGTGAAGAGAGCCTTCGAGGCTGAGTTGGTCTTGCCAGAAAAATTCTGTTGTTTCTGATGTTCTGATGCCAAGATCGTGGGTCCCCACCCAAGAGGCCTGGGTCGTCAGGGAGGGAGCCAGCTGCTCTGTCAGATAGAGCACTGTCCTTTCTCTGATTGTGTTGTTCCCGTAGTCACCACTGTATTTAACTCACAGAGTAGAAAAATACCATAAGCAACCATTTCCCATGCTGTACATCTTGTGAAGGACTGTTCTGCAGAGAAGCAGAGCTGCCTGAGAGGAGGGCCTCCTGAAAAGCGGGCTTGAAAAGGCAGTCCTGCCCCTCATGAGCGGACCTAAGGACGGGACAGGTCGTCTGAGCAATGGCTGTACTAACACGTGAGGCATTACACTCTGTGCTTGGGTGTTTGAGAACATGATTAATACCTGGTGGGTCTGAATTCTCAGTATTCCCTACAACACTTTCTTTAATCTCCAAGTGATTCTTTATTTCTGTTGGTTTGGGATAGTGAGTAGGATGAGGGTGAATAGAGGAAATGATATTTTTGTGTTCTGGTTTCATTTTACTTTATTTTGCCTAAGTTTCAATACTCTGTGTTAAGGATAGGCTCGATTGAGTTCATAATAACTATTTGAGTAGTTTGAGAAATGCTTTTGAAAGCACTGTCAGTTCTCCACAAACACACTGGAACCTTAGTCTCTTTACTTTGGTACCGGCTGACGTTAGCACATGGCTCAAAAATGGTCTGAGAATCGGGAACTGTTAACGCGTTGCCTTTCTCGGTGAAAGGAAGAGCCCGTAGGGTCATGAAGTGACCCAGAAGCCTCTGTCTGGAGTTCTGCAGGCCCTGCTGTGATGTGTGGGACACACTGTGGAGTTCAACAGCTCTGGCCCGTCTTCTGGGAAATTTATAGTTGAAGACGTTTAAAGACCGTAATGGCTTACACATGCAAGTTCAGACAGCTGTGCAAACATCTGATGAGTGAATATGTAAGTAATACTCAATTAACATACATAAGCAGATGTGTGACTATGTGACAAGGGTTAAATGCGTCATTTGGCCTCTCATTTGTTGATAGTTTAAGTTGATTTGTTGTGTTTTGATGAAATTAAGGCCATATGAGTGACAAGTTACATGCCTAGCATTCACACTAACATCCTGGACAAGGCAGAGTTTGCATTGTTTGTATTTGATGCTCTTTCATGGAGAGAGTGCCTTTGTCAGTCTCCAGACAGTAGTTTATAATTGCCTCAGTCAAACCACTATACGATGTATATTTTTTTACAGATTTGTTAAGATATAATTTACATGCAGTAAAATTCACCCACTATAAGTTCAATGATATTTGGTACATTTATAGAGTTGTGCAACCCTGACCACAGTCCAGTTATAGAACATGTCCATCCTACCCCCCAAATTTCCCTGAGCTTTTAGTAGTCAGTCCTCGCTTCCATTCCTGGCCCCAGGTAGCTCCTGGTCTGCTTTCTGGCTCTTTACGTTTGCCTTTTCTGGACATTTAATATGATGGGATCATGCAATTTACAGACTTTTATGTCTAGCTTCTTTCAACTAGCATGATGTGTTTGAATTTCACATGTACCTGGTTTTTTGTTACCTTTTATTGCTAAGTAATATTCTGTTGTACGACTAGATCCCATTTGATTTACCCATTCACCAGTTGGTTTTCATTTTTTAGTTATTGTGATTAATGTTGCTGTAACCAGTCATCCCCAAGTCTGCAGTTAGCTGGAGTTTCTCTAAATGCCACTTAGGTCAAGTTGGTAACATGTTTTACCTGATACAATTATCTCCAATTCCAGCTCTCTTAGGGTTGCTGTTTGCGTAGTATATCTTTCCCTGTCCTTTTACTTTGAACCTTTCTTTGGCTTGTTGAACCTAAGATATGTCTCTTGTGGACATGTTGTTGGAATTGCTTTTTCATCCAGTCTGACAATTTGTCTTCCGAGTGTGGTGTTTATTCCATTCACATTAATGTAATTATTGTTACTGATGGATTTAAGTCTGCCATTTTGTTATTTCTCTTCTGTTTGTCTCATAATCTTGTTTTACTCTATGTCACTGTCTTCTTTTGTGTTAAATATATTTTAGTGTACAATTTTGATTTCTCTGTTGCTTTTATTGTTGTTTTTATTATCATTTTGAGTCCATTTCTTTGACCAAGTCATTTGGTTGTTTTAGAGATTATAATATGCATCTTAATGTATCACTGTCTACTTGAGAATCATGCTGACTGAACAATGGTAACTTTGTTTCAGTTTGTCTCTTTCTTTCCCTTTATGCTATTATTGTCATATATGTGTGATCCCTGTATGTTATAAAACCAGTTATACAGTGTTAAATTATGGCTTTATATGATCTTCTATGTTTTAAAGAATTTAAGGGAAGAAATGAGAAAAAAAGAATGTAAGAAACAAGAAAAAATACTAATAGAGTCTTATTTACCACTTCCAGCAATCTTTGTTTCTTCTTGGGGATTTGAATTATTGTCTATGTTATTTCCATTCAACCTGAAGGACTCATATAGCATCTTTGTAAGGCGGATCTTCTAGCAATAAATTTTATCTTTTCGAAAAGTCATGGGATGTCTTTCTTTTCTCATTGTTTTTTTTTTTTTTTTTTTTTTTTTTTGCGGTACATGAGCCTCTCACTGATGTGGCCTCTCCTGTTGCGGAGCACAGGCTCCGGACGTGCAGGCTCAGCGGCCATGGCTCACGGGCCCAGCCGCTCCGTGGCATGTGGGATCTTCCCAGACTGGGGCACGAACCCATGTCCCCTGCATTGGCAGGCGGACTCTCAACCACTGTGCCACCAGGGAAGCCCTCTCATTCTGTTTTGAAGAGTGGTTTTCTGGTTATAGAATTCTTGGCTGGTAGCTCCCCTTCCCCCCAGCACTCTGGACATCCCACAGCCTTCGGTCTTCCATTGTTTCTGATGAGAAATCAGATGTTTATTGTGTTGGTTTTCTCTGCATGATGTATTATTTTTTGCTTGCTGTTTTCAAGTTTTTCTCTTTGTTTTTGGCTTTCAGCAGCTTGAGTACTATGTGTTTAGGTGTGGATCTCTTTGTGTTTATCCTATTTGGAGTTTTGTTGAACTTCTTGGATGTGGAGATTAATGGTTTTCTTTTTTTTTTTAATCAAAATTGGGAAGTTTTAGGCCATTAGTTCCTCAAATATTTTTTCCACCCTTTTCTCTTCTCCCATTACAGATATGTTGGTAAGCTTGATGTTGTTTCACAAGTCTCTGAGGCTCTTTATTTTTCTTTGATCTTTTTTCTGTGTTCCTCAGATTGGTTAATTTCCTTTGAGCTACCATCAGCTGTGCTGATTTTTTCTTATACTAGCTCAGATTTGCTGTTGAACCCCTCTAGTAAGTTTTTCATTTCATTTATTGTACTTTTCAATGCCAGAATTTCCATTTGGTTCTATATTTTTTTTACAATTTATATCTCTTTTTTTGAGATTTTCTGTTTGTTGAGTTATCATACTTTAATTCTTTAAACATGATTTCCTTCAGTTCTTTGAATGTATATTTCATATAATAGCTACTCTGAAGTCTTGACCAGTTAAATCCAACATTTGGGGATAGTAGGGATAGTTTTTATTGACTGCTTTTTTTTTTTCCCTGAGTATGGGTCTTGCTTTCTTGTTTCTTTTCAGGTGCCCAAGTCTTTTGTTGAATATCTTACATTTCAGGCAATAGATTGTAGCAACTCTGGACTCTAATTCTTGTCTTCTCAAGAGTTGTTATTCGGTACTCGTTTGTTTAGTGACGTGCCTGCAGTCAGCCTGTGAGGCCCTCTTTCCCACAGTGTGTGACTGCTGGTGCCTCTGTTCAGCTTGTCTTTTTGTTTCTTTTCTTGTTATTACTTTTTTTTTTTTGGTGGTACGCGGGCCTCTCACTGTTGTGGCCTCTCCCGTTGCGGAGCACAGGCTCCGGAGGCGCAGGCTCAGCGGCCACGGCTCACGGGCCCAGCCGCTCCGCGGCATGTGGGATCCTCCCAGACCGGGGCACGAACCCGTGTCCCCCGCATCGGCAGGCGGACTCTCAACCACTGTGCCACCTGGGAAGCCCTCTTGTTATTACTTTTAAGCCCAGCTCCCCAGGGGTCATCCTTGAGGCAGCATAGCTTTGTGTTCAGCCAAAGCCTGAGCAGAGGTTGACCTAGAGTCAGGAAAGCTTTTGCTCTGTGCTGATGGATCCATGTGTGGGCAGGGAGCACCTTCAGATTTCAGGCAATTGTCCTCTCTGCCCGGCTTTACTTTCAGCCAGACCCCCTCTCATCTTTGTGTGTGTTTAGGTGCCAGCAAGGGATGTGGGGCAGAGGAAGGATGTGTTCACTCCGGCATCTGCACTGTGTGTGCAGGATCTCTGGTCAGCCTGAGACGTCTGTGGAGAGTTGCCTCACCTCCCAGAACTCCCCTTGAAATCCTGGCTAGTCTGCTGGTCTCTTCCTTGACCCATCTTGACCTCAGCCTCAGGCTAGCTGAGCTCAGGCCTTTGTGTTCTCTTGCTAATGGCATCACCTACTTAGCTGACAGTGCCCCGTATCTAGTGAGCCTCGCCTGCAGTGGCAGTGAAGCTGTTGGTTTTCTCAACTGACCCCCCCCCCCCCCCCCGGCTAAACTGTTGCATCGATAGGAGCTGAGGGCAGGGGGACAGGAGCGGCCTGGAGCAGAATGATCCTGGGCTTGCATTGTGCTGGTCTTACCTCAAGTTCAGTGCTTTTCACAAAGAAACATTTCTGTTTGTGTATGGCTTTCATTGACTACCAGAGTGCTGAACTGGTTGTTCTGAGGTTTTGTCTTGCTTCAGAAGTTGTGTTTAGGAAGAGAATTTATCGACCTCCTCATTTTGCTGACACTGCATTTCCTCTGGAGGTGTTCTGAGTGTCCCCCTGTGTCAGGCCCTGCCCTGGGCCCTGGGCAAGTCACACAATGTGTTTTAACTAGCTTCTACTTGACTTCTCATAGAGACCCGGCTAGTTGGCTGAAAATCTAACTGCTTTTTAAACGATAGGAAAAGAGAGATGATTGTGTTTTTAGGATACTATTGCAGCCATTATTCATATTTTAAATCCATACTACTCATATAAATATTAGCCCACTGATAACTTTTATATCAAAACTTCTATCACTGAAAGTGTGATTTAGTGGGGGGGATAAAAAGCAAGGGCTTTCAAGTTTGGGGCTGTGAAATTGGATTGACTCCTAATTCTATAACTTACTAGGTCCATGAGTTACAGAATGTTATTTAATCCCTCTGAGCCTGTGTTTCCTCACCTTAAATTGTGGTTCATTGTACCCATCTGGTGAGTTATTGTGAAGATTAAATATGATGCAGATAGGAGATCTGGTACATAGTAGGTACCCAGTAAATGTTACTGTTCCTACCCACCAGGTTTGTGCTTGGGAATGTAGTTTGGGTAGGTTTTTCTTTATCAGATTATCTGTTTCTTGCTTTACTTAGCTTTGCTTCTTAAGTTTTCTTCTCCTTTTATTGAATAATTTGGGTATTTATATGGTAACTGAAATGTACAATATATTTTTTTCAGAGTGCATTTTGGTTGAATGCTCTTTCCAGATATCCAAATGTTCCCAGTGTTTCATAGTGATTTCCTCTCTAAAATCTAAACTTTATGTGTTTATAAGTGCCATGAAACTTTTTACAGCCACTTTATTGTGAATGAGCTCATATATATACATACATACATATATATATATATATATATGTATATATATAAGCTTGTCTGGTAGGGAGGTCTATAAAATGAAAGAAAGTAGATCATTATCTAGACATTCTCAGGACATGATTGGAAAGGGCAAAACAAGGTCTCTAGTAGAGAGTATCAAAGACCTTTACAGAGAAATTTTCTTGGATCTTGCTGCATCAGAGCTCACCCTGTTCAACCTCAGAGGCTCTGTCCTGTGTTATTTTTGTTAATAGGGAGGAAGTGTGACTTTGGTTCCATCAGGTTTTAGTGTCATCTTTGGTTTTAGAGAGGATGTGATTGGACTGTGGCATAGCCACATCCTCTCAGTAGCAGCCATACTTTCATGTGATTCACAGAATCGAGAAGTTAACAGTTCTCTTGCTTAACATTCTGCTTAACTCTGGCAGAGGACCTTATGCCAGAATATTTTGTAATGCTTTTCATTAAGTTTTTTAAAATTAAATTTCTAGACACTGCCTCTTCTTAGAATTCTTTAACTTTCTTCAGAAGAATGTTTGTTATGGATAATGTGTTTATCAAGAGTAATTCTTGAAAATAAACTACTGGGATAACTATAAATTTTTCAATATTGACATTGCAGAACTTAGAAATACAGGCAGTCAGGATTCAGAGCTCCCTCATGGTCAAGTGAAGTCAGGGAGCCGCTGGTCACAGGGTGGACAGGCTCAGGCAGGCACTGTATAGGTAGTGCCCTCCCACTGACAGACGCAGCCGTGTGCTGTCTGCAATGAGTTCTGATTTAACAACCCATACATGCCTGTGACATACGTGATACAGCCCAAGTTCTAGAGTTAAATAATGGACTTTGTAAATGTGAAATGGTGCTTTAGCATCCGTATCTGTGGCAGGGGTAAAGGACAGAGTGATACATTCATGTTCCTCCTGTTAAACACTGGTACAAACGTGTCTCCAGAGACCGGTCTATAAAAATGATGACTTTTTTTTCCCTTCAGGCTTTAGAAACCATATTTTTGGCAACAGTGTCTGTGATAAAAATTTTAGAAGAGTTTTATTTTCTTTTTTTTTTTTTTTTTTTTTTTTTTTTGCGGTATGCGGGCCTCTCACTGTTGTGGCCTCCCCCGTTGCGGAGCACAGGCTCCGGACGCGCAGGCTCCGGACGTGCAGGCTCAGCGGCCATGGCTCACGGGCCCAGCTGCTCCGCGGCATATGGGATCCTCCCAGACCGGGGCACGAACCCGTATCCCCTGCATCGGCAGGCGGACTCTCAACCACTTGCGCCACCAGGGAGGCCCGAGTTTTATTAAATGAAGTAAAAATTTAGACTTTCTGTTCTGTGTAGATTGGATGTTCTGTCCTGTGTGCTCAGTGAACCTTTGATGAATAGGCGTGCAAGGTGCTGGCCTGTTGAGCACTGTGGCGGGTCCAGAGGAGCCCTGGCCTATAGGACCCAGCCCCCACGGCTCAAGGGGAGCGACAGGACCGGCCCCCAGTTGTGCAGACAGGTGCAAAGTGGTCAGTGCCGTGGGCCCCTGGAGCTGCTGGGGGGAGCCTGGGAAGGGAGGCAGTGCTTTCTGGTTCAGAGGGGAAGCTACCCCTGGACCCCAAGAATTCCCTTTACCTCCTGTGTCCAGATCGAACTAATTCTCCAAGCCCCTTTTAGTGCATAAAACCTGCATACATACATATATACATATACACACATATATGTATATAAATATATATGTGTGTATATGTGTGTGTGTGTGTGTGTGTGTGTGTATTTTTTTTTCTTTTTTTTTTAAATTTCCTTTCATTGTGGGAGCCTGAAAGAGAGGAAAGAGGAATTCAGTGGTGAGAGACTTGGTTAAGGAGAATAGCTTGGACGCTTGGTGTGGTTTCTCCACTTGATGGGCCAAGTTGCATGTGGCGTGTGACCTGACATATCTGTCACTGTAAAAGCCCTGTAAGTGCAGGATCTTAACAAAAATATCCTGGAAAAACAACTTGATACCATTTGTATGAATCAAGCCCTTGGTACCAAATGTATGAAGAACTACTGACACCTCATGGATGTGGATATTATTTTTTTTCCATTGCATAAAGTGTGTGTGTGTGTGTGTGTGCGTGCGCGCGCGTGTGTGTGTGTGTGTGTAGCAGAGTCTATCTGTGTGTGAGTCTGGACACTATGTGGCCCTGGCTCAGATTGATCTGTGAGTTTAATCAGTGACAATGAAGGCAGTTCAGTATATTCCCAAGTTATTTGAAAAATAAAATACATTGTAGTATATTTGTTCAGTGGAATCACAGGTTAATCTTTCCAAGAGTACCCAGATTCGTTCTACAGAATTCTGCCTATAGGAGAAAGTGGAGACAAAATAGTATTTAAATAATGCCTTATCCTTTTCAAATATATGGGCATGATTGCAATCATGCTTTTTTTCCTTCCTTTTTAATGAAATAATAAGAACAGTTCAGAGAGGTAGAGTGTTAGGACCCATTTACAAGTAAATCTAGGAGACTGTAATTTCAGTGGAAAATTACCTACAGCACATTTTACTTTTCATGTATCCCTTGCTCTGTGGACTCGTGTGTATATCAACAAAGTTGGTGTTAAAACCTATTTCTAAAGTGCATCTTATTTTCTAACATTTACAATTTTGGAATTATTCTTCATACACACATGAATGCATATACACAAACAGAGAAGGATCATTTAAAAATGATGTTGGGTTTAACTGAGAAGGTGCTTGGGAGGGAAGGTACTGAAACTTCACCCCACAAGTCAACATTTAAAAGAGTGGACATGTAGAAAATCAAAATATATTAAAAAAGAAAAAAAGTAGGAAATGTAGAAGAACATGTCAGACCTCTGGAGAGATTACAGTCTCAGATTTGAAGAGTTAGAATTCAAATAAAAAGCATGACAGATATAAAAGTATCAAATATTTATCTCAGAGCTGATAGACAAGGTTAATGTTAAAGGTAGCTTATTCTAATACGTAAGAAACTATGATAGGTAAATGGACAAAGGAAACTAGAAATGATAAAGTAATATCTGGAAAAGTTACTCTTAGTAATAAAAAGTGAAAATGGGATAGAGATCATTTTCATTTACCAATGCATTTGGTATTTAAAAAAAATAACACCTAGGTCTCCTGAGGTTGTGTGCAACAGGTGAGATCATTTGCTGTTGGTGACATGGAGTAGGTCTCAGGGGTGCAGATGAAGGTGTGATGTACAGCTCATGGGGGATGCATACATATGCAGAAACTGTCGTGTCTCCAGGGTGAATTTAACAGTGACGAGCGGCGCAGAGGGCATGCAGTGGGTGGGGAGGACCGGGCCAAGGAGGGTGTGTATATGTCGTGAGGCTTGGAAAGGGCTGCCTCACTTTCACCTCCCAGCTCTTTCTTCTTTCTGAGTATAGCGTGAGCAACCTGTCTTGTTAGTGGTTCCCCATGCTCATAAGTGTTGAACTTCTGGTTGTCTGGCTATTTGCTAAATACCGTGAAGTGCACAGAATCAAAATATACTTGTCCGTGTAAGTTTCTTTGTGTATTTACTGTTGTGGTCATTCCTATATTGAGCCCTGATAATTTTCTTGAGACTGTACATGAATCAGTGGCAAAAATTAGATTTTCTGACTCCTGATCCATGAAAGTGTATTCCCTTTAGCCGTTTATTGCTGAGTAATCGGTTATAGCTAAATTAAAACATATTTGTGGATCATGTGGTTTTAAGTGGTTGGGAAACAAGCTTTATTGGATATTATAGGAAGGAATTTTGTGTATGCAATAGGCAGTGAGTGTTTCACTGTTTTTTAAAAAATATTCTTCAACATTAATATCTAATATGTTCTGACATTTACTGTTTTTCTTTTTCTTTTTTTAAAAGTGTCCTATATAGAAAAAATTAAGGAACATGATATATCTCTTAGGCGTTAATGTCGGGCAACTTCATTATGCTTTAATGATTTGAGCTATTGATGTCCTTTCTATTGAAGGCAAATAGCAATATTTATTTGCTCAGTTACAGCTTATATAACATCTTCATAAAGAAGCATAAAGATATTATAATTTCTCAAATGAATTTTTTTAATATTTGATATAATTGGTTTATTTTTTTATTAACCTATGTGTTTTATGCATTTAAAAGCATTCTGAGAAGAAGTCTATAGATTTTACTAGACTGCAAGTTGTATACAGCACACAAAAAACATTAAGAACTCCCCACCCCCTAATCCCTCAAATCTCAAAGCCAAGAACGGAAGGGACCAGGATGAACTATAGAAATTAACAAATAGACTTTTGAATCTCTGCTCTGCCTTTTATGACCCTCATCAGGTGGATGATACATTTAACTTTTGAGCTTCATTCTCTGCATTACAAAATGGGTATGATACATACATCACAAGTATTGATAAGGATTAAAACAGATGCCATATGTAATATACCTGGCAGGGTAAGTGGCACACAGGAGAAATGTTGTTACCTTTGGTCCTAACTCTTACCAGAAACTAGCTGTGTGTCCTTGGGCAAATTCCTTATCATTTCTGGATCTTTGTTATGTATTATTCTAAACTAAATGGATTTAGACTTGTCTTTTTCTACTTCAACTAAAAAAGTTTTGAGATTATTTTGAAATTCAGGGTTGCCTTTTTCAAATTGGAATGATGTACATGTCTCTATGTGACACCCCTAATGGGAAGAAGACACACATCTTTGTTTTGTTAATTAAAGACAGGTGAGCATTATTTTTTGCTTCTATACCACCTAGCTTCTCTTTACCAGTTTTCTTTCATTAGATGTTTGCCAGTCACCTTTGGTTGAAAACATGCCTGTTGCCTCAAATACCAGCTAGAGCGACATGGAGGTTATCCTGGTAAACAAGCCTGCCTTTGGGGTGGATTGTAGGAATCCCACTTCAGTTCCAACAACCATACTCTTGCATTTTGGGACTGGTCACCCTCTCTCCCTTATCTTCATTTCCAATAGCTCTTTAGGCCTTCATTTTCCTTTGGCTCCAAGTTGGTAAAAAGGCCATAGGATCGGTTGATTGTGGGTGGGTGGAGGGCTGGCATAGGCTCATGATAAAGTAGGAGTATACAGTCAGGGTTCTTGACTGCAAAGGTTAGAAGCACATTCCAAGTCAGTGAAGGAATTCATTGGACGGATATTGGATAGCTCACATAATCACCCACTCAAGTGGATAGCTGTGTTTAAAAGACAGGTGGGAAGCTGTGTGTGCAGCCAGAACCTGCAAGGTCACGGCAAGGAGCAGCGTGATGAGGTTGCTATGCAGGGCACTCCTGGACCCTGGACAGAGCCTGGTGGGGAGGCCCTGTGAATGAGCGCCCCAGCGGGTGCAGCGTCCAGGAGCCCATGGTGGGCTCCTGCAGCCTGAGTCAGGGAGGCAAGGCACCTGGCCCTGTAGCCCTGGAGAGTGGAGGGAGGAGCTCACCCAGTGGTGGATTCTCCAACCATGGGGTGAGGATTCAGGTGCTGGGCAGCTAAGGGGAGGTACAGACAAAAAGAAAGATGAATGTTTTCTACTGCTGGATGCAGGGGTTGTTGAAAGTGCCTCTGATTTGTGTGTTTGAGTCTGTACCTGCTCTGAGTATGCATGCACGTGCCTGCTTTCAGATAGGAGAGGACCCACAGCTTTCATTGGAGTCCTAAAAGGGCCTTTGATCCAAGAGCAGCCAAGAAACACTCTATAATAAAGAGATTTAATGTGTTTGGATCTTTGCTTTTCCACCAGGTGGTGCAAATCTTTTATGATGTTCATAGAAGTTAAATCTTCTTACAAGATAAGAAAATTTTTAAATTGTATCATTTTCTTTCTTTAAGAGTTTAGTTCTACCACATAATAAAGGATCGTTGATCTGATTCTTGCCTTCTTTCTGTCTTTCGTGGAGAAATAAGTGGATTTATATAACTTTTTAAATGCTGGCCATTGCTTTAAATTTCCCATAGATTTTTGAGGCTGTAACACACCATTTTGAAATATGAAAACTGGGAAAAGGTAGTAATATACTCATACGGATTGTTTCATGCTCTTTAAGAAGCCAGAAACACTCAATTTTTATAACTTTTTGCTCGACAGAAAACGAGTATGATTTAAATTTTTGAAGATTAAAGGGTATCTTAACAGACATGTCACACTTTAACTGTCTTGTAATGTGGCTCAGATGACAAGTAGGATTGTAATCAGCACAGGAGGGAACACTGCTGCATGGAGAGGCCCCTTAATTTGACCTTCCGTCAGTGTGGCCTAGAAGGAAGGTGGGGGGTAGGTCGCGGTTTGCAAAGGGTAAATATTTCATTCTCAGGGTAAAGACAAGCAAGCGTGGATTTTCAGTTTGAATATGTTTAAGGTTGTCTTAGAAACTTGGAAAATTTTCAGTTTGGACATGTTTTGAATATTTTGGGGAAAAGTATTTGAATATACTTACTAAATTTAAGTGTTATATAGATTTGCCATTAATAGAGTTGCTTAAAATATACACTGAGATTAATTTTTAATAGTTCAGAGGTAGTTTAACATTTGAATTTGATAGTTTAGATGTTTACACCAACAGCTAGCTAGTAACGGTTTTAATTGATACCTAACAACAGGTGAAAGAGTCCAAGCCAACTAGATGGCCTCAAGGCCCATGCTGTGTGTCTCGAGTTTAGATGAGAGCTCATTAAATGAGATCTTTTTTGATATTATTATATTTGTAACTCTACTCATTTGGCATGATCAGTGTTTCTCAATTTTTATTATTGCCCCCAGTTTATGGACCCTTTTCATGAGCGGGTCAACACACCAACCAACATGGATAATGTTTTTCTAACAGAAAATATATTTGAATTTCTTTTTTTTTTATTTTTGAATTTTATTTTATTTTTTTGTAAAGCAGGTTCTTATTAGTCATCAATTTTATATACATCAGTGTATACATGTCAGTCCCGATCGCCCAATTCATCACACCTCCACCACCACCGCCCCACTGCTTCCCCCTTGGTGTCCATATGTTTGTTTTCTACATCTGTGTCTCAATTTCTGACCTGCAAACCAGTTCATCTGTAACATTTTTCTAGGTTCCACATATATGTGTTAATATATGATATTTGTTTTTCTCTTTCTGACTTACTTCACTCTGTATAACAGTCTCTAGATCTATCCACGTCTCTACAATGACCCAGTTTCGTTCCTTTTTATGGCTGAGTAATATTCCATTGTATATATGTACCACAACTTCTTTATCCATTCGTCTGTCGATGGGCATTTAGGTTGCTTCCATGACCTGGCTATTGTAAATAGTGCTGCAATGAACATTGGGGTGCATGTGTCTTTTTGAATTATGGTTTTCTCAGGGTATATGCCTAGTAGTGGGATTGCTGGGTCGTATGGTAATTCTATTTTTAGTTTTTAAGGAACCTCCATACTGTTCTCCATAGTGGCTGTATCAATTTACATTCCCACCAACAGTGCAAGAGGGTTCCCTTTTCTCCACACCCTCTCCAGCATTTATTGTTTGTAGATTTTCTGATGATGCTCATTCTAACTGGTGTGAGGTGATACCTCATTGTGGTTTTGATTTGCATTTCTCTAATAATTAGTGATGTTGAGCAGCTTTTCATGTGCTTTTTGGCCATCTGTATGTCTTCTTTGGAGAGATGTCTGTTTAGGTCTTCTGCCCATTTTTGGATTGGGTTGGTTGTTTTTTTAATATTGAGCTGCATGAGCTGTTTATATATTTTGGAGATTAATCCTTTGTCTGTTGATTCGTTTGCAAATATTTTCTCCCATTCTGAGGGTTGTTTTTCATCTTATGGTTTCCTTTACTGTGCAAAAGCTTTTAACATTCACTAGGTCCCATTTGTTTATTTTTGTTTTTATTTCCATTACTCTAGGAGGTGGATCAAAAAAGATCTTCCTGTGATTTATGTCAAAGAGTGTTCTTCCTATGTTTTCCTCTAAGAGTTTTATAGTGTCCGGTCTTACATTTAGGTCTCTAATACATTTTGAGTTTATTTTTGTGTATAGTGTTAGGGAGTGTTCTAATTTCATTCTTTTACATGTAGCTGTCCAGTTTTCCCAGCAGCACATATTGAAGAGACTGTCTTTTCTCCATTGTATATCCTTGCTTCCTTTGTCATAGATTAGTTGACCATAGGTGCGTGGGTTTATCTCTGGGCTTTCTATCTTGTTGCATTGATCTATATTTCTGTTTTTGTGCCAGTACCATATTGTCTAGATTACTGTAGCTTTGTAGTGTAGTCTGAAGTCAGGGAGTCTGACTCCTCCAGCTCCATTTTTTTCCCTCAAGACTGCTTTGGCTATTCAGGGTCTTTGTCTCCATACAAATTTTAAGATTTTTTGTTCTAGTTCTGTAAAAAATGCCATTGGTAATTTGATAGGGATTGCATTGAATCTGTAGATTGCTTTGGGTAGTATAGTCATTTTCACAACATTGATTCTTCCAATCCAAGAACATGGTATATCTCTCCATCTGTTGGTATCATCTTTAATTTCTTTCATCAGTGTCTTACAGTTTTCGGCGTACAAGTCTTTTGTCTCCCTAGGTAGGTTTATTCCTCGGTATTTTATTCTTTTTGTTGCAATGGTAAATGGGAGTGTTTCCTTAATTTCTCTTTCAGATTTTTCATCATTAGTGTATAGGAATGCAAGAGATTTCTGTGCATTAATTTTGTATCTGCAACTTTACCAAATTCATTGATTAGCTCTAGTAGTTATCTCGTGGCATCTTTACGAGTCTCTATGTATGGTATCATGTCATCTGCAAACAGGGACAGTTTTACTTCTTCTTTTCCAATTTGTATTCCTTTTATTTCTTTTTCTTCTCTGATTGCCGTGGCTAGGACTTCCAAAACTGTGTTGAATGATAGTGGTGAGAGTAGACATCCTTGTCTTGTTCCTGATCTTAGAGGAAATGCTTTCAGTTTTTCACCATTGAGAATGATGTTTGCTGTGGGTTTGTCATATATGGCCTTTATTATGTTGAGGTAGGTTCCCTCTATGCCCACTTTCTGGAGAGTTTTTATCATAAATTGGTGTTGAATTTTGTCAAAAGCTTTTTCTGCATCTATTGAGATGATCATATGGTTTTTTATTGTTCAATTTGTTAATATGGTGTATCACACTGATTGATTTGCATATATTGAAGAATCCATGCATCCCTGGGATAAATCCCACTTGATCATGGTGTATGATCCTTTTAATGTGTTGTTGGATTCTGTTTGCTAGTGTTTTGTTGAGGATTTTTGCATCCATATTCATGAGTGATATTGGTCTGTAATTTTCTTTTTTTGTAGCATCCTTGTCTGGTTTTGGTATCAGGGTTATGGTGGCCTCATAGAATGAGTTTGGGAGTGTTCCTTCCTGTGCAGTTTTTTGGAGGAGTTTGAGAAGGATGGGTGTTAGCTCTTCTCTAAATGTTTGATAGAATTCACCTGTGAAGCCATCTGGTCCAGGACTTTTGTTTGTTGGAAGGTTTTTAATCACAGTTTCAATTTCATTATTTGTGATTTGTCTGTTCATATTTTCTATTTCTTCCTGGTTCAGTCTTGGAATGTTATACCTTTATAAGAATTTGTCCATTTCTTCCAGGTGGTCCATTTTATTGGCATAGTAGTCTCTTAGGATGCTTTGTATTTCTGCAGTGTCTGTTGTAACTTCTCCTTTTTCATTTCTAATTTATTGATTTGAGTCCTCTCCCTCTTTTTCTTGATGAGTTTGTCTAATGGTTCATCAATTTTGTTTATCTTCTCAAAGAACCAGCTTTGAGTTTTATTGATCTTTACTGTTGTTTTGTTTGTTTCTATTTCATTTATTTCTGCTCTTATCTTTATGATTTCTTTCCTTCTGCTAACTTTGGGTTTTGTTTGTTCTTTCTCTAGTTCCTTTAGATGTAAGGTTAGATTGTTTATTTGAGACTTTTCTTGTTTCTTGAGGTAGGCTTGTATAGCTAAAAACTTCCCTCTTAGAACTGCTTTTGCTGCATCCCATAGGTTTTGGATCTTCATTGTCATTTTTCTCTAGGTATTTTTGATATCCTCTTTGGTTTCTTCAGTGATCTCTTGGTTACTTAGTAACGTATTGTTTAGCCTCCATGTGTTTGTGTTTTTTACGTTTTTTTCCCCTGCAGTTTATTTCTAATCTTTTAGCGTTATGGTTGGAAAAGATGCTTGATATGATTTTAATTTTCTTAAATTTACTGAGGCTTGATTTGTGACCCACGATGTAATTTATCCTGGAGAATGTTCCGTGTACACTTGAGAAGAAAGTGTAATCTGCCATTTTAGGATGGAATGTCCTAAAAATATCAATTAAATCTATCTAGTCTATTGTGTCATTTAAAGCTTGTGCTTCCTTATTAATTTTCTGTCTGGATGATCTGTCCATTGGTGTAAGTGAAAGTTAAAGTCCCCCACCCTTATTGTGTTACTGTCGATTTCCTCTTTTATAGCTGTTAGCAGTTGCCTTATGTATTGAGGTGCTCCTATGTTGGATACAGTCTATGCATATAGATTTATAATTGTTATGTCTTCTTCTTGGATTGATCCCTTGATCATTCATTATGTAGTGTCCTTCCTTGTCTCTTCTAACATTCTTTATTTTAAGGTCTATTTTGTGTGATATGAGTATTGCTACTCCAGCTTTCTTTTGACTGCCATTTGCATGGAATATATTTTTCCATCCTCTCACTTTCAGTCTGTATGTGTCGCTATGTCTGAAGTGAGTCTCTTGTAAGCAGCATATATATGGGTCTTCTTTTTGTATCCATTCAGCGAGCCTGTTTCTTTTGGTTGGAGCATTTAATCCATTCACGTTTAAGGTAATTATCGATATGTATGTTCCTGTGACCATTTTCTTAATTGTTTTTGGTTTGGTTTTGGAGGTCCTTTTTTTCCCTTGTGTTTCCCACTTAGAGAAGTTCCTTTAGCATTTGTTGTAGAGCTGGTTTGGTGGTGCTGAATTCTCTTAGCTTTTGCTTGTCTGTAAAGCTTTTGATTTCTCCACTGAATCTGAATGAGATCCTTGCCAGGTAGAGTAATCTTGGTTGTAGGTTCTTCCCTTTCATCACTTTAAGTATATCATACCACTCCCTTCTGGCTTGTAGAGTTTCTGCTGAGAAATCAGCTGTTAACCTTATGGGAGTCCCTTTGTATGTTCTTTTTTTTTTTTTTAAGAAAGACATTGGCTCAGCTTTTATTTATTTATTTATTTATTTATTTATTTATTTATGGCTGTGTTGGGTCTTTGTTTCTGTGCGAGGGCTTTCTCTAGTTGCGGCAAGTGGGGGCCACTCTTCATCGCGGCGTGTGGGCCTCTCACTGTCGCGGCCTCTCTTGTTGCAGAGCACGGGCTCCAGACGCACAGGCTCAGTAGTTGTGGTTCATGGCCTAGTTGCTCCGTGGCATGTGGGATCTTCCTAGACCAGGGCTCGAACCCGTGTCCCCTGCATTGGCCGGCAGATTCTCAACCACTGCACCACCAGCGAAGTCCCCCCTTGTGTGTTATTTGTCGTTTTTCCCTTGCTGCTTTCAATAATTTTTATTTGTCTTTAATTTTTGCCAATTTGATTACTTTGTGTCTCGGCGTGTTTCTCCTTGGGTTTATCCTATATGGGACTCGCTGCACTTCCTGGACTTGGGTGGCTATTTCCTTTACCATGTTAGGGAAGTTTTCAACTGTAATTTTTCAAATATTTTCTCTCATCCTTTCTCTCTCTCTTCTCCTTCTGGGACCCCTATAATGTGAATGTTGTTGCGTTTAATGTTGTCCCAGAGGTCCCTTAGGCTGACTTCATTTCTTTTCATTCTTTTTTCTTTATTCTGTTCCGCAGCAGTGAATGCCACCATTTTGTCTTCCAGGTCACTTATCCGTTCTTCTGCCTGCCTCAGTTATTCTGCTATTGATTCCTTCTAGTGTAGTTTTCATTTCAGTTATTGTATTGTTCATCTCTGTTTGTTTGTTCTTTAATTCTTCTAGGTCTTTGTTAAACATTTCTTGCATATTGTCGATCTTTGCCTCCATTTTTTTTCCGAGGTCCTGGATCACCTTCACTATCATTTTTCTGAATTCTTTTTCTGGAAGGTTGCCTATCTTCGCTTCATTTAGTTGTTTTTCTGGGGTTTTATCTTGCTCCTTCATCTGGTACTTAGCCCTCTGCCTTTTCATCTTGTCTGTCTCTCTGTGAATGTGGTTTTTGTTCCACAGGCTGCAGGATTGTAGTTCTTCTTGTTTCTACTGTCTGCCCTCTGGTGGCTGAGGCTATCTAAGAGGTTTGTGTTCCCTGATGGGAGGGACTCTATATTTGAATTTCTAAACAAAAAGATTTTCAGTTGAACTGTGGCATTTTAATTAGGGCCTCATTGGGGTCACTGAAGTGTACCTCCAGAAGCTTGATCCCCCCAGCCCCACTAGCGCCCTCTCAGACCACACATCTCTGACTCCAGACAGTGGAGTTTCAGTTGCCCTGTCCACACCCCCCTCCTCCCCTCCAAGCCGACTGGACACATCCCTCCTCTGCTGTCCTTCTGGAGCCTCTGCTATGATGCCTACCTGTCAGCGTCTATGGAGCGTTTATTTTCTGGTTCTAGGGCTTTTGTGGCTCTTTAGGAGAGTTGTCAGGAACTAGACTAGAGAGGTCACCAGGGTGATGAGACATTGTGTGGCTCTCAGCACACTCGTCTCTGTTCCTAACCCTGGTCGTCCCCTGAGCATTTTTATACCTACCATTGGTCTGAAGTTAGATTGTGTGAATATGTGTGTGTGGATCCGAATAAATTCGTCATCTGTCTCAGACAAGCAGCTTGGTCCCTGGTCCTGGGAGGGTCCCATGAATTGCCCGGTAGAGGGAGGAGCAGATTTGCTCCACGTTAGAATTGGTTCCTGACTGGTTCGATTACTCTGGAAGGAAGGTGGAGCATGTTTGAATCGATTTGACATGTTAAGGGAGATTTATTTGGTTTGTATACTTCCTTTAACGTGTCATGAATTGGGTGCATTTTTCAAGGTGCTGTTGGAGTGGAAAGGTGGCCCAGGGATACTGTGCTGTCAACTCCAGAAGTCCGTGGGCGTGGTGCCCCCTGGGGTTGTGCAGTAGGCAGGGACTGGAACTAGCCCCTTAATTTCTTCAGTAAATTCAAGTTGAGTTAATGCTTGGTAAGGGAGTGTGTCCCGTGGTCAGTGGAGATTGACTCACCTGAGCCTCAGAGGGTGTGTTCATAGCGTGTAAACACCTTTTTATCACCTCTCAAACAACAATTAAAGGAGCATTGTGATTTTTACAGTGCATGCCTATTAAATGCTTTCTATAACACCTGTAGTGGTGCAAACATCCCTAGTAAAAATGTGATTGTAACGTTTGCAGAAATTGGGAAGCCCTGCTTTATAGTTGTCTTTTAAATTCTGCCAATTTGAAATCTGGCAGTTAATTGTATTCTTAATACTTGATGTTTCTTTTTATAAATGAATGTGATTTTTCAAAAGAATGTTAAGTATCTTTGGTGAAACATTGACCCAAGAGATGAAATACATATAGTAATTTAAATTACCCGGGATTCACTAGGAGAAGATTTTTAGAAATAATTGTAGCCATATAGAAACTAGAAAACTTTTTCCTTGGTTGCCCTGAGTATCTAAACTACTTCTGTAGATTTTATAGACTTTCAGATTGTGTTAAATTTTTTAAAGTGTACTTTCAAACACCTAGATATTCTAAACTTGAGTCGTAGTTTAAAAATGAACCATATGGTAATAATATTTTGTGTATGTCGTTAGGGATGGTGGCCAACATTTATTGAGTTCTTACTGTACTTCTAGACCTGTCCTAATCTTATGACCTCGTTCTATCCGACAAAACATTTTTGTAGCAAGTTCTTACTTGCTTGTCACCATTTGAGAAAGAGGAAGACTGAGGCGCTTAGGAGGAAGAAGCCACAGGCCCCAGAGGGCCTGAGCGGCACAGCAGAGCCAGGAGGTGGAGCCCTGGTCCGTCCTACCCAAGGCCTTGTCCCTCATCTTACTGTTGCCACACTTCTAAGTGCATAAAATGCTATTCAGATACTTTTTGCAATAATTTATAAATGACATAGTCGTGACATAACTCTGAATGCCTATGAGATATGTGTACGTCGTATAAGATTTAAGTTTGGGGACGTGCTGGTGTACAGGATACCCCTTGTCCAGTGATGTACCAGGATGCCAAGAGACAGTGCAGCTTTAAACAATTGGCGGCACTTTGCCAAGATCATTGTCAAAGGAATCAGGGAGCTGCACAGTTGGCCAGTGGGCGCAGCGGGGTTTGGGGAGGCCTCCCTAGAGAGTGAAGGAGCGGGGTCTGTGCGGCCGCCGTGCTGAGGAAGCAGGCTCCTCACAGCCCTGGGCAGTGGCGGTAACCTGTCCCAGGTCACTCAGGCGCCGGGTGGACGAGGGCGTCTCCCCCAGACCTCTTCTCTCCACCTGTCACGTCGCTGATCGCTGTTGCCCAGGCTGCCTTCCCTCACTCTGCTTGGGGGCGGTGTCTGAGGGCGTGTTTCCTTCTGGTTCCACCCCTAAGCTCATGGAGCTGTGGGTCCTTCCACGCGGGCCGCCTCACTCCTGTGGATGCACCGAGGAGGTGACGCTTGAACTTGCTGTTCTCTCCGCCTGCAGCCGAGGGAAACTCGGAGTTGTCTCAGCGAGCCAGCCGGGAAAGAGTTTCAGACACCGTCTTGTCTTCATTGCACCTGAGTAATTGAGCAGTTCGTGTAGTTGGGGGTATGGCAGGGACCCTCTGAGTTTATCTCTGAACCCGGCTAACCCTTCACGTTCCCGTTTAGGATTCATGATACACCTGGGACCTCCTTTGCTTACCAGCTGTTGTGCCCACGGATGTATTAAGCCTTTCCCAGGCTCTCTGTTAAGCAGGCACCCCCATTCGGGGCAGTTATTTGTTTCCCTTAAAAGTCACAAATTCTGGGTACCTCGGGGTCCACTGGTGAGGGCAGGTGGGCTGTGCAGAGCGTGTGACTAGCCGTGGAAGGCACCTCAACACTATTCCTGAAAAGAGCACATTACAGAGGCCCAAGAGTCCACATTTTTCCACTTCTTTCCATAAGGGTATAAAAATTTGCTTTAATAAAGAATTATGATCATACTTTTCTGAACTTTGTCACCCAGACATTAAATGAGCATCTAGTACTTGGAAGAGGTGACTTATATTCCCAATACTTCCTCTCTCTACAAACAACTCTTGGCCTACTTCCAACCGGAAATGTCCACCATCCCTCCCAAAATTCCTACTGTTTTTTTCATAGTCGTCAAGATGTTACAGCATGTTTCAAAACATGCATCTGAATCTGTTGTTAGTGGAACCTGGATACCCTCTCTATCTGAAAAGTCAATATGCAGGGTCCAAAATAGAATGCTTATTTTTCAAAATATCTTTCCAGTTGAGTTGAAGAACTCTAGAAGTTAAAAACAAATTTTTCTCCTTTCTAATATTATTTAAATAAAAATGTCCTCAGTCTTTGAGAAACCGGCACCCAGGGTTGCTTTGTGACACTTTCTTCCCAGGTACTGGGAATGTTGTGTTAGTTTCAGGTGTACAGCAAAGTGATTTAGTTATATATATATAGATAGATAGATAGATAGATAGATAGGTATATATATATATATATATATATATATATATATATTCAGTTATGTATATTCAGTTATATATATATACACACATACATATATTTATATTCTTTTTTAGATTCTTTCCTCTTATAGGTTGTTGCAAAATACTGAGTATAGTTCCCTGCTTGGGAACATTTTTGTATTATTTTCTCAGCACTAGTCTGTCTGCTCAGTTCAAACCAGAATCAAGCCTTGAAGTGTTTATGTGATGCCTACTGGCTGCTTACTGCATTTTAACAAGAATGTCAGTAAAAGGATGTTGAAGTAGCTATCCATTGTGTATAAGATTCTGGATTCGAACAAATAGCCAACTCCTGGTTGTCCAAAGGAGGATGGCAGAGGTGAGAATACAAAACAAGGTGTGTGTGGCTCGGGGCGGGTGATTCTCTCAAAACCATTTATAACCATAGCATTCATTATGGGGTTAGATTAGCAAATAATAGGAGCACCCTTGAAACAGATACTAAAATATAGGAATCTTTTCAGTATATGGATGCTGGGGATTCATGACACTTGCTATGGCAGAAGCCATTTGTCTTTAAGGTGAAAGGCGATTCTGGTGCATGCCCCTCACCGAGGGCAGAGGCTCTCTTTGTGCCCCCCCCCCCTCAGATTCCCATGGTGGGCGGGTCATCACCCTGGGGAAGAGGAGCCAGTGGTATCTGAGGTCCTCAGGCAGCTGTGGGGTGACCGTGCTCATTTTCTGTCTTTGGAGGAGCGTGTGTAAGGCTTTTCACAGACCATCGTGTCGGTTGCTGTGCCTGAATTGCTTCTCTTTCACTGACTATAGACTATTAAAAATCTAACAAGTGCTTTTTGATATATAAACTTCACCCAGTTCTCTGTTAAAAAAATCAACACAAGTAACTAAAGAAGATAGTTTTCTGTCTGCTCCCTCGGGTAAGAAATACCACTTATATGTAGGAAAAAAAAAAAAAAAAGATGGAAGTATGATTTACAGATGACTCAGGGTTATTTAAAAACAAATTAAATTTATTGTTATCTAACTAAGAAGTATATACTTTCCCGGCAAGTTTGAGTAGTTCTATTGAATAAACTTCCTTTTTCTAGCATATGCCCTATTTCGGATTTCAACAATTTTTATTATGTAATGAGGGAACATTTCTTTTGTGAAATTTTGCTTCCTTTTTAACATGTAACTGTTATAATGAGAAAACTGAAATTTGATGACCTGGTTTGTGACATTAAAATGAGGGTGTAAACTCAGGCGTTCGTTGGGAGGATGCTCACGATGGGGTGTCACTGGGTGTCGTGAACTCCCTGGTGCAGGGTGTAAGTCTGGACACCCTCAGTGTCTGTGGCCTTGTAGCTCCTGAGAAACCTGAAGCCTGTCCCATCAGCTTGCCTGGACCTCTCGCCTCTAACCTGTGCAAACAGTGACCCCATTATCTGCCCTGAACGCAGGGCACCTGGTCCACCAGCCCAGGCGGAGCAGCCCTGTCTTCAGGAATCTTCAGGCTTGGATCCTCGTTTTCCCCACTTACTGTCCGAGTGATAGATACGCCTTAGCATCCTCATCTGTGGAGGGGAAGGGTCCTGCCTGCCACAGATGTGGATTGAATACTACAGTTCCTCAAAGGAGCCGGCACAATGAGTGGGTGAGTATTCGTTGAATCTGAATTGCCTCCCTCCCTCCCTCCCTCCCGTTTTCGCTTTGGGTTGAGCTGCTTGTCCTGGCGCTCAGGCTGTCCCCACGTTCTTCTCCTCCACCAGCCTCACTGCAGTGCCCTCACCTCACACCCTCTGGCCGGGCAGGGCTACGTGCTTCATTCGACAGACTGTGTTCCTTCAGTTTTTCCAGCCTCTGCTCATCCTTTTCCTCCATCCGCTGTGCTCCTGCTTTTGGGCTCCAGCAGCTGAAACGCTCTGCTGATGACCCCCAGACACGGTGGAAGACGGAGTCTCTGGGAGCCACAGCCTGGGTGCTGGGTGTGTTCTCGCTGCTGGGCTGGCCGTTGTTCCCAGGCCTGTTCGGTAGACTGTGTGTGTGTGTGTGTGTACACACACAAGTTACACGTATATAGTCTCAGACAAAAACCATGACTGTAGGGTTTTTATTTTTCCTCTTTGATCTTAGGTCTATATCTCCTTTCTCTCACAAGGAGAAACCTGATTCTCAATGACTCCTGGAATGGTAGAATTACATACTTGCTTTATCCCACAATGTACCCAGGATAGTTTCAGAATAATAACGCCAACACCACCATCAACATGCTCTGCGTTTTCCTTTTTCCTTAGGGAACCTATCACTAGGGGGATGTCATCCAAGTATTGTCTCTTGATATCGCTTGTTCCTCTGTGTATGGTTATGCCACAACTCAGTACATCCTGAAATTCATTCGTCACATTTTTGTCTTTGATTTTTGGGGATGGTTTTATTTTAAAATTTTCTTTTGTAAATTACATAAAACATTTACGTGGTTCCCAAGTGTAATCTAGAAAACAAGCTACTACTGTCAAAGTTCAGCTCTCATCTGTGTCCTCTCCCTGCAGTAAGTAGCCATTCAAAAATATTCTGGTTTGTTCTTCCATTTTTGTCTTTACTGTGTGTATATTATATAATTTATAGGTTAAATATAAAAATGTAGGTATATACGTGTGTACGCTGACCCATGCTTTGTATTTCCAAAGGAGAGGAAACGAGCCTAGTTACACTTTACATGTTAACACGCAGACTATAACCATTTTTGGTTCTGTCTGTCTGTCTGTTTTTCCTGCGGGAAGGGAGGATGTGGGGGAGGAGTGCATGAGTCTGTATTTTTGAAGTCGCCTCATCAGAGGGACCGAAGCCTTTATTTGTTGTTGTTCGCTTTTAGCCTTCCTAACCCTTCCCGAGTGGCTCTTTCTTTGCTGTGGTTCCCTTCTCCTTCCGTCACTACCCTTGCCCATAATTACACTTCGGCAGCCTCGGGAGAGAACCTCTGTGGCTTTCTGAAAATTGTCCTTTTTTATAAACTTGCCCAGATGAGTTATAGGAGGAACTGTCCTCTCTGCTTTCCAAATGAGTTCAGATACCGCCTGGAGGGACTTGCCGGTGAGTGGAGCGTGTGTGGTCAGTCAGCCCCGCCCTGGGGGCCGCACAGCTGTTCCTCGCTTGGGAAGCAGCCTCTGGGGTTAGGGCACCTTTGGAAACTCTACCTGCCAGGTGTGCAGCGTGCTTGAGTAAAGCACTGTCTTCTTTTTTTCTTCTTTAACAACGACAACATTTATTTATTCCATATGGAGGTAAAAGTATATAAAAGATGACTAAAAACATTTGCTAGACGTTAAAAAGACAGCTCAGAAAAGCAAAATCTAAATAAAACATACACAAACTAGGAAAAATGTCATCAATCTGAGCTATACATAATAGGTCTAAATTTCTTTTAAAATACAAATATGGGGCCTCCCTGGTGGCGCAGTGGTTGAGAGTCCGCCTGCCGATGCAGGGGATACGGGTTCGTGCCCCGGTCTGGGAGGATCCCATGTGCCGCGGAGCGGCTGGGCCCGTGGGCCATGGCCGCTGGGCCTGCGCGTCCGGAGCCTGTGCTCCGCAACGGGAGAGGCCACAACAGTGAGAGGCCCGCATACCGCAAAAAGAAAAAAAAAAAAAAAAAAAATACAAATATGGCAGTGCTGTATATCAAAGATGTAAAATCTATCAACTGCTTTCAGATAATAAGCCATAAAAGCAAGTGAGCACCAACTATTTACATTAACAATTTACTCTATATTTGTTACCTTTTCAAATGTTTATATGATATATAGGCATCATATCAATTAAAATAAATAAAATATTTTAAAATGAAATCATGGATAACAATCTATTAAATGATGCCTATACAACAGAAAGAACAATGTAAACAGAAAATGAAAGGTAATTCTTAATAAAGTAATACTGATCATAAACCCACTTAAGAGAATTCTGACTCCTGATTATTTAATCATACTACTTACAATAGAAAAATAATCAAAAACTTGAACCTGATACAAACTAAACCACATTTTAAGTAAAGGACAGCAAAGGCAGAGAATGGAGTGGGCATTTGGGGCTCTAATAGAGTACTAGGATTCAGAAAAAAATTTCTACAAAGGCAACAAAATTTAACTCTCATAAATTGGTATTTTATAAGCAACCTCCATACTGTTCTCCACAGTGGCTGTATCAGTTTACATTCCCACCAGCAGTGCAAGAGGGTTCCCTTTCTCCACGCCCTCTCCAGCATTTATTGTTTGTAGATTTTTTGATGATGGCCATTTTGACCGGTGTGAGGTGATACCTCATTGCAGTTTTGATTTGCATTTCTCTAACAATTGGTGGCGTTGAGCATCCTTTCATGTGTCTGTTGGTAATCTGTATATCTTCTTTGGAGAAATGTCTATTTAGGTGTTCTGCCCATTTTTGGATTGGGTTGGTTGGTTTTTTGATATTGAGCTGCATGAGCTGCTTGTATATTTTGGAGATAATCCTTTGTCAGCTGCTTCATTTGCAAATATTTTCTCCCATTCTGAGGGCTGTCTTTTCATCTTGTTTATGGTTTCCTTTGCTGTGCAAAAGCTTTTAAGTTTCATTAGGTCCCATTTGTTTATTTTTGTTTTTATTTCCATTTCTCTAGGAGTTGGGTCAAAAAGGATCTTGCTGTGATTTATGTCATAGAGTGTCCTGCCTATGTTTTCCTCTGAGAGTTTTATAGTGTCTGACCTTAACATTTAGATCTTTAATCCATATTGAGCTTATTTTTGTGTATGGTGTTAGGGAGTGTTCTAATTTCATTCTTTTACATTTAGCTGTCCAGTTTTAGCACCACTTATTGAAGAGGCTGTCTTTTCTCCATTGTATATTCTTGCTTTCTTTATCAAAGGTAATGTGACCATATGTGTATTCGTTTATCTCTGGGCTTTCTATCCTGTCTATTGATCTATATTTCAGTTTTTGTGCCAGTACCATACTGTCTTGATTACTGTAGCTTTGTAGTACAGTCCAAAGTCAGGGAGTCTGATTCCTCCAGCTCTGTTTTTCTTTCTCAAGATTGCTTTGGCTATTTGGGGCCTTTGTGTTTCCATACAAATTGTGAACTTTCTTGTTCTAGTTCTGTGAAAAATGGCACTGGTAGTTTGATAGGGATTACACTGAATCAGTAGATTGCTTTGAGTAGTATAGTCACTTTCACAATGTTGATTCTTCCAATCCAAGAACAAGGTATATCTCTCCATCTGTTTGTATCATCTTTAATTTCTTTCATCAGTGTCTTATAGTTTTCTACATACAGGTCTTTTGTCTCCTTAGGTAGGTTTATTCCTAGGTATCTTATTCTTTTTGTTGCAATGGTAAATGGAAGTGTTTCCTTAATTTCTCTTTCAGATTTTTCATCATTAGTCTATAGGAATGCAAGAGATTTCTGTGCATTAATTTTGTATCCTGCTACTTTACCAAATTCACTGATTAGCTCTAGTAGTTCTCTGGTAGCATCTTTAGGAGTCTCTATGTATAGTATCATGTCATCTGCAAACAGTGACAGTTTTACTTCTTCTTTTCCGATTTAGATTCCTTTTATTTCTTTTTCATCTCTGATTGCTGTGGCTAAAAATTCCAAAACTATGTTGAATAATAGTGGTGAGAGTGGGCAACCTTGTCCTTTTCCTGACCTTAGTGGAAATGGTTTTGGTTTTTCACCATTGAGAATGATGTGGGCTGTGGGTTTGTCACATATGGCCTTTATTATGTTGAGGTAAGTTCCCTCTATGCCTACTTTCTGGAGAGTGTTTATCATAAATGGGTGTTGAATTTTGTTGAAAGCTTTTTCTGCATCTATTCAGATGATCATATGGTTTTTATCCTTCAATTTGTTAATATGGTGTATCCCATTGATTGATTTGCATATATTGAAGAATCCTTGCCTTCCTGGGAGAAACCCCACTTGATCATGGTGTATGATCCTTTTAATGTGCTGCTGGATTCTGTTTGCTAGTATTTTGTTGAGGATTTTTGCATTTATGTTCATCAGTGATATTGGCCTGTAATTTTCTTTTCTTGTGACATCTTTGTCTGGTTTTGGTATCAGGGTGATGGTGGCCTCGTAGAATGAGTTTGGGAGTGTTCCTCCCTCTGCTATATTTTGGAAGAGTTTGAGAAGTATAAGTGTTAGCTCTTCTCTAAATGTTTGATAGAATTCGCCTGTGAAGCCATCTGGTCCTGGGCTTTTGTTTGTTGGAAGATTTTTATTTATTTATTTATTTTGCGGTACGCAGGCCTCTCACTGTTTTGGCCTCTCCCGTTGCGGAGCACAAGCTCCAGACGCGCAGGCTCAGCGGCCATGGCTCATGGGCCTAGCTGCTCCGCAGCATGTGGGATCTTCCCGGACCAGGGCACGAACCTGTGTCCCCTGTATCGGCAGGCGGACTCTCAACCACTGAGCCACCAGGGAAGCCCTGTTGGAAGATTTTTAATCACAGTTTCAATTTCAGTGCTTCTGATTGGTCTGATTATATTTTCCATTTCTTCCTGATTCAGTCTTGGAAGGTTGTGCTTTTCTAAGAATGTGTCCATTTCTTCCAGGTTGTCCATTTTATTGGCATAGAGTTGCTTGTAGTAATCTCTCATGATCCTTTGTATTTCTGCAGTGTCAGTTGTTACTTCTCGTTTTTCATTTCTAATTCTGTTGATTTGAGTCTTCTCCCTTTTTTTCCTGTTGAGTCTGGCTAATGGTTTATCAGTTTTGTTTATCTTCTCAAAGAACCTGCTTTTAGTTTTATTGATCTTAGCTATCGTTTCCTTCGTTTCTTATTCATTTGTTTCTGATCTGATCTTTATGATTTCTTTCCTTCTGCTAACCTTAGTTTTTTTTGTTCACCTTTCTCTAATTGCTTTTAGGTGTAAGGTTAGGTTGTTTATTTGAGATATTTCTTGTTTCTTGTGGTAGGATTGTATTGCTATAAACTTCCCTCTTAGAACAAAGCACTGTCTTCTGATGGTAACAAAACCATGGCGTATCCATTCAGATTATGAATGTGTTTGTTTATTCTTTTCCTTTAGATTTTGTTTTGCCTAGTGAGGACACTGGTCTGAGTAATGAAATGTGTCTGACCAGGAGCACCCGAAGTGGACAGAAACATACTTAAAGGGATAGCTTTGTGTAGCGTGATGTAATATTTGTGGATTTTTATGAGTACTTTTTAACTTCCTGAAACATCATTTTAAAAAATTAATGTTCTAAATTTACTGCCCGTGGTACATCAGAGAGTTTCAATATTGTCTGACCCTAACGCTTGTGAAGTTATTTGACAGTTTATAAAATGTGTATTTGAGAGGAAGGGAGGAAGAGCTGACTGAGGGATATCGCCCTTCCCCTCGGTGGCTGGTATGTTACATCAGTTATCTCTTTCAGGAATTAAAACCATCTTGTGAGGCAGATGGTACTGTTTAACTTGGGGGTTTTGGTTTTGGTTTGGTTTTTTGATTGAAAAGCTGAGGTGTGGGGCTGGGAGGAGAGTTTCTTGTCTGGTGTCACACAGCCAGTGGGTGGCAGAGCCAGGATGGAGCCTCAGTTTGTCTGAAGACAAAACCCTTACTATCCCCACTGCACACTGTTGCCTCAACTTGACTTTCTTGTCCTAAAATGAGACCCAGGGATCTCATTTCACCAGATTAAGATTAGGTAACTGCTTGTTAGGTAGAAATTTAGTTGACGTAACAGTTGTTAAAAACCATGCAAAATGGTTAGGAAATGTTACATGAAGGCTTGGAACTAATACTCAAACAGTAGTTTCTTGGAGTGAGAGGTGGGGATTCTCATTTTAAAAATAATATTTAAAATAATCTAGTTTTTAAAGTAATTTGATTTTCATTATTGGAAAAGCTGTATAGTTCCTATAATTAGGCCATGTGCCTATTATACTTCACAGCTATAATTTTCCCCTAGATCACAAGACGTTCTGTGCAGCTGCTTTAATTCACATACCCATTTTGGGGAAAATCTAAAAGGATATGTGTCTCAAGTATATGGCATTTTAGAATACTGATTTGCCTGCGATGAGATACAAAATTATTATAAATACTTTCTAATGTGCTAGGTTTTTTGTGTGTGGATTGGAATTTTCTATGGCAGGTCTAGTCAAATTTTATTTTCTGCTTTTTAAACATTGAGATCTCCTGATATCAATTTATGGTTTGTTTAAAAGAAGAGAGTGAGGGTTTTTCCTGGTCAAGTTAGAAGATAAAGTTTACCAAGGGTAAAAATAAGAGAAATAGCATAGAAATGTGTTATAAGCTCTGGAAAAAAAAGATTATCATAGGAAAACATTCTTAATTATAAACTCACCCAAATGTTTGGATATAACAGAAAACATAAATAGATGCTGCAAGTCTTGGGGCAAGAGACCAGTAGAAAAGTTCTCAGACCCTGGGGAGATGTTCTAATTCCCTGTAGGGAATTCTCAGACTATTACAGCTCTAGGTAAGAGCTTAACTGAAACTGGTGTGTTGGCAGTTGGGGGATGAGTGTGAGGGTTATGTACTGCTTCAGCCAGGATATGTTTGGAGAGAAAATAAAACACCAGTTTTCCTTTCCCAGTTTTACCAAACCCCAAACAAAACAAGAGATGACATAAGAACATAAGAGATAAAAACACACAGCTCTGTTATATGGTGGCTTCCTGTTCTTTTCCAAAATAAATACTATTATGATGAATATGTGGATGCATAGTGCTGATTCCATATTTAAGGTTATTTTTTTTCAGTGAAGAATCTCACAATTAGGGTAACAGAAGGAGAGTGTACATTTTCATCATTCCCCATTAGAAATAAGAGCTACATCTTGTTAAAATCAGAAAAAATGGGTTATCTTTCTTTCTGCATTGCAAGAAGAGTCTACTATACTTGAAAGCTAATAGCTTTCAAACTCTTAGAGCTCTTAGCTCTCAGCAGCAAGTATAAAGTGTCTGCTCTGTATTCAGTTAACTTTAATCTGATGCTCCTTTAGTCAGATGTGATGCCAGTGTGAGGTATTTTAGAGTATTATATATTTGGTTCACACATTTGACTGATGACTCTGTAAATAATTAGATTGATACCAATGTTTATGCTGTGGAAAGTAAGATAGGAAGACCAGAACATAGTCCATCTTTCTTTCTCCCTCTAGGTAGAGTTAGCAAAAAATATTATTTGTTGATATGTTTATTGCTGAAAATTTGAAAGACCCACATACAAAAATTGTAGTCACTCATAATTGTATCATCCAGAAATAACTACTAACAATTTGATATATTTCATATGTGTATATGTATACATGTATCTAGACTATATACATGCATATTTACACACATGCATATGAACATATAATTATATATGTGTAAATTTTAAAACACAGGATCATATAGTATGTATTTTGTGGTGCTCCCCTTTAATGGTGTCTGTCGCTAGTATTTCTCAATGTCATCAGTATTCCTTTTAGACATTGTTTCAAATGGTAACATGATACTGCATCATATTACTTTGCCATAATTAACATTCTCTTGCTGTTCTGTGGTTGGTTTATTTCCATTTAATCTAATCATTATCGTGGAACCTCTTTTTTCACTTTTCTAATTAACGTGGTTTAATGACATAGCATATTATTTGATCAAAAATGTCTTGCTTCTTGTTCATTAAAAAGTCTGAGCATTTGAGAAGCTGATTCAGGACTGCAATATTCCATTTCTGTATTTATCCTGCAATAATTTTAAGAAAAATACTTTGTATTTTAAATACCTATTTTAGAAACTTACCTTTATTAGTTTCAGTTTGATCTATTGTACTTTCATCCACTCTTTCATGAAATACAGATTGAGTGTCTTCATGCCAAGTAGTCAGACTACAATGCAAAACTAGATGGACAAGGTTCCTGTTCTTGTAGAGCTTATTGCCTGGTGGGAAAGTATAGTATGAAATAATTACCTAAATTATTATAGAATTACAATTGTAATAAATGTTACAAACCAAAAGAGTGGGCTATTAGAACATACACTTGAGGAATCAGAACTGGAAAGAAAAGAGAATCCTTCAATTAAAATTATTCTTATTAATTTTATTATCTTTTGTGGCTTCTGTTTAAAATAGAAAACCTCTGTGCTTGATTTGAGGAGCTGCCACAAACCAGAGGATACAATGCAGACACTTTATTTATGTGTTTTCCTCTCACCAGATACCCAGTCTGGGGGAGAAGAAATCATTAATCCTTCTGGTTGCGTATTTGACTTCTGATCTGGAATATTCTCTGAGTTAGCAAATTTCAGGGTATAAGTTGAATTCTTTCAGCCAGCATTGTGGTTTTGAAGTATGAGATTTCATCATCATGATTAAAAAGCGTTGACCTGCTTACAAAGTAAGTTAAACACAAAATGAGCAAAATGACCTAGATAAACATGTACCCAAGACGAGGATCCGATTAAACCAGTGCTGTTTATAAAGGTAATGCAGTGAGACATGGAGGTCTCCGTACATCATTTAGGGGAACTGTGCCTCGCGGAATACTCATGGAAAGAATGACTTAACGTTTGGTTCTTTTATCGTACGTTTGGTTGCTCAGCAGTTTAGTTGACAGAAGTCATGTATTGGCTTAGAAAGGCTGTGGGAGGTTCTAGGGATCCAGATCAGATTTAACCTCCATCTTGTGCAAAAATTGGAAGAAAAGCTGAGACCTAGAGTGATTAGTTAATGAAGAGCCAGAGTGAAGAATACAGAGCAGAAAATAAGTTTAAATGCCCTCAGATTTATTTGGAGGTAAAACAGGATAAATAAACTGCCAGTAGGGTAACTGGGCAACGTGGGAAGATTTGAGGAGGAAGAAAGTGTCTTGAATTTAAACTTCCCATGTTGTACGGAACCTTGCACAGAAGGAGTGTGATATTCTTAAAAGTAATAAAATTAATATACTTAAATCCCCATGTTTCATTCACTCAAATGCTCATCTGTTAACATCTTGCCACATTTGCCTTATCTCTCTCTATATGTACTATTTTTGGTTTTGCTTGTGGTACATTGAAACTATTTGTTTTTGTGAGTTGACTTTGTATATGGCCACTTTACTGAATTCTTACCCTTTCTTACAATTCAGTTGCTTTTCTTGGTTTTTCTCATTAGATTATCATATCAGCTGCAAAGAAACGATTTTGTTTCTTCCTTTACAATTTTCACGCCTCTTTAAAATTTCTTTTCCTATTTTATTGAATTGTCCAGGACCTCTAGTCCAAGTAGTAAATAGTATCACTGATTAAATTCTGACTTAGATGGGAATGCTTCCGATAGTCTGCAGTTAAATACAATGGTTGCAGTTAGCTTCTTGTGCATATTATTTATGAAGTTTCAGAAATTATCTTCTAATTATAACTTTCTGGGCCTTTTGGTAGGAATTGATATGCAATTTTAGCACTGTTTTGACTTCTATGGTGATATTTTTCCTTACTATTTCTGTGTAGTGAATTGTAGGGATAGATTTTTCTGATATCAAGCTAACCTCCTTACGTTACTGAGATAAATCCAACTTGGTGTGATGATTTTGATCATTTAATGTATTTTGGTGCTACTTTATTTTAATTAGATCAGTGAACATAGATGCTGTTGTGACTAGTGAAATTCAGATCCATTTAAGAGTTGCTTTTGTATATATAGATATATTTTTTGTTTGCTTGTTTTGTTTTGTTTTTCTTTTGCGGTACACGGGCCTCTCACTGCTGCGGCCTCTCCCGTTGTGGAGCACAGGCTCCAGACGCGCAGGCTCAGCGGCCATGGCTCACGGGCCCAGCTGCTCCGTGGCATGTGGGATCCTCCTGGACCGGGGCACGAACCCGTGTCCCCTGCATCGGCAGGCGGACTCTCAACCACTGCGCCACCAGGGAAGCCCCGCTTTTGTATATTTTTATCATTGATAAGATTCCAACATCAACCAGATAGTAAGAGTATAACTGCGATCACTGGAAGAACTACAGAATTTTTTGTTAAAAAGAGGTCCTCACACTCGAAATGGTTGGGAATCAGTAATCTAGGAACTTAAAAGCAGGTCTCATACTCACCCTTGCCCTCCTCATCCTGGGAGTTTTGCTTATGAGTCCGTTATCTAGAAGATGGTTTTAAAGTTAACCTGCACATCCTACAGTCTCACACATAAAAGGGATTTTAAGAGGTTATCTCAGATATATTTTCTAAATAGATTAGATTTGTGAATATGAAGTTTAGTTTTGGAGGATGGGGGGAGGGATGTTGGTATTTCTTCAGAATCCGTCCTAACAATCAGTAGTCATTACACAGTAGTTGTAAAATGTGAAGAATATTAGGTTTTGAGTTAATAACTCCCTGAAGCCCGAATGTTGGATTGTCATGTCTCTTTAGTGTGGGAAGGAAGGAATCCAGATGATCAGATATATTCTCACAGCTACTGTGTCTGTTTTTAAAAATGCCTCCGTATCTCTGCGATGTCTGGGTATATTCCTTTCCCCTTTTTACAGAATCTATAAGCCAAATGCGTGGATTGTAGAAAGAAGATTATTTAAAACCAAGATGCTGCTGTAACGTAGGGGGTTTTGATCTGGGAGCATGTGCTAGTTGTCAGTATTGCTGGTGATTTGGAAAACATTGTGTAAAATTTTCGTTCACTGCATTTATAAAGTGCTTACAAGTAATTCTGACAATTTTAGTTTTTTGAAAATAACGTTCTCCCAGTCCAGTGTTTAGTGAAATACAGATAGTCAAAAGAAAGTGAAAGAAAGCAATTGGTGACGTAAATTATATTTTAGGCCCACTTGCAAGTCGGCTGGCTCTTCTGAAGTTGCTTCTCAAATAAAATTCTAGGATCGTTGCTCTTAATAGCTGAAAGGAACCTGGAGAGTATTTTTTCAAAATATTTTGGGACATTTCTGATGGAGCAAATATTTTGTTAGGTGTTAAGTTTATAAAAATGAATAAAACACGGCTCTTGCCTGTAAAGTCTAGCCTGAGAGACAGATACCCTGAATCAAGAGCTTACTTGGGGATAGTATGTTCTGGAATGGAACCCTTCGGCTGGAGGTGGATTTCCCAGGTTTTGTGGGTGTCACTCCCGCAATTGGGCAGACAGTCCAGGCTCATACAGCTCCGGAGTGATGTAGTGATGGCGCTGCTGAGTCTGGATTCCTGGTCTCTTGACACACGTCTCATGATCTGCTTCACCCTGGGTTGACCTGTTAGGCTTCGAAAAAGAACACTTAGCACCTCTGTTTAAAGTAGCTTGCTCTGTGCACTTAACAGCTGTTTCACTGAGATGCACAGGTATTCCTATGTTCTTATTTCACACTTCTTTTTTTTTTTTGATGGGGGAGGAATTCCCACTAAACGTTTAGAACCAGAAGCAATTGGAGTGATCATTTGAGTAGTTTTTAATCTGATGATGTCACGTGTCCTCTAAAATCCTGTACTCTGTCCATATACCTCAGGATCAAGGCTCAGATCCTTTCTGTGGCGTTCAGTCCTTCCTGATCTTGCTTACTTCTGCAGCCACATCCTTCTCTGTGATCCTTCTTTTACACTTGAACTTCAGAAAGGCTAAATGCCTACCTGCCTGTGGTTCAACTGATTTGATGTGCTGTTTCCAACCTTCATGCTTTGCCCAGGACCTCTTGACTCCACTTCTGCTGTGGACTAATACCTCTTTCTGAGAGCTTCGCCTTTGGGAATCTTCCAGAACCCTGGGCTGGTCTAGTTGAGGGACAGCACTGACCACCCCAGAGTGGTCCTTCGTGAAAATGCCTCATGTTTAAAAAGAAAAAAAGAAAAAGAGTTTGAAACTGCCTTTTTCATGAGACAGTAAAAGTGTTTCCACATACCTGGGTGTATTTAAATTTTTTTACTGATTATTCTGTTGTATTGTTTTTCCTTGGAAAATACATCTTTTAGAGGATATTAAAGCAATCACATTTTGTACTTCATCAACCACCAATGGGAGCTTGCTCCATGCAAGTTCAGTTGGAATTCTTATTAATAATCCCATGTTGGGGCTTCCCTGGTGGCGCAGTGGTTGAGAGTCCGCCTGCCGATGCAGGGGACACGGGTTCGTGCCCCGGTCCCGGAGGATCCCGCATGCCGCGGAGCGGCTGGGCCCGCGAGCCATGGCCGCGGAGCCTGTGTGTCCGGAGCCTGTGCTCCGCGACGGGAGAGGCCACAGCAGTGAGAGGCCCGCGTACAGCAAAAAAAAAAAAAAAAATAATCCCATGTTGCATGACAATTTACAGAATTTGATATTTTGTTGCATTCTATGGAGTAAAACATGTATTTTAAAATAAGGTATTTTAAAATTTATCACTTGCTGTTAATCATGGTCTTATGGACAAGAATTCTGTTCTCCAATCTCTGTAGCCATATGAAGTGTAAACTAGCCATTATATATTTTTTTCTTTAAAATATATTTAGGAAAGGAAACTGCTGGATTACAATATAAGCTAAACACCTGATAGCAATTGAAGGATAATCTGTCCAGCTTTTCCCTTCTGTAGCATGATTAACAGATAATTGACTATTTGGTCAAAAGGTAAGAACAAACCTTAATTTTTCTAAATAAATATGAACTTGCAGAAGAAACAATGCATATTGAGCGCTGAGTGTTTCCTGGTAATCATAATGGATGGTCTCCCTCTCTCTTTCTCTCTTTCTCTGTGTCTCTCTCTAAGGAAGCCAAATTACAGGATAGTTCGTATCTTAAAGGATGCTTATCTCAAATACTAGGATGCCCAGATACAAAAGGGCACTCGCTGAGGTACTGCCTCGGTAAATGAACCTCAGCAAATCATAACTGTCTTTGGATTCTCAGTTACGTTATGTAAGTGGTCATACAGATGGATTTTTAACTCTGATTTTCCTAAATTGCTTTCCCATCCATTAAACGGTGGAAGATGTTCTGAAATAAAAAATAAGAATGCACTGCTGTTACTTTAAGAAGGAAATTAAGTAGGAAGGGAAGAGGTGAATGTTGTGACTGCTGACATTTGTGGCCTCTTTTCATTTGCGTAAGAGGTGGACTGGCTTTTCTGTAGCTGCGTTGCCATGGAGAGGTAGTGGGGGAGGACTCCCAGGACCACAGCCTGTGCGAGCAGTTCTGTCTCCGCGCTGCTGCTGCAGAATGTGACGCGCAGGGCAGGGAGCTCAGGTGTGCTAGCGGCACAGATCATGGGGGCTGGCTGACCTGTCATGGCTGGTAACGTGACGGTGCAGAGACCCCTGGGGGTGACAGACACGTTTATGGAAGTGCCTGTGGATTCTCTATGTGAAGTGAAAGGATTGTAATGTTGTATGTATTCCCACCCTTCATGATTTCTTACACTCAAGATTTGATGAAAAGAGTGTAAACATATTAAACCAAATGTATGCCCTTGTTATAAGAAGAAATGACATAACAGCAAGTCAAATAAATGCTGATGGGAATAATACACTCAGAAAGATCTAATATGGTAGGTGAGACTGTAACCAGAAATGAATGTGTTACTAACCTGGAATCATTAGTGAACGGATGTTACAGAGCCGTGTAGCTAGATAATATGAGAAAAATGGAACAATGAAAGTTAAAAGAATTTTTCTATGTAACAGGTAGAAGAAAACCAGTTGTGTGTTTTATAGATAAATATGCTTGTATCTTAAGAGATGAATTTTAGGAATTTTGTCATTGCTGTTAATAGATTTTATTGGGAATAGTTTTATGTCAAATAGAAAAGTCTTATTAATGAGTTTGTAGTATGATCGTTTTGTGGGGTCTTACGGGCTTGTTTTCTTGACATCAGTGGTAAATTGAATATGATTATATTAATCTTTTGATTTCTCGTGGCTATCATTGTGGATAATGCCTTTGTTTAAAAACAAATGAGATTGGTAATTTTAGCTTAAACTCTGAGCTGCTGTTTAGAATATTTCTAAATAAAAATATGTTTCTCTTGAGGAAATCATATAATACGTTAAATTTACCAAATATAAAGAAACTGATTTGACATCCCAGTTTTCTGATGAAATCTGAATGATTGTTTTATAGTAGTTGAGTCAGAAATGGTTTGTGTGAATATACATTGTACGGCTGTGATAGTCATCGATTGCTTAATGCATATTGCAACTTATTTTAAGAAGGATAACCAATTGCCTAATTAAATCCATGAAGGAAATGCCAAACCAAGTCTTTTTTTAAAATAAAGATAGTGTTATTTATGTAAAAATCTAGACATAGTGTCATACATAGAGGTACATAGTACTGCTGTAAAGATTTGTAAGATGTACAGCTTTATTACTGAATTTACTTGGAAAGTATCAAATTCAAATTAAGGTATTTCAGAAATTGTTCACTAAATGTAGAGATTATATATATCTATCTATATATCTATATATATATCTATAAAAGTATTTCTCAAGTGATAACCTTATTTTGCTTACTAAAACCTTCTACTTCTTTTGTGTTTGGAATATTATATATTAAGGATAGATTTCCTTACTTTTTAAATATAATATTTAAAGGCATAAAAGTTAATAAGTTATTAGGTACAGATGTTGACGGAGTTGACATTTTCTTTATTTTTCTTAATTTTTAAATTAATTCCCAGGTACACCTATTCAACGGGAAACCAAAATTAGTTTTCTCGAGTACTCATGGAAGCCAAAGGGCGATGAGGTGTAAAATATTTGCATATGCGTTAGATAATAATAGGTCATTTTTAATGAATGTTAACTACAAGCTAAGTACTAAATATTTGTGCTTGTTGTCTTTTCTGAATCTCACACACCTTTGCGAGGTGGGTGGTTTTGTTTTGTTTTGTTTTGTTTTTACCCATTTTATAGATGAGAAAGCTGACGTCTAGCGGGTAATTTGATGTCATGGGAGATAAGAAGGGGTGGTCCAGGATTTGAACCCATGAAGGTGTTTAACCGCCACACTGTTTGTTGCACGTTAAAACTGTAGCCTGGCCTAGTGTGAAAAGTTTTCCATCCAGGTATCCTGGGATGGAATTCCAGCTTTCCTTCCACACCTTAGCCAAGTGAGAGCAGAAGTTGCACCTCTCCGTACCTCGGTTTTTTTCATAGACACTTAAAGATAGAATACACGTGAGTACTTTAGTTCTAGTGCAGATGTGAGGCCTGCTCCCGCTCACCCTCGTGGTAGTAGTTACTGTTACAATGTTACTGTTACAAAGTTACTGTTATCATTCATCACGTTAAAATATAAGATAGTAATACAAATTATGTTTTATTACTTCATTTGGAAATAATTACTAGGATAAAAGAGGAGTAGAGAATATGATTATAGTAACATTGAACCTTTTTCAGATACCCATACAAATATGTATCTTTTTTTTAAAATTAATTAATTTATTTATGGCTGTGTTGGGTCTCCGTTTCTGTGCGAGGGCTTTCTCTAGTTGTGGCAAGCGGGGGCCACTCTTCATCGCGGTGCGCGGGCCTCTCACTATCGCGGCCTCTCTTGTTGCGGAGCACAGGCTCCAGACGCGCAGGCTCAGTAATTGTGGCTCACGGGCCCAGTTGCTCCGCAGCATGTGGGATCTTCCCAGACCCGGGCTCGAACCTGTGTCCCCTGCATTGGCAGGCAGATTCTCAACCACTGCGTCACCAGGGAAGCCCAATATGTATCACTTTAAAGCAGGGTTTCTCAACCTCGGCACTGATGATGGTTTGGGCTGGATAACTCTTTGCTGACTGGTGGGACTTTGCTGAGGGGGACTGTCCTGTGTGTCGTAGGATGTGTAGCAGCATCCCTGGCCTCTGCCCACTAGATGCCAAGCCCTCCCCTTCAACTGTGGCAACCAAAAAAGTCTCCAGACATTGTCAGATACCCTTTGGGGGGCAAAAGCATCCCTGGCCGAAAACCACTGCTAGAGCAAATAAGTAAACATGATGTTATTACAGAGTGTGCTAATAGACAAGGCTAAGATGCTGTAACTGAGAATAAAGTGGGGGAGCAGACTGGCATTTGTGGCAGGTGTGGCTGCGTGTGGAGTCCAGCAGGGAGGGGCACGAAAGGCGCTCGGGCCTGAGCGGAGGTGCGGCCGAGGTCTCAGTGAGAGGCGCAGGCTTGGACCCGCTGGTGACAGTGGACAGTTTAGAGAGGTTTTTAAAGGGAGAATCAGAGGGCTCGGGGCTTGCTGGAATACTGCCCCCTTAACAACAAAGGGTAAAGAGCAGTAAGGTTTGAGGAGTGGACGCAGGGCAGTCTGCAGGCTGACTCACCGGCCCAGTGAACCCTGGGTGCCTGCTCCGCTGTGCACGGGACTCATGTGTTTCTCGGCAAAGTTAGAAATGACTGAATGTCCTGGGCCTTCATGAATATTGGAAACCATGGGTCTTACGGTCTGTGACTGCCAAATGACTGCATATTTAAAACCTGAATGCTCTGCCGTGCTTTACCGAGCAGATGTGCTCCTGAGAGAGGTGAGAGCTCTCACGCTTGACTGTGGCATGCCCCGGCGCGTGCCCCTGCTTCTCCCTGGTTCCTGCCCCTGCCGTCCCTACCTAGGTTTCTGTCCTGGCCCCAGAGATTTCTCCTCCAAGTGCAGCCGCTTGTAACGCAATCAGTTCTTTGGACAGCAAATGCTTATCTTTCTTTTGAGTCACAACTGTGAAGTTTACAGATTACTTAAAGCAGTGCATCCCTATGGTGGCTCCAGTATATACCCCAGATTTAACAAGTGGTAAGAACAGAGCATTCCAGGCCCTTTCTGTGGCACAGCATTGAGGGAAGCCTGATGGGAATTCCTCTCTTTTCACAGCAGATGACGTCAACAGGCTGTTTAACGGTGCTATTTTAGTAAGATCGTCATAAGAGTAATTTAATGAACTTTTGTTAATAATAGTGAGTAAAATCGCTGACTTGTAGTTGCAACTTAAATGTTAATATTACAAGATTGTAATGCCCATTTCCTCAGCAGTGATGATAAAACCTTTTTTTCCCCCACGAAATTAGGTTGTTGAAGTTGTGTGTATCTGAGTGTGTCTGTCAGGGATTTCTACCACAGTAAAATGGAAATTCACTTTTGAGCCAGAACGGAGGCCTGTCGGTTGTGAAGTCTGTAGCCCAAGGGAGGACAAAGGGGCCAGAGGAGAGAGAGGCTGCGTCTCCTGACAGCTTCCTGGGGTCTTGTTTCTCCGCCCCCCTCCCCTCCTCCACTTCCCCACTCCACTTCTATTGATCAGTTAGATCAGTTATTGGCTGCTTCATTTTCCTCTGGGAAAAGACATTTGCAACTCAAGTTTCCATCCACTGTCATCCTCCCAGTGGGCCTGAGTAAAAGTAGTTGAGACGTTTTTAGTCTGGTCACTTGCTCTGAAAGATATGAATTCAACCACGTTTGAACCCTTGCTGTGTTTCTAGGATTGCGTTTGTGATGTGGGGATCCCTTTTCCTACCATTCGGTAGCTTAAACATCTCAGAGATGGAAGAGAGATTTACACGGGAATTTAAGGAATAAGTGAGACCACAAGTAACAGCGGGCAAATGGGATACAATTAAATACCATTAAATAGATGCTTTATTCCATACAGTAGTATGGAATAGATGAATTTCTGTGGGATGTGTAGGAAGGTAAGAAAGTGTTGCTTTTCTGGATTTATGCATAGAAGAGAGTTTCAGAGAGTTGGGATTTAAGACTGGTCGTGAAAAATTGGGAAGGTATGGATAAATACTGCAGGTCAGGACGTTGGGTGACCGTGATAGATGTTTATCATGGCGTTTATGATTTTAGCAGGTGATACAGGCCTGAAACGAGCAACCTCATGCACACACGTGCGGGCACATACTCTCGATGCAGGAGGAGCCAGGGCGCTGTTGGCACACACTGTGGCGGCCCCCGCGGGGGAGCAGGAAAGGCTTCAAGTGCACGTGGTGTTGAAGCTCAAACATGAAAGATGAGGAATTGCCAGCTCAGGCAGGACACCCTTTTAAATAACATGGAGAAGTAGTATAGCGTAGTGTTAAGTTCACATCCTGGAGGCCATGTGCCTGGGTTTCAGCGTGGCAGACAGGCTTCTCCTTATGAGCTCTGTGAAGTTTGCTTCCATGACCCATGGTTCGCTCCTCTGTCAAACAGAGGTCAAGGGCGGTTCCTCCCTCCTGGGCAGGTTTTTTGGGGAGGACTGAATGAGCGAGTACCATCCGGTCCTTAGAGCAGTGCCCGTACACAGCAAGTACTTAGACTTTAGCTATTATTGATAGATTTTTCCCCAGTAGGGTCAGAAGGACGATGAAGGCTTCCCAGGCAGGTGTGAGGGGAGCGTGGGGAGGCGGGTCCCAGAAGGAAGCCGCGAGTTTGAAGCAGCGCTGGGGGTAGGCAAGCTGCCGGTGGGCGCCCCCCAAAGGCAGCGCTGCTTCTCCTCTTAGAAGAAGCTTTTCAGGGGGAAGGATTCTCGCGATGCATCTGGACAGGTCACTTGTCGTTTCTCCCCCAGCTTTCAGAAATGCGTAAATGTGTTAATTCTGTTTTGCTGGTTTGTTTAACATATCTTTTAGGGAGTTTCAGAAATAGTTAACCTTATTCGCTATCCAAAATAATTGTATCCTAGGTATTCTCATGTGCTACAATGTTATTGAAAAGAGCTTGAAGGTTTCTCAAGCTCAATTATATTTCTGCGTGTTTTCACCGTAATTTGCCTAACTTGGTCTGTATGATAGAGTTAGCCTCTAAAACAAATGCCTGAAGATGATAAATGACCAGAGCTATTTTTGGCTTGACCAGATCAGATCCATACATACTAGGTTACAAGCCTACACTTTACACTGTTATTTTTGGCCGGAGTCCTTGCCAGTGAGGGAGGTAGCCAAGTACTTCCTTTGTGGAAAAAATGACATTTGTTCATTGTTTCAGTCGTGATGATTGCTGCAAACATATGGGCTTTTTTTTTTTTACTGATTGGTTTGTAGAGATGCAGATTGGGAATTCTATGCATTGTAAAATTTATCATAAATAAATGTTTGTTTGTAACCACTTAACTGTACTAAGGGCCCAATGCTATTATTATCTTCTGTGAGCTGTTATACTAGGTAACGGTGAAGACAAATAAATAGAGGACATGTGCATGTACACATATAATGGTGTGGTGGGTATATTTCAAACCAGGTAATAGATACATACACACTATATATTATACAAACACACACATCCATTATAAACGTGCACTTGCAGACGTATACAAAATTGTATGAACTGTTATTTGATTATTTAGGCTAATGGCCTCAAACAGTAATGTGAATGGTTCCCAAATAATTTATTTTCCTAAAATAAAATTTAATAGAATGTAATTAGCAGATTCAATGATGTGTTTTCTAAGCGTTAAATTTGTTTCTGAAAATCAGTTTAGGGACTTTCTCTCTGAACGTGTTGGCCAGTGATAAAAAGCCAACATTTAAGCTCGTAGTTGACCCTTAATATTGTGGGTCACACAGGTGACCACCTATAGATTTCTGCACTTCTTTACATTTTGTCTTTGTAATGAACTAGGTCACTCAGTAGTTCATATCTTTTCCATGTAAAATTATAGCACAGAATATTAGTAATTGGAAATTGTTATATGCTATATATTTTCTTCTATTTCTGTTTTTCTCTGTGAAACTATGAAAAATTGGGGAACTGAGTTACTCTAGGCCAATTATGAACCTAAAGCACAGAAGAGATAATAAAGATTGTTTAAAAGATGTAGTTAATTTAAACTTTTTGAGTTTGGATTTTTTTTAAGGTCTATTTTTCTTGTGCTTATCAAATTTTAATTCTTCCCTGCTTTTGAGTAGCCTTATAAGGTATAGAATGGTTAGGACTTAAGACATTTATCTGATGCCAGTTTTAAGAGTATTGGACAGTTTACCTGCTGTGTGTCCAGTGGTTAGCACCTACCTGCCCTGCCCTCGTGGGCCTGCTGGGCTGGTGAGGAGTCAGACCTTAAAGCAAGAATTGCTCACAGTAAAATGAGGTGACCGCAGTGGGCAGTGGCAGGGACAGTGTAAGATGCTACACAGTTACTTAGCAGTGGCCCCTGACAGTCCTGATGAAAGACAGAATGTGAGGGTATTTTAGTTTATTTTGACTGTAATTCCCGCCATAAAGATCGTATCTGTGGGTGACGACTAGAACTGTTAGACTTTGTCTGTTTTCACTTTAGTTGTTTCCCCTCCACCACCTACTTCGAATTTTTCATAGCCTTTTACCTTCTGATTCTTACTGGTTAAGGAATTACCCTTTAGAAGGGATGCAGATTGGACTATTTTGAGTTGAAAAAACAGACTTCTTAACTGACCTCTGAATATTTTGACTTAACATGTTGAATTGGATAAATTAAAGTGTAAAGAATAGGGGATTGCGATATTTATAATGGTATTATTTCTGATTGGTAAATGTTAAAATAGCCTCCATTTGGAAGGAGGAGACAGGCATCAAATAATTTGAAAGAATACAGAGTTTAAGTGAGAATACTGAAAAAAAGAATCTGAAAGTATGCATATATATTCATATGTATACATATGTATCTACAGATATATGTGTGTGTATATATATGTACACACACATAAATAATAATATGTATTTTTTAAGCACATAAGTAAATAAGCACTTATATACTTTTAGGGAATTGAGGCATTCAAGTTTTATTTTTGATTTGGCTACCCATATTTATACATACATACATACATTTTTATACATAAATGTATATTTAAATGAGTAAGTAATACATCTTCTTCAATATGAGTAATAAACTTAATTTTAAAAATTAACTCGTATAGAAGCATGTACAGTTTTACAAGTGAGCATTTCCCCCTTTTCCTGCCCCTGCTCTTTATCCTCTGCTCAGAAGTAACCACCCATATTAATCATTTGTCACTTTTTTCAGCAATGTTTATGCAGACAATGCAACATCTTTTTTAAAAATATGCACACATGTCCACAAAAAATTGAATTACATAATATCTACTGACCTGAACCTGATCTTTTTTAAAATTTAAAATTTTCATACTCCAAAATGTCATTGCCCAAATCCCCGCAGTTAGAAGCAAAAATTGAAAGCAAAATCCATAACCGTAGAAAAACGTCTACTAGTGAACTGATAAAGTTTGGCTCCACCCAAACCCCTTGTGTGATTTTAGGTACCCAGTTATTCTCACCCAGAAGTGTCTTTTTCAGTTTATTGCTGATTTTTAATTTTTTCATTGATAATAGTGTTATTTACAGAATGCACTTGAAGTAGTATGAGAACAAAGCACTTTCAGTGTTCTCTAGTGACCAAACATGGTAAAACACAAACCAGAATCTATTACAGTAAAAGGAAGTCTAGACTCAATTCCAAATCTGTATGTCCAGCCTTAACCAGTCAGTCGTGTTCTATTTGGCTTCTCTTTAAGCATCTTTCCTAGAATAAGCCCTAATCCCTTCGGTCTCATGTTGCAAATTCAGTATCACGTCTGCAGATGGACTTCTCATCCCTAAAGGACCAGTTTTGGTTCTTTATTCATTTGTTCATATAGTAAGTGATTGAATGATTCCTAAATGTTAATAAAATTCTCACTCTGTTGTATGTGTGTGTTGTGCTAGGTGTGAATACATGGTGGTGAAAGCAGGTCATTTGCCTTTATGTCACACAGACTGGTACCATCTTTGGTCCAGCCATCAAAACCTGAATTTCCCATGTCATTTTAGACTCTCTGATTCCTTACTCAATATGCGGACTTCTCACCACATTCTCCTCTCACTCTGCATATTTACTTTCTGCCATGTAACACCTACTCATGGTGTCCCATATACTGTATGTTTAGTTCTACTTTACAACTTTCTTCATGCTCTTTCCTCACAGAAGCCTTTTCACTTCCCCTGGAATTGATGTCAACTCTCATACTTTGGCAGTATTTAATAGGATGAACTAATTAGTAATTTATTTAAAAAGAACTTTAAGAAGAGTTCTTTCAGCTTTTCAAAAGATTTTCAGAGCTGATAATTTGCTTGCTATTTGTAATGTGTACTGGAGAGTAGATTGGGGAAAAGAAATCATCTATTTCAGTTTTGTGTTTTTTAAAAAATAATCATTTCAATCTAGTACTTTAAGATTTATTTGAAATAATATGAAATAACTTGAAGGTACTAAGATTCAGAGTTGTGAGTTCATTATTTAGGGATGACCTTGGGCTTGGGGACATTTTTAGGTAAGTAGATGTTTTTGTCATATATTTGGCTTATACATATATTATAAACTCTATAATACGCTATTTTTTTTTCTTTGCACAGTCCACTGTCTTTAAAAACTGAAGAAAAATAAAACCTTTTTATTTGCCTTGTCTTACCCCTCCCTCCCTTCACCCATCTCTTTCTTCTTTCTCATAAATCATGGGTTTGCAATTTTTTTTTGAAAAAGGCCAGATAGTAACTGTTTTAGGTTTTGCAGCCTCATACAATCTCCATCACATGTACTTCCTGTTCTTTTTTTTCCTTTTGTTAACGTTTAAAATAATGCACAGGCCTTACACAGACTGGTTGTGAGCTGGATTTGGTCCACAGACCATAGGTTGCTGGTCCCCACTCTAGATACATATTTTGTTGTCATTTCCCTTCAGGCCTAAATCACCACTTTTAGCATTGCTCATACAGATTTTCTCAACTTTTGTTTATCTGAAAATATCTTTATTTGCTTTAATTTAATTTATTTATTTATTTATTTTGAGGTACGCGGGCCTCTCACTGTTGTGGCCTCTCCCGTCGCAGAGCACAGGCTCCGGACGCGCAGGCTCAGCGGCCATGGCTCACGGGCCCAGCCGCTCTGCGGCATGTGGGATCTTCCCGGACCGGGGCACGAACCCGCGTCCCCTGCATCGGCAGGCGGACTCTCAACCACTGGGCCACCAGGGAAGCCCGCTTTTATTTTTAAAGGATGGTTTGCTAGGTATGGAATTCGAGTTTGACATTTGTTTCTCTTCAATTTAAAAATCTGTTGCTGCCCCTCACCACCCGCCCCCCATCCCCAAGAATTCTGCACATGTCTCTGTACGGCTTCCTTTGTATTCATCCTCCTTAAGGTCCACTAAACTTCTTGAATCTGTAGGTTGATGTTTTTAGTCAAATTTGGGAAAAATTCAGCTATTATTTCTTCAGCTCTTCTTTCTCCCCAGTTTTCCCTCTCCTCTCCTTCTGGGACTTTAGTTACATGTGTGTTAGATTACTCGATACTGTTCCATGGGTCTTTGAAATGATGTTCTTTTTCAGTCTTTTCTCTCTAGGCTTCAGTTTGATCATTTTCATTTCTAGTGACTTGTCTTCAAGTTCACTAATCTTTTCTTTTGTAGTATTTCATTTGTTGTTTTATTTTAGGTATTGTGTTTTTTGTTATATTATTTCCATTCTTTTAAGAGTTTCTATATTTCTTCTGAAATTCCTCTACTCTTATCCTTCACAAAATCCATCTTTTTTTTCTTCTGTTACGTTCTTGACCGTATATATTATAGTTTAAATTTCTTGTCATTATTTACAACATCTTTGTCACGTGCAGGTCTAATTCTTTGTACTGCTTTCTCACTCTGTGTGTCACAGTTTCATGATTCACACGCCTAGTAATTTTTTATTATATAAAGAACAATGTGGAGCTTCCCTGGTGGCACAGTGGTTGGGAGTCCGCCTGCCGATGCAGGGGACACGGGTTCATGCCCTGGTCTGGGAAGATCCCACATGCCGCGGAGTGGCTGGGCCCGTGAGCCATGGCCGCTGAGCCTGCGCGTCCGGAGCCTGTGCTCCTCAACGGGAGAGGCCACGACAGTGAGAGGCCCACGTACTGCAAAAAAAAAAAAAACAGAACAGTGTGGTTGGTTATGTCTTATAGGCTCTGGATTCTGTCATCTTCATCTAAAGATTGCTGAGTTTTGTTTTAGCAGACAGTTGAATTACTATTAGATCTTCTGAAACTTGTAGAAGATTGATTTTAGGGTTTTCAGAGTAGTCTGTTTGATTTGCCCTGATTCCAGGATGTGAAGTTAATTTTAAGGTGTGGCCTTCTGAGATTTCAGTGGAAATAACAAGGTTTTTACCTGGCCTGTCTACTGTGGCCAGACTTGAATTCCAAATTCTGTGTTCTCTGTACCAATACTGAAAGCTTCTGCTAATACTTTGCTCCATCTTCTCAGCCTGCCTGTGTTTGCTTTCCCTCAAGTTCCTTGGAGTCTTACCCTCCACACAAGGAGTTCAGGACTCAGCCAAAGACTTGAAGGGCCTGTTCCCAGATTCTGGACTCTCCTCTGAGCCTCCCTTTTCTGGGACTTTCCCCACTCAATGTGCAGCTTTTGCAGCACCCCACACTCTCCCTCTGCCTCCTCAGCCCAGTATACCTGCTGCTTTCTACTTGAGACGTGCTCTTCACAGATCGGTGACTGCCCTTCTGGAAAGAGTCACTGAAATGTGGGTCTTAGGTCATTTGCTTCTCATCCCTCTAGGGTCAAATCCCATCCAATTTTTGCCTGCTTTTGGTCATTATCCAGTACCTTCCTGTTTATTTATTTATTTAGATATTTTGTGCATAGTTTTCTTGTGTTAATATGAGAGTCCCATATAAGCCACCCTTACCAGAAGCCAGAAGTTCTAAATGAGTAGATAATACATTCTTGCTATCAGTGGAAGTTTTTATAATGTTAAGCAGATGGTTGTCTAAAAGAGTTAAGAGACTCTGGGAAGCCTCCCAGGCTGGTAAGGTGGAGGAATCAGAGAGCTCTCTGATCCTTTGGTTCCTGAGTTTGCTGTCCCAGGATGACGGACACCCAGTGGGAGATCTCACCGCTACAGTGCTTTCCACTGTACACCACTGTGAGCAGAAGTAGATTGATTATGGTGGGGTACGTACTATGAGAGCTTTGCTTCTTTGTCCTTTCTTCCTTTTGTTATTGTGAGGGTATCATTGTTTACCGTACATTAGAGATACTTAGACACTAATATATTTTATTTCATTAGTGTATTTTCATCTCCACTAGAGCCTGGGTTCTCAAGGGAAGACACTGCATATAGCTCAAAGCTTTGCACATGGTAGGTGCTAAGGATGGAATGAGATGTACTGTGCCGAGCACAATGCCTGATGTATTGATACCAATACTTTTTTCTTTCTTGTCTACTCTCCTCCACTCTTGTTGTTAAATATAATCAGGCTGGTAAATTAGGAAAAGGAACAGATTATTTGTTCCAGTTACCTACTTGTCCCCCTCTTTTTTTCATGTGGCTAAATAAGAATAGTTTTATACTAGTAAGAGGTACATTGTTAAATAATTTAGGGAGAAATTAAGAAATTTAACAACTGAAAAAATAAAAACATGTTCATTATTACTGTGAAAATGTACCTTCGAATCCTCGTCCAGAATGCAGAACGGTGACAGTGTAGATAAGTCTCTATCAGAACCTGGATTTAGGGTCTCCATAGATCCTACGGTTCCTAAGATCGTGTGCAAAGAGCATGTGTGTTTGTGTGTGTGTATCATTCACTTCCTAGGAGAGGCTACACAGTGATCATATGGATTTTTTTTAATAGAGACATTTTGAAGTTTCATTTTCTTAGTAAACTAGCTTTTTCTTTTTTTTGATTGAAAAAGTGATGAATCAGTATTGGAACAGTATTGGAATAGGGTGGAGATGTTCTAATTTTAAAACAAAAAAAGACAGTGTCCATATAGTTTTTGTGTCATTTTATTTTAAAAAGTGATGTGTGTGTGTGCGTGTGGGGGTTTATGTGTGTGTGGGTGTGTATGTGTATATGTGTGTGGGGTTTATGTGTGTGTGTGTATGTGTTTGTATATGCATGTGTATGTATTTGTATGGGTATGTATATGCGTGTGTGCGCATGTTTGTGTGTCTGTGTGTGCCCACAAATGTGAAAAATGACTTGGAACCTAAGGTGCCAGTATGCTCAGGTTAATTTGGTTGACTGGTGGCTTTAAGTTTCCAGATATTCGTTAGGTATCATCAGATTATATTTGAACGTGCGTTTGTTGGCTAACATCACTATTTATGGCTTTCAACCTACATTTGTAGATTTGAAATATAGGATGCCCTTTGAAATAAAAATTCACAAGAAAAAAATAAGACAAAATAGATAAAATTAAAGACAACTATGAGAGGTGCCCATAGCTATGCATCAGATAATGGCTGTATTATGTCTGCTAAATTCGTGGGAGGGGCTCAAGGAAGAATGTGGATTTCTACATTCATGGATCCCTAGTTGCTATTCATCAGTGCTTTTCTTTGTCCTTAATATTGGTCAGTTCTTCCATTCCTATCAATAACTGTCTAATTTTTACCGGTCCCTAAGACCCCTTAACATAAACGCTAAACTCCTTTTTCGCTGTAGACAACCATGCCTCTTACCTCAATAAAACTGTGGAAGTTGGATATGAGCTCCCTGTAACTCATCTTTCTCATCAACAGACTTTACCCAGCACATCCTTCTCCTTCTCTGCCCTCTGACCTCAGGGAGTCGCCCTGGGTGTTTTCCTGTTCAGAACCAGCCCTCCGCCCAGACTTGACGCTGGCCCCCACTTTCTTCAGTGCCTTGCCCTTCACATTCCACACTCTCGCCTGTATCTTTACTCCCTTTTTATTGGTTCCTTCCCTTGGGTTTATAAACATCTTTGAAAAACACATCAAATCAGACAACCCACCCTTGACCCTGTGTTTCTCTCTGGCCCCCAAATTCACTCTCTTGTTTGCCGAGTGTTTTGAAAGACAGTTCTGCTCTATCCTGTCCTCCACCTCCTGTCCCATCACTTTCTCAGCCCTCTGCCCTCCGCCCTCTCATTCCACTGCAGGCTCCGGGAAGCCTCACCAGGACCTCTTAATTGCTCCATCCAGTGAAGCTTTTTCAGTCTTTATCAGTTGCATCATATACTGATTTGATAATGAAACACTGTTTTCTTGACTTCTGTGGCCAAATTGTTTTTGGTTCTCCTAAATTTTTTTCAGCCATTCTTTTCTTTTCTTTTCTTTTCTTTTTTTTTCTTGGGTTTCTCTACTTCTCATCCCAAGGACTCTTAACTGGAGGGTAGGTGGCCCATTAAAACCACTTGTCAAAGCTTTCAAAACTTATACAATCTGGGCCACCATTCCTATAGTTTCTGACTCAGTAGGTCCTTCTAGAAGCCTAGAATATAGTTTTTCTTTGATATTCTATTATATGAAGGTACCATAATTTACTTAACCATTTCTCAAGTATTCAACACATATTTATTGAGCATCTACTATATTCCGGGTGTCATCGGTTATTTAGGTTTTTTTCTGTTATGAAAAGTACTCTGATGAATAGCCTTTGTTCCACTCCTTTCATAGCCTCAGTCTAGATTTCCAGTAGTTGAATCAATATATTAAAATACAGAGATGGGTTTCAAGGATCTTGATGCCTATGGCCAAATTACTTCATAGAATAGTTATATTTTTGCTTCCACCTACCCTGTGGTATGGTTTTAGCAACTAGTTATATAAGACGGTAGCTCTCAAATCCTGTGTGCTTAGACCTGTTGTCTCCGGATTTATGCTGCAAACTGCTGGGAGTGCCTGACTCTGTCTTGTTTTCTGCGTCTTTGCCTCTCCATCCTCCTCATGCTCCCCTCCCTGAATTTCCTCCTCCTCTAGGCAAGATCTCTCCTTTCCTTCTCTGCGTATTCAGCCCATGTATTATTTCTTCCATGAAGGTGTTGCAGGACCAGTCTTCCTATTTCCAAGACAGCCGCATTCACACCCTTCAGTGTTTCCCTAGGACCCCATGGACTTAGTCACACAGTTACTGCGTGTAGGGGGATTGCTCATTTACTTCTATAAGTTCCTACCTGTAAGATTATTCATCTTCGTGTATCCTTAGGGCTAGCCCACAGGAGCTAATAGATATATTCTGAACTGAATGAACCATTCACTATATTAATGTTTTTATGTTTCAGAAACTACCCAGAGTCTTTCATATGATCTGGAAATTTGGAATTTAGAACCTATAGCCAGCCGACATATTTAAAAAAAATAATTTGATCGCATTTTTAGGGTTTTTAGTTTTTATTAAATTTAAATAAATTTATTTTTATATTAAAATATTTATTATAGATAATTTAGTAATTGAAGAAAATAGAAATAACATAAAAAAAAGAAATAACATTAAAACTGTTAATATTCTACCCCCAGATAATCATTACATTTGAGCCTATTTCTTTATAGATCTGTGTGTGTATGTATATGTACATGTACATCTATGTGGCACAAAATGTTTTTACATAATACACTTCGAGCATTTTTTCTATCAGTAAGTATTTTTAAAACATTTTTAATGGCTAAATAATATTCTATTGTATGGAAGTACCATAGTTCTTTAACTAGTCCTTTATTGTTTTACATGTAAAATTGTCTGCAAGTAATTGTTAATTTAACATAAATGCTACCGTAAATTCAGTGATAGCAATTCCTTTATTGAACAAATATGTGTTGAGGCTCTAGTGATCTAAACACCTATGTACTCTGTTGAATAAGATATAGTTTTAATGAAGAAAGTGGGTGAGCATGCAGGCTCTCGGACTATCCCGTGATGAATGCTGCTCTGGGCCTTAGAACACTGTGCTGGGGGCGCAGACCAGGGCCTGGGGGAAGGGTCAGGGAAGGCTTCCTAAAGGAAGTGATAGGTTATTGGCTAATTTCTCTGTTTTAGGGTGTTCATTAGAATACCACTTCGTTAATATGATGAAGCATATCCTTTTTTATTTATTGTGGAGGGTTTTTTGTTTTGTTTTTGTTTATACTAGAGATAGGTGTTTTAATCAAGTACATGTTGGACATTATTTAAATTACCTTCCCCCCACCCCCATCCTGTTACAAAAGATAATAACATGCTTCCTAATGCTGAAATGTCTTTGCATGCTTATTGTACTCCCTACTTGGACATGGCTTTCTAATTGTGGAATGTACCTCTGGATGTAGGTTGTTACATCCATATTCATTTGTGAGGCTTGTATGGAGTGTTGATTCTTCTTCCCGTTCAGTCACATTTTGATATCAGGGTTATAGCAGCTTTTAAAAATGATTTAGAACACCTTTTGTGTTAGCTTGTACTCTGGGACAGTTTAGGAAAAGCTTTATTCTTCAGAATTGGTAAGAATTTGATAATAAAACCATCTTGGCCTTTAACCTCTGAAAAAGTAATTCTGCGTTATTCTCTGGTAACTCTATCATCCCTCGTTATTCTAGTCGAGTTTTTCTCTTTCTGGATCAAGTTGAGTAATTTTATTTTTTTCTAGAATTTTTACTAGTAAATCACAGTTTTCAAATTCATGAGTGCCGAGTTGCTCTCTCTCTCTCTCTTTTTTTTTTTTTTTACTTATTTCAAGCAATATTTTTCAGTTTGAAATATTACTAGTCTAGACTATCATTTTCGGCATTATTGTAGAGTCTGACTCCCTGAAAGACATAGGTCTAGAGATAGGAAAGATGTGTAACTTACAGGTTCAAACGTGTTACTTACAAAGGTAGGTTTCCTTAGCTGATTTAGTAGTGAACACTGGGATCATCATTTAGACGACCATGCATATGTGGTTATGGGTATTGGATGCATTTTTAACATTACGTCATTGTCATATATTTAGTCTTATTGAAATAGCTCTAGCAGTTACCAGTGAGGACAGGGAGCTTGTACTGACGTGTGATGTGGGACATGGGAGTTAGGCTTATTCAGTAGTAAAAATAGTGCAGTCACATATGGTGATCTTTTTTCAATCAGATGGTATCTCTTTCAGCCTTTTACAGTTCCTTAGGATCTACTTCATAAAATTTACTGTTAGTGTTTCCACTTTATGTTTTTAGGGCTCAGTGAAGAAGGAGAGCCTCTAGGTGTCAGAGCAGAAGTTATGGGTGCCTATCAGAACAGCAGGAGAGAAGGATGAGCTACTAGAATTAGGGTAGAGATCATTTAACTCCTTGATAATCTAATGGAGTGATAATAGTTGATTCAGGTGCTTTCAGTGCACTGATGCAATTTCCCAAATGTAGGAATCATTTATAACATTAAGGAAGATAAAACGCCAGGCTCTTACGTGAAACCACCTAATGCCAGCTTCAGTCTGTGCGCAGATACTCCTCTTTCCCTTTTTCAGAATGCACCCGTGCTTGTGTGTGTCACTTGGCAGGTTACCGTCAGCATTTTTAAGACCAGGAAATCACTCAGTCCGCTTTAACTGTGGTTGTTACTAATGATCACCTGATACATAGCAGTGGAGAGGCGGATCCTACATGCAGGGGTGGTGGCACAGAGAAGGAAGCAATGGCTCTGAGGAGGGTGTCAGAGCAGGTTTCCTAGAGGAGGTGACATCCTGAAGGGATGGGGTGGGAGGGCAGCTAGCTGGAAGAGTCTCAGGGACCTGAGGGAGCCTGCGCAGGGGTGTGGCTGGAGCTGCAGAGGAGGGAGTGGGATGACAGCTGTGTTCGCTGCACAGGGAATCAGGCTTTATGTTTACCAGCAAACTGATGTTAAAATGCTTGTTTAAGAGGTAGAATAATCCATAAGCTCCTCCAGGAGAGCCATGCTTTTCGCTTTATATTTCTGGTTCTTCCTTTTATACCTGACACCAGGTAGACATTCAGTGCCATATAAAACCCTCAGCAGTTGTTGAACCAAATCCTAACAATTTAATGAGTTGGTCCCCAAAGCTATGATGTATGTCCTGAGTGGCAGGGCTCTTGAGGAGTGGTGTTGAGGATCTGAGATGGTACAGGAGGCCCATCGCCCCCACTTCACCGCAGGGTGACAAGGATCAGAGAGCAGGCGCTTGCTGTGAGCTCTCATTTGAAGACTGCTTTATTTTTCTAAATGATTTGTTTTTAATTATCTAGTCTTCTTCCCAGAACCCCAAAAGAACGGTGGTTTCCTAAGGGCTCCAGGACTTTTTTTGGGGGGGGGGCTCAGTGGTTTCAGATTATGCTCCACAAATCAACATTTTTTTCTTTATTTACAATTATTTACCTATGATGAAAACAAAATGTTTTGCATTGTTTTCTTGTACAAACAAAAGTTTTAAAAGATGTAAGGCATTAAACAAGATTGTTCATAGCCTTTACCATTAACAAATAGTTGCTGTGCTTTACCAGAGAAGAAAAACTGTACGAAGGTGTACATTTTTAATAGTTGCAGAACCAGAATCTAACCTACACTGTCAGTACTCTTCCTCTCAGCCTGCCACTCTTTCAGCCATGGGCCCTTCTGGATCTTAGGGACCATTATGGATCCATTCATGTGTTGCTGGGATCTTTTCCAGGTAACAACTCCAAGTGTATTTAGTAAAAACTGAATTAATTAGAATTACATCTTAATTTAAATATGGTAAGAATTCATTACAGTAGCAATATGTTACTTATTTTAGATTTACCGCTGGTGTGAATGTCAATTTTGCATGTATATCTGTTTTTATTTTTAAGCAACAGAGGAACTACTGTTTATTTCTGAATGTGTAGTCTTTGTGGAATTATTACCTCAGATAACAGTGACACTGGGGAGGGCATGATGGAAGATGTCTCAGAATCTGAGATCCCATTATAAACCACACGCACCCCCCTGCCAATCAGGGCTTACAATGAGATATGTCCTGGCTGGGAAGTGTTGCCCTCGGTTGAGAACTGCTCTTTCTATCAGTGAGTTTCAAGCTGCAGGTTTGCTCCAGCAGTGGGTTGTGAAATCAGTGTATTTGAGCAAGGCAGCATTTTTCATTTTTACTAGGAAAGGATAGAAATTAGAGTGTGGGTAAGTTGGTTTCTGAATTATGTATATACATAATATAGATACACATGTGTAATTGGTTGGAATGTAAAACTATCTTACTCTGGGTCATAGTGAAAAAAATGATAAACGTTGCTTTTAAATACTAGTAAATTGCCTTGTCTGAACCAATTAAGAGCATCTACTAAACGAGTACTTTCTCTGTAGTTTTGGAGAGTGTCTTTAAAACATCATATTTTACCAGGAGAATTATAAAACATAGGTTAACTATAAACAGGACTTTTTCTAAAAATTGAGGCAAAATCTTATAATGGCTATTATAAGCTCTCTCATTGAAGATTGTATTTACCTATTGAACTGGAGCTCCAGGTAAAGGCATTTAAGTAGATACCTATACCTAACACACTAGATATCCTAAATCTACTGATTTATACACAAATGTAAATTGAGGTCATTTTTGCAAGAATTTGTTATGTTAAAGTACAAATAGAAGGTGGCCAAACCTCAATATACTAAATAGAAGCTATTCTTTAAATACATGTCAAGTCATGAGTTTTTGCTGCCTTGAGCCCCAGTTGGTTCTATTAATAAAAAGTTGTTTTATTGTATAATGCCAAATTATGTGTGCATAAACTCTTAAACACAGTCATTACTACTATGAATATATATAATATATATGTATATATTATTTATGGTTCTCAAGTTTGGACAAACTGCGGGCATAGAAATAATAGTGCTTTTCATTTTTATGTTTCTCAAAGACTATATTTAATATTTATTTACATTTTGAATGTCTCCAATGTACTTAGTACATTTTATTTTTTGAAAAAGTGGGCCTTGTCTTTTTGTTACTTGTATTAATACAGATTTCATCCATACATTTGGAATTCTCCCTTTGAAGTAAAAGTACTGCTAAGTGCAGGATCTACTTTCTGCATTTAATAAGGGTTTTTTTTTCAGTACTGTTTTCCAATTTCACTCATCATTTCATGAGAAATAACTAAAGTTTGTAAATGAGAAAATATTGTATTATTTCCAAAGATTGTCTCTTCTCCCCTCAGATCTTATCCTGGATCTGGTAATTAGCAGGAAGCAAATAGGACATTGCTGTGGGGAGTGCATTTGTCAGGGTGAAGATTTAGTTATGATTAACCATTGCTTGTTTCCTTTAATCTGATGCTCCCCCTCCCCCTTGATATGGCAGCCTGGATGGATCAACATGCAGTTGAAAGAAGTACGATCAGTAAATCGAAAGTTCTGTGGATTTCTGGCTTTTCTGGAAAGGCTCATGGGGAAAAGACAGATAGAACCAGAGCTTGAAGGGCATATGGTGGGATCTATTTAGTTGGGGAAGGATGCCATTTTGGAGGCTGCATCTTCCATGGCCAGTGGAGGGCATTTGGGGAGCTGCTGGTGGATGCTGGGAGGCATGAATGGCTGACATACCAAAAGCATTTAAACTGTACGCCAAGGGACTGTCTAAAATGTTGCATAATTATGGTTACTGTATTCATTTCAGTACAAAATAGTACCCTAGGAATTTTGTTACTTTTACCATTATAATTAGCACTTAGACCACTGTATTAAATTTGGAATTGGTTGCTGTCATGATCATCAAATATGTCTATCCTTATAAAATTTAAATTAATTGTTACCAAAGTAGAACGTGTGCTTATTTACAAAATCTAATTGTGCTCAAAGCTCACATGGGAGACCTACAGGCTCTGGGCCCACGTGCCTCCCTCTCCCATCCACTCCTGAGGCAGCCATCCCAGCTCTTCGTTAGTTATTGCTTCTTTCAAAACTGCGTGCATATATAGCACTTCTGTAGTCATTAGTTTTATCTGGTATCTCTTTAATGCAGTATTCTACCCTCACACTTCATGGATAACTATTCTGTAATCAAGGGTTGGCAGAAATGACGGGTATTGTGTTGCTGCTCTTCAGCCCATCATTTCCTTTATTTTTTCCATCCTTTCTTTTATTTCTTCCATGTTTGGCTTAGGTCTGAGGCTATCTATGAACTTTGCTTAGACTTGTTTCTAAGCCAGTAGGCATTTGCTGTATCTCTCTAATAAAATCTGTGTGTCTTCATAAAGAAAGTAATTATGTTGACATACTTTTATTAATCAGCTAAACATTTTTAAACTATGGTTCAGTATTTAAAATGCACTAATTACTTGCATTGTGGAAACAGTTGGAAGTAGTCCTTGTGACTAAGACATAATTAAACTTATAAGTATAATTTTTAAAAGGACTTTATTATTACTTTAACAGTTTACACATATTTGTTTCATAAATAATTCATTCAACAAATATTTATTACTATGCGTCAGGTACTGTTTATAAGTAATATATTTGTTTTACTGTATTCTTATTTGTGTATGATGAATTGACTTATAATTTTTTGTTGCTGTTTTTCTTAGACAAAATTGAAGAAGCACAAAAAGAACTCAATGGGGCAGAAGTGTCAAAAAAAGGTAAATTAAAATCAACCCCAGTATAGGCTTTATTCTTACAGAGATTCCTGTATAAATATCTTATTATTGCAGCCTCTCTAAATGAATCAGTGTAAACACATCCCAAAGTTAAAAATCACCTTAAACTGATAGATACCTAAAAGTCTATGGACTTTGCTTTATGAAATGTTTTAACTGCATAGCATATTCTGTAACTGTTTCCCACATGTTACTATTTTGCTGGTGGGAATATGAAAGATGGTTGCAGCGTTTCTGAAAGCCCTGTTTGGGAGACTGTCCCATAGCAATCAAGTTACCCGTATAATGGGTACTGATGGTACTGTGTTCGCATATGTGTGTGCATATGTGTGTTCACGTGGTGCAGTATTCTTTGTGAAATGACAAAAACCTAAGACAACTAAAATAACCCAAACGTTAGTCTTTGCCAGGAATAATTGCATCAATTGTCGTACCTTCATATTTTGGGATGTGATGCAGCTTTAAAAAAATGTTAATTATTTCAGTTGACTGTGGTGATTTGTTGCAATGGTGAGAGAAGGAGCAGGGGAAGGTGATTAACTTTTATTTATCTGGATTTTGTTCTTTCACTAGGTACAATGGGTAAATTTTGTGTAAAGAATAAAAAGCTTAAAAGCAAAAATCAGTTTTCATCACAAAAAGCATACTGATTATTTTCCCAGGTAATATGAAAAAATGCTTTCGATGTACAACAGCCTGTGGGAGGGGAGGAAGAAAGGAAGGTGGGTAGAGTTCCAACACTCTCTGTTCATGTGTAGAATTGAATAGAAGGATCTACGGTTCTCCTTATGGCGTTTAGATTTCATGATTTTTTATTGCTTTATCCTTGTTGTATCTTCTAATTACAGTGGGATATTTTGGCAGAGTAATTTAGCTACGTAGGATTCCAATGGAAAGTCTTTTTTTTAAATCTAGTTAGCTTCCTAACTAGGTATCATTAGTGGAAATAATTTCCGGTTGTCCAGCTTCTCTATCCCTTGGACCAGCCTGTGAAGTCTCCAGGGTTGTTTGGGGTTTGTCTGAGTAGTGACGCTGTGATGCGCGGACACCTTAGAGTGTCTTCCTTCTTTTTTCTCTCCCCTCACCCACCATGGGATCTCTGGGAGGCCCATAGCAAATATGACCCTTTAATGACCCTCTGGCAGAAACACAAGTCTAAGAAGAGCAGAGAAGTCACCACAGCCACACCGTTCCTTTGAAAGGTTGACTGAATATCCCTTCCCACATTGCTGAAATCATGAAGCATTAGAGACACTCAGGCTATAAGAACCTAACAATTTAAAGTTCTTTGTCATGGTCAATCTTTTCTGCATCTACTGATGGTTTAGAGCTGCTTCAGTTAGGAAAATAAATGTGTTCTTGTCTTCCTTTTCCCTCTTCCCTACCCCTGTGGCAAAGAGCTTTAAAAACCATGAACTAAATGTCTGATAGGAAGGAGGAAATGGAACAGAGGTTCTAGAAAAAGAAATTGGATAATAAGGTTGAAAATAGTCCAGTGGGCTGCATTTGGCAGGCTACACTTATTTAAGACCTAGGATGAATACCAAGTGAGCATTGTTCTGTGCAATTCACTGCCTAGAATTTCTACTCAGCTTTCATTTTTACATACACATTCTGGGCAAATTAAAAATAAAATAGTTTTCCTCCAAAATATAATTGAGGAGTAACATCAGTTTGTCTTTAACAACATGAGGTAAAATTTTTGAGTAATAAACGTCTTGAGATTTCTCAGGTCTTTGCTTGCTAAGCTGTCTGTTTGATGAAAGGAAATTCATTTCTTCTTTTGAAGAATATACTTTAAAAATTTAGAGTTATTTATTGTTTTTATTGAATAAGATAAGTCATCTAGAATAGACCACTTTTTCACTATTTTTTCCAACATGCTTTTGGTTATTTCCCCTGAAATTTTAACTTTTTCTACATATGCCTTTTTTTCTACATTGCTCATGTTTCTAAGGCTTCATCTCTATTGAAGATGCTGTGGTCCTTAACCGGTGCAAGGTTCTTTCCCCCCCTCTTCTTTTTTTAACCATTAGGACAAATAACTAATTTATCTTCAGAAGCATTTAGAATACCGGTAGGCTCTTAAGGAAAACAAACCTTGCTTATTGGTAGATTAAAAAAGATACCTTGCCTGTTTTCTAACATTTTAAGGAAGGATTCATCTGTTTATTATAATAAGGTGGCAAAGAAACTGACTTGGCTCATTATACACCAATAGAATAAAGAAATAAATTATGGTAATACATATTTTTTATTCTTTCTCTCCACTTATGAATGAAAGTCAGATGACTAGAATGTGATTTATTTTGATTTTAACCAATTTGGAGATAAATATAGCATGCAACATTCATACAATTCTCTATAATGTCCTTATTTTCTTCCTTACAGCACTATTGGTCTTAACATCCACTGTGCTTGACACTATTTCTAAAATTATTGCACGAGATTTAAATAAAATAAATAGTGAATGTCACAGATGTAGTGATGAATATGTATGAAATAAACTGGGAAGAAATAAATAGATCAGTTAGGAAAGCTTTTATATGCTGTCTCATGAATAAACTTTAATTTTAATACTTTGTTTTAAATTTTTATCACACAATATTTGACACATAAAATAATATATAAGTATATGTAATATATATTATTACATATGTAATATGTAATATATATTATCACATATGTCATATATTATTACATTTATAATGTGTAATATATATTATCACATACATTTAATACATAATACTTAGTGTATGTAATATGCATTATTATAAATCATAAGAATAACATGGTAATCTTTGATTCCAATACCCAATTTAAGGACTGGCACATTGCTAATATGTACTGTTGTATCAACCTACATGCTAGTCTCCATTTCATCCCACTATCTGCTTGGTAGAGATATTTAACTGTTTTTAAGTTTGCATCATCATTTTAGTGCTTCTTAAAAATAGTTGTGTATTCTCAAACAATATCCTTTTTAGTTTTGTCTGAGTTTGAGCTTTAAAAATAAAATTATATTATTTGCCGTTGGAAAATTTTCATTCTTTTTTATGGCTTAGTGGTATTCCATTCTGTGTATATGTATTCCACATCTTCTTTATCCATTCATCTGTTCATGGACACTTAGGTTGCTTCCATACCTTGGTAATTGTAAATAATGATGCTGTGAACATTGGGGTACGTGTATCTTTTCAAATTAGTGTTTTTGGTTTTTTGGATATATACCCAGGAGTGGAATTGCTGGGTCATATGGTAGTTCTATTTTCAGCTTTTTGAGAAACCTCTGTATTGTTTTCCACAGTGGCTGCACCAATTTACATTCCCACAACAGTGTACAAGGGTTCCCTTTTTTCCACATCTTCACCAATATTTGTTATTTGTGTTCTTTTTGATGATAGCCATTCTGATGGGTATGAAGTGATACCTCATTGTGGTTTTGATTTGCATTTCCCTGATGATTAGTCATGTTGACCATCTGCATTTCCTCTTTGGGAAAATGTCTATTCACTTCTTCTGCCCCATTTTTTAATCAGGTTTTTTTTTTTTGATGTTGAGTTGTATGAGCTGTTGATGTATGCTGGATATTAATCCCTTATAGGTCACATCATTTGCAAATATTTTCTCCCATTCAGTTGGTTGGCTTTTCATTTTGTTGATGATTTCCTTTGCTGTGCAAAGGCTGTTAAGTCTCATTAGGTCCCATTTGCTTATTTTTACTTTTATTTCCTTTACTTCAGGAGATGGATCCAAAAAAAAATACCGCTGTGATTTATGAAAAAAAGTGTTTTGCCTGTGTTTTCCTCTAGGAGTTTTGTAGTATCCAGTCTTATATTTAAAGGTCTTCAATCCGTTCCGAGTTTATTTTTGTATATGGTATTAGAGAATGTTCTAATTTCACTCTTTTACATGTAGCTGTCCAGTTTTCTCAGCACCACTTATTGAAGAGACTGTCTTTTCTCCAGTGTATATTCTTGACTCCTTTGTCATAGATTAATTGACCAAGTCAATGTATTTAATAATATGAGATTATTCGAGTTTTCTTTTTTCTCTTCAATTAGATATTTTTCTTATAATTTATCCATTTTATTAACTATTCACACTTATTGGCAAAAAGTCATTCATGATATTCTCTTTCTCTCATTGCTGCTGGATCTGTAGTTGTGTCTCCATTTTCTCACTGTTAATATTGTTCATTTGTGCCTTTTCTCTCTGTCTTGGTTAGTCTTGCCAGAGGTTTGTCTGTTTCACTCCCCTTTTATTGTACCAACTTCTGAGTTTCTCGATATTCTCTTGTATCATACTTTTCCGTTTCATTACATTTTTCTCTTTATTATCTTTTCCTCTTTTTTGAGCTTATTCTGTTATGAAATTTCTTAAGTTGGAAACTGGGCTTATTTATTTTTAAGTCTATTCTTTCCTGTTAGAATCATTTAAAGCTATTGATTTCCTTGTAGACCTTGCTTTAGCTATATTAAATATGTCTTCATGTTTGCTACTTTCATTAATTTCTGTGCTGGTTTCTTCTTTCACTCTCTTGATAGAATTTTTTTCCCTTGGGGATGGTTGGGGATTTTATTTATTTTTTTGTTAGTGATTTCTGACTTAATTGCATTGTTATGTTAATTGATTTTTAAAACCAGTTTGTATTTCTAATACATATAAAATACAATATTTCTAAAATTTCTAAAATAATTTGCTGTTTCTGAATACAGTATAGTCAAAAGTTTCAGGGAATGTTCTATAAAAATGCTCCTAGAATTTATGTTAGAAATTTAGAATTCAGCATTTTACAGATAAATTCACCATTTTACAAAGATGGAAAAGCTGAAGTTGAAAACTGTTAAATAACCTTATCCCAGGGACTGCAACCAGAAAGTGGCATGAGGACTTTTCAAGTCTGTGTTATTCTAATATTATTCTGCATCATAACTGGATGAGAGCTGTATTCTAGTGATAGTTGAATCTGTAGTACAGCTAGTCCTGTTCTAAGTTAAGCCTTTGAGTAAAGAGATCACCTTTTAAAAGAATATTGTAATGATTCAGGAAAAAATAGGAGTCAAACAATGGGTATAGAAAAAGGTGGAGATTTTAGGTCAGCTTGCATTGGGATTTTTCATATTATTCTGTTCAAACAGCAAAATCCTGAAATCACCACCATAATACCTATAGTTTCCTTTTAGCAGCCATCACTCTGAAATTATATACTCTAGCCACCAGAAAATTTTTATTTAAAAAATAATTTCAGTTAATCATCTATTTTACCATGTATATGAGAGTAATGGGTCCTAAGGATATAAGCAATTTATGGCTTAAGAAATACGTTAAGGGGCTTCCCTGGTGGCGCAGTGGTTGAGAGTCCGCCTGCCGATGCAGGGGACACGGGTTCGTGCCCCGGTCTGGGAAGATCCCACATGCCGCGGAGCAGCTGGGCCCGTGAGCCATGGCCGCTGAGCCTGTGCGTCCGGAGCCCGTGCTCCACAACGGGAGAGGCCACAGCAGTGAGAGGCCTGCATACCGCAAAAAAAAAAAAAAAAAAAAAAGAAATACGTTAAGGAATCTGTCCTGCTGAAATAACTCTGTGATATTCAGACTTGCTCCAAGGAGTCACTTGACAAGTAGGATTTTTGTTAACATAGGCATAATGAATGGCCTGGAATTACCCTCTTGTTATCTGGGGAAGCCTGAGGGAAGTTAGGTTCCTATGTAAAACTAGATTGAGTAATTCAGAAGTGAGCATGACTAATGAGCAAAAAACTAGATTGTGAACTCTAATTAGTGGGTAAATATGAAAGCCAGAGTTTGCTCACCTACTTTCCTAAATTTTTTTAAGCTCCTTATAATATGAATAAGTTTGAAAGGAGTGAAAAATACTCCCTTTTTTTCTTTTTTAAATAGCACATGTGATATTAAAAAAAAAGAAATGAAGGTTCATTTGGAATAGTATTTTATGTTAATAAGGTTATGCTTTAATGCCAGTGACATTCTTTTCTTTAAGAATTCTGCTAAGGGGCCTCCCTGGTGGCGCAAGTGGTTGAGAGTCCGCCTGCCGATGCAGGGGATACGGGTTCGTGCCCCGGTCTGGGAGGATCCCATATGCCGCGGAGCGGCTGGGCCCGTGAGCCATGGCCGCTGAGCCTGCGCGTCCGGAGCCTGTGCTCCGCAACGGGGGAGGCCACAACAGTGAGAGGCCCGCATACCGCAAAAAAAAAAAAAAAAAAAGAATTCTGCTAAGAATACTTAAGAAAATACAAGAGCATATTCCTATAATTAGGGATGATGAAGTCCTTCCTAAGTGAGACTAAACTTTAAGTGGCATGCTGGAAAAGTTGGACTGATTTTTATTAAATTAAAATGAATAATGTTAAGATAAGATTAAATATAAGATAAGATTAAAATGTTTTAAAACTGCCTGGGAGAAAGTATGTGCAATAAAACAAAACTTGGTTGGGTTACTTAAAATGTTATAAACTTGGAAAGGCATTAGCAATTTATAAAATGAAAGCTCACACGGATACAGCCAATGGAAGGCCTAGTGTAATATATTAGTGAGATGTCTGAACTATTGAATTTTTTAAAGGAATGCAGTTTAATGATTTCAGTATTATAATAATGCTAGTAGTTTATAAATTAATTACCAGGAAATAGTGTAATTAAATGAGCATTAATGGCTGTTTATTTTTTATTTTATTTTTATAACCTAACCAAAAGTATGGTTAATCCCCAATATTTCTTATCTTCAATTGTGAGATGAATTCTGGTTAGTGGGAAAGACAGAAAGAGAGAGAGAGAAAGGGAGAGAGGGAGTAAGGGAGACAGAGAGAGAAAGTGTGTGTGTGAGTGTGTGTGTGTGTGTGTGTGTGTGTGTGTGTGTGTGTGTGTGGTTTCCTTTCTGGTTTGTGTCCTCTTACCCATTCTTTTTTTTTTTTAATACAGCAGGTTCTTATTATCTATTTTATACATATTAGTGTATACATGTCAGTCCCAATCTCCCAATTCAACCCACCGCTCCCCCCACCACCACTTTCACCCATTGGCATCTATATGTTTGTTCTCTACATCTGTGTCTCTATTTCTGCCTTGCAAACCAGTTCATCTGTACCATTTTTCTAGATTCCACATATATGCGTTAATATACAATATTTGTTTTTCTCTTTCTGACTTACTTCTCTCTGTATGACAGTCTGTAGGTTCATCCATGTCTCTACAAATGACCCAATTTTGTTCCTTTTTATGGCTGACTAATATTCCATTGTATATATGTACCACATCTTCTTTATCCATTCGTCTGTCGATGGGCATTTAGGTTGCTTCCATGACCTGGCTATTGTAAATAGTGCTGCAATGAACATTGGGGATGCAGGTGTCTTTTTGAATTATGATTTTCTCTGGTATATGCCCAGTAGTGGGATTGCTGGGTCATATGGTAATTCTATTTTAAGTTTTTTAAGGAACCTCCATACAGTTCTCCATGGTGGCTGTATCAATTTACATTCCCACCCACAGTGCAGGAGAGTTCCCATTTCTCCACACCCTCTCTAGCATTTGTTGTTTGTAGGTTTTTTGATGATGGCCATTCTAACCCATGTAAGGTGATACCTCATTGTAGTTTTGATTGCATTTTTTTAATAATTAGTGATGTTAAGCAGCTTTTCTCATGCCTCACGGACATCTGTATGTCTTCTTTGGAAAAATGTCTATTTAGGTCTTCTGCCCATTTTTGGATTGGGAGGTTTATTTTTTTAATATTGAACTGCATGAGCTGTTTATATTGTTTGGAGATTAATCCTTTGTCCATTGATTCGTTTGCAAATATTTTTTCCCATTCTGAGGGTTGTCTTTTTGTCTTGTTTGTACTTTCCTTTGCTGTGCAAAAGCTTTTAAGTTTCATTAGGTCCCATTTGTTTATTTTTGTTTTTATTTCCATTACTCTAGGAGGTGGGTCAAAAAAGATCTTGCTGTGATTTATGTCAAAGAGTGTTCTTTCAATGTTTTCCTCTAAGAGTTTTATAGTGTCTGGTCATACATTTAAGTTTTTAATCCATTTTGAGTTTATTTTTGTGCATGGTGTTAGGGAGTGTTCTAATTTCATTCTTTCACATGCAGCTGTCCAGTTTTCCCAGCACCACTTATTGAAGAGACTGTCTTTCATCCATTGTATATCCTTGCCTCCTTTGTTATAGATTAGTTGACCATAGGTGCATGGGTTTATCTCTGGGCTTTCTATCCTGTTCCATTGATCTATATTTCTGTTTTTGTGCCAGGACCATACTGTCTTGCTTACTGTAGATTTGTAGTATAGTCTGAAGTTAAGGAATCAGATTCCTCCACCTCTGTTTTTTTCCCTCAAGACTGCTTTAGCTATTTGGGGTCTTTTGTGTCTCCATACAAATTTTAAGACTTTTTGTTCTAGTTCTGTAAAAAATGCCATTGGTAATTTGATAGGGATTGCATTGAATCTGTAGATTGCTTTTGGTAGTATAGTCATTTTCACAATATTGATTCTTCCAATCCAAGAACTTGGTATATCTCTCCATCTGTTTGTGTCATCTCTGATTTCTTTCATCAGTGTCTTATAGTTTTCTGAGTACAGGTCTTTTACCTCCTTAGGTAGGTTTATTCCTAGGTATTTTATTCTTTTTGTTGCAATGGCGAATGGGATTGTTTCCTTAATTTCTCTTTCATTGTCAGTGTATAGGAATGCAAGAGATTTCTGTGTATTAATTTTGTATCCTGCTACTTTACCAAATTCATTGATTAGCTCTAGTAGTTTTCTGGTGTCATCTTTAGGATTATCTATGTATAGTATCATGTCATCTGCAAACAGTGACAGTTTTACTTCTTCTTTCCCAATTTGTATTCCTTTTATTTCTTTTTCTTCTCTGATTGCCATGGCCAAAACTTCCAAAACTATGTTGAATAATAGTGGCGAGAGTGGACATCCTTGTCTTGTTCCTGATCTTAGAGGAAATGCTTTCAGTTTTTCACCATTGAGAATGATATTTCCTGTGGGTTTGTTGTATATGGCCTTTATTATGTTGAGGCAGGTTCCCTCTGTGCTCACTTTCTGGAGAGCTTTTATCATAAATTGGTGTTGAATTTTGTCAAAAGCTTTTTCTGCATCTATTGAGATGATCATATGGTTTTTATTCTTCAATTTGTTAATATGGCATATCACATTGATTGATTTGCATATATTGAAGAATCCTTGCATCCCTGAGATAAATCCCACTTGATCATTGTGTATGATCCTTTTAATGTGTTGCTGGATTCTGTTTCCTAGTATTTTGTTGAGGATTTTTGCATCTATATTCATCAGTTATATTGGTGTGTTATTTTCTTTTTTTGTAGTATCTTTGTGTGGTTTTGGTATCAGGGTGATGGTGACCTCGTAGAATGAGTTTGGGAGTGTTGTTTCCTCTGCAGTTTTTGGCAGAGTTTGGGAAGGATGGGTGTTAGCTCTTTCCTAAATGTTTGGTAGAATTCACCTGTGAAGCCATCTGGTCCTGGGCTTTTTTTTTGTTGGGAGATTTTTAATCACAGTTTCAATTTCATTACTTGTGATTGGCCCATTCGTATTTTCTATTTCTTCCTGGTTCAGTCTTGGAAGAGTATACCTTTCTAAGAATGTGTCCATTTCTTCCAGGTTGTCCATTTTATTGGCATAGAGTTGCTTGTAGTAGTCTCTTATGATACTTTGTATTGCTGTGGTGTCCATTGTCACTTCTTTTTCATTTCTCATTTTATTGATTTGGGTCCTCTCCCTTTCTTCTTGATGTGTCTGGCTAAAAGTTTATCAATTTTGTTTTTCTTCTCAAAGAAGCAGTTTTTAGTTTTATTGATCTTTCCTATTGTTTTCTTTGTTTCTATTTCATTTATTTCTGCTCTGATCTTTATGATTTCTTTCCTTCTACTAACTTTGGGTTTTCTTTGTTCTTCTTCCTCTAGTTCCTTTAAGTGTAAGATTAGATTGTTTATTTGAGATTTTTCTTGTTTCTTGAGGTAGGATTGTATTGCTAAAATCTTCCCTCTTAGAACTGCTTTTGCTGCATCCCATAGGTTTTGGATCGTCATATTTTCATTGTCATTTTTCTCTAGGTATTTTTTGATATCCTCTTTGGTTTCTTCAGTGATCTCTTGGTTACTTAGTAACGTATTGTTTAGCCTCCATGTGTTTGTGTTTTTTATGCTTTTTTTTCCTGCAATTTATTTCTAATCTCATAGCATTGTGGTCGGAAAAGATGCTTGATATGATTTCAATTTTCTTAACTTTACTGAGGCTTGATTTGTGACCCAAGATGTAATTTATCCTGGAAAATGTTCCATGTACACTTGAGAAGAAAGTGTAATCTGCCATTTTCAGATGGAATGTCCTAAAAATATCAATTAAATCTATCTGATCTATTGTGTCATTTAAAGCTTGTGCTTCCTTATTAATTTTCTGTCTGGATGATTGGTGTAAGTGAGGTATTAAAGTCCCCACCCTTACTGTGTTACTGTTGATTTCCTCTTTTATACCTGTTAGCAGTTGCCTTATGTATTTTTTTTCTTCTGATAAAACTTTTTATTTTTTTATTATTTTTTTTATTAGTTTCTGCTTTATAACAAAGTGAATTAGTTATACATATACATCTGTTCCCATATCCCTTCCCTCTTGCATCTCCCTCCCTCCCACTGCCTTATGTATTGAGGTGCTCCTATGTTGGATACAGTCTATGCATATAGATTTATAATTGTTATATCTTCTTCTTGGATTGATACCTTGATCATTATGTAGTGTCCTTCCTTGTCTCTTATAACATTCTTTATTTTAAAGTCTATTTTATCTGATATGAGTGTTGCTACTCCAGCTTTCTTTTTTTTTTTTATTATTTTTGCGGTACTTGGGCCTCTCACTGTTGTGGCCTCTCCCGTTGCGGAGCACAGGCTCCGGACGTGCAGGCTCAGTGGCCATGGCTCACGGACCCAGCCGCTCCGCGGCATGTGGGATCTTCCCAGACTGGGGCACGAACCCGTGTCCCCTGCATCGGCAGGCGGACTCTCAACCACTGCGCCACCAGGGAAGCCCTCCAGCTTTCTTTTGATTTCCATTTTCATGGAATATCTTTTTCCATCCCCTCACTTTCAGTTTGTATGTGTCCCTAAGTCTGAAGTGGGTCTCTTGTAGACAGCATATATATGGGTCTTGTTTTTGTATCCATTCAGCGAGCCTGTGTCTTTTGGTTGGAGCAATTAATCCGTTCACATTTAAGGTAATTATTGATATATATATTCCTGTTACCATTTTCTTAATTGTTTTGGGTTCTTTTTTTTTTTTTTGTAGGTCCCTTTGTTCTCTTGTGTTTCCCACTTAGAGAAGTTCCTTTAGCATTTGTTGTAGAGCTGGTTTGGTGGTGCTGAATTCTCTTAGCTTTTGCTTGTCTGTAAAGCTTTTGATTTCTCCATCAAATCTGAATGAGATCCTTTGCAGGTAGAGTAATCTTGGTTGTAGGTTCTTCCCTTTCATCACTCTAAATATATAGTGCCACTCCCTTCTGGCTTGTAGAGTTTCTGCTGAGAAATCAGCTGTTAACCTTATCAGAGTTCCTTTGTATGTTATTTGTCATTTTTTTCCCTTGTTGCTTTTAATATTTTTTTCTTTGTCATTAATTTTTGTCAGTTTGATTACTATGTGTCTCGGAGTGTTTCTCCTTGGGTGTATCCTGCCTGGGACTCTGCGCTTCCTGGACTTGGGTGGCTATTTCCTTTCCCATGTTAGGGAAGTTTTTGACTATAATCTCTTCAAATATTTTCTCAGGTCCTTTCTCTCTGTCTTCTCCTTCTGGGACTCCTATAAAGCAAATGTTGTTGCATTTAATGTTGTCTCATAGGTCTCTTAAGCTGTCTTCAATTCTTTTCATTCTTTTTTCTTTATTCTGTTTTGCCACAGTGAATTTCATCATTCTGTCTTTCAGGTCACTTATCTGTTCTTCTGTGTCAGTTATTCTGCTATTGATTCCTTCTTGTGTATTTTTCATTTCAGTTATTGTATTGTTCATCTCTGTTTGTTTGTTCTTTAATTCTTCTAGGTCTTTGTTCTTTAATTCTTCCAGGTCTTTGTTAAACATTTCTTGCATCTTCTTGATCTTTGCCTCCATTCTTTTTCCGAGGTCCTGGATCATCTTCACTATCGTTATTCTGAATTCTTTTTCTGGAAGGTTGCCTATCTCCACTATATTTAGTTGTTTTTCTGGGTTTTTATCTTGTTCCTTCATCTGGTACATAGTCCTCTGCCTTTTCATTTTGTCTTTCTGTGAATGTGGTTTTCGTTCCACAGTCTACAGAATTCTAGTCCTTCTTGCTTCTGCTGGCTGCTCTCTTCTGGATGAGGCTATCTAAGAGGCTTGTGCAACCTTCCTGATGGGAGGAACTGGTGGTCGGTAGAGCTCAATGGCTATTTATTTTAAATAAATATATTTATAAATTCTACTTTTTAATATTAAAGCTCAAAAAAAATTCATCATGTTTTCCTTGTAAAGTTGTTATTAGTTCATTCTTTTATTCAGTAATTTTTTATTATGCATCATCCATTCTTTTTAGCCCTAGGAAATAGATAGGAAAGAAAAAATCTGTACCTTAACGGAACCTGTTTAACTCAGCTCTTGCCCAAATTATCATAAAATCTGAATTGGTAGAATCAAAATTCATGAGGTTTTCTGTAGTCTGGCAGCAGTGCCTAACTAATTTCCCTTGGGAAAACAGGAACAGATTTTCTGTTTTTTAGAAAAGAAAGTCATCTCTTTTTTCTTTTCATACTATATTACTTTTAATTTCAAATTTAAATATTCAGGTCTCCTGAAGTGTTCTTTTTTAGTGTAATAGACAATGCTAATGGCTTATGTAACAGGAAAATTAGTATTATTTTAATTATTTGTGCCATGTATATGAGTTAAAGTTATCATATGTCAATTCAGTCAATATTTCGAGATTTAAAAATACTAAATCCCAAGAGATCATTGCTTTGCAACTAGACTGGTGCCAGCTTTATAGAAGATGATTTGCATAATGATAAACAAAGCACCTTTTAGTACATTTATGTAAAATAAATGTCTTTAAGTATTCTGTTCATGGTTTTTAAATGCAAAAAGTAAAACTTTGCTTCCTACAAATTATGAGAGGCAAAAACCCTCAGTGTATTTCCTAAGAATGTTACTGATTACACTCTATGGTGTAATCATTTATTAAATTAGAGGCTAAAATAGTTAGCGAGATTTAACTTTTATAGAATTCATTGAAAGGCTTGCATTCTTTTACAGTTTTATAGCCTATTCTGTTGACTTCAAAATGCTATTGATTATAAGATGCAAAGTGATTTCGTGCACCATTTAGGAATGGAAAAAGTCACTGCCATTTAAGTCAGGACACAGTGCCTTTATAATTGATTGGAAGGTGCCTCAGGTTTTCAGGGAGATTAAAATGTTCAAAACACATTTGTTTAAGATTCTATAAAGTGTGTGTTTATGTCCACTGCTTCATTTTTTCACAGGAGAGATATGAAATAGTTCAGATTATGATGTATGAATTTGAGCTGCTTTGAGGACAGCATCTCTCAGGACTGTGGAAAACAAAGAAATGGGTCTCATTCTGTTGGTTCACTTGGGGATTCATGGAAGAATGATAAGGAAAAAAGCCCAGATTGTGTTTAATTTACCATCTTCACTTTCTTAGATAATTGACCTCATGCATATGCCTCTATTATTTTTTATATGAATCGTGTTGCAGGGTGACTTAAAGGATAATGTGTACTGCTGTTGATTTATTTAAGCTTTTCTCCAGCTTTACTTCTGTAACCTATGTATGGGGCAAAAGAAAGAAAAAAAAGAGAGGCAGGCTCAGATGTTTGTTGCCTACATGGAGACTTGTTCTTTTTTCTCATGTTTACTCAGATCAGAGAAGGCAGTACACATGTTGCATGGAAGTCAGGGATATAATTCTGGGGAAGAAACAATAGAAAATAAAAGCAATGGGGAGGCAGAATCAGTTGAAGATAGGTAAACGATTGTGTGAAATTCTAGAAAATAAATCTTAAAAAAAATGAAAGCAAACAGCTATGGAAACAGCAAAGTATCATTTCACCCAAATAGGGCATTCTTTTGCTACTGTTTCAGGATTTGGAGTGTGTTTTGTTGGGCTATGCTATATATAAGAAGAATATCAAATTTTAAGGATGATAATTTAGAATTTTGCACTAACCACCAAGCATGGGATACAATAGTAGCTATTTCATTCAAGAAAAGATTTGGAAGAAGAAAATGAGACTCTCTTGATGAGTGAGAAAAGGCAGGAAGAGGATTGAAGAAAATTTAAATGAGAGCAAACGTATATAGTAACATGTGTGCGTAGTTGGATGTTTAGCTAATGAGGAAAGTATTTGACAGATTGTATTGGAAGTACAGCTCTGCAAGGGAACCAAGAATGGGGATGTTGCTATGGGTGTTTATTTCTTGAAGCCCACCACCTAGCATGAAGTTAGCCACTTAGTAACTGTTAACAAACCTCTTTAATGGCTTCCTGTGTCTCTTCAGTGTGAAGACAAATCTCCCTAACACAGCCCATGAGATCTCATCCCTTAAGCTCTTCCCCTCACTGCTGCCACACAAGTGTCCTCATGAATGCTCTAGTTCAGTTTGCCCAACATCATATACTGGCACCTTCTATGGTTTCTAGTGCATACAGTAGGCATTTGGCAAATATTTATTAATAAATGAAGATGGATGGCTGGGTGGGTGGATGGGGGTGTGGTAAGGATGGATTCCTTTACACAGCAGGCATGGCTTTTAAACAATATATACTCTTCTGTTTTTGAAGTGTGTTTAAATCGATATATTTTATTTCTCCTGCTGTAATCTAGACTGCATATCTGAAGTAAATTGTTTGATTATATCAAATTATCTCCATAATTTAATCTATATAATTTAATTGTATATATCTGCAGTGATATATAAAAATCATTTCTGTATGTCTCTAACAAAAATAAAAGCTTCATTCTTTAGTAGAGACTGTGGGCATCTAGTACAAATGAATCCTTTCTTTTGATTTTTCTGAACACTAAGATTAAAACTACTCCTGGTGTAGTTTATAATGTTGATATAACATTTTAGTTAACCTGGTGGGAAGTTGTGATGTTCTGAAGAATTGAGGAACTTTCTTAGAAAAATCACCAAGGTTTTTGGAATCTTTCTCAATGAAAACGAAGCAAAAGGATATGAATTTGTATTACTCTTTGGTCAGGGAAGTATGATTGTTATTTTGTAAACTTATTGTTTGAATCAAAGTCTGAATCAGCTTTCTACCAGGTAATCTTGTTAAACCTGCAGAAATATATCAGAATATTTGGTTTTTATTAGTGTCAGCTATTTTGTTGGCAACATTCACATTTTTATCTTTTGTTTCTTCAACTCACTATTTTCATACAAACCATATTATAAGACATTAGAACAAGCTATAAAAATAGAAAATATACTTATTTTGTAACAGCTCATCTCGATTGTTGTCAATTTTCTATTACCTTCTTTGCTAACTTGGCTACAGCATAGCCAAAGAGGACCTGTTTTGAAGTACAAGGTTGTTCTTACCACTTTCTCTGAGGTGCTTCTTAAAAGTCAGGTTCAAAGTGCTTATCAAAATGGCAAATAAGAAGGTTTAAATAACAAATGCTGTAAGTATACACTTGCTCTCCTTCTCTTAGTGGTATCTTTAAAAGACAGAGTTATGTTAAGGAAAAATTATAGTATTGTTGGGGTGTAATGTTTATGGATATGATATGTATAACAATAATTCCACAGAAATAGGGGGAAAGAGACAGGAGCTATATAGTTGTAATGTTTCCATGTCTCACTGGAATTAAGTTAGATAAGTTAAAATGTAAGGTAAGTCCTGAAGCACTACAAAGGAAATAGCTCAAAAAAATAGTGAAAAAAATCATTGAAGAAATTAAAATGTTATGTTAGAAAATATCACCTAATGTAACATAAAGCAGTAAAGCAGAAATGTAGGAACAAAAGAGACACAACATGTATTAAAAATAAAAAGTAAAGTGGCAGAGATAAATACAGCTATATCAATAATAACATTACATGTGAACGGATTAAATAGTCCAGTCGAAAGGCAGAGATTGTCAGACTGGATAAAAAAACAAGATCCAACTATATACTGTCTATGCTGAGACAAACTTTAGATTCAAAGACACAACTATCAATAGATTGAAAAAGACCAATAGATTGAAAGTAAAAGGATGGAAAAACCAAGGGTTTTTTTGGCCTTCTTGGGTCAATTGTATTTATAACTTCTTATATTCTATATGTTATACAAGTATCCAAGTACTTTAAGATGGAGTATAACCTTCTCTTATAATTTTAAATAGTTTTTTCTGTTGTTATGTCCTACCCTTTTTCATTTCTTTTTTTAAAAGTGTATTTTATTTATTTTATTATTATTATTTTTTATGGCTGCACTGAGCGGCATACAGGATCTTAGTTCCCCGACCAGGGATCAAACCCACACCCCCTGCAGTGGAAGCACAGAGTCTTAACCACTGGACCACCAGGGAAGTCCCCCTTTTTCCTTTCTGAGAACATTTATTACTGATTAGATTGATTTTTTAAATAAATATATTTATTTTATTTTATTTATTTTTGGCCACGTTGCGTCTTCATTTCTGCGCACGGGCTTTCTCTAGTTGTGGTGAGCGGGGGCTACTCTTCATTGCGGTGCACAGGCTTCTCATTGCGGTAGCTTCTCTTGCTGCGGAGCATGGGCTCTAGGCGTGCAGGCTTCAGTAGTTGTGGCATGTGGGCTCAGTAGTTGTGGCTCATGGGCTCTAGAGTGTAGGCTCAGTAGTTGTGGCGCACAGGCTTAGTTGCTCTGCGGCATGTGGGATCTTCCCGGACCAGGGCTCCAACCCACATCCCCCTACATTGGCAGGGGATTCTTAACCACTGCACCACCAGGGAAGCCCTGATTTTTTATTTAATTAAAATTTTCAGACATAGTTGTTACTTATTCTATTTAAAAATTTTTCAATTTGATTTATCTCTGATTTTATTTTTGTTTTTATTTTTTACTCCTACAGTCAAAATTATTTCTCTTAAATTATATTGACTGCTTAAGAAATTTTCTTTTATATATAAAATAGTTCTACAGATTTATTTACCTTTGAATGATTAATAACACAAATATTTGAGTACCTATTTTGTCTCTATCTGCTAGGTTTTGGTCTATATTTTAAATTATTGTTAAATAAGCAGTTATTTGTTGGGTTATTAATTTGCTAACTACCTGTTTTGGGGTTGAGTATTTCATTACACATTTATTTGTATGTGAATAATACCTGTGCATGATGAATTTAAAAATACGGAACTCCAGGTGACAGAGATGTGCCATCTCTATACTCCAATCCCATAGTGTTTTAATTTTTTTGAAACTTAACGAAATTTTTATTTTAACAAAGATTTTGTAATGTATAAAATTTAGTATGTCTTTATTCTACTACATTTTCCTTTTCTGTTAAAACCTATATTCTTTTTCTGTTTCCTGTTTCCTGTTTTTTTTTCCTACATCATAGCCTGTTAATGGTGAATTCAGATTCCCTCCCTCACCCCATAATTATTTTTCTATTTCTCATGAACAGTTCTTTAAAATGTATTCTGTTGCCTATTTATTATGGTATAAAAGTTTAATGTTGTATCTTGCATTGTTTAAACCCTTGACTAAATGATTCTTGTTGTTACTTTGGAGGAGTTGATCTCAAATTCCACTTATATCCCATTCCTGCTTTTCTTTTCAGGGCTGAGGTTCTGCTATGTTCTGATTGTTTTGCAGTGTATTTCCCCCATTAGGAATATTGTCAAAGCTTTGAATCTATTTTGGTTAGTAAAACTAAACTTATTCTTCACTAAATGCTGCAAGAACACTGACCTTCTTCTCCATGTTCCTTTAGTGAAGCATGGTGATGCTCCGAGAGGCTGCTGTGGTGTCAGATACTAGCTCCAAGCTTTTGGGGCTCTGCATCCATAACATTTGTTTCTTCCTCTCTTATGGGTGTGTCCATTTACTCTGCTTTTGACTTACATGCTATTTTTATCATGTATTTGAATTCCACATATATCTTGTATTACTTTTATGCAGTTGCTATTCATCTTCATTTTTTACACGCATTAATCACTTTGGGACTCATTTCGTCTTACATCTCTAGTTTCCCATGTGGGATAATTTTATTTTATATGAAGAATTGTCTTTAGTTTTCCATTAGTGCAGGTCTGTTGTGACATTTCAAATGACAAATTATTTCAAGTATCATTTATTAGAAAATGTCTATTTCTTTTTCATTCTTGAAAAATACTTTTTCTGAGTACAGAAGCATAGGATTCTAGCTTGGCAGTTTATTTCCTTGAGTACATTGTTGCTGTTGAGTTGTCACGTGTGAGCCTAATTATTGCTTGTTTGAAGGTAATCTGTCTTTATAATTAAATTTTCTGTTACTGTTAAGACTTTTGGCCTTGTCTCTGACTTTTGCAGCTTCATAGTGATGTGCTGCATAGGTATGATTTCTCTATATTTATCTTGCTTGTGGTTTATAGTACTCTCAAATCTGTAGATTCATGTGTTTCATTAGGTTTTGAAAATTTTTAGACCGTATCTCCTCAAATATTACTTCTGCCCAATTATTTATCTCCTCACCTTCTGAGATTCCATTTCCAGCCTTTGCAATTTATCCTCTTGGTTTTAGATCTAGTTCCTGAATTTTGCATTCCTTTGTCTCTTGGCATTGAGCTGGCCAAAAAGTTCGTTTGGGTTTTTCCATAATATGTTATGGAAAAACCCAAACGAACTTTTTGGCCAACCCAATACTTTATTCCGTGTTGTTTCTTTTGACTTACGTCTCAGTTTCCTATTGTTTTCAGCTGTTATGTTCTGAACTTAAATCCCTCCAGTGAGGTCTAAATTTGATTGTATTTTTTCAGTTCTTTAATTTATATTTGACTTTTCAAATATGTTGCCTCTCTTTTTATACTTCTCAGTTCTCCTTTGGAATTTTCAGTATGCTTGTCCTTGCACAAAATAAGCACATCTATTTTTAAGTCTCTATATTAATTCCAATATATTGAACCCCTGTCAATTCGTTTGTAATGTTGGTTGTTTCATGTTGAATTCTCTTCTCAGGTGCCTGGTTATCTTTGAATATGAGTTAGACATTCTATTTGAAAAACTAATGAAATAGTTTGATGCCTAAGTTGATGATATCTTCCTCCAAAGAAGGTTTTAGTTTGCTTCTACCAGGTTCCTAGGAGGACTAACCAATACAGTAGCAACTTAATCAAGTTTGGGGTTTGTGGATTTTCTGGGTCCCTGAAAGTGAGTTACAGTTCATGCAAAGGTTGGTCTACATCAGTTCTCTCGTTCCTAGAATGAAGCCCTTCCATCTCTCAACTGGAAACGTAGGTTTTCATAGGGACTCCATGCATGGCCTGCCCTGGGTTTTATCATTTATAACCTTCACTTCTTTAGATTGTCCAAAGGGCTGCTCAGCTTTTCATTGCTCCTTCTGGTTAAGCAAACCAACCCTCTCTGAGCAAAAGGAGCCCCAGATGCTGATTTCACTTTTTGGACTTTTATCCTCCCCTAGATCTTGGTCGAGTACCTTTTCATTGCCTTCTTAATGTTTTGGTGCCTTTAAACTGATAATGTTCATATTTTGTTTAACTATTCTGCTGTTCTCAGGGAGGATCATTTGATTTACTTGATTTGTCATTACTAGGAGTCCCTTATAAATGTTATTAGAGTTAGAATATTAACTTGTTGTCAGCCTATATGTTGAAATACTTTTCTCTGTCATTTGCTTTTTTACATTGAAGTGTTTTTGATAATACACTGAGAGAGTTTAACTTTTATATATTAAAGTGGTTTTTCTTTTGCTTGTTTTTTGGGGGTTTTTTTGGTTTTTTTTGCTTAGTAAATGTGTTTCCACTCTCAAAATTAGCTAAATAGTTATCCATATTTTTCTAGTTCTTTCTGTGGTTTTATTTCTTATACTGAATTCATTTAACTTATTTTGGAACATGATGTCTGCTTAACATCTACTTTACTTTTTTGTCTCATTGTGAAACCTGCATGGCGTATTTTAGAACTACATTATCCTTTTACCAAGATTTTGAAATATGCCACTTTTTCATATACTAAACACATATATAGTCTTTCTATGGATTTTCAGTTTAACCATTAATTTTGAGACAATACTTTACTATTTAATCTCTTTCTTTATATAATTCTTTTTCAGAATTTTATTGTCTAATTTAGAATATCTATTCTCCCAGGTGAAGATTAGAGTCATGTCATATTTTTTAAAGAGCAAATTTTAAAAGTTGTTTGAAATTGTATAAAATTTAGACATTTGGAAAGAATTGATATCCTCAAAATATTGATTCTCTTCAGGAGCGTGGTGTGTTTATTTTGTAAGTACATTTTGAAATCATATCAGAAGACTTTTAAATTTTCTGTGTTCTGAATATTTTGTGCTAAATTTATTTCTAGGCATTTATTTTTATTGCTGTTATAAATAGAATATTTTTTCATTATATTTTCTAACTATTTTTGGTATAAGCAAAAAGGTTGATATATGTATGTTTTGGGTGGGCAGCTAACTTACTGAACTCTTGTACTGAACTCTTGTTAGATGTAGTAGAGTTTCAGTTACTTCTCCTAGGTTCTCCAGGAGACCATTATGTTATCAGCAAATAATGCTGTTTTCTTCCTTACCATCATTTGTATCTTATTTCTTTTTATTCTGTTATTGTATTAGCTAGATCATTTGGAGACATGATTAAAAATCATAGAGATGTATATTACAAGAATCTTTTAGTTGTCCCAGACTTTAGGGATTTCTCTCGTGTTTGATTTTGAGTATTGCCTATCATTGGCGTGATAAATATTCTTTATCATGTTTTCCTAGTGCTCTGAAGGTTTGTTTTGATTTTTCTAATTCCCCTATGACTTCCTCTTTAACCCCTAGGCTATTTGGAAATATGTTGTTCAACTTCCAAATATTTGGGGATTTTCCTGATGTCTTTCGGCAGTTTATTTCTCATTTAATTTTGTTGTGGTCAGAGAACATAGAAAGTTCTTTTTTTGAGCAACAGACTTTGTTTTTAAGTTTAAATAGTCATATGTGGCCAGCGGCCCCCTATGATAATTTTCTATTGCTGTCTAACTAATTACCATAAGCTTAGCAGTTCAAGAAACACTTCTTATCTTATAGTTCTGTAGGTCAGAAGCCTGACATGGTCTCACTGGGCTGCAATCAGGATGTCAGCAGGACCATGTTTCTTTCTGGAGGCTCTAGGGGAGAATCTGTTTCCTTGCTCATTAGGCAGAATTAAATCCTTGTGTGCGCCTGAGTTCCTCCTCTCAGTTCAAAGCCATTCCCAGCCTCTTGAGTTCACCTGTGTTCTTTGGATCCTGGTTCCCCTCCTCCATCTTCAAAGCTAGAAATGGCAGGTCAAGTCTCTCATACTTTAAATCTCTTTCTTGCCCCTTCTGTCAATTGACTAAGTTTGAAGGGGTCCTCTGATAATCCAGGATGGTCTCCCCATTTTAGTACCTTAACCTTATCACACCTGCAAAGTCCCCTTTGCCACGTAAAGGGACTTATTCTCAGGTCCCTGGGATTAGGGTGGACTTTTACAGAGCCATTATTTCACCTACCAAACTACTGTATTGTGCACTACAAGTTTACGTGGCATTATATTTTAAAGCGATGACATTTTTTAAATTCTTTTTAAAATTTCCTTTCGTTTTTATCATTTTCAGAGCTCTTTATTTATATGTATAGCTCCACATTAAAGTTTTAACCTTTCAGTACAGGTCTGCTGGTAGTGAATGATCTCAGCTTTTGTTTTTCCCAAAAAAAGTCTCTGCTTTGCCTTCATCTTTTGAAAGCTATTATTTTTTGATGTAGACTTCTGGGTTGGCAGTTTATTTTTTCTTTCAGTAGTGTTAAAATGTCACTCCATAGTTTCTGTTGAGAATTTGGCTTTAATTTTTATCTTTGATTCTCTGTATTATTTTTCTACCCTCTGGGTGCCTTTACCCAGCTTTTCTCTTTACCTTTAGTTTTCAGCAGTTCGAATATGATTTGTCTAGGTGGTTTTTCTCCCTTTTTTCTTTTTTTTTTAACTTTTATTGCTTTTTTGTTTTTTTTCCACCTTCTTTCCTCATTCTTAATCTTTCTTATTCTTATTCATTCCATGGGGGTTCTCTAAGCTCTTTGGATCTATGGTTTCTTGTTTATTTTTGGAAAATTCTTGGCCACTATTTCTCACATATTTCTACCTCCCTGTTTGTTCTTTCTTCTCCTCCTGTGATTCCAGTTATACATGAGACCATTTGATATTGTCCTGTGGCTCTTAGATGTATTGTTCTTGTTTTCCCCCCCCCCCATGTTACTTTTCTTCTTTGTGTCCTGTTTGGTTTATGTTTATTGGCCTATCTGTAAGTTTACTTATTCCTTAGTTTTGTTGAGTCTGTGAATGAGCCAATCAAAGGCTTTCTTTATCTCTATTACTTTGTCTTATTTCCAGCGTTTTTGTTTGACCCTCCCACTCTGTTTACATTCCCATTAGTGAGTGTATGTTGTCAACGTTTTCCATGGATATTTTAACGTATTAATTATAGTTATTTAAACTTCCCCATCTGAGAGTTCTGACATCTGGATCATCTCTGAGTCTGGTTCTTTTGGTTGCTCTGTCTTTTGACAGTGCGTTGATAGTGCACGTATCTTAACTTTTTATTAAATTTTGGAAAGTGCATGCCTCACAGTAGATACTGAGTTCAGTAGTTTTTAATGGCTGGAAATGGGCACTGCTCTTCTGTCAGGTCATCAGGTGGGGAGTTGAGGCAACCTGCTCAGGAGTGGGGCTGCGTTAGGATTTTGGTCCACTGTGTTTATCTTCAGTGTACCATGCTGGCCTCCAGTTCTTCTAGCAGTGGCCTGCCCTCTTTCCCTGTGCTTATAGCAATGCTGGGATATGGAGTCTCCCCCTCCTTGCCCCTCTGCTCACAGTAGAGCGCTGTGCAAGGCTGTGGTCGGGCAGGTGAGGACTGCTCTTTATCCTGGTGCAGCCTCAGTCGGAGGCAGTTCCGTGTTCCCTGCTGTTCTCCCAGGGTAGCAGACCTCTCATTGTACTGGAATGGGATTTTGGTCCCAGGGCAGTTTCCTACCTCCCCTCGGATAGAGGTTTCCTCATCTGCTCTCCCCCAAGTCACAGTGTGTTTTACCCAAAGCTGCTGCTCTTTTCCCAGCAGCTTAAGCCTTCAGGCTTTTTCTCCACATCAGAGAAGCGTTCAGGCAGGGCCTGGGGCTTGGCACCTTTTCTGCAGTGGCAGCTGAGCCCCTCCCGTGTGCCCGCCATGAGTACCTGGGGGAGGCCTACAGAACAGAGCCTGGGTGTGCGTGTGAAGCCCCCTGTGTCCAAGGCCAGGCCTATCCACCCCACGCTCAGCCTCCAGCAGTTTGTTGCAATTTGGGGTGATGCTTTCTCCCTCGTTGGCGAGGCTGGCATGTCTTCCTCCACATTCTCCTCTCTGCTTGCCCCAGTGGAGCAGGTCCACACATCCCTCTGTGGAGTTCACGCTGTTTGGTTGCCTTGTGATTATGCTTTATGGTGAACTCAAGAGAAGTTCTGATTTTTGTGATATTTCTGGCTTTTTCTTACTGTTTGGGTCAGGGCAATGCTTTTCGAGTTTCTATATCCTCAGGCAAGAATGGATGTTGAATTTTATTAAATATCATTCACCCTTATTCAGAGTGGTCATGTGAGTTTCTCATTTATTCTTCCTGATGTGGTGAAGTATATCAATAGGTTTCCTGATATTAAATTCAGCCCGTATTTTCTCTTACTCAGAGAATTCTTTCATTAGCAAATATTTTTTTAACATCTATTAAGGGCTGGATGTGTAGGGATGAATAGTAAACATAAGATCTTATAAATCTTATATTCTAATCAGAAGGTAGACAAAACATGTAAGTAGATAAATAGGGTATTTCAGATTGTGATCATAATTATGAAAAATAAACAGGGTTTGGGCAATATGGGGCAACTAATGTAGCAGGTAGACAGGAGGTAACACTGATGTTAGGATTTAAAGGTTGAAAGTGATCCCGGCATTTAGAGTTGAGAGCAGGGAAGGCTTTTCAAGAGATGGCGAGTCCAAGTTCCCAGGGGCAGGAAGGAGACAGGCCTGTTGAGGCATCAGAGTTCACCCACCACGGCTGAAGCATAGTGAGGAGAGGGAGACGGTGTGGAGGGGGCTTGGGAAGCTGGGTAGAGGACCACGCTGTCTTTTGGCCAAGTTAGATGTTTGAATTCCATTCCGTGAGGAATGGGAAGAACTTGGAGATGGCTGTGGCTTTCTGTCGCTTGCTAAGTGCAATTAGTTGTTCCCATATCTTACGTGGTCGGTCCCTGTCTGCTAAACTTCTAGTGTGGTTCTTCATTGCACATTAATTTATTTGTTATCTGTCTTGCATTTTCAGTCTCTTTCTCTCTGCTCACTTTTACTTCCTGTTTATAAGCACACTCAACACCCTTTATCTTACAGAAACCTTGCTGTAACCTCCTCTCCTCTGGTACTGGCATCCTGCCTTTCTCTCTCCCTTCACAGCCAAATTCCCAGAACGTGGTCTGTATTTGCTTGCCCTGCTCTTCCCCAGGCCCTCCCTCACTCCTTGCCCTTTTGTGATATGGTTTTTACCCCCTAGACCCAAGTGACGACTGCTCTGAGATAACAGCCCCCCAAGCCCAGCAGCCTCGTGTCTAGTCCCGTTTATCTGAATGTGATACTTAACACTGTTACCCACATCTTCCTTATTGTAAGTCTCTAAACCCTGGCTTCCTGAGCACTTCACTGTCACATATTTTGTCTAATGTTTCTTATTACTCCCTGTTTCTTGTCGTTTCTAGCTCACCCTTAAATATAGGGATCACCCAAGCTTCTGATGCCAGACTTCTCTCTACTGTATATTCTCTGTGGCTTATCATTTCTGTACTTTTATAAAAACAGCACTCACTACGTACTCCCAGATCTATGCCTCTAGCCCAGACTTCTCTCTAGGTAAAGAAAACAATATGCATATATATTTAATATATCATAATTTTCATATTGCTGTGTAATCCTTGTAATTATTTCAAATGAATGTATAATGTTATGTTCAGTGCCTCTGCCATAACTAGCCTAACCATTTCCTGTTGAAAATTTCTAATCCAGGGTCTGCAGCTACAATTTATAATTTTACACATGGATATTGAGTTTGAGATTTAGTGGAATGGGAAGTGAGTTGATTTTTTTTCCCCTCCCAAGCTAGCTCAGTCCTCCCAGAGAGACAGGAAACCTCAGCAGAATCTTTGGCAAACCTTTCTCAGGCTTTCTTGCTTTGAATCAGCTAAGAGGCCCATTGTCACTACATGAGTTCAAGGTAGCATTTTAACTCTTGCATGAACGACTAAAAGGCCTTCTAAATGGTCCCCCTACCTCTGATCTCTTGATTCTCTGACACAGTATGCCATCAATTGTTAGAAAACAGGTGGTCCTTGTGTCCCCAAGACCTAAGAGAGATCTGAAGTTTTTCACACTGATGTGTCTTGGAGTCAATTGGAAAAAGAGATTCACCTTCAGTCAAGGCAGGGTTTTAAACACACTGTTAGAATATCCAAATGTGAGAATATCCTTTGTCATACTTCAGCTCCTATTTCCCTAACCATTCACCTTTTTCCAGTCAAGTGGCCTCTGCAATCTCTGCAAGCTGTTCTCGACCTCCTAATTGATGGAGAGCTGGCTTGTTTATAAAGCCCAACAAGTCAGGGATTCTGACAGTGGCTATGCTGCCAATCTTGGTCCCTCTTCTAAGTGCAATTTGTGTCTTTTAAATGAATTCCTATTTGGATTTCTGACCTGTTGATGCCTCAGAATTTCTGCCTGATTGTCAGCCATTTCCAGTAGCATGCTGACCAGAATATAATTTTCAGCAGTTGGTCGACCTTGATTTTGAGCCTTTCCACCCACTTCCTGATCTGAGTGTGCATTCTCACTGTGTAAGGAAAGAGGGTTGTGCTTCATCATTCACACAGAGGGTTATGTGCCCTCAAGGATGTCCAGCCCTAGTGTTGGTAAAAAGCAGCAGCTCTGGAATCATATGGTGATAACTATAAAGCAGCGTTTGTACCGTGAGGCAGAGGGAAGGCCTGTGCACTGGGAGGTGGGAGAATGAGCGTATAAAAAAGGCATCATCCTTGTACGCCTTCCACCACTGTCTCATGGTCTTTCTTTCTGCTTCCTCTAATTTATTTTCATGTTAGTCTACCAAAATAACAAATTGCCATTAAAAGTATTGAAAAACCTAAGCATCGATGGTAAAGAGCTGCTCCCCTCCCATCTTCCACCCCAAGCTGTGTTTCTGCTTTGATCCATTCTGGTCTATACCCTCTCTTAACTCCGTGGCCTGTGGTAACTGTATACCGTATGTTGTCGACATAGCCACAATGTTTGATTATTATGTTCTTTCCAGGACGTAAGGGGGCGGGAGAAAATAACTCCAGTCACGCTTCGATAGGTTTGAAATTAATCAAGATTCAGTTGAGTTGAAAACACGATCCTGAGCGTATGATTCTCCAAGACCCGAGGGTCTGCTATCTCACACTTCAGGGCACTGGTTCCCAAGAGGAGGCTTGTATCTCTGATTCCTAGCCAGAAGGCTTAGCCATTCCCTCTGTGCACTCCAGCCAAGGGATGGAGGGTAACAATCACATGCAACTTGCCTTAATGCCACCTCTAGAATGATAATGTGGGATTCACCTCAGGTGTGCCTGGTACCTTCCCTCTTCACATCCGCTCCACCACCCTCTCCCCTCCTGATAGCAGCAACAGCAGCAACAAGCTCCTTGCCTGTAGAGAGCAATCCAGCATCGAAGGTCATCCCCTTCCAACCACCCATGGTGGAATGGACGTTATCCCTTGAACGAGGGGAGTGAACCCTGGAAAAGGAGATCCAACAAATCTTAGAAGAGTGGACACAACTCAGACAAACACTGTTGGGAACATATTCTCCATTGAATACCACTCCCTGTGATTCCCCATGATCTCAGGCAATAGAAAAGCAGAGAGAACGTGAAAAGACAGACCAAAAACTCAGCCTTAAAGGAAATATTACCTCAGAAACAGAAGCTTTTTTTTTAGGCAATGAACTTAATCAGAACATAAATTTATTAAAGCAACAGTTCAAATATAATATGAGACGGTAAAAGGAGATGATATGGGCAACGCGGAACTTAGGGAACAAAATGAGAACAGAGCAATGTCCGTCCAAAACTAATAAACGAATTTGAAACAGCAAGGAATTTAATGGCCTGAAAATCACATTACTCATGTAAGGGAAGAAGCTTTAGATAATTCTAGAAAGAGTGAAGGAGAAAAACAAAAAGATTGAAGAGATTTAGCTCATCATAAGGGTGGTCCTGCACAAAGGTCATTTTTTTTTGGCTGCATTGGGTCTCCGTTGCTGCACGCAGTCTTTCTCTAGTTGCAGCAAGTGGGGGCTACTGGGCTCTAGGTGTGCGGGCTTAATTGCTCCGTGGCATGTGGCATCTTCCCAGACCAGGGCTCGAACCCGTGTGCCCTGCATTGGCAGGTGGATTCTTAACCACTGCGCCACCAGGGAAACCCTGTAAAGACAATTGATGTCAGTAAAGTAAAAGAGCCAACCCCAAAGAAAAAAAATTGGCCAGAAAATGTATTTGAAGAAATAACAAAAGAAAAAATTTCTGAAATAAACTAAATGAATTTCCTTTTAGAGGTCATTGTGTTCCAGGAAAAAAATGAAACGTTGTACAGTGGTTAACTCTGAGCTGACTACTAGTCATGTTATTAGACTTTGAAAATAAAGGTTTTTGCAGGTATGCTGGCAGAAAAAAGGCAAGTCACCTCAAGGAGGAGAAACGACCAGTCAGGCTGGCAGCAGGCTTCTCTTTACAAGCTTCATTGCCAGAAAGCAAAGGAGTGTGCAAAGTTTTGAAGGAAAGAAATGGTATATTAGCACCAGGTCTTAAAATTCAAATAGAGAACGAAGAGTAAACAACTATGCAAATAGAATGTAAGTGTTATAAACATTCATCAAAGAGAGATGAGTCCGTCTTCATCTAAAATTGAAACATGGTTCGTAAAATCTGTTTAAAATATGTTTTTTCAAATTCTTAACTTTAGAGGAATTATGTCTATAAAGAAATAGGGATCTTAAGTCATTCCTTCCTTTTCACTTCAGCTTCATTTTCTTTAAGTACAAAGTTGAATTGTACTTCCTAAAACAAAAACAAATACATAGAATGTTCCCTTTAAAATGTAATGTGGTATTTCTGGTTTTAGCTGTGGATTGAATTTTTGCATTTTTTTCTTTGGAGTGTAAGCTGTTGTTTAATTTTTTTTTTTTACACGTAACTTTACCTAAAAATAAAATCTTATTACAGAAAGTATGTAAAACATAACAAAATAAACCTATCTATCCCACCCAAGGCTCTGGTTGCATAGGGTTTTGGTTGGGCTTGGCATGGGCAGGTTTTTAAAAAATCTCTTGTGTTTCTGCTCTGACAGTTGCCTGAGTTGGGAACTGCCATTCCTCCAGGTGGCTGCTGGGCTCTGCTTTTGTATTTATTTTAACAGCCTAGTGGCTCTCACTTTTGTTTCAACCCACCCCCAAGCTCCCGGGAAGTGAGTAGGGAAACTACGCACCCGAGATGCTGATCATCATTTTTCGTTTCGCCTGCTTGCTTGTATGGTTAACGAGAGGCATAAAGTACATCACTGACTTTATTGCATTCATCCTGAAGAGGGAAAACCACTGGGGAAACATCATTTTATAAATGAGTGGGTTGAAGAATAAAAAAGGTTTGCTCAGCATCATTTTGTAGAGGTATCAACAATATGATACTTTTTTTTCTATTTTTCTTTAGCTCAAATAGTTTCATCATGAGACACCCCCACCCCCACCCTTTTATTTGCCCTTCTGATTATGGTGGGTAAATGTATCTTTAGTGGATTAGTATGCAATTTTTTTCATTAAATTAATACATGAAAGCACATAAACTGATGTCACAAGATGACCAGAATATTTTATTTTATGTAAATTCTTCTGTTAATGCAAAGTGGTTACTTTGGTATAGGCATTTTGGTCTAATATGAATTTTTAATAGGTACATTGTAAGAGCTATTTGAAAATAATGAGGAATTAGAGTATTTGGCTTTTCTACAAGTAAGTAATATAAGCTTGAATAATTTTTGTTTACGTGCCCAAGGATCCAACAAATCGAAACAAACGAAATTATGGCAAGCAGTTATTGCTCAAAAATACAATACTTGACAGAGATTGTGGTGGTTGATGCCATTTAAATGGTGATTTATTTCAACACAGCAAGAAAGGAGGCGGTTTCATCTCTTCTGTCCTGTTATAGGTTCTGTCTACCTACTCACCTATCATTAGTGGCAAAGAAACATAGCCATTGAATATTTTGTTCAATTAAAATGGTGATTTTTATTTTAAAACTAAGGGCCATTACAACATTATGACTTTAAAATTTTGTTGGTGAAGAACCACAAGTAAGTGTATTATTTTACTTTCATATTTTTCTGTTTTTGATATAACTGCTATATTAGCAATTCTTCACGGTTCTGTCAGTGAATATCCCATGACCATCTGAGGTATCTGTGTCTAAAAATTATCGTATAGTAACCTTTGTTCTCATAAGAATATCAGTATTGCCTATTGTGGAGCAATACTGTTATGTAGAAACTTGCTGAGAAGTTTGCTTTAAAAGATACTAAATGTGATAAGACAAATACCCAGCATTAAAAGGTTGAATTTTCTTCTTTGTGGGCCAGCTCTCTTAAGACTATTGTGTAGGGTCCTCAGCTGCAAGGGTGAAGGGGGAGGATAATTTAGTTTTGAAACATCAGGTTCCAGGACTGTGGCGAGATAGGGGGTCAAGAAAGGAACACAGCGTTCTAGAAATGTGCACTAAGGTCTTCGCGTGATTGTTTCAACAGATGTTGATGGCCAGCATTCTTAATATTGCCAGAATGTAGGAATGCAGTTTTATCCAAACTGGCTTTCCTTTAAATTGCCTTCTTCAGTTGCCATAACACCCTTGTGATCGTAATGTTAATCTAAAAAAATCATAGTTGGTGTACATAACATTTTACCAATTGGTTTTCATTTTTCTTTTTTGAACAGAAATCTTAGAGGCTGGTATTAAAGGAACTTCAGAATCACTTAAAGGTGTGAAACGAAAAAAGATTGTAGCCGAGAATCACCTGAAAAAAATACCAAAATCCCCACTGAGAAATCCTCTTCAGGCAAAACACAAACAAAATACAGAAGAGTCATCTTTTGCCATTCTTCAGAGTGCGGTGGAGTCCCACAAGAAGCAGAATCACAGTCCTGTAAAAAATGGGAAGCAGTTTACCAAACACAATGGAGAAACCCCTGGGATAATTGCCGAGGCCTCTAAATTGCAAGAGTCTGTCTCCCCGAAGAAGCCCTCGTTTCTGCAGCACCCATCCGAGCCGCGCCGGTGGAGGTCGGAAGGCTCTGACCCCACCAAGTCCGGTGTCCCCGAGGGAAAATGTGACTCCAGTTCTCTGTCCAGTAAAAGCAGGACTGACCACCATGAATGTATCTCCTCTCACTGCAGCCCCCCGCCCTCCTCGTATGCAAACACCGCGTTCGATGTCTTACTGAAGGCCATGGAGCCAGAACTGAGCACCTTGTCGCAAAAGGGCTCCTCTTGTGCGGTTAAGAGTGAAAAACTGAAACCAAATAAAACTGTACGACCCCCTTCTCGCCTGAACAATAGCCCGATGGATGCCCCCGATCCGACCCCGCAAGAACCGGCCGCCCAATCACAGCTGCCTCCTCGGACCTCATACGCCGGGCACGTGTCTGCCGCTCAGAAGAACAACCAAGCGGCACTTCAGGCCGTTTCTCCTTCCTATAATCCACGCGAACACCCTGTTTCTAAACCTGGCCAACAAAATCAGCAGCTACCAGCGTGTTCGGGTTTCGCCAGATCACTCACGAGTCTGCAGAATCAGGAGAACGCCCAACTTGAACACGTCTGTAACGCAGCAGTTACGTCCTCCGTAGGTGTGGCTTCACCCTCCAGTAGAACTCAGGTTTCTCCTCCAAACCAGCAAGTGGATGCTGCCTTGCCGCTGTCAGTGAGCCCCGCCCTTTCCACGCGGTCACCCCCCACGCCAATGTACAACTCAACTCCTGTCGCCTCTGTCGTTAGTCACAGCGTGGAACAAATGTGCAATCTTCTTCTGAAAGATCAGAAGCCAAAAAAACAAGGAAAATACATCTGTGAGTATTGCAATCGAGCTTGTGCAAAGCCCAGTGTGCTTTTAAAGCACATCCGCTCCCACACTGGAGAGCGACCCTATCCCTGCGTGACCTGCGGGTTTTCATTTAAAACTAAAAGTAACCTCTACAAGCACAAAAAATCCCATGCACATACTATCAAACTGGGTCTCGTCTTGCAGCCAGATGCTGGCGGCTTGTTCATGTCTCACGAGTCCCCCAAAGCACTTAGTATCCATTCAGATGTGGAAGATAGTGGGGAGAGTGAAGAGGAGGGCGCTGCTGACGACAGGCAGAACGACCCGGGCTCCATGGACCTGCAGCCTGTGCAGATAATGAAAATGGTATCCAGCTCAGAAGCTTTACCAAAATTGGGTTCCATTCCAAGCAATCCAGATCCTGTGGTAGGTGACTTTTCACTACAGGACAGATCTTCAGAACCACAGGCTGTGACAGAGTTACCAAAGGTTGTGGTCCACCCCATCAGTGTGTCCCCTTTAAGAGCTGACAGCCCGAAGGTTACGGATTCCAAGCCTGAACCTTCTAGTGCACAGAAGCAGAAAGACCTTCAGGTAACCGGTAGACTGTCCCACTCAGCCTGGGCGTCCTCCCTGGAGATGGATGAGAAGTCCCATCAGAAGGGCGACGTGAGTCAGCCGGAGGGAAAACAAGAATCTCACTTGGGAACGGTACATGCCCAGCTACAAAGGCAGCAGGCCACCGATGACTCCCAAGAGCAGCAAGGAAAACTCCTCCTGAGTCCTCGCAGTTTAGGAAGTACGGATTCTGGTTACTTTTCACGTTCTGAAAGTGCCGACCAAGCAGTGAGTCCACCGACGCCCTTTGCCAGAACGTTCCCCGCCCCGGAGCAGGACTCTAACAAGAATAATGGGTCCTCTGCACCTCGTGTCAACACACCAGCAGCTTCGGCTCTTCCAGCAGGTGACAAAGCGTCACTCCTCCCAGGTCCGATGCGCCCACCTTTGGCGACAAAAACGCTTGAGGAACGGATATCAAAGCTTATCTCAGACAACGAAGCCTTGGTAGATGACAAGCAACTGGATAGTGTAAAGCCACGGAGAACCTCTCTCTCACGACGGGGAAGCATCGATTCCCCCAAATCGTACATATTTAAGGATTCTTTCCAGTTTGATTTAAAACCAATGGGACGGAGAACAAGTTCAAGCTCTGATATACCAAAGTCCCCTTTCACTCCCACAGAGAAATCAAAGCAAGTGTTTCTTCTCTCTGTACCTTCCCTCGACTGTCTGCCCATCACCAGAAGTAATTCTATGCCTACCACGGGGTACTCAGCAGTCCCTGCGAGCATCATCCCTCCCCCACACCCACTGAGAGGAAGTCAGTCCTTTGACGACAAAATTGGTGCTTTCTATGACGATGTCTTTGTACCAGGGCCTAACACTTCTGTGCCCCAAAATGGGCATCCCCGCACTCTTGTCAGACAAGCAGCAGTAGAAGACTCTTCAGCAAATGAAAATCATGTTCTCGGTGCCGGGCAGTCCTTGGACGAGAGCCATCATGGAGGCAGCCCCGCTGGTGAGACCGCAGCAGCAAGAAGCAAGCCCCCAGCCCCGGGTTCACACTTGGAAAAGAAGAAGACTCATCAGGGGCGAGGGACCATGTTTGAGTGTGAGACCTGTAGAAACAGGTACAGGAAACTGGAAAATTTCGAAAATCATAAGAAATTTTACTGTTCAGAGTTGCACGGACCAAAAACCAAGGTAGCTCTGAGGGACCCTGAGCACAGCCCAGTGCCCAGCGGTGCACAGCCTCCCATTCTGCACTACAGGGTCGCCAGTGCCACCGGGGTCTGGGAGCAGACGCCCCAGATACGAAAAAGGAGGAAAATGAAAAGCGTCGGAGATGACGACGAACTTCAGCAAAACGAAAGTGGAGCTTCTCCCCAGAGCTCCGAGGGCCTCCGGTTTCAGAGCGCTATGGGCTCGGTTCCCAGTTTGTCTCAGCAGAACGCTGCCATAACTGGTGACCAGCCGCCTAGAAATATCCAGCTGCAGACCTCCCCGATTCAGCTCGTGGCCAGAGGCCCCGAGCAGCCCCCGGACCCGAAGCCGTCCCCCGTCATCGTGGGAGAGCACATGAACTCGGTTGCCCAGGACAGGACCGAGCCCAAGAGACACGGGGCCGGCATCTCCGTCATCCAGCACACGAACTCCCTGAGCAGACCCGGTGCGCTGGACAAGCTGGAGTCTCGTGAAGGCGCTTCCCCCGTTTCTTTCCAGGAGCTGAGAACAGGGAAGCCCGGGTCTCTGCACATAAGAGGGATTTCCCAAGAGGAAGGCCGCCTGCCCCAGAACACGTCTCAGCCCGCCGAGCCTGCACTGTCCGATGCTCTGAGAGGGGACCTTCAGGAAAGTTCCAGAAAGATCTCAGGTGAGCGACACGTGTTAGGACAGCCCTCAAGACTCGTTCGGCAGCACAACATCCAAGTCCCAGAAATCCTGGTCACAGAAGAGCCAGATCAGGACCTGGAAGGCCAAGGCCACGATCAGGAGAAGTCTGAGAAGTTCAGTTGGCCTCAACGGAGCGAAACCTTGTCCAAACTGCCAACAGAGAAACTGCCGCCCAAAAAGAAGAGGCTCCGTCTTGCCGCGATCGAGCACTCCTCAACCGAGTCAAGCTTGGACTCCACTCTCTCCAGGAGTCTAAGCAGGGAGAGTAGTTTATCTCACACTTCGAGTTTCTCTGCTTCCTTAGACGTAGAGGACGTTTCTAAGACTGAAGCCTCCCCCAAAATCGATTTTCCGAATAAAGCGGAGTTTCTCATGATTCCACCTGGCTCTAACACCCTGAACGTTCCTGGGAGCCACCGGGAAATGAGGCGCGCTGCATCGGAACAGATTCACTGCCTGCAAGTGTCGATGGAGGTCTCTGATTTCAGAAGTAAATCATTCGACTGTGGAAGCATTACTCCACCTCAGCCAGCACTGCTTGCTGAATTGCAGCCTCCGACATCCCCTTCTGGCATGGGGATTGCCGGGCACGTGCCTCTCTTGGAAAGACGGAGAGGCCCACTGATACGGCAGATCTCTTTGAACATCACTCCGGAGGGTCATCTATCTCCTGGGAACCCATCCTCTTTCCAGACTATCACTCGTCCTGGTGTGAACACAGTGCCATTTCAGGGGCTTCAGCTCACTCATGCACCTTCACCTGAGTTTCCTGCAAATACTTTGCACTCCCAGACTCAGATTAAGGATCTGCGAGCAGAAACTCTGAGTTCCAGCTCTCCAAACATCTTTCCTGTTCAACAGCTTCTTGGTATCCATTTGTTAAATCAAATCCACACGCCCCTTACCCTCCCAGACACACAGATGTCTCCGCAGGTGTCTACACAGAGTGTCAAACCAGATGCAAGCCCCGGTGGACATGTATCTTCTAAAAGTGAGGATTGCTTTGCTCCCAAGTACCAACTTCAGTGTCAGGTGGTCCCTTCGACCCAGCCTTGCGCTTCTAACCCTGTACATCCTCTGCCAAAGCAAGTTCTTTCAGACCCAGCTGGGGCCACCCATCGTGCGACCTCGTTGACATTACCAGCCAAGTTAGTAGAAGCCACGTCTAATTCGTGTCCTCTGCCACCACTGAAGGTCGGGCCTCTCGGCAGTCAGGGGCCAAAGGTGCCAGCATCCTTGGCGCTGCCCTTGCACCTGCAGAGTCGGGTCCCAGCGTACTGTTTCACCACGGCCACAGCTCTGCCGCAGATCCTAGTGACCCAAGATCTATCCGGTCAGCCGATTTGCCAGGCTAATCACAGTATGGTGCCAATCAGCGAAGAACAAAATTCTGTGCCAAAATCGCAATACGATCACCGGAATGCTTTGCCAAACCCAGAGGGAGAACTTGTCTGTGAGAATGTTATTTCAGAGATGGGCCAAAATTCGTCTCCATCAGAATCCTTGCCTGTAACTCAGAAAATGTCTGTTGGTAGACTTTCCCCCCAGCAAGAATCTTCAGCTTCAAGTAAAAGGATGCTGTCCCCAGCAAATAGTTTAGACATTGCCATGGAAAAGCACCAGAAGCGAGCCAAGGATGAAAATGGAGCTGTCTGTGCAACAGATAGTAGACAGTTGGAAGCACTGAGTTCAAGAGCTCATGAAGTTGGTAAGCAGAAGAAGCCTGTTCTGGTGAGGCAGGTTTGTACTATGGAGCCCCTTGAAGCTGTGATATCGGAACAGGATATTTTTTCTCACCCTGAAGTTAGTAGTGAGGCTCTGCATTTGACTGATGTTTCACCAGCTGATAATTTGTCGTCAGGACACTCCAAGCCTGTGGTTATAGAACCTATAAAAGAATTGCAGGAATTTGAAAGCATCCCGTCGGCCACATCGCTGACTCTGACAGTTAGAAATTTAGCTGTACCTGCAGAGAAAACTCAAATTTCTCCTTCGGAACATGTAGACAATAACCAAGAAAGGAAGTCACCAGGGGTTAAAAATCCAGGCGACAAAGCGAACATCCAAGAGCAGAGTCAGTCCTCAGCCCCAACTCCTTCCGCCTGTAAGGCGGGTGACACACAGCAGCCGACCTTCCCCAGTCTGAAGACTGCAACCAGCTTCACGTGGTGTTACCTGTTGAGGCAGAAAGCCCTGCACCTGCCCCAGAACGACCAAAAGACTTCGGCCTACACCGATTGGACCGTGAACGCCAGTAATCCAAATCCACTCAGCTTGCCTACCAAAGTGGCTCTCTCTCTCCTGAACTCAAAACAGAAGACTGGAAAATCTCTATATTGTCAAGCAATAACGACCCATTTCAAGTCAGATTTATTGGTCTATTCAAGCAGATGGAAAAGCAGCTTAAGCAAGGTACTTGAAATATCATTTATCTTCAAAAATAGTCTGTGCAAGTTAGTTCCAAAATGTCTGGATGTCTTTAAAGATTTCGATTGGAGGTTGTATTTTAATTTTGAATAACAAATTGTGCTTTCTAAGTGTACAGTTATTTGAAAGAAAGAATGATAAGTTTACCCAGGGAGTTATACTGATAAAGGTTACCCAGAGTCCTCTAAGATTTGATTTTCTTGTTAGGTGAGAGAAGATTGTGTTTATGCTTTATCCCTGCTAATGAAGGGGAACAGAGGTGTGAATATTGGGGATTGTTCTATTTCATTTTAAAATATAAGCAGAGACCCATTCATGCTTGTTTTATGCAGATCTGACCACTCTCCCCTCACCATGCTGATCCCAGCTCTCTTCCTGTGTAGCTCTGAGAATCATCTTAGTACTAGAGAGAAGATTCACAAAATAACTGTACACTTGATAATTAAGTTGGTTTGGTCAGGATTTGTACAGTAAGGTCATAAAATGATAATTTGGGGTTATTTGTGGAATAAAACTATAATTAGAGTTGGCTTTATAAAATGGGGAAAATCATTTAAATGATTAAGAATAAATAGATAAGGGTATTAGGTTGGACTCTGGACATTCAGAATTATAGATTAAGTTCTTGATCTCTACAGGCTCACAAGCACATAATACAGGTTCATAAATATTTATCAATACGAAAATATCACAGTATCAGTATTATAATAGAAGTGCCTACAAGTTTAATAAAAGAAGGAAGTCTCTAACACTGCCAGTAGCTTGAGGAGGAGGTATGGATATAAGGAAGATATTCCAAAAGTAGTGATACTTCAGCTGAGTCTTTAAAAAAGAAAAAAAAAAAAAGTAAGGATTTTTTTTTTTCAGGCAAACAAGAGTGAGAAATTTTAATAGTCTGCCAAGTGATGTGGAAGTGAGAATGAACTTAGTTCATTTAAAGAGCCCCAAGGAGTCCAACATGGCTAGAAGGTGTTGGAAGTTTGAAACACTGACGTAATTTGAAGTTGGAAATGTAGATAAAGACCAAAGAATATGCATGGTGGTAGAGAGCCTTTGATATTTTCTCAGTGGAGGAGGGTGCATCCAAACCATTCAGAATTTAATTTTTAAATGCTCAGACTCTACATCTACTAAGTCAGATGGAAAATGAGACTTGAGCGTGAGAATTTAAACAGCGCTTCACGTATGTATGTGCCTGAAGTGCCTATGAAAAGTGGCTCTCCTTCAGTACCAGGTGCCTTGGTAGAAATGCCTTGGGGAATGCACATCTGGATTTGGAGCTGGGAGAGAGTTCCGGGTGGAAGGTGTAGAGATCGTTCAGTGCGTAGGTGCAATTAATGAGGTTTTTAGAGAGAAGGGCCTGGAATGGATCCCGAGATCCCTACTATTCAAAGGCTTGAGTGGGTGAAGAAAGTCCACGTAGGAAATGAGAGAGATTGTTCATTAAGGAAGGAGGGGGACTACGAGAAAGTAGTATCACACAGATCAAGGAAGAAGATATTTTAAAGAGAGTTGTTCAAGCCAAGAGGTCAAACAAAGATGAAGACTAACATGGTGTCTGGACTGAAGGGTGCTGAGGTCCCGGAGACATGAGTTCTATGGGCAAGTGGCCGTGGAGGACTCGGTGCTGGGTTGACTGTTAACTCACAACCCAAATGTGCATGTATTTATCATTCAAAATGGAAGAGAACAGGTCGATGCTAAAGTGAAAGCATTTCTAAGAGAAGCAAGGTGTCAGCAACATACAGTGTATAGAGCGGTCAAGCATATAAACTAAGGAAATAGTAGAGATTTTGGCATTTAGCTTGTTGGTGAATAGAAGTCAGATTTGATAGCAAGAAATTGAGCAAAGGATAAGTGGGAATTTGGTACCGAGAAGAAGGTAAGAAACAGGATTACTGTTAGAGGTATAATGTCAAGGAAAGGTGTGTGTGTATTCCAAACCTGATGTGTTTGCCAGAAAAAGAGGAGTCAGTTGCACTTGCACATGTCAGGGTCAGTGTCATTACCTCTCCACACCACCTTTTTGAGACACTCAGGCCAGCAGCTGTTCTTTACGCCTGGCTTTGTAAGGACAGGGCGTTCCCAGGGGATTCTTCCCGAGGCCACATAGGCCCCTGGGTCCATGATGCACACACTCTCTTGTCACTTACTGTTATGAGGTCATCGCAATATGATAGCTGTCTACTTGGTGGTGTAATTTTTAAAGGAAGTTTCTAACAAAGAGGACCTTGATCAGAAAAGTTGTGCCTTGTGTTGGGCTTGGCCAGAGGACTGGAGTTTGAGCCCTTGCTGTTAGCACTTGACGTTGGACAAGTGACTTAACCCTACGCGTGTCCTTCCTCACTGGGATGTGATCCACCAGTGCTGGCTGCCTCACAAGGATATGTGAGAGCAGAGGAGGCTGGGGAGTGAGAAAAGAGGTGGTAAATAGTGCGGTTGTATAAAATCGTAAGGTCGCGTCACTACAGAGTTTCCGTAGGAAAAGCACACACTGTTTATTATTCTGATGTTCACTACTTTTTTCTAGAGATTTTAGTATTATCAGGCCAAGACCTAACTTTTGACCTGACCTGTAATTCACAGTTATCAGTATTCAGGAACTTTTGAGTGGATATAGAGAGGAAACCTAATTATGGTTTAAAATGATGGGAGAAGGGGAGAATAAAATATTGGGAAATGGAGCTTCGGCTCTAACTTTACACTGCACTGATGTTGAAGGGGAGTTAGTCATGTTTTTCAGGAGTATGAGACGTTATACCATAAGGGGGTAACTAGCTCTTTTCCATCTTTAAATAATAAACTCTTTAACAAGTATACTTAAACTGTAGTCTGAGTGGTTGGTTAGCTATAAGAAAGAATATTTAGTTTATTAAAAAAAAGTTCCTAAAATTAAACTCATGGAATACCAGGGTGGAGGGTTGTAGAGTCTTTATTTGGGGGTGTCAGTGGAATGTGGTGGGAGTTTAAAGTAGCATAAGATGTGTCAGTTTGCTGTGATTCAGACAGACAAAGGAGGAGATAAAGCAGTGACCTTTAAAGCTGTTATGTCCTTGAAATGCCTTCCATTAAGCTAACCGTGTGCACTGTACTCTGCCATGTTTTAATTTCCAAGTGAAAGACTAGCATGTTTGTGTTTTCAGTTTTATTAAATTAGTGTCTCTCTCTTTTTTGTTTTTCCCTTTCAGAGAGCATTAGGTAATCAAAAGTCCACAGTAGTTGAATTCAGCAATAAAGATGCCTCTGAAATTAACAGTGAGCAAGATAAAGAAAATTCCTTAATCAAAAGTGAACCAAGAAGAATTAAAATATTTGATGGAGGGCAAGTACAAATTTTCCTTCTTAAATGTACATTTAAACTTACTTTTTAAATGTACATTTGCTTTCATGTGAATGAAGACTTAACCAGTGCCGATTTTATATAAACGTTGCAAGGTTTCTCAGCTTATTAACAGAATCTTCATGGCCAAATACATGTTAGGTATGATGTTAAATAATGCCATTTTGATCAAGAAAATGACAACTATTTAGAAAACATTGTAGGTTCTAGGAGGCAGCTAAGCACTAAGTTTTCAGAGTGAACCCTGGGTTTCACGTTGATTCATAATAAGGAGTGAACTGAAAAAATCTGCTCTAAAAGAGATGAATCATTGCCTGTTTGATGTCTTCTGTGAATTTGGTTGTGAGAAAAATTGTAAAAGCCAACTGTAGTTAAAATGAAGCTCAGAAATACTTCAGTACTTATAGCTGTGATTGAATTTAACAATAAAGAAAACTTTTAAAGCAGTCACTTAGAGGAGCTATTTTTAAATTAAACCTGGTATTGAATAAAGTTGTTTGATTAGAACTAGCTATTAGAATATTGTGTTGATGTGAAAAGCTGGAATATTCTGTTACTTACATGTGCATAACATTTATATTTATTGAGTGTAAAAACTGTGCCTTGTTTTATTTTTTAGGTTGAATTTCAATCATCAGTATTTTCTCAAAGACATAGTATCCAATTGCCCTATTCATTTTCCTTTTCTTTAAATTAGATATAAATCAAATGAAGAGTATGTATATGTCCGAGGCAGGGGAAGAGGAAAGTACATTTGTGAAGAATGCGGAATCCGTTGTAAGAAACCTAGTATGTTAAAGAAACACATACGAACCCATACAGATGTCCGCCCCTACCACTGCACTTACTGTAACTTCTCCTTTAAGACTAAAGGTATGAGATGACATCGCTTCATGGTCCTTTATTATATGCATTGAGTTAGTAGAGCTAAGACCCAACTTTACATATTCCTTGACCAAGGATGCAGTAGCTTAAATAGAATAATATAAATTACATCTTGTCAACATCATAGTCTTACCTCTTTATATATTTCTAGACCTCTTGAGAAAAAGTTTTTAATTACACACTTTTAGAATATACGTAATAAATATGACATTTGAAAAGGAGCAACTGCCCTTTTTTCTTTTACTTGCCAAATTAGAGTTGTATAACATGATGACTAACACGTTTTCAAAAATACTTACTTTGGAGCTAAAGAAGAATAAAGAAATTTTCATGATCACATTGTAGATGCATTTCAGTGCTAAAAGATTAAAGAAAAAATTAAAATAATAACTACAGTAAAGTTATACTGATTACATTCATGTAATGTAATTATTTATTATCTAATTTTACTCATGCATAGCCATTTCTTTTTCTTTCCCATGAAGCTTTTTTACTGAAGTACTGTTGAATATCAGCTTCAAAAAATTTCTAAATTTTGTACTATTTAATGTTTGTGGAACTCAGAACTAGTAATTAAAATTATATTTAGTACCATTTCTGTATTCTTTATATGTTTTTATTTAAATTGTAAGCCTTTATTGTAGTTAAGGTAATTTTACTCTCTACAAATTTCCTGTGACATATAATGAATAAATACACTATTATAAAACGTTTGCTTTCTCCATTAGGTTCCTTGTTTATGAATCATTATACAAAAATTTCTTGCTTGAGACTTTAATTTCATATACCACCCTTTAGAAAGTAAGAATCTCACAAATACAAAGCAATATAATCATAAAATCATTTGTCTGAAAGGACAAAATCTGTGAAAAATATTTAATCAATTTTTTTATAGAGCTACATTATTTTTATCCCTTTTCAGTTAACATTTGCTTTTTTTCTGATTATATTAGTTGTCTTTGCAGTTTTTGCTTTAAAGATTGATCAACTCTTTAGCAAAATTTATTGAACATTTTGGCCAGTATTTATTGGCATTTAAAGAGTATGTAGGGCCTCCCTGGTGGCGCAGTGGTTGAGAGTCCGCCTGCCGATGCAGGGGATACGGGTTCGTGCCCCGGTCTGGGAGGATCCCATAGGCCGCGGAGCGGCTGGGCCCGTGAGCCATGGCCGCTGGGCCTGCGCATCCGGAGCCTGTGCTCCGCAACGGGAGAGACCACAACAGTGAGAGGCCCACATACCGCAAAAAGAAAAAAAAAAAAAAAAAGAGTATGTAGCAACTAAATAGCTTCAAATTAGCTCTCCTTAAATGCCAGTAAAACCTGAAACAAGAATGATGGGGGAAAAAACAAAGCTGTTCTGCAGATAGCCTTGAATATTTCTAAAGTTTCAAGAAATCATAAGTCAGAAGGAACCCGAATTCTGTCATTCTTAGGTTGTGGTATAGAACCTTCTTCTGGAAATGGAGGGTGCATTTCAGGATGATTTTCCTGATCTTGTGTGAAGGCTTTGATAGGATTAAGTGCTTTGATCTTTTAACCCAACTTACTGCTTTTACACTGGTTTTGATCCTATGATTAAGAAACGTCCGTCTGTTGAATAATTTCCAGTGTGAGACCAGGAGACCAGTGATAGGCCAATATTACAAATGAAACATTACCAGTTGCAGAATGATGTTACCAAATAGAAGAGGATCCAGGTATAATGTGAAATGGGTGTTTCTCAAAAGAAGGAGGAAAAGGAATCAGGATATTTTATAAAGTAAGGGCAAAGAAAGGAAGGAAAACTTTGATATGGAAAACAAATGAAACTACAGAGATTTCTTGGCAAAGAAAAATATTATGAATCATCAAGTATTAATCCTAATGAAATAACTCAAGCCAACATCATGTAAAATATTAGATAAATGTTTGTTAAATGGTGGACAGGGCATAATGATCTTTGAAGAGTGAGCAGTATATGTTAGCAGTTTTCATGTCTTCCATTTCTCAAATATGCTGGATACCTGAATTTACATTAAATTTTTTGTTTTGTCAGATAATTCATTGGAATTATGTGATAAATATTTATTTGAAGAAAGCTACCCTAGCTAAGCAGACTGGTGAAGAAAATATTAGAAATTCAGTATTTCCCTATTCTCGGCATGGCAGTTCTCTTTTTTATGGTCGCTTCCTTATAGAAGTCTACCTTTTATGAATATATGTCAAACAGATTCCATAGTACCTTGTAAAGGTAGCTAAATGATAAAAGAAAGACTTGTTTTTAGATTAGGCTGTAAATTTTGCCCTACTCTGATTTACTTTGTTGTCCCATTCTTGAATGTGTCTGGTTATTAACAGAAGGTAATAGTGATGTACGCCAAGATAGCATGGTACTATCGAAGGAATGATCTGTCCTCCTAGAAACTGATGCTTCTGATGGTAATGCTTGTAAATCTGTACTTCATCATTTGTCCTCTCGGTTTATTTTATGAATGCATTTTCAAAATAATTTTAATTGATTTGTTTTCACTATTCTGCTTTAAAGGTCAGTCAGCTCAGTCAGCTTGCATCTCTGCAGGATTTAGTTCCATTTATATCACAGAAAGCTGGACTTTATATGTAGCTATAGGAGCCCAGAAACAAAATCTCTCATGCTTTCCAGAGGATTTATATGAATGTTTATTAAATCTGTTGAAAATTTTATCTGTTAAGTTAATGCACAGCCTTGCTAGGGGATATTTGCATTTTAATGTGCATATTTTGCACATTGAAATGCAAATTGTTTTATTTTAAATTATTTAAGAAGTTGGTTAATAATAAGTAATAGCTCAAGTTATGAGAAAATATGCTTATTAAAAACTCATATTCCCAAATTTGCCTAGTTACAATTATACCTTAACTTCTCAGAAAGCAAATGACCTCCATGGCTGTCTATTTAGGGAACAAAAGCATTTTGAAAGAACTATTAGTGGACCTTGTGATTTGGTTTATAATATTGTCATCATACTAGAAAGTGTTTTGACTAATAAGTGGAGATTTCAGCCACAATAAGATGGGAAAACTATTTTTCATAGCTTCTAATGTGAAAAATTTGAAGCATACAGAAAAGTAGATGTTTGCATAATGAACACCAGTATGCCCATCACATTTTAATAATTGTTAATAATTTGCCATATTTGCTTCATATTTTATTTTTAAAGTGTACTTAAGGTAAATGTCAGACATGGCCAAGTCATTTAAGCCGAGCGTTATCTCTAGAATCACAGAGGTCAAGGTTTGCTGGATCTTAGACATTATCTGGTCCGTGCCCTCTCTTACACTTGAACCCCTTAAGCACTAAGCTCTGGGATGCTGTGCATACTAACTAGTGCAAGAATTGGCCTAAACGGGTGTGACCAGTCCCACGGGCTTAGTGCAATTTTAGTGAAGGTGAGGCTCCATAAATAGTGCAATTTTGCAGGTCTTTCAGCTACTGCAGACTCAAATCTGGACCAATGATTCAAACATTTTTAGCTCTTCTGAGGTTTATTCTGAAATACTGATTTGCCCTGCTCGCCAAACTCAGCATTTAGATTTTATTTTCAAAAGAGACGATTTTCCCTTATTGGCAATTTTGTGTGTGTGGCATTATCTACTCAAGCTGCATGGTATCCTCAAGAGAATTTGAGCTCTCCCCCTGCATTAAGGATCACTTGGGGCCAGCATGCCCCATGGTTCCCAGTTAATCTGGTGATACTTACAGAGGTGTACACCAGCTGCCAGAGGAAACACACCTCTAGGGATACTATTATGAGACTTGCAGTCAGTATGGTGAAGTAAAATTAATGTAGGAAATTCTTTCTCTTGTTCCAAACACACAGAAATACTATTTATAGTACAACAACCAACTGTAGTTTTAAATAGATAGCCAAGCTTGAAATTTAGAAAGGAAGACTCCCAACCACCAAAAATAAGGAAACTCCAAACTAGCATGGTGAACAGATATTAAAAAAAAAAAAAAAAAAAAAAAGTCCATAGGGACATCAAGCCAGATATACGCCCAGAGGTCTGGAGTTTAATGCTCATCCTGGAATGGCTTCTGAGGCCTCTGAAATAAGCATGGCTCTCCTGTCCAGTGACTTTGGACCATGTGGGGAAAAAGCTGACTGCTAAAAAGCAAAACCCTATACCTGTGCCATGCCAAAAAAAACCCCACAAACTGATCCAGAATTAGTGTAATGAAACTGTTAAGGTCCCAGGCGGAAGCAATTGGAAGGCTGACCCATAGAGATGTGTCTACAACCCAGGGTACTTAAGACTCCATGGAAACCAATCTTGCTAAAGATAAGTTTACAATAAAAACTAAAAAATGTGCAAGGAAATAAAGTACTATGAGGGAAAACCAGCACACACAACTGATGGAGAATTCAGAAACCACAGATCATAGTGCAATCTGAAGGGGACTTTAAGTGTATATAAAATGTTTTAAGAAATAAATAAGGACTAGAGAATAGTAACCATAAGGCAAAAGTAGACATTATCAAAGTTGAGGAGGCAGATTTGAAAAAGAGATTATTCCTAATAACAAGGTTATTACAGCATATAGATACCAGTATTATTTTTTGAGCAAATTTTAATCATTGGAATTGTATAACCACAATCTGTACTTTCACTTGAAATAGGAATGGAATTTGCCAGTGTTGACAAATGCAATAGCAAAATAATACTATGTAAGCTTAGTAAACATTCTTTTCCCTTAAGGAAATCTGACAAAACACATGAAGTCCAAGACACATAGCAAGAAATGTGTGGATTTAGGCGTCTCAGTAGGTTTAATAGATGAACAAGATACAGAAGAATCAGGTAAGGCTTTATTCCATATTTTTCATAAATGCTATTTACAATGTACTCCTTTTTTTCTTTGCATCCATACTCTTCTTTCCATTCCCACTGATACTGCTCAGTTCCTACTTTCATCACCTCTTATTTATACTATGTGATAGACTCCTAATCAGTTTTCTCACCTTTCCTCTGTCTTCCTTCCTTTGCATCTATCCCCACTGATGTTAAGTTAATCTTCCTGAAGCATGTGTCTGATCATACTGTCCCTCTGCTCCAGGTCTTCCATTGGTTTCCATTTTCCTACCAAATAGGATATGAGCTACTTGACCTCAAGTAATTCCTCAGAATCCTTTATAATCTGATGCCTGCCTACTTCTTCACCTTTATCCCTCATCTCTCTCTTTCACCTGCCCTAATGCTTGAATTTCCTGCTTACATGACACTGATCCGGCTCTCTGCCTATAAAGCCCTCACCCTCAATCCCCACACAAACGTGGCTCCCCGTCTGCATTGGTCAAAATCTTATTTTCCTTCAAGATCCAGCTCAAATCCACTGCTGTCATGAAGCCTTCTCTGATTTTCCCTTCCCACACCACTTGCGGGAAGCAATTTTCCCCTTTTCTCAACACCTGTAATATTTTAGAGTTCACTCTGAGAGTAATGAATCCCTTTCTGCCATAACTTTTTTTATTATTTACATGCTTCCTCCCTTACCTCTTTGCTGATTTTCAAGCGTGTCATGAGTAGAACTGATGCCTGAGTAATATTCGCTGCGCCCGCAGCCCTCAGCGCAGTGCCTTGTTCATGGCAGCTGCTCTGGAAATATTTGGGGAATAAAACATTTGTTTGCTTCCCCAAATTGTTTATTATTTTGAAAAAGGTTAACTGGTTGTTTTCTTAATGATGTTAACTCAACAAGTAGAAGTATTTATCTCTAACCAATTTCGAGGGGAAATTAAGCTGTTCATCTGTTCTGACTAGTCAGACAATAGAATTATTTTTTTGTAAGACTTTTTGTTTTAACCCAAGAATTTATCAACAAGAGATAAGTTTAAAAAAAAAAGTTGTCCTATTTCATTTTTGAAAAACACCCTAAATTAAACATTTACCTGCTTGCTATGTTTTAGTTAGTATGTACTAGTTTGATGTAGAAAAAAGTTCCAAAGAGAAAATGGTGAGGACATCTTTGAAAATACAGGTAAAAAAAACCAAATGCTTTTCATTCCACCTGACAACCAGTAACACACTAAATGAATCAGCCTGAATTTGTTTCTAAATATGCAAGAGAAGTGACTCACATCTTAAGTGCTACAGTTGATAGGATTTCATATTTTAAGCACAAGGAGAGGATTGCCTTTAACTTGAATTTTGGGAAATAAGTGGATGTATTATTAGTAGAAGGAAAATATAGTCATAACAAACTTAGGACAATAAGGAGGTTTTTAGTGCTTTATAGACACTTTGATGCTCTGATACATATTGGGGATGGCAATACCAGGATTTGAAAGTATATATCAAATTAACATATGTGTAACTTTTTTGTCCTAGGAACATACGTATTAAAAACTGATTTTTGAATGGCTAGGAATTGAGTTCTGTGTTGATGTCTTTGTATAAAGACACACATTTAATAAAATTAATTAATTTACTTCTAATGTAAATAGTCTGTTTGATTTATTTTCTGCTCTTAGTAGTCATGCAGTAAATTAGCTACCATAACTATTTAAGTGAAAAAAAATCCCTCTTTATTATTTATTTGCTTTATTGCTATTACGCTGAACAATTCAGAATTAAAAAGCTAGGAAAAATGAATAACGCTTTCAGTGAGTATATTTGTTACCCAGAGACTTTTAGAAAAGGCACGAAGTAGAGGTTATAATATGAAATACTAATTTCTGAAAAATGTATAAACGTTAAAAGCATTATTATTATAATATATACTCTTAGATGTTTTACTTCTTTAAGAAGATGAGTCTTATAAAAATTAAGTAAAATGTAGAATCTTCTAAATGGTCAAGGGAAGGTAGTGTTGATATCCCAAATTTACATAGGAGAATTAAGTGTAGTTTCCACTAATTATCATGCATCGTTTAGATTGGCCAGCTGACTGATGGACTTGCATATCTATCCGTTCATTTTTGTTATTTCTCACCTGATTCCAGAAACACTTGAAGCAGTTCTTAGACTATAACTCAAACTTGATAGCCTAATTCCCAATTCAGATGAGATCCTCTGATAAAACTCTAGGTAGTTTTACCTGTTTTTTCTGTGTGTGTGTTTTTTTTTAAATTACTGTACTTATCAGTAGTATACTCAAAGTGTTTTCACGGTTTTAATTGAATAGTAAATTATAGCACATAGGTGGATTCTGCCAAGTGCTATGTCATACCTCATAGTCCTTTATAATATGCCAACAAAATATATTCCTCCACTTCTGCTTTATTATAGGCTTGGAATGAGGCATAAATGTGGCAAACATTGTTTCAAACAAATGGTCTTGTTTTCCCTTTATTATTGTCTTTGGTGCTTTTAAAAATATTTTGAGATGTTTTTTAAAAATACAGAAAGATTACACAGAGTTTTATTACATGCACTCATGTATTCACACCAGAGTTGGGGATTATAAATATTTTCTCACATTAGCTTCAAGTCTTTTTCATAAATGGTGTTTTTGAAAATTGTATTTTCATAAATTTGTATTTTTGGGAAAAAAACAAGCTAAGTAAGGCATCACACATTAGGTGCAGTAGCCCTAACTCACCCCTGCCCATCACTCCCCCTCCCAGAGGCAAAGACTAACTGCACTTGGAGGTTTTCTTTCAATTCATTTAACATACGTGTGTATAACCACATATAGCATGTGGTTTTGTTTAAGTTTGTATTCCAGATTTGCATGAACAGTACCACCTTGTATGTAGATAACTAGAAAATTAATTTTGCTTTATAATTTTAAATTGTTGTCTAGGATAATTTCTATTTCTGCACATCCTTAACCATACCTGATACTACATGCATTTTAGTTTGGGGCCACCTTGATGGATGAGAGTCTGCTGTCTTTACTTGTATTTTCTTGATTGCTATCCTAAGTTTGGATCTTGTTATTCTTTGGGAAGAAGTTTCACTTGATTAAACTGATGGAAGTTAGAGATGGGATCTTGCTTAGCAATTCTTTAGATGTCTCTGTTTTTAGAGAGGAAAGCGCAGAAGCCCACAGTGTGATGCTGCGTGTCCGCAGGGTGTACTGTTTTCTAGTCCAACGCCAGCCTAGAATATTCTAGGCATTCTTTTTTCACTCTCCTTTCCTGGATCCTCCTCATCTCCCCAGCCTCTAAATGCAGTGCCCAGAGCTGCGGTCTCTAATCTCTCATCTCTTCTGTCTGTGCTCCCTCCCCAGGTAGCCTCGTGCAGTCTTCCGGCTTTAAATACCATCTATATGCTGATGATTCCCATATCCGCTCCAGACTTGCATGTCCATCTTTCTACTCACCATCTCCACTTGGATGTCTCATAGGCATCTAGAGTGTGACGTGCCCCAAACTCCTGGTTTCCCCCTTATGTGACTCTAGGAAGCACGCTTCCCTGAAGTCCTTCTCCCATCCTTCCAGCTGCTGGACCAAAAACCTTGAAGTCGTACTTGGTGTCCTTTGGCTCCAATCCACCAGTAGAACCTTTGGCTCTTCCTTCAAAATGTACTCGGCAACCTACCGCTTTGAAACCACCTGTTCCTCCCAGCCCTGGTCAGATCTATCATCACGTCTTCTAAGTTGCTTGCAGCAGCCCCTCACTGGTCTCCGTGGTTCAGCCCCTGCCTCTTTACAGCCTGCTTTCAACACAGCAGCCAAAGTGGTTTCTGCAAGTTACGTCATTGCCTTGCTTAAAACCCTCCATCGGTTTCCTGTCTCGTTCGGAGCCGTGGTCTGTGTCCGCTGCGAGCACCACGCCTCTGAAACTCGGCTCCACTCCTGCCTCCCCTGCCCCTCAGCTGCAACCACCCTGATCGCCTGGCTCGGTGGCCAGCACACCCAGCTGGCCGCTGTCCAGGGCCTTTTCTCTTTTCCTCCCTTTGGAATGCCCTCCACCAGGTGCTGCAAGACACCCCATCACCTCTCAGTGCTCTTGTGCTCAGATGTCACCTCACCAGTGACGCCTTCCTGAAGCTCCCTAGAGAGAGCACCTCGCCCTCTTACTGCCAGCATGACTCCTGCCCCCGACCTGCTTTATCTTTCCGTATAGCACTTACAGCCACTTACAACTTACAGATGAGTGTGTGCATTTATTATCTGTTCCTTTCAACTAGAAAATAGAACATAAGGACGGCGATCTCCCTGTGGTCACTGCTGTATCGCCAGCACGTGCTGGGATTGTGACTAGCAGCGAATCATAGATAGTAAATAGTTGTAGATTGAATGGATGACTGGAAAAAAATGACCTATAATCTGTCAGGAAATCATTCAATATTGTTGTTTTTAGAATATGATATACTAGTTTTCCATTAAATTCCTTCACTACAATTCAGCAGTAGCTGTAATACAATATTTAATGCCTTTACCTATGAATAGCGTTTACATGATTTGTCCGTGGTCGATACAGGAATTTTCAAAGTGATGATGGCCATTCATTTGTTAATTTCTTATTTATTGGTTATTAGATCAGAAGACTAGAAGATATTTTAAGTTATTCTGACGATTCCATTTTTTCATCCTCAGTAATGATCTGTGCAGATTGATAAATATCCGTTCCATTTTTCAGTGATTCCAGAGAAGAGTTTATTCTCTTTGTGACTGATTATTTATTTAGCACCGCAGCAGCTGTCTAGTATGTCCACAGTCACTGCCCTCAGGAGCTCCTTGCCTGTGGCTGTGATGTTGGGACCTTGGAGTGAGCTCAGACTTGGCAGGGTTCACTCCTCAAGGCTGGGATCTGGGAAGGACAGTGACGGCCTCGTCTGGAACAGAAGGATGACTAAGGGTATCCCAGGAGAATGAAAAGGGGGAAATATATCAAAATATAATTGTCCATATATTGCTTTGTTTGAAAAAGTATTGATGAGGGGGTGGGGTAAAGGAGGGCAAGCATTCTGGACCGAGGGAGTTGTTGAGCAAAGCCCAGAGGTTGGGAGAGGGGAACAGGGCATCAGGAGTATAAATGGGGCAGGATGAGAGGGTTGGGCAGGGCGCTGGGGGACAGGTCCTACTATGCAGGGGAGTTTTAGCACCTTCCTTTAAGAAAGTCTGAGGGATTTTTTTTTTTTCTTGTATCATCTAAAGGAATTTAAAGCCACTACCTCTTTAGTCCCATATACATCTGACTTTTAATCTGGATTATTTTCTCAAATGTTTTTTAAACAAGTAAACAACAAATAGTAGGCTTTTAATTTGTGTCCCCAGGAATTTTCATTGCTGAGCTTTTGTTTGTTTTTTCTTTCTGCAGCTGCTGTTTTATTTTGTAGTGGGAATTTAGACAATAATGACTAAAAGAAGCATGATTTCTTTAAGTGGTTAGTCCCATTCAGCAGCAACAATAATAAATAATACCATAGAGCAAAAATCTTTTGGGGGGGACTTCCCTGGTGGTCCAGTGGCTAAGACTCCACGCTCCCAGTGCAGGGGGCCCGGGTTCGATCCCTGGTCGGGGAACTAGATCCCACATGCCACAGCTAAGAGTTCGCATGCCGCAACTAAAGATCCCATGTGCTGCAACTAAGACCCGGTGCAGCTAAATAAATAAATAAATACTTAAAAAAAATTATTTTCTGAAAGGGTGTTTTTATAAACAAAGTACCTCAAGGTTTCAGCATCCCTCATTCTCTACCAGCTGGAGTTTACAGGTTTGGGTGGAAAGTCTGGTACGATTTTTCCCTTGTGACACCAATTTTGTATGTATATATGTATAATGACTCATTTAGAAATCTTGCTCTTCATTTATTAAATTAGGGAGCATTATTTCTCCTGGAATTCATTTCTACTCTGAAATTTCTACTCAGCAGCACCAAGGTGTAGAACTTTGCCCACAGACTAGACTATCATAAAAGATAAGGACTTGATTTTTTCCTACCTTAGTGTTTCCGTGTATGTTTTAAAACCATGCCCTTATCAGCTCCATAAGGGTGTTGCACGGAGTAGTGGCGTGTGTTATGAAGTGTTTCATTTTACTATCAATTTAATTTTCCAAGGAAAAATACAAATTATTAGCCATATAGTAGTAGTAGAAGAAGTGACTAACTAAAAAAAATAGGAGGGAGAATAAATATTTTCAGCTATCATAGTTTTAATCTTTGAGGTGTACATCTGCTCATAGAAGGAAGCTTGGGGTCCAGAAGCTGGTCAGTGCCAAGTGATCTGACATGCTGGGTTCTCTCTCCCCCTGCTTCCTCCCTGCCCGTAGGAGTTTCCCGCCTCCCTGATCACACCTGGAAGCCTCCGCCTTCTCAGGGATCAGGCTCATGGCAGCGGTTCCTTCTGAGACTTCAGCTGCCAGCTCAAGATGGCTGCCTGACAGTGTATTCCTTATTTTCCTGGCCCAACAAATGAAAATAAGTGATGAAATTGCATCGTGTAATGCAGGGTCTTTCCACACATAACTTGCTGTCTTTTCCCTTTAATGACGAACAGTTCTTCAAGTGCTTTTGTGGCATCCTGGGGTCATACTATCATTTCTCATACTCTTAATCTGATGTAACTCTGGTGTTAAGCCCACTGCACAGTGCACTGCTAGAAACCACACTGGGATTCCATTTGCTGTGTGTCTACATAAAAATTCAGGAAAATGCTAAGGTTTGGCCAGCAGTTAGGTGTCACAGCAGTTTCTTACCTGTGTCCCAAAAGGTAGTGATTCCAGTGGCTCTTCCGATGCCTTTCATTTTGACCTCACAGCTGCATTTATCCAGGGATGTGACTGATCTACTATATGAAATATGCAAATATGAGATTACTGAGTAAGCTCTTATCAGCAGAATCTCCTTTGTCACCTAGGCTTTCCTAAACACAATCGAAGTTTCTCACTTAATTATGCAACTAGATTGCAGATGGCTACCAAATAATGGTGATTAAAGAAAAATAAGTAGCCAAGTTCAGGAGCCACGTGTCTCTCGGGAAACCAGTACACTGACGCATCGTCTTGATCAATATGAAAATTTGTGACATAAGTCTTCCCTAGATACTGAATAAAATTCTTAAGTAGTTTTGATAGCCACCTTCATATTTCACATTGACAGTGGGGCAGTCCTGTCAGAAGTGGAGTCCTACAGCACCTTAGGAAGGACTGTTCAATTCAGCACATGTGTATGAAAGTCACATATACCTAAACAGCCAGTGCTAACAGGATATGCAAGAACTTGCTCTAGATATTTACACCTTGATTATCTCAGACATCTGGGAAATGGGGTAAACATTTTAAAGAAAAAAACCCCAGAAGGATATTATTTGGATGCCCTGATTCTAAATGCCAGGATTTGCAGAATAGCAACCAGAAACCTAAGGATAGTGTTTCTAAGGTTTATAGGAGAAATTAGAGGGCTTGGTCGTTTGATCTTTTCTGTAGCACATACATAATCATCAAGAAATATCATCTCTGAGCTTTCGTTTATTCAACAAAATTTGTTAAAGGCTCTCCAAAGGCCAGTGTTACTACAGAGTATCCCCCCCATATTTATTTTTGGAAAATCATTACTATTCGGTAATGTCTTGGTCAGCTTCTGGTTTTCTGGGAAACGTCCAAGTCTTTCTGTTCTGTGTTCATATTTAATTTTTCCATAATATCTGCCTTGTTTATTTTCATCAAAGGTTTACTGTAGATTTATTTCTACTTATCTACAGCATTTCTTTTCCTGGTATTATCTTCAATCTTTTTCTTTTTTTGAATGTCCTAAACCTGTTTTCTACTCTCTACCAACTTGATACTCTGAATGTCATTCACCAGCAGAATGTTCATGTTCCCTGGTTGATAGAGTGCTTATTAAAGGTCAGCGTGAAGATGCTGTGATGAAGGAGCAAAGACCCCTGATTTTTTTATTCTTTACTACCCTTAAAACAGTGGGCTGTAGGCTGCCCTTTTTTTTTTTTTTTTTTTTTTCCTTTTTGCAGTACGCGGGCCTCTCACTGTTGTAGCCTCTCCCGTTGCGGAGCACAGGCTCAGCGGCCATGGCTCACGGGCCCAGCCGCTCCGCGGCATGTGGGATCTTCCCGGACCGGGGCACGAACCCGCATCCCCTGCATCGGCAGGCGGACTCTCAACCACTGCGCCACCAGGGAAGCCCCAAGCCCATTTTATCCTTCAGCAGATGAATTCTTGTTCTAATTTTCAAATGGAGTAAATTTAGAGATGTTGGGAAACATTTATTTTGAATTAAGCAGAGGGGACTATAAATTTATCTAAGGCAGCCATTAAAATTTGGACATTTGACATCTCAAAGAAGTTTCCGTGTAGTTTAAAACTAGCAACTCAAGCTGTAGATATAGTAGGTGTTCATGAAAAGTCTAATCCCTCCAGCCAGCTGCACATGTCCCTGTATTCTTGCCATGCAAAACTATATAGTCTCAGGAATTTTGTCCCTGTGTTCTTGGGGTATTAGTACTTTTTCTTTTTCACCTTTTGTGTCAAAAATCATGCTGCTGGCTATTTGCGTTTCATGCCTTGATCGGAAGACTGTTTTTGTCAACAGACTGCTCGGAATGTTAACATGTGCCCTCCACTGCCAGGCTGGGAGAACCATTCAGTGTGGCAAGGTGCAACTGGAAGCACTGTTACTGCTGGAGGTTAAGTACTTAGGATGATGCGTGTAAGAGGATGGCATTAGATCACAGGATTGAAAACCTGTATCACATTTACCCTTAAAATAAACTTAATGAACTTTTCTAAATGAAGTGCTTTCAAAATGAAACCTGTGGAATATGTTTTTGTCACTGGATGTTTACAGAAAACATTATTCTTTTAAGAGAAACTTCCACGCACAATAATAAGAAACCATGATAGGTCTTGGGACTTAAAGAAGTGTGTACGTCGTTAATGAACAATGCAGATACCACTGCCTTTTGGTTTACTGCCTAAAGTTAACAAACGTTAAACCCTGGCTCATTATATTGTTAAGATGAAAACATAGTTTAATAAAAACCCCAAACAAAAACCCATTACTGCAGTAGTTGCATGCTTTAAAAGACTTTCCCCAGGTTTCCCTTGTTTGTCTGGATTTCAGAGTAATTTTTCTAAACATGAGGAAACCAAAAGCAGACAAATTACAGCAGCAGCAGAATGTTGAAGAGGGAGGTGCTGCTGACCTCCCAGGGGAGCCTGTCTGAGGGAGGCCCCACCTGGCTCGGCCAGCAGGGGTCACTGTCGGGCAGCGATGGGAGGGCAGCCTGCGGTTCATCCAACTGAAATCAGATTTTGAAACACATCTTTAGGGAAGTGGTTTGACACAAATTACTCTTGGAAAACAATATTGCTGCATTGTTTACCTTCTTTTTCCCTCATGAATTTAATTTCACAGAAAACAGAAGAATTCATTTTACACATATGTAAAATTGTACTGAGTAGTAGAAATTTTTATTTATAAGGAGTTGGGAATGTATCTAGGAGGAGAGAAATTAAATAGAAATTTTATAGGCCATTTGTTTATGAATTTGTTAAGTAAGTATGGGTTCCTTATACCTGTTCTAGGTCCTTGGGGGATGCAGAGGGGTGAGCTACAGCCTTCACCCTGCTGGAATAGTACGGTCTACATTGTACAAACCAAGGAAGGAACAATTGTCATAGAGTATATCTTACTGGAGTAATGACAAGACTCCTAAATACAAAAAAAACCTGTTTCCAAATTCTGACTTTGATGCTTTCCAGCTGTATTTAAGTCTTAAATTCCTGTGTAAAATGAGTTTGGTATCAGCTCTGTCACGAGTGGCTGTTAGGTTTAAACATAATGAGTAAAATGTTGGCAAACTTTTTCTGTAAAGGGCCTGATAATCAGTATTTTAGGCTTTGTGGGCCACACAGTCTCTGGCATGACAACTAAACTTTGTGAGTGTGGCAGGAAAGCTGCCTTAGACAGTATGTAAATGATGGGCCTGGCTGTGTTCCAGTAAAACTTTATTTAAAAGAACAGGTGGGAGCCGCGTGAAGCCAGCAACTATGGTCTGACAGCCCCTGGTACAAGGAACTCAGTGCAGTACGCCATTGTAGTTACTATGCTCAGTAACAGGCTGTAGCAAAACGAGCAGTATCACAAAGTCCAAAATGGCAGGTTCTGGAGTAGTTAACAAGTCTGTGTTCTTGACCTTGCTGACTTGTGGTCATGGGCAGGTGACTTTTCCTTTCTGGGTCTTCTACCCTGCACAACTTCTGACCGGATAGTAACAGTCTTCTTTGGGGGTAGGGGTTAAGGGGACAGGGCAATAATACGAAAGGACTTTTCTTAGCATGAATCCAGAGAGCAGAGGTGTCTGGGCTTTGTTTTGGTGCTGTGGATATTTAAAAGGATGCCATTGTCTTAGGTTCATTTAAGTTATCCGTTGTATCTTGTTCTGGTCACTCTAGAATATCCACCCTGTTTAACAAATATGTAATGACCCAAAATTCATTTTCAGGTTCCCAAACTTTGACAGGGGTCTTCCTCTTCAGGAGTTTTACGACCCAATGCACGTAGAGAGGTAAACATTATTCAGTCCTTATCTTGGGGAAGGAAAACTACAGAACGAAATCCCAGCTGTTCTCAAGTCCTCTGTGAGCTGTAGGCATGTGGCTCTGTCCAGGGAGAAAGAAAGGTCCAGGGACACCAGCCTGTGTGTCCTCCCACCCATAATACTGCAAACCTTGGTCTGAAGTATGGGACGGATCAAGGCCAAAGAACATTAAAATGGAGCCAAGTACTTTTACCCCCTTCCCCATTAAAAAGCGTATGGTATAATTTATAAATCCTTCTCATAAATTGCATACACTGAAATTTTATATCTGTACATAAAATTAAAAACTTTAAAGATTTATAGTATAACTAATTATTCTTAAACTTCCATACTTACTGTAAAATACAGTGTATTTGTTGTGAAGTTAAAAAGGTTATTAGTTTACATTTTCCTTGGGGATTGTATTTTATATGTTCTACTCTTCATAACGAAGTAATTACTTGAAGCTTTTAATGTCTGTACCTGTAAATATTCAACTCACTCATGCATATTTATAAGCTAGGTTATTGACTGTAGTTCATTGTTGACCTTCTTTCGGATCATTCTGTGGTTAGGTTTTTATAATATGATATCTGAATGTGGAGACCTGGGTTTAAATCTCAGCTCTGACACTTCTGAGCTGCGGGCTTCACACTTTAAAGTAATTAACTGCTTTTTAAAATTTTTTTTAAAATCATTGTCTGATAAAAAGTCAGGTCCTTAATTAGTCCTTGTTTTAGTTATGATCAGATAGCACTGGTCTGTCTGTAGTACTAAGCTGGGTTCTCTCGCAGTCTCGATGGCTAGAACCGGAGTAGAGGCATTCAGGCATCATACATACAACCGAATAAGAACTGCAAAATAGGTACAAGATACAAGGTAAGAATAGTGGTAGGTGCCAGATATTTAAAGAGTGTGTGTGTGTGCGCGCGCGTGTGTGTGTGTGTTAGGATGTATTTTGGAGAAATTACCTGTGCCTTTAAATTAAACAAGAGAAGTGTTGGAATTTGTTTCAATTAATAGTTTCCTATTAAATAGTGGGAAAGAAAAAAATGGCTTGTCAGAAAGAGAAGTCTTGATGAGTATAATGAGAACAGCAGGGAGATGGAGATTGTGCAGGCTTATCTGAATGAGACAGAATATTGGTGTCAATAGAGTAAAATAAAGGTCCTGGAGCGTTGGCAAATAGGTTTTTTCTTAATGTCATTTTTTAAAAGATTATTTTGGTCTTTGTAGAAAGCTGAAGAACTAGTGGAGAGAGTTCCTGTATATTCTTTACCCAGCCTCCCCTGTGCTAGCATCTTACATAACCAAGAACATTTGTCAACACTAAGAAATTAACCGCAGCTCAGGATTGCTAACTAAAGCATAGGACTTACCAGTTTTTCCCCTGATGTCCTTTTCCTGTCCCAGGCTGTCCTTCAGGATCCCACATCACACTTAGTCGTCGTGGCTCCTCCAGCGTGTCCCTCAGTCTTTCCTGTCTTTCATGACCTTGACATTTATAGAGAGTACTGATCAGTCATTTTGTAGAATGTTCTCAATTTGGGGTTTTCTGATATATGCTCACAGCTGGATTGAGGTTATACATGATTGGGGAGGCGCCATAGGGTGGTTATGCTTTTCTTAGTGCATCATGTCGGGGGTACAGTATGCCAGTATGTATTACTGGTCATGGTAACCTTCCTTACTTGGCTAAGGTGATGTCTGCCAGGACTAGCTACTGTAAACTTACTGTTGTTCCCTTTATAAATATTAAATATTTGCGGAGATACTTTAAAACTATGCAGATATCCTATTTATGCATTGATGGATCTTGCCTGTGGTAAGTATTGCCATGGTGTTCTAATTTATCAATTAGAATTTTTCTGAAAGGAAAAGTTACCATTTCTCCATTAGTTCATTCATCCATTCATTCATTTACATCAGTATGGACTCAAGGTTGTGTATTTTATTCTTTAGGTTATAATCCAGTTGTTATTTATTGTGTAGCTCAAGTTTTCATTGACCGTTGGGAGCTCTTTGAGGTCTGTTCCTGTGCCCTTTCAACATGCTGCTGCTTTTTTTTTCTTTAAGTGGTTCCTTACTTTTTTTTTTAATTTTTATTTTATTTATTCATTTATTTTTGGCTGTGTTGGGTCTTGCTGCGCCCGGGCTTTCCCTAGATGTGGTGAGCGGGGGCTACTCTTCGTTGCGGTGCGCAGGCTTCTCATTGCGGTGGCTTCTCTTGTTGCGGAGCATGGGCTCTAGGCGTGTGGGCTCCAGTAGTTGTGGCATGCGGGCTCAGTAGTTGTGGCTTGTATGCTCTAGAGCACAGGCTCAGTAGTTGTGGCGCACGGGCTTAGTTGCTCCTAGGCATGTGGGATCTTCCTGGACCAGGGCTCGAACCCATGTCCCCTGCATTGGCAGGCGGATTCTTAACCACTGTGCCACCAGGGAATCCCAGTTCCTTACTTTTTGACACCCAAGATGTTCCAGCCATGGAATTCACCATTTCCCCCACTTTACTGGAGAATGGTATTTAGGAACCAAGATCTAGCCACTAGGTGGTGTGTTTCTGGCTACTAACGTGTCACTGCTTCTAGCCCCTCTCGTTGGATAGAGCTGGGAAATACGCATATTTATGCTAACTCGCACATATACGTACATCTGTGTTTATTTCTGTATCTGTGTATGTGTACGCGTGCACACACGCACACACACACAAATGAGAACATGAGTCCATACTGATAATTCCAGTTCCAGTCCAGTCCCACAGAGTTTATTTTAGCCTGCTCCATTTCCTTTTTTTTTTTTCTTTCACCAACAGTGAGAAACCTCCTCCTCATCTACAGTATGTTCACTTATTTGTTCAACTCTAGCATACCAATAAACTAGTTCCAGAAATGCTGACCCACCTGTGAAAAACAGGTTTACAATAGCATAGTGTCTGTGTGCAGCTCTTTTTGTCTTTAGCCTTCACATTGTCTGGTCAGAACCCCCTTTGCCAGGGTTACCTAGGTCATGGTTGTGGAGTTCATTTGTACTCAGCCATCTGTCTCAGCTTGCATTTCATCTTAGATTTTCACCACATCCTGGTTATTGTGTTTGTATTTACACACCCTACAATTCACCTTAGGGTGCACAGTTCTGTGGTTTTCGACAAATGTGTACAATCATGTGTCCAGCCCCACAGTTCCACAGAGAACGGTTCCATCGCCCCAAAATTCCTCTGCGCCACTTCTGTATAGACACCTCCCCCCCGCACCCAACAGCCCCTAGCAGCCACTGATCTCTTTTCCTCCCTGTATTCGTATGTTTTCCAGAGTGTCATATGAAAGGAATCAGAATAAGGGGCTTTGGGGGTCTGGCTTCTTTCACTTAGCAGAATACATGTGAACTTGTCCATGTTTTTATGGGCGTCAGTAGTTCATTCCTCTCTGTTGCTGAGTAGTATTCCGTTGTATTGATGTGCCATAGCTTCGTAGCCACTGGCCACTTGAAAGACACCTCTATTATTTCCTTTCTGCTCCTTGCTTTCGGTTTAGTTTGATTGTCTTTTTCTAATTTCTAAAGCTGAGAACTTAGATTATTTATTTGAGACCTTTCTTCTTTTCTAATAGAAGTGTTGGATACAATAAATTTCCCACTAGCCACTGCTTTAGCTGCATCCCATAAATTTTGAATGTTATATTTTGGTTTTTATCCAGTTCAAAATATTTCTAACTTTTCTTTGAGACTTTCATTTCTGACTCATGGATTATTTAGAAATGTGTTATTTAATTCTGAAATATTGGGGGATTGTTCAGATATCTTCCAGTAACTGATTTCTAGGTTATTCTGTTTTCAAGCAAAAACATAAGTATGATTTCTATTCATTGCAATTTGTCGAGATTGGCTTTGTAGCTCAGAATGTACACGCTGGTGAATGTTCCACGTACACTTACAAGGAAAGCATATTCTGCTCTTTGGGTGGAACATAACTGTTACTAGGTCTAGTTGGTTGACAGTATTTTTCAAGTGTTCTGTGTTCCTACTGATTTTCTATATACTTGTTTCATCAATTACTGAGAGTAGAGTATTGAAGTCTTCAGCTGCAATTGTGGATTTGTTTATTGCTTTTTTGTTTTAGCCTCATTTATTTTGGAGCTCTGGTTTCATTGCTACACATTTAGGATTATTGTATGTTTGTGGAAAGGTAACCCTTTTATCATTATGTAATGTTCCTGTTCATCCTTGATAATATTCCTTGTTTTGATGTCTGCTTTGTCTGATATTAGCATATAGTTTTTTCAGCTGTATTTTAGTTAATTTTTAAAGGTATATCTTTCTACAAACTTTACTTTCAATCTGTTATGTCTTTATATTTAAAATGGATTTCTCATCCATAATATATACTCGGGACTTGCTTTTTTACCCAGTCTAGCAGTCTCTCTCTTTAAATTCATGTGTTAGACCCTTCCTTTTTTTTTTTTAATTTTTCATGTAGTTAGAATAAAATCTATCATTGTGCCAGCTGTTTCCTATTTGCTTCATTTTTTCCTTCCTTTTATGCCTTAATTAAGCATTTTTATGGTTCTGTTTTTCTCCTCTGTTGACTTATTTGTGTCTTTTAAGAAAATTTAGTCATCTGCCTTCAAATAAGATTCCATTACTTTACATGTAGTGTAAAGACTTTATGTAACAGTGTGTCTACAGTTCCTCCTTTTTATCCTTTGTGCTGTTATTGTCATACCATCTACTTTACACATGCTCTAAACATATAGTACATTTTTACTACTGTAGACATTCAATTATCTTTTAGAACGAGCAATTAAATTTTTTTTTTAATTTTTATCTTCATTTATTGTATTTCCATTGCTTTTCTTTTTTGGGGTCTAAATATGAGTTCCCATCTGATACCATATTCTCTGGTGCCTAAAGAGCTTCCTTTAACATTGATCGTCAAGTAGGTGTGCTGGCAGTGGATCTCCTCAGTTTTTGTTTACTAAGAAAGTTTGTACTTCTCTTTCATCTTTGAAAATTATTTTCAATGAGCATAGAACATAGCATTCTGGGGTTTTTTGGTTTGGCTTTTTCTTCTTTTTTTTTTTTTTCCTTATCATTGTTACTGTGTTTTTCATTGCTAGCATTTCTTTTTTTTTTTTTTTTTTTCATAGTTTCATTTCACAGATAAAATTCCCGCTTGGTAGTATATATTGTTCACCTTTCTCATTAGAGCCTTTAACATATTGGTCAATTATTTTAACTTCTCTGAAAGTTTCTAACATCTGTATCATATCTGACTGGTTCCAATTGCTTTTCCTCTTCTGCGTATGTTTTTTCTTGCCTTTTTGTATGCCTTGTTATTTTTGTTGAAAGCTAGACATCTTGCATAAGACAGTAGAGACTAATGTGAATGGTTTTTATGCCTAGCAAGGCCCTTTGTGGGGGAGTTAGAGCCTTTCTAGTCAAGAGTTGGACTGGGTTGGAGAGATTTGTTGTTGTTAAGGCTACCATCAGAGCACCAAAGCCTTCAGATTCCTATAGAGCCACTTCTTGTTGAGGGTGAGGGTTGGATTACAAGGGAAATGCTTGTTCCATTCCAGTTTTAGGTGTTTCCTTTGTGCTGTGCCTCAGAGAGGGTGCTCTAAACATTCTATTCTTCGCCCGGTCCTTTTCCAGCAGTATTTTGCTGTTACCTCTCATTTCAAGCTCCTTAACTTGGCATTAGGGGGTGAAGAGGAGGATGGGATGCCACCTCTGTTCTGATGCAGCCTCAGCCTTCTACATGCACCATGTTCTCAGGTTTCTGGACTGTGGCCCTCTTGTTCTCCTTCCCTAGCTCAGCTGTTGTGGTGGACTCAGCTGGCAACCTTGTCCCTCCATAAGGAGTAGCGTTGTGTTTTTTCTGTTATTCATTCCCTTTCCCTACTGCAGTAAGTTTTCACCAAAGTTCCCAAGGGCAGCAGTTGCTTGTTGCCCTCCTCTTCACAGGACAAAGTGTTTGTTCCCTAGTGGAGAGAGGGGAGATGGACCTAGGGGGAGTTCCTTGCCCCTCCTAAATGCTGCTCCTCTCCCCCAGATCTGGACCACAGTGGATACTTAGTGCTCTTTTCTGTGAGTGCTTGAATGGTGTTCATGACATAGAGCCTGCAAGAGAATGTAGCCCCAGAGGAGTCACACGGCCCTCCCAGCCCACGCTTGGCTCTAACCAGTCTGTCAACCATCTAGTTGACCTCCCCCGACCCGTGTCCTGCTGCATCTGCCCCAGATGACACAAGCATGTGTCTCCTCTCTTCCTACAGACACTGTCTGTAGAGTTTGGGCTGTTTGATTGCCTGGGACTTCAACCTTATAATGGGTTTAAGGAAAGTCATAAATTTAAAGTTAGGCCTGTTATTTAAAAAAAAAAAAAAAGAAGAAGAAGTAATAGCTTTTACGATAAAGCAAGTCTCACCCTAGTCAGGCTTTGTGGCAGGGTTGGCCTCTGATGAAATCAGCCTCCCTCTCCAGTAACCTGTTCCCTCTCGTCAGTCATCCGGTTTCTTCTGTTTTGTTTTGGTTTTTTTTACTTTCTCCTTTGAAAGAAAATTTTTTTCTCATATTAAAATCTCTAAAAATACATCTGATTCGGCATTCATGTGGCAAATTCAAAATATATGGGGGGTGACTCTCTAATTTTAGCATTTCAAACATCAGACAAGGTATCAGAGAGGGATGTGTTAGGCAGGAGGCAGGGCATCTACCCGGAAATCACCCATTCCACGTCCAGCATGGGCATCTGGTGGGATCCAATAGATTGGTGGTGTTTTATGTACGATTTTACAGCAGAACAGTAGAACCCATAAATCAAAAAGACATGAAGCCACATATTAAAGGAATCTAAATGTATATGTGTTCTGTTTGAATGTTTTAATTATAAAAGTAACATGTTTGAGATAAGAAAACATAAAAGTTCTAGTCTGTTCTGTCTCCTAGAAATTATCATCCTCAAATGTGTTGGTGTTGATGCTTCAAGACTTTTCTCTAAGAACTTATCTTTGTAATATAGAAAGAGTAGTAAATTCCATTTGGAAAACCCAGGAAATATACCTATTAATTATTTCTGTTTACATTTTTTTCTCTTCAAAAAGAACATATAAATGCAGACTTTATCACAGCTAAGTTGAACTTGGTCTGATGCCTTCTTTATTGTAGCTCGGTGACAATGAATTGGGGTAGAGATTTTGCCTTCCTCCTCCATTTAACTTTTTAAACTTTATTAGCTTTCTAAGGGAAAGTACCTCTAATTTTGCAAGATTTTGAACAGATAAGGATTTAAATCCAATTTCACATGAGCTTATGAGATATTTGAAACTATTCCCTGGATTATCTTGAATATTCCTTGTTAAACATAGTCTCACATGACATTATAAGGCTGATATTAATGACTTTTAATTAATGTTCCCCTTCCTGTGAGAAGTGGGTTGAGTCATTACAGAAAAAAAATGATGGGAAAATTTAGTACCTTTCTCAGTTAAAAAAAAAATGGACAAGGATTAAATATTACAGAATATTACTACTCAGAGGACGGTGGAAATATGCCTAAGCTACTATTCAAATATAAAGGAAAATTATTCTGTTTGCAAATATGAAATACCATCATTTTTTTGGTTTTGTTTTCATTTGTTCAATAAAAGGGAGATACAAACAAGTAGATAGAGAAAAAGAGCTCAGAAAAAGAGTAGCAGTGAACTCTGTTAATTTTCTTTATATAGTTCAGTTTTCTTTTGCAGGTTTTACGAGTATAATATCTGAGGCCTTTATTTCTGGTTTTCGTTGTGTATCACCCTCTGCCTGTCTGCTCCCACGAGGTTCATTTCACGTTCTGCATCCTTAACAAGCCTCCCTGGCCACGCCCCACTCTGTTGGCGCCTCACTCCTCTGATTCCTGCTGCACAGACTGACCTCCCCATGTCATTCTCCTCGACTAAACTGCAGCCTCTTTATGGGTAGAGCCCTTGCCTTGAACATTCCTCACGGTATTGCCAAGCTTATAAAAAAGAAAAGGTTGCATTCGACCACTTGCAAAACATTCTGTAACGTACTCTCCCGGTTGTTTTTATCAGATGAAAAACAGAGATTCAGTTACGAGCGGTCTGGATATGATCTGGAAGAATCCGATGGCCCAGATGAGGACGAGAACGAGAACGAAGACGAGGATGAAGACAGCCAGGCCGAGTCGGTCCTGTCGGCGGCCCCCTCGGCCACGGCCAGCCCGCAGCGCCTTCCGGCTAGAAGCAGCCTCCAGGACTGTCGGAGTGCTGACGAGGACGTCAGGATTCCTGATTGCTTTTCTGGGGGACACACGGACCCGATGGATGTTCTCCCGAGAGCGTTGCCCACCAAGATGACCGTGCTTAGCACAGTGCAGTCAGACTACGGCGGGAAGCCGGGGTCTCCAGTAAGGACCAGGCAGCGGGCTGCAGGGGATGAAGGTGAGGCAGCCGCTTCTGGAGAATCTGCCAGGTCACCCGAGGCTGCGCCCAGGTCCCCGTGTCACCAGATGTCTGTGGACTACCCGGAATCCGAAGAGATCCTGGGAAGTTCTGTGGCAGGAAAGGCTGTTGCTTTAACACAGGTAATAACTTGGTGGTTTTCTTTTCGTTTAACCTACTTAATATGGGGAACCTAATGACTTAAGAAGTCAGTGCACTTAAATTACTCATTTACAGCTAAGTCAGTTTCTTTAACCTTATTTTTTTGTTAGATTTAAGGCCAGAGGACATTTATGTCCTTTGGATTCTTGTTAGGTATTTTAGTCAGAGTTCGTATATTGTATTATAAGTCTGTAAAAGAACCAGTATATTTACAGTATACTCATTTGTTATTATTTGGTTTTTTTTAAAAAAAATCTTGGAATAAAAAATATGTGTGTGCCAACAGAGACTGTGAGTCTTGGGGCCTACGTATTCCACGGCTTCCTCTGAGATGATCTTCCACTGGCATCGATGTGATGGATTTGCACTAAATTATCTGAACATTTTGCATTTTGTCCCTGTTAGCAGGCAGCCACCAGTTTCCATGGCAAAGTTAATGTGACCCAAAAAACATATTAAGAAGTTCACTTTGCTTGAATGATCAAATTGCTGTGACAGCTTAGGAAAGCTTCCTGCCCAAGAACTAGCTCAGGGCCAGACTCAGGCCTTGGGAAAGTCACCCTCCATGTGTGCTGTGAATCATTTCCTGCTCTTACAAACCCTGATGGGCTTGTGAGGAATCCGTTCTTCTCTCTCATTGACAGTTCTCTTACCTCTGGTATGGATTGATAATTGTAATAGGATTTATTTCTAACTGCGGCAGATTTTGGTTTGCTGGTTAACACTGGAGAAAACTAAAAAGACTGTGAAAAGATTGGATTTCTGTAGCCTATCCTACGTGAATATAATCTAATTAAATTACGTTCCTATTTAAGTAACATTAATTAAATTAATATATACATTAATGTAGTTCCATAATACGGATATATCAAGAAAAAGCTAATATTTATATGATAATCTTGGGTGGAAGGGAGGATTGGTGAGATTTATCCTTTCTACTAACATTTCATTACTCTCACATTGGTCACCTGTGCTCTAACCTTCTCTAGCCCCAAATCTCTCACACACCTGCCAATGGCTGGAAATCTGGTTTTCAGTAGACATTTCATACACTTAGAATAAATGAACAAATGAAAACTGCAGACCTTTTCGTTAACGGCAGCTCTTTATTTCATAAATGAAGAGTCCTCCAGTTAATTTTTCCCCCTGAGTCGATACTCATAGCCAACTAATATTTCAGAATTTCTCAATAACTCCTAATCTCTAAAACGGGGTGGGGCCGGTGGTGCCAGCAATAATAAAAACAACAACAATGGAAGAAGAATTATGGCCCCCTCTCAGGGTTAATTTCAGTATAACTGAGATGATATCCAAGAAATTGGTTTGAAAAATGTAAAGTTGCTGACCTTTGTAAAGAGATGAAGAGTGTAATAGGTTTTAAGTTGGAAATTTATTGTTTAAATCAAAATACAACTTTTAGCAAGCTTATCATTTTTATAAAATACCAGTGTACATACTTTTACCTCAGGAGGAATAGACTTCACAGGAGCTAAAACTTTTAGCTCAGTGACTAATAAGGAAGCTCTGCCATCAAGGACCATTCCGTCTTGTCTTTTAGGGCCCATCATCCGTGAGCCTTCCTCCTCGGGGCATTGAGCGCAGCCCTCAGCCGGGAGGGGCACCTCCTTGCACGACCTCGCCTCTGCCGGGCGCTCAGGAGCCAAAGCAGCAAGTCACTCTCCATCCGCCTCCAGGCCTGCCTTCTCCCCAGACGCATCTGTTCAGCCACCTTCCTCTGCATTCCCAGCTGCAGTCAAGGACACCGTACCATATGCTTCCGGTCGGGGGGATCCAGGCGGTCCCTGCCGGCCTCACATACTCCACGTTCGTACCCATCCAAGCTGGGCCAGTGCAACTCACGATCCCCACTGTCAACGTCATTCACAGAACTGTGGGCACCCCCGGGGACTTGACCGCCGAAGTGTCCGGCGCTACCAGCCCCTCCGGAGTGGCTGAATTGAGCAGCGTGGTGCCCTGTATTCCCATCGGCCAAATCCGCGTGCCGGGCCTGCAGAACCCGAGTCCGCCGGCCTTGCAGCCCCTGCCGGCACTGAGCATGGAGACCGTCAACATTTTAGGCCTGGCCAGCGCGAACCTTGGCCCGCAGGTGCGCCCGCCCGGGCTCGCTCTGAACGCCGCCGTGGGGCTGCAGGTGGTGACCGCCAACCCTTCCTCCCAGAGCGGCCCCGTCCCCCCGGCGCCCATCCCGGGCCTCCAGATCCTGAACATCGCCTTGCCCACGCTGATCCCCTCCGTCGGCCAGGTCACGTTGGACGCCCAGGGAGCCCCCGAGAGGCCCGCTCCACCAAACAGAGCCCGGGAGGCGCCGCCCAAGCAGCCCTCGGCCGCCGGTGCGCACCCGGGCGGCGGGAGCGCGTCGCCGCAGGGCTCGCCCCGAGTCCCGCGGGAAAATGCACCGAAGGGTCTAGATCCACCTGCCCCGGCCAGAGACTACGCCAGGCGGGACGGCTCCAGTCGCCCGGACGCGGGGACGGCCGCCTCCGGGAATCACCCGAAGCCCCGGCACGAACCCCCTGCCGCTCCGGGCAAACCAGCATCCGGGCCCCCGCCGTCCGGCCGGCAGCCTCGCCCCCTGGACCGGGAGGGACCCGCGGCCCGGCCCCCGGCCACGCCCCCGGCCCCGGCCCGGAGGCAGGCCGCGCAGTTCAGCGATGTGAGCAGCGACGAGGACGAGGACAGGCTCGTGATCGCAACCTAGGGGCGCTTTTATTTGGGGGTTTGGGGTTTTGTTTGGGTTTTGGTTTTCTGGAATTTTTTTCTTTTTTATAGAACACAGGTTTCTTTGAAAACCCTCCTTTCCTTAAAGCACATTTTTCTGACATAAACTCATGACTAATCTTTGTGCAATCATGAACTTTTGACCAATAATCGTTGTTTTGTGTCAGCTCCAGCCATTTTTGTACATGTTGTATAGACAATTGTGCCTTTTAGGAGTTTTATGTTGAGAGACTGTACAGATTGTTGAATATCTATATACATAAAATATATATTATATATGTATATGAAAACCAGGTAGTTATTTGTGTTTAGCAAAAAAACCTGTCAAATAAATCCAATGATTAAATTATATGTTGCACTGTTAAATATAAATTTTTATGGCTGTGGGACAGAGTTTCTGTGTATAAATTAGTACGTGAACTCCATATTTATTGTATTCATATTAGTCTTTGAAAATGGGTCTGTCCTTGCGTAAGACAGTAACTTTACACTTCAGACAGAGTTTCTGTGTTATGTTTCAGTAAAATATCGTTTACTGACTTTACCATCGCTTTAGTTGTGCTTTCTTTATGTCATGTAGGGGCCAGCGACCTACATTCGGAAGATAGCCCTAGGTTAACGTTCCTTCCACACTCGCCCCCCTCCACTCGTATTTTTGAGAAATGGGGGCTTTATAGTGGTGTTACTGCTGTGTGAAACTCACTGAAATCCATTTAGCCAAGTGACCAATTTTTCCAACTTGTGAGGAATAATTCTGTAGCTATTAACTTATGAGGAGATTCAGTACTTGAGAACACTTTCTCTAAGTATACATAGCATACGGACAGAAATGGGCAAAGTTCTTAAAGGTGGATATGACAGCTTCTGGGAATTGTAAAATAAGTTACAGAACAGTCGTTCGGAGAGCTCGGCTTGGGTGAGGTGCATGAAACCCCGTACCTCAGGCATCACCCCAGGTCTGGGATTGAGCCTGGCCTCTTCTTTCCCTCAGCCCTGATCGTTATACCCAGAGACCTCTGTCCAGTACCAAACTACAGGGGGTCTGGGATTTACAGAAGTACCAAATTCAGACTTCAAAATTGCTTCAGTTGACTCTTTAGAAACGACTACTCCCTGTCCTGAGAGGCTTAACTTATTCAGAAAAATGGGGAGGGTACCCACAATTACAACTGCAGTGATTTGCATTATTACCTGAGCGTTGTAGATGCTTCATTTGTGAAAAAAAAATGTTTTAATGTTGGAATTTGAATACTTAGCACATTATTAAGGCAATGTGTTCATGTTTTTAAAGGCCTACGCTGTGAAGGTTTCAGCAATACGAAGGTGGTGAGACAACGGTGCCTGAGGGAAATATTCTGAGGAATTTGGAGTCCTCCTTGTAGCCAGCCCCTGCTTCAAATCTGGGACTTTGGGAAAAGTGCCTGTCACCTGGGCCTGCAGGCTCTAATCTAAATTATGATCTCTAAAATGTGCCCCAGCCCCAGTAGGCTGTGATAGATCAGTGATGCTTTTGACACATGCTTCAATTTACATTTATACTTTTCCACAGATTTAAGTAACAAAATTCTCAAAAACAATAAAACTACGTTTTATATTCCAAGACGTATTTGAAAAGAATTCTGGACACTTCTGTCATAGGAATTGTATTGCTCTAACAATAGAGTTGTTGAAAATGAGGTCCATTATCTGTCAGATTTCTCAAATTAAGTTTTAACTTTGTGTCACACCTCTTATTACAATTTTATTGCCTAAAATTTTAAAGCAGTATAATAAACATATTTTTGTTTCCTAATCACATTTTAGGTACATATGACTTATCTAAATTCAAAAGTAATGCTAAGAATTTTGGCATTGAGGTGTTTTTTTGTTTGCTTGTTTTTTAGTTTATATAAATAGAATTTTCTTAATCTGAAGAATTCCTGTATTTAACCAAATACTAAATGTTGTGATATGCTTGGATGCTCCCTTGAAAATTTCATAATGCCGTAACATACCATAGGCTTATTTTGTACTCTTGACTTCTTAAGATTCATTACATTGTACACATATCTTTAGTATCATTGGCTATAATGCCTTCATGTGGCTTTCAAATATTTTGCTAGCATTTGAAATATGCAGCTAACTCAGAAACATTATCAAAGTTTGTGCCATTATATTTTGAAATAGTCCTGTGAACAAAATATAAGGGGATAATTTTGAACTGTTTCTCCAGAGTCTTCTTTTCCCAAGGAGCAAGTCATTCTCAGATATTAATGACTTACAAATAATGACTTGAATAAATTACTTACAAGTAATCCAGAGAGCTGGCAAACTACATTTGACTTTTATTTTGTTGTACTCTCATGAAAGACCCAGGTCAGTAGAGAACTAGAATGCAAGGACACAGCAAATCTCTTTAAATTATTATCAAAACAGGTGAAAACCATAATGTGAAACAACTTCAATATCTTCTTGTATGAATCTACTGAAACCATCAGAAGTGTCGGAAATAGCAAAAGAACAAAAGTTCCTATGTCTAGTTTTTAAAGATTAGTACATCTGTTTTATGAATGTTTGCTATGAGTTAACATAAATCAATGGCACTAAAGTAGCTTATTTTTATTCTCTAAATTTTAGGCTACAACAATAATTTCAGAATGAGATGATCAACTGATAATATTTAATATAGAGATTTTGTTTCTCATCTTTTTTCATAATATAGGCATGATTTTCCTTTCACGGAAAAGGTATAAACAACACTTTTCTTATTGATCTCTGACCTGAATTTTAAATGGTGGGGCTTAACAAAGATTAGGGATCATTATTTTCCTTGGAAGACTGTCAAGATAGGTAACATTTCTTTCATGACGCATGCTCAGGGCAAAGTACATGCTCTTCTTAACTTCTCTGTTTCTAGCGTTAAGTTTTAGGGTGAAATTTGAGATCGACTTGAGATCATTTTGAGATCAAGCAACACCAAAAGGTGACTTTCGTTGAAGTAGTTTTGTTTCCAAACCATCTATAAATTCGAAACATGGGATATTAAATGTCCCTAGAATAAGAATCTTCTCCCAAACTGATTTCCCATGACTTTGGAGAATTATCTATTTAATATTCAATAAAGGTTATTGTATATATATAATATATTTAATATATAATATGAATATGTATTTTAATGACAGTAACTCCTTGCTGTCATACCCCCCTAAAAACATGCAGGGAATAAATTTAAAGCAAGAATAGTAAAATATTTTTCTCTACAGATTGTATCATCTGAAAATCATGAGGCTTTTACATATATTGGTTTCATCTAGAACCGTGCATACATAAAATTCTGTGCAAGGCAGTGTAGGCATGAGTTAAAGCAGAGGTACCTGCCCTCAGGTGTTCCCTGTTCTCTGAATCAGGGGTGGATTTGAAGAAGACTCTCAGGCATCCAAAACCCAGTAATAGTTTAAGTATAAACCAACTCCATTACTATGCAAGATATAAAAGGAATTAGAAGGCACACTTTCTACCCTAGAGGAGCAGGCCTTCTTAAGATTTAGGCCATAGAAACTGGAGAATAATACTAGACCACATACATCTTAGAAACCACAGACTATAAACATTTCGAAAGGTAAGAAAGTTATTGCCTTAATTAAAGAATGAGCTGTGTATGTTGGGGATTGCTGTATTTTTGAAGGAGATGATGTAGGATTTGGGACTCTAGAACAGAGATGATGCCAAGCAGCAGAACAAAAATAGAGTAATGAAGGTGGAGGTGAATATGTTATTTAAAATTATGCCAGGGAACCAGTCTAAGTGGAAGAGAGAGGATTCATTCAGACTTTCAACAAATATTTATTTAGCACCAACGAGGTAGAAAGCACTTTGGAGATGCTAATTTAATGCAAGTTAAATGGTGTTTACCCTCAGGGAGCTTATGTTCTAGTGGAAGAGCACAACCAGACACAAAGTACCGTATCATAAGCAGCATAAAAGTGCTACAACCAAGAGCAGGAGGTGAGCACAGAGGGGAGAGCTCGGGGCTGAGTAGATCCGGGGGATGCTTATGGAACAGGTGACATTACTCTTGACCTTTAAGTGACTTTGCTAAGGTGAAAAATAGAAGGGAAGGGGATTCCAGACAGAAGGGTTGTGGAAGGGGACCAATATTCATCCTTACTATGTGTCATTTGTAATGTCATCAATGCTCCAGGCAGGTGTTATTCTCCCATTTTAGAGACAAGGAGGCTGCATCTCACAATGTTATGAAACTTGGTCATGCAGGTGCTGGAGCTGGTACTTGAATCCAGGATTGTACACACAACAGCATTACACACAAGTAAAGGTGCAAGAAGCTTAAAGGAGTATGGAGACAAAGGGAATAGACAACATTATTGGGACTTAGCAAAGCATCTAACTAAGCCATGATAACATTATAGAGAACAAGGGCTGAATTTAAAGATGATTAGAACGGCGGGGGCTCTTCATGTGAAAAGGGCCCTCAGTGGGTCAGAGTTGGTGGGAAGGGAGTGTCATATCATTAATGTGCTGATAATTTATGGGGGGCGGGGAAATAGGACAGCAAAAGTGAAGAGGAAAGGGGAGTAATGCAGCGACCATGAAAAGCAAACACGTTATCCATTGCCATGCTGGCCACAGTATCTCTTTAATTGGTGAACTCAATATATTATAGGAGACATTTGTTGATGATCCAAATAAATGAGGATCAGCATCCAGGAAGACTGGACTTACTGGAGAGATGACATGGACAGATGCTCTGCCACTTGTGTTGAAAAATTAAACTATCTTAAAATGTTGCCGTTTCCTCTATACAAAGTTCAGCATGTGCCATCCTCACCCCCTCCCCAAAGCATCATTTGGGAGACATTACAAATACAATATTTAGACCCAGGTAAAAAGTATCCACACTCTATACCCTCATGAACAGAGCATCATGGGAGTATCCTTCCTGACGGGGATTTCTGGACTCCAAGCTTAAACAAGGTAGAGACAAATGAGCGCATTTCCAGGCCACCGAGCCCTGGAGGCAGAACAACCCAGATGGTTCATCCTGATGGTTCAGCCAAGAAGTCGTATCAGGAGAGTCCCGGCAGCAGAAATATAAGGAATAATTGTAGTAAATAAGAAGAAGAAAGCTACCTTTTCATTCAGTAAGGGACAGAGTTTGGGGATTATCAAAAAAGAAGTCAGGGGCTTCCCTGGTGGCGCAGTGGTTGAGAGTCCGCCTGCCGATGCAGAGGACACGGGTTCGTGCCCCGGTCCGGGAGGATCCCACGTGCCGCGGAGCGGCTGGGCCCGTGAGCCATGGCCTCTGGGCCTGTGCGTCCGCAGCCTGTGCTCCGCAACGGGAGAGGCCACAACAGTGAGAGGCCCGCGTACCGCAAAAAATAAAAAAATTAAAAAAAATTAAAGTCCCCCTGAAAAATAACAAAAGTTTTCTTATTGCCTTGCTTTTGTTGTCTGAGAAGTTAGGGCCCTCTTATTCCATAATGTTTGAGGGTTACATTAGAAAATAAGGATTTATTTCAGGACACTGAAGAATTATTCTCTTGAGGCACTTGATGGTGGCAGAGGTGGGGAGTGCATGTTGGGGAAATGATGGAAGAACGGAAGTTACAGATCTCAGAAGTTTTAAATGTTATTCCCCCCTCCCACACTCAGGTGATACACCTAAATCTGAAAAGACATAATGAATTCAGGTAATTATGATGAAACCTCAAATGAAATGTGAAAATCTCCTGGTTTAACAGGATATGATAAATTAGTTTTCAAAATTAGGTAAATTTTCTTTAAAGGTATTTGTATAGATTTAAGTTTTGAGATTATACACAGTTATGCTCCATTGACACCATATGGTATTTTATGAGTAAATCGCATTATATATAACGCAGTATTTCTAATTTTAACAACTGCAACGAATACCATATTATGTTATCCGCATTTTATGTTTGAGAAAATGTCTCAGGGTTACAAAGCTAGTTAAGTAGTGACGCTGTGATTTAAAACTAGGTCTGTTTTTTCCACCCTACCATGCTGCTTTCAGTAATGATTTATAGTAATTGGGTTGTATTGTATTCATTTCTAGGTGAAAGTCTACTTAGTATTCATAAATCATCCCATTTAAATTTCTTACTGAAATGAACATGCCCAGTGCCAGGCATATTTGTATAGCTAATAGATTTTATAACCTTTTTGTACACCCTTTCTCATAATTGATATAATAGGAGTCATAAAAATATTTAGTGAGGAAATATTTAGTTTAAATAGCAGGAGGTAAAATGGCAATCTAAAGTGACAATTCTAATCAAGCATAAAATATGTAAATCTCCAAAGTGTATTAGGTTTCAATTATTAATCATTATTGAGAAAAAAGTCTGTTACATATCATATTATGATGATAAAAGTTAAATTGAAAGGAGGAGAGTTGAGTGTGGATTCACATTGTTTAGGGTGTAGACAAGGTCTGAGCACAGCATAACATAATGTTGTCAAGTCTCTGAACTTGATCCTTTCAGAAATATTTCCAGAAAGAAATAGAACAATTTTCCGTTACTTTTGATAGAAAGCAAAATTATTTAAACATATTTCTCTTATGAGAGGGGACATCAAATTGTACTATTTTTCCAAGGTACTGATTTAAAAATATGTAAAGAAAGCAAAGATGGGAATTTAAAAGGAAATGAAGACATTTATAAATTCTTTTTACAAAAGCAGTGAGGAAAATAAACAATTGATCTATTTAGCAAATGATTCCATATCTCAGGATAAACCAATAGAGGTTAACTATATAAAATTTAACTTTTTTTCTTAATTTTGTATCTGGAATATAGAAGTGAATAATTAGATACCTTTTATGATGTTCAGATATTCGTGGGTTTTATAAAGATATAAAGACCAATAGACACTTGTTGGAAGTTGGTTTTGCTTGAGACAAGACATCTTGCATTTCATTGTTTTCAGTTACTTGAAAGTGTGTTTAGTTATTTACCTATGAATGTTGCCAAATGGGATCTAAGGAAACCTTGTAGGTGAAAGACAAGAAGACTTCACATTCCTGAAGGTCAGTCATGGAAAGAAAAGCCAGCTTTGGGATCAGTCAATTAGCCAGGCATGCCTAGTTTTCTTTGCTAATAGCAAGGCTTATTTTTCCCCGAAGGGTCAAATGTTAAGACTGGGTTTGATTCAGCAGTTGTATCCTTTGATACATTTGAATTTAGTTATTTCAGAACATCTTTATACCTTATACAGTGAGACATTTTTTGTTACTTTGACACTTATATTCCCTAAAAGTAGTTCCCTAGAAGTAGTTTAAGATTTCATGCAGAGTCTGCTTTTATAACCAACCATGTATAATCGTAATCATTATTGATTGAAAGATCCAGTCTTCATTAAGAGTATATTAACTATTCTAATAAAATAACTTCCATCACTTCATAGTAAGAAAGGGGCTCCAACCTTTCGAATTCATCATTTTGATGATAAGAAACTGAATTCCAAAAACTAATCTATGAGGAGGAAAATAAAATAATTTTTTAAACTTACTTTTTTGAAGATGAATTTCAGATCCAAATTATTAATGATTTTTTTTTGTTAATGGCCATGAAGTTAAATGCTTAATAAAATATATTTTTCTTTGTCTCAGGCTCTGTTGGAAATAGTTGTAAAATGTTCAGTACATGGTACATCAATCCTCTTTGATGCTTAAGCAGCCCTGAATGCCTTCAGGTCAGTGCTCAGAAGGTCCTTTAACTGGAGATAAAGATCAAAACTGACACAGGGACCCCAGGGGCCTATCCTGGAAAATGTTTTGTTTGTTTTGTTTTGTAGCTAAACAAATTCCTGCGAACTCTTTGTTGTCATTTTTCTAAATCCTTCAAAAAAAGAGGGGATTGGAAGACAAAACAGATTCAGGCATCAAAACATTTAAACTTTCTGCTATAGGTAGGTAAGGACATATATTCTTTAGAATTTCAGCTAAAATAGATTAAATATTTCATAACAGACTTTCATTAATGTCTCTCAGAGGCACTTAAAGCTTTCGTTGCTGTTGTTTTTATGTTGCTATTTAAATAACTGTCTCTGCGGCATGTAGAATACATGCTGAAAGTATTTGTAAATGATTTGTAATGTGAAAGATTTGTAAATAAATGATTTGTAAAACCTCCACATCTCATTAATTCAGTCCTGAGTTAGGGAACACTTAGATCTGTTGGCTGAAGTGTGTTTGAATTTTGGTTCAGTCTCTGCTCAAGGCTTATTTCAGTGGCCATAAGATTGTATCCTTATTGTGGTAAATCATCCACAAATTTATGATCACATGGGGTGTGGACAAGAGAGAAGGGATTTGCAAAACATATCTCAGCTTCATGATCTGCACATTGCAACAATGTTATTAGCACAGATAGTACTGATGTTCTATAGTTTGTTTGTCAATCAAAACATAAGCTTAATATTCTGTTCTTATTTTTAAATATTACATATGGAAACAAGTAACATATTGCATATGGAAACAAACAATCTTAAGAACAGATTGCCTAAATTTAAATTCCAGGTCAATGACTTATCAGCTAATTGTCAAATTATTTATTTTCTGTGCCTCAAGGTTCTCATCTGACATTTAGGGCAAAAGTGAGCAGCCACCACACAGGGTCTGGGGGAAGATTAAAGCAGACAGTATGTAAAACGGTTAAGTCCTGGTGCATAACATTATCTGAATAAATGTTAGCTCTGATTCTTAGAGTTTTTCAATGATTTTGAATGCTTTGCGATAGGACAGATACTGACAGTCATCCAGCAAATACTTATGAAGCACTTACCACATGCAAGACCATGGTCAGATCTTTATCTGTGACTATGTTGAAAACCACTGATACCCTTTTTAAAATGCTGCGCTATGCTAAAAATGTTTTCTAACATTTTGCTTTGCAGGAAAACCAGACAAAGCCAAAGTAAAATGAATAAACCAGATAGGTGATTTCTAGCAGCTTACATGAACTCTTCTGTCTAAAAGTTCAAAAAAAGGAAGTTATTCCTGTTTATTTTCAAGGAGAAGAGGGGCTGTCAGCTGGCAAAAAAAGGTGTGTGTGACATTTGCAGATGATGGAGCACAATCCCAAAGGGAAGGTACCCATTTCCCTGGGCTGTCCTGTGGTCGCCTTTATTCTTGGTAGGGTCTAGCAGGAAGTGGGCACCGAGAGTTTTCTTTGCAGACATCACAGCTGGGCCCAGGCGTCCCCAGACCTGCCCCGAGACCAGTGTAGGATAAAGATTAAACCTCCCGGAGGCTTGAGGAACCCATCAGCAGAATTAGGCTGGTGTCTCTCAGCATCTCTAGTTATTCTGGAATTGGGGTCATTTTTCATTACCTGGCAGCTTACTCCAGAGTGGGGTAGGAGAAGATCCAAATTAGATGCTTAATTGGGGATGGAAAACAGCTGATTAGTCAGAGAGCTATGTGGTTCAATTCTAGGTAACATATATTTTTAAAAATCTTGGGTGTGTTTTTAAGAATCACAGAATTTTAGGTGTAAAAAGCAAACTCAAGCTAACTCCTTCAATCTCCTCATTTAATAAATGTGGAGAATAATGTCCAAAGAGGAAAAATACATCCTTTAAGAAAAGTACAAAGTGGCCACATTCTCACTGGCTGCCAGCATGGGATCTGGAGAGACAGTGCCTGAGATTATAGTTGTCCCCCTCCACCTATGAGCTTTCTAAACGTGAGAAGGTCACTGAGCCCTCCTGTATCTCAAATTCCTGATCTATAAAATGAGTACAAGAACACCAGCCTCAGAAGTCAGTGTGAGGATTAAATGAGATCCCATATGGGTGTTTGGGAAAGCGCCTACCTAGCCTGTAATAAGCATTCAATCACAGTTACCTCTTACTATTATTACTATTATACTTATTGGTATTATTTGGGGGAAATGAAAATTAGAAAGACACCAGAAGACAATGACAGACAATCCAACATTCCTTCACTCTAAACCTCTAATGAATTGGCTACATGATAAGGAGAATTTTTATGCTTAGGAGTATTTGGTTTTGTTTCTCATTTGTATGTCTCCCAAGTCAGCAAAGTACTTGAGAGAAGAGATATAAAAGTTACGCTTGTGGGACTTCCCTGGTGACGCAGTGGTTAAGAATCTGCCTGCCAATGCAGGGGATATGGGTTTGATCCCTGGTCTGGGAAGATCCCACATGCCGTGGAGCAACTAAGCCCGTGTGCCACAACTACTGAGCCCGCGTGCCACAACTACTGAAGTCCATGCGTCTAGAGCCCGTGCTCCGCAACAAGAGAAGCCACCACAATGAGAAGCCCGTGCACCGCAACAAAGAGTAGCCCCTGCTCGCAGCAACTAGAGAAAGCCCACGCGCAGCAAAGGAGACCCAACGCAGCCAAATATAAATAAATAACATAAATAAATCTATTAAAAAATACGTATAGAGGGCCTCCCTGGTGGCGCAAGTGGTTGAGAGTCCGCCTGCCGATGCATGGGATACGGGTTCGTGCCCCGGTCTGGGAGGATCCCATATGCCGCGGAGCGGCTGGGCCCATGAGCCATGGCCGCTGAGCCTGCGCGTCCGGAGCCTGCGCGTCCGGAGCCTGTGCTCCGCAACGGGGGAGGCCACAACAGTGAGAGGCCCGCATACCGCAAAAAAAAAAAAAAAAAAAAAAAAAAAAAACGTATAGAGAGACATAAACAAACGATGTATAGATTTTTGGAGTCATAGCTCTTTATGTAAAAGCACAGGAAAAGGCATGGAATGATACTGGGCCTCACTGGAGAGGAGCTGAGGACTGTGGGAAGGTTTTCAGGGGGCCAGCAAAGAATACACTTGTTTTCCACCATGTAAAACATGAATACACAGATGGACACAGAAATGTCAACTTTATGACATAAAGGCCAGGGCAGAGCAGGCGGCTGAGCTTCACAACCCAAGGGGTTTGCCGGGGTCTTGCTCCCTCACCTCCCATCACTTTCACCTGCCCTGCCTGTCCCGTCCCCCCGCCAGGCTGGGCTTTGGGACAGTCCATGAGAAGGGGACTTTAGTTCTGCATAATTTCATCTTGGTCAGAGCCAGAGGGGAAAGTGAAGAGACTGATTCCTCAGTCTCACTGCCTTTTAGTAGATGAGCCCCACCTTACTTAAAAAATACAGACCAACACTGTCACCACCGAGCTGGTAATTCATTTCTCCTTGTCATCCTCTGGAGAGGTGAGGATGGAAGGGATGAAGCAGGAAGGGTGTGAAACCAAGATCCCTCTTGTGATTGCTGCATTTTTTAAATTTTTTTTTTTTTTTTTTTGGCGGTACGCGGGCCTCTCACTGTTGTGGCCTCTCCCGTTGCGGAGCACAGGCTCCGGATGCGCAGGCTCAGCGGCCATGGCTCACGGGCCCAGCCGCTCCGCGGCATGTGGGATCCTCCTGGACCGGGGCACGAACCCGTGTCCCCTGCATCGGCAGGCGGACTCTCAACCACTGCGCCACCAGGGAAGCCCGTGATTGCTGCTTTTATTGTTACTTTTGCTATTGTTCCATGAGGATGGTGGGTGTTTGTTCTAACAGTATTCCTCACAAGTAATGTATTTAGAAAGCAATGTGTTCTTGTAGCACAAGTGAACAAAACCAAAATTTGAGTTGAATTCTACAATGGACTTTAGGCTTTTCTCCCAACAGTAGCCACTTATAGGTAATGTTTTAAGGCTTCCAAAATGGAAAATGTATTCATGTTACATTCATGTAATAAAATAAAAATTAAGATAGAAAACAGAATGGGAGGCTAATGAGCTATGACATGAATTTTCTTTGAAAAGACTAGAAATTATTTCTATGAAATTTAACATGTAGAATTTCAATAAGCTTTACAGCAACATCAATATACATTCAAGAATTGAGCAGCATTTGTGAAATAATAAAAATAATAATTATTAAAATATATGAAAAGTTACTGTATGCCAGCTGTTCTGTTATTCACTTTACATTGTTTGTTTGTTTGTTTAATCCTTTTATTAGCCCTGTGAGGTGATCAATCCTCTTCAGTTAAGGAAACTGAGACTTGGGATGGATGAATATTTGCCCAAGGTTCTAGAAAAGGTAAGCCCATTTCAACTGTGTATTTGTCTTCCCTTTTCTTCACCCATATACTCTTCCAGCTGCCAGGCCATCATTGGGTAAGCTGAATATATGCATATTAAATTTAAATAAGTTCAATTGTTTTCTTATATACTTTTGCAATGATTCACAAACTTGAATCTTCATCTACTGAGAAGAAAGAGTCCTTTATTCTTATAAATCATAATTATAAGCATTCAATATTTTTAGAGGGGAAAATGTATCTGTTTATACTAGGTATTTAATAATCACCTACAGATTTGCTTTGTCAGCTTCTCCCAAATTACTATTGTTTTCTAATTTTCTTAACAAGTAATTATAAATAGATGTTTTGGTATGAAAAATGAGAAAAGATATTCAGTGTTTCCTGTATTTCATAAACACCACATAATCTCCATTCATCACAATTTCCATTTTTGATATGCAATCGTGTTAGGCCGTGCCAGGGGCCCGATCTATCCTGGAAGCTGCCGCAGATTCTTTTCCTTCTGGATTACTGCAGATCTTCTCTGCAATGTCAGAAATTTACACAAATTTATATTTAAATACATGAACATATCTTTGTTTTCATTTGGAGCAAAGGATTTTTTTTAATTGTAAATGCTGTTTAACGTTGAATAGGCTTGAAAGGCTATATCAAGTACAGGTATAAACAACATATGATTTCCTTAGTAATAGTAAGTATAGTATAGTAATGTTGGCAGCTGGGTCAGATTCAAGGTAAGAGCTGATACTCCGAATGTGGAGACTACTTTTACCTCTGATTGTATGTATGTTTAACTTGGCTTATGAACCTGATCCAAGCTGTTATTGCAGAGAACTGAGGTAATACAAAGAAAAGTATTTGGGGACTTCCAGTAGCTTCTTGAGCCAACAGAAATACACCCAAATGCCGAAGCATGGATTTCCTTGCTAAAATCAATACATGAAAATGTGAGCATTATCCTGGATGCCATTGTGCTAATGCAAGTGTGCAAAGGTGAGAGTCTCTATTTGTCTAGTGCAGATTTGATTCTTCTCATGTCATAAAACGGGAAAGCTAACATCTTGATGACTCACCTTAAAAATCCTTTTTTTCCCCCTCTTTTGATAATGATAATGTATTTTGTAGTACAGACAAGAAAAGCTGCTTTTTTTTAATCTGCTGAAACACACTGAGATTATGACAAACCAAGATATAGAAACTATGAGATACCTCGTGTTTCTTTTCCCAAAACTTGATTCCCTAGATATCCAAATCGAGTAATTCTGTAGTTTATTCACGGCTCCTAAGATTTGGGGATTAGACAGTCCATACACCAGGAACAAAGCATAAGTGCTTTCTGTATTAACAGTAGGGAACAAAATATCACTCAAAAGGGGAAAGCAATTTAAGATGCTGATTAAAGCACATATTTAGAAATCTTTTCTAGGACACTGTCAGGCTGCAAAGTCAGAGAGAAAACAATTCACACATAATAGCAGTACCCCCTTTTTTTCTAGTTTGTTCTTTAAATTTCCCCTTTTATTTTAAAAAAAGAAAAGAAAAAAGAAGAGCCAAAGAAAGGTATTTGAGGAATCACACTCAGAAATTACTTCCTCACCCTATGCCTCAGGGTGTGAAGCAGAAAAATCAGAATCAGTGCACTGGTCATAAAGCTGGCAGATTATTGGCACCTCTAAGAGGTCTTTTGTTCTTCTTCCAACGACCAGCAAAAGTTCTGATCATGTGTGAATTAATATGAAGCCAAATATTTTCATAGAGATGTCAAAGTTTTAATTGAATTCAGAGCTGAAGGAAATGCCTATTTCTTCAGGGAGGAAGAATGGCTTAGTGGATTGTGTCCCTGACCAGGGGCTGGAGAAAATGGGTCCCCCCTGCAACTCTCCCACTATTTTGATCTTTCATTTCTTCCTTCTGAAAGAAAATGCCTGTCATGCCTGCCTCGAAAGAGCCTTGTGAGGAAGAGCTGATGAAGATGTATTAGAATCACCTAATAAAATAAGCAGTACTGTATAAGTAGAAGATACCACCTTTCATATAAGAATTTCCTTGTGATTACTAATGAGTGTGGCACTGTGTGAGTCCTTGCTGCAGGGATGAGGTGTCAGCTCAGATAGTGGCCCTCCCCAGTGACTCAGAAAATGATATACATCTTAGCACAGAAGGAGACCTAATTTTTTAAAGTGAAGAAACAAGGAACAATGCCAGAGACCAAACTGCAGTATAATATTATCTATGAGGGAGACTTTGCTGCAGGACATTTAAAAAGAGAAAATTGATGTATTAAAAGATGAAATACTTTCAACTAGAACAGCTAAAAGAATTTTATTTTTTCACTTTTAGGAAAGTATGAAGCCAAAGGAAAACAAAAGAAATGTTGGGAGGCTACCAAGTCCAGTTTTAATCATTTTGAGAAGCAAGAATACTCGAGCGCTGATGAATTCATAAACATGGTGCAACAAAGCTGTTGTTGGTACTGGTCTTAACGTCCTCTGCAGTATTAATCATTGACACGAAATTCTCAGGAAACAAGCTGAGAGAGAGAGACAGAGAGAGAGACAGAGAGACAGAGACAGAGAGAGAGAGAGACAGAGAGAGAGAGAGAGACAGAGAGAGAGAGAGAAAGGCACATTTAAAGGGTATGACTCTGCCGTGGAGCAAACTGGCTCTAGCAACTTCTCTTGTTTATTAAATAGTCTGTGCAAACGTCTGGGTTGCAAAGCTGCATTATGGAGTTCTTGGCTATTATCTTTTAGATAAAAGCCCTCACTTTTTAGATGAGAAGGATACTGAGATAACTAAGTTATAATCACTTAATTTAATTTTGTCCTTCTTGGGCTAGAATTCAGGTTCCCTGATTCCTAATCTTTTTGCCGAATTTCATCATTTTTCACATTTACAAGATAAGATCTTTTAATTATTGGACAGTGATTTCAGCTCATTTCTGGAAACCCTGTCTAACCACCGCCACTCAAAATTATATTCCAGCACACACTGCTTATATACGGATATGAATAAAAGTGAAGCATAATCTTAATAATTTTCTTACATCCCTTGAAATTAGAGATACAAACACAAGGGGTAGAATCTATGCTCATAGTTTTTGATGTGAAGTGAAAAAGATTTGAAATACAGATTGCTAGCAAAAATAAATTTTAAAGAATTTCAGATGATTAAGCTCAGTATAACTTTAAGAAATTACACTGGCAGGGATTGTAGGCTAAATCACACTATTGATATGAATTCATTGATAATCTTTTGGGGATGTGTGAGCTATTTGTCAGAATTTAAAAGGGGACTGTTAGCATCCTCCTGTCAGGTACTTGCACTTGGGAAACAGTTACAAATTTAATGGGATTGCCTTTCTTTTTTTGCCTTCAAGAGACTATAGGCAGAGTGTTTTCAGCAAAGATCCTAGTTTGGGATCTCTGCAAACCTTTGTATTGAGAAGACAGCTGATCCATTTGTGGGCTAATCTGGAATTTTCTAGAATGTTAGCTACCCAAAGTTGAGATATAAATCCCTGTAATAACATTTGGCGTAAATATAAAATTTTTTTCTTTACCACCTACTTACTATCATATATCATCCTACCAAATACAGACTCGGACAAACATCCACTATTGCAGACATGCACACGAAGTATATTTTGATCTGTATTCGTGGCCCTCTATTAGTATGACATTCACTAACAATCCAGTTTTGGCAGACTATATTTACATTTTAATTTCATTATGATCAGAATAATGAGGCTATTGATGTTTCCATTTTCTCTTTGAACGGCCTCTTCAATTTGAACTGTGGCCCTTTTATGCACCAAACTGTTGTCACAGATGGAATACTTTAGCATGCATTTTTTGTTTCTATGAAGCAGTTAGAATAGGGAAAAAAATCTCTTCACACTCACTAAATTCCATCAATAAGACCAAAACTTTTATAAGTGATTATTTTATCTTTCCATACAGTAGACGTTTCAGCAAAACGTGATATGTATTATTAGTTTATTGCATTAAAATAATTAAAAATTAAAAATCTAGGGACTTCCCTGGTGGTCCAGTGGTTAAGACTCTGTGATTCCACTGCAGGGGCGTGGGTTTGATCCCATATGCCACGCGGCATGGCCAAAAAAAATTAAAAATTAAAAATCGTCCTAGAAGAAAGTATTATTTATTTAAAAATGAAAAGCAGTGGAGGTCTTCAAAATATTTCAGGCTAAAGATTAATGTATGTGGAGATGGAGATACATATATATATTCTCTATGAATACATACTTTTAAAGTAAAATTTCTGGTATAAACATAAACCTTTTAGTATTTAAAAAGAAGGGACTTCTGGTTATGGATATGACTAAGTAACAGGTATTGGATGTAATTCCCTGAGTAATCAACTATCAACCTGGACAAAATATATGAAATAATTGTTTTCAGACATTGGACAATATACCACACAGGTCTACTCTTCTTAGAAGAAAAACACAGGACTGTAGATACATCTTACATTCACCTTATCTTTCTGCCTGGGGCACTTTCCAAACTGTAGTACAAGGAATTTAACCCAGGCTGAGAGCAGTGGTCTTCTGGGTGGAGGAAACAGATACCAGAGTTCAGGGCTGCTGAGTCATCTGTAGTTCATGGAGGAGAGTATCCAGAGATGAAAGCTGCACAGAGAAGTGGCTTTAGAAATCTGCATAGACATTTCTTTGAGTCTCTCGCCAAGTGCTAAGCTGGGCATGCTCAGAGCTACGCTCCATGATTACCGTCATAGAAGAGCCACTGACAGGCTGACGGTTGCAATGGGTGGGTTCCTGGAGGTACCATTATGCAAGGGGGTACTGGAGTTCTGACCAGAGTGGAGTCATTTCACTGAATCCCCCAGGCATTCTGTTGAAATCATGGGAAAGCCACCTTAAAAGTAGGGCTAACAGCCGAACGATAAAGTGAGCAAAAGATGTGATACACATTTCATTTTTAAAAGATCCATGAAAGGCTGATAAGCACATGTTGAGTAAAATTTGCCATTAGGGAAATATGTGTTGAAACAAAAATGACATACCACTACACACCCACTGAAATGGCTGCAACAAAATGTCAGACAATACCAAGTGTTGACAAGGATGTGGAAAAACAGGAAACTTCATGTGTTCTGGTGGGAATGAAAAGGCACAGCTACTATGGATAACATTTTGGCAGTTCCTTAAAGTGTTAAACATAAATTTACCATTCAACCTAGCAAATCCACTTCTAGAAATCTACCCAAGAGAAATAAAAACATAAGTCTACACAAAGACATGTACGCAAATGTTCACAGCAGCATTATTTATAATAGCCAACAAATGAGAAACAATCTAAATGTTCTTCAGTTGGTGACTGGATAAACAAAAATGAATATATCCATACAATGAAACTGTATATTCAGCAACTAAAAGGAAAGAACTGCTGATGCATGTTACAAAATATATTAAGTTAAAAATGTGCTAAATAAAAGAAGCCAGAAACAAAGGGCTATTTAATTTATTTGCAATGTCTAGAAAATGAAAATTTATCATCAGAAAGCAGGTCAGTGTCTGCCCAAGACTGAAGATAGAAGCTGGAATTGACTGTAAATGGCACAAAGGAGTTTTTGGGGATGATGGCAATGTTCTTAAACCGGATTATGGTGATGGTGACACAATTCTATAAAATCATTGAATTGTTAAAAAAAAAAAAATTGGGCTCTACTAGCCATAGAGTAAGTGCCATTCTAGAGCCATCCTAGTAAAGCCAAATTCAAGCTGATCCACCAGTAAATTAACTGCCTCTGAAATAAAACTCACAATTGTTTAAAGGGAGGCAAAATCCAGACTGTAAGCAACGTAGCAGCTGCACTGTCCAACGTGCAATAAACAGTTACTAGACAGGTAAAGAAGCAAGAAAATGTGATCCATAACCAGGAAGAAAAAATGTCAATAGAAACTGACCTGAGATGACTCAGATGGTGGAATTATGCAATAAAACCTTCAAAGAGTATTATAAATCTGTCTGAGGTTTAAAAGAAAAACACAGACATTTTGAGTGAAGGCACAGTGAATTTCAGCAGAGCAATCAAAACTATAAAAATTAAATACATGGCAAATCTGGAACTAAAGAAAAGCCAGAAATGAAAAATTTACTGGGTGGGTTGATCAGCAGATTGGAAAATACAGAAAGAAGTAACAGTAAATTTAATGCAGGGCAACAGAAAATTTAAGTATAGAGAAAGATTTCTTAAAAATTAAGTGATGTATGAGACATATCAAGTGGTATAACACGTGTAAGTATGTTTAATAATATGAGAGTAAGACAGCCCTTTCTAAACATAATACAAAATATAGCAACTATAAAAGAAAAGACTAGTGAATTTGATGATATAAAAATTAAAAGAAAATTTTGCTTGGGTAAAAAAATACAACATGCAAAGTAAGTTATAAACAATAAATGGAGAAAACACCTACACATTAATTAGAAAAAGCCAATAACTTGATGGAAAAATCAACAAAAAAACACAAAGAAATGATTAATCAAAAGAGAAATACATATAAATTTTTCACCTATGAAAAATGTTCTACCTCACTCATAAGTGAAATGTCAATTAAAATGACTATATACTCACAGATACAGAGAATAAACTAGTGGTTACCAGTAGGGAGAGGGGAGGGGGGAGAGGGCAAGATACAGGATAGGGATTAAGAGGTACAAATTACTGTACCTCTTAAATAAATAAGATACAAGGGTGTATGTTACAACATGGAGGAACTGAGCCAATGTTTTTAAATTTTAAATGGAGTATAATCTATAACAATATTGGATCACTATGTTGTACACCTGAAACTAATGTAATATTGTAAATCAACTATACTTTAATTTAAAAAATAATAAAAAAAATAAATAAAACTACTATACACTACACCCCACAAATGATTACCGATAAGAACAAAAGTGTTTGATAATGCACTACGAAATAAAGATCTTAAAGAGATATTAGCACTCATTCATTACAGCACTCTTCACGATAGCCAAGGTGAGGAAACAACCTAAACGTCCATCCATAGATGAAAGGATCAAGAAAATGTGGTTTATACATACAATGGGATACCATTCAGCCTTGAAAAAAAGAGAAGGTGATTCTTCAATATGTGACAAAATGGATAAAACTTGAGGACATTATGCTAAGTGAAATAAGCCAGTCAAAGAAAGACAAATACTCCATGATTCTCTTTATAGATTCATAGACTCAAAGAGTAGAATGATGGTTTTCAGGGGCTGAAAAAAGTGGGGAAATGAGAGTCATTAATCAATGGGCATAAAGTTTCAGGTGAGTAAGATGAATTCTATAGCTCTTCTGTACAACATTTTACCTACAGTCAACAATAGTGTACTGTATGGTTAAAAATTTAAGAGAGTACATCTGATGTTAAATGCTCTTACCACAATAAAAAAAATTAAAGAAAAAAGAATGCTGATTGAGGGAATATATGGAGAAACCATTAGTTTCATACATTGCTAATTAAAATAAAATAATTGTTCCAACCAATTCAAAGGGCAATTTAACACTAGATACCAACATTAAAGATAACATGTCTTAGAATTTATCCTATTTGTAGGAATTTATTCTTACATATTCACACATGAAAAAAATTGAACAATAATATTTGTTGTGTCCTGATGTGTAATGGCAACAGTTGGAAACAATTGAAATGTCCAAATGAAAAACAGACTAAGTGAATGATGAGATATTCTTTCAATAGAATGTGATTCAGCCACTAGAAAAAAAATGAGGCAAATCTATATGTATTGATATGGAACACTCACTAAGACATATTAGATAAAAAAGAAAGCAAAATGCAGAACAATGTATATGTTATGCTACCATTTGAGAAAAACTATAAATATGTTTGTATGCCCACATCTCCACCCCGTGCCCCATACACAGATCCAAAAACCTGATAGCATTTGTACCTTCTGGAGCAGGGACTCAGGATTGGGGACAAGAAGAAGTGGGAGAGGCTGGCTCTTTACTCTATAACCTTTTGCTCCCTTTGAATTACAATATTTACTATTTGTATGCATTACTCACTTTAAAAAAAATAGAAAATAAAAAATTTCGAAGTTGAATAAGCAGGGTGGAGGGGTATTGCACCCAAAATAAAAGTCAAACTTCTTTCCAGAGTTACAAACCCTCCTTGAACTGACTTTTCTCCCATTTCTTCAATCACTTCTTATTCCTTTGTCCTCCTCACACTCTGTGGTTTCCTGCTATGCATTAGTCCCAGGACTGCCTTGGATTCCAAACTCTACAGATGTTCAAGTCCTTCATATAAAATGGCGTAGTATTTGCATACAACCTACATACATCCTCCTGTGTATGTGTATATATATATATATATATATATATATATATATATTTTAATAGATCTTTATCAGAGTATAATTGCTTCACAATACTGTATTAGTTTCTGTTGCACAACAAAGCGAATCAGCCATATACATACACATGTCCCCATATCCCCTCATTCTTGAGCCTCCTTCCCATCCTCTCTATCCCACCCCTCTAGGTCATTGCAAAGCACCATCTGATCTCCCTGTGCTATGCTGCTTCTTTCTACCAGCCAACTATTTTACATTTGGTAGTGTATATATGTTGATGTTACTCTCACTTTGCCCCAGCTTCGCCCCCCCACCTCACGTCCTCAAGTCCATTTTCTATGTCTACCTCTTTATTCCTGCCCTGCAACTAGTTTCATAAGTACCTTTTTTTTTTTTTTAGATTCCATATATATGTGTTAGCATACGGTATTTGTTTTTCTCTTTCTGACTTACTTCACTCTGTATGGCAGACTCTAGATCCATCCACCTCACTACAAATAACTCAATTTCATTTCTTTTTATGGCTGAGTAATATTCCATTGTATATATGTGCCACATCTGTTTTTTTTCTAACCCTTATTTTTCTTTTTAATTTTTTTAACATCTTTATTGGAGTATAATTGCTCTACAATGGAGTGTTAGCTTCTGCTTTATAACAAAGTGAATCGGCTACACATATACACATATCCCCATATCTCTTCCCTCTTGCGTCTCCCTCCATTCATCTGTCGATGGACATTTACATTGCTTGCATGTCCTGGCTATTGTAAATAGTGCTGCAATGAACATTGTGGTACATGTCTCTTTTTGAATTATGGTTTTCTCAGGGTATATGCCCAGTAGTGGGATTTCTGGGTCATATGGTAGTTCTATTTTTAGTTTTTTAAGGAACCTCCATACTGTCCTCCATAGTGGTTGTATCAATTTACATTCCCACCAACAGTGCAGGAGGGTTCCCTTTTCACCACACTCTTTCCAGCATTTATTGTTTCTAGATTTTTTGATGATGGCCATTCTGACCAGCTTGAGGTGATACTTCATTGTAGTTTTGATTTACATTTCTCTAATACTTAGTGATGTTGAGCACCTTTTCATGTGCCTCTTGGCCATCTGTATCTCTTCCTTAGGGAAATGTCTATTTAGGTCTCCCACCCATTTTTTAACTGGATTGTTTGTTTTTTTGATATTGAGCTCCATGGGCTGTTTGTATATTTTGGAGATTAATTCTTTGTCTGTTGTTTCATTTGCAAATATTTTCTCCCATTCTGAATGTTGTCTTTTTGTCTTGTTTATGGTTTTCTTTGCTGTGCAAAAGCTTTTAAGTTTAATTAAGTCTCATATGTTTATTTTTCTTTTTATTTCCGTTACTCTAGGAGGTAGGTCAAAAAAGATCTTGCTGTGGTTTATGTCAACAAGTGTTTTTCCTATGTTTTCCTCTAAGAGTTTTATAGTGTCTGGTCTTACATTTAAGTCTTTAATCCATTTGGAGTATGGTGGGTATGGTGTTAGGGAGTGTTCTAATTTCATTCTTTTACATATAGCTGTCCAGTTTTCCCAGCACCACTTATTGAAGAGGCTGTCTTTTCTCCATTGTATGTTCTTGCCTCCTTTGTCGTAAATTAGGTGCCCACATGTGCGTGGGTTTATCTCTGGGCATTCTGTCTTCTACCATTGATCTATATTTCTGTTTTTGTGCCAGTACCACCCTGTCTTGATTACTGTAGCTTTGTGGTATAGTTTGAAGTCAGGTAGCCTGATTCCTCCAACTTGGTTTTTCTTTCTCAAGATTGCTTTTGCTATTCAGGGTCTTTTGTGTTTCCATATGAAATGTAAAATTTTTTGTTCTAATTCTGTGAAGAATACCATTGGTAGTTTGATAGGGATTGTATTGAATCTGTAGATTGCTTTGGGTAGTCTAGTCATTTTCTTTTTTTTTTTTTTTTTTGCTGTACGCGGGCCTCTCACTGTTGTGGCCTCTACCGTTGCGGAGCACAGGCTCCGGACGTGCAGGCTCAGAGGCCATGGCTCACGGGCCCAGCCACTCCACAGCATATGGGATCCTCCTGGACCAGGGCACGAACCAGTGTCCCCTGCATCAGCAGGCGGACTCTCAACCACTGAGCCACCAGGGAAGCCCTAGTCATTTTCATAATATTGATTCTTCCAATCCAAGAACATGGTATATTTCTCCATCTGTTTATGTCATCTTTGATTTCTTTCATCAGTGTTTAATAGTTTTCTGAGTACAAGTCTTTCGCCTCCTTAGGCAGGTTTATTCCTAGGTATTTTATTCTTTTTGTTGCAATGGTAAATGGGAGTGTTTCCATAATTTCTCTTTCTGATTTTTCATTGTTGGTGTATAGGAATGCAGGAGATTTCTGTGCATTAATTTTGTATCCTGCAACCTTACCACATTCATTGATTAGTTTTAGTAGTTTTCTGGTGGCATCTTTAGGATTTTCTATGTATAGTATCATGTCATCGTCAAACAGTGACAGTTTTACTTTTTCTTTTTCAATTTGTATTCCTTTTATTTCTTTTTCTTCTCTGATTGCTGTGGCTAGGACTTCCAAAACTATGTTGAATAAGAGTGGCGAGAGTGGACATCCTTGTCTTGTTCCTGATCTTAGTGAAAATGCTTTCAGTTTTTCACCACTGACTATGATGCTTGCTGTGGGTTTTTCATTTATGGCCTTTATTATGTTGAGGTAGGTTCCCTCTATGCCCACTTTCTGAAGAGTTTTTATCATAAATTGGTGTTGAATTTTGTCAAAAACTTTTTCTGCATCTATTAAGCTGATCATATGTTTTTTATTCTTTAATTTGTTAATGTGGTTGATTGATTTGCATATATTGAAGAATCCTTGCATCCCTGGGATAAATCCCACTTGATCATGGTGTATGATCCTTTTAATGTGCTGTTGGATTCTGTTTGCTAGTATTTTGTTCAGGATTTTTGCATCTTTGTTCATTAGTGATGTTGGTCTATAATTTTCTTTCTTTGTGATATCTTTTTCTGGTTTTGGTATCAGGGTGATGGTGACTTTGGAGAATGAATTTGGGTGTGTTTCTCCCTCTGCAATTTTTTGGAAGAGTTTGAGAAGGATGGGTGTTAGCTCTTCTCTAAATGTTTGATAGAATTCGCCTGTGAAGCCAGCTGGTCCTGGGCTTTTGTTTGTTGGAAGATTTTTTATCACAGTTTCAATTTCAGTGCTTGTGATTGGTCTGTTTATACTTCCTTCTAATTCTTCCTGGTTCAGTCTTGGAAAGTTGTACCTTTCCAAGAATTTGTCCATTTATTCATGGTTGTCCATTTTACTGGCATATAGCTGTTTGTAGTAGTCTCTTATAATCCTTTGTATTTCTGCAGTGTCAGTTGTGATTTCTCCTTTTTCGTTTCTAATTCTGTTGATTTGAATCTTCAACCTTTTTTCTTGATGGGTCTGGCTAATGATTTATCAATTTTGTTTATCTTCTCAAAGAACCAGCTTTTAGTTTTATTGACCTTTGCTATTGTTTTCTTCATTTCTTTTTCATTTACTTCTGATCTGATCTTTATGATTTCTTTCCTTCTGCTAACTTTGGGGTTATTTTTGTTCTTCTTTCTCTAATTGTTTTAGGTGTAAGGTTAGGTTGTTTATTTGATAATTTTCTTGTTTCTTGAGGTGAGCTTGAATTGCTATAAACTTCCCTCTTAGAACTGCTTTTGCTGAGTCCCATAGGTTTTGGGTTGTCGTGTTTTTGTTGTCATTTGTTTCTATGTATTTTTTAATTTCTTCTTTGATTTATTCAGTGATCTCTTGGTTATTTAGTCACGCACTGTTTAACCTCCATGTATTTGTGTTTTTTACAGTTTTTTTTTCCTGTAATTGATTTCCAATCTCATAGCATTGTGGTCAGAAAAGATGCTTGAGATGATTTCAATTTTCTTAAGTTTTCAGAGGCTTGATTTGTGACCCAAGATGTGATCTATCTTGGAGAATGTTCCATGTGCACTTGAGAAGAAAGTGTATTCTACCACTTTTGGGTGGAATGTTTTATAAGTATCAATTAGATCTATCTGATCTATTGTGTCATTTAAAGTTTGTGTTTCCTTTTTTATTTTCTGTTTGGATGGTCTGTCCATTGGTGTAAGTGGGGTGTTAAAGTCCCCTACTATTATTGTGTTACTGTCGATTTCTCCTTTCGTGGTTGTCAGCATTTGCCTATGTATTGAGGTGCTCCTATATTGGGTGCATAAAAATTTATAATTGTTATATCTTCTTCTTGGATTGATCCCTTGATCATTATGTAATGTCCCTCTTTATCTCTTGTAACAGTCTTTATTTTAAAGTCTATTTTATCTGATATGAGTATTGCTACTCCAGCTTTCTTTTGATTTCCATTTGCATAGAATATCTTTTTCCATCCCTTCACTTGGAGAAACACACCAAGACACATATTAATCAAACTAAAAAAATAATTAAATTCAAAGAAAAAATATTAAAAGCAGCAAGGGAAAAGCAACAAATAACATACAAAGGAATCCCCTTAAGGTTATCATCTGATTTGTCAGGGTAACTCTGCAGGCCAGAAGGGAGTGGCAGGTTATATTAAAGTGATCAAAGAGAAAAGCCTACAATCAAGATTAGTCTACCCAGCAAGGATCTCTTTCAGATTCGGTGGAGAATTCAAAAGCTTTTCAGACAAGTAAAAGGTAAGAGAATTCAGCACCACCAAACCAGCATTACAACAAATGCTAAAGAAACTTCTCTAAGTGGGAAACACAAGAGAAGAAAAAGACCCACAAAAACAAACCCAAAACAATTAAGAAAAATGTAATAGGAACATACATATTGGTAATAACCTTGAATGTAAATGGATTAAATGCCCCAACCAACACAGACTGGCTGAATGGATACAAAAACAAGTCCCATAGATATGCTTTCTACAAGAGACTCACTTCAGACCTAGGGACACATACAGACTGAAAGTGAAGGTATGGAGAAAGATACTCCTATATATTTTACATCTCTAAATCACTTAGAATACCTAATACAATATAAATGTTATGTAAATAGTCATAAATACAATGTAGATGCTATGCAAATAGTTGCCAGCATGTGGCAATTTCAAGTTTTGCTTTTTGGAACTTTCTGGAATTAAAAAAAATTTTAATCTGAGTTTGTTTGAATGTGTGGATGTGGAACCCAGAGATACGGAGGGTTGATTGTACTTATCTTCTTTCAGTTGCTTGAACAGTGTCAGTCATCCCCCTCAGAGTGTCTGCACTTGCTTTCTTTCTGCCTCAACTCCTTTCCCCCAACTCTGCATGCCAGGCTTGTCTCTACCTCCTTATCTCATCTCTGATGATCACTTATTCAGAGAGGCCCCACCTGAACCATCCACTCTCAAGTAAGGTTCTTTTTTTGTGTGTATGGGGCACCTAATTCCTTGTAGTCACATTTATCACAGGTAGTAGTTTTTTACTCTTCATCTGTGTGTTGGCTTGTTTAGTATCTTTCTACACCCCTCCTCAAGACTGTAAACTCCTTGTGGTACCATTTCTATTTTATTCTCTGGGCAACTTCTATGATAGTGCCTGACACATTGCAGGTTGGTTGGAATGCAAATATCTCTTGAGTCAATTAACTCATTCATGAAAAACCAAAAGTTTTATTACAAGTTAGAAGAACTGTCTTACTGATTGGTATTTAAGTGTAAAAATGTGGCCCCTATGTTTAGTATTTAAAACTCCCATGATGTCCAATATTTTCTACTGCTTTATACACTCAACTTTCATGCACATTGCTCATTTTTCTTTACAATCTCAGTGCTTTGACAACCAAATCAGAAAAAAAAAGCACAGAAAAGTGTAATTTTAGCAACTACTAAATGGACTAATAACTCCAGTGGTGATTTTAAAAAATTCTTAAGAAGCATAATTCTCAACTAATTTTTCTTATAACAGTAAACTAAGTAAGAGGCAAGCTGATGCATATAAGATGTGGAGGAACCACACTTGTGTAGGGGGGCTGTTATTTCATCTACATCAATTTGTTGAAATATCTTCCACGTGGCCCAACCCATAAAGGAAACCATAAAATTTGTACATAAGTTAACATGCAATGTTGTTTGATGATTTTTGCCAAGTCCAACACACAGTGTAGTTATAGGGCTGAATTTTAAGAGTAGTACCAATGTAAATGGTATGATGCTTTTCATATTTTAAATTGCTTTCATAAATATTATCTCATTAGATCCTCATTATAAAAACACAGCAGAGATAATTTTGGCCCTTGCTTTTGTAAAATCATACAGTTTTAGACCTGGGAAATTTACAATGTCATGTAGTTCTGTTCAGTTTATAGGTAAGAAAACTGAGGCCAAGAAGCATTAGAAAGGTGTGTTCTAGTCTCACAGCTCAATAGGATCAGGACCCAGGTCCTTTCTTGGGCAACTGGAAAATGACTGAATATGCTCCTGCAACACCTTAACATCATACAAATGACCTTAAAAATGTACAAATTTATTTATTTAAATAAATTGCACCCTTTTCTCTTAAAACATGGAGCATGGTGCAATAAAAAACATCATCTATATCCTATTACCCAAATAGAACCATAGTTTTCATTTGGGGATATTATTTTCTAGTATCTTTCTTTGATTTGCATAAATATATTAATATCAGTAACATTATATAATAATGTTATATATTATATATTAAAAATACATATCTTAAAATATATATTTAAAAGGTATATAAAATTTCATTCTATGTTTTTCACTTAACATTTTATTCTTTCATTTTTAGTGCTGAAAAGTCTTCATAATCATAATTTTAATACATATTTAATATGCTGCCTAATTAATGTACTGTAATTTACTTATCCCATTTTCCATTTTGGACACTGAGGTTGTTTTTACTTTTTGCTTTTATAAACCATTCTGAAGTAAACATTCCATGTAAATACCTTGGTCAATATCTCTGATAATTTCTATAGGACAGATTCTCTGAAAGATGATTACAGGACCAAATAAAATGAATATTTTTAAAGTCGTTGACTCACATTGTCAAAGGGTTTTCCTCCAAAGGATGTGACAATATCGCCAAGAGTGTGTGAGAAACATTTCACTAGGTTTTATTCTCACTGGGTATTTTCATTTTAAAATACATTTCTAATTTAATAGGCAAATAGCTCCCAATTGTTCTTTTATTTTGTATTTATTTGCTTGTTATTGAGATCAAACACTTTCCAATTTGTTTACCTGATATCTTTTAAGCCTAGATTAATCTAATACTTTTTTCTAAGGCAAGCTATGACACTGAAGGTGAAAAAGAATGAAGAGCAAGAAATGAGGAAAACAGAGGCAGAAGTGACAGTGACCCCTACCAAGGTGATGATGATCTCAGATGATATTGTCGGGTACATTAATAGTCAGGTTATGAGAAAAAGAGGAAGCAAAAGTCACAAGACTTGAGCTCATAGTGAAAAACTACGTCACCCTGGCTCAGTTTTAGATCTTAAGGGGCTTTTATCCTTTGTTAAAGTTTTTACAAACTAAATGAATTAGTTTAAGGGAATTAATTTAAAATTAAAAGGAAATAAGGAATAGCATAAATATTAGAATAGCATGAACAGCATAATACTCTGCACAATGGATCTATAGCTGTGCTGGGTGGGTGATATGGTAGCCAGTAAGTCACGTGGTTATTGAACATTTGAGACGGGGCTAGTCTGAACCGAGATGTGCTGTAAATATAAAATACATGCCTGATTTTGGAGACTTAGCACCAGAAAAAAAAAGAGTGTAAAATAGCTCAATAATTTTTTTATGGATTACATGTTGAAATGTTAATGTTTGGGATATAGTATTTTAAATAAAACATTATTAACATCAATTTTACCTGTTTAATTTTGCTTTTTAATAAGTGACCTTGAGAAAATTTATAATTGCATATATGGCTAACATTGGCCAGCACAAGTCTAAAGAATCTTTATGATCTTAGATTTTAGGAAGACCATTATAAAATTTCAGTGTTTTGGCCAGAGATCTAAAAGGATATATGATGAGAGAGAGAGAAGGAGAGAGAGAGAGGCTGCACGATGTAATTAAATGAAGTAAAGACAGTGGCACTGCAGCAACCAATATGGCCAGCCAGGAGGTATCTGATGAGCTCAGATATTTATTCATACATTCAGTTTTTAAAAGACCTACTACAAAAGACAGAAAGGAGTATAATCGCTATTGTCAGGACTGTTATAAAGAATGAGCTAGAAACAACCAAATGGCTAAGAAGAGCAAAGAAAGACAGACACTGCTTAGGAAAGCTGGGAAAACATTTCCACATGAAAGAGAAGATAAAATTACACAATTCCTATTTTGCTTCTGTTCTCTCTATAAGGAATAATGATCTTCTAACTGGAAAAGAAAGAAAATATATCAAAAGAAAAAAACCCTCAAGCTAGAAGAGGAGATAGTCACGAATATCCAGGTGTTATAAATAAGTGTTCATCTCTAACTGCAGATACGTTTTATTTCTGGTTAATGAAATCATTGGTAGTCTTTGGCACTTGACTCGTTCCAACACCGAATTCATCTCGTGACTAGGTTGTCAGTTCCATGAGATCAGGGACCTGATCTCTTTCATTCACTTTTGTATCCTCAGTGCCTAGAACATTGTCTAGCATGTAGTAAGTGCTCAATAAATACATACAGAATAAATGAGCAGGGAACACAGAACGGCCAGATGATTTAAATGGGAAAATATCTAGGTCCTCAAAATGGGAAAATGAGGATTCTGAGTTGTATAGACACCCAAGCATCATGCAAGCAAATGTCAATAGTTGAAAAAATTGCAGAATGGACTAATTGAAAAATTAAAATGAACAATGTGCCAGGATTCCTCTAGAATTTTACATCTAGTTTAATCGTCATAATAACACAATTAATTGGTGTTATACACATTTTACAGATAAGGGAACTGAGGCCCAAAGAAGTTAAGTACTTTGCCTAGGGTTCATATAGCTGCCAAGCAGAAAAGCTGGCACACAGAACACATCTATCTGACTCCAAAGTCTTGTTATTTTCCCTTTTCTGAAAGGGATATCATGATTACTTTAAACCAACATATATACAATGAGAATGATTATGCTAAACACTCCTAATTTTTAATCAAATTAGTAAATTCGTTAATACCATAGGTAACTGGTTTGCACACTATTTTTTTTTTAAGCAGTGAAACCCTTACTCCAAATCTGAATATGTAAAGAAGTTCCTAGTGGAACTTCCTAGCTATTCTGGGTGACCCAGAGGTTCGGAGAACTATAAAAATAGCTATCCAGGGGCTTCCCTGGTGGCGCAGTGGTTGAGAGTCCACCTGCCGATGCAGGGGACACGGGTTCGTGCCCCAGCCCGGGAAGATCCCACATGCCGTGGAGTGGCTGGGCCCATGAGCCATAGCTTCTGGGCCTGCGCGTCCCGAGCCTGCACTCCGCAACAGGAGAGGCCACAACAGTGAGAGGTCCATGTACCTCAAAAAAAAAAATAGCCATCCATTCACTGTTGCAGAATGGTATAATCCACTGTCATAAACAACATATAATCAGATTTCAGCTGGGCATTTGATAAAGGTCTCTTATAATAGTTTTGCAACTAAGGCTGGATTATGACATTCAGACCAATTAGCAGTATGTGGAACCACTGATCTGAGTAGTGTGAATTAATAAGTTGACATGGAACACATAGGAAGTCATGTGAATAAAGCTCTGTTCCTGATCTTTTTGTGTTAAAAAATGTCAGTGACTTGGAGAAAATAATAACATTCCCATTTTTATCTGATCACATGATTTTATATTCGTTCCTACACGTGGACAATTAACCAATACACTCCCATTCCACATGTCCTCTTTTCTACTTCTTCCTCTAGTAGAACAAGAAGTGACCTCGATGTGTTATATTTAAGCATTTAATCCATTTATTTTTAAGCACACATTAAATGGAATTTTTCACTCTTTAGCCCTCAAGAAAGAATCAGCACAATCGTAGTTTCCTCATTTTGATCATTACTCCAAAAAGAATTCTTGGGCGTGGACCAGGTGTTGTCTGAGGTAAGCATTCACATTCTCTTCAGCCACTGGTCCTGTTCTCTGTATCACACCACTTTGGAATATCTTCACTACTCTGTTATTTTTCCTGCTAAAGGGAAGTGACATCAGACTGACTTTGGGTTTAGTCGCTGTCACATCGACACACGTCCCTGCTCCAAATCCTTCCTTCCTCTCCCCTTCCGCACCAGCACTTCCATCCCCATCACAGCTCTGAATCACTGTTTCCATTTCTGATGCGTTGCCCTGTAGAGATAGAGGACCAGGGGTCGAACCCTCTTCCCAGACTCCTGGTGAAGGTAGCCTCAGTCTTTTACTTAATCTCAAGTTGCTCTGTCACAATCCATTTATTTCATTTAATTCAGATTTATTTAGCTTTATGCTGTGCTGGGAACTGATAAGAAAAGCAGTTATTTCATTTAAATAAGATTTATTGAACACTTCTTCTATGCCAGGAATGCAGCTAAGAACGAGGGATTAAAAATATAGAAAGACATATTCCTTGCCCTCAAAAAATGCTAAGTTTAGGAAGATGGAGTTAGTGAGTCAATCAACTTCAATTCAGGGTCAGAGATGCTAGATACTATGAGAAGTGTATAGGTGATGCTGTGAGCGCTCCAAGAAAGAGGATCTAAATCATCCAGATGAGGGAGTTACACAAGGTGAATGTTTAGCAGTAAGTACCAGTTGGCTGTGTAAATAAAAGGGCGATGGGTGTTCCAGGCAGAAGTGTCCATGTGCATGAAGGCAAGAAGGCCTGAAGAGGTGAAGCTTTGGGAACTGGATTCTGTTTGGCTCACGGAGAGTACAGAGCAGGGGGGATGTGGTGGGAAAGCAGGTGAAAAAGGTAGATTGGCTTTGGATCCTAAAAGACTTTAGACTACTTCTTAATGCTGTGGGGAGGCAAGGGAGGGTTTTAGGCTGGGGAACCACAGGGTCTGATTTGCATATTGGAGGGACCACTCCTGGCAGCCATGGAAGGTTGAGACACTAGGGAAAAGGCAAGAGGAAGGAAGGATGATTAAGGGGTTAGGAAGTAATGTTAACAAAACGTGGTGGGGTCTGAATAGGGCTCCTGAAGAAAAGATGGATTTCAGAGTGACGTAAGAGGTAAAACAAAGAGCTTCATGAAGACTTGTCTACGGGGATGAGGAAGAGGGAGGAGATAGAAGGGAACCTGGATGTCTGGCTTCGGCAAGTTGGGTGGACGAGGATGTCATATAGAGAGTATACACGAGAAGGGTAGGTTTCGGGGAATGACAATGGCTTCAGCGTTGGGAATGTTGAGTTTGAGATGTTCGTGAAACGTGGGGTGTGAGGCTGGGAAGCGTATCAGGCAGTTGTCTTAAAGCATCTGCAGCTCCAGATGAGTGGACTGGGCTAGAGAGCATGATATAAATAGACATGGCCAGCGTGTACATGGTGGCTGGAACCCTAGGTTTTGATGACATCACCCAGGAAGGTGGTAGAGAGTGATCAGGTCAGAGGACCTCTGAGGATGGAGCCCTAGGAAAAGATGTGTGGTTGGTCTCTACTGTTTTGTTTTATTAAAATGGGTCCTCTTGAAGATTTTTTTTTTTTGTAGATTTTTTTTTCTTTTAATGCTGAGAGGAAAGAGCTGAAGGAGAAAGTCTGAAGAGGCAAAAGAGAGCAGGTAAGTGCAGAGTGATTTTCCGCAGGGAGCAGAAGGTTTTCATTCATTTGTTCATCACAAATATTTGCTGAAGTCCTCCTCGAAGCTGGGAATCAAAGATCCCTGCCCTCATGCAGCTTACATTCCAGCGGTGATGAGAGATAGCCAGAAAAATTTAGTAAGTGATAGCGTATGTTAGAAGGTGACAAATGCTACAGAGGAAAATAAGGCTGCATTAGGAGGATGGGGGTGGGGGGTGGGGAGAGTATATGTATGTGATTTAAAGCATGATCAGAGAGAATTTCCCAGGGAGGTGACAAAAACTTGAAGGAGGTAAAGGAGAGAGTCATGCAGACTTCGAATGTTCTGGGCAGGGGAAATAGCAAGTGCAAATAACCTGAGCCTCAGAGAACAGCAAGGAGGCCAGTGTGGCTGCAGCAGAATGAGTAAGAGGAAGGGTAGCAGATTAGACCAGGGAGGTCCCTTGTGGACAAATCACGTAGCTGGCGGTTTGTAGGTCTTTGTAAGGAGCGTAGCCTTTCCTCTGAGTGAGATGGGAATCTACTGGAGGGTTGTGAGCAGAAGAGGAACAGGGTCTGACAGCTTTTAAAGGGTCATTTTGAAGCTGAGTTGAGGACACATTGTTGGAAGCTGTGTTAGTCAAGGTTCTTCAGGGAAACAGAGCTAGTAAGGTGTGAGTGTGTGTGTGTGTTTGTGTGCATGTGTGTGTGTGTGTGTTTATATGGAGAGAGAGACAGAAAGAGAAAGAGGGAGAGATTGATTTTAATGAATTGGAGCACACAATTGTGAAGGCTGGCAAGTCCAAAAATCTACAGAGTTGACCAGCAGGCTAGAGACTCAGAAAAGGGTTGAAGTTCAAGTATAAAGGAGTCTGCTGGCAGATTATCCTCCTTTTCTTCGGAGATGGTCAGTCTTGTGTGTCAGGCCTTCAACTGATTGGGTGAGGCCCACCCACATTATGGTAACTTGAAGAAAGCTTAGTTTGTGGAGGTAAAAAAATAACTCATATATCTCCAATATGAGAAGTTACTTTTTAAAAAAGTTTTTCCTAATTGCTTCTTTCTAAGATTTTTTGGTAAACATTTTATTGTTTGGTTTTATGGCTATGTATAGGGGTCTCACGAGAATGACACTAAAATAAGCTTTTGCTGACTTGGAGGGTAAAAGGTAGTGGGACGAAATCCAAATGTGTCCAACAAAAATGGTTCCCTCTGCACTTAAGAAGTTATTTTTCTATAATTCAGATATTTGGAAAAACACTGATCTAAATCCATATTTTCTCATATTGCCTTGGAGTCAAAAAAATTTTAAACAACTTTAAATACTACAGTAGACAATTTTTATATTCTACTATCTTCTATCATGGAGAGTCTTTTCTTCCATATTTTATGACTTTGAAAGATTTATTCTATTTCATAACTTGGAGCACATTTCTCATTTTCTTGCTATGTTTCCAGTAATGCAAAATTATTGACTGTTTTAGGTATTGTCTGTTCTTAATTTACCCCCATAATTGAGTTAGGACATTTCTGGATCACTTCTCCCCTTCCTGCATTTTCTCTCTTTCTTTAAAAACCTTCTATGTCAGCAGAGTATGTTGTAGGTAAATGCTTGCTGAATATAAAAGAGTTGATGCATATCCAGAATATGCAAATTCATTGTCATATTAAGTTTAAAAACGTATCCCAAGGAAGGTAAGCGCATTCCACCCTACCACTTGCACCAAACACGCTGGATCTCTGTCTCCCTTGATCCATCATCTACAGTGTGAACCTTGAATTACATGTCAGAAAAGTTACAGTTACTAGGAAATTACGTGGAAATCAGAGCCCCCCCTCCTTCAATTTTCTGAAAATGAAGTAATCACAGGGACACCCCTTCCAATCTCTGTAATGAATGTAAGTACAGAAAGTGCATCTGTGAACTGCGAACCCCAAAGATTTGGCTTTCTAGATTCCAAAAAAGGGCATGCAGTTTTGGATGTCAAATGTACATTGATGTCAGACATCATGAATGGCAGCACATTTTTGCATTTTGCAGTCCAACTCCCACAGGATCTCATCGAAGAAAAAGTCTCTTCCTCTTGCCCTTGATTTGTGGGGAGGATGGTCTGACACATGAAGCTTTGTCACTGACAGCACCACTTTGGCAGCTGGAAATGACCTTATATAGTAGCATCGCTTCACACTCCCAGTGTTGGAAAGATCAGTTTGGAATGTGGTGACTTCGGCTGCTGATAAGGACATTCCACAGGAGGACGGATGCTGGGGTCGCGGCTTGAGGAAGGATGGCCACAGCGCCATCACCCATTAAACATAGTCCTTGTTTCAGACCCGTGAAGAGTAACAGCCAGCAGAGTGTTCATTCATCATAGACACTATGACCTGGGCTGGGCCCATTTTCCTTTGAAACGTATGGAATTGCCAGCCAATATGCATCCCGTGGGGTGTGTGCCTTTCAGTGCGGCCGCTTATTATTATAGGGATGACACTGGTACACAGAGTCACTAGCAAGCTATTGTTTCCTTTGCTGAGAACAGCAGGAGGAGATAAAAAGCCCTTCGGAAAATACTTTATCTAGACCTTTGTAAACCAATGAGCTGAGCAACTGTGTCCCGAGGACAGAAAATGCCTCTGAAGGTGACCGCACATCTAGAAGCTTCTTTGCTCATCTTGCTACTATGGGGCAAGTGAACTTCAGGGGTTCAGAGAATATCCTTTCTCCTCGTAAACGGGCATGAAGACCGGGGCGCTCAGAGCGCTCGTCCAAGCAGACAGCCAGACCAGCAGAAAATAAGGTGGCCTTGTCATTGTGTACCATCTGGGACAAGGACCCATCCCAGGCTACCAGACTTCTCACAGGCGCCCCTCGTTTCTCATCTTTGTCGCCACCTTCCTGGTACACAGCTCAGTGCACGGTGGGTGTTCAAACTTCCTTCCCTTTCTTCCTCCTTTGCTCTTCTCGCCCTCCTTCCCTGTTCTCTCCTTCCATGCCCTCCCCCACCCCCGCCCCCGCCCCAAGCCCACTCCTTTCCTTCTGTCCCAGGCACTGTGCTCAAGAACAATTTGCAAAGCCTCCTGCAGGGTGAATTTCAGCAACAGGCATCCTCCTAAATCTTAAGAAAAAAAAAAAATCCCTTGCCAAAGCAATTTATTTTCAGCCCACTTCTGGGCCACTTTCAACACATTTTGGTTTCTGCATTTTAAAACTGGCAATGATTATATATTCAGCATGATCAGACCCAGTTGTAGCCACCTAATTCATTGCTTCATTTCTCCATTCACAAATATTTATCGTGCCCCTGTTATCCACCAAGCTCTGGGATTACAGCCGTAGATAAACAACAAAGACTGTCCTCATGAAGCTCGGGGGGTGGGAGAGAGAAGCAATATACAAACAATCAGTAAACATATATCACATCAGGCGGTAATGAATGACATAAAGAAAAATGAAACTCTCTATGCATGAGATGCATAGAGAGTGGCCGGTGGAGAGATGGATGCCTTTGGACCAAAGACTGGAACAAGTCCTGTGGAAGCCAAGGGGAAAAGCATTGTAGCCAGAGGGAACAGCAAAGGTAAAAGCCCTGAGTCAGAGCGTGGCTGGGTGTTCAAGAACAGCAGTATAGCCAGAGCAGAAGGGTTGAGAGGGATAATGGGAAATGAGGTCACCAAGCAGGCAGGGGTGAGATCTCCCGCAGCCCTGTAGGCCATGGTAAAGACCTTGACTTTCCCTCTGAATCAGATAGAAAGCCAGTAAAAATGTTTGAGCAAAGGCACGTAGGATATGATCTACTGTATCACACAGTGGTTAAGTCCTGAGGTCTGAGGCCAGGCTGCCAGGGTTGAATCATGCCTCTGCTTCTTGCTAATTTTGTGACTGAGCATAAGTTACTTTACTGCTTTCTGTATGATAACTTTGCCCACCCCGTGGGGTTGTTATAAGGATTCTATAAATCAATGTGTATATAAACTATGCATTTGTTAAATATATAAACTAAAGGTAATTTTAAAGGATCTCTTTAAAAATTTTGGCAGGGTAGTTTTGACCTATTTTTTCAGCAATTACTACAAGTGACTTTCCTAAGGCCAAAACTTGCAGATGACCAGGTCAGGATTTATATACAGGTCTGCATGACCCTGAAGCCCACATTTTACCATAGAACACAGTACCTGCCTCTTTCCCTCAGCAACCCCAGCTGCTAGAGCCATCATTAATGGGGTAGTAACACTGCATGTTATGAGTTGAATTGTCCCCCCACCGAAATTCCAGTGTTGAAGCCCTAACCCCCAGGACCTCAGAGTATGATCTTATTTGGAGATCGGGTCTTTACAGAAATTATCAAGTTAAAGTGAGGTCATTAGCATTGGTCCTAATCCAATATGGCTGGCATCTTTATACAAGGGGGAAATTTGGACACAGAGACACACACATAGGGAGAAGGCTGTGTGGAGATTGGAGTTTTGCAGCCACAAGCCCAGGAACTACCAGAAGCCAGGAGAGAACCTGGAGAAGATCCTTCCTCAGCAGTTTTAGAGGGTGCACATCCCACTGACACTTTGATCCTGACTTCCAGCCTCCAGAATGTGCGACCATACATTTCTGTGGTTTTAGCCAGTCAACTTGTGGTACTTTGTTACAACAGCCATAGGAGACTAATACCCTGTGTTTAGGCTATCTTTAATATTTTATATACTCGAATTAATCCTTGCCAAGTTTCTAGCAAAGGCCTGGTGCTGGACTCCCTGCCCAGCTAAGAGGCCTGAGTTGCATCCAACTTCATTGTTGTCCAAATCCTTTGCCCAACAGGTGACTGAGAAGCTGTAGCCAATCATTTACAGTTAAAGGTGACGGCGAGTCACATCACTCACCTAGGTCTCTGATGTGTGCTCATTTCCTCCTGTAATTACCCAGCCAACACCACCTGTTAATAAACCTAGGGGGTTGCCAACATTGATCAAGTAAAACGTGAGGAAATTGGATCCTAGGGAAAAATGTCACATCAAAGTATCAGAAGCATTTTAAAAAAATCTGTTCTGATTCTGCTGAATTTTTAAGTAGGATAAATCATCCCTGATAAGTAGAGATTGCCAGCACCTGGGTAGATAGCCTGGTAAGTCGCTTCATTTTAATTGCCTGTTGTGTGGTTTCATTTTAGCCTGAGATCTTAATTCCCACAACTGATTTCCACAGCATGCACACTGAGAGGTAATGCACCTGCTGAAGATGGATTTAACCACACTAAACTCTCCATTAAAAAGACCTAGTCAGGGACACTGCCTTTATTTAATTTTTAAATGTTTGTGCAGTGTGGTGGCATATAAGTGCTCAATAAATATCATTTTCATTATTACACTTGATGTTTTCCCTCAACCTTGATCTCTTCCCATAGATAATTTAAATTCCCTGTGTTAATAATAAACCAGAGGTCTACACTGAATTCCTATAGTTTGCACACTCTTCTACAAATGCTTACTACATTGCCCATAACTGCTGAGAAGCAACCTCTGAAGCAGACTGGGGCGGCCAACTTAAGGTCTGATCCATTGTTTAGTAATTTCATAACTACTCTGTAATCAAGAATCTAGATTTAAGGATCATGGTGTAGAATACGGCAGGCCTTGATTTGAATTCAGCTGTGCCACCCACGAGCTGTTGGTCAGGTTATTGAATCCCTCTGGGCTTCTGTTACTTCAAATGTAAAATAGGATGATAATAATATCTCAGTCGGGATTATTTTGAAAATTAAATGAGATAGTACACATAAAGTGCCTGACACTCAGCAAGCACTCTTCAAATGGTAGGTAGCTAGTGCAGCTATTACTCACTACAGGGTGTTACTGCGTGATTTTTTTAGAAATACCTTCTGAGGCCATTGCTCCCCTCAATAATAATAATAAAAGACTATAGATTTCTTTTTTGCCTCTGAAAAAGCAATTGTTGATTCCCTGAAAGAAGGAAAGTCCATAAGGATTATTTAAGTCAATGCTTCATTAATACTGATATTTCAATAGGAGGCACAGGACAGTAGTAATTACTTTTTTCTAGTTCTTGATTTACACCTTTCATTAACTTAGATGAGAGCTTTGAATCACCTAATGTCTCCCAATCTTTTGAGCAATTTCCCAGAAAAAGGTAATAATGATAATAATGACAACTAACATTTACATAGTGCTTGCCAGGAACCAGTTACTAGTCTAAGTACGTATACATATTTTTTTTCTTTTAATTCTCCTAAATCACCCTAAGAAGTAGGCACATCTATCCCCATTTTTAAGCTGAGGAAACAGAGGCACAGAGAGCTTAAGTAACTCACTTGAGATCATATACAGCTAGCAAGGGGCAAAATAGCAGAACTCCAAAGAGGAGATACTGCCAATCCATTGGTCTTCGTGTTCTTTTATCATGTTTTATTATTATTTTAAAATATATCATGAAACATTTCATATATACAAAAAAAAGCCCAGGTGATGTAATCAAGTTGTTGCTGGTGAACTTTCTAGGACGTAAAGCAGAGCAGAAAGGGACAAGAGCCCATCTTAGGGTCGGGGCTGGGGGAGGAGGAGGAAGCATACAGAAAGGAATCATCTACCATGGAGTACACACTATATCTATCTGATAGTCATAGGGTATTCTGAATTAAGTTTCATGAAATGTTTATATTCTTTTTTTTTTTTTTGTGGTACGTGGGCCTCTCACTGTTGTGGCCTCTCCCGTTGCGGAGCACAAGCTCCGGACGCGCAGGCTCAGCGGCCATGGCTCACGGCCCAGCCACTCCGCGGCATGTGGGATCCTCCCAGACTGGGGCACGAACCCGTGTCCCCTGCATCGGCAGGCAGACTCTCAACCACTGCGCCACCAGGGAAGCCCTTGACTGTATTTTTTGATAACATCCTTTTATTTTCCCTTCTCTAGTCACCTCTCTTCCAGTTTCTCTTTCCTTTCTCCTACCCCCATTTCACCATTCACACTAGCCTCCAGAATCACAGAGTTCGGGGGGATGTCAGGTTGAGTTTGAGCATTAAAGATCCAAATCGCAGTGCAGCAAGCCGGGGAGAGAGCAGGAGGGCTAACACGTACATTGCAACATTAGAAACATAGTATGATATCCTCCAATTGATCTTTCATTGAACTGAGGGTTTTCTAGAAACTCTCTTCTCTGTTCCTCTCTCTCTCTGCCTCTTCCCTTTTCTCTGCACCTTCCACTGGACATTTCACAAACAAATCTCTGGAGTGGAGTCTATTCTACTTAACAATAAGCCCCTCTAGCCGTTGGAGTCACAAAACCACAGTCAGACGTGGAGACAGCTGTACACTCTGCTTTCCCAGATGGAGAGCAGCCCGAGCAGGGATTTGGTAGAGGGAGCTGGGAATACATTAGGCAAAGTCTGTGATGAGAACAAAAGAGGCAGATGACTTAGAGGGCAAGAGTGTAGCATCCCAGATTTGTCATCACCTTGGGGTCTGGCAGTGTCATTAGCATATTTCCAATAAGCACAAGAAAGAAACAGAAAGTGACATGTATCTGGGGGTGCGCCTGCCTGCCTCTCTCTTGTGCAGACAACTGGAAAATATGACTCCCCCCAACCCCACAGGGGAGGGAGAAATTTGGAATTGTTCTGATGAAAGAGATGATGAAAGAATGGAGCTAGATGAAGAGGTTCAAATGCTGTTCCTGGTCTGAGAAAGAGAAATGATTCATTTTTAATAAGATCAACTGCAAAGAGTACAATCGTGCGGGTAGAATCCTCTCACACTGGCACCCTGGTGGATAGAGAGGGGATAGGACGTCCGGCACACATATGTGTGCACCAAACAGCAATGCAGTAGACTAAGGGGAGTCGTCCATAAGCCCTCAGGTAGACACAGGGTGCAGGTCAGCCTGGCCCTGCCCAGGCCTATGGCTACTGCCTGGGAGAGTGTATTGCAAGCACCACATCATTGATTTGCATCACCTACAGATATGTTTATGGATACATTTATTTAATTATTTTATTTTTTTAACATCTTTATTGGAGTATAATTGCTTTACAATGGTGTGTTAGTGTCTGCTGTATAAAAAGTGAATCAGCTGTATGTATACTTATATCCCCATATCCCCTCCCCCTTGCGTCTCCCTCCCACCCTCCCTATCCCACCCCTCTAGGTGGTCACACAACACCGAGCTGATCTCCCTGTGCTATGTGGCTGCTTCTCACTAGCTATCTATTTTACACTTGGTAGTGTATATATGTCCATGCCACTCTCTCACTTTGTCCCAGCTTACCCTTCCCCCTCCCCGTGTCCTCAAGTCCATTCTCTACGTCTGCGTCTTTATTCCTGTCCTGCCCCTAGGTTCTTCAGAACCATTTTCTTTTTTTTTTTTTTAGATTCCATATATGTGTGTTAGCATGCGGTACTTATTTTTCTCTTTCTGACTTACATCAATCTGTATGACAGTCTATGGATACATTTATGAACAAAGTGTCTAAGTAGCACAACTGCACAGGAAACAAAAACGATCGACTTATGGAAGTGTGGATTTATTTTAACCATCCCATTCCATGCCTTCTCTAGCCAGGTGAGTCTAGGCTACCATCGCTGTTGTCTTGGTCGTCTCTAACCCCGTGACGCTCATTCTCTGTGGATGACCCGGTGTATGGCGGGTACTGTTGTAATGAAATCCCGCTCTGACATTCGCTACAGCTCCCCATCAAAACCACTCCTTCCTCCCCCTTTCATGGCAGAGTGTTCCTGCCACTATAGCGTCTGACAATGGCAGATAATCATTTTCCCGGTGTCTTTTGCAGCTCAGCAGAGCAAGCATACCCAATTCTGGCCAAAGGAACTTGAATGTTTCAGGAAAATATCTTACTTTTCCTAATTCCAAAGAGAGGTTTCTCTTTGGTTTTTTTTTGCTTCCGTAGAAGAAGCATGTGATGCTTGGAACTGCAGCCACTGTCTTGTGATCATGGGGAAACAGCCCCAAGATCATGAAGAAGCTGACCCAGATCCTGGACATCGCTGAGCAACTGAACCAGTCTTGGAAATCCCTGTCTCTAGGCTTCTTGTTAGGTAAGAAAGATGAACTTGTCTAAGCCCCTTTTAGTCAGATATTTTATTTCTTGCAGCAGAGAGTATTAATGATAAATTGCAGCAGAAACTGACACACCATTGTAAAGCAATTATACTTTAATAAAGATGTCTTAAAAAATGATAAATTGCAACATATTATGCCATGTAGTAATGAAATGTGTAATCACAATGCCCTTTTATAGACCCCTTGGGTGGGCTTCCATTGCAGGTGCAATAAAGTATAGAGTCCTTACCTGGGTTACCAGGCCTTGTGCATCAATCCCTCCACCTCTCAAGGACTCTTAGACTTTGTCCTAGGTTCCCTACCCACATCCTCCTTTTCTTTCTTGTTTTCCATCCTGGCCAAATTTCTACCACAGGGCCTTTGCACACATTGACTCTATCCTATTCCTTCCTCTACACCTAGCTTTAAGCTTTAAGGCAGCTTCTTCATAACAGCCTTGCTTTGTTACCCAATCTAAAGCAGATCTCGCATTCTATGCCTTCTGACTGCTCCCTGCTCTTTCCTCAGTGACTATGGCTGACAGGCTGGGCTCCCTCGATGTGCATTCCAACCTCCTTCTAGAAGGCAGGGACTAAGACTGAAACTGCCTTTTCCGGGCTCCCTGGAAACTGGGTTCTAGAAGTGGTTGAGATTCTGCCTCTCAGACATACATGCAGAGATGGTTTTCACACGCTGTTGCATGAGCAGAGAGTGGTGGCTAGAGGAGCTATTTGCTGGCTGGGAACCTGGAGGAGGAAATATGATTTTCACCTTGACAAAGGCACCAGGTCCCTTCGTGGCCTAGTTTTGCAATATGGTTTGGGGCATTGATATTGGAATTTTTGCAAAGAGTTCGTTTCTTTAGGCCTCTTTCAAATGTGGAGCCAGCTATAATTTTTAACACATCCCTTTCTGCTTAAGTTGTCTAGGGTGGATCCTGTTGTCTGTAATTAAGAACCTGACCCATAACGAAATACTCACCGTGATTGTAATTTTATATCTATTCATACATTGCCTTGTTACCTGGTATTTCCTGCTAGCCTCTATGACCTGAACACTCAGCACAGGGTATGGCACATATCTAGGGCCACAGTTATTTATTGAGTGGGTAAATGAATGATTTAAAAACACCAGACATTGCATATAAAGCTATAAGAAAAAATAAAGTCCTGAAGTCACATGTTTGATATTTGAAACACTAGCCGTGTGTAAGAAGCCAGGAAGCTAACATTTACAGTGCATTTCCAACTTGCTGATTTCACCTGGCAGACTCATGGGTGTGACAGCCAAATTAAACAAACAAACAAACAAACTGAAGACCAGGGAACATGAACTCTATTATGAAATGAAATAATAATCCTGACCATAATGATTTTGTTTCTCAAGATATGGAATTTTACTCAGGGAGATTTCCCTGGCCCTTTCCAATCCCTCCCAAGAGGGCAAGCTACACTCTGATCTGAGACGCTGGCATAGAACCATGGAACTTTCCATCGGATACGCAGCCTCACCTTCTCTCTTGGGTGATTCCCTGATTAGACACTGGCCATGCCATGCCCAGTAGACCGTCAGATCCATGACAGCATGAACCCATGTCTGGTTTGGGTAATCACTGTTCCTGATGCTTCCTAGCACAATGCCTAGCACGCAATCAGCACCCAGTAAATAAATAGATTGTGCTGCATGCTATTTAAGCATCAATTTTGAGGAGTTTCATGAAGGACTAAAGTTAGTGTTATATTTACATTAATGAATCAGATACCTCTTTTTACATGTTGTTGGTGTATGTACATTATAAACGCACAATCCCTGACTCATACATGTAAAAATGTATTTTCTACAGCCTACACAGTCTTCTTTAATTGTAGTAGCCTCTCTCATTTACTGTGGTTTTTTCCATCAACTACTAAAAGTAGCAAATAAGTGTATCTCTTGTTCTCTTTGCCCTCCCTCCCTGTAGCTGGGCTTGTTCCCTGAGTCTGCTCTCTATCTGGTATTTCATCTGAAAGCTCATACTCTCTGAAGTTGCCCACTGTTTGGAGTTGTTCCTGGGTGACTGACTCTCACCATTATAAGTATTAGAGAGGAGGGAGTGGGAACTGAGGGGACAGAGAGAAAAGGGGAGAAACCACAGAGCTCAGCAAAGCCCTCCAGAAAGATCATCTCCCCAGGACACAAAACAGAGGTTCATGTTTCTTCACTGTGGCCACATGTTCCTACTCAAAGGCTGGTGTTGGCTGGAAAAAACCATATTTCTGCCATGTTTTCTTGTGTTTAATTCTGTTTTGTTTACTGATCTATAAGTTACGTTAATAAGTATAGATTTTACCATTTTAATCCAATACAATTTGCGGTACATTTCATCCTACACACAGTAGGCATATATGACGTGGAGGTTATTTATGCAAATCAATGATCTATTTTCTCTTCTTTGATGTCTATAATTGGCTTTTGTGCCCCAAATCTCCACTGAGTCTAGGAGTTTCCATTAATGCACAGATGATCACATCCTCACTTTATGCCACCAATAGTTGAGATTCCCTAGTCCCGAAATGCTCTGATGCTCTTTCTTGTGACCCAGAGCTGAGGACCCTGCCTCTGCTCTAGTCCTCCCATTGCATCCATCTTCTTGCACATGACTCACACACACACACACACACACACACACACACACAAACACACTTCACCTGTCCTGAGTCCATGCTCCCCAGGGATCTGGGAATCTAGAGGGTGCTCTCAGAAGCCTGTCTGAGGGCATGACACACACATGCTGAGCTGCAGGAGTGAAGGTAAAATTCAGACACAAAGACGGGGACACAGAGACCCTGAGCCCCGGAGTCCAGGGTGTTTGGGAACCAGGGAGAGGGAAGGGAGGGAGCAGTGAAAGATGATGGAGAGGAACTAACGTAGTTATTCTCCAGCACCTGCAGCTCACGACTCCCCCAAATCCACACCCGTTTACCTTGAAATTGCTAAACCAAGATTGCCTTCAGGCTCTGGGAGTCTTTTCATTTAAAAGTTGTATCTTTTGTGGTATTCAAGTCATGCAAAAGAATATGTGCAACCCGAGTAAATTTTGTCACAAAATGATAACCTAAATACTTGTGGGCCTGAGATTCACATGTCCATGGGGGACCTTGTAACTCAGGTTCCACTAACTTTTCACAATTACCTGAAATTCCTTTTGTAGAAAACAAAAGCTTTCATGCTAGACGTTGACAGGAAGGCTAAAAACGCAGCTACCAGAGAGAGGTGACACATTGGTATGAATGAGCTTCAGGCAAAGCCTAAATGGTGACAGCCCTTTGCTTTGTAGGTGCTGGGGGCTTGGGGGAGGGGCAAGGGAGAAAGGGGGCTCAGAAACTCTAAAAGCAAATGCCCCGAGCTGAGCTTCACACAATTTTTTCCATGCTGTGCCCCTTATTTCTATCTATTCAGGGACACATGAAAATTGTGGACAGAGGCACTCCAAATCCCGTGCTGTCACAAGTGAGCCTTCTAGAAGCTGTTGCCAAGATAGCAATATTGCTATTAGTAATATTTATAATATACTGAGTGCCTATGAAGTGTATTGTGCTCAGCTCTGGGAAGAAGTGAAATTTAGAGCTCACAAACACTGTAGTCTACCGGGGGACAGACAAGAAATCAGGCAGTTATCACACAGTCTGAAAAGTGTGATTTTTGTTCCAGTTTAATGCACACTTTCACAGCATCCTAGGGTCTCCTTAAAATTGAAACCAAAGACCTTTTTTTGTGCAGTGATTTGTTCAATACCCGCCTCCCCGATCTATTGTTATTCCAAGAGGCAGAGGGCTTGAGTCCGTCCTGCAGACGCTCTACACTAGCCTCATGCTGGCAGGCACTTAATAAATAATCGCTAAATATCTGAGCAAAGAAACGACCAAATGCTAGAAGAGAGGCAAGCGTGGAGACCTGAGGGACAATTAACTCTATCCAGGGACTCAGGGAGGCTTTGGGGAAGACCAAAGCCTGAATCCTACAAGGAAATGGTGTCGAGCCCGGGAAAGAAGGAGCAAATCCCTTAAAGTCTGGGAGGCAAGACCGCTCAGCGCATCCCGTTGGAACTGGGACCCGCGCAGCTGGAGCTCAGAGCTGCTGCTCTGTCTGCAGATTTTAGTGCAAGACAGAAAACGGTGCCATCACCAGGTGGATAAGTTGCCAAAAGGCGCCCCCTCTCTAGACCAACCAATTAGAAAAAAAGACACTTTTCTTCCAGGATGATTGACTGTGTCTTCCCCTTGTCCGGGGCCACCTGCCCAGCTGGCCCAGTAGCCTTGGCAGTGGGGAGGTGGGTGGCCAGAGCCGAGCTAGCTCTAATAAGCAGGGACAGACTCACAGACAGGTTTTCTGGCCCCATAAGGAGTTGGAACTTCATTCTGTGAGCAATGACCTTCTGAAGAACTTTAACTTGGGAATGACGCTCCAACAGAACTTTATTCAGGAGACACTTCTTGAGCTCCTGCTTACGTGAGAGGCTCACATGGATCGAGTACCTGCACTGGTGGAAGCTACAGTTTAGTGGTGAGAAAATGGGCTTTGGGGCCAGCAGCAGGCAGGAAGAGCCTCTTGAAGTAAAGAGAGAATCTTATAACCAAGCCTGTGAGGCAGACATAGTGATCCCCATTATACAGATGAGAAAACTGAAGGAAGGGAGGTGAACTAACTTACCCTCTGCTACACAGTTTCAAACTCATATCTGTGTGATCATAAATCCCACAGGCTGGCACCACACAGAAAAGAGCAAAACGCTGAAGAGTATGTCCTTACAAAAAATTGAAACGTGAAAATAAGAAAGATAAATCTCTAACTGAGCGCGCACACACACACACACACACACACACACACACACACACACACACTAGTGAAATACAACCTCACTTTCCAGAAAATGCAGTCTGGAAAATATTGGTCAGAATATGGCCAGGGGCCTAGCTTTAAACCCTATATGGGCTTATTCAGACAAGTTAATTCCGTCCTGGGTGAAAACATTCCATAATCACAGACCTTGCCTCTCAGCTTAGCAGGGCCCCTAGAAAGTGGATGCTATTCATAGGATCCCAGAGCTGTAAAAAGCCAGTCAGAATACCCGATTTGGAACTCTCAAATTCAGTTGAGCAGTTTTGTGAATTAATGTCAGTTTTCTCTTCTTTTCTGGAAGCTCTCTAGGGGAGGAACTCCGATTTCCAAAGTTTCATCACCCTGATCAGTAAAATGTTCCACTGAGTTCAAACTCAATCTTATCTGCTTGAGTATGGGACCATCTCTCCTTTCTTTGGTCCTCTGTTGGAAGGGAAGTCGGAAAGGCTCTTAAGTGCATTTCTTCTCTGAACTGGACAAACCCCAGTTCCTTTTAAAGTTTACCCTAGGATTCATTTTCTTTCTTTATAAAGTGTTCATTTCTCTTCTCTGAACTGTCTCCTTTCCAGTTTCTTTTCTGAAAAAAAAAAAAAAAAAAAGCAGGAATATGCGTTTTGGGAAACAGAAAAGCCAGCAATGGTAGTTACAACTGCTTCCCATTCTTGGTGGTATTGTGTTCTACAGCGTTGCTGTGAACATTGAACTGATGAAGACTGAACCATTGCTGCCAGAGGAAATAAAGGTTAGGTTCCTGTGAGCCTCTGGTCACATTTTCATCAATCGACCAATACCTAACCTTGTTTTATGTGTGTTTTTGTCGAAAGACACTTTATGTCAAGTATCACGTTGATTCATTAACATTGAATTCATGGCCATCAGAGCTATAACTCACACCTGAATGAAGCTTATGAGACACACAGATCTTCTCCACAAGGCACATCACACAGCCTCTGTGCTTAGGACACTAGACGGCCCTTCGGCACTGTGCCTGGGGGACATTTTAAACAGTGAAATCACTCCAAAGACACAGAAGCGCAAAGAAAGTGGCACGAAAGAGATAACAAAGATGACACTTTATCAGAGTGGGAGCTGAAACAAGAAGCTGCGAACATGCACACTGGTAACTCATATGCTTCCCTGTCCTGCCTGTGTCCATAAATCACTGTGAAAAGTGTGCTGCGAGTATTGCTTCGGGGGTTACCAATACATTTTAGCAAGTAGGTAGATTTGACTGTATTTGTTCCTTTCTATTAAGTGATCGGAGCCTTTTACAGATGGTAGAAAAAAGGGTGAGAGGAGGGAACTGGACATTTTTTTGGAGATCCAGAAGATTGTTGAAAATGATTTTGTGAGAGGTATTGTACCTGGAGAGTAGCTAAATGGACTAAAGTGGAGACATATAATTCCTTACATCTCCAGCAATCTGCCTGCAGATCTCTTAGTGTGAAAAATGGCTTGCTATAAGATGCAAGTTTTGTCATCCTGTACGTGTAATTATATTTTAATAAAAAATAGATTTAGAGCTCGACAGTGAGCCATGAGATTATACAGCCCAGAAGCTGCTGTGAACTTTCAGCCATCAAACCCTGGCCCTCCTGCCTCTACAGCAGCCCTGAGTTTCTGCCCGGTGGTGGGTGATTGGACACGCTGACCCACAATGGGCTGTGAAGGCTCCTGTGAGCTGCATTCTTTGCTGGGCACTTTCACTTTAAAGACAGTGCATCAAAACTCCAATTCAATAAATCAAAAGCCAAATCCATACTTAACAGGAAAAGACAAAAATCACTGATTTAAAGGGATGACCCAAATCTAAAAACTGATGGAAAATTCATGTCATGAAATCCATTCAAAATATGTACTTCTCGTAGTTCCCATATGCATTTGCTGCTCAAGCTTGACTAGTAAAAGTTATTTTTTTTCCCCTCCTACTGGAACTAGCCTATAATTTGATTTCTAGATTCTTCCAGGGTTGTGCTCTGAACAGAAACAAAATGAAAATATTTCAGGGGCTTATTTGACAACCACTGCAAAAGAAAACACATGGTTATCTGTGGAGTCATAGGTTAAAGCTATAAATTTATTTTATTAAACAGAAAGGGAATGGGTGAAATTTAAAGACACTGTAACCCTGACCCTGTTTTCTTGGAATAATATTCTCGTCTGATTTATTCCTTTAGTTTTTACTTAGAGATATCACATGCACACCAGTGGTAACCCCTTCTTTTTGGTAAGGTTTTTATCTCTCATAAAAGTCTGATGTATTCAGTAATGAATTTGGATTCAAAGAAGTTTTTCCAAAAAATCCATCGACTTAAAACTACAAAGAACACATTAGCATTTGCATTAAAGAAGAAAAGGGCAAAATCTTGACATTTCCTCCAAGAAAGAGCAGTTCTTCACCTTCTTTATATAATCCCTTAGAATATAACATCTAATATATATATATATATCTTATTTTATATATGTATATTTTAATATATACTATATGTATCTCAATATATATTATATATCTTAATATATGCCATATATATGCAATATATATATAATTTCTAGTAACCTGATCACAGTCTCCATTGATACTAGACTAGATCACTGTTTGGGAAGTCCGTTCATATTTTTAGTAATTGAGTTTATCTTTTTTTCTCAGACAATAAAATGTCCAGTATCAAATAAATAAGGGTCAGATGATTCCCAAATAACGTGACCAGAATGTTCATAAGATTCGAAGAAGCTGAGTTAGATCACTTCAAAAGGACAAATGCAGCTCTCCTCCAAATTCAGTAACTCACGGAATGTAGCAATCTTGCCTTGTCTTCCCCCTGAGCCAAGCAGCCTGGTGCTGTCATGCTCCTCTTTCATCTCCTGTGCCTTCCACCAAGTGTGAGTTTTTATAGTTAGGAGAAAAATTTATGAATTTCTTAGTTAAAATGAAAGTGAGTCTATGAAAATGAAGTTGATCCTAACTGATCCTGATTCTCTCACTCAAACTATGCATAAACAGACTGAAGGAAAGTGCTGTAAGATGTGAATTAGTGATGCAGCTTATTGACTGTAGCTGTTGTGACTCATTGGATCGGCCTTTCTTTCGTTATTTTATAATGAAAGGTTGTTGGGTGCAGCCTTAAAAGCAATGAGAAAATCAACAGAATGTTCTTGGAATGACTGCTGGCAAACTTTCTTTTATTTGTCTCTGTTCTCTTCAGGGAAAAGAGAGGGCACGTCACTTTCAGAAGGATTAAAAGGTCAAAGGTCTTGGTGAAGGGAAGTCTACACAAGCCTTTAGAACACTGTTATCAGAGGATCAGCTAGAAAACAATCTTCCAGCTAATCCTCTGCCTGGATCCAAAGAAAACCCTTTACCTTCCCCCCCCCGCCATTTTTTTCCCTTTACAGAAGCCATTTTCCACAAAAGCCTCTCACTTTGCCTTGATGTCTTAGCCTAGGCTTACAGCATCCGAGCTCTTCTCTCTCCAGCTCTCTCCCTTTTTCTCGGTACCATCTTGGTCTCCAAGGCTAGCCCTTTCCTCCTCACTTTGTCCTCTTCCTGCCTTTCTCTGACCTCTTACTGTCTTTGCTTGGTTTTATCTGGGATTCCCTGTAAAGCCTTCCTAGCCTCCACAAGAGCCCAAACCTTAGCTGATGCAGACCCTCTTCTGAGGGAGAAAAGACCCAGACTTCCAGATTGCTGGTATTAAAGATCATCTGGTCTACCTGCCTTCTTTGTCCACCATGTCATAGGTGAACAAAATTCATGGAATTGCCTGAAGTCACACAGCCAGGTAGTGGCTGAGCCTGGACTAGGACTCAGAGCTGTTAATTCTTCATGGCCTCTAATAATGGCTGCACGTTGGTTGCAAAGTCCTTTAGATAGTCCAGCTGCTTTCCTAATCTAAGGTAGTTAACCCAGTGGGCAAGACTGCTGTTCTTGTCATGATGCCAACTCAATGAGGCCAGGGTGGTATGCATGGTGGCAAGCTGCAAATGAAGAGGGGTGGGCGTCTGCTTTACACCCAGAGCCCCGTGATCTGGACTCATGGCCAGAGGCTGCAGTCACTGCACCACGAGGGGGAAGCGGACTTCTCACCGCCTCAGGGTGGATGTCCTTCTCTCCCTCATCACTGCACTTTGTGAACCACTGCTCACCAGGAGACTGAGTAAGACGGAAACTGGGGAAAATCACACAGTGTGTGTGTCGGTTTGACAAGAGTTTATGTAAGGCTATAGGAAAAGAAACCCAATAAAGCTGTCAGCTTTGCTGGGGCTGCCTTCCCCTCCCTCCCAGCTGGAGACGGAAGAATGGGGAGGACCCAGTACTCCCTAATGCCCTGTGCTCCTTAGTCATCAGTCACAGAGGACAGGAGCCTAGCTGGATGTTTGTATTAGGTTTGGGAAGTTGACACTTGGTAGTAATGCTGAATGCACTTTGCTGTTCACTTTTTGTGGTTGGAAAAATCCTCCTAATATCATACATTAGAATAAAGCACCACCTTGTGGTCTGATGCATTTATTAAAGTGCCAAAATCTGAGAGCTGAGACTGGAAATGCTCCCCCACCTGGCAGCAGAGAAGCCAAGGTCTGAAAGCTGACTCCAGGGCGGCTGAAGGTAGCAGGAGCCCCAAAGTGTCTTTCTGCTCCTTCTGGGGGTTCTCGGATCAGGTAACAACAGCATCACCTTCCATGGTGTGAGTTTCACGTTTCTGACACTAAAATACTATGTTATTTACATAGAGTAACCAATTTAATCCTTTCAAAACCACAGGGAAATGAGTCTTAATATTTAAACTTCAGAGGTTGCAGCTGAGGTCACTGGGTGATCCAACCACACTGAAGTGCAGAGCTTAGATTAGAGGTCAAGCCCTTCGGACACAAAGTCTCTGCTCTTAACCACTGCTCTGCTGATCCCCAAACCAAGACCAAGACCAAGACCAGGGTCCACTTCAAGCTCTCTCTCCTAGGGGACTGTGGCTCTGGACTCTAAATCAAATCAGAAACAGCTAGAGTCTTACCTGAAATTCACTCAGGGGGCTGGAAGTAACCCATTCCCCAAGGTTTATTTGGTAAGGAAAGTCTGTACTCAGAGGTGGAGACTCCACTGGTGCCCATCCACCTTCTAAGATGGCCAGAGGCGAGGGATTTTGAGGATGAGCCGGAAAGTGACTGAGCAAGCAACCAGACCCGAAGCCATTTCACGAAGAAACAAAACCAGGAAGGGATATTTGGCAAATATTCACTTGTACAATTATAGTGCTTTCCTGAACCATGATATTTTATCTTCTTTCAAAAGTAATTATTTTATCATGTAGTTTGTTTTAAAGGGAGGGTTGGAGAGTCTGTTTGGTTAGTATATAAGGTGAGTAAGTAGTAGTAATATACTTAAAATACTTTTAGCAGGGAGACCTGGCCCCGGCCTTGTTCCTGTGACATTGTGAGTATCTTTGGGCAAGTCACTTCCTTGTCTCGGAGTCTCAGTGATCTCATTTGTAGAACAGGGGGTTGGACTTGACTAAAAGGTAGATGGCTCTAAAATGGTGCACAACGCAACTGTGGAAAATCTGAGTCAAGAACCTCAGCTTTCTCCATTTCCTTAGAAAGTCTATCCTGCCCATGCTTCCTTCCTATTCTCAACTGAATCTGCTGCTACTTTTGGTAGCACAGTGACGTGCACACAGAGATGGTCAATAACATTTTCTAATGACGATGACTTGGGGAGATACATACTTCTCTGTTTTTCCAGAGGAGGTAAACCCACATAGTTCATGACTTCCTAGTCCCTTTCCATCCACCAAAAAGAAATCCAAACAGTGTTTTAAAGTTCTATAAAAAGAGGAAGCACTGCTATGGATTTTCTTCCCTTGGAAGGTTACTACGTGACACCAAGACAGTGCCTGTTTGTTTCAAAGCCTCTCACCTTCTCTTTCCTTCCTGTGCTCTCACTCTGGACATCTATTTGTTGAGCCCTTCTTGTAACAGATAATCTGTACTAGAGGAGACCCCAGAACAGGGCTGTCCAATAGGACTTTCTGCAATGCTGAAAATGTAATTAGTACTTGGCAATGTGGCAGCCACTCAACAACCAACGGTTGTAGGTGACTACTGAGCATTTGAAATGAGGTTCGAAAGCCGATGCACTGAATGTTTAATTTTAGTTTATTTAAATCTTAATTTAAGTTGCCACCTATGGCTACTGGTTACCACATTGATGAGTACAGCTCTATAACATTGTTATGACACAGGTCTTTGCTGCAGACTCTGTGGTTTTTCTAGGACATCAGGCATATATTATAACAGAGCTATCCTTAATCCTGGCTCTGTAAGCAGACCTTTAAAAGATTCATTTTCTGTGTTGTTTTTCTTAAAAACAGGGTTTCAAAAATATAATGGTATATCAGTCTTTGTAAAATATCTATCTTTGAGATAACTGAATTTTTCTTAATTTTACCCTAAATGATAGAAAAAGAATTCTGGTTTGATTCCATGGAAATAGAAATTATTCTTTAGTTTAAGTAGAAAAAGAAGTATTTTCTCACTCTGTAGATTTTTTTCCGGTTAATAATGGAATAAATTTGAACGTAATCTTAGAATATCTTCCAGTTGGTGAGTATTTTTGATGTCAAACATTTAATAATAAAAATAGATCCTGTCCTTAGAAGTAGGGATTTATATATAAGTGTATTTTTTTCCTAAAATATTTGATCTGGAGGATGAAATTTAAAAAAACTGGTGAAATTCTCAATGCTTTATTATATAAGTCTTATCTTGAATAAACTCACATTATATTCCAAATATGTTTCTAATTAATTAGCCCAGTATCTCTCAACTGGAACGAAGATTGGGTAACATTATACCCATTAATCTCAAAATAAAGCCTTTATCCTCAAAAATATAAAGAGGTTTTCAGATAGGTGACAGTCCTGAGAAAGTGACTCCTATATTGGAAGAGAAGACTAAGAAGTCCTGTAAATAATTTTGATAAATGCACAGAAGCTCTCATGAGAAAGCATGTTGATGCATTTCAGAATCTATGGTGGCAACGAGCAAACAAGAGATTCTGTCCCCTGCAATGAAGGAGCAGTACCCCTAGTGTCTTTCCTTGTCCCCTCCATTATGAAGTTGTCAAGCTGGGACCGTACGATGGTCTGCTGCTCTGGGCTTCGTGATGATAATATGCAGACACCGTTATCCTAGGGGACCAGAGCTCCATTTGAAGGATTCTACCTACACTTTTAACCTTGGTGCAGAAAATCATCCCCACTCCAGAAAGTGACTTAAAACCCCCAAACTGCATTTCCTGGGATTAAACATGTATTATGTGCCCAAATACAAATGAATGGAAATCAACTTCAGGAGTTTAAAATAAGCCAAATTGCTGCAGAAAAACAAAGGTAGCCCATGCTTCTATTTCTTGGCCATTTGTTTTTCAGGAGAGTTTGTACCTGAGAGGATGTAGAAGTTTCACTGGAGTCTGAAGACACATTTACGCCATGATAAAAGCCAGTCCACACCCCAGTGGGGTCCCTTCCCAAGCCCTGAGTCATTTGTCCCACGTAGAGGAAGCAGAGAGCCCTTCAAGCCCACTCTACACCCACTCACGTGGCTGCAGCAGACGAGGGAATATTCAACACCATCGGACAGGAATTGCCCTGGACCCCGTGACCCTCAGAACCATGAGGAAGTTGGTCAACAACATTGGTCAGAGACTTACCAGAGAACACACAGGGAGAGAAAACCCTTTCCAGGGTTGACTAATAGAATCCTCAGGCTCGTAGGAGGAGAGGAAACCTCCTCTGAGAACTGTGGTTGATGTCAACTGTGGGTAAAGCAGGGCCATTTAGCTCTCATAGGAAGAGATATGGAGACTCTTTTACTGCAATCAGTTTGCAAGTCTAGATGTGAGGAACTCACCAGTGTTGACACAGAAGTGACATCAAAGAGGAAAATGACACACCATGCCAGCAAGGGCTGCAAGAGGCGTTTCCTTCAGGTCCACCTGACTAAAAGTTTCCCAGTTCCTCAGTGAAGATGAATTAGAACTTACATGAGAACCATACTCCGTATCATTTCTTGATTAATATATACAGTGCAGAGGCCAATTGTTTGGAAAACTGTATATCTCAATTAGGTCAGCTGAGCCATCCTCAACTGATCTTTGAGTAGTTGGCATAAAATTCCAGCTTTTAGAAACTTCTTCAGGATAAATTAGATGCCTGGCAAGACCCACATTGGCTGAAGAACCTCAATCAACCATTACTGTTCAATTCTGGGCACAGATTAGGCAAACTAAGTAAGCAGCATCTCTTCAGAATGTCACCTCAATACTGCTTGCTCTTCTCTTGCTGTGGTACACATGGGAGTCTCTAGTAATTGTTCATTTCCCTAAACTCATTTTAAAAAGACACATAGAACTGCTAATCTTTCCTGAATGTTCTCATTCTCCTTCTTCCTCAATAATAAAGCCTCTGAATGCTAGTAGTCATGACCACCTAGAAGACAACCTCTCTTTCCTTGTCTTCCAATATCTATTTTCCCCGTCATCCTCAGGGAAAGAACCAAGGGTTGTAAACAGCAGTAATGTGTATGATATCTAGGAAGTGTCACTAAAGGAGATATTGTAGACTTAGCCTGCCTCCTTTTTTTGTGTCCTGCTGCCTGGAATGCAGATATGATGGCTGGTGCTGGGTCCTGATGAGACTAATGGAACATCAAGGTAGAAAGTACTGGATGCCCTGATTATGGTGGCGTCATCATTCCAGTCCTGGATCAGCCGCATTCACAATAGAGATTATACAAATTTTTGTCTCATTTAAGCCACTTTTATTTTAACTGTTCAACCACTCTCAGTTGAACCTGATCCCAACTCCTCCAAGAAAACATTTTCATTATGAAAACTTGAGGATATACATATTGAGCAGACACCTTGAAAAATCATGGTGGGAGGAGAGGTGGCTCAGAAAAGGAAGAAAGGGCTGCAGGCTCAGCACTCACATTATAAAAATTATTTGCAAGAGCCATGGCTCTACATTGTTTCCTGATGAGATTGCCCATTGCTCTATGGTGAGTGAAATACCGATAAAACTGCTCACCTGTTTTCTTTCTTCAGAAATTAAATATAGTTCAGAATTGAAACCAGGTCTTTCTTCTCTTGCTCTTTCAATAGGAGACAGTCGCATGAGTGACACTTTTTTGAAGACTCAGTCCTTGTTCCCACTCTCTTACATTCCTTAGCAAAGGATTATCTTAAGCAACTTCCACAAATTGCATCATCACACATGCTTGAAACTAATTTAAATTCAGTAAACCAAAGAAAGCAAGGGCGTGGTGGTGGGAATTGCTCCTGAAGCAGTCAAGTGTATGCTGTGGGCCGCCCCCATTTTTACTGCTTTCCCATAAAAGGCTTGAGAAAAGGAAGTTAAACCGCAACCCCATTAGGTAATAGGCTGTGCATTAATATAATTTATGGGGAATGAGGAAGACAAAGACTCAGCTTTGAAAGACTTTCCTCAACAGCATATTTCTCTTTGCTGCAAAGCTATCCCTGAAACATCAGTTGAGACATAGGAGGAAACCTGGAATCCCTCACCCATCTTACACCAAGCACTTTCTGGAGGTGGGCGATCTTTCAGGATATTGAAAATGTTTCTCAGTAGATGGTGCAGTTTGACAGCCAGTCTTCACCAGGCTGATTTCCAACCCAGGGAACAGAAGTGGACATAAAGAAGAGTGGTGAGGGGCTTTGACTTAACCCAGAATGCCTCATACCCTTAAAAATTATTGAGGACCCCCAAAAGCTTTTGTTTATGTGGGTTATATTTAACATATTAGAAATAAAACTGAAGAATATTTAAAATATTATTTTTTTGTTTAAAATAACAATGAGAAACCCAATACATTAAAATAAAATAATTTGTAATGCTATTAAAACTGAAAGAAATTTAAGATATTTGTTTCAAATAACTGACAAACTCAGTGCGTGTTAGCAAAAAATAACTCATTTTAATAAAGTTAATTATTTTTTCCTGATGGATCTTTTGCCCAAGCATGATTTTCCCATATAACGCATCAATCACTGGAAACTGTTGTTTCACTGAGTGAATATTTGAGCTTCCAAATCTGGGCTATACAATATTTTTTTTAATCACATTTGTTAATATCACTGAGCTCATTAGAAAAGTCTTTAAGCATCAGGAAGCTATCAGGTTTACATTTAGCAGATACAAGTTTTCCAAAATTCCAAGTTTGGCTTGAAGGCTCAAATTTTATCTTTGGCAGCAAAGAATGCCTGTCATTTTCCTTGAAGTGACAAGCTCTCTTTATGCACTCTCAAGAAAAAGTCTGTCAAAAGACAAGTTCAAATAACAATAGTTTGCTGTCAGCTGTCTTTCAGGGAAAAATGGTGTTCCATGAAAATATAGGCTATTTCAGCTTGCAACTCAAACGATTGCATACATGATGGAGTATAGTTGTCGAAGTGCTTTATGCATACTGCCTATTTTATCACATAGAATATTGAAAAGACATCTGGTCAAAGGTCAAGATGAACTAAGTTAATCATTTCCCTGTTTTATTGAGGACATGAAATAGTCCCCCCACAGTTTTTTCCTGCAAGTTTGTGGTGATTAAAAAAATACAGTGACTGCTGATGCAGGCTGGAGCCCCTGCCCCGGCTGGTACAAAGGCAGCAGCTATTATACCTAGTTTTGCTTTTGCACAATTAATGCAAATGTCAACACAATGAAAAAGGCAAATAACATTGTAGTATTATTATAAAAATAGTTTTCCTCTCCTGGACCCACACAAGGATCTCAGGGAATCCCAGGGGGAAATGGACTACACTCTGAGAATGGCTGTGGTAGGGGATTCTAGTATTAAATTAAGATTCATCAACATTACATGGATGAAATGTACAACAATAGGGTCTTTTAATTAAGTGTCTTTTCTGCACTGTCTGCCCCATCAGGAACAAATCAAGAGTAAAATGTTAACAAAAGTTTATGATGACTGCCATGATCTAAAATTGATCAACATACAAGAAATATCTTACCAATAATTACTAATGTAAAAAAGCAGCCTCAGAATACATTTAAAAATGTCTACCCCTGAAAACATTTCAGAATTTAAAAGGCAATAATAATAATAATAATAATAATAATAATAAATAACTACAAAATCCCCTTTGAGTGCATTTTCAGCAGCTCTTTTCCTAAAGGTTTACATTATTTTATTTTAACTTGAAAACATCTCTGTGATGTGGTTGCACAGGGCTTTGTATCAGCTTTATTTTGCAGGTGAAGGGTCTGAGAATATGAGACTTAGCCACAGTCACAATGGGAAAGAGGGAAGGAACCAGGGGAGTCCTCCTGGTTAACATTTTAAAGCCCTTTCCTTTTCACCACCCTGAACCACTTGGTGTGTCCATCCTCAGCAGCCATGTTTCATTTCAATAAAAAGAGACGATTCCAATGAACTCAGAGACCGTAGAAATCCCTAAGGTGGAGTTTGCCAAATAACTGAAAACCTTCCGGGGAAGTGTGACTCCCATGAGATTTTTCCAGTTCCCATTTCTGCTGATAGGCAGAAGTTCATAGAAAGGAAGAAATTCTCTCAGCCAGGGTCGCATCACTTGCTAAATTTGGAATTCCAGATTAGAGAAACACCCTCGGCTGACTGAGCCTTCCATTCCTGATGTCCTGGAGATGCTCATTCTGAAAGTACAGAGGCATGTTTCCTTCCCCTTTGGAACCAGAGGGCAAACCAGGCTAAGACGGCTGCCGCCCTTGGCCCGCGGGAGTGATGGGGGACACTATGTGGAAATTTAGGCAGAATGTGTTGAATGGGAAGAGGACGTGGGTGGGGACTGGTGATGAGTGAAAGACAAGGAAATGGGAACAGGTGATCCTATAAGCAGGAGCAGTTTTTTTTTTTTTTTTTTAAACATCTTTATTGGAGTATAATTGCTTTACAATGGTGTGTTAGTTTCTGCTATATAACAAAGTGAATCAGCTATACATATACATATATCCCCATATCCCCTCCCTCTTGCATCACCCTCCCACCCTCCCTATCCCACCCCTCTAGGTGGTCACAAAGCACCGAGCTGATCTCCCTGTGCTATGCGGCTGCTTCCCACTAGCTATCTATTTTACATTTGGTAGTGTTTATAGGTCCATGCCATCCTCTCACTTCGTCCCAGCTTACCATTCCCCCTCCCCGTGTCCTCAAGTCTATTCTCCACGTCTGCATCTTTATTCCCGTCCTGCCCCTAGGTTCTTCAGAACCATTTTTGTTTGTTTGTTTCTTTAGATTCCATATATATGTTAGCATATGGTATTTGTCTTTCTCTTTCTGACTTACTTCACTGTGTATGACAGACTTTAGGCCCATCCACCTCATTACAAATAACTCAATTTCGTTTCTTTTTACGGCTAACATTCCATTGTATGTATGTGCCACATCTTCTTTATCCATTCATCTGTCAGTGAACACTTAGGTTGCTTCCAGTGACATGGATTCTTGAATGTACTGGAGCACTCACCCAAAAGAAAATGGTAAGTTCAGGAGCAGTTTTAAAGTGGTCAGGTTCATAATTTCCTAGCCTGTTACAGGTAACAGAATCTTTTCTACCTGTCACCAGTGAGTAATTGCCATAACAATGCTGTATTTATGGGACCCATATTTTACCTCCCAAAGGTAGAGGAAAATCCTTAAAGAAACACATAGACCTCCAGTTGTGTGTAGAGAAGAGCAGCTGTTTTCCCTCCTCTCCCATGTCATACGGTCCTTTCCTCTTGAAAATACCCGTATCTCTTCCTTCTTATTTCCATTGTGCCCTCCACTCTTTAAATCCTAGCACTGGATCTAAATGGAAGGCACATAGGAATTCCCTGGCGGTCCGGTGGTTAGGACTCCGCGCTTTCACTGCCGAGGGCCCGGTTTGATCCCTGGTTGGAGAACTAAGATCCCACAGGCCACCTACCCCATCCACCCCGCCAAAAAGTAAGTAAATAAATAAACAGATAAATAAATAAATAAATATAAATAAATGAAAGGCACAGGTGAAGTGTTTTTGAATGGAACCTGCCTGACCCGAGCTAGCTGGCAGGCAGGGCACATCTAAGAGTCCTTCTGCACTGCTCGTCCCAGGGGTCAGGGAGAGATCACAAGAATACACGTTGTTCAGATACAATCACTTCTTACCGATGAAAAGCAGCTTGGCTGGGTGGAAAACTATTTTCTCAGATAGCAATTTGCCTAGGAGTTGCAAGGACATTCTTCTTCTATGCCAAGAATATCAGTCAGTTCAGAAGCCCCTCTCCCTTGAGATCCTGGGCATGCCCATAGAAGCATGTGTAGTCCTTATGTTTGGTGCTAGTGTAAATGTCAAGGAGGAATATTGGGATTATTCTGCTACTACTTGGTTTTCCTATCTCCTCCACCCTCACCCCTTTTACGTTATCTCTTGACGTTCCCCCCCCCCACCCATCTCTTGATTCTGTTGTCTCTAGCTTTACTGTTCTCAGTTTAAAAGTGTGAGCTGGGCTTCCCTGGTCGCGCAGTGGTTGAGAGTCCGCCTGCTGATGCAGGGGACATGGGTTCATGCCCCGGTCCGGGAGGATCCCACATGCCACGGAGCGGCTGGGCCTGTGATCCATGGCCGCTGGGCCTGCGCATCTGGAGCCTGTGCTCCACAATGGGAGAGGCCACAACAGTGAGAGGCCCGTGTACCGCAAAAAAAAAAAAAAAAAAAAAAGTGTGAGCCCTTTGGGATGAAAGGTGATATAAAATCTGGGCAGGATCAAGAAGCATGTTACAGTATAAAGGAAAGGGCTCTGGACCATGGTCCCAAAGACCCAGGCTGGACTTTACCCTGTCAGTTATTAGCTTACACAAAGCCACTAACTTCTCTTCATCTCAGTTTTCCACCTTAAACTGGGCATGATAATACTTACTGTCTGCTTTCCAAGATCTACATAAGAATCAATTGTTATTGTGTGATATTATGTAACACTATTTGACATTGTTTATTTGCTTCATTCCAGTACCAAGAACAGCATATAGCAGGTGCTCAATAAACATTAGTTAAATGAATATTTTCAGAAATGTTGTGTAAAGTGTGTAAGCACTGCACAATGTTTTTATTATACTTCTTGTAGATTATCCTAGTAGGGGGCAATGCTCTAGACCCCTGTTTCTGTGATGTGTGGTGCAGGAGCCGGCGGGGTCCTGCCCTGGCTGGGGTTGCAGGGATCTCTTTCCAGGCCACAACATCCGCTTGTCTTCCGTGATCCCATCTCCTCATGTGCATCTGAACCACTGCCCAGCAGATTGCGATTAAGGACATTTGGTATGTAAATGTGTTGCTGGAAGGCAAAGGGTGGTCCCCAGGAGGGTTGGCCTTACACGTTCATAACACATTTTCTTATAACACAGAATAACACAGATACTGGCAGTGGGAATTTTATTAGTCTGGGAAATTTCAAGGGAGTTCCAGATCAAAAAAGGGACAATAGTAAATACCAGGATTATGGCAAAAAGAAGAATTTTAGAAGTATTCTTATGAAGAATTCCTACTTACACACTTGTTATGGATTGAATACTGTTCCCCTTAAATTCTGTGTTGAAGCCCTAAACCCCAATGGAGCTATCTTTGGAGATAGGGCCTATAAAGAGGTAATTGAGGTTAAACGAAGTCATAAGGGCCTAGTTCTCCTCTACAACTTGTCCTTATAAGAAGAGGAAGAGACACCGGAGCTCTTTCTCTCCCCATACCAGCCCCCACCCCTGGGGGCCACAGAGGAAAGGTCATGTGAGGACAGGACGGAGCAAGAAGGCAACCATCTGCAAGCCAGGAAGTGAATCGGTCAGCACCTGAATCTGGGACTGCTAGACTTCTGAAGTATGAGAAAATGAATTTCTCTTAAGCTACCCAGTCTACGGTATTTTTCTACAGCAGCCTAAGACAGATTTTGGTACAGAAAAGTGAGGTGCTACTATAATAAATACCTAAAAGTGTGGATGTGGCTTTGGCACTGGGTGAAAGGTAGAGGCTAGAAGAGTTTTGGGGTGCATGCTAGAAAAACTTAGATTGCCTTGAAAGGTCTGTTGATAGAAATGTGGACATTAAAGGCAATTCTGAATGAGGCCTTAGAGAGAAAAGAGGAGAGCTATAGAGAAAGCCTCTATCATCTTAAGGAATATAATGCTGGCAGAAATATGGACATTAAAGGCCGTTCTAATGAAGTTTCAGACAGAAATTAGGAAACTTATTATCAGAAACTGGAGGAAGGGCAATCCTTGTTATAAAATAGCAAAGAACTTGGCTCAATTCTGTTTCAGTATTTTGTGTAAGGTAGAATTTGTGAGTGATGAAACTGGATATTTAGCTGAGGAGATGTCTAAGCAAAGTGGAAGAAGTAGCTTACTTGCTCCTTATGGCTTACAGTAAAATGAAAGAGGACAGAGGTGAGTTGAAGGAATTATTAAGCAAAAGGCACCAGAGCTTAAAGATTTGGAAAATTCTCAGCCTATCCATTTTGCAAAAAAATGAGGAAGGCATTCTGAAGAGAACACTACAGGTGTTCTTATTCATTTGATAAGGAGATTAGTATGGGTGTAAATCACAAATTTAATGAGCCATTTCAGCAGAAACCCAGCATAGAAATGGGATTATACCATCAGAAACACTGCCAGCTGGGACTAAATGGAACAGAGAAACAGAACAGAGTGAAGGAAGGCTGTGAGACTTCTGGGATCCTACAGGACGGGACAATAGAGCTAGTCAGTTGTAAACATGAATTATCCTTCAAGAAAAGGGAAGGATGGAACCAAAGGTGATTCAGAGAACATCAGGATTAGCACCAGAGGCCCGGGGAGCAGGGCTGGTTCCTTCTTGCTTTCAAAGGGTGGGGTTATGTCTTGATATTAACAAGCCAGAGCCTCAGGAACAGGGCCACCACCAAAGGCCATGGGGATAACACTGCTGCCCCAGTAGGCCTGGACGGATGAGCACGGAGCCAGAGAAGATTATTCTTGAGCTTTAATATCTAATGGAGTTGGCCTTGCTAGGTTTTGGACTTGCTTGGGACCTAACACCCCTTTCTTCTTTCTGGTTTTTCCCTTCTGAAATGGGAATGTCTATCCTATGCCTGTCTCACCGCTGTATTTTGGAGGCAAGTAATTTGTCTGGTTTCACAGGTTCATAACTGGAGAGAAATTTGGCTTCAGGATGAATCATATCTCGAGCTTCACTCATATCTAGTTTAGATGATATTTAGATGAGACTTTGGACTTTAGACTTTAATGTTGATGCTGGCATGAATTAAGACTTTTGGGGCTGTTGGGATGGGGTGAATGTATTTTGCATGTGAGAAGGACATGAGTATCGGGAGGCCAGAGGGTGAAATAGACTGAGCAGTATTTCCCTGCCATCCAACCCCAAATCAATATGTTGAAGCCCTAATTCCCAGTGTGACCGTATTTGGAAACAGTTTCTGTAAGGAGGTAATAAAGGTTAAATGAGGTCATAAGGATGGGGCCTTAATCCGATGGGACTGGTGCCCTTATAAGAAGAGGAACACCACATGTCTCTCTCTCTCTCTCTCTCCTGCCCCCCCAACCCTTTCTTCCCACAAATCCCCCCACATTTGTGCCACAGAGGGAAAGCCATGTGAGAATCGCTCAAGAAGCTGTCTGCAAGCCAGGAAGAGAAATCTCACCAGGAACCTAACTGGCTGGCACATTTTTCTGGGAATTCCAGCCTCCAGAACTGTGAGAAATAAATTTCTGTTGTTTAAGCCACCCAGTCTGTGGCATTTTGTTATGGCAGCCTGAGCTGACGAAGACAATCCTCCTCTCCTTTGGTTTCTCTGGCTCACTTGTGAGTAGTTTCCCTGCAATTGACAGCTCTGTCTTCATCCCACATGCAAAGTCACATTGCAGTCCAGGAGTGAACTGAATGTATGTTTGAATATCCTTGTGATCCAAGCATGATGGAAAAGAGGAGAACAGTTACAATCCACTGAATGACAGTAAATTGTAGAGGGCAGCTCTTTTACCTGCCTGGCCAGAGATAATTTTGGTATATTTCATTAAACTTCAGGAGGGTGAAAGATTATTTCAGGTAGCCTGTGGAATTTTCTGAAGAGCACATGTGTAAGGTCAATGACTTTCTCTTGCATCAGGTTTTTTGAACCAAAGTTAATTGTGACAAATCAACTTTGCTCACACCACTGCTATCACTACTTGAAGCCATAGCTAGGTGGTATTGCTAGTGTACATGCACACAGAAATTATTATCTGGGAAAGTGAAAAATGTGTATTTTATATAACATGGTAATAGAATAAGTGTGAAGACTGAATTTTTGGAGCTCGGGTTTAAATCTCCACTTTTAACTTTTTTTTGAAAGATTGTTGCTACAGTCTTATTATTTAGCACAAATATTGAAAAGGTTGGACATAAATGGGTCAGTCTCTCAGTCTTTCTCAAACTTTAATGCTCCTACATATTACACGAAGGGCTTGTTAAGAGACGGATTCTGATCTAGTGGGTTTTGGATGGAGCCCCAGATTCTGCATTTCTGTTTCTGTTGCTGCCGCTGATCTAGTGAAGATCACGTATACTGTGTATTAGACGGAATGTTGTTGAACTGTATTGTTTTTCTCCATGAATAAAATACCATGTGAGCTTGAGCTGTTGTTCTCTTTTGTAGTACATCATAATTCCTCTCTAAGAATGGTTCAAACCTTCCACTTTGAAGAATTACATTATAGGGATTGTAAAGTGATTTGAGCTTCAAATGCTTGATGTGATATCTGCTTCACACTGACTGATTGGTTGATTTCCGGAAAGTAGATCTTCAGAGATGTGTGATGAATGTCTCCCAGTGATATATAATGACACATCTCTATTTAGGGGCTCTAGAATTCTGTGCATTTAGAGACAAGACAAAGTTAATACTGCAAGAGCCAGTGAGAAAGTATGACTAATCTGAGACTAGCACTACAGCTCCTTTGCAAGTAGTCCTTCACCTGGGGTGAGCAATTAGTTTAGGAAATGGTAAGGAAGGTTTGTTTCATAATTTTATGACTGGGTACCTCCTGGAGTGAAGGAAAGGCACTGAAAAATTTGGCAAGAGCTAGTAAAGCTGTAGTCCTTATTTGCAAGGTTTGGTAAGCATATGGGTGTGCTATCGCTTATTTCACTGTGATTTATGACAAGCAAATTCCTATTGCTGATTACACCTATTGATGATTATGGCCTACTTGGGACCTCTTTCCCTCCAGACACCAGGGACGGCCAGAACCAGGCTTGCCTGTGGGTGAAACAAGGAAATTCCCAGGGGTCAAGGGAAGGCTAAAACTCCTCCATGAAGCAATCTTTTGTAGCCTTTCAGAATATGTATACATGTACATACACATACACATATGTATGTATGCATATTGGGTAAGAGATTATAATTCATAAAATAAAATTGAAATTTAAGGGCATTTTTGACAGAAAAAATGTGCTTTATCTACCTACTCCTACTGAACCAGATTCCTCACAGGTATACAAGATAAATCAATTTCATGGATTATAAGTAAGACTGTTGAATTTTGGAAATAATATGGTGTCACATTTGTTGTCAGTGGCTTAAGTTGGATAAAGGTGGTGCACTTTTTTTGTATTTTGCTTGTTGTTCTTTGTTTTCTTTTGTAAGTTAGACTTGACCCTGGAATTGATACTCTACCAAGAGGTCTTTATGATACCTGCCAGTGGTGAAAACAGCTGAAAGTTTTGCAGATGATTGACTTGGAGCAGGTATCTTCAGGCTCAGCTCACTTCAACTCTTTGCTCAAATAATTCCAGATTTCTGGGTGGCTTGTCATTATCAGTGAGTAGAAACTTCCAGCATTGCTAAAAGTTATTATGTTCTGTGAGAGAAATTTGGGGTAAGATTGAGCTTTGAAGAAGTTTCATGTTGCACAACCTAGGGAATGCCTATTCCTGCTTACATCTAAACAAACTTTTCAACTGTTTATAAGGAACGCATTTAATCTCCTCTATGTCCAAATTTCACTTTACCATAAAAGTACTCCTTTCGACTCATCATAAAAGTATTCCTTAAAAAAAAAATAGTACCCCTTTAAAAGGTTTCTTTCAAAAGATTCTCTCTCTAGGAGATGGAATTAAAGAATGAGGCCAATTACCCTTGTTTTTCTGTAAGTCCAGGGCTCCCTAAGCACAAATTTCTAATGGTTCCTAGCACATTTGTGTATACCAACAGGTTATCCATACAATCATTGCCTATAATACCATTCAAACATGTAATGAAATCCAGCAAGTCATTTCTGCCTAACTGATGTAACACAGATCAAGCCATGCTTCCTGAGACCGAAAGGTTAGCATGAATCTGACTAGGGCAAATGTCTCTAAAATTACTGCAAGTACAAAATAAAGGGATATTGGACTGATGAAAGGCAAAAATCAGCAAAATAACATAATTAGGGAAGATCCATCTTAGCTTCTATGCCTCTGAAGTTAAATATTAGATGGATACATATCACAATACTCACATGTAACTCAAAAGATATTAAAATGAAAACAAAACAAAAGATGTATTCAGCCATACTCAACAAAACCTATTCAACTGACTAGTTATTTCACCATTTGATAAAATGCATAGACCAGTGATGAATATCTCTTTAGTAGGAACATTGCAAAGTCTTACACGACAAAAGCCATAAATGACATAGGTCTTGCTGAAAAGTCGATAAAGCAAGTAAAACCACGTATCACACTAATTAATGTGGATCACATGCCTTTGATGCATATCACTCCAAACTTGAGGTGTTACTCAAAAAGACATACTTGCAATTTCTGTCTTTTGATTTCCTAGGAAAGATTGCTATATTGTCTAAAATGAATGCACTATTAGGTGACTGACAGAAATGCATTTTAAATTTACACATCTTTAATTATGTACATATAAGTATGCAACTAAAATATCCTTTTAGCTTTCTGCATTTATATTAGGTCAGATTGATATACCCGTTAGGTATTGTTTGATGTGGATTCAGTTTGCATTGTTCTCCAACTCATTTGCTCCTAAAATCTGGTGGTAACAAAAAGTTCTTGGCATATTGTGTAAATATAAATGATTGCTGCTGATTCTAATGGGATTCTATACCTACTACAGAAACCAACTTCATGGCAGCCAAGGGAAGAATAAAAAAGGAAAACAAGAGAAAGATATTTTAATTTCACGCATAATTTGTGTCATTGACAATGCTTTCGTTTCATACAAATCATAAAAGCAATAAAAAATTAGGTTCCATTTCTGTCCCTTATCATGTCAACTCTCTAAGGTAAAAAATTAAGCATTTTGTAGGTCTCTGAAGTTTATTAGATAATAAAGGTATTGAAAGAGGGGCTAATTTGATTTGGATTCCAATAGTGGTGAAGATTTCTGCATGGTCATAATGGCTTTCCAGAACTTTCAGGTTTTGGTAAGTCTGCAGGAACATAAGGTGGCATGCCTGACTTCTCTTAAGTTGTATCAATGTCAGTTGAACCTGAGACTGATAGTCAGGAAGAGAAATGGTGGCACGGTTTTAAGTTTACCTAAACATAATTCGTGTGTTTATCCAATATTCACTCCACAACTACCATAAGCCATATGCTCTGCAAGATACACAAACATGAATGAACTTGTCCTCAAGGAACCAGTAATTTTAAAGTTAAAAGATAAAGAAAAATATCCAACTTGCATCCCAGAAGAAAAACAAAAGGGTCACGTATAAAGAAATGAAATCCAGCACACTATTATGTCTGGAATGGATAAACAACAAGGTCCTACTGTATAGCACAGGGAACTATATTCAATATCCTGTAGTAAACCATAATGGAAAAGAGTATATATATATATGTGTGTGTGTGTGTGTGTAAAACTGAATCATTTTGCCATACACCTGAAACTAACATGACATTGTAAATCAACTATACTTCAATAAAATAAATGTACAAAAAAGAAATGAAATCCAGATAACCTCAGAACATTTCTTCAAAACTGTAAATGGCAAAGACAATGGAGCAACTTATAGAACTGTGATCAAACCACACTCTATATGTAGTCTCTCTGGTGAGAGAATACAGAAAATATGTCCCCACTCTCTTTCAGAAGAAAAAAATGCTTGAACGCATACTATAGCAACCAAGAATTGAATAAAATTAAAGCTTAAATTGTGTAAGAAACAGATTGCCAATGAACAATGAAATTAGTGATTTAAAAACTGAATGCAGGAGCTTCCCTGGTGGCGCAGTGTTTGGGAGTCCGCCTGCCAATGCAGGGGACGCGGGTTTGTGCCCTGGTCCGGGAAGATCCCACATGCCGCGGAGCGGCTGGGCCCGTGAGCCATGGCCACTGAGCCTGCGCGTCCGGAGCCTGTTCTCCGCAATGGGAGAGGCCACAACAGTGAGAGGCCCACGTACCGCAAAAAAAAAAAAAAACTCAATGCAACTGTGAAAAAAGGGAAAGAGAAGACAATAATGGGAAAATCACCATTTTTTCAAAAAAATATTTGGCAGATCCCTCCAATTAACTAAATTTTGTTCTACACACATTATAGCAGTAAATTAAACAGACAAAAATCAAATAAAAGGGGAGCTCTGCCATCTTGGAACTTAAATTCTAGCAGAAGAATGAGAAAATGAACAAGATAAAATAAATGAAAGGCATAATATAAAATAACACCATAGCAACAACTGAGGCACAATACCTCAGATTTTATTAACCCAAGTTGGAATATAGATAGAAAAGGAGAGAAGAAGTGAGCAAAAAAGGGATAAATTCCTTATTTTTATGAGAAACAAGAAAAAGAGTTTGATAATTATCAGGTATTTACATACATGTGCACTCACAAAACAAAGGATAGAAAAATCGTTTTGTAGATAAAATAGAAGTCAAAGTAAACAGCACTAGATAGGACACAAGAACAATTTATATTAATAATAATAATACAAATCAGCATATCCCAAGTCAATCTTCTTCATCTGACTCGGTTTCTGCTCTTGCATCCTTAACTCAGAGGAGAGCCCTATAGCCCCAAAGTCAAGGCTAAAAGCTGGGCATCATTCTTCACTCTCCCCTCCCCTCATCCCACACTCCCAATTCATCACTCTCCAAGTTCTGTTTTTCCACCTTTTAAATACATCTCAATCCATCTCCTTCCTTCCATGTTTACTGCTGATTTGTTCACTTAGGGCACCACTATTTCTTATCTGGCTTTCTACCACAACCTCCAAGCTGGTTCATTTGCCTCTTGTTTTGTTTCCATCAAATCTATTTATTCTTCACAGGGAAGTCAAAGTAATCATTCAAAAGTTTTTGAAGTAAAAAATCATTTCAAAAAATGATTATGTCATTCTTATACATAAAACACCATTGGCATTCCATTGTCCAGACTCCTGAATATCACCCTTTATAGTCTGATTCTTGATGATCTCTCCTAGCTGATGTCACACTTGTTGCTTTTTATATCCAGCCACATGAACATTTGCAATTGGCACATACTGGATCAGGCTCTTTCTCATCCTGAGGTCCTAGCACAAGCTGTTTCCCTCTGCCTGGTACACTCTCCTTTCTTCCTATCTTCCTTTGTCTGGTCAGTTCCTACTTTGAGCTTAAGCATCACTTCTACTTATGAACTTCTCTTGACTCCCACCTCTAGCAGATCTGGTTGAGTTCCTATTCTGAGTGTTCCATTAGAACCCAGAACTTCCCCTACCAGAGCACTTTTGTCTCACTAGAATAGCCTGTTGTTATGTCTGCAAACCAAACTAGACTGTAAACTCCATGAGGCTGCCGGTCTTACCCTCAGGCCAAAGTTGGCCATGAAGGGCTTTTATTATTAAATAAAAAATATTTTTCAAAAAAAGAAGAACTTAATCTAAGAATCTAGAAAAGAGAATAATAAAATGTGCCAAAGTAAATTAACAGAAGGACTCAGCCAAGATAAAAAAAATCAGAAAGCAGAAAGACAATATTTCTTTGAAAGGAAACACACACCACATAAAATGCATACATCTGTGGAAGACATAACCAAGAGGAAAAGCATACACACAAACGAAGAATTTGGTATGAGAAAGGATAATAGATACCAAGAATATCAAAAATTGTGTTTATGATTTAGAACATCTTAGCAAATTTCCTGGATAAACATGATGACCAAAATTGTCTTAATAATTAAGATGTCTGAAAACTTTAAAACTATGGAAAAAAATGGGAAAAGTTCACAAATAATTATGTTTTAAAAAAGGCTACTAAGCTGGACAGCTTTACAGCTTTAATATTCTCAAAGAGCACATCATTTCTGTTAGAGAAATTGTTCCATAAAATAGAACAAAATTTTTAAAAACTATCACATTCATCTTAGTAAGATGAAATGACTGCTCCAAAAAGCTGAATAAATAACTCAACACTACTGAATTGATTAGCAACCTCATCTTACGAATATAGCTGTAGAAATCCTTAAAATAATTACAATCCAAGTACAACAGCACCTTAGGAATTCATCCACTGCACCCAAGTCGAAATTTTTCTGGGAATTCAAGAATGACTTAATGAGTGAAATAGGTTAGGGTATTACATAAATGGATCTAATGAGGAAAAAAATAGTAAAGCTCAGAAAACCATTTCAACGTCATTCTGGATAAAAATTCTCATAAAAGCACTAAGGACATTTATTCAAATTGCTAAAGAATATCTGATGGTTAAGCTGCAGAAGTTCTCTCATTAAAACCAGGATTAGGACTAGGAGGCCTAATATCACCATTTCTGTACAGGGCAGAAATGCCCTGAACATCAGTTTTGACTTAAAATTAACCAAAATCTGCTGGTATGCTTTTGCTTTGATTTTGGCTTTGGAAGACTGAATAGATAAATACTTGCTTCAGCTGAATTTCTGGCATCCTGAGATCCTGCCTGATCAAAAATTATATGTTTATGTAGATGACCATCACATTTAATCAATGATTGACATTTAATATTGCGATTATGAGATTTTTCACTTGTAGGTCAAAATGTTCAAATGGCAGTCTTTTTTTTTTTTTTTTTTTTTTTTTTTTCGGTATGCGGGCCTCTCACTGTTGTGGCCTCCCCCGTTGCGGAGCACAGGCTCCGGACGCGCAGGCTCAGCGGCCATGGCTCACGGGCCAAGCCGCTCCGCGGCATATGGGATCCTCCCAGACCGGGGCACGAACCCGTATCCCCTGCATCGGCAGGCGGACTCTCAACCACTTGCGCCACCAGGGAGGCCCATGGCAGTCTTTTTTTATGGTTTAGTCTAATACAAGTACTGAGGAGAAATGTGTTTGTTAAATAACTTTAGGGAGAGCATTATATCTGTGGAGATGAGCAGGAATTCACGAGTGAACCAGAAATTGTTAGCAGGTGTGTGGTAAGGAGGGGTCTATAGCTAAACTCAGCTTCTCTTACCCGGGTGCTTAGGAACCAGTGTTTCCCTACCCTCCCCTGAAAATCTGGCACAAAACGAGACTGCTTGTCATCTGAACTCAAAATATTCTTCCCCACAACTCACTCCATTCCTCAAGGAAACATCAACCTAATAAAGAGAGAGTAACAAAGCATGCGGTCCCTCTGCTGGGATACAGTTCCAGGGTGCATGCAGCTGTGATCAGGGAAAGCATCTCCCTCCCCAGGAGACCAAAAGGATGGATAAGAAACTGCTGATTTTCTTCCTGTGAGCTCCATCCTTCACCGAGTGATCCTGGCTAGAGTTTACCCGAGTCTATGACATGATGGTATTCATTTTGAACCAGCTAAGGTCTATAGAATACAATAACAATAAACAATAAATAAACAATAAACAACAAAAACAATAAATAACGATATAAGGAGAATAATGGAATTAGATTATATAGTGCTAGTAATCCTCATTGGATTGTTTGCATCCTAGTACTCACATCATGAAATAAAATAACCATTATGAACTGTACTGAATTTTGAGTTGTTTAACTTTGTGTAAGCTGTGGGTATTTCAGGAAATGTGTTGCTTAGGAATTCTTCATCTCTTGTGAAGATGAGTTAACAGCAGAATGTCAGCACTACCACCTTAACTTGTCATGAGGAGGTAAATCTTGAAAATCATGGACGACAATAATATTGATGACTTAGAATAATATAGTGAAGAGTATGAGAAAAGAATGTAAGAGAAAAATGAGGACCCAAACCACAGCTGATGGAGGTTTGGTTTAATCTACTGATGGTGGTTGAATCTACTTTCAAAAAATAGATTCCACAAGAAGGCTCTAAGAAGATAATCCTTCATGTCTCTGAGTCTCCAAAGGTCAAAGTTTTACTATAAATCTTGTTGAAATGATTGCTAGACTGCTATCATTTGCAGGATTTGAAAAAGAAGGATTATTCAGATTTCCACAATCTATGAACCTTAGGTATAATGTCCATTTTTGGTATGTATATGACTAAGATATATTTTCCTGAATTCCATTTCACTGTGCACAAAAGCTTATTGACATTATTAAATGTGCTACTTCTGCATCTTGTTTCTCAGTCATTGGAACATGCAGAAGCCACCAGAAGTCGTTTTAAATTTGACAATGTGGTGGGTTCATGCTGAATTAGCTAAGTAAGTTTCTCTTTTATGTGATGAATGAGAGATTTGAGGACACAGTTAATGAATCTGATGAAGAAATATTTATAGAATGGAAAAATCAGTAAATATAATTATTACCAATGATGGACAGACACGATGAAGGCTATGATTGACTTAGGAATGATAGGCATACACTCTTTTATTCATACCCTTCAGTTGTGTTTGGAAACTAATCCTAGCACAGTGTATCTTAACAGAATTATCTACCCAAGAAGAAAGACCACAAGACTTCTTGTTCTTTAATCAAAGACAAACTTCATGATGTTTAAGAGATTTTGGAACAGGCTTGCTGTGTTTAAAAAGATAAGAATGTAGCTATTATGCGTAAAAAGGCTGCTTGAACCAAATAAAGCCTCAGTACTGCAGGTTACAGTTAATGATACCAGCCTAGCAGGGGGCACTAGCTGCTAACTTTTTTTTTTATTCAGAGAAAGTAGTTTGTTCTTTAGAACATTCTCAAGAAATAATCAAACTGATGAGTCTTAAGAGTGCAAATACTTATTACATGATTCCTGTTATAAAAATACTCCTGTTACTCCACTCCAGAAAAGATTGCTGCAATTTCTTTATAGGCAATAGAAGCTGAGATGCAGAGGGAAAATCAGAGATTATTCTGTTATCCCATAAGTTGATTACATTCCATTTCGGCATTTTTAGATTCAAAGCTTGAAGACAGATTTTTATCAAATGATTTATTTGAATGCAAAGTATATTAGAAATGTAGCATAAGTGAATGTAAAAATCTCAAGTGTGATTCTGGAAGTATTTCAAAAGCTCTCACTCCAGCAGTGCACAAAATTTAAGTTGGTGCAATTGTTTTAGTGAAACTACATCATCACCATCAACCAAATCTCCAAGGCCAGGAGTTAAAGAGAAGGAAACTGCCTACTCTGTAACTGTCAGAGACGAAGGAAAGCTTGGTGGCAACATGTCCACCAGCAGTGCCTATTCTTGTAAAACTATCCAGAAAATTTTTCTCCTCTACCAGTCTTGCTGAAACTGAGCACTTATTTAATATCATCCATGTGCAGCGTGGTAAGTACAGGAGGAATTTAGTGTCCAACAGAGCTGAGGAATTACCAGTTCTAAACTGTAATATCAAATTTTAAAAAATTAGCTACTAAAAATTTTAGTGATAAAATTATAATGATAACTGAAAATAAAATTTTAGATTAACTTTGTACTCCTGCAATTTGTTCTATGTTGATGATATATGATTTTGCCATGGTTTGGGTAAATAACAAACTTTAACACTTGCCTTTTCTATATTCTTCCAAGATATGTAGCCAGTATCCCTCTATTTAATATGGTTCAGAAAATACTGGTTAATGCATTAAATCATGAAATAGAAATGAAGTATAATTCCTGAAGGAGAGGAGGTAAAATCACCATTATTTGTAGATGGCATAAATATAATGGTAGAAATCTTATGAGCACCAACTGAAATATCCTTAGAGTTAATGTGAGTTCACTAGCAACTCAAAATTTTAGCAGCTTAGAGTTTTAAAATAAGATTTAAATGATTAGAAAGATATAACTTTATCGACACAAAATAGCACTGTAAAGAGTAAATACTTCTTAATTAATTTGTTGGTTTAACAAAGTTCTGGTCACACTTGCAATGGAATTTATTTTGACATTTAAAATGTCAAAAGATCAGCTAGAGAATAAGTGGGTAAATTGGCTAAGATTTTTTTTAAAAATTAAAGTGATGGGCAGAAATTGCTCTATCATCTATAAACTATGTTATAAAGTAGCATTAAGTAAAATAGTGTGATTTTACTGAAAAAATTGAAAAATAGATCTGAAACAAAATAGTCAGAAATATATCCCAAACCTATGGAGAAGGAATGGTGTTTGTGGTAAATACCATAGGAAAATTAGCTCTTTGGGGAGAAACAATTAAGTGCCTCCTCTCTCTCATATACCATTGATTGAATCAATGTTTAAGAAGAGCTTATAATAGTGCCTGGCACATAGTAGTTCTATGAAAAAAAAACAAGCATAAGATATCAAGATAAATTAAGAACTTGAAGCAAAGCATCAAACCTTTAGAAATAAAGAAAATAAAATTTAATTTGGAAATTTCTATACAAAAAGGTAAATATTAATATACTTGGTGAATTTTGTCCAACACCAGAAACATAATACAAAACAAACAACAAGCTGGGTAAAATATTTCCTAGCAAACATGGTAGACAAATATATAAAAAGTTCTTACAAATCAATAAGAAAACCAGTAACATCTCTTGATAACTAAGTATATAAGCAGACAAGTTACAAAAGAAATATGAAATTCTGATACTTGTAAAAATATGAATTCAAAGTAATAAAAACTTTAAAAATTGGTAAAGACTTCCAATAATCTCAACATTTTAGAATACTGTTAAAATATATTTTATCAAAGTAAACATGTTCCTGATTAGGGTCTCATAATTAAAATCAATAGGCCTCTTTTCTTCTTGTCCTTACTCCAAGTCCCACTCTTTCTAGGCAAGTACTTAACTCTTTGTTTCTTCTCATATTAATGTTTGTATCTCTGAGTAATAAGATTACATCGCTTTCCCTGTTTTTATCATTTTTATACCTCAGTTATTGATCGCTACAGTAACAAATACAGTTTCAGCTCTCTTACAATACACTTTCCTCTCCTCTCCTACCCATGGAATTATATCACTTTTTAAAGTTAAATCATTACATTGTTATGACCATGTAAATGTCATTCCCTGCAAAACCAGGCAATGTTTTATGATTATATGTCTTTTACAGTTTTTGCCCCCTGATCCCCTGGAATTTCTGATTGCTTTTATTTTTTTATGGCACTAATTGCCTTTATCATATTGTCAAGGTTTTTTCAAACTCTTTATACTTTCAAGGCATGCTGGCAAATCCTCACCTGGACTTAAACTACCCTCCCAGAATCCTAGAGTTTTCTACTCCAATCTGGGCTGGTTGCTCTGCAAAGATTTGTTTAAAAAGTTATATAGAAAAAAAGGGTGTGGTGAGACACTTGAATAGTGCTGGTGGAGTGTACATTGTTACAACACTCTTGAGAGCACTCTTGTCAATACGTGTCAAAAGCTATAAACAATCAAAGACTTTGACCCCATGTTTTACTTCTAGAAATTTCTTCCAAGATGACAAACAGAGACGTAATACAGAGTTATGCTCTAGGACAACTACTCAATGATATTTATGTGAAATATTGGAAGTGACTTAAATGTGCATTTATTCCTGAATTATTAATAGATTATGGAGTATTCTGGATTTATTGAAGTTTATCAGTAGAACAGTTTTTGAAATCTACTTTTGGGAAACACCTCAAAGAGAGAAGTGGCTATCTTCAAGCATCTAAAACTGAGGTATATTAAAGTATATTAAAACTGTAATAAAGGGAGATATGATAAGAAAACCACGTGATTGTCAAACAGTGGGTCTGTGTTTCACGCATTGAGGAAACCTAGATAGAGCAAGTGAAGTCTGCTCTCAAAATGATCAGCTAGTCAAAAGATACAGGCATATACACTGCAAAGTCCTAAGTCCTGAATCACTGTAGTGTGGCTACTCACGTGGGCAACCCTCTGCAGCATGCATGCCCCAAGTGGGTCGCAGGGGCTTTATTTTTAATTTAATGATGGTAGTGAGGCTTCCAAACAATGAGGAAGACAGCTGAGAATGAATGAGTATGAGGAGTTAGGTAGGTATGTGAAACTGACAAGGAGGGGAAGAGGTATTATTGGAGAAAGGCTGAAAGTTCACAGGGAGCTGCAAACAATGGCCCAAGCTCTAAGGTCCTGGACAAAAGGTGTGTGGGGAATGAGTACACTCACCTTGAGAATGACAAGAGGAATTAGTCATTGGGGAAAATCCAAGTTTCGGCTGGGATGAGGCAGAGGAGTGTGTATTTGAGGCAATTTCCAAATTTCTGAAAGTTTCTTGGCTAGCAGAACAGGGTGCAGCGAGGGTCAGAGGGGAGAACAGTCAGGCTTCTCTGCATGGAATGAAGAGCAGAGATAAGGGTGGGCCACCAGAAATTTGTCCCATAGCGACCCTGAGGATGAGAAATTCCGGGAACTGAGGGTAAAGACCCAGGGCATCAGCAGAACCAATAGGATGGAACTGACAGCCGCAGGATTACAACTGAAACTTTGGAACGAATTGTGGAAATGCCTCCACAAACTTGTGTTTCAACTCTCTCAGGTCCACCTGATTGCTTATCAGGGCTTTAAGGATGACTTCATGCACAAATATCTGGGAGAACACCCTATGGCTTAGTCATCTGAATGAATGCTTTGCAAGAGAATGAAGCAGTAAGGAGGATGGATTTAGGATTATATATTTATTTATTTTTGTTTGTTTATTTTTGTTTTTATTTCCATTACTCTAGGAGGTGGATCAAAAAACATCTGGCTGTGATTTATGTCAGAGTGTTCTTCCTATGTTTTCCTCTAAGAGTTTTATAGTGTCCGGTCTTACATATAGGTCTCTAGTCCCATTTTTTTTTTTTTTTTTTTTTTGCAGTACGTGGGCCTCTCACTGTTGCGGCCTCTCCTGTTGCAGAGCACAGGCTCCGGACGCGCAGGCTCAGCGGCCATGGCTCATGGGCCCAGCCGCTCCACGGCATGTGGGATCTTCCCAGACGGGGGCATGAACCCGTGTCCCCTGCATCGGCAGGCGGACTCTCAACCACTGCACCACCAGGGAAGCCCTCTAGTCCCATTTTGAGTTTATTTTTGTGTATGGTGTTAGGGAGTGTTTTAATTTCATTCTTTTACATATAGCTGTCCAGTTTTCCCAGCACCACTTATTGAAAAGACTGTCTCTTCTCCATTGTATATCCTTGTCTCCTTTGTCATAGATTAATTGACCATAGGTGCGTGGGTTTATCTCTGGGCTTTCTATCCTATTCCATTGATCTATATTTCTGTTTTTTTGCCAGTACCATATTGTCTTGATTACTGTAGTTTTGTAGTATAGTATGAAGTCAGGGAGTCTGATTCCTCCAGCTCCGTTTTTTTCCCTCAAGACTGCTTTGGCTATTTGGAGTCTTTTGTGTCTCCATACAAATTTCAAGATTTTTTGTTCTAGTTCTGTAAAAAATGCCACTGGTAATTTGATAGGGATTGCATTGAATCTGTAGATTGCTTTGGGTAGTATAGTCATTTTCACAACATTGATTCTTCCAATCCAAGAACATGGTATATCTCTCCATCTGTTTGTGTCATCTTTGATTTCTTTCATCAGTTTCTTATAGTTTTCTGAATGCAGGTCTTTTGTCTCCCTAGCTAGGTTTATTCCTAGGTATTTTATTCTTTTTGTTGCAATGGTAAATGGGATTGTTTCCTTAATTTCTCTTTCTGATCTTTCATTGTTAGTGTATAGGAATACAAGAGATTTCTGTGCATTCATTTTGTACCCTGCAACTTTACCAGATTCATTGATTAGCTCTAGTAGTTATCTGGTGGCATCTTTAGGATTCTTTATGTATAGTACCATTCATCTGCAAACAGTGACAGTTTTACTTCTTCTTTTCCAATTTGTATTCCTTTTATTTCTTTTTCTTCTCTGATTGCCGTGGCTAGGACTTCCAAAACTATGTTGAATAATAGTGGTGAGAGTGGACATTCTTGTCTTGTTCCTGATCTTAGAGGAAATGTTTTCAGTTTTTCACCATTGAGGACGATGTTTGCTGTGGGTTTGTCATATATGGCCTTTATTATGTTGAGGTAGGTTCCCTCTATGCCCACTTTCTGGAGAGTTTTTATCATAAATGGGTGTTGAATTTTGTCAGAAGCTTTTTCTACATCTAATAAGATGATCATATGGATTTTATTCTTCAATTTGTTAATATGGTGTATCATACTGATTGATTTGCATATATTGAAGAATCCTTGCATCCATGGGATAAATCCCACTTGATCATGGTGTATGATCCTTTTAATGTGTTGCTGGATTCTGTTTGTTAGTATTTTGTTGAGAACTTTTGCATCTACATTCATCAGTAATATTGGTCTGTAATTTTCTTTTTTTGTAGTATCTTTGTCAGGTTTTGGTATCAGGGTGATGATGGCCTCATAGAATGAGTTTGGGAGTGTTCCTTCCTCTGCAATTTTTGGGAAGACTTTAAAAAGATGGGTGTTAGCTCTTCTCTCTCTCTCTTTTTTTTTTTTTTGCGGTACGTGGGCCTCTCACTGTTGTGGCCTCTCCCATTGCAGGGCACAGGCTCCGGACACGCAGACTCAGCGGCCATGGCTCACGGGCCTAGCCTCTCCGCAGCATGTGGGATCTTCCCGGACCGGGGCACGAACCCATGTCCCCTGAATCGGCAGGCAGACTCTCAACCACTGCGCCACCAGGGAAGCCCAGCTCTTCTCTAAATGTTTGAGAGAACTCACCTGTGAAGCCATCTGGTCCTGGACTTCTGTTTGTTAGAAGATTTTTAATCACAGTTTCAATTTCATTACTTGTGATTGGTCTGTTCATATTTTCTATTTCTTCCTGGTTCAGTCTTGGAAGGTTACAGGTTTCTGAGAATTTGTCCATTTCTTCCAGGTTGTCCATTTTATTGGCATAGAGTTGCTTGTAGTAGTCTCTTAGGATGCTTTGTATTTCTGTGGTGTCCATTGTAACTTCTCCTTTTTCAATTCTAATTTTAGTGATTTGAGTCATCTACCTCTTTTAATTCATAAGTCTGGCTAAAGGTTTATCAATTTTGTTTATCTTCTCAAAGAACCATCTTTTAGTTTTATTGATCTTTGCTATTGTTTTCTTTGTTTCTATTTCATTTATTTCTGCTCTGATCTTTATGATTTCTTTCCTTCTACTTACTTTGGGTTTTGTTTGTTCTTCTTTCTCTAGTTAGGTGTAAGGTTAGATTGTTTGTTTGAGATTTTTCTTGTTTCTTGAGGTAGGATTGTATTGCTATAAACTTCCCTCTTAGAACTGTTTTTGCTGCATCCCATAGGTTTTGGATCATCGTGTTTTCATTGTCATTTGTCTCTAGGTATTTTTTGATTTCCTCTTTGATTTTTTTCAGTGTTCTCTTGCTTATTTAGTAACATATTGTTTAGCTTCCAAGTGTTTGTGGGTTTTTACATTTTTTTCCCTGTAATTGATTTCTAATCTCAGAGTTTTGTGGTCAGAAAAGATGCTTGATATGATTTCAGTTTTCTTAAATTTACCGAGGCTTGATTTGTGACCCAAGATGTGATCTATCCTGGAGAATGTTCTGTGTGCACTTGAGAAGAAAGTGTAATCTGCTGTTTTTGGATGGAATGTCCTATAAATATCAATTAAATCTATCTGTTCTATTGTGTTATTTAAAGCTTCTTTTTCTTTATTTATTTTCATTTTGGATGATCTGTCCATTGGTGTAGGTGAGGTGTTATAGTCCCCCACCCTTATTGTGTTACTGTCAATTTCCTCTTTTATAGCTGTTAGCAGTTGCCTTATGTATTGAGGTGCTCCTATTTTGGGTGCATATATAATTGTTATATCTTCTCCTTGGATTGATCCCTTTATCATTATGTAGTGTCCTTCCTTGTCTCTTGTAACACTCTTTATTTTAAAGTCTATTTTATCTGATATGAGTATTGCTACTCCAACTTTCTTTTGATTTCCATTTGCATGGAATATCTTTTTCCATCCCCTCACTTTCAGTCTGTATGTGTCCCTAGGTCTGAAGCGGGTCTCTTGTAGACAGCATATGTATGGGTCTTGTTTTTGTATCCATTCAGCAAGCCTGTGTCTTTTGGTTGGGCCATTTAATCCATTCACGTTTAAGGTAATTATCGATATGTATGTTCCTATGACCATTTTCTTAATTGTTTTGGGTTTGCTTTCGTAGGTCCTCTTCTTCTCTTGTGTTTCCCACTTAGAGAAGTTCCTTTAGCATTTGTTGTAGAGCTGTTTTGGTGGTGCTGAACTCTCTTAGCTTTTGCTTGTCTGTAAAGCTCTTGATTTCTCCATAAAATCTGAATGAGATCCTTGCCAGGTAGAGTAATCTTGGTTGTAGGTTCTTCCCTTTCATCACTTTAAGTATATCATGCCACTCCCTTCTGGTTTGTAGAGTTTCTGCTGAGAAATCAGCTGTTAACCTTATGGGAGTTCCCTTGTATGTTATTTGTCATTTTTCTCTTGCTGCTTTCAATAATTTTTCTTTGTCTTTAATTTTTGCCAGTTTGATTACTATGTGTCTCGGCCTGTTTCTCCTTGGGTTTATCCTGTATGGAACTCTCTGCACTTCCTGGACTTGGGTGGCTATTTCCTTTCCCATGTTCGGGAAGTGTTTGACTATAATCTCTTCAAATATTTTCTCAGGTCCTTTCTCTCTTCTCCTTCTGGGACCCCTATAATGTGAATGTTGTCGCATTTAATGTTGTCCCAGAAGTCTCTTAGGCTGTCTTCATTTGTTTTCATTCTTTTTTCTTTATTCTATTCCACTGCCATGAATTCCACCATTCTGTCTTCCAGGTCACTTATCTGTTCTTCTGCCTCAGTTATTCTGCTATTGATTCCTTGTAGTGTAGTTTTAATTTCAGTTATTGTATTGTCCATCTCTGTTTGTTTGTTCTTTAATTCTTCTAGGTCTTTGTTAAACATTTCTTGCATCTTCTCTATCTTTGCTTCCATTCTTTTTCTGAGGTCCTGGATCATCTTCACTATCATTTTTCTGAATTCTTTTTCTGGGAGGTTGCCTATCTTCACTTCATTTAGTTGTTTTTCTGGGGTTTTATCTTGTTACTTCATCTGGTACAAAGGCCCCTGCCTTTTCATTTTATCTATTTTTTGTGAATGTGGTTTTCGTTCGACAGGCTGCAGGATTGTAGTTCTTCTTGCTTCTGCTGTCTGCCCTCTGGTGGATGAGGCTATCTAAGAGGTTTGTAGGATTATATGTTTATTAAAGGAAAAAGCACAGATGAGAGAGGGTTCGAGGTGCACCAGGAGAAGGTGGAAAATCCAGCATTGGCTCAAGATAGCTGGGACAGGCTGGGTGCTTGTGTGGGAATATTCTGGGACTATGTGAAATCTGGGCTTAGTTCTGAGTCAGGGTGGAGCAAGGTATGGATCTGTCTTCCTAGCAGACTGGAAATTACCCCATTGTTGAGGGAAAAATCTTACAAAAATGGTTCTCCTTTTGGATTAAAGGAAGAAGCAACTCTTATACAGTAAAGGAAGACCGAAAAAGGGAACAAAAAGGATTCATGCTTTAGAAGTAGACACACAAAACTTTCAATCACCCACCTGATGATGTTTTGCTTTCCCACTTCCCCGAAGTGTTTAGGTTTAAACTAGGGCATAATTCAAAGTGGGTGTGGTGGTGGGAGGTATATTTACAGGTGCTCTCTTATTTCTGGCTGATTATAAAGGGTCAATGTGCACAATTATCTTTAGAGTAACCATATAACTGTGAAGAAGACAGTCCTATCATCTTATAATCATTAGCATTTCTAATGTTTTGTTGGCTCAAATGTTGAGAAATTGTTCATGTAGATAACAGCGAATGCACAGCAACTTCTGACAAAGAAGATTCAGAGCAACTCAAACCCTCTTGGACCAGTATGTGGCCTTATTCCAGAATCCTAAGCTGCTGCACTTGAGTTTCTGAATTTGAGTTGCTAAATATATGTTTTGGTAAATCGACAGAACAGAGTTGGTCCAGTGTTTGAAAGAAATTGTATTCTGTATCATTTACCTACAAACACATCTACCAGAACCAATGGGAGCAATTTCCTTGAGGGATTAGCACAAAAGAAACCTGTTACAAAGGGTGTACATTTGCAAATGATTGAAAGAGAACAAAAGTACACCCAAGTTCTGTGTGTTACCTCTGCCTTCATCCATGGTATGGGCATTCACCGAGTGGCCTCATTTTTCACCCCTCTGACACTGTCCAGCCCACCACTCTGGGTTTGCATAGAGGCTTCTGTCTTCCTAATACTTGACTTCCATCATCAGCGGTCTCATGGAAAAATCTTTCACCACCATAAGTCAACTTGGCTGTTATTGATGCTTGGCCTGAAGTTAAACAAACACTATGATATCTTGGAAGAGAGGGTTAAATGGATTAATTCTGGACATCTTTCATGACAGTTACATGCTCCTCACATTTCTTTGCTGGGTTTTCCTTTTCTGAGTGGCTTCTTAATTTCAGTATAATCATTTTCTCTATCCTTTCCAGCTCTTTGTTAAAAAAAAAGAAAGAAATGTGTTTCTTAGAAATTGTCTTTGTGAACTGACCTTTGCATATTAAGCTCTGTTGCCTTGATTTCTAAAATGAGTGGAAGGAGAAGTAATCATGAAGGTCTAACTCTCCTTAATCTTAGGTATGAGCTTACTGAACAATTTTTCTTTTGAACTCATTGGAACATTTAGTATTATTTTCTTTAAGAAACAAAGTATCATTTAACAATAGCTCTTATATAACTATTTTTACCTGTAACACCCAAGAGTTTCTATTGAGTAAAGAATAAAGAGTAAGTCCTAATGTAACATTGAGATGTAGGTAAGTTCTGATAATGGTATGAATATTCTCATTTTTCTTGTGGTTAGGTCTCTGCTCATCAAGAGGCCCATGACTGTAGTGAGAGAAGAAACCAGGCACCTGAAGCAGTGTGGTTAGGAGCACGGGATCATGATGAGGAGTGTGAGACCAACCTGGGCTTGAATCCATTGCTCCAATAACTGTATAAACTTGAAAAAGTGTCTTAGCCTCTCTGAGCTTCAGTGTGTGTAGTGAGAGATGAGATGTAGTCAAGTGAATTCTGGGTAATGGTCCTGAAGAACAGGAGATCCACTTTTCTAACAATGAGGGCAGAATATCTAAAAGGGGATGTTATTTGAGATTCTTGTTTAAATTCAGTGGGCAGGTTGGAAGGGAGATGACTAAAGAGAGGAGGTTCTAGATATAGGGCATGGCATGTCAGCAGCCTCAGACATGGACGATGAGAGAAGTGGAGGGAAGATGAGTTGGGAGTAGGAGGAGATGAAGAAAGTAAAATGTGACTAAGGCCGTCTTCTCTGCCCACGTGTTTCATAATATGAATAATGACATCTTTTTAGTAGAATTTAATATCATAGAGCACTTGATTTCCTAACTGGGGATTTCCTTTGTGAGCCATATTCTCAACTGTGCTCCATTTCGATTTCATTTATCGGAAGAGAAAAGTCTATCACCGAGGGAACAAAGAGGGAATAAAGGGCTTACCACTTAGCCTCATGATGAAGGTGATAGGAATGCAGAGTTGGAGATGAGCATGAGATGGAGTATTGCAGCAGGCTCCAAGGAGGATGGAGCTTTGGAGGAAGCTGCCTAGATGCCAACAGAAATGGGAGGTCTTGATGTTAGCTCTGCCTGGGTTATAGGAAGCTTTGTACCAGACCTTGTCCAATGCCAAGCTAGGTGCCTGAGCTGACATGTAATAATTTCTGAGTTTGTTGCATGAATGAAAATAAGAATCTACCTGTTAAAGGCTGAATTGTGTCTCCTCCAAATTCGTATGTTGAAGCCCTACACCTCCCCATTAGTCAGAATGTGACTGTATTTGGAGATAGGGCTTTTAAAGAGCTTTTAATGTAAAATGAGATTGTTAGGGTGAGTCCTAACCCAGTGACTCATGTCCTTATAAGGAGAGGAGATCAGGACACAGAGAGAGACACCAGAGATGTGTACACACAGAGAGTGGCCGTGTGAGGACACAGTGAGAAGGCAGCCATCAGTAAGCTAAGGAGAGAGGCCTCTCCTTAAACAACCCAGCAGATGTCTTGGTCTCGGACGTCCAGACTCTAGAACTGCAAGACAATAAACTTACGTTGTTTAAGCCAGCCAATCTGCAGTACTTGTTTATGACAGCCCTGGTAAACTAATACACCACGCTTCTCATTTAATATCCCTCCAGATGACAATTATGCCTTAGTTATATTTGTTGTCTATCCCCATGGTAGCAACTTTTTTTTTTTAACATTCTAAATGACTAAGCTAGGTGAGAGTTGAAGAAATTAAGTTGAAGAAATAGGGACATACATGAATGGGGAACAGAAAAATGTAATTGAGATGGATATAAAGTTGAGGGAACACTTTCCACACTTTTCCAATGACTCAGAGACTGGTCACTGCTTGACAGAATTTTTTCCTAGAGAATTGACTCATATTTGAAGAGGAGGCAGACATTAGGACCATCGTTTTAGCTCACTCTTTCACATATGGGACCGGGGGGAGGTGATGATGAGGAGAAGCTGGAATTTCGGCCTTGGTTAGGGAAATAAAGAGACCAGAGGAAGAGCTGGGGTCAGGGAAAATTCATCATGTGACTGCCTCCTGCATTTTTATATATGCAAAATAATTCAGAACAAACATCAAAGGCAGAAAAGGGAGTTAATAATTATTGAGTTGTACTCTTTGGGGACTGTGTAGAAAAGATAGCCTTGAAAGCAAAAGCAAGTGGAGAAGATACTGTGAAAGCTCTAAATTAAATGTCAGGGGTGGCCTGAGGGAGCTTTGCCAGATGGGCAAAGGATGAAGAGGAGAGCTGTAGAGAATAATGTCATGGGAGTGGTGCTGATCCAGTTATTATTATAGGCCCTTGAGTTGCTCTCATTTATTTAGTGGGGATCCAGGCACAAAAGACACAACTCATCTTCCCAAGGATTTTCCAGTCCAGTGATGAACACTGACAAATAAACTGCAGCTTGACTACAGTGTTATAAGTGTTAAGATGGGAACACATGGCGTTCAGCACAGAGAACACAGAGGAGGATGCCTTGCCTGTTGCTGAGCTGATAAGATGAAGCCTCCCCAGAAAAGGTGATGTCCAAGCTAAATCCTATGAGAAAAGCAGGGGTTAGGCAAATACAGAGAGAGGTGAAGGTGCCTTTCAGGCCTGTGAAAAGTTGGTGAGATGACAGTGCATGACTCGTGGAACTACAGGTAGGTTATATGGCTGGGGTAGAAAACAGTATTTCTGGATCTTGTGTTTTCTCAGAGGTGGGAGGAAGCTCAAGGGAAGAAACCCACAGTGCTTCTCTCAGAACTCAAAAGTGGCTTTATTTTAATAGCATAAATCAATATATGCATATTGTGAATCCTCTACATGATTCACATATGCTTGAGGGCTATTACCATAAAGGTAGATTAGGACAACATGAAATTTAGCAATATATATTTTTTTCTTTTAAAGGGATGCGTTGAGACACTGGTGAGAAATGTAACTAGAATGGTAGGCAGGATCGTATGTTTTAAAGTTATGGCTTACCTGCAAAGTTCCTGGTTCTAACAATAGCTCAGGGACCTGAAAATTTCAGGGTGCTGAGTTAGCACCCCAATTCATCAGATCATTGGAAAGACTCAGTGGATTCAGGGTTCAAGTGAGTTTCTTGTGTTATCCTTGAATTTCATTAAGTGCCCTTTCTGTCAAGGATACTGGAGAACTGGAGCTATGAAGAAAGTCTTCAAATGTAGAAAATGGAACCAAAAAAACTGTCAACTTTAACAGGAAGTGTGAAGTGGTCATACAATAAAAGAACAGCTGTGGTTAAGAAATACCGCTGGGTGAGTTGGGGTCGGGGACTGAAGGAGCAGTTTTTTCTTATGCTTGTGCTGTATTTGGCTTCCACTGCACCTGGATGAAATCTCATCTGTTACCTACACTTGGTCTTCACCGTTATTTAAAAAAAATAAAAAGAAAAAACAACCCTTTGCTCTCAGAAGCAGGTATTGGTGCATTTTCATTGTGCTTAAAAGAATTGCCTTTTGACTAGTGAATTGTGAAGAAGCACACTACACCCTGCAAGATGTATTAAACCACCTAAGATTGGAGTTTGAGATGCAACTGATGCTAATAGGTTCATATATATTTAGATATAAATACTAAATTTTGAAGGACTGTGAGGTAAGTAGCAACTTAAGAACTTTTAAATAAAAGGCTCCTGGACTTTTTGGCAGGGAGTGCAATGGAAAGTGACTAACTGTGCAATTCAATTGGTTGCACATTAGAACAGCGCCCTGTGATGGAATTGAAATCCATCGGACATATTTAATAAATCATGGAAAGTCCCCAGTAAAGGAAGATAGGTTCCTGATGGAAACGTGGCAATTTATTTTCAAAATGTTGATTGCGTTTCAGCCCAAATTCTAATTTCTTGTGTTTCTCCCCTAGTTGGAATTTAAGGACATAAGTCAGGAACTGTGTGGTTCACCACTGCATTGCCAGCATCTAGAACACGGCCTGGTCCATAACAGATGCTACATAAATATTTCCAGGATGAACTAAAATCATCTGCACACCTACTTTGGGCCAGGCACTGTGTGGGAGGGTTTTGCAATCTTCATCTCACTGACCCTCAGTGAGGTCTCCCCTTGGTCCATGTGGAAACTGAGCCTCAGAAAGGCTAACTGTCCAAAAAAAGAGCCAGTGAGTGTCAGATCTGGGATTCCACCCAGGTTTTCTAACTTCATTCTCAATAATGTTTCTGTTTACCTTGAGTTTAGGGAATGAGAGGGCTGGGTCCTGACTACGACAAAACTTATGGAAGTTTTTCTTCTGCTGCTGGTATATATATCCTCAAAGACCCATGACGTGTACTACGTAAGTTACTAGTCGATGTCCTTCCAGACCTAAATGTTTAGTGATATGCCAAGATTCCATGCAACCTCCACGAACTTCTATCCCAAGAGCACCTCCAGTGGTACCCATGGGGTCCCCCCAAGGGCTCTTACTCATACATGGGCCACTAGGCTCCAGGACCCCTCACTTGACTGCTTGCTGCTGGCACCCTCCTCCTTTCTTTGCACACAGGCTTCCTTAAGCGTCACAGGGGCAAACAGAAAGTACTGTCCTGATGAGTCATTTTTGGCCCTGAAGCCACTTCTCACTCAAGAGGCAGGAGAGGGATGGGAAGGAGTTTGGGCGCGAATTCTTGAAGAGAGAGACTTGGCCTGATTACACATATTTCTTTTGTTATAAAATCCTGATTAAAATAGACATCTTTCACTTGACGCAGCAGATGTACGGTTAGTGTTTTTCTTCTCTACTGTAACCAAAATTCACTTTCCCCCCACCTTTGGACTTCACTATGAAGATGATAACTCATCATAAAAATATAAAATTTCCCCCACTTTCTTCATAAGAAGATCTAGAGCATACACCTTCAGGTAGGCTAAACAAACGCTACTTCTGGAAAATTTTATAGGGGGCATTTAAAAGGCAGAGGCCTCGCATTCAAATCTTCCTTCTTCATTAGCTGGTTAGGGTGCAAAGTGAGGACTTAGAGTGAGAGGGGCTTGGCTTGTGTGTTCAGTGTGTGTGTGTTTGTGCGCGCATGCACGTGCACCTGTTTGTGCATACAAATGAAAAAGAAGAATCCTAGCACACAAAGAGTTTTGTTATTTACACAACGATGTTGATACTTTCAGAACAATTTCTAGGAGGGAAAATTTTTATCCAGCTGGCACGCTCTAATAGGGGAAAGAGAAGGGAACCCCGTGACTCTTTGTGCAGGCATTGTGTTAGGGACTTTATGTGCATCATGAATTCAACTTGTGCTTAAAACTCTGTTTTCCCAAGTACCTTCTAAATGTGAGTTACTAGGCAAAGGCTGGGAAACAAAGATGAATAAAGTACATTCCTTTACGCCAAGGAATTTACAGTCTAGAAGGTGAGGCAGGAGAACAACTGGTGATTATAATCGGGTGTAATAAGTATTATGCAAGACGTCTGTACAGAGTTATTATGCAGAAGCGCTGCCACTTAATCTTAGCCGAAGGACGCCAAGCCTTAGTACAGGCAGTCAGAGCAGGCTTGGTAAACATGTATGTGGAGGGTTTCAGGAAGTCTTCCCTACGGGGCTTTAGGAAGACTTCCCTTACTTCCACCGTAAGTCTTGAAGCACTGGTGCAGAACCGTAGAGACAGCTTCATTGCAGGGAGAGGAGAGAAGCACGAGGAAGCTGCTAGAAGCAAGAGAGGGCTTGACAAGTTCAAGGACACTGCTCAAATATGTAAGGCTGGGAGGCAAGGCCATTTTAAAGAGTTCAGATTCATCTTGTTGACTGCGGGAAAGCAGCCAAGGATTGAAATAGAGGAAAAATAGGATTGGTTTTGCATTTTATAAAAATAAATCTCAGCATTTTGAATAAAGGCATATGATTATTTTTGTTTGTTTGATTTTTGCTTATCTGGAATGATAAGTGATGAGGGACAAGGACCTTGCGATACATGTTGATTCATATGATCTCCTGATTATGATGCTGGCTGTTAGCCTAATTTTCTCTCCGTGAAACTTTTTATTGGAACTTCTTGTAAGTTATAAAATAAACTGATCTCAGTTCATTGTCTTGCAATGCGGTGAACAGATTATGCAGAAAGTGAGACTGGAGGCAGGGGACCAGTCATGTGGTTGTTGAGCAAAGAAGGAGTGACAAATGCTACCAGGAGACAGAATGGATGAAACTGGGAAGGAGTGGGTGGGAGAGACACAGGTGTCAAAGATGACTTGTGCCTTTCTGGCTCAGGCAGCTAGCTAGGAGGATGGTGATAAAACAATAGCTAACATTTCTTGAGCACTAACTATATGCCAGGTACCATTCTACACGCTTTACGTATATGCAACTCGTTTAGCACTTACAAGAAAAGGATAAGTAGTTCGCCCAAGGTTACATACTTAGTAAGAAACAAATTTAGGAGTAGTCAGTTTATAGAGGTACTGAAGACCAAACAAATGGACGGAATTACCTACAAGACCTGCTGGGTGAGAAAAGGAAAGAGCCAAGGGCAGGACCTCAGGAAATTCCTGGCAGAGGAAGAGATGTCTGTGAAAGACATGGAGTTGGATCAGCCTAAGAGGTTGAAGACCTCAGAAGACAGTAATGTGATAGATGCCAAGGGCTTGCACTTTGGGGTTGCCACCTGCCTTTTCCAGAGGAGAAAATGGAATCTGGGAGGTGGTAGAGTTGGAATTCACTGCAGCCCTGGACTTCGTGTGCTTCCCACTGCTCCATGGCCCCTTTGCCATCAAGGCAGCATTCAGAGGACTGACACATGATTCTTATTTTTATTTTTGGATTCTTGATTATCTGGAATGATAAGGAACGAGGAACTGGGACTTAGTTATTAGTTATGCATTACAATTCAGATTATCCCTTTGTTATAAGTGCTGGCTGCTAGTCTAATTTCTTCTGCATGAATTTTTTTACTACAACACTTAATGGGTTAGAAAATTAACTGATTTATATTATATCTCCTCCTTTCTCACCACTAAAAATTGGTTAGAAAGTATCTAGGAGGAGAAGGAGAAAACCCCAATTATCCTCCAAATACTCATTGTTGGTACAGTTAGCCTTGACAGCTTACAGCTCACAAAGTTTGTTGGCAATCATTATTATTTACAATAATTACCAAGGTAAACGCACTGAATGTTTTCTCTGGATTAAAATTCAGCAAACGACATCAATTCTCGGGGATCTCTGCTTGTCTCAGGCCACTGGGTAGCTGGCCATTCCCTCTCCTTTTCTTGAATTGTGTCAGGTCGAGAAGGGGCTGTGATCCGCCGGTCTTCGTCCTTGCAACAGCTTTGCTGGGGCAGCTCCTGGGGGTCCCCGAGGGTCTTTAATCCCTGATGCCTGGCCACTCTCCCTTCTGAGACTAGTCACAGCCACATAGACCTTTTATATATGTCACTCACACCACATATTTACTTTTCCTTCAAGTTCTACATTTAAAATTCTCTTGGAAAAGCTAGCTTGAATACTTGAGTCTTTTATAAAGTTAAACACTTGGCTTGCTTTTTGAAAGAATACTGCCTTTCCACCTGAATGTTTACGTTTTTTTTTTCCCCCTTTCTCTGGCAGTGTTTGCAGCTAAACTCCCAATTTAGTGTCATAAAACCATCAGAGTTTTTGCTTGTAGAGCCCTTGGCTGAACTTGTCAATTTTTATGTATCTGTTTCCTTGTCCGGCTGTTTCTCCTCCTACCTTAAAGATCTAAAGAGACAGGAATTGTGTATTTTTTTTGAACTCAACAGTGCAGATTCTATTTTCAATTCAAGCTCAGTGCTTTTTGAAAATTGCAGCACACTGTACCAGAGACAAAGAGAGGATGCACATCCTAGAAAGTTGGTCCCTAGAAATGGAGATGGGATGGGCAGATTTGTCCACTCCTGAAGCTACCCAGAGAAGCTCAGTGTCAGTACTCAGTTTGAGGGAGGGGTCCATTAGAGTTTGGAGTTGGGGGTTAGTTTGAGCTGGGAACTAGAAGATGAAGTGTTGGGATGGAGGATATAGGAGCCTGTAAACCAAGACAGGAGCTAAAATGAGCACTTACTTACACACATGGGAAACTGGAAGGATGGGATCAGGAGCCAGAGAGAGAGCAATGTAGGGCTGGTGTAGGATAAATTTTGCTAAGTCAGGGAGTCTGAGAACAGGTTCCCTCTTATCTCTCCTTTTACACACTCTTGCTCGGCAATGTCATTTCTCAGAAAGATGCCATTAGGAAAATTTGAACTAAATAGGAAAATCTGACTGGTGAACCAAAAATGCTAAGAACCTTAAATGAAACTGCAACCTACTATTCCTTTCAACAGTGAAAGGAGGTGCAGACAGACACCATAGATTTCTGGAAAGTCGATTTCAAAACTTACAGTAAAAACTAGGTATCAACCTCCAAGATTGTTAAAAGGGAAACTTCAAGAAGAATGAGAGGGCTAAAACTATGACTCAATAAAGTATAGCTATGAGAAATCCAATCAGAAACCATTTTGATAAAGAAGGAAAAAGAGAGAGAGAAATGTGTATAATAAACCAGGAAGAAGTCTTATTGGAGTTGCTTGTAAAAAACCCAAATAAAAAATGTAAGGAGAGGAATATAACCAAGTACAGATGTAATGGTGGCTTTCATCTATCTGTGAAAAAATAGTTCTGCAATAAAATAAAAGAAAAGCTAGTTTCTGAAGTGAGCTGAAACTTGCAAAAATACTCAAGCAGAACAATAAAAGCGTCTTTAAAACCTATGTTTTCAATGAAGATGAGTAGCACCAGCTCTGCTTTCTGTGTTTCTGGGACTTATAATCATAGAAAAATAATGACCAGGAGAGAACATTTCTTTCTTTATAGTCTATACTAACTTGGTCTTATTAATAGCATATTTTCATTATTAATAATTTCATACTCCACAATAACATTTTACATACGCTATTGTTTTTAATCATATCTATTTTTTAACATATGGTCATAAATGAGAAAACCAAAAGTTTTCATTCTCTATCTTCTCACTTAAGGCATTTAGTGCTTTGCTTTATGTATGACTGGTTTAACATCTATACAGCCCAATGGAAAACTTCTATAACAAATTTCATCTCATATAAAGAAACAACTATAGTCCATTAAAGTGAAAGGGGCTTTTTTCCTCTAATAATTTTTTCTTTTGTAGATATTTACAAACTATGTGTTTTCCACTGTCCCTGCGTAGCTTGAGTCCTACATTTTCAGCTAGAATTAAGACCTCATATGCTCAGTCTAGAAACCATGCCTTTATTCTGATCTCCTAATCCTTCCTCTTTCAGACATCTGTTTACACAGTGTCTCAGGGTTTTTTTTGTTTTTGATTTTTCAAATTAAAGATCTCTGCCACTATTTATGATTCTGATATTAAGTGTTTTTCCCTAGTCAGCAACCAGTAATAGAGCTTATATAAAACTGTTCTTCTGTTTTTCTTTACTTCTTTTTTTACATTCTGCCCTTGACAACATCTTGCTCTTTTTTTTCTGGATCCTTGACTTAAAAGGAATTGATGGGGATCTCTGTATACCTCGCTAATTAAACCTGTCTAATTGACATGGTTGTCTCAACTAAAGAGCCTCAGCTAAACACTTTCATTTAGGCATCTTGAGATAAGTAGCAGGTGATATTTTCTCATTTTGTATTGGGAAGAGGCAGACAGAGAGAGACTAAGTACTTTGCTCAGTGAGGGGTTGTTTAATTAGTCGATGTTAGTTCCTAATAAGTTGTATAACTTACATTTGGACCATGTTATTATTAAGAGTTTCACTTTCCTAAGGATTGGGTGTTCTCATAATTTGGCATTCTGGCTTAATTATAGATTGGGTCATTCTCCCTTCTTAAATTCTATTTTTTTCAATGTGTTCTTTTTCCTCCTGCTCTTAACTTAGTGGGTGCTGGCTCTTCCAAAGGTGGCTGTCCTTTTCAGATTCTGGGTTCCTTGGAAGAAAACAAAGCCCTTGAAAAATTACTAAGAATCTATTACTTATTTATCATTTGTTAGGTCATGTAGCTAGGGTTTTGAACCCATATCACCTTATCTTTAAGTGAAAGGAATAAAGTAGGTATACATTTGATTGAAAGAAACTAAAAAGGATATTAGGATTAAACTGTCTTAGGGGTTTTCCAGTCATCCTTTGAGAGCAGGAAATAAACAATCCACATCTCAACATATATATATATATATATATATATATATATATATATATATATATATATATATATATATATATATATATATATATATAGTAGATATTAATCATTCAAAGAGGGGAGGTGGGTGCTTGGTTGGAAATCTGTGTGTGTGTTGGGAACCTATACTTTGTGGCCCATTTCGTGGGATTCAAGTCACCATAAAGTGGCAAAATTCTCCTTGGAAAGGGGAGGGGGGTGGGAGAGAATTGGGGAAAAGGAGGCTGCTGGTGCAGAGACCTGGTCATTCGTCCAAAAAGATAGTTTCTTTCAGATAATGCACAAAAATAGAATGGATGTTGAGGGAGAAAGAACAGCCAGAAAGAAACAATGCTATTAACAGCTTTATCTAGAAAACTTCAGCCCTCCCTGACTGGTCTTGAAACAACTTTGGAAAAATAGTCTTTAAACAAGATACTTTGCAGTTCCCCAAATCTTTTCTACTTTGTAGCAAGACAATGTGCTTTACATGAACGTTCAGGTTCAAGATTCTCTAACTTATACTTCCCTGCTTCCCTCACATCCTAGGAAGAAGGAGGGCTGAGAACTGGGCCACGGCTTCATGCCTGATCTTCCTCCTCTCCCTCTCCTCCTCCTCTTAAAGTGAGTCTTCACACAGACTTAGAGGACACACTTGTGGTTGCCAAGGCAGAGAGGCTGGAGAAGGGATGGATTGGGAGATTGGGATTAGTAGATGCAAACTATCATATAGAGAAAGGATAAACAGCAAGGTCCTACTGTAGAGCACAGGGAACTATATTCACTATCCTGTGATTAAACCATAGTGGAAAAGAATATGCAAATGAATATATATGTATGTATAACTGAATCACTTTGCCGTACACCAGAAATTAACACAACATTGGAAATCAACTATACTTGAAAAAATTAAATAAATAAGCTATAAGGATATATTGTATAGCACAGGGAATATAGCCAATGTTTTATAATAATTTTAAATGAAGTATAGTCTATAAAAATACTGAATCATTATGTTGTATACCTGAAACTAATATACTATTGTAAATCAACAAAAAAGAGACAAAAAATTAAATAAAGTGAGTCTTCAGTACTGCTTTCCTTGGAGTCCTACCGTAGCCTGAAATTCAGCCATAAGCAGACACCTCCTATTAGCTTTCATTTTATTCCATTTTTCTTTTCCCCATATTTCTCTAAAATAAAATCAACATAATAAGGTAGCAACAAACACAATGTCATCACTCCACATTCTTTGCTTGTGAGTCACATGTAGAAAATAAAGTCCTTCAATGTCTTTTGACTTATCTCACTGTCCTTAGTAAAAACTACACTCAGAAAGACAATAATCAATAAATATTAAACAATATGAATGAAAAATATACAGGTGTTTTTTAAGCTTCACAGAAAAACAAAATTTAAAGACATCAATTTACAGGAAAATTATTCTTGTAACCAGTCCAAAAAGTTTTTTTTCCCATCAAAAGAACAAACTAAAAAAAGTGTAAATGCCAAATCAAACAAAACCCTTAGTGGTAGATGTATTCTGGAACTTGTGAAAGTAAATTAGCATTTTTCAATGAATCCAAATGCCCCTTTAAGAAAGTAATCCCCTTTTTCCCCAATTTTTTTTCCTACAATGACAACCAGTAATTATTTTTCCTTTTTCACTGCATACTCATATTTAAGAAAATATATTATTTGAAGAGAAATTTACTTTTATCAAAGTCATTGTTTAAAGAGGGAGACTTGAATTACTTGTAGGTAGGCAGCAGATGAGAGTAATAAAAATAATCCTTGTATCAAATCTTTTCTCATGAAAGGGACAAGAAGAAATGTAGGCAGTCAGAGAATGTTTCTAAAACTCCATATGAAGATTTTCCCCCTCCTGCAAATGACTGAATCTAAAAAGGTGATGTGCAAAATATGGGAATAATTTTAACTCGTTTAATATTTTCTAATACAAATAAAATCCAGACCTTCTAATGGTGACATAGTCCATACAATGAACTGTCAAAATCATTTCAGCTTATTCACTAGGAAGGAGTCCTTCATGGTTTCCGTGGCTTTTCCTTTTTGTGCCCCATGTCCATCCTTAGGATTTCACGGTGTGAGAACTACAGACCTTGTACATTATGCTGGCACATTGCAGAGATATTAGAAATATTAACCATATATGCCACCTATACACTCTTTCTCTCTTTCATCATCATCAGCCATCTGGTCCCAGTGAAAGTGTCAATCCAATAACCAAACCATCTTGCTGACATTCCTTGCCCCTTCTTAGCCTCTTTGCCACAGCTCCTAACTCCTCTCATCTTTGAAGATCTTTCCTGCTATCTTTTTTTTTTCCGGTACGCGGGCCTCTCACCGCTGTGGCCTCTCCCATTGTGGAGCACAGGCTCCGGATGCGCAGGCTCAGCGGCCACGGCCCATGGGCCCAGCCGCTCCACGGCATGTGGGATCCTCCCGGACCGGGGCACGAACCCGTGTCCCCTGCATCGGCAGGCGGACTCTCAACCACTGCGCCACCAGGGAAGCCCTTTCCTGTTATCTTTTAAAACATTCATTCAGCCTCTTTCATCCCGTGATTACTCCTTGAATCATTTAGTACCTAAATGAGTAGGTACTACTCCCACTCGTGGAGGTGGGAAAGCTTTCCCACCTCAATGATTGTCCTTTTTCCTCCCTGGTGTTGCTTTTCCCCTGATAGCTTTTATTAATCCTATGTCAGTCTGTTGACTGATGAATATGAAGTCATCGAACTTGGAACCCACAAAGTACCTAGAACTACTTTTAGCACCCGTGGGGACTCCATAAACATATGTGCACATGAAATTGAATACTGGAAGCTTTCAGATTTCTAATATAAAAATGAATTTCGAATGAATCATTTTCTTGCTACTTTCCTAGGGTAGTAGGAAATTTCAGCAATAAAGCTTTGGTGTAATAAAACTCCTTTGGTATCCTGCTGTAATTTCAGCAGGATACCAAAGGAGTTTTATTACACCAAAGCTGAGAAAGAGCTAAGACCTCTGGCGTATTTTTTGTCATTATATATGAGGTGCGAAAGCAAATTTTTGTTTCAGATTTATAGAGACATCGTTGACATATAACGTAAGTTTAAGGTGTACGAGGTGTTGACTTGATACACTTATATATTGCAAATTATTACCACTGTAGCTTTAGCTAACACCTTCATCAGAATTACCATTTGATGGTAACACATCACATAATTACCATTCTTTTTTGTGGTGAGAACATTTGAGATATACTTTCTTAGCAACTTTCAAGCATATAATACAGTATTGTTAACTATAATCACCATGCTGGACCTTACATCCCCAGATCTTATTCATCTTGTAAGTTTGTATTATTTGACCAACATCACCCTCCATTTCCCTCACCCACCTCACCTCCATCCACTGATAACCACCATTCTACGGGAAACTTTTAAAAACCAAAAGACATGCATAATTTGAAATGAAATGGTGTCATGAAAAGGGTTCTGACAACAGCGGACTTAACCACGGTCACCGTCCTGGATGTCACACACATGCAGTTTGCTTAAGAAAACATGAAGGTAGCCATCTTAGTTATATGGCACCTGCCTTCCAGAATTAGTTCCTTTTACTATTCCATTCAAACATGTGGAAGGAAAGCTTGTCTAGAATGACTACGTAAATTAGGTTTAATGAAATCACTTGACTCTATTCCACTCACCTCCAAGTAGTCTTATTTTTTAACTCCTGCATCAGAATCTCTTCAGTTCCAACATATCATGAATGACATAGAATTAAAATTAAAGAGAAAAAGATGAGGAGGCAGCTACTGGCCGTCGCATTTTTCTGGTCTCCCTGATGTGTGAAAGATTACAACTACCATCTCATTTCAATCTATAGGTTCACATGGGGGTGTGGGTGTGTTTGTGTGTGTGCGTGGGTGTGTAAACACTCAGAGAGGATATTTAAATTCGGGATAGAGGATCAAAATAAGATAAAAGGCAACTACCAAAACATTGAAGTGATAAACCAAGGGGAAGCATGAACTAGGAACTTTTTGGATGTGGACTCTTTGTTTTTCTAGATTCTGGATGCCAGAGCTTCTGTTTCTTTGGAATGCATCCATATGAGAGTTTTGATGTAGAATATGTGGAGATTATCTTGAAAGTAGAGGTCAGAGAGTGGAATTAAACCAGGGTTTAATTCTTAACATAATAAGACATAAGACATCAGATTGGAAGGAATGGTGTTCCCCAGGCGCAGTAAGCATGCTGGTGTAATGACGTTCATTCTAACGTGTATTAAACCATGATTTCAGGTGCCTTATTTAACCATATAAAATGTATATTATTTAACCATACAGACCATGATTCCATATATATTATTGCTTAGGATAGAAGCAATAGAAAGTTTCCTTAAAACTATTCAAGTAAAAGAAGTAAGTCGGTTGAAAGAAAAATACTCAGTAAAAATATATGGGTGGCACACCAATATGGCAAAAGTTGTGAAAGAGGTTTATGAATGACTGAGGTTTGGGAAACGCTAGGTTAGAGAATTGGACATATTCTTTTAAGCTAAACAGCTGCTATCTGTCATCATCTTATGGATGAACGTGTCGGGGAAGCAAAGTTGCATATGTTACATATTTCTTTCTTTTTTATTGAAGTGTAATTGACTTACAATATTATATTAACTTCAGGTGTACAACATAGTGATTTGATAATTTTATACATTACAAAATGAGCACCATGATGAGCCTAGTTATAATCTGTCAGCAGACACATTTATCACAAGTTATTATTACCCATATTCCCTACGCTGTACATTACCTCCCCATGACTTATTTATTTCATAACTGGAAGTTTGTACCTCTTAATCTCCCTCGCCTATTTCACTCAGCCCCCTACCCCCTCCCCTCTGGCAACTACCAGTTTGAACTCTGCATCTACAAGTCTGTTTTTTCTTTTTTGTTTTTGCGGTACACGGGCCTCTCACTGCTGTGGCCTCTCCCGTTGTGGAGCACAGGCTCCGGACGCGCAGGCTCAGCGGCCATGGCTCACGGGCCCAGCCGCTCCGCGGCATGTGGGATCCTCCCGGACCGGGGCATGAACCCACGTCCCCTGCATCGGCAGGCGGACTCCCAACCACTGCGCCACCAGGGAAGCCCCTACAAGTCTGTTTTTGTTTTGTTATTTTTATTGGTTTGTTTTGGGTTTTTTAGATTTCACATATAAGTGAAATCATATGGTATTTTCTTTCTCTGTTTGACTTATTTCACTTAGCACGATACCCTCTAGGTCCATCCACGTTTTCGTTTATGGCTGAGAAGTATTCCATGTGGTGTACATATATATACCACGTTTTCTTTATCCATTGACCTATCGACGAACTCTTTAGTTCTATGCTTTTAGATACATAGGATGAATCTCTGCTGAGCAGCACCCTATTTCCTGTGCTAAATACCACTCGATTTTGGACACAGGAAGAAGCTGTGTCTGTTCATGACTCCTGGACGTGTGTCATATGTCATGAGGTAATGTCTGTATTACGCAGTCTTTCACAACAGTGCTATGCAAAGTAGGAATGTAAAATAGGCAACAATATATGATTGAGCTCGTGGCCTGGACAGCTTTGCGGAGCCCACGCTAAGGCCGCTCTCCACGCCTCACGCTCTCTCTCGTCAAGTAACCTCACGGCTGTTCTTTTTGCTGAGCTCATTGCCACATCCTGCCCCAGATTTATCGGCTGGGCAAAGTTGCAAATTTTTTTACACAGAAGTTGAGAAAGAGCAAAGCTGAGGAGTGCTAAAAAACAGTACACTTTGCTACTGTGTAGTATCTGTATTTGGGGCCCAGGGTGTTTTATTTATAGCTATCTATTAATACATAGCAAGAGATGATACACAAAGAAACACATACAAAATAGCTTTATCAAATAGTTTCCAGTATTCAAGTGTAACATTAAAAGCAAGAACAGCAACAGAAGACTGTTCTGTTGGGGAAAAAGCCCATATTCTTTACCTCTTGTCTCCCTTCCCTTTCCTCTCTGAGGCGGACTGTGCCTGCAGAGAGCCTTTCCCCTGCTAGGTCCTGGAGGGCTGGGCTGGGGGTTGGTGACAGAGGTGGGATCTCCAAGGTTTTTTTTTTTTTTTTTTTTTTGCGGTACGCGGGCCTCTCACTGCTGTGGCCTCTCCCGCTGAGGAGCACAGGCTCCGGACGCGCAGGCTCAGCGGCCATGGCTCACGGGCCCAGCCGCTCCGCGGCATGTGGGATCTTCCCGGACCGGGGCACGAACCCGCGTCCCCTGCATCGGCAGGCGGACTCCCAACCACTGTGCCACCAGGGAAGCCCGGGATCTCCACTTTTATTACTTTGTCCAGCAACTTTAACCTTCCCGTCTCCTCCACGCTCCCCAGCAAGGCTCCAGGTGGAGCAGCAGCGGCAGCATCTAGCTTGTAAAACTGGTCTGTTGGGGTTCTTCCTCCCTCCTGCTCTTGCTTCTTGGCAAAATGTTTTGTTGGGCAGCTGCCTGGCAGTAGGATAGCTGCCTTCTCTGCAGAGAAAGGCCCCCCCACCCCGCTTTCCTCCTCTAGGAAGAAAAGAGGCTGCTGCAAGAGATGGAAGTGGAGAGATGGACAGGGAAGGCAGATACCACCATTGCCCCAAGACACACAAAGAAAATTGGAAACGGGCACGTGCACACCCACGTGAGGGTGCGTCTTGGAAACTCACGATTCAAAGACATGGGGGCAAGGTGGGCTTTGGAACAATGCGACCCTCCCGGATCTGAAATCCTGCGCATTGACTTGAGCAGAAGGCCCGGGGTGACGGGTCGGGGCGGATCACTGCTGCCCACTTTTTGTATTTATTTGTCATTCAAATACTTCACAGGATGACACAGGAGAGGAGGGCGGGCGGGCGGGCGGGCTGTGGAAAGGCTCGTGGGCAGTTTCATTTTGCTTCACTTCTCCACCTGATTGTTGGGCGCTGCTGGTACCTGCCTGGGCAACCTCACGGAGGTGGGTGTGGCATCGAGAGATGGGCTTCCCTGCCGGAGGGTGGCCCAGGCTGGACCTGGAAGGACTGGGAGGGACCAGGCGGTAGTTTCCGGGGAGCTGAGGACAGGTTGGTCCTGACTGTGGCCAGTGTTTTGTTAAAGTTTCCAGGAGATTAAAAAAAAAAGAGTTTGGGGGGGGACCCCTGCCGAGACATATTTCCCAGGCCACCTCTCCCTCCCTGGGGGAAGCTTGGATCCTGTGAATGTGACATCAGCTCTCTTCTGCTCTCCTGTGCTCTGCGGATGGGAAGAAGTCGGAACGCACTGGCCAGGGCTGAGGCCAGCAGAGCTGGCTCCCTGCTGGCTGCCACTGAGTCCAGGGGGAGCTGTGCCCTCCGCGGCCCCCGGGGCTGGGCTGAGGCAAGCGTATAGAGGAGGGGCCGAGGGCCCAAGCAGAGACACCTGAGGACGCGGGGGAGGCCTCTCTGGGTGTGGATGTTGGGGGGAGGGTCCCTGCCTCCCCCCACCTCCACTCTGGCTGCAGTGGCTGGTTTAGGGGACAGAGCTCATTACGGATCTGCTACTGCTACTGTCCCCCCAGTTGTGCCTTCGAGGGATGTCCAGGGAGACCAAGTGTGCCCAGGTCCACGGCTTAGGTGTTGGGATAAAATCTGTCCTTTTGATTCTAGGGGTGAAGAATAAACAGAGAGAAGGAGGAGGAAATGATTCTGTGGAATCCTCCTGAGAACTGCAGATGAATCCGCATTTGAATCCCTGCGTGTGCGTGTGTGTGTGGGGTGGGGTGGGGGGGTGGATTAGAGTAAAACAAGATGAGGAAATGGAAGCAGCATCTATTTGATGGTGTCCCTAGGAACTAGACGTAGACACATCTTTTTCGTGTGCAGGGAAGATGCTCTACCTTTATCCCAGGGGCCTTACTCAGGCACACCGAGAACTTTGATGGAGCAGGGAAATTCTGGGCACCCCGGCTTTCTCACTTGACAAATGAGGCTAATTGAAAAAGCCAGGTGTCTTACATTCATGTTCTGCTGTACACATTGCAGCATGCTGTCTCCTCCGCAGTGACTGCCCTGTGAGGACCTCAAGGGGTATTTCGTGCTTATGTAGACAGGAAATTGTTTTGAAAACATAAGCACATTATTAAAGGCGAGGTATCGTCTGCTGCCTTATTCAGGGCGGGCATTTCCTCCTTCCCAGTACTTAACCCTCTACAAGAACACCCCTTGGACTTACAAGAAAAAGCCAAAGGAAAACAAAGACCCAGAAAAGCTGTCCCGATGTAGGGAGTAAATGGAATCTTCCGAGGGGCAACCCCGCTTTCCGTGTCAGGTGCCATGCCTCCCTTTCTAGGCTCCCACCTCAGGTGGCGGCGTTTCCTTCTGTTATTTGGAAGCCAAGGCTGTGGCTTTTTTTTTTTTTTCCCCTCAAACATCAGCCCCGGTAGCTCTTCGTCTCCCTCTGGCGTTCCTCTCTCGCTATTTCTTTAGATTGGTGCCCCGGCAAGTGGGGGGATCCGGGGACGGGAAGAGGGTGGGCGCAAAAAGAAAAGCTGATGGGGGCTTCTAATCAGCAATCCTGAAAGGACTGGGTATGTGCCTAAAAGGATCCTTTATTATTTTTTTTTAAACTTCCTTTTCTTGCCAAACCCTGTCCGATCTTTCCCACTGTGGACGCAAAGAACTTGAGCCGAACAGCCTTGGTGGGCGGGGGCTGGAAGGAGCAAAGTGCGTCCATCTATCTGCCAAAATAATCTGACCCCGAGTCGGGGGCGGGGGGAGGCGTAAGCAAAGAGCGAGAGCGTCCCCTGGACTGATCAGCACTAAGACATCGGAGAGACATAAAAGGCAAATGAAGCGAACAACAATTAAAAAAAAAATTCCCCCGCACACAACAATACAATCTATTTAAACTGTAGCTCATACTTTTCATACCAATGGTATGACTTTTCTGGAGTCCCTCTTCTGATGCTTGAACTCCGGGGCTGGCAGCTTGCAAAGGGGAAGCAGACGGCAGCGCTGCACGGGCAGGTTTACCAAAGGTCTCCAATGGGTATTTTCTTTTTCTTAGCCCTGCCCCGAATTGTCAGACGGCGGGCGTCTGCCTCTGAAGTTAGCAGTGATTTCCTTTAGAGCCCGGCCTTATCTCCGGCTGCACGTTGCCTGGTGGTGACTAATGACACAATAACATTGTCTGGGGCTGGAATAAAATTGGAGCTGTTTACCCCCGCTCTATAGGGGTTCAGTATAAAAAGCCGGCCGAGAGCTGTCCAGGTCAGACGCGTTGCTGCCTCTGCGCTGGGACCAGCGCCGCCAGGGTCCCCGGGTCCCCGTGCGCCACGGCCGCCACCGCGTGCGTCCTCGGACCGCTCCCACTGCCTTCTCTCCTGGCAGACGCTTCTTTTTTCTCCCCGTTAAAGAGCGTTCGGGCTGAAGGATCACTTTGAGATCCGAAGAACCCGAAGCGCTAGGAAGGAACCGAAGCTGTTTTTTTTTTCCTGCGTTTTTCCCCCCCCCCTTCACTTCGGGTTTAGTTCGCAGTGGGGAAGGATTTTGATCCCCTTTTTTCCAGAATGGATTATTTCCCCATGATTTTCGCTCTGCTGTTTGTGGCTTTCCAAGGAGCTCCAGAAGCAGGTAGGCACGTTGACTTGTAAATCCCCGAATGCTGCCGTCTTCTTTTCCACCTTAATGCTTTTCTTGCTTCTGTGTTTTCCCCTGTTTCTTTTTATGACTGCCGCTCAGAAATCAAGTGTAGGGGAATTATTGCTCAAAGGTGCTTAAGTTTTCTAGTGGAAAAAAAAATCCTCTGTTGAAGACCGTTGCCCCTCTAGCATTAAAATAACATTATTATTATTGCCTAGTGTATTTCCTTGGCTTTTAAAAATACGACTCAATTAAAGCGAGATATAATTTAGCTAAATGTACGTTTGCAATATATGTGTTCATACAGGTAATAGGACATATAGGAATTTATATCTTATTCAAATACTGCTTTAATAGTGTGTTAATGTGTGAAATATTTAAACATCTCAGCTTGAAGCCAAGGAATTTTATTCAAGTCATTCAAGCAATGTATGAGCAGTAAAATCACCTGCAGAACAGCCTGGTGAAAATCACCCCCAGGCGGTTTCAGGGTGAAGCAGATGTTTTCTTTAAAATTGTCATTGTTGACTTTAGATTTCTTTCGGCAAGTTTTTGGCACTCAGAACAGTGTGGGCTCTATTTCCAGTTTTATTCACCTGTCTTGGGAGGGAAGCTAGGATAAATCTTGGCTGCTGAAGGATTTAGATAGTATGTGTGCATCTGCCCGTTTCCCTCTTTTAGGGTCAGTGCACTTTTTTGTCTTTTCATGACCCTGACTGAAGAGAAAGGATGTCAAGGGAATGAAAATCCTGGAATGTGTCTGATCATTTGAAATGTACAAAATTAGGCAGATAAGCTGCGTGGCTAACTTGTCAGTAAGAGGAAGCATGCTGCCGTGGGGAAGGGAAGACGGCAAATCCCACCCACACCATCCTGCTCCGGGGATTCAGAATTCAAAACCCACGGAACCTTGCCTGGGTCCCCGGAGCTGCTGCTCAGTTTTCCCTTAGGTCAGTGGTTTTACTGTAGAGCTGATTTCTCTTCTCTCTCTCCAATCACCTCCCCGAAGCTCTGGACCTCCACCTAAGTTCAAGAGGTGTGTCTCATCTGGGCTACTCCCCGCCTGACACAGGGTGTGAAGTGGTGGGTACTGCCCTAAACAGAAGGTCATCCCGCAAGAGGAAGTGGCTCTGAGTCTAGGAAAAGGCAGTATGATTTATTTTGTTTCAGGTTTTTGGTCATCAGCCAATTTTAAGCCACTGTAGGTTGTGTTAAGTTCCATGCAGAAGCCAACCCAAATGTCTAACAGGCAGTATTTCTAAGCGTTTCCTTGAAGGCTGCTTCAAGGGGCTGGTAAGTCCCTTTTCAGGTGGTTGTTTCCCCTGCACTTGTATAATCTCTCTGAAGGTGGATAAGCCAGTGGCGATAAAGATGAAGTCATGTTAAGGAGGGAAAATAATAGAGTCCTTTTTGCTCTGTGTTTCTTGCTGGAGGCCGGCTGGGTGCTTCATCTGCTTTTATCTGCTCTGCTAGATGTGGCATCGATGCTGTGACCAGTGTGCCTTCGGGCCCTGGGGGAGACACGGCCCACTGACCTGCTCTTTCTCTCCCCAGCGGTCCTGGGCGCTGAGCTCAGCACAGGAGCTGAGAGCGGAGGGGAGAAGCCCTCTCCCAGTGCGCCCTGGAGGCCCCGCCGGGCCAAGCGCTGTTCCTGCTCTTCGCTGATGGATAAAGAATGCGTCTACTTCTGCCACCTGGACATCATTTGGGTCAACACTCCAGAGTGAGTCTCTAGAGGGCATCCTTACTCCAGGCTTCCTCCCCTCCGGCTTCACGGGAGACTGGAGCCCAGTTACTCCCGTTACTTTTGGGTTTGGACTCTGAAGGTAGCATTTCTGACCACATGAAAGTGCCCCAGTGGGGAAAATGCCCCTCAGGAGGCTACCGCTCGTCTCAGGGGAGAAACTTTGTGTTGGGCCTCCGGGGAGAATGTTCTCCATTGGGATCTGCCTGGGTTTAGGGAAAACGTTGCTGAGGTCATATGTGGCTTGGTCCAACCTGTGCTTCTCATGGGAGGGTATAGACTTAAGAGGCAGAAAGGATTATAGAGAGTCAGAGTCTAATGTCTTTATCTTACTTGTAGAAAAACTAAGACCCGAAATGTTGAAGTCACTTGCCAGGATGAATTTATGGTAGAGCGAGACCTAGAACTTGGGTGTCCCGACTCCCCCCTTTGGAAAAGCCTATTTCAACACAGCAATAGAAACACGGTCCTTAGAGTTCCCTTCTGCCTCCCGAGTGAAGAAAGCAGTTTCCCCCATCTCCCCCTGAAAACTAGCTCACCCATCAGAAGGAATCCTAAACAAAAATACATTGATTGTACCTGCGGTGTCCCGTTATGGTGAGGGATGACTGAAATCCAAACAAGATCAAATCAAACCAAACAAAAACCACAGCGAGCCTCGTACTTCGTAAGGTGATACTTCCAAGGGGAGGACCTTATTCTTTAGGTGAGAATCACAATGGACACACTGGAAATTACTGGAGAGCCTCCTGGTGAGGAGTCCCTCTATAGTCGTATGATAATCACCAAATCACAGGAGGTGTGCAAACCTGGTGTGAGCCATGCACGCAGTAGTGTGTCTCCCCCAGCCTCCTCAGGGGGCCCTTTTAGCATTATCATGTATCACTTGAACTGAAAATCGGTTGTCGAAACCTTGTGAGTCATGGTTTTGCATGGAAGTCCCCCACCCCACCCCCAAGACCTGTTAACTAAATAGAGAGTCAGAAAAAGGAAGAAAATATGAAACAGATACCAAAGCAGAGATGTCATAATTTCGGCCAAAAGACAAGGCTGCTGTGTTGAGAGTTGACATGGAATTTCATTGACTTAGAAAAACTGATTTTCTCCTGGGTGGGTCCACACACTTGGGGCCGTTGACCGGCATGCCGTCCTGACTGTTAGCAACATTTGACTCTGCTGAGTTTTGCTTCCAAATCCTGTGGTGTGAGCTCCTTAGGAGCTTGCCCCAAAGAATGCAACCTTTGGAGACGATCAGCTATGCTCATAACTTTTGTTCCTCTCTTTCCATGTTAGGCACATTGTTCCATATGGACTCGGAAGCCCCTCCAGGTCCAAGCGATCCTTAAAGGATTTCTTTCCTACAAAGGCAACAGACCACAGGAAGAGATGTCAATGTGCTAGCCAAAAAGACAAGAAGTGCTGGAATTTTTGCCAAGCAGGAAAAGAACTCAGGTGAGTAGAAACACCTTTGTTTTCCTTCAGTTTTATGCCCTCCTGACCGTCTTCCTCTTATGATGCTGTCTTCTTGTTTAAAAGAGATTAACAGAGGCATTGAGAACAACTGAAGTTTCTATTGCTGAAATGTTCTCCCTACGTGTATTTTAACAGGGACCAAGACACCATGGAGAAAGGCTGGAATAAACAAAAGAAAGGGAAAGACTGTTCCAAGCTGGGAGAGAAGTGTCTTCATCAGCAGCTGGTGGATGGAAGGAAAATAAGAAGGTAAGAGGCTCCTAAGAACAGCTGGTCCCCGTCACCTATGAATGGTCTACGCTCCTAGTCTTTCTTGCCTTGATGGGAGAAAGGCCCAGAGGACAGTAACAAACAAAAGGGGAATCTTTGTGCTCTCTAGATTAAAGCAAGCAAAGGAATCCCTCTCAAATGTTTTCTTGAAGACCTTGAATGCCGACAGCTGCCCTCTGTACACTGTGGTGATTTTTAGCACACACACCTCTCATCCTAAAGGTAGATTTTCCAAACAACATCTATCTAGAGACACCTCTGTCATTTAGTCACATCTAGTTTTTGCCTCTCTGAGTCAATATATTTACAGCTTTCCCTGAGAAATTAAAAATCCTTTCAGGGAGAGTTTTTTTTTTTTTAATTAAAGCGTCACGTATAATCAAATTCTTCAAAACATGGCAGTTATTCAAATGACCAAAGGGAAAATAAAGTCATGAGGCAGGGTTGGTGAGAGTTAGAACATGCCATTTTTCAGGTTTATTTATTTACTTTTTAAATAGGGAAATGTGTTTGGTGGAGACCCAATGTCATTCCCCAAAGATTTCTCATTTTTTAATCATGAGCTGGGATCTGGATTAGTAATACCATAGGATTGCTCTGAGCAGTTTTTTTTTTTTTTTTTTTTTTTTTTTTTGCGGTATGCGGGCCTCTCACTGTTGTGGCCTCCCCCGTTGCGGAGCACAGGCTCCGGACGCGCAGGCTCAGCGGCCATGGCTCACGGTCCCAGCCGCTCCGGGGCATGTGGGGTCTTCCCGGACCGGGGCACGAACCCGTGTGCCCTGCATCGGCAGGCGGACTCTCAACCACTGCACCACCAGGGAAGTCCCCTGAGCAGTTTTAGAGTGATAAGTCTTCCAAATCCTAAACATTTTGGAATTCACAAGCTGCAGGGAGGAATCCTGCTTTCAGATCTGCCCCATATTCTACGTTTCCCTATCATGGTCAGTGGCAACTTTTGCTGGAAATCCAGTGGCAAGAAGTCCTAGGATCCAAGTATTATGAGCACAGGCCTGGCGGTCATGGATGACTTCTGAGTTGTTTACTGCTGGTGTGGGGCCATCCTCAGCACTTCCCATGTGCTGTTGAAGTTTCCATATTTATAACCTCAGGCCACTAGTGCGCCTTCAGATCGCAAGATTACGTAAATCACCGTTTCTGGACTGACTTGGAAATCATTTTTTTTTTCTATTAGCTTCCATTACATCAACTGTTAAATCAATGTTACAGTCCTTCCCTTTTTCTTTCTCCTAGAAACAGAAAACATGAAACCTGCAAAAACAAATTTTTTTTAATTGCCGTAGAATATTGTTTTGGGTCTGCCTGTAGGCCTCTTTTTGAATTTCTTTCCCACGAAGCCCCATTCAATTTCTTACGTGACTAAGAAGACATTCCTGGCTATTTGAAACCTCTGCTGACTGAGTCTCTCCATACAGTCCCACAGGGGTTGGGATAGTGCTTGGGATAGGGCTAAAGAAGAAAAGAGAATAGCTCTAGCTGACCTTAAAAACTGTACTATAAAACTGTATTTAATACCCAGTTCCCTTTAGATATGACCATTATCACCCTTATTCTCCCTGCTCACCGCCCTGCCCACCGCCATTCTAGTCATAAGAGGTAGTTTATTTTCACTTGAGGTTAGCTGAGTAACATGTGGTTTTGGTTGGGGGTGAAAGTTCAGGATCCAGATTTAGATTTGTTTTTGCCAGATTCTAATTTTAGATGTTTCTTTTGCCTAGGAATGATTTTTGTAGAAAAAAAAATAATAATAACATTTGTTTTCTCTTGTCTGGTTTTAATAGGTTGGAGGCCATCAGCAACAGCATCAAAACGTCTTTTCATGTTGCCAAGCTGAAAGCCAAGCTCTACAGAGATAAGAAAGTGACCTACAACCGAACACACTGATGGCAGGTTGTCGGAGCCTGTCTGAAGCCTTCTTCTCATCCACCAAGAGCCCTGGGCCTGACTCTGCGCTCTCTCCACGAGGCTGGGATCAGAGCAAATGCATCCGCCCTGCTTAGACCACTTCTCGTTCCAGACTAGCACAGGACCAGCGCCCTGGGTGCAAACATTCCAGGAAAGGTTAAGGAGTCCCCCAGCCCGTCTTCATTTGCCTCCATCAGTGGGAACTGCTTTCGTTTCTCTCCTCCTTTGGGGTGACAGCGGGCTATGCAAAAGGCAGAGAGATGCAGTGACCTGCAAATTAGGGTGGCCTCCTCCTAGCGGGAGGAGGAGAGGAGATTCCACTTGCGGGCTGAGTCCCCGAAGAGGTTCAGAAGGGAGTGTTTGTGTGTCACTCAGGTGCCTGGCACATTTCAGGAAGAAACTCCAAAGTCCCTGCAAAGATTTTTCTAGGGAATGCACAAATTGAAAACACTCTAAGGACAAACACTCGAGTTAAAAAAAAAAAAAAAAAAAAGAGACTTTGTTTTTTTTAATTCATAAAATGCAAAACTGAAAGAAACTGTTACTACTGTAAAATCAGGATGAGTTTCATGCATATGAGTCTACCTCACCTATATTGCACTCTGGCAAAGTATTTCCCCACCTTTAATTATTGCTTCCCCAAACTCTTCCCCCTCTAAAATCCCCACACTAAGCCCTAGCCTCATGGAAGTCTGTCTAATGTGTCAATAGTAGATATAACATTTTCAGGGTAATCTACTAGCTCTGTTCCGTAAGAAAAGAAAGATCAGTTGAATCAGGAGATTCCCTTACTTTGATTTTTGGAAACACAACGGTATAGGATTGTTTAGGAGAGACACTGAAGGGTAAACATTGGTGATGATTTAAAGCAGTCAAATTGTTTTCCTTTATGTAACTGGCTCATGGAAGAGGTTGGATTACATTTTGATGTACTTATTTTTTTATAGATATTTATATTCAAACAATTTATTCCTTATATTTACCATGTTAAATATATGTTTGGGCAGGCCATATTGGTCTATGTATTTTTTTAAATGTATTTCTGAATGAAATTGAGAAAATGCTTTGTTTTGCCTGTCAAGGTAATGACTTTAGAAAATAAATATTTTTTTTCCCTACTGTACTGACTTTGAATCATTTCTGAAATTTCTGAGAAGTGGGCCAAAGTGGTAAGAATTAAGTAAGGGGATGATTAAAGATGGTTTCTTGGAAAGGTGACAGTTAGAAGGAAAAGAATCATGGCTAATGAAAACAAGAATTTGATTTATATCTTAAAATTGCCTTTAGATTGCATTAAGCTTAAAACAAAACAAAAACCCAGCTTTCACACCTCTGTCTTTCCCTGCATAGCCGCCTCTGCTTCCACTTCACCTGCAAACTCTCCAGGGACTTGATCCATTAGCTATGCTCTGGCTATTAGAGGGGATCCAGCAGTTTAAGCTGATGATGTGGTGAGAGGTGCTTTCTCCATGTTAATAGACTGAAGGAAGCAATGGCAAGGCGACCTCCCCAAAGGTACCTAATTATACACATTCCACACCAGAGTTGCTTTGAGAAAATGGCCTGCTCAGAGCAAGTGAGGGCTCCCACTGGCTTTTTATTTGCTCAGATTAAGAAGTGTGTTTACTGAGGAACACCAAGCACCTTCGCTCTTTCATGGTAGCGCAGGACTGGACACGTGCCCTTGGAGCCAGAGATACCAAATGCTGATTCTGGGTCTCCTGCATCTCGGCACCTCCCTCCTCCCCACTTGGCCTTGGCTGAACTGCCAACCCGTTGGGGAGAACAGTGCTGCAGATGGTTGTTACCAACAGAAACCCAAAAGAGCTTGATCAGCTTCTGAGACCGCCTTTCTTGAACAATGTTTGAAAGAATGCCTGGCATTCCTCAAATAGTAGCTCACAGGGATCGCTGTTGTCCAAACAGTGACACATCTGAGAGATGTTAAATAACAGTCCTCAGGTGTGCAGAACCAGTGTCCTGGGCAGAGTTTCTATCTTTACTGGCATTGTTTTTCATCTTTCACTTTTTTTGTTTTTAGGAGACAGTCCAGTGTCTTTGGGGAATTGCTTATAAAACTCATTTCATCTAGCAAACTGTTTCTCGGTGTGCGGTTCTCAAGAGGAGGGTGAAGTTTTGTCCACATTGACAAGGGACTTGGCCTGAACTTAGCCCCTGTTAATCTTGAGCAACCATTCCATCCCCTGGCATCATGAATGTCCCCATCCGTTAAATGAAAAAGGGGAGGAATGTCTCTACATCTCCAAGAGCGAGCCTGAGATGGCAGGAAGAAGTGGAGGTGACAGGAGAGTGAAGATCTGAGCTTGGAGGACATGGATCTAGTATATTTAAGAGGGAGTTGGGGGCTTCCCTGGTGGCGCAGTGGTTGAGAGTCCGCCTGCCGATGCAGGGGACACGGGTTTGTGCCCCAGTCCGGGAAGATCCCACATGCCGCGGAGCGGCTGGGCCCGTGAGCCATGGCCGCTGAGCCTGCGCGTCCGGAGCCTGTGCTCCGCAACAGGAGAGGCCACAACAGTGAGAGGCCCGCGTACTGCAAAAAAACAAAAAAAACAAAAACAAAAAAAAGAGGGAGTTGGCATGAGAAGAAGCCACTGAGCAAAAGTAAAACAGGGCAAGCAACGGTGATGAGATTTTCCTTTTCTTTTCTTTTTTAAGAATATTTTTTATTATTCAGACTTTTAAATCCTCTTCCCCGATGCTTTCTGCCTCAGTAACCAGCAAGAAAAGTAAAAAGTGTGAAGCAGCGCTCCTAGGGCATGAGGGTCAGTAGTAAAATATGTTGGAAGGTTCATAGGAAATAAATATTTTTGGAGTATGTAGGAAAGATTGACTATTACTCAAGGATCATGCCAGCTCGAGGGGTGAATTGATGGTCCGGTCTGTCATGCTTCCTCCTGCTCTTCCAGTAAAAGCATGGTTTCTGGAAGCCCACTTAGAACAGATTTCTCTCTTCACACTAATGAACAGGCAGAGCTCTGATCTCAGGGATCCAAGGACCCGAGGCTCCTGGGAGGGGAGATGTGACCTTTGGTGAAGGGAGAGGTATCCACTCCAGGGGTACGTCATTTTCACTCCAGGGATTGTCTTCTTTTGTGATGGAAATGATTGGCTTTTATCCTGCCTGTGCTTCCCTGAAATACTCAGGGTATTAGACAAAGAAACTAAGTAGAGTTCTCACAACTCCAGGTATTACATTAAGCAGGGGTTCCCTCAGGAAAGAAAGAACAATCTTTGGTCTTTCCAGGGGAGAAAGCCAAGGCCCAGAGAGGGAAGTGACTTACCTAAGGTCACACAGCAAGCTGTAGCATCTCTAGAGCCTGAAACCTTGAGCACGGCTGTTTCACTCAGAGGCACCTAGAGGTCAGTGGAAACAGATACCCAAGCCAACCTCATTAGAGGGTTCTAGGTGGTAAAGCAAAATCGCTTTTCACAAAAGCTTTGCCTTCCAGCCTCACAGATGACGGTTGCCAGATCCATCCTTTTTATTACTCTCTCAGGAATATCAATGTGCTCCTGAGCCCCAGTCGCAAGCATTTTAGTTGTAAAATATTTGTTTACTACATCATCCTCATGATGCCACTACACAGTTGGCAGAAAAATTACTATAATTTACAATGCCAGCCTCCAAATCTGGTGCCATGAGTGCTTCACTGACAACTTCTTCTGGAAACAGATCTAACACATGGGAAGAAATTGCAGTGATGAATGCGATGGCAGAGGCAATAGCATTTCCTCAAATCCCGGGTGGTAATCAGAGAAAGATCTAGGGCTGGTGCCATTGGATAATGAAGAGAGAAGGGCCTCAGCCTTGGGGGTCACTGACTGATGGAAGTGACGTATGCCCAGCTCGACAGGCAACGTGCTCTTGAGAAGCAGCACATCGGGAGTCTGACATGCAGTTTTGCTGGTTCAGAGTCTTCTGTGTTTCTGCAGCTTATTTTTCTCTTTCATATTCTGAATCATTCCAGGCCTCCACCCTACACTGCTGTGGAAATATCCAGGGATGAAATTAACAATAGCCATCACTGGCATGGCGTGGGCACTGATAGGGACAGAGCCAGCGGGTGGTTCTGTGGCCCCCAGGCCACCAGGTTCCCGGTGGTCCCCAGCTAGGCCAGATGTTAAACCTCCAGGTGTTCGACTGTGGGAAGGTCCAGCCATCTGAGAAGGCATGGGCAGCCAGGATGGAATTTCCTGATTTCTTGCTTCTACGGCTATTTATCAGCCATTATGAAAGTATTTCAACAGTAGCCAAGACATGGAAGCAACCTAAATGTCCATTGACAGATGAATGGATAAAGCAGTGTTACATATATATAATGGAATATAACTCAGCCATTAAAGAGAACAAAATAAAGCTATCTGCAGCAACATGGTTGGACCTGGAGATTGTCACACTAAGTGAAGTAAGTCAGACAGAGAAAGACAAATATCATACGTAGAATCTTAAAAAAATGATACAAATGAATTTATTTACAAAACAAAAACATACAGAGAATGAACTTCTGGTTACCATGGGTAAGGGTGTGGGGGGAGGGATAGATTGGGAGTTTGGGATTGATATGTACACGCTGCTATACGTAAAATAGATAACCAACAAGGACCTGCTATATAACACGGGGAAGTCGCTCAGTATTCTGTAATAACCTAAATGGTAAAAGAATTTGGAAAAGAATAGACACGTTTACATGTATAATTGAATCACCTTGCTGTACACCTGAAACTAACACAACATTGTAAATCAACTATAGTCCAATATAAAATAAAAATTTTTTTTTTTTTTTTCTTTTTGCGGTATGTGGGCCTCTCACTGTTGTGGCCTCTCCCGTTGCGGAGCACAGGCTCCGGATGTGCAGGCCCAGCGGCCATGGCTCACGGGCCCAGCCGCTCCGCGGCATATGGGATCCTCCCAGACCGGGGCACGAACCCGTATCCCCTGCATCGGCAGGCGGACTCTTAACCACTTGCGCCACCAGGGAGGCCCTAAAATAAAAATTTTTAAAAACTAATATAGTCTCACTGGTACATGAACCTGTGCATATCAGACTTGGAAGTATCAAAACTCTTGGTCAATTATATTCTTGACATTCACTGAGTGGGCCCGCTTTGTCTTCACACCTGCTGAAGTCTAGCCCCGCGTCTTTCTGTCCTTGGACCTTTGTTGTCTTGCTGCATTTCCATCCCTCTGTATCATCCTCTCACTCTCCATGCCCCCCTCACTCATACACTGACCTCCTTTGGTAGAAGTGGAAATACTTTAAGGTATTCTTCATCTCCTTGGAGGTTTTTAGAAGGACAATTTTATGGTGGCCTAAACTGGGGTCTGCCTCAGACCAGAACTTGCTAGGGTCTTAGATCTGCTTTAGGATTCACATGAAGGAGCTACTTGTAAGGCTGGGTCTTTGCCTCTTAGATTAACTTTGGACCCTGAAAGGATGGCCAGATAATTTCTCATTAAAATGGGGACACTTTGGATAGTGCTTGGTGATGCTCTTAACAACAACCACAGGCTGTCATGGGCAAACTGGGACATATGGTCACCCTAGAACAGGAGAAGCCTCGAAGGAGGTCAGAATTTCAGACCCACTTTGATCTCTTAGAGGTGACCTGGACCTTGGCTCTGTTTAAGCAGACTCAATGTCTACATCTCTTTATCTGCAGACCAGGCGGGGACAGAGAACTTTCACCTTTTCTAGGGCCTCCAGCCTTGAGTACGGAATTTCAGCCATAATATATCAATGAATTAATAAATGCACAGATGGGTTACAGGGTTCAGTAAGAGAGGGGCAAAGGTGATAATGAGACTAGACTACAGAAGATTTATAAGACCCATTTATAGGGATCTCTTTAGAGAGTTTGCATAGGTAAAATATTCCTTTATTCAAGTTCCACTTTAGTGGTAATTGTCCCAACTGGGTGAGTCTTTCTATGTCTTTGTACTCCAGTTCACCCTGCATATCACCATCATCATAATAACCTTCCCCAAGTGCTTCAATCATAATGTCCATAAATGCACAGCTAGAAAGAACTTAAAAATAAATGATGTTATATACTGCCATCTCAAAAAGTCTCCCATTGCCATTCTCAGCTTATAGAACAAAAAATGTTACCTACTGACAGTGAGCAAGGAGAAGGACCAGATGGAAAGAAAGGTTAGAAAGAGGTACGATAATTTCTGAGTTCTTTATTACGAAGATCTTCAAACGTAGCCAACATTTGAGAGAATAGTATAATAAACCCAGTATACCCATCATACAGGGTTAACAGTTGTCAGGATTTGGCTGATAGAGTTTCACCTCTACTGACACTCTGTCCTCCCTTCCTGGATGACTTTGAAGCAACCCCAGGTGTCCTTGTCCCATCTTCTGTCAATATTTCAATATGGATATAATGCATTTGATATGCTGTGTTCAACCAAGTAAAATGTGAAATAGCCAATTGGATATGGGGGTCTGGAGCTTAGAGGGATTGAACAATAAATGTCCCCGGACCTCATAGGACCCATCATAACACAGGAAACAAATATGTTACCAGCTAACATTTATGCAGTGCTTACTGTAGGCCAGATACTCTTTTGAGAGGTTTGCAGGGATCAACGCATTTCTTCCTTAACTATCACCCTGTGAGGTAGGTACTTTTATTTGCCCTGTTTTATGGATGAGGAAACTCAGAGACAGATTAAGTAGTAACGTTCCCAAGGTCAGGCAGCTAATTAAGAGACAGAGCTTCGTATGACCCAGATAAACGAGTTCACTATGCTTTGTGACTAAGAAGAATACAGGGATAAAGCCTACACTGTGGGATAGGAACAAGTCCTGTGATGGTGTAAAAGTGACAGTGATCCATTCTGCGTGGGGGTGAAGACAGGAGGTGTGATGCGTTCTTGGGAAGATACTGTGAGGCTGGGCCTTGACCCTTATCTAAGCAAGAAAACGCCCGAGAGATTTATAACTCAATCAAAAGTATAGAAGAGTCTCAATAAAATGCTTCGTCTACAGAGGCCTTGATAAGAAGAATGTAGCCTAACATGCTATCTATCTCATCAGAGGTAATTTATCTTACTACAATTCAGAAAGGATAATTAATTCAATGATACGGAAAATCTTCAAGCATTACAACCACAAGAAAGAGAATAAAAATTTCATTTTCCTAAGTGACATTGATATTTTCTGCTAAATTATCCTGCTAAAACCCAGAAAGGGTAATTAATTCAATGATATTGAAAATCCTTAAAGAACATAACAACAGCAAATGGGACTAAAATCTCTTAATTTCAAGTGGCATCAACTGGATTGAAATGTGGGGACATGCCTTTAAAAATAAAAAGAAATCAATTTGAATAGATTTCAACTAAAGTTAGAAAATTTATCTAAACTTGTGGCTAATTAGATGCAATGATTCCACTAGAAGTCTCTGTATTTAACCAAATGTAGAATTTATTGTATAGTTCAAGTGTTCTGCTGTTCTCTTACTGTTTGTCACATGGTCATAAATGTCCTTTCACATGTTGAGAATTCCCACTTGATATATAGGTAGGGATTGCTGTCAACTTAAATGTCTTCTTCAGGCTTGAAGAATATGCTAAGATGCCATTAGCAATCACCTTGCTATGGACATTGCTCACTGGTTTGTTTCCCCCCATAACTAGTGCATTTTGCTCTGATCAATGGCCATCGGTGGTCCTCCTCAGTTTGGTGAAAGACAAGATGCACAGGGCAATTAAGATGATGCTATGCAGCCTACTACAATGAAGACAATACTCATTAAGAAAGAATATTTCAAGAGAAGGAAGGGGGCTTGGGATTTTATAGAAGCAGGTAAACAAGGAAGTTGTCCTTGAGTCTTATGGGAGTCATGAGAGGGATGGAGATGGTCTTCTCTGAATCATTGAGAAGGGATGGAGGGGAATATGAGAGAGCCAGGGTCCTTTGAGGTTAGCTATTTCTCAGAACACTGGAAGGGGACTTCTTGACTTTTGCTTTTGGGGAACACAGGGCTCAGGCAAAGTTCAACATTGTTCATTTCCTCTTTTTGTTCAAGATGAACATACATCATCACTGAACAACTAGGCAATAATCCTAAACCTTCTGAGTGAGACGAAGCAAAGTCCCAGAAATAGTTTCTCAAGGAGTCTTCATGTTGCTACTGTAAAAGCAGCTGAACTACCTGTACAGAAGTGATGGTTAAGGTCTGTGGTTTTAGGGTCCTAGAGATCAGACCCCTTAAAAGAAGGATGCCTAAAATGAAGAAGAGAAATGTTAAAGATTGTATTAAAATAAAGAGCCAAGAATTGAAACTGAAGGGTACCAGCCCAGTGGATTCCAGGAGGTCAGTGGAAGAACATCTTCCAGGTATGCAGTACTGCTAAGTGAGTCTCTTGGAGCTCTTGAGCTAGGATGTTGGTGGTTTTGGTCATGTTGTCTACAGGGTATACCTGACCCTAGAATTCCACTAGGCTTGCCGAATGGTCCAGTCAGTGCCTTTTCCAGGGAGAAATCAGACCCATGAATGGCCTTCTATGGTGGTCAGTCCTACAAAGTACATATCAAGCCATTGGGCTTTAGCTCACAGGGCTTCTGCAAATCCTAGGGGAAAGGGTCAGGCAACCAGGAGTCCCATAGGAACCTAGGGTAATCTGGTTTTAGTTCTCAGTGACACAGAGACAGGCAGCAGGGAGAAAAATTGAAAACATTAGTTTGAAGGATTATAGTTAGACCTTGAAGGAAACTGGAAGGATTGAAAATCTGATAAGGATCGACAGTTTGGGAAGGTAACAGAGTCAGTCCTATTTACAAATGGATACACAAACCGAGTTTTCCAGAGTTGGGGAGCAAGTCAATTGTCTATCCAACAGACAAGATAGAGACAATTTGAAAAGAGATCCAAAACAGTTCAAAGACAATGAACAGGGCTAGAATCTGATAACCTGGAAGGTTGTGCTATATAACATACAGTTTTCTATTAAAACAAATAATTTTCCTCTACAGTCACCATACTTTTGATGAAAGATAATCTCAAAGAAACATTATTCTTGGTGGCAAAATAAGGCTAGTCTCATTAAATCTGGCATAGTTATTTAGACAGGCATGGCAAGAATGGTGATGTATCATATAGACAATATTAAGTTTGCTTTCTGGAATGTTTCATAGGAATTTCAGATTGAACTTTTATAAAAGCCTTTAGAAGCTAAGGAGTCAAGCCAAGAACTTGCTACCAGATTTTACCTGGAATAGCTATAAATTTGGGCAAATTTGTTTCTTGTTGAAGTCTCCCAAATACCCTAAGATTACTGGGTCTGCCAGGAAGAGACCTTTCTTACTCACCTGTGAGGCTGGGAATCTATAAGCCATCAGACTTACTCACCCATGAGGACCTTGTGAATACCAGCTTCATAAAGCCAGCCTTAATTCCTTAAAAGTATCTGGTCATATCTGATTAAATGAGTATCATTCTCAAATATGACACTCCAGGCAAGGTCTTAGTTGCATACTTCATGATTTAAATTATGTCATAGTAACAAGAAGGAGAGATTCTTATTGAACCTATGCACATACATTGCCATGGGAATAAAAATACTAACAAGATTTTCTGAATTCTGGAAGAGTCAGGCAAGGAAAATAAGATATCATTTACAAATGTTTCATTTCAGTTTACAAAAACAGTCTGCTCAATTACCATGAGGTATACAGATAGCTTAAGAGGAAAAAGAAAAGGCTTCCTTATATATCCAAAAAGTAGGGTATTAGAACAGCCGTATTCCAAACAAAAAACACCGTCTTTCCTCATCAGCTCATTCAGTGTTATGTAATTAAATCTTATTCTGCTCAGTCTGGAGTTAGCAGTGTCATGACCCATCTGTTTCTCAATTAGAGTCTAGAAATCCTGACTCACTCCACTGGTATGATCTCAAAGCTGTTTAAGCAGTGCCATCGGAACTCTGTACCCAAAAGTACTTGACATAGTCCTTTTCTATGGGACTAAATAATAAAACAAACAAACAATAAAACAAACAAACAATTATTTATAGACTAAATAATAAAACAAACAAACAAAGAAAAACCTACCTGAAGATGACAACAGACTTTAAATGGCTGTGGTTAACTTATTACTGCTCATTTTAATAGTGAAAGATCTGATGATGGTTCATTATAAAATAATGCAACTGACAAAGACATTTGGTTGTTAACGTGGCATGCAAAACAAGGTAATAAAGTCAGCCCAAAAAATTCTGGACAAAATAATTGTAAACATACTGATTACCCCTATTTTCAAAGAAGAGTGGATATTACATCTAATTTATAAAAGTAGATGAATATTATCTTTACAGAGAAAAAAATTCTTCAGATGTAATTGTAATGATCCTGACACAATAAATCATGAATATAGTATACCCAGCATATAGTTAGAATATACAAGGATATATCAAGAATATCAAGTAAAGAGATTCTGCAAGTCCTAAACATCTATATGTTAATAGAACTCCATAGGTTAAGTGATGGGAATCCCAAATGAAAATCACTGGCCTGGAAGCTGCCAGGTACAAATTAAATAAGTAAAATTGTGACAACTTAATATTTTAAAAAACTGAAATTATGACCAATAGCACTATGCTGTTAAATAATATTAGGCAGAGCAGCGCTAGGACTCATAAATAGAAACATATCATGGACAGTTATGGAACTGACAGTTCTCTAGAAGCTTCTCACATTGCACACAATTTCTCAAATGTTTATAACATTTCATCCATGCACATTTTATCTAGGGACAACTAAGCGTCTCTTCTGATGTGCTAACTCATCGATAGTAACATATCAAATATATCTAATTATTTCTAACACCTTTCCTTTTACAAAGATAAAAGCAAATCTTGGTGTATTTCCAGAAGCCCTCTGGGAATACATACGTACATATATACATACATACATATGACCATCTTTGTACCACATACAAATAAGAGGGAAAATTATAATGACCCAGACATCTAATGAAGATCCACTCATTAACTCAATTTAGCATCAGTTAAAGGTTTAAATTTACTAAATATCTTGCAAATTATCTTCAAGCTGACATACTGTAAAACATAAAAAAAATTTCAGAGTAATGATTCAAGTGGGTTAACCACAAATTTACATTTGTCATGGTCTTAAACATATACTAGAAGTTATGCTAGCTTATTCATTCAGTAAATCTGAATAAATTTAGGAATAACATATACAAGTAGAATAAAAGTCTATGCTTATTTAACACTGATATTTAACACAGATAAATCAGAGAAAACATAGCTGTTTTATTAAACCAAAATTATTAAACTAGTATTGTTTACCTAAATTATGTTAACTTATATTCTTAAATTATTTCTGAGTTAGTTGCTATAAAAATACCACTGTTTTTCACATGGAAAGTATTAGAGATTTGATTTTCTTAATTTCTGAGAATTTAAGGAATATTCAGTTTATAGAAGTATTTATTTATCTCTAAGCCAATCAGACTAGAGCTCCTCTAATTTAAAAGATTTTCTAATCAGTTTATTAATATCATCAGGAGATAAGAAAATATTATATACTCACACAATGAAAGGCAAAAGCCTTTCTAATTTACAGACATATAAACGTACAGACACACACACAGAGAAAGCTTATAGTTTCAATTCTAAAATTTCAGCCATAGGTCAAGCATAAATGCAGAATGAAAAACTCACTAGTCTGGATATTCACTTCCTGGTTGGCTTGAAATTCTTAGTTGATCTGAGTTCAAATTAGATAAAAAGAAGAGACTAACAAGTCAAATTCCCTGTTACCGTTCACCCAGCAGAGACAAGATCTCTATAAACCATCAACTGTTTACAGAGACCATCAAATGATTAGACCATGAAACCAAAAGAAGATGGCATCAGAAATCGAGTGCTCAAAAACAATCAAAATCAGATCTTTACTGTACTCCCTATGGACAAGGGTCTGCAGCAGGAGAGTCAGATTCCCCACTGGGTCCCCGGATTGCCAGTCAGGGACACAAAGGGCTCCAGATAGCTCATGCCCTGGTTGGAACTGGGATCTGACAGGTGAGATCCAGCTCTATCCAAGTCATTGAATCCAACTGAGAGAGTCTTTGTTTCCCAGGAGAATGTGGGAAGAAAGAGGGGAGCCAGGTCAGCACAAATGTATGGAGGAAAGTAGCCTAAATGCAGTTAAATGGCTAAAAGCATGGTCTTTGGGTTCAGATATACCACTGGTCCATACCACTTCTATGACCGTTGGGAAGCTTTTTTACTGTCCTGACTCTCCATCTATTCATACATAACATGGAGATGATAATACCTACTGCACAGTGTGATTGTAAAGGTTGACATTCCACATAAAAGAAAACTCCAGATACCAGTCCTCAATACATGATATAAACCCTTTGCTGTGTGCCTTCAACTTATTTTTCCTCTTTTATCTTCAACCTTCACCTCTACCTTCTATTTTAGGTACTATTTTAGGGCAACATTTCTCAAATTTTGTGTGCAATAGAATTACTTGTAAAGTTTGCCAAAATGAAGATTCCCAGATCACAAACCCCAGAAATTATAAGCTGGTACATGGTAAGATCCAGAAAACTTTGCTTTAGCTACCATCCAGGTGGTTCCAATGTAGATGGTCTTCAGATTACAATTGAAAACAATATTACATAAGCTGTTCGCGGCCGTGGACTTTGTCTCCACCCTGCGTTTTCATATGCTGCTTTCTCAGAGCAGAATGCTCTTTGTTCAGGGTTCTGCTGGTGAAATTTTATTTATTCGTCAAGGCTCCTTTCAAATGTTTTCTCTTTTATGAGGTTTTCTTGGACTCCCCAAGGCAAAAGGGCTTTGTCATCTCTCCTCTGGTATTTGTTTACATGTCTAATTCCACACTGACAATGAACTCTTGTAGAGGAAGGGCTGGGTCTTAACTTATCTCTGTGTCCACAGCATCAAGAGGAGGTAGGCTTTGAATGTCTGCTAAATGAAGTGACAATCTCAACACTAAATTTCGAGGAGAATGATTGGAATGTCCCCTGTCCTTGGCTTTAAATTCATCTAAAACCCTGAACTGAGAGTCTTACAAAGGTTCAGGTCAGAAAGCAGTGAGGTCTGTCAAGCCACAGACTGGAAAAAAATATTCGCAATGCATATATTGGATAAAAGACAGGACATCTCTCTGGGGTACCAGTCTCTAAGAAAGGATGCTAACACATGACAGTAATAAGTTCGAAGAATGGTGCCTATTAATTCAGGTTTCCACATGCAACTCATTCCATTACTGGTAAAATAGACATTTATTCTACTTCTGCCAAAGTAGACAGTGCCTTTGAGTAGAAATAAAAACATTTTTAGCATCAACCTATCTCTGCTATTTTTGTGCATGAATATGTTACTAGGGCCATGACAGGGTGCTACCATCTCTGAGTGCACGCATCTGACAGTCACCCAGAATCAGTGGTAACAAGCAGCCGCCATTCTGAAACCAAATAAAGCATGATGAGGTGCTCGTTCTAGGGAACAATGTTTTGTAATTATTTGCTGACCTGCACTTAGGAGTGTGAATAAACATTACTCTCTAGCTATGAGCAACCAAATAAGCCATGAAATGGAAGATAATTCCCAATAAGTTCAAATGATAAATTTAGTATCACGTGAACATAAAGAGCTTTACAACCTCGTGAAAAGGAAAGCTGTTTCAACGTTAGGAGTGAAGAGAGTCCCTCCCTTTGAGGGGTGGCCATGACCAGTGGAGAGTACAAGGGACTTGTGATGTGCTATTTCTTGTTCTGGGTGCTGAAAACACGGTTGTGTTGACTTTGGGGGAATTCTTTGAGCTGTACATTATGACATATGCTCTTCTCTGGGTGTGTCATATTTCAAGAATGCTTACTTCTCCCTTCCTTAAAGCATTTTTCCCCCTTTCTTCAGTAAATAAATGCTGAACAAATATATACAGAATAATAGTTTGAAGTAGTGCCAGAAGTGTAGCATGCTTCACGGGGCATATATGTTTTGGTCTGTCTGGGCATCAGATGTGCATTTCACTTGATGCAACTCATTTCATTGTTCCACAACCTGGCTTTCCTCTTTGGAGTAAAGGCCTCCTTAGCATTTTTTTTCCTGAATAAGGTCCCCATCTTGGCTGCATACAAAAGGCTCCATGAGCACCACTGCCCTGTCTCAGATTAGTTTCCTTGTACGTGTTGCCTGGCTTTGTCAGGTCCTGACACCATCCCAAAGATGGTAAAACGAGCCAGGTGATTTCACCTCTCGTGGCACACCTGGAAGACATTGCTTGGGCACGAGCCAGTTTATTGCTCACAGCCTGAGACATATTTTCCCATGAGCTAGCTCAATCCCCATCCCCCACCCCAAAGGACTTCCTGGGTGGGGAAGGACACATCAGAGAATACGGAGCATTGTAACTAGTGGGAAATACGCTTGACCTTGGAGATGCTGTTCCCCCTCCCTCCTTCCCCACCCACTCCACGCTGATGTGTCAACTGTGATTTCTTACTAATGTTTGGGTTTCGCTCTAAGCTGTCTTTGTTGCCCATGCCCATCAACACATACATCCAGAAAAATAAAGAGCATCAGGAAGGTCTGCCCTGTGTGTATGCAATTCTTTGCTGTCGCTGACTGCCTTGAGCAGCTTGGAGAATTCTACTCCTGGAACTCACAGACAGCAGTAGGCTCCCTAAGAACGTCTTTCTCTCTACCTGTGACCTGAAACCAGGGATGAGGATGAGCATCATTTGGCAGTAAGTGTTTGTTGGTTGACACATAACTTTAAGATCAAACCAACCATTTGCTTTCTTCCAGTCAATTCCTCTGGTCCTTCCACTTGGTCAGTTCCATGACTATCTGACCCAGGGCCAGAGAACTTAGCACCTCTACTAAGCTAGACACAACTGCAATGCCAGAAAGGCTTGTGCTAAGTGCACAGGAAGTAGATGCAAAGACTTATCTTTGCTGTCAGGTTGCAGCAGTGTTGCAGCCACCTGGATTCAGGATGCTTTTGTTTTGTTTTTACTCCAATACATGTTTTCAGAGGGCTTGCCTTTGGTTTCTCAAGCAGTTTGGCAAATTATGAATCTTTTTTATTTAAAATAATTTTATGAGGTATAATTTATATGCAATAAAATGCCCAGACCTTATTTATTCAGTTTAGTGAGATCTGACAATTCCATACACCCATTCAAACAAAGATACAGAACATGACCATCATCTAGAAAAACCAATCATGTTCGGATTTCTCTTATCATATTCTGATTTCTCTTATCATAAATTAGCTTTGCCTATATAAAATGGAGTCATACAATATGTATTCTTTTGGGTTTGGCTAATTTTGCTCAACATCATGGTGTAGGGATTTGGCCATGTTAGAACTGTTATGAGGGGACATTCTTGTCTTACTCACAACCTTAGAGGGAAAGCATTCAGTGCTACTAGTTTGAAGAGTAGTTTGTAATTAGATGGAGAAACTTTTCTCCTATTTCTAGTTTGCTGATAGTTTTTATGATGAGTGGGTGTTTGATTTTGCTGAGTGAAGTTTCTGCATATATTGAGATTTTTTTTTCTTTATTCTCCTAATACAGCAAATAACATTGATTTTTAACTTTCACATGTTAAAGCAATCTATCTTGCACTTCTGGATAAGCCCTACTTGTCGCGACTTATTATTTGTTAATTATGGCTTTTTGTATGTCGCTAGATTTTATTTGCTAATATTTCATTAAGGCTTATATATATTTATATAATGTTAAAGTTTCTCTTTGAAAATACCAATATTTTTTGAGGTCTAGCTATATTGACTTTTTTCTTTTGGCAATGATTTTTGTTTTTTTTATTTTTTGCTTGTTTTTGTTGCTTTGTCATACTTTTCTTAATTGTAGATTTACTGCAAACATTGTGCATTGAAAACAACAGTAGAGACCAAGACAAATTTATTTACATCCAGGAAAGGGCATGTCTCCTCTTCTGTCAAACTTTTAGTAGAGGGCTTCCCTGGTGGCGCAGTGGTTGGGAGTCCGCCTGCTGATGCAGGGGACACGGGTTCGTGCCCCGGTCCGGGAAGATCCCACATGCCACGAGCGGCTGGGCCTGTGAGCCATGGCTGCTGATCCTGTGTGTCCGGGGCCTGTGCTCCGCAAAGGGAGAGGCCACAGCAGTGAAAGGCCCGCGTACCGCAAAAAAAAAAAAAGAAAGAAAAAAACTTAGTAGAGTGGTTTGGTCAGTAACGATTGCAGTTGGGTTGGGCTGAGCTCCACGTCGTTTTAGTTATGCCCGTACACCACACATTTCCCAGCAACGCCCTCTGCAGCCTCCTATTTATTATAAGCACAGGAGTCCCAGGTGTCCCTCAGTTCCCCTGTTCTACCCTCAGACTTCAGGAGTCCCTGTGCCCTGCACAGCAGGAGGGGGTCTCTCGTAGTATTTCTCCCTTACCCCAGTGAGAGGTGGCACTTGGTGTAAAGCCAGGAGATCGGGTTTCTCTGAGTTCTTCTGACCCACCTCTACTCTCACAAGCCTCCTGCACCTGTGCTTTCTCAGCTACCCCGCCCCTCCTCCACAGGCAGACAATGGTGCCTCGTACTTAGCATCTGGTCTAGAGTCCAGGATGGATTCTCTTGGTTTTCAGGCTCTGCCCTCAGACTTCCGCAGACCATGAGAACCTGTGTTTCAGGGGGGTCCCTTTCCATGCTCTGACCCCCCTGGTGGCAGGCTGCTCCTGCCTGATACTCAGTGTGGGTTCTGGTGTAGACGGATTGGGCAGATTTCTTCACTCTCCCGCTTCGCCCTCACACAGGCACATGGCATTCTCTTGCATTCCTCAGAATTCCCAGCCCTTTCCCTGTTGTCACGGTCACTCCCTGGGGCTTCGTGTAAGGCCTGAGGGAGGGGGCAGGTTCTCGATTCTTCTGCTCTCCCTCCAGGTTTGGGTAGTTGGCGTGCCTTGTTAGTTTCCATTCACCATCGGCTCGAATCTTTGAAGGCACGATCAGGACTTTTTATTCACCTGGGCTTGGGAGACTCAGCTTTCTGACTCTTGAGATCTCTCTCTCTGCTTTTTCGTCTGGCTGCCGGATTTTCCTATCAGGTTTTTCTCTCTGATCACTCCTCTGGTCTCCTGTACTTTATGAGGCCTTTCTCCTCCCTGTGTTCAGTTCCTAAACAGGCGGTTACTGTGGGTAACTGTACCATGAAAGGATTTATCTCAGTTCTTGCGCCCTGACCCCAGCCTTCAGCAGGCTACTGGGCTGCCCTTTGTGAGGTCCTGGTCCCAGGGGTCCATCTTGCAGGGCTCCTACCCTGCCTCCAGCGAAAGCCCAGAGTGCGTTCTTGGGATCCTATCAGCTCTCCTGCCTGGTCTCCAGCTCTTGGCAGCCTCTGCCTTGCATGAGTCAACTCCCCTTGTATCTCATATGGCTTCTGTCAGGACTCTGCCCTGGCCCCCAGCCTTCTGTGCACTGTCCCCGTGCAGCCGGTGAAGGCCTGGAGGAAAGACTGGGAGAGTGAGTCACTCGATTTGTGACTAGGCCTCCTTGAGACTCCAGTCCACCATCCCAGCTAACCCGTGGGCATCAGAAGACTCTTCCTTTTCACCAGGGTTTCAGTCAAGGTCATGGGCTTCTCTGTCCTGAAATCCATCTCATCTAGGTTTTTTTGCTCCACGGTTCTTTGATGGGTTTCTTAAAACTATCATTACGTAGCTTGTCTGGATGTGTTTTGCTATAAAGGTAGAAGCAATAATCTCTTGCTACTTTTTATATCCTAGCAGGAAGCAAATGTCTAAAAATGATATTAAAAAATCACTTGGCAACTGAAATTCTATACCACCCATTAAAAAAAAGAACAAAGCCACTCCCTATTTCCTAATTTCTCTTAAGACTTTCCCTACTCAGCCAACCACATCACTTTCTATGCCCATCTCTTCTAAGTCACTGGTTCTCAACTGGGGATGCTTTTGACCCCCAGGGGATATTTTTGTTTGATGGTTGTGGATGGGAAGAGAGTGCTATTGGCATCTGGTGGGTAAAAACCAGGGTTGCTGCCAAACATCCTACAATGAGTAGGACAGTTCCCAGCAGCAAAGTCATCTGATCCAAAATGTTAATGGTGCTGATGTTGAGAAACCTTGTTTGAAAGGAGCATGAACAAATGCCCACGGCAGATTCAGTCATTGTTTCCCCATCAACAAGTTCTGGTGGCTACCAAGCAAATCAAAAAGGAATGGGAAGGAAAGGAAGAGTAGATGTATTATCTACCTCATCCTGGGAAGGCAGTGAGTGGATTTACACACGGCCACATCCCTGGTCACAATGACTTGCCATGGTAAGGCTGATAATAAATGCTGACTGAATGAACGCATGGATGAGTGAGTGAATGACTCAGGGAATGAAGTTTAGATGCCACCTGTCATCTGGTAGGTCGCTTCTAGGAAGCCTTTCCCCAAGCATTCCAGTGCTTGCATTCCAGTACTTGTCAAAGGACTAAGGCATTTGAAATACATGTCCCAAGAGTTAATACAGCTACATTCTGCAGTTTGAAGTTAACTAGGTCAGGTATCTCCTCACTTTATTTGGTTGTTCTTGCAAAACCATCCCTTCGTTTCCACAGTTGTGATTGGCTACTACTCTGAAGCACTGTATTGGACCCTGAGATAATATATGGGTGACTACTCGGACTTTGCCTTTGGAGGAAGGAAATATCTGCCCAACAGAAAAGCGTGTCAGTGAAGCCATGTTCGTGATCATGGCTATTCTGAAAGCGTCGCCTCAAATACTGTTTAAATTGTGAAAAGATAAACAACTGATTAGGCTGTAGTCTTGAGTTATAAATTTAACTCACTTGTTGAAACTCAGCATTTTTTTAAAATGCATTTTTTCAATTACCAGTAGAAAGTTATGTTTTCCAAAATCAATTTGGGGACAAGATAAGTCTTACAACCAATTTACCCAGACAGAGAAGTACTATGAGTTAGACTTATGTGGGTTGTTGGCTTTTATTTTGGTTATTTTTGCTCTAGTTATCTGAGGTAAATATTTGAATGGATGATTTATTATTATGCTTGGGTCCTGAGGCTTTTTCACTGAGGCTTGAATAGTTAGTGGGGAAATGTTTTTCAAATATATTTCAATTCAAACCATTTAAGTAAATGATGTGTGTATGTGTGGGCAGGTATATTTTTGTTCTGTATTGTCATACAACTTTCTCACAGAAAGTTCCAGCAGTTTTCCTTTTCCTTTAAAAATCTTCTCAGACTAATAAATAATGAAAATCTCATCAATGGATGAAATACAATTTCTTCATCTGTTCGTTAATTCTTTTAATTACTGTCCCCTTATTTACCCATTCGATTTTTAAAATAGATATCCTGGGCCCATGAGATTTAGAACTCTTTCTTAAAATTGCTATGGTTTTAAGAGCTCTGGTTGAGGACTGAGGACATGTCATTGCCAGGTCGCAGGCACAGGTGAGTATTTGGAGCACACACCTGTCCCCATCAAACCCATCCTGACATAGGACCCCAGCCAGCTCCATCTGCTTGTGGTTGCACTCTAGATATCCACCTCCCAGATATGTTACTGTGAATGGGGGCCTCTTAAATGACTATATAAGTCAAAGAAGAGAAAGCCCACCTCAAATGAAGAGGTCAGTCTATGGAAGAAATACAAGAAAGTGAAAGGCATACAGTGCCTAGCGACTCATTTCTATGGGCCTCTGGGGACAAGGCGTGTCCCAGGTGTGAGTCAGGAGCATGGAATTTGTTAACTCAGCCTAAGGAGGCCACAGGCAGTATTTGCTATCCTTGTAGCACTCTTTATTCAGCCAAGATCCTGGCTTGCCAAACAGGACTGCATGATTCTGAATTAGAAAGAGGGGATCTGTAATCCAAAAGGCTGGATCTCTGTTGATCTTTGTGCACCTACCCTGTCTTAGGTCGTGGGGGAATCATTTCCTTTTTATTTCTCAGAAGGTCTGGACTCAGGAATGCTGATCTCGTCAATGGAGAATGGAGCCCAAATCAATGTCTCCTACTTCCCGCCATGTAGGTCTCTTTTCTCCTTCACTCTGGGAAAGGAAACGGGGTATTTGCGCTTTAAGCTGTTACTGTGTAATCATCATGAAGATAAGGTCAGCAGATACATGCTGAGTGCTGCTGGTGACTAAATGAGGCTTCACCTCCTCATCTGCTCTTCCAGCAAGGATGTAGTTAGGAAATACAGGGACAGGGAGCCCCCGAACCCCCTCCCCACTGCAGGCCTAGCAGGTTATCTCACTGCTCTGGATGGGGCCCTGCCTTGTTTTCCCAGTTTGTAGTAGTCCGAGGGGCAGGGCATCTAAAGTTGGTTTGTCTATCACTTTCTGGGTGGTAGGAGCCCCAGCTCATGGTGGGAGACTGGGCTGAGGAAGGACCTTGTCAACATCCCAAGGGTTGTTACAAGAGCTCACTCATTAAGTTTTTGTTTCAGGATCCAGGTATCTAATTAAAATTTTTCTGGTGGAATTAGAGGTATTTCTTTTTTTAAGTGGTTTAAGAAAAAGGAACAGGAATGGGGTGACAATATGACAATCTTTAAACATATAGTAACTGCTGAGACTTGGAAGAGAGTAATAAAGACTCCCAGCAGGAAGAATTACTAGGCACTTGATGTTAAGACTAAAGAATATTGTGAGATTTTTCTTCCCCAAACTATCTTAAAGAACATGATGAAGCATAATTTCTCTACAATTAGCAAGATAAAGCCAACCTGGAGGAAGCACACAGAGGATGATTATTCATTCACTCAGAAAAGTTAACTCAAGCACCTGCCAAGAGACAGAGAGTGTGCAAGATTATCTTGGGGAATAAGTGAGTTGCACCCACCCTTTAACCCTCATGTAGCTCATAATCGACCCACCATAGAATGAAATGATTTATTAAGGTTTCTTGTTGTTTTTTACTTAGTATAAAATACATAGTAATATTGAAAAACTAGATTTTAAAGCCTGGCATTATATATAGATCAGGCTAGATGCTAGAGATCCTCTATGCATCACAGTTTGCTTTTTTAAAGATTGGTCTCACAGATGAGCTTGTGTGTTGGTCACAGCTCACCTCTTTGGCTTCTTACGCTGCTGCCTTGGGGCTGCCTTCCACCCTCAACTCTACATTCAAAGAGCTGTTGAGAGAGAGGTGGTGAAAGTAGAATACATGGCAGCCGATCCACAGTAGTTACTGGGCACCCTTCATACAAAGTTCTGTAACCAGATGCACATAGGTCACAGGGACTTACCGAATTAATTCATGCATATTCTGTTCAGTGTAATTAGACAAATTTCTGGGAAAGTGTGTATCCTGGTGCAGTGGTTAAGAGAAACACGTCCCAGGTACTGAACAGAAGAACATGGAGCCAGTAGGTCCCCACCCCTGAGAAGTTTCCATTTTCCATGGAACACTGATATTCCTTCCCCTTCCCCCAAGAATACTGCAGGCGCTTGAACTGGCAAAGCAAGAGGAAGGCTCAGAAACCTGTGCCCACAATCCAGGAATAAAGGGAAGAAGGAAGAGAAGAAGGAAGGTGAGGATTTTATTACTGTCTCAGACAAGAACAGTTGATACTTAAACTTCCACACTCCACTTTGAAATCCCGCCTTCTTAGTTCACATGCAGCATACAAGACTCAGAAAAACATCAACCCATCAGTTCCAAATCTATATAGTATGGTTCATAAAAAGATAACAAGATAAAGACTGCAGTCCCTTTGGGTCTATTCCACTGATGTTTGCTAAGTGACAGGCATGTGCTAGTAAGGCCGGAGGTGTGGGGTTAGACGGGATTGCATGTTCTCAGGAAGGTTTCGTCTACTGAAGCACGTTGTCATAAACAGATTCACTGTAAGATTGAAAGAAATATATACTAAATATAGGTGTGGCGAGATGTAGAAAATCTCAATTAGCCAAATTCTTTTTGGAGAAAATTCTTTGTTTGGATGAACTATTTGGGGTAGGGAGTAAAATTGCAAAAATATACTGACATAACCATGGATGGTTTCTGCATTGCCTTGAGGGAAGAGTAGATCTTGTTAACTGATGGGGTGCTTTATTTTCCAAAAACTCTGTGGGAGATTTTATTATGTGCTTTTTGAGCGCAGAAAGTGGGGCAGAGATGGATATCTTGGCACAGTAGGGAGGAAGGAAATCTTAAGTCTATAGGGAATGGGGATCCAGGAGGGAGAAGAGAGCTATGTACCACAGAGGAGCCCAGGGGAGCATAATGGTCAAAGCTTTCAATATGGCTTCCTGTGGTGTTTGCGAGATAAACAGTCCCCTTCTTCAGGCCTCTCAAAGGAATCTTCAGTAAAATAGACAAAGGTTTATATGGCTTTTGTGTTGTTTTTTTGTGTGTGAAGAATTTGAGACCCCTTGTGAAGTTCTGTCTGGATTGCTGGAGGAAGGGGTGAGCACAACAGCTGGTATGGACTCCATTACCGCCAAGGATGAACAACACCATCCACTGTCTGGACTGTGGAAATGGGTTCCTGAATAGTCTCCTCTCTTTTGCCCTCACTCTCCAATGTTTTGTTCCACCAAGTAGCCCAAATGATTGTATTAAAACTTGTCAGATTGTATTCTGTTCAAAATTCTCCAATTGCAGCCGTTTCATTTAAAATGAAATCCACTTCCGTAACCTTACCCAGCAAGTTCCTACTGGATGGGTCCCTGGCTTCTTTCCTGAGCTCATCTCCAGCTGCTCCCCTAATTCTTACTCTATTGTCATCTTATTTTCCTCTCCTCGTTGCTCAAACACTTGAAGCACTTTTTCATGCTGCACACTTGCATTCATTGTTTGCTCTGCAGGGATGCTCTTCCTTCAGAAGTCCACCTGACTCATCTTTCCTTCCTTTGACCTCTTTTCTCAAATGCCATCTTCTTGCTGCTGACATCCCCGTTTCCCCTTTCCTGCTGAGCTTTCCTCCACTCTCACTTCCCACCCCTGACCTCTCTTTATTTATTTATTTATTTATTTTTGGGATACGCGGGCCTCTCACTGTTGTGGCCTCTCCCGTTGCGGAGCACAGGCTCCGGACATGCAGGCTCAGTGGCCATGGCTCACGGGCCCAGCCGCTCCGCGGCATGTGGGATCTTCCTGGACCGAGGCACGAACCAGTGTCCCCTGCATTGGCAGGCAGACTCTCAACCACTGCGCCACCAGGGAAGCCCCTGACTCTCTTTAATTTACAGGGTTTATACATTTGTTTACTATCTGCCAACTCCCCTCCCCTGACTCCATTAGAATGTAAATCTGTAGGAGTACGGGTTTTGTTGCGGTTGTTATATCTCCAAAGCTTACAGTGGTGCCTGGAACAAGGTAGGTAATTAATAAATAAATGTTGAATGAATGGATGAATGAATGACTGAATGAATGATGTTGTATAGGGAGAGACCATAGAGTAGAAGAGAGACTTGAAATAGAGTGAAAACCTAGCCAGCAACTAAGGATTCCCTTGAGGATTCATAACGATCGTGGTGGAGAATTGTTTTCAAATAATCTTATTCATTTTATTTTTGGCTTGGAACAAGGCACATCAGTGATGCGCTTTGTCTTATTAAACAAGCCTTCCTGAGGGAGACAGAGGGGAGAGGGTTGATCTGGCCCCCCTCCCTGGGGTTGGGATGCAAAAGTGGCCTCTGGGCAATGGAATTCCAAGCCAGGCAGCCCTGGGTGGGGTGGGCAGGGGGGAAGTTAAGCAAGTGTGTGCTGTCATCCATCACTCGGCCTGTCTGTCCTTCCACGTCTTGTGAGACTCAGGTCACTTCCTGTTCAGGTGACTAAGGTCTCTTTAGGCTGGGAGCATAAAGAAGAAACTGTAGTTGTAACAACTCAATGAGCAAAACAGAGAATGAAGAAGAGTGAGAGGAAAGAAGAAAAGCAAGTAGTGGAACCAAGAAAGGATTTTGGTGTAAGTATGATATAAAAAACCAGCCAGGTGGAATAGGGAGGAGGATGTGAGAATTCACTCGCATCTTCTCCATTAGGGATTGCTTCTCTCCTGTCCCTCCTACTGTGTATCACCAACTGGGAGAAGAAACACAGCAGTTGCTTGGATCTTTTTCTTGCTGGATCACAGATACTTGCACCACAACTTAAATCTCAGAAAATAAGGCACTACAAATGTTATACATGATAATGATAATACAGCTGACCCTTGAACAATGTGAGGCTTAAGAATGGACCACTTACACAGTTAAAAATATAACTTTTGACTCCCCCCAACCTTAACTACTTATCCTCTAATTTTTATTGGGTGGAAGCCTTACCAATAATCTAGACAGTCAAGTAACACGTATTTTGTATGTTATATGTACTCTATACTGCATTCTTACAATAAAGTAAGCTAGAGAAAAGAAAACTTTATTAAGAAAATCATAAGGAAGAGAAAATACATTTACAGTATTGCATTGTATTTATCAATACCATAACTATACATCATCTGTCTACAAGATGAATTGTCTGTCAGTACCTGCATTTGTATTGTCTTAAATGATACAAAACATTGTAATGTTACACATATTACTAATGTTAGACATTAAAAATGAAAAGATAATGTGAAAAAGAAACATATTTTATTACAGGTATAATGATTCATGCATTGATAACGAAGAAGCAGCAATCCGATTGCATCATGGTAGTCTAGTCTAATCAATGGTGTCATGTAGAGTCTGTAAGTGTGTGCACAAGTTTTGATAAATTTAAACTTTTTATAATAGATTTGTGCATATTTTATGGTAGTAAATGATAAAATAAGCTAGTATCTACATATAATTTATGCATTCAAGACATACCTAACTTTTTCTTAATTTTTTTTGATATTTCTAGTCCACATGATTTGTCTGCAAGTTTTTTTCAAACTGCTGCAAATCTCCAAAACATTGTCCGATATATTTATTGAAAAAATCCACGTATAAGTGGACTCACGTAGCCCAAACTTATGTTGTTCAATGGCCAGCTGTAATGTCCACTGATTGTTGAGTGCCTCCCCTCACTAAGCTCAGTAGAAGGCCCTTTCCATGTGTTATCCCCACTTCTCACAATAGCATTCTAAGTTGGGGATTCTCTCTATTTTATATATGAAGAAATCGAGGCTTGGGAAACACTAAATGAATCTAGAAATTTTGTTCCTTGGAAACCTTTCTCTCTGCTACTTTCTCTCTCACAGAAGCCCACGTATAGCCTTGAGTAGAGCTGAGAGTTACTCTAAGCAGTAATGAATTGAAGGAAAATAGGAAAGCTCCAAAAACTAGATTCTAATTATCTTTGACAGTGTAGTAGCGTGTGACACTGTGCTTTAATATACCCCTGGCAGACTGGAGTTCAGGGGATGAATAAAAATATCCAAGAGGAATGAGAGCAGACAGGGTACCAACAGGAGGGGGTCACTTGCATATATACCTCCCCACCTTACCCCAGCTGCCATGTTAGAATGACAATACTGTGTGGTTAAAAGTGTGAATTATCAATGTTAAACATAAGCAGACTTATTTCTTTGGGGAAGGAGGTTCAAGTGTTAGAACTGCAAAGGAGACTGTAAGAAGATTTGAAGTAGTTGCTGGGGGAAAAAAAAAAGAGGATGTTAGAGAACATTTCAAGGGGATTATAAGGAAGCAAATATCTGTTCTAAAACCCACTCTTGATTGCTTGTCATTAAGGGTCCCAGGAAGAAGGGAGGGACATAAAAATAAAAAACAAAATGAAACAATATCAAAACCTCATTTTAATTTCCTTCAACCAACCTGCTTGAAAGACTGCTAAAAAGTAGCTAAATTCATAACTTATATTTTACTTTCCTTCTATGTCTTTTCTCTTCCTTTCCTAATAGGAAAATGGGCAGACAAAGGGAGCACAGATTATTCCAAGATTTTATCATAGAATGATCAAGATTTGGTTGCTTAAAGTTTGGGGGTTTAAAAAAAAAAGCTGATTCTCCAGTTTTTTGTGTGTGGCTGAAAGTTGTTTGACATATCAGGTGACCACATAAGAAGTTTGCTAATTCGTCCATTAAAAGATTTGTCAACTAAACAGCCAACCACACAAGAGCTGCCCTAGGCTTCAGAGCAAAGAACCCAAAACAAACATCAGTGGGGCCCATGGATTTGGGTCACTGGGATAAAAGGAAAAGACATTTATAACCTGCCTGGGTTGTGTTATCTCTTCCCAGGCTGCTGCTCTTGGCGTTGACTGCTCTGAGGCCAAGTAGTCAATGAAATTCCTGGTTGAGAGGACTAAATCATTCCCTCATTCCTTACTTCTTGTAATCCTTTCAGTCATTTTTTCATCCATCCATTCACCCACCTTAGCAGAGTTCCTCTGTAACTCTAATAGTTGGGTCTGAAGGGAGTGAGCTAGAGTAGAATGAAGTTGCTATTGCTTTGAATATAAAAGAAATGCTTTGGTTAACATAGCTGATAAGTCCTTGGCAGGCGAGAATGAGTAACCCAGAAACCCATAACATCTGAGGCCTAAGCTTTCACCTACTTTAGCTCTGTCACACTGTAGTGGAACCGCCTATTTATTTATCTGTTTTTCGGTTGGCAGTCAGCTCCTTGAGGTCTTGTAGCCCAGCACCCGGCACAGTTCTTGGCAAATAGTAGGAGGTTAACAAATATTTGTTGAGTCAATTGAATGAGATTGGGGAGATTCCCATGATGTCAGCCCATGAGGTAGCTCAGCTCGGCAGCTCCTTTGGAACATTCTAGAAGGCGAGTGAGGACCTTGGGGGCAGGGGCAGCCACTCATGCACCCCTGTATCTGGTGCACAATGTTTGCTTAGGGAACGAGTGGAGGTCTGTATTGCTCAAGGGGTGGATGTGAGATAACCTTTTGGGATAGTCCCACCCCATCCTCAGCCTGGAAGGTCCCCAGATAAGCACAGGAATATGTCACACAGATGCCTGGCTGTTGCTGCAAATCTTTCCAAGGAACCCAAGTGGGGGCCCCTTTGACAGGCCCTGCTTTCAGTTTCTAAGCTGCTAGCAAAGGCTCAATGAGTCAAGGAGGTGGCCAGTGGGGCAAAAGGCCAAGTTTGGGGACAGAAATAACAAGAGCAGAAGGATTGGCTTTAGCAATGGTACTTTACTATGAGTGCAAGAAAACTACCCAGGAAATGCATGTCCTACTGTTGATAACTACAAAAACAGGAAATGGACAAAACTAATGACATGATGAAGAAATAAACAGTTTAATGGGAATAAAGAGGTCCAAGGCTCATAAATGTACCATGACTTTACCTTACCCAAGATCATTCATAAAAATAAATTCAATATGGACTTCAGAGTTAAACATGAAACATAAAAACATAAAAGAATTGTAAGAAAATATAAGAGGATCACTTTTATCTGATCTCTTGAAAGGGAGACATTTCTAAGCACAAAAGCCCAAGTAGAAAGTCGATAACAGGAGAGCACCTCATATGTATTATATCAGAATCCACATAGAAAGCTTTATTTCCTTCTTCAAGCCTTCACTTTCATATTTTAAACACCAATATATATGACTCTTGAATTGAAAATATAAAATTTCTTGAATTAGAAAATATAAAAACATGTGTTTAATAATTAAAACAAATGAAATATGCACTCGTTCCATAATATCTCACACCAGGCAAAATATAATCCCCTTCCCCAACTTAGGTTGACTTTTCTTGCACTTGCTATTAAATCTCCAACCTACCTTCAAAAACTTGCACAAACACGTATGTGGAGGACCAGGGAAGGCTGAGAAATCACACAGCACAATTCATCTCTGGTCCTGGGGTTCATCAGGTAATGATTCATCGTCTGAGATGCCCCTCTCCTAATTCTACCAATGTCTGAGTGTTTTTGTCTTGAGAGAAAGTCTTCCTTTCCCTGGACCTAACTCCTCTCTTCCATTTTACACGCGTTTCTTCTTCTTTCTCGCTTAGGATGGCATTCTAAACTTCTCACAAAGCGAAAGAGAGGCATGGACATATATACACTACCAAACGTAAAATCGATAGTTAGTGGGAAGCAGCCGCATAGCACAGGGAGATCAGCTCCGTGCTTTGTGACCGCCTGGAGGGGTGGGATAGGGAGGGTGGGAGGGAGGGAGACGAAAGAGGGAAGGGATGTGGGAACAGATGTATATGTATGACTGATTCACCTTGTTATAAAACAGAAACTAATAAAAAAATAATAATAAAAAAATAAACTTCTCCCAGTGAATTCCAGCTGCCCATATTCCCAGTCCCATGTCCCGCTTGGCACAAATCCACATAATAAACTTCACCTACTGTTGCTGTACCTGGAACCTCTATTGTGGTTGATACTTTCAGACTGTTCTGTCTGCCTGGATTTTCATGTTTCCTCTTTTCTACCTAACAAACCCCGCTTATTCTTTAAGAACCAACTCAAAAGCGATTTCATGCATTATCAAGGCTTTCCTAATGCCTCTATTCGAGGGCACCTCCCCTCAGCTGTCACAACAGCGTACCCCATACCCATTGTCCTGCTTTGTCACATTAAGCCCTTTAACTCTGTGAGTTTGTACTCCTGACTCATGCACAGGCGCCTTGAGGGCAGAAACCATGTCTAGTTCCTGTCCAATTCAGGTTTGTATCTCCGACATCTTGCATGGTGCCTGAAATAGAGTAGATAAATGCTCTTTTTTTTCCCCATAATACTGATGTTTAATTTAAGTAAATAATATATGTAACATTTCAATTTGATAAATGCTCTTTTTATGATGAATGGAATGAATGAATGAATGACATTGTGAATGGTAAACTAAAAACTGGTTGTTACATTCCTCCATGAAATAGTCTTTAATCCCTTAAGGCAGAGTATCAAACTCTTCCTTAGCAATTTGGCCTCTGAGAGAAATAATTCCCACTTCAAGACACAATTTTCAACTTGTGTATTGGAATCGGATACATCTAGAATCTGAAGCACAGGATTTACCCTAAAGTATCCCTAAAGAAGCTCAAGGAAAATCCCAGCCTTTGGATTCCACTTCTTGTTACTCTATGTTTGAAGATTCAGGCACTTCTAGTTACTTAGAAGTGAATAATAAAACCCTAGAGCTTTCACTTATTTGTCTGGATTAGTATGTTTATTCTTTTTTAAAAAAAATAAATTTATTTATATTTTATTTATTTATTTTTGGCTGTGTTGAGTCTTCGTTGCTGCACATGGGCTTTCTCTAGTTGCAGTGAGCAGGGGCTACTCTTCATTGCGGTGTACGGGCTTCTCATTACGGTGGCTTCTCTTGTTGCGGAGCACAGGCTCTAGGCGCGTGGGCTTCAGTTGTTGTGGCTCGCGGGCTCTAGAGTGCAGGCTCAGTAGTTGTGGCGCACGGGCTTAGTTGCTCCACGACATGTGGGATCTTCCCGGACCAGCGCTCGAACCCGTGCCCCCTGCATTGGCAGGCGGGTTCTTAACCACTGTGCCACCAGGGAAGTCTCAGTATGTTTATTCTTATGACAATTATTATATTACTCCTGTAATTTCAAACAGCAACCAGAATGCTCCCAGAGTAGCTTTCATGTTTTTAGTGAGTGAGTTACTTACTTAACCACAGAAATTGGCCCACTATATGCTAATAGGCTGCTAGGTTTGCTTCCTTCCTGGAAGGTCACATATGAAGTCCAACCAAAAAGTTCTTGCAAGTCTAGGAGCATTCAATGTGAAGGGCCAGTTTATTAAATGATGTTCAGTAAATAACTTTTATTGAGGGTTGCCCTGGGCCAGACACTGTGCCAAGTACAAGCCATCTCTTATCTCAGATTCAATGTTCAATAGCCCTGTAATACATATATTCTTCTTCTTCTTCTTTTAATTTATTATTATTATTATCTATAGGTAATGAAAGAGAGCCTAAGAGAAGTTAAATCATTTGCCATAGCTCACATAACTAGTAAACAGAGAGAGTTGTAGCCAAGACTCCAAAGCCCTTGTTCTGTTCACTAGAACCTGTTGTCTCATAGGAGACATTTTTTGTTGTTGTTCTCATACAAGATTTATTCCCCAGCACCCCTCGCTCCCTCATCCCCATCCCAATTCACAGTGGAGGAGATTCAGAGCAGGATCCGCAGGTACAAGAAACACCTTCCAAAGGTTTTGCTCTCCTTCCTTCCCCCCACCTTGCCAATTCCCAAGGCCTGAAGCTAAACACACTCATGCAAACACACGAAGTCCCACTCCTTTCCCACACCTCCTGTTGTTCCACATCAGAGCTCACCTGTAAGACATCTGGGCTCTGGGAAGAGAGAAGGTATCCAAAGTCTGTTTGAGAACACTGAAGTGGGGAGAAGCCATCACCCTAACCTTCACACAAAGGGAAGTGACTATGAATCAGACACCTTCTCCCTTCTCACCGTTGACTCTTTTCACTCCCTGGCCTCTACCTTGTCCATCAACCAAGAGCAAACATGTTAGGACACTCCCACCTGCAGCACGTGAAAATGGGCTCTGCCAGCATCCCTCACTCAGGTAAAGGGGTGCTGGGGGAGTGGTCCCTGAGGATCAGCAAAGCGTTAATGCAGAGGGAAAGAGGACAGAAGAGTTTAGCTTGAGCTCTGACTAGGGAGGTACAGGTTTAGAACTAATGAAATTTTAAAATTTTTGTCTCACGTAATTTTTTTTTCGTGTGTGTGTGGTAGGCGGGCCTCTCACTGTTGTGGCCTCTCCCATTGCGGAGCACAGGCTCCGGACGCGCAGGCTCAGTGGCCATGGCTCACGGGCCCAGCCATTCCGCGGCATGTGGGATCCTCCCGGACCGGGGCACGAACCCGTGTCCCCTGCATCGGCAGGCGGACTCTCAACCACTGCGCCACCAGGGAAGCCCTGTCTCACATAATTTTATTCGGGGCAGTAGAACAGGGGCCTCTGCTGATTATAGACACATTCTTGCTAACTGGGCTCATTCTGAAAAGAGGCCCTGCCAAACTGGGAAGCAGTTGAAAACAAAATTATTAAAGGAGCTGAACAAGGAGTAAGAATAGCTGGTGCAAGAATAGCTGGTGGCTCCTGGGATGAATGCCACTGAGCCATTTGTAAAGTGCTACTCTGATATCACCCATGTGGGATTATTGCTTCTCCAAAGGAGGAGGAGGGCAAGGATCGGGAACACGGCAGTGGGTATGGTATGGTATTGCTCTGCTCATTGCTCAGGCTGATGGGCCAATGGAGGCAGGGGTTAGCACAAGGGGTTCGCTTATCAAAGCGAACAGTGGGTTTTTTATCAGAGTCCCTCCAGGCTCCTGAAAACACTGCACTCACAATGAAAACACCAGTCCTCTGGGCTTCCAGGGTTTCCTTAGGTGGATTGATTAACTGAGCCTCTCAAGGGTTGCTCCCTCAGCCCTGGAGAGAGGTCAGAGAAGAAAATGTGAGCCGATGCCAATCCCACCCTAGGTTTCCTCCCCGCAGAAGCGGATAGAGATCTGTCCTCTTCTGCGATTAACTCAGGGATTTTGCCTTTTCTCAACAGCCCAGGTTTTCCAACTGCCCTATTTTCTTAGGCCAATCTTTCGATCTTCCCTGCTTTCAAAAATTCCTTATTTGTATGTTTCTTCCCTTTTTGCTTCTTTGGGCTGGAATGAGGAAAGACCACATCCAGACTTTCCCGGTGGGTCCCTGGTGGTAAAGTGAGCCCTTTCCCCGCAGAGTCCTTCAGGGCAGAGCCTGGCTGAGAGCTGACTAATCTCACATACCTACTGACAAACAAATAAACAAAGGAGGAGTTTTTACTAGTAGCCATAACACAAGAGCAAACAGAGAAACAGCTGGAAGTCAAGAAATCACTGGAAACTGCTTCTGCAGTCACGCAGCCCTGGCCTTAAACCTGAAAGAACCTAGAAACAGTCCTTGAAGCTATTACAAGCAACTACATTTCACCTGCTTGGCACAAGGCCACAGAAATGGCCCTAAGCACGGCAGGGAAAGAATGAAGGGCTTGTCTCTGGGCCTTCATCCCACACCCCTCACCTAGGCAGTGTTGTGGTTTCGGTTGCCAGCTGATACCACAGTTTCCTTGTCACTTTCCTACAGGGAAAATTTACCTTTTGACAGGTGAGGTGGGGAATCCTCCAGTACTAATTTAGTGTTGAATGTTTATTTGCTCTTGTGTAGTTCTCCTTCCAGTTAGAATTGATGAACTACTTAATCAAGCACCCACTTAATGAGACCTCTTCCATTCCAGACACTGTCATATGTAAATTCTGGCTACCCATACTCATTTTACTTACCATCTTCACCTAGGTAGTTCCTAGTTTGAGTCAGACAACACCTAGAGATCTATGGGCCATTCAAGCTCAAAGAAACATTGGAGAATCACAACAACACTAACAATAAAAATAGTATTAATAATAACAGCTAACACTCATTGGGTGTTTTCTATGGACCAAGACTTTTGCTAAATGTTTATATTTTATAATTGGATTGAAACCTCATGATAGCTCTAAGTGTCTCTACTTAATGCAGGAACGGTCTGAAACTAAGCGTTAAAAACGTTCCCAGGCCCGTTCTTGCGGCCCATTCTGGTGGAATCATGTGTCATCCTTCCTCACCCAATTCTGTGCTTTCAATTTAACAGAACCCTGGAGACGTTGGGTAACTGTCTAGGGTCCCCAGAAAGTTACTGGTCGCATTGCTTCCTATGTTATTTGACCGATTGAAGCCCAGAAGCCTCTGAGACTTAAGGCAATGAAGGTGTCTATTTAGAATAATAGATCTTACAGTTGACAGAGGCTGGGAAAACTTTCTGACTCTTTTGGACATCAGAGCACCTAGGCGGCTCCTTCAAAACTGTTGATGTGTGGGCAACAGATCTACAAAGCTGATGATGCTGACACCCCGGTATCTGTCCACTGACACTGACACTCACTCAATAGGAGAGAAAAAAGTTAATAACTAGGGCATCCTAATCTTTCCTCTTATACTTCTCTCCAGCCCCTCCCTCAGCCCTGGTCTCCTAGAAACAATTTTTCCTTTGCTCTCCCGGTTCTTACTCCCCCAAGTATGCAAAGGAAATGTGGTCTTTGCTTGCATCTGACTTTTACAGTGTAAGAGGTTCATGAGTAGTAGGCGTGGAAGGGAGCTGGACAGAAACAGATGGGAGATTTTTTTGGTTTGTTTTGTTTTGTTTGCGGTACGTGGGCCTCTCACTGCTGTGGCCTCTCCCGTTGCGGAGCACAGGCTCTGGACGCGCAGGCTCAGTGGCCATGGCTCACGGGCCCAGCTGCTGCGCGGCATGTGGGATCCTCCCAGACCGGGGCACGAACCTGTGTCCCCTGCATCGGCAGGTGGACTCTCAACCACTGTGCCACCAGGGAAGCCCCAGACGGGAGTTTTAAGAAGGATTTCTGAGGGTTGTGAATTAGACTTCCTCCCTAAAAGTTCCTCAAGAGACATATTAATGATTGTCATTACTTTTACATTTTTATTGGTGGCTACACATGGTTCCTCTGAATAGACTTAGCTGGTCAGGAATAGGCCATGTGGAGCCCTGTTTTTCAGATGAGTTGCACAATCATTTTACAAGCATTTATTGAACACCTGTTTTGTCCTAATGATGCAAAGATAAACAAGGTAAGGGCTTTACCGTTAAGAATCTTATAAACAGGTGTCTGCCCTCCTGCCTGGAACGATTGCTAGAACTTCACCCTTCTTGGACCTGCACCCAGTAGGAAACAACAACAACAACAAAAACAAATTCAGGGTCTCTGACATGGGAGGGGTGGACTTGTAACCCACAAAGCTGGAAGTGAACCGAAAGGCAACTTAATCCAAACCCTTTAATTTACAAATAAGGAAACAGAAGCCCAGAGGATGAAGTGGCTTGCCCAGGGTCGTGGTGCAGCAGGACCCCAACAGGCATGAGAAACACCTCACCGTCTGCTTCCTCTCACAGTGAGCCTCTAAGGCTAGGAGAGGCTCTTGGAGTGAAGCTGGTGACCCCTGCATCCCCATCAACCCATCTCTCTGATCCATACTGGGAGTTGATGAGAGTTGTCAGGGACTTCAAGGGGACTGAGTGGAATTGGAGGTGGGAGCCCTTGTGTGTTGCCATGGTAACGATGTGTGATGCAGGACACAGACTGCCCTGGAGGGCTGGATCAAGTCCTGTCTCCCCTGGGATTCTGGTGTTGGGGCCAGAGGCCGGAGGACTCTGGTCACTCTGTGTCACCTTTTGTTGAGGGGTGAGGGACGGGGGGCTACAGAGACTCTGCTCTGTTCTGGGGAGTGTTGACATCCCTTCTCTCTCTGCAGCCTTATCCATGGGAGGTCCACTCATCGGTGATAAATGGACTCTTGGGAAGATCAAAGTTCATCAGGATGGCGGCAACTCGCTCCGGTGATTTATCAGCTGTTTGGGTCTGTCAAGGTGGAGAAAGAAAGTTCTGCTTGAGGTGCCACCGAAATGCCACCTGCCTGGAAGTGGAGCCGGAGGCTGGGCGCCTGGCTGTGTCCCCACCTGGGCCATTTGTCAGCTGATTCATTTGTTCATTTGACACGTGGGGAAGAGGCATTCCACCGGGTAACAATGTGCAGATGACATTTCTCTGTCAGCCCAGCTGTGAGCCCGACATCCCCTGTGGAGCAGCTCGGTGGCTGGAATGAACTGTCCAGTCAGGAGAAAAATGAGGGTGGGAGCCGACTTGGTGGTCACCAGTGAGTCCTCAGGGCCGTGGAGCTGCTGAGGCCTGGCCGCTGCAGAGAGACAGCAGGTGCTTTTTCTCCCTCCCTTTCTCTCAGACGCCAGGGGTCCCATCCTGTTAATCAGGGTGTCGTCCTGGAGGCACGGCAGCCTGGGGTTGGCCCTGGACCCAGGACACCCCACCATGGGCCAGCATGAATGACTGTGACCCCAGCCTTCCCCACTCCTCTCCCAGAAATGCAGGCCACGCCATGACTTTACCGTGTGGTCTTGGATAAGTCACTAACCTTCTCTGGCACTCGGTTTCCCTGTCCATCAGTAATTATCTCTGTCCGGCCGTAATAGACCGTATGCCTTCCGAAGTGTGGTTTGTGTTACCCTCAACTCCTCTCCATATCAGAATTCCTGGGAACACTTATTGAACATATGTAGAAGACAAACTTATAGTTACCAGGGGATAAGGGGCTGGGAGGGATAAACTGAGAGATTGGGATTGACATATACACATTACTATGTATAAAACAGATGACTCATAAGAACCTGCTGTATAGCACAGGCAACTCTACTCAATACTCTGTAATGGCCTATATGGGAAAAGAATCTAAAAAAGACAAAAAGAGTGGATATAGGTATAACGGATTCACTTTGCCGTACACCTGAAACTAACACAACATTGTAAATCAACCATATTCCAATAAAAATTTTAAAAAATACAGAGACACAAATATAAAAATAAGTAAATAAAATATGTGTTCCTAGATTCCCTTTGGCGTAGTGGCCCTGGGGTGGGCCCAGGTATCTAAACAGTTAACAGACTCCCAAGGTGACGTCTTAATGCATCTCGCTTCCCTTGTGCTGCTTTCAGGAATAAAAATGTACATTCATCCACTCATTCATTCCACATTCATAAAGCCCCTGTGTGGCAGGCCCGGGGCTCGGTGCTGCAGTTACTGAAGTGGATGATAAGCAGTTTCCGTCCTTCGAGCCCTCACAGTCAAGGGGGCCAGCCGGTAAAAGTGCAATTTTAGGACAGGATGTGAGCCATGGGTCACAGGTCCAGTGAGCCTGTGACCTTAGAGACATGAGTGCGGGGCGGGGGAAGGCCTGAGGAAGGCGCTGCTGCTGAGGTCAGAGGGGAGGGCGTTCTGGGAAGAGGGGACAGCATCGTCTTCGTTGGGGCAAGTGGTGAAAAGGGAGACGTCGAGGTGAGCGTCACCATGAACTGTCTAAGGAGTCTGCACTTACCCTGAAGCTGCAAGTCCTGTTTTTTGTTTCTTAAAGTAACAGGAGTGACAAGCTTTGTATTTCATTCCCCCCCCCCTTTGAACCTGAGAAAACGCACAATCACCCCTTTGAACCTGAGAAAACGCACAATCATTTCTGCCAGCCTGGTCCCCACCCCACAGTGAGAATGGCTGGATGCTCCCAAGTTCACCTCCTTTCCACCCCCCTTCCAGGAACGAGGAAACCGGGACGCAGGTTCTTCAAATGCCCGCTGAAGATCCGAGTCCATATCTTCCATAATTCTACCAGACAAGGACTCTCAAACTTCTCGCTGCTTCTAGTGACTTCTATGCTGGCTTGATCAGTAACTGTTCCACCAGTTTGACCAGCTGGAATATACAGTTGCATCTCATCCATCTCGAGGGGGTTTGTCCAGTAACGTCCACCACACCCCAGAGAGCTGAGAGTAAGAACATTTCCAAACGTATAAAGTCAATGCCATTAAATCCCCGCTCCAGACACTGCTGGGATGTATTCAGTTATTCAGTCCTTTACTTGGAGGCTGATCTGCTCATGTAAACACAACTGGGACAAGCCTGGCATTTTCAGCCCAGGGCAGATAGAGGGAACAGGTGAGAGTGAGGGGAAGACCCACCTCCATACAGGCAGAAAGGAGAGTTCAAAAGACACAGTCACCTGTCACCACCACCAAGGGCAGAGACAAAAGGTCTCATACCCACCCTGGGTCCCAGGGGCACTTCTGTCCAGTGGAGCAAAATTTTTCATTGTTTCACTGGAACAACCATTTTTCATAGTCGTCGTGCAAAGGCTACTCATGTTTGCTGTGCTCTGTTTCATAAGGAAGATCCAGGTGTAGTAAACTTTAGAAAAAAATTCCATGAAAATGATCTTGATAGAAAAATGTTGGTGCTTCGGGAAACACGTTTCAGTTGTCTGGCAATATCCTTTCCAAGGACTACATCTCATGGTACAGATGCATGAAGCACTTCTGTGTTTGTAAATTACACTGAGTTAGGATCAGTGAGGTGATGTAGCAGAAACGGCCTCTACAGTAACACGGCAAATGGAATTCTAACCCTTTCCATTCCCACAGTATCAGCTTCCCTCCGCGGATAACCAAAGGTTTAGAAAGGGCTCCTTTACCCCTTTTTACACTACAGGCGAGTGAAGATCACTGAAGTCCACTCAAGAGTCTGACACCTGCAAGAAGATCAAGAAGACACCAGTTCCTCCCTGCCCCCTCAGCACCACGTTGGGAATGGCTGCGTCTCTGAGTTGGCTGCCCTGTAGCACCTGTTCTTAAATCAAGGGACCAATGAATCCCCTACACATTAGCATCCAGTGAGAGTCAGCTCTGCCCACAGTCCATAAAGCTTTGTGCAGGTGAGATATTGGTGGAGGTGAGATTCTGACTCCCTTGAGGTTGGGTAAAGCTGGGATCCTTGGTCGACAGCCTCAAAGCTTGAAAAGCATGGCTGGGGCAGAGCTATCAAAAACCAAAAATTCGGGCTTCCCTGGTGGCGCAGTGGTTGGGAGTCTGCCTGCTGATGCAGGGGACGCAGGTTCGTGCCCCGGTCCGGGAGGATCCCACATGCCGTGGAGTGGCTGGGCCCGTGAGCCATGGCCGCTGAGCCTGCGCATCCAGAGCCTGTGCTCCGCAACGGGAGAGGCCACAACAGTGAGAGGCCCGCGTACTGCAAAAAAAAAACAAAAACAAAAACCAAAAACTCTCTAGGAGCTACTATTTAGTCCTTTGTTAATACTGTATGTCAGCAAAAAGCTCTCAAATTCTAGTCTCTTCAACAATCACACTGTACAATATACAAAATGCTTTCTTTAAAAAAAATTTTTTTTTTATTGAAATATAGTTGATCTACAATGTTGTTAGTTTCTGGTGTACTAAGTGACTCAGTGATTCAGGTATACATATATATATATATATATTCTTTTTCATATTCTTTTCCATTATGGTTTATTACAGGATATTGAATATAGTTCCCTATGTTAAACAGTAGGACCTTGTTGTTTATCTATTTTATTTATAGTAGTTTGTATCTGCTAATCCCAAACTCCTAATTTATCTCTCCCCTACCCCCTTTCCCCTTCGGTAACCATAGGTTTGTTTTCTATGTTTGTGAGTCTGTTTCTGTTTTGTAAATAAGTTCATTTGTGTCACAGACAAAATGCTTTCGAATATACTACCTCACTCCCTAAAAACCTTCACCTTCTTCTTACTTTGGAGCCTTACTTTAAAAAAACACACAATCAAGGAACAGCAAGTCTGTGTTTCTGTTAATCGAAGAAATGAAAGGGAACTCTCTTCATTGCATAATTTGTGTTTTTTCTTTTTTCTGAAGTCTCCTTCTGCTAAAAAATTAGGAAAGTCAAAGGGGAAAATGAAAGTATTATTTCTTTTCCATGTTTACCAACATCTTTTAAGTCCTTCAGTGTTGCTTCTGACAAAGGATTGACTTGCTGAGGCCCAAGCTCTCGTACTGGCTCAGGTCAGGGTTTTGGATTAGTTATGTTCAATGACGCTCCCTGTTTTTTCAGCCTGGCTTTGAATTGAGTCATATCAGCCCATAGAGGAGAAGCACCAGGCCGGGGATCAAAAGAGCCAAGCTCAGGGCTTCCCTGGTGGCGCAGTGGTTGAGAGTCCGCCTGCCGATGCAGGGGACACGGGTTCGTGCCCCGGTCCGGGAAGATCCCACATGCCGCGGAGCGGCTGGGCCCGTGAGCCATGGCCGCCGAGCCTGCGCGTCCGGAGCCTGTGCTCCGCAGCGGGAGAGGCCACAACAGTGAGAGGCCCGCATCCTGCAAAAAAAAAAAAAAAAAAAAAGCCAAGCTCAGACCACTCAGCATCTTCATGCTTTTCTTCCTTCACCACGACATGACTCCCTCTCAAGGTGGTGTGTGGCCACTGGGAGACCACATAGGAAAGCATTTTTTTAAAGCGTGAATAAAGGTTTTATTATCTGGGCTTGTAATGAATTGCAATTCACAGGAGTAGAACGTGCCCTTCCTACTCCTTGAGGACTTGCTAGAATTAACCTCCAACCCAGAAAACTTGCAGAGGTCCTCTGTGCATCTTTTGGATATAATACTGAGTTCCATGCTTCTTCTTCTCACTTGCTACAAAATTAGCTCTCTGGAGAAACAGGTGGCATGATAGTCTTTGGATAAATTGCCTTAGACATTTACCCCTGGGTGTTGTCAGAGGCAAGTGTAAGGAGAGTGTCAGGAAAGTCCATCTGCAGTTGCTTGACACCTGAAAGCTTTTCTAGGTGTACATATTCTGATTTCGTTGTATTTGCAAAAGGGTTGAGAGACAGCCAGCTGCTTCTGGTGGGGATTCGGCGTGCATTGTTGGAATCAGTCCCATTGTGCGGAAAGATATGGTCGGTCACGGTTCTTGTCTGTGCAGAATTTTAGCTACTAACACATTTCTGATGGGAGAGAGAGACTACATGAATCTGTGAGATGCGTTCCACCCTCCTGGTCTACACAACCTCGAGTCTGTGGATTTGGGTGGCTCTTTTCTTTGCCCTTATCTGTCTTTCTTTCATCTGCTTTGCCAGGCTCCCAGCCGGCTGGTATTTCTACTGCTTCCCTTTTGTTGACTGGAGCTGGGGATGTGTTTGGCTTTTCACGGCTTGTAACTAATTATTAACTTTGCCGGATAGGCTAGGTTATCATTTGATGTTAGTAGTGCTGCAGGGGGCTTTGAGATGTTGAGGCTGGATAAGACCTTCTGAGACTGTGCTCCTGGGGGATCCCAGGAGCCTGACATGGAACCGTGGCCCTACAGGGGGCCTGACCCATTTTCCTGCAGAGAGGATGAACTGCCGGGGAGCAGTCGGGGGAGGGGGGCAGGGAGAGTGCCCTTCTGTGACACCAGGAACTTGCGCAGCCAAAAGCCTTGTGGCAACAAGGTTTGGGTTTCAGGTAGAGCTGTCCTATCGGGTGAAAATAAGCAGCCTGTTCACATCGATTGTGGCCCACTTCTCCGGGCTGCCCGAGGACACTCTGACATGTGCTGTGCAACCTGTTCCTTGCGGAGCGTAAGGGAAGGACGATTCTGGAGATGCATCCAGAGTCAGGCCTCTGGGACTGCGTACGGAGAGTTCTTGTGGGGTGGACGCGACGTGGACTCTGGGAGGCAAGGAGAAGGGTTAGGGGGTCAAAGGGAGAGAGATGTGGACGAGGAGAAGGACCACTGCCCCTGCTTTTGCCCGTGAGTAGTGAGGACTCCACACAGGGACAGTGCTCACGCCTGTGGAGCACGGCTACAGGTCTAAGGAACCTGCTTCAGCCCTAACTTGCTGTCACAAACAGCCTGAATGAGGCAAACAGGACTAGGCCCTTTTCTAGGAAGTTTGATGCCTTGAGTATATATACACTGCAAGAGCTTTGTCTAGTTACTTTCAACTTGCTCCAAATTTCTAAGCATTCAGTATACAAATTAATATGAAGGCCACTGGACTGATGATAAGCACTAGTGTGAAACTGGTCCCCCCTCCAATGGCCTAGGCCCCATATCTTGTGCATTTCTCTACCCGCTGGGCCAGCTCTCCATCCCCTCTTTCTAGTTGCTCAGAGGTGGTCTCTTCATCTCTTTGAACAACACCCACCCCCAGTCAAAACCTGTTCACAGGAAAAGAGCCGAAACCAAGTCCATTCACACTAAAAAGTTCAATATATTACCTCTTCCAATAATATTGGCATGTTATCTTTATTAAGGGAAAGAAGACTTAAGTCAAAGGGAAAAACATATCTAACTGCAAAGTTTCAAGGGTAGTGGAACAAGCAATTATTGAGTGCTTACTATGTCCTAGGTATCATGCTGTGCACATGGTCTAATTTGATCTTCAGAACAATTCTGCGTGGAGGCAGTTTTATATTCCTTTACCCAAGGAGGAAAATGAGAGTAACCTCTCTTAAGGTACATAATGATTTCAGCCTGAAATAGCTTCTGGACTTAATTGTTAGACCCCTGGTTCATCAGAATCCAGGATTACATGGAGGTCTCTCAGGGCTTCACCAGGAAACAGACGAAGTTGGGTGAGTGAGGACACAGAATCTAGGCTTTCCTCCTCTCCAGAGCAGTGCCACTTGTATACATTTTAAATATTAGATTTCAGGAAAGCTTCTGTATTGAGAGTTTAACTAGAAAAAATTCTAAAATAACTTCTTTGGCAAAGGGGGTCATTTGAAGGGACTTAAGCAGGGCTATAACATCGTTATTTAAAAATATATAGATCAATCTGGGCTGTGTGGGCAATCAATTTGGCCCAGAAATAATTCTCCAGGAGAGAGGCAGAGAAGGAGGGCCTGAACTAAGGCAGTAACAGAGGGCACGGTTACAAGAGAACAGATGTGGGTGAGGCCAGGGAGGTCAGCCTGCTAGACCCTGGTGACTCCAAGCATGGTCTTGGGACCAGCAGTCTCAGCATCACTTGGGAGACTGTGAGAAAGGTAAATTCTCAGACCCCACCCTAGTTCTACTGAATCGGACTCTGCATTTTGACAGGACCTCCAAGTGATCCATGTGCTCCCTTTGAAATTCCAAAAGCACTGCTTTAAGGCTGCCTGCCTGGCAGGGTGAAATGAGAGAAGACTTTGACCCTGTGTCCAGGCATCACAACAGCTCAGTGGCTATGGCCAGTGCTTTCTGGTGCCACGACATCCAACTAAATGAGCTGGGAATAATGACATTGCTTGTTTTTAAGGTCTTATTTGCTTTCTTCTTACACCTGCTTTTCTCTGTTGGTACAGTTTCTTCAAGCATCCAGGACCACTTTCCCTGACTTTGGGTGTCCTACTGAATTGGTCCATTGTAAACCGTTTATGCCTAGACGAATCTTGTCTTTCTTTTTATCTCCCCCATGACACCTTCTTATCTAAGGTTTCATTCTCTCAAGGCTTGTTAATTTAAGCTAAAATGCTGGTGGCAAATAATACTCAGCTATTTTACTCATTCAAAGAAATATTTCCATATTAACAGAACCTTAATTTATAGTCATCAGAGACGAGAGCATTTCAAGCATCGAGTTAATGAGGAAACACTTTGAGGCGCAGGGGTCTTTAACACGCCCTAAACTAGACAACATCATCTCCTGTTGCTCTTTTACACATACCTTGAGCTCCTGAATTCTTGATCTCGAGGGACTGTGTTCATTCACACCTGCAATGCGATCCCCCAGCTTCCCTGCCACCTCCGGGCTGAGCTAGGTGCCACCACCTGGGTGGTCTCCTTAGGCCATACCTCCGTCACAGCCTGCCAGCACCCTACAATCTTATTGCTGATTTACATGTCCCTCCCACACTTGATTCTGTGCCTTTTCATCTTTTCACCCTCAAAGCATTAACAGAGTACCTTGCTCCTACCAAAGGTACAATAAATATTTGTTCAGTGAGTCAATGAAAGAATGTGTGACCATGGCTGGTTTTGGGTGTTGGGTGGCTTCTGGGAGTCGAACCATAGTGCGTTTAGCAATTTGGGATGAGAACCCCTGAACTTCTAGTCTTATGCTCAGGCCAGGAGCTACTCTGTATTCTGAATGAGTTTTGAATGGGTTTTGAGTTTCTCTGAATCACTCTTAATACCCTAATGGGATGTTCTGGCTAAGGGTAAGATAGAATATTCCTCCCCACCTTAACTTTATGGGCAAGCATTGAAGCTTACTGCTCAGTGTTATTTGCAAGAAACTTGAATAACACAGATTGTAAACTGGGTTTGGTCACTCATTTTCACTTTTATGGGTGTTTTATTCTTAGTCGCAGAGGTATTTTTACTATGCTTTTACTTGTTGAACACTTAGAGCCCAAGAAACAATAGACTCGCCCTTAGCATAAGCCAATTCTGCCGCCTCTGTTTACACCAGGATTCCTGTATTTAAGAACTGATGCACACTTTACCTCCCATCAAACAAATTCCATGACAAGGAATGTTAAAAATACCAAAGTGAGAAAATACTTTTGTTGTAGCTTCAGCTTGGAGGACACATTTCCCCCCACCTTAACTTAAATAATCTTTTATTACAAAAGGAGGAAATGAAGACAGATCCCTGGGAACAAAGAGTAAAGTAGTCTGGGTGCACATGAACAGACACGTGCTTTTGTTGTTGTTTTTGTTCTCAATGATCCTCTGTTGTTGCAAACAGAGACTATAGTTTATCCTGATTGGCAAGTGAGCCCTTTGAATTATCTTTTTTTTTTTTTTTTTTTTTTTTTGCGGTACGCAGGCCTCTCACTGTTGTGGCCTCTCCCGTTGCGGAGCACAGGCTCCGGACGCGCAGGCTCAGCGGCCATGGCGCACGGGCCCAGCCGCTCCGTGGTATGTGGGATCTTCCCGGACCGGGGCACGAACCCACATCCCCTGCATCGGCAGGCGGACTCTCAACCACTGTGCCACCAGGGAAGCCCTGATTTATCTTTTAATTCTCCTCCACTAATGATCGCCTGAACATAGTCTACTGGTCACTTTTCCTTGCCCTTCATCCTCCATAAAAATACCTCTGAAATTGAGCCATCAAAGACCCATTTTGCCTCTCACAATGTTACTTAGAGCCAATCCCAACTTCAGTTATAACTTAAGAGGCGTCACAGAATTTCCTCTGGTGTCTGCTATAGTTTTGCCAATTCCCTCAACAATATTGTTTCAGCTGTAACAGAATTTTTTTTAACACCTTTATTGGAGTGTAATTGCTTTACAATGGTGTGTTAGTTTCTGCTATATAACAAAGTGAATCAGCTATAGTATACATATATCCCCATATCCCCTCCCTCTTGCATCTCCCTCCTACCCTCCCTATCCCACCCCTCTAGGTGGTCACAAAGCACCGAGCTGATCTCCCTGTGCTATGTGGCTGCTTCCCACTAGCTATCTATTTTACAGTTGGTAGTGTATATATGTCCATGCCACTCTCTCACTTCGTCCCAGCTTACCCTTCCCCCTCCCCATGTCCTCAAGTCCATTCTCTACATCTGTGTCTTTATTCCTGTCCTTCCCCTAGGTTCTTCAGAACCTTTTTTTTTTTTTTAGATTCCATATATATGTGTTAGCATATGGTATTTGTTTTTCTCTTTCTGACTTACTTCACTCTGTATGACAGACTCTAGGTCCATCCGCCTCACTACAAATAACTCAATTTCATTTCTTTTTATGGCTGAGTAATATTCCATTGTCTATATGTGCCACATCTTCTTTATCCAGTCATCTGTCGATGGACACTTAGGTCGTTTCCATGTCCTGGCTATTATAAATAGTGCTGCAATGAACATTGTTTTACATGGATCTTTTTGAATTATGGTTTTCTCAGGGTATATGACCAGTAGTGGGATTGCTGGGTCATATGGTAGTTCCATTTTTAGTTTTTTAAGGAACCTCTATACTGTGTAACAGAATTTTTGACCAAGTGGAATCTGAGAATGACTTGTACAAGGCCATGTATGCCTGAAATGATGAATATTTTCCACATTTCTATGGTGCATATCTTGAGTTAAAACGCTAGGTTCATAACCTATCATGAACTTGCGTTACCATTGCCATTTAGTCACTGTAGTTGATCAAAGTAGCTTGCAACAGAAAAGTGGGTGTCTGGCTATGGTGTAATCATGGCAAAGCAACAAATTTTAGCTTAATTCGGTGAACCATTTATATAGACTAGCAAAAAAAAAAAAAAGAGAGAGAGAGAGAGAAATGCTATGCCCAAATTAAAAATGCATTAATCCCATCTTAGTGACAATAAAAGATTTTTTTTAACACTGTGCCAGAACAGGAACAAGTATATTAGGAGTCATTCATTTCATTAAGGAAAAAAAGAAAGATCATAGGGGCAAACTACATTTAAAGTCCTATATTGCAAAGAATATTATTCTGTGCTCTATTTTGATTATTTCCTTTCCTTTCCTTTCCTTTGTTTTTTTTGCTGTCTGGAAGATGACGATTTGTATAGTTCCGTGACATAAATTACCTGAACAATTTCCTGGAGGAGTTCCTGGCAAAAAGGTCACCTAGCCCCTATGTTCCCTTCTTTGCTGCCACAAGAACACTATGTATCCTCCAGAGCCTGGAGGGTATTATTATTGTTGTTGTTGTTATTTTCACACCCACAATCAGCAGCTTAGAGACCCGAGAGGTAAAATATACTCTCCCACTGTCTCTAAGAATGGTCATGTCAGACTTTGTTATTGCCTCTTCAGTTCTGCTACTTTGCTTCTAGTATTTGACAATTTAGGGAAAAGAGACCACCAGTGATGCACCTGGGCAATTATGAAATAAATGCTCTCCGTGGCATGCGAGGATTTTATGAATTCCGTGGTGTATCAGTTCTCACCCTGAAGAATCTCTTCTGACTGTGTCTATCTTTGATCTACAGTAAGATATAAACACAGTTATTAATCATAGGGCACCTTTTAAAGGGACACAATCATCTCACTGTCTAGCTTTTGCTGTTATTAAGTTCTGATGTGCAGTTGTGGGAGGTTCTCGGGCTCTCGTTTATTGGCTCCAAATCAGGGATGTTCAAATGTTTGCAGACAAGGGCTTAGTCAGACCTGTAAGCTGCAGAGGCCCCTTTTACCTGGCCAGAAAGTGGTGGTCCCATCAGTTTCTCCAGGTTTGTCTTAATTGTTTCTCTTATATTTCTCCTGGAGGGCATATGTATACATTAAATGTGTCTAGAGGATAGCAAGTGTGGGTGAAATAGTCTCAACTTTATGCAGTCGTGAGACTTACTGATTCAAAATATCCCAGAGGAAGGAACGGAGTAGGATTATCCTCCTTTTTCCTTCTCTGTGGTCCAGTCTTTGTAAAGGTGAGCTGGTGTTGCCCAAATACCAGGCCTAAAACTTATTGAATGTCAAACAGAACAAGTTAAAAGCATCAGTTTCTCCAACAGGTGGTCACCCAGTCTCAGATTTCTCATTTGTGTGACTAATACCTGTACCCTCAGTACGATTTTGAACACCTGACCCCCTTCACCTTCTAAAGTTGTGCGTCATCTCGTGTTCCTAATCATTACTACTAACCACCTCAAACCAGCTTCACATCTGGATGGTGGAAGCAGCTTCTAATCAGTTTACCAGCATTCAGCCTTCCTCTCTGTCCTCCACATAACTGCCAAAACAAGCTTCTGCAAAGGCTGTTTGTAGTGCATCTAATGACACAAGAAAACTTCAGCATATCACTTTAGACCTCCATCAATTGGCTTTATTATTATTACTATATTTTTTTGGCTGCGTTGGGTCTTCTTTGCTGCATGCGGGCTTTTTTCTCTAGTTGTGACGAGCAGGGGCTACTCTTCGTTGCGGTGCACGGGTTTCTCACTGCGGTGGCTTCTCTTGTTGTGGAGCACAGGCTCTAGGCACGTGGGCTCAGTAGTTGTGGCACACGGGCTCAGTAGTTGTGGCTTGCAGGCTCTAGAGCACAGGCTCAGTAGTTGTGGCACACGGGCTCAGTAGTTGTGGCTCGCAGGCTCTAGAGCACAGGCTCAGTAGTTGTAGCACACGGGCTCAGTAGTTGTGGCTCGGGGGCTCTAGAGCGCAGGCTCAGTAGTTATGGCGCATGACGGGCTTAGCTGCTCCGCGGCATGTGGGATCTTCCCAGACCAGGGCGCGAACCCGTGTCCCCTGCATTGGCAGGCGGATTCTTAACCACTGTGCCACCAGGGAAGTCCAACTGGCTTTATTTTTACATCTCTCCTTCTTCTCTTATTTCTCTTCAATGTGGTCTTTCTGTTTTCAACTCAGATAATGTGCTTGTACCTCACTTCACAAGACGGGCTAGAGGTTTGCCCTTAAGGCTTGTTCAAATCTTTCCACTGATCTGGAATTTGCTCTTCTCTCCTGTCTCTTCAGCTCTCAAGACCTACACTCCTCATGCAGGAAGCTACTTTCTTTAATTAGGCTCCCACTTTGATTACCTCTTCCTCTGTCCCCTGTGTTTAATCTATTGAAGTTTGGGTCAATATTAGAAAAATTTGCACTGATGATATTTTGTTTTATAAGTGTTCACAAAGTACTCCTGATGCAATTGGAATGTACCTCAACCAAACTTCCCCCAATTCATCAACATGAAAGAAAACTTTTTGACAGCAGGAGCATGTCTCCTATTGTTCTTAATGCCTCCCTCCCAAATGTTATGCATCTATTTAGCATTCATTCAACAAATGCTCATAAACACAAAGACCTGCAGATACATGAGTGAGGAAGACCAAGTCCGTCCTTGCCCTCAAGGGCCAGTGGGCTTGGGCTTATAGAGCTAATATTCCTGGAACATAAAGGGAACATTAGGCACATATTGTCCAAAGAATTAAGAAAGCATGTGCTCTTTGGGGCTTGAATTGGAGGAGGAGGCCACAAAGGGATAGTCTCTGTTGAGAAGCTCACTGGCTCGAGGAGAGTTTCTTTGGGGATGACTTGAATAATATACATACCTCTGGCAGTTTTCTGCTCCCCCTTAGCGATGTTTTGGAGACTAGTAGAAAAACTTTTCCTTTGGACTGGACAGTAGAGTAAATCCAAACACCTGAGCCCTAGTTTTACAGAGGGAATCCAGAATTTAATGAACTAAGAGGAAGAAACTGTCATGATAACTGGCAACATATAATACAAAGAGAACCTGCTACATCAGCTCTGGGCCAATAAAGTTTGAAAGCCACCAGTGGAAAAGATGATAAGCAAAGAGGTCAGCCTACCAACTGAAATATAAGTTGCTCAAACTAGGACACTTAACCCTTCATATTTCTCCCCAGTCTACCACCTGCCATTTCCCCGTATAGACTCTTAGCAAGGAAAAATTAAAAGGACAACTTATAAAATTGGTAGGCATGTCCAAAGGGCTGCCTCCGGCGTGTGGAGTTCCGGAGTTTGGAGTTGTGTGGCTGACAGGGTCTTGGTGCTCAGCCTGATGTCAGGCCTGAACCTCTGAGGTGGGAGAGCTGAGTTCAGGACATTGGACCACCAGAGTCCTCCAGGCCCCACGTAATATCAATCGGTGAGAGCTCTCCCAGAGATCTCCATCTCAATGCTAAGACCCAGCTCCACCCAACGGCCAGCAAACTCCTGTGCTGGGCGCCCCATGCCAAACAACTAGCAAGACAGGAACACAACCCCACCCATTAGCAGATCTCTCTAAATAACCAAGAGATCACTGAAGAAATCAAAGAGGAAATCAAAAAATACCCACAAACAAATGACAATGAAAACATGATGACCAAAAACCTGTGGGATGCAGCAAAAGCAGTTCTAACAGGGAAGTTTATATCTCAAGAAACAAGAAAAATCTCAAAAAAAACCCCATACCTAACCTTACACCTAAAGCAATTAGAGAAAGAAGAACAACAAACCCTCAAAGTTAGCAGAAGGAAAGAAATCATAAAGATCAGATCAGAAATAAATGAAAAAGAAATAAAGGAAACAACATCAAAGATCAATAAAACTAAAAGCTGGTTCTTTGAGAAGATAAACAAAATTGATAAACCAATAGCCAGACTCATCAAGAAAAAAAGGGAGAAGACTCTAATCAACAGAATTAGAAATGAAAAAGGAGAAGTAACAACTGACACTGCAGAAATACAAAGGATCATGAGAGATTACTACAAGCAACTATATGCCAATAAAATGGACAACCTGGAAGAAATGGACAAATACTTAGAAAAGCACAACTTTCTGAGACTGAACCAGGAAGAAATAGAAAATATAAACAGACCAATCACAAGCACTGAAGTTGAAACTGTGATTAAAAATCTTCCAACAAAAAAAAGCCCAGGACCAGAAGGCTTCACAGGCGAATTCTATCAAACACTTAGACAAGAAGGAACACCCATCCTTCTCAAACTCTTCCAAAATATAGCAGAGGGAGGAACCCTCCCAAACTCGTTCTAAGAGACCACCATCACCCTGGTACCAAAATCAGACAAAGATGTCACAAAGAAAGAAAACTACAGGCCTATATCACTGATGAACATAGATGCAAAAATCCTCAACAAAATAGTAGCAAACAGAATCCAACATCATACACCATGATCAAGTGGGGTTTATCCCAGGAATGCAAGAATTCTTCAATATACTCAAATCAATCAATGTGATACATCATATTAACAAATTGAAGGATAAACACCATATGATAATTTCAATAGATGCAGAAAAAGCTTTTGACAAAATTCAACACCCATTTATGATAAAACCTCTCCAGAAAGTAGGCACATAGGGAACTTACCTCAACATAATAAAGGCCATATATGACAAACCCAAAGCCAACATAGTTCTCAATGGTGAAAAACTGAAACCATTTCCACTAAGATCAGGAACAAGACAAGGTTGCCCACTCTCACCACTATTATTCAACATAGTTTTGGAAGTTTGAGCCACAGCAATCAGAGAAGAAAAATAAATAGAAGGAATCCAAATTGGAAAAGAAGTATAAAACTGTCACTGTTTGCAGATGACATGATACTATATAGAGAGAATCTTAAAGATGCTGCCAGAAAACTACTAGAGCTTATCAATGAATTTGGTAGAGTAGCAGGATACAATATTAATGCACAGAAATCTCTTGCATTGCTATACACTAATGATAAAAACCTGAAAGAGAAATTAAGGAAACACTCCCATTTACCATTGCAACAAAAAGAATAAAAACCTAGGAATAAACCTACCTAAGGAGACAAAAGACCTGTACGCAGAAAACTATAAGACACTGATGAAAGAAATTAAAGGCGATACAAACAGATGGAGAGATATACCATGTTCTTGGATTGCAAGAATCAACATTGTGAAAATGACTATACTACCCAAAGCAATCTACAGATTCAATGTAATCCCTATCAAACTATCAGTGACATTTTTCACAGAACTAGAACAAAAAATTTTACCATTTGTATGGAAACACAAAAGACCCTGAATAGCCAAAGCAATCTTGAGAAAGAAAAACGGAGTTAAAGGAATCAGGCTCCCCAACTTTAAACTATACCACAAAGCTACAGTAATCAAGACAGTATGGTACTGGCACAAAAACAGAAATATAGATCAATGGTACAAGATAGAATGCCCAGAGATAAACCCACACACATATGGGCACCTAATTTACAACAAAAGAGGCAAGAACATACAATGGAGAAAAGACAGTCTCTTCAATAAGTGGTGCTGGGAAAAATGGACAGGTACATGTAAAAGAATGAAGTTAGAACACAACCTAACACTATACACAAAAATAAACTCAAAATGGATTAAAGACCTAAATGTAAGACCAGACACTATAAAACCCTTAGAGGAAAACATAGGCAGAACATTCTATGACATAAATCACAGCAAGATCTTTTATGACCCACCTCCTAGAGAAATGGAAATAAAAACAAAAATAAACAAACGGGACCTAATAAAACTTAAAAGCTTTTGCACAGCAAAGTAAACCGTAAACAAGACAAAAAGAGAATGTGCAAAATGGGAGAAAATATTTGCAAATGAAGTAACTGACAAAGGATTAATCTCCAAAATTTATAAGCAGCTCATGCAGCTCGATATGAAAAAACAAACTACAGAATCCAAAAATGTGCAAAAGACCTAAATAGACATTTCTCCAAAGAAGATATACAGATTACCAACAAACACATGAAAGAATGCTCAACATCATTAACCATTAGAGAAATGCAAATCAAAACTACAATGAGGTATCACCTCACACTGGTCAGAATGGCCATCATCAAAAAATCTACAAACAATAAATGCTGGAGAGGGTGTGAAGAAAAGGGAACCCTCTTTCACTGTTGGTGGGAATGTAAATTGATACATCCACTGTGGAGAATAGTATTGAGGTTCCCTAAAAAAATGAAAAATATAACTACCAAACAACACAGCAAGCTCATTACTGGGCATATACCCTGAGAAAACCATAATTCAAAAAGAAGCATGTACCACAATGTTCATTGCAGCTCTATGTACAATAGCCAGGACATGGAAGCAACCTAAGTGTCCATTGGCAGATGAATGGATAAAGAAGATGTGGCACATATATACAGTGGAATATTACTCAGCGATAAAAAGAAATGAAATTGAGTTATTTGTATTGAGGTGGATGGACCTAGAGTCTGTCATACAGAGTGAAGTAAGTCAGAAAGAGAAAAATGAATACCATACGCTAACACATATATAGGCAATCTTATTTTAAAAATGGCTATGAAGAACCTAGGGGCAGGACAGGAATAAAGACGCAGACGTAGAGAATGGACTTGAGGACATGGGGAGGGGGCAGGGTAAGCTGGATGAAGTGAGAGAGTGGCGAGGACTTATATATATTACTAAATGTAAAATAGATAGCTAGTGGGAAGCAGCCACATAGCACAGGGAGATCAGCTCGGTGCTTTGTGACCACCTAGCGGGGTGGGATAGGGAGGGTGGGAGGGAGACGCAAGAGGGAGGAGATCTGGGGATATATGTATAGGTATAGCTGACTCACTTTGTAATAAAGCAGAAACTAACACACCACTGTAAAGCAATTATACTCCAATAAAGATGTTAAAAAAAATGGATTAAAGACCTAAATGTAAGGCCAGACACTATAAAACTCTTAGAGGAAAACATAGACAGAACACTCTATGACATAAATCACAGCAAGATCCTTTTTGACCTACCTCCTAGAGAACTGGAAATAAAAACAAAAATAAACAAATGGGACCTAATGAAACTTAAAACCTTTTGCACAGCAGAAGGAAACCATCAACAAGATGAAAAGACAGCCCTCAGAATGGGAGAAAATATTTGCAAACGAAGCAACTGACAAAGGATTAATCTCCAAAAATATACAAGCAGCTCATGCAGCTCAATATCATAAAAATAAAAACTGAATCCAAAAATGAGCAGAAGACCTAAATAGACATTTCTCCAAGGAAGACATACAGATGGCCAACAAATGCATGAAAAGATGCTCAACATCACTAATCATTAGAGAAATGCAAATCAAAAGTACAATGAGGTATCACCTCACACCGGTCAGAATGTCCATCATCAAACAAATCTACAAACAATAAATGCTAGAGAGGGTGTGGAGAAAACGGAAACCCACTTGCACTGTTGGTGGGAATGTAAATTGATACAGCCAATATGGAGAACAGTATGGAGTTTCCTTAAAAAACTAAAAATAGAACTACCATATGACCCAGCAATCCCACTACTAGGCATATACCCCGAGAAAACCATAATTCAAAAAGAAGCATGTACCAAAATATTCATTGCAGCACTACTTACAATAGCCTGGACGTGGGAGCAACCTATGTGTCCATCGACAGATGAATAGATAAAGAAGATGTGGTACATATATACAATGGAACGCTCAGCCATAAAAAGAAACAAAATTGAGTTATGTAGTGAGGTGGATGGACCTAGAGTCTGTCATACAGAGTGAAGTAAATCAGAAAGAGAAAAACAAATACCGTATGCTAACACATAAATATAGAATCTAAAAAAAAAAAAAATGTTCTGAAGAACCTAGGGGAAGGACAGGAATAAAGATGCAGACATAAAGAATGGACTTGAGGACATGGGGAGGGGGAAGGGTAAGCTGTGACAAAGTGAGAGAGTGGCATGGACATATATGCACTACCAAATGTAAAACAGATAGCTAGTGGGAAGCAGCCGCATAGCACAGGGAGATCAGCTCGGTGTTTTGTGACCACCTAGAGGGGTGGGATAAGGAGGGTGGGAGGGAGACGCAAGAGGGAGGGGACATGGGAATATATGTATATGTATAGCTGATTCACTTTGTTATATAGCAGAAACTAACACAACATTGTAAAGCAATTATACTCCAATGAAGATGTTAAAAAAAGAAAGAAAGCATGTGAGATAGCTTCACATATAGTGGCAAAAGAATTGGGAGAATTACATCCAATTATTTATTTCATGATGCAACAATACAATTAGAAAACAACATGGGTGTCATGGAGACAGATCATCTGCCAAATTCTGTAGACCTACTATGTCCTCTCAAAACAGTAGGACCAGTATTCTGGGGGGCTGGAAATATTCTACAGCTTGATCTGGATAATGGCTACACAGGTGTATACATACATAAAAATGTATCAAGTTGTACACGTGTTATACCTCAATTTTTTTTAATGTGGGTTTTTTTAATTGGAAAAGAAAAATGGTAAGCAAAGTAAAACCTTGGCTCTGGGCATGTCCTCTTATTCCCATAGAAATCCCCAGGAATCTGCCATGCACAGGTCGCTAGAACCCAGACTGGATACCTTTATTATGGGCATAAAGTGAGCATAAAGCCATCTGAATGGATTCTTGTCTTCTTTTGGGCATGGGAGCCTTGGAGTAAGTGATTCTTAGAATGCTGAAGTATTGGTTAAATGTCTGAAGATCAGGGCAGTGGTTCTGGACTTTGGCTGCCCAGTAGAACCGCCTGAGGCATTCTTAAAGAAACACCAGTGCATGGACCTCACCCTTAGAGATTCTGATACAGTTGGTCTGCGATGGGACCCTGTATTGTAATTTATTTTAAGTGCCCCAGGTGTTTTATAATGTGCAGCAAGAATTCAGAATCCCTAGTGAGCCCCATGCCCTCCTTATAGAGTTAATGAAATGGAATTTCACAAAGTTTAAATGATTTGCCTAAGGCAGGGCTTCTGGCTGCACTTCTCAAGTACTGGGGGAGCATGTGGTGTGTACTCTTTCCTGGGAAGAGCCACTGGCTCAAGGTTACAAAAGAGTGAGTGGTCAGAGCCAGGAATAAAATCCAAGTGTTTTGATTCCTAACCTCTAGTTTGTTCCACTTCACCTCCCCCAAATGGAGACATCATTACTGGCAAGAGCTTTTGAAATCAAAATTGCAGCAGTTGCTTTAATCTAAATTTGAACTCATTAGAACAACCCTACCGACTGGAAACATTAGAAAGAATCTGGGAGGGTGGAATTTACTCTTTCAAATTTTTCTTGATATGAGTAAACAATAAAGCCCTCCCAGGTCTTTTTCTCCATTTCCCTCCTCACCAGCCTGTCCCCATCCTCCCACTGATAAAATCTGTCGGTTGGGTTAATACTTTTGACTTAAGCTTTGTGGCATCACTCTGGCACACTACCACATTAAAATATAGTAGAGAAACCAGAAAAGTGAGGAAAAAGAAAAATACTAATTGAGACACTGATGCATATTGAAACATCTATTTGAGAAAGGGCATTAATGGGAATTTGCAAGCTAGTTTAAGACTTCCAGCAGTATATGAACTGCCCAACTAAAATGACTGCAAGGCACTCTATAATGGTAACTTGAAATCTACATGAAGATATTTAAGACATTGAATGAAACGTCTGTTTTTAATAACCCAGAGGAAATTCATTAGTAAGATGACAATTTAGAAGCAAATGTGCAGGACTTGCTCAGAAATCCACCACCCAGATGGACCAAAGGTAGTCCATTTTCCTACTGCTTTTTACCATTTCTTTCCTTTGATGTAATCAGGGCAATTTCAGCATTCATATGTGATGACTGATTTTTTCTTTATTTTATCACTTTTATCTGGGTAGTCATGAAATTTTAGCTGGATGATCATTATATTTTTAACAAGGGTACACAGCATATTCAAATACAAAAGAAAGATATATCCATTAGGTTCTGTGTCAATATAGTTGGATAAGTGCATGCAAATGAGGAGTGGGTTTACATCAGATCTAACCTTCTTACAGGGTTGGCAAATGTGGGAATTCAGTTACAGTGGATCTCTGATACCGAATAACACTCTGAATACAGCTTTGGTCTGACATGGAGAAGGACAGATGCTCTCATCCTTCCTTTCTAGCTTAGAGGAAGCATTGCTTCATCTTCCATTTCAAAACTAGACTCCTCATTTTTATTCTCTGCCCCATCCTTCCTCCCCTGAAACTTGCTATCTCAGTCATCTCTTTTTTCATTCTTTTCAATTTCTTACCTCCATAGAGGTTTTACATGAAAACATGAATAGTTTAGTTTCCTTAAAAGAAAAAGAAAGTAAACACAAACAGACCAAACCAAACCAATAAGCTGATGCTCGATCATGCAGACTCTTCAAACTCATTTATTTAAACTCTTTCATGTGCTCCCAAATCTCTAAACCGCATTGTCCACGCTCTGAGTTCTCTGCATTATTTGCAATCATTGACCACTCTCTTTGTGAAATTCTCTTTTCTCTTGGGCTCTGGATCACCTCACTGTTTTGGTTCTCATCCTTTCCATGTCTTCTCCTTTTACACTTTAGGTATTTTTTTTTTTCATTTCTCATCTCCAAAATGCAGGCATCACACTCGGTTTTAATTTTGCTTTTTAATACTCTCCATCCTAGAACTCATTTAGTCTTATAATTTCAACTGTCTTCTCTGAGTGGAATGCCTTTCAACACTGTCTCTGGCTCTGACAGCCCTTCCTGAGACTAATCTCACTTCTTTAATCATCTTTTAAGTGATTCCTATTAAATGGTCTTCCCATTCCCTAACAGAATTCATAAACTCTTGCCTAACAAACTAGCTCCTTTTTTTAAAAATCCTCATTTTGGCAAATGATACTGGTTTTTGTCCAGTCATCCAGGCTCAAAACTTTTGAGTCATCTTGCTCCTTATTCTTGTTTGACTTCTGTGACCAATTAATGGCCTGCTGAGCATTCTTTTTTTAAAAAATCTAGCTCTTATTTTCCTTTTAATTCTTTTCTCATTGTGTGACCAAGTTCAGCCCCTTATTATATCATGTCAGTGTTATTGTAATAATCTCCGTGCTGATCCCATTGTCACCAGGCTCTTATCTATTAGTACATTTTAGGCAACACAACTGAGTCATTCTTGTACATTGTCATTTGTATAACATTTCTTCAGCTAGATTGTATACATAGTGAAACCTTTAACCAAAGGCACACATTTTTTTTTTTTTTTTTGCGGTATGCGGGCCTCTCACTGTTGTGGCCTCCCCCGTTGCGGAGCACAGGCTCCGGACGCGCAGGCTCAGCGGCCATGGCTCTCGGGCCCAGCCGCTCCGCGGCACATGGGATCCTCCCAGACCGGGGCACGAACTCGTATCCCCTGCATCGGCAGGCGGACTCTCAACCACTGTGCGCCACCAGGGAGGCCCAAAGGCACACATTTTACACATTCAATAAATGTATGTTCATCCATTTATTCATTCATCCAACCAGTGTTATAAAGTTGCCAACCATTTGATAAGCTCTGCTAGGTGTTGAGTATAAAGGTGAATAAAATACAGTCTATGACCATAAAGATTCTGTGGATTCCTTACTGAATGAATGAATGTAAGGAGGGAAGCAAAATAAGTTTCTAGAGGAATAGTGATATTAGGGCAATGCTGAGAAAGTATGAGGTTTTGAGTCAGGTCCATGTTGGTTCAAATCCAAAAATCACTTCTTACCAGCTCTGTGACTGCAGTCAAGGATTCAGACTAACACAAGCATTGGGTCAAGGATACTTATGTTACTTGGGGTCCTTTGAGAAGCAGAAGGCAAAACAAGACTAGACATGGCAGAGATTTATTGTAGAAAACACCCGTGAAGGATAAAAGAGAAGGGAGAAGAGTATGTAGGGAGAGCCCTCAGACCATGATGTAGTCTGACCCCTGGAAAGGAGAGAAGGAAGGAGGTCTGGTTAGGGAGAGTCTTTGATTCCTGAACAGTTGCAAGAAAGTTTTGGCCAAGCTGATGGGAGTCTTTGAGCCAAAGTCACTTGTTGGAAGATCCCTGAATCTCACAGAAATGGCATCTGTGCTTAGTCATTGGGTAAAAGCAGTTTGCCTGAAGCGTGGATGCCAAGAATGTGGTCATGGATCCAGATGGCAGCAGCTGGGGTTGTCATTAAACTATGTTCCCCATAGCAGGACATCTGAATAGCCCATGGCCACCACAATGTTTTTGACTGAAAATAAAACTCTATTAACTCTACCTTAAATCAAGAGTTGAAAAACTTTCTCTGCAAAGGGGCAGAGAGTGAATCTTTTAGGCTTTGTGAACCATACAACTCTATTGTAGGATGAGAGCTGCCATGGACATTATGTAAATATATAGGTGTGATGGTATTCCAATAAAACTTCATTTACAGAAACAGGCTGGAGACCAAAGTTGGCCTGTGGGGCTTAGTTTTCTGGTACCCGGTTTACATGAATAAGGTGATATTTTCCTCACATGATGAGATGTTTAGAGATGAGTTGCAGGAGACGCTTCAGTGGCTCAACATGATCTAACACTTTTCCATTTATTCTCAGCATGTTAAAAGATAGCGATGGGCTTCCCTGGTGGTGCAGTGGTTGAGAGTCTGCCTGCCGATGCAGGGGGTGCGGGTTCATGCCCCGGTCCGGGAAGATCCCCGGTGCCACGGAGCAGTTGGGCCCATGAGCCATGGCCACTGAGCCTGTGCGTCCGGAGCCTGTGCTCCGCAATGGGAGAGGCCACAACAGTGAGAGACCCGCATACCGCCAAAAAAAAATAATAATAATAATAACAATAAATAAATAAATAAAAGATAGCGATGACTTCTCTGTTGCCTATCCTTTACATAAAGGAGAAAATTATTTTACCCAAATCCCCTAGGATTAATGAACTAAATAATCAATCATATATCTAACTATGATATATGAGTAGCTATTCAGGTAAGGTATTATTCTAGGAGATCCTATAGTTAGTAAAACAGAACAAATCTTTGTCTAAATGAAGCTGACATTTTACTGGGGAGAGACAGACAGTAAGCAAGATAAATAAGTAAAATATATAGCATTTGATGATGATAAATGCTATAGACAAAATAAAGCCAGGAAGAGGGTAGAAAGTTCCAGGTGGTGGTAGTGGGGAGAGGTGGCACTTTAAATGGAGTGGGTCAGAAAAGGTGCCACAGAAGGTGACATTTGAATAAAGACAAGAAGGTATTAAAAGAGTAAACCATACAACTAGATTGTGGAAAAATTTTCCAGAGAAGGGATTTACCAAGTGCAAATTTCTGATGCAAGATCAATGTGGCTGGATCAGAGCCAAGGGAAGAAGGTGAGACAAGAGATCAAGTAGGTAAGCCAGGTTACATAGAGACTTCTGGGCTTCTGTGATGACTTTGGCTTCTACTCTGAGTGAGACAAGAAACCATGGAATCATTGTGAGCAGAGGAAGGACGTGGTGTGATTTACATTTTAACAGACTCATTCTGGGTACTGTGTTGAGACTACACTTAAGGAGGTGGCAGGATGGAAATATATAGACCCAGTAGGAGGCTTCTGAGCAGGAGATGCTGGTGATTTGGAGCAGAACAGCAGCACTGGGGGCAAGGAGAAGCAATAGAGCTGCAGAATCTGGGGGTTGATTGGATATGGGTGGAGTGTGAAAGAAAGGGGGACAAAGATGAGCAAGTTTATAGGAATGTGCACATGGGACAACAGAGTTGGCATTTACTTAGATGGCAAAGACTGTTAGGCTGAGATTCTGATTAGCTACACAAGGAGGTTGAGCAGGTAGTTGGATACATAAGTCTGGATTTAGACTAGAAGTCTAGACTATCAAATTCAATTTGGGAATCTTCTGCATATGCTTACATATCATTAACTAGAACTTTGTCTTACAGTCAGGCTACCCCTAAGCTGCAATAAGGCAGAGAAAACAAATGTTTACCTTTTCCATTTTCCATGGTGAAAGGCAGCAAGAGAGAAAAGGCTAATGTCTGTTGAGTCCTTCAACTGGCAATGTCCATACTTAATTTCTCCTTGGTTCTTCATGAACAAATTGAGAATAATGAAACCTACTTCATGAGATTATGATGAAAATTACATGAAGCAAGCTATAGAAAGCCCTGGTTTATATAACATGTTCTTTAAATATCTGAATTCCCCTTCATTCCCTTTCAGTGACCTGAGATCTCATAGTAAGTTGTGAACTCAGTCTAAAATACTTATTTTTGGACTTTCTCATTTAACGAAATAGTGACACTGCAATTTTTACAATCACTACTGCTGTGACAGAAAAGAAGAAATTTTTTCCTTTTCCTTTAAAGCCACATATTTTCCAGAGCCAGACTGGTCAAGCTGGGTTATTCTTTCGGTCATCTTTCTTCTCGATTCTGGGATTTTGTTTTCACTTTTACATTTCAGTTTCTATACGTAATGATGGTCAAAGTATTTACAAATCCTTGGAAAAGATTAACCATCCCCAAATGGGGATAACTCTCCCCCAACCGGAGGCTTCACTGGAGGGTGTCTGGGAAGGTCGTTCACAAAGTACAAAGAAGTCCAAGGCGAGGAGGATGTCTAGTTAAAGTGGAGGCATGTGTTTGGGCCACTTTATGGAATAAAGTCAAGGAGAACCCAAAGGCCAATAGGAAAAATAATTCCAAAGAAGTTGTTCTCCAGAAAAAAGAACACTCCCTCCCACTCCCAAATCTGGCAGAAAGCTATGTGGTTGCATTCCTAAGTCCTTTCCCAGCCTCATCAGTTGACTTTATGTTTACTTTTCACTCCTTTCTCTCTCCTAGGGCATGGACAAGGTGAGATGTTTGTGCATGTTTATACCTATAGAGGGTGGTCATAAAGTCTTGACTCTTAGGTAATATTATTTATCATTTACTGTAATGTAATGGCAATAAATCCTTTAAAATGTGTTTTTCTCTTTTTCCAGACCTTGTGGTCACCGTGTGTGTGTGTGTGTGTGTGTGTGTGTGTGTGTGTGTGTAATAGTTTGCTTGGGCTGCCATAACAAAATACCATAGATTAGGGGGCTTACATAACAGAAGTATACTTTTTCCCAATTCTGGAGGCTGGAAGTCCAGGTTGGTTTCTTCTGAGATGTCTCTCCTTGGCTTGTAGATGGCGGTCTTCCCCCTTTGTCCTCATATGGTTTTTCCTCTGTGCAGTGTCTATATCCTAATCTCCTCTTCTTATAAGGACATCTATCATATTGGATTAGGGCCTGTCCTGATGACCTCATTTTAAATTAATTGCCTCTTTAAAAAGCCTGTCTCCAAATACAGTCATATTCTAAGGTACTGAGGGTTAGGGCTTCAATATATGAATATTGGAGTGACACAATTCAGCCCACAGTAGTGTGTATGCTTGGGTGTATATATACATATATACACATATACATGTACATATGATAAATTACATATAAAAATGTGTAAAATAAAATATATTGTTTTAAAAATTATATTATATGTAACATATTACATGTAATATATTATATTTGTATCCTTATACATATGCATACACACACAGGCACTACACACACACAGTTCTGAGATGCTGTTCAATTTGTGCTTGAAACTTCCTCCTCTCTGTAGAAAGCCCAGTCCCCTTACTGCTTGGGGCAGCTTCCCCCCCCCGTAACCCTAGATCTCAGGTCCTCTGCCCTGCCAGCGGCTCTCTGTTGTCTGGATCAGTTAATCTTTGCGAAATGCTTTGCAGGGCGGCCTACCCTAACCTTCTAACCTCGCCGTGCCTGTTTAAGTAGGAAGGGAGGCACTGTGCTCCCAGGGCAACTTCACCCGTGGAGCCTCTCCATAGAATCTCAAAGCCAAAAGACCTCCTGGTTGGGGGATGGAGGAAGCAGGAGGCTCTATGCTTTTGTTTCCCTAAAATTCCTTTAGCAGCCAGCAGCAAAAGTGACCACAGCAGGGTAGACTTCTGTTTAGGCTGAGGAAGCAGGGAGCCAGCCAAAGACCAGGAAAAGACCCATGCTTCTGGGTTAAAGATAAACCGAAAAGGTATTTTAAAAGCTAGCTGCTGGTCCAGTGGGAACAATAGATAAGTTAAAGGTCTGGGGATTAAGCCAATTTCATCTCTGAGTAATTTTTTTTTTAAGAAACTATAGATGACATAAAAATTGGCAACAACTGTTCACTTGAAAAGAGATTTTTCAAGAAATCTTGACCTTTCCCTTGATTTACAGTCATAATGGGCAGAGGGAGCTTATCTTTCACTATAAGCCATACTTTTGAGGTGTCATTTGAGGTGACTTCCCTACTTATCAGTTACAGATGGGTCACTTAAAAAAGATTGTATAGGGCTTCCCTGGTGGCGCAGTGGTTGAGAGTCCGCCTGCCGATGCAGGGGACACGGGTTCGTGCCCCGGTCTGGGAGGATCCCACATGCCGCGGAGCGGCTGGGTCCGTGCGCCATGGCCGCTGAGGCTGCGCCTCTGGAGCCTGTGCTCCGCAACGGGAGAGGCCACAGCAGTGAGAAGCCTGCGTACCACAAAAAAAAAAAAAAAAAAAAAAAAAAAAAAATTGTATATAAGTACTAATTAGTCTAAGTAGTAAGCACTTAGATGTGTGGACCATCAGAATCCACATCTCCTTTCAGTTTGTGAGAAATACAGAATCTCGGGCCCCAGCCAAACCTGCTAAATTAGAATCTATATTTTAAACAGATCCCCAGTTGATCTCTATTTATGTTAAAGTTTGAGAAGCAGTGGCTCTAAGGCCCTGACATCCCATTAGTGACTCTTCTGGAAGGTAGAGTCCACATACAAAAGTATGATACTGTATTAGGGATTGTTTACATGTGGTACCTGCCGTTGAGTAGTTGATGAACAAACAGGTGTGTTTTGATGACTGATAGGTCTAGCTTCTTCCTGCTTTTTAGTCTATGCATTTCTAGTTTATTATTTATCTAATTACACTATTTTTATGCTGTGCTATATTGGGTCAGTTACTTGACCCCCTGTGACTCAGTTTCATCTTCGGTAAAATGGGATTTTAATTAGTGTTTATCTCGTAACACTCTTGTAAGCTTTAAATGAATTAATAAATGTGAAACACTCATATTGTCATACTGTGCCTGGCATATTTCAAGAGCCCAATAAATGTTAGGTAAAAATACAACACAACAGGGCCTCCACAAATACTTATGTTTTTGAACTCTTGCCAGGTGAGGGTGAGAATTGCTATGATATTTTCCTTGAATGTATCATCTTGTTTGCATTTGTATACTACCTTCTCTACCAATCTTTGGTTTTCTTGAAGGAAGAGTGAAAAACAACTACTGTCTTCCCATAACATCATCTAACACAGTGCTTAGCATACGGTGAATTCTTAGTCAGTATTGTGGAATTATCTATGTTTATGTGCACAACCATTCTGATAGTTAAAATTGATTTGACTTACTTGATATTTTTCCACTGCTGCAATGAATAAATTGGCTGTAGTCATACATTCATTCATTTTCTCATTTGCAAAGTTTTGCACACCTACTATGTTCCAGATTCTGTCCTAAGTGCTGAAGATGCAGCAGAAACAAATCTTTTGAAAATCGCTTAAGAAGTTTTGCTCTAAAGAGAAGCAGAGAAATTAGGTGGTCATGGAGGGAGATTGCGGGGTAGGGTGTCAAGAGAAGGTTCAAAAGATGGAGGACATTACAGAATGTTTGCAAATTCATGGACATCCAGACGAGGTGCTAAGAGAGGTGGGGGGGCTCACTCCCTGAGATAACAAGAGAATATGGGATCTAACACTGAAGTGTTGTGGTTTGTCTTGGTTGGCAGCAATAGCAGCTTATCCATAGAGAAAGGAGAGGAGGCAGAATATATGGATGGGCACAGACGCCAGCAGCTGGGTAAACGTGATGGTGGGAGAATGGGGAGTTTCTCTTCTGAGTGTTACTTTTAAAAAATTGAAATAAGAAGCAAAGTAGGTGTCTGCTTAGGGAGATGAATAAGGGAGAGAGCTGAAAGATTTGGGGGAGAGAAGGTGGGAGACAGTCACCAAGGAGAATGGGAGGGGAAATTAGGTCTGTATGCCTGCCTGGCACAAGTAAGATCCATCTGGGGTTTGTGGTCATGACTGTAAAGTGGGACCAGGTAGCATATTAGAGGTTTTTTTCTTTGGTCTCTTAGCTACCCAGATGCAGGTGCAGGTGTGGAATAGGCCAGGAGTTGTACCTCATGAGGCTGAACTTGTGGTTTGGTACCATGTGCACACAGCTACTGGAAAGACTAGATGTACCAGCTGCTTAGGAAACTCACAAAACAAGTTCACTGGATACAATTTTTTACATTATGGGAAATGATTTACTCTCAAAGAATATGCCTTTTCCTTGGTATTACCTGTTCATATTACATTTCTACATTTCTATTTTCAAAGACATTTATCTCTGAGGAAGTAACATATATTCACAGATTCCTTTGCCCATGTAATTTTCAACTCTGCTTAGACCATTTCGACCCTGCTTAGAGCATTTTCCTGTTCCTTAAAGCATGGGGACCTTATCTAGTGCCTATGCTCTACAATGGGCAGCTCCCACAACTGGAAATCTTTTTATTCTGCTCACTCAGTAGTGTGTTGAAAAGCCTGAAAGGGTTAAAGTAGCTATTTATGGGGCTTATGGCATCTCCTCTATGTCAGGATATTGCTTATTTTATATTCAGAATCAAAACCTTTTGTTTCTCCCACAAGATTGAGGAAGTCCTTAGAGAAAGATTTGTGTCACCCAAATTTCCTTTCTGGTCCCTTCCTCCACCGTGTCAACTTACATTATTACCCAACTTGCCTGCCTGTCCTTTACCTGGAGCAGCAATGTTCAAAAGAGATCTTAAAAGCTTAGGGCCCCAACAGGGAGGAAACGAATAAAATTTATTCTCTTGAAAATCTTTTGCAACCTCCTGTGGCAAGTGCAGGGGTTTCTCTGTGCATTTTCAATTCCCCCTGGTGGCTGGGCCACTCTTGGGCAATGGGAAGCTGACTGCGCCCCGGTCACTAAATCGTCCTTGACACGGGGGTTGTGTCGTGTTCACCAACGTACGCGTTGTTGGCTGCATATTTCTTACCACCCACAGGTGCAGGGAGTACCCAGGGGGCTTCCCCACAGCTCTGTATCATGCACATCTTTGGCTTGATCCCACCCTGTACCCTCTTCACACATCTCCTCCCTCAAGTCTTCCCTGATAATGCCAGGGTAGGGACATTCTGTTCTGAGCTCATTAGTCAAGAATGTTACTGTACTGTCCTGAAGAGGGTTTTCTCTGGTGCGGGCTCTCCCAGAGCTGCGCAGAGAGTCTGAAAAATCAGCCTGCCTTTATACTGAGCTCAACTCAGGATTGCATTTCCTCACCTGAGTCACCTCACTAGATAGATGATCTCTATGACTCTGGTGAATTCACAGAAATGCCCAAATTAATAGCTATCTGGCATTTGGAAGAGTTTGATGGCTCTCTGGGATAGTTTTCCTTGAACTCATTCCTCCAATTGGTTTAGGGTTTGGCTTCATGTTTCCGGGGAGAGTGGCTCTTCTAAAGCACTAAGTCAGTGGAAGGTAACATTTCTGCTTACCTGCAGCCTCTTGTGGGAATCTCTGGGAAAACTAAAGGGTCAGGTATCTGATTCACAAATATTTATCAAGTGCCTACAGTGTGCCAGGCACTGTACCTTAGCCAAGTGATTCTCAAATTTTTCTGCATTTCAGAATGCCCCGGGGAACTTAAAAATAATCCTGAGGCCCATGTTACAGCCCATACCAAATTAATCTCTGGGGAAGAGAGACCCAGGCATTATCATTTTTAAAATTCCCCAGAAGATTCCAATGTGCAGTCAAGGTTGGAACCAGTGTTTTTGACAGTGTTCTTCAACTTTAATGAGAAAATGAGTCCCCTGATTGTTAAAAATGCAGATTTTGATTCAGTGAGTCTGGGGTGGGGTCTGGGATTCTACATTTTCTTAAAGTTCCCAGGGAATGTCAACACTGCTTGTCTGCAGACCGCACTTGGAGCAGCAAGCAATAACGTTCCTTTAGCCCCTGATGTGTCAAACTTTCCTGCCCCTGGGCCTTTGCACAGGCTCTTTCTTTTTCCTTGGGATCAGATCCCTGGAAATTCCCAGCAAAGATGGCTTCTCATCCTTTAGTCCTTCAAGTTTTCCCTGACCACCTAATACAGAGTAATCTCGACCCTCTTTCTCTATAATTCTTTAGCACTATATTCTGTCTGTTTACTTCTTAGAATTAACACAAATAATACTTATTTATTTGTGTCCTTGTTTTCACAATGGTCCCTCCCAGTGGTGTAAGTGCCAAGAAGCCAGGAACAATGTCTATCTTGTTCCATATAAATTATATTCATCATGTAGCACAGTGTCTAACACAGAGAAGGGAGCTGATAGATACTTGTTGAATGAATGACAATAGGGAAGCCTGGCCAGTTTGATCACTTTTTCTGCTTCAGGTGAGACAAGAAGCAGAAGTGAGAATTGCCCAGAGTTTTCCATGAGCAAGAAGAGTGTATCTTTGAGCATGTCTTATCTGGCTGTTTTTCTAAAATGTATTTTGACTGAAGAAGTAGGGGCTCACTCAAGAAATTCAGACTCCTTCCTAAAAACAGAGCTTGAGGAAGAACACTAGGAAAATCTACTGCATTGCCCAGGGAAGTCAACTTATTCCTATGAAAGGCTGAATCATCAGTTTGCCAGTATTATCTTTTCAGGTCATTGCAGCTCACTGAGTTAGCACCCAAGGTAAATAATCAACAGAGAAATGCTATAAATGTCTCAGAAATTGAGGTGACCTTGGAGCTAGTTCATTACTAACCTGATACCATATCAGAGGCCTTAGCTCACTAAGGGCAGCAGCATCTTGTCTTTTGCCAAACCTGAGACTTAGACAGCGAGCACACCAAGGATTCTGTTGAAGTCCTCGCTTTAAGGTTAATTCGTGGAAACACAGAAAGGCATATTGATTTCTTATGGGTGGTGCAGAGGTCAGAGATAATACCAAGGCTGTGTGTGCACCAGATAAAGGGCCCTGGAGAGCCCGACTAAAACGATTTGGTAGGATTAAGAGAAGAGATACAAAATTTATCCAGTCTCACAAAGGCCAAGAATGGGAGGAGAGGGATATTATTTTCTCTGTTATTCTCGAGAAAACTAAGGCAGGGCTTCCCTGGTGGCGCAGTGGTTGAGAGTCTTCCTGCCAATGCAGGGGACACAGGTTCGTGCCCCGGTCCGGGAAGATCCCACGTGCCGCGGAGTGGCTGGGCCCGTGAGCCATGGCCGCTGAGCCTGCACGTCCGGAGCCTGTGCTCCGCAGCGGGAGAGGCCACAGCAGTGAGAGGCCCGCGTACCGCAAAAATAAATAAATAAATAAATAAAAACAAAAGGAGGAACTAACACACCACTGTAAAGCAATTATACTCCAATAAAGATGTTAAAAAAATTAAAAAAGAGAAAACTAAGGCAAAGGGGGATTAATTGGTTGCCTAAAGTCACTGAGCAAACTTGGGTTGGGAAGGTGGCCTAGAGGAATAGGACCAGAACATCTCTGTTCCCATCAGAGGCCTCAATCTACTCAGTGACATAGTTTCCCTCTTCCTAAATTCACTACGAGGGGTTTATGTATTATGTTTTCTTTAATTTTTCTAAATGGGATGTGACAGAATCAGCAGTCTGTTTCAGGCATATATATTCTGAGGGTAATGAATTTTTGTGTTTGTCCTAAGTGCTTATTTAGTTTTTCATTTTGAAGAATCAGCAGTTACCACTGCCCTGCTCAGTGCTGAGAATGCCAACGAAGCTGTGTTGCTGGGGAGTGTTAGTTAGTGACACCACCTTTTCCACATTTCAGAACAATAAACAGGGAGATGGCCAGAAGGCATTGAGGTAGTTTAGGGACAGGACACAGACCATCTATGAATTTGGTGACATCGCTTGAATCTGTACCACGGTATTATTTAATCTGATCCACATGTGGAAAAGGAAACTTTTGGTAAGATTGTCCATCTCTCACTCACATTTCCAAGGTCTGGAAGTCTCTATAATGCCTGGAGCTGAGATATTCTGTGTGATTAAAGTGTCTAGAAATCTGTACATCAAAAATATAAATAGGTAAGAGTAGAAGTGTGCCATGGGAAGTTTCTCTTTGTGTCCTTCAGCCATCTGGTTCTGAATCCTAGGAGAAGGAAATGGCATTCATTCCACTGTGGGCTCCAGGATAATCTTTGAAGAAGAGGAGTTCGATCAGGATACAATGATACAAATGAACAGAACAGAAACAGACTCACAGACATAGAAAACAAACTTACGGTTACCAAGAGGGAAAGGTGGGGAGGGGATAAATTAGGAATTTGGGAGTAACATGTACACACTACTATATATAGATAAACAACAAGGACCTGCTGTATAGCACAGGGAGCTATACTCAATATTTTGTAATAACCTATATGGGAAAAGAATCTGCCCAATGGAGCCATCCATGCATGATCTTTGCAGCGATTGTACCATTTGTTCAGTTATAGGCTTGGCTCTAAGAGCTTCAGATGCATTTAATCTTGCTATTATTCTAATAGTTTTAGCTCTTACATTTAGGTCTTTGATCCATTTTCAGTTAATTTTTGTATATGATGTAAAGTAAGGGTCCAACTTCATTCTTTTGCATGCGGACATCCAGTTTTCCCAACACCAGTTATTGAAGAGACTATCCTTTCCCCATTGAATAGTCTTGGCACCCTTGTCAAAAATCATTTGACCCTATATTCTAAGGTTTATTTCTAGGTTTTCTATTCAATCTCATTTCTCTAAATGGCTGTCTTTATGCCACTACCACACTGTTTTGATTCCTATAGCTTTATAGGAAGTTTTGAAATCAGGAAGTATGAGATCTCCAACTTCGTTCTTTTTTCAAGATTGTTCTGGCTATTTGGGGGGTTCTTTGAGAGTCTATATGAATTCTAGGGTACAGTTTTCTATTTCTGCAAAATAAAAAAGTCACTGGGAGTTTGATAGGAATTGCACTGAGTCTGTAGGCTACTTTGGGTAGTGTTGATATGGTAATGATATTGTTTTCCAAGCCATGACCACAGGATGTCTTTATTTTTGACTTTAATTTCTTTCAGCAATGTTTCATAGTTTTCAGTGTACACGTCTTTGCCTGCTTGATTGAATTTATTCCTGTTATTTTATTCTTTTTGATGCTATTGAAAATGGAATCGTTTTCTAATCTTGCTATTGATATGTCGTTTTACAGATGAGGATACTGGGGCACAGAGATGCTAAGTAACTTGCCCCATTAGTAGTAGTAGTAGCAGCAGTAGTCATAGTCACAGTAGTAGCACTAGTAGTAGTAGTAGTTTGATGCTACCACTAAACTGTGAAGTCAGGATTTGAATTCAGGCAGCATGACTCCAGAGTTGTGTTCTTGAATGCCCCGCTGCATTGTCACTGCAGGAAGTGGACTGCAGGACACTCAAAGGCCTTCAGGATGGTGAAGAATTCTAACTGCTTTACAGTGGAAAATCAGGGTTTCTGTGGCTTCTGACCACCCCTCCCTGTCCTTCCTTCACCCTTCCGAATGACTTCTTTCCAACAGTTCATTATGAAAGGGAGACAAATTGTAAACAGACTTTCAGCTTTCAAACTTTAGAAGCTTGATGAAGATTTATAGCCCATTCTCTTTAGAGTGACCCTTTTCCTTCCTTTCGTAACTGGACTGTGAATCACTCTTATCTACCTTTGTTTATTTTTTAAATTAAAAAAAATTTTTTTACATTTTACTCCAATTTCCCAGAGTAATTTCAATAAATGATTAGAAACTGGTTTGTACACACAGAAATAAACTTTTTTAAATGGAACTTTGTAGTGGTGACTTTGGCATTTTCCTTATTATGGATATGTCTGGACTGTACAAGTATCCCTTTGTATAACCAACCTCAGTAAACCGATGGGCCGAACGGAGACTTCATTTATATCTGGCATGGTAGCATTAACCTACTTCAGGTGTCCAACAAGTATTAGTATGATTATCTCTCTCATGATTCCTGGGTATCAGAGACTTGAAAATGCATGTGGAAATACCGTAATGTTTCACCTGTTTTATTAGGGCAGGGTTCGAATAACTCAATGGGGAAATCCTCAAATGAGAGTACTGAAAAAATGTTTGTTCTGTAACACTCTCTATGCAATCAAATGATGAGATGATGGAGGAAAAATGGAGTGGTTGTGCATTCCTTTCTCTCTCTCCATCTATCCAATTAACCACTGAATTCTACTCATTCTTATTCCTAAATATCCCTCAAGTTCATTCACTCTCTGTATCCTCTGCTACTATCTCCATTCAAGCTACCGTTATCATCTGCCTAAATGACTACTGCAGTCTGCTGACTGGATCCTGTCTACCAGTCTCCCCCTAGGGTGATCCTCCTGAAAAAAAATGTCATCAATGGATCTTCTCACCTGAAAACACTTGATTTTGAATCATATCACTTCCCTTTTCTCTCCCCCATCTCCATCCTATTTCTTTTTTCTATTCCTCTAGCTAGACTTACTTTTAGGACATGGTATATTCTCTCTGTAGCACTAGCCTTCTTTTTCTTGTATGCCAGTCAAGGTCCACTCAGGAAAATGAAAACCACTGTAGTTTCAGACAGAAAAATTTAATACAGGGAATTGGTCACAGAGATGATGGAAGAACTGAATAAGCAAGCAGAGGAGGTGACACAACTCAGAAATTGCCAAGGACAATAATTACCATCTTTATGCCTGGAGGGATCAAAGGAGGAGATGGTGTTCTTTGAACCCAGAAACCAGGTAGATGCTAAAATATGAGCAGAAGCTGAGAGAGAGGAGATGTGTTGTGAGACCTGGAGCCATGGAGGAGATGCTGCTCTTGCTTGGTACCATACTGAGAGAAAAAGGAGGCAGGGTCCAATCCCAGTCTTTTTTCCTTCCCTCACCATCTGGTCTCCCACATTGCTTCTCATTGATGAATTTACATTGAAGCCACAGGAGAAGAGGCCTGGGAGATATGAATTCCTCTGACACACAGCAAGGCAGAGAAAGACAGGGAAGTAATCTGTATATTCAACTAATTCCCTCTTTTCAAGATTCAACTTAAATATCATTTCTTCTGGAATACTTTTCCTGATACCCAACTATGGCCCTTTCATTAAATGTATCACTTTTTATTATAGGTACTCACTTAATTAGTGTTTTCTGAGCTAATCTGTAAGGTCTCTCAGAACATCCATGGTCCCAATAGCATAGTGGTATTAATAACAAATATTTGTTGAATGAGAAAATGATCTTCATAATTCCTCCCACAGAAGTTGTACCAGTTTACACTCACCAAAGCAATAAAAGTGCTTATTTCTTGACATCTTCACCAGCTTGTGTGTAAGTAAACTAGTTGACTCTTGTAAACGTGAAAGTTGAAAATGGATGTCAATGAAGTTTATGTTTGCATCCTTTTTATTGCAAGTGAAGATGAGCATCTTTTCATATGTTTAAGAATCTGCAGTGACTGATTATATCTTTTTTGTACATTTTTCCATTTAGTTGTTGGTCTTTGTCATATTGATTTATGGGAATTTTAAATAACATATCAGGAGACTCAGCCCTTTGCTTCATATAAGTTATAAATATACTTTTTCTTAATTTAGTGTATTTTGAGACTTAGCTTATCATCATTTTACCAGGCAAAAATTTTCAAATTTATCAATATTTTCTTTTATCTTTTCTAATTTAATATGGATTTTGATGTATACTTAGGCTTTCTTTACTCTGGGGATTATATATTTTAAATCTCCTGTTTTCTTTCAATATTATATAGTTTTCTTTTTCTTTTATTTTTTTTATTTTTCTTTTCTTTTATTTTTTTAGCAGTACGTGGGCCTCTCACTGTTGTGGCCTCTCCCATTGCAGAGCACAGGCTCCGGATGCGCAGGCTCAGCGGCCATGGCTCTGGGCCCAGCCGCTCCGTGACATGTGGGATCCTCCCAGATCGGGGCACGAACCCGTGTCCCCTGCATCGGCAGGCGGACTCTCAACCACTGCGCCACCAGGGAAGCCCTTATTTTTCTTTTATTTTTATGTTTAAATCTGTGATCAGCCTGGAACTTATTTTGATATAAGGTAAAAGGTACGGATAAAACTTTAATTTTTTTCCCAAATATCTCTACTTGTTCCAACATCATTACTTAATAATCTGTATTTTTTTCTCATGAATTTAAAATGCTAATTTTATCACATACTACAGGTAGATATCTCTTTGGGCTTATTTCTAGAATTTCTATTATGTTCTACTGATTTGTCTATTGATGCAGCAGTTCCATAATGATTTAATAACTATAACATTGAATTTTGATTGCAGCATTCAGATGTTCTGGTTTAATTCCTACTAAAATGTATGACAAATAATGAATCAGAAATAGTAGCAGTGACAAAGTTTATCATTAGTGATTCCAGACTAAATCATGAAGATATATATAAAGTTAAATGAGTAAGATTTCTGCTTTCAGCTTGGATATAGGCTAATGCTTTCACTGCAACAAAAATCTGGATAAATTACAAAAACATTATATTTTTAAAGATACAAGGGAACTGTGGAGGTTAGGAGGATTAGATGAACTAACTTCCAGTAAGGGGAAAATGTTTCCAATGGACACTAAAGATATCTAGACTTTTTTTTTTTTTTAACCTTAGGGGCATTTGTTAATTATGGGCATAAGTTAAGAACTGGACTTCCCTAGGCAAAGAGACTCTACTGGGGGAAAGAAAATCAGCAAAACTGCAGCAGTCATGAGGAGCTGATATGAAAGGATGGAAACTCACAGGGACATAAATGCACCACTGGATTTCCCCATGGGACATTTCCTGGGTTCTGTGTGGAAGACTGGTGAACTAAGATGTGTGGAAGACTGGTGAACTAAATTCTTAAAGGCAGAATAATATTCTCACAGTCTTGTGCTCAGGAAGCAAAGCACTGCTGGAATAGCCATTGACCTCACTACACAGCCACTGGGCCCCTTGAGATATCTGCCATATTTTGAAGACACATGTGGTATGAAGCTGGAATCTATGCAAGGCAGATTGGGATCTCTTAATCTTTCAGTACTGATGAGATAGATTCTTCAGGCTTTTAGTCAAAAGGTCAGAGGTCCATGTCTTAGGAGCAGAGGTAAACCAGAGAGGAGATGATTCTCACTAAACTACAACCCAGCAGTGACCCAGCTCAATTTCTGACTGAACTGAGTTGATCAGAGCCTCATTTTCTCTGCCCAGCAGAGGTAAGGGGGGAACACTCTCTGTTATAAGACAGCATCTTCTAGAGTGGCTAGAGTTATTTTGTATATAGTATCTGGACAAAAATTTTAAAATTAACAATCATGCAAAGAAATATATAATATTGACTGATAAACAACAGAAAAATAATACAATGGATGCAGACCCATGGATGATCAATATATTGGAGTTATCAGACAAGGGCTTTAATAAAACTATGTTTACTTTGCTAAAGAAAAGAGAACAGGAAGGACAACATCAATGAAAGTATGGATAATTTTAATAGATAAATCAAATCTACAAAAATGAATTAGGTGGATATTTTAGAACCAAAAAACTCTACAAATTCTAAACAGGATAAACACAAAGAGAACTTTGACTAGGAAAGTTATAGTCAAATTGCTTAAAATCAAAATCTTAAAAGCAGCCAGAGGAAAAACAAGCCTATTACCTTTATAGAAACAATAGTAACACTGAGAGCTATGTCTCAACAGAAGCTATGAAAGTCAGAAAGCAACTGAGTAATATTTTTTCAAGTGTTGAAAGAAAACAATAGCCAATTTATATCCAGTAAAAACAGAGAATTTATATCAAGAAAAGAACTTTCTTCAAAAGTGAAGGTGAAATACATGTTTTCAGACAAAGAGAGAATTAGTGAAAAACAGGCTGCACCAAAGGAAAAACTAAAGAACATTAAGTCCAATCCTTCAGACCTAAAAAAAGTGATTCCAGATGGAAACATGGAAAAGTTGGAGGAAATAAAGAATAACATAGTAAGAAAATATGTGGAAATGTAAACAAGTGCTGACTGTATAAAACAAATAATTTTAATGTCTGGTGGACTGTAAATTATATGCAGAACTAAAAATGCATGACAGTGGTAATGCAACAGTGCCCATGAGTAAATGGAATATAAAGGTTTCTAGCAATATCAGCAAAGTGGTAAAAGGAATCATTTATATTAGTACTGTAACAAGTCAAGGATGCCTATTATAATCACTAAAAGAACAATAATTTAAAACTAACAAGTTAATAGAAGAAAAAATTGAATAATGAAAAACTGATTATCTCAAAAGAATGTAAGAAAAGAAGAAAAAATGGAGAAACATAAAAAGGCCAAATGGAAAATGAACTAAAAGGTAGTCAATATAAACTCAAACCTATCCATAATTAAGTAAAATATAAATGAACTAAATACTCCCAGTAAAAGAATAATACAGTTAGACTCAATAAACAAAACAAAACAAAAATATACAATGCTTACAAAAACATAGTTTGGAAATAAAAGGACAGAAAAAGATAGATTATGCAAACATCAATCAAAAGAAGCCTGGTAATTTTATACTAGTATCAGACAAAATATATTTTAAGACAAGAAACATTACTAAAGACTTAAGGACATTTCACCATAATAGAGTGGTAAGTCTAGCAGGAAGAAATCACAACCCTGAGTATACATGCGTATGAAAAACATACTCCAAAATACATAAAGCAAAAGTGGACAAAATTAAAAGGTGAAATAGATGAATCCAAAATTATAGTGGAGATACTAAGACCCTTTCTCAATATCCAATAGTAAAAGCAAATTAAAAAATCAGTAAAGATATAGATTATGTGAATAACAACATTAACTAAATGGATTTAGTTGATAGAGAATATTGCATTCAAAAGTGATAAAATTAACCTTTTTTAAGGGCACATAGAATATTTTCTAAAACTGACCATGTGTTAGGCCATAAAGCATCAACAAATTTCAAAGATTGAAATTATTGAGAGTGTGTCCTTCACGATAATGCAATTAAACTAGAGATCAATAACAAAAGGATAAACAGAAAAGTCCAATGACATGGAAAATAAACATATACTTCTAAATGATCCATGGGTCTATAAACAAGAGAATGGATAAAGAAGCTGTGATGTGTTCATGTAATAAACCAGTACTCAGCAATAAAAATGAATTACTGATACATCTAACAACATGGATGAATTTCACAAACATATTAGGCAAAAGAGGCATACACAAAAGAATATATATGGTATGATTTCATTTACATAAAGGTGGGGAACAGGCAAAACTGATGCATCTGTTAAAAATCAGAAAGTAGCTTCTTCTGGGTGAATAAATTAAGTGGAATTACTAGGGTGATGGTAATGTTCTATATCTTGTTTTGGGTATATACAGTTGTCAAGGCATCAAATACTCAATGTCTGTACATATTACTATATGAAATTATATCCCAATTTTAAAGAGATGTGAAAGCAAGAGAAGGAACACTTACACTTTTCATGAGGTGGCATAACATTGGTTTCAAAACCTGATCAGAACATTACAAGAAAGGAATGTTACAGATCAATTTCGCTCATGAATGTATATGCTATGTTCCTTTACAAAATTTTAGCGAAACAAATCCAGTGATATTGTAGAGGATAATACACCATACCAAGCTGGATTTTCACCATATTAGCACTGAGATAATCAATGATTATCATGATAGGTACCAGGAAAACATCTCACAAAAACTCTAAGCAAATGGTAAATAAAAAAGAACCTCCTTAATGATAAAGAATGCCTACAGAAAAAACCTACAGAAGACATTATACTGAATGTTGGAATATTAACCACTTTCCCCTTGAGATGAGGAATAAAATAACAATGTTTTCGTAAGCACATGTAAAGTTGTAATATGGTGCTTGAGACAAGATAAGCACTCAATAGATATTAGATATTTAGCAATTTTTACAACTCTCTGCTTAGTGTCTTTCAGCTAACTCTGTACTATATCCTTTTTAATTACTATTTTTACTTATTTATGACATTTTATCTATTTGATTTGTGTTTAACTAGCTTTTGGTTTTGTTTGTACCTTATTTACAAACTTTCATTACATTTTTACCTTTACTACTTAGTTTTCTCCCTTTAATTTTTAAATTTATTTTTGACCTTTGTTAGATTGATGCTTTTACAGTTAATTGTTTCAACAAGGACCATTTTAACTACCTCCCTGCAGCTTTTCTCTCCATAGCTTCACCAGCATAATGGAGAAATGCATTTTAATTTTTGATAATCTGGTCCTTTCAGTAGTCATTCTTAAATCTTACCTACACACTTAGTTTGGTTTTCTAATAAAGTAAAAAAAAAAGTGTTGGTGAGGATGTGAAGGAAAATGGAACCGTTGTACACTGCTGGTGGGAAATTCAATTGGCATTGCCATTATGGAAAACAATGGAGGTTCCTCATAAAGCTAAATATAGAACTAGCATATGGTCCAGCAATCCCCCTTCTGCATATATACTCAAAGAAAATGAAATCAGTACCTCAAAGAGATATCTGCACTCTCATGCTCTCATGTTCATTGCAGCATTATTCACAGTAGCCAAGATTGGGAAAGAGTCTGTGCCCTTTGACTGATGAAAGCATAAAGAAATTGTGGTGCACATATGTAATGCAATATTATTCAGCCTTCAAAAAGGATATTCTGCTCTTTGCAACAATATGGATGAACCTGGAAGACATTAGGCTAAATGAAATAAACAAGACACAGAAAGACAAAAAACTGCCTTATCTCATTTGTATGTGGAATCTACCAAAGTTCAATAAACAGAAGCAGAGAGTAGGATGGTGGTTACCAGAGACTGGAAGGTAGGGGAGATGGAGGGATATTGATCAAAGGTTAGAAATTGGCAGTTATGTAGGATGAATAAGTCTAGAGATCTAATGTACACCATGGTGATTATAATCAATAATATTGTATTGAATGCTGGAAATTTACTGAGAGAGTAGATCTCAGATGCTCTCATCACACACAAAAAGGTACCTGTGTTAATTACCTTGACTGTAGTAATTATTTCACTATGTACATACGTATAAAGTCATCAATGTTGTGCAACTTAAACACATGCAACTTTCATTAATAAAATAAACGCTGTTGTGTATGCAAAAAAACCCACACAAGACATAACAAGCCATTAATCAGTATCCTTATCCTCCTCTCTAAAGAAGAGAAGGTTCTGAGCATGCTCTAACTTTTTCCCAATCTCTTCTCCTTTCATGACAGTGATGTATAGTTTTAGGTTCAGTGCATTTTAAACACAAAAGAAAAAAGTATTGTCAACATTATTTATGTTTCTATTGAACATTTCCTTATACTTACCATGATTTTTTACCACTTTGTTGCCTTTGGAGCTTAGTACTTCCTTTAGTGTTTTTTTTTTCCCTCAAAAGTGCATATTTTAATGTTATTTTGATGAACAAGGGTCAAATCTCCCTTAGTCATTGTATCTACTTACATAAGAATATATCTTCATTTTTCACTTGCTCTTAAATCATAGTTTAACGCAGTCTGGAACTCTAGGGTCACGTTTTTGAATTTGTTTTCCTTAAGTACATTGGAGATTTTCTACTGATTTTCTACTGATTCTACCATGTTTCCGCTAATGAGAGGGTAGACGGCAATGTCTGTCTCTCTGCCTCTCCTCTTTTTCAAAGATACTGTCTCTTTTCTGTCCCGAAGCTTCACTGTGATTATTCTGATTGTGAATTTATTTTTATTCATCTGGCTTGGTGTATGCTAGGACGCTTTTTCAAACTGAGAAATTATGCTTCTCTATACTTCAGGAAAATCTGAAGTCATTTTCTTTTGGATTATTTTCTCCCATTCTCTCTCTCTCTTTTTTAAGTTTTGGCACTACCAGTGGATAAACTCATTCTACTTGTCATGTCTTGACTTATTTTTCTGTGATATTCCCTCCTTTCTACCTTCCAATTCATCAATTATCTTTTATTTAGCTTTGTTAATTGCTAAAAAAGGGATTCCTGGGAGGGGATGCTACTTTATATAGGATGGTCAGGGTTAAGTTACATTGATAAGTCTACCATTTGCCTCTCCATTATGAGTTTTATTTCAAATATTACATATTTATTCTTTTAGATTTACAACTAAGTGGTTTTTATTTTATAACCTCATGTTTTTTGCTTTAAAATGTCAACACCCTTTATCTCATGGAGTATTTTAAAGATACTTACTTCAAAGTCCTTTTTAAAACTGACTATTTCTTTTTATTCCCTCGGGTGTAAATTCTTCAATTTGTTGGTTTAGTTGACTGCCTTTTATGGTCCTCACCTTACTTGTGTACTTTCTGAATTTTAAGAACCACCTTCCCTGTGGATCTTTCTCTTTCCATTGGACAATTCTCTGGTTGTTAAGCCCCACAGATTACACGTCTGCATCAGTGGCTAAACTTGAGGCTGTCATCTTGTGTATGTGGTAAAATTAAGTGCCCAGCATCCTTACAGAGTTCAAGCCCAAGTCCAGATATCACCCCAGCACCTCTGATTCCACCCTCAGGCATTTTGGATTTGAGAATTCTTTGTTGTGGGGGACTGTCTTACGTATTGTAGGATGTTTAGCAGCAATGCTGGCCTCTAGACATTAAATGCCAGGAGCACCCTACATCCAGTTGTGACAACAAAAATGTCTACAGACGTTGCCACACGTCCCTTGGGGGAGAGGGGTAGGTTCTCCCTGACTGAGAATCATTGCTAGAAAGAGTGTGAAGGCTCAGGGAGATGGAAAATTTGGCAAACACCTATTATTGCAACCTGAGCAGCTACTTCCTATTCATAATCCCTTGAGGGCCTGGAGGACACTTCCTTCACCAAGGCGTTAAGAAATGTACCAGCATTCTCAAAAAACCTATACGGTGGTTTTCTTATGAAGCTTGAAGATGACTGTGGGGGATTCTGCAATGGAATTGAGCTCTCTAATCTCAATGGGAAATGAGATTCTTAAGGGGTAGACATGAGGCGGCTGTACTCTACTCTCAGAGATAATGTTGGTTTAATCACCCAATAATCCAAAAGGGTAGAGTGATATTCAAAGTATTTTGGCCCACAGGATCTGTGGTGATGGTTCATTGATCCCAGGATTCCTAGGAATATTAGTGGGCAGCACACTAAAGTGATGAATATTGGTAAGAAGATTCTAGGTCTAACGGGCAGAAATGTAACTCTAGTTGCCACCATGGGGGTTCATAACTTCTTACTCAGTTCTCAAACCTAAACTGGTGCATAGATTTTGAACCTGTCAATTGAAGGGGGAGCCAAGTTCCTTTCAGAAAGGATTCTGCAGTGAGGCTACTAATATGTACTGTGGATCTTCCTCCATGACCATTTATCATGACAACTGTGTACTTAGGAAAGGTAAATACCTAGATCATCTGAACTTATTGAATACTGGCTCTGAATTGATGCTAATCCTTGGAAATCCAAAACATTACCATGATCCACAGTCAGAGTGGAGCTTACAGAGATTAGCTGACAGAGTTTTGTCTACACGTGTCAAGAAGGATCAAAAAACTATTTTGTAGTTATCGCCCCAGTCACAGAATACTAATGGGAGAAGACATGCTTACTAACCGGCAACATTCCTATATTGATTTCCCAACCCTTATAGTGAAATTTACTGTGGTAGGAAAGGCCAAGTGCAGGCCCTTGGAACTGGCCCAACACGAATTAGGCAGTATGGTAAATCAAAAGCAGTATCACATAAAGAAGATGTGACACATATATACAATGGAATATTACTCAGCCATAAAAAGAAATGAAACTGAGTTATTTGTAGTGAGGTGGATGGACCTAGAGTCTGTCATACAGAGTGAAGTAAGTCAGAAAGAGAAAAACAAATACCGTATGCTAACACATATATATGGAATCTAAAAAAAAAAAAAAAAAAAAGGTCATGGGCTTCCCTGGTGGTGCAGTGGTTGAGAGTCCGCCTGCCGATGCAGGGGACACCGGTTTGTGCCCCGGTCCGGGAAGATCCCACATGCCGTGGAGTGGCTGGGCCCGTAAGCCATGGCTGCTGAGCCTGTGCATCCAGAGCCTGTGCTCCGCAACGGGAGAGGCCACGGCAGTGAGAGGCCCCCGTACCGCAAAAAAAAAACCCCAAAACAAACAAACAAACAAAAAAGGTCATGAAGAACCTAGGGGCAGGACAAGAATAAAGACACAGACGTAGAGAATGGACTTGAGAACACAGGGAGGGGGAAGGGTAAGCTGGGATGAAGTGAGAGAGTGGCATGGACATATATACACTACCAAATGTAAAATAGATGGCTAGTGGGAAGCAGCTGCATAGCACAGGGAGATCAGCTCGGTGCTTTGTGACCACCTAGAGGGGTGGGATAGGGAGGGTGGGAGGGAGACGCAAGAGGGAGGAGATATGGAGATATATGTATATGTATAGCTGATTCACTTCATTATAAAGCAGAAACTAACACACCACTGTAAAGCAAATATACTCCGATAAAGATGTTGAAAAAATAAAATAAAATTGAAAAATAGCAATATCACATACCTAGGGGAATTGCAGAGATTAGTGCCACCATCAATGATTTGAAAGATGCATGAGATGTGATTCCTACATCACCATTTAACTCACCTATCTGGCTAGTGCAAAAGCCAGATGTGTTTTAAAGAATGATTATAAATTATTGCAAACATAATCAAGTACTGATTTTAATTATGATGACCTTTTTTTTCTGGAGCAAACCAACACCTGAAGATTGGTATGCAGGTTTTGACCTGGAAATTGCTTTTATTCTCCCTGCTTCAATCAGAAAAGATAGTGTGAAATAATTTGCATTCACATGGCAGAATTAGTAGTATACTTCTGTTTTACTGCTTTGCCTTGGGCTATGTCAACTCTGCTTAAAGGAATCTGATACCTGATATGCCTCAAAACAACATGCCTTGGTGCCATTATGCTTATTGGATCTGGTTGGCAGGAGCAGCAAGAGCTCTAGATGACTTAGTGTCAATACAACACAAGAGCGGGGCTTCCCTGGTTGCACAGTGGTTGAGAGTCCACCTGCCGATGCAGGGGACACGGGTTCATGCCCCGGTCCGGGAAGATCCCATATGCTGTGGAGCGGCTGGGCCCATGAGCCATGGCCACTGAGCCTGCGCGTCCGGAGCCTGTGCTCCGCAACGGGAGAGGCCACAACAGTGAGAGGCCTGCATACCGCAAAACAAAACAAAAACAAAAACACAAGAGTGACCAAAAGTGAGAGAAAATAACCATAAAAGTTCAGGGGCTTGAAATATTGTTGGCGGTTTCTAGGAGTCCAATTTCTTGCGGCATTTAGGATATCCCCTCTAAAGTGAGACAATTTGCCAAACCTTGAACCACTCACTAAAGAAAAAGGCACACGATACATAGTTCTCTTTGAATTTTAAAGGCAACATATATTACACTAAGCATGCCGCTCCAATTCATTTATCAGATATTCCATAAGAATGCTGGGTTTGAATGGATCCAGAAGAAGCGAAGGCTCCAAAGAACGTTCACGCTGTATTACAAGCTGTCCTGGTGCTTGGGTCAGATGTTCCACCAGATCCAATAGTATCAGAAATACCTGTGGTACCTAGAGGTCTCTGGAGAACCCCAAGAGGAGATTTATAAAACATGTTGTAGGTTTTAGAGTAAGGACATGTCCTCTTCTGCCAACAATTCTCCATTTGAAAAGCAGCTCCGAGTTCCCTGGAGCCTGATGGTGGGAGATGAAATGATTATGCAACTCTTTGAATGAAGTGGGTATTACCTGATCCACTGAATCATAGCATTCCATCTACATACAATGGAGATAGTATATACAAAACTGGACCTGAATAGGTCCAGAAAGTACAAGGACACTGTACAAGCCAGCAGCTCGGACTCCCATGGTACCTGCCTCTACTGGTTTGTAACTTCTGCCTGGACCCATACCTAGAGGCACACGGAAGTTTCTTCTGAGCAGCCAAAGGAGGAGGAAATCATGTGAGTCTGGCTTACAGATGTTATCTGTACAGCATCTATATTACAGTGAAAGTGGTGAAAAGAAGCCTCCCAGGGGGCCTAAGTTCATACACTGTATGGAGTTGTCCAGGTCACGTGGCAGGAGGAATGGACTGGTATTCATTCATGAGAGGTGGCAGGTGAGTTGCTCTGCGGGATAGGAACTTGGAAAATTGAAATCCTTGTGCAAGAAGTTCTGGGGGAAGTAGTAGCTGGATGAACTTTTAGAATGAGTCTGTAGATATTAGTATCCCACATAAATGTCCAGCCTCCATTTCAGAGACTTCACTAATCAGGTAGTCAAGGTAAGTCACCTTGTGGATCTCAGCCAGCCTCCTTCTCCCATCACCTTGCATGACTACAAAATGAGGGCTTGAAGGGTCATGCTTGGAACGTAATGGATTCACCAGGGTACCTCTGAGAACCACTCTCTTGCCAGTAGTTCTAGTAAAAGGAAAATTGTGGCAACCCAATAAATATAGGATGACTAAGCATTCATACCTCATTAAAATGAAGGTTTAGTTACATCCTTATAGAGAACCCCGTGAGGCCACATTGAATGTAAGGGAACCTGGGATGGATGGGTAGTAAAAGAAGGCAGGTATGTTTATCAACTTGGTCTTATGACCAGCTACAAATGTAGAACTATGTTTTGTATGAATTGAATTTTCTCTCCTCCTTCTTCACCTTGTTCACCTGATAACGTGTACTTATTTTTCAAGGCACAAGTCAAATATCAACTTCTGTATGTACCGCTTCCTGACTTACTTGAAAACCATGTTGAATTTATGTCACTATTTACATTCATTCTCTTAATAAATATTTACACACACTTACTCTTCTATCATTGAAGATATAGTACTGAAAGCAACAGGCATGGTCCCTACCCTCTTGAAGTTTGCAATATAGTAGAGAGGCAAAGACAATAAATAAAAACAGCTACATATATAAGATGTAAGTTTATGATTAAAGCTAGGGAATAACATGAAACAAGTTAAGGAGGCTTGGGATTCCTGGGAGGGGATACTACTTTATATAGGATGGTCAGGGTTAAGTCACATTGATAAGGTGACATTTGATCAGATCTCTGAATCTGAAGTGAAGGAGCAAGCTGTGCAGGTAACAGAGAGAATACCATGCCAGGCAGGGATCCAGCCATTTCAAAGCTGTTTGAACAAAACCGCTGCAGGAGGACCAATGTACCCTGGCTTTGCCAGCTCGCAGCAACACTGCAAGTCGCAGAACTGTTCCCGGAGAAGCACTGAGTTGGCTGCAGCAGCATCCATGGCTTCATGCCATCCAGCTGTTGGACGTTTGTCCACAATCGAGGCATCCTTCTATTCGCGCTGCTCACCTGGCTGGTCTGGACTGCAGACGTGACACCTGGATCATTCTGGAGGTCAGATCTCCAGTTGTAGTCGCACATCCACCCAGCCTCCATCTCCCTTCCCCTCCCCAGTTTGCTTCTGGGTGTGTCCAAATTTGGCAGCCAAATTGCAAGTGTGAATTCTGCCATCTTCCCCATGGGTCATCAGTGTCAACCTCCTGTCCCACAGTTGCCTTGCTGGCTCCTTTTACCAATTTGCTCAGATCGGGGTCGTTTCCCAGTTGTTGAGATAAAATAACGAGTATAGTTAGGAAATCCCTGCGTTTTCACAAAAATCCTTCACTCAACCATGCCTTCTCCTGGATGCTTGGATGTTGAGGTCAGAATTTTAGTGGTGTCCATTATAAGTAGAGATAATAATGTTATAGGTGTTTAGATGCTAGAATCGAAATCAATACAACTCTACTCTTGTATTCATTCTTGGCATCAGTATCTCATGGAGAACCAAGTGTGGTGAGTCTTATTTTTATTTAAATTTTTATAGAATATAAAAATTCTACACATCTATATACATTTCAAGTTATCTTAATCCTTTCTTTAACTTTTGTGGAGCTGCCTACGTCTCACTTTGGCCAATATAATCCTTTTTTAGAAATGATAGGGAGGGAGCTATTGTAAATTGTAGGAACATGTGAGGAATTCATCTCATATTTTCTACAAAGAGCAGATGTTTATGATCTGTAGTAGTGGACCAAGCACTAATGAGATGTTTAAGTCCTGTCTTGGTCTCTTTCTCAAAATAATAATTCTCTACATGTCTTTTTCTCCAATAATTTTTAATTATTTTTAATTTACTCTGACTTTTATAAAAGCCCTCTCCTGGTTTCTTTCAGGACCTGTACCTTTGTCCTGGGGGACATTTGAGAATCACAGCTTCTGATTTTTATCAGGTTTGAGAATTCACAAGAAAAGGAGATACCAAGAAGCATAGGCTCCCCATACAATAGGAACTAATATGTATTTTTAAGAATCTGACGAGACTCGGAATGTTTTTCCATTGGTCCCTTTTCCATTGGTCCCTTTCAAATTTATTTTAACAAAGTGCATACAAATTTGTATGTTCGGGCCTCCCTGGTGGCGCAAGTGGTTGAGAGTCCGCCTGCCGATGCAGGGGATACGGGTTCGTGCCCCGGTCTGGGAGGATCCCATATGCCGCGGAGCGGCTGGGCCCGTGAGCCATGGCCGCTGAGCCTGTGCGTCCGGAGCCTGCGCGTCCGGAGCCTGTGCTCTGCAACGGGGGAGGCCACAACAGTGAGAGGCCCGCATACCGCAAAAAAAAAAAAAAAAAAAAAAAAAAAAAAAAATTTGTATGTTCATTCTAACTCATGTGTGCTGAGTTAGGCTGGAGTCTTGTAAAATGGCCTACACCTCTTCTTTCTTTCTCACAGGCCACTCCATGAGAGGAGTGGGAGGATATTATTGCCATTTTCACTCTAAGTAAGCACTATGAAAATAAATAAATGTACTTGGAACAAACACAAATGTAAATTAATCATAATAACAGTGACATGAAACAATGTGAAAACAACATTGTAACTTCCTCAAAGTTTAAACTAAGAACTGTGGAAAATTGAACTCTGATGAGAAATATCTCAGATTTCTGTCTTGAATTCCTACATTATAGGGAATTTATCTACTTGCTGGTATTTCATCCATTCCTTGAAAGTTCACAGCTATTGTTCTTATGCACTATCCTAGTTATTAATTTTTGACCTATCAGGGGGAATCTAAGATTGTCCTGTGGAGATTATAAAATCCTGTTCTCTCCTGTTTTACCTTCATCAGGGATTAAGATTAGCTGGATTATTCCAGGTTATAAAACAAGGCTATTAAAGATGCTCTCTGAAATATGCTTACCTCCCACCAACACATACAGAAGGATATGTACTCAAGAGCACATGTATGCATAGGCACACCTGTGCACACTCAACATGCACTATATCAGGGGCTGGCAGTAGGATAATTCAGTTCTTCCCAAAATATACCTTGTGCTCTATGCATGGTCCTTTTATTGGAAGCTACTTGTGAGTGCTTTAGTTGAAGGGTTGAAAAGAGGAAAGATGTTTTAGGAATCTGCCCTGAAGATGATTAAGATGAACTGTTTAACGGATACAGTAGAAGATCTTTTGTTGTGTATAGCAAACAAGCAGCAGTAGATTTCCCAGGTTCCTAGCTCATTTAGTCTGTTTTGTGAGCCTTCTGGGGATGTCCTTACTTAGCACTGAATAGAATCTGTTTTGCAATATTTGGAAATTTACTCTGTATCTGGGCTGCTCCCTTTTAATTTCTGGTGTTCTGTATGCTCCGCAGGGTTAATAGACTAGATTTACTGAGGATATATTATCATTTATAGTTCCCAATTATTCAAGAGTTATGTACTATTACAATTTCCATTCTACTGTTGAGAAAACTGAAGATTAGAGAGATTACCTGGCCTCAGTCTCAGGACTGGTGAATAGTTTGAACTTGGGTCTGTTGGACTCAAGATACATGCCTGCTTCTAACTCCTATGCTAGACTGTCTCCAGAGTTCTGACATCTAGGCTGGACTAAAGGTGCTATCTGTCCCCATCCTACATACAAATTAAGAAGGAAAGAGAGAGAAGCTTTCATATTCATTGTTTCTCTACTAGTCTGTTTTTCAGAAAAGCCAGAGTAACTTCTCTTACAGAAAACCCCTATTTGAGAAGTTTCCTGAGTCATAACAGCCCAAGATTCAATAGGATTGTGATAAATAGCAATCATAAGACAGATATCTATGGTTTAGTGCCCACAGTAGGTCACTAGAAGCCTAGGCTCCTTAGAGAGCTTTCCTTGGAGAGGTTTCCATGTCCGCCTACATTTCAAGATGGCCTTCTTCTCCTGTCCCTTCAGGTGGTCTCTGGTCTTCAGCTTCCCCCAGCGCTACCCCCACTGGCATTCTCTCTCACTCTCCGTATTAGCCATGTTGCCATGACCCTCCCTGCTTTTCTGTTCAGCTCACTGAACTGGATGGATAACACCCTTATATTTTGTTCCTGGGACACCAAGCTGTTTTGAGTTCTTAGTTTCTCATTTTTCTTTGTGGTTCCTTAGTTCTCTAGTCGAGTTCATTCTCCCACAGAGCAGTCTGGAAGGCAGTTGGAGTGCTGTGTCCCACCCTTCACTTGGAGCCTCACGCCAAGCTCAGACACCATGCCTTTCTCACCCCACTGGATGTTAAGGACCGGCCTCGATTCCAGGACAGCTCTGTTCTGGACTTCAGCCCTCAACCTTGGCTTGTCTAGTCACTGTATCTTTCCTGAGGCCACTTGGCCCTCCAGACAGGCCCAGGCATGCCTGAATTCTTGGTGTTCCCATGATTTAGGCCCTTGCTCTGGGACCCCTGTCTCCTATTTTTCATGCCTTTTCTCCTGTGTTCTCATTTCAACGATCATCTGTCAGATCTTCTTAACTCTCCGACACCCCAGTCTTAACACTTTGAAATCCCCCGCATTTACCCATCCAACTCCCAACCAATATGGTATCCCCATTCTTCTGTCTTTTATGATAGTGTTTCTATACTATCATCCTTTCCTAGGACACAATTCCCTATCTTTAGGTTGAATGAGGTCAACAATACATCCCATATGGAAGGTGCACCAGGCAGCTGCTCCTGGAGCCCTTTGCTCCTAACCAGAGGGCTCTGATTTGGGATATTCTTACCTTTGTCAGTGAGCAAGGCAATCTTCTGGCAGCAGAGGAAGAAAATATTGAATTGGTATCTTCTTTTATGTTTCATCTAAAGAAAAGTAAGCTTTATAGTCTCTACTCTTTGTCTTGACTCTTGTTGCCCTTGGTGCGAGTGACAAAAGGTGCCATCTCACACATGGTCCATGAGAGGTCCTGAAGCAAAGTGGTCCTGGAGGCTCGACAGTCACTTGGTCGCCGGCTGGCAGCATAGTGGCATATATTGTCTTTTGTAGTTGAGAATAAGACAAAAGATTTCACCAGAAATAATTTGGGCTTTCAACATATAAAATATTTAATTTGGGAGACCTATAAATCTTTAAAATTCCCAGAAATACATTTACAAGAATTGTCTTTTGATACATTTATTTCTAGGATCTCTATGTAAAAAATGCTGAGACCTTCTCTAAGAGTCCTTACAGAGTCCCTACAGAGGATAAGTTCATGGATGCAGAATTGGAAATAATACAGATTCAAAGAAATGACTTCACTGATTTTCTCTTACTGTAGAGAAGGAACTAAAAAGAAACTAACTTGTGGCATCATCAAGACACTAGATTTTTGGAAAAACTAAATTCCAGGTGTACCATGGGATAATCTAGGAGGCAATATGATTGGGTGAACCCACTGAGGAAAAAACACATGTTAGGGATTACAGTAGAGAGGAGATACAGCTTTAGGGTAACGTCAACTTCAATTTCTTTCTTATGGAAAAATCTATCTTTCAGAAGAGGAGAGAACTGAGGGAATGAGCGAAGAGCAGGGGTTTATCAGTAGGAAAAAAAGAACTTCTGCAGAAATATAATCAGAGTTATTACCAGTCTTCACAGAAAATGCTCACTTTAAAGGGAGTTGATGGCACAGATATTTCCTTCTCTCAGGAATCAAACTAATTCTGGCCTAAAGGTAATGGAGGAAATAACTCATGGGGATGATGGTGCCTCTAAGTTATTTCCTCTGCTCTGTTACTACCACTCTTTTATCAGTAAGGAAAGCCTTCAGGGAAGAGGTCATGCACCAATTATCATCTCGCAGGACATTCCTGAAGTCACACATTTCCAGGACACAACTGAGATACTGCAAACATGAACCAAGTAGTTGCTTTCCTTCTGCCCTAAAGAGATTCCTGCCCAGCAGCTCAGCTTTCAGCAGCTCTTATAGAACAAGTCAGTCAAGTTATCAATGTGCTGTTGAATAACTAGCCTCACTTGTTATTGTTTCTGACTTTTCTTAGGTAGAGACACTAGTCATAGGATATGCAATCTCTTTTGATAGCTTTGTTGGGTTGGCCAAAATTCAACTTTTTATGATGTCATCCATGTATTAAGATTCAAAAATGTAATCTTGCCTCTATGATTCTGATGCAAGGTACTTCTGCATTTTTTGTTAATGGAGAAACAGGACTTCTTTTAATGGTAATCAGTCAATAATCATTGTTAGGTTTTTAACTTTGTTACATGGAAAGAGCTTTCTTGTTCATTTTAAGATCCTTGAAATTAAGGGCTGTATCTAAATCATCTTTCTTTCCTTACCACATTGTATTTGCCCATATTAGATGCTCAGTAAAAGTTTCTTATTTAAATGAATAGCTCAACTAATAAATGAAAGATTGAATTAAAAATGAGTATCAAAGACATAGTCTCTGTCCCTAAGAACCTTAAGATGTAGGTGAGGAAACAACACATAATGTAGTGCAAACATTGACAAAGGATGGTAAATGCCCAACAGGTGGTACAGATGATAAGTTCTCATGAACTCCAGCAGTGGAAAGGCCTTCTGGTGGAAGTTGGATTTGAGCTACATATTGAAAAATGAGTGGGATTTCAGTAACTGGAGAAGATGTTAGGGTATCCCTAGTGGGATAGTGATAGGAGTAAAGGCCCAGAGATGGAGGTATGTTGGGTATGTTCTGGGCACAGTGATGATATTAGTTTAGCAGAGGAAGCAGGCCTCGAATGCCAGAGGAAGGGGTTTAGACTTTATCTTCTAGACAATGTTGAGCTCTACAGTAATAGAATTCATTCAGTCACCAGATACTTCTAGACTCCAGGGGAGATGCTAGAGACAAAAGTTAAGGACAGACATAGAAATAAGTGCCACAAGAGTGATTGGTGTTCTGATGAACATGGGAATTAGGGTATGGCTGTTGATTCTATCTACATTGGTTTAGCATGCAAGGCTGCTGGCCCAGGCCCTGCTTTTCAAGTTGGTGCCCAAAGAGAGGAAAAAACCAATGGTTGCAGGAGGAACAGCCACAGACACTCAGCCTCCAGAGCCGTCTTCAGGCAATTCATCTCATTTCTAATTGTCCAGTGTTTTCCCACGAGACCAGAAATCCTATCTGACACACTGGGCACCGGACAGCCTATGGCAGCGCTAATTATTAGTGTTTTCCAAGGTGTCCAAATCTATCATGAGTCATGTAGAAAACCTCTAAATTATTTTCAAGGTCTTTAAAAACTCACAGGAAAAAGTCATTGAATTCCTTAACACAACACATATCTCTCCTTCCATCAAAGCATATAATAGAAAATAACTGAGATTTCTTTATATTTTAGTGACTGTCGAAATGAAGATGAAGGGTACATGCAGAATTTTTTCATCATTTTTACCCCCTTTTAGGAAGTAACAACAGCCAATAAGTAACCAGTTTAGTTTTTGAAACTGTGGATAATTATCACAATGCTAAAACATATTTTAAAATACGGTTTATAAAGACCCATGTTTCTTCCTAAGTCTATAACCATGGTTTTTCAACCTCCAAGTAACAAGAGACTATTTAAGGTTGGCTGAATTTTGCAGAGGAGACACCTTGCCCTTCCTAGACATGTAACTTAACTTTAAAAGTGAACTTCAAGAAAACAAACCTATCCAGAATTTTAATGTGTGGGTGAGGAACTTGCCTTTGGCTAAGAGAACTTGATATCTTTCCCTGTTGAGCTTTTCAGTCTCACAGCTTAGTGGACTAAGAAGGTGTCGTGAACTTGGATAGCAGCCATTCTAGAAAAAACCTAAGCATGGCAGGATTTGGTGTTAATGACTTTGGTAGCTTAGAGAAATGGAAACTGAGGCTAAAGGAGGTGAGGCAGCTTTCGTATTTCCAGTGAGGTATGGTGCTTGTAAGGATGTCTAAAGATAGGGTCCTTGCCCTCACCAGGTGGTTCAGGGGAAATGCCTCCTCTCCCCATCCTAACTGAAGCCTCACATCAAGGACCATATAAGCAACCCCCGTTTGCGACTGACCTTGTCTAAGAATCAGAGTTACATCGGCATTATATACTTGCAGGTGGTCTTACATGACTTTCTTCTTAGCGTTTCAGTGTTCCCCTACCTGGACCTGAGATACCTATCTTCCTAATAACCTATGACTGATCACCTTGGATCCCTGCCTTTCTTTCCTGCTCTGACCTCTGGAGACTGCTGTAGGCCTTTTACCTTCACCACCTGAGCTCCGACACCTGGCTTGTGAGGGCATTAAGCCAAGAGGACACTCCCATCCAGTTGTCACACTTGCTGGTCCTGACCTTGACTTTGATTTCCTTCCTGAACTGCCATTCTCAGACACCACACTTCAGCAAGACCTCATTACGGAGGCCTGTGGATTCACTTCCTTGGGAAGTTTTCATAAGAAAGGCTGAATAAACTTGCTTAGATAGAACAAGTCTAGCCTTGGCCTCAGAGGCATCCTTATAATTCTCTGACCCTTACCAACATGGTTGCTACAAACCACAGAGGGCCACGCTAGAAAGAAAGAATTTCTGTGGGTTACAAAAAATTTCTGACAATTTCATCTCAGGTTCAACTTCAGGTCTCCTTCACAGGAGCTGTGTCCTGTTTGTTTGGATATAAGTCTTAGAAATACGAAAAGGAATGTAGAATTACCATGATATAAACTAAAGCAAGAACCGCAAAAATGAAGGACTTCCATTTCTCCTCTAACCGTTAAATATTTCTAGTAAGAAATCTAAATTGACATCCCTTATCATTTATTTCACCTTTAGAGAGATTTCTGAACTTTCTTTAAATTGTCGTGGCTTGCTTTTTTGTTCAAGGGATTGGAAGCAAGTCAGGCTTTTCTGAATGAAGCCTCCCTCACACATCTGTGTAAAGGAGATAGCAGTGAAGCCTTCTATACCTTGACCTTGGGGCCCAGAAAGGTGCAAGGCAAGAGCATTGTCTTGAAAACACAGAACAAGATGAACTGACATCAGACATCACAGAGTCTGGGAAGGACATGCCCTTGTCAGGCTACCCCGTATCAACCACTGTGGGACATGCAGAACCCCTCAGAGGTGAGGTGAGGCAGGGGACGGGATTAGGCTGAAGGAAGCCCTTCTCTTTCTCCTGGTGTGTTGGTTTAGCACACAGGGCTGCTGGCCCGGGCCCCTGCCTTTCATGTTGGATATTTTCCACTGTGTCCAGAGAGAAACAATGGCTGCACGAAGAAGTGTCCCCGAGGCTCAGCCCCAGGAGCCATCTCCAGCCAATTCATCTCACTTTGAACTGTTCAGTATTTTCCCACGAGAGCTGACATCCTACCCGACACACTGGCCACCAGACAGCCTGAGCTGGGCATTTCCTGCAGCAGCGCTAATTCCTAGTGTCTTTACAAGAATCCTGACCCAGAAATGCACCTCAATAGGTAAGAAGTTAAAAAAACAAACAAACAGGGGAACCAAACGGAGAGATAAAACATTCTTGAGCTCTGGGGAACTCAGAAAGGGTGGCTGGAGCACAATTCACACGTTGGCCAGCCAGCTCTGTTCAGGCTGATAAGTCATTTTGAGAAAAACAAATGAATTCATATCTGATAAACCAGCACATTGATAATACCGAATTCCTTTCGCCTTTCTAAGACTCTATCAGGGAGGGGGATAGATAAGTCCTTGCTTTGCCAGGGCTGAAGGAGGTAAGATTTACTGTAGATGCTACACAATGGAATATTTCTCGGTTTAATCAGTTCGGCCAGGATTCTGCGCCCCTTCCCCCCAAATAATTAAGACATGCCTTCATGTCCCCGTACCTGCTGTGACAATGGCAGTTGATAGAATCTGTTTTGAGAGAGTCCATTGTTCCAATCACAAATAAGGACAGCTAAGTGGATCCCAGGAGAGTTTTTATAATTGTTTTAAAATGTTTTCGAGGGGATAGTTCCTGGCTGTCCTGCCTGAATGGTACTGCCGACTGTACACATATATGTATATCTACACAAACATGAAAGCTATTCTCCTCATAGCCGTTCTCAGACATCACGCAGCCCAGTGACCCCAGAGAAAGACAGGGTAAATAAATTAGAGACCGGGGCTGGATCTGAATTTCTAACTTTCTAGATTTACAGTGAGACTTCTGAATTCTGCATCCAGACTTAGCATGACTTATATTTGTCATTTATTCTTTGCAATATTAAATGGTAGAACGTAAAGAGTCAAAAATGCCTGAATAATCTAGTGGCTGTAAGCAGGGCTTATGCAAAGTAGAAAAGGAGCCCAGAAGAGCAATTTCTGATTCTTTCTGGGCAAGTGGAGGATTTGTTTATACAAAAGGTGATATTTGAGCTGGATTGTGAAGGATGGCTAGGAAATAAGCAGGTGCCTATTTCCAAATATACCTGGCCCAGTGTTGGTGTGCTTAAATATTCATTCATTCACCAGAAAAACCTACCTAAGCACTGGGGATATAATGATTAATAAGATGGATTTTGTTGTTTTCATCACACAAGATGATGTAGTTGTTTAAGAACGACAGACAAGCAAGAAGACAACTATAACACTCTCTGATAAAAAGTACCAAGGACTAGGAAGGAGAGACAGTGTGCTTTAGCAGCACATAGTAGGAGGAGGAAAATTAGGCTCTCACTTCCACGCTGCCTCTCCTTTGGCCCTTACTCACTGAAAGGAAGAGTATGTGTTCTCTTGTTATTGTTTCCACAGCAACAAAGCAACTTACTTCTTGGAGTCCCTTAGGAGAATTATCAGATATAGTTTTGATCAAAAGATTCAGCAATAAGGCTAAATTCATCCTCCTGTTTTTCTCCCAGAAGTCCAAATTAAGGGGTCCTTCTTAAAATATGGACTCGATTTTGTGCTCCAGCAAGTAGGACCTTGGTGTGTAACACTCTCCGCTTCTTCTCCTTGCTCAGTGCCTGCTGGCTCTGACAGTTCTCAGCGAGTCCCAGAGAACACCCTCCTGGTCCACACCGGGATGTAGATGGTACCCTTCTCTTGTCTGCAGCCACTCCACCTGAGTCTATGGGGCAGATGCCTCTCTGGGCTTCAGTTTCCCTTAGTTCCAAATAAGAAGTTTAGACTAAGTGAACGCTAAAGTCCTTTTCAACCGTCTTACATTCAGAATTTCCTTTTTTTGTTCGTTTGTTAGATGAGTCTTTGAAATCAATAGTGCTTTTGTATCATTAGAGGGCAGACTTCCCTTGGAGTAGAAAATGAAGGAGAGTTTTGAGAAATTGAAATATTTGATATGAAGCATTGGATTCTTCTCTTGAAGGGTGAGCATCAGAGAAGGAGGGAATGGAGAGCCGTGGAGATAGTGAAGGAATCGTCCACTGAGCCTGGAGCAAATGTTCACTGTTAATCGAATGTTTAGTGTACAGTAAATTGTGTCAAACTACAGGTCCCATTGGTAGGTCATGAATCAGTTTATTATATCATAAATAGCATTGAAAACTAAAATAGAACAAAATAGAAAACAGAGTGTATTCCGTGTAATAAGAAATATTTTTTCATGAAATTTTGCTTCATATATACGTGCATGGGGATGAGTACTGAATCACAATATAAAGTTTATTTCAAACTGTATGTAGAGGTCAAACATTTTGAGAAATATTGGTCTAAGGGATCAGATGTTACTTTTAGGGTTAAGTGTTTAAAATATTTTTACACTGACATGAAAGTTATAGTTTAATATCTGGCTAAAGCACAGCAAGACTCACACAGATAAACCAGAGTAATAAGTATTACAGACCTAATACTCTTGAAGAAATAGAATACATTCCGTTTCATCCATAGATGAAATAGATCCAGTATCTTTTACCTTGAAACTTGTAGCACTTGCCTCTCTTATGAGTCCCTTTTCTTCTCTTTTTAAAACCTTCATAAACTGATTATTGGCTTCAGAGTCAGACCTGCATCGATCACAAATCCACCACTCCCTATGTGTATGCCTTTGGGAAAATTATTTAGCTTCCTTCTGCCCAGTTGCCTTATTTTTAAAATAGGGTAATTGTGCTTTGCACACAGAGTTGTTTTTACTATATCAGCTAATGTATGGAAAGTGGTTAGCCCAATCCCCAGGACATAGTAAGCTCTCAATAAATGATAGTTCTTATGGTCAAAAGACAACTAAACAGTCTTCCCTTCTTAATTTAGGAGGCTGAAGTGCAGAACAAGCTAGGTGATGGCTAACAAACGAACATGGAGCTCCACCTCTGGGCAGGTGGCATCTTTGTCCTTACCTATCCCTGAGAACCTAGATATTTGGTAAGAATAATAAATTAGCGCAGACAGCAAAGAATAAAAGTTGATCTCAGCTCACATTCACCTTCTTCAAACTGCCACTTCAATCTGGATAAGAGGCCGTATCATTTCTGGGCTGTTTTCCAATTGAAAAACTAAAGAACATGGTGTCTCTGTTTAGGATGAGTAAGTTGGCTGCTGACTTCAGACAACTCACTACCCTGAACGGGATCCCTCTTTCCACCTCTGCTTCAGGTCATTATCCTGAAGAACAGCATAAAATTTTGACAAGCAGTGGCTTTTAGAGTGTTCCACAATAGAGGAATTCCATAAAGGTTACACAGTTGTTTTTTTAATGAGTATCCAAAAGTCTTGTTATTTCTCAATATCACCAATTGGAGGTGATGAAATTCATGTGACATTCATATAACATGGAACATCTTTTATCCTGAAGGTCATCTTGTGCCCTCGCTTATGGTCAACACTCTTGGGGGACCCAGACTTGGAACTTTCCAGAGACTGAGCCCACAATTCACAGTTTTGTGTGCTGGTGAAGAGATTGATGGTTTGTCTAAAACATACAACAGAATTATGTAATTTTTGAGTTATAAGATATTATAGAGATCATCTAGAACAAATCCTTCATTTTACAGGTGAGGAGACAAAACCCAGAGATATTAGATTATCTGCTCAATTTTGTCATCTGTTTAGTGTGTGGCTCAGGACCTGAACTCTGACATCCTGTCTCCAAGCCTGGTACCCCTTGCACTGCATTCTAGATTCCCAACAATGGGTATGAAGTAAAGGCAGTCCTTCCATAGTTCAAGGTCATGGCAGGACTATTTAGAGTCGCCTTCACAAAGCAGGCTGGCCAATTCCCCCTCAGCCCAGCCATAGGACAAACTTTCCAAGAGAGGCAGGAAACTGGGCTTTCTGCCACTCAACATCCCATATTTCTCTCTGAAGTACAGAGAACGACTGGTTCCCTTTCTGTAGGGCATTTGACTACATGTTTCAAAAGCTTGGTGAATATTCGTGACTTTTAACTCAATGATCACAGACCTAGAATTAATCACGAAGAAAAAATCTGGATGAAGGCAAAGATTTAGGTACAAAGATGGCTTGGCATTGTTTTGATAACAACATGATCTTGGACCCAGGGAACTGCTTAAATAAACGACAGTATATTTATATATATCACTGTTTATTTTAGAACCATAAAAATGGAGTTTTAGAAAAAGAAAAACATCTGATAAACTTGGAGAATGTTCTTGATATATTGCTCAGGAAAAGTACCTTACAATACAGTGTATACAGAATGATTCTAATTTTGTAATAAAAATCTATATTTATACCTGTACTTGCTTAAAATAATGACTCCGATTAAATATTCCAGTATATCAAGAGCGGGTGGTAAAATGACTGGGCCATTAGTATTTTTCTCTTTGTTTTTTATTGTACTTTTGAAAAATTTGAACAGGGACATATATTGTTTTTGTAATAAGGCAACAGTATTATTTAAAGTCTGATTTCTTTCTTCACTGTGCTTCTGGAATAGTCCCCACAAGCGGAAGATGGAGGGTAGCACTCTAGACCTGAAGAGGCGGTGCAACGGTGAGAACAGGGAGGATAATACTCTGAAGATTTGTTACATGTGGTATTTCCAGTCCTTTGGGTCTATTGTAAACCTCATCAAGCATAAGATTTTTTAAAAATGTTTTCTTCTAGACTACCTGAAGGTAATGTCTCAAACATTCTTAAGATCAAAGCCCATTGGCTTCTTAGGAAAATGTATCATATAACCGAGGTGTCTAGATACAATACTAGTTATAGCAAGGGAGGAAACCAGAAAGGAGCTTTTTGCATAATTGGTCCACTCATAAAAATAGATGTCAAAAAAAAGAACAAAAATACTTACATCTGAGAGATTATAGCTATTGTATTGGCCAACCTTTCTTTTAACAAGTTACAATGTATTTTAAAGTATCTTTTGAGCTATCTTCACAAAAATCTGTTTTCAACTCCTTTTACATTAAATATTTGGATTAAAAAAAAAAAGATCTAAGCCCAATTATGCAGGGAAAATCTCCATGACCTACCCTCTCTACTTTCCATTGGTCATATAAATTTGGAGAGAAACAAAACAAAACACGTTCCAGTAAAATTGTTGCTGGCAATATGTAAGAAGTACTTACTATATGTGAAAATCAGTGAGCTTATATACATGATTAAAAGTTGTAAAGCATGTCATGTAAACCTACACTAACCCAGTAGTGTTATGACTTTTATCTTGCTAGTAAGTGGCAAATGACTTAAATAGAACAAATGCATAGATGGCACGTAACACCTGGAGGTGTTACCGTTCAAGTAGAACTTGGGGCTTACATCTGCTCTAGCACAAGGTTGTGGGTAAGTCATATTTGAACCAGAGCACACACCAGAACACACATGTATCTTAGTTTAGTAATTTGGAAATTATAGGCCAAAATTAAACTTTATGTAAAAATGCATCACTACACATTACAGGGTTAATCAAATAAATTACATCAAAGTAGATGGGTAATAATAAAGCTGGACCAAGAGTAATTTATCATTGAAGAGCAAGATTGACAGCCGTTAAAAACTCCAACCAACCAACCAAAACAAAACTGACAAGGCACTGCTGTGAAAGTCACCTTCTCAAAAACTGTGGAATTCCAAATATCAGCAGTATGCCTATGCCATAAGGTCTGGGCAGTGCTGCTGTGAGGCTCCATTTTTTTGTAGAATGTGAGATTAGAATCTTCAGTAAAATCCCATAATAAGCTATTCTGGGTTTATGACTGTTAAGTTTGTGTAACTTGTAATCATTTACTTAGTAGATTGGCTCTATGTAAAATGGAAATCTATGGCCTTGTACTGCCGCCTGCCTGTCACCTGCCTGTAAGAATTTAGGAAAGGACTCATTTAGAATCAGCACCCTGTCTGAGGGCCACCCATGTGCCAGGTTAACCCTTTCAATCACTGTGAGTTTAGGGGATTCTTAACCAATGAAAATGAGGAAAGGAGTAAGAATCTGGTTCATTGGTTCACCCAGGGCCTCTGCAGGGGCCAGAGGGCAGGCTAAGAGGCTTCTTCTGGAATATCCAAAAATCTAGAAAGCTTTTCTTCTTTTTTCCTTCCCTCTTTTTCTCTTTCCTCCTTTTCTATCGCCCTCTTCCTGCTCAAGGAAGAATAGTGACACATATAGAAGGTTGGTTGTGGAGAACATCCCATACCAGTATTTTTTTTTTTCTTCCTGGTGATTTTTCATTTTCTTGATTCTTTAACAGCCATCTCTCATCTCTGAGAAATAAATTTCCTTTTCAATCGCTGTGCATCTGTATTCCAAAGAAATGAAGGGTGAGCTTTAGCATTTAAAAAACAAAGAGAAGATGCTGGAAGCTCTCTAATAGCCTTCATCACAGGGAATTAGTGATTATGAGAAAATGCCTAACTAGACCCAAGAAGAAAAGCTTAGGAATCCTAACCACTAGACAGGCACGGTGATGCCTGGGCCTTCAGAGTGTTTAGGAATTAGTTGTGGTTCATGTTAACGGGGTGGAGGATATTAATTCCAACATCTGAAAGGGCTTTGCATGACCCCCTCCCTTTAAAAATGTTTTGGCTTGTCAGATATCATCTGGTCCTGACAATTCACACGTCTCCCTCCAGGGACAGAGGATAATGGAACGACAGCAGTGGTCTGGCGGCCTCATGATCTTATGGGCACCAAGACTGCAGTAGGCCGAGGTTTGGGCTGTGTGTTGCTGGGCCAGGCTCTGAGGCTCATTAGGGCTCCCAGACTTGAGGGCGCCCCTGGTCACTCCTGCCTCTGCAGGGGCCCTGCAACTTCTGAGGCTGTCTGGTCAGCATGAGTCAGGCCTTGGCACCCTTGGACATCATTGAGGTTTGTCTTCTGGCCCCTGCCCTCTTGCTATCTTCTCTACTCCATGAGACCTTTTTGAGCTTCTTATTTATTATTTTTTTTCATTTTATTTATCTTTAGCTGCATTGGGTCTTCGTTGCTGTGCGTGGCTTTCTCTAGTTGCGGCGAGCGGGGGCTACTCTTCGTCGTGCTGTGGGGGCTTCTCATTGCGGTGGCTTCTCTTGTTGCGGAGCACAGGCCCTAGAGCACGTGGGCTTCAGTAGTTGTGGCAAGCAGGCTCAGTAGTTGTGGCTCGTGGGCTCTAGAGCACAGGCTCAGTAGTTGTGGCGCACGGGCTTAGTTGCTCCGTGACATGTGGGAATCTTCCCGGACCAGCGCTTGAACCTGTGCCCCCTGCATTGGCAGGTGGATTCTTAACCACCATGCCACCAGGGAAGTCCACTTTTTGAGCTTGTTAAGGCTTCTTATTTCTTTCTACCCAAACTCGCTTTAGAAGGTGTGCTGATCTTTGCCTGACATTTGAGTGTAGGCTGAGGTTGACCACTACCTTTTTGAATGGAATTGTCACTCTCATGTTTTCCTCAAATGATGCAGAGCAGGTCATGTCCCCTGGCAGCAATGGAGCAATACTTTGGGAACTAGTGGGATTTTCCAGATTCTCTGAAATCACAGCATTGCTCCTTCCTCAGATAAGGTCTGTTGCAGGGGGAATGGTTGAAAAGTGTGAATTCAAGCTGGAAACCATCACTGGCTACTGCCAAAGGTCTGTCGAAGAACTTCCAACAAAGAATCCTGATTTTTTTTTTCCCCAGGGAAGAAACTAGACTGGTGCAGAAGTGCCTCTGTCATGTCTTTATTTATATTCTCCTAGCTATAGGGAAGTCCTTGGGCAAGAGGCCTAAAACAGCTGTGCCTCAGTTTTCCTCATCTATAAAATGGGTGTAATAAAAATGGTAAAGTATTTCAGGAGAGTTTCAGGTAAAAGTGTGTGTACAAAGACATTTGGAAGAGTTCTTGACACAAAGAAATCACTCTTGGGCCCCGTCATTGCTCCCCTCTGAGGCTTGAGGAGTAAAGGATTGGGGCCTAACTTTGGAATATTGCCCATAGATGAGGCTTCTGTTTTTGTTTGTTTCTAAACTGAAAGAATAACAATGAAGTAGCAGGCATCTTTTCTCACTGTGGGCATTTGGGGACCCGCAGGGCAGGGGCTTATTTCCAGGAACCTTCCTAGGCCTTCAGTGGTTCTCTTGATCCAGTAGAGCATGCATGCACCCAGTGCATTCCCTTCCCTTCCCTGCTCTCCTAACACAATTATTTGATTGTCTGCCTTGGTTCACCACGTACTTCTATTAATTTTGGTTTGTGTCCTTTGTCATCCAGTGCCCCCAAGCCAAGATCCAAATTCTCCCTTAGCACACAATACTTTAAAAAATGAAAAAAGGAAAGAAAAACTTGAAGACATCATCAATAACCTATAAAGTTAATTCACAAAATCCTAAGAAGCCAGCGTACGTTTCAGTCACGGCTGCTTTGGACACCGTAGGGTGTCCTAGTCCAGATTTCATGTTAATATTGCAACTGCGTGTTTATGTGTCTGTCTGTCCTGCTAGATTCAGCTCCTTGTCATTTCTGGAGTCGCCCGTGTAGCCCCAAAGCCAACATGGGAGCTTCTAAGTATATCTCACCCTCTTAGCCAGTTACTTAACTTAACCTTCGGTTACTGAGACTAGTCAGGGATGAGATGAGGGTTTTCTTCTAGGGAAGTATACACTAATAGGAGAGGCAGGATAACATGGCATCCAAGAAAAGAGGCCATGTGCATGGGTGCCTTCTGGAGCTCAGGATGGCATGGACCTCAGTGTGCGTGCGTCTCCACTCTGATGTCTGTCATCCATGCCGCCATTTCCCTGTCTGTCTCTGTCTTAGCTCAGGCTGCTATTACAAAATACCATAGACTGAGTGGCTTATAAACAACAGAATTTGTTTCTCATAGCCCTGGGAGGCTGGGAGGTCCAAGATCAAGGGGTTGCCAGATGCTGGTCTGGGGAGAGTCTGATTCCTGGTTGCAGACTGCCAACTTCCTGTTGCCTCCTCATATGGTGGAAAGAATGCTAGCTAGCTCTTTGGTCTCTTCTTATAAGGGCACTAATCCCATTCATGAGGGCTTCATCCTCATGATCTAATCACCTCCCAAAGGTCCTGCCTCCAAATACCATCACAGTGGGTGTAGGCTTTCAACATATTGTTTTTGGGAGGATACGAACATTCGGTCTGTGACAGTATCTCTTTGAGACATCAACTTCCAATGCTACCAACACTTTTCCGTACCCCCTTCCTCCACTCCTACTGGCCAAGCAGGATGCAGGATGGGCTGTGGGTGAGGAGGGACTGACATGTGTGCTCCAGACATCTCAAAGCACTCCCGAGCATGGCAGCAGTGCTGGCATCCTTTCAGTTATTCACCTGCGCCTCAAGAGAATGAGAACAAGTCAACAGCACCATTTACCAACAGGGTCCCAAAGGGACCTTTTCCCATGTGCTTGTTAAACAGCATTAGAAGCAGAATTGAGGACATGGTTGTTTTGATTCTCGCCCTTGTGACAAACCATCAATAGATGTGACGATGCCTGGGACATGGAAAGTCATGTTTCTAAGAGGAACCAGCCAATATTCCAAATTCTGTGACTCTGTCCTACTCCAGCTGTGGCTACAGCCATCTTTCTTATCCCCAATAAATCGTTAAGCCACAGCACACACTATCACTGGTGAGAAAAGGACAGGAACGTGCCTCCCAAGATAAAGGAACTCTCCCAAGGCACAAATCCAAGCTGCCTGAAGTCACCTGGAACGCTGTATCTTTATTGTTTTATTTTATCTCAGCCTTTTTGATTCAGAGTCAAGATGAGGAGAGAAGAAAGCAATTCACAAGGAAAAAGCCTCAAGAGGAAGGAGAGAAGTTATGAGAAGGATGGTGAGCAGCTGAGCTAAAAGTGAGGTCCGAGAGTTGAAATACTCTTTTACTAAGTAAAACATTTGCTACATCTCCTATTAGAATCTCTGTCCTTAACACTGTCTCTTCGGGGATAGAGAAACAGGGGCCATTAGCACAGAAAGTCATCCCTAAGTGCAGCTCAACCTGGCTACATACCCCTCTCTCCTTCAACTCCCAGTGAAAATCCAGTATCTCAGCCCTTGCCCCACACAGTGAAATTGACTCTTTCTCATGGCAACACATTAGTCCACTCAGGCATGGGACCAACTTATTAATCTTTTTACTTCAGGGCCCAGCCCTTAGAATGTTTAAGAAATATTGTTTGAAAAGAGCTGAACAATTTCCTCTGATACAATGCAGTAAAACAAATAATTTTGCTCTTTGCCCAGTTGATGAAAAATCCTTAAATTAGAAGCTAGGTGTGACTTACTTGCTTTCTATTCCTGTGACCATTGAGGGTAAGTGACAATTTTTAATACAGAGGGAGCAAGAAAGATTGAAGTTCATGCAGTGCCTATATTGCCAATTTTGGCAATGAGGTACCAAACCAAAGTGCATTATTATTGTGACTGAGCGTGTCCTTCCCTTGCTAGGATGAGATTCGAAGCTGGTTGACCAGTCAGGATGACCTAGGACCCCCCCAGGGAGCTGCACAAGAAGCACTGAGAGAATCTTTTTATAAATGAGCTATGAGGGAATCCAGTCCTTGACAGCATCAGAGCAAAATGGGAAGAGGGGTCTTGAAGCCTTAGCACCACACAGGTATCAAAGCCAAAATTCATCCTGGTTTGAGAGGTTTTCTTTTTTACCCTCCCCAGGCTCCTTTTTTCCTCTTTCAGCTTTCCTGACAAGTTGTCATAAAAATAGTTATGGTTGGAACAAGATTCCTGTAAGCAAATTGTTAGCCAAAACAATAATACCAATTAAAAAAATCCTTTCAGGGTGAATCATTGTCCTTAATACAGCACATTTAAAATAGATCTTATTTCAAATGACTTAAGATGAATCAGGGAAGTAAGGTGGGTGCAAACCAGATTACATCTTCATCACCATTCCCTCCCACCCCTCCCAGTTTCATCCTGACCCTGATAACTCCACATCATCTTCCTGCTGGATACTCTCCCATGGTGCATTCCTGTATTCTTCTTCTTTTTCATTATTTGGCAACCCGTGTCCTGCTCAGAATGGCATGCAAAATGACTGCTTGTGGAACGGCTCTCCATTGTTATGGAGACAATAAAAGGATGTCTGATAAGCATCTTACAACAGATTTTTCTCCAGCTGAAGCATTATTGGCAGCACAATTTTCCAAATTTGCATCCTACCTGTGGCTCCACAGAGCTACCCGAGACTCCTTCCCAAGAGAGAACATTGTTCCTTCATTTCTGCAGGCAGCAATCCCTTCATTGGTGGTTGTAAATATTGTCTTCGTGCTGGTTAATTCTCACTCTATTAACTGGCAACTATAAATCTCTGGTTGTTCAAAAGGACTTTTGAACTATCTCAATGTTTCAGGAAATTCTATTTCACTGAGAATCATGTAAGCAAGTACAATGTAGTCTGTGGTTCAAGACGGGGTAGATTTAAATAAACGTGCTAAAAATTCAAATTCTTTTCTAAAAGGTAGATTTAAAATGACGCTTTGCTTTATGGAATCTTCACAAAAGGAAGACAGGAATTTTTCAGACTCTGGCGTAATAGCTTTTTTTCTTTCACTGGAGGTTTTCAACAGAGGCTCAATGCCCATTTTAAAGAACATTTTTGAGGGGAATGTTTATGCGGGTTGGAAACTACACTATATGGCTTTTTTTTTCCACATCTTTATTGGAGTTTAAATGCTTCACAATGTTGTGTTAGTTTCTGATGTAGAACAAAGTGAATCAGCTATATGTATACATATATCCCCGTATCCCCTCCCTCTTGAGCTTCCCTCTCACCCTCCCTAACCCACCCCCTAGGTCTTCATGAACCACCGAGCTGATCTCCCTGTGCTATGCAGCAGCTTCCCACTAGCCATCCATTTTACATTTGGTAGTGTATATACGTCAGTGTTACTCTCTGACTTCATCCAGGCTTCCCCGTCCCCCCACCACCGCCCCGCATGCCCTCAAGTCCGTTCTCTACATCTGCGTCTTTATTCCTGCCCTGCCACTAGGTTCATCACTTCCGCTTTTTAAAATTCCATATATATGCGTTAGCATACGGTATTTGTTTTTCTCTTTCTGACTTACTTCACTCTGTATGACAGACTTTAGGTCCATCCACCTCATTACAAATAACTCAATTTTGTTCCTTTTTATGGCTGAGTAATATTCCATTGTATATATGTGCCACATCTTCTTTATCCAATCATCTGTTGATGGACATTTAGTTTGCTTCAATGTCCTGGCTATTGTAAATAGTGCTGCAGTGAACATTGTGGTACATGACTCTTTTTGAATTATGGTTTTCTCAGGGTATATGCCCAGTAGTGGGATTGCTGGGTCATATGGTAGTTCAATTTTTAGTTTTTTAAGGAACCTCCATACTGTTCTCCATAGTGGCTGTATCAATTTACATTCCTACTAACAGTGCAAGAGGTTTCCCTTTTCTCCACACCGTCTCCAGCATTTATTCTTTGTAGATTTTTTTCATGATGGCCATTCTGACCGATGTGAGGTGATACCTCATTGTGGTTTTGATTTGCATTTCTCTAATGATTAGTGATGTTGAGCATCCTTTCATGTGTTTGTTGGCCCTCTGTATGTCGTCTTTGGAGAAATGTCTATTTAGGTCTTCTGCCCATTTTTGGATCAGGTTGTTTCTTTTTGTCATATTGAGCTGCAGAGCTGCTTATATATTTCTGGAGATTAATCCTTTGTCAGTTGCTTCATTGGCAAATATTTTCTCCCATTCTGAGGGCCATCTTTTCATCTTGTTTATGGTTTCCTTTGCTGTGCAAAAGCTTTTAAGTTTCATTAGGAGCATAGGTGGGAAGGGACAAGACTAGCACTAGAGACACCTACTTGGCAACTAATGAAATAATCCCTGGGGCAGGACAGTGGGATGTTTTATAGCTAAAGCAAGAGTCTACCAGGTTCTGTTCTTTGAAATCCACTGCTATTAGCTCCTTCCTTTAACTAAGTACTCGTAATAAGCTTCAATATTTTTTGCGGAATTTTTGAAAATTATAATTAAACAGTTGGGCCCATAAGCCCTTTTAAAAGGTTGAGAAAGGGGTCTTACTGGTCAAAGTTAAAATATTTACCTAGATTTTGTGAATCATGAGCCTTGTGTCCATTAAGAACAACCCTCAACCTCTAAAAATTGTCTGGGAGGGTAGATAGGGAGATTATATAATAAAGGAAATTGTAGCCATAGAATTTTCCCAAATATATCTTAATGTATCTGGAAATAGTTTTACATTAAAGCCAGTGTGAAAATGAGATCATAAGGTGAAACTAGACTTTTAAAATATTTTTTCATATTTCTAACTTAAAAAATAATATCAAGGCATTCTTGAGGCTCCTGTTTTCTGACTATTGATCCTTTTAGATGCCTTTGTTAGCAAACCAACTTCCAAACGATTTCCTCTTTGGAACAGAAATATGAGAACTCTGGACCAATGGAACAGAATAGAGATCTAAGAAATAAACCCACACACCTATGCCAATTAATCTTTCACAAAGGAGGCAAGAATACACAATGGGAAGAAGACAGTCTCTTCAGCAAGGGCTGGTGGGAAAGCTGGACAGCCATGTGTAAATCAATGAAGTTAGAACACACACTCACACCATACACAAAAATAAACTCAGTGATTAAAGACTTAAACATAAGACATAATGCCATTAAACTCCTAGAAGAGAACACAGGCAAAACATTCTCTGACATGAATCATACCAATGTTTTCTTAGGTCAGTCTCCCAAGGCAATAGAAAGAAAAGCAAAAATAAACAAATGGGACCTAATCAAACTTACAAGCTTTTGCACAGCAAAGGAAACCATAGACAAAATGAAAAGACAAACTTTGGAATGGGAGAAAATATTTGCAGACGATGCGATCAACAAGGGCTTAATAGCCAAAATACACAAACACATCATACAACTCCAACAACAAAAAAGACAAACAACCCAATCAAAAAATGGGCAGAAGAACTAAATAGACATTTCTCCAAAGAAGACATACAGATGGCCAACAGGCACATGAAAAGATGCTCAACATTACTAATTATTAGAGAAATGCAAGCCAAAATTACAATGAGGTATCACCTCACACTGGTCAGAATGGCCATCATAAGAAAATCTACAAACAGTAAATGCTGGAGAGGGTGTGGAGAGGGTGTGGAGAAAAGGGAACCCTCTTGCACTGTTGGTGAGAATGAAAGTTGGTGCAGTCACCATGGAGAACAGTATGGAGGTTCCTCAAAAAACTAAAAATAGAGTTGCCACATGATCCAGCAATCCCACTCCTGGGCATATATCTGGACAAACTATAATCCAAAAAGATACATGTACCCCTCTGTTCATAGCACTACTATTCACAATAGTCAAGACATGGAAACAGCTTAAATATCTATTGACTGATGAATGGATGAAGAAGACATGGTACATATATACAATGGAATACTACTCAGCAATAAAAAATAATGAAATAAGGCCATTTGCAGCAACATAGATAAAACTAGAGATTATCATACTAAGTAAAGTAAGTCAGAAAGAGAAAGACAAATACCATATGCTATCACTTATATGTAAAATCTAAAATATGACACAAATGAACTTATCTACAAATAGAAACAGACCCTTAGACGTAGAGAACAGATTTGTGGGTGCCAGGGGGGAGGGATGGACTGGGAGTTTGGGTTTAGCAGATGCAAGCTATTATATATAGAATGGATAAACAACAAGGTCCTACTGTACACTGGAAACTATATTCAATATCCTGTGATAAACCATAATGGAAAAGAATATAAAAAACGAATGAATATATATGTATTGTATAACAGGAGCACTTTGCTGTACAGTAAAAATTAACACAATATTATAAATCAACTATACTTCAATAGAAAAATTAAACCTGAAAAAAAGAAAAAATTATAAGATTTGTAAAATGAATTTAATACATCCAACATCTGTTTAATAAAAATTTCAAAAGTGAAAAAAGAAAATAAACAAGAGAAATAATCTAAGAAGGAAAAGTTGTAATATTATCAATCTTCACATTAAGTGCTGAGCTGTATAAATAGGGGAAAAAAAGCAAAACCAGACATGTTATGTTAAAAATTTCAGAATAGTGTAACTAATAAGATGATCCTAGAAGTATGCATTCTGCATTTTCAAAAATGCAAAGACTTAGAAAGTTTATCTCCCATGCACCACTGTTGTAAAAATTATATGAGAATGAAGTAACAAAACAAGAAAAGAATACAAAAAAGGAACATAGAGTTGAAAAGAGAAGGGAGCTAATTCAGTGCACAGAAGAATACTGGGAGATAACTGCACAGCAAAGAAAACATTAAGTCCAAGTTTGAACATGAATATCTGTTCCTCAGAGAAAAAAGAATTTTCAAAATGAAAATATTATACATTTAACTGAATAATGTAATTAAGAAGTTGGGATAGCCCATTCATGTATTAAAGGTTGTATATATTTCTTTTCTCAGTAAAAAACAAAACAAAAAGCATGACAGTCAGAAACTATAGGAAAAAACCTACATTTTATAAGCTAATTATAAGCTTATAAGCAACCAAATTATGAAGCAACCAAATATTTGGCATAGTTTGGAGGAATTCAAGTGCTGTGAAGAATTCACATATGGTGAAAGAAAAGAGGTTTCATTCATTCATGTTCTTGTAACATTTTTCTATTTGAGTGGCACCACTCTAAAGGCATAGAAATTATTTTATCTCCGATCATACTAGTTGGTTTTATAGTAAACAATATTTTGCAATCCTTTGCAAAAAATATTTTGCAGTCAACATATTCTAAGTACTGTCTATTGATTTTCCCCTTTTATGGTTTCCACTTCTCTGCTGAAATTCTCAATCTTGTCTTTTAATTCCTTGAACACATTAAGCATGATTATTTTAAAGTCTGTGTCTCATAACTATTTCTGAATCCCTGTGAGTCTGTATCTATTGTACGTTGTTTATATTTTGCCGCCTTCTCCTCTCTCTCCTCTTCCTCTTCCTCGCCTTGTTTCCCTCTTCCTTCTTCTTCTTCTTAAGTCAATTTTTATCTCCTTATTCCTAGTTTTATTTGAGTGCTAGACATTGTCTATGAAAAAATATAGAATTAATTTGAGGTCTAAGATAACGTTATATTTCTCCAGAGAGAATTTATGTCTCCTTCTGAAGAACTGAGATGTTTCCAGAGCTGGGCTCCAGTTCCATCCTATTTCTGGTTCACTGTTTTTCCTAGAGTATAGCCCTTCAGAGTCCCAAGTCAAAATCTCTGTGGTTTACCATGCTCATCCAGTTTGCAAACCCTGAGCTCTAATTTTTATCCTGTAGCTTGGTAAGACTATTTTTTTAAAGTCTAGCTCATCTTCTATGCAATCTATGTTTGAATTAGAACCTACCCCTAGGGGAGAAACAGCCCCAAATGCTGGATTTACCTCCTTGGTATGAATTACCTAGGGTGCCATTACTGGAAGCAGAACTCTCTTTTATTGATTTCTAATTGTGACAAAATATTTTATATGAAATCTAGAAACTTAAATACATCTTCTGTATACATATTATAAAACTTGATAATGTAGAAGTAATGGTTTCTGTGAAAGAAGTAAGAAAATGGAGAGTGAAGGAAAAATGGCGGGGAGTATAGGAGTCATAATTTTCTCATTTTACAAACCAGGGATGCAAGACGTATTTGCCTAAAGTTGATGGGACTGAAACTAGAGATTTTACAAACATCAAAGTTATAAAAACAGTAGATGAACCTAAACAGCAACAGAAAAAATGTAACTGAAAAATTTAGGGGTATTAGGGAGGTAGGGAAGAACATAAGAGCTGAATCCTGTTCTTTCACAGCAGTGGTCAAAAAATAATTCAGAACAGTGATAAATCAACTTTACTTAGAAAGGTGGCAATAAATAACAAATCTAAACACAAACAAGTTAAACATGGTTTGCTCCTGGAAGAGGGCCTGGGGATCTAAGGAACTAATAGAAGACCTTTCCTCTTCACTTAGACCCACTCTAAAATGTTTAACTTAAAAATATATACATTACTAATCCTGGGGAAATCAGAGAAAGTTTTACAGAGATATAACACTTCAGCTGCATTTTAATGGGTACTTTGATTTGTCCCCTTGGTCATAGAAAAAGAATGGCCATTCAAAGCAGAGAAAATGGTTTGGAAAATAAGATGGACATATGACATGGCCTGATTTAGACATTCTGCAGATTGGAGCATCAAATAAAGGAGAGGAGTTGTAGGAAAAGAGGCATATGAGTGACGTAGAAGCCAGAGCATAAAGGATCTTGGAAGCTTTGAAGGTTTTCTCCAAGTTTTTTCATTTGGGAGTCTGGGAAGTTGTTCTCTATCACCTGAAGCAGGGGATACCAGAGTCAAAGAACTCTTCCAAGGAGAATGCAATCAAAAGCAAGTAATTCTCCAGATATTTCACAAGAAGATCCTTAAATCTCATGAAGAAGCTCCTTGACTGTTGTATGCAGTATGTTGCATATAAGACTCTTGTGTGCTGTAGAGGAACTCAATAAATATTTGTTGATTATTTTGACACAACAGTACCTTGAGAAGATTCAGTAAGACAGTTTATCTAAAAGCCTCTACTTATAGCACACGTTCTGAAGAAAAGAGTTTTTACCATTTATTAGGTCTCAATGTGCTTTGTGAAACATTGCTGTCACTCTCATTCGGCCCAGATAATCATTCTTGGCATTCTCAAAAGTATATACAGGTCATTTTAACTTTCTATGTGATGGATAAACATCCACACCACAGTAGCCAAAAATAATACCCATTTTGTGCTGGTCTGATGGGTCCTTCAGAATAGGAACAAGTTCAGAGCTTCTCTATTCTCTGGAAGGGGAACTAGAGAAGGGCTTGTGTATTTAAAGGCTCTCTTTTTAAATCAGATATTAATTTACAAAAGTGGCTTCATCTGTATGAAAGCTTTTAGGTTTGCTAGGAGTTTGTGTAGTACAGAAAGAAAGTTTGCAACATGACAGTTATACTAGCAATGTGTGTTAATCCCTCGTGTTTTCAAAGGGATAGCATCAGGGGTGCGTATATATATATATATATATATATATATATAATTTGCAATTAAAGTGAATGTATGACCCCACTTTCTCATCTAATTAAGTGAAGGTTCAAAGATGCCAAGAATCCAAAGTGAGGCAAAGTGAGGACACAGATATCAGCCTAGTTACACTACAACTATTGATATCATGCTCGTATGAAAGGAATTGGATGCCTTTTAATAGCTGGGCTAACTACCACCCAGATTGGAAACAATTGAAGCCATCTCTGGACAGACACCTATTAGCACATCTCTTCAGTGAACCAAGATCTGTGAGCATATCTTGTGTCATGTATCTTCTTGTTACGGGTTGAATTGTGCCCTGCCCTCGACACCCCTGCAGTCTTAACCCTTAGGACCTCAGAATATGACCTTATTTGGAATTAGGATTGTTGCAGATGTAATTAATTAAGATGAAGTCATACTGGAGTATCACATGCTCCTTATTCAATGTGACTGGTGTCCTTGTAGGAAGATAGCCATGTGAAGATACAGGAAGAAAGCCACGTGAAGAGGAAAGCAGAGATTGGATCTATGCAGCCACAAACCATGGAACGCCTGAGGCTGCAGAAGCTGAAAGAGGCAAGGAAGGATCCTCCCCTAAGAGTATGACTCAGATGACACACTGATCGTAGACTTCTAGCCTCAAGAACGGTGAGAGGATGGATTTCTGTTGTTTTAAGCCAGCCAGCTTGTGGTAGTTTTTAATGACATCTCCTAGGAAACTCATACACCTCTCCTGATCCCTAAATGCAAATACACTGGAATATAAAGCTAATACCTCCACTAAGTCACCTCAAGTGGAGAGAAATTAAATTATTTATTCATGATCAGGGAGTATAATCCAAGGCAGCCCATTTAGAAGTCCAACATTCTACTTAAGTCTAATGTTTCATCTTTAAAATCTGAGCAATTTAAAATCTATTTTCTAGTACATCTACCTTTTTTCTCAAATAAACTTAATTTGTTTTAGAGATGTTTTGAGTTCACAGCAAAAATGAGCAGAAGGTACAGAGATCTCCCATATGCTTCCTACCCCAATCCCTGCATGTATAACCTTCCCCATTTTCAATGTCTCCCACCAGAGTGGTACATTGTTATAATTCATGAACATACACTGATGTGTTGTTATCACCCAAAGTCCACAGTTTACACTCTTGGTGCCGTACAATCTATAATTTTGACAAATACATAATGAAATATGTCCACCATTACAGCATCATACAGAATAGTTTCATTGCCCTAAAAATCTGTGCTCTGCTTATTTATCTCTCATTCCCTCCTAACCCCTGGCAACCACTGACCTTTTTACTGTCTCCATAGTTTTGCCTTTTGCAGAATGTCATATAGTTGGAATTATACAGTACGTAGACTTTCAGATTGGCTTCTTTCACTTAGCAATAGTAATTTAAGTTTCCTTTGTGTCTTTTCATAGCTTGATAGTTCATTTCTTTTTAGTGTTACTTTTTCGTTTTCAACTAAAATAGTGCTTCAGTAGAAATGATGTATTTGTCCTGTTGCTTTAAGTGGCACTTGTTGCCTGCTTAACCTTGATCCTCACAAAAAAACAAACAAACAAACAAACCCAGAAAAAAACACCACGGGCTCCATATTATTATTACCTGTACTTAACAAGTAAGGAAACTGAGACTGCAAGAGGTTACATCAGTAGTTTACAACTCTGGTTGCACATTGAGTTACATAGGGAGCTTTAAAAAGACCCAAAATGCCTAGGTTCCATCCCAGGACTTTAATCAGCATGCCTAAGAGTGACACCTGGGCACCCAATACTTTGCCCAAAGTCACACAGCAAAGACCAAGGAAAAGTCCTTTTGCCTCTTAAACATCTGGACTTTCCCTAAACCACGTGGAAGGATTTCTTTAAAATATAAACAGCTGTTTAGTTCTCAAAGATTGCAAAAACCTAAACGAAGGTTTAAGTTAAAGCAGAAAAAAATTTTAGATATGAGGAAATATTTGTTGATCCATCTGAATATAGACTCCATAGTCTGTGTTTTGGTGTATTGGTAAAAAAAATCCACAGGGCTGGAGTGGATGAGACTCTGAGAGCTCCTTCAAAGCCATGTGCTAAAGGAAATAATAGAAAGTGTAGGATGATTATGGAAGGGATAAGATTTTCATAATCTAATAATTTTGAAACAATTGACAATGCATGCAAAATAGGTCAGATATTTGCGTGAATCAGCTTTTTTTGGCTTATCGTTGCATTTTAACTTCTTCTCCATCAAGAGTTTCTTAACAAATTCATGAGTGACTTTACTGCATCATTTTTAAGAGCACAGATTTTGGGATAAATCACCTAATTCAGTTCCCAAATACATATTCTTTATAGCTGTGTAATCTGAAGTAAGTTACTTAATTTCTCCATGACTCAGTTTCTTCAACTGTAAATAGAAATAATAATGGTATCATATTAATGCTGCATAATGAATCACCCAAAACACTCATGGCTTAAGATCTCATGGTTTTTCTGGGTGGGAATGCAGGAGCAGCTTGGTTGGGCAGTTTCAGCTCAGGGTTTCTCTAAGCCAGGGCTGCAGTCATCTGATGGCTTGATTAGGGCTGGAGGACCCATTTCCAAGGTGGTTTGCTCACATGAATGACAAAATGGTGCCAATGGTATTATTGGCAGGAAGCTTCAGATTTTCTCCACAAAGACCTCTCTACAGACTGCTTGAGAGTCCACATGGCATGCTGTCTTTCTCCAAAGCAAATGACCCAAGAGACCAAGGTGGAACTTGCAATGCATTTTATGACCTAGGCTTTAAGATCATACACCATCACTCCTGCAGTATTCCATTGGTCATACAGACCAACACTGATTCAGCTTGGGAGGAGATGATACCTTTGTGTCAGTAAGCAAAGGTCACTGGGGGCCATTTTGGAGGTAGATACTACAAGTACCTAGTTTATAGGCTTGTTATGTATATATCCACTTAGAATAGAGCTTAGACCAATAGCTTAGAACACATGTAGACCAGAGCATAATACATTGTGTGCGTATATACCTCACATTTAGAACAGAGCTTAGACCATAGTAAATATTATATAACTAAACAGAAATTCCAGGAGTGGCCATTAGTATTATAGTTTAAAAAATCACCAGAGGTGATTCTAATATGCAGCCAGGTTTGAACACCATGATTCTATACCAATATTTAGCTTCATTATGATAATCAACCCTGAAGCCCTAGTTGAGAGTTTCTCTATCTTGGATGCACAGTAGAATCATCTGGAGAATTTTTAAAAATCTAGATGTTCAGGCTACATACGGGGTCAATTGTATCAGAATTCTTGGGCATGGGACCTGGACATCGGGATGTTTTAAGCTTCCTAGCTCATGCCAATGCACAGTCAAGTTAGAGACCCACTGCTTTAATTATTTAACTCAGACAATTGTATTCCAATTCTCCCCATTTTCTCCATGAGCTGAGCTCTAACTCAGCATTTAGATCATTGAGACCTAATTTCACTTGTTGAAAACAAAGGGAAGACCTTTGACTCACCCTAATGTGCTGGGAATGCTGAAGATGGGTGGGAATGTGCAGAATGGCGCCAGTTGCTCTCTGTCTATGCTCTGTGTGTCTGGAGGATTTGAGCCTCCAGCATGTCAGCCAGGCTCCTTTGGCCAGAATTCGCCTTCATGCAAGAGTAGAAACCTCCTAGGCATGTGATTGCTGGGCCAGGAAAATGTCACCCACTGCCAGAGAAAAACCAGCCTTCCACGAATCTAGAGAGAATGGCACATGAAACCAATTTAGCCAGAGTGGCTGGAGAAGCATCAGAAAGCATAGTGAGATGGCCATTCTAGAAACAATGCCTATAAGATACACCTGGTAATGTTTATAGGTACTGTTCAGGCACAGAACATGCCTCAAATTCAAAAGCATGGAGTTGCCTATCTGCGGCTCTGTGAGTCTGCTTTTGTAAATGAGCATTCGCATGGCATAGAGAACAATCAATTATGATTTGGGGAAGATGAGCAATAGGGAGCAAATGGCAGCCGTATTGGGGCCAGAAAAATACTAGGTAAATGGCAATTTCTAGTGAATGATACCAGCAAACTAGATATAGAAAAATTGTGATGTGCTGGAAAAGTCAACACTTTATGCAAATATTTGGGATTGAAAGAAGCTCTTAACAGACTTTGCTTATGGCTTTCTCTCCACATTTAAACCTATGTTTGTTTTAAGTAAAGCTTAATCCATGTGTTTCTGATTCCTTTACACATAACTCATCAGAGTCTTTATTTTGGGAAAAAAAAACCTATTTAATGTCCAAGATGCTTTTACTTTTTAGCCTTTTAAAGCATTTTTCCCCTCTTTGAAAGGGGCTGAAATTGCATGTTTGCCAAGTTTAGAGCCCACTCAGCTTTTGTGAATGCAGAATTTTGACCACTGTTAGGGATTTGAATTTCTTTACATTTGCCAAAAATGTGACTTCCTGCTTGTTTTTAGTACCCAAATCCCTTTAAAAATGAATGTGAGACTCTCAATGACCCTGAATGCAGCAGATTTGCCCATCCATAGATTCTTTTTTTTTTCCCGTTTTGTAGAGCTTATCAGTGCATTTATATTACAATCTTTCTGACTCTTTGGAACAATTTTTATTTGTGTTGCTTAGTAATAAAAGAAAAATATTTTGAGCTTGTGATGGTACCTTTTATCCAGGATCTCAAAGCTGGCTTGCAAACATCAGCACAAAACTATGACATTACTTTCTATATACCCCATGATGAATGCAGAAATTGATTTGTGGGAATAAGAAAAAAGTAAGAATGTAAAAGGAGAATGTATGGATTGAAAGCAAGCCCAATGGGCCATTAGGACTCCAATAACTATTTTCTCACATGTCCCTTAAGAAAACTAGCTAGGTGTCTGTTTTACAACCTCTGTTTCTTATAATGAAGGGAAGGGAGAACTGATCATATTAATCAGACTGAGCCAAGATGTGTTGAAATAATGCAAATCACCTAATAAAAAATAAATGTTGGGCTTCCCTGGTGGCGCAGTGGTTCAGAGTCCACCTGCCGATGCAGGGGACACGTGTTCATGCCCCGGTCTGGGAAGATACCACATGCCGCGGAACGGCTGGGCCCGTGAGCCATGGCCGCTGAGCCTGCGCGTCCGGAGCCTGTGCTCCGCAACGGGAGAGGCCACAACAGTGAGAGGCCTGCGTACCGCAAAACAAAAAAAAAACAAAAAAACCCCCAACATAATCAAAATCATTCTATTTTGTACAAGTAGTCCCTAATTTGATATTTAAAGAGAAGATCAAATTGATTATTGCAGTGGAGATAGACATACTTTAATAACTACTATTGGCAGCTTGAATATACTTTCTGTAACAAGTTTCACAGCCACTATATCTACTTAATATACCCAATTGGATCAAAACATTTGTATTATAGTGCTCAAGTTTCAAAAAGAATGTTATGAAAACCATTCCTCATAATAGCTTTATATTTGATAAAATATACAACATATTTTATTTTATTTTAACCTGTGTAGATATTTTATCTCAGGGCCAGGCTCTTAAAATGCCAGTGATTGGGCTTCCCTGGTGGCGCAGTGGTTGGGAGTCTGCCTGCCAATGCAGGGGACACGGGTTCGTGCCCCGGTCTGGGAAGATACCACATGCCGCGGAGCGGCTGGGCCCGTGACCCATGGCCACTGAGCCTGCGCGTCCGGAGCCTGTGCTCCGCAATGGGAAAGGCCATAACAGTGAGAGGCCCGTGTACCGCAAAAAAAAAAAAAAAAAAAAAAAATGCCAGTCATTAATGTAAACTGCAGTTGCCTTTTGAAGAATATACAGTAACTTTTTTATTAATGAAGAAGAAAAATTAGACATTTTAAGGGAAGATTTTGGATATTTTCTCTGGGTGGCTAACCTTAATTCAGTTTGTCTCTAGTCCCTTCTTCTAAAAAGTAGGGCTTTCACTTCCCGGAAAATAAGTGTGGGAAGGTTGAATGCTTGAAAAGGAGATTTAGACTCCATAGTTGTAAGAATCATTATTCCTGGGATTCTGGGAAGATGGCAGAGTAGGAAGCATGAGGAATTTGTCTCCCCACCTAGACAAAAATTGTATTGGCAGAATCTGTCTGATGTAACTATTTTGGAACTCTAGAGTCTGTTGAAGGCTTGAAACTTTCAGGGAAAGACTTGGATGGTAAATTGTGGTTAATTTCAATCAATTTTAGCTCTTAGCACAGTAGCTGCTACCCCTCCCCAAACACCAGCCTCATGACAGGCCGGTGTGCAGGTGTTCCAGGAGCAGCTAGAATGCAACTTATGGGAGCAAGGGTGAGCATTTTAATCAGGGTTCTCCTGAAAAACAGGACCAATGGGATATGGATAGATACAGCTAAGATAAGAGGAGATTTATTATAGGAATGGCTCATGTGGTTACAGAGGCTGAGAAGTCCCACAGTCTGCTGTCTGCAAGCTGGAAAACCATTTAAGCTGGAGGTGTAATTCAACTATCTGGGTATCCCTTTGTCTAGTCAAGTTGACATACAAAATTAACATCACAGAGGGCAAAAACTATTGTATGACCCTGTTCTACAAATATCAGGGATCTATGCACTAATTGCTGATTGCTACTTCTGATCTCAGAGGTGCAGAGAAAGAGGTGGGCAGTCATTGTTGTTGTACCTCCCCCATTGTTGTAGGCTCCTTCACCTCTGGCTGACATGACTCCTAGGGGATTAAAAGGGCTGGTGCCCTTTTTTCTCCCTCCTTATTTTTTTGTTTTCCTCTGGGAATCAGATATGAAAGACTAGCATATTCAAAAGCAACTGCACATGTAAGAGGAATTTAGAAAAGTCACCATGCATGCTCAATATCACTAATCCTAAGGGAAATGGAAATCAAAACCACAATGAGACATCACCACATGTCTGTTAGAATGCTATCATCAAAAAGACAAGAGATAACAAACGCTGGTGAGGATGTGGAGCAAAGGGAACACTTGTGCATCGTCGGTGGGACTGTAAAGTGATGCGGCCACTACGGAAAACAATATAGAGGAACCTCAAAAACTTAAAAGTAGAACTACTATCTGATCCAGTAATTTCACTTCTGGGAATATATTGAAAGGAAATGAAAATACTATGTTGAAGAGATATCTGCATCCTCATGTTCATAACAGCATTGGTTACAATAGGAAAAACATGGAAACAACCTAAGTGTCCACTGAGGGATGAATGGATAAAGAAGTTGTGGCATATATATATATATAATATATATATATATAATATATATATTTCAGCCATAAAACAGAAGGAAATTCTGCCATTTGAGACAACATGGATGGGAATTCAGGGCATTATGCTAAGTGAAATAAGTCAGACAGAGGAAAAGAGTTTACCAGAAGTGGTAGGGTGGAGAGGGAGGATTGGATGAAGGCTGTGAAAATATACAAACTGCCAGTTACAAGATAAATAAGTACTAGGGATGTAACATACAACATGATAACTATAGCTAACTCTGCTGTATGGTATATTTGAAAGTTGTTAAGAGAATAGATTCTGAGTTCTCAATACAAGGGAAAAACCATATTTTTTTCTTTTTGTATCTATAGGAGATGATGAATGCTAACTAAACTTATTATTGTGATCATTTCACAATATATGTAAGTCAAATTATTATGCTGTACACCTTAAAATTATATAGTGCTGAATGTCAATTGTATCTCAATAAAGCTGGAAAATAAAATAAAAAATTTTAAAAAAAGAACATAGAAAGTCACCATGCATGCCCAGGGAAAGGGAAAGACTCAGAAAAGACCTAAGAAGACCTTAAGTTTACACCTCAAGCTGATCCTTGGCACAGATACAGCCTCCAAAAATATTTTTTAAAAAAAGCATAGTAAAAAAACAGCAAAAATCAGCCAACCCTGAGGAAGAGGGAGAATCTGATTTCTAGAACTACCACATTATTACATTCAACTGTCCAGTTTTCAACAACAACACAATCACAAAGCATAGAAGGAAACAGTACAGCATGGCCCATTCAAAGGAAAAAATAAATCAACAGACTGCTGCTGAAAAGACCTGATGACAGATCTACTAGACAAAGAGTTTAAAATAACTGTCTTAAAAATGCTCAAAGAATTAAAGGAATACATGGATAAAGCCAAGAAGACAAAGTATGAACAAAACAGAAATATCAATAAAGAGATAGAAAACATAAAAGTAAACCAAAAAGAAATTCTAGAACTAAGAAGTACAACTGAAATGGAAAATTCACTAGAGGAATTCAAAGGCAGATTTGAGCAGGTAGAATAAAGAATTAGCAAACTTGAAGACATGATAATAGAAATTATAAAGTCTAGGGAACAGAAAGAAAAAAGGCTGAAGAAAAGTTAACAGAGCCTAAGTTAATAGAGCTGTGGAATACCACAAAACAGACCAACACATGAATTGTGGGAATCTCAGAAACAGAAGTGAGACGAAAGGGCAAACAGAATATTTGAAAAAATAATGGATGAAAACTTCCCAAATTTAATGAAGACATGAATATAAACATCCAAGAAACTCAAAGAAAGATGAACTCAAAAAGACCCTAACCCAGATACATTGTAATCAGACTTTCAAAAGACAGAGAATCTTGACAAAAGGAAGAGATAAGCAAATAATCATACACAGGGGATCCTCAATAAGATTATCAGCAGATTTCTCATCAGAAACTTTGGAAGTCAGAATTCAGTGAGCCAATATATTCAAAGTGCTAAAAACAAAACCCAAAAACTGTCAACGAAGAATCCTGTATCTGGCAAAATTGTCCTTTAAAAGTGAGGGAGAAATTAAGACATTTCCAGGAAAATGAAAGTTGAGGGAGTTTGTTACCACTAAACCAGCTCTGCAAGAAATGCTCAAGGGAGTCCTGCAGGCTAAAATGGAAGGATACTATACAGTAACTCAGAGCTGTATGAAGAGACAAAGATCTCAGTGAAGGTAAAGACTTGAGCAATTATAAAAGCTGGTAATACTGCAACAATGATTTATAACTCCACTTTTTATTTTCTGCATGATTTAAGAGACTAATACATTAAAAATTATTAATCTAAAAGCTAGCATTACTGTCACTTTGGTTTGGAACTCCACGTTTTGTCTTCTACATAATTTAAGAGATTAGTGCATTTAAAAGAATTATTAGTATATGTTTTAGAGAACACAATGTTCTTACACCCAGAGCCTCAGATGTAGAGGGGTTCTAGACTGTGCATCTCCAAAAGAAAAAAAAAGCTTATCAAGGAAAGGAAGGTAACATGTCAAATTTGGGGTTTGGTTTGCAGCCATTCAGGTGATCAACAAGTACTTATGCAGCACATGCCAGGTGTCAAGCACAATCCCAGGTTAATTTAAGTTAAATTTAATTAAACTTAATTAAAGTCATATTTTAAAACAGGCCATATAATATTTTCAACTTATTGTGGTCCCCAAAGCAAGTTCTATTTCAAGATCTACTCAATGAATTCAGGTGAGTCATTTAACACTGTTGAGCCTTCACTGAAAGTAAAATGCTGATATTTCCTGCCCTTCAGACAGTGTTAAGTTACCAATCTCATTCTCGTTTTCCCTAGCCTACCTCTACTATCATCTTTAAAAGCTAAATATGAATTTTCCAGCCAGCCTTGCAGCCAGAAATGTGTGATGTAGCAAGTTGATGTAAGTAGAGATATAAGTACCCAATGAGTTGTAAGTAATTGTCTGCTGAGGTGGGGTGGAAAATTCTGGAAAACAAATGGCACAGACACAGCTAGTGCCACATCTCAAGCCCATTTTCTCCCTCCCTTTTCCTTGAATGCAATTGTGATAACTGAAGTATGACAGCCATGTTGTGACTATAAAATAAGTAGAGGACGAAATCCAATGTGCTGAGGATGTGGCTGAATGAAAGATAGAAAAGTCTGAATCTTAGAAGAGATTACTCAGCCATTGGGTTGACTCCAACCATGGCTGACCTCCCGATTTCCTGTTATGTAAGAAAAGCATCAGGCACCCCATTTTTATTAGGTCTCTGTTAGTCAGGGATTCTCTTTCCTGCAGCCAAACATATTGTTCCATGGTTACCCTTTCCTCTTAAACTGGTTGTAAGAATTTTACACAGAGATAACATAAAATGTATATTTTACATTATGGATTTTATATTCTCATTTTGCATATGAAGAAACTTGGGCTCAAAAAGGGTATGTAACAGAGCAAAGTTAACCCAGGTCTTCTAACTGCATGCCTATGACCACGCTTTATGCCTTGCCTCCTTTTGAAGTATACAGAATGTAAAATAACATTTTGTAAGTGATGATGCGCTTATAATACCTGTAAACATCTGTCTAGTCCTTTAAAATGTTAGATGCATTTTCAGTAACTTCATCAAGCTTGATTCTCAGAGCAGCCCAGTAAGGTAGATATTCCTGATATCTCTATGGTACATAGTTATTGTCATTTCCCTTCACTTCTTTCTCAACCACTACTGCTACCTGGCTCAGCAATTCTGCCCTCATGGATTAACAATTCCCACTTACTATTGTTTTTTTGATGGGTTCAAGCGCTTTCTTTGCTTCATGTTAGCCTTAGTCTATCTCTATCCATCCCTTGTAAAATTCTACTTTAATTCAGTAGGGACTGTAACCACACATCAGAGCTGACTTTGGCTTGGCTGAATCGAAGGAGCTCTGGAAATCACACCAAGGAGGCTGTCTACATTGCCAAGTTCACTTATTAAAGAAAAAATGCTTATTATATTATTAGGCATGAAACGTGATTAGAGCTGGTTCTGGCCAGGGACAACTTTTACAAAGATGGTGCCCCTGATTCTAGAGGAACAGTAGTTCACTTTTTCCTACCAAACATGCTTGCTTAGAGGAAATCTCTTTGCCTCATTTGCGCTAACTGGGTGAAATCTGCCCCTTGCACACACACCCCCTTCAAGTTGGCGGCTGTAAAGTGATACCACATGTAAAAACTAATACCAGTTTGTTGAAACAGATTCTTTGTGTAATGAAACATGGCAATTCAGTGTAAATAGGGAGATAAGAAGGAACTTTACTTAGAACTTTTTCTATGAAGTCTTGTGGCCCATGGACCAGCATCGTCAGCATTACCTTGGAGTTTTTGTTTTTGTTTTTTTAATTAATTTTTTTTTTGCAGTATGCGGGCTTCTCACCACTGCTGGTGAAAACTCCTACCTTGGAGGTTTTTTTTAAAAAATGCAGAAGAACTCAGGCTCCACCCCAGATCTACTGAAAAAAATCTGAATTTTAACAAGAGCCTCTGGGGATGTGTACTATGGTGAAATTTCAGAAGACTACTGGGAAGAGCCACCTATCACATAGTTGCATCTGTTATGGGCGCCCATAAATCATTCTTTGCCAGAGTATATGTTCTTGCCACCTCTTTTATACCTGGAATGTGGTGCCTATAGAATTTCAGTGACCAAAAATGCACTTCCCTGACCCCACTATTTTATTACTCAAAAGTGTAGGTTGGTCTACTAAAACTTGCTTTATAGTGAATATGTTTGAATCCACCCATTTGGGGAACTGGTGGATGTTTCACTGTTTTATTTGTCCTCTCTGGTTAGACTTGGATTGAGATTTATAACTGAGTTCCTAAAATCTTTTTGATCCTCAAGTACCACTCTAACTTGTAAAGTCGATTGAATAAAATATGTGAAAGCATGTCATTTGGTGTCTATAATAGACTGTTATACAAAAACGTGGTGTTGTATTTTTGTTTGTTGAATTTTATGATATTATTCATTTTTTAATTTTTTATTTTTTTCACAGAAAGGCATTTTATTTTAAATATAGCAGTGTGTACATGTCAGTATGATATTATTGTTTTCATTTTAGGATCCACATTTAGAGGACATTGAGGGGGATGGAGAGAAGAATATGGACTGTGGCAAATTTGTCTGATAATCCTTTCTTTAACAATTGTATACAAATGTCTTCTAGGTTCCCACATTGGCCAAGAGATGAGCATATGGATGAATAAGACACAGTCTCTCTCTTCAATTTGCAGATGGTCACGTGGAGACAGAGCCCTGCACAGCTGGACCCCAAGGGTACCAGCCACTCTCCAGTCTATGTGAATGGTGCTTCCTAGAGCTAGATGCCACAGTTACCTTGTGGTTGGGCGACCAACTGTAAATTAAATGAATTAAGGCAGAAATGAACCCAAGAACTTAAGTAGCACAGTAAAGGGGGGTCAAATTCATAGCGAATGAAATGTGAGTGTGTGTGTATGTGTGTGTGTGTACCTGGTGTATGTGTGTGTGAATGAAGTGTGTGGGTATGGAATGAGTGGATGGGATATATATGTGTATGAGTGTGTGAGGTGTGTGTACTCCTTGTGTGTCTGGTGGCGGGAGAAGTGGAAGCTTTGGGTATTGGCAGAGCTTTCTGGAGGAAGAGATACCCAAGCTCTGTTTATTCAACTCCAACCAGGCTTTCCTCCTTCTACTCCACTGAAATGACACCTGCCAAGTTCTCAGTGTCTTCACCGCCACCGAATCTAACAGTGGATTCTTTGTCTTCACCATATTCATCCCTGTGAATTTCCATCTTGGTAAATGGCACCCACTTCACCTAGATGCTCAGACTGTGAACCTAGGAATTATTCTAGACCTTCTTTCTCTCTCACTCTCCATCCAATCCATCTACAAATCCTGGTAGTTCTGCCAGAATCGGAGCACTTCTCACAACTTTTACCACTAGTCAAAATCTCTATATCTTATTTTTTTTTTTTTTTGCGGTACACGGGCCTCTCACCGCTGCAGCCTCTCCCGTTGCGGAGCACAGGCTCCGGACATGCAGGCTCAGCGGCCATGGCTCACGGGCCCAGCCGCTCCGCGGCATGTGGGATCTTCCCGGACCAGGGCATGAACCCGTGTCCCCTGCATCGGCAGACGGACTCTCAACCACTGCGCCACCAGGGAAGCCCAAAAGCTCTATAGCTTTTGCCTTGACTATTAGAATAACTTCTGAACTGATTTTCCTGTTATACCTGCCTTCCTAAAGTTTATTTTACACTCAGCACCTGGAGTAGCCCTTTAAAACTCTAAATTTAATCAGGTAATTGACTTTTCTCAAGATATCTCAATAGCCTTCCTTCGTGCTCTAATTCCATGTCACGGCCCCAGGCCGTACACAGCACACATGATCCCTGGCTGCCCTCTTATTTCTTTCTGACCTTTCTCCCCTCACTAACTCCTCTGTCCACACTGGCCTTCTTATTGATTCTTGGACTCACCCAACAGGCTCCTGCCTCAGGGCCTCCACATTGCTTACCTTCTGGTTATAATGCTTTGCCACCAGTCCGTTACACGTCTTTTTCTTCATTTTATTCAGGCTCCAGAATTTCCCTGGTCTTTCTTTTTCCATCTTACCCCCTTTATTATTTTTTTTCTTTTAAGCACTAATTACTACTTAATATTTTATATTAATTTGTTTAGTATCTGTCTCCTCATTAGAGTGTAAGCTCCATGAGGTCAGGAACTTTGGGTTTTTCTTCCCTGTCTCTCTAACTCACAGCAGAGTGCCTGGCATAGTAAGTGCTCAATGAGGATGTACTTAATGACCAAATGACTAACTGACTGAACAGATATGGGCAAAGCATGAGCAATGCTGGGACCAAAGCAGTAGCTCTGGGGATGAAGAGCAGGAACAGGAGATTGAGGCTACAGGACTTGGTGATAATTGAATGTGGGTGTGAGGAAGCTTTCTGCACTGTAGTTCCATTTGATGAGTGAAATAACATGGGGTGTAAGAGAGTAGGTTTAGAGGTAAAATGATTAGTTCAGTACTCGACATTTTGAACTTGAGGTGCCAATGGAGCATCCAGTTTGATGTGTCTGATAAGCACATGGGAACAGGTGCCTGGACCTGGGGATAGGAAATTGGAGAGCTGGATGATTACAGGTAGCAGCTGGAGTCATGGGGGACAATGGGTTCACTCAGTAAGCAGCCCAAGGGCAAGAAAAGAACACGCAGTAGCTACTTCAGAGGCTTGAAGTATCATCCATCCCTGCTGCTTGGTGTAGCACTCAGTGGTGGCATCAGTCTCATTACCAGCCTAATTTAAGAGCAACGAATGTGTGTGGGGCCTGAGTTAGTTGATGGTGGAAGCAGGTCAACCTTTACAATTATCTTGTAACTTGTGTAAACCCCAGAAAATACTCACACGTACGCTTCTCTCCACTGACATGATGACCAAGCGGTCTGCTCTTTTACATTGTGATGTACAAGGAAAGGTGACTCATTATTATTACGGCAATTTCTCTGTTTCATCCTTACCCCTCCACTTCTGTAATCTCCCTAACGTGGGACTTCAGATTCTACCGCTCTCAGAAGCTATTATTTGGAAGCCTTTAGTAGCACAGAAATAATACACTTAATGCGCTTCCCACACTTTCATCCTCTTCGCCATTTCTGACATTTGACGGTTGATCATATCCTTTGTTATGAAGCACCCTCCTGTCTGTGGGAAGTTAATTTTGGCCATTCGTTCTCTTTTCCTGGTTCTACATCTTTCCCTGTGGGCTCCAGCCAAATTTTGAACCTTGGTCTTCAGTTGTTCTGTTTTATGCTTTCTCTCTGGGATCTCAGTCAAACATCCACAGCTTCACAATCCCCCAAATCTGTGACCATCTCTGACCATGCTTCTTCCCCCACTATCCCCACTTATCTTAGGAGCTTACATTGTTTCCAATAACCTTCTACATGGTTCCATTTGGATGTCATACTTCATCACTGTAACCCTGAACATACTCTGAAACTGAATTCACCATTTTTCTCACAATACTGGCTCCTTTTTTTGACGTAGCTCTTCTCATCCGTGGGAAATGTGCTGAGCCACAGAACTACCTTTAATTTTTCATTCTCTCTCTCAACTGTGTATCAAACCAGCCACCAAAGGGCATACATTCTTCTTTTTAACACCTCTCATGACTATCTTCTTTTCCTTTCCATTGCTATCACTTTGGCCAGGCATGGGCTATTACCTATAGGGTAGAGGTAAGCGTACAGGCTCTGGAGCTGGGCCACCTACATTTGGATTCAAGCTCTACTCTTTACTGTGTAACTTTGAATAACTCACACCATCTCTCTGTGTCTCTGTTACCTCATCGGTCAGAGGGAGATAATAATGGTATCCATCTTACAGACTTATTAGAGAATTAAATGAATTTATACATGTAAACACTTAGAATAGTCCTGTCACATTTACAGTGTGACAGCATTGGGTATTCTTATTATTATCAGCCTTTGTATAACTTTCTGACTCTCCCATCTGCCTCCCAACTATTCTTTTTTACAGCCTCCCAGTACATCTTCATCATCTTCCTAAAGTACTTCCATCATGTCCCTCTTGCTGAGGTCTGTCTCAAGATCCTCCCCAGCCTGGTGCCATCGTGGGTGGTCACCTTTATTTTTTACCCTCCCTAAGTTCATCTGTACTTTAGCTTCCATTTCAAGCATAGTATGATAGAGAGGTGGGAGGAGTGGGGAAAAAAAGAAGCATGCCTTACTTTTCACAGACCCAGTTCACCTTCAGATCGAGTTTCCAATCCCAGCTCTGTGTGACCTGAAACAAGTAACTTAATCTCTCTTCATCTGAACAAACTGGAGAGTAACAATTCCATATAGTGTTGTTATTAGTATGAAATGAAATGATGTATGTTAGCTGCTTCAAGCCCTTATTGGAATGAGTCTGGATGTAAATAAAACACATCAATTTAATGAAATATTATAAATGGAATGTAAAAAAGGACCTTGGAATATGTGCAGACAAATGGAATATATGCAAAGCACCTGGAAGTTATGTAAGTTTATGGAATGTATGTGAAGAGTTGACGTAAATTAGGCTAGTTCATTCCCATCCTTTCCCTTAAGTAGCAAGAAGCAAGTAGCTTCCTTTCCCTTAAGAAGCTACTTGCTTCTGAATACTCATCTTAACCCTCTCTGCCTTCCCATCTTAAAAATCCAACTCTGGTCTTGATATTTGGGTGATATCTTTTTCCAACTCAGAGTTCTCTTTCCTCCTTATAAAATCTACAACACATATTGTCTAGACTGCTAATTTAGGGTTTACTATGAACTGCCCTGTGTGGTTAGTTAAATTTTTTATGTTTACATGTTTAGTCTATTCGGCTAAACTGTGTGTGCTTCTTGAGCACACAAACTATTGATATGTCTTCATATTCCTTTAGCATGTAGAACAGAATTTTGCAAATAGCAGCCCACCAGGTTTATGTTTTTAATTTACCTTACTGTTTGGAAAAGGGACCTTTGCCATGCTGACTGGTTGTGTTATATGAATACCATGAACTCATGGGTGTCTCTCCTCCCCTGTATAAGAAATGTCATGTCACCCTCCTGCCAGCTGGGCCTCTTGAGGCCACACTGAAAATGCACCAGTCAAGCCATTACCCGCACCGTGTTCCTCTTTGTAAGTCTGGTGTAGATCGATGCAGAGGATGTGAAATCTGGTTGCTCTGTTTACAACTTACAAGTGCTTTATTTATGGTGGGAGCATTTAGAGTGGGTGTAGAAGAAAATAAGATCTAGCAAGAGCAAGTCTCACTTGGAATAATATATAAAATATTTTTTAAACAATCCCTAGAAACTGCCTGCTCCTTCCTCATCTGGCAACTCTGATTTGAATTTACACAGATTTTATTAGTTTAAAATGAGATGCATTCATAGAAGAGCCTTAACTTGCCTCATGATTTATTTCCGTTTTGAGGTATTATAAGTAATCCTATTATAATGTGTAGGTGGCCTGAGCTAACTCAGGCTTTCTGTCCAAACACATTACAGAAAAGCCTTTCCTCAACCAATGTTTCAGGGCTGACAGTGGTGCCCTGGGCCAGTCTCGGCACAGCACACTAGGGAGAAAAGAGGCCGTTCATGACATGCTTTGGAGATTTATTCTATAATGAGCTTCAGCAGTCATTTCAAAGAGCCCAGGGCCATCTTAGGGAATTTGGATCCACAGACTAAGGAACTTGAACAGAAAGGGTTCAACCCCTCCTTCCAAGGCCTTGTTACTCAGCCTGATCAAGTACTAGATTCCTGACACCAGGCCTTCATGCCAGCACAGCCTTACCACAGATCAGTAAGTACCTGCTAGTTGGAGAGGCAACAAAAATAACACTGGGGGATCAATAACTCCATAAAAGTAGGGTTTATACCGATACTAGTAACAGCTCTATGTATAGAGCGCTCTGCTAAGCGTTTTACGTCTGCTGACTCATTCTATCTTCCTAGCAACCCTACAGAGTAGGTTGGAGACCAACCGAGGCTCGGGTAAGAGTCTAGGGATGTTATTTGAACCCAGGTCTCACTAGCTCCAAAGTTTCTTAGGCCAAATATTGTATTGCCTAAATGAGGATGCTTCTTGAAATGGTAAATGTTTTGGAGGCTGAGTCTTTGAAAACACATGACTCCATATGATCTTAAGTAGTGTGTTTACTCTGAAGAAAATATTTCAGTAATACCTAATAAAAATGGAGAACTTAGTCACATGGTGAAATGTGTGTATAAATCTTTTCAAACTGATGTTTAAATGTTCTGACTTTGTATTGATTACTTTTCTGTGTGTATAGGTATCTAGGTGGGGAGGTTATTGGCTAGTTAGGTGCACAAGGAATTGGAAATGTTTAATATCTTGATCTTAGCAGCTTTTACATGGGTAAATACTTAGGTAAAAAATTCGTTGAGGGCTTCCCTGGTGGTGCAGTGGTTGAGAGTCCGCCTGCCGATGCAGGGGACGCGGGTTCGTGCCCCGGTCCGGGAAGATCCCACCTGCCGCGGAGAGGCTGGGCCCGTGAGCCATGGCCCCTGAACCTGCGCATCCGGAGACTGTGCTCCAAAACGCAAGAGGCCACAACAGTGAGAGGCCCGCGTACCGTAAAAAAAAAAAAAAAAAAAAAAAAAAAAAAAAATTCGTTGATCTGTATGTATACTTAAGATTGGTACACTATATTTGTAAGTTATACCTCAATAAAGACTTATAACAATTAAAAATAAAATGCCTAAAATACTCCGACTTCATTGTTATTTGGTGGAAGCTTAGATTATTGATTTAAGACCTTTCTTCTGTTCTAATAGAAGTAGTGTACACTGCAAATTTCCCCTAAGCACTGCTTTAGTTGTGTTTCCTATATTTTGATATATTGTGTTGTCATGCTTGTTCAATTCAAAATATTTTCTATTTTCCCTTATAAATTCTTCACTGACCCATTAGTTACCTTGTAGTGTTGTTTAACTTTCAGATAACTGGGGATTTTTCTATTTTTAATTTCTAGTTTAAATCCATTGTGTTCAGAAAACATATTCTGAATGTCTTCCTTTCCTTTAAATGTGTTTTGTAGACCAGAATATGATCTATGATCTATATTTAATGTCCTGGAAATAATTTACATTCTGCTGTTGTTGGAAGGAATGTTCTATAGATGTCAATTAGATTAGATTGGTTGATAGTGTTGTTCAGATCTTCTATAGTCTTACTGAATTTCTTCCTACTTGTTTTTATCAATTACTGAGAACTGTTGAAGTCTCCAACTATAATTCTGTATTTGTCTTTTTCTCCTTGTAGTTCTGTTTTTATTCATATATTTTAAAGATCCATTAATTGGTGTATAGGATTATTATATCTCCTTGATTAATCAACCCCTTTATCATTAAGAAATGACCTTCTTTATTCCTGGTATTATTCTTTGCTCAGAAACCTACTTTGTCTGATATCAGTATAGCCACTCCAGCTTTCTTTTGATTAGTGTTATCACGGTATATCTTTTGCCATCTTTCACCTTTAACTTATTTTTTGTCTTTAAATTTAAAGTGAGTTTCTTGTATGTACCATACAGTTGGGTCTCACTTTTTTTTCCAGTCTAAAACTTTCTGCTTTTTAATTGGTATGTTTAGACAATTTACATTTAATATGATTATAGATTTGATTAGATTTAAATCTACTGCATTGATATTTGTTTCTAATTATCTTATCTATTCTTTATACCTTTTCTCCTCTTTTTCAGCCTGCTTTTGGATTGAGTATTTTTATGATTCAATTTTATCCCCACTATTGACTTATTACTTATAGGTCTTTTTAAAAAAAATAGTAGCTGACTAAGCATTTACTATATATATATATTTGTCAATTACAAGTCACTCTCAAATAATATTGTACTGCTTTGAGTAAGGTATAAAATACTTATAGTAATGTATTTCCAATTCTATCTCTCAGATTTTATGCTATCGTTGTCATACATTTTATATTGTACATGGTATAAACCTCGGTATATTGCTATTATTTTTCATTTAGAAACTAACATCTTTTAGAGTGATGATAAATTAGAAAAAAATGTCTTTTATATTAGCTTTCATTTTAACCATTCATGGAAATCTTCATTTCTTTATTTGACCTAAATTTCTGTCTGCTATCATATTCATTCTCCTTGAATAACATTCTCTTTAAAAAATTTTTTATTAGAGTATACTTGATTTACAATGTTGCGTTAGTTTTAGTTGTACAGCAAACGGAGTCATATATATATATATATATATATCCATTCTTTTCAGATTCTTTTCCCATATAGGTTATTGAATAACATTCTTTAACATGTCTTGTAATCCACGTTTGCTGAAAATGAATTCTCTCAGTTTTCATTTGCTTGAAAAAGTCTTCACTTTGCCTTCATTTTTCAAAGACATTTTCACTGAGTAAAGGATTCTAGATTGACAGGTGTTTTGTTTTGTTTTTTCTTTCAAGCTTTTTCACTCCACATCTTAGGCTTGCTTTGTTTCTGATAAGAAGTCTCTGGTGTTTCTAATCTTTGTTCCTCTGTTTGTAATGTGTCTTTTTCTCTGGCTGCCTTCAGACTTGCTGTTCAAGTTTGGTTTTCAGAAGTTGGTGGGGTGCTCGATGGTTATTCTGCTTGAGGTTCTTTGAGATTCTTGGATTTGTGGTTTGATATCTTTCTGTATGTTTGGAAAATTTTCAGCCACTATTTTCTCAGCCAATGTCCACATTCTGTCTCTTTGAAGGGGCCTGTTTCTACTTAGATTTCAGGCCTGTTGGTTGCCTTGAAACTTCAGGTCCCTCAGTCATGCAAGGAAAGTTCTGATATTACAGTTTATCCAGTTTTTTCTTGTTGTCACAGTGGAAGCAACAGTGTATCCTAGAAGGAAGTGAAATTCTCTTTATTTGAATAGGACACTTAAAATCAGTATCTGTTTGGTATAGGAAGCTGTCAAAACTGTGAAAGGTTTGAGATTTTACCCTACTTTCAGGTTAACTGGTTAGCCTGCCTCTGTTACATGGATGCTGACCAAAGATCCAAGACTCCTGAGTCAGACAAAGGTGAATTTGTTACTCCTAGTAACGGGGGTGTGCAGGATATCATCCTTTTTGTGCCCATTCCCCAAGCATCAATCCTTATAGGGCAATAAACAGAGCCAGATGATACCTACACATGCAGTGGGTTGTGTTGTATGTCAACCCTGAGTTTAAGAAAACCAAATCTTTTATAATGGGCAGTAAGTATATTTGCCCTTTTCTGTGGAGGGAAATACTATTTCTTTCTTGTTTGCTGTGTGGATATCCTTGAAGAGATAGTTTAGAATAAAGGCAGTCAGTGCCTCTGCTCTCATGTGAGAGACCTACGGAAATTGTCTCCCAACAGAGATAGCATCTCATGAGCTGATCTACTTTCTCAATCCACATTCTCAATCCAATTGTATCAATAATTCAGCTCTATATTTTATGTCCCAGGGTCTATTTCCATTCATTTCAATATTTATTGTGGACCTCTCCTGTGCCATCCAATGTGCAAAGTGCTGAAGATATTACAGTGAACAGAATAAATATGGTCTATATTTCTCCCAGCTGATAAATATGATAATCGGAGTTCTCAGGGTTTTTAACAAACCATACAAAGTCCCAATAGGCTAAACTTCCTGCAGTGGGAGAGTTTAGGTATTCAGACCATAATAGCTGATGGCCATTTACATTTACATCCTGAATCTGATCATTATTCCTTTTCTATTATGTGTGTCCCTGTAAGAATTTTAATACCTGTCTGTGAAGTTTTTAAAAGCAAGAACTGCATTTATTATGTTCTACTTTGCTGTGACTCCTCATACATTTTATTACCACATAGGAGACATGAGAATTTCTTTTGTGAATGTGATTTTAAAGGTGTTCTCTCAATCTTACATGTTATTCCATTAGAAAATGATACTTAATCCTACTTTTCCATAGCATGGTAAAATGGCCAAATAATTTTTACCTGGAGGTCTGCCATAGCAAAAAGCTTTGAATCATTAGGCATAACATGCAAATTCTGATATTTTATCCTCAGCAAACTTTACACTTCATAAAATAGATGTGGTGCTTCCTATTTCTGTATATGGAGGTGAGAGATAACAAAATTGAAGGAAGTTTGGATTTGCAAATGACCTGGAACCACATCTTGAATGTTATTTTTTTTAACCACACGTCCTTTACAAAACAGATATTAAATGTAATCTTTTTTTAAAATTGCCAGGAACAGGAATATAGTGGCAATTCATTTCTGATAAAACATCACGAGGTTATCTAAATATTTCCCCAAAATAATGCCTTTGACTTAGTCAAACCCAGCCAATATGTTTTCTTAGAATTTTACCCTTGATTTTTAAATTTCACAAATGTGTATGCATGTATATCAATAAAGTAAGATAGAGATATAATTTAAACTATATTCTTTATTCATTTATGTTTAATTTATGTGTCTCGAACAGATGTTTGTGTGCCTGGGGTGTCTTGTCAAGATGCCTTTGTAAGTGCTGCCCTTAGAACCTACGAATGATGTCTTACCAGCACTCAACCTGGGAAGGGCCAAAGTTCAACTCTCGACTCCGTGTGTGCTGCTTGTTTTAAATGTGAAACTTGGCACTGAGTGTCCCCCTGTGCCGGGTTATTATTCTTGGAATGCAAAAGGTACATGTTTTTGTAATTCTCTGAAAAGCTTCTCTATAGCTTTTCCAGAATCTAAGTCAGATTTTGCTTCCAGGGCTATGTTCCAAGGTATAAAATCCATTTTTTAGCAGCTCACCGACAGATGGGTGCTATTTTTGAGATCCATATGGGCTTTCTTGTCTGCTAGGGTCTATTTAATGGTCTACGTTACTAACACAGAAATATACTTACTGCATTTGTTCTTCCCTTGCTGCATAAAGTGTTCTGATTTCCACCCAAAATACCGAAGTGGTTCTGGGGCGGAAAGGAAGAGCAAACTCACTGGCAAGTGAACTTGAGTCAGCATTTCTGAACCTCTGAAGATTTCATTTCAACATTCATTGGCACCTTAGGCATTAGGAATAGTGAGAGTATGATGCCTGCAACTACCTGTGCAGCCTGAGAGAAGAAAATACAAAATAAAATCTATGCATGTGTGATATCTACAGCTGGTATGTTCTTGAAAGAGTATGGGTAGATTAAGTTTTGAGATATTAAATTATGTTTTACATGGACTAGGAGAGCATTTCAAAACAACTTTCTAATTAAATTAAAAAAGAAATTTCTTTATTTAAAGAACTAGTTGGTATTCATTTAAAATTCCTTGTTTTGGGAATTACGACCTTACCTATCTGAAATTCACCTCGCCTGTAACTCCTCCCACTCAAGAGCATGACCTGGATTTACAAAATAAGCCAAAGGTGTAACCTCAAGCTAAAATTAATATCACAATGTTCATGCACCAATCCCAAGAGCATCACTCAGTGGCAAGCCCCCCTTCAAGATCTATTTATTTGTAGTTCATGGACCATTCTAAAACTTACCTATTTTCTGTTTCTTGTTTATATTAGTTGGCTAGGGCTACCTTAACAAGTACCACAGACTGATTAAATGAAAGATGAATTAAATAAAAGAAATATATTTGCTTTGTTCTGGAAGCTGGAAAGTCTGTGCTTTCATTTCATTCTGAGGGTTGATTTCATTCATTCTGAGGGTTTTTTCTTTGGCTTGTAGATGGCTGTCTTCTCCCTTTATCTATACATGGACTTTCCTCCATGTGTGTGCAGGCCTGCATCTAAATGTCCTCTTTTCATAAGAACCCCGGTCATATTGGATTAGGGCCTACCCTTAAGATCTCATTTAACTGAATCACCTCTTTAAAGACCTTATTTCCAAATATAGACATGTTCTGAGGTACCTACCGGGAGTTAGGACTTCAGTATATGAATTTTGGGGGATACAATTCAGCCCATAACATTATTTACAGCAGCTTTGAAGCAGGAAATATAGACAGTAACTATAGAAAAATACGGCATTAATCAGGTATACTGAGAGTAGAAATAAGCAATAACCCAAAGGCAAGAAAGAAGATAGCAAATTTATTTTGAAAGCTCATGTAAATATATTGAAAAGCACAAAAGTCTGGTGTAAACATCCTTGCATCTCTCAGCAAGTCATGGATCATCTTGATATAACTGCAGAATTATATCAAGTTATAACAATTATCAATTATAACTGATGCTCTGAGGGGAAAAAAAAAGTGAACTGTTCATAATATAGAAGCGACAATTTCTCAAAGAACAACAGATGGGAGTTGAAGTCCTAACAGTCTCACATGGGACAAGTCACTTAAACTTTTAGTATTTGTTTTCTCATTGGTATCTTGAGAGTAAGATTATTTGTACAATACCATTGATAAGAAAGCCATGTATGGGTAAGTGCTTCATAAACTGATAAGAATTCTACAGGGACTAGGGTTTTAGATCCAGCAAGAAGACAGGAAAATATGTATTACAATTAAATAGGATCTATATTTACATATCAAAATGATCAAGGAGGGAAAATGTTAAATTTTTTTAATGAGGCATATCATTAGTTATCTGGAAAGCTGATTTTTAATAATAAAAAAGTCAAGTCAACATCTAGGAGTTCCCTACACTAAGGATTCATTGCAATGATCTTCCTTAACATAGAGAATAATTGCTTGTTAAAATAACCAGATGAGGGCCTCCCTGGTGGCGCAAGTGGTTGAGAGTCCGCCTGCCGATGCAGGGGATACGGGTTCGTGCCCCGGTCTGGGAGGATCCCATATGCCGCGGAGCGGCTGGGCCCGTGAGCCATGGCCGCTGAGCCTGCGCGTCCGGAGCCTGCGCGTCCGGAGCCTGTGCTCCGCAACGGGGGAGGCCACAACAGTGAGAGGCCCGCATACCGCAAAAAAAAAAAAAAAAAAAAAAAAAACCAGATGAGGTCTTTCTGACTAATATTGCCCTGTATCCAACTATAAGAAAATAGAAGTCATTAGAAGTAATATGATATAGAAGAAAGAAATCTGCTCTATAAACCGAAGGAATTGGATTCTGATTAGAATTTTGTTACTACCTTGAACTTCATTTTGTTTTTCTGGGTCAGTTTCCCCATATTTAAAATAGAGATTTAAAACCAGATGGTTTACATAGTATCTTCTAATAGTAAAATTTATAAGACATATTTCTGTTTCCTTTCCTGTTTCCTAGAATGGGGAGATATAAAAAAGAAATGGTCTCTACTTACTTTAATTTCCATTCTCTCCACCAATATGTGGAGATGAGAAGGGTGGGATATGAATCACCAGGGAGCCTGATCTCCACCTACACAGCCTGTCTTGCCATGGCAACACTGACTCCTTGAATCTGAGTGTTAGGTATCTGTTCCCTGGGTGGGCATTTCCAGGATAACACATGATTGTCAAATCTAAATCTCATAATGGGTAGGTTGCCATTTTACGCTGTTAACTGCTCCTTCAAGAGGCACCAGACTCTGCCCCACTCTGTCAGGGGCATGCTAATCTCTGACATTCAGAAGAAACCAAATAACCTGAACAGTCACAATATACATATAGAGTAGGTCAAGAAAATGTGCCTTTAAATGCTGTCAGTAATTTAGTAACTATAGGAAGCCCAGTGGCCTCAGCCTTTCTCTTTGTAGTCCTAAGAAGAAAGTCCTTGTCCTAGATGGAAGCACATCTGAGAGTTCCCCTAAATGAAAACAATAAGAATCCACCTTGTGACCACCTAGAGGGGTGGGATAGGGATCGTGTGAGGGAGATGCAAGAGGGAGGAGATATGGGGATATATGTATATGTACGGCTGATTCTCTTTGTTATTAAAGCAGAAACTAACACACCATTGTAAAGCAATTAGACTCCAATAAAGATGTTAAAAGAAATGAAAAAAAAAAGAATCCACTAAGTGTTAAAAATAAATTCTTCAATCCTTCTACCTAAAGCAGTTAGGGATTTGGGGATGGCACCAGAAATGGTTAGCAAGCAAGCACTTTCTCAGGCTCTAAGTAATCCAAGGTTGGACATAAGAAGATAACCTTCACAGAGCTTATGATCTGAGAGTGAAAGAACAGTGTGAAGTTCTGATATGAGGGCTTTAGAAAACAGGGAAATGCTTCTGCAGCACAGCCTACAGGGATACAGATTTTTCCTTTTTTTTTTTTTTTTTTTTTTTTGCTTTATGTGGGCCTCTCACTGTTGTGGCCTCTCCCGCTGCGGACCACAGGCTCCGGACGCGCAGGCCCAGTGGCCATGGCTCACGGGCCCAGCCGCTCCGCGGCATATGGGATCCTCCCAGACCGGGGCACGAACCCGTATCCCCTGCATCGGCAGGCGGACTCTCAACCACTGCGCCACCAGGGAGGCCCCAGATTTTGAACTCTTAAAGGCAATTCAGATTTAATGTATCAGCAACATATCTGCCACCCCTGCAAAGCCAATTCCTATTTTAAGTCCTCAAGCCAGAATGGAACCTCTTGTACTTAATCAGTAACTAGAACCTACTGATTCCATGTCCGAAATATTTCTTAAATCCATTTCCTTCTCCTGTTTTTATTATAATTGTTCTAGTTAAATGTCTCTGACTCTCAGCTTACCAACCTGTAAATCATTCTTTACACAATCAACAGATTATCTCAATAAAGTACAAATTTAACCAGATCACTCCTCTGCCTAAAGCACTTACATAGCTCCTCATTTACTTCAGTGGAAGTCCAGGCTCCTCAGAAGGGAATATAAGGCCTTTTGTCACCTAACTCCCCTTTGATAGGGCCACTCTACCCACTTTCGTTCCCATTTCCCATTCCCATCCTCCCATTCTGGCTTTAAAATGTATCAATTCTGATCCATTTGTATTTCTTTACACATTGTTTTAACACATTTCATTCTAGAAAAGCAACATAAATGTTGTAAGTTTTATAGCTTAGGTGCTCTTATAATAATTTCATAATTTTCTGGAAGAAGTGAGTTTTGAATAAGTTTAAATTGTGAGTGCCATTTCTTCCCCATCATATCATCTTTCACCAAGCTGAGCATTTTAGGTTCATTTTGCAGTGAAGATAGAACCCTAGATTAAAGAAAGGTAGCAGCAGCCTTTATAAGCCAGCAAACTGTTATCCACTACCACAATCTTTACACCATACCAAGCAAAGTTATAGTAAGATAAACTGATTTACAGAACACAAGTTTAGAAATAGTAGACGAGCAATATAATAGCCCTTTGATAAGCCTTGTTTAGTGCAAGGCATTTCTCTCCACAGGCGTAAGCATAACTAATATTGGGGTGGGATGGGGGAGGCGGTGGAAGGAACATGAGCTACTGTCCATGGTCCTGATACAAAAACACATACTATGATAAGGTTGTTCTCTTTGGGCCATTTCTATCATCTTCCAGGACCCAAGAGTTATATCAATACGGCTAACTGGCTTTTTGAGCGAGTCAGTGATTTGAATGAATACTGTTGTGGGTTGAATTGCATCTTCCCCAAAAGTATGTTGAAGCCCTAAACCCTAGAACCTGTGAATGTGACCTCATTTGGAAATAGGGTCTTTGCAGATATAATCAAGTTAAGGTAAGGCAATACTGATATCATTATAACAAGAGGACCATTTGAACACAGACACGGGGAAGGTCATGTGAAAACAGAATCAGAGATTGTGTAATGCATCTATAGTTTAAATAAGGCATTGATGGCAAACACCAGAAACTAACAGAGGCAAGGAAGGATTCCTCCCTTAGAGCCTTCAGAGAGAGCTTGACCCTTCCAACACCTCGATTTCTAGCCTTCAGAACTTTGAGAGAATACAGTAGACTCTAGAACAATGTGGAGGTTAGGGGCACCAACCGTCCACACACCATCAGAAATCTGCATGTGATTTTACAGTGGGCCCTCCATATCCATGGTTCTGTATGCATCTGAGGATTCAATCAACCGTGGTTAGTGTAGTATGTATTTAGTGAAAAAAAAATTTTGAGTATAAGTGGACCCACACAGTTCAAACCCGTGTTGTTCAAGGGTCCACTGTACATTTCTGTGGTAATTTGTTATGGCAGCCCTAGAAAAATAATACAAGCACAATATAGATAATCCTTTGGGCTTTTTGTCTGATGCTCTTTTACAGTCTCAAGTCTTAGCTAGTTATCTTTCTTCAAGCTCTAGGTTTGGTGCACTCATTTGTATGTATAAAAATAATAGTGTTCAGAACTGAATATGATAATGCCTACAAGTGAGGGAGATCACATTGTCTACACTTAGTCAGGCTTTGGGTCTGCCTCCCATGATACTGCTCTGTTTCTGCTTCAGTTCAGGCAGCAGGGCAAGTATATCTTTCACTTAAAGAAATAAAATAAATAGCTCCATATTATTCAACATTAGTGGTGATCTGTAGGTAATTTACAGAGATTTTGCTTTCCAGCTTTTCTCCTTTGGATCTTCATTTCTTAAGTATTTCTCTGAACATCAGCAGTGATTTTCAAGTGTCTACCTACTGTTTTAAGACATTATTAGGCAAAGAAAGAATGGGAATTATCCCTCAAAAAGTCTGTTTTCCTGGCTCTCTTTGGCACTGGAGGAGAGACTTGTGAAGAAGCAGCTAGGGAGAGAGAGTGGCATGGTGAACATACCATGCTTTGCAAACTGTAAAAGTTCCTTGTGACTTGGCTTTTTCTGACTGCAGTGAAAACAGGTTGCTTTCTCCCACTGCCATGTAAACATTCAGTGGCCAAACAAGGTTATCTTTTTTATTCTTCTGCTTATGTATCTCTTTGCCGTTGATTAGAACACAAAAGAATCCCTGCCTTCGTCACCTCTTTTCATCTGGGGTGTGTATGTGACCAGGAGGCGTGTGCTCAATGTTCTGTGTGCTGATGTTATCAAGATACCTTAGAGGGCATACTGTTGAAGAGTTTCCTGTTGCTTCAGAACAGAACAGTCAGACTGAGTTTTCAGACAATGTACTCTGGGTCAGTGATGCTGACAGGCTGCACGTTAACTCAGAAGGAGTCTTTTGCATGATTGGCATCATGACATCTAATTCTTGGATTGTTTTCATTCTTTTCTTTTAGAGGGAGTGATCTTTATCCCATTGTCACCTTCCTCTAGATTTCGAAACACATTGTCTATCCTGGTGTAAATGCAGCAAAGTTCCTCTCAGGTCATGGCACTAATTTATTAGAATTTGATACACAGTGAGAACTCCTGTAGGACTCAATTATTTTATTTTGATAATTTGCAAATATATGCAGTGAACCCATGGACTTTATTTCAAGATTATTGTCATCGTCACTAACTGAAATAGGGAGTATCTTGCAGATATTGGTATTAATTTGTGAGATATTAGTCCAGAATCTTGCCCTTTTCTTTAGGCTGCTGTGGATAAGTGAAAAAATTACTATTTTCTTGCCAAAACAGTTTGCCAGTGAATGAATGACTTATTTAATAAAACAATTCCTATGGTTCTTGTTTGAGTATGCTATTACTCTTTTGACATAGGACTGTAGCTTTTGGATTAAGCCAAGAGGTCAGGACGACTTAGAAGCAAAAGTTTGTTTTCATTAGTCATCTTTCTAAAACAAAGCACTTACCATGATATTTTTTTCTGTTCAAAAACCTGTTTTGTGGACTCAACTATGGAAATGCTTTGTCACTTATATCTTCCTCTGTCTGACCGCTCCTGTCTATAAAACAAGCTGCAGAATGTATACTATTTCTTGCATTAGAAAGGTGACTCTCTCCAGGGAGAAAACGATTTGTGTATAGTGACACAGTTTGTGCTCTGTTATGAGCCAAAGAAGAAAATGAATCTTGCCTAACTGCCAGAAAAGTGGAAAACTAACTTAATTTATTTGATAATGATAGGGCTAGTTAATAAGCTTAGCGTGGGGTAGATACCTAAAAGATTCTGATATAATTTGGATATTGAATTTTAGCAAGGCATTGGGCAAAGTCTTGTAATATGCTTATGGACAAGATGTATAATGACTGTTGCACAAACAAATTTACATTTATGCTGTATTAAAAGAGGTATAATACCTGTAACAAGGTATATATTGGTCCCATCCAGATCGGTCTTAGTCAGAATTTTTTGGAGTTGTGGGCTCAGTTCTGGTACTATGCTTTACGGAGACATTGACTACATGAAATGTATGTAGAGAAGAGAAACTAGATTGGTGAAAAGATTAAAACTCAAGTCATTTGAAGGAAGGCTGAGTTAATTCAGAAGTCAGAACTGGGTTTGTCACATCATTTTCTAGCTGTGTGGAGCTGGACAATTTTTTTAACCTCTCTGAATTTTAATTTCCTGGTATGTAAAGGGAGGATAATAATAATAGTGTTACTATTATATATAATGTATATAAAATAATAATACTCTGCCTTAAGTAGATTAAAAGACAGGTATTAAAACTATCTGGTGGATGGTAGGTTTATAGACTGAATGTTTGTGTCCCCTCAAATTCATAAGTTGAAACCCTAACCCTCAATGTGATGGTATTTTTAGGTGGGACCTTCAGGAGGTAATTTGGTTTAGGTGAAGTCTTGAGTGTAGCACCCTGTGATGGGATTAGTGCCCTTATAAGAAGAGGAAGACGCATGAGAGCACATTCACAAAGTGAGCACACCAAGGAAAGGCCATGTGAGGACATGGTGAGAAGGTGGCCATCTGTAAGCCAGAAGGAAAGCCCTCACTGAGAACCGAATCTGCTGGTGCCTTGACCTTGGACGTCCTAGATTCCAGAACTGTGAGAAAATAAATATCTGTTGTTTAAACAACCCAGTCTGTGGTACTTTTTTCATAGCAGCCTGAGCTGACTAAGATAGTAGGTACCATTATTTCAAAGAATTAGAACTAATATCTAGAAGGTCCTGGGAGGTTGCTTTGCTTCACTGTGTGAGGAAGGGTATTCTTGTATTCAAGGCATTCTAACAAGAGAGTGGGGGAGTGAATTCCTTCTAGCTGAGGTATTCAGAGTCTTTATGGTAACCTGACTGATCTGTGTAACCTTTCCACCCACCTTCCTGTATCGGCCAACCTTTGCTATCTCCTAGAGAATCAAGGCCCAAGTGATTAAGAAACCATATAAAAAGGAGGTTAATTTAGAGAAGAGTATCCCTAATTCTGATCTTCTTCATGAGTTTGTAATTCAATCGTCTCAAAAGAATTTGTTCATTTATTTCTAATGTGGATGTGTTCATTTATTTTAGCCAGTTATACCTGAAAAATTATATCTCTTAACACTATATCAGTTACTTCCACCAATTCGAATGGCTATAGGCTTAAAAAGATTGTTCATTCTCTTTAATTTGGAACTCAGAAATCAGTTTTAATTGCTCCAAACCAAGCACACGCTGTTTTCCAATGGGGAATTATTGTCTCCAAAGAGAATAAAACTGAAATGCAAGAATGCATCATTTTCTATTTTCAGAGACGAGATGAAAACTCAACTTACATATATATTCCCTGAAAGAAATAGATAAATGACCCTCTATAAAGCACAGAGTCCCAGTAGAACACTGGATCTAAGTTATGGCACCTTGAAGACGCGTTAGTGTAATTTATTTACCACTAATGATACTTATATGAATTTCATTAATATTAGAAAGTAAATTGTTGCTCTCTGTATGTGGATAAACTATATTTTCTGGTGGTTTTTGAAAACCATCCTGTGTGCATAATGAGAACTATCATGAGAACTGCGATTCTGTGTATAAAAATTAATGTGCATATATCATCCACTGTAGGCAGCTCATATTATTGTTCAGCGCAATACATATTAACAAATTAAATCATGTTTCTAACTAATAGACTAGAAAGAGGCAACATGGTGGTTTTTAAGGTTCTTTATCAACTTTTAAGACGCAATAGGAAGGAAGATTCTAAAACATAGCTGAAGTTAGGAGTCATTGAACCCTAAAGGAAAAGAAATTTAAATTTCTTTCTGGACAACAAATTTGTTCTCAAATACAACATGTATTTTCAAAGTTTTGGGAACCTTATCCAGAAATCAAGATAAATTCACCAATGGGTTTTTTTATAAATTATATGAGGTGGGTATAATTAGTTGAATTTCGTCGCTAATAGAGAAATTCATCATATTTACCTCCTCAAACAGGAGTTGATTGAAAAATCATTTGAGATATCCCTTGGCTGACAAGTTGGCCTTTCCAAAGAAATGTTTTAAATTCTTCAAGATTTGGTGAGCTAGGTATCTGAAGTGCCTCGGGTAAGGAGAATCATTCCTAGGTATGAATAAAGCTAATTATGTGTTAACCTGTTCTAGGTATTGTGCACATATATCAATCATTTCCTTAGATAGAAAGTATTTGAAAATAGGAATAAAATTCTTGTGAGCATTATATAAAACCTATGGATACGTATTATTTGTCTTACTAATGACCTTACATGTTAAGAAAAATTAATTTAATCAAATCAAAAGAGGAATTTGTTCTTGCTTTCATAGGTGCCTCAGGGAACTACAGGCGGCTCATTTTGAGGCTTGAAGATGTATATAATACTTCTCCAAATTCAAAATTGACCTTGAGTTTTGAGAAGCTAAATAGTTTCTCCAAGTGGACGAAGATGATAGGTGGTAGAGCTGAGACTCGAACCCACATGAGATTGTCTAGAAACACTCTCTTTGCTCTTCTCAAGACACCACTCTCTCTTCCTGGGAAACATTTCCATTATCTATTCCCAGTCCTTTGCTAACCTCAATTCCCTCTATTTAACTTATTATCAGAGTTATTCGGGGCTCCAGACTGGACCTTCTCCTCTTTACCAGGACAACTTCATCCATTCCCACATACACAAATACACACAACACAAACGTTGACAATTCCCAACTTTCATCTCTAGCTCAAACAACTTTTCTGAGTTCTAGATTTATGCATCCAAATGTCTTACCATCACTTCATACTGAAAATTGTAAAAGCTTACTTTCTCTACAAACTAAAATACACTGTCTCCAATTTCTTCCATCTCAATTAATGGCACCTTCACCCACGCACTGCTCATGACATGAGCCAAGGAGTTGTCACTGATTTTTCTGTGTCTCCACATTCAACCTACCTCCTAACTATGTCCTGTTGAAATGTTTCCTAAATAGCCCTAGAGTCCGTTCACTTCTTTCTATCTTCTGGTGACAAGGACCAGAAAAGTGGCTGGTGAATCAAAAAAGCCAAGTTGATATAATCTCATCATAAAAAATGTGCAATGGGTTATACATCCTGTTTTCTGGAAAACCATGGTAATGCATTTCCTCATATCTTTCAAGAACTTGCTTTCCTTCCTTTAAAAAATTTAGAACTGTTTTCAATGCTATGCAGGCAAGAGTCATGTAAGAATTTATTCCTCATCTCAATGCGTCTTCTCCTTTCCCTATGTGGTATTTTCTATGTTTTCTAGAAGCTCCTTCAGTCCTCACTGGGGTTTTCTTTGCTTAATTATTCCTCCAAAGCCTTCTCATTGCCTAGTCAGTCCTCAAATTCTCATTCACCGGGGACTGCATTTTTTATTACCATTATTAAGATATAAACATATTTTGTTCAACCAAACATGTAAAAACATTTTACTTTAGGGTTTTCCTCATTTTAAAAACATCATAAAGTTGTATTCTTTTATTCTAGGAAAAGGAGAGGAAGAAAAGAAATATATAGCAGTTCTAAGTCCCAAGATTTGGCCACAGGGGGAATACACTATAATCAAGTATTTTAGTACAGTTGTGTTCAGAACTACATTAGAACTTGTTACTGAGGTTAACCTCGTAGAGTATGGTTAATGACAGTACCTGTGATAGGCTGGATAATGACCTCCCTCTCCCCAAGATATCCATGTCCTGATCACTGGAACCATTGAGTATTATATGGCAAAGGTGTTGCAGATGTGATTGAGTTTAGGATCTTGAGATGGCGAGAGTATCTAAGATTATCTGGATGGGCCTTAAATGCACGCACAAGCATCCTTATGAGAAGGAGGCAGAGGGAGATTATAGTCAGAAGATGAAAATTCAGTGTGACCACTTAAGCAGAGATTGGAGTGATGCAACCACAGCCAAAGAATGTTGGAGCTATCAGATGGTGGAAGAGGCAAGGAATGGATTTTCCCCCAGGACCTCTGCAGGGAGTGACGGCCCTGCTGGCTGCTTGATTTTAGCCCAAGGAAACTGCTTTTGTACTTCCGCCCTCTAAAATTGTGAGATAATAAAATTCTGTTGTTTTAAGCCACCAAGTTCATGGTAATCTGTTTCAGCAGCCCCAGGAAACTCATACAGTCCCCATGTCAAAGGGCTTTCCAAGAACCAGCACAGTGACTGGAATATACTTAAGGTCTCAGTTTTTATTTGTTGCTGTTATTATTTAAACCACCCAAGTTAGTGAGAATCTGTTCTACCTTTAATGGTCTCCACAAAAAGAAGAGGCTCCTGCTTCTCAGAGAGGAGGAGAATTTGAACAACCTTTCCACTTACCAGACAATAGTCGTCATTTGGAATTTGTTGTGTGCAAAATGTTATGAACACATTTTGTTAACCGTGTTGTTATAAGGAGAAAACATTCTCTTATCACATTATTTTGGCTCTTGCAGTGTTATATTCTAGCTTTTGCTACATCACTTATTTTACATTGCAATTTATTTAAGCTTATATGTTGGAACTCCTAAGGGTGGGAACCCCCTGTAATTTGGCTCTATATTCCCGGCACAAAGCAGAGTCTCTGGCACACAGTAGGTACTTCGTTTTGAATGATTTAATTGATGGACTGACTGAGTGAACAGATTCAGATTTTCATTTCATCTAATTCAGATAGAGGTCCAGAATGAAGGAACAGGATCAATGACAGGTATAACAGCAACTGTCTTTTTGGACACTTGGAATGGAGAAGACTGCAACCAAACTACTACCCAGCTACTACTTCAGTTTGAAGATACTGAAGTCCCTGTTTCAGTTTTCTCCTCTATAAAATAAGGGGGCTGTAGTGTATTCAACAGTTTAGCCATACAAAAACTATTTGTGGAATATTCTGGGCCAGACAGTCTTCTATGATCTGGGAAGATAGTGAATAAGGCAACAAGAACTTTCATCTCATGAAACTTCAATATAGTAAGGGAAGACAGGAGATAAATAATTAAGAATATGTTAAGTAGTGCTAGTAATTTGGTAAGGATTAAGCAAGATAAATATGACAGACTTTTAACTAAAACCTAAAAACCAAAGAAGAGACAGCCATGCAATGATCTGGGGCAAATCATTCCAGGCAACGGAAGAAACAAGTGCATAGGCTTTAAGATAGTAAAAGCTTTGCATTTTTTATGAGGTGGCAAGGAGGCAAATGTGGCTGGGGAGGACAGGGCAGAGATAAGCATAATACAAGAAGACAACAGAGAGGTTCAGAGGGGCCAGATCAGGTAGGGTCTTAGAGAGCATATAGAGAGCTTGTATAATTTTTATTCTTTCAAGCACCGGAGGACCAGCTCAGGCAACCAACTTCAACTGGGCTATTTATTGTTCAAGGTCATTATTTGTAAGGGTGGACTGCAGTGAAAGCAGGAACACCAGATGGCACATCACTGCAGAAATCCAGATGGGAGAAGAGGCTGTTGGTTCCCATTAGGGTGGTAGCAATCAGGATGAAGGAAAGTAGACAGATCTGAAATCCCTTTTAGAAGTAAAATTGACAAGACTTGTTTATGTGCTTATTAAATGGAGGGGTTAAGGAAAGAGAGGACTCAAGAAAGACACCTACATCTTTATCTTCAGTAACTGGGTGAATTGTGGGATATTTACAAATGTGGAGGAAAATGGGAGAGAAATCAGGGTGTAGGGTGGGAATCACAATTTCTGTTTTGAGATCCCTATCAGGCATTTAATGATATGTCAAGTGGGCAGTCACATATGCAATGTGGTGCTCAGAATTGGTCAGGGCTGGATGTTAACGTTCGGGAATTAATAGTGTACAAAGGGGGTATTCATTTCCTAGGGATGTGATAACAAAGTACCCCCAAATGGATGCATTAACACAACAGAAATTTATTGCCTCACAGTTGTGGAGGCTTGAAGTCAAGGATCAAGGTGTTGACAGAACCATGCTGTTTCAAGGCTCCAGAGGAGAATCTGTTCTGTGCCTCTCTCTCTTAGCTTCTGGTGTCACCAGCAATCCTTGGCATTTCTTGGTTTACAGCTGTATAAATCCAATCTCTGCCTCTGTCGTCACATGGCACTCTTCTCCCTGCCCTTTTCTGTGTCCAAATTTCTCTCTTCTTGGATTAAGGTCCATCCTAATGATCTCATTACCTTGATTACATCTCTAAAGATGTATTTCCAAATAGGGCATATTCTTAGGGACTAAGGGTTAGAATTTCAACATCATTGGACGGAACACAATTCAACTCACAACGGATGGTCTTTGAAGCCATGAGACTGAATGAGGTCATCTGGGAGAAGGTTAGATAGAGAAAAGGTCCAAAGACATGGCCCTGGGGTGCTCCAACATTTAGAGGCTAAACAGAGGAGGAAGAAGCATGAGATGGTGGTAGAGGAAAACCAGGTGACCTAAAAGATGAGAGATGAGTGTTTTAGGAGACAGTAGTTAAAGATTTTTGTTAATCAAAAATACGAAATCACGGGATTCCATGCTATGGGAAGTTGAGTTTACAACAGAGTAGTCAAGTGCAGGAGCTTACACCCTTTCAAAGCTGAGAAGGGCTGGAACGGACCTTTGTCTGGAACAGGAACACACTGCCCTCTGTGGCACATTCTTTGACACATTTCTGATCTTGGACCAGCAGACAAGCCAGATTTGCTGGATTCACAGGCAGGGAGTTTGAGGTTTGGTGATGAAAAGGAGTGATGTTTCTCTTCTGAATCCTTCAATTTCCTCTGTAATGTGTGAGGCAAAGCCATTCATAAGAGTGAGTCAGGAACAGGGGGTATAGGTGACATGAAAAGAGGGGTGAAGGTGTGAAGGGAAATTCAAAGAGTATGAAAGTGAAAATACTAAGGGCCTATCAATATATAAGATAACTTCCATTTTGAATTCCATGATACCAACCAATGATAGTTACACACCACACATACACACGCCTCTGTGCTTTCTCAAAGTTACTTATTAAAATTGATTTTTAAGCATACTTTATGTAATAAGGATATTGATGTTGGCTACTAGTCATGTTGTTATACTTGTTACAGTCTGCTGTTTGCTTATTGATTTTGTTATGTTTTTTGGTTTTAATCTTTCATTTTGTCAGATCTCATCCTTCTTTGTGAATTTTCCCATTATTTTTATGCAAAGAAAATCCCTCCTTTAGAAGAGCGTTACAGCTGTCTTTTCTTCAGGTTAATCTGTCATCATTTCTAAGACTTTCCTAATTTAGGATCCTCTTGTCTGCTGCTGTGTTCATCATTATGCCCTAACCCTAGTCCATGTCTACAACTGAGTATTAAGCAGTTTATATCTGTATGACACTGGGTTTTACACTTGAAGAGTGTAGAAAAGACACATTGCCAGACCTCAAATTAATAATCACGTTTCTAAGCTCTTTATTTTTCCTGTAATTGAATATTCAACTCTCTCATATGGATTCTTTAATTTTTCAACTAAGAGTCAACTGAATTAGAGGTTGGCAAAAAAATGTAAAGCAGTAAATGAAAAGAAAGTACATCCAGTGAATGAGTGGAGATTTGTCTGTTTTCACCATGGGAGCTGGCTGTCAGATGCTTGGAGCAGAGAGAGAAAAGCCCTGGGAGAAACTTAGAAGTCAAGAGGAAAGCTTTCCCCGCTGGCCCCAGTCAACATCCCAGGGCTGGAAGGATATTTTGCTCTCAAGATCTGAGGGGCTCTCCAGGGATTTTCCTGGAGCCTGAATTTATCACATTTCACTTCATTTAACTAACATGAGCTCTGTCCCTCCTGGCTTGGGAAGAGCAAGTCTGCCGTTGGGTGATTTTTTGTTTGTTTGTTTTTGCGGTACGCGGGCCTCTCACTGTTGTGGTCTCTCCCGCTGCGGAGCACAGGCTCCGGACGTGCAGGCTCAGCGGCCATGGCTCACGGGCCCAGCTGCTCTGCGGCATGTGGGATCTTCCCGGACCAGGGCACGAACCCACGTCCCCTGCATCGGCAGGCGGACTCCCAACCACTGCGCCACCAGGGAAGCCCTGCCGTTGGGTGATTTTAAGTTGGATGCTAAAGAAAGAATATGGAAGCAAGTAAGCATTAAGCATGTCACGTGGACATGAGCCCTCTTTCCAGGTTGGGAAGAATCAGGCTGAGGCCTCTCTCCACTTTAGGAATTCATGAAATAAAAGGTATTTATTGAGCAACTAGTTTGTAGCAGGCATTGTCATAGCAAATGGGAACTCTTGCTTGTGTAACTGAGTTTGCCTGAACTAGGCACTCATTCTTTCAAAAGGAAAACTAACTGCTCCATGGTTTGCAGACTGTGAACGCCTGAATTCCTTTAGCACTTTATTCACCTTGTCAGATAGACCAACACCTACCGTCTCAGAATTATATTTACCCAACGTCCAGTCATTTGTCTGTTCATATAATAATAATTATTATTATTGTTATTATTACCATCTTTTTCCACTGAATTAGCAGGATGACATAGAGATCATTAGTGACAATGTGTGTTCTATGATGTCACTGTACTTGTTTTTACTTTTGTGTCTCTTTGCTCTATCTTTTCTCTGTCTAGCCCCTTTGCTTCTCCTCTTTCCGCTCTCTTTCCACGTCCCCTCTTCTCTAATCTCTCTCTCCCCCACCTCCAACACACACACGGAACACACCTCACACCTGGTTTCAGACAACGGGGTGCTCTTTACCACATTACTGATAAAGTGCACAACTCCTGCCCTTTGTTTTTGCAGATTTAGTGGCTCTAGGATGTTCATGGTCTACTGTCACGTACAATTTTCTTTCTTTTGTGAAGTAATTGAAATGGAGTCATGACTCAACCTTTATTGAAACACCACATTGTGAGGCTGACAGATTTGGAAAATACTGCAACTCCTACCCTAACCAGAGCTGTCTTTCTGGTCTCTCACTGTATTATCCCTCCCATCAGTTGTCGTTCCTGCTCTTTTCCCTACTTAATTTGTTACATGACTAGATGTAATACGGAGCCTCTGTGAATTGCAGGTTGGAAATGAAAAAAAGAAGTACTCCATCTTCTGAGTACATTAGTTAAAAAGTAAGGAGGTTCTTACATCAGAATCTCTGCAGATGAAACACTGGACCCAATCAAACAGACTTCTAGGAAATAAAATGATTTTGGATTCCCTGGATTATAACTGATCCGTGTATATGTTGATCCATTTCAAGAGGTTTTTGTTAAATACTAACCTGGCTATAAAGGTGGTACATTTTAATTTTTCTCTTGATGAAACCCCAGTGCTTGTGTGAGCCTCTTCATTACCCTGGACCTTCATTTTTCATAAAAAAGAAGTTGAGATCCCAAGAGGGTGAGCATTGGGTATAATTTTAGGATACGGTGAGCTCTGGAATGGGATTGGAGGGCTTCTGGTATGGAGAACTGGAAATCCCAGATCAATGGGAGCATCTGCTCAGGCTCCATTTGTCTCATCATCCCAGCCAGGTGCCATTTCGATGGTGATCTCCCAGGGAGCATCAGTGCCCTGACTGCCTGATGGAACAGGGGGTTCTCAATTCAGGAACCTTTTTCTTACAGCAGTAGCTTATATTCGTTGTATATGATGCCAGCTTATTACGTGGACTTTCAGCCCTAATCCTCCCCTGTCCCTTCAGCTCCTTCCCTTTCTCCTTCCCACAGCCCATCTGTCCTCATTAAGGAAGACAGTGCTTCTGACCAGGGCACAGAAGTATTGAGTCCCTGACCTGCTTCTTTGATGACAGCGCCTTGATTTTGCCTTGCTGCCTCAGGGGTACTTGTCTAGTGCTTAGTGTCTTGATGTCAAAGCTCTCTGCACCCTTTGAACTGCCTGGAAATCTGATTTTTTCCAGCGTAATCCCGTGCTCTCCTCTCCGGGAACAGTGCTTTGCTGTCACATGGACCGAGTGGTGTCTTTCTGCGAGCTCTGTGTTGTTCTGTGTCAGCGCCGATACCGCCATGCACGGCGCTCCACTCAGCACCGAAGGCTGAACTTTTTTTTTTTTTGGCACTGAAAGGGAAGGTTCCCTAACTTTACAGCCTCCGAGGGATTCCCCCCTGGGCCACAGGCTGATGACTTCACTCATCAAATTCCTAATTCTCTCCAGGTCCATCCTCATTGCTTTTAGGTTTTTTTCTGGCTCCTGGTCCCACTGAGCAGATCCTGGCTCCACAGCCTGCCTGACCAGAGTCCCTGCTGAGCGGCTTGGCCTCCGGGACCTGGTGGCCACATACTGATGCTCAGATCTCTGTGGTCTTTTTGTGGCTCTCAGCAGGTTGGACAGGCCGTTTGTCTTGTCCTGTGGTTTTGAGCAGAAAGAAATAGCTTCTTGGCGGTCAGACAGCGTGAAGACTTCCTCTCCAGTGAAACACAGATTCTCACTCCAGAGTCTTTTCCTGCTCGATTTCAAACACTTCACCAATGCCAGACACACCAGCTCTTCCATGGAATCCACTCTACCAGCTGGGTCTGCAGCAGAAAGCTTTAGCTGTTTCTTGCCTGCTACAGAAAGAAAGGGGCAACACTCATGCATGGATCCTTATTTTGATATGTTGTTTTTTTGTTTTGTTTTGTTTGTGGTACGCGGGCCTCACACTGTTGTGGCCTCTCCCCCTGCGGAGCACAGGCTCCGGACGCGCAGGCTCAGCCGCCATGGCTCATGGGCCCAGCCGCTCCGCAGTATGTGGGATCTTCCCGGACCCCCTGCATCGGCAGGTGGACTCCCAACCACTGCGCCACCAGGGAAGCCCCTTGATAAGTTTTAATTCAGTCTAATTTGGAAGGCCATTATTATGGGAACGAATAACCAGATAACATTCTCTCGGAGAGTAAAACATTGTCACAGATCCTAGGGCAAGAAGATGTCATCCTTACTTTTAGACACAAAGAAGTCCTTACAAACACATACAGTAACACACACACACACACACACACACACAATACACCACTGTAAAGACTGAATACACACTCCACAACGCTCACACATATACCAGTGTGACTGCAGCCTGAAATAGAAGGATTATTCTCAAAATAACCATCTTGATTTCAACCAAGTTTTTTCCTTTGAAATTGAATTTTAAATACTGACTAGTCATGCTTTTCTAAATCTCCTGCATAGACAGATCTATTTCAGGTCTTTCTAGGGAATATGTGAGTCCCAACTACTTATTCTAGAATAACTCACCCTCTTCTCTTGCGTTGTTATTTCAGTCCACACTTGTTCACCAGAGAAACCTCCAGTACAAGTCCAGACTTCATGAAACACTCTAGGACCATTTCCCTTAGATTCCTTCTCCAAACAAGTGGTTTCGCTCTCCTTGTCCTATAATCCTGTCGCACTTAGTACATTTTGCAAAATGATACAGGATGGTAGCTCTTTGTATACAGAACCTTCTCCACGTGATACTGTGAACTCTTTACAAGAAAGTGCTATTCTTAGTCATCTCTGTGGTTCCAGTACTTTGCATAGTGCGTAGACTATGGGAGACCCTTAACAGATTTCCACTGACACACAAATGGCCAACAACTATATAAAAAGGAGCTCAACATCACTAATCATCAGGGAAATGCAAATCAAACCATAATGAGATATTAACTCATATCTGTTAGGCTGGCAATTATCAAGAAAACAAGAGATAACAAATGTTAGTGAGGATGTGGAGAAGAAGAAACTCCAGTTGGTGGGAATGTAAATTGGTATGGCCATTATAGAAAATGGTAGGGTGGGTCCTCAAAAAATTAAAAATGGAATTACCATGTGATCCCACATTTTCACTCCTGGGCATGTATTAGAACAAATTGAAATCAGTATCTTGAAAGTATATCTGCACACCCATGTTCATTGCAACATTATTCACAATAGCTAAGATATGGAAATAACCTTTGACGAATGAGCAGATAAAGAAAATGTGAACATGCACACACAAACACATATACACACACACATAACAGTGGAATATTATTCAGCCATAAAAGAGAAGGAAATCCTGCTCTTTGTTATAAAATGGAGGACACTATGCTCAGTAAAATAAGCCAGAAAGAGAAAGACAAATACTGTATGTTATCACTTATATGTGAAATCTTAAAAAAAAAAACGCTAATTTGGTTAAAAAAAAAAAAAGAATAAAACGGTGGTTGCCAGAGGCTGGGGGAGGGGGACATGGGGTAATGCAGGTCAACGGGTGCACATTTTCAGTTATAAGAGTAAGTTCTGAAGATCTAATGTGCAGTATGATGACTATAGTTAATACAGTATATTGTATACTTGAAAGTTGGCTGAGAATAGATTTTAAGCATTCTCACTACATACACACACACAAAATTAATTATGTGAGGTGTTGGATATGTTAATTATCTTGATCTTGGTAACCTTTCCACAATGTATATGTGTATCATGTCATCACGGTGTACAATTTAAATACATACAATTATATTTGTCAAAAAAACGTATAAATAAATAAGTAAATGCATTTCCACTGAATGGCCAGCTAGATGAATGATTCATCTCCAATCGGTCTGCCACTTCAGTCATGCACTTATCCATTAAACAAGAGCATGGGTCGGAACCCAAAGTAATAAATGGTGGTGTATTATAGACCTGGCCTAAGGGTCTCCATGGTAGAGCCCTACCAGGAGGATCAGTTGCATTTCCCAGTGTATGACTTTGCTTTTTCCAATACTGTTGCTTAATCATGCTGACATATTCCAGGATACCTATAGATTTTATTAATTAATTAGTCTCTCTTCTTGTTTAAGTTTTCCATAGTTTTCTGTGAGTGTTTAGTGCACTAGTATCTATGGTTTTCTTTCCCTCTGCCATTGGTTGGGGAAATTTTCTTTCACTAGGGAAGTCCAAGGCCTTGTCTGGCAGCCTAGCAGTTCTGGTAAGGTGATTGTTTTGTGAGGCAAGGATTAAGGACATTTTGTCATTTGTACATAAACTATGTTGTCTTCTGTCATTTCAGTGTAGGAGTCAATGAAGACATCTTAGTCTTCTTAACACATTACGGATAACCTCTCTCTGCTGCATGTTTTTCTGCTTCTAGCCTGGAGCCAAATATTCCTCACACTGAAAAGAGTGATGTCTGCTTGTTTGTTTTGACATTTACTCTTTTAATATATAGCACAATTTTGTAATTTAAATTGTCACCCCAGCACTTTGTATGCCATGTGCATTTTCTTTCTTCCCAGTCATCGCTGCGATTATCTTGACTGCTTCTTTGTATAATACGTTCTCTGTGGGTCTCTGTGTTGAACTCCAGTTACTTGGCAATTATGAAAATTCAGGTCTGGCTGGAGTTTAATTTCACACTCCATGAACAGGAGGTTTGCGAAATAAACTTTAAGAGTCAAAGAGTTTAAAGAAATAGTGAATCTACTTAAGGGAAGAACTTTTAAAGACACAGCCATTGTTTGAAAGCAAATGACTCCTGCTAACCAGGTGTGATTTTCTTTTGTTGTGAACAAAGCTTTTATCTGGAAACATTTTGCTAAATTTGCCTACTTTTCTTTATGTATGTGAAAATAATAAAAATGCATTTTGAAAATGTTTCTATAATTCATATTTGAACTTATATATATATATATATTTTTTTTTTTTTTTTTTGCGGTATGCGGGCCTCTCACTGTTGTGGTCTCTCCCGTTGCGGAGCACAGGCTCCGGACGCGCAGGCTCAGCGGCCATGGCTCACAGGCCCAGCCGCTCTGTGGCATGTGGGATCTTCCTGGATCGGGGCACAAACCCGTGTTCCCTGCATCGGCAGACGGACTCTCAACCACTGCGCCACCAGGGAAGCTCTGAACTTATATTTTTTATTCTCCATCTATCGATGCAAGTGAGAGCTTCTACTCTCCTTAGAATTGGATGGAAAGATCAAGACAGATGAGGATATGGGGACACAGGAAGAAGTGCCTCCACATTATACTATGAACACTCCATGTTTCCATGACTTTCTTTTCTTTCAACAAAGCCCAGGGCAAAGGACTTTTGCAGGATTTGCAACAGAGATTCCAGAAGTGTGGAGGAAAATCGGGCAGGAGCTGGCAAACTGTTTCTGCAAAAGGCTGTACTGTAAATATGAAATACAAAATTTGAGACGTTGAGGACCACATACTGTCTGTTTCATATTCTTCATTTCTTTGCATCTCTTCCCCCTCCTCCCAGTAACTTTAAAAGTGTCGAATCTCCTCTTAGCTCATGAAGTCATGCAAAAAACACACACTGGGCTGGATTTGGCCCACAGGTTTGCAATACCCCTAGAAGAGAGGATTGCTTGTTCCTTGAATGCACATGTAATTGTGTATGCTGTGAGGGTGTGTGTGTTTGTGTGTGTGCATGCATGCTTGCACACATGAGTGCTGAGGGAGGGGATTTAGATGGTGGCCATTGAAACCCTGAAAAACTTTTTTTTTTTTTTTTTTTTTTTAGTTTGTGAAACATTTTAGTTTTTTGGTGCTCAATTTTAGATTCTTCTAGTGACCTAAAACTAGTCACTTTAAATCCGTTTCACAACAAAGCTGGGTATAAATGCACACACACATATAAATGAGTTGAAATAACACCTTAATAATCATTTTTTTTTTTTTTTTTTGTGCGGTACGCAGGCCTCTCACTGTTGTGACCTCTCCCGTTGCGGAGCACAGGCTCCAGACGCGCAAGCTCGGCGGCCGTGGCTCACGGGCCTAGCCGCTCCGCGGCATGTGGGATCTTCCCGGACCGGGGCACGAACCCGTGTCCCCTGCATCGGCAGGCGGATTCTTAACCACTGCGCCACCAGGGAAGCCCCACCTTAATAATCTTTACGATAGACTTAACCATCTAGAAACGCATAAATGAACACAGGTCTCTCTAATACCACAGCTCAGCAAAAATGATTATAATGTTATACTGATTTTCCTCTAAACTTTTTTCTATGTATGTATTCCTGGTCTACATGCACATCTAGACACAAATGTATATGTGTGTGCAGAATGTGCAATCTCTCTCTGTGTATATATATACAGATATATATATACACACAAAACCAATAACTTTATATTAATCTTTTCACATACATTTTTATTCAATATAAGTATTTTCTGATGTAATCACTTATTCTTTGTAAACCTCATTTTAAATGACTAGGTAACATTCTGTCTCACCAAAATACCATTATGTATTGAATTATTTTCTCTTAGATTGTTCTCACTGTAGTGTATAACAATATGAGGAACATCTTCACAGGGCTACTTTTCAGAAACAGAAAGTATTACTCTCTTGAATGAGAGCCAAAGATTTCACAAACGTAGCTAGAGAAAAGCACACAACAACCACATTAGAGTTTCTTGGAAATTTCTGTTAATAAGAAAAGGGAGTAAAAAGGTATGGCTGCTTCTTACTGGAAGTAAATCACCTTCAAGAATTCACTATGTTTTACTCAACAAGATATGCCAAGTTCTTCATGGTACTTTTTCACCCAGTTTATCTTTTCCATCTCCAAATTCTTTTTCCCACTTGAATTAACTTCCCAATTCTCCATGAGCCCCTTAGGCCTCTACTATGCTTAAGGTGTGCTGAATGCTAAGTGCTACTAACACACCATTGTAAAGCAATTATACTCCAATAAAGATGTTAGAAAAGAAAATGCTACACACACACACACACACACACACACAAATAAGTGCTACTTTCTAAAGGAGAATTTTCTGTGAGCAATTCAACTAGAGTAGGCAAAAAAATCTCAGGTTGCAGTAAGATGAAGATGATCTGAAATACAAAATTCAACGTAGTGGCAAGGTATAGTATTTGCTTTTATGGTGTCCATGCCAGCTGAATTAGTTTTGAGCTCTACAGCTACAGACACCTCTATTAACAGAATTGGCCTAGTATTAAATGTTGGCAGCACAAGTTTTGATGAAAAATGCAAAGTTTTAACACATACCTAGTATTAGTCATGGAAGCTCAAAAAATAAGAACAAGTGAAGTTGCTTACACACCATCAGAAGTGCTGCAAAACATTCATCGAATGCCTTATGGCTAAAACAGTGAAAGTATGTGAATTTGAAATATGTATAGTATTCTCTTTATCTAAAAAAGTTACACACGGTCAGCAAAGGAATAAGAAGAAGTATTCCCTTTAGGCAGGGACAACTGGCTGACTGATAATATCCAAAGATCTAAAAATACATACAGCCTTCCCTGAATGATCAGATGGGTTCATTTGGAGGACATCTTCAGAGCTAATTCCATCTCCTGTGCACACAGTACACTATGCAAGATGTTTCAGGAACCTGGAAGGATGGAGATGATCCCTGAAGCCAAATGTTAATTCTTAACAAGCTTGCGGTAATCTTTCCCCCTCATTGTCTTCACTCCATTTTATGGTTTACAAAGCACTTTTATAAGATTGGTTTCTATCATCGTAGGCAATGAAACTGAGGCTCAAAGAGAGGAGGTGACTTATCTAGGGTCCTACACCTGAAAAGTAGGGACCCTAGATCTCAGATGACTGCCAACAAACCCCGCTGTGTGGCAGAATTTGAAGAAACTGAGACGTTACCTTGTCCAAAGAATCTCCCTCATGTACATATCATGATATTGTGCCATGTCCCATAAGAGATATTCTTTTGGTTGAATCACTTTTAATGATAAGAAAAACAACAAGAACTTCTGGAGTACCCACAATGGTGCTTTTTATGTGTTAACTCTAGCCTTTATGAAAACTCTGCAAGGCAGAGATTTTTCTTTCCACTTTACAGCTGAAAACGTGTGGTTTGGAGCAGTGAAATGACTTACCTTAAGTCCCACAGCTAGAAATGGTACCCCTGGCACTTGAACCCAGGGCTCTGGAAGCAGCTTTGTCTTTTCTCTCTCGGAAGAACTGCTCAAAATATAAATGACCCTCAAGGGGCAACACATTCACACCTTGTACAGAAATTGTTTCCCTGGTTGAAAATGCAAAGATAATGGGCCATAAAAGTTTGATGGCAGATGGAAAGAGAAATCCAAAAGTAGGGGCAACAGATCTAAATAAAGTGTGGAAATGATGGAGCTTGGAGGAGTGTATGTGCATTTGGGGGGCATTGGTGGCATTGCCTAGGGGCATTAGGATAGCGTGTGCCCTAGGCGAGTTAGGTAACCTCTTTTTAAAATTTTTATTTCATATTGGAGTACAGTTGATTTACAATGTTGTTCAGTTTCAGGTGTACAGCAAAGTGATTTAGTTACACATATACATATATCTATTCTTTTTCAGATTCTTTTACCATTTAGGTTATTAAAGAGTATTGAATATAGTTCCCTGTGCTATATAGTAGGTCCTTGTTGATTATCTATTTTATATATAGTAGTGTGTATATTGTAACCTCTCTTTTACGTCATATTTTCCTCGTCTGTAGAAATAATAATTCTTACCTTCCAGGGTTATTGTGAAGAAGGGGAAAAAATGTTGTAGAGTACCAAACATAAACTACAGCTACCACAAAACTGTGCCCACAGCCAGCCCTCTGAACAGAATCTGTTTTTCACTCCTTACTGAATCCTTGTCATGAAAACATAGCAAAACAAAATTTAAAAACCCTTTCTTGTCCCCATTCCCCCCACAGCTACGGGGCCATTTCTTAAGGAGCAGGAAAAGCTCCTTAAAAAAATTTGTCTATTCTCACTGTCTCAGTGCCTCTCCTTCTATTCTTTCTTAAACTAACCCAGCCAGGCTCTCACCCCATCATTTCACTGAAACCACAGCCTGACCTCCAAGCTGCTAAATCCAATGGTCATTCTGCATCCAGTTGACTTATCAGTGACACAGTTGGTCATTTCCTTCTCCTTGATCACTTTTGCACTGTTACTCCCTCACTTCCTTCAAGTCTTCATAGATGTCACCTTCTTAATGAGGCCTACTTTAACAGACCGTCCTGCTAATACTTCATGCTGAGTCCCCAGTCCACCGCTGGCACTCCCATTCCTCGTGATACCGATCGACTTCTTTTTTCCCCATAGCACTTATCGTCTTTTAAACATTCTATATAATTTACTTATTAACTCTGCTTATGTTGTATCTGCCTCTTTGAGGGCAGGAATGTCTGTGTGTGTTGTTCAGTGATTCTGTCCTAAGTGCCTAGAACAGTGGCCACACATACTAGGCCCTTAATAGCTATTTTTTGAATGAACGATTGAATGAATGAGCTGTAAATAAACTGACTCTGATTCAAGAGCAGGTAACCACTTCTTCTATATCAGTCTGTGGGGAAATTATAGGTGCAAAGCAGAGAATCTACCCCATTTTTTCAGTCTATTCCAAGGGAGAAGTGTGAATTTTTTAAAGGAAAGTTTAGCTCATTGGCTGTAATAAAGAGCTATTTCAGCCATCTGGAAAAAGAAATCAAAAGAAGTCAGTTAATGCGGACTTTCATCCCCCAGAAACTGATTTTTTAAAAAATTTAAACCACTGTGTATGCACAATGTTTACACATTGGTCAGTGAGTCAATGTTTGAGTTCAACTCTTGTTTATAAAGAAGAGGTGATTGAGGGTTAGATTCCTGTTAAAAATTCCCTGTTTCCTAAAGTATATTCCTTGAAACCCCACATCTAGGAGATGCTTAGTGAAATGAGTCCTTGGGTCCAGTAAAATAATACAATTAGTCAGTGGGTGCTGAAGTGGCTCGTAAGAGCCAAATGTGCACAGCTTTTCCCAACCCTTCATTGGTAGCTTGAAATCTGCTGTGTTTGGGAATATTTACACCACGAAATAAGCAACTAGCAGTAAGTGAATGTTCAAATCAAGCCTTATCATACATGATTAGATTTAAATAAAATTTAAATGAGAGAGTTGGTTGTTAAACACTACCACCCCAAATCTACATTTGCATATTAAAATCATAGAGACGTCTTTGGGAAAAATCCATTTAACTTTGTCTTCCAGTCTTACTAAATGTACATAAATGTGGAATCAGGTTTTTTTTCAAAATACCATGGATTTCTAAACACCAAACATTAACATCTAAAAGAATATACTTTGTAACATGCCATAATGCTGGAAATTGCATGGAATGTTTGAGTCTGAACGACCTAAGTTATCAACTATGTGATCCTGGGCAAAATATTTCTTCATGTGAAGTGAGGAAAATATCTGACCTGCAAGATTTTTGAAAGGCTGAAAATGAAACAAAGTCTGTAACAGCTTCTGGCCTATATTAGGCACGTAAAAATGTTAATTTTTCTCTTCCCCATTCCCATCAAGGCAACCTAGTTTTTGGAAAATGTAAAATGATACTAAAGGCCTTCCTATCATGAAAATGGGAATTATCATCCAGAATCCTATTTCTCATTACATACTCAGATATACAAATTCATAATCAAGACTAAGAAATTTCTTGCATTACTATTTTATTCATAAAAATATCTTAAAATACATTTATTTTAAACTTAGATTTAAATTTTGATCCATAAAATAGTTTGTATGATAATTTTTTTAAAATCTTACTATAAAATTTCAGAGTTTTAGTTTTGTCTGTTTGTCTGGGGCATATTCTGTCATCTCAGTTTTTTCCTGATGACTTTTCTTACACCCAAGAATCATAGAAACGTCTCTGAATTTTATTTCTTTGAAACAGTTTAGTCTCTTCTAAGTTATAAGTCAGGGCTTTGGGTCCAAGAAACTTCAATTATGAGTAAGTTGTCTTCACATCTGGTAGGTATTTTTTCCTAGAAAAGGAATTGTTCTCCATATGGTGAATGTATATTTCACAAGGCACTGTAAAATCTTCGTAGGTAAAATAAATTGGTCTCTCTTATTTATTATGAAGACCAAATGGGTAATTGTAGAAGTTTCTAGGAAGTATCACTTCTCAAACAAGCCCAGTCCCAACTCTTTGCTGAAGTCAACTTGCCTCGAACTAAATGGTATCCAGCAAAACTCTAACAACTTTCATCAGAATAATATAGATATTTCAAATGGCATTTCAAAACCACTCTTAAAAAATCCTTCTTATGTGCAAGTTAGAGACATACAGCAGATCTTGTAGGGGAAAAAAGAAGTCTTTTGAGTGGGCGAAATGGTATTTCCCATGGGACTCTTAGGAAACATCCTGATTGGAACATGCCATGTAATCTTCCATGGGCACCACTCTCCAGACTAGGGGGAGGCTGAGTGAGCAGGATAGTCATACATGTGCAAATGGAGGAGCCCCTGGCACCAGTAACAGAGCTTTTACGGACATCAAGATTGGGATCCTGATGTGTAGAAATTCCTAACCACCAATGACAGGCTAAAGAACCTTCCTTCTTCGGTCTCCAAATGAACATGAAATAGTAATCTTCAGAAACACAAAATGGTCCGCTCTAGCCATTATGTAGATTGCAAAGATATTTCTTTCCTGTTATCTTTAGGAATGCATTATCTTTAGGGTCTCTTCAATGTGTGAGTACGTTTCTGTGAAGAGGAAATAAGCATATTCAAGGGTAACCAGCAGCAAAAGGCCTTCCAGGAGTTCCAGGTGTGCTTTATGACATTGTGCTGATTTTGCCAGAGCCAAAATTCTTGGGTACTAGAACAGCCACTTTGAATTCCATTTAATGCAAAACCAAAAGCCTTTGCCAAGGAGGAATTATAGCTGGAATATAGACACTAATAAGCTACATAACTAACAACAACGACAAAAGTTCAACTGTTCTTTCTTCTATGTTTCCTTGCTAGTATTGGTCAGTATTACCATAAAAGACTGTTAATTTTATAAGTGAAAAACTATTTTAATTCCTTTCTTTATTGGTGAAATGAATGGTTTTCCATTGCTAGTGAACTAGTTATCGTTCTACCTTTTAGAATGTTGTTCATAATCTTCGCATGTTTTCATTGAGTTTTCATCAATATTTCTTATATAATTTATGTGAACTTTTTATAAAATAATGATATTGACCCTTTATTTACTGAATAGCTGAATTTGAAATACCTCTGAATTTTGATTACTTTTTGAACAAAGAGAAGTTTAAATCTTTTATATAGTCAGATCTATCCATCTTTTCCTTTCTGATTTTTTTCTATCATTTCTAATCTTAGTGAATGTTTTTCTGCCTTGCAATGTGCTAAACATACACTCATTTTTAATACATGTATATAATTTTAATTGTATAGTTAGTTTAATAGGTAATAAAATAAGATAATTTGATACACGTATATTTTAATTGTATAGTTAGTTTAATAGGTAATAAAATAAGATAATTTGATAAGTGATATCTAAGCTGTGTTGTTTATTAGTGTAGCCCCAAGGCCAGCAATAGTGTCTGGTACATAGCATGTGCTTCATAAATAACTGTTGAACTTTTTAGGTTGTATCGTTTGCTTAAACTGGCTAAGGAGAGCGGGGGTGAAATTATCAATCCAGAGAATAGAAGAAGTGATGGAAGACACACGAGAGAAGGAAATGCCAGTACCTCCTTCGGGGGAAGTTTTCATTGGAAGCTCCAGCTGTGGAAGGCGCCCCCGACTGCTCATACCTGTCTATGCAAACTTGCTCATGGGCCTCCCCACTCAGGAAGGTGACTGATGAGAACCAAATGGTCAAATGTGGGTTGAAGAAGGAGTAGCAAAAGGAGAAGTAATGGCCCTTGAATAAGTGAGCATCATCTCTGAGTCTGTTTGTTGTCTATAAGAGTAAATACGTAGCCCACGTGTTTAGTTAATCCCTTAGCAATGAAGCAGGCTTCCTGGTTTGTTAAATGCCATAGGACTGTAACTTAATACTTAGCAATCCTCAGCAGTATGGTTCCCAAACCTTTTAAAAAACAAACCTCATTCTTACATATATTTCCTATCTTTCCATACACTGAAAAACAAAACAAAGTGTTTGAAAACTGCGAATTGCACTGATTCTTTTGACGTCAATCATTCGATGACATTTTTTTCATGGCTACGGAGAAAGTTAGATTCCCTCTTAGCTTTCTGGTTACACAATCAGATGGAGACTCAGATATGCCTTCGTACTTTATTCTAATATTCTTTACTTTATTGCCCTTGCCTAACAGAATTGTAGTAATCTCCTAGATTGAATGAACTTGCTGCCAGAAACCTTTCAAATAAATTCTTCTCACTTCTATCAACTCATGGACATGGGTTCCTGAAGGCTTTCAGGAACCCATGTCTTTGTCCTAACTTTTTCCCATCCTGTATCATCTTGTTTAATATGTTCTGTTTCCATTTCTCCTATTTCCAAATAATTCAGAGTAGAACTCTTGAACTTTCTCAGATTTCTGTCTCCTTGGATGACTAGAAAAGCCTTAACATTATAAAAATCAGTGGGAGGGGAAAACCTTCATTCTCTAAACTGCAACCCTTTCATAACCCCTCTTGGACCCGAGGGAGAGCCAACCTTCCAGAAAGAGCATTTTGCTCTTGCCTTGGCAACCTCCTGACTCACTGACAGCTAGCTGCTCCCCCAAGTCCTCAGACAGCTGAAGCCTTTGTAACCACTATCCGAATGCCCCCTCTGGCCCACATTTACTCCCAAGCACCCAACTGAAATGCCTTTTCTCATAAAGGTGAGACAACCAGTGACTGCTTGCCTGTGCACGAAGAGGCAGGCATCTCCCAATCAGGATGCCTTACCTGGTACAACCACGGATGACTCAGATGACTTGGATTTGGGGACAAATACTGGTTAAGATTTTATAAACCAGCCAGCAGTCTGGTGCTCATGTCACTGACTGAGAGGTCTGCTGTGTCATATTGATTAATGCAAGTTCATTCTGTTCTCTAGAAACAGTGAAATGACCTAAGTACTTTTTTGTTCCCTCAGTGTTTACGTTAGCCGTGTAGGTTTTTATCGTCGAGGTCTGGCTTCTAGTTTTCAATCCTGGTTTTTCATAGCAGTTGAGGCATTTATTAGCATACATAACCAGGCAACAGGCATTTACTAGGTCTCATGTTTGCCTGCTATTCTCAGCTCTGTGGTGGTGGTGATGAAAGACGTAAGAGAATTCATTACAAGATATCATTTCCGGTTTCGGAGATGCTGTACTCAAATGATTACCACCAGGAATGAAGAACTGCTGGTGGAGAAGTAGCCTCAAGGCCTATTTGCATACTGATTTGCAGGAAAAGGAAGGGCATTTGAGGAGAAGAAGATTTCCACAAAAAAGCTTGGAGTTAGAGGTGGTGAAAAGCAGGTCCTGGAGAGCAATGGGCCTCTCTCCTCCCTTGGCCCATGGACTAGGTGAGAGCTTTCTCGAAAGAGGAACTGAAGACAGAAACTGAAGAGGGGAATTGAGAGAAACAGAGGGGCATGGAGTACTGCTCCGAGGCCTTGGTGACAAAGGACAAAACATAAGACGGCAGGGATAGAAGGAGGAGAAGACCGTTCTCCTTGTGTACAAAGGGGACACAAACAGCACATGGGTGCCCACAGGCCCACAGCTGAAGGATACTCAGGATTTATACCCTGGCGCTGGATCCAGGTGCTGATGGGCACAGTTAGCAAGAGGACATTGCCCAGGCCAGTGTGGACAAACGGAAGAGGGTCCTCAGTGGCTGAGCACCTGTGAGAAGCACCAAGGGAATCCCAGAAATAACTGGGAGAGGTTTAGGCCAGCGAGAGGGACGGGGGTGAGGACCTCATTGTGTAAGTCAGTGCAGCGAGCCAGTAAATACGGCCTATGACTCAGCGTTACCTTATTTGTACCCACATGTTGGAAGTGATTTTCCTGACCTGAGTTTTGGAGCCTTTCCAACATCTATGAAGAGAACGTTGGTGAGACAGTTCTTTCCAGGACAAGGCTATTCAGAGAAGGAGCGGGCTGGCTGGAGAGAGAGCCCAGTTCTGTCCTGAAAAAGTGAGGTGAATTATGTGAGCATCCTTTTCCATTTTTCCTCTCTTTACCCTCTTTAGAAGATTTTGGTCACTAAAACGACTTCAGAGGGTTGTCAACCCCTGGACTGATAATTAGGAGCACAAGGAAACATTCTAATGGAGGTTATGTAACATTAGTCAAGTTGAATTTATCTCCCACATGAAACCCTATATTTAATTGGAGGGGAACTCCACATGTGACCACATACACGCTGCTGATTATTGTCTCTCTCTCCTGCTGGAACGGGAGGGCAAAGGTGAACTGGGGGATGGCTGTATGAGCAAGGCAAGTAATAAACAGAGACTCCATTAATACATGCCACTCGTAACTATTAACTGCACTGAAGCCTGTTTCTCCCAAGCAAGAGATCCTCAAATGAAGAAAGATTTCACCTCCTTAATATTCGGGCTTGCAATCTCTACCCTGTCCTCTTCTGTTATCTGACATTGGATCCAAAGCCTATTTGTGTTAATACAATGATCAGAAACCTGAAGGAAGATCAGCAGCTAGTCCTCTCCTGTTTAGTGTCACTTCCTCGAGCTTGAGAATGCCTGGAGCTGTCTTTTGCTGGCATGTTACTTGCTTTGGGAACAGTCATCATAAGAAGATGAACACCAACATGTAGAAGGAATTTTAGAGGTTATGTCATCCCCCTGCTTCCCTCTATTACCTCCAGAAATAACTGGTTTTAGGGGTATTTCACTACTGAGTTCTTTAGGATGAAAAGCCAACTGTGAAATTGGTGTATTCATTCTTCTTGGAAATATGATTTGAAATAAAATAATAGATCTTATTTACAGATAAGATTTCAGAGGAAATATTTTATGTTTAGTTCATTGTTAAGAGTATCCATTCAAAATGAAATTATTTCACAAGTTCCACGTGTCAAAAACTGGCTGCCTCTTTCTCTCCTATGGTATTTAACTGTCATGGTGGCCTTCTGGATAGAACAAGACAGATCTATGCCCTAAGCAATAATGGATAATTAAGGTGGAAAGTAAAATGTACCCCATCACATAATGTGCTTTGAGATTAGATGGGATGAAAAATAAAACTATATGCAACTCAGCTGCTCTAAGGTCTGATGTTTAAATCTCAGAGTCATGGCGTTCCAGCCATATCTTGATCCACAGATTTCACCCTCCAATACCCTTGGGTGAAATCTATTTGTAGTGTCATTTGGTCAGAAAGCTCTTGAGTAGAAAGGGCTGTCTCTGGGGTGTGTTTTATTCTTAATTCCATGTAATCACTCTAGATGTTGTATTTCACTGCCTGATTGAGTGTAGACTGAGGTAACCCGACAGATAGTTTCTGACATGTCTTGGCAATTGCCTGATGCGCCACCAAAAACTTAGCTATGAAGAAAAACCAAGCGTAACTTGCTCTCATTTGGAGTGGACTCGGGGTTGGGAATGGCAGTGGCGCAGCTCCTTGGCATCAAGAACTCTGCGGATAAGAGGGTAGGTGGCACCTCGGTAGATAAGAAAAATGTCAGAGAACTTTCCAAAGCTGTCATGGCACTGCTATTTCTATTAGAATGTTAAGGACCCATTTTCTTTTTTAAAAAAATCAATTTGTTGGGAAAGTTAGCTCTTTTTTTTTCTTTTTGTTAAAAAAATTTTTATTCATATCTTGCAAAAATACTGGTTTCTCTGTGAAAGAGCATTAGGTTCTAGCCTCAAATGATTTAAACAAGTTTTTAGCCAACATAAATGTCTAATAGGATTGTAGCAAGACGGAAGAGACATAGGACAATTACCTGGGCAGAACTGTCTCGTGTTTTTTTTAATTAATTTTTATTGGAGTCGAGTTGATTTACAATGTTGTGTTATTTTCTGCTGTACAGCAAAGTGAATCAGTTCTACATACACATATATCCACTCTCTTTTAGTTCTTTTCACATATAGGTCATTACAAAGGATTGTGTATTGATATTGAGCTGACTTGGAAGAAGACTGCCTAATATGTGTGGTTTAGATTTATTTTAATAGTTCCAGAAAGCTTCCACCACAGAGTAAATGGAAGAAAAAAATTTAAAGGAGACCATTATGGACACAATGGTCCCCCTTTCCATCCTTCAATGCCTGTGTTGAAGCCCTAAGCCCTTGTACCTCAGAATGTGACCCTATTAGAAGACGGGATCTTCACAGAGCGGGGAGACCCTAATCCGATATGACTGGTGTCCTGATAAGAAGAGGAAAATCAGACACAGACACGTAAAGACAGAGGGTGAGAAAACAGAGTGAGAAGGCAGTCGTGTACAAACTGAGGAGAGAGGCCTCAGAAGAAGCCAACCCTGCCAGCACCTTGATCTTGGACTTCTAGCCTCCAGAACCATGAGCAAATAAATTTCTGTTGTTTTAGCCACCCCATCTGTGGTAATTAGTTACAGCAGCTTTAGCAAAGTAATACAGAGACCGGAGACTAAAGACACACAGAGGCAGAAAAACAGTGGCTCAAACATCTTTGCTTAAAACTGTCATAAGGGTCATGAGGAGGGTGGAAAGGTTGGATAAGCATGATTAGGGCAACATTTTCACACTCAAGTCTCTTCTGTTGAATTTTGCACAACCATAGTCCACATACTTAATCTTTCTGAACCTCGATTTACTCACCTCTAAAATGGGCTGTCAGGTCCTTGAGGAAACCACTGGGACTTTTTCCATCATTTTAATATGAATCTAGCCCACACAAAAAAATTTTTTTCTACTAAATGAATTAGTAATTCTAGAAAAAGAAAGCAAAGGAGTCCTCCTTCCTCAAGGAGCTTATAGCCATGTGGAGGGAGATACATGGTATACACACAGAAATATAACCTGGAGGTGGGTAAGTGCTGAGTATTCGAAAGAGTCAGGGCTGTATAGCTCCCAGAAGGAAAGATCGTGGAAGGCTTCAAGGAGGAAGTGAAATAGATCTACTCTTTGAAAGTTGAGTGAAGACTGGCTAAGAATAAAAGACCAATGTGTCTCAGATAACAGCAAAGAGGTAGAAAATGCAGTGTATGTTTTTGGGACCATAAGAGGAACAGTGTGCAAAAGTGGAGCCCTTTGCACACTGAAGAGAACACCTTTAGGTGTTCCTGTTGGGGGTTAACTCTTTATGAGCCATGAGCTTAAAAAAACAATAAGGTAATGTGACCAGTTGCTGAAGGCAGGAGGAGCTTGTCTAACTACTGAAATAAATCAGGGCTGTTATGAATTCTATTACAACGGGTGAACGTTGCATCCAGTAGAAGATGTTCCTTCCACTCCTTCTGACCTAGATAAGGAAACCTCACTATTCTCTTCCACCCTACTGACACCTGGGGTTATTTGGACAGGGACCGCACTGCAGTTAACTTTGCTTCCTCTAGGAAGAAAATATCTGCCAAAGAAGTGAACAGAATAAACAAGGCTCCAAAAGGAATGTTTCCAGAGCTTTAGAATACCAGGTCATTCTAACTAGTATTCTAATTCTGAATTCTTCTAATCTTTTCATCAAAATAAAAATCTGGGGCCTCCCTGGTGGCGCAAGTGGTTGAGAGTCCGCCTGCCGATGCAGGGGATACGGGTTCGTGCCCCGGTCTGGGAGGATCCCATATGCCGCGGAGCGGCTGGGCCCGTGAGCCATGGCCGCTGAGCCTGCGCGTCCGGAGCCTGCGCGTCCGGAGCCTGTGCTCCGCAACGGGGGAGGCCACAACAGTGAGAGGCCCGCATACCGCAAAAAAAAAAAAAATAATAAAAAAAATAAAAATCTGGAGTATTGCCATTTGGCCTTGCTCTCAGGCCTATCCATTCTATATGTCTTTGAAAGCCATGGTTGTATTTTACAATTTAAGTTTTTAATGCAGATGGACCTTTACTATAGTTATCCAAATGATGACATTTGACTGTACTGTCTTCTTCTATGAATTAAATCAACCGATCGGTATTAAACTTCTACTGTGCCCAGGGAAGAAATTAATAACTCTAAAATAATTTATGAAGATATGGTATAAGGTACATATTTTCAATGGATATTAAAGCCATGGAGGGCCCCCAAACCCTAGCAGTTGATAAACATTTTACTCTAATTGAAGTAAGAACTGGTGGAGAGGTTTGAATTTTGAAGATGATGAAAGAGATCAAGTTGTAGATTTACTGTGGATGGTGTTACATGGAGAAGCTTTGCTAATCCTTAGCATCTTTACCCATGAGGAATGGGGAGGGATAGTGAGAACAGAAGTCTAATTATTAACATTTTGCTCCTTATTAGTCAGTTGGGCTAGAGCTTCATGAGTGTAGTTGCTGAAGGAAGGAAGCTTTGTTGGAAAAAGCATGGGGATCAGTGAGGGAAGTAAGGATTGAGAGAAAGGCAGGGAAAGACCAGCTCATAATCTAGAGCTTGGCTTTACTCTTATGGGTAGTGGGAAGCCAGTGATTTCCTTAGAGTAAGGGTCTGATAAGATACGAATTACAGTTGGTGAAAATTATTTTAGCAGGTATCTTCAGAATGTGTTTCAAAAGAAGAAGTAAGAAGGCAGGCTAGACTAGTATCTAGTACACAATTTTACATATTCGTTTTATCTAACTTTATCTTAATTTTTTTGGTATTTCTAGGCTATGCAGTTCATCTGTGTTTTTTTTCAGATTGTCACAAATCTCCGAAAACCGTCCCAATATATTTATTGAAAAAAATCTGCATATAAGTGGACCCACGCACTTCAAACCCTTGTTGTTCAAGGGTCGGCTGTATATTTCCTCAACTTTTCATAGCCAGACAAGAATTACAAAGATTCCTCTTCTCCCTAAGGATTCAGTTCCACTGACAGTCTATGGGATGGAAAGAGGAAGGAGACCGAATTAGATACAGAAGACCTGGGTCACATTCTACTTGTGAGACTTACAAGGAAATTTTCACCCTGCTCTCTACTGAATGACAAATGTTATCACTGTTATTGTTTTTGTTGTTATTCTTATTACATGTCATTGCCCTGCCTGCGTAAACGTGGGCATGTGACTTTTCTAACCTCTTTCCTACGCTAAGGTGTTAGGAGCTGGAATCTCAGGATTGTCTTAGGTTTGGCCTGTTGTAACTTCATGCCATTTTATTTTTATGGGCGATTGAGAAAGGAGCAGTTTTATTTTGGTGAAAATGCTTTAAGTGACACAGTCTTCTGATAAGATCATTTTATTGGGAGCGCGGAACTTCAGCTGTACGAGCAGCGGTTGGGTGGTGTACTAGGACCACCGTCAGCACTACGGTTGGTTGTTATTTAATTCACAGAACTTCATAATAATCAATAATGACAAACTGGAGTAAAAATATATTTAGGCTTCCCATGTGTTTTATGGATTTGGACTGAAATCAGGGAGCTTCTTCCTCAGATTAGGGAGTCTCATGTGGGTTCTTAGATTCTTTTGCTTAAAGCAATAATTCAACTTTCCAGTTTCGTCATCAAGCCATATGTCACCCATGGACACCAGAGCTCCTTTGAGATAAGTAGTCTACAAGCTGATATTTTTGGCAGAAAACCACATTCTGGGTAATAGGTCTGGTATCTGTAGGAATCCTATCTCAGCTCTAGATTGCTGACTTCACCTCTCTTCTGTGACTAAATCTCCATCCACAGCTGAAGTGCGGGCTGCTTGGAAAGAAGTTACGGGTGCATTTCCGGTTCCCTCTGGGACTTTGTGACCTTTGACAAACCCCAGAAACTCTTCCTGCCTTGGAGACAAGTTCCTCCCCATTACCTCCCTCTGACAGATGCTGTCAGTATTAGAAAGACCTGGAAGATCCAAAAAACATAGCCTTAACATTATAATTATAATTAATAATAGTAATTAACTTTCATCACAGGTGAATCATCTATACATTAGAAATTCAGTGATAATTTGTTCCAAACATTTCCTTACTTAGTCTCACTCATCATGAAAGGTAAGTTACATCTTATTTTTTATTATTTTAAAAGTTTTTCTAGTTTTTCAAAGTGTAATTAACAAACAAAACTTACATATATGTAAGATGGACAATGTGACGTTTTGCTATGTGTATACATTGTGAAATGTCACTACAATCAAGCTAATTAACACATCCATCACCTCACATAGTTACCATTTGTGTGCGTTTGTGTGTGTGTGTGTTGAGACACTTAAGATCCCTTAGCAAATTTCAAGTATACAATACAGTATTGCTAACTGTAGTCACCATGCTGTACCTTAAGTCTCCAGAACTTACCCTGCATAACTACAACTTTTTAATGTACCTTTTGTCCAAAATCTCCCCATTCCCCCCACTCTCTGGCCCCTGACAGCCAGTATCCTGGGATACATTTTAAAGAAGATATTCTTAGCTTTTGAAGAGAGCAGAGAGAACTTTTCCCATCTTATGTTTAATGCATTTGAGTGGCTGAAATTGGCAAAGCAATGTTTTTCCTTAAATCATGGAGAAAAAAAGGGGTGTTTTCTAAAGTAATCGGTAATTCTATAACTGTAATTATGTCAATACGGTATTTTTGCTTTTAAATTCTTTCAATACTCAACAGGGCAGTTTATGTCTGTGAAATGTTTCCTTCTCCCCGTGTCCAATAACAAAAGGCTGGGAAGTTTGAACATTTGTACTTTTTCTTTGAAGTGATTGCCCTAAGCTGGTAAAAGCTATTTCATCAGCTACAGCTTTGAGTAGTTTTATTTCCCCCTGATAAAGTTTTAGGTCTGTGCTCATAAACAAGATATATAACTGTCAATAACCATCTTTTCGGCAGGTAGAGTCAAAGTTAGTTTATTAAACACAACAAGCTGTTCTCCTGGTCTTTCCACCACGACCCCCCCGTGATGTGTTGCTCAATTATTTCACATTCTTGGAGTGTAAAATAAACACATTAAGTCTGTTGAGATACTGCTGTGTTTATTTATTTTTCAAATTTAATAAGAAGGAGGGGGATGACCTTTCCTCTTACAACAGGAAAGAAAATTAGACCTGACAGTGATACATTATCAATTTTTACAAGTATGAAAATATTCCATAAAGTAAGCAGTTCTTTGTGCACTCAGGTGACCGTCCAAGCTGGTCAGTGAAGTTAAAAAAACCCAAATCCTTTTTAGGTCTGAGTTAATGTTCCATTTACTTGCAGGGTTTCCTATACTCTGGAAGTTTGATAACCATGCATAATTATGTCAGCTTTCTTCCTCATCAAATTCCACCACATTTCCCAGGCCAAAAGGAGCATAGGATCATCTTCTTGATGCAGGTAAAAAGAGCATGGGGACATTGAGAACAGGTTTAGTTGAGGAACATGCCATGGTAAATTTGCTTCATGAAACGGAGCCAAATAACTTTAACTTCTTGTATTTCCATTTCTCTTACAGTCAAATGCAACATCAACAGAGTCTCTTTCCCAACAGTGTTATAGCCATCAAAATGTATGATTAAAGTTAAAGAAAACTAGATCGACGTATACATACCAACTGTCTCCCCACCCCAAAATATGTTGGCAGTGCTGGAACAATCTTTCAGAGTCTTTCATTTTTCTCTAGTCGCAATCTTGGATTTGGTTTATGTGGATATGCTCTCATAGCCAGGGGCATAATTCTGATGTGTGCAGAGCAGTCAGGGGCAACAGCGTTTGAAGAATCAGAAGCATAAAATGCTTGAGAATTGAAGAAAAATATTTCTAGACCTTGTACAGACATTGCAAATTCTGTGGCAAAGGGAGAAAAATAAAACAAGCAAGGAGACACATACATATATCTCTCCTTTGAGAGCTTAAGAAATAGAGATACTTCTTTGTATCAGTCCTTAAAAATACTCTCTAATTTTCATCTTTATAGCTGTCTAAGATTGAATTATAGCTTTTTTTTGGTTTTATTTTAAAGGGGATGTATGTTGGGGAGAAGAATGGTTACTGATTCCCAGATTTTTAACATATTTAACACAGGGAGAATTCTGACAAGGGAAACACAATAACTGGATTCCCTGCTTTCTCCTCTCTCGGTGGTGGTTCCATGATGAAAAGCTACAACCCTGTTTTTGTCCCTCCTTATTAGGAGCTTCAACAGAAAGCAAGCTGCTCATGAAAGTGGGTTTGGAAAAAAATAATTGGTTTGGAAAAAAGAAGATTGGAAAAGTGATAAGTGTGAGATACTGTCTACAATGCTGAGTTGAAGCCTGTGAAACAAAGATAGGTATGTACTAAAGTCAGACTTTCAATATGAAGGTTTGGATTTTTTTTAGGGCCCAGATGTTAGATTTCAGGACTGGTCCTATTTACCAAAGATGCAATCCAGCTTAAAGGGAGCCCTGGGAGATCCAACAGTAATCATACCTGAGGCTAAAAATCTTCTGCACAGTGAAAGAAACCATCATCAAAACAAAAAAGGCAACCTACTGAATGGGAGAAGATATTTGCAAATATATCCCCGAGAAGGGGTTAATATCCAGAGTATATAAAGAACTCACACAATTCAACATCAACAGAAAAGCAAACAACTTAATTAAAAAATGGGCAGAGTATTGAATAGACATTTTTCCAAAGAAGACATACAGATGACCAACAGGCACATGAAAAGATGCTCAATGTCACTAATTATTAGGGAAGTGCAAACCAAAACCACAATGAGATATCACCTCACAATTGCTAGAATGGCTATTATCAAAAAGACAAGAAATAGAAGTGTTGGAGAGGATGAGAAGAAAAGGAAGCCCTAAAACACTGTTGATGGAACTGTAAATTGGTACAGCCGTTATGGAAAACAGTATGGAGATGCCTCAAAAAATTAAGAATAGAAATACCATATGACCCAGCTATTCTACTTCTGGGTATTTGTCCAAGGAACATGAAAGCACTAATTTGAAAAGACACATGCACCCCTATGTTCATTGTAATGTTATTAAAAGTAGCCAAGATATGGAAACAAGATAATCATTCATCAGTGGACAAACGGATAAAGAAGGTGTGGTATATATATATACAATGGAATATTACTCAACAACAACAACAACAACAAAAAATGAAATCCTGCCCTTTGCAACAACATGAATGGATCTTGAAGTTATTATGTTAAGTGAAATAAATCAGAGAAAGACAAATACCATATGATTTCACTCATATGTGAAATCTAAAAAAAGAAACAAACAGACAATATAAAACAAAAGTAAATTCATAGATACAGAGAACAGATTAGTGGTTACCAGAGAGGAAGGGGGTTGATGGGTGAGCGAAATGGGGGAAGGGGGTCAACTGTATAGTGTGGATGGTAACTAGACTTGTGGTGGTGACCACACTGTGGTGTATACAGATGCCAAATTATAATGCTGTACACCTGAAACCTATACATAAAAGAAAAAAGTATTGCAGAGCCAAAAAAACCAAAAACACCTGAGTCCAAATCAGTCCAGATCAGTTATTATTAACTCCAATTTATTACTATTATTGAAATATTTGTTAGGCCTTATTAGCAGCAGGGTGAATCAAGATGATATTTTGAGGATTAGACGTTCATGCTTTTAATTGCTAGATAACACACTATCTTGTATTAACAACAACGCTCTCTGTTGTCAAGACTATTAAGAGTTCTACAGTTTTTCCTCCTTTTTATCTTCCTCTCCAACTCCTTCCTCTTCCCATCACTACCTTGTTAGCAGGTCCCTCAATAATTTAAGATACAAGCAAAGATTTTCTTGCATGAATGAGTAGGAATTTAGGTTCTCTTTGGGAAGCTAGTTTATTACAACGTTTAGTTTTGATTGTGTGTTTGTGTTTATGCCTTAGATCTCAGGATTGTGGCTGCTTTCCTTTCCAAGTGAAGTTTTTCTCATTGCGAAAACAGCCTGAGGTCCTTCTTAAAGATTTTCCGTAAACAAAGCTCTGTCCCATGCTACCAGGAGTAAACAATTTTCCTTCTCCCTCTTAGTCATTTCATCTGTCAGTCATTGAAAATTACCATATGTTAGAGGTTGACACCGAGACAAAATATCCTAATGTTAGGCCATATGGTTCACCTTTTCCTTCAGGGTTGTCTTGTTTTGTTATATTTTTGTTTTTGCTTTCACTTTTGATCTTGGATAGAGCATTTGTGAAATTCTTGATGTGAGAATACATTTTATTGTGATTAAGACTTATTCTTTCTGGGGATGGAAAGGCCAATAAAGATTCACCAGAATGTTTCAGTCAGGCAGCAGTAATATGCGTTCCAAGTCTCAAGCAACCAAGGCATCTGTATTCTGGAGCCGTCCTGCCTGTTTACTGAAAGACAACTGTCAGTGGGAAAAGAACTCTTCCAATTTTGAATTCTATTAGAACAGGATCTTTTCTCAGAAGATGGCTCCTTGGCCTTCTGAGGAAAATCGCCAGTGAGCTGGCTGGGCACATTCCAGTAGGGGATTTGGCACTTAGCAAGGAGAGAATAGCTCTCCTGTCAGTCCTCAGTGAAATATAAATAATTTAGAGATGAGCAGAAGAAAAAAATAACAGTCCCTTTCTAGTCTTTGTCATGAGTTTTGTACACAGCCAACTTTCTAACGGGTCCTCTGAGATACTGGCCTAAGGCCTAATAGGGCTTTCCATTATGGTTAAACTGGACAACAGTGAAGAGGGAAGGGGTCCCTAGAGAGAGACCTGTTTCTCTCCACTCTGCTCCCCAGTCTCTCTCCTGATGGGACTACAAGGAGGTAGGTGTGCTGCAGACACAATTGAAAGAATCTGATTGAGAATGTTCCTTGAGACTGCAGAGATCTCAGACAGACTTTCCTAAGGCCAGAGATCTCTCAGTGGCAAGGCCCTCATACCAAGAACTTGTACATTCCTCTGAGACTTTTGATAACAAGGGATAGAAGCCTAACTCAGTCTAACTTAATAAAAGAAAAAGAATTTCTTAGAAGTCTAGATATGACTGAACTCTGGATTTTAAGGCTGTCCTGAGCAGTGCACATTCCTGGTCTACTCCTACCTTCACAGACTGGTTCCCCAGCAACCCTGAGTCTACATAGATCTTTGAACTCATGATCACAGAGAAAGACATATCATCTCTTCCCATAGCTCTGGCAAGGGTCAAGAGAAGGCTCAGACTAGCTTGGACTGGATCACATGCCCATCCCTAAATCAATCTTTGTGGCCAGCAAGATTGATTGATCCTGAGTGGTCAGAACTGAGTCAAGTGTCCATTCCTAAGGCTAGTGGGTAGCTGGGCAAAGATAGGGACTTGGATTGAAATCCAAGAATCACTTGGATTGAAAGATATTATTAAAGACTGAGGAAGAGATAGTTCCCTCTGGAGGTATTAGAGATACAGAGAAGTGTACATCCACTACACGTGGGAAGACCTTGATGGGACATTCATTGAAGGAGACTAGAAGCTTCACAGAAGAAGAGAAATAGAGGGTCCTGAATGAGGCTGGCATGAGTCATGATGTGAATTGGAGAGTGGGGCTGTGGACTGGACTTTGAGCACACTCAATTTCAAGTAATGTCATTGTACTTTGCTGGTTGGTGTGGTCCTAGATAATATTGTGAATTCATTTATACTGTGCTTTGGGTCTCTATCTCTTGTTTCTATGGTCCTGTTTTCTTTCCCTTTCTACCCACTGTCCACCGAAGTACTTGTGCATCCCAAGCCATCTGGCCCTGATGTCCTGCACCTAAGTAAGGACATGAAGATTCTACCCCTCACGCCTTCCAAAATGGCCTACCCTATGCTTTAAATTCTATAGACCTCCAGGGGAATTGATGACTAATGTGAACTAATCTGAGTATTATTTGTTACCAGACAAGATACAAATGAGTTTCAAAAAAAAGCTATCTCTTAATCTTGTGGCTTTCAGACTTAAGAGATTTTCATAGACTGGTAATTGAGAGAGAGAGAGAGAGAGCATGTGCATGCTTGAGAGATGGGCAGGGAAGGGAGGAGAGGAGAGGAGAGAAGAGGCGAGGAGAGGAGAGGAGGGCAGGAAAAATTAAGACTGGTTTAGGATTTTGAAGCATTTTATTTGGGTAAGTTAAGAACCTTTAAAATAGCCACAACAAAACTACTATTGAATTTAATATCACCAAAATTTTTATAAAAGGAAGGATATTTTAATACCAAAAAATTGGAAAAGTTTTAGTTTCATATTCAAAGAAAATTCCTCAAATTTTAAAAATTACGATTTTTTTTGAAAACTCACTGAAATGGCCTGAATTAGCCACAGCTCATTTCATGTGCCATCCCAAAGCAGCCCTTTCTAAAGATTAATGTTTGAGAACCCCAGTGGTACCCCCAAAGAGTTTAATGGTGGGAGTTTGGGGGCTGTGGCTCATCAATGGGAGAGTTTTATGTCCAACTGCATCTTCATACCACAAAGAGAAATCATTCCTGTATCTCTGAAGACTTGGCCTTGGTTCCAGGGCATGGATTTTGGTAGAACTTACACACATCTGAATCATCCTTGATAAGGAACATTCATCACTCAATCTTTTCATAGAAGGAGAAACTGAGATTCAAAGGGTAAAGAGACTTGGCTAAGGCCACACTCTAAGAGTGAATCCCATAGCCAAGGCAGAACTTTCACGAAGCAGGACTCATCTGGCACTCTGAGAGAAGGCAGAGAGAAGGACCAGAATCTGAAGACTGAACACGTCCTTGGACGGGCCCTGGTGGAGAGTGGGCAGAGATGACCACAGGTGACAGGAAGCAGTGCAGACCAGCAGGTGGCGCACTTCAGGAAAGAGAACGCCATCAAGGGATGGATCCCAGACTGGCCACCAGGGAGTTGTGCCTGGGGCTTGTGGCAGTGGAAAGGACCCAGACTATACCTTGGACTTGGCTATTTCCTGGGAGGCCCCATGAAGTCTAAGCAAGACCCTATTCTCAGAAACACTGGAATACCAGGCTGGTTATCAAGACTGGGATTGGATTCCTCTGGAAGTAAAGTCAGGACCTGAGTTCCTGGAAACCAGGGATAGGGAAGCTGGAGAAGTAACAAGACAGACATGACAGGCTTGAATTTCAAACCAGTGGGTGGGACTAGCTAATTCTGATATGAAGATCGGAATGTTTGCAGCAAACGGAAGGTTTTACATTGTGAATGTGTGATATGGAGGAAAGAGATCGTAATGGATTTCTTTTTTCCCAGTAAAATAGCCATCATTGTTAATATTTACCTGTCACCTGAGCTCCATCGCCGACAAAAGAAAGTATACACCAAACGTTGTGTCAGAAAAGGTGTGGTCCCATTTGGCTGTGGGGACATTTGTATAAGATAGTGAAACTGTAAGGAATGTAGAAAGAAAAAGAAGAAAACTTGGTGCAGCCATGGAGAAAGACAAAGACTGGTTCTTTGGAGAAATGAGCTGAAGGCAGAGTGGCAAAGCTTTGTCAAAGTGCTCATGAAAAATCTCAACATTAAGCCCAGGCAGAGGGAGAAATGCACTTGGGGCTGATGAAGCTCCAAACCAGATCGTGTAGATCATGATGGAGTTTCAGCCTTTGCAGTGAGTTAGCAGGTCTGAAATCTCATAGAAACATGGAAATCTGCCATGTCTACTAAGAGACACTAAGGGTGTTAGGACTAAAACCAAGAGGTGGCTTGAGCCCTCCAGTAGGAACGATGGGACTTTTTGAGAGACTTAACAGACCAAAAGAAAAAACTCAGACTGAGTTCAAAGGAAAACATACAATGGTCCAGGGGGCATAACTCCCACCCAGCATAAACATCGTAGGGAATGCCTAAAATTCTTCAGTGCTTTAAGATTGTGCCAAGTGGTGCCTCAGAATTACTTCACGTTGCAACACAATTTAATTAAGTCATTTCTGAACTGATTAAATTTGTCTTGGAGGGAGGGGGCTCAGAAAGTGTGGCATTGCCCACCGGTTTCTCCAAGAACACAGCAGTGCCCAGGATATGGGAAATCTTTGGTGAAAATATCAGAAACAAATGAAATATCCTTGGGACATTAATCATTAAAGTCTCATATCTTTTATGACAAAAACAATATGCAAAGTATGGGCATTACTGGAAACTCATGAAATGAACCCTCTTTTTTGGGTCAGTGTTTACTACAGTCCTGATTGTTTCAGAAAGAAAACTTTATGAAAGGAAATCAAAAGCGTTTCTCCAACTCCATGAGCACTGCAATAACAGGAAACAAAACTCCTATTTCTGTAGTTTGCCAGATAAGAACTGAATAGTGGATTCTTTTTTTTTTTTTTGAAGGCATGTAGCACATACTGTTAAAGTCATAAATTACTGTCTATTGCATGGTTTTGACTAGGCAACTTACATTGTCGCTTCTATTTCTGGTAGGGGAGGCACATGTATTTGTCGTTATTCCAGAAAATGGTGAAAAATGACAAGTTGACAGAAGAGCCATTATTGCTAAGAGTGTAGCCATTCAGCCCTGGTCATTTGGTGGAGCCACTTTACTCCAAGAACATTCTAGAGAGTGAACTTGAAACAAGGCAAACTACAAACAGTTGGAAATGATTTCCAATAGCCTCTAAGACACTGCAGTTCAGATGCTCCCTAAGACTAGAAGAAATAAGAGCACCCAGTTGCCTTCTACGGGATCCTTCCTTTGAATATGCAAGGAGATGCCTTACTCAGGTTAGTCCAGGGCATATTTGCTTATCACATATTTTATTGTTCAAGTACAAGCACTAGCTGGCCTATTGCAATATACTTCCCCAACCTTCTCTCAAGTTATGTTGTAACAGCAAACATAGTTAGGGAGTATATATGTTTCATTTTAAAGTTTATCTTCTTTAGTAGCTTTGAAAAAGACAGGAAAGTGAGGTCAGAAAGCCAGTGGGTCATTAAAGACACAAATCTCTTAAAACACATCTTCAAAGCATATATTGGTATCGAAATATGTACACTGAGGGATTCTTTAGGTTATAATGTGAAGGTTCTTTTCTGGGAATGGTTTTCATCTTTTTAATCATGACAACTGATTGTAAGTTTCCTTGTTTGCTAAGACATCACTGATGTCATCCATTGTTGACAAGGCACAGAGAAAAGAATTTTTAATATGTGGTTATGTCAACAATTGTGAAATATTACTGAGACCAAGTAACAGAGGGTGAGATTGTTGAATGTATTATTGTTACAACCATTAGGGAAATGCAATGATGCAAAATAATGCACCAAAATCCCCAAACTCAGATTCAGCCACTGATAACATTTAGCTACATTTGCATTTTATGTTTTACCTGTACCAGACCACATTTATCCACAATTTTGCATCCTGCTTTTACTCTCTTAACTTTATGTCATAAGCAAGTTCCTATGCTATTAAAACTCTATGCAAAGATTATTTTTATAAATGGATCCGTTTTATATGAATATACCATACTTGACACATCAAGGTTGTTTGCAGTGTTTTTTTTAATAAATAATTCTAGGTAAAATGTCCTTGCAAATGTATCCCTTTCCTTATTACTTATGATGTTCTCAAGATCCAAAGGAGTGATCCTTTGACCTTACAAGGTCAAAGATATAAATTTTTTGAGAACTCTTGATACATGTTGCCAAGCTGTTTAATATAAAGGTTGTACCAATTTATACCTCAACAGAAGTTTATGAAGGTAAGCAAGAGAATGTACTTAGTTTTCTTTAATTTGAACATGGTCCTATGAAAATTTATACTATGGTAAACAGAGCATGTGCTAAAGACAAGCTATTGAAATATATTTTTAAGATAAAATGGAGAAAGACATCTTTAAATTACTAGTAAATGCTAGGAGTTTAAAAATATATTCAAATTTATAGCCAGGGTAACATCGCAGGCAATTTTTTAAAGTTCATTCTTTAAGAATAAAAATAATCTCTTATATTTGCCACATAATAGTTTGCAAATACTTTCGTAAATGATCTCTTATTAATCAAGAATTTTAGAAAATTCTGAATTCAGGCATACCAGAAACCCTCAAATGTAATCACATAAAAACTAAATGCAAGACACAACTGTCTTGCATTTAGAATTTTTTTAATTAGTTTTAAAATATGTATTTCCAAGAAAGATCTCTGCTCTGGGTAAAGAATAAATTCAATGGCGTGGTTCTTTCACTTCCAAGCAGCATAGGAAGGTAGGTCTATGAGCTAGGCTAAACAGTATTTGCCTGACTACATGCCTTTGCATCACCTTGAAATCAAATTAGGGAAAGAAAAACTGTTGCAGCACCCTAACACACCATGCTTGCGCCTGCCTGGGTATCTTTCCACTGCCCAGCCCCTTAGTCTGGAGCTCCGCCCTCAGTGAGGTCATGGGCCCCTCCCTCCCTGCAGGTCTTTGCTCAGTTGATACCATCTCACCTGGTCCCCCCACCCCGCCCCGACTTAGAATTGCAAACACCACCATCCCTCCCTCCGACAAAAAGGCCTTCTCTATACCTTTTCCCTGCTTCCTTTATCTACACAGCACTTGTTACCATGATTTTTGTGTGTTTGTTTTACTTAATTACTTGTTTTGGTCTGTCTCTCACAGTAGAGTATGAGCCTCATGAGCGCAGGGATGTTTTGTCTGCTTTATTCACTGCTGTATCCATATTACCTAGAGCACTTGGTATACAGTAGGCACTTAATATATATTTGTTGAAGGAAAACAAATGGCTGAATGAATGTGGGGCCTGGAGCTGTCTAAGAGCTTTTCTGGATAAGCTCTAAAAAAAGACAGCGCTCTCTTCAGGGGCAGCTTGAAGTTGATGCCCACCCTGCCAATAGCTTGCATTACAGCACAGCATTGGTCCCAGGGCTCGCTAAGGAGAAGAAGGGGCCAGGAAAGCAGCACCTTTGGGCAAGTGGAACCTTAGTTCCCCAACCAGGGATGGAACCGGAGTCCCCTGCAGTGGAAGCAGGAGAAAGTCTTAACCACTGGACCGTCAGGGAAGTCCAGGAAAGCAGCATCATAAAGTGTGATCAGACAGACTCTGTGGCATCAAAAAATCCCACATTGCTACTTTCTTGGCATACAACCCTGGGCAGCTGGTCAATATCTCTAGGTTCTAGAGGAGAATGGGATACCTCCTACCTCTAAGGATTGTTGTGATGACAATTCAACATAGTGACACAGGCAGCCCCTGGCTGGGGTCAGTAATTGTTAGCCCTTATTATTCAGGAGATACTGAGCTAAATATTTGATGTACATTATTATGCTTACTTATCACAGTTTATCACATTAGGAAGTGGATAAACTCTTCTGAATATGTATCCTGGGGGTCTCCAAGTAAGTTTGGCTAATGCTATGTAATCCATACCTCCACTGGAGAGTCATGTTATTGTACCAACAGATCAAGAAGCTCTACAATAAAGAAATCTGCTCAACTTTAATTTGACTTTAATCTTTTATTTGAGTTTAATCAAGCATTACCCAAAAGATGCTTTTCTCGTTTTGCAGTAGCACATAGTGCCGCTATGTGAAGATGCTGATTCCTGTAAATGCTCTTTAATACCAATAGACACAGAATACCTGATTTTCTCCATTTAACAGAGGAGGAAGCTGAGGCTCAGAGAAGTTCAGTGACTTACACAAGGTCACATAGAGAACAAAGAGATGTGCAGCTATCCTAAGTGGTCAACCCAATTCAGGAGGCTGATGTTATCACCACCTCACTTCAAGTAGTCCCCCATCACCTAACTTGATTATAATTATTGCATATAGAGATGACAAGACAATAACACAGCTGCTCTTCTAGAATTGCTGAAAATTCAACTAAACTGGAAGATAGATGTGAGATAAGATTGCGTTTTGTGAACCTAAAAGAAACATGTTACATGAACTCTGTTTGGCCATTGACTTGGTGTTACCAATGACTTCTTTCTTTCTGACATGTATGATGTAAGCAGGCAAATAGAAGGAAGGCTATTATCTAAAATATAGAAATGGCATACTTAAGTTACAGAGATTAAAAAAGAGAGAGAATCAAATTAAAATCAGTTAATTAGAAACACAATGACACAAACATGAAATCGGAAGCTATTTTCCTTTTGTCAAAAAGAAAACCCGGAAACTTTCAGAACATTAGATGAAAAAAGAAAAACGGAGCTTCAAAAAAATTATAGGTCTCCACTGTTAGTTAACCAGGGGTGAGCCTTGTAGACAGAAATCCCGGTTAAGCAGGCAGCCTTGCTCACAAATTGATGGGTCTTGTCTGTTTTGGAGATATGCTTACTTGGTTTCTGAATCAGCCAGAGATTTCTGTTATTGAATTATTTAGGCTATTTTTAAGTCTGACAAAAATGAGACCACAGGGCTCAGAGATGAACAGAGAGTAGTCAGATTTTTGCTGTCCTTGAAATTTATATTTCATTGTAAGTGAAAGAAGAAAAAAGTCCATAGCAAATAGAGAAATCATGTTTGAGGATAATGAGATCTTTTTTCTCAATCCCTGAAAAAGATTTCCAAATAGGGATGGGCAAAAGTGACAAAACACCCCAGATGAGATGCCTGAGAAGCATCACAATTGTAAATTGCATTTGGTGTCAAGAAAAATTATCTCAATTTAGATAAGTTGGAAACAGTTTATCTGCTTTTCATCTAGCATAGTATGTGAGATAGATAGGACTGGAAGGGGTGACTTAAAGATTGAACCATGTACCCACCTAGCTCCTTTTGCTGTTTAACTGTGCCATTTTTATGCCCCACAGTGTCCCTCAATAACTCTACCAAAATAGAAAGTGGTAGAAATACTCAAATTGGCATTTTCTTGTGTCCAAACCTTGATAAGCGTTCTCTGGTACTGTCCCACCCCCAGACTGACCTATGTGGACTTCTCTCGAGACATTCTGTGTTTACTTTAAAATCTGTTGCTGGTTGTTAAAACAGTAGACACGTCAGTTCTACGCAGGGCTCCCCAGGCAAGCTTTCATGCAGTGACACATTGGCACAATAATCCCAGGCTATTATCAGTGGCAGCATTAATTACTAGAAAGAACATGAAATTTTCCTCCTTAATCACAGTTTGCTGAGTCCTGTAAGCAACAGAGGGAGTGAGACCCAATTGCTTGAAGGGTGATTCATTGCTGTCTGTGGTACAGAGTTCTTGCCTATCTCCTTACATCCAAATTAGCAGTCCTAGAATACTGTCGGGAGAAAGGTCTTCTTGATATGCTTAGGATATTTTTTAGGGATAATAGCATGCACATTTCTGTGTCACTCTTTCAAAAATAATTAAGGATTTGGTTTTGCCAAAAATGCATTTGAAACAGGCCTTGCAATGTCAACCTTAGAGGTTTATAGGATGCCAAGAATCTGTGTTTAGTGCAGTGTGTATACATTTTGGGCGAGGCGAAACTATTTATTTTGAAATTAAAATGTCTCCAAGCAACCATGCATTACAAAACATTTTAGAAAAGTCTTTTGGCAGTGGCTAAGGAGAATATACCATATATATGAACAAGCATGTGGAGAAAATGGGCATAAAACCCATTTCTAAGTTCTGACACTTCGTGTGCCTGATCTTACCTTAGAAAGAAGTACCCGTGATTGGGCTGCATGCAATGACTTGTTCTATACAACATCTTCAGGGAACAAACTGTTTTTTTTTAACATGAAGTAATTACACATGATGTAAACTGCAAGTCAACTTTAGCAATGCTAAAGTTTATCTCTAGGAGGTATATTCCTAAGTCCATTTTTTAGGTCATTAACCTCCTAGGGAAAGTGTCCTTTAGGCTAAGCCTTTTCTGCTCTTTCCCTATATTATTTTGAAAGATGAAAAGGCCTATTCGAGAATATCTATCAAATCCCATAATGGTAGGGTTAGGTGGGGAAAGAAGCCATAGGGCATGAACACCATGATTATTATTTGTTAGTATATTTATTTGCACTGACACGTGGCATTTCTAGAACTTTATCTCTCTGGCTGACAGGGGAATGGAGATGGGATGATAGTGTCTCTCCTTTATGAAGAGTCATGAAGCTACAAGGTAGGGGATCAGTGCTCTGCTGTTATGAGGGCAACTCTTAGTCACCCAGCAAGTTCTACCTTTTGGGGTTAACTTCTGGTCTGTCAGAGCCTCATAGAATTGATTTATGTTTGGAATTTTTCCCCTGTCTGACCATGGACAATTTGAAAACCTTTCTATTTGTACAGGAATTAGCCTTTAGTTGAAATTGAGTTTTGGCAACGTTCTATGTGTTATACCAACCAGAAAGTAATTGCCCAATTAAATATAATTCAAGTTTTATGCCTCATCAAAACTAGAGAGTCTTACAAATAAGTATATCATTAAATGCCGAAGCCCTTGTTAAGCTCAAACCCCACTTCTTGACAGTTTGATATATTTTTACCCTCAGTTCTTTGAACTCCTCAGGTTCTGAGTCTAAGCGAATTCTGCTTGTGATTTGTCTCCCCATTTAGGTCTGACTTCAGCGAGTAATCTCACTAATGATACCGACATGAGTTTTCCAGGTCTATGACAGTTATATTTCTCACTGCAAATTAACACACTGAATACATATGAATGATGTTCTACCTTGGTTAATCCAAGTCTGCCTGCTGTCATTGCATTAACAAAATCTGATTTCAGAGTCCTCAAGGCTGAAAGTCAGGCTGGGGTCCATGGTAGATAATTTCTCTGAGACCCTCCTGGCGAGTCAGATGGCTGGTCTGCTCCCCTGGGGGCAATTTTCAGATATCACCGTGTGGGAACTGTTAAAAATTTTTACCATCTTCTTTGTATTTTTATTCTAGGGAAGTTTAGAAGCTGTATGAGCAAAAGTATTATGAAATTGGAGGTGGACATTGGGGAAACTGAGGTGATTATGGTGTAGAGAGAAGACTTGCTTAGAAAGGATGGGAGCACTAAGTTGGACAAGGATAGATTCTATATCCTTTTTTTAAAAAAAAACTCCCAATATACTTTTATTTTATTTATTTTTAAATTTCTTATTCTTTTCTAAATTTTTTTTGTGTGTGTGGTACGCAGGCCTCTCACTGTTGTGGCCTCTCCCGTTGTGGAGCACAGGCTCCGGACGCACAGGCTCAGCGGCCATGGCTCACGGGCCCAGCTGCTCCGCGGCATGTGGGATCTTCCCGGACCGGGGCACGAACCCATGTCCCCTGCATCGGCAGGTGGACTCTCAACCACTGCGCCACCAGGGAAGCCCCCCTTTTCTAAATTTTTAATTTAATTTTTATTTTGTATTAGAGTATAGTTGATTTATAATGTTGTGTGAGTTTCAGGTGTACAGCAAAGTTATTCAGTTGTACATATACATATATCCATTCTTTTTCAGATTCTTTTCCCATATAGGTTATTGCAGACTATTGAGTAGAGTTCCCTGCGCTATACAGTAGGTCCTTGTTGATTATTTTATATATAGTAGTGTATATAAGTTAATTCCAAACTCCTAATTTATCCTTCTATAGAGTGCCCACAACATTGCTGGCATGCCAGTGTGCAGGAAGAAGAAAGGCTTCCACAGAAGGAATGTTTATCCACTGATAGCCAAATTTCGGAGGATGAGGAAAATAACAGTTCCCTATCTATATTAACTTGGATTTGTCTCTACCCTTTATCATTAATCATTGCTCCAAACAAAGTTAATGGGAATGTTATGGCTCAATTTCTGTGAACTGGGGAAGCTTATCAATGGGGCTGCCACTTCCTAGCTACTTGTGGAATGTATCTGTGTTAGCTGAGTTCCCTCAGGGATGTCAGGAACATTATAAATTCTGTCCCGCCTGGATGATGAAATATTAAAAAAAAATATTCACACACATTTAGGGGAAAAAAAAAAAAGAAAGCTCCTAAAATCCAACTTCTTCCCTCCATTCTGCCATGAACTTCTTGCTCAGAAGACTTCAGTGGACATTTATAATTACACACAATAATAAACATCCATGGAGCTTCATTATATTTTTAAACCCAAGTTGTTTACAGCATAGTTTTTGAAATACCGATGGTGACTATTCAAGGATTCAAGGACACATCCTTTTAAGAAGGAATATTATTAGAGGTCATAAATGATAAATTTGAAATATCTTGGGAGTATATCTACCTGTACAGCTTACAGTCTACCAAAAACATTCACATTTCATCATAGAGATGTACAAAGTTGTTTTATTATGTTCTTCAAATAGTGAGTCATTGCTGCTTACGAATCCTTGATTCCTACAGCAAAGAGGTAAGCCATATCAAGAATACTGTAACTGAGTTACAAAAAACTGTAAAATTCTTGACCAATAGGACAATGGGAACCTGGTTATAGGACCACAATTCTCCCAGTTAAAGATACATTCCCTAAGTGCACTAGACTACCCTGTATTTCAATTAAATTATGCCTTTGAGCAAGAAGAGTGAAAAGCAAATGGTTTAGCGATAGAAGCAGTATTACTAAAAAAATACCCAAGAATCCTATTTGTCTTTGCTAAGCTCTGTGCTATTTACATGAAGATTTATGGTATTGAGAGCCCAGATAGCTTTAGTCATTTTACATGTTACCGCAGGGGTGGGATGAAAGGATTAGGCCAGAGGGGAAGAACACCTCACTAAAGAATGTCACACGCCCAGTCTTCCTTAAAACCTTGGGGAAGAATTCTACACTTTAATTTTAAAAGCCACTACGTGACTTCCAGATTGAATCTCTTAAATGTACTAGGATAGAGCTTTATGGAGGGAGTGTATGATGTGAAGCAACTAAATTAACTGAAGTAGTTAAATACCACAATTTTTCAAGGGCTACAAAATACTGGCTTAATCAACATTTCTAAGAGGATAACTGTCTTTCTTCCCCTCACCCCAAGCCTTTATTTCCACATTATTTACAAAAAGTACATGTTTTTGTGTGAATTAGAATTGACTTGATTAGAATTATAATTTACTTTGAGAAATGCTCTCCTGATAACTAAGATACTAAAATGTCTTTGATATAAGATTTATTTCTAACAATTTTGCTAGGATGCTAAAAAAAGGCTGACTTTTGTTTCTCATTTTCAAGTGCTGTGGGCCTAGGGCTGAATAAAATCTCCTCTACTCATAGCTAGGTAATCTTGGGGATGGTATTTCAATTCTCTGAGCTTTCATTTCTTCATACATACACATGGGGCTAGTGATTCCTACCATCCAGGATAGTTATGAGGGCTAAATTGGATATACTATATAAACTTCTGGTGCTTAGAGTAGATGTTCAGTATTAGCTCCCCCTCTAACCCCTTCAACCCCAACTAGATTTTAGTCTTCTTTGGTACCAGGATAACCAACTTTACCTATTATTAGTGGATTTAATCATCAAAGGATGATATGCAAATTGCTCATGATAAATAGAAATATATTTATTATAACTGTAATCAAAGGCATTCGATGAAATATGTTTTAATAGGGTGATTTTTCCCATCATATAGTATTGAATTAACACTTCACTGGATTCTAATACATATCAATTCCACTGGAAAGAAGTTTTATAAAAGGGTATGACATACAAGGAAAAGGAAGAGATCACAGGGCTTCTCAGCTCAAAATCAACATGATTTTATTTTTCAGCCTCTTCATAATACATAGGGCTTTTTTCCCCCAAGTTATTTATTTCATGTGGTATCATCATGTTGTAGCTTCTCAGGGTTTCAGAATGTGGTCTCATGCTACACATCAAATTTAAGCTCCCCTCTTCCAAACATCTCTCTCTTTCTTTTTCTCTCCCTGTCTCACACAAATATTATATAATTATATATATACTTTATTTTTTTTGTTTTTTGTTTGTTTGTTTGTTTTTGGGTTTTTTTTGCGGTACTGGGGCCTCTCACTGTTGTGGCCTCTCCCGTTGCGGAGCACAGGCTCCGGGCGCACAGGCCCAGCGGCCATGGCTCACGGGCCCAGCCGCTCTGTGGCATGTGGGATCCTCCCGGACCGGGGCACGAACCCACGTCCCCTGCATCGGCAGGCGGACTCTCAACCACTGCGCCACCAGGGAAGCCCATATACTTTAAACCTTTGCTCATACCTCTTCCCCTGCCCATAATCCTGCCCAAATCCTACCAATAACTCGAGACCCAGATCAAGTACTACCTCCTTCAGTAATTCTTTGTCTGTTATCTTATTCAGCAAATGAAGGGATTATTAGATACATGGCGCCCTGCTATGGAGACAAAGACACGAGTCCTTCTACAGGTTTACAGCCTAACATGGAGACTCAGGAATAAAATATCACAGATTCTAGAGTAACTGGATTCAGAAACCATAAAGGGGACCAAAATTGTCAATTCAACTTGGTCAGGGTGGTGTGTTCCAGAAAATACCTAATGTATTGGGTTTGGGACATGAACCTGACCTTGAACACACAAGTATCTTGTATGTGTAAGTAGGTGTCCATCAGGTAGAGTGAATGTAGAAGATGGTGGATAGGGATAGTCCTCAGAGAGGGACCTTGTATGTGAAGGCACAGCAGCTTGAAGCATCAGGGTTTTCTGTTTATTCTACAGAGGTTGGACATTACCCTCAAGGGAGTAGAAAGCCACTGAAAAATTTTAAAGTAATGAGAACAAATGAAAAGATGCACATTTTAGAAAAATCTCTGGAAGAAGCACAGAGGATGGACGAAGGCTACTTTAGGGGTGGAGTCCAGGTTGGAGACTTTCAAACCTCCAGCCAGAAGGTGGCTAACATTCTCTTCTTTGCAGTTCTCTTGTGCCGATGGTCAGGGCATTTATTTTATTACTTAATTGCTCTCTTCTTTCACTCATGAGAGTTTTCTCTCTATGACTACATTGAAAAATATTCTGCCCTGACATACCCTGCATTGATTTTTGCTATCTCCTCTCTAACTCTCTGCAATATCTTCATATACACACACACAGCTTCCAGGACAGGGATGCATACTGAGAAGATGGGCAGAAAATGCTTTTAACTGACAGAATTCACTGGTCTCAGGAGTGATCAACTGTACACAACCAGTGCCACTGAGGCCAGCAGCACTGAATGCTATACACACACAGGCTCCTGAAAAATGTCTGAAAGTTACATCAGCACACAAGAGAGTTGGAATGTGTGTCTTGTGATTCTTTACCCTTTAGCTATTTATTTTGTATAACCTAATTTAATTTGAATCTTTGCATATAAAAATGTTTGGCTACCATCATGTAATACTCTAATTTTGACTTTGATGAATATATGAGTTGATTTGTCCTGAACACATTGCCCTCCATCTTTCAAACTGAGTTCTTTTTAAGAGCCTTATCCAACTCAGTGGAATTTATATTCAAAAGTAACTATTCTTTTCATAGTCACTTTTAATCAGACCTCTTAACTGTAAGCATAAGTTAGCCTTTGCTGAATGCATCATCTTAATTTATAGAGGATTATACGTATGGATGATTGTAAAGTTAAAGAAAGGAAAAAGGCCGGGTAAGATACCTCATAATTCTTGGTTTTAAAATTCATGGAATTAGATAACTATATTGTCTAAAACAGGACAACAGCCTTCTGCTTTGAAATCTATTTTTTCCTAAGTCTAACAAAATGTTTTTCATTGGCTATCAGAACATACTGCAAAACACATTTTTAGAAATTCTTGCATTGTGATAGTGATAGATAGAGATATAAATGTTTAAAGTTTTCAAATTTATATGGATATGTATGTTTAGACACTAAAAATGTTAGTTAATGCTGCAAGAATCCAGACATTCTATGGAGGTATCTGGGTTCTTTTTTATTTTTTTATTGAAGTGTAGTTGATTTACAACATTGTATTAGTTTTTGGTGTACAGCAAAGTGATTCAGTCATATATATATTTTTTTTTCAGATTCTTTTCCATTATAGGTTATTACAACATATTGAATATAGTTACCTGTGCTATACAGTATGACCTTGTTGTTTACCTATTTTATATATAGTAGTGTGTATCTGTTAATCCCAAGCTCTTAATTTATCCCTCCCCCCTTTCCCCCTTTGGTAACCATAAATTTCTTTCCTATGTCTGTGAATCTGTTTATGTTTTGTAAATAACTTCATTTGTATCTTTTTTTTAGATTCCACATATAAGTGGCATCATATGATATTTGTCTTTCTCTGTCTTACTTCACTTAGTATGATAATCTCTAGTTCCATCCATGTTGCAGCAAATGGCATTATTTCTTCATTGTGATGCTGGAGTAATATTCCATTTTGCAGCCACTATGGAGAACAGTATGGAGGTTCTTTAAAAAACAAAAAATAGAGTTAACGATATGATCCAGAAAGCTCTCTCCTGGGCATATAACCAGAAAAGATGAAAACACTAACTAGAAAAGATACATGCACCCCAACGTTCATAACAGCATTGTTTACAATAGCCAAGACATGGAAGCAACCTAAGTGTCCACTGACAGATGAAAGAATAAAGAAGTTGTGGTATGTAGCTGGGTTCGTTTTAAACATTTTGGCAGTCTGCCAAACTATAGGTAGGTAGGCAAGAGTATTGGGCAGCATAGAAGAGAGAGAGACAGGATGGAAAGGAGGAAAAACAAGGGGGGGCTTCCCTGGTGGCGCAGTGGTTGAGAGTCCGCCTGCCGATGCAGGGACACGGGTTCGTGCCCCGGTCTGGGAAGATCCCACATGCCGCGGAGCGGCTGGGCCCGTGAGCCATGGCCACTGAGCCTGCGCGTCCAGAGCCTGTGCTCCGCAGCGGGAGAGGCCACAACAGTGAGAGGCCCACGTACCGCCAAAAAAAAAAAAAAAAAAAGGAAAGAAAAGCATATGATGCAATGAGATGAAAAAAATCTTACTCCACAAATTGTGTAAGACAAACGAAGCATTTTGATTTCCTTAAAATAGATAGATCAACCTTAAAGCAAATGAACACTCATGGAGAGAATCAAATGTGTGTTCTTCCCACCATCATCAAGGGAAGTTGGACTAACCCTAAAAGAGCCTGCGTAATAATTCTCTACTTGAGTAAATAGGAAATAAGGAAAGTACTTCTGTAGATAGCTTAGAAGACTGTGTGGTGTGGGGACACATTTGTCGAGTGGTCTGCATTTTCTGACAGTGAAAATAGTCCCCTGACAACAAATGATAAACCACATTAAATGTTTCCCATAACTGTTTCCCGTAGGCTTTGCCTAGTGTGGTGACTAAATCCTATTTGTGAGTTTTAACTGCTCCTCCCTCCCTGGCTTTACAGTAAGGTTCAAGGCAACAGCCCTAGCTGTAACCATGGCATCAACTATTAATAGTTGATGTTGTTTTGTGCCTTCTTCTCTGAACCCAAAGCATGGGTGTATGGGTAGATAGATAGATAGATAATAGATAGATAGATAGATAGATGATAGATAGATAGATAGATAGATAGATAGAAAGAATTTTCCAAGACATCTTACTAAGTGAAAACTCAGTTTGCAGAATAGTACATAAGGTAGAAATCTCATTAAGAAGAAAGAAAGAAAGAGAGAGGAAGGGAGAAAGGAAAACAATAAAGAGGGAGGAAAGAAGGGAAGAAAAATTGTTGTATGTGTTTGTGTGAAAACGCAGAGAAATTAAAGTGAAAGCCTGCAGAGGTGCATAATAAGCCTTTAATAGTAATGCCCCTGGGAAGGGAACTTAGGATGGGGAATGTGTGAGGTGGTGAGGGCCATAGAGCAAGAAAGCTGGAATCAACTTTGACTCCCTGTCCACCCGGATATAACTATCACCAGGTCCTTTCAATATTGCCTTATTCCTGACTTTAGAATTTGTCTGCTTTGAGAAGTGACCTTCCCCCACCAACCTGCCCAGCCTAGGGGGGGCATTCTCTCTCCAGCTTTGAGCTACTCTTCTAAACGGTCTCATTCCTTCTGGTTTTGCTTACCCATATCATCCCACTGCAGCCCCCAACCCATGTGAATGCCTTAGCCACGATCCTTCATTAAAATATTTTAGCTTTACAATTAGGTATTATATATTATGTATAAGTGTATTTTTAATGTAGAAAATTCAGATATCAAATTATCCAAACACTTCTTTCCTGCCCACCCTCCCATATCACTTCCCTACACATTCACCATCCTAAATTTCATTTCCCTCCAGTCTCCTATGCCTCTTAACAGACACACACACACACACACACACACACTTCCATATATCTTTTCCTTTGTTAGTGTTTGCAAAAACATGATTATACCATATGTATTATCCCACAGTTTTGTTTTCCCCCTAAAAATTTGTCTTGGAGATTGTCCATTCAGGTATATAAAGTCTACTTTATTCTGTTTAACTACTGTAAAATATTTCATAGAATGAATATATTGTGATTTACTTATTGATAAACATTAAAGCTTATTACAGTTCTTTGCTATTTAAAAAAAATGCTGCATTGGGACTTCCCTGGTTGTCCAGTGGTTAGGACTCTACTCTTTCACTGTAGAGGCCTCGCTTCAATCCCTGGTTGGGGAACTAAGATCCCACAAGTTGTGTGGCACAGCCAATAAATGAATAAATAAATAAGTAAGTTAAATTAAAATTTAAAAATGCTGCATTTGTGTGACTGGCCTGTTTCTATAGAATAGACTCCCTAAAAGTAGAATGCTGAGGAAACATTATGAATTCTCTCATTTTTGATAGAAACTGCACAAAATTACATTGTAAAAATTCTTTACCGATTAGCACTTTCACCAAAAGTGCCTGTTTCTGCAATTGATTTTATTTATCTTTTAAATGTTTTTAATTATGATGGTAAAATATGATATTTATTGTTTTAGTTAGTAATTCCAGAGATATTAAACGTGTTATACTTTTGACAGTATCTCTATTTCTGTGTTTTGACAAATACACACTTTTTTGTCCATTTAAAGACTCTTTAATTCACTTGTATAAATTCCATCTATTTATCAATTGATCAATCACTCTTTCATCTGACATATAGAGCTTCTGGATTTTTTCTCTTGCTCAGACTGTCCCAACCACAGATTTAAAAATTATCCTATATTGTCTTTTGATAATCTATTGGGAATTCATGTTGTTTATGGTGTTAAGTAGAAGAGTCCTTTGTGCTTTTTCTTTCTTTCACATTGGTAGGCAATGGTCTAATACCTTTTATTGCATAGTTGGTCATTTTCCCAATGATGTGAAATGCTACTTCATGATAAACTATAACTCCACGTATACATAGTCTGATTCTAGTCTTTCCATTTTTTTACTAATATGTTTTTATGTTTTGTTTTAATGCCACAATGTTTTAATTATTTATACCTTAATGACATGTTCTTATATCTAGTAAGGCAAATTTATTTTTTTCTGTTAAAAAATTCTCTTGGTTATTTTCATAAATTTTTATGTCATATAAAATTGAGAGCTTATCAAGTAACATGAAATGTCTTCTTGGGATTTTAATTGGTATTATATTAATTTTATGGGATACTTTAGAGAGAAACAACTATTTTGCAACAATGAATCTTCTTGTCCAAGAATATGGATACTTATTTAGGTCTTTTTAAATGTCCCTCCTTACATTTTTGTGATTTTCTTTTATATGGTTTCTTGTACGTTTCTTGGATATATTATTCAGGCTTCTGTTTTTGTTTTTGCTATTACAAATGGAATTTTTTTTCTTCCAAAACATTTTCTAATTAATCATTTTTGCTTTTTGGGAAATTATTAAATTTATGTTTTAATATTTAGTCTAGGGCCTCCCTGGTGGCGCAGTGGTTGAGAGTCCGCCTGCCGATGCAGGGGATACGGGTTCGTGCCCCGGTCTGGGAGGATCCCATATGCCGCGGAGCGGCTGGGCCTGTGAGCCATGGCCGCTGGGCCTGCGCATCCGGAGCCTGTGCTCCGCAACGGGAGAGGCCACAACAGTGAGAGGCCCGCATACCGCAAAAAGAAAAAAAAAAAAAAAAAAAAATATTTAGTCTATTTTTAATCTAAGATCTTTGTTGGTACTTTCCAAACATCTTGTGTTTTGTGCTTTGTATTTGAGAGCCCTTGCTTGGCTCCTTTTGAGTTAGCAGCAGCTGGTTCTGGTGAGGACAGGATGATGGCACAAGTGCATTACTGTTAAAGAGTGTTTAAAAAATTAAAATAAAATAAAGGAAAAATAATTTAAGAAAGAAAAAAAATAAAGAATGGAAAAAAAAGAATGTTAACCACAAAAATAGAGTGTTAAAGAGTCCTACCTTTTGTGGAGGAATAACTGACAAATAAAATTGTATATATTTAAAGTGTATGGTGTGATGATTTGATACATATGCATTGTAAAATGATTAGCAAGATCAAAATAATTAACACATCCATGACCTCAGAAGTTAACATAGGTAATTTCTTTTTAATTTATTACTTTTTTGTTACTCTTTTTTTGTGATAAGAATGCTTAAGATGTACTCTCAACAACTTTCAAGTATTCAATACCATATTATTAACTATAGTCATTATGAAAAACAGTATGGTGGTGTCTCAAAAAAAAATTAAAAATTGAACTACCACATGATTGAGCAATCCCACTCTTGGGTATATATCCGAAAGAATTGAAGTCAGAATCTTGAAGAAATATCTGCACCCCTATGTTCATTGCAGGATTATTCATAATAACCTAGATATGGAAACAACCTAACTGTCCTTAATGGATGAAGAGATAAAGAAAATGTGATACGTATATATATGTACAGAGTAGAATATTATTCAGCCATAAATATACACACACACACACACACACAGGAACATGATGCAGCCATAAAAAAGAAAGAAATCTTGCCACTTGTGACAATATGGATGAATCTGGAGGACCTTTTGCTAAGTGAAATAAGCCAGGAAAAGAAAGACAGCTCTGTCCTTCTGAGAGACCAGTGTCTTCCTGCAGTGCCTTGCCATCTTCCTGGCCACAGTGTTCACCCCCAGAGGTTTAGTGTTGGGTACACACCATGCCTGTTCACGTGTTGCCCAAATGAGGAAGGACAAGGTGGGGGGACCCAGTTTCAGCTGCTTTGACCGTAACTCCCAAGTGAGTGCCATGATGTTGCCTCACTGGGCCCTTTGACTCTGAACTTGGAGTTCCCCAAAGCTGCTCCAACTTCTCTAGGAAAGTACATTTTCTTTCATACTTTCTATTCTCTATGAATTCCTCAAAATCTCAGGCCTCCCAATGATACCGTTTTTTGTTTCCTAATGTTATTATTGATTTATTCTCCTTCTATCACTTTTTTGGCTGGTTCATGAGTTTGGAGACCGGCAGATAAATAGAAGTTGAATTCAGTTCACTATCTTGATCATCAGAATGATTTACTCCAGATATAAATCTTATTATATCATTTTCCCTTTAAAATGTCTCAGTGATTCTCTTTCCTCTGTTCCACAGAGGTGATCACCCTTTCCCCCAAACCCAGATCTAATTTTCAAGCTGGAGACACACTGAACTACTTGTGCTCCCCAAACACACTCTATGTCACTAGTCCTTGTTTCTGTTATCCCTTACACACTTGGTTAGCTTTATCCATTTGATCAGTTAGATTAGCGCTAACAAGTCAACTCCTCCAGGAAGCCTTCCCTGACCTCCAAAAGTTTAGATGCCTCACATCTATTCTTCCATGGTACCCTGTGCTTATTTCTGTCCTTGCATTTGTCACACCGTATTGCTTTTTACTTATTCTTTACCTCCTCCACCTGTATTTTATGCGAAAAGAAGGGACTGTAATTTGTTCATCATGCTAAGCTCCCTGACATAAGGAACCACAATTGGTTCTTACCTGTATACTTTCTGGAATCCAATATAATGCCTTCAACATAGTTGTTGTTAAAAGCAGGAGCTTCAGAGTAAGGAAGACTTGGACTCAAAGTCTAGTCTCTCACTTACTAGTCCTGTGTATGCTGATTACATAATTTGTGGAGACCAGGGCAAAATGAAGATATGACCCCAGACCTGGGTGGGGAAATTGATCTCTCCTTCCCACAGGCCCACTTCTCCAACCCATGGCTGATGGACAGTCTCCAAGGGGTTGCACCCTCCATGCTTTACAGGATTGGTCTCTGGATTGGGGGTAGGCAAGTGGCTCTTGCCAACTCCTAACCACATGACATGGCACTGTCAGCCCACGGCAGTGACCTCTGCTACCTTGTCCCTCCCAAAGAGGGGCCTAAGCGCCCCGGGGGCTGACAGCAATGGTGGAACATGGTCTACCCCTGCAGATGGTCACCGCCCTGGTCATAGGGTGGTAGCAATAGCCCTCCCCCATTTTCATTCCTCCTCACTCTGTGATGTCACTCTTCAAGCTCTGCTCTAATAACCTTTGAATGATAACTTCCAAGGAGGTAAACTCAATGGGCGTTTTTTAAAAAGTCCTTGTGCAGGATACCAACGTGTGCTCGGTATTATTATTTCAAGAAAAGGACAGCTGTCTTTGTTTCCTGTTGTTCGTACTTTTCAGAGACACAAACTCCTTTCTATGCTGAAAAAATTCCTGACAGCATCAAGCTCAAGGCCACGAGTTAAAACCTTCAGAATTTTGAACTCACCGTGGAAGGGAGAAGGGGAAGACTGGGAGGATTGAAATGAGCTCTTTAGGCTCAATTTTTTTAAATGCTCTGTGTCATAAACAATCATCTGAAGATCTTATAGCATTTGAGTGAGAGTTAGGGAGTAAGGTAACCATATTTGATGAGAAAAAGCAGACCTAGGGGAGAAGCCACCTTTTTCCTTAGGCTACCGTGGGGAGCTTGGAACAGAAGCCAGTCCCCTATCAGGAGATCCCAGTTGCCTCCGAAATTCCACGATCAGAACAGGCAGAACACAAAAGAGAAACCCACTGAGGAGAGGAAATGTTTTCCCACAAAAGCAATTTCCTCCAATTTGTATTTCAGCAACAAATTTGTTTCCAGTTTCAGATGCCACTATTCAAAAATGACCTGTTGCCTTTCGACTATAATAGACCCCCTCTCATTCTTCAGTGATTTGCTTGTAAATATTTATCAATATGGCTTGGCCCTTAGCCCCCTTTTCTCTTGCTTTTATTGCAGTGAGCCCCCAGGCCCTGCCAACATTTCTCAAGCTTTGATGACTGTTATGTCTTTCACCTGGGTCAGTGTGCTTTCTCATGTGGTCTATGAAGTGTTGTAAACATTTACAGCTGAACTGTCAACATGGATAAATAAAGCACTGTAAATTTTTACAGTTCAGTCACCTTTATTATGCTTTTTACACTCTTGCATAGGTCCAGAGGATTTGCTTTATCTCAAGAAAGGAAGCACTAGATTAGATTAGTTTAACTATATTACTCAGTACTGGTTGAGCTAAAATCCTGAAACTGTCCTATTCGTAGAGTTATATGTGTTTTTTCTTTAGTTAGAAACTGGTTTATTAATAATATAAACAAAGTCTTGATTAAAATTTCAGGCTTCCTTTCATTGACAACTACAGTTGTCTAAGGCAGCAGTTCCAAAACTTTATCAGGCATCAGAATTCCTGGAGAACTTGTTAAAACATAGGCTGCTGGGCCCCACCTCCAGGGTCTCTGATCCAGTAAATCTGGGATGGGGCCCAGCAATCTGCATTTCTAACAAGGTCCTAGTGATGCTGATGTTGCTGGTCCAAGAATCTAAAGCATTGATTTGGTTCTTCCATCTGAAGAACCAAGGATATTTACTTATTAGTTTTGATTTCCAGCCAGTGATTGCCTCAGTCCTGTATTCAGAGCTATTCAGAATACTAAGGCTTGTCTTCACGGAAAGTAGGGCTTGTCTCAGGCAAAGTTAGAGACAATTAACCCTCACACATGGACAGTTACACATCTCAAGGTACTGGGGGACTAGTGGACACCCTGCCAGTCTCGGTGGCCTCCAGCAGTGCTGGGCCTCTCCCCCTTTGGGAAGGCCTTGGGAGAACATTCTAAAATATTCTTTCCTTCTTCCACATCACTACTTTCAGCTACTATTTTTTTAACTTCTTCTGCGGGATATGTTTATCAGGAGGACTCACTTCTCACTCAATCTCACCTTCCACACTCCCAACCATTTTAAATAAAGTCTTCCAGGTCTTCCAGGCTCAACTCCACCTTGCCCCACCTTCCTGTGTGATCTGAGAGCATTTTGGTCACATATCTCACTTAACACACGGTCCTGTACTTTTCTGGTTACGTGTTTGTCCCCTTCTATGAAACTTGGGGTCTTCTAGACCAATCAGTGTCTTATTTACGTCTATCACCCTGTGAAGTTACACTCAATCAATTAAGAAAGAAGGCAAGATGATAGAAAGGGAGAAAGAGGAAGTTCTCCTCCCAAGAAGTATGTAGAGGGGGATTATAGAGGGGATAGTATAGTAGCTTAGTGGTTGGGGAAAGCAGCGGAGGCTGCTACCTGCAGTGACAGCCTAAAAGACTGATCCTCACAGCAGCAACAATGGAATCAGTCACATGAATGCTTTTGCCTTAGGTCAAGGTCCTGGATCCAGCCCAGTCATAGAGGAACAAAATAGTGTGCATCACCTGCACACTTATAGTTTTCATGGCTCTATGGCAGAGATGGTGCTGATGCCATGACAACAACAGGGGGTTCTTTGGGAGGCTTTTATTTGAGGCTGAAGGACTTTGAGATTCAGGAAAGGACATAGGATAAGATATATATATGTATTGCAAATAGAGTCACTCACCATTGGCTTGCTATGTATCAGGCACTGTTCTAGGGCTAGAAATACAATGGAATTCGTTGGTTAAATTGAAGATTATGTAATAAATTAAGAAAATATATATTTGTCTTTTTATCATATGTGAATTATATTAGGCTTTCCTTTAATTTAAGAAAACATCATACTCTTTTCTACTATATACTTTAATATCTTGCAATATATGAATGACAAATGAATTCATATCATGTGATATATGTCATTTGCTGCTTCCAAAAATAGTTTAAAAATATTTCCCTCATATAGCCACTTTAGAAGACAGTTTGGCAGTGTCTTACAAAGCTAAACATGGTCTTACCATATGATCCAGCAATCATACTCCTAGGTATTTACCCAGATAAATTGAAAATTTATGTCCACATAAAAACCTGTACACAATTGTCTATAGTAACTTTCTTCATAATTGCTAAAAATTGGAAACAACCAAGATGTCACTCAGTAGGCAAATGAATAAATAAACCATGTTATATCCATACAATGGAATATCATTCAGCGATGAAAAGAAATGAGCTATCAAGCTGTGAATAGACAGGGAGGAATTTTAAATGCATAGCGCTAACTGAAAAAGGCTGGTCTGAAAAGGCTACATACTGCATGATTCCAACTCTATGACATTCTGGAAAAGAAAAAACTATGGAGACAATAAAAAGATGAATGATTGCCAGGGGTTGGTGGAGTGAGAGGGATGAATAGTTGGAACACGGAGAAATTTGAGGGGCAGTGAAACTATTCTTTCTGATACTATAATGGTGGGTACATGTTATTACACATTTGTCAAAACTCATAGAACATACAACACAAAGAGTGACCCTAATGTAAACAGTGGACTTTAGTAAATAATAATGTGTCAATATTCGTTCATCAATTAGAACAAATATACCACAATAATGGAAAATGTTAATAACAGGTGAAAATGGGTACAGGAGAGAGGGAGGTTATGGGAACTCCCTATACTTCCAGTTCAATTTTTCTTTAAATCTAAAACAGCTCTAAAAACTAAAAATTAAAAAGTGACACAGGAAAAAATATTTCCTCATTTTGTCCCATTACATTCTCAAAACACCTAGAGATCCATTTTCCCCTAGTTCCCAATGACTTGTTTTTTTTAAGTTGAATTTTTATTGTGTAACTATCTGTTGACAGAGTACACTGCATTTTCTCTTTCCTAAGTGAAAGGAGATAATAGTTAATGCTGATTTCATGAAGACTTACAAAGAAGTCAATTCCATAAAATAAAAATATTTCTGAATGAATTATTACCAACGGAAAGGGGAATGGGTGGAAATTCACACTTAATACTATCATTTTTAGAGAATTTGGTCTTTATAAATTCAATCCTGGCATCTAGCCGTTAGCGGCTTTTGAACTGGTAACTCTTCAGAAAGGTTCTAATGTCTCTGGTGAAGTAAGGATGGGGAAGAACATAATAGACTAATTTCTTTTCTTAAATACATTTCCACTTGAAAGGATTTTGAAAGTCTGGTCTCCAGATAATTCTGGAAATGGATTTCAAAGACTGCTACTCAGATTTCTGTTTTGTAGTAAACTTAGGTTTTATAACATGTCAAAATAAGAGTCCGTTATATGGAAGCCTCTATAATGGCACATTTTTATAGCTCTTTTCATTTGTAATGGTGCTTTTCATATGTTATCTGATTTCATATTCACAATCATTCTGGGAAAATTGTAGAACAGATGTTAACTACTAAATAAATAACCACACTGTCACAAAGTAAGAATACTCGCTTAAGTGTTCTTCTGGCTTCTCTCTCATGGTTTTGGCAGATTTGGTTTCTTAGAAACCACACCAAGATAGGCACTAAAGTCTATTCTTAAAATTATCAAAAATGAATCCTCCAATCTAAGGTCATTATAAAGATTTCTTAAAATGAATTCTTCCAATTTTTTTCTTACTTCTGTCATTGGTAAATAGCAGTTCTGCAAAACAAATGTTTAAATGAAAAAACAAATACCTTATTTCTCACAGATTATAACCAAAGATGAAAATAATATTAAATGCAAGTAAAAATAAATACAAAATCAGAAACAGGCATCTCCAAACACAAAACGTAGACTCATAGCAAACACTGTTTCCCCTTTGTGCTGTCTTCTGTTTTGAACATAAATAGAAATGTGTGTCGTTCTGTGTGTATCCATATGTATGTATGCTCTCCAATGGGGGCCTCTCTGCTTGAGTCAGTGACTCAGGTAAAGATCCAAAGGTAATGTTGCTCAACTTTCCCATAAGATGTTGGAGAGACTGCATATCCACAGTTCATTTCTGGAAGCTTTATTGGACAATACATTGTCCATTTTGGCTACTATGTGGAATTTTCATGAGAATTACAAAGACAATTGATGCCTATAAAGATGACGTAACTAAACCAATGAGATCCATTTTTTAACTGACCCGTCAATCCTCACAGGTCTTCAGACTCAGTAATTCTCCAGAGGGAAATTCAACCTGTCTTTCAGGGTGGGACTTTCTGAAGTTACAATTGTTTTGAGTTTGGATTCAGGCCCAGACTGCACAGGAGTAGAATCACTCTGATTCCAATCTTGGATATCTGTCTGAGGTTTTTGTTTTTCTGCTCTACTTTAGGGAGTGGGCTCATTCTTATACTTTTGACCTTTTAGTACTTAACTGTGTCTACACATCAGAAGTCCATATATTCTTAGTATAAAATATTTGTTATTAAGGGTTTCATGTTTTACAGACATCAACCTTTATTTTTTCTCCTGACCTATTTCATATGGAGAGAAAACAAAATATTGGCTCACTACCTCCTCTTTCAAGGCATGTTAAATTACATAAACATTAGAACGCTAGTAAGTGTATACTAGTTTAATTCTGGGGTGAAAAAGCAAATGTGGTATACTGAAATCATGAAAACATTTTCTTTTAGTTGAGTCAGTTGCTCTTATACGGTGCATTTAAGTGAGTGTCTTTTAAATACTCAAGGACATTCTTACCACCTCCCCTTCTGGAAAGGCTGGAGTCTTCAGGACCATCTTGGACCGGCAGGGCTGGATGGGTCCATTTTCTCATTACCCTAGGGCATTTTGGAATCCACTACTGCTTTTTCTAGAGTAAGTTGCTGGTCTTTGAAAGAACAATCTTCTAAGATAGTAAGTTTATCTGTGCGTGAGGGGAGGATGGGAAATCGCTGGGGGATGCTACCAGGAAGTCAACACAGGCTTCTCACTCTAAAGATGCCTATGGGCCAGTGGAGGAGAAAGAGGCACTTCCACTAATTCCAATTCAAGAGGGACAGTCATCATCACTTGCAAAATTGATGTCAACATACAGCACAATGTTGCTGTATGTTGGAGCAATTCTATTTTGTATGAGGAGCAATTCTATTTCACCTGGGTGGGATGGAGTGGAGGTGACATATTTATCTTGAGAGATTTGGAGCTCCCTTTCTAGATAGGTGAATTCACTGCTGGATGTATCAGTAAATTCCTATAGTCAGAAACAAGCAAGAACAGAGGGCTTCCCTGGTGGCACAGTGGTTGAGAGTCCGCCTGCCGATGCAGGGGACACAGGTTTGTGCCCTGGTCCGGGAAGATCCCACATGCCGCGGAGCGGCTGGGCCCGTGAGCCATGGCCGCTGAGCCTGCGCGTCTGGAGCCTGTGCTCCGCAACGGGAGAGGCCATAACAGTGAGAGGCCTGCGTACTGCCAAAAAAAAAAAAAAAAAAAAAAGAAGCAAGAACAGAATACTCCACTTATACATTCTCTAATGAATACTACTGAGAAAGATCTCCTTAGACAAGGAAAAGAAAAACCTCTCCAACATAAGTAAATAAAACCACATGCAACACAGCTTTATAGATTTCTAGTCCTTCCCCCTTTGATTATTTTTTTCCCCAGCAGGGTTTATGTCCACTGGGAAACTCTTCCACGTGCTTCCTGAGGGCAGTGGAAGGTTTGCAGCTCTGCCTGGGTGCCAGTGGTAGGCTTCTCTCCAGAGCACACAAATATCTGGAGGTCCTTCTGAGAGCATGCCCTTGCTCCTCCTGCCAGGGCTTACCTGGGATTGAGTTCCCCCAGAGGGGAACAGAAAGGGTAATTCATGTGATGGGTGTTGTGTTACATTTAGTCCTAATTGATGCCATTACTAATATTCTCTACCATCGATGGGTGTTGAATTGCATTTTAGAAGTCCACTGTCCTCTGCAGTTATTCAGCCCAATTCCTGAAAAGGACTGAGCTACCAAACCATATTACATGACTATTACTACAATTACTATTTCGTAAACCATAAGGAATAGCATGTGGACCTTTGGGAGATGACATGGTGTTCATCTCTTTACACTAGAAAAAGAAGAGTAGTCTAATTTGTCCCCATTGTCCTAACCTGAGAGAAACAACACTCTAGTAACACTAGCTATCATTTATAAAAATGGAGGCAAGTATACATTTATGCCAACTCCCTCTAGAATTGGCCCGGGCTAGTCTTTATCAGAAACTTCTGTCAAGGGAACATTAACTGAAAAGGGAGGAATGGAAATATGGTCTAAAGTATCTGTCTTTAGATTAAAAATCTGCTCTGATCTAAATAGACATTCTCCACAGAAGACATACGAATGGCCAAGAAGTACATGAAAAGATGCTCAACATCACTAATTATCAGAGAAATGCAAATCACAACTACAATGAGGTATCACCTCACACCAGTCAGAATGGCCATCATCAAAAAATCTAGGGCCTCCCTGGTGGCGCAGTGGTTGAGAGTCCGCCTGCCGATGCAGGGGATACGGGTTCGTGCCCCGGTCTGGGAGGATCCCATATGCCGCGGAGCGGCTGGGCCCATGAGCCATGGCCGCTGGGCCTGCGCATCCGGAGCCTGTGCTCCACAACGGGAGAGGCCACAACAGTGAGAGGCCCGCATACCGCAAAAAAAAAAAAAAAAAAAAAAAAAAATCTACAAACAATAAATGCTGGATAGGGTGTGGAGAAAAGGGAACCCTCCTATACTGTTGTTGGGAGTGTAAATTGGTACAGCCACTATGGAGAACAGTACGGAGGTTCCTTAGAAAACTAAAAATAGAGTTACCATATGATCCAGCAATCCCACTCCAGGGCAAATATCCGGAGAAAACCGTAATTCAAAAAGATACATGTACCCCAATGTTCACTGCAGCACTATTTACAACAGCCAGGACATGGAAGCAACCTAAATGTCCATCAATGAAGGAATGGATAAAGAAGATGTGGTGCATACATACAATGGAATATTACTCAGCCATAAAAAAGAACAAAATAATGCCATTTGCAGCGACATGGATGGACCTAGAGATTGTCATATTGAGTGAAATAAGTCAGACAGATAAAGACAAATATCATATGATATCACTTGTGTGGAATCTAAAAATATGGTACAAATGAACCTATCTACAAAACAGAAATAGAGTCACAGATGTAGAAAGCAAACTTATGGCTACCAAGGGGGAAAGGGGGAGGGAAGAGGGATAAATTGGGAGATTGGGATTGACATATACACACTACTATATATTAAATAGATAGCGAATAAGAACCTACTGTATAGCACAGGGATCTCTACTCAACACACTGTAATGCCCTATATGGAAATAGAATCTAAAAAGGAATGGATATATGTACGTGTATAACTGATTCACTTTGCTGTGCAGCAGAAACTAGTAAAACATTGTAAATCAACTATACTCCAATAAAAATTAATTTTAAAAATCTGCTCTGAAAGAAAGAGCAAACTAATTTGTACCACTTCAGAGGATCAAGCTTAGGTACAAGGAAGACCTCTCTTAAAATTAAAATTGCTAATCATAGGAGTGGGCTCCCTATCATTGGGAGGCACATGCTGCAATTATATGTCTACACAGAATGATGGATGGTGGAGGAGTCATACCTTAGTTAGGTTAGAATATTGGGGTAGGTAGTACCTAAGGCTGCTTCCAATTTTGCTATTCTGTGAGCTACAAAAAAACAACCACAGTTATAATGAACGCTGCATAGAATAAATTAAAGGCAAAATGACAGATTACTCCAGACTAGGGGTTAAAGAAGGCAAGCAAAGCACATGGAATGGGTGTAATTCTGAGTAGTGGTCTTTGCCCAGTAAGGTGTAGGTTGAGCAGGAAGAAATGAAGAGTGGTACATTAATGACATTTGTTTCTTTTCTGGAAATTGAGTATATAAGAGGAAGTAACATATTGGACAGCTGTAGAATCTTCCCTGCCCTCTATTTCCTGAAGAGTATGACCTATCTGTAAATGTATGTTTGTATACACACGTGTAAATGGCTAGTGGCATGAATCTCACTAATGGGTTGGCCCGTTTAATGGTTAATTTGGTTTTGGAAACTTCCATAAGAACCCTCTAAAGACACTCTAGGCATAATAGAACAGACACACCGGGATAAGAGCCTCTAAACCCTGCGATCATGTGTTCCATATCTGGAAAATGTTATAAATCTTCTCTTTCTTCCCCTGTAAAAGGGAAACTATAGGAAGATTTTTGTAAATGTACTCAGATAAAAGCCCCTCTATGGTCGCTTATGTGTTCTTGTCTGTAATGTTAAAGGGAATCTAGAGTTTGTATTTGCAGAGCTGCCGTTGCCAGGGAAACAGAGGGCCTCATCAGAATGCAGCTGCATTAAGATTCCCTATCCCAGTTACTGGGTCTTTTGATTGGTCTGCAACACACATGAATCTCTTTATATCTAAGAAAGTTATTTTCTTCATATGCGTCTATTGCACAAACCTGTTTGTCAGCTGACTGTGTGTCAGACATAGAATTCCATATCTGGTTACCTCATGAGAACTTGTTGATGGAAAGGGGGAAAGCAAAGCTGGAGGAGCTCATTCCATGCTTCACAAAGAACAGATGGTACTAACACGTCCTCTCTACCGAGTGCCTTCCTGTGTTCTGGAGTCCTCCAGAGAACAGGAGAGCTTAGATACTTATTTCTGATATGTATGCATTTCATATGCTATGAGGGCATTGTAATTTTCCATGACTCAGGTAAATTTAACATGGGCTTTACTGCAACTAGAACTGACACTGAAGTTATCTAAATCTTTAAAGCCAGGACCACTCATCTGAATTCCCTGACCGTCCACTATTATTGGAAAGACTTTCTGAAGCAACCTAAATTCTTATTGTCATTTTAGATTTGTTCCAACCCAAACAAGTTACTTGAGTGATTTCTAAAGAGTATCTGAGCTGATGCATACTGAGCTATGCATACTGGGCTATTTTGAGTTTGATAAAAATCCCAGTGAGATATTGCCCCATTTGTATAATCATGAGTCCATATGTATATTAATTCAATAATCCAGCAGGCCAATCTTTTCCATATAGATAAGTACCCTTCAAGGAATCATCTTCATCCAATTTTTGTTTAATTGGTGATAAGTAACCTGACTTTCTTATTCATGCTATAGATGATGATATATTGAACAGGCTGACATACTCAGCCAAGAAAAATCTGAAATGTGGAAATTTCCAGAGTGCCTTCTTTAGGAAGGCAAAGAACATGTGGTGAATGTCTAATTATGAAAGCTCATTTCACATGCACCATTTATTTTTTTCCTAAAAGATCTTGAAGTTTAGCTCTCTGGAAAGATTCATGCTTTCTTGCTATTCTGTCATTGTGTTTTTCTGTGCATGACATTAATATTTCTAGATTTTTTTACTCTCTGCTTAGTGTTTATCTGAGATACTCTGTTCTTAGATTTCACTTTTAAATTAGCCTCGCAAGAGTTCTGCTTTTCACTAATTATTCCATTAACTTAGCACTGCAATTACAAAGGACATTCTGGAATATTTTTTTTTAGGGTTTTCCCTGATAATGTCTTGCTTGAAAGTAGCAAGATTTCAAATGAAATCCATTTTGCTTTCGTAAGTCTAGGGGTACATTTACCTATTCTCCCAATAGGCAAATACAGGTTTAGTTCGGTTAAAGTGGCCCAGGTAAGCAAGGATTTCTGTATGTAAACTCCCTGGAATGTTTATTCCTTATTCTTATAGCTGCGGCTGTTTGCCAAGTCATTCAGCAACTCCAAAATGATCATTTAAAGCGACTGCTTATGCAGTGAACTGTACAATGTAAAGCCCAAACCTAGAAGATTGACACTTAAAACTTGACAGAAACATTCCTTTTGCAGTAAAATAAACAGTTTTCTCTTCTAGATAAGGTGAAGTAATTTTTTGATTAATCCATATGGTTTGTCCTCTTGCCTTGGAAACAACTAAAGACAACAATTTTCCAGTTCCCTTCCTCCAAGTCTTCATTATCAATAAATGCCTGTGATATCAGCTGAGAGTGTTTAGCCCACACATCCGGCTTGTATCTTAATTGCAATAACTTCTTGTCACAAACAGCCAACGTAGTGATATATGGAAACATTTGATTTTTTTGTCCTCCCCCCATACCTTCAGCCCCCTTCTCTCCTTTCTCCATCCCAATCTCACAGAGCCCGGAAAGTCTTGCAACATTCCTGAAAAGTTACATAAGACACCAGAAGTAGATAACATTGTATGTTTTGAGTTTAAAATGCAGAATGTTTATGCCTGTAGGGAGAGAAGAATGAAAGAAAGCCCCTTTCAGGAATCCTATCTGAAATGACTGGGAGGCTAAATGCTCCCCTTTAAGTAAAACTGATGTTTAAGGAGTTTGGGTGCTTTTTTACTAGTCAATGGCAAATTCTTCCTCCCTTAAGAATAAATAATAAGCATCTATACAGCCAGCAAGGCTGTGATTTCCAAGGTTTCATTTGAGGCAGGGGCAATGGAAGTAGAATTTTAGATCCAACAACGGTATCATTGTGTTGAGATCCAGTCTTCTTTTTGTGGTATAGAAGGAAAGGGATGGAGAACACCGGTCTTGGCTTGGCGTAAAAGAAAGGCAAACCAAGTTCTCTCTTTGGCATCTGATCATATCTCTAATGCCTAACACAGATATGGAGTTAGGTCTGTCCAGTACCCAGAGTCTTCAGTCCCAGGTGCCCTTCCCATCCAGCATCATACAAGGCTTCTCTGAGAACAGAAGTAACTGTGCTGTATCTTAGAAGAGCAGATCATTTAGCCGGAAAATGGAAGCACCAAAAGAAAGAGGTTTAATGTGTAAACATATTTCCCCAAATCAATACGCCACACAGAAACCGTTCTTCCGAGGCCTCTTGACCTTGCCCTTCCCTTTGGTGAGGTCAGCCGCAGCAGACACGCACGCAGCTCCACAGCCAATTCCAACACATTGCAACGGTCTCCAAGGCAACACGGACACAAGGTCATCTCAGTACTGTCCAATTTCCAGGAAGCTTCTGGGCACTCTGTTCTTTGTGGTCTGGCATCGGGATGGAAGGTTTAACCTGAGCACAAGTGGAGGAGGCTGGTTGGTTCCTACAGACTCTGCATTCTTTTCTCTGGTGGGTCAGGTTTGTGAACAAGGACTGGCCCCCACCGATAATATAAATATTTTTGAAAGGTCTGTCGAGTGTAGACATGACCTGTGCCCAATGGACTTACCACCCATCTAGATAAGAAACAACAGGAGGGAAATGCAATGAGCCTCTTCGTTAATTGCTTAATGAAGGGGACATGACTTGGGGAAAATGAGTGAATTAAAGAGGAAAGAGCAACACAAAAAGGTTCAGAGTAGTTTTGTCCCTCAGTCCCTGTTAGCCCCTCTTCTTACTGTTTCTTTGCCATCTTGCTGAGTTTATTTATTTTATTTTTTGCAACAGAGTTATGCCATGGGTGGGATTGGGGAATGCTGAATACAACTGAAATAAAATGTGGTGTTTACCAGGGAGTATCCTCACAGCAATGACTGCCCTCACAGCAATGGCTCCCCTTTGTTTTACTTACTTATTGTTATTGAGTTATGACGAGTATGCAAAAAAAATACACATTTAACGTATACATCTTAATGAGTTTGAGACAAGTATTCTTTATTCTAAATATTGTCTCAGACGGTTCTTTCTTGCTTTTACTTAGTATCATTGATGCCGTTGATTTTTGCATATACTCATCAAAAGTTGACAGAACCCCTACTGAGCACCAGACACTGTGCAAAGCCCTAGGACAAGGAAACAGGTAATTACAATGCAATCTGCAAGCGCTCTGGAAGTTAAGAGGAAGCAAATGACCCATTCTCATGGACAGTCCAGTGTAACGGTCTTGAAGGGGTGGGTGATCTTGAGCACAAAGGAGTCAAAGGCTCCTTAACATGGTAAGATCATGAACACCTCTGTACTTCAGTTTCCTCATCTGTAACATGGGGACAGAAATAGTACTTTCTATAGCATCTTAGGAATTGTATTCTGGCTTAAAGTACCCGTCTTCTAGATGTAATTCATCATTGGTCCAGCAGGTTCAGGGAGCCTGCCCATTTACTCCCTGAGCTGCAGTGACCCCCAGTGCTCAATGGGGTAGGTATCCTACACAGAAATGAAAGGGGAGTTGGGTTTTCTCCATTTATTAAGACTGATTCTCCCTGTGGCCTCCAGTGCTTGGTAGGGTTAAGTTAGACAGAGATGTACCAAGTCCTCTCCAGCTGGGTAGGAGCCAGTCCCTGGGCAAAGTGTGGCTCACCAAATCTCCAGACATTTTAGAAGCCATGAGAATGTGAATATTCATTTGTCTAGTGTTTTATGTCCAGACAGATCCAAGTGCAGAGAAGGCAGTTGTAATTCACACAACCAGCAAGAGTGAGAATCACTTTTATAAACAGGGTCCTCTACCCCGTGGTTCCATCTCAAGTTGCCACATCTTAACACAGTAGCTCAGACAAAGGAAGACCCTGGATGAGGATTTTGATTTTAATTGTTTGCCATGCTAGTGAACCAAAGAACTGAAGCTGACTAAACTCTTTCAGAGACCTTGTCATTAGCGGTGAGAAATTTCCACATTAGGACTAAAATTTTTCATTAGATCTAGAAGAGCAAGAGAGAATGAAGACATTTGGGAGATGGAAGTTAGAGTTGAGAGTGATGTCTCTTATCTAAGACATCTACAATAAACCTCCACTTATGTGGCATCTGGATAACAGACATTAGAAAATTTCTAAGTGAAAAATTTCATACTCAACATTAATGACAAAAAGCCAGAATCCAGGGAAACAAGGTGTTATAAGTAAAATAAGCATTTGATAACAACAACAAAAACCTCGTAACTCTTCACAGCCATCTCATGAAATAGACCTTATCCCCATTTTAAAGATGAGGAAACTAAGGCTTAAAGAGATTAAGGGACTTGCTCGAGGTCATCCCAAATCGCCTTCCACTGGCTCCAAAACTTGAGAACTTAATGCTGCAATACTCTTTCATGTCAGGGATTTACTTATATCAGATGTACAACTTCCAGAAGGGTATGACACCTAAGAGTCCCTAAGGATCTGAAACCTTAACCGTAATATGACTTTATCTAATAGTAAGAGATTTCTTCAAGTCATCTTCCAGGGCAGGGGCTGGAAAACTACAGCCCATGGTCCAGATCCAGTCCTTTGTCTGCTCTTGTAAATAAAATGTTATCAGAATATGCTCATTACTTTATGTATTGTCTATGGATACATTTAAGCTATAATGGTGTAGAGTAGCTGCAACAGAGACCATACGTCCTGCAAAGCTGAAATTATCTACTATCTGGTCTTTTACAGATTAGTATAAAAGGGTTAGTATAAAATGACTCTGTCTGCCTTTGTATTATACTCAGTCAATATTTTACAGTGCTCATAGTATGAACCCTGACACCCCCTGCAACTTCTTAAGGCATCATGTAAATCATAAAAGATTCAAGTCTACTTGATGCAGTGTTAAAGTATATTTTACACCATTCAAATCCACTTTAGGTAAAATTAGTACAATTCTCTTAGCCAAAACGTCCTATTCTCCAAACACCTTGGATAAATAAAATCTTCCTGTGAAAATATTTGATGATCTCTAGTGTATAGCTCCAATCACTACAGTTAAAAGCTACATACTGGTTGTGGACTCAGCAGATTTATTCATATTAAAACATGGTTTAGGTTTTAATGTTGTTCTACAATCCCCATTCGTACAATTTCAGTTGCTTGCTGTGGTTTTTGTGATAAGCAATGTATCTCTCCTTCATAGCTTATGAGATCGCTTTTGCATTCTTCTCCATCTGAATCTTCAAACAACCAAACAGGAAGTAAAAGTCAGTCGTTCCCCTCTTTCCTGTACCATCTATTTTTGTTTTTCCACTGATTCATTCCCATCAGCTTACAAACATGCTTTTATTTTCTCTCATCTTAAGGCAAACAAAACAAAAACAAAAACAAAAAACAAAAAATCTCTCTTCCATTCCTCTTCTCTCTTCCCTTTTAAACTTTTCTAATCAGGTGTTCATCCTCTCCACTCCCACTCCAGCTACTCTGTTAAAATTGTTCTGAGGGCTTCCCTGGTGGCACAGTGGTTGAGAGTCCGCCTGCCGATGCAGGGGACACGGGTTCATGCCCCGGTCTGGGAAGATCCCACATGCTGCGGAGCGGCTGGGCCCGTGAGCCATGGCCGCTGAGCCTGCATGTCCGGAGCCTGTGCTCCGCAACGGGAGAGGCCACAGCAGTGAGAGGCCCGTGTACCACAAAAAAAAAAAAAAAAAAAAAAAAATTGTTCTGAAAGCAGCAGCAGTGACCTTGCTGTTAAATCCATACTCAATTCTTAGTCCTCACGCTCCATGACTTACTAACCACAGCATCTGGTGCACTTGCTTGCTCTATTCTCTTTGATATTCCTTCTTTCCTTGGTTTCCAGGATGCCGCGCTGTATTGGGACCTTTGGTTTTGTTGTAGTTTATACCTGGAACTGTGCCTGGCACATGGTAGGTGCTCAGTAAGTAACTGTTTAAATAAAGGAGACTGGGACATCTAACCTCATCTGCATCACAAAATAAATTCACACCACTGCTAACAGGATATTGTCAAATGTAATTTGACAGCTAGTTAGAAAAATATGCTCACACTAAATCCAAATAATTACATTCCAATGCAAAAATATCAGGCACTTTTAACAAAATAACCATCACTCATCAATATAATATATATATATATATAATGGCTTCCTTTAACATGTTTAAGTTTTTATGGGTAAAGTGATGACAGTATTTTATTCTACCGAGACTACCACACATTTCTGGGAAATAGTTACAAACCTGGGTAGGTCACCGATTGAAAGACACAGCCTGACATCTTTCTTCTCAACACTGTATTTGACAGAAGTTGTAAAAAGACTTTTGGGAATATATCAGTGATGGGCACAGTGGTGGAAAGCCATATTAGTAAAGCCATTTCAGGAGAAAGTCCTTAGGATTAGGATGACACATTAACCAGGGTGCTATCTCCTCTGGTCAGATAATATGTGGCATATGTGTTAGGGAAGCCTTCTCCCCTACCTCCCCACTCCCTGTTAAACAGAAGATAAGCCCGTGGTGGATATCCACTAATACTTCGGAATGGAAAGGAAGTTTCTTAAAGCATCGTGGTAAATTTTAACTGACTTACATATGATTTAAGCAGCATTTTTATTCAGTTTGTCTTTCCCAGATCAAAACACTACATGTGGTCAATAGAAATTAAGAATCCTGAGTCTCATGGTTACTCAAGACAGACTTTGAGAAAACTGAAAAAGATTGCACTCAGCATCTGCACGTTTTATGAGAAGAAAAGCACGTATCATGAGAGTGCTGTAAACATTGTGTGAGAATGAAACTGGGGCTGTGATGTTGAGGGCTTCCTCTGGGTGGGTGACATGCCACCAAGACAAATGGCATTCTAGCCACTCAGTGGGCCAAAGTCTAACATTATTATATTAACCAATTTCCGTCCTGTTCTTTTTCTTTATGGGTTTTAATGACCAGGCGAGATCTCACTGTTTAATATTTAAACAAATGTTTTTATGCTGAGACAATAAGGCACTGTTGAGACTGGAGAGACTTGTTTAATATTCTCCAGTATGGCTGACTGCCATTCCCGCCGGAGTAAATGGCATGAGCTGACTTCTAGAAATGTTCAGAAATTAAAGCTCCCTAGGTGGTGACACGTGTGAATGGAATCTCCTTGAGCTGCACACACGGCATCCCAGGTGTGTGTGGTCTGCCCCACAGGGTGAGTTCCTCTATTGTTCTGGCTCTCCTAGCAGAATGCTATTTGGTTAGCATAGCTTATGTTGGCTAAACAGACTGGCTTGCTTCCATGTGCTGCTTCTTCGCTACACTGACCCTTATGAATTTACTGACAATGACCTTTAATACACCCCTTCTTAATTATCCATCATCAAAGGCAGCTGAGTGTGGGCTTCCTTTTTGAGGTTCAGTACCCCTCATTGACAAGATGAGCTTTAGTCAACCATTGAGGTGAGCTTACTTAGTGCGAAAACACGTTTCATGTACGGCAGGACAGCTCTCAAAATCCATGCTGACTGATTTAAATCGTGGTTATATTTCTTTTCCCCTCAAAGTTGGGTGTGAAAATTTTGCATCTGACGTGAAGCAAGAAAACTAACTTTACAAAATGTTCAGGAACTTCTACGTTCCTGAAAAATTTTGTGATGGACAACTTCCCAAAAAAATCTTTGAATACATCTCTAGGAGATATTGTCTCTTATAAGGTTGGGTGTGGGTAGGGTAGACTGAAAATCACCATCACTATCCAGTGGATTTTTAGGCACAAAACCCTGCAGCACACTGAAGTTATAAATTCTACTGGGACCCACCATATTTTAACTTGTTTCTTCCCCAGAAGAGATGGGGTCCAAGATGGAAGCCAGTATTGGAAAGAACAATGCAAACCATCTGACGGTGAACAACCACAGTAACAAGAAAAAGACCGATCAGAATTGTAAGCAGAGTACTCAGTTGGTTTTTATTGGTTAAGCTTGCCTTCTTTAATAGGAATCTACATACATCTCATAGTGTGAAAAATAAAACCTTTTGAATATTACTGTGTGTATATTCTAAAGCTTCCATAACATACTGGCCAAAAAATAAGATGATTCCTCCAAACAAAGACCCATAGGATATACGTTAAAGCAGTGGTCTCCAACCTTTTTGGTACCAGGGATGGGTTTCGTGGAAGACAATTCTTCCACAGACAGGGGCAGGTCGGGGATGGTTTCAGGATGATTCAAGCACATTGTATTTATTGTGCACTTTATTTCTGTTATTATTACATTGTAATATATAGTGAAATAATTGTACAACTCACCATCATGCAGAATCAGTGAGAGCCCTGAGCTCATTTTCCTGCAACTAGATGGTCCCATCTGGGGGTGATGGGAGACAGTGACACCAGAAGTGTGTTGTTTACGTCCAGTCTACTCCGTAAGATGCAGCTTCACTGTCACTTGCCACTCACGGATAGGGTTTTGATATAAGTCTGCAAGCAATTGATTTATTACGGGCTCTGTGAAGTCAAACCTCTCTGCTAATGAGAATCTGTATTTGCAGCCGCTCCCCAGCGCTAGCATCACCGCCTCAGCTCCACCTCGGATCATCAGGCGTCAGAGTCTCATAAGAAGTGCACAACCTAGACCCCTCGCATGCACAGTTCACAGTACGGTTTGCGTTCCTATGAGAATCCAATGCTGCTGCTGATCTGACAGGAGGTGGAGCTTAGGCGGTCATGCTAGCAATGGGGAGCGGCTGTAAATACAGATGAAGCTTTGCTCTTTCACCCGCTGCTCACCAGCTGCTGTGCAGCCCAGTTCCTAACAGGCCATGGACCAATATCGGTTCGTGGCCTGGGAGTTGGGGGCCCCTGCATTAAAGAACACACTTTCTGGGCTTCCCTGGTGGCGCAGTGGTTGAGAGTCCGCCTGCCGATGCAGGGGACACGGGTTGGTGCCCCGGTCCAGGAGGATCCCACATGCTGCAGAGCGGCTGGGCCCGTGAGCCATGGCCGCTGGGCCTGCGCATCCGGAGCCTGTGTTCTGCAATGGGAGAGGCCACAACAGTGAGGGGCCCACGTATGGCAAAAACAAACAAACCAAAAAAACAAACAAACAAAAAAACCAAGAACACACTTTCTCAGAAAGGGCATGAATTGGTGTGGATTCATCCACATCCTCTCACCCAGCTCTCTCAGACTCACAATGTTAGTAATGGCTACCTGGGTCCAGGAAACTATGTAAAGCCACCTGGCCACAGGGAGATGTGTTTCTCAAATATATCAGGTCAGAAGGATTACTAGGGGCATTTGTTAAACGTATAAATTCTCACACTCTCACTCACCTACCTCTCACTTCAGACTGACTCATTAGATATGGGTTGGAGCCCAAGAATATAAACTGGTAATAAGATGATTCTTTATATCAAGAAATGGTGTGAAATATTTCTCTGGGGTATAGAATCCCAATATCATGACCTCACCAACTGAAGGTATACCCGTTTCATGGCTTCATATATTTACAGGGAATGAACAAGAGAAACTGGAAAAGAGTTAAGACATGAAAACCATATATAATGAATATATATGATAGGAGAAAAAATAAAGAAAATTATGTATAATAATATAATATCAGCAATGAGTAGTGACTTGGAACTTAGGATATGAGACTATGTGAGGAAAAAGACAAAGAGACAAAGACAGAGAGAGAAAGAGGGAGACCCAGAAAAGTTTGCTTTCTCACATCTACTCTGAATTTGGCTTGCCTTTGTGTCCAAGATCAAGGTCCCCTACTCAACAGCCCCTGTCTCTTTGGTGTATGTAGAATTAGACACCTGGAGATTAACTAGCAATGCTTGGGGTTTCTTTATCTATGTATTTATTTTTAAAGGAAATCACTAAAAAAATATGTAAAAGGAGTAAGTGTTGATGGAATAGCTACCATTTATTGTGCATCCAGCTGTGTTCCACACGCTGTCCTCATGTTATATCATTTCTTTGTTTGTCTTCACTCCAATTCTCTGACAGAGGTTTTATTACAATTCAACTGATAGGGAAACAAATTCAGAGAAATGTTTAATCTAAGGTCACATTATCTTCAAGTGACAGTTGGCATTTGAACCCGGATGTACCTCTCTCTAGTACACCCTATGTCAGTGAGATGGTAACCTGTGGATTATGAGGTTAGAAATTGGATTCATTCCCTAAGTGGCCTGATAACTCATTGTGTGTATATAGATCAGTGTTTAGTCCCTTGGTGCCTTGGTTTCCATACCTTCCAGTCTGCAGACAACTTTCCTGTTAACTGGTTTTGAACAACCCCTAAAGAAGCACCCACTGAAGTAAATACAGGACTTCTCTTTGAGTTCTAAATCTGGTGTGAAACTGAGAGGAACATTTCAGAAACCTTTCCATTGCTATGGAAATGGCAGCAGACATTCACAGGTTACGGAGCCCATTAAAGTAGTCCAAAGTACCATCTGCCCAACTGGGAACCATTCGATAAGTTACTGTTGTCTTTTGACCCTGTCTCATACTTGTTAGCTTGTTAAAATCTTTGACAAAAGAGACAGAATGGAGCCACTGTCTAAAACAAAGCATTCTGTTTGAATTGGCAAAAGGCAAAATGATCTCCCAGACACTCTTGCCTAGAAGTAACCGCTCTCTAATGAGTTGCTGTTTTTATTAAATATTATGTAGAGCTGATTCATCCTTTTGGATTTTGAGAGACACAAACATAATGCAATGTGCTTTTCCTATGCAGAAGCTGTTAGCAGGCTTTTACACTCCTTTTACATAAGTCCCAAGTGAGTCTCTGCAAGCCAGTGATATTTGCACAGATTTAAAGAGGTTTGCACAAAGCTTGGAAAGAATTAAAAATAAGCATTTTCAAACAATCACATCCATCCAAAGGACGGTGCTCCCTGGTGTCAAGGCGTATCTTTTGCAAGAAGGACCTGGGGGACGTGGAAAAGAACATGAAATTAAAGTTAGGAAAACAGATGTCCAGAGTCTCAGGGACTAGCAATGCAATTCCTAAACAAGAGAGCTATAAAGTGCAAAGGAGTCCAGGAAGGAAATGTGATCATGTGCGGGAGTGATATCTATTGAGTAGGTCCTAGGTCTGTAGGGGTTTCATATTTTCAGCAACAACTCAGTGATGGCACCAAGAACATATTTGTGTTCGTTATGCTAATCGATGACCCCAGGCTGACCCAGAGAAAATTAAAATTCAGAATGATTTTATTCAATGTGGGGGAGGAATTCAGTGAAGATTTTAAGGATATGTTCCAGGCAATGCACACATACAGAAAATAACACGACAGGAGAAAACTGTTTGGGGTTTACAATGAATTCCACTCTGTCTCTAGGTCACCACTGCACAGCTATGGTACTTTTCCCAAAGAAGCATGTAGAATGTACAATGCTTAACTGGAAAGGAAGTATATGGTGGGCTCCCTTCTCTTTAGTCAGTAAAGCAAATGGCAGAAGGAGACAATAGAAGGCAATTACAGAATGGGATCAACCAAGAGGATGAGATTTGCAATAAGGAGACTTTTCCAACACCAAAACTATATGGTTAAGGATGTAATTACCATCCTCATCATCACCTTCCTGAGGTCTTTAAAAACCAGAGAAGTAACATAGGCAGAACACTCTATGACATAAATCACAGCAAGATCCTTTTTGACCCACCTCCTAGAGGAAGGGAAATAAAAACAAAAATAAACAAATGGGACCTAATGAAACTTAAAAGCTTTTGCACAGCAAAGGAAACCATAAAAAAGATGAAAAGACAACCCACAGAATGGGAGAAAATATTTGCAATGAAGAAACTGACAAAGGATTAATCTCCAAAATAGACAAGCAGCTCATGCAGCTCCCTATCAAAAAACGAACAACCCAATCCAAAAATGGGCAGAAGACCTAAATAGACATTTCTCCAAAGAAGATATACAGACTGCCAACAAACACATGAAAGGATGCTCAACATCACTAATCTTTAGAGAAATGCAAATCAAAACTACAGTGAGGTATCAGCTCACACTGGTCAGAATGGCCATCATCAAAAAATCTACAAACAATAAATGCTGGAGAGGGTGTGGAGAAAAGGAACCCTCTTGCACTGTTGGTGGGAATGTAAATTGATACAGCCACTATGGAGAATAGTATGGAGGTTCCTTAAAAAAACTAAAAATAGAACTCCCATACGACCCAGCAATCCCACTACTGGGCATATACCCTGAGAAAACCATAATTCAAAAAGAGTCATGTACCACAATGTTCACTGCAGCACTATTTACAATAGCCAGCACATGGAAGCAACCTTAGTGTCCATCGACAGATGAATGGATAAAGAAGATGTGGCACATATATACAATGGAATATTACTCAGCCATAAAAAGAAATGAAATTGAGTTATTTGTAGTGAGGTGGATGGACCTAGAGTCTGTCATACAGAGTGAAGTAGGTCAGAAAGAGAAAAACAAATACCGTGTGCTTACACATATATATGGAATCTAAAAGAAAGAAAAAAAGGTTCTGAAGAACTTAGGGGCAGGACAGGAATAAAGACGCAGACGTAGAGAATGGACTTGAGGACACAGGGAGGGGGAAGGGTAAGCTGGGACAAAGTGAGAGAGTGGCATGGACATATATACACTACCAAACGTGAAATAGATAGCTAGTGGGAAGCAGCCGCATAGCACAGGGAGATCAGCTCAATGGTTTGTGACCGCCTAGAGGGATGGGATAGGGAGGGTGGGAGGGAGACGCAAGAGGGAAGGGATATGGGGATATATGTATACATACAGCTGATTCACTTTGTTATACAGCAGAAACTAACACAACACTATAAAGAAATTATACTCCAATAAACATGTTAAAAAAAAACAGAGAAGTTCTCGTCCAATTAGGATAAACTGGATGTCATTAGGGTTACCAACACAAATGGCATGTAGGTTTAGATGATTCTTTAAGTTCTCTTTAGCCCGATGTTGCTGTGGACATCAGAAGGAAAAGTGCAGGCCCTGTTTGAAATTTCCCTGGACCTCCTGCTCTCGTCTAGGATCCAGACAGCTCTCAAGATAATGCAGTCAGGTTGTGTTGGCTTTTCATCTCTCTATGCTAATGGACTCTGAAGTTGGGGCACACCCCTGTTTCTTTCCACTCTATCCCCCCAAATGGAACTGAATGAGTTCATTTTCTCCTGCTCTGAAGGAGCTCTGACTTTGCTAGTTAATCTTCTCAAATCTAGTTGTTCCACATACTAAACTGAGATAAAGAGGCAAAAAAAGGAGAGGGATAGAAAGAAGGGAAAGCAGTAAGCAGTGCTTAGAGGGTGGCTGGGGACTAGAGCCTTGGTTTGATTTCCATTTGTACATCATCTTTTTTTTTTTTTTTTTTTTTTTTTGCGGTATGTGGGCCTCTCACTGTTGTGGCCTCTCCCGTTGCAGAGCACAGGCTTCGGACGCACAGGCTCAACGGCCATGGCTCACGGGCCCAGCTGCTCCGCGACATGTGGGATCTTCCTGGAACGGGGCACGAACGCGTGTCCCCTGCATCAGCAGGTGGACTCTCAACCACTGCGCCACCAGGGAAGCCCTTGTACATCATCTTAAATGGAACTCAACCTCAATTAAACACTATCTTGGCTGTAGAAATGTAGCTTTAACATAAATTCCTCAGTCACCCCTTCCAATCAGTTTGGTACCCTAAAACTAGAAGCTCTGGACCTTCCAGTTCTTTTACATTATCAGAGAAAGAGTCTGTCATTAAAAAATCAAAGACAAAGAATCATGAGCTATAAAAGACAGAGAAAGGTCATCTAGATAGCAACTTTACTTTACAAATGAGCAAACTAAGGGCCAGACAGATAAATGACCAGACCCAAACCATCCTCCCCTTGTAGAACAGAACAAGGTTTACAGTCAAGATTGTGGGCTTCACGCAGGCAGGATATTTGTCCATTTTCTTCTACCGTATCTCCACAATTAGCACGGTGCCAAGCATACAGTAGGCACACAATAAATATTTATTGAATGACTGATCTATGATTCCTGATACCCCTTCTCATGTTCTTCCCACCCAAGCACACATTTTAGCTCTCAAAAAAAGAAATCTCAGGACCAATGTAGCTCACTTCACCCCACCTCAAGCCCTGAAATGACCTAATATTTTATCTTGGAATGTTCCACTGTGTTTCCAAAAATTCCTAGTATGCAGTGATGTGGTTTGACTTAATTCTGTTTTCACACAAAAAAAGTTTGGCTAAATGAGCCCTTCACAAATGCTCTATTGTTATCACCAGACTCAATCTTTCCCTAGTGAAAATACATTATCTTATTAAATTTTGGGTGTTTTGATTCTTGGGTTTTCCCCCCACTCTTTATAAAAAGTGTTCCCATTCCCCAGACTGAGGGAACTCTTTTATCTTATAGTAAAAGGACGTGTATAGTACCATAAACCATAGGCAGGTAAATCTCACCATGTATAAATACTGATATCAGAAAATCTGGTTTCAAAATAATACATTCCAGGAGAGGCCAATTCTTTGTAGTATTGAAGGATTCGCCATAAGATTGCCTTAAATATTGGTCTAGGGTGTAAATGTGGTTCAGATTACATGCAACTTTTCAGGAACACATCTATTGTGCAAGAAAGGTAACTTTCCTGGGACAACCATGGGATAGGCAAAGCAGCCAACGGATGTGGCATGTTTGAGGAGTGACTAAGGGCAGTGAGTTGGGAGCCAGAGTTCCCAAAGTCCTCTAAAGCATGTGGACTCTTTCAAGCTCTGGAGATCAGGGAAAACCTAAGAACTACCATACTTAAAATTGCTTTCTCCACAGCCGTTAAATCCAAAGATGGAGGATGAATTGGAATATAGGGAAAGAACATTTTAACCACTGCTGGGATGTCAAATGTCCTGATGCTGCCTAACCATGACGGACACGTAACAACTACTAACACTTTGACACTGAGATATTCATATTCTACATTTTCAAAAAACACAGAATAACTTAGGGGGACACATAAGATACAGTAAAATAGATAAATCAAATGTACATGAGAAAAAAGATAGGGATATAAAAACAAAGACAGAAGCTAACACAACAATGTATACCATAATGTAAACTATTGTAATAAGAGACATTGACGTGACTCTTAGCTTTTTAGCGGTCAGCAAGAGAAAGGAAACTGACCAGTTACTTAATTCACTGTCTTCCTAAGATTTTTTTTAAATGCTCAAGAAAGTATATCAGAAAGACATTTGTCTTCATAAGTCCTCATAAAGATGGTACTGGGTAAGTAATAAATAACATCCCTAAGGATATACTTACTATAGACCAGTGATTCTCAAACCTTAAGTGCATCAGAATCAACTGGAAGTCTGGTTAAAACACAGACTTCCAGTGCCGCTCCCAAAGTTTCTGGTGCAGTATGTATGGGGTGGGGCCTGAGTATTGGTATTTTTAATACCAATGTTTAATATGCTTCCACATGTTACTGACGCTGCTGTCTGGGAACCACATTCTGACACCACTTCTGTAGGCACATGGCCAAATGTTCCAGGTCCTCTCACTAAAGCACCCTTCCTCATAGACTGATGGCAGTGCACTAGCTGCAACTGAGCAGTTCCCTGGGATTAATACAATGGAGCCCAGCTGCATTCCCTCTGTAGGTCCAGCCCTCAGTAGGAGGCATCAGTGTGGAGAGGGAATGACCACACCATTTCTCATTCAGGGTATTTGCTACATTGTTCCATAATGTAGTCCAGCCCTGTTGGTTTAGTCATTATATTCCCCAACAAACTTTTAGATTCCCTCCTCACTTATCAAATTCCTCTGCAACCCAGAGCAGAAGGAACTCTACCTATGGGAACACAACCATCCTGCATCAGGAAACAAAAGAACAACTTTTTCTTATTGAAGACTGCCTCTTACTCATGACTTAATGCTCTCCTTTTATGATTCATCAACATTTTAAGACGGACATTCCTCGTACTTCCAACCACAGTTCAGATCTATGAGCCGTGTCTAATGCTTCCTTGTATCTCTCAAGCCCACGGTATAGTGCTTTTTATAAAATGGGCACTCAATTATCTGAGTGCTAAACAAAACTCTTAAGAAGAAAGCTGTAAGAAACCTGGGAAACTGACACATCATGTTAATGGAGGCGATGCCTCTTAGCCATCATAACATACTTCCCTTCTCATAAAGCTGAACTGTTGTAGATTGACTACATTCTATTGAGAAAAATGTGTACATAAAAAATGTGGTTTTATTAACTATGTAAACAATGTATGGTATGGTTATTCTCTTTGAAATAAGATTTTTCCATATTTTAAAGCTGTGTTCATTTGTTGAGTACTTCTTGAATAGTTGCTATATGTAAAGTAATAGGTAAGCAAAGAGTACATTCTTAAGGAACTCACAGTACCATAGGGAAGACAGGCACACACACAAAAAATCTAGCCTGTAAAATGAGGGAAAGATTCTGTGTGTGTCTGTGGGGGTGTGTGTGTAAAACACACATATAGTGCTAAGCACTATTTTTGTTTCTGTTTCTATGAAGTTGATTATTCTGGATACCTCATGTAAGTGAATTTATACAGTATTTGTCTTTTTGTGACTGGTTTATTTACTTAGCATAATGTCCTCAAGGTTCATTCATGCTGGGGCATATGACAGGACTTCCTTCCTTTTTAAGGCCACATAGTGTGTGTGTGTGTATATATATATATATATATATATATATATATATCTCACATTTTGTTTTTCTATTCATTCATTAGTAGACACTGGGTTACTTCCATTCTGAGCTATTGTGAATAGTCATGCTATAACATGGGTGTGTATCTATCTCTTAAAGACCTTGCTTTCAATTATTCTGGATATATAACCAGAAGTAAGATGACTGGATCATATGGTAGTATTATCTTTAATTTTTTAAAGAACTACCATAGTGTTTTTCATAGTGGTTGCACCACTTTACATTTTAGGTTCCCACAAAGGCGTGGGTGCACAAAGGTCAAACTTACTTCTTAAATATTCTAAAATTGATAATATTATACATGCAGAAACCAAGACATATGCTTCAGACTCATAGATAATACATGGCCAAATAGGAACAGGCCCATAGATCTTCTTGACACAATTTAATGCCTCATATCATTCCATTTACTGCATCAAAGCCCCAAGTAAAGCAAACAAGGCAAATGTTATTTTTTGTCATTGCTAAGTTTGATTATCTCTGTTAGAGTCTCTGTGATAATTTTAGCCAATGAATTCCTCTACCCTTTGAAAGAATAAATCTTCTCTGGTTCCTCAATTCTGCTTTTGCTTTCCCACAGCACCACCACACTGCCTTACACTACAAAACGATAGAAGTTGGTATACCAGCTCTTTGGTCATTATTTATGCCAGGTTATATTCATCCTCCGCCATCCATAAATTAACCAAAATCTTAAACTTGGAAACAGAATGATGCCCTGCTGGCCCAGCATTGGGGAAAAAGTCCTGAATGAGTAACCCAGTAACCCAGCTAGACGTGTTTGCTAACCCAAAAAGCTGTGATCTCTGGGCCAGGCACGTGGGGCCAGAGGAAGAACTAACTCTTGGCTGTATTACTGGATTTTTCCACCAAAGAATTATTGCAGGAAGACAGGTCACAAAGTCAAAGCATATATTACTGAGCAGGGAATACCACCAGAGGCAAAAACAAATACCAGCAGGAAAAAAGGAAAGCCTGGCCCACTCTCCCTCACACGTCTCACCTCAAAGATGTTGGTGGTTGGAAGCTGTTTCAATAGTGATAGCTCAAACTGATGACAATGCTCTCTAGAACTGTCCTTGTGATCCGGTTGTTTCATGTTTCATAAAACGTCCAATGAAAAAAAGGAAGGTCATTTCCATGGGGAAGGATGTGACTGAATGTTGTCCAGCAGAGCTAATACTTTCCTGACCTACACATGCTTCAGATCAGCTTTCAAAGTTTTTGTGCTCTAATTGTCAAGGAGCTTGCTGCTAACAATAAAATAATCATCTCTGAGACTGGAGTGCACATATCAACATTTAAGAAAAAGATGGCTTTTATACATGAATGGTGTAGCCAATAATCAGCTAACAAGTACTGGAACATGACATTTCAAGGCAAACTAGAAGTACATCCACATATAGAAGGAGACATTGAGGAAATGTGCCTGTCCTGAACTTGGCATCGGACAGAAGGGGAAAAAATCTCCCTGAAGAATTCATGACTACACTCCTGCACATATGTAGGTTTGCTACCCAATCTTGCACTTCCAGCTTAGTCCAAAGAATCCTATGCAAGATAAATAAAAAGATCTGCAATTATACTTACCATAGTAAAACTGAAAAACACTAAAGACTAAGTAATAATCTGAAAATCTGTCTAAGATAAAACATAATATTGACAAATTAACAATTTGATTAATTGATGTCTCATCAGCAATGATAGAAGCCTAAACACCTTGAATGATATAAAAGTGCTATGCAAAAACAATTATTGATCTAAAATTGTATACCAGAAAAACTATCTAATAATGATATTTTTAGGAAAAACTAAAATGAGAGCATTTTCCATGTATAACATTTACTAAAATAAAGTATCAAGAAAGTACTTTAGGCAGGAGTAAGTAATCACATATGGAAGAAAGGATGAGTAAAGAAATTGATAAAGTATATGGGCAACTTACACAAGCAGTGATTGCATGAAATAACAGTAATAATCTGTAATTTTGTTAAAATACACAAGAAAGAACAAAAATACAGTGCACTGATGGTATATTGTGTATAAGAAAGGAGGGGTTGTTTGGGATTACAGAGTACTAGGTTCTATAATGTTAGGTAACAGGGCAAAGGCAATGAGTAACTATGTATTTGTAAGGGTTCTTGAGAAACAGACCAAATAGGATATTTATTATAGGAATTGCCTTACACAATTATGAAAGATGAGAGGTCTCCATACTGCTGTCTGCAAACTGCAGAACGAGAAAAGTTGGTGGCATAATTCAGTCCAAGTCCAAAGTCCTGGGAACCAAAGGAGCTGATGGTGTAAGTTTCAATTTAAGTCTGAAGGCTTAAGAACTAGGGAGTGTTGATGTCTGAGGGCAGTAGAAGATGGATGTCTCTGCTCCAACAGAGAGAGCAAATTCACCCTTCCTCTGCCTTTTTGCTACATTTGGGCCCTCAATGAATTGGATGAAGCCCACCAACACTGGGGAGGGCCTTCTGCTTTACTCAGTTCATTTAATCTCTTTTGGAAACTCCCTCACAGACACACTCAGAAACATTTTACCAGCGATCTGAACATCTCTTAGCCTAGTCAAATTGTTACATAAAATTAAGCATCATACTTCAGAATTTAAGTAGGCAACAGTAAAATTTTTACAGTAACTACTACTGAAAAAGAAAGTGAGTTTATAACTTAAGGCTAGGAGAGGGATAAATAAAAGATGGAATGAGAGGAAAACATTCAAATAATTTCAAAGACAAAAAGGAGAAGAAACAAATATACTCAGAAACTTATACAAGGCAGGAGAAAGAATAACAGTAGAAATAATTTCATATATATCAATAATCACAATAAATATAAATGAACTAAATTTAGTGGACAAATAGTAAAGATTATTACATTGGATTTAAAAGATACAGTTATGCTATTAATAAGAGATACATATAAATTATAATGCAGAAAATTTGAGAGTAAAAGACAAATATTAACCAAAAGAAACCCAACATCATTATATTAATATAAAATCCAACAGACTTTATAAAAAGCAATACTGGGTATAGAGTCACTGCGTAACGTACACTATACAATGTTTAGTTTACCAGGAGGATAATATATATAGCATATCACCAACATGTATAAAGTAAAAATTGACAGAACCACATGAAGAAATAGATAAACCCACCATCATCTGGAAAACATTAGCCTGTACCTCATTCTACTTGATAAATCAAGCAGTAAGGATATGGATATTTGAATAACACAATTAACAAGTTCTATATAAGAGAGACACATAGTACATTGAACGCCAAATATAGTTTCTAATCATGCAAAAGAAAAAAGTTTACAAAATTTGGCCTATAATATGCACAATTCACAAAACAATGAACCTCAAAATTTGTTATCATACAGACTTAATTTTCTGTCCACAATACCACGAGATTAGAAATTAAATAAAATAGAATTAGTATTATTCCGTATATCTGTAAATTTTTTTTTAAACACATAGTTCTACCTCTGAGTTACAAAAGAATAATCATGAAAGTAAAAAATTAGAATTATTCAATGCCAAAAATACTACATATCAAACATGAGTGATACTGAAAAGCAATACTTAAAAGTAGAGAGCTTAAATCTTCATGTTAGAAAATGTTAAAAGCTGAAATTTAAAGTAATAAGCATCCAACTTAAGAGATTTAAAAAGAAAAGCAAGAAAAAGTGTAGAAGACTGTAATGATAAAGCCAAATTTGAAATTAGTAACATACTAGGCAGAGATAAAAAATATGGAGATTTAACAAGTCCAAAAGTTTATTCTATGCAAATACAAATAAAATTGACAGCATCTTGGTAGAATTAATCAAGAACCCCCACCAAGAAAACCCCACATATTTTGAAAAATAGGTTATCAAAACTGACTCAAGAAAAAAAAGATAATCTTGAAATAGAAAACTAACCGTTTAAGATATTGAATCAGTAATTTAAAATCATGAACAAACAAACAAGAAAGCACCAGGCACATTAATATAAATAATGCAAATCACTCCAGCTAATTTATAGAGAAAAGTATTTGGTATAGAGTACTTACCTTTACGAAGTCAGTGCAAGGGCTGGCAAACTTTTTCTGTAAAGAACAAGATAGTAATATTTGAGGCTCTATGGGTCATATGTCATCTCTGCCATATGCTATTCTTTGTTGGTTTTTGTTTTTAATTTTTAAAACCACATTTTTAAAATGTAAAAAACATTTTTAGCTCATGGATTATACAAAAATAGGCCATGAATTTGGCCTACAGGCTATAGTATAGCAGGCTCTCTTCTAGGCTGAACATTCTAGAATAAATCCCAGAAATTCATTAGAGGAGTTACTAAAGAAGTAGGTACCTCAGGAGAGAGGAAGATATGGGATCTAGGAAATAGGGACTCCAATACATAAGAGAAATGAAAGGTATTCCCATTGTGCAGAAGAAATATTCCAAGAAGACAGTTGTATAGCAGGCCTGGAGGGCAATCTATCCAGACTGGAGCAGGAGGAAGAAGGTTCCAAAAGAATTGACTCCAAGAAAAAGACAGAAACAATAGGCTCAACTGAAGTATTTGACTACATGAAAAGGGGTTTTACTCATTTATTGGGTATATTTGGGGATGAATTTGTATTACCTGCATAGAAAACCAAAAAGTAAAGCAATAATTAACTCCAGGAAAAATGATCAGATATATAAAAAGGGAAATGAAATCATAGTACCCTACATGGTTCAGTTACTAATAATTAGGATAGGGGTGGGGAAGCATGTAAAAATGTTAAATCCTTATTTTCAGAGAAAAAAAAATGTTAATGAACAAATTTTGGGACTTCCCTGGAGGCCCAGTGGTTGATTCGTGCTTCCACTGCCGGAAGAGCAGGTTCCATCCCTGGTTGGGGAACTAAGTTCTCACAAGCTGTGCGGCAAGGCCAAAGGTTTTTTTTAAATAATAATAATGAGCAACTTTAAAAGTCAAGAAATCATTGTTTAATTACATTGTTTAAAGCATGGTACTTAATATTAGAAACAGTTAATGTTCTGTGATTGAATGCTCCTACTCCCCCAGGTTCATATCACCTGTCTCCTAGTAATGGCAAAATGGATCTGGTTTTTGATGAGGTAATAATTCATTTGGGGGCCTTCAAACATATATTATTCATTTTCTGCCTATGATATATAAATCCAACTTATATTTTTGGAAATATGCATTTTTAATGTCATGAAAATGCTATTATTCTCTTAATATTGTTATATATGGATGTTCCAAATGCATCCCTATCAGGAGTGCTATGTTCCAGAGGATATGTATAGGGCTTAGCTATCATCTGTTCTTTCTGATAATGGATTCCTTTTCAAAACCCAAACACCTGGGCTTCCCTGGTGGCGCAGTGGTTGAGAGTCCGCCTGCCGACGCAGGGGACACGGGTTCGTGCCCGGGTCCGGGAAGATCCCACATGCCGTGGAGCGGCTGGGCCTGTGAGCCATGGCCGCTGGGCCTGCGCGTCCAGAGCCTGTGCTCCGCAATGGGAGAGGCCACAACAGTGAGAGGCCCGCGTACCGCAAAAAAAAAAACCACAAACAAACCCAGACACCTGGTATATAAATGAAAAATAATAGTAATCCAGAATTTTTTGTCTCGTTATTCACTCAGGACTTAGCACTGCTGATACCTGCTGAAATGTTTCATAATTTGCTAAAAATATTACCCACAGTTATTGAAACCTGGGAGCAGTGGAAGGAAGTGGTTTTGTTATAAATATTTATGGATAGTTGCTAACTCCTCACTTTAGTTCATGTCTTTAAAATTAAGAGTACTTTATTTTCTATCCTCAGGAATAGTTAATTAGGGAAATAAAATGCCCTCAAAACTCCACAGAACTGACTTCTGTGCAACTGTGTCAAAATGAAATAAAGTTGAAATGTTTGTTCCTACTTTCATGTAATTCCAATGAATTAGTTTTTCTTCTCTTTTCCCTTATGTGTTTATTAATATACATGGTTAAAATAGATTATACAAGTTATGTTCACATATCTATGTAGACTATATATTTCAACCCCTAAATATTATCATTATGTATTTACATGTAATTATAAAATGTATGAAACATTTATTTATGTTATTTTATTTTCGCATAGGTGTCAACTCCATTTGAGCTTTCCATGGTTGCTGGCTGCTTACAGTCACATGCATTAATTGATTGGCTTATCACTTTCTTGTCACACTACTTAGAGTATTATTTGTGAAATAAACATCATGACCAAGAATACATTTTGGGAAAAAATGACATGCAAATAAACCCAATAAATAAAATATGAATCATAAAAAAGTGTGAAAAATATATTTATAGCACATGGTTAGGAGCTTCACTGTGTTCAGGAAATGGTATTTGCTACCAAAATCACCATTGATAATATTTTATTGCAAGTAGATGCCTGGAATATACCTCAGTGAACAGTAATCTTTCATATGTCAATTCTTTTTAGTTTATTGACTTTTGTCTAGACCTATCATGTCCTGAATATGCCTTGATGCCATGTATATCTAGTTCTAGTAAATCTAGAAACTCTAGCCCAATTAGAAACTCCTCCATTCCATATTTTCATACATTTTAATAAATGCTAACAATTTGTATAGGGTAAAGAGCTATCAAATTGAGCTGCTGGTTGAAAACTACAAACTTTCAACTCTCACTAGCCCACCATTTCTTTGCTATATATTCTTACCGGCTCATTTCAAAAGGGATTTAGGATGCAAGTTTTCACTGAAAGCATAGGGCACATCCCTGTGATGTCTGTAACACAGTGGACAAAGTCACCAAGGATCTCCCTGAGGTAGAAAAGACATTAAATGACGTTCTTTCCCTGAGTTCTCAGCTGGAGAGAAAGAACAAAACAACCTGTTCATTGCTCTCTATAGAAATTTGGATCTAATCAAGGTCTGAATATTAATCATGTTTTTACAGGAAGGGCAATGCCAGGAAGCTTTTTTAGCGGGAGAAAAAAAAATGAGAATGAAAATAAAGCAGTGCCCTCCACAAATCTGAGAGTTCTGAAAATGACTCATCCAGAGACCATGTCAGGAATGCCTGGCTGTTAGCAGAAGTCTGGTTTGGGTGTCAGACCAGATTCTTGAGATCCAGGTTGAGGGATGGACTCTCTCTTTTAGTCCAGACTTGAACTTAAACTTTTTGAGATCCAAGTCAATGGAGATGGAGGCTGGGGTGCTCCAGAGACACATGGGCAGTGCTGTGCTCTCAGCTGTTACTTGACTTGTGGAAGGAGCAGATGTGTTTCAACTCTCTCCTCAGTATCCCAGAACAATAGAAGCAGCCCTGACTGTCTTGTTGTGACTTTAACTTGGTGTTGCATGTTCCTGGGAAGACATATATGTGTGGATGATAATTCAATTCATACTCATATATGCACTTAGATGTGACTCATACTACCTTGTCTACTTTTTATTTCAGTTAAGCATGTGCTGCCCTATGATGCTTTATATTTAATGTGTAACACAATTTAACCTTGATATTATTTTATTTTTTTCATTTTTTCTCTTACCTACTCAAGCCAACTGTAAGCTTATACGAGCAGGGATCATGCCTTTTACTTGTTGGTAATTCCCACAGCATCTAGTTGAATTGGAATTCAAACACATTCTGAATTTCAAATGAATAAAAGTCCATGTGATATTCTTCTTATAAAGGAATACCATGAGTTAAAAAAAATCCAGATGCAGCATTTTCCACAAGCTCATCTGGTTCTTATTGGAACCAAATGACAGAAACTTGTTGGATGAGCCAAACAATTGTTGGCCTGTATGTGGTCTTCATGGATGCACTGGGCACAGCATATTTCTTTCTGGGGCATAAACACTGATAATGTCTTACTCTGGTTTTCCCTTCCCATTGATGTCACCACTGACCTCAACAGCAAAATTACTTAAAAATTCATCTAAAATATAAAGCCATCAATTAAAACATTGTTATTGAGAGTCCACTATGGCCATGGAGTATTTTTCAGAAGTGGGTAGGTATTATAAAATCAAACACAGAAAATCATAGCACCGAAACTAGAAATCACTGTGGTGTGTTGATGACGTATAGTATACTTATTTAGAAAGAAGCTTTAAGACAGAGTTCTTTAAAGGGGTATCTTATCAATTTAACTATTCTAGACACAAGAATCATGACCCAAATTAATCAGGTAGGCACTACTGATTTTAACAATACCTTAGAGCAGTGTTTTGCAAACTGTGCTCCTTGGTACACCAGTTTCTGGCAAGAAGTCAGTAAGTGTTCAATGAAAACAATAGTTCAATGAAAACAATGATTAAGTTTGGGAAATAGTGCCTACTGTATCACTCACTTGAATAACTCCCAATGCATGTAATTATACTAATGATTCTGAGAAGTCCTTCTGTTAAGAAATCTGTTTGGCTTTAACTCAGTGTTTTCCAAACTAATTTGCCTGTAGACCACCACCTCCTTTTATTTTTAATGATTTATTAACATTTCAAAGGACACTAGTGTTCCAAGAAACAATTTAGAAAAAGTTCCCTAAAAAGTTTTTTTCTTAATTCAGTTCTTTTTGAGGATAATAAAAAGATTATCCTCAAAAAATGTGAGAAAAATCACACTTGCTCTGTGTAATGAGAACTACATGCACTTTACTCTGCATAAGTACATTGTATCATGGCCAACCTCTCCTTCCTAAGAAGCACCTTATAATCAGTGGGGTAGGGAAAGAGTTTCTAATCTATCTCATCTTTATCTTTTCTCCTTCTCTCTCCTATTCACTGGTCTTTCCCATCTCTTTTTTGGGTGGAGTATTTGTTTCTTGTTTCTCATCCCATGTTAGTAAATGTAGAAAAGTTACTGTTAGTAACCACACAAATGACTTATTGCTTATTGCTGAATTTCTTAGTCTTTACAACTTTGTATTTTCTCTGAAAATACAATACATCAATATTCTGTGATGTTTGAGAGAAATCAAGAAAGGGAAAGATATTCTACTTGCTCTCTTGATAATATATTTTCCTTTATCTTCCAGAATATTCTGTAATGATTAATGACACATGCCTTCAACTTCTTCCCTCAACTGGTTTCATTGCCTCACCCTATAAACATATTCAAGTCTCCTCTATGCTAATCAGACAAACTCTCTGCGCTGTCTGGTTTCTAGCATTGTTCTTCATTCTATTCTCAGCCAACGTTTTTTTTTTGTGTGTGTGTGTGTGTGTGTGGTATGCGGGCCTCTCACTGTTGTGGCCTTTCCCATTGAGGAGCACAGGCTCTGGACGCGCAGGCTCCGCGGCCATGACTCACGGGCCCAGCCGCTCCGCGGCATGTGGGATCCTCCCAGACCGGGGCACGAACCTGTGTCCCCTGCATCGGCAGGCGGACTCTCAACCACTGCGCCACCAGGGAAGCCCTCAGCCAACGTTTTAAGAAAAAGTTATATTTGCTCATTCTGCTTGTACCCCAATTTATTCTTCATCCCTCTGCAATCTAGAATTACATTCTTCCCCAATCCACTGCACTAATTCTGTTCTAAGAACACCGATAACCATGTCTCTGTTATTATCTTTTTTTTTTTTTGGCTGTATGTGGGCCTCTCACTGTTGTGGCCTCTCCCGTTGCGGAGCACAGGCTCCAGACGCGCAGGCTCAGTGGCCATGGCTCACGGGCCCAGCCGCTCCGAGGCATGTGGGATCTTCCCGGACTTGGGCACGAACCCGTGTCCCCTGCATCGGCAGGCGGACTCTCAACCACTGCGCCACCAGGGAAGCCCCTCTGTTATTATCTTGATCTTTCTGCTATAGCTGACCCATTATCAGAGCTTTCACGAACTTTCCCCTCTCACAGTTTTAGTTACACCACACCTTCTTGGTGATTCTTATTCTTGGTCACTTTGTGGCATTCTCTATGCCCAACGAACCCTAACTTTGCTGTTTGCTGGTGTCTGTTCTTGCTCACTCTTCACACTCTATTTGTTCTTTCTGGAAAATTACTCCATTCTCAAATATTTAGCTTCCACTTATTAACTAATAATTTACAGTTGTCTTTCCCCACCATGAGCATTTCCCCTGTATCTCAGACTCACAGGATAAAATGTCTTCCCAACACCTGTACCTGGATGCTCTACACAATAGTTCACCATAGTACTTTTTACCCCTTCCTCCTACCTCACAAAGATTCAATCTTCCAAACGTCATCTTTAGTACATTTGGCAGCAACAGTATAGTCTCTGTCATCCCAAAAAGAAACCTGTGTTCCACCTCCATGCACTCAGCCTCTTCTTTTTTCTTTCCCTCATTTGTAACAACTAAGAGGGCCTTGGTCCTTTCACTTCCTTTACGTTACCATATGGACTAGCCTCCGAATTCGTGGCCTCATTCATTCAAATTTATTGACCACACAGCTGCTAAAATAACCTACCTAAAACACAAATCAGGTCAAGTCATTTCTCTGCTTAACGCTTACCAGCCAAAATCCAATGGGAGGCTATTGTCTCAGTAGCAGTTCTCTTTCAGGTGGTCTGTGAATTCTTCACTTTTTCAATGATTTATCTTTATGAGGCTGGAATTTCTTCATACACTTTAAAAAAATCAACATAACCCAGCAGATGGAATGCAGAAACAGCTATGAGAACCCAACTGTCTTCTCTCAAGCCAGAGAAGAGATTTGCAAAAACGTAAAGCAATGCCACTGTTCTCACTGAATTTGATTCTTGTTTTGGAAAATATAGATGCTTTTCATAAAAATAGGTTATTTATGTTGACATATAATAAATTTATTGTTATTCTTAAATGAATGGGTAAATATTTTAGATGACTCAGCTATAATTTCTAACAGTAAATATAGATTGAAGTAACCTCTATAATCTAAAGTTCTTTAGGATCCACAATCATTTTTAACAGTGTAAAGTAGTCCTGAGACCAAAAACTTTGTAAACTTCTCATCTAAAGGTTGTAATGCTATCTCCTTACCACACAGATGTTCACTCACCTAGTTAATGCATTTATTCATTCATGATTTATTTTACAAATCATAATGTTACATTTGATCTGTGTCTGAACCAATCAATTTTGGAGTCACCTCCTTGAGAAAGGATTCCTCAAACTCCAGTCTGCATTAGGTTATTTCTCTTCTGTGCTCCAAATTGTGCTGAAATAACTTGTTTTGTATATCTCTTCAAAAGGATTGTCAACTCCTGAAGAAGACACTGTATTTTATTCACTTTCATATTCTCAGTCCCTAGCTCAGTTCTTCAAGATAACTGATAATTGTTCACAAATCAAAGATAGGACTATGACTGGTTTTCGAGAAGCTTTCAGTTTTTGTGGCTTGTTTTCTTCCCATTGCATCCAAAGTTGGATCAGTCTTAAATTCTCCTAATTTATGATCGCAGATAATCCATTTCATGTACTTATTCACTCATTCATCCATTCAACAAATACTGAAAGCTTACTGTGTCTCAGGCACTGGACTAGGCACAGAGTTTTCAATGGTGAAACAAAACACACATGTTCTCTTCCCATTTGGAGCAAATTTTCCATAAAGAAAACTCTCAATTGTACCAACAAATACACAGATAAACGTATACTTGTAAATATTCATGTGTTGCTAGGGAAGAAAAAACATGGTTCTGTCAGAGAGGTTTAGGAGGGGGCAAATCTTCTTGATAGCTTGGGCAATCAATTAGAGAAGGATTCCCTCAGAGGATGGTATTTAAGCTGAAACTGAAAAGGTGGAAAGAAATAACCAGGTTTGTAGATCCTGAGGTAGTAAGGACCTTGTCATATTTGAGGAGCTGAAAGATGATTGATGTGGCTGGAGAAGCATGAACAAGGGCCAGAACAGCCTGACTTAAAGTTGAAGAGAGGACAGATGCCAAATCATGCAGAGCCTTATAAGTAAGTCATCCTAACTTACCATCCAAACCAGGACACTTTAGAAATGAAAGGGAATGGTCATTATAAAAACAAAGTCAACTGATACGAACAGGATTGTCTTTGGCAAACCAAGACAGATGGTCACCCTAGATATAAGCCATTTTAAGGTGACAAGGTTTTACTTCAAGTAAAATAGGAAACTATTCAAGGATTTTTGAGATCACTCTGGTTGCTATCTGGAAAATGGAAAATGAGACAGTAAAATTAAAAATAAAAATACCGGCCTTCCCTGATGGCACCGAGGTTGGACCCGGGTTGGATCCTTGGTCCGGGAAGATCCCACATGGCACGGAGCAACTAAGCCCGTGTGTCACAACTACTGAGCCTGTTCCCTAGAGCCCACGAGCCACAACTACTGAAGCCCACGCACCTAGAGCCCGTGCTCTGCAACAAGAGAAGCCACTGCAATGAGAAGCCTGCACACAGCAACAAAGACTAGCCTCTGCTCTCTGCAACTAGAGAAAGCCCGCGGGCACCAACGAAGACCCAACACAGCCAATAAATAAATAAATAAGTAAATAAGTAAATAAATAAATTTTTAAAAATTAGAATACCCTTTTGGAAGTTCTTGCAGCATTCTGGGTAAGATGTAAGAGTGGCCTAGACTAGGGTGGAAATGGAAAGATTTGAGGCCTATTTGGAAGTGAAATCAACAAGGTTTGGTGATGAATTAAGAGTAAGGTTTGAGGGAAAGGTAGGAGACAAGAATAATCCTACATTTTTTAGTAGAGCAACTGAGCAGATCATTGGGGTCTTTTATTGAGAAGGATGTCCTTGGAAAAGAGTAGGTTTATAAGGTGGGGGAAGGGCAACAGAAATCAAGAATTCAGTAATTTGGGATATTACCTTTGCAATTCCTGTGAGACATCCAAGTGGAGATAGATGAAAGTTGACCTTTGTATATACAAGACTGAACTCAGAAAAAAATGGCCAAAAATATGAACATGACAGTCATCAGTATATAGATAGCATGTAAGTAAAATAAGGTTCAAATTATTCCCTTTTGACTCTTCTATTTTAAAAAAGCTGATATAATTCTTACTTGCCCCAATTCTATATTTGTTATAGGGGTTAGAAATTGTCTTCCAACTTTAAATTTTGAAAGCTTTGCTATCTCCTATTCTAGGGTAACTTCAATGACTGATTATATTGCATCTTTTGAAAGATTGAATTTTCAGCATTTCTGGATAGAACTTGTACTATAGGGTTGTGATATTCCTAAGAGTTTGGGAGTAGATCACGTCTGAAAATTGAATTAAATGAGTAACTGAGTAAATGAGTGAGGTCAGTTAATCTTTATTTTAATCCCATGGTGAAAGTACTTATAAAATTAGGAATCTGTTTGATTGGTGAAACATCAAGCTCTGATAATTTTTTTCTAAACGTTTGGATTTCATATAGCAAGTTTTCTTGAATAGGTAAGTCCTGAGTTTTGTTTTTAAAACTGATATAGTTATTTTCTCTATGGAAAAAGGCCTACCAGCCTATCTAGGTCAACATCGCTTCATTAAGTATGGGTGGGTCTCTTTCCACTTTTAGACTTGAAGCTAAAACTGAAATGCTTACGTCGTTCATCATTGTACTTCCAAGTTCATGTAAGAACTCATGCCTGTGGAATTCTCTAACTGAATTGGTGATTTCAAAAATTTTCGAGAATATTTTACCAAATCTCACCAAAACTTATTTATTACCCCTCCAATCAGTACATGTAACATACAGATGAAAAGAAATAACCATGATTTGCTAACAGAATTTAGCCCTGATCTACTTTTACTATTAAATGGAGATAGAAGGCATGTGTGCTTGAAAAAGCATGTCTGATTACATATTTTACACACTAGTTTTGAGGTGTTATTAGACTTGGGGCTCTTAAAATAATAATATATTACCAAACTTTTCATCTATCTCTTGAAGATTTTAATAAGAAGAATAATATGATTCTGGTTAAGTAGATTATATGTGTATGTATGTATATATTTATATCTATGCATGTATGTGTATATGTAGATATGGATGTGATATATATGTAGGTAGTATATGTATGTGTGTAGTTCATGTGTATATATAAGTGTAAGGGTAGGTGTATATGTATATGTACATATGCATAACTGAAAGGACAAATACCAAACTACTGATAGAGATTTCTTCTGAAGAGGGGAGTGGGAATACACGGATACATGCAGTGGGCTTTCATGTTTATTCTATGCACGTTCATAATATTTGAATCTTTCACCATATGAGTGTATTCACATTTCTTGTGTAATTTAAAAGGACAAAGAGGAAAACAACTAAATAGATGGATAATACTTTATTAAAAAGAGCAGGAGGATCAGGAAGAGAAGGAGAATAAAAGGATGATTATCAAAAAGTGGAGAAATGGCAAAAGTATTTAAATTTGTTTCATCAGTTTACATCCCACCTGGAAAACTGACGCAAAGATTTGGACTTTTTATAATGTAACCATCCGAACTTTGGCTAGACCCAATATTTGCAGTAGCAACTAGCTAGTTATAAACAAATGAACCTTTATCTATTAGTTCTGTGTCGAGAGAGATCCACCAATTCCTGCCACCCTACCCCTAATGCTGTCCATCACAGGGATCCTTCAGCAGATGAATCATTATCAACATTATGCTGTTGGTGTCTGTTTTAGACTCCCACTGTTTACATGGCTAACTTGGCTGAGATTCTCACCTTTTTTTAAATTATTAAGTTCTTATCAAAACAAGCTTGTGTGTGCTGCTCTCCTTTTCCCATGGGAATGGCCATCCCAATCCTCATGAGACATAAAACTATTGCTTTAATCCTCATGAGTACTTGTCCAAGATGCAACTCTTAGGAGAATGTTCTTCCATAGGCAGCTCATGTTTGAAAAGCAAAACCCTTTTACTCCTGGGGAGAATTCCTCTGGGTGATATACCCCCTGCCCTCCAACATCTGCAGATCCCCAGATCAAGACATATATTATGTAAATGCTTGGAGAAACTCTGCTTGGAGTCAAGCAGACCTTTGCTACCAGAAGCACACTGATACTTGGATGAATGAATCTTAGGGGGATAGCATGGAAATGGGTTTCATTCCTTAAGACAAAATGTCCAGTTATTCCTTTATCTCTTTCTGCTCACACCCCTATCTTCCTCCTTTCTCTTCAGCCTCTTTCCTTCCTTTCTATCTTTCTCTTCATCTTATGCACAGAATCTTCCTTTCCAGTACGCTGTCCACCCCAGGGCATGTGTGACTTTTGGGGAACGAAGCCCACTGACACTTCTTACAGTAAGAGGGCCGGCCTCCCTGGTGTTGCTCTCTGGGTGACGCAGGACCCTGGTAGCAAGGGATGGCCCGAGGCCCTGATGGATGTGCCAGAACACTCAGATTGAATCTGACAGGCAGCTTCAGTGATTTGAAGGAATTCACAAGGAGAATTCTGCTCCTCCTAGGTCAGTCCAAGTGCTCTCTGAAACTGCCAGTCTCCTGTCCTTCATACTCCTTGCCCAGGGGCAGCTTGGAGATGCTAACCCATACTCTTTAGATAAAAATAGGGCTGCTTCTTTGCCTCAAATACTAAAAGCAAAAGGATTTGAAAATGTTTTAAAATTGCCCAATCTTCATACCCCATTTGGTTTACTGACCCTGCCACCGCCAAAAAATAAAGGAAGGAGGAGGAGAAGGAAGACAAGAGAAAGATAGCTCTGTAATCTCCTTAAGGTCACAAAATATTGTATACTCTATAGTGAGAAGTGGCACTGAATAACATAGGCTGTTAGGTCTTCCTGGATATTCAGGGTTGGTTTTTGTTTTTAACATCTTTATTGGAGTATAATTGCTTTACATTGTTATGTTAGTTGCTGCTGTTTAACAGAGTGAATCAGCTATACAAATATATATATCCCCATGTCCCCTCCCTCTTGCATCTCCCTCCCACCCTCCCTATCCCACCCCTCTAGGTGGTCACAAAGCACCGAGCTGATCTCCCTATGCTATGCGGCTGCTTCCCACTAGCTATCTATTTTACATTTGGTAGTGTATATATGTCCATGCCACTCTCTCACTTCGTCCCAGCTTACCCTCCCCCCTCCCCGTGTCCTCAAGTCCATTCTCTACATCTGCACCTTTATTCCTGTCCTGCCCCTAAGATCTTCAGAACCTTTTTTTTTAGATTCCATATATATGTGTTAGCATACAGTATTGCTTTTTCTCTTTCTGACCTACTTCACTCTGTATGACAGACCCTAGGGCCATCCACCTCACTACAAATAACTCAAATTTGTTTCTTTTTATGGCTAAGTAATGTTCCATTGTACATATTCCATTGTACATATGTGCTGCATCTTCTTTATCCATTCATCTGTCGATGGACACTTAAGTTGCTTCCATGTCCTGGCTATTGTAAATAGTGCTGCAATGAACATCGTGGTACATGACTCTTTTTGAATTATGGTTTTCTCAGGGTATATGCCTAGTAGTGGGATTGCTGTTTCGTATGGGAGTTCTATTTTTAGTTTTTTAAGGAACCTCCATACTGTTCTCCATAGTGGCTGTATCAATTTACATTCCCACCAACAGTGCAAGAGGGTTCCCTTTTCTCCACACCCTCTGCAGCATTTATTGTTTGTAGGTTTTTTGATGATGGCCATTCTGACCGGTGCGAGGTGATACCTCATTGTAGTTTTGATTTGCATTTCTTTAATGATTAATGATGTTGAGCATCCTTTCATGTGTTTGTTAGCAATCTGTATAGCTTCTTTGGAGAAATGTCTAATTAGGTCTTCTGCCCATTTTTGGATCAGGTTGTTTCTTTTTGTCACATTGAGCTGCAGAGCTGCTTGTATATTTCTGGAGATTAATCCTTTGTCAGTTGCTTCATTTGCAAATATTTTCTCCCATTCTGAGGGTTGCCTTTTCGTCTTGTTTATGGTTTCCATTGTTGTGCAAACGCTTTGAAGTTTCACTAGGTCCCATTTGTTCATTTTTGTTTTTATTTCCATTTCTCTAGGAGGTGGGTCAAAAAGGATCTTGCTGTGATTTATGTCATAGAGTGTTCTGCCTATGTTTTCCTCTAAGAATTTTATAGTGTCTGGCCTTACATTTAGGTCTTTAATTCATTTTGAGTTTATTTTTGTGTATGGTGTTAGGGTGTGTTCTAATTTTATTCTTTTACATGTAGCTGTCCATTTTTCCCAGCACCACTTATTGAAGATGCTGTCTTTTCTCCATTGTATATTCTTGCCTCCTTTTTCAAAGATAAGGTAACCATACGTGCGTGGGTTTATCTCTGGGCTTTCTATCTTGTTCCATTGATCTATATTTGTTTTTGTGCCAGTACCATACTGTCCTGATTACTGTAGCTTTGTAATATAGTCTGAAGTCAGGGAGCATGATTCCTCCAGCTCCATTTTTCTTTCTCAAGATTGCTTTGGCTATTCGGGGTCTTTTGTGTTTTCATACAAATTGTGACATTTTTTGTTCTAGTTCTGTGAAAAATGCCATTGGTAGTTTGATAGAGATTGAATTGAATCTGTAGATTGCTTTGGGTAGTATAGTCATTTTCACAGTGTTGATTCTTCCGATCCAAGAACATGGTATATCTCTCCATCTGTGTGTAACATCTTTGATTTCTTTCATCGGGGTCTTATAGTTTTCTGCATACAGGTCTTTAGTCTCCTTAGGTAGGTTTATTCCTAGGTATTTTATTCTTTTTGTTGCAATGGTAAATGGGAGTGTTTCCCAAATTTCTCTTTCAGATTTTTCATCATTAGTGTATAGGAATGCAAGAGATTTCTGTGCATTAATTTTGTATCCTGTTACTTTATCAGGGTTTTTTTTTTTTTTTTTTTTTTTTTTGCGGTATGCGGGCCTCTCACTGTTGTGGCCTCCCCCGTTGCGGAGCACAGGCTCCGGACGCGCAGGCTCCGGACGCGCAGGCTCAGCGGCCATGGCTCACGGGCCCAGCCGCTCCGCGGCATATGGGATCCTCCCAGACCGGGGCACGAACCCGTATCCCCTGCATCGGCAGGCGGACTCTCAACCACTTGCGCCACCAGGGAGGCCCCAGGGTTGGTTTTTAATGCTTCTGTAGGAGAAACTGATTCAATAGAGAAAGAATGAAATCTTACCCATTTATATATCCACTGAGTGTAAAATTTGTTCAGAATTTTAGGTTGACAAATTGAGGTATATCCTTTCTTCAAGGCAAACCTATCTTTGCTTCCTCCTCTAGGATCCGGTAGAATAAGTCATTTCTGAGTATATTTGCCTCACGTAGGTGACTTAATCTAATAAGTCATTAGCTGAATAAGGAATTGAACTTTTTGGAAGTAAATTTCATGTTTGGTATGTTTCTTGGTAAGGACTGGATGCTAAACAAAAAATAGTTGACACCAGACTTTTGAAAATTTCTGAAATATGCACATGCAAGGTTTTGAAGGTGTAGGTAAGGTTATTCAAGTGTAACTTAAACCATGTGCCACAAACTTCCAAGACTTCTATTAAATAAAAATGACAAAATTATCTCAAATAAAAAAATAAAGTCAAGAGAATTTAGATTAATTATTTCAACTATACTTTGAGCCCAGTATTTTTATCTTCGTGGCAATTCTCACTCTATTACTATTAAACTAAGAGCCAGAAAATCAACTGTCAATTTGATTTTTAAGAAAAAGCCCCACACAGAAATATCCACCAATAATCATTTCTCACCAGCAGAATAGTTGGCATTATTAAGGAGTTTGAAGAGCCCTCCTATTTTTAGGTACCTGTCTAGGCAGTTTGAGTGTATTCATCCCCCAGGCAACCCAGAGCATAATTGTTTCTTGCTCTAGGTCCTTTAATGGCTTCGAGTTTACACTACACCAGCATATAGCACCCTAGCACTGCTGATTTTCAATGATTCAACAGGTCCAGACTCATAGGCAAGAATTTTAGAGCCATCGCCCAGGCCTGAATCAGCCACGACTAAATCCAATTCATCACTCTGCAATTATATTTGTTTTTTCTTGTTCCAAATGTTATTCAGAGAAAACAAAACCCAGGGGAGCTGGGTACAATTTGTTAGCCTGCAAGTAGCAATTATTTTAATGAAACTGTATAGAATAGACTTCGTCACCATGACATTACAAGAGTTATTTTGACTTCTATTTTTATTTGAAGTGACCAAGAGAATCAGAAATGAGTTACCATTATTATCTATTGTTCTTAAAGAAAAATTAGTAATATCTAAAACCTTTCAGAAAAAAAGATGATACACCAGAATATTCATAATCCTTCCATTGTCCCCAGTTTCAGTTATCTAATTCTGAGTCTTTTTATGGATGCCCTTTGGATGAAGCCCAATTTTGAGTTCATTGGCAGGAATTATCTCAAGGAACATCTGTCTTATGAATATCCATCTAATTTTTTGCACTGGTTGAGGTGACTCTAATCTTATCACTGATAAATCATTGCTTATTCTATAATTACCATTTGGGGAGCAATAAATGTTGAAAATTTGGAAACATTCCCTTTCTTCTTCAAAGTCTCAGAATTATAATTTACTTATGCTTTGAGATCCAACCAATATTTTTTTCCAAATTCTAACATCTGTAGAGACTGCCATCTCACTCTGACATTGTAAGGATGATCCTGCTCACAAGGGGGTGAAATCCCTTAGAAGGCAGAGGTGAGGGGCAGCTTCTTCCTCAGCCCTAGCAGGAGCCCTGACTGTAATTCACCTTGGAAGGTAACACAGTCTCTATATCTACAGTGAAGCAATGTTAACAAGACCAACCTATGATTTTCAAAGACTGCCTGCCTTTGCCTAAAGAATAAACTTGAAAGAAAGGAAGGAAGGAAGGAAGGAAGGAAGGAAGGAAGGAAAGAAAGAAAGAAAGAAAGAAAGAAAGAAAGAAAGAAAGAAAGAAAGAAAAAAGAAAGAGGGAGGGAGGGAGGAAAGAAGGGAAGGAAGTCTGTGTTCATTCCGTACACCTTGGAAAGAATTAATGAGAGCAGAGAAGTTTGATAAAAAGTGCCACAGCTTGTAAACAGTGGAAAGTTTCTGCTTTTGTGTGGGTTGAGTTGGTCAATGTTGTACGGAAACCAGGTAATTCTTCCTCCCTGCCTATATTAAGAGAAACACCCTGTTGAGGTTAGCTTTTCTCAGGAGGGCTGGGTCAGCCTCTGAACTTAAATCAGCTACCTCAGGAAACTGTGATGATGCTCTGGCTGTTTATAGGGGTGGTTGGAAACAACCCTTGTGAGGTACTTGGATATAATTGACCACTATGGGTCAGGATCACAGCTGTACAAACGGTTCTTTAACAACCATGACATCAGTGAGGTATTTCTGATGGTTGAAGTAAGAGATTTCCTATTACGGGCTTTTGTGGGACAATGTATTTGCTAATCATGAAAACTCTCATAGAGCTTGTCCAGACACACTTTGCTTACAGCAGGCAATCCATCTTCCTTCAACTGGGGCAAAATGGATTTCTCAGAAGTCTATATAAAAACTCCAACTGCCAATTATGAATAAGGAAATAAGGCATACTTAAAATGAATTTTGGTTGTTTTGCAAGCCGGTAACTTACTAAAGCAAGTATCTTGGGGATTCCATGCAAGACAGTTCAACAGAGATACTGATGGATTAAAGCACTTCGACACCTGAGGAAACTGTGTGCTGTTACCCTCGTGATGGCTTGAGTTTGCATTTAGGTCTATTAACATTCAAATGGGACCTCCTTTAGCACTTTATATATGTCATTTGGGATTTATCTCTTTTGATTTGTGCCCAAGTCATGCATGTGCTCATATGCCCTAACTCCTTTACCAGACAGTGATCCCATGTTGGCTGTACACAGGTCTGAATTACTTTTCCTTATTCACTATTACTCTAGGAGTAGTAGCACATACTCTTGGTAAATGACTTTTTAATGAGTGTAAATAGGTCCTGTTCTAAGTATATTTCCTTTTTTTTTTCTAAATAGGAAGAGACATGGCTACACATTGACAATTGTAGGTGAAATCTCAGGACTGGGAATGTCCTTGTTCCTATTTCTGGATTAAATGATATTTAAATTCTTTTAGGGGAAATTTTCCATGATAGGTTTTCAAAAATTTCAAAAAGAGGGACCAACGAAAAGAGGGACACAGATTGACTTATGGAAACATTTTGATGTTTCTCTTATAATCTGGCCTGCACTTCCTATAGGTGTTTAAGCTCATTTTCTTTTAAAAGAGTCAGTCACTGCTCTTCTTTAAAAAAATTCTTAAAAATCCTATCAAAAATACTATGTACATTTTATTATGAGTTAATAGTTATAGTTAATAGTTAATCGAGACTGCAAATCTCATATATTTCCAGGGATACTCTGAAAACTTTAATTTCTTTATTGAATTGGTCTCTATTCTACCAGGCATAATGAAACTGCCAAAAGAAAAGTGATATAATCTATAATTAATATAACCCAATGGATAGAACGAAAGCCTAAAATTTCTTTCTACCTCGTAGCTCTCAAGGAGAAATGGCCTCAAAATGCTGGAAGCACAATTCCTTTTGATCATCAGATTTTCAGGTCTGTTGCATCCAACAGTTGGACAGAATTTTTGCCCTGTTCAGGCAGATACCAAGTTTAAAAAAAAAAAAAAAGCCCAAGTACCTTTTTGATCTAACTTTAAAAAGCATTGTCAATGTCAAGAACACGGAGACTGTAGACTGTGGGTTGTTTATTATGCTAGAAGGAGTCTTCTGTGCTGTATTGTTTGTGTGGTATGAAGAGACATTGTACGCCTCCTGTCCCTCTGGGACCCTCATGAAAAGGAGGTATTTTATCTTCCCTGCCTATGCTCGTAAATGAATTCTGCAAAGTAAATACAATATGTAAAGCCAAGCCTGGCTCCAAAATCATGTTATGTGCCTTCCTTTGGCCATGAGGAAGTTACTCATGCTTATCAGAGGACCAAATTTGGTGTGCCATTATTAGGTTGCAGGCAAAATGGTAACAGGACGCCATTAAGTGGTTTTTACCAACAAGGCATGCCAAGACATGGTGTCCCAGCCTACTGGCTGCCGGGAAAGTGTTCTTTACCTTGCCCACGAGGTGGGGGAACTGATAATAACATAAAGAGAACTCAGATCCTTTGAGAACTAGCATCAGATCACTAGCTCATATAGGAGACGTGGTTAAATACATCAATTTAAAAATGTGTTTTTGGCTCTGTGGCACTAAGTTTGGAGAACTGGCATTTATTTTATTTTCTTGATCGAAATCAATCAGGAATGACTTGCCTCCCATGAGGAAACCAAATATGTATGCAGGAATTTAGCCACTTGACATAACCATGACCACATTACAAGCTAGACAATGAGAAAGGAGAAGGAAACTCAAGTTGAAATTGTGTTGCTTCATGAGGGAACCATCCCATTTATTCCCTGTTCCTGATTCACAGCCTCCTCCGCCACGTGCATCACTTTTGTCTGACCCTTTCCTATTTCTCCAGATTCTTCAGAACATTTGTGTCCGATGTCTGTCGTCAGTGCAATTGCATTGTTGGGGTTAAATAAAATTGCTTTGAAGCCATGAACATCTGGACTCAAATCCTGACTCTGCTCCTTGCTAGTTGTGTAGCTTTAGACAAGCAATTTCTGAGTCCTGTTTGCTTTATAAAAGCAATTTCTGAAAGATTTTATAAAATAGTTATATAACACCTGAAACCCAGAAGAATTTCAGAGAACGTGAGGCTATGAAAGCAGATCATTATTCTAAGATATGTCTTGAGCAAAACAACTCATTAAAAATACTTGTGCTGGGCTTCCCTGGTGGCGCAGTGGTTGAGAGTCCACCTGCCGATGCAGGGAACACGGGTTCGTGCCCCGGTCTGGGAAGATCCCACATGCCGCGGAGCGGCTGGGCCTGTGAGCCGTGGCTGATGAGCCTGCGCGTCCGGAGCCTGTGCTCCGCAACGGGAGAGGCCACAGCAGTGAGAGGCCCGCGTACCGCAAAAAAAAAAAAAAAAAAAAAAAAAAATACTTGTGCTAATTTTTTTAAGATGGACTAAACTGGGAAGTATTTTGTTAATTACCATCCTAAGACTTTTAGGACTTACTAAGTATAATGTATTAGAGAAATAAAGATTTAATTTTTACCCAAAGGCATCAAACTAATCCTTGATACTCATGTGAAAATATTGGTCAGATATGACTGACTTTAGTTTAAAATTTAGAAGTAGAAATAATTAAAATTTTTGTTGATCTTCTATTGAGGTATAATTGACATGTAACATTACATTAGTTTCCGGGGTCCAACATAATGATGATACTTGTATATATTGCAAAATCATCCCCCAAATAAATCTAATTAACACCCATTACTACACATAGTTACAAAGTTTTTTTTTTTTTCTTGTGATGACAACTTTTAAGTTCTACTCTCTTGGCAACTTTCAATTATACAACATTGTATTCTTTTTCTTTAAATTTATTTATTTTATTTATTTATTTTTGGCTGCATTGGGTCTTCATTGCTGCATAAGGGCTTTCTCTAGTTGTGGCGAGCAGGGGCTACTCTTCGTTGCAGTGCATGGGCTTCTCAGGGCTTCTCATTGTGGTGGCTTCTCTTGTTGCAGAGCATGGGCTCTGGGCGCATGGGCTTCAGTAGTTGTGGCACATGGGCTCAGTAGTTGTGGCATGTGGGCCCAGTAGTTGTGGCACAGGTGCTTAGTTACTCCGCAGCCTGTGGGATCTTCCTGGACCAGGGCTGGAACCCATGTCCCCTGCATTGTCAGGTGGTTTCTTAGCCACTGTGCCACCAGGGAAGCCCCCCAACACTGTATTCTTAACTATAGTCCCTATGCTGTACATTACATCCCCATGGCTTATTTTAGAAATAATTTGGAGTTTTAGATATCAAAAAATCAGACATAAGCATCTATGAAAACATAATCGAAAGTCTTACAAACTCCTCTTTTCTTTCTTTCTTTCTAAGGAAATCTTTCTCGGAAACTTGAACACTTTTGTCAACATTTGTCCAGTATCCATCATGTTTTAAATATGTTAAGAATTTTAACTTACAATGTCAGCTCAACCAACATTTCAGTCACGTAACAAGGCTGAAGAATCAAGATTGATTCAGCAGGTCCAAATTTTATATACTGAGGCATTTACATCAAGTCTGGAAGATATATCTTTGGATTTTCTGTGGAGGTAAAGTAATCTGTTTTGGTCTGTCTCCACTTTTATACCATTTCAGTGTGTAAATAAGAAACTATCAAGTACCAAATAAAGTTGGAGTAGAACTGCCCAACTGTGATGTCAAACTTCTGAAGAGTAAGAGTTTTAAAGTGAGTATTTCAAGGGGTAACATTAATGTTTTTTCTTCTTATTACTGATTAGAGAAACCAAAGGACTAAACAATTGAAAATTCACAAACTTGTTCAGTAGAAAAGGAACCATACTATGGAAAGAGTCACTTACGATTCTGGTCAGAGTCCATCTCTGCTCACCCTGTAAGGATTTGTGTAAGTTTACATTATAACAAATGAAAAACAACACACACTACTCTCAATACTATGGGGATCTATTTTGTTTCCTTTGGCAATTTAAAAACATATCTGGGTCTGAATGTGTGCGTTTTTGAAACAGCAATTTGTCAACTTTGTTGTTGACATATGGCATTTGTGAGGTTTGATTCAGGCTTGTCTTAAAAAAAAAAATCTTCTTAAAACTGTATGCCTTTATCAGAAGTCGCCCCTCTGCTATTTACAAGCACCATGGTTACGGTCCTGCTAGACTGATGATATTCACATGCAGGAAACAATGCAGGGAAAACAGGATTTGCACGGCTCCGACTGCACTGGCCCAAGAATTCCAGGAAGTGATTGTACTTTATGAAACCGTCTGTGCTCCGCTAGATTGTCTATAGCTTTTAAGGTCAAGTCCTATCACACTGAGTTTGCAATGCCCTTTGTAACAACGCAGAGTGTTTATGAAGCTGAGTACATGCTGTATTGTTTACCAGTCCCTCCAGTTTAAAGGTGCGATATCCCGATCTGTTCAGGATGGCACCGGGAATCCATCACAGCCTTTTCTGACACAGACTTGGGCTCGGTTCAAAGAGCCCCCAACAATAGTGACCACGCGACAGTCCAGTGCATGGAGAAAGTCACGAAGCTCACAGTCCCTGATGGGAGAGACGGGTGCGAGTGTGGAAGATAAATGTGGGGAGTGCTCTGAGCTTATGTTATAAGATTTCTGGGCTTCCTGATATAGCTGAGCAGTCTCCTTGCCGGGAGAAAGGTGCTGGCGTACAGTAACTGCTGATTCCGAGAGTGCGGTAAGGAGAGTGAAACAACAATGGAAATTACTTCTTCGCGAGAGAGCTGGCTGGCAGCCAGGCATTCCAGGGCCTCGCTCTCGAATTCTTTGATTTCTCTACTGTGTGTAGAGATTCCTGGTGCCGCTGGGCTCAGGGCTGCGGGAGCCCGACAGGGGACACCCAAACTGCTCCCAGTGCAAAGGCAGCAGCGTTGCTTGCTACCCTCCCTCTTCAGCCCCCCCAAATCTCTCTGTAGCTGCCCAACTAGACGTGACTGACCAGACCCCTCCTGGCTCCCTCTGCGTGAAGGATGCTGAAGCCAGGTTGAACACACGATAATCCATAGCCGTTGTTAACGATGCTGTAGCCATCAGATTGTCTGGGTCCGCATCCTTTCAACTAGGAGTACCCACTGCTCCCTAGGCTTAATGAACTTTCTGGAGCTCTGTGAAATGCTGTGCACCAATGTCATGGCACCTTAAGAATAAACATGACAGCACTAATGTTCTTACATGCAAGGACTGAATGAACCTCTGTGGGTGACTGTCGCTGTCAAATCAATCAGTATAAATATAATGAAGCCTAGCAGTGTGTAAGTTAAGTGACTTGTCATAGGGGCTGTTTCCTCCCAGGTAGAAAAATAAATGGACAACAGTGAGTTACTTTTCATCCAGCCCCACGTTATGGACACCAAAATCCGTTTTAGATATCTGGTTTCCCAATGGAAGGGCTGTATTTTGTTGAATAAATTTTACTTTATTTTTAAATGTATAGGCATCTTGAGGTTCATCTTTAAATTAATGAGTACGCTCTGGGCAAAATCGCACAGCTATCTTTAAACCTTTTGGTAAAATGTATTTCTTTCAAGTAAGCTCAAAGAGAGCCATTGTCGGATGTAGTGGTGAGCATGACTGCCTCATAAATGGCATAAATGGTTGCTAATTACTGGTCAAAACACTCCAAGCTAAATTAAAATAAAAAGTGCCACTCATCGAATAAGAATATAATAGGAAACACCAGACCAGAAGTGTTGAGTTCTTCGCTCTAGTTTTGGCTCTGGCACTAACTGCTTGGAAATTTCTCCTCTGCTGTTTATAGACACTGGGGTAATCATTCCCTGGACTTTTGGTTTTCATCTGCGAATGGAGGAGCTTTGAATATATGACCTTTAAGAGCTTTCACATCTATAAAGATAGAATCTGTAACATGTGGCCTCTAGAGCAGAAGAGTCTATAGAGAGGGAGCTTGAAGGATTCCTAGAAGAATAGAAAAAGACACATGAGAAAAAGAAGCGAGGCATAAAATTTTGAAGATTAATCCTGCCATAGGAAGAAAAATAATGACATATTTTCATAGCACATTTTAAAAAGTGCTTCCACATTCATTAAATCCTCAGAAAAATACTGGGACTTTGATATTATGATTTTCATCTCACAAATAAGGAAACTGTGGCTTGCTGAAGATACAGAGTGATAAAGGCTTAAGTATAAAAACCAATTTAAAAAGAAAAACAAACAAAAAAAGCAAATCAAGCTCTTGGGCTCCAGGAATAGAGCTTCCTTTAGCAGTCTGAATGCAAGGGTGGTGGTGCCTAATGGAGAAGAATTCTTGGTTTTTCTTGCTATATCACCTTCAGTTTTCTCCATGTTTTAGGTGGCAAAAATGCAAAAGGCCATTGGCCCTTTGTAGGAACATTTTCTGATTTTAACTGTGCTAATTTTATTTTTCACCCTGTTGAGACATGCATACGTAAAAGAGGAAGGAAATTATGGAGTGATTTATTTGAGGTGTATCTCTTGGTTAAGAGAAATACATACATTAGAAATTATGAAAAACATGTTCTGTGCCCTAAATGCTCTCAACACATTGTCAGATGATGTAAATAAAATGTCAGGTAATTGCTTTATTTATTCAATATTTATGCAGTTAGAGCTAACAAAAACACTATGTATTGTATATACTAATACAAAATATGTGGGGTGCAAAAAAGCAGTTTTTAAAAGGAAAAATATAGTCTACAATTCTTAGAGTAGAAAAGAGGAAAGGAATTTTATTTTTTTTAAAGAAGAAGAAGGCTTAAAATTAAATGAGTTCACTATCCATTCTAAGAAATTAGAAAAGGAACAAGAGAATAAACCCAAAGAAAGGAGAAAAAAAGAGATAAAAGAAGTAAGTTCAGAAACAGAAAGTAAAATTTCATATAAGTAGTCAAAAAGATAAAAGTTGTTTGAAAAGACAGATTTATCAAGAAAAATAAGAAGAGAATATGAAAACAAATGGCATAAAAAGAGGGAAATAAATATTGTTCCCACAGATATGTAAAAAGAAATAAGAAAATATTATGAGCAACTTTAGGCTAATAAGTTTGTAAATGATGAAATATATGAATTTGTAAGAAACATAGAGTACAAAAATGACTCAAGATGAAATAGAAATTCCCTACAAATTAAAAATGTAATTAAATCTGTAGTTTAAAATTTCACAAAGAACATAACATGCCAGATTGTTTTACTTGTGAATTCTACCAAACATTTCTTACACAAACTCTTCCAGGGAATAGAAAAAGATGGAACACTTCCCAAAATACTTTATGAGACTACACAACCTCAAAACAAAAATTAGCTAAGGGCAAAACAAAATAGGAAAATTACAGGTCAGAATTGTTGTAATTCACTACATTACCAAGTTAAAGGAGATAAACCATATAATTACACCCATAGTGGCAAAAAAGATGTCCAATAAAATTCAATAACCATTCATGATAAAACGTTTGGCAAAGCAGGAATAGAAAACAATGTCTTGAACTTGATAAGAAAACCTATAAGCCTCTAGAGAAAACATCATTCATAATAGTAAAAGTTTGAAAATATTTTTTTTAAAATCATGAGCCAGACAAGAATGACCACTATCATCACTTCTTTCCCACACTGTAGTGGGAAAACCCCAAGCATCAAAATAAAACAAAAATAAATAAATAATTAAATATTTCAAGAATTTCAAAGAGAGGAACAAATCTCTCATTGCTTATGGATGATATTATATACAGATAAAGCCCAAAATATCAAAAGATACATTATTTACATTTATTCTAATACTTAGCAACAAATCAATTGGCAAACAAAATCCATTGTATTTCTAGATATCAAAATATTTCACATACAAAATGTAATTTAAAATACGCCTTATCAAAGCAACAAATTGTTTAAAGTACATAAACACATGGGACTAAATCTAACAAAAGTTATACAAGGCATGTATAATTAGAAAGCTTTTTGAAGTTCATTAAAGAACTCAACTAATGGAAAAATACACTATGTTCTTGAATAAGAAGAGTCATATAAAGCTGTCAATTCTCCTCACTTGGATCTAAATGGTAAATATAATTATGATACCAATTACAAAAAGTTTTTCATGGAATTTGGCAAGCTGATTTTAAAATTCATACAAAAGAGTAAAAAGATAACGGGTAGCCAATATGCTTCCGGGGAAGTGAAGTAAGAAGAAGGAACTTGTCTTATTAGATATCAAGACTTATTATAAAACTATACTAATTAAGTTGCTCACAATGTGATGTTGCACATTAATTGATAAATAGACCAAAGGACAGAATGGAGAATTTAGAAATAAAGCCCATTGGATTTGGAAACCTAATTTACGACAGAGACTGTATTTGAAATAAATGAGGAAAAGATGAACTATTCAGTAATTGCTACATTCAAATTTCGTAAGCTGAAATTCACCCCCTCCTCACACAATATACAAAACTCAAATTAAAAGAGGAATAAGTAAATAAATGTGCTAGTCAGAACTACATAACCCCAAGAAGAGAACGTAGGAGGTATCTAGAAAGAAAACTCACAATGAACAAACCCTAAAGAAAAAGATTGAAGAATTTAATGACTTTAAAATTAAGAACTTTTCTTTGTCAAATGAGCCCACCAAAAGAGTGAAATAATTAGCTATGGAGTGAGAAAAGATAATTACCTAACACATAATTTATAAAAATAAACTATACATAGTTTAGCAGTTAAATTTATTGCCTATTGCTATTCCTACTTTGATATTTAAGAGCTCCAATCAGTTAATAAGAAAAAGAGAAACAACCCAATAGAAAGATAGACAAAAGACCCAAAACGGATTACTAAAGGAAATACATAAGGCTTATTATAAACACATAAAAAGATGCTCAGCTTCTTCAGTCATCAGAGAAAGGAAAAGACAAAGTCACAATGCACCAGATTTGGGGAAAAAGGGGGGACAAAAGCATGTTTAAGGAGGATGTTGAGCAATGGGAACTCGCATCCACATCTGGTAGGGATTTAAATGTGTACTATTGCTTTGGAAAACACTTCAGAATTGCCTAGAAATTTGAACACTCATAGTTTATGACCTCGCCATTCCATTTCTAGGTGGAATTCTAGTTCAGAGACTCTTACATACAGTCACCAGGAGACAGGTTCCCCCCAAATTACATCAGTGCTCTTTGCAGTAGCCCCAAACTAGAAAAAAAAAGCGTGTTGATCAAAATTAGAATGAATAAAGCAGAGTGGATAAATTCAAATGTTTGTCAAAAGCAGAATAAATGAATTCATAGGCTGAAACACTACACAACAGTGAAAACAGTGAGCTACAGACACAAGCCTCAACGTCGATGAATTCTTAAAATATAATTTTGAGCAAAAGGATTAAATTCTAAGAAAATATAAATATAATAATTCATTTATATAAATTCCCCCCAAAGGCAAAACTAAACTATAGTTTGCTTAGGGATGTATGCGTGTATGTGAAAACTATGACGAAAAGCAGGGAATGATTAACAGAAAAGTCAGGATAGTGGTTACCTCTGATGAGGGGTTGGGGAAGAAATTGTTGAGGTTCATGTACGAGGATTTAAACTATAGGTTACGTTCTAGTTTTAAAGCTGGGTGGTAGGTAGGCAGATATTCATTTTATTGTTATCCTCTATAGTACAGATGTATTTTAGACAGTTTTGTGTACGTACAATGCACTCCACAATAAAAATAAATAAATCTATGCTTACTTCAGCTTGTTCACTTCCAAAGGCTCCCCAAATAGCTTATTCTTTGCCACTGGACCATTCTGGTAGGAAATGTTTAAAAGCCGTGTCTTAAAGTTAATCAGTGCAAATGATTTAAGGTTTGGAATGATGAGATGATACATACTGAGAGAGGGTACTGGCTGCCCAGGGTGGGCTTGGAGGGTAACAGGACAAGAATTTAGTGGGTGCCATTGTCAACATGCTTCATGTGGTTAGTAATTTTGCCAAGCCCTGTCCTTGCCTGCAGAATTGCCACAGGTTGGAAATTCCACATCAGTCACCACTTCCCTGGTGATATTAGCTGTTCATGTAAATCCTGAATAATGGAAGGCTGTATTTTAATCACAAAATAGAAGGAAATGGAAAACAAAGACAGCCTGGGAAGGGGAAGGCAAGAACTGGGGTTTCTCCCTAAACTTCTTCCCTTACGCTTCTGTTGATGTTCTCCCTGGTTAAGTATTTGGAAAGCACATCATATTTCAGTTTTTCCCCCTAAAAAGAACAGTTTGTTCCCATACTAGGAAGAATGACAGTGTTTTCTTTCCTTATGACATGAAAGTACCATCTGACACCAACAAGCAGTAATTTTGTTTAGGGATGCATATATATGTGTAAAACTATAAGGGGAAGCTGGAAATAATTAACAGGAAAGTAAAGAGAGCAGTTACCTCTGACAAGGGGATGGGGGAGGACATGATCACTGAGATATATTGGGTGAAGGGGGTGGTTTTAAAATACTGGTGATATTTTATTTCTTACTATAGTTGATAGGTACTCAGCCATTCCTTTTATTGCTATTCTTTAAACTGTACATAAAGCTTTGATAGCCCCTTTTGTACATAATATATATTTCACATACAGTTTTATTAGTTTTATTTTACCTGAATTCATATCTAGATACACAAAAAAAGCAGAGAGGCCCCTCCAAATTCAGATGACCCCCCCCAAAAAAAAAGCAGGTCCCAGAATCAAGCAGGCCAGTGTGAGATTTTTTACACACACTTGTACTTTTTTTCAGATTTCAGCCTTTCTGCATACACACCATTCAGGAGAGACATTTTAAATGCTTTCCCCCTGACCTGAACAAATAACATGCCTTGGCTGAGATGCTGTGAGTTCAGTGAGAAGGGAGAGGAATACTAGCAGAAGAGAAGCCAGTTGGTTACCCAGCTGGCCCGCAAGAAGCAACTTGAGAAACATTCCAAAAGCAGCATGTCAAACAAATGTAAAACAACACTCTGTCAACTAAAGAGCTACCTGAAAGTAGGGTGACTATTTGTACCACTTTACCCGCTAGAGCCCCAGCAATGTCTTCCGTTTCAGAATAAGTATTAATAGCCCCCCCTTTTGCTCTCAAAAGTGTCCCAACTTGACAATAAAATAGGTGGTCATTCTATACATAAAGGAAAAGATATAATGGTGCAGTGTGAGTTGAAGGGCTCATCCAGCAAGACACTGTAAAAAGGAAGAATCTGGAGCTTAGATGTTATGGCTCTAATTGGCAAAGATGAATGGAGGAAAAAAAATTAAATCATCAGAGAGAGAAAGAAGAAGAGGAAGTAGAAGGGGAAGGGAAGGGGAAAGGAGAGAGGGAGGACGAGAAGGAGGGGAATTATTTGTGTGTTTGTTTAGATCAAAAAAAGAAATACAATGGGAGTAGCAATTATTTCCTTAACCAACTCTTCTTCGGTTTTGAGCTTCTAAAGGGTGTACCTGGCATTTCTTTCACCTCAATTCCCTTTTCATCCGAGATGAGTAAAAGAGAGAGAGTTGGGAACTGGAATTATCAGAGTTGATTTAGACAGCACAGAGGGGTTCATTTTGAGCCCTCCATCTTATCTGTGGAGAAAAGGATGGAAGCTTCCTTTCTCATCCCAGACCGACCTTCTGACCTGCAATTCTTGCTATTTCCCAGTATGCATTCTTGTGGCTTTGTTAGTTCATGGAACGTTATAATTCATGACCTTTCCTCCTTTGACTCTTTCAATGAATTCATCAACATTCTCCAATTTTATTAACAAAAGGAAACTATTTTTAGGTGTGATGACCACATAAGGCTAAACCAGGATCATCCCAAGTGTGTTGCAATATTGCAAAGTGGTCCTGTGAGGCTCTTTCTCCTACATGGTCTCAGCTCTGAAGTCACTGTTTCGTAAACCTTGTCCTAAGAGGACCAAGTCACAAAGCTTCTGTTTATTTTTTTCCTCCAAAATCTCAATTTCCACATAACCATCTAGTGAATAAGAGCTTATAGAAAAAGAGGGATAACACAGAGGAAGAAGGATCACACAGAAACTGGAAAATGACAAATTATTAAGGTGGTTGTTCCATTTTCCTTCTTGTATTTTTTTTTTCTAAACAATGCCTGAATTGGGATGGGTAAAATCTGATTGGGATGCCAGACGCAGTATCTTTGTGGATTTGTGGATGAGGAGGTGAGGCATGAGACCAGGTAGGAAACTCTTGGGAAAAAATGGGATTCAAATGATCTGATTTCAGTATTGCTCAGGCAAACCCAGCCTTGAGATCCTAAGAAAAGCATGAATGGTAGGGTCACTAGGAGATGAGCGGTCTAATTTGACTCAAGACAATGAGTAGGAAGAAATGCCCAGGTTCCCAGCTTTGGAATCAGACAGTCCCAGGAGGAAAAAAAATGCCATTTGCTAATTTATTCAGGGTAGTCAAAATGAATAACTACAATCAAATTATGGTTTAGCTACAAGGGGAAAACTTTACTTACTGGTTCCAGGTATTCTAAGCTCTGGGTATAGAAGGATCACTGAGAAATATTCAAAAATTATGCATTGTATCCAAGAAATATCCTTCACAGCAAAAAGACTCATACCACCCAAGATTAAGCATATTAATGCCACCTCTAATGGCTCAATAAACATTACCAGTGATGTCTTCATTTTGCGGGGGGTGGTTTAAGGCTGCCTTTTTTCTACATAGGGAATTCAGTTCTCCTTTTTAGTCTCAGCTTAGCAAGAGATGGGAGTCATGAAGTCATATATTAAACTATCCCTGGCCATTTCATGGCCAAAGGGATATTTACCCAGTATTCAAACTTATGAACATAAAGGAGAATGACAAAGAAACCTATAAGAATTTCTCCCTGTCAATACAGACTCCAATAAATGTCACAGTAATTCACTTGGGAAGTAGACACTTTTCAGTAAGGAAAGATATTGACAGAGTTCAGCTTGGAGCAGGGAAGAGAGGTAGACAATTTGTGTTTTAGAGCATGGAGGTCCACCATATACATACTTGTTCAACCCTCATTAAGGCAGTGTGCCAAGTGTCTATTCTTTCCAACTCCTTTTCCAAATAATGGGTGAGGTCAGCTCTTTTCCAGAATGGAAAAGGTGGTGATGGCAACTTCCCCCTCAAGAAACTAGCTGAGGCTATTCACAGAGATGCCAAAGGGAAGCCACCCAGAGAGCAGGCTTCCAAGTATTGGGACAGGATCTTCTCTTTCATATTCAAGCTCATTTGCTTCTCTAGACAACGGTCAGTGTTTCCCCTTTTTAAAACAAATACACTTGGGAGGAGCACTCATTTTATGTGTTGTTGACATTTGGATTAATTTTGAAGGGGTGTCTTGGTAGAAATTAGAACATGGTGAGAACAAGGATGACTCCTTCAGGAGAGTAGACAACTACTGCTGGGTGTGGGATGTAGAGGAAGAAGAGAGATGGCAAAGACATCAGGAGACAGAAAATGATAGAAGAGAAACAGGGAGATGAGGATGATGAAGATGAATTTCACTGACTTAAAACTTTGATCTGAACTGGTTCTGGCCATTCTAGGAATTAACACATGTGATGCCATGCAATACCCATTCATCTGGCAAACCTTTATTGAACACCTGGTATGTTCCAGACACTCAACTAAACTCTAGGGATTCCAAATTGAACAAGACATATGGATGGCTTTTAACATGGATTATATCCCAAAGGAAATTATATCTAACTTGAGCTTTGAGGAATAAATGAGAATTCAGAAGAGAAGCAGTAGTGTGTAGTAGGACATGGTCATTTGTGGTTAATGCAGTCCAAGTGGACCCTCAAGTATTGCTTGCAGTTCTTTCGCTCTTCCTCAGATTAACTCTTTACATTTGGTCTCCTGGAGGCTTCAACACTGCGCCCTATCTACTTACTGTCAGGAGATGACCTAGTCCTAGTTTCTCAGAAGAAAGACAGGCCACCATTCATAAAATTCTTCAATTTCTCTCTATCACCCCTCAATTTCTTCCCACTCCCACCCCCTCACATTTTCTTACAGGAAAATGTATCCATGTCTCCAAACCTTTCTTTAACTCACTGAGACTTGGACCTTTCATATTTCATCTGGAACCTGTGACACCATTCTCTCATGGGTCTGCATCTTCTTCCTTTGCCCTAGTTTAGCATGAAAGAAGCTCAGCTCTTCTCCCTCTTAAAAAGCAAACACATACACACACAGACTCACACAAACGTTTTTTGTTTGTTTGTTTGTTTTTTGTGGTACGCGGGCCTCTCACAGCTGCGGCCTCTCCCGCTATGGAGCACAGGCTCCGGATGCTCAGGCCCAGCAGCCGTGGCTCACGGGCCCAGCCGCTCTGCAGCACGTCACACAAACTTTTATTAAAACAATTCCAGTCTGTTGTTCCTCTACTTGTTCTTAAATTGCTTTATTAATCTCCTCACTGACAAATCAATGAACTCTTCTCAAAATACAATCATTTCTTCCTTCTTGCAATGGTCTGTCTTCTAAAATATTAACTCCTTACCCGTTCTCTTATCCATCTCAATATTCCTTCTAGATGTATTATCATTCTTTATCCTTTAAAAGTTTGTAGTCCCCAGAGTTCAGGCCTTGACCTGCTTCTAATTCCATTAGCTATCCCAAGTAATTTTATTTACTTTTAGGACTTACTGTCTCTGAATTCCCATGCCCGACCAACAGAAATTTCTGTTAGATCTTCCTTCTTTGTATTTATCAATTCTAACCTCCTCTCTACATCCAACTTCCTATCATTATTCAGTGTACGCCACTCTTGTCTCGCACCTGGGTTAGAATAAAAGCCTCCCAATGCATTTCTTTCCCTCTATTCTGACAACCCTCTAATTCTTCTTTTACACTTTGCCAGAGTGATCTTTAAAAGTGATGAATCTTATTTTGCTCCCCTGATTAAAAATTCTCATTGTGACGTAGAAAATCGTTTAAGATCTGCCCCAATCTATTTTTCTCATGTCTCTTCCTCTTATCTTCCAAACATAAACTTGGTGAAAATTTTCAACCATGCCATGACTTTCACACCTCATGTTTTTGTTCCTGCTTAAATTTGAACCTGGAATATCTGTCCTGAATTTCTCAACCTGGATAAATTATAATGATTCTGCAAAATACAGAAAAATAATTACATCCTCTCTAAAGCATTTCTTCTTCTTTTTTTAAACATCTTTATTGGAGTATGATTGCTTTACAGTGGTGTTAGTTTCTGCTTTTTAACAAAGTGAATCAGCTATATGTATACATATATCCCCATATCTCCTTCCTCTTGCATCTCCCTCTCACCCTCCCTATCCCACCCCTCTAGGTGAACACAAAGCGCCGAGCTGATCTCCCTGTGCTATGCGGCTGCTTCCCACTAGCTATCTATTTTACATTTGGTAGTGTATATATGTCCATGCTTTGTCCCAGCTTACCCTTCCCCCTCCCTGTGTCCTCAAGTCCATTCTCTACGTTAAAGCATTTCTTGATATTCCACCCTCCACCCTACACAAACCCATCTCCCAGGCAAATTTAATTAGATTTCTTCTTCACTCCTACAATACTTAATTCATTCCACTACCTGTAGCCCTTGCCAGGTTGTTTCACTGTCATATGATAGCTGTGTTCCTCCTGGGAAATTAAGGTCCTAACCCAGCATGGCATGGATAGTTCATGTCACTATTGGAACAACAATGACCTAGAACACTTAAAGCCAGTGAGCCATCTTCTATGCCATGTTGTAAGAATTGGCATCATCCTGCCAGAAGGGAAAGAAGTAGATTTGATAACCTCTGAAAGTCTCTGTCTGTACTACCATGATTCTGTGAATAATTTCTTTCACTATTGCTTCACCACAGAATCCACTCAGCTGATGCCTTTGCTTTTGTAGGAAAAACAGCATCTCTCTTACCACATCATAGGCACCGTTACTGAAGGTGACTTCTTGATAGTATTCAGGCTTGCTAGCATTCCCAAAGCTGGATAAACAGAGTGACATTTTTAGAGCTGTCCCATAAACCGAATCATTCTGAAAAGGGCCACAGTTATCTGAGTGGTTGGCTTTCTGTGTGGTGATTTACTGTGGCATACAGAGTAGTAGAAATGAATTTATTGTGCTTAATTGACTTGTTAGATCAAAAGGTCTTTCTGAAGATCAATCCAAATATGAAGGTGCTTTTGAGATCTAAAGAACTTTTTCTTTTCTAAAAATGGGAATTGTGGGACTTCCCTGGTGGTGCAGTGGTTAAGAATCTGCCTGCCAATGCAGGGGACATGGGTTCGAGCCCTGGTCCGGGAAGATCCCACATGCCACGGAGCAACTAAGCCCGTGAGCCACAACTCCTGAAGCCTGCGCGCCTAGAGCCCATGCTCCGCAACAAGAGAAGCCACCACAATGAGAAGCCCGTGCACCGCAACAAAGAGTAGCCCGTGCACCGCAACAAAGAGTAGCCCCAGCTCACCGCAACTAGAGAAAGCCCACGTGCAGCAACAATGACTCAGTGCAGCCAAAAATAATAAATAAATTTATAAATTAAAAAATAAAATGGGAATTGAAATGAAGATACAGCTACAAACCTAGTGAGATTATATATTGGGATATTGGGTTAGCCAGAAAGGTCTTTTGGGTTTTTCATTCACAGCTTATGGAAAAACCCGAACGAACTTTTCGGCCAAGCCAATATGTTGGTTTAATTGCAGGTATTGGAAAACCCAACTGAGCATTTACTATGTGTCAGTTAAGTAAAATATAAAAAGACACGTGCCTGTGCAAATAGCACTGTTTTGTAAAGAATTTAAACTCCCTGGATAAATTCTTGGTTAAACTCTTTTAAGCAATAGTTTTATAATATAGAATGGAAGCTGTAGACTTCATGTGAAAAATACGTGATCCACACAAAACTGTACCAGCTCAACTTTGAAAATTTACCTTGTCCTTTTGGGGAGGTGGTGGAGTAAAGGATGTGAAAAAATTGGGTCTGAAAGTTGAAAGGAGCTTTAGGTCTCTTGTTACAGTTCTTCTCTAACTGCTTATAAGACTTAGAGGAAGACAGCCATCTGGTGCTTAACATTCTCCAGTAAAGCACAGGTAAAAACATCTGCCTCACAAAGAGACGGTGGATTAAGTATGAAAAGTGAAATGGTAGTTGCCTTGGTTCTTAGGAGAAGTCACCCCACTATAAGGCCAAGGTATGTGCATCTCTATTGTATTATTCATTCATTCAGCAAATAATGATTGAACATCTACTATGGGTGGAGCACTATTCCAAGTGTGGGATGAGCAGAGAACAAAGAGGAAAAAAATCCTGTCCTTTTAAGAGCTAACATCTAGTGGGGGGAGAGAAAAGCAAACAAACGAAAGAAAGAAGTAAAGGGTTTATTAGAAGATGAGAAGACGGTAGGTAGCATGGAAGATAAATAAAACAGGGAAGAAAGTCAGGAAAGTCTGGGGTTAGAGGTGGATTGCAATTCTGAATACGATTCTCAGAGAAGACCTCACAGAGAGAGTGACATATGAAAAGCACTTGAGGAGGTGAATGAGATGAGGTGTGAATGTGAGGATACATGGGGGAAGAACATCTGGGCAGAGGGCTCCCAGTCGTGAAGGACCCAATTGAGGTGGGAGCACAACTGTGTATTCAAGGAAGAGCCAAAGTCCAGGGTCACCAGTGGGTAGAAGAAGGTCATAGCGTTAGCAGGAAGCCAGATGCACAGAGCCATGTAACCAACACATTGAAAGGATCTGTTTCTCTGAGGGTGATGGGGAGGTCCTGGGGACCCCAAGCAGAGGAAGACAGTGATCAGACTTGCATCTTAAAGGTATCCCTCTGGCTGTTGGTTTGAGAATAGATTTGTAAGGGCATGTCCAGGTAGAAGCATTTAGAACCAATGGTGGCAGTGATGTACCAAGGGTAATCTCTTGGCTTGGATGGTTGTATTGTGGTTACATGGGAGAATGTATGGTTTGTAGAAAAGACACACTAAAATATTCTAGGGTTGTAGGGCATCAGTTCAGCAACGGATTCTCAGATAGCATCAGGGAAAAAAAGTCTTTGCAACGCCCTTGTGACTTTTCTGTAGGTTTGAGATTATGATTTAAAAGATGCAGTAATGCAGGTAGTGGTTCAGGCAGGTAGCAGTGGAGGCACCGAGAGGTGGTCAGACTCTGGGTACATTTTGTAGGGAGGGACCATAGGACTTCTTACTGGAATGAACTTGGGTGGTGAGAGAAAGAAAGGAGTCAAGGTTGACAGCATGGCTTTTGTCCTGAAGAATGCACTGGTCATTATAATTCCACTGGTGTGACACTTGGGGGGGACTTAAGGCAAATAATTTAACATGACCTCTTCTTCTGCATTTGAATATATCTTTCCAAACGGTAAAGTAAATATACACAATAGAGAATTTTTAAAGATTTTCATTGAAGGATGCTATATAATAAAAAATTTTCCATCTATATATTAATTTGGGGTTTCTTAAATAAATAAGTTGATTGATTGATTGATTTATATTTTTGGCTGCGTTGGGTCTTCGTTGCCGCACACGGGCTTTCTCTACTTGCGGGGCTACTCTTCGTTGCAGTGCGTGGGCTTCTCATTGTGGTGGTTTCTCTTGTTGCAGAGCACGGACTCTAGGCACACAGGCTTCAGTAGTTGTGGCACATGGGCTTAGTTGCTCTGCGGCATGTGGGATCTTCCCAGAACAAGGCTCGAACCTGTGTCCCAGGCATTGGCAGGCGGATTCTTAACCAATGTGCCACCAGGAAAGCCCCTATATATTACTTTAAAAGACTCACTTGATCCCAACAGAATAGCTATGATATAAAATGTTTTATGAAGAAGATCCATGAGAAAGGAACCATCAATAAGGTATTATTACCCAGGTTTTACAAATGAAGAAGTCAAGGCCCAGAGAAATCATCATGCAGCTAAGTCCAGGTTCTTCTGATTTGTCCTCCAGAGAAATTTCTACCATAAACACTGCCTCTCTGACCACGTTAAGCCCCGTGCATTGTACTTTCATAACAAGAGTAGTGACTTTCTATAGAAAGGCTCTTGAGTTTTAACAACAAATAAACACCTCATCTAGAGAATATGGATGACTATTACAAGACACTATATATTACCAGGTTTCTTTTTCCTTAAATCTTATTTCCCCATCCTTCAAGTTAGAAACAGTTTTTAACCTGCTACTTTTACTGTCCCTTATGTATCAAAGCTAAAATGTGAAGGTTGACCTGAAATGCAAATGCTGTTTTAACATATTTCCAGAAAAAAAACGCTTTTCTGACAAATGATGAAGGGTGTGAGATACACAGATTGGAGTTCAGTTATTTTTCTCCTTTTCGATTCTCTCTGCTTGCTATTCTAGCATGTTTTGAAAGGCAGCAAGAAGAGAAAGTTTATAATGATTTGTATTTCCTCAGCTGTAGGGCAAAAAAAGCTCAAATGTCGGTTTTATAGTCTTCTCTGCTCTCAAGGGAATTTAAGTATGCAGAGCTTTGGCTGAGATAGGAAAGAAACAGCTCAGAGGTGGGGACTGATGCTTAAAATGTTCCTTTGTTTAATTTTTTTCCTGTTATTGTATATGGAACTTTGAAACCATCCTGACTTTCCATTCCAAAGGCACATGCCAGTACAGGTGCCAACTGTGGCGACTGCTTGGATGAGAAGTATTTGTGATTACTGATTTTTATGGGGCTCAGAGTGAAAGCACAGGGGGTTTTCATGAAGATTCATTATGAGGTTAAGGTATTTGCCTTGTTAGGGTAAGCTGCCGCCCTTTGTCACCTTTGGGTGAAAGGTGTCCTGTAAGAAAATTCAACAAGGAAGATCTCTAAGTTCAGTACAAACAAGCATAAAGTAGGGTCCCGGGAGCCCAAGAATTGAGTGGAAACTCAAAGGCTGTGGATTCTAAACTCAGTGTGTGTTCACTTGCTTGGCGACTGGGGGAAGTGTCTTTAAACTCCCCCTGCCTCTGTTTCTTCAACTATTGAGTTGGATATGCCATAGGGACAGGTATTAAGTAAATACACACGTATCATTATTTCTTGACCAATAAATGCTTTGCTTCACCATCAGAGCTCTCTTTTGTGTAGAATAGGGTGTGAATCAGAGTCCTGGGTCTCACTCCAAATTGTTAAAGATATTCTTAAGATGTTCTGGAAAAGGTACTTCCTTTTTAGTGCATTACCCAACTGCAGCTCAGAACCAAGGACTATCTCTTTAATGGCAGGGTTGGGAAGACCTGTTTTATTTTTCTTTTTGATAAATCCCTCTGAAGTGATGAACTTATAGATCTGTGCTAGATTCATTTCCCATACTCTCCCCTAAACCAACTCCGCTCCCAAACACACACACACACACATACACACACACACACACACACACACACACACACACACACGATACCTCCCCACGCTGGTCATTGGCAGGACCTATACAATATCATTTAAGGGATGCTGAAATACTTCCTGCCGCCACATATATGCACCCCTAAACTTTTCTCCCGTTATGACATTGAAACCTGTTATTTAAATGGAAAGGAGAGTCAAACAAACTCCACGGTTGCTAATGGGATCAGATTAGTGTTAAAAGTGTGGGCACTGGGTTTGAATCCCAGCTCTGTCCCTCACTAGATATGTGACATGTCTCAGCCTCAATTTCCTTTTCTGTAAAGTGGTAACAGTAACAGTACGGACCTCCGGGGATGGCTGTAAAGTGCTGCAACGTGCTTAAAATATTGCCTGACACATAATAAGCACACAATAAACAACATGATTATTATCGGCTAGCCCATCTCCAGCTAGAGCCAAAAGGAATGATACAGAGGAAGGTAAACCGTGATGGTGAAGAGAGGCAGAACAAATCATATATTTGCCCTGACCGTTTATGAGTTTTTAGTCTTTATTCTGCTCCTGCTGATAGTAAATTTTAAGGGCTTGCAAGAGCTGCCTTATCCTGTAGACAGAATAGTCTAATCACGCTGTTGCTAATGACTGGAGTGACCTCTAGTGGTACTGAATTTTCCATCCTGGGGGACAAAAAAAAAAAAAAGACAACCAAATTTAAGGTCACTGCTAGCATCATCTTACTATTTTGCTTGTAAACTCAAAATTCAGAAGTTGATTAAATGGGAACAAATGTATAGTTTAATTGAATTGACTAATTTATTAATGGGAACTTTACCTCCAGATAATTTCAATAATCCCTTGTGAATACCACCACACCCTCACTTTTGACTGGGTTTCTGTCCATTACTACTGAGCCATGGGAGTCATTCATTCACATTCCATTAAAATGTTTTGAGTGTCAGACACTGTGCTAGACAGAAGGAGACATAGTAAGATGAAAAATGGCCAGGTTCCTGCCCTCAAGGAGCTCCTTATTTGGTTGGGACTTTGAGGAGGGACGAATGTACTAAACAAACAAACAAACAAACAAAAACAAAAACACTAAAGTAGATGTCAGTACAAAGAATTTTCACCAGTTGATGCTTTCTGGCTTTATAGATAACCTTTCCTTTCCTGAAAGGCAAAGAAACAGACCCTCTTATACTAAAGCAGAATAAAGCATGTGTATCCTTTGAGATCTAAGAGAATTCTCTCTCATGGGCTGGAAGATATTAGCCAAGAATAGATCCAGGTATCAAAAGAGAAAAGTACTCTCCTATGGTTAAAGAAAAACAATGTTAAAGCAAAATTCAAACTTCAGAAGTCTTCTAAAGTCGTCATTTAAAATTTGTTTTGTTTATTGAGCAGCCATATCTCACTTATTTTCTGGGTAATTCTACTCTCAAATAAACTTACTCCTTTCTAGAAAGCAAGGCATTAAATAAGCAAATCAAAATGAGAATTTTTATGCCTTTACATAAATTTTCATATAACTAAGTTCACAAGTCAGAAAAATATTTTGTCAGATCCTATTTTATCTCGTAGAAGATTGGCAATGTAAGCCTAAAGAAGTAAGATTCCCAAAGAGAATGTTAGTGCTCTGATGTAACACCCATACTTTGATCATTTTTATTTCATGGCCATATGAAGCTCAATAATATTTTTAGCTACCCATGCAGAGTATGACTATCCCTTGTCATGAAGACCTTTAATGATGTCTAGTTGACAAGCCAATGGCCTTACCACAAAGAGCTGTTTATACTTGGCAGAAATTTAGAAATTCCTCAAGTCTAGTTCAATTGAAAACCCTCAAAATGAATTCACAAACCTTCAAATTTCCTTTTATAACAACTTTCTTTGGTCACAGTACATAGAGGATTCACTACACATACCATGTCACTGGAATTTTCCTGAAACACTGGGCTCCATCACTGGGAATTTTGTTTCTTTTTAGTGCTTATATTTAGCATCATTTACGTCTATTCTTATGTCCTGGGAGTTTAGAATGGCTCATTAAAAGCCAATTAGGAGCATAGAAAATAGGATGGAACAAACATTTTATAAAGAAATATTATGAAAAAGATTTATAGGGAAAAACACAAGTTGAAAATTAGAATGTTGTCTGCTTCTGTAGAGTCTGATTTCTCATTGTCAAATTGTATTGATTCAATTTTTATTTGCTTTACATTTAAAACTCCATTGACTTCACTTTGCTGTACATCTGAAACTAATACAACACTGTAAATCAACTATACTCCAATAAAAATTTTAAAATAAATAAAACTCTATTGACAATCTAATAATCTTTCATAGGCGGTTATATTCTGAGCCACAATTGAGTGGTTTGTACACAGTTAAACAGCCTATACTTTTTTAAGCATTTGTATTAAGCAGTGGGCTGATATGTCAATATATATATATATTTTTTCTGTATTGCTGTTAATTATTTGAATTTAAGTATTACCACTTAAAACAACTATAAGCACAGTTCTAAAATAAATAAAAAGATGAATTGGCAACACAGGTTTAAAGACAACCTTTCATGATGACAGACAGAAGCTATGATATTTGGATACCTATTTTTGACTCCTGAGAAATAATGAAACTGGATGTGGCCTTCATTAGGGTTAGGGTCTATTCGGTGTGTAACTGCCCTCTACAATGTGAAGGTCAGCAGATGTAGCTTCAAGAAGCTTCAGAAAATGTTGGGAGATATAATAAGCATAGTTATGCCTTTGAAACTTGCAACCAAGTGTGTTCTTTCATATCGTTCAGTTTTATCCACACGCATATGCACCATCTCCCTTTGAGAACCATGAAGAGGTCTGAGCTTCTTTGTCCTTTGACTAATTGTTTATCTCAGCAGTTTGCTGCCACCTAGTGTCCAGGAAAGACTGTCTTCTATTAAGGTTTGGTGCCCCAAGGACAAACTGGGCACTCCTTACCGGAGGGCACACAGGCAAAAACCAGCATGCATGGGTCGTATGATAATGGTTCCCACACTGATCCAAAAATGCCATCACAGAAAATCCAACTCTCATTGATACATGTCTCACAATAGGAACTGGGGGTGGGGGGGACAGTTCCAGTCTCAAATTAAGTTAGAAAACCACCTTACACATTTTCAAGCCTCCAAGTTTCAAAGTGCATGAAGTCAATTATAGGAATTCTCATAGCCCCAGCCCTACCACATGAGTTTAATTAACAGAATTACAAAAGTTTTGGTAGCATTTCAGAGGGATTTGCATTTTTTCATTGTCTTCTATTTTTAGGGATACTTTTTGATACGAGGTCCTAGTACAAAGGCAATTTCTCCTTATTTTGTCTATAGAATTTTAGACTTCCTCCACTTAAATCTTCCATTTACATCCAGCTACAACTGGATCCTGTATTCCTTCTGAAAGTCTAGTTGTTACTAGACTTTCAGCATTTGACACCCACTTTCCTTCTGAGCCTGATCCACTTAGAGCTGTTCTGAAGAATAGATTTCATTTTGGGAAGAGAACACAGTGATGTTACATAAAGTCTGACTGATGGGAGTTAAGGTGGGCAGAAGTTATCAAAATCTGAAGGTGAAGTGCGTTTGAAGGGGAAGGCATGTATTATCAGTAAAAAGGTGGGAGGATAGAATTGCCTGCTCTGACTGAATGGATTGGAAGCACCAGCCTCTACTGTAGATCTCAAGAACTGAGCCCAGTGTCCTTGAGAACTTGGGCCGTGCTGACCTTCTCAGAATACTTGAAAGCTGCTTGTCAGAAGAATCTTCTTCAGCAATCCATCTAGTCACAAGCAAAGACTTGTTGGTCATATGTCACACTGGACTAAAATATTATAATATTAGAACTTACAAAAGAAGCAACTCAGAGCCAAAGATGAATTAAGGCAATGAGAAAGGGAAAGAAAAAATTCAGCTTCACTGTTATGGTCACGCTAATCTCTCTCTCCCTTCTCATCTGGCCCTTTCCTCCCTCCTGAGGCCCTCACAATTCTTACACTTATCCATGCTCGGTGTCCCTCATATACAGATACAGGGAGTCACAACGTTCTCTCTCCTCTTTCTTTTCTGCAAGAAGTATATGCCCCAGAATCACTCTCCTGGTAGCAGAACAACTATTGAATTATTTCAAACCTACAGTTATAAATTTGTTTTCTATTCATTAAATTTCCAAATTGACTGCCCATCTTCCTCATCCGTTTCCTACATGGATATAGACTTAAAATGCTGGGGCATAACACAGAGGATCTGTGAATAGAGCAAACATAAAATTTATCTTTACTATAATTCTGAATATTTTTACTTTAACAGTCTCATTTACCAAGTTTCACTCCTAGCAAAGGTGAGACTCTTTCTGTGTTTGGATCATTGAAGTACTTGGCTAGCTGAAGGTGGACTGGATTTTGGATGGAGAATTCATCTGATCTACTGGCTTTTTGTGTCACTGTGTGTCTGATGACATTCTTAATGAAGATAGCTCACTAAACCTATGATAGTGATGAAAAATACTTAGATGATAAACAATAATGTAAATTCCATGTGTGGGGGGATATACATATTACAGAGGTATTGAAGCCAGGAACAAGAATCTTGATTTAAATATTAAGCAAATAAAAACTTTTGTGAGAGAATCATCCTGAAATATACTTTTCTGGTGCAGAACTTGAGTTACCAATTGCTAGTATTCATAATAAGCCTGATGATAATGAAACGTCTATTTCTTGCTTTAAAAAATATCTGTTGACACCTGCAGTGTTACATAAAGAAGGCGGAGATTTTTTGGCACACTGGTCTATCAATATAACAGAAAATATCCACCAGATGTGATGGTGATTCTATTGATGTGCCCCTGGTAGGATGTTAAAAACAATTCTTTTTGTAAAAGGATGAAAAACAAAAACTTTGAGCAGTGAAAGATTGCACATTCCAAGAAGATTAGCTAATTTCCTGCAACGGTGCATAATGAAAGGACATGCAGACAGTGTGTGTTGTTGTGCTTTATCTGTAAAAAATTAAAATAAAAAAGAAACAAAAGCATCACCATGTCTTCTGGTATCTCGATATAAAATTCCCTGACTTAAACAGTGATTTTGAGCAACTTTGAAGAGGTCATCAATATTGTATGCTATTTTAAACAACAAAAACTTTCTCTTTGTACCTCAAGCAAGCTTATATTTTAATGAAACGGACTCAAAATAGCACAACGCATAGTTCTAGGTTTTGATCGTTAAAATTCTTCATCTGTAGACTGCTAGCCACAAATAACCAACTTGAGAAAATAAACCAAACTAGATGACTTTCTTGTTTCTTCTAACCATTTCTGGTTTTTTTATAACCTTCTGTTCCTACTTGCTCAAACAAAGATAGCCTAAACAAAGAAAATCCAGCCATTTGCCCAATCTTTTCAATCCAACCCTGCATAAATCAAACTAGAAGTGACCTTATTCCTTGTTTCACCAAAAAGGACTTAGTGACGTATCTAAACCTCCCCCTGGAGAAGAGAAATGGTATTGGCCAGAAAGACAAATTATAAATCTGTAAGTCAAAATTTACCATAGAGGAACAACAGGAAATATCTACAAAGCTGTTTACAACTTGTCAAGCTGACTAATATGACTATATAAGTGACTTACCTTGACAATAGTTGGAATTCTGGAATTTCCTTCCACTGCAGTAAATTTTACAGTGCCCTTGAGCCAGGGAAATAGCATGGTGTGCGGTGAGAAAGACACTCATTTTGCTGACAGACAAACCAAAGTGTGTATCCCCAAACAGCCACTTATCAGCTGGGTGGCTTTGGCAATTTCTTTTTTTTTTTAATTTTTATTTTATATTGGAGTATAATTGATTAACAATGTTGTGCTAGTTTCAGGTGTACAGCAAAGTGATTCAGTTATACATATATATGTATCTATTCTTTTTCAAATTATTTTCCCATTTAGGTTATTACAGAATGTTGAATCTGAACTTCTTAATTGAAATGGGTATAAGAATCTATACCTATTGTTACTGCATGGGAAACTAGAGATAATTTACAAAAAGTACTGAGACTACATCTTTAACCATTATTGAGAGCGTTATGGGAGTTGACTACAGAAGATAGGAGAAGATTTTGCTGAGAACACAAGTAGAAAAAGGCTGGGAATTAGGATAAATCAATACTTCTAGAGCAAAAAGTTTCTTTAAAATCCAGCTGGCACAAGGAGGCAGGGAAGCTATATGACAGAGACTTTGTGAAGGTTTTACACTGCTCTGAACCAGAACTGTTCTGCTATAGCCCATCACATTTGCAGATACATTTCCAAATGACCCTTGTAGAGTAGGCACTGTAAAAAGTAGTGCTCATGGGGAAATGTCATTCTGCAATAATCATACTTAAGATCAACCTTATGAACTACAATACCATCTTGGCAAACACTAATTTTCATCACCCATTAGGCATATCCCAAGCTGACATATTCAGAATTTCATCTATTATTCAATCTACACAAGGTACTTTTATTTGGACATTGTTTTGCTACTTTATTGAGTTAAGAGACTAATCATTCAGCAAGAATATAAAGTTAGGGACTTTTATTTTAATTTGACACTGTGGTCATTGATGCAAAAGTGCTGTTATCTTTTAAGCAAGAGCTGAAGTGAGGTGCCTCTCCATACATTTTGGCAGAAATGGTGTGTCTGTAAGATTCGGTGCTAAGCCCTGCATGCCTTCGCACAACAGCTGCACAAATCAGCGCTCTTGGATTGATCACCACATAAATTTGCAGCAATAAGTCAGAAATTTTAAATCCACTGGATGAGGTTGGTACTGGAAGTGTAAGCTGATTTACTTTTGCAAACATCTATTAAGTATCTTTTCGTGCAAGTCACTGTATAAACATCATTTATTTTTTCAGCTATCTTACCCAGAACTCTAAAAATCTGCAAAAAAATATTTTATTTTACCTCAAAAAACCATTTTCACTGGTTAAAAAGACAACATACAAAGTTCCAAGGCTTCAAAAAAGGAAAAAATATTTCAGAAGCCTACCGATATTCAGTGGTATGATTAGAATTGGATAGGCAAAGTTTTTTGAACAGAATTTAAAAAGCACTACCATAAAAAACTGATACATTGGACTTTAAAATTAAAAATATCTTATTATTTAAAAACTCCATTATGAAAATGACTAGACATAGCACAGACTGAAAGAAAAATGTTTGTAATACCTATCTGACCAAGGACACATATCCAGAATATATAAAGAATGACTACAAATCATTGATTTTAAAAATGCAATAAACATTGGCAAAAGTTTTGAATAGACACCTTCCACAAGAAGATACACAAGTAGCTGATAAGCACATGAAAAAGTTGTAATCATCATTATCCATTAGTAAAATGTAGTTTAAAATCAACAGAGTACCACTTGACACTCATTAGAATAGTTAAAATTACACTCTGACAACATGAGGTGTTGGCAAGGATGTGGAGCATCTGGAATGCTCATCCGCTGCTGGTGGGAGTGTAAAATGGTAAACTACTTTAAAAAACAGCAAACTACTTTGAAAAACAGCAATTCCTGTCCTACATATTTACATAAGAGAAATGATAACGATGCCCAGAAAAAGACTGACTTGTACTAGAATAATCATAGCAGTTTTATTCATAACAGCCAAAAACTGAAAACAGCCCAAGTGTTCCTTAACAGGAAAATGGATACACAGATTGTGCCATATTCATATAATAGAGGAGTAATCCATAATAAAAAGGAAAGAACTACTGATACACACAACAAGCTGGATGAATCTCAAGTGTCATACTGAATGATAGAAGCTGGGCAGAAATAAGTGTTATGGTGTGACTCCATGCATATGAAATTCAAATTCAGACATAACGAACCAATGGCTATAGAAATCACATAGTGGTTGAGAGGAAAAGTGGACTTGAATGGAACAGAAAGAAAAGTTCTGTGGAGATGGAAATGCTCTCTATCTTGTTTTGGATGAACACAACAAAAGTGTAAACAATGTAAAAACTCAGGGACTTAGAGGGTTTCACTTTTGGTAATAGCCAAGTTGCTCCTACCAGAACATTCCATGCACAGACAAGAACTATAAACTCTGGACAAAATGCAACTACCTGAAGATACTAGAGAGCAGCTAAGTCAGACAGATACTGGAAGATGGGTGACACTTGGACAAAGAAAACAAAACTGAGTAAATTTCATGAAGGGCAAGCCATGGTCTGCACCATGCAGAGCAGCTAAAACTCAAATATAAATGTGCTGTGTTATTAGCTTGAAGAACAAGATGGCAGGGGTTGGGTTGACCGCTATAGCTGGGAAGTGAGGGAAAAACACAGAAGAAAGAGACAGAGAGAGTGAGTCTCAAATACTGTGTATACACTTTGCCCAAACCTTTTATTGGTTCTGAAACATGGATGCAACAAACTTCTAGCTGTTCAGCTGAGTCTAAAGGAACCGAACTGAAATTTCAGTTACCAATCAGTTTGCTGTTTGAGTCCAGTCAAGTTATCTGCCTAACACTAAAAATCAATATTTTGGCAGAAACATTACAGAATTCAAAGTGCCTATAACAACATATCATTTGTCCAGAATATAATCCAAAATTATTCAATAAAGAAAGAGGAAAATATTATCCACACTCCAGAGAAAAGGTAATCCATGGAGACTGGTCCCAAGATGACCCATATATTGGAATTAGCAGGCAAAGAATTTAAAGCTGCTATTACAGCTATTGCTAACGTATGTAAGAGAACTCATAATAAAAGAAATGATAGGAAATACAGAAGAGAAGTTGAAACTAGAAAAAAGAACAGAATGGAAATTCTATAACTGAAAACTTAAATATCTGAAATTAAAAATTCAATGAATGAGTTTAATAGCAGATTGCGAATTAGGGAAGAAAGAGTTATTAACCTCTAAGACAAATAAACAGAAAATTTTCAATCTGTAGAAGAGAGAGAAAAATATAATTAAAAATAGTGAATAAGGGGCTATTGGGGTCATATCAAGAGGTTTAACAGAAATTTTGGAGCCCAACAACAAGAGGAAAGAGAGAATGAGTCCCCCTAAAAATTAGTTGAAGTAATAATGGCTGAAATTTTTCCACATTTGGTGAAAAGACAAAATCTGTAGATTCAAGAATAAGCCAACCCTGAGTCTGGGTGGCAGGACATGGGTGTTCACTATACATGTATCTCAATTTTCCACTGTGTTTGAATTTTCCTAATAAAATGTTGAAAATAATATTAAAAACTCATCAAAATGGGGCTTCCCTGGTGGCGCAGTGGTTGAGAGTCCGCCTGCCGATGCAGGGGACACGGGTTCGTGCCCCGGTCCGGGAGGATCCCACATGCCGTGGAGCGGCTGGGCCCGTGAGCCATGGCTGATGGGCCTGCGCGTCCGGAGCCTGTGCTCTGCAACGGGGGAGGCCAGAACAGTGAGAGGCCCACGTACCACAAAAAAAAAAAAAAACTCATCAAAATGAACACAGGTCTGTATTACATTGTATATTAATTATGTCCATTTTAAAGTAATCTAATTCTAGGCTATATCAGCTGGGTATTCAAACTTCTAGCTTAACTGAAAGATACAATATTCAACACTTTGATGATTCCTGCTAAGAGAGGTAAAGTGTGGACCATGGAAAAAGGGGTGGATGATTCACATTATCTGATATAGGGTCTACTCCCAAATAATCTGCTAACACATCAATCCTCCTGTTACTCAGTAAAAGTTCTTCATCGCATCTCACGGATAAATATGGACATCAGATGAAAAGATTTTCTTTAAAAAGACAATGAAAGGAGAGATGGGAGAAAACACTATGACATACACAACAAATTCCTTCCCCCTTTTGTGTTGGTGATCTGTGTTTTATCAGCAAGAGTCTGCATTAAAAGGATATAGCAATGCACCCAATCTTTCAGGTACTTGGGCATATGATGACAGAGAATACTGGTCAGAAGGTTAGTGTCCGACTTCTGTCATTAACTAGTTGTGTGGCTGTAAGTAACCCCTAAATTTACTCAATACTCAGCTTCTTCTCTACAACATAAATAGGTTAAGAATTGCTCTATCAAACCCCTTTTGTGTCTAATATTTGTTGTCATCACTGGGCTCTTTTGAAAAGAATAGTAATTCTGTATTTCTGAGAATTCTCTCATGATGCAAGATGTACCAAGTTTGTCTGAGATGATCTCTTTGGCTAAAGTCTAGGACCAAGTTTCAGTTGTCCCCATATGAACCTAGCAGATTTGAACATTTTCAAGTAAGCATCACAAACTCTTAACAATTGTTCTTTTTTTAAAAAGGGAACTGACATTAGCAAGCAGGTGGGTTTTAAAAGATATGAAAACCCTCGAAGAAAAGGTAATGTGCTATGATTAATTTCGTACAGAACTGACATCATGAAGGGGAAAAGGGAAAAAACCACCCACAATCAAATGTTATGCCTGTCCCTGTTTTCAATTTTCTCCCATGCATCCACTGCTTCTGTTGAAACTTGTTATTGCTAAAGTACTTTTTTTTTAATCATAAAAAGAGCTACAGTTCTAAAAGAGACTATTGGCCCCCATATTCAGCTTTGGTGTTAGAGGCAATTAAACTGTGTTTGGTAATTGCTTTCCTGGGCATTTAATATGATTACTGTTGTCAATGTGCCCAGGAGAGTAGTGCTTTCTATTAATCATAAATAGAGTAACAGATATTATACTAATTTTTGAGTATTTCTTTTTGAAGACAAAGAGCTAGATTATATATAATCTATATATATGGTATATATATTATATAATATATATATATATATATATATATATATATATATATATATATGGTAGAAATAAAAGCAAAGATCCAGATACTGGTAAAAACAGATATATGCTCAATTGCTAATCAAACATATAAGTAACTATAAGAGGCTCTCATTTCCTAAGTCAAGGTGCTTTAAATGCAGAAGGCTGCTTGCAGAGTAAATCTAAAATATAACCTAAATCCCCATTTAAAAAATATGACACCTAATTTAGACTAATTTTCTGATTAAGTATAGATGAGCTGATGATCAGTTACTTAACCTTTTGGAAATTTACCATCATTGTGGCTCTGATCTAAACTATTCTCCCTTTCTTTCTTTCTCTCCATATGTATAAATAACACCAAAGCAATATCTATTTTAGGAAATGCTGAAATCTGTTTATTTTATAATTAATACACTGGAACAGCCTTTTCTGAAGCTTTTGTCTTGAGCACTCAGAATCTCTGGCCTATAACTTTTTCTTTTTAGGTAATAATTCTATCAACTCATAAATATAATTCAGAAATCATTTTTATGCTAGGACTGAAAAAGACAGTGGTTTCCAAACTCTGCTCCTAGAAGCCCCTTAAGTTTTAAAGAGATGTATCAAGGGCCCAGCCCAATTCAAGCAAACAGTCCCACATTCTGTTTCTTTTACAAAATAAAATGGATGGAAAGCATGGGTTTAATCCAACTCCCTCACTTTAAAGTTAAGAAAATTGAAGCCCAAAGACATGCAGTTGCCTTTTATAAGGTAGTTCAGCTAGAGGACTTAGAAAGGTGACAATGACTTGACCAACAAATATGAGAGAAATAGAGACAGAGAAAGAGAGAGAGGTAGGAAAGTGGACGGGGGGAATAGAGAGAGAGAGAGAGAAAGAGAGAGCGAGCTGGAAACAGTATCCCACACTGTACATCATTTTTCTCAGTTATCTTGGGTTAATTTCACTCCCACGAAGTATCTCATGCCGATTTTGTCCTTTTTGTGTTTGTTCCCTTCACCTTAGTTTAGCCTTTAGCCACTGAGACTAGACCTGGTCCCCCTCATCCAGGATCTCCTTCCCGCATCCTTCTAACATCCTGCTACCAGACTTCCAACTGAGCATGTTCCTGCCCTGAGGAGAGACCTCCAACGGCTCCCCATGCCCTCTGCACTGCTTCCCAGGGTGCAGCTCCCAGACCAGCAGCTCAACACTACCTGAGAACTTGTTAGAAATGCAATCTCTCAGGTCCCACTTTAGACCTACTGAATCCAACACTCATGGACTTGGAGCCCAGGAATCTGTGTTTTAACAAGCTCTGCAGGGGATTCTGATGCACCCTAACATGTGAGAACCCTGGTCTGCAGAATAAACTCCAAACTCTTTGTACAAGTATTCAAGGTTGTGCATTATTCCTTTCCAACCTTCCTTTCCATCTTATCTCCTACTGCTTCCTAAAGTGTAACCCATGTTCCACATAAGCTGCACCATTCCTTTGACCCATGACTGAAGTTTTCCTGCTTCCAGGCCTTTCCTCACTCTGTTCCATTAGCTAGAAGTCTCTTTTGTTCTCTTTCATCTTATTTTGAAAACCCACCCATCTTTCAAAGGCAACCTCAACTGCTCTTTCTAGGGTACTTCACTGGGTACAAACTATTAGGTATAAAACAAGCTACAAGGATACACTGTACAGCATGGGGAATATAGCCAATATTTTATAATAACTATAAACAGAGTACAACCTTTAAAAATTGTGTATGCCTGTAACTTATATAATATTGTACAGCAACTATACTTTAATTAAAAAATAAAAAGAGTACCTCATGGTATCCCTGGTGATGTAACTTCTCTGTATTCTAAATACCTACAATACTTTGCCCCACTCCCTTGATTTTCTGTATCCTCAGTGAATTATAATTCTTTGTGTATATGTCTTATCATGGCTACTAGATGCTTTAAGCCCTCAAGGACAAAGCCTGTGTTTGTTTTATCATTTTGTCCCTCACAGTGCTTTATGCACTGTATATATTCAATAAATATTTGGTAAATAAAAGACTGAAGACTTCTTTAGGCCAAGAACCATATCCTCCTTGGCATCAAGCATAAGATATTACAACTAACAGGTGTTTAATATGTTTATCACTTGAATGAAAACTGAAGAATAGCAGTTTGCTTCAAAGGTCTGGTTCTGATTTGTGGTAACACTCTACATGGTGTACTCTCTATGTGTATTATGGGCAAAGCACTAATAACTGAGAAATTAAGAAATCTGAATTCTAGACCAGCTCTTGGCTAGTATATGACTTTACCTAAGTCACTTAGCTGGGTTTCAATCTCCTTATTTTTAAGCTGATATTTTTAGACAAGATGTTTTTTAAAGCTATTCCACTGTTTAAAATCTATAATTTTATAAATTAGCATAACTGCAATGAAAAGAACCTCTAATCAACAGATACTGAGAACCATTTCTTTGTTAACCATTCTGTTAGGCACTAGAAATAAATTTCAGTAGAGGTTCAGCTCTGTCATTGACTAGCTTTTTATGTTAATCAAGCTCCTTAACTGGTCTGGGACTTCAATGTTTTCATTTATAAAATCAGGAGATTTTACTATGCGTCCTTTACTGTGAAAGAGCATCTCTTCTTTCGTACTTTTTCTAACTGTATCATACGCCTTGTATTGCAGCCATTTGAGCAGTCTTTTCTAAAAATGTCTTAGAAAGACAAATACTCTATGATATCACTTACATGTGAAATCTAAAAAATAAAACAAATGAATTTATATAGCAAAATAGAGACTCACAAACATGCCTTCTATCATTCCCCAAGGATCTGCAGTAAAGAAAACCTTTACATTTATTTTCTCAGAATTATTGGATAAACCTGTGGGGATGAATGTCCAAAGGAACACAATTTAGGGTGGTTCCACATAGTAAATCATAATGATTTTAGAATAGCTCTACATGGGAAAAGGTAACAGGGAACTTGTCACTGTGTATGATGGCACCTGTACTTGCTTACATAAGAGTTAAGATTTTTTGTTGGGAAACACAGCATTCATAAGAAAAGTACATACAGCCAAAGAATGTGTTGCACTCCAGTCTAGTTTAAGAGTCTGAATAGCATCCTGTTCTGGAAACTTGGGACACGGTCTTTGTACCTCTGGCCTAGATGAACTTCCAAGCCCAGAGCACTGGTAGACCTCTCACCCCTTGTAACTTTGTTTGAACCACCAGTGAGATCACTGCCAAAAACTCATAGGATTGAGCCAGAGGGATATACCTAGATTGACTGAATATTTAATTGAGTTCCCTCTACTCCAAATATTAGTAATGAATGTATGTTTTGTTTTCTTTCTTATCTTATACCTCCAAGGAATTATACGTTCCTTATACCTTCAAGGAATTATCACAACAAACACCCATATTACTACCTCCTAATTCAAAATAGGAATTTTAACACCCTGGAAAGCACTTTCATACCACTTTTCAATCATTACCCACTTTCTCCTCTGCAAAGGAAACCATCAACATGGGTTTTATGATAATCACTTTCCTGCTTTTTCATTATAGCCTAACCATCTAAGTATGCATTACAAAAATTTTTTTTTGAATTTTATATAAGTAGAATCATCAGTATGTGTTATTTTGTGTCTGGATTCTTTGACTCAACATCACATTTTAGAGATTCACGCATGTTTTTCGCATAGTAGAAGTTCATTCATTTTCATTACAATAGCAGTCAATTATAAAAATATACCATTACCTATCCATTCTACTGTTGATTAATATGAATATTTTTCACCTTTTTTCAGTTTTTAAAAAATACGTGTTTTGAATAAACAAAGTTTGGAAAAGATTGAAATTTATTCTGGAGAGGCCAAAAACCTCTTATCAAAATCATTCTTTCCAAATGCCTAGTTTCTCATACAACTAATGCCACGTATTTTGGTGTTAAAAACAAAAATGGAAAGAAAAAAAAAAAGTAGTCCCAAAAATGATGCTTAAAACTCTCTGGGTTTGGATCAACTTTCCTAGCCCCACTTCCCATCTTTTACCTTAACTCTGACTTTCTCAAGTGACAAGACACCTTGAGGCAATGACCCAAGGAGGCTGCTGGGTGATAGGAGAGGGGAGGGTGGAAGCAAAGAAGGTGAGACTCATATAAAGCATGAAGATCAAGCGTGAGCCAATCCGGGGTGAGCACAGCACATGGGCAATGGGGTGGAATCCTCTTCAACACTCTCCTCTCAAGTCCCCCATCTGCCACTTCTTTTCACCAAGAGGGTGTGTGTGTGTGTGTGTGTGTGTGTGTGTGTGTGTGTAAAAGATAGGGAAGCATTAAGGCTTTGATAAATGTGACAGTGAGAACATCTCACTGTCTTCTTATTAGAGTGATAGGCAAGCTGTCACTTAGCCACTGCCTGGGACCTATATGGGACAAGAAAAGCAACCCCCAGGCCCCCTAAAAAGATGGACTATTTCTGAACACAAGAGAAGGAAAAGGCATATTGTACAAAATGTGTACATTTTTAGGCATGAGGACATTAATTTACGCCACTAACTAAGCATAATTTTTTAACAGGAATCTGTTTAACCACGTTTCCACATGCTCTTCTATTAAGTATAGGTTCTATTACATTTCTACTTATCTCCATTTTAATAAGAAGTTGAAAAATATTTAAGTGAAATTGAAGAACTGAAAGCATGAGGGAAACCCCTGGGTGAAGATAGCTTTCAATTAAGAGAAAAAAAATGAGAAAAGCATGAGTAGTGCATATGTTTGCCACATTTTGCTCTGACCTGGGATATGGCCACTAGGTGATGTGAACAAAGGAAATATTACACGTGGATATTTTTTTTAACATACCAAAAGAGTTTCTTTGTTGCAGGGCATCTTAATGTCTTAATATGTCAATATGCTTGTCAATCTCCCAGGGAGAGGGAAGGGTAGAGTACGTAGCCCTTCCCAAAGTCTTTTTTTTTTTTTTTTTTTTTTTTTTTGCGGTACGCGGGCCTCTCACTGTTGTGGCCTCTCCCGCTGCAGAGCACAGGCTCCAGACGCACAGGCTCAGTGGCCATGGCTCACAGGCCCAGCCGCTCCATGTGGGATCTTCCCGGACCGGGGCACGAACCCATGTCCCCTGCATTGGCAGGTGGACTCTCAACCACTGCGCCACCAGGTAAGCCCCTCCCAAAGTCTTTTGATCATCAAGTCCTTGTTTTGTGAAACATCTTGTAGAACTAGTGTTCCATGGAATCCACTTTGGGAAACACTTATCTAGGCACAGCCCCTTGAAAACTTCCATGAAGATTCTTTCCCCTCCATAAATGTTTTTAAATTTTTGACATTTTCTCATGAGAACATAAGACTCTTCTTGAATAGTCCCTTCTTAGAGATAGTTACTACATATTCACTTGTATTCATAAAATGTTCTTTTTTCTTTGTAGTTAAAGAAAGTTTCCTTAGATTAAAAAAGGTAGGCTTGCAAATCCAATTTTTATCTGCATTTCTTAGAAAGTAGAAGAGTCTGTTTAACTAGCAAGACTGTGTTTTACTTTTATGCATAGATATTCACTTAGTTCTTTTTTAATAGTCATTTATCACTGCTTTATAAAGATGACAAGAATATAATTTTTTTCTTTCTGACTTTTTTGCGGTACGCAAGCCTCTCACTGTTGTGGCCTCTCCCGTTGCAGAGCACAGGCTCCAGACGTGCAGGCTCAGTGGCCATGGCTCACGGGCCCAGCCGCTCCGTGGCATGTGGGATCTTCCCGGACCAGGGCCCAAACTCACGTCCCCTACATCGGCAGGCGGACTCTCAACCACTGCACCACCAGGGAAGCCCTGACATAACTTTTAATTATTCCTAAAGGCAAGAAGGGAGTACTTTTATTTGTTATGTTGTTCTTCATATTTATTAGATTTTTTTTTTCAGTTTTCTTGACTTAGTACTTTTGGATTTTGGCTTAAAATTTTAACTAAAACTAACTCCAGGCCACTATTACATTAGATTTTTTTGAATGCCTGCATTGCAAGCTGACCTTTGACATAAGGGCCCAACCACTTATGTACAAGAAAGCAGAGGTGAAGTCCTTTCCTCCAGGTTATGCGCCTTGTTAGTGCCCGAACTGGGAGGATGCCGTGGTCTCCTGACAGACTCCTAGTCAATGCACTTTCCACTCTGCCTAAAATTCTCCCACCATTGCTTCTAGTAAATAAATGGATGTGGGATTTGTTTCATTTGTTTTGTTTTGTGGATTTATAAATATGCCCGTCCACTCCTAGGTGAGAAAGTAAACATATGTCCACACAAAACTCACACACTAATGTTCACAGGAGCATTAGTTACTACAATAGCCAAAAAGTGGAAACAATCCAAATGTCCATCAATTGATGAACGGATAAACAAAATGTGGCATATTCATACAATGGAATATTATTCATCAATAAAAAGAAATGAAGTACTGACACATGCTGCCACAGGGATGAACCCTGAGAATATTATGCTAAGTAGAAGAAGTCAGGCACGGACTGATTCCATTTATATGAAATGTCCAGAATAGGCAGATCTATAGGTACAGAAAGTAGATTCATGGATGTGTAGAGCTGGGGGCGATGGGCAGGGGGCTTGAGGTGACGGTTTAGAGGCATGTGGTTTCTCTTTTGGAGTGAAGGCAATGTTTTACAATTGACCATGGTGACGGTTACAGAATGCCTTAAAGATACTAAAAGACATTGAATTGTGCACAATAAATGTGTGAATGGTATGGAATATGAATTATATCTCAATAAATCTGTTACAATATGCCTTTGTTGGTGCTCACTTTAAAGAAAATTCAGATTTATATCATCAACGTTAAAAAGAGATGAAATATCCATCAGCAACCACAGACATAAACCATTACCAAAAAATAATAACAGATGGCTCAGAGCTAAAAGAAATTAATAGAATATGCTTTCCTGTGCTTTACCTTATTTATTAGACCCTCACTGTAAGCTGTGCTAAGAAATCATTCGAATGTCCATTTACCACTGTGTGATAGGCTCACTCAGTCTGCAAATATTATGGACCATCTACTTGTTGCCAGAAATTGTGCTGGACTTTGGAGGTAGAATGATAAAAAAAAAAAAAAAGAATAGAAGATCTGCTCAGGGAGCTCATGGCAAAGATTCGAATGTTTTAGAAGAAACCGAAGAAGTTAGCATTTATTGAACACAATCTATGTGCCAAGCACCACAGAAAGCATTGCACATAGGTTTAAAGTTGTACTAATGGCCGATTGAAAAACCATTTCTCACGCTGCAGTTAATATTGCTTGGCTATGAAGATAATTGAAGTCGTTAAACTGTTCAGTTGATTATTTATTTCATAAATGAAGTCATTCACTGTTTTATTCATCTCTATCTCAGGAACCTATGCAATGAATGATAATAAAAATATACTTCATGATAAAAATGTGTTGAACTCTCAAAGTGGTTAATGATTTAGTGATATGATGGTCTTGTGACTGTGGTTCATTAAAATCCAAAGAGCAGTTGAACAGTTATCTTATTGATTCTTTTAATCTCCAGTTCAAGAGAACAGAGGAAGGAAAAATATTTTCAAAGGTAGAACGTGGAGAATTATGGGCATACTTTGTAAGCCTGGGTAAGGCCAATGCAATTTATGGCCTTATGAATATTGTGGCCTGATGATTTTTTTCAAACAATTTGTAAGGCTAACCGCTGCTTTCTGCTGTATTTCACATGCCTCCCAAGGCTCCCTCAGGCACAAGAGTTGCTTTATTCTTTTGTACTTGAGCTTGAAAAGTGAGTTTCTCTTTATTACATATGCCTTTGGTACATGGCATGTGAAGGCCGAAGAAAGCTTGGCCGGTGACGACATTTGCCCCTAGTGCAGTCAGGTGGATAATACTTATCCTTCTAAGTGCAACCTTTCTTCTGAGCACAAAGTGCTTTACAACTATTATCTGACCAAGTTCAGAACCCCAGCAGGGAGACAGGAGCTGGGGACTAGTAGTAAACTATTTCACATCTGAGGAAATCAAAGAAAAAGAGGCTTTCCAACTGAGATGTAAGGACATTTTAACCTTTTAAATACTCGAGGCAAATGGTCCAAGAGGTAATGTGAGAATGAGTTTGACTTTTGTATCCTGACAATGGCAACACAGCCTGCAGACTATGGGAGGATTCTGCTTAAATTGCAGCCAGCCAACCTGCACAGATCCTGGCATTGCAAATGCATCTGCCACAAGGAGGTGCCTGACAGCAGTTCCTGAGCCCAGTGGGCTCTTAACAAATGAAGGTTGAATTGATTTTGGAAAATGTGGAAGTGATTCTGTAGCACAAATATAGAACAGTAGCTATAAGCATGCTGCATAAGACAATCTGCAATAATTGCCACTGTGACCATAATAGGGAGGTGTTAGCAGGATGAGGTCACTTACAATGGACTTGGATTGCATCTACCCATAAATGAATTTAGAAATTTACATATATACACATATATGTAAATTAAATATATACATATTTAATTCACTCAGTCAATAATGAAAAAAAGTTACAAACAACCAGGGTTTGAATTAAAGCAATTTTTAAATTAATTGATCTCCATGTGTGGACATTTTTACTAGGTTGTTCTTTGGAATGGTAAGAAACTAAGAAATAATATGACTTCAGCCTGGGAAGGTTAAGGTTTCAGCTGAACAACTGATTTTCATTTGATTAAACTGAGAATCTGGCTCTTGCATTTACTAATTGAATCTCTCTCTGCCTCAGTTTCCTCGTTTGCAAAAGGTCAACACTGGGTTATTACAAAGACTAAATGAGTTAATACAGTAAAGTAGGCATAACAGTGCCCAGTACAGCACATGCTATATAAATGCTAGTTATCTCTGTTGTTACTATGGTTGTTGTCGTTATTGCTATTATAACTATCATTTCATTCATGTAACAGTACTTAGAGTCCAACAGTAAAACATACATTAAGCAAGTAATTACTATAAAGTGTGATGAGTATTAGGATGGGAATTATAGGATGTTCCTTGTTCCTGAATAAGCACCAATACCTTCTCCAGCTATTTGGTTTTCCTTCCTCATTGCCATAGCAGGGGTACTGGGGTTCAGATTCTGTTGAAAAACCCAGGAGGGAATATCCCACCCTTAAATTCCAGGCAGACAAGTTTGACTCATGGATAATGGGGAAATTATTCTACGTGGGAGATTTTCTTCCAACTCTGTTCCCTTAGAACAAACGGACTGAAGTAGAAAGAGCAATAAAACCCAAGAGAACTGTTGCAGCAAAATTTCCCTAAAACTTGAAGGAGAAACTTACCAGCAGTACTGGAACCAGTGATGGCAGAGAAACAAGACACGCAGGGACCAGATGGTGGCCATTGGTGGCCTCTGCTGTCAGGCATCAACAGTCTTGAGAAAAGGCAGCTGTAGGGCTCGGGGTGGACACCTTGGGCAGGTATCAAAAACCCAGCAGGATCTTGAATTGGCATCTATGGCACAGGTGTCCTCTTTGTCACTGGCAGCAAGATAGCAAGAAATGAGGGAACTGAAGGATGCCAGCTGGTATCCAGGAAGGTCTGTGTCCTGTCTCATGCTTCACGAAGCAGACAAGTCTTAGGGTGGGTCATCAGATACGCTTGCATTTGAGGGGTTACCACTGCTCTGGGGACTCGCCGATCAACTGGAGTTATTAGAGAGGAGAGGTGACCTGTGCAGAGCAAAAGGGACAGTGTTTTGTTACAAAAATGGTGGCACTATTTTTGCCCCAGATCACTGTTGTCAGAAAAAAAATACGGTCACTTTTCAAAGGATAATATTTTTAGTACTTTTAAAACCTAAATATGAAAATCCATGTGTAATTATAAAATAATGTTGTATTTTTCTAATCCTAGAGTGCCAACATGAAAAGTAAAACCCCAAAATTAACTGCAGTAACGTTTCCTATAGGCTTCTAAGTGATACTGAGACTGTACTTTTTTAAAAATAGCCTTTATATGGTAGAAGTCTAAACCGTCTGATTTTTATTTGTTTTGGCTGTCAGGATTATTTCAAACATGTTATCAATAACCAGTCTCAGTCAAGGGAAGATTTATGGTACAAATTATGAAATAATATACGCCTGTCCCTTACACCTGTTACTACAGATAACAGATAAACAGATAAACAGTTACTGTTTCTATGTATTTTGAAACTGTAATTTCTTTTCAATGCTTGAGGATATGATTTTTTTTTTCATTTTTCTTTAACTTGTTGGTAAAGTTATTTTTACGTTGATCAAGGTGTTTAAATGCCTTTGTCCTGAGTCATGCTTACCAGGGATATATACTCAGGGTCGGTCTTAGATAAACTCATGAGTCTGGTTACCCAGTTTCTTTCCTAGCATTCTCTAATCCCCACCTCCCATCTTCTCTCCAGTCCTCCAGAGAGAACTGTGTCTGTACCACCTACCTGATTTAACCCATCCACGTCTGTCTTGGAAATAACTACTGAAACTGAGGTACCATTACTTCCTTTTATCTAAATGTATGTCCCCACAAAGTGATAGCTGAATTTTAACGAGAAACAATGCCTGAGCTTCTCATGTCAGGGTACCTTTAATCCTACAAGTACATTTGGTCTGCCAGAGTATGCAGTCTTGGGGAAAAAATATGGTAATCTTCTGGAATGTAAATATGAATTTGTATTTAAAAACAAGCATGGTTTTATAAATCCAGATTGCAAAGAACCTAAGAATTGTAAAGACAAAACATAAACCTGTAAAGAAATCTTATAATTGTGATAGGCTATTTGAGCAAAAGCCCCCAAAGCATCTCATTCCTCTGTTATTTGTTATCATGTCCCTCTGCAATCATCTAGGCATCTGTAGAGGAATTTAAGTAGCATAGGTTCCAGCTAAAGGTCCTAATGTGAAATTTCAGTACCATCCAGATGGAGAGATCCCAGAAATAAGCAAGAGAATGATGATTCTTAGGTAACAGAAAGAAGTTGAAGTTCCAACATTTACTGTGTGACTTTGGGCAAGTCACTTAACCTCTCGGAGTAAATTTCCATTAAGTGTGAGTTGGGAATGAAGACTCCCAGTTTGGCGTCCTTCACAAGAACTGGTGATGCTGAAGGAAGACATCTGTGAAATATTATGAATTATAAAATAGCTACATAAATGTTAAGTTACTCTTGTTTCTGTTTTTGCTCAATTATTGGTTTTGTGGAAGTGGTCACAGCCCTTCTCTGAACCCTGGAATTTTGTCCCAACAGCAGGGCTCCTTCCTTCCAGCTGCTGACTGATAACTGATCTCCTGTTCTGGTCGGATGCACGTCTGGACTTCCAAACGCAAGCTGAGAATTGCCTAGGGTAGAGTGTCAGAATTTGATCATAAATAATTATACTTGTTGTATATTAAGATTTTACACAGAAATAGAAAAAAACTGGTACATTTTAAAGAATCTGTGCATGATTTTTGCTCACATCCCTCCTCCATCTGAAGGATCTGTAGGGGCTTGTGACGGAAGCAGAACTGGTTCTAGTAATGCTCACTGCAGAAATGGAAGTAGCTCGAGAGATCACATTTCTTTCTTTGGGACTAAGATACATCTATCTTTGGCTTATATGCCATCTGTGCTGGTAAATCTCTGGAGGAGAGATAGATATACAGCTCTAGATTTAAGGCTCTCAATTAGGTATTTATAAAAACAGAAAAATGTCTTAATCTGAACTTGGAATTCCTGGTAGTGGGTTTGGATATAGAGAATGCCACTTCCCATGGAGCAAGGCATGTACACACAGAGAAGGGTCATGCAGGGTCTTCCACTCCTAAGAGGTAGTCCAAAAGCAACTGTTTAATAGGAACAATTTTCCTTTCAATTGCTACTTCATTCTCCTCGGTGTGTGGACACCTGAGAACTTCAGTCAGTCCTAGGGAGAGACGTAGATGACAATGCTGTCTCTGAATAAATACAGTTTCACTTATAAAAAAATGTACAATAAAGTGAGATGCAAAATGCATGACCATTTTAAAGCTCCAAGAATAGTACCTCTCAGGAAAAGTTATATTAGTCACCAGAAATTGAGTGTGGCTTCCTAGAGATTCTTCCAAATAACATGATCTGATCTATTCTGCTTAAGTTTGAGAGCACATCTGTCCTCTAATCTCACTTCTACCACTAATTGTTCAACTGGTAGATGGAGCCAGGCTCCTGCCCACCTGGCATGCACGGAGGCTTTGGGTGAGATGGGAAAGGCGGACGAACATTCTAAGGGGATGGGAGCAATCCCAGATCTAATCTTTCCTCTAGCTTTGAGCAAGTTTGTTCAAATTCCACAAACTTACTTTCGGTTCTAGGACACATGGCTCTTAACTTTTTTTTCTTTTCCTTTGAGAGTATATTTTCTTTCACATTATTTTATGATTATACAGGTAATACATGCTCATTTCCAGAGAACACAGATAGATACAAAGAGGATAATTAAAAGAACCACTGTGAACATGTTAAAATATTCCTTTCAAGACTTCTAGCAGTGTATATGCACGTGTTTAAAAACTCAAATCATTAACACACAGGGTCATTGAACATTTGCATTTCTGCTTTACATTTGCCCCAATTTTTTTTTTAATTTTTTTTTTATTTTTTGCTTTATAACAAATTTAATCAGTTATACATATACATATGTTCCCAATCCCCTCCCTTTTGCATCTCCCTCCCACCCTCCCTATCCCACCCCTACAGGCGGTCACAAAGCACCAAGCTGATCTCCCTGTGCTATGCGGCTGCTTCCCACTAGCTATCTACCTTACGTTTGGTAGTGTATATATGTCCATGCCGCTCTTTCACTTTGTCACAGCTTACCCTTCCCCCTCCCCATATCCTCAAGTCCATTCTCTAGTAGGTCTGTGTCTTTATTCCTGTCTTACCCCTATGTTCTTCATGACATTTTTTTTTCTTAAATTCCATATATATGTGTCAGCATACAGTATTTGTCTTTCTCTTTCTGACTTACTTCACTCTGTATGACAGACTCTAGGTCCATCCACCTCATTACAAATAGCTCAATTTCATTTCTTTTTATGGCTGAGTAATATTCCATTGTATATATGCGCCACATCTTCTTTACCCATTCATCTGATGATGGACACTTAGGTTGTTTCCATCTCTGGGCTAATTTGCCCCAATTTTTGAGGAACCATTCATATTTTTCTGATTGAGTGAAAACATTGTTTATATATATTAAAGATAGTAACATCTTATAAATGTAGCAATGTTGAGACTGGTTTATTCTTATTCTTTAAACTCATTAATTTTTTAAGTAAATGTAACCATAATTGTTTTGAATGATAAAATATGTCACTGTGGAATAAAATCAGCAAATATCAGTAAGTAAAAAGAAAAAATGTTGAGGAAGAAAAGTCCACATTAATCTACACCCTGAGATAATCTCTATTAATACCTGGCTTGTGTCTTTCCTGATACATGTATCTATATGGGCATATATTTCTTATGACCATATTTACCTGAAAATTATTGCCCCTTACTTTTATTTTTGACTTAGCTGTGTACTATTACTTTAAATCTGTGGCTTCAAAGCTCCACATAATTGGATTCTGGATTTATTTCTCTCTAATTTGAGAGGCTTAATACAGCAGTTAAAACCCCTAACTCTTCTGCCATGTTTCCCCCTTGCTATTTCTTTCTGTTTTAGTCTCTTACCAAATGAACTGTTTCCATCCCTCTCTCTTTTCCTGTACTTTATTTTTTTATATAGCTTGTTTTGTGCTTTATTGGTGATCACATTTTATTTTTAAATTTATTTTTCTCTACTCCACAAAGTCAAAAACGAAAAGAGGACTTCCCTGGTGGCACAGTGGTTAAGAATCCACCTGCCAATGCTGGGAACACGGGTTCGAGCCCTGGTCCAGGAAGATCCCACATGCCGCAGAGCAACTAAGCCCGTGTGCCACAACTACTGAGCCTGCACTCTAGAGCCCACGGGTCACAACTACTGAGCCCGCGGGCCACAACTACTGAGCCTGCGGGCCACAACTGCTGAGCCCGTGTGCCTAGAGCCTGTGCTCCACAACCAGAGAAGCCACCACAATGAGAAGCCCACGCACCACCATGAAGAGTAGCCCCCCTCTCACTGCAACTAGAGAAAGCCCGCGCAGCAACGAAAACCCAATGCAGCCCCAAATAAATAAATTTATGGAATAAAAAGAAAAAAATCTCTCAATTCCTCCTGTGTGAGATGAAAAATATGAGTGTTACCTCCTCCTATCCTTGCTGTAATCTGGAATTTTCGACCTAAATTATTTTTATGTAATTATTATTCAATTAGCTATTTAATTATTAGTGTTTTAATATTATATAGTTTCCCTGAAAGGAACTTCTGACATTTTTATTATGTCGTATGTGCATATTTATGTAAGTTAGATGTCTCTCTACTAGTTTTCCACATTTTCCAGTTCTCTATTTTGATTTCTTGCTCAGTTAGCTAGACTAACTGAGAGAGACCCAAGTGCATCTTTCATCACCTTTGCACACAAAATACCAGTAGGGGGTCTTCACTCTTTATCATCAGTACATGGTGAGCCCTTCTCATCTGCAGGCTCCAGTGCTCAGGAAATGTTCTTCTCTCTTCTTTGATCACTGATTTGGGTTCATCAACAGCACTGTCTCCCTCTGAAATTCAGTTCTACATCAATGTGAACTCCTAACTATGCTCTGCATTGCTCCCCTTTTCTTTCTAATTCTCTCCCCCATTTTTATCTCTGTACTTTCTGCCTTAATTTCAGGAAAAATTCTTGAGTTTCTCTTCTGTCTCAGAAATTTTATTTTTCAGTATCCAATCTACTATTCATTGTAGACATCGTGGTTTTTATTAAACACTTGTGTTTTTCATCTCTATATATACCACTCTGATTTTAGAATGTCATGACTACTTATTTTGGATTCATATATGCAAATTCTCTTAAGGCACACTGAAAGCACACTCGGAATCATTGAGCGCTTTTTCCTACTGTCATCTGTTTCAGAGGGAAGCATTTGCACTGATTCTTCAGAGCTGTTCCTTTTATTAGGTTGAAGCATTTAAAATTGCTAGGATTCTAGCCATTTTTAAATTTATAAACATGGCGATTTTATATGGTTTAACCTAAAATAAATGTTTAATCTTTTCCAGGATATGTGATGCACTAAACCTTCCAGAAACAGGTTATTGCTGCCCATCTGACTTATAGTCAAGTCAAAGTGAAGAGGAGCTTGTGAGAGATATGTGTCCTTGTTATTAATTCTTTGGGTCCAGGTAAATAGGGAGAGTAAGTATTGTGAGGACAAATTTACACTGTCAGTTGAGCTGTCCTGAGTACCGGGTGGTGGGGAAAATATCGGCACCACAAACAGTCCCAGCAGTCAATTCTGTCCAAGTCATTGCTCCATGGGATTGTGGAGGATGAACCGTAGAAAAACCCTACATCTCCTTAGGAGTGCTTAGTTGCCACTTTTCTTTTCAGTAACTATGGCAGACAAAACCAATGGTCAGTGTGTTCTTTGCTGCTACACATGGTTGCCAGATATGGCAATTAAAAACAGAAGATGCCCAGTTAAATTTGAATAAACAACACAATTTTGCAATATTAGTATTAATATGTCCTGTGTAAATTTGGAACCGACTTATACTAAACAATTATTCATTGTTTATCTGAAATTCAAATTTAATTCTGTCTCCTGTATTTTACCTGGCAACCCTAATGCTCATCCCAGTCACAGCACTAAATTCTTCTCAACACAAAGAGGCAGTCAGTATAACTCAACTGGAGTTGATGTGTGAGTAGATGTCCATTTGACATCTTACAATGGAGCTCAACTGGTGAGGTGCAAATCTTTTCAAATAGGTCGTGCTTCTCTCCAACCCTTGCTTCTCTGAGTTTCTGGAGGCTAGCCAGTGTTTGTCAGGATCTCCTCCACGCACCCCCGGGGAACACTGGCCTTTTACAGGAGGGATGGTGTGGATCACTCTCTATAACTCTCTCATCGATCTGGGTCCATCTTACTACCTCTCCCACAAATTTTTCAGATGTTATGCAAGATCCACAGTGCCCTTCTCTAGCTCCCAGTGGCCATGCAGCTTCCTGTTAATTACTTCAAAGGGATTGGGGGAAGGAGAATAGTAGATGACTGTGATAAGTCATTTTACCACCTAACTTGGATAGTCAGGATAATTTGCTTGATCTGAAACAAAATGGATGATTGCACAGGGTCAAACGGGCAAGTTCATGTTCCACCATGAACTTTAATAATCATAGAAGCCTAATTGTGATGCTGATTGATAAAATGGTTAATATTTTTATGAATGGATTGTTCTTCTGGTTATAAAAACACAGACTTTTTGGAAAGGGTAATCTCAAAAGAAATTGCCTCTTGCTCCCAAGTTGGAGTGTGAGGCAAAGTGCAGACCGTAAGATTTGCTAAATGAGTATTGTGAAATAGGACCCTTTAGAGAAATACACATGAAACTTTGGGAATTTCACATTAAGATAATTTCTTATTTCAACACTCTGACATCAAAATTCAAATGAGATAACACTGAGAATAAAAATCAAATCATTCAGGCAGAACCTCCAGAATGATCATGCATGACCTCTTTCCTTCTCTTCCTTTGTCTCTTCCTCTCCATAGATGACATATGACAGAAGAATAACAATATGTAGCATTCAATCTGATTTCATCATTATTATAATCACATGCATATCAACATGTCCTACTCTTGCTTTAAAGCATACAGATTACAAAGAAAGTATTCCTTTGGAGAATTCAATTTGTTTTCCCAACTTTTATGGATATTTCAGGCTAGAAAAATAAGATTTCCAGCAGAAAAATAAGATTTTCAGTAAATAATAAGGCCATTGGCCAAACCTATTATGACATCCTAAACACAATATGAAATTTGCAATTAGATCATTTTCAGGTAAAAAAGCATGCTGTTAATAACATCCTACTGTTCCTGCAGTATAAGAAGGCTACTTTTCTTTTTTGGTATAGAAATAGCTTTGATTTTTTTTATTTTAAGTTTTATATGTAATTCATATTCAAAGTAAAAAATCAGAAGGTATAAAATGGTATAAAGAAAACATGAAAAAGTTACCTTTAATTCCAACATTATGAAATAAACTTTACCATTATGTTGGTATATCCTTCTGAACTTCTAGCTGTTCATGGTTAGAAATGTAAATGTGAACATATATATGAATACAAAAATATAATGAGAATAACTGACTTTATTTTAGGTGCAGTGTGCTTCAGAACTTTATATGAATTCCTTTCTAATTTTAAATGCCACCCAAAAAGTAGGTACTGTTATTATTCCCAATTTAGAGATGAAGAAATTTTGAGGACAAAAAACTCAGCTTTCCCAAAGCCAAATGCTAAGAGGTGGTGAAGCCAGTATGTAAAGTGAGGGAGTCTGACTGCAAGTCCACAGTACATTAGGCGTTGTTAATGATCTCCATTGTTCACCTAGTGAAAAATCATAGGTATCCTTTCACATTAACACATGTCAAACTGCATACATCCTCTTATGGTTGCATAGTATTCCATTAGATGATATAAATGATCTCTTCATGGAGATAGAGTTTAGTTTGTTTTTTTCCCCTCATCATTTTTTATTTCTAAATGTTCTGAAGAAGACCCCTGCAATATATCTCTGTTAAATTTTCTGATTACTTATTTAGGATAAACTTCTAACAGAATTTGGGAGTTCAATTTTTGAGATACATTGTTAAAATTGGTTTAATCCTAAAGAGTAAACCAATCTATGCTCTTGCAAACAGTTCATGAGAATAACTCTCTCTACACCTGCTCCACTTAGAAGAATGATTCTTAAAACTTCACATTCCAAGACACTTTGAAAGCAAAAATCTCTTTCCTTAGTGAGTCATCACTGTAATATGCAGAAAGCCCAACTACTTCAAGTACTATGATATTTTATCTTTGGACCAATGCTTTCCTATGTAACACTTTTCCAGTGTCCAGTTGTCCCATCGTGGCCAGCAGGCGGTGCTCACACACAGATCAGAAAGATCCCTGTGGTCACATTCACTCTAATGCACTAGGCACCATTCATATCATCTCAAGCTCTTGAACCATCATGGGCTGCTTGCTGGAAACTTAGGTCATGGTTTGTTCAATAATCTGTGAAATTCAGGTTCATTGTTATTCTTCTTATATCAGTGTCTTGGAAGGAGTCATGTTAGCAATGTCCAAATATCACTCTGACTACGAGGTCCATATTTACTGGCAATAGCTCTCTAGGACCAGCTGAGTTTTCAAGCATCTGATCTTAAACAGGTACCAGCCAAACTTAACCTCCCACCTCCTTATCTGTACTTCTTGTCTATAAGGAGTGGCATATGCCAAAACACCATCTAATGCTTTTCCTTTTCCATACTTCACTTTTTTGAAACTATCACTCATTTCTTATTCAAAAGGTGGCTGAAGTATTTGTCATTGCAAGCCTGAGGCAGGTGACAGTTTCTCAATGTTTTCCTTCCTACCACAGCCCAGTTTTTTTAAATATCTTCATATTTGTCTTCATAATTATCATGCCCTGCGCTTAATATAAGAACATTTCTGACTCCTGTATGGTTTGGTTGCTGACACCTTGAAACTCAGAATTCAAATGGAAAGATTGAAAAATATGACTACACAAAATTTAAATGTTTGAAAATCCAAAGTATCAGAAAATTTTGGGGGAAAAATATTTACAACAAATGTGATTTACAAAAGGTGATGTTCTTAAGAGATAAAGAGCTCGTTGTGTCTATTAAAAATGATAAAACCCTAACAGAAAAAAAAAGTCAAGGGGCTTGAACAGAATTTACAGAAGCACAAGTAACTAAAGATGTACTTTAAGTGAATATTTAATTTCGTTATGAAAAATACAAATTAAAATAACCTTTGTTCAAATTAGCAGAGTAATTCAATGTTAGCAATGGTGGTTAGGATATGGCAAAGGTCAAAGTCACACCTTACACATACTTAGTAGAAATATATAGCCATTCTAGAAAGGAATTTCACAATGTATAGCAAGACCATTAAAAATTTTTATACCCTTTGACCAGTAATATGCCTCTGAAAATTATTGGAAACTTAGTCAAAGAATTTGTATGAAAAGTTCATTCTGGCATTATTTACTCCAGCCAAATATTATATACCACAAATTATCCAATATTGCATTATTGGATAATTGCATTATCCAATAATACAATATAATTTAAATATACATGTATTTTAATATACCTATGCAGAAAAAAGAAAGGAAGAAAATTTATCTAATTTGATATTATTTTCTCTGGATGTAGAATAATAGTTTTTATTTTTAATTGGTTCTTTTTTGTTTCTCACACTTTGTAGAGGAGATTGCATTATTTTTACATTTTAAAAAAAACTACAGATTTTAAAAAATCAATTTGATTGAGGTTTAATTCCCATACAAGAAAATGTAGACAATTTAACTGTGGAATTCAGTGAGTTTTGGAAAATGGTACCCTAATATAACACCCATTACAACTGAGAGAGAGAATATTTGCCATCAGATCTGTCCACCTCTACCCCAGCAACCACTGGTCAGCATTCTACAGGTCAGCATTCTATAGGTCATTTTAGCCTTTTTGAAAATTTCATGTAATTTAATCATACAGTATGCAGCGTTTTATGTTCATCTTCTTTCCCTAATATAATGTCTTTGAAATTTAAACACGATGATGTGTATGTCCATAGTTTGTTCCTTTTAACTACTTAGTATTGAGTTTAAAGACAAACGACATTTATCAAACCAAATAATAATGGACATTTGGGTTGTTTCCAGCCTTTGGTTATTAGAAATAAAGCTACGAATTACATTTGTGTAAAAGTCTTTCTGTGAACATACGCTTTAGTTTTTTTTAGGGAAATATCTTGGAATGGATTTTCTATATAGCATTGTAACTGAATATTTAACTTTATAAAAAAACTACCAAACTGCATTCCAAAGTAGTTATACCAATTTATCTCCGCAACAGCAGTGTATGAAAGTTTCAGATGTTCTGCCCTCTTACAAACATTTGGTATTATCAGTCTTTTTCAGTTTAGCCATCCTAGTGGTAAGGAGTGGCATCTCTTATTTTATTTCCCTGATTACTAATGATTTTTAGTATTTGTTCATGTGCTTATTGACCATCTGTACATCTTATTAGTTAGAAAACTTATTACTGCGATATAAGAGCTTTTTGTATGTTCTAAATAAGATTCTTTCTGATATGCATATTGGGAATATTTTTCCCAGTTTGTGACATGCCTCCTAAACACTGTCTTTTGAAAAGCACTTCAGGATTTTAGTGAAATACAATTTATCGTTTTTCTTTTATGATTTATGTTTTTTAAGTCAAGAAAATCCTTTGAAGGATTGTTTGATAATTTAATGTGATGATAGCTTACAATGCCTAGAGCAGCACCTGATACCGATGAGGAAACCAAGATAGGTCAGTGTCTCTTCAGTGATCTTGGTCAGTCATGACCCTTATGTGAAAGTCAACGAGGGGTAGAGTAAAATGCATTTACCATTGGAGAATATTACTCAGCCATTAAAAAGAATGAAATATTGCCATTTGCAGCAACATGGATGGACCTAGAGATTATCATACTAAGTGAAGTAAGTCAGACAGAGAAAGACAAATACCTTAACAATACCACATTTGCAGAATCTAAAAAAATGATACAAATGAAAACTTACTGACACAACAGAAACATACTCACGGACACAGAAAACAAACTTATGGTTAACAAAGGGGAAGAGAAGGGAAGAGGGAGGAATAAATTAGGAATTTGGGATTAACAGATGCACACTACTATATATAAAATAGATAAACAACAAGGACCTACTGTATAGCACACGGAACTATATTCAATATCTTGCAATAACCTATAATGGAAAAGACTCTGAAAAGGGATATATATATATATATATATATATATATATATATATATATATATATGAATCACTTTGTTGTACACCTGAAACTAACACAATGTTGTAAATCAATTGTACTTCAATTTTAAAAAAGGCATTTACCATTGCGATTTCTAGGCCTTATTTTGCATTTCCAATCACTCCTCATCACTTTTATTCTGCCACTTAATTATGTGATGACCCTTTGGCAAGTTATAAACTTTCTCTGCTTCTCAGTCTCTTCCTCTGAAACATTAGGTCACTAATCGTTCTCAGTAGTTACTTCCATCTTCCACAACTAACCATTAGGAGTCTAGAGGAAGTTCTATTATTACAAGATTCTATGCTCTTTAAGTTGTGTCTGGGGGCTTGGGGTTCAAAATAGGATAGTTCTCTATAAGAGGACATTAACAAACTGGAGTGCATATAGAGTATCATTGCCACAATAGCAGTCTGGAAGCCAGAGCACATGAGGAACGATAGAACAAGCTTAACCTGGGAAAGGGAAGACTGAATGGATACATGATAATGAGCTTCAAAACTCTGACCATCTGTCATGTTGGAAGAGTGAACAGATTAGTTGTTCCAGAGGATAATATTAGTATCAAGCAAAGAATATTACAGGAAGGAGAAATAAATTGCTGTAATGTACATTTGTCCATATTTATGAAACAGTCTGCTTTTAGTTGAAGTGAGCTCCCCATCACTGGAGGTGTTCAAGCCAAGGTCAGATTATCATCTAACAGTAATGTTCTATCAATATAAAGGATTTTTGCAATGGGTAAAGAATTTTTCTAGAGAGACTGTAAAAACCCTTCTAGCTCTGCAAAGCTGTGATTCTGTAGAAACCTTGCAAGAACTCAGTAGATACTTGAAAACTTACATAATAAAAAATTCACAGCTTCTAAAGCCAAAATAGCCTATGAATAGCCATCTTTATCACAATTATACCAAAATAAAAAAAGAATCAAACTTTACTTTTTTTGTTATCTCTGTAAGTAAAAAGACAGTGTCTCCGTCCCTGAAGTACTGAGTGCCTTCCCCATCCTCCCCTGGTCCAACATAATAAAAATAAAAACATAAAACACCTTGAAGAAAAGAGGTGTATCTTTTTGCTCTGAAAATTGAATTAACTAGGTCCTACTAAGGCTGGAGGGAAATTAGGCCACGAATATAGGAAATTAGACGACAAACAGGAACTTTAGAATACAAAGAACCATAGAATCACTATATTTATTACTTTGTAGCCTGTACATATTCATTAGCATCAAATGTATCCATTGCACACAAAATCTCTACAATGAAGTTCAACTTCTGTAATGTTTTTTAATTAATTTTATATTTTGAATTTTTTGATTAATATAACTCTGAATATTAAATATTAATTTATTATTGCATGTTGTAATCATCAAAGACTTTTGTAAGCAATGGTCAGTGCTTTTGATTATCCTGAGAAAGCCAGGTTAACCTGATAGAACTCCTCCTGCAAAGGATGTATTGTGGTAGATGAATTTCATTATGGACCCAATTATTTACCCGTTCTTGTTTGCACACCTTTTGTCAAGTGACTTTAGCATTCCTCCTCTAAAGATGGTGTGTTTCTCCATCCCATATGCCTTGTTTTGACCTGTAGAATGAGCAGAAGTGATGGTGGGCTAGTTCTGGACCTGGGCCTTAAGGAGCCTTGCAAGTATCTGCTTGCTCTTGTTTTCCTGCCGTCCCCATGAGAACACACCCAGGCTAGTCTGCCAGAAGTTGAGAGACATATTGACAAAGCTGAGTTGCCCATCATCTCAGTCATGGCCAACCTAGATCAGCCAACTCCCAACAGGTGAGTGAGCTCAAACAAGATCAGCAGAGACTCCTGGTTAACCCAAAGCTGATCCCACATGATAAACACACATCACTGTTTATTATAAATCTTTGCAGAGCTTTATAGTTGCTTGTTATGATGGCAATAAGTAACTGAGATAATTATCTTGTGAGCTTTCTTGCACATGGTGTAATGTTACCTCTTACACTTTTAAACACATTGAAAGTAATCCCCAAAATGCTTTGTTTCCTTGAATATCATCAGAACCTTGGGTATTCCAGCTTGCAAACAGATCCCTTCCGTATGTGTGATCACAACCATTGTTACAAATCTGTCAGATGTGAGTCCATAAAACACAAAGCAGGAATGGCGGCCTTCAAACGTTGTCTTGCTTACTTTTAGTCTCAAAAGCCAATTTCTAAGGGAAATACAGCCAATAAACTTGGATTCAATATAGGTGTGTGTGGGTATATGTATATATGTGTGTACGTGCTTGTATTTCATATTCCCATTTTTTAATGTCCTTGAAATATTTTTAAAGGATCATACACTAGTCCAGAAAGAAAACTTTAATAAATTCTGAGAAATATAGTTATACAGACTATTTTCTCCTATCTTATTACATTAACACCAGAAATTTATAAAAAGTTTAAACCAAAATATCAAATTAAACTCTCCTAAAATATTTTCATGCCAAACAGAATACAGTCCTCTTAAATTATTAGTTAACTAGGAATAACAGTATATTTTTTAAACATAATAAAGAATTTAGTCTAGAACCAGAAACTACACCACACTTAATGAAATACTTGATTTATCACATTACTAGCAGAAACAATTAACAAAATATATGATGGCCCCACCATTATTTATTAGTATTCTGATGTGACAGATCATATAGTAAAATAAAAAATATATATCAATATTAGAAAAAAATTATTATTTAACAGTAGTAACTTTTTCAATATAAGGTATTCAAGAATATTGATAAAAATATTTAAAGTCATAAAAGGTTAAATAAGTTTGACATCAGACAATCCAGCACAGCATTTCAATTCAATTATCATTGGGAACTGATTGAAATCATCTGGAAAAAGTATGCCTTCTCCCAAACAGCAATTTCCTATTCAGAATACTAAGAAATGGAACTTAATATGAGAATTTTTAAGGACTTGAATATAAGGTAATACACTTTTTTATTGGAGGATAATTTGGGGGAATACTATCTCAGGTTTTGATGTGTGTGTGTGTGTGTGTGTGTGTGTGTATATATATATACATATATATCAGCAGATAGATATTTATATAACTTTTAAAATAACCAAATACTTATATATAATAGGAAAAAAGAATCTATATATCTCAATAGATGATATATTAGGTAAGAATAGTGATGATAGATAGATAAAGATTTTTTTACAAATAGAATTAATTTCTATAATATGCTAACATTGTTGAGAGAATGTTGAAAAATGACCATGGAGAAAATCTTGGAATAAATTAAGACTTGATTGAGGGCAAGTTTTACCGTCAGTTAATGCAAGGAAGACTAGCAGAATTTAGGCAGGGCACAGAAAAAGTACTATGAAGTAAAAAATAGTTAAATCCTTATTGTATTTTTTTCCTATGCATATTATACCATGCACATTATCAACTAATTGACAGAAAACAAAAAGAGCTAAAAATGTATAATGGTTATCAATATTTCAATTTATACTGCAAAGTCATTTGTATCTGTGATTGTGAATATCCACACTTGTATAATTATTTCAAAGTCAGCAGTACTAGAAAACAGCAAAAATTTTAAAAATATTTATTGTTTTTAACCATGCCTGTAGCTATAACAAGCATACACATACACTCTTTGTTTACTCTGTAATGAGGGGTATGTTATTTTCCTTTTGATCTCTATTTTTTTCACATGAGCATTACGCTTGGGTTGCATAAGAATCATTTTTCAGTAAGAAGCAATTCTACTTTGCACTATGAATTCAAAAGTTCTCTAGCAGTGCATGCGAGGGTGGTGAGATTCATGCAACAAGACCACAGATGGACGGATTGGAGTTCATCTTCTCTTCCTCCTTCAACCTACTGTCTGGTAGAGGTGTTAATGAACACTGAAATGACCATATGCTTAGTACAGCCAAGAGAAACACAAAAAAAGAAAAAGAACCAATATAGTCTGCTCCTGAAAATTCAAGTGTTTGCTAGGCCCTAAAGACCATCTAATAGATATTAATCATTAAATAGAAAACAAAAAATGATATAAGTATGTGGAAAGCAGATCAACCTTACCAACAATGAAAAATAAAAATTAAAACAATGAGATATAATTTTTGTCCACTAGATTGGAAAAAATCTTAAAGACTGAAAATATTCAGTGTCAGCAATAGTGTGGGAAAATGGGCACTCTCATAAAATGTTGGTGGGTAGATAAGTTGATACAACCTTATATAGGACAGTTTTGTCTGCGTGTAATAGAAAAACCCAACTAACAATGGATTCGAGAAACGGTGTTTATGTTTAAAACATAAAAACTGTCTGGGAGGTTGCAAGCTGTTGGCCTTGGTTTAACTGCTGTCTTTCAATCTTACTGCCTCATCATTTCAGAGCTGTGGCTTTTTATTTCCATGCTTATCAGCCCATGATGGAGAGATGGCTACTGCAGCTCTAGGCTGCTACATGAGAATATCAAGCAGGAAGAAAGGTCTAGGGGGCTTCCCTGGTGGCGCAGTGGTTGGGAGTCCGCCTGCCGATGCAGGGAACACGGGTTCGTGCCCCGCTCCGGGAGGATCCCACGTGCCACGGAGCGGCTGGGCCCGTGAGCCATGGCCGCGGAGACTGTGCTCCGCAACGGGAGAGGCCACAGCAGTGAGAGGCCCGCGTACCTCAAAAAAAAAAAAAGAAAGAAAGGTCTAGGGCCAAAGACCCAGGTTTCTGAGGCTCTGTCCTCATTAAGGAGAAATATCATTCAGCAGTCTTCCCCTTGAGTCTCATTGACCAGAAATGACATACACATCCACTCCTAGACCAAAAACTACTGAAGAACTATTAAAGATATACAAGGCCTATCCTTCCTGACAGAAAATAACTCTTTATTGGGTCATGAATTTGCATCAATTATAAATTTTTGTGACATTTTGGTAGTATCTACCAAATGCATAATTAAATGCATAAATGAATGCAGAAATCTATCACAGTCTAATATTTCTTCTAGAAAATTAGGCCATAGATACTTCCAGAAATACTGTGCAAAAATATATCCATCTGTGTATGTTCTTCTGGAAGTATTTCCATGTGTGTATATGTATGTCCATCTGTATATCTTGGCATACTGCTTCTGGAAAGACATATATTCATATGAGCATCATTAATTAAAAAATGGAAATAACTTATTACTTCAATGTCAGTTAACGCATGTTAAACAGTTAGTACAGTACCATGTACAATAAGAGCTAAATTAATATTCAACATTCTTTTTGGTTTCAGTGTAAATTTTTGTTCTGTTTACTTTATCTCCTTCAATAGATTAGTTAAATCAGTTGTAGACATCCACATATTGAAATACCTTGCAGCAATCAAAAAAAATAATCTAGGTTTATATTTGCTGACATTGAAAGATATACAATATATGTTATGCAGAAAAGAATAATGCGAGTTTCCTAATAGTGTGTGTATATCATCTTATTCTTCATTAAAGAAGCAAAGAAAAATAAAACTTAGGAATATAATTGGGAAAGAGAGTTTACACTTCAATATTGTCATAATTTTTAAACAAGTACGCATTACATTTTTATCCCTCTGAATGATTTTAGATTCCTCTTCATTTTCTATAGCTTTAATACGATAAGTGTAAATATGATGTGTTTTGTATTTAAGCTGTTTAGAGTTCTTATCACTCCTTGAATATGTGGCTTGATGTCTTCCATCAGTTACATTTCTCCAAAGAACATATACAAATGATCAAAACATACATGAAGAGTCAACATTATTGGCCATCAGGCAGACACAAATAAAAGCCATGAGATATCTCTTCATACTCAGTAGGATGGACATAATCAGACAGACAGTAACAGGTATTGGCAAGGATGTGGAGAAAATGGAGCCCTCATACATTGCTAGAAGGAACATAAATTAATGTACCTTCGGAAAATAGTCTAGCAGTTCCTCAAAAGTTGAAGCATAGAGTTATCACATGACACATCTATTCCACTCCTAGGTATTTACACAAGAGAACTGAAAATATATGTTTACACAAAGACTTGTGAATTATACAATATTCTCGATAGCCAAAATGTGGGAAAACCCTATGTCCATTCATTGATAAATGGATGAATTAAAGTAGCATATCCATACAATGGAATATTATTCAGCAATAAAAATGAATGAAATACTGATACAAGCTACAAGATGGATGTATCTTGAAAACATTATGCTAAGTGAAAAAACCAGTCACAAAAGGTCACATAATGTATGATTTCTTTTATATGAATTGTACAGAAAAGGCAAGTCCACAAAGCATAAAGTGGATTAGTGTATGACTAGCACTGGGAGTTCAGGTTGAAGAAATGGGAATTTAGTAGTAATAAGTATGAGGTTTCTTTTGGGTTTATTGAAAATATTCTAAATTTGACTGTGATAACAATTGCACAATACTTTGGATAAACTGAAAACCATTTAGTTGTATACCTTAAGTGAGTGAATTGTATGGTAGTAGATTATACCTCATTAAAGTGGTTTGCATGTGAACTTTATTTCATTAAAGCATTTTCTAAATGATTGGCTAGGTTTTCCAGTATAATGGGTAAAAACAGGTGCAAACAAGGCACATTGTTGCCACATTTCAGAATACCAAGGAAAGAGAAGATTCTATAGACTTCTAAAGGAGGAAAAACTGGTTAAATACCAAGAATCAGAAACCTGAATGGCCTCAGACTTCTCAATAGCACCCATACCATTAAAAAATGCAGAAATGCTTTCAATGTTCTGAAGGAAAATATCTCCAATCTAGGATTCTATAGTTAGCCGAACTGTAACCAAGTATGAGGGTAAGATGATGACATTTTCAACATGCAAGATTTCAAAAAATTAGCCTTAAGCACCCTTTGAATAAGAAGCTACTGGAGGATATGTTCCTTTGAAATGAGCATATAAACCAAGACAGAGGAAGCATGGATACAGGAAATGGGTCATCCAATGCAGGAGAGAGGCAAAGAGAATTCTCAGGGAATTCCCAAGGAAAAGGGAAATCTCAGAATGATAGTTATACTCTAGAAGACAATGGTCCAGTCTGAAGTAATGTGCCTCAAGCAATAAATATGTAGAAAGTAACCTTGATCAAGATCCCTACAATTTAATCCAACCCAGAATGCCTGGATGTGTCCACTCCAGATTCTTATGTGTCTTGGATTGCTTAGCCACATGTTGCAGAAATTTTTGCTCTCCCATCCATGCCCCAGTATTAGATCATCTAAAGACACTTATTTCAAACCAGAAGTGTGCTTGATTCACCTTTACCTGGAGGCTAAAAGTAGGCAAGATGACAAGATGTATTAATCAGAGTATCCATGGTTATGCTGTGTAACAAACTAACTCTCAAATTTGGGTGACCTATCTCTCTCACACTACATGTCCATTGTGGCTTACGATGGATATTCTGCTATACGCAGTCACTGAGCACCCAGGCTGATAAACACACTGATTCCTAACATCTTGTTTCCACAGTTGCTGTGAAGGGTTAAAAGAGAGTTGGCCGATTACTTGCTCTTTAATCTGCCACCCAGAAGTAACATACATCTCCTACACTCCCTGCACATTGGCCAGAACTGGAAACATGACCCACCTAACTGCAGTGGTTCTAGGAAATGTGTGGTCTGCCACATGAATATACAGTAAGCAATAAATATGTCTGCTTATAAATAAATAAATATAAATAAATAAATAAATATAAACTGGTAAGCACAAAATACAAAGCAGCCCAATCTCTCTGACCATATTTCTGTCAGGTATCCAGAACCTGGCCAATAGTTCGTATCTACCAGATGCCCCATCTTGGTAGGCCCTGTATTTCCCAGGACTCAGTTGTGACCTTGTCCACTTATTTCCCCAAAGGAGGCAGCTGTTATTTCTAAGGGAAGCTGAAGGCAGAATATGACAGAATGTTCAGCTTATGTTTTCTTCATCCAATGAGCCCTTTCCTAACATAAGTAGGTTTGTACTTGCTACTCAGATTTTCAAAACTAAGAGCAGGTTGATAAGAGAAAGAGAGAGAAAGGAAATGCTCAAGTCAAGAATAGTGGTTATCTCTGGCAGAGAGAAACGGTAATACATCTGGGAAAACTAAAAAGTACATAGTATAGTCTATTGCTTAATCTGGGTGGTGAGCACAGGCAACATAGGTCTTTGTTTTATTAAAATTCTTAAATCTATCTATCTATCTAGTCTACTTATATGTAATATATCCAATTTCCTGTTGTGCACTAAAGATTACCTTTGACCACAGAAAGTTTTGGCCCTTAACTAGTTCTAAGAGGTAACCCCTAAGCCCTTAGAACACCCTGCCTGGTAAAAGTGTGTTTATCATCTAGAGGCTTTGTGCCATGCAATAGCAGCTTGAACTCTGGAGAGGCTGGAGATGAAGGTCAGCCCTGTGAGCAGTCAGTCATGCCTATGTGTCTGGCTCCCATGAAACCCTGGACACCAGGGCATGGTTGAGTTTTCCCGTTTGGCACTATTCCATGCACGTGGAATTGACACACATCGTTGCTGGAATAGGAAAGCCCTGTCCATAAGACTGCCCTGGGGAGGACAACAGGAAGCTGGTGTCCAGGATGCTGCCCTATGCGCCTCTTCCCTTTGCTGATTTTAGTCTGTATCCTTTTGCTGTAATAAACTGTAATTGTTAGCACAACAGCTTTGCTGCATTCTGTGGCCTTGGGGAGCCCAGAACTGCACCCGTATGCAGATATCTTTCACAATTAATTTTTATAAACTATAGGGCTTCCCTGGTGGCACAGTGGTTGAGGGTCTGCCTGTCGATGCAGGGGACACGGGTTCGTGCCCCGGTCTGGGAGGATCCCATGTGCCGCGGAATGGCTGGGCCCGTGAGCCACAACTACTGAGCCTGCGCGTCTGGAGCCTGTGCTCCGCAACGGGAGGGGCCGCGACAGTGAGAGGCCCGCGCACCGCAACAAGGAGTGGCCCCCACTCGCCGCAACTGGAGAAAGCCCTAGCGCAGCAGCGAGGACCCAACACAGCCAAAAATAAATACATAAATAAATAAATTTTAATTTTTATAAACTATAATAGAAGAAAATTTCCCTAAGTATAGGAAGAACTAAATCTGCGAGACACAAAGACATTTTGTGTTCTGTGGAAGATATATTTTAATAGAAGATCTACATTAAGACATGTCACAAAGAAGGTTCTAAACGTTAAGTATAACGAGAGAAAATAAGTCTTTAGTCATCCAAAGGAAACGCAATTTACTTACAAAAGGAAAAATCACTGCTGTTAAATTCTAGGAGATAATATAAAAACACTTATAAATGTTCGGTGCTTTGTGACTGCCTGGAGGGGTGGGAGGGAGACGCAAAAGGGAGGGGATATGGGAACATATGTATATGTATAACTGATTAAATTTGTTATAAAGCAAAAAAAAAAATCAGAGGAAAATAAATAATTTATTATTTATTTATAAATAATAAATGTTATTTATTTATACTCAGTTTATATTTTTGCTCAAGTATTAAACTAAGAGACAGGCATTCTTAATCTGGAAATTATCAGAGGGTAGTATACCTATAGGTCTTTGCTGAAAGCAGTTTCTTCAAAGTGAAATCCATGCAGTCAGAAGATGAATCAAAATAAAGTTCTCAGAAAGGGAGACAACTATTGGAATTATTGGTGTGGAACAGAATGTAGATGTTGAAACTCTTAGTTAAATAAATATAATAAAATAGAAGTCAGGATGTGATCGGGAAGGAGGTGGGAGGCAGGAGGGAGAAAAACATGATACATTTCTCCACCTTTCATAGGAGGAAGCTATGAGTTTTTTTCAGAAATGGACCTAATCCAAAAACATGACTACTATCTCTGATATTTTTCATAACCAGTTTTCCATAAAATAAATCTGTATAATTGAGCTAATACAAAACCCCCTGACATTTATGAATATATATTCTAGGCACCGTTCTAAATGTTTTGTTTATACTATCTCTTTTTACCCTCACAACATCCTATGATTGAGGTACTGTAAGTCCTGTTTTACAGATCAGAAATCTGAGACACCGAAATATTAAGTAAATTGCCCAAGTTCCCATAGAAAGTTAAGTGGTAGATGCTGGATGTATGGAAACAATTCTATAAACTTTGAGTTCAGTTTGCTTCCCCCTCCCCATTATATTATAATTCAATGTGAAACATTTTAATTAAAATTATATATATACCATATGTCTATAGATTGGGATTGACATATGTACACTACTATGTATGAAGTAGATGGCTGCTAAGGGCCTCCTGTATAGCACAGGGGGGAAAAAAAAAGAAGTTACAATCTGTTTGCAGGACATATATTAAGTTAACCTTAAAAATGCATTCCAATATATTATACATTAGGTGCAGACAAATACTGTTTGATTCCACTTACACGAGGTACCTTGAATAGTCAGATTCCTAGAGTCAGAAAGTACATTGGTAGGTGCCAGGGGCCGGGGGGTGGGGGGCAGTGGGGAGGGGGAGTGGGGAGTTAGTGTTTAATAGGAACAGAGTTTCAGTTTAGGAAGGTGAAAAGTTCAGGTGATGGATGATGGTGAGAGTTGCGTAACAATGTGAATGTACTTAGTGCCACTGGACTGGACTGTTAAATATGGTTAAAATAGTATGTTTTATATTATGTGACTTTTACCACCATAAAAAAATTTAAAAATAATATATATATATATATCATACTCTCATTTTTATAAAAATTTTGATTTGGCTATATTTTAAACTATATATATGCATAGAAAAATGTTCAGGAATGCTGCTCACCTAACATTAGAGAAGGTACTCCAAGTAGTTAAATTTGGGGTGATATTGTGCTCTCTGCTCTATAATTATCTATATTGTTTGAACTTACATAATTAGTAAGGTATGTAAAATTAATAGAATATTCTTTAAAAGCATCTCCTAATTAAAAAAAAAACCAAACATGCTTCTCTTGCACCAATACCAGGAATTTTTAAGCAGCTATTTAAAGTACTAGTGTTGACTGTTAGGGTGGCTATTACCAAGAAGACCAGAGACAATAGGTGTTGTCGAGGATGTGATGAAACAGACACCCTTGTTCATTGTTGGTGGGAATGTAAATTGCCAGCCACTATGGAAAACAATATGGGGGTTTCTCAAAAAATAAAAATAGGTCTACCATACTATTCAGCAATTCCACTTCTGGGGATATATGCAAAGCAAATGGAAACAGGATTTTGATGAGATGTATGTACTCGTATGTTTATCACAGCATTATTCACAATAGGCAAGATATGGAAACAACCCACATGCCCATCAGTGAATGAATGGATAAAAATGATGTGGTAGGGGACTTCCCTGGTGGCATAGTGGTTAAGAATCCACCTGCCAATGCAGGGGACATGGGTTCCAGCCCTGATAAGCACGTTATTAATTCAACTAAAACTGGGGGGAAATTAAAAAATTAAAATTTGGGGAGTGGTAAAGGTAAAGGACACATTTTTATTTGTCCCTCAGAGAGGTTGCCTGATTTCTCTATACTCAGTGTTCAGCAAATGTGTGGGTGTTTGGATTTTTTTCCCCTCTGCTGATGATTACTTAAAACCTCATTCTTGATAACACAGTTTGAGATTTAAGACAGCAGGAGCCTTTCAGTATTGAGTCATTTTGCCTTGGAGGGGAAAAAATGCTCCAGGGCAAGGTGAACGACAGGAAAGGAATTGATTATATTTTTGACTTGTTGCTGCTCTATTAGTTGAATTTGACCAGCTGTGGCAAGACTGCCCAGGTACGCTATTCTGCTCAGGAAACACCTTGTTCTCACTCCTTTTCTATACTGACTTAGCCCCTTGCTACTTAAAATGTGGTTTATAAAACAGCAGCCTAGTTCTCACCTGTAGCTTATTAGAAACGCAGAACTGTGGGTCCCACCTCAGACCTGCTAAGTGTTATCAAGATCCCAGGTGATTCTGAGATGCATTAAGCATGAGAATCACTGACCTGGAGAATGCCATGCTCCTGATTATTCTCTCTGCTGGTTGATCAATGTGAAACCGCATGGAGGTTAGAGAATCATAGAAGGTTAAATGGGAAAGCTCCACATTCAGGAGGAGAAACTGGGAGCTGAGAGGGAACTGACTTAGAGGAAGAACTAACCCAGGCTCCTTGCTGCAAACCATGCCCTGGACAAATCCACTCTGGAGAACCTACAAAGTCACAATTCAGAGATGTAAACTGACAGCTCTAGTTAGGACATCTAAAGGCTGTAACATTTACATGAGAAACTGGAAACTAAAGGCCACCTTACTTAAACGTTCTGTGTTGCCTCTTCAGGGTGGGGATTTCCAAGCAGTGCCAAGCACATTAAATAAATAAATACATAAATAAATAAATATAAACAACCAAAAAAACCCACTCAAGTATTTATAAATACATGAATCCTAGGTTTTTAACTAACCCAATAGAGAATAAATTAGAGGATCTTAAAACAGAAAGGAAACTGAGACACAGAGTGTGACAAACCAGCCCAAGGTCAGTGCTAGTTAAAGGTAAATCCAGGATTTGCATTTAGGTCTTCTGATTCCTGTTCATGCTTTTTCTACCTCCCTGACCTGATCTTGCTTTTCTACTTGATTTCCTTTTATCTGCTCCTCTACCATCAAAGTAATAAAACAGATCCAATGGGAAGTTGTGATTATCACAAGAGCTGCCAAAATAACTGTTAAAAAGCCCCCATCTTTTCCTGCTCATTAAAATTATCAGATTAATGAATGCTTTCTTAACAAGATTAAATTATGTCAAGTATGCCTGGTGCTGAAACACCATATTTAGGAAAAACACAGGGAAAATTGAAAAATAAAAACATTCACCATGAGCAACAACAAAACTAAAAATTATAGAATACCTGGGAATAAATTTAATAAATTCAGTGTAATTCTAGTTAAAACTGATGCCGAATGTGGCCTCTGTACCCCAACACCGAATTAAACCTCAGAGACAGAGTTTTGGGTGAAATAGAAAAGAAGAGCTGTATTGCTTTGCCAGGCAAAGGGGGCCACAGTGGGCTAATGTCCTCAGAACTGTGTGTGCCAATCCACATTGCAGGGGCATGGGGTGGGGGTGGGTTGTGAGGAGACTTATAGCCCAGAGGCAGGGTTGCTGATAAGGATTCAGGTGCCTGCAGGGCCCGCATTCCTTCAATCCAGAGATCATCTGGCCTTAGGTGGTCATGGGTGAACTGTGACTTTCTCTGGAATGAAGAATGCTTCATCAAGTAGTTAAGTCTTCCATTTGTTAGGGGGTTTAGTTCTGCAGAAGAGCTCAAAGATATTGTTACATGTATCCCTTGATGGAAAACCAGGACCCTGCCCCAAGGTTGCACTATTGTTTCTTGACTGCTCCTCCCTTGTCTCTGCATCCCCTCCCTTTCCTGATTAGCAACTGTTTGAACCTGCCCTTTGGAACTCAGGGAAGGGGACCCAGAAAGACTTTTGTGGCCAGGAGCCCCACAGGGTCCTGCTCTGTTTCAAAACTCCAAAAAAATGTTTTTAGGAGTTGAAAAAAAAGCCTAAATTTAACCTGGAAGAAAAAACAAGGGAAAATAGACAGTAAAATTCTGAAAGAGAAGAGTAATTGAGACTTGCCCCCAAGATTTCAAGCACTTATGATAAACCTATTGTGAATAAAACATTATCTTACTGGTGAATTTAATTTGTAGTTTAAATTACATATTAATGACATTTTTATAACTGAGTCTTTCTAGCTAAGAAAAAGCATGAATCTTCCTTTATTGATCTGTTAATACATGTCACTCAGTAGAGTTTCATAACATTTTTGTATATTTGAATCTTATTAAATTTATTTCTAGCTATTTCATGTGAATTGCAGTAGTTGTCTTGTTGCTGTCACGATTTGTGTTGCGCTATAATGAATGGCTCTTTTCCAACTTTATATTTTTCACATCTCATAAAAAAGCAATTCAATGTTTAGGAATTAAACCCGTAGAAATACCTGCAGAAGTTAAAAATATGTATACATAATGTTTCACTGCAGCATGGCTTGAAATAGTGATAATAGGGTTCTGATAAGTAAATTGTGTTCCACACGTACAATGACAGACTATGAGGTCATTTTTTTAAAATGACACGTACATAATGAATCGACATGAATTACTGTCCAAGATATATAGGAAAAGGGGGTTAAAAAAGCACATAAAATATACCATCTCTGTTTAAAAATGGATATATGTACATGCAAAGTAATTTTTATTGAATAAATAACGTTAGGCAGTTTATGCAATGTCTAACTATCATTGACTTTATTTCACAAATGAAATAAGGCCTAAAGAGATTATGTAATTTTCTTAAGACCACACAACATAGTTGGAATCAAAGTCAACTATGACTAATTCCATGCTCTTAACCTTTATGTGATGTGGTGTGTGTGGTGGGTGTGTGTATAAAAAACACAGTAATTTTCTCTAAAATATCAGATTATAAGAATTTTTATTTTCTAATTATGAATGTCTATAATGTTTGTATTTTTAAATGAAAGCTCATAGTTTAATTAAGAAAAAATAATAACGGAATATTTCTAGTACAATGCACAGTCTATTGCAAGCATTATAGTTAACTTGAGAGAAATAAATAAAAGTAGTTTAAGAAATTTGATCATCAAGTATTTTAAAACACCATAATCCCATGATCCTGCCCCAACCAGTATTAATATTATGATGCATATATCCTTATCTTTTTCTATGCTAACTTGTGAGCGAACTACACATAGGTTTGTAACTATGAATGTGCTGGCAATATAATATCCTCTTGCGTGATTTGCCACTAATTACTTAATCTTTCTCCTATGGCTGGATATTTAGGTTGTTTTCAATTTTCTCCATCCTAAAGAACAATATGATCTTCAAGCAAACAGTAAAATTTATTAAGTTTTAATTTCAGTTAAGTTGACTTTCATGTTGAAGATATCAAGATTGAAATCACTGCTGTAGAATTCATAATTATACATAGATATGTACCACCAGCCGAATAGTCACTTGAGAAATGAAAAATTCATCAAAGCTATTTATTTAGATATTTACACAAAATGGTTATATTATTCAGTTTCTAACTGACTTTTATCTGAAATGCTTTATGTGCTTGATACCCAGAATAATTTAGCAGGGTGGAAATTGCTTTGAATCACAAAGATCAGCTGTCAATTCTTTTTGTTGACTTTGAAGCAAGAATTCAAAAATGACCTATAACTAGTATGTAGGGAAAAGGCCTTAATATTCTTGTATTTTATTCTTAAATCTCCATGTAATTAACAATAAAAATAAATAAATAAAATTGATTTGAATTAGTAGAGTGCACTAAAAATAAGCATATTATTATTAAAGGCCACTGTGGAAAACAGTGATTTCACATGCTTTGGCAGTGCGAGAATTTGAATGTCTTTAATGAGAAAAATGGAACTATAGCACATTGAGCCAATTATGTGATTCTACCAAATTTTCCTGGAAATAAAGCTCAGAATGTTTATTTAGGAAAGTAGGTGATCTCCAAGGCTTCACCTGCAACTTGCCTGATTACACAAATAAGGAGAATGTTGTACACTTCTATGGAAGTTTTAACTCCTTCTTCGTCTTCTCACCTTCACAACAGTCCTGAGGTGAGTATAGAGTTGGTATTTATATCTCCATTTTACATTTTACATTTTGAAAAACTGACCCCCAAAGAGGTGAACTCTCACCCAAAGTGATGTTAAATGCGACCCAGATATGTTCTATCTAAAGATTGATGACTCTCCATGGAACGTGGGCTCTGATTTGTCTAGAAAGCAGAATACTCATTAGACAGATTACTTTTAAAAATTAAACGGATTATGTAAATTTCCAACTACTTTAAAATGATATAAGCAGTCAAGAAGTCCTTAAGTGACATTTAAATGTGAATATTAAATCTAAGGTGGGTGAAAATCTAAAGTCTGCCTTTGTGGAGAGGGGGCAGGATTTATAGGAAAAGGTATAAGGGAGCTTTCTGTGGGGATGGTGATATTCTAGACAGAAGGGTGGACAGATAGATAGGGGATAAAGTGAATATGGTAAAATTTAATGGTGGAATCTTGGCGCACATTCAGTGTTTGTTGTAAAATTCTTTCAATTTTTCTGCATGTTCGAAAATGTTCTGCATGTTATAAAAATATAATAAAATGTGTCAAAAAAGGCAAATTCTTTTCAATGGAGTTTTAACCCAATTTATGTTAGAAACCCATGTCTACACATACAAATTACCTATATCTGCTTGAGAAACAATTTGAAAGATTGTACATAAAAGTTATATTCTAGAGAGGCATTTGGAACCTTACTGTATATCTTGGGAAAATGTTGATTTGTCCAAATTGCACTTTAACCTTACTAAAATGAAAGCTGAGATGTGTTTTTTCTGGAAATTTGAGAAGTATATTTTGTGTTTGGGATAATTGATTATTAATGAATTTTATTACTCTCCTTGCTGTCAGCAACCGAATATACATGTCTAAATTATTTTATTTTCAAATAATTATAGAAATTTAATTTCTCTTTTATTCTCTTTTCAAATGATCTCATTATTCTTAGGACAATCTGGAAAGGAAGCAAAGCAAAAATGTTTCCTTTTTTAGTAATTTCGTATGTCTGGGATATAGCCTTTCCATCAAGTGCGTTTGCACTGCTCTTTTTCTGGAGCAATGGGAAAAAAAACTTCCTCTTTCAAGGCGACAAGCTCCAGTGACAGACAGCTGCCAGTGCTGGCTGAATTAGCTTGCGTTGGCTTCCTCCATTCCACTTGTCTTCTGAATTCACAGTTCAAGGACAGAAGGCAAAAACAGACAAAAAAAATCCTTAAACAGTCCAAGTGTAACTCTCAAAGGAAACTGTTTGGAACAATCTCTTTAAAATAATAGCTAACAATCTTTTTTTAAATGACCTTAATAATGTAGTATTTTTGCTTTTCTAAAAATAATGGACTGAAGAAAGATGTGTGTTTTCTCACTTTTGTTCTATCAGACACATATGTACTCGGGGATAAGTATCATGTAGGCATGCAGATGTAGGCATATATCATGCAGATGTAGGCATATATCAGATGTGACTCCTGGATTTAGCATACTAGCCTCCTGTGGGAAATATCACAGTTTCATTACTTACCACAATATATTTTGAAAAGATAAATGTCACAAGAAGAGTCCTGATAACGTTCTAAGATGGCTCAAAGGAAAAGTTCACATACCCCGGTGAGGAGATCAAGAAAGGTTTAATTAAGGAGGTGATGTTTGTCTTCGCACTGAATAGCATTTTATCTCTAAACACTCTATGGAATGCATTCCTGGCACAGACACTGTGCTCAGGGAAGGAGCAGGAACACTGAAATATAGTTTGGTTTAGAGTGAAAGATTGATAGAAAAATAAGATGATATTATATTACAGAATCCCTTGGAAACCAGAGATTTTACTTTGCTGTTGCTTTTGTTTTCTGGGGCTTATTTTTTTCTTTTTCCTTTATTTGGTGTCAATAGAGAGCCACTGAATGTTTTTGAGAAGAATATTATTCTGGCAGCAGTGTATATGCAATGTTGGGAAGATGGATCCGCAGGAGATGCTGCTTTAATATCTAAGCCAAGGAGAAATAAGGACCTAAAGCCTCATGATGTCTATGAGAATAGGAAGGAGGAAAGTGATTTCAGGGCTATTACAAAAGTGGAAGAAAATAACCTGGCAAGTGATTGTATTGAGAGACACGTTGGAAGAAGTCAGGGGGCTTGAGTAATCAGCAGGCCAGTAAAAATGGTCATGAAAATAGAGTCAAGAGGAAGACAGACCACAGATGAACGGATGAAGGTGTGATATATATATACAATGGCATAGTACTCAGCCATAAAAAAGAACGAAATAATGCCATTTGCAGCAACATGGATGCAACTAGAGATTATTATACTAAGTGAAGTAAGTCAGAAAGAGAAAGACAAATACCATATGATTATCACTTATATGTGGAATCTAAAATATGATACAAATGAACCTATATATGAAACAGAAACACAGACATAGAGACTAGACTGGTGGTTGCCAAGGGGGAAGGGGTGGGAGAGGAATGGACTGGGAGTTTGGGATTAGCAGATGCAAACTGGTACATATAGAATGGATAAACAACAAGGTCCTACTGTAGAGCACAGGAAATTATATTCAATATCCTGTGATAAACCATAATGGAAATGAATATGAAAAGGAATGTATGTATGTGTGTAACTGAGTCACTTTGCTGAATAGCAGTAATTAACACAACATGGTAATTCAACTACACTTCAAAAGTTTTTTTTTTAAAGAGGAAGATAGAAACTGGTTTTGTAAGAGTTTGAGGCTGAAATTTTGACACATTGAAATTTAGAGCCCCCACATAAAGATGTCAGACAGAAAAACAGAGGTGTGAAGTGCAGGTCAGAGATGTAACTCTGGGAATCACCTGCTTAGAACAAGGTGACAACCAAAGCTCTGGGAGTCTATTTGCCCTCAAGGAAGAAGGTGGAAAAGAAAGCAGAGATGGGGTGGAATGGAGTGGGAGGTCTTAATTTAACTGCTTAGTTTTTCATTTATCTTCCATGTCCTCCAACAGATTTTACAAATGTAATTGCTGGAGTATGCTCTTGTAGCAAAGCAGGGCTCTCCTCTGCAATATATGGCTTTTTTCCATCCTCATATGCTCACTGCTTCTTCTTCGCCTATTAGGTCAGCTAATTTCAAGCTAATTGAAGTGGATGGCCACAGAGAATTCTGGGGTAGGTCTGAATTTTGAATAAATATCTTTGAAGATTCAGACACAAAATCATACACAAGTAGAGCAAGCACTGTATTAGGAGCTTGGATACATGGGGAATCCTGAGCTTTAAGGAACCTCCAGTGTAGTGAAGAAATTTTCAGTCACGCAGGGGAAAAAGGTGTAAAAGCAGACCCAAAGGTGTTTGGAGGCCATAATTTAACTGCTTATTTTTTGAGTTATCTTCCATATCCTCCAACAGATTTTACAAACTGTAAACGCTGAAAGATGCTTTTGAAGCAAAACAGTCCTTTCCTCTGCAACATATTGGTTTTTTTTCCCCTTGCCAGGCCCCCTTAGAGACAGCTTGGGCGCCTACCCAAGGCTTGAACCCACGCAAATGTACCCACGCAAGATGGAATGAGGTGCTCCAGATGAAAAGCTGTCCCTCCCAGGAACTTCTGGTGAGGGCAGCAGACACACTGCATTTTCAGGGACCACAGAGGCTAAAGTGCAGAGGGGCCACCCAATAGCAGTGCTGGCACAGCAGGGACCCAACCTGTGGCATAGATTGTTTAGGGGTGACGGTAGCAGTGTCCCTGCTTAACTCAACTGCAGTGAGATTGCAGCAGTGGTCCCAGTTCTGACCTTTTACCCTGCCACCCTCTTATCTACCACGGGGTTCCCTGGAAATTCACAGGTCAGCAGAACACACATAACATAGGAGGAAAAATCCAGAGTTCAAATATCGTACCAGTTCACTTAACATAAACTTTCAGGGGCTTCCCTTCCCTGGTGGCGCAGTGGTTAAGAATCCTCCTGCCAATGCAGGGGACACAGGTTCGATCCCTGGTCCTGGAAGACCCCACATGCCGCGGAGCAACTAAGCCCGTGCGCCACAACTACTGAACCTGCGCTCTAGAGCCGGTGAGCCACAACTACTGAGTCCGTGTGCCACAACTACTGAAGCCCACACACCTAGAGCCTGTGCTCCACAACAAGAGAAGCCACCACAATGAAAAGCCTGTGCGGCACAACTAGAGAAAACCTGCGCACAGCAACGAAGACCCAACACAGGCAAAAATAAGTACATTTAGAAAAAAAAAATTCAGTTGCATCTCCCATTATTCCTACGCTCTACAGGCTAGATGACATTACTCACACTTTTCCACTTTCAAGCCCCTGATATTCCTTGCCTGGGGTAAAATTTCCCTTTCTTTCCAATAACTTCTGCTTTTGGAAAACTTCTCCTCCTTAACAAAAGCAAACCAAAGGACCTGATGGTCTCAACGTCCACAGACTGTAAGAGGACTGCACAGCTTACCTGGAGAGAATGCCATGCTGTACTTTTGGTGGGTGGTGGCTCCCTGCTGATTCCAAGGTGCTGGGTCACTGACATCACCCAGAGAGCAAGCAGGACTAGCTTATGGCTTGAAGCAAGTGAACTTGCTCCCTACCTAGTAATGAGCGGTAGGGGACACCGTCCCATCTAAGCGGGTGAATCTCTTCCTAGGGCGCTTTCCTACCACTTTTCTCTCTCCTCTCATGGCGATTTCCTCTCCAAAGTGCTGGCCCTGATAAAGAACCCGGTCCTTCACTCGCTGGAACACTACCACTGCTGGAATGCGCAAAGAAGTTAGTCTTTTTTTAAAAAAAAACTACATTTGTAACTGCTGTTTAGTTTTTGCTGTATTAAAAATAAAAGAGAACCCACATTAGATGGTGCTCCATAGCCCATTTCTACCAGCGAGACCTCTCCTCCTCAAGCTCCCGCTTAAATGCCAGGTCCTCCTCTTGCTTTTCCTGATCTCTCTCCTGCCCATCCCCTATCCCTACTACCTTCAATCCCTCCCGTTGCATCAGCCCGTCAGTTAGGGCTTCTAGTAAGCAATTACAATCAGGTGTTAACAATTACAAATGATGAGTTCTCGAAACCGTGCTGGGTAATTAGTCAAATCCATTTCACCTGCCTTCACTAATCAAGGTCATTTTAAGACTCGCATGCCCTTCAAACAGCATGTTTTTGCCTGAGTTATTTTCCAGGAACTTGGGAGTCAGCTGCATCTAGTTCAAGCTCAGCCAGTTAAGACTGGATAGGACCACGGGCTGTCCAAAATGGGCATGCGCGAACGTCACGTTTTGTTATCTGAAGGTTGAAAACAACACCTTCAGAATGTGGAGAGGCCCGTAGCCTAGTTAAGCCTGCGTAGAACTACGATTATCTCACCTGATTCCAATCACACTCCGCCATGCTTCCCGGGCTCTCCACGCTGCCCACGCCTCAGACCGACCTGCTTCTTTATTCTTCATCCCATACCTTCAGAGAAGTGGATTTGAGATGTGTTCTCCCGTCTCCTAGCTCGGTTGCCTGGTGAGTCAAACTTTCTTTGCTGCAAACCTCGGCGTCTCAGCATTTTGGCTTGCTGTGTGTCGGGCAAAACGAACCTGTTTCAGTGACGTTCTCCTTTTCTAACTTTCCTATTCTTACCTCTTTCCTACATCTTAAGTTACCAAAGGAAACTAAAAGCTAGAGATGTTCAATCAGTCATTCAACAATCACTAGCGGACTGCTCGCTCTTGCAGGCGCTCTGCCTGGCTCTGGTCACGCAAAGATGAAAGTAACAGATTCTGACCTCAAGGAACTCAGATCCTAGTGGGAGAGAGACGTAAACATTGCCAGCCATTATTGTTAGTTCAAGTAGAGGGGAAAGTACAAGTTATGGGATCCTAAGAGATCCTGTAACCTACCAGAGAGGGTTTGGGGAGCAGGGAGGGTGGAACTGTGAAGACTTCCTAGGGAGGTAGGACTTGAAGCCTTTCTTTTTTTTTTTTTTTTTTTTTTACAACTTTATTGGAGTATAATTGCTTCACAATGGTGTAGTAGTTTCTGCTGTATAACAAAGTGAATCAGTTATACATATACATATATCCCCATATCTCCTCCCTCTTGCGTCTCCCTCCCTCCCACCCTCCCTATCCCACCCCTCCAGGCGGTCACAGAGCACCGAGCTGATCTCCCTGTGCTATGCGGCTGCTTCCCACTTGAAGCCTTTCTTAAAGGGTGAGAAGAACATCAAAATGGGGCGGAGGGTAGAAGAAAACTTTCCAAGCAGACGAATAGCGTGAGCAAAGACAAGAAAGCAACACGTGGTCTGTGTGTTAAGAAACCACTAGGAGTTCAGTGTCATTTCAGTACAAAATACAGAAAGTGAAGCTGGAGGGGATACGGGAGCCGGACACGGTGGGACACATGCTCCATGTTAAGGAGTTTGGGAGTCATCCTGCAGGTACCTGGAAAGCCAGCGAAGGATTCCAAGGTGTGGAATGACATAGTGGGCTTAATATTTTGGATAGATCATCCTGCTGGCACTGCAAAAGATGAATTTGAGAGGGAAAATGCCAAAGGCTGGTCAAGTGATCGCGGGCTAGTACGACATTCCTCACCAGAGGGTATCTGTTCTAGGATAGGGCTGGTAAGGTGAGAGAAGACATGATGGCTTGAAGAGACAATTAGAAAGTGAAAAACTGATTGGGTTTAGAGGTTTATTTTCTGTGGGAGATTAAGAGGGATGGAGCAGTTAAGGATGCTCCCACGTTCTGTTGCCTAGGAGATATTGTCAACCTAGAGAAAATGCAGGGTACCAAAGAAGATGATGTCAGTATGGGACCAGTTGAGTTTAGCTGTAGTGGAGCTAATACCTGGGTGGAGCTTAGGTCCATCAGGAGTTAAATGCCTGAAAATTCTGTGCTAGATAGATCTGGGACTCATCAGCATCTAGGAGTTGGTTGTGCACAAGAGGATGGGATGAGAGAAAAACATTGGGCTGAACGTAGAACAAGGGTACACCAACTGTAATGGGTGAGAGGCAAACAAAGGTCCCTATACAGGACCCCGAGATAAAATGGTCAGAAATGTATGAGGGGAACTGAGAAAGTAGAGGCTTAAAGTGAGGGAGTATGTGATAGCGGCCAATCAGAAGAATGGAAGACATTCACTAAGATGACAATGTGTCAGTGTGTGGGGCAGGAAGCTAGCAGCAAAGCTTCAGAGAGCTGAGCAGTGCCTGTGTGGTTGAAGTCAATCCTTTCAAAGAACTGTGCTGGTGCGGGTGGAGAGCACGTGGACGATAGAGCAGGACCAGAAGACTTGGGAGGTGATATAAAATCAGCTTTGCAGGGCTTCCCTGGTGGCGCAGTGGTTGAGAGTCCGCCTGCCGATGCAGGGGACACGGGTTCGTGCCCTGGTCTGGGAGGATCCCACATGCCGCGGAGCAGCTGGGCCCGTGAGCCATGGCCGCTGAGCCTGAGCGTCGGGAGCCTGTGCTCCGCAACGGGAGAGGCCACAGCAGTGAGAGGCCCGCATACCGAAAAAAAAAATCAGCTTTGCACACTTGAAAATGTCCTGTCTCCAATCGTCTGCAGCCCCATGAGGGCCATCCCTTGATCCCTGACCTTTGGCCATCCCTCAGATAATGAGACGCAGCCAGCAGCAGGTGTCCTTAAGATGGATCAAGCTGGCACACCGATGTGTGGTTAAGCAAGTGCCTCACAAGAATGATTAAAATAGACAGGCCAGCCATGTGTCCACTTTAAGTTTGCTTCAGTCAGCATTGCTGTAAAGCTGAATCATTAGGCCAGTGGCCTTGGTTCTCTGCTAAGCCATTCCCCAGAGACAGTTTTCCAAGAAACCCAGGCAAAGAGGCAGTTTAAGAAAACCCAGGGCATATTAAAAGGCTTTTAGGTCTATATTTTGGTCTCTGCATATCCTGCTGTGTTTACTGCCTTCTCATACCCTCGCCTACCTGAGAGCATGACCCAAGAATTATAGACACACCCAGGCTGTCTTACGTGTATAATGACAATAAATAATTTGGAACATGCAAAGACCTTAGACTATAGTCCCAGATATACTGCATAAACATGAATTAAGAAGCAATAGTGGGACTTCCGTGGTGGTCCAGTGGTTAAGAATCCACCTTCCAATGCAGGGGGCACGGGTTTGATCCCTGGTCGGGGAACCAAGATCCCACATGCTGCTGGGCAACTAAGCCCATGTGCTCTAGAGCCCCTGCACCACAGCTAGAGAGAAGCTGGGACACCACAACGAAAGATCCCACATGCCACACCGGAGACCTAATGCAGCCAAATAAATAAGTAAATAAATAAATATCAAACGTCCTTCCCTAAAGAGTATAAAAAGAAGAAGAAGAAGAAGCAATAGTAAATGGGAGGAGAGAGAAGTGTGTTTGACAAGCAATTAACAGAAGCAAACATCCCTTTTTGTATTACACTTAAGATACACATGGACGCCTCACACTCCTGTACATTTTCTTCACTTTCTGTTTTGAGACAGATTTACAGATGCTCTCACACCAACTGATGTTTGACGGTAAAAGTCATTTTCTCTGCTTCAGTGCAGCTTTTTCTGACCAGCATTCATAATAAACATTTGGATCTCTGGTGAAAAAGGCAGGGAGAAATGCTAAATGCCTGAAGACACCAGTCATAGGAGACTGATTTTTTTTTAATTGCCAGATTTGCAACATGTTAGGGTTCACTGGGACTGTTATTATACTGACCTTGAAATCCAGGATTTTACAATTCTGAAATGAAGGGCAAGACCCTTTTTGAGGAATTCACTGAGCAAAAGTGTTCTCTCTCCCCTCCTTGGACAACGGGGCAGCCTGGGGTGAACTCTGAGAACTGCGTCTGACTGTCCAGCAAGGATCCCACTTGGTGGCTTTCTGAGGGTCGTGACAAACTAGCGAGAAGCGTGAAGGGGGTGAAAGGCTGTGCCTATACTCAAAGCACAGGGAGTTTCTCAGTCTTTTGCTCCTATGTCAACATTTACTTTCTTAATGCTCAGCACACCCTCTGGCTTCAGGTATGCATCCTCTGATCTCTCCATTTCATTTGTAGACTTAACTTTCTCTGCTGCCAGGGATTGGCTGGGATCTCAAACTGAGCAAGTGGCAACTCTGAATGGGCATCATGTGCTACCCAGTTAAGGAATACAGAAAAATTTATATGCGAAATGAATATCCCAAAGGAGAAAAGACGCCTTGAAATTTGGGTTTTCTTTTTCCCCACTTGCTTGGATCAGGTCCTTACGTGTTAAGAAGGAGAAGAAATGTCAATCCCTCTCGTTTTCTTTGCTGGAGCAGTGAAGAACAGCATGGTGTCCAGCAGGGTTTCCTGGCACAGCAAGGTCAAGCTGTGTAGAGACCCATCACCAGGCAAACACCAGAGCCAACCCCACCACCAATGAGGTGTTCCAGGCAGCAATTAAAACATGATATTCCCCCCCCAAACACAGCCCTCCCCACTTCCACCCCAAATCCCAGCTCTCTTCCAACTGTGGGAAGCCCAGATTGGATTACTAGGTGCCAGGAGGCCATGTCAACCCACAATGCCAGCAGTAACAGGACCCTGGATCTCAGTGTTGAGTTTAGGAAAGGGGAAGAGGTCTCCTGCTCAACAATGAATTCAGGCACTGGTCCAAGGCATGGTTTAAAAAAAGTTGGAAACAATGTGCAGAAGAAAGATGACCAAGGAAAATAGAGCAGAATATCATTCTCCACAAAGGTTTTAGAGGAGTGTGACTTTCCCTTCAATTGTAAAAGTGGAAGCATAGCCCTGTTTTGAAGACCCTCTTCCTTTCCTGGCACACAAGCATAACAAGGCAGCTGGAATGCTGGAAGGAGGTGGCCAGGTATGATAAAGGCCCTCGTGTGAGTGTCCCATCAGATTAAGCAGCAATAGCAGTGGCAGCAACTCTAGAAAAGCCCCCAAATGGAGTAGACGTGTGAGAGAGTTAAAGCTGACCACAAAGTCGTCAAGCCATCGGTAACACTTCTATGGAGATTTTAATCAGGAAGACTTGAGTGGAATAGGAGGCAGGGGAGAGAATAGGAGCTGGGCAATAAGTGGGAAAGGGCTGTGCACTGTGAAGATGTTTTAAATATGAGAAGAGCAAGTACTCTGGAGAGAAGTTGAAAAGATCAAGAAATACATAATGAAGAATGTGAGGTGAAAGAGAGCTAAGGTGAGAGAACAGAAGAGCAGAAATGGATGGAAACAAGGACAGGAAGAGGGAGAGAAATACAAGAAAGTTGGGGGTAGTCATGGCAGAAGAGCAAGAGTTGGTAGGAAATACACAGAGGACAGCTTTGAAAAGAAAGTCCCTGATTCATGATAGTCAAACCTCATGAACACGGTTAATGAATTAATGATGGAGAGTAGCTTGCTAATTGTAACTTTGCCTTTTAAAAAAACTTAAAATGCAGCAGTATCTGGCAGAAAAAAAAAGTAAATTCAAATTATTGAAAGTGATCAGAAAAAGGCAGTAATGGGGAATAGGAGGTCTTATCTTGCTCCAAGCTCTTGTGACCTGAATGTCACCCAGCTCTTCAAGTCTACTGCTGTTGCTGTTTCTATTAGTCATCAGTTAATATATTTGAACAGATTTAATTACAGTCATAAGAGCCAACTAGGCCAATATATAATACAGCCCATTTTTTTCTCTCCACAGCTTCTGAACACAGAGATAGATTTTTTTTTTTTTTAGTTAACTTGATTTACCTAGATGTTCCCCTTTGGTGACATCATTTCATAGGGCCCCAGCTCCACCTGCTTATTAAATTTCCTTCCAATCTAGTCCTAGGCCTCAGAGGGCAAGAGTAAGAGAGAGGAAAGGGAGAAACTGGAGGAAATGCTTCTATCTTACCCATCACAACTGCAGTACATGTCTCTAGAGAGCAATTCTAGAGGTCAGGGTATCGCTCGGGGAAGATATTTCAATATTCCAGGAAATAGATGATTATGGTCTGTGTTAGGGTAGAGGATGAAGCAGAGAGAAACTGCCAAATTGAGAAATACTTATGGGGTAACTGTAAGGACTAGTTGGTTTTGGATGAGAAAGAGGAAACAAGAGACTTATGGCTTGAGCAAACTGATGAATATGGTGCTTGTTACTGACCAGGGAACAAGGAAAAGGAAGTTGTTTGTGGAGTGAGATGATTAATTCCATTCTTGATACTGAGCAGGACCCTGTGGGGTTCCTGGGCACAGATGCCTGTGTCCCCCATTTCTTGATTACAAGAAATAGGCTTCATTCAGCCTCCATGACCTTCCCTGAGTTCAAACAGCTGCTAATCAGGGAAGGGAGGGGATGTGGAGACAAGGGAGGAACAGTCAAAAGAAACAATAGTGTAGCCTTGGGGCAGAGTCCTGTTTCCCCCTCAGGGGATACACATAATAATATATTTGAGCTGTTTTGCAGACACTGAAACCCCCGCCAGGTGGGAGAAGTTAACTGTGTGCTGCCCACAAGCAGGTAGACCCCAAACAGGTTGGAACCAGAAGGTTGATGATGCCAACTCCCACTTACCTCATCACCAGCCAGTCAGAAGAATGTCCACGAGCTGATCATGCCCTCTTTGAACCATTGCTATAAAACTTCTCACTACCCCTTCCAGGTTGGGACACACAGTTTTGAGAGCATTAGCCTTCTGTGGCCCCCTTTCCCTGGCAAAGCAATAAAATTATTCTTTTCTACTTCACCCAAAACTCTGTCTCCAAGATTTAATTTGGTGTCGGAGTACAAAGGCCGGATTAGGCTTCATCCTGAATACACTGAATGTGAGGGGCCTGAAAGATGCCCCAAGGGGACTACCAGTAGGAAATTGGATATATATACATCTGAGGCTCAGGAGGCAGGTCATAGCTGGAAATACAGATTTTGGAGTAAGCAGAAGCTAGGTGGCAAAGAAAGCTATGAGACTGTATAGGAAGTCCTGCAGGGACCATAGAGAATCCACAGAGTTAGAAGAGCAAAGGGCTATAAGAAACTCCAGCATTTAAGGGACTGGTAGAAAAAGGAGCCTAGAAAACTGAAAAGGTGTGGTAAGAGAAGTAGGGGAAAAAAACTAGGAGTTTTTGGAATGAAAACTGAGATAATAGTGTTTCAAGAGTGTCCAGAAGATGGTGGCAGGATGCACAGCAGATTAGTATTTAGATCTTCCTAAATTCCCAATATAAAAGGAGATAGAGAACCTAAATAACGAAACCAAAACATATGGACCACATGTAGAAGAAGACTCAGTGACAAGATATCCTTAAGAACTCCAAAATAGGGAATTCCCTGGCAGTCCAGTGGTTAGGACTCTGCACTCTCACTGCCCTGGGCTCAGGTTCAATCCCTGGTCAGGGAACTAAGATCCCACAAGCTGCATAGTTTGGCCAAAAAAAGAAAAGAAATGAAAAAAGAACTCCAGAATACAAGGATGTGACAACAAACCATCAACAGTGACAAAAATGCATGTGATTTCGGCATCTGTGTGGGAGAAACAGATGGAAGCAGCAGGGCACCCAACAGACCTGAGAATAGCAGAACCCAGATAGAGCCAACAGAAATTCACTGGAAGGTACGATGGGCCAATTTGGGAACAGCCGCTGAAATGGGCAGGGATTTCCTTACTCTGAATAGTCTTCATTTCTCAAATGGAAATGCCCACAGTAAGAAGGTCTTAAGGAGTTGGAGTAGCCTAGCCCCTCTGAACTCTTGAAACATAGGACAGAGCCCCACACTGGAGAAGTGAAATCAAAATTGAGCATATGAAGAAGTCTAGTTCAACGTAGGGGAGAAGAACAGAGACAGGAAATCTTAGAATACACACCACTCTGTGAGAATGACAGGGGGGTTCTAAAAGTTAGAAAAGCTATCAGAACCAAGCTCCTTTTAAAAGTTCAGAAAAATTAGGTGGCTGTGAAAATGAACAACAGAGAATTATGAAGTTCAAATATTTTACAAAGTTTCTATAAGAGAATAAGGAGCAGAATAACATTCTATAAAGAATAAAAACAAGCCAAAAATATGTTCAAAATAGATCAAAATGGTTGCATACGTAAAATGTGCTGAAAGACATTAAGAAAATTACACAGGATATGAAAGGTCAACATATATCAGAATTAGAAAACCTCACATGAGGTGACAGTATTCAAAAATAATTAGAAATAAAAGAAAAAGTCATTTTAGAAATGAGAACTAAACTGGAAGAAGCACAAGAGTGAATAAACACAACAGATACTGCCTTAAGATAAATAAAATGAAAAGGCAGAAATTTTTTAACTCTAAAAGAAAGACATTTTTAAAAGGACTCAAGAGAAAGTGACAAATATTGAAGATAAACAAAGATGATCTAATAAACAGAAAATACCAAAGAAGAAAAAGAGAACCAATAGCAAGGGAACAGAGCAAATACTTAGAACAAAACTTCAAGAGAACATTTCTAAACTTTAAAAAAATAGGAGGTTACATATCGAAAGAGCACAAGAGGTCCGGGAGGATCCCAAATCCCACATCCCACATGCCGCAGAGCGGCTGGGCCCGTGAGCCATGGCCGCTGAGCCTGCGCATCCGGAGCCTGTGGTCCGCAACAGGAGAGGCCACGACAGTGAGAGGCCCGCGTACCACAAAAAAAAAAAAAAAAAAGAAAGAAAGAAAAAGCACAAGAACATCTGCAAATATAGATCCAAAACAACCAACAGTAAGACATATTCAAGGAAAATTGATGCACTTTAAGGAGACTTATAAGGGAAAGAAAATTAGTCTTCAGAGTTTTTGACCTCAAAGCTTTGTACTTATAAATATAAAGCATAAATATGGAATAAAATATTTTAAATATTCAAAGAAAGTGATTGCAAACTAAGGATTTTATACCCAGAAAAACAGACCACCAAGTACAAAGGGTATAGAAGATATGTTTTCACTAGGAAACAACTAAGGAACTCCTATGATCCCTTCCAAAAGAATCCACGGGAGAGCAAGTTTTGATCAAATAACTAGAGAGACAATGACATGAAGACAGGTGATGAGCATTAAACATAGAGCAACTTGTAGAACTAACACCAAAAGGGAGTTAAAGGGAAGGGAATTTAGTATGTAATGGCTATGTGATCTGACAATGTAGATTTGATAGTCATTATTAAGAAACAACCAGATATAATGTACCTCCTGAAAAAAAGAACACACTACCACCCATAGTCTTGCCAAAGAAATCAAACTCAAGTCGTATCAAGTGTCTGAGCCCAGCTGCCAATTTACAAGAAATAGAGCAGACAGAGCAACACACCACACTGCACCAGGAGTGTGCAATCAGCAAAATTCAGACTGTGGAACAATCTGCAGTGAAATGGCCAGGGTTCTTCCACAGTCAAATTGTAAGGGAAAGAATGGAATGGAAGAGGAAGATAGATGAAAAGAACTTAAATGCTGCATCAAATATTTTGAAAGAGCAAGACTCAGGTATAGTGTCTAGGAATGCGCATGAGTAATAAAACCATACAGAAATGCAAGGAAAGTATTATTATAAAAGTTAAAAGATAGAGGTTACTTATGGAAGGAAGGACTGCTGGGTGGTAGGCATAGTTCTATTTCTTGGCCTGTGTGATGTGTACCGGGGTGTTCAACCTATAATAATGCACTAAGTTATACATTTATTCTCTGTGATTTTCTGCATCTATTTTACTTTATAATGAAGAAGTTAAAAGGGAGAAATAGAGGAGGAGTAGTTATCAAAAATGAATATTTCTAAATTTAGTCATTTTTCACCTTAATGAGTTTCAGTGGAATGGTATACGGTTGGCCAAAAAGATCTTTCGGGTTTCCATAAGATGTTATGGCAAAACCCGAATGAAGTTTTTGGCCAAGCCAATAGATGAAAAATAGACCGAGGTAGGGTGAAGAGTGAATGAGACAGAAGAAATGGGAAAAGCAAATACAGACCACTTTTCCAATAAATGTAGCTTTGAAGGAGACATAAGAGATGTGGTAAAAGAGAAGTATGTCTAGAAAGGAGAGTTAAGTATGTTTAAACGCTGGTGGAAAGCAGTAAGCAGAAAGGGAGAGGTTAAAGATAGGAGAGACTGCCAATGACAAATCTTGAAAATTTGAGCATTACAATAAATCATGATAGAAATAGTAACCCATTTTTTAAAAGTAAAATCCATAAGTCCATAGTAATGTAATAAATTAATTACCTAATGGAGGAGGAGAAGGAGAGTTCTTCCTTTCAGTTAAATGTCAGCTAATAAATATGGAAGGAATGATAGAATTAGAAAATAGGCAATTTTCTATGGAATAGAAATAATAGGATGCTCAAATTCATGAGTGAGATATTGATGAAGAACAGGGTATTAACATAGTCTCAAATGGTCTCCCCACAGATAACTTACAAATTACAAAGGGAAAAGTCATAACTTTACAGTGGAGAAATATGGCAGATACCACTCTGACCAAGTTCATATTACCAATACTGGGACAAACTGACACCATGAACCTCCTGATAAAGTGCACTGAAAAAGATACAACATCCTGTCTGTTCTATTCCAGCCAAAAATAAATAAACTGATTTCAAATCATATGGAAATAACCAACAAATCCAAATTAAAGGACATTCTAAAATTTAACTGATGTTTATTTCATAAAACTGTCAAGCTCAAGAAAGATAAAAAAAAATGGGTGAGGAACTGTTCCAGATTAAGGGATATGACAATTAAATCCGAGAGTCATCTGAGATTGGATCCCAGGACAGGAAAAGAATATAGCTATAAAGGACATTATTAGGAAAGCTGATGGAATGTGAATGCAGACCATGGATTAAATAATGGTGTTGTTTTCAATGTTAAACTTCATGATTTTGATCATTGAACTGTGGTTAAGTCAGAGAGTGTCTTCGGAAATACACTCTGCAGTATTTAGGCGATAAGAAGTATGCTCTCTCTCCAATGTATCTGAAATGATTCCTTCTGAACTGAGAAAGAGACAGAGAAGCAGATGGGGCAAAATGTAAACAATTGGTGAATCTAGATATAGAGTACATGGATCTTCTTGTACTATTCTAACAACATTTCTCTAAGTTTGAAATTATATCCAAATAGAAGTTAGAGGAGAGAGGAGGGAAGATTGACAGACTGAGGTCACTGAGGAGATGAAAGGGAATAGGACTGAGAGCACATGCAGAGGGAAGAAACTTAGATTAGAGGAGGGACACTTCATCCGTTGTAAAAGGAGGGAAGGGCGAAAAGATGGGTTCTGACATCCATCAGATGAGTGGAGGGAGGAAAGGATTGGTTTTTATAATCTTATTAGCAAGGACATAAATGTTTATATTACTCTCTTCCACGTTTGAAAATTGATGAAGGAAGGAGAAAACAGGAGCCTGAAGTGGATGGACCATTACTTAGCAGAGGGTTTTAATGAATCTTTGGTTATACGAAGGAGGATTTGAGGCTGACCCTGTGAGCTCACGGCACAAGCCCACTCCTGTGTATGTGGGGGAGAGATTGGGAGAAGGAGAGATCAAAGAATGGGGGAGAGCCTCATTCTCACTGTACCTGGAGAGAGAGTAGCTCAGAAGATAGTAAGGCAGTCACCATCCATCAGTGCCCAAGCTAAGCTGCCGGGCCTGGTCCTGCTTATGATGGCCGCTTAAGCCAGTTTTCATAGAATGAGACTTTAGGCTATTTTTTGTGTGTGTGGTACGCGGGCCTCTCACTGTTGTGGCCTCTCCCACTACGGAGCACAGGCTCCGGACACACAGGCTCAGCAGCCATGGCTCACGGGCCCAGCCGCTCCGCAGCATGTGGGATCTTCCCAAACCGGGGCACCAACCCACATCCCCTGCATTGGCAGGCGGACTCTCAACCACTGCACCACCAGAGAAGCCCTAGGCTATTTTTAAACTAAGGCATAAAATGTGTTTTAACTGCAAATTGTTCATATAACTATTTGCCTTAGTCACTGCTCAAGTCTAAAACCTATTTGTGGAAAGATGAAAGTTTACAACAAACAGTGAAATGTTCAAGTTATAAACCCATATCTGTAAGTAAGCAGCATTACTTACATGGTCTTCTACTAAAATGCCCCAAAGAGACCAATAGCCAGGATAGATGCAATGCACTTTCATTGAAAATAGTGCTTTTCTTCCTTTGAGCCGTAAGCTCAAAATTTTCACCATTACCTCTTTTCAGCTTGTTAGAGCAATGATATGATCAATTGGAAGATGCACTATAAAGACTTAAAAATAAAAATTTGGGCTCCGGAGGTATACTTTGCCCTTATAATGGTGAGACTATTCAAGTACACAGTTGTTGTTGTTTTTTCCTGATTTTTTAAAAAATTATTTATTTATTTATTTATGGCTGCATTGGGTCTTCGTTGCTGCGTGTGGGCTTTCTCTAGTTGCGGCGAGCAGGGGCTACTCTTCGTTGCGGTGTGTGGGCTTCTCATTGTGGCAGCTTCGCTTGTTGCAGAGCATGGGCCGTAGGCAAGCGGGCTTCAGTAGTTGTGGCATGCGGTCTCAGTAGTTGTGGCTCACGGGCTCTAGAGCACAGGCTCAGTAGTTGTGGTGCATGGGCTTAGTTGCTCCACGGCATGTGGGATCTTCCCGGACCAGGGCTTGAACCCATGTCCCCTGCATTGGCAGGTGGATTCTTAACCACGGTGCCACCAGGGAAATCCCAAGTACAAAGTTTAAATGTAGTGTTCTGGGCCTCCCTGGTGGCGCAAGTGGTTGAGAGTCCGCCTGCCGATGCAGGGGATACGGGTTCGTGCCCCGGTCTGGGAGGATCCCATATGCCGCGGAGCGGCTGGGCCCGTGAGCCATGGCCGCTGAGCCTGCGCGTCCGGAGCCTGCGCGTCCGGAGCCTGTGCTCCGCAACGGGGGAGGCCACAACAGTGAGAGGCCCGCATACCGCAAAAAAAAAATAAATAAAATAAATAAAATAAATGTAGTGTTCTTTACACATGGGAGAATATTAGGCCGTCAGAATTTTTTTCCCCAAAAATAGGAATTTACCCATTCAAATGAAGTAAAAACCTCTTTGTATAATTTTGTAAATTGGAAATTTTATTGACTGGATGTTTCTAGGTCCTGTTCCTCTCAAAAAAATTTACTGAAACAAATGTGTAGATTCACCCTAGATTCTACAAGAGAAAGAGGCTCAGTAAAGTCCTTCTTAGGCAATTTAATGTTCTCAAAATTGCTTATTTTCTGGGTCTTTCTTTTTTTTTTCTCTACATGGGCCTCTCACTGTTGTGGCCTCTCCCGTTGCAGAGCGCAGGCTCAGTGGCCATGGCTCATGGGCCCAGCCACTCCACGGCAAGTGGGATCTTCCCGGACCGGGTCACAAACCTGTGTCCCCTGCATTGGCAGGCAGACTCTCAACAACTGCACCACCAGGGAAGCCCCCTGTTATTGAATTTTTGCAAGTAAAATATTTATCTCAACCACTTACTGGAATGCTTAGAACTTTGCTTCTTCTCTTCTGTGAAATTTTTGGTATAATCACACTTTTCCGGATTTTTTAAACAATTTTTCTTTTTTTGCTGTTAATGTGTTAACTGCCGTTTTTCCTAATAGTCTTCTTCAGGATCAAATCCAAGTGGTCCCTCTCTAGGGACCAGGGAAAATTTTCTAGGACAATGGTACATAGAGGCTCATGTAGTTTGAATCAGTGCCAGTGACCAGTGTAAGACCTAACATCAGGTTCTGCGAGACACCTAGGCAATAAGGAGAGACTGACATATTTCAATTATATGAATCTCTCGCCCTCTCGGCGGTAGTGGCACCAGTGTAATGTTTAAAGTTTGGGTTTGTCTCACGTTCATAATTCTTTGACAAAGAGACTTTGTCTGATTATATTGATAGTTTTCTCAGCATCCGAAGGATTATACTAGTTCCTACTTAGGAAGCCATTAGTGATAACATTTGCTATACCCACTGTATTGGCAAATCTTTAACTCCCCCAAAAGAGTCATTATATTGAATTTGATTTCATATACTTGAAATTTTAAAAATGTATTCAAATTCCCCAAACTTTTGGATGAAAATATTTCTTTACAGCAATGAGGAAAGCTCAGTCTAGGTTTGGAAAGCAACATTTGCAATGGCCCTCAGGAGTGAGAGTGTACAGAAAATTTCAGAAGAAGACCATGTGGCTACAACATCTGGCACATCTGAGAAGTGAGGCTGGAACAGAATGTGGCTTTGTTTACCATGGTAAACAAAGAAAGGAGTGAGAGATACATCCTGTAGGCTGGAAACATATTAGTGAAGTGTTTCCGGCAAGTTTATGACATGCTCAATTTGAATTTTAAGGATTTGTTCTATCATTGTTGAGGGAGACATGCCTTAGATCCCAGAGACCATGAGAAACCTATTCAAATAACTGAAGCGAAAAAGATGAAGCATTGGGAACAGAAGTTATAAAAGATACTTGTGAATAGGAAAAATTGATTGTACTTAGTGGTTGTCTGGATCTTGCTGGAAGGACAAAATTCAGAAATTTAGGATGCTTCTCACCTTTCTGGATGAGATTCCCTGGATGATGATGTGCCCTTTACAGAAAGAAGAATACAGGAGAAAGAATAGGTCGGGAATACATTGTGATAACCACCATTTATTCAGTGTTTATTCACCACTCACTGTGACAACCTCTTTGTATTACCTTATGTCAAAGGTGAGTTCTATTTTGGACATGATGAGTTTGAGAGGTCTGTGACTATACAGGAAAATATCCTGACCAGCAGCATCAGGAGGATATATGAGTCTGCAGCTTCGGAGGCCTAGTTGGCTTGGAGATCAAAATTTGAGAATCATGAGAATAATAACAGCTAACGTTTATTGTTTGCCAAATGCCTGGTACTGTTCTAAGCACTTTATGTGCATCCATATGATGTTGGAACTATCATTAATTCTTTTCATAAAAAAGGAAAAAGAGGTCTAATAAGAAATGTTATTTGACTTGCCCAAGGTCACAGAACCAATAAATGGCTGAGCCAAAATCTGAATCAGGGACCACGTTCATAATTCCTAAACCTTGAGATTGAAGACCCAAAGAAAGTTGCTAAGATGAGAACCTTGAACCATCCTTGGGTTCCTTTGAAAGTAGATTCACTCTTTTGCATTTCAATCATGTAGCAAAGTTCTCCAACCCAGGGAGCAAATGTCATGTCCTATAGAGAATTTAGGTTAAAACACTGGGTTTGAAATTCTTTGTGTGATTTTAGGCAAGTAACTTGATCTCTATGAGCTACCATTTCTTTTTTCAGACTGCCAAAGTCTGATCTGTCAACCACCTAAAAGGATTTTTCTGAGAATGAAATGAAATGGATTTCTTTGAAAGTAGAGCATAGAGTGAGCATACACTGAAAGTCTATCATGCATTCAACTCTCTTCAATCTGCAATGGCCTATTCACTTCTAAATGTAGCCACTCTTCTCAGGGAACAGGAGAGGGAACAGACGGGGCACAGGGTGGGTTTTACAGAATGGGCTCCGTTTACAGCTTGGAAAAATTAACCTGTTCAGGTGAGAAAAGCAACAATGCTTGTATCTAACCTATTACAAGAATTGGGGTGAGGGCTTCCCTGGTGGCGCAGTGGTTAAGAGCCCACCTGCCGATGCAGGGGACACGGGTTCGTGCCCCGGTCCGGGAAGATCCCACGTGCCGCGGAGCAGCTGGGCCCGTGAGCCATGGCCACTGAGCCTGCGCATCTGGAGCCTGTGCTCCACAACGGGAGAGGCCACAACAGTGAGAGGCCCGCGTACCGCAAAAAAAAAAAAAAGGAATTGGGGTGAGCAGGTAATTATGCCTATTTTCTAAAGAGAATTATGGGATAATACAACTTCTCAGGCCAGTATTCTGTGTCTTTAAGCTGATATAATGATTTCTTTAAAATACTGCAGCAGATTTTGCATTCCCAGTATTACTGTTGTCATTCAGTTTTTAGAACCTTGAACTTTATGACTTTACAGATTCTCTCAATTTTTAAGTGCAGTATCATTGTATCTTGAAAATAAAACATTTTCCCCAGATGCACAACTCTAATTGTTCTTATTGAATGTTTAATCTCTTCAAGGACTGAGAGAGAGATTCTTGCAATTCTTTCATACCATCCAAAGGTACCCAGGGTAATTTGAAGGATTTAACAAGCAGCTATTGATACAAAAATACAGGCATGGTATAAAACATTTCATAAAGAATCATTCTGCTGGTAGGTCACTTTTGAAATTACCACTTTTTTTTTTTTTTTTTTTTTTTTTTGGCTCCACCTCACGGCATATGGGATCTTATTTCCCTGACCAGGGATCAAACCAACGGCCCCTGCAATGGAGGGAAGCACAGGGTCTTAACCACTGTACTGCCAGGGAAGTGCCTGAAATTGCCGCTTTAATTATAGCATGATTTGGGCATTTGGAAAAATCTTATCACCATCAGTGAGTAATGCATTCTGAGATCAAATACTTCTAAACTTTTGAGATCTTTTTGCATAGCTGGAGCTAGCCTGACAATGGATAAGCTACACGCTTGACAAAATTTGCAGAACTATTTAAAAATACATGGCTTAAGTCTTTCTCCATTCTTGGAATTGAGCATAATCCATCTGATTAAATTATAACCCAATATAAGTAGTACTTTCGAATCAGTCAATACTTCCTTCTCCCCAGCTTGATTTCCAAGGCAGAGTCATAAAATGCCCATCATACTCTGTAATTTAGGTATTAATCTTTGACTCATCCTTGACATCCTACTTACACCTACACAAAGTCTTTCAGTCTTAGAAAATGCCATCATTTCAAGGTTTAGCAAATTGAGGCATACAGCTCTTTACCACTATGAGAAAAATATCCCTCCTCCTGACTTCTTGCTCCCTCCCTCTCTCCCAAACTACTTTAACATAAAACAAGTTTTTATCCTGTCTCTGCTGACTTTAAAAAAGTGTTGTGTAAGTTTTCTAACAGAAACCCTTGCAAGTTAAGAGCTTAATAAGAACTCAAAGTTTTCTTAAAGAACATGCCATCTTTTATGTCATCAATGATACCTTCCAGAAATTAAAATTACCTTCACACCATCCACTGCACAGCAACTAAGGCTTCTATTAATAATACATCCCTAGCATTATACTCTCATTGTTTAAAAAAAAATCCTATTATATTTCACTGAATTTAGATTTCTGCTTCCCCTTAAGACTTCTTAGCATGATGATGCTTTTCCCTAGTTATACATTACAATCACCTTGGGGAGCTTTTAAATTACTAATGCCTGGGCCTCACCCCAGAACAAATAAATCAGAATCTCAAGGGGTAAAGTCCAAGCTTCAGTATATTTTTAAGTTATGAAGTTTCTTTCAATGTGCAGCCAGGGTTTAAACTACTGCTTGAGCAATTCAGGGGATACTGGGGTTGGGTTAAGCCAGGTCGGCCCAATTATCTTCTAAGAATAACCCATGATCTGTGTGGTAAGACCCTGGTCAACTAACATATGAAGCAGGGATTAAACTTTAATGTGCATGGATCTCACATGTGAACCTAAGTAAAATGCAGATTATGATGCAGTACGTCTGGGGTGGGGCCTGGTTCTGCATTTCAGCAAGCTGCCGTGGGTGACACAAAGGCCGCTCTGTGGAACACTGTATCTCCTAAGTGCACCCACTCGTTTTCACTGTTTCAACTTCCAAATATGCTGAGTGAGAATCCACATCTATAGGTGTGACCTCTCCCTTTAGACCCAAATTTCTTTTTCTGTTTTAAACACCTACGCTTGAATGTTTCTGAGACATTAGAAATTCAAAGTAACTCCAACTAAATTTCACTGTTGTAAGTCAGGTCCTTATCACAGTTTGCCTGGACTTGGTCAGTTGCCTCTTAGCAGGAGTCCCTGCCTCTAGTCTGGAGAATGAAGCCAGAGGAGGATATCCTTCACGATGTGGCTCCAGCTCACCTCTTCATCCTCCTCTTCCAAGACCTGAGCCTGTCTGGAGGAGTCTCTCCACCTTTTCTTCCTCTTGAAGTAAGCGAGGCTCTGCCTGGTTTCCATGCCTTACTCAGACCGCCCCCTCTGCCTTAAGACCCACTTCTTCACTTGATTTTCCTGCTTGGCTGCTGCTCAGCAGTTAATTTAGGTCAAACAACACCCATCCTCTTAAGCCCGAGATGAGTTGGTCAAATTCCCACTTCCATGTCTCTGCTAAGTCACCTTAAACTTTGAATTGCAATTATTGTTTTAGGACGCTTTCTTTAATGAACTCTGCACTAAGGAAGGAACTCTGTGGTTTCTTTGTTATTTAGCACCAATCCTTGAGTCAACTAAAGAAATTGCAAAATGAATAGGAAGGCTTAAATGGTCACTAATGTTGCCTTCTTTGACTCTCTAAAAGAATTCAGGTTTTGTTTGCTTCATTCTTTTGTTCAATAGACATTTATTTGTTTAAACTCAAATTGATTGCTTGGCTGCCCTAGAGAGCAGCAGAGTTAAGAGAGGTCAGTTTAGCAAATAGAAAAAACAAATACTCATGCATTAGGATGAATTCAAATGCATAAGTTGTGGGGTTTTTATTAAGTAATGTGGTTGCTTGTCTCTGTATCCTTCCTTCCACTGTTAGCTCCAGATAAAGGTGCCATGCTTATCATCATAAGAGCAACTCAAGATCTGTCCAAAAAAGGTGAAGTGGCTTCAAGGGTATTTTTATTGTATTATGCTTTACACGCCTTTTCAGCCACCACAGTTTGAACAAAGCCCAATTTCCAAGCTAAGTTCTATAAGTGGAAATCGGAGGCTATGGTTAAGTGAACAAAAATAGAATTGACAACCTAAATGCGTCAACATTCATGAAAAATGACATCAGCAGGTTTGCTGTGCAATTGCTTTCTTTTTTTTTTAAAGGTGAGTAGGTGTTTAAAACTTTTCAGTGTCCTCTTCAGTTTATTTTTCTTTATGGAATTTTTTTTAACAAGAAGGAAGTTCTTTGCAAGGATTAGAAGACCTGTTAGCACCAACAAATGTAAAATCGTGTATATGGCTAAGAAAGGGGTGTCAAAAAAGACTATAGCCATCTCCCAAGAAATATAATTTGGGGTTATTATAATAATCCCAGGTAATTAGAAGAGACCTCTGCACCTTTAATCTGAGTGTGACTCTACAGAGCTGACTGCCATGGAACAACATCATCTCTTGGTTCTGCAAGAACCATTGGACAACAGACTCCTTACTGATATCCAAAGGACTTTTTTTTTTTTTTTAAGATGTTGGGGCTAGGAGTTTATTAATTAATTTATTTTATTTTTGCTGTGTTGGGTCTTCATTTCTGTGCTAGGGCTTTCTCTAGTTGCGGCAAGCGGGGGCCACTCTTCATCGCAGTGCGCGGGCCTGTCACTATCGCGGCCTCTCTTGTTATGGGGCGCAGGCTCCAGATGCGCAGGCTCAGTAGTTGTGGCTCACGAGCCTAGTTGCTCAGCGGCATGTGGGATCCTCCCAGACCAGGGCTCAAACCCGTGTCCCCTGCATTAGCAGGCAGATTCTCAACCACTGCGCCACCAGGGAAGCCCCCAAAGGACTTTTGAGTGAATTTTTTAAGAGGACAGAAGAACAGTTTAAAGCTTTTGAGCACAAAAAGATGAAAACATTCCCAGGCAATTATCCTCCATCATTCTGCATAAGGTTATTGATGTATCACCTTCAAAATGAATACGTGAGCCCAGAAAAGAAAATGTAGATTTGTCTATCAAAATATTTACCCTTGGAAATTCCCTGGTGGTCCAGTGGTTAAGACTCCACATGTTCATTGCCAGAGGCATGGGTTCGATCCCTGGTGGGGGAACTAATATCCCACAAGCCGTGCTGTGTGGGCAAAAAATAAAAATGTTACCCCTATTGGTGAATAGCAGTAAGTAAAATTCCTGTTGAAGTAAAGTTAATCCCTCCATTCTCTTTGCCCCCAAAGTACCACGTACCTGTCTCTATTATAGAACATTCACGTTAATCACATTTTGAGTCTGTTCACTTCAGTAGGCTGTGAATTCTTTGAATGCACAGATCTTATTTTTAATCATTTCTGAATGTTAAGCACCTCACCAATGCCTGATGCTTTTACAGACCAAAAGTGGTTCAATACCAGCAATTTCATATTGCTTAACTAATAATTGTTCAGTATTTAATGAGTGAATACTCAATTACTTTACATTAACATTCCATTTAACAGTGTTGTACTTTTCAAAAAGAAAGCCAGCATTTATTCCATGAATTTCATGTTTTACAATTATGAAATGACACAATTATCAAATAGTCAATTTCTCCCTTAATACAAAAAGGATTTGCCCAGTTTTTATGGCATAAAAAATTGAGCCCTAGTAAAGACCAAATAAGACCTTTGTGCCTCATTATATTCTGATAAATTAATTAAAATTTTGTAGGGAGTTCCTTGGTGGTCCAGTGGTTAGGACTTCACACTCTCACTGCCAAGAGTATGGGTTCAGTCCCTGGTCAGGGAACTAATATCCCACAAGCCTCGTGGTATGGAAAAAAAATTTTTTTTTTAATTTCTTAAAAAAAAGAAGAAGAAACAGAAAAAATAAAATAAAATTTTGTAGCTCCTTTGAATTCAAGAATATTTGTTCCTAGGAAGAGTTTTTCATTCAGTGTGTGCATGTTTGTGAGATAGATAGATAGATATAGCCTTTTCTCAACATTTCGTAAGAGCAAACAAGAAACTAAAATGGAAAAACAAGTGAACCCTGGAAGATGTGAAATGTTCTCCAATGAATGTTCTATGTTTAAATGAGCTTTTGGGAAAGATGCTTCCTCTGATGACAGCTTCAGAGAAATTCAGACCAGCTGGTAGGTAAAGGACACCAGAGTCAAAATCAAACAGGATAGAGCCATATTTCTGTTAATTGCCTTGCCCAAGTGATGATATGAGAAATCCTTTACACCATTTAACAATCTATTTCAACACTTGCTCATTCTATGAAACAAAATAACCACATAACCATCCCAAAGTACCATTTTTTACTTTTCGATATATGTTTATATCCAATGCAATGACATTTTGACTCTGAAACCACTATGATTTAGCCTAATATCTCAAAACTACATCTTCCTTGATATATTTACCTCTTTTAAGACCAGTTTAGTTCTAGCATTAGTGTTCAAAATGACTTGCTGCTATGAAAAATTATTACAGCAAGAATTGCAACTTGTCTAATGTAGAAGCCTCACAATGAGTTATACATGTTGAAGAGTAAGAAAGATATGGTATAATCCCTTTCTGAGCAATGAAAATACTGTTGGGTTGGATTAAGTCTCTAGAAGTCAGCCTTTCAATTTCCCAGATCATTAACTATAAAGGAAGAAGATAGAAAAATGAATATTAAAATCAATTATGGTATTAAATTTTCCTTCAATTAAAAAAAATTTTTTTGCACTGTTGATGGGAATGTAAAACAGTGCAAAAAGTATGGAAAACGGTATGGCAGTTCCTCAACAAAATTAAAAATAGAGTTACCATATGACCTAGCAATTCCACTTGTGGGATAAGACCCAAAGCAGGATCTTACAGAGATAATTGTGCACCTATGCTCTTAACAGCATTATTCACAATGGCCAAAAGGTAGAAGCAATCCATGTGTCCACCAATGTATGAATGGATAAACAAAATGTGGTATACACATACATTAGAATATGATTTAGTCTTCAAAAGGAAGGAAATTCTGATACGTACTATAACATGCATGAACCTAGAAAACATTATGCTAAATGAAATAAGCCAGTCACAATAACACAAATACTGTATGATTCCACTTACATGAGGTACCTAGAGCAGTCAAAATTCATAGAGACAGAAAGGAGAATGGGGCTAGAGGGAGGGGGAATGGGGAGTTATTGTTTAGTGGGTAGAGATCTAGTTTTGTAAGATGAAGGAGTTCTGGAGACGGATGGTGGTGACGGTTTCACGACAGTGTGCATGAATTCAACACCACCGAACTGTATGCTTCAAAATGGCTAAGATGGTAAATTTTATGTTATGCATATTGTACCACAATTAACATTTAATTTAAAAAGAGCACCACCGAGAAGGCACTATCCATTGTTCTGATCTTTGAAGTCAACACAGACACACAGATCAGCAAGTGGGCAGCACGGTAAATATTCTAAATCAAACACAATATGAAGGCAATGATCTAATACTGGGCAGGGCTCCCAAATGTCCAGGCTTTTCTTGGGCTCTGTGACTCATTAGCTCAAACAAGTCAATTTAATTCTCTAGGCTTTGAACCTGATCCCTTCTGTAAAATTAAGTAATAATTCCACCCCGGATTTCCATGTGATGCTGCCATGAAAATCATCAGTGATGATTTTTAAACTGAAAAATGCTATGTCAAGTTGGGAGGTGGGTAAGGTCTGAGAAAAGGTTTCTATGCCAGAAGACTCTATCTGTTAATAAACAAGGGATGGGCTTCCCTGGTGGCGCACTGGTTAAGAATCCGCCTGCCAATGCAGGGGACACCGGTTCGAGCCCTTGTCAGGGAAGTTCCCACATACTGCGGAGCAACCAGAGCCCACGAGCCACAACTACTGAGCCCATGTGCCACAACTACTGAAGCCTACACGCCTAGAGCCCATGCTCCGCAACAAGAGAAGCCACCACAATGAGAAGCCCATGCACCGCAAGGAAGAGCAGCCCCCGCTTGGCGCAACTAGAGAAAGCCTGCGCGCAGCAACAAAGACCCAACGCAGCCAAAAATAAATAAATAAATTTATTTTAAAAAATAAAATGAAATAAAAACAAGGGAGGTTTAATGTAGAGAGTCTGAAGAAGACCTCGTGGACAGTCTTTCCCCCTCTTAGCTGACTAGCTATATAGGACAAGTCTACTTTAAATCTGTCTTGGTTTCACCACTTAATAACCTATTTGTTGTGTGACTATAGGCAAGTTACCTAATCTCTTTGCACCTTGGTCTCCTCATCTGTTAAATGGGAATAATAATCAGGGTGAGAGGGAGGTGAATCATGGTGCTTAACACAGTTCACCTTGCTGCCAACGTATTTATCACTAGAAATACAGCCTCTGTAAGTACTTTAGAGCAGTGGTTCTCAATTTCCCAAAGAGCTTGTTAAAATACAGATTCTGAAGCAGTTGGTCTGGAGTGGAGCCCAAGATTCTACAGTTCCCAGGGACCCAGGTACTGCTGATGCTACTCATGCAAAGACACACTTTGAGCAGCAAGATTTACCGTGTGTCCCCACTTCTATATATTCTAGTCCCACTTTATTGAAAGAAAAAGTCAGAAAGCTTTCATCAGACCCCGATTCTACTGATTTCAGCTCTGGAAATTCTAGACTTTTTGAGCAATCCGATACCTGAGACTTAGAGACTAAACAGTTTAACATCTCCAGCTTACAAGTGAAAGAAAGGAAAGCCCGGAGCTGATAAGCACCACATCTTACATCCCAGAGCAACAGATCTGGTACCAGCATCTGGGTTTCCCAGCTCACAATCCTTACACTTAGCAGGAATACGGTGATTGAGGACAAAGTCTCAACAAAGCACCCCCCTAAACAAACATCCTAATTGAGGAAGCATGGGGGACAGAAAGACAATGGCGGCCTCTAGAGAGAAGCCAATAGGGGTATGGTGCATCATCCTGATCCAGGCTGTTCCTCTGAACCTTCCCCACGGAACAGAAGTGAGTGACTCGTCCATATTTTGTCAATATCTTAGAATCTAAGCAAGATTATATGCAAAATATCCCAGGCCATTTTCAACTGAAAATGATTTTTCTTTCCCTTGGAAATTTTAAAAACACTCAGCCAGGATTCAGCCTGTCTTGACTTGGCCTTTGCATCTTTGAATCCCAGGCTTCCGGTTCTCTCTCTTTAAAGGAACAAGGCCTTCCGGAGAACAAGACCACTGGAGTCCTCCTGGAAGAACAGGCAGTAATGATGACAGCCAGCTCCCAGCGCTATGAGACAGTCGACACAGAGCGGGGTCTTTCTCCATATCCATGACTAACCACTCCAGCTTCCTGTGAATGTGTTATAAATGTTCCCGGAGATGCACTGCAGCCCAGTGGGTGCTTCTTGGCTCTATCTCACCACATATGTTATCTTCATGGTAGCTGCTCCCAAAAAGGGTTGTAACTCAGAGGAATCTCTTCACAGATTCACGTCTGGCTTTAAAACAAGGAGCTCTCAAACCTGTCAAATCAGGGAAACAGACGGTGTCTCTATTTTGGGGTACCTTTCCCCTCTGGGTTTGTGAAGGTTTCCTCTGGGAGGAGTCTTCCCTTTTACATGTATTTGATTGCTTGCATGTTGGAAAGCAACTGTGAGTCTGGAAAAGAGCCTTTTTCAAGGTGTACAGTTTAGGGAAGTTCAGGTTGAATCCATAGGGACGGAGGTAGCAGAAGGTGGGAGAGGAACACAACGCACGGCTTGATGTACACAGCACGTAGCATTAGTTGAACCCTTCTGTGGTTGCCATAGGAATGAGAAGACTTTTGATTTTAAATCATCGCTCCTCTGGAGCTGCGTTAAAGATGCGACAGTGGGTTCTTGCTGTTTACCACGACCAGCTTTTTAAATGGGGGCTCTTTTAAAAATGCAGCCCAGATGTTTACTCTACCAAAGGAGGTCACACTAACCTGAAACAAAAATGTCACTCTCAAGGCCCAAAAAACTAAAGAACATGGGCTTCTCCCGGGTACCTTGGGCTCCACAACTTCCAAGCTAGTGAAACACAATGTAGTTCCGATATTTTCTTCCCCAGACGGGATTTGTGAAATACACAAAAGAGCCCGTGGTGGTAACTCAACCAAGTTAATTATCATTAAATTGTTGTGGGAGGATATTTTAAAACCAAATAATTGGTTTAAAACCAATAGCTCTTGAAACCGTTCTAGAGATTATCTGTTTAAAACATGGTGGCCGCACACGCTCCACCCTCAGCCCGGTATGTTTGCCCCACCAGTTAGCCCTCTAATCCTTTTCTTTGCTAATTCAAAGTTCTGACACCAAGTACCAACCTGCAAACTCAGCTTAAAACACTGCACTAAGTTGCATTAGTAGCTGCTCCTCCCTTCTTCCCAGTGCCAACTAGACACTGTGTTGTATTATTCAATTAATTTGAAAAGCTATGGAGAAATTAAATACATTAAAAATTGAGCACCTTACATAAAGCTTCCCAACTGGCACGCCAAGTTGGGCCCCTGAAGCTGACTGCCTCTGGACACATCTGCTCAATTATGAACGAATGTGATCATTTTCAAATACGTGCCTTAATATGAAAAAAGTTGGGAGAATCTAAGTTCAGCTAATTTGTAATCTCCTTGAGAAGAGGAGTTGGTCTAGTTTATTATTTTAACCCTAGCAGCTCGTGCAATGCCTGGCATGTAATGAATGATGAACAATTATCTGCCAATAAATAGTTATAAACTGGGCTTCCCTGGTGGTGCAGTGGTTAAGAATCCGCCTGCCAATGTAGGGGACACGGGTTTGAGCCCTGGTCCAGGAAGATACCACATGCCGCGGAGCAACTAAGCCCGTGCGCCATAACTACTGAGCCTGCGCTCTAGAGCTCGTGCTCCGCAACAAGAGAAGCCACCGCAATGAGAAGCCCGTGCACTGCAACGAAGAGTAGCCCCCGCTCACAGCAACTAGAGAAAGCCCGCACGCAGCAACAAAGACCCAACGCAGCCATAAATAAATAAATAAAATAAAAATAAAAATTTATTTTAAAATAGTTATAAATAAACACATAGCGACTAAACGCTTGGATTAGACAATATCTGTGACACAGCCCTGGAAGAACAGAAACATTTGTTGAGTCTCTCAGTACTCAGTGGATAAAGTTCCTACTCTGTGCCCGGCATCTACACTTAACTCGGCTGAGGAAAGAGAAGATGAACTTATGAAAAATAGTGGACAAAATTCTGCGCTAATTTGTAATTCCCTGTTGCAAACTTCTCTCAGGAAAGCAGAGTGGTAAAAAGAACAATAAAGACCCTTTTGGTGGAGCTATATTGATGTGGGTCCTCAATGCTCCCTACTTGGCATGACTGTCCAGAAAAAACACACGTTAAAGAGCTCACTGAGGGCCACCAGCTCTCTGAGAGGGAAAATAATTATAATAACTCACACTCTTGGAGTACTTACTATGAGCCAGGAACCACTCTAGATGTGTTACACCTAATAATTCCTTTAATCCTCATGTATACATGATTAACTGTAACGCAAGTTAGAAATATAGACCAAATACCATGGGACTTCAGAGGACCGGGAGCTTATTTGCAGTGAAAATAATGGAGGTAATATTTCGACTGACATGTGGAACAGATGCAGCTGCGGTGGGGTGTCTCACCCCCTGCAACTCCTTGCATTTGGAAGCTGTTAAAAATATTTCAAAATAATACCTAACCTCAATACTTCCTCTGTGTCAAGTGCTGTGTAGTCTACATAGACGATCTCTTTTGATTCTTATTTTTATTCCTGTACTACAGAGCTGGGAACTGAGGTCTAAAGAGGTTAGCTTGCTCAGCTAAGAAGCTGCAGAACCGGGAGTCCCAAACTCGTACTTTTAGCTATTTTACTGCATTGTCTCCTGGGTAATATTTCTTTGGTGTTTATTATACAGCAGTGAGTGCTGTGAGGCTGAATATTACATTTTTCCCCATGTACTAATAATGCTTGTGAGAAATTAAAACTCAGTGAATACCAATAAGGTTCTCTTTGTTTCAGAAGCAAGTGCCCACCTACCATCACCCCCATTTTACGAGCATCAGGGAGGGTGTGAGCTTTCTGTTCTCTTCAATCCACTAGGAGCAGAGAATGCTGATTTGGAAACTAGGATATGATGCCCCTTGTTGCCTTCAGGTGATACATCCTAAAGACTTTTAACTCTGAAATTAAACCAGAGACTGTATCATGAATAATAATATTCGTTATGCAAAGATATGCCTCAAATACCCTTGCACAATATGCATAAGGAAAACATTTAGTATTACTATTGAAGCACATAAACCCTTGCTATAGAATTTGTCAGCGTATTCAAAACCTAAAAGGAATGAAACAGTTCCCAAAGTTCCTTTGACTTACACTGTTTTGGTGTTTGACCTTGGCATTTGGGAACACAAAAAAGGTAGTTCAAAGTCACTACTATGCCTAAATTCATTTTGATCATTTTCTTCTAGGAATCTCTACCTCTCTCCTTGTCTCCATCTCTATCTCTTTCTAATCTCTACATCTACCTCAACATTTATCCATCTAATTTATCTATCATCAATCTTCACTGTGCATAGTAATGTGGGATTGTAAAAATGACCTCACAATGACCTAAAATTGACTTTTACTCTTTTGATACAATTCACTCTCTGTGGGCTCCCACTGCTATAGCCAAACCTCTTTTCCTAATGTGTTCTGGAAGTTCAGGGGTCATATCTTCTCTGTAAGGTCTGTAAGACTTATGGCACATAGAAATCATTATTCTTTCTTTCTTCAACATGTTGTTGGATATTTTTCAGGTTGCCATCTGGATTTTTAGGAGGACTAGGAAAATACAGTTGAACTTGTGATTAATTTTTTCAGCTTCCTTCAGGAAAGTTGAAACAAATTACACACATACACACACATCAAGAATTGAGGGCAATGTGATTTTCTCGTCAGAGGGAATGAAGTCAAATTTCATTCTTACATACCCTCAAAGTGGTGCTTAAAGAAAAAAAAAAAGAGCTGCTACTGTCAACACATTTCTCCGTCATTACTTGGCCATGTTCATGTCTTCATATTTAGGGTTTTGAGAGTTATAGTAAGTAGAGTGTTGCTTGAGAATTCCTCATGTCCCTACTCAACATTTCTTCATTTCCCTATATCCAGATCAGGAGATAAACACTGAGATAGAGATATAATTTATGCGTATTCTTTTTGACAAGCCAAGAAATTTCCACATTATAACCAAGATGGGCTTACTAGAATCCAGTTGGCAGAGGGAAAGATGAGGTTTTGAACTCTTGTTCTTCACTCTGTGAATTGACCCTTCTACAAAGTATTAAAAGAGGGGAAAGGGTATTTTTAGAAGTGGGCAGCAAGTGGAACCAAAGGCTTTGCTCCTCTTGGCTCTGGCCTTTGCTATTTTGGCCAATGCAGCCTCTCTCCTAGTGCGGATCTCTCGAATGCAGTTTCAAGAACAGAAGCCTGCATGATTTTGTTGCGAAGAATTTTCCTGCTAGCTGAGGATGGGCCAAAGGGGAAACTCCTTTGACATAATGTTCTTGAAATAGGATTTAGGAGTCTGCCTCTGCTCCTTTAAGGGAGTTTCAAGCCCTGGTCCAAACTGAGATGTTTACAGATTTAACATCCTTATTTGCCAGCTGAATACCTGGTACCTTATACATAAGTAAGCCCTCAAAACATGACTACATGCTTACATGGAATAAAATTAGGTTCCTCCTCCCTGTGAGACTTTTTGTTTCTTTTCTCAGTCCGTCTTTCCAACCCTCCCAGCTTTCTTTAGCTTTCTGACTATCATCAAAATCTTTTCACAAGAAAAGATTGGAAATTAATTTATACTAAAGTAAAAGTAATTGATGATGGCTTAACGTGTTTCCTTTCCCAGGGAGATTTCAATAAAAAGAAAGCCCCAGATAAAGTGTCTGCAGTACCCCTACCATCTAATGACGAGCTTTATTGAGGCGAGAAGGAAAGATTCTTTTTGAGTGTTAGATCAAGAGATAAGAGAGTGACTCGCCGAGCAGAGAGAAGCGGCTGCTATTGAAGCATATCATTCTGAGGTCAACTATTCGCAAAAATAAATGAATATATTATTTTCTATACTTGTTTAGTGAGCTAGCACGTAACCCGAGATCTTCAGTCTAGGTACCCCCACCCCAAAGGATCCAAAATATCCTCACACTTTGAGAGCCCCTAATATTATTAAAGTTAGTTGAGTCTTTTGGGAAAAAAGGAACTTCCCCAAGATTTCATGCAGGTAGAAGGCAGAACTTCATGTAGTCCAACACAAATAAAAACATGGTCTTCTAGAGATCTCTGGAATATAATAAAATATAAATATAAATATAAAATAAAGCAATTAAACCAAAAATATAATAAAAAATAAAATATAAAGCAATTAGACAAGAAATATTAATTGTAAAATTGTCAATTTATCTCTTAGCAAACAGTAAACCCAGACGGACTCTGATGGAAGTTGTTTGGATGATATTAAAAGAGCAAATTGTCTAACTGCAAATCACGTGAACCTCTCTCTCAGATCGTTTGGGTCTTATGCCATCCAATTGTATAAACAAGTACACCTCAAAGATAAATTAATACAAGCTGTTATCTTTACTGATCTCCAGATTCCATCTTGAAATATGCCTTCATTTTTTAATTAATCAAACACTTCTTCCTTTTGTATATAGAATACTCACACACATATTCTCTTACCACCAAACTGAACAGAAAAGTATAAGCATCTCTGCGAAGTCATGTATCTTAAATAATACAAGATTATTGATTTCAGCCTTACAGTGCTAAACTTTCATATTGTAATGCCATCAATGTAAAAGACATAACTCTGGCTTTTTAAAAATGATTTTTTACCTCTAGCTCACTGAGCTATGTTAACACTGTCTGAGTGAGTAAGGAGACAAATATTCTGGGTTACTATTACTTTTCATTTATATACCAGGTGTTTGGAGGTTTTTTTTGCGGTACACGGGCCTCTCACTGCTGTGGCCTCTCCCGTTGTGGAGCACAGGCTCCGGACGCGCAGGCTCAGCGGCCATGGCTCACGGGCCCAGCCGCTCCGCGGCATGTGGGATCCTCCTGGACCGGGGCACGAACCCGTGTCCCCTGCATTGGCAGGTGGACTCTCAACCACTGCGCCACCAGGGAAGCCCTGAGTTAACTTTTACAGCTGATGTCTCAAGGATGTTTTGGGCTGAATCGTTCAGTGCTGCATAAGAGTTATTCTGAATACTTGCTGCAACCTTGCCTTCTTCTCTGTCTGGTTCTATTATATCTCAGAACAATGGGCCATTATAAATGCTGCTTTTGAGTAGATTCAAGTTATAAAACAGGGCTGAGCTGATCAGATCTTGACATTGGGTTTTGAACATTACAATACTTCCCCACCTTTAAAAATAGTGCTTCACACAGATATTGCTATATGTGATCTACAGCTATGCTCCCCAGAGAATAAAATCATCTTTTGTAATCTATTTCGGAATCTGGTCATATCACCTTAAAGAACTCAGCTGTTACTTACTTAATAAAATAAAGTCCCTTTTTGCAAGTGAATAATCATCCCCTTCCCAAATACATTTCTTTAAGTTGAAATTTTCCTCTCCAAGTTTTCTTTAAAGCATTGCCCTTTCACATTATATGTTCATTGTGTAAGACTTCAAATTCCCTTTCTTGGTCAACTCTCCAGAAATGACTGACTTCCAAACCCATCCCCCACCCCCTGGGAATCAACTCTATTTTTCACATTTCCAATTTAGCATCTCCTTTTCAATCACACATTCATTTGGGCTCACCAACAGTGGATTGTGCACACTCTTTCTCTTTCTCTCTCACCTCTGAGTCATTATAATTTCAGTAGAATCACAATAGAGAGTTCAGAACCTGTCACCCACACCTTACTGTAAGCTAAAGGAACCAGAAGACAGCTTTCTCCTTTTGTAAATGTCAAGTGTTCAGCATGTCTCCACTGGGGGCTGAACAGAAATGTAACCTTAGAGAAGTCAGTCCTTGGGTCTGGGCAAAGCTCTGAGTATTCTGAGTCCAAAGTTGGCTCTTCCTACAAGGGCACGTGATTGGACGTTTGAGCTTCCTCTTTCATCAGGCTTAACTCTGCAGCACCAGCTTAGTGTCTGATTTGTTCTGACTGGGTGGGAGAGCCCATAAGATAAACAGAAGGAGATGTTCAGGTTTGTCTCAAGAGTAGTCCACAAAGCTGTGTATATGGGAGAAGGGAGTCTGGTGGTTTTCCTTCTAAGGCTTCTTGAATGCAGCTTCTCTTTTCTTAACAATACAACATGCCACACACCACACCACACTTATTACTAATTCTGCTTGGTCAACAAAGGGTGCAAGAGGGTCATGGAAAACCCACTACAGATCTTGTATTTGGCTATCATTATGCCTTTCATGAGTGGATCTCAAAGTATTATGCCTAAAAGTCCTTACTGAGGTTTGGTAGGGAGGCTATTCTACCAGAATAAGCTCAGGTATCAAACCAAAGTTTCTTTTTGCTGTGAGGTTTATTTTGTTACATTCAGACAGAGAGAAACTCATTTAGACAAATTGGCATGATTGGGGCTGGAGATTTAACCAAGCAAGCAGAGGCTGGAAGAGGAAGAAAGGCCAGAGAAGAGGGAGGGGGTGAAATCCAATGTTCACTCTGTACTTCACTCCAGAAAACAGCTCGCAGTTATAACTACCCACCTTGTTTTGCAGCTCAGAATAAAAGTGGCATTGCACCAAACCCTGCCCAAGCAGCCATTGTGATTAGAAAGTACTCCACACCTTGGAGAACCGAGGAGACACGAGCGTAATTTTAAATGCAAATTAAATTGAGGGGGTAGCAGAGAGAACACATAAAAGACAGTAAAACAGGACCTTTCAATTTTCTTAAATTAGCAGTCTAATGTGTTCTAAAGAACAGCTCCCCTCAGATCTCTTCTTAGGGGTTGTATTTCATCACAATATAAAATGGGCAAATCCATCACTTGCCTCTGCTTGGTGCTCTTGAACTGAGATTGAAGGAAAAATTAGAAGCTGTTCATTTGGGCTCGTGGGCTCAGCGGCGTTAGGCAGCTTCGTTTTATGCTCTACGGTGTCCTAATGAAAGGGGCCAACAAGTGCTGGTGAGTATCTGCTAACTGCAAGACTCTTTCATTTGTATCTTTTTGGGTTATCTTTCCTTTACCAGGGGGGAAATCTCCCAAAAGATTTATGTTATAATGCAGCTTTCAAAACCTAGGAAATTTCAGACAGCTTTCTAAGCTTCTTCCAGTGACTGATTTACGCAAGGGGAGAGTTATTTTCAGCCCAGCTGCTGGTGACTGATCCGTGTATTAATTATAACAGGGGAATGTGTAACTGATGCCAGCTAAAACAGCCTTTCCCCACCACCCTTAGCCTGCGTTAGGGTAGGAACTGGTGCCCCGACAACTTTTCTACCATATTAACTGCATAATCGTGTAATTGTGTTACAATTGGAAATAAAACTGGGACTTGGAGCTATAAAAATAATTAAACCAAAACCATTTTTTTAAATGACTATGGCAGTACTCTGCCTAAGAGATGGGCGGCGGCAGCCGGGGGATGGAGGTCGGGGTAGGGGTCGGGGGCGGGATGGGGCATCGGACCCGCGTGATGGTGACATGTAGATTTTGACGGTGATGGTTTTCTGCCAAAGTTTTACCCGAGAACCTGGTCATTTCCTTCCTTCGCAGTGGAAGATACAAAGAGACTGAGGCTGGCGTCACCTTCCGTTGCTAAGGTAACGTGCTCTGGCCATTTTATCTGATAAAGGAAGTCCAGCGGACGGTATACATTATTCATCGCCGATCTAATCAAACAATCAAAATTGTTTACTTTCACCGGGAATGTTTGGTGAGATCAAAGACACTGTGGCTGCAATTGCTCTTGCTCTTAACTGCGGGCAGTTAACCCTTGATTTTATTTGTTTTTTCTTTTTTGCAGTAAGTATGATTTGCCGTTGGGGTAGCTTTGGATATTTTTTAAAGTTTCCGCCTACCAGACTTGGTTTCTTTAAATTGAAATATGCACTGTTAGAAAGAAAAACCAATTGGATTATCCTTCTGAGTTTGATTTTAATGACTTTGTCTTGTTAATTCTTTCCAAAAACCTCCTGCAGAAATAGAGATACCTCATTTGTGCAAGTATGGGGGAAAGGCTACATATGCTAGAAAGAACCTAACAGGCTGAATGGTTTTTAATTAAGCATATTAGCTTCCTGACAAGCTAGTGCATGATAATATCACGGGGATCATTGCAATTCTGAAATAATTGTCATTGCTCTACAAACCAGAGTTCTTTCTCAAAAGCAGCCTATGTCAGAGGCAAGCAGGTGATGATCCTTAGCACTTTATAAAACGTGCTAGAGGAAATCGCTAAAAGGAAGGAGTGCAAGGCATTTTTACAGCAAACATGTCAGCATGTGTCATAAACGCAAGGCATCTATAGGTGGAGGCTCTGATTCCCAGGAGATGCTCGCTGCTCCGGGGAATTGGAACTCCCTGGATCAATTGAGGATCAATACTCAGGATGGCTGATACTTAATGATGTCATTTATCAGACAGACCTTTTGAAAACAGAGAGCATATAAATTTAAAAGTTTATTTTCCAGTTAATACACAGCAAGGAAAGACTGGTATGTTATCTCTCTTTAGCCTGGATCATCTGTATTTTCTTTTAATAAATGTTGGTGAAAGGCTGCATTTTCTCCTACAGTAGGAAAGCTCTGTTGAGGGATGGACTTAAAATGGGAAATGTCAGTCAAATAATGGGATATTATAATGGGGTATCTCTTCTTCCAAAATCATATTTGACAGTCTAAAATATTGTGGATTTTTTTCCTCTTCCATAGGCAATACAAGTGACTATTTTGTCTTAAAACTCTGCTTCTGGAACACCGAAGATGGATTATCCCAAAATGGATTATTTTCTGGATGTCGAGTCTGCTCATAGACTCTTGGATGTTGAGTCGGCTCAAAGATTCTTCTACAGCCAAGGAGCTCAAGGTAACTAAATGGGAGAAAGAGAGGAAACTCCTCTCATTTGCATGTTGGTTTTATATTAACAGTGCAGTGTGGACTGTAGCAGTTGAAGCTCTACTGCAGAAGTTCAACAACTGGGATTTCCCAATTGGTAACCTGTACTGAACTGTTTCTGGAACTGAGGCAGGCATGTAGTAGAATGAATAAATCTAAACTTCTTGATGTAGTTAAAAAGCAACCTACCCAGCTTTCACACAAACAACCCTTGGAAAGCTATGTTAGAAAATTATTCCAACTCCTTGCAACCAAAGTCTAGGTTTGAAAGTCTTCGAGGATGCTTTTAGCCACAGGAAAAGGTTGAGTGAGCAGCTACTGCACTGGAGAAGTAGGTCTAGGACACCCTGACCTATTGATTGAAATCCAGCCGGATGAGGGGCTCCTGAGATAAGCTTTGAGCTTCTACAGCTGTCTTATCTAGTTTAGATGAAATCAGTTACTGCCTCAAGGAATTAACAGTGTGCTTGGGAAGCACTAAGGAACACACCTGTTGTGAAGTGCGGCTGATAGGTACATTTTTATTACAGATTTCAAGATGGTGAGTTAGGCTCCAGTTTGCTTGTTCTTCTGTTCCAGGGTGCACTTAGAATGTTCTGCCAGCATATTAGAGTACAGGAAGAAGCTGGGGTATTTAATGGGCTCTCCTGACAGGCAGGAGATTTTTTTTAAGCCTATTTTCTCTTCTCCATAGAATATTTAGGGTATTCAGTCAAAGCAACCTGATGATGGGCATATCCCAAATGGTACAAGTAATGCACTGAGAAGAAAGGCAACTTTCATTTTCTTAGAGAAGTAGTTGAATTCTTCAAAGCCACGAGGCAGAACAGAAAAGGAAATGCTGTTTTGATAGTGCTGGCATCTTTCACTGTTACGTGGTAACGGGTACTTCACACGGGGTGCTTCACAGAGGGCACTTATAATATTCTGCCTTGGCTTTCCCAGTTGTCTTGTCTGAAGTGGTTTCTCCCTAGCTCTTAAGCCAATTTCTCATGGCAACCTCAAGGGCTTACAAGCCTCCTTCTCTGCTTCCATTTTCCCGGGCAGGATCCAGTCTTCTTAAAGTCGAGAGGGGCTGGTAATCATCTGGTTGATTGGCTGGGGTCAGAATGCTCATCAGCAGAGCTTACATTAGCAAAAGTGATACAATAGCTAATCCTCCTCATCCCTGTGGGTACGTGTAGTCAGCATTGCTCCTTTCAGCCACTTAAAGGGACGTGAAAATGTTACTGAAGTAGAAGAAGGGTGAGAGACTGGCCAGAACTTCCAGCCCCTTCTGGGTCTGCAAGTCAGAAGGTGCTGGGAACAGATGGGGAACGGAGGCCAGAAGGAGAAGGGGGCTGAGGCAGGGCTCAATCCCACCTCTGGCTCTGAGTTTAAACATTGCTGCGTCTGTCCATTTCCATTTGAACAGGAGAATGATATCTGGTGCTGGGGTCAGACACCTGAGCCGCGTCTCTGTTGGCAGAGCAGAGAAGGGGAGTGGCAGTGAATTATAGATGATAAAGATGCCCATTTTGCCTTGCAGTAGACACGGTTTAAGCCTTTAAGAGGACTGTGGGCTCCAGGCATTTGTGGAAGGCAAACAGTCAGGGCGGGGAGACTCAGAGGACGCAAGGCAGTCTGGTGGTTGTCGCCAGATGGAGTTTGGGGTGGAGTGAACAGAATTGTCGCCACCAGTGACTATGGTTTAGACACCAGAGCTGGAAGGACTGGAAGATGCAGGGGAGGTGGTAGCATAAGCTCCTGACTGTGGCTCCCTGACGAGAGCACGTTCATTCCAGGGTAATCAGAATGATGTTGCAATCAAGGAATCTTGGGTCTGTAGTAAGAGTGAGGGTACCCTAAACAACACCCAGGTCCGTTTTTCAAAACCCCCAGGCCTCCTGAATCAGAAATCCAGGTATAAGTCGTAGAGGTTTGCCTTTTAAGCCAGGGCTCCAATGACAATTCCCCAGCTCTCACACTCTTCTGGGGACTGGCATTTAAGAACCAGTCCATCCTGTCCGACTTCTCTCCTTCCACCCCAGAACAGGATGTCCCCAGCATCAGAGGCAGGATAGCACAGTGGTTACAACCAGATCCTGACTGCCTAGGTTCAAACCCTGGGTCTGCCACAGGCAACCTGGGAAAATTAACCTTTGAATTTTAAATTTCCTCCTCTGAAAAATGGAAACAATAATAGTGCCCAATTCAGAAGTGGTTAAGAGCAATAACGAGGTAAGATTTGAAAGTGCTTTAAACTGCCACATGGGAAACGCCATACATAAGCAAATCAATGAAATAAACACCTTCGCAAAAGGCCATCTCTCCTCTGTTTGAGATTTCACCACCTTGCAAACAAGAATGTTACCTGATAGGAGTGAACCTCCTATTTTTAGCAAAAAAAAAAAAAAAAAAGAAAAAAGAAAAATTAATTTTAAAACAATTTGAAAAAAACAGTGATTGTTTTATTGTCACATCAAAAGCTAACTCGGGGCAAAACTGAAAACCAGGGAGTACCAAGACAAACTTCTACTATCTACCTAGTCTTTCACATCACTTGAAAACTGAAAGCCCCTCTCCCACCAACACCTTCCCCAGAGCCCCACCACCTAGGACCAATCACCCCCAGGGTCTCCTTGCTGGAGTTTTGCTGCCACTATGATGTGAGGCTTGTCCCTGTGTTGTTCCAGCTCCTTCACAGCAGCTCCCTTCCTCTCAGCACCGACGCCATAGTGTTTCCTGGATAACAAGCCCCTCAGCCTGATACAGGGCTCCCAGTGAATGGGCAGCGGGCTGAGGACCATGGCTTACACCCCTTGCTTTCTGAACCAAATGTGCATGTAGGTGACTAAAGCCCGTATCTCACCACTGGCAAGATCCCAAGAACCAGTGGAAGGAGGGCAGTATGGTGGCTGGCTCTTGAGAAAGGCATGTGAGGCAATTAGGGCCTTGTGCTGCTGTTAAATCATAGCACATGGCAACTTTCTACCTGGCCGGCCCAGCCCAGGTTCAAAGGGATATTACTGAGGTCAAGGAGCCCCCACTGGATACCCTCTTCTATGAAAAAGCCCCAAATGGAAATACAGTACTGAGTTAAGTACCTGGAATGTGGATGTCCTAGGACTCTCTTGGCTAAACTGATGTGTGATTATTGCATTTTTGAGATGTCCATTCTCGAGGGAATGCAGACATTTCTATAGACTGATCAAGGACAGGTGTAAGTACTTCTAAAGGGGAAAGGAAGAAAATAAGACTTTCATTTTCTACATTACTATCCTTGCATCAGTTGATTTACACATTCATATACTTCTGGGGAACCAGCCCCTTCTATATTAATTAATGCAAAATGGTTATCCGAAGCAACAGTACCAGAATTACAATGTTTCTGACCCCATCATGGTTGTTTTTCAATTATTCTTGGAAAGTGGCAAAAAGCCTGTCGCTAGGTAGAGGATGTTTTGAGCTAGTAAAAGCAAGAGGAATCCAGGAGGATAAGAAAAAGAAAAAGAAGGAAAATGATCTAATATCTATCCTGGGACAGATTCTGCTGAAATTCCCAGAGATTTTCAAAAGTCAGTCCTCTGCTGAATAAAGCAGCTTGTTATTTTCTCCCATCTCCATTTTTCCTTGGAAGTAAGGAAGGTGAGCCCGCTTCTCTGGGGATTCTGCTTTAGAAAGCATGATATGTTGCAAAGAGCAGAAGAAAGTCCAGGGTCATTCTGTTCATCTCCTGTCAGTGAAGGGTGCTCTCCCGGTTCATCTGGGAGTGCCTTGTCAACAATAAATCCTGCTCACACCGAGAGTCCTGTGAAAAGTCCCCATGAACTCAAAAGGAGAATGTTGGAGGTTGAAGGTACACGTCATATAAAGTTCAACCATGTCTTGACATCACACACCTTGAGTTCACCCATCTTTCATGTTTCTGACAATGATATTCCACACGCTCAACTTTAGACGCTGTAATGTTTTACAGAACAGTTAAACTGGGAGAGAAATCCTATTATAAAATCACAAAATTGGCATCATAGGATTTTCAGGTTGAAATGGACACTATAGTTCCATGACTTTTCTTGCCCCACCCTAAACCAAGTAAAACAGAATTTGTGAGGGCCAGACCCAGGTCCCAGTGCTACATTTGCCACAAGCCACTGGGTTATCCCGATGGACACTGAAGGTTGAGAATTGTATGGAGCACTAATCACTTAGTTTGATTCTGGACTAGCAGCATCAGCTTCATCAGCTTCATCTGGGAGCTTGTTAACAATGCAGAACTCAGACACCCCAGACCCAGAGAATTAGAATCTACATTTAACAAGATTGCCAGGTACTTTATGGCGAAGCTTGAGAAGCAATGATTGAGTCTAGTGCACATTAGAAACACCTGGTGAGCCTTTATGACCTCAAGGCTGGAGTCCCAGGGCAAAAGCAATTAACTCAGAATCACTGGTGGTAAGTCCCATACTTGGGAATCTTTTAAATTGTCCCCGGTGATTCAAGTGTGCAACCAGGGCTATGAACTACTGACCTCCCATTTTATGGTAAAGGACATTTTAGCACATCATGCAGCTATTCTTGCCTGAGTGTCTTTACCTAGGTCTTTCCCTTTAAATAAGTCCAAACCATTGGAAAGGTGCAAATGGACTGTTTTTTTTTAAAAAAAGGACTGGACTATGTATCAGGAGCTACCTTCTGTGTATTCACTGTATCTGTTAGTCCTCAAAGGAACTTGGGGAAACAGGAATTATAATGCTCATTTCACAGATTAGAAAAGACTTCACATTTAGATAGTAGCATAGCCAGGGTTTGAATTCAAGTATATCTGACTCCAACAGCCCCCCACGCAGTAAGGGTAACATTTGTGACCAAATCACACTTCCGGAGATGGTGAAGCTCAGAGTGGTTCAGCCACATGCCCAAATCACACAACTTCTAGTGAGAAGGTGGAGACTAGAATTAGATCTCTTCTTACCAATGAATGCCCATTCTACTGCTTAAGATTTCTTTTCTCCAAGACCGTCAATGTCTTTGGGTGTTTCAAATTATATGCAAGGGGATCCCACTACTCGGCATATACCCTGAGGAAACCATAATTCAAAAAGAGTCATGTACCACAATGTTCATTGCAGCACTATTTACAATAGCCAGGACATGGAAGCAAACTAAGTGTCCATCGACAGATGAATGGATACAGAAGATGTGGCACATATATACAATGGAATATTACTCAGCCATAAAAGGAAATGAAATTGAGTTATTTGTAGTGAGGTGGATGGACCTAGAGACTGTCATACACAGTGAAGTAGGTCAGAAAGAAAATACCATATGCTAACACATACATATGGAATCTAAAAAAAAAAACGTAGTTCTGAAGAACCTAGGGGCAGGACAGGAATAAAGACGCAGATGTAGAGAATGGACTTGAGGACACCCTGCAGGAGGAAGGGCGAGCTGGGACAAAGTGAGAGAGTGGCATGGACATGTATACACTACCAAACGTAAAATAGATACCTAGTGGGAAGCAGCTTCATAGCACAGGGAGATCAGCTCGGTGCTTTGTGACCACCTAGAGGGGTGGGATAGGGAGGGTGGGAGGGAGGGAGATGCAAGAGGGAAGAGAAATGGGAACATATGTATATGTATAACTGATTCATTTTGTTATGAAGCAGAAACTAACACCCATTGTAAAGCAATTATACTCCAATAAAGATGTTAAAAAATAAATAAATAAAATAGATTATATGCAAAGCGGAAAACACATTAAAAGGCAGCCATTTGACTAACGTTACTAGACAATCAAATTTATGACTCCTGCTCACAATTTCCCCTCTTTTGTCATTTTAAATAACTCTGGGCGTTGGAACCAGGTGCTGTAGTCATTGTTACTTCGTCATAATGCATCTTTTCTGTCGCCTACATTGTCTTGTTCAACAAAGGGAAATGTCAGTTTTGACCACTGATGAATACCACAGTGAGAAGCTAAGAGTCTCTCTAAGTGGTATTTGGAAATAGAAATTCATCTAAAATCCCCTCTCAACCATTTCTTCCCTGCCCCTCCCCTCAACCACCTTCCAGCTCTACCTTTCCTCCACCCTGGGAAATCTGTCAGAACAGCTGGTTTTTCAGTCTTTAGCTTTGAGTTAAAAGTACTCTAAACTTAAACTCTAAACCTCTGGGACTTCTTCACATGGTCCCTGGAGACAAAGACATTTGGTTGCACTCAGTTATTTGCAAATCGTTGACAACAATCATCTGCACAGAATGTGTTCGTGCTTTTTTTTTTTTTTTGCTTCTTTTGTTCGCTTGTTTGTTTGTGGGATCTTAGTTCCCCAACCAGGGATTGAACCCACGCCCTCGGCAGTGAAAGCACGGAGTCCTAAACACCGGACTGCCAGGGAATTCCCCAGTTCATGCTCTTTTCTTTCCTGTGTTTAAGACCCAGCCCCAGTGTCACCTCCTCTGTGAAGTCTTGCCTGACTTTTCCAGGACTCTCTCCCATAATATTCTGTTCAGCCTACATTCTAGCCACTAGCATGCTGTATTATTTTGCTTCCACCACTTACTAGATGCATGAGTTCATATAAATGGCTTCACTTCTCTAAGCCTCAGGGTCCTAATCAAAATGCATATAACACTGGCTCCAAATTCATAGGGGATTTTGAGAATGAAAGCAAGTATGCCTATGAAGTGTTTAGTACATTGTTATTATTGATTAGCTACTGATGCTATTGTTTTGTTATTAGGTGCCTGTTACCTACCTAGGTCATGGTGATCTCCTTAAATACCATTTTCTGGGTGCCTAGTACCATCCTTGGTATACAGGAGAAGTATTGAGATTTATTAAAGGTCTCTTTTGAAATGAAGGAATGAAAATGCTTAAATCTGCATTATGAAGAGAAACTTGGGATTCAGGGAAAGGACTTCTGACACTTCATGATTGAGAAAATAGAACTTCCTAAGACCTTTAAAGAATTAAAATCTTTAGGTGGAAATAGAGACTCTGCTTAAGGCTGAAGGGAGGGACAGATAAAAATAATTTCAAATACATGGAGATGCAGGAAATGGAAGAAAGTCATCAACTCTTATATATCTTCTATAAAACAGGAAAAAAAAGCAGCAGAAAAAAAATGCAGCAGGAGGGAGTTGGTGTACTATTGAAGAGAATTAACCTTTTAAAGTAGATTTCCAAGGGTTCCTGAATAGTACCCTTCTTAGAAGGACTTTTTAGTGTACAATAGTCTGTGAGGCTGAGTTTTTACTCTGCCTAAAAGTAGAATTCTGGAAGAGGTGAACTCGTCAATGTTACTCTGATGAACTTAATTGAGATCAATTCAAAAGTTGCTCTGGGGCTTCCCTGGTGGCGCAGTGGTTGAGAGTCCGCCTGCCGATGCAGGGGACACAGGTTCGTGCCCCGGTCCCGGAAGATCCCACGTGCCACGGAGCAGCTGGGCCCGTGAGCCATGGCCACTGAGCCTGCGCGTCTGGAGCCTGTGCTCCACAACGGGAGAGGGCACAACAGTGAGAGGCCCGCATACAGAAAAAAAAAAAAAAAAAAAAAAAAAAAAGTTGCTCTGAACATCTTCCAGAAACTAGCTCTGAGCTGTACCTTAGTTAAGATTCCTTTCCCCTTCTTTAGACCTTTACTGCCTAGTCTATTCCTTATACTTTGGGGTTGATTAATCTTCAAACCAGCTACCATTCCCACTCCTGCTTCCGACCAGACTCAATGAAAGATGACCGTAGATACCCACCTAACACCCATACAGGAGCCACACACCTTGAGAACCACTCATTGAAAGCCTGGCCGCGGTGTTCCTAGGAGTCTTGCTGAGTGGCAGCCAAGTTGTCTTCCTTCTCCTGGCTTGTCCCCGCAAACTTTAATGTCATGGCCTTACATGTGACTCATATCCGGACCTTAGATATCAGGACCTCATATCTAATTTGCTCCTTAAGGATTGAGGCGAAAACAGTGATCGTAAAGCAACTGTATCCTCATTTGGGGCACAGTGGCCAGTTGGATTGTCATCTTTTCCATTCACCGATCTGCCCTTCAGAGTCCTCCTAGGCCCAGCACAGCAAAACTGGCCACATCCCCTCACTGTGATGTCCTAACCAAGTAGTTTACATGTCGTCATACTATTTTTCAGACCCTTGTCTCTGAGATGTGCTTCAGATGACGCTTTTTGGTTTTTTTTTTTTACAACTTTATTGGAGTATAATTGCTTCACAATGGTGTAGTAGTTTCTGCTTTATAACAGAGTGAATCAGTTATACATATACCTCTGTTCCCATATCCCTTCCCTCTTGCGTCTCCCTCCCTCCCACCCTCCCTATCCCACCCCTCCAGGAGGTCACAAAGCACCGAGCTGATCTCCCTGTGCTATGCGGCTGCTTCCCACTAGCTATCTACCTTACGTTTGGTAGTGTATATATGTCCATGCCTCTCTCTCGCTTTGTCACAGCTTACCCTTCCCCCTCCCCATATCCTCAAGTCCATTCTCAAGTAGGTCTGTGTCTTTATTCCTGTTTTACCCCTAGGTTCTTTATGACATTTTTTTCCCTTGAATTCCATATATATGTGTTAGCATACGGTCAGATGACGCTTTTCTTATATAGTTTCCAGCCTTGTTTTTATGGTGCTCAAGTCATCACCTGCAACAAATACTTGCTTTGGGGTTTTTTTGGGGTTGCTTTTTCTCTCTAAAACTCTAGCCAGGAAGCAGCCCACTGTGCTTCAGTCATGGATGACAAGCTAACTACCAAGCCTTTCCTCCTAACTTCCCACACACTCCATTTTCGACCTCTAATTGCTCACATTCAGGATCTCCAAACCTGTGTTTAATGCAGGGAACATTGTGAAGGAGAGGGTGAAGTCAGATCAAGAGAAAAGATACTGTGGAGCTAGCCAGGCTGCCAATTCTATCCATACACAGATGACCATGAAATCCAACCTTCCATTTCTGGAGTGTGCCCTTGAACAGGACATTTCTCTGTACACAAAGGAGCATTCTTGGCGTTGACCATTTACCCACACACAGCCTCCCAATGCTCTTTGTGCTTTTGCCCCCAGCAAGCATCTGCTTTGTCACATATTGCGATTCAGGGCTCATAAGAAGGGCATGAGGACAAGAGACAAACGAGAGAGGAGATGAGAGGATGACAGACAGAGGAAGAAAGTCAGATGAAAATACAATAAAATAATTCCGCTCAATTAATAACTCCTGCTTTCACATACAGCATATAGAGAGTGGATTAACGATGCAACCCACACATGGTCAGCATCAGCATTAACATTAGCATTAACAATTAGCATAAACAATTCACAGGTGCTTGGAAAAATTCTCACTCCTCATTGCTCAAACAAATCTGTTTTCCTAAAAACTTTCAGTACCACCCTCTGTGACTGAGCTGGCAGAGGCAAGGATGGGGTGCCTAGCACATCAAAATCGGCTCATGAGCTTCCCTGGTGGCGCAGTGGTTGAGTCCGCCTGCTGATGCAGGGGACACGGGTTCATGCCCCGGTCTGGGAAGATCCCACATGCCGCGGAGCGGTTGGGCCCGTGAGCCATGGCCGCTAAGCCTGCGTGTCCGGAGCCTGTGCTCCGCAACGGGAGAGGCCACAGCAGTGAGAGGCCCACGTACCGCAAAAAAAAAAAAAAAAAAAAAAAAAAAAAAAAAAAAAATCAGCTCATGGCTGATACCATTCTTAATATGTTTAAGAATATTTTAATAAGCAATTAGATTCACACAATTATACAAAACCACTGAATGAGTACTGGTATTCAGTTGGACTTCTGAAATGTTGGGACTGAACAGAGAGATTATCTTAGAGATCTCTGTACCATTTTTTTCAATCATAAGAGCAAAACAAGAGTAACATTAATGTCTTTCGGGAAAAAATGGAAAGGAAAGTCAACCCTACACATCTATTTTAATTTTTTATTTTACTTTCAGTCCGTTTCAGGCACATTCATATTTTTACGGTTACAATTATGGCATATACAAAATTGGAGGTAGGAGTGAAACCTTTCCCAGGGCTGGCTGAAGAATGTCATAATATTTTAGGGCTTGGGTTTTGGAATAATACAGATCTGAGTTCAAACTGTGATTTCCACTTCTCAGCTTATAACATTAGGCAAGTTATTCCATCTCTTTTTGCCTCACTTTTCCCTTTTGAATGCAAATGATAATAAGCATTCTTAACCCAAAGGGTTATTTTGAGGATTTAAATGAAACAAAGTGTCTCACAAACTATGGTCCAATATATGATTTTCAGGTAATAATTGAACTCTTTTATAATAATAATATGTTTATTTTATTATGTTTTAGAAAAATGTAAAGTAAGAAATATTTAATTGAAATATAAAAATATATAACTAGACTTCATACTTACGGACTACTGCTTAGAACAAGAAGGATGACTAAAGTCCATTTAAGGAGAAACATTATGTAATTAATAGTGTAGATGACACTTAGAGGTAACAAAATCCATAAAAGTGATACAGGAATGACTAACATTTGGAAACACTGAACAAATATGAAAGTAAGCAAAATGTCAAGTACCTAATATGCATTTAGTAAATATTAGCTCTTATGTTAGTTAGTTAGTTTGTTTGTTTTAGCTGCCTTGGGTCTTTGTTGCTGCACCCAGGCTTTCTCTAGTTGCAGCGAGTGAGGGCTATGGTACGCGGGCTGCTCATTGTGGTGGCTTCTCTTGTTGCAGAGCACGGGCTCTAGGTGCACGGGCTCAGTAGTTGTGGCACACAGACTCAGTAGTTGTGGCTTGTGGGCTCTAGAGCACAGACTCAGTAGTTGTGGCGCACGGGCCTAGTTGCTCCATGGCATGAGGGAACTTCCCGGACCAGGGCTCGAACCCGTGTCCCCTGCATTGGCAGGCGGATTCTTAACCACTGCACCACCAGGGAAGTCCCTTTATTGGCTTTTAATCTTGTCAAGCCTCAGAGGAGAGTGGCAGGGCCTCTAGCTCCCCAAGAGAAACCTCTATCTTGTCCCATCTCTGGTCTTCTCTACCACCATGTATTCCTAATTCAAATTTCCAAGCCCTTGGAAAGGTGAGCCTGTCTTAAAACACAAGAATAAGAAAAAGCAAAAAAACTTTGATTTGTAAATTAAATTGCTAACAAATGCCAAAGCAATCCTCTTTATGGTTTTACTACTGGGAATTTTCTTCCTGCAAACTCTCTTAAAACAAAGGCTAAACTGTACTGATTTCATCTGAATTTACAGCAAACTCTAGTTTATCAGAATGTGGCTTCCAAGAAGTGATTTAAATCAGCTTTAGGGAGGTTGGAATGTGTAAAGGGGGTCAACTGTATGGTGATGGATGGAAACTAAACTTTTGGTGGTGAGCACATTGGAGTGTATACAGAAGTCAAAATACAATGCCATGCCCATGAAACTTATATAATGTTATGGATCAATGTTGCCTCAGTTTTTAAAAGTGAGTCACCATTTACCCAGGAATGAGGAAATAGGTTTGGGAGAATCCACTTTAAATCATATTTCTCTTTATTTTTAAAATTTTGTTCCCTTAAGAAAAACATGGTAGTATGAAGAAAGTGACATCAGAAACTCCTGGACACTAATTCTGTTCCAACAATTAAACAGCCATGTGGCTGGCTATTCAAGAGGTAAACCTCTATAAGCCTTTGTTTCCCCATTTGCAAAATGGTAACAATGCTTGCAATATTATTAGTAGAAGGATAAAATGGCATAAATTTAGATTGGTGGATTCTCAATTTAGGTAGCAGATTCTCAAGAAATATTTGTTTAAGGAGTAAGTAAATTGTCACAATAAAGAATTGAAAGAGCACTCACTGAATAATTGTTCTGTGTCTTCAAGAAGCTCAAAGACAATGGGGGCTTCCCTGGTGGCTCAGTGGTTAAGAATCTGCCTGCCAATGCAGGGGACACCAGGTTCGATTCCTGGTCCGGGAAGATCCCACGTGCACCACAACTACTGAGCCTGTGCTCTAGAGCTCATGAGCCACAACTACTGAGTCGGCATGCCACAACTACTGAAGCCCGCGTGCCTAGAGCCTGTGCTCCGCAACAAGAGAAGCCACCGCAATGAGAAGCCCGCGCACCGCAACGAAGAGTAGCCCCTGCTCGCTGCAACTAGAGGAAGCCTGCATGCAGCAACAAAGATCCAACACAGCCAAAAATTTAAAAAAAATAGAAGAATAAATTAAAAAGAAAAAGAAGCTCAAGGACAATATAATACAATACCAAATACCGTTATAGAAGCAAAAACCAGATCTAAAAGGGGAAAGGGAAGAATCAGAGACTTACTCGTGGAAGAGTTGTTACCTAAGCTTCATCCTGGAGTTTGCACAATAGTGGGGCTTTCCTTGCAGAAAAAGCCAGCATGTATAGGTCTTTCTATAAGCAATTCAGTATGACTGGATCGGAAAATGCAAGCAGGTGAAAGTGATACCCGAAACTGGAGGGGAAAAAAAGGGTTCAGGGGAAGAGACCTTGAACACCAGACTAAGAAATTTGGCGTCTGTTCTGTAGGAAACACAGAACATTTGAACGATTTCTAGAGCTCAGAGAGCTTCTAGGCCAGGTGATTCCAAACCTGGTTACATATTGGAAACAAATTCTACAGCCCTTCCCCGGGTATACTGGTCAGAATCTTTGAGTCAGGTGTGGTAATATGGGTTTTTCCTAGTTTTTTGGTCATGCCATGCGGCATGGAAGATCTTAGTTCCCCGACCAGGGATCTAACCCATGCCCCCTGCAGTGGAAGCGTGGAGTCCTAACCACCGGACTGCCAGGGAATTCCATGGGTTTTTCCTATTTTTAAGGGGTTGTTTTATTTTTGTAGCTCTCAGATGCTTTAATGCAAATAGTGTGAGGTGTAGAATTTGAGACCCATTGACTAGTCTACTCTTCACTTTCATAAATGAGGAAAATGGAGCCCAGAAAGGTAAATAAATGAAATGCAGTAAAAATTCGATTATATTCATTGAAAATTCACTGTTTTTTTGAACACTATCTATAGGCTGGGGATTCAAACTCAGAACAGATAAACCCCCTGGCCTCATGGAGTTAACTATCTAATATAGAGACAGATAGAGCAATGATTTCAGTTCCAAAAGATAAATGCTAGGAGAATCTGCACACTGGGAGTTTTGTAAGCACAGATGAGGGCATCCAAATGAGAGAGAAGTGTGTGTCTGTGTGTGTGTGTGTCTGTGTTGGGGAGAAAGTTAGATGTGATTCCAAGTTAGTGTCCAAGAGGAGATGGTTAGATGTGATTCCATGTTAGTGTCCAAAAGGAGATGACAGTTAATCTACCTTTGAGTTAGATTTAGGTAGAAGGAAGAAAAAAAAAAGGAATGTTTCTGGCAGTGTGAAATGGCATGTGATAAGGCATGGACATATTGAGTATAATAGCTTAGGGGAGCTGTACATGTTACAGAATGAGAGGTATATTGTAGATATCTAGACTGGCAAGATAAAGGGACTAGAATAGTAGGCAGAAGCAAAGACATGTAAGACTCTGCATGCTTAATTAAGGAATTCCAAACCTGACAGTGAATCCACTAGGGAATCTAATGCAGAGGAGGTCTGTCGTCAGATCTGTTTTTTATCGAGACCATAAATATGGAGGACAGTTTGGAGGGGGCAAGACTAGAGGAAAAGAGAACCATTAGGAAGCTACTGCAGTAATCCCAGCAAGATGTATAGACAGTTGGAAAAGGGAATTGACAGAGTGAATCCAGCAGGGAAGAGGGGTCTTTGAAATATTAGGAAGGTTCTTTCCAGATTACCTGACGGTAAGATGAATACACTGAATGTGAGGAAGGGGTACAGGCCATGATCCCCAGATGTTTTACGTGGACTCATTGGATGGATAATGAAGCTGTTCACTGAGAAAGAAGTTAAAGGAGAGAGTAAAGATGGAGGGGGAGGGACTTCCCTGGCGGTCCATGGTTAATAAAACTCCGCGTTTCCACTGCAGAGGGCATGGGTTCCATTCCTGGTTGGGGAGCTAAGATCCCATATGCCACATGGTGCAGCCAAAAAAAAAAAAAAAGATGGAGGGGGAATATAAGTTGAATCTAGAATATATTGAATTCGGACCCTATAAAATATCCAAACATAGATTACCAGCAGGGAGTAAGTTCTACAGATATAAAGCTTGGAAAACTATTCAAAATATTCTATGTGCCTAGGTAATTCCTAAGATAATTTCACTAACATGTTTTACAGCTGCCTCTGAATATGTGGTTCCTCTGAGCCTTTAATTTTCCTTTCCTATTTATTTGAAGGGAGATTATTTAATGGAAACATTTATTTTCTAAATTAAAAGTTGTTCCTGTAAATACAATATTTTCTCCCCAGAACTAGTACTTAAAATTAATAGTCCATTTGAAATATTTACACGAGCCAAATGTCTGAAGTTACCAATATTATTCAAATTCTGGCCTGTGTTTTCATAAGAAGAAAATTCCAAGTTAACGCTTATAAGAGCATCTGAAGAAAACAAGTTAAAAAAAAGAAACCTCAGTGCAGCTCAGTCACTTTAGAGAACTAGAGGCTGTCACAGAATGTTGCAAAGGAAGGAAAAAAGAGATTCAGCTATAGCTGGTTAAAGATAGACCTTACTTTTCTTTTGAACCTACGCAGTAAGATCTGTTCCATTTAGTTGATTATGCACTATTTGGTGACTAAATTTGATAGGTGACAGGTGGAGAAAAAGTGACTTGGCTTAGTCCCAGTTGAATCCTTGTCTCTGGAAAGCAAGACCACACTTCACACATCATACTGGAAGGCTGAGTTTTCACATTAGTCCCGTACTCTGCTTGCTCAATAATCTGGACATGCAAACAGAAGTTGCAAAGGGAAATGACGGTGAGAAGAAGATCCACATTTTCAGTGCCAGCGGCTTGGTATTTATTGTCTCATTTAGTCCTAGGATGGGACATTTGTGACATACTTGCTATTATCCCCATTTTACAAATGAAGTAATCCATGTTTCCAATCATCAAGTAACTTCCCAAATTCACACAGCTATTAGGAATGGAGCCAGAATTATAATCCTGAACCTTGTGACTCTTCCTACTACATCTTGCCATCCTGTAGGATACTGGTGTCCATGGCAATACTAAGAAAGACTTCCATGAACAGAGATGCAAGGATGCGAAGAAGTTTATGTATTTCCACACATTCAAATGGTAGAATGTCTCAATGTTGTAAGATATAAATGGGGCAACTGAGTCATTCTAGGTAACTAGACCCTTAGATTCAGTTTCTTAAAGTGAATTTTTACCTTATTTACTTGGGAAACTGTCCGTAGGGGGTGGTGAGACCTCTGTCCTCTAGGTTGAATTGCAGGAATGGGTGATGGAGAGGGAGGCAAGTTGCCTACGTCCCCATGGGAGCTTCTTATTATACACAGAACTCGTTTTTCCCTCTCACTACCAAGGTAGCACATAATAATTACAGAAAATTTAGAACATATAGACGAACAACAAAACACACACACACAAACTCAACTAGCCCCATCATCTAAAAATAGATACTCTTTACAACCCTGTGAATATTCTTACATCCTTTTTACACACATGGGCACACACTCATGCACATACATATTTTTTCAACCTAAATCAAGCTCCTCAGATTTATTACTTCTGGTTCACTCTGTCTTAATTTAAAATAAATGAATAATTTATATCTTGGAGTAGTTGGTTCTAACTGACATAGAAAATAATTGGGACATGGTTTGGGAGAAAAGAGGAAAAGGTCAACCAACCCACGCATTGTTTTTGCCTAAAGGGTGACTTCGCCAGCTGGGTTGATGTTACTGGGTCTGTTCTGCTATTATTTACTAGACAGAGTCTCTGACTAATACCCTGTGATTTGATTGCTATCACTGGCACATCTGTAGACACAACAGAATGCAAATTAAATAACTGCTGAATCTGTACTGGGCAGGCCTTCTTCTTAGACACATACATTTAGGAATTTTTGTATTTTCCCTTCTCCACCACCAAAAATACGCTTTTATTCTTATTATAGACAAATATAGCACTTCATTGCATTCCAATATCAAGTGCCATTTAACAGTGTAGTTCCTATAGTAACAGAACATTAGAACCAGCGGTAACTTAATTCAACTGGCCCATTTTACAGGTGAAAAACTGAGGCTCAGGGAAGAGAAGAAAAGCAATAAAGTGTTTATGAAATACCTACCATATGCTAGAAGCTATTCATATTTATTTCATTCAAAATCGCAAAACCATGAGTTAGATATGACTGCCCCCAATTTATAGGAAACTAAAACTCAGCAGAATCACAGAACTCTGAAGAGGCAGAACTGGGATTCACACATGAATGCTGACTCAGCTTTGCCCTGCAACGTCCTGCCTTTCTGGAAGGAGGTGATTTATCTAAATGAGACAGCAAGAATGGTGGCAGGCCTGGAGCTAGAACCTCGTCTCCTACTGTCTAGTCTGATGCCCGTATCTCTACCTCCTGTTATTGTACGTGGGGCTTAAATGGGATTCAAGCCCATAGTCTTTGCCCCTAAGATCACTTTGCAAGTGACCAAGCCCAGCAGTTTGCCATACAAAGATATGTCCAAGTATTTGTCACCCTTTCGTTCACTGAACAAGAATTAGAAATATTAGAATCTTTAGATTTCAAATTATGTCATTAATTACAGCAACTATATTGAAAACTGACCATGCAGAAAATACAAATAAATGAAAATAAAATAAATAAGGTTTAGCGTTACCTGTACTATTAAGCAAGACTGGAGAAGTGACTTGTGTATCTTAACCAGGCATGTTCAACAATAGAAAGCTGTTTAGGTTTATGTCCAACTCAACTCAACACACCAAGCCTGAAACACATTTTCTTTTTTGCAGCTAGCATGTTTTAGCAGCCAGCCCCCAGCCACTCTGCACGGTATCTACTTTAAGAAGCTGAGAGCAAAGGAAGCAACGAACATTTGTTGCCCGCCTACCATTTGTCAGGCTCTGTGTTCGGTGTTTTACATTTATTATGTAATGTTTTATCCTCCCAAGGCCCAGTGAGAGAGTTTATTTTATTTCTAGTTCACATATAAGGAAACTAAAGCTTGGAGAGCTCACTAACTTTTTTCCAACATCTAATAAGCATTAAGCTTGGGAATTATGCCAAGGTTTAATTTCACAGTGACAGCTTTACTTGGAGCTGGCTAGGAATAATAGTTTTAAAATAATAAATGTTTATTGGGAATTTCCTTTGCTAAAGACTTTACATAGATTACATGTTTGAATCCTCATAGCAACCCTAAGAAGTAGGTACTATGTAAGGCCCATCTTATAGATGTATAAGAGGTAAGTGACTTGCATGAAATCATTCAACTATTAAGTATGGAATTGGAGTACAAACTCAGGAAGGCTAACCTCAAAGCCTGTGTAGTTAACTTTTATTTCATATTGTCTGGAAGGAAAATAACATCCACATTATTTATATATTCATACAAAGGGAAAATTACAAAGTGCCACAGGTAGAGACAAAGTGGAAAATACCACATTCTCACATTGGTGCTGGATTGGGGATGGGAATAAAAACATTTCAGCCATAAAAGATGGGCAGAGTTTAGACAGGCAGTGATTGGAGAGGGGAAAGAATAGAAAGGTTTTCCAGCGGAAACATTTGTACTGTCATTTGATCATCTTTTCTTAATTTTTGTTTGGATCTTCTGTCTTAGAACTTGCCAAATAATCCATCAAACTGGTTAAGATTTGGGTTTTGTGGTAGACATAGATGGCATCTAAGCATTCATATTGATCTCAGTCCATTGAGAACCCATGTGTATTACTTACCTAGTGCTGCATATCAAATCACCCCACAACTTAGTGGTTTAAAACAGCAAACATGTACTATCTCACAGTTTCTATAGGTCAGAAATTCAAGAATGTCTTAGTTAAGCAGTTCTGGCTCAGGGTCTGGGCGGCTCACAGTCAGGATGTTGGCTAGGGCTGCAGTCATACAGAGGCTTAGCTGGGGCTTCCAAGGTGCCTCATACAAACGGCGCCTGACAGGAGTCCTCAGTTACTTGCTACATGAGCCTCTTCATAGGCTTCTTGGGTGTCCCTGTGACATTGTAGCTGGCTTCTCCCAAGACCCAAAGAGAAAGCAAGGCAGAAGCTGCAATGTATTTTATGACACACCATCACTTCTGCCATATTTTAATGGTCACAGAGACCAGCACTGATTGAATGTGGGATGGGATGACACAAGGGCGTGAATACCAAGCGTTGGGGATCACTGGGCATCATCTTGGAGGCTGGCTATCACAACATACAAGTTTTTATGGAAGCAGAAAAATCTCCAGAAACAGAGAGAACAGTATCCCCATACTTGAACAGGTGTTGCTAATATATCTCATATCAGTTAAGTAGTTTTAAAATTAGGCACAATTTTACATAAACCAAAATAGTAGTCCTTCTGGGGGAGAAGTCACTATGCATTGTTATGGTAGCTATCCAATAGTATTAAAAAGTATTGCATTCATCTTTATCCAGGCATCAATTCAAGGAGAGCTAGGTATTCAAGCCTTAAAAGAAGAGTCAGAACAAAGTCAATGTTAGACCCATATGGTTATAGGAAACAGGGCTGGCCTGAATGCCCTGGCATGGAACCATCTCTTTGGGAAGGCACCACCTTTGGGGTATGACTGCACAAGTTGTGGCCTTCACAATTCCATAATTCTATTTTTGTTTGTTTGTTTGTTTTGCGGTACGCGGGCCTCTCACTGTTGTGGCCTCTCCCGTTGCGGAGCACAGGCTCCGGACGTGCAGGCTCAGTGGCCATGGCTCATGGGCCCAGCTGCTCTGCGGCATGTGGGATCTTCCTGGATCGGGGCACGAACCCACGTCCCCTGCATCGGCAGGCGGACTCTCAACCACTGCACCACCAGGGAAGCCCCCATAATTCTATTTGCATGGACTATGACGTGAATTGTGCACAGCTATCTGAAGTTGCACAACGCTAAAGACCCAAACTGGGGCCAGTAGGAATACTGAGGGGCTGGGATGTTGGGGACCAGTGGTAAAAACTAGGCAGCCATCCCCGCTCCTTTGTGGACCCCGCAAAATTAGCCAGATAGGAAAAGGAATCAATACCACAACGGTGTAGGATGGACAGCTCTCTTAATTACAAGTTTAAGCAGAAAGAACTAAGATGTACCAACAACAATTCCTCAGATTCTTGGTTCTCTAGCAAAACATGCATATGTATAGAAAAGAAAAAATATCTCAGCAGCTACGTACTAAATTTAGTTATAATAAAAAGCACAAAAGCCTTTTTGGTACATTTGTGTTAAACCTACTTAAGATATGCAGGTTACTGCTGCAATCTTGTTGGCTTCAAATTGTACTTAATAACATTCATCTTCATTCTTTGCATTTTGTATTTTCTACATGAATGATTTTCAGTAACATCACTCTAATGAATGACATCATACTGGGTTTAATTGCAAGGTGTAAAGGTTCTTATATTTCTAACTCATGTTAGATATGCAAACAGTAACATATACACTTCATCTATACAGCCCAGATTCTTAGTGTGTTTGACAATACTATACCAGAATCAATTTTTTAACAAAAATTCAAACACCTGTAGCATAAATGCAGAATCAATTACCCTTAAGATCAATACTGTATTTATCCGCAGCCTGTGGGGATGCCAGACAATGATAATTTTTCAGAAAGATTTAAAGCAAGATGGGACATCATCTCTAACCCTTGGAAACTTTTGTCAATAGAAAGAAATAAACATGTTTTTACTAGTACTTTTAAACTTTTATTGGAAATAATTTAAAACTTATGGAAAATTTGCAAAAATAAAATAGTGCAAAATACTTATGTACCCTTTACTCAGATTTGCCTGTTGATAACATTTGACCTCATTTGATTAGCATTTGCTGTTTCATCTCTAATGTCTCTTTATCTATCTGTCTATCGATAGATGGACCAATTGATCTATCCAGAGAGGAGTATAAAACTGTATACGTAAAGATAGGTAGAGAGAGAGAGAGAGAGAGAGAGAGAGGAAGGGAGAGACAGAGACAGAGGAGCAAGAGAGGAAGAGGGAGAATATCTGTGTATTATAATAATGGTTTATCATTCATTAGTGAACTTAATTGTTTTTTGTGCTCAAACTGTCCCAATGCAAGACCCTTCAAGCTGGCTCCTGTGTTTTTGTGACATTCCTCCTTTATTTGGGGGGAATGCTGCCTTGTTTCTGGCATAACAGAAAGTCCACTGTCAACATTCTTTCTTTATTCCTTTTATACATTTCCAATCTGGTTATTTTTCATTGGTTTTAATGCAGCACACAATCCTGGGAGCAGAATATCTAAAAGATTATGGTTGTAAGAGATAAATATGATGATAGGCTAAAAATAAGCCTGAAACAGAAACAAAACTTATAGAATTTCGACACAGTGGAAGGTTGGTATTCACAAAGATGGCCCAAGACATTAAGAAATTATTTTAATTAATCAAATCAAGTCAAATTAAATTAAATTAGTTGTTATAAGTAGTGTGGTTTTATAACTGTTTGGTACTTAAATGCAATAATTCTCAAATTTATTTTGTATCTTAATAAGCTGGAAGCTTTTTTCACTGTCAAAAAAGAGCTTGATAATTTATTTTTAAATTGATAATGGTTGATATCAAATAAGTACGATATTCCACATACTATTATTTTCACCAGGATGTATTTGTTTATAAGAATGATGTAACTATTTTATTCCCAAATGTGTAGCTGATGGTACCTTGCAAATTTTTGTTAAAGTAAGCATAATTCTGTGAGCTGGAAGCTTTCTAAAATTTATTTTTAATGATATAAACATATGTAGAATGATATACACAAATATAAAATGTATAACTTGATGAACTTTTACAAAAGTAACCACCTCTTCTAAAAGGTATAACCACCACCCAGATCAAGATATAGAATATTTCCAACATTCCACATGGTTCCTTTGTGCCCCTCCAAAACAATGTCTCTGTAATCAACCTTCTATCACTATATGTTAGCTTTGTTTTTTCTTGAACTTCATAAATGGAATATATACATATTCTTACAGTATATACTCTCTCAGGTCTGATATCATGCCTATGAGATTCATCCATGTTGTTGCATATAGTGATAGTTTGTTCCTTTTCACTTTTATGTACTATGACACTGTATGAAGATATTACATTTTTGTACATTTTCTCATTGATGGTCATTTGCTTTGGTTCCAGTTTGGGGACATTATGAATAAATCTGCTATGGACATGCTTGTCCATGTCCTAGGGTATATGTAAGTTTACCTATGTATAAACATAGGTATACCATGTGTATAAACAGTTTTCCAGAGTGATTTTACAACTTTACATTGCCACCAGCAATGTACGAGAGCTGCAGTTCCTCCACATCTGAACCAAAACTTGGCACTGAAGGATTTTTAAGGTTTAGCCAGATAGGTGGATGTGTAGTGATATCTCATTGAGGTTTTTATTTGAATTTACCTTTAAGTAATGATGCTAGGCATCTTTTCTTATGCTTATTGGACATTTGGATATCATCTTTTTGTGCAGTGTGTATTCAAGTCTTTTGTCCATTTATTAGAAACTTGAGTGGAATTGTTCGTATTTAATTATTGACTTAGAAGTTCTTTATAGATTCTGGTTACAATTTCTTTGTCATATATAAAATTGAAAATATTTTCTCCCAGTCTTTGGCTTGCCTTTCCACTCTCCTAGTGATGTTTTTATTTTAAAGAGTGTATGTTGTTGAATATATCAGCATACAGATTTTTGTAGTGTTCTCTTGTTATCCTTTTAATGGATATAGGATCTATAGTGATTATCCCTCTTTGATTCCTGATATTGGTGATTTGTACCTTCTCTATTTTTACCTTTGTTAGCCTTGCTAGAATTTAATAAATATTATTGATTTTGTTTTTTTAATAATGAGCTTTTTTTTCCCATTAACATCTTTATTGGAGTATAACTGCTTTACAATGGTGTGTTTAGTTTTTGCTTTATAACAAAGTGAATCAGTTATACATATACATATATCCCCATAACTCTTCCCTCTTGCGTCTCCCTCCCACCCTCCCTATCCCACCCCTCTAGGTGGTCACAAAGCACCGAGCTGATCTCCCTGTGCTATGTGGCTGCTTCCCACTAGCTATCTATTTTAGGTTTGGTAGTGTATACATGTCCATGTACTCTCTCACCTTGTCCCATCTTACCCTTCCCCCTCCCCATATCCTCAAGTCTATTCTCTAGTAGGTCTGCATCTTAATTTCCATCTTGCCCCTAGGTTCTTCGTGACTTTTTTTTTAGATTCCATATATATGTGTTAGCATACGGTATTGCTTTTTCTCTTTCTGACTTACTTCACTCTATATGACAGACTCTAGGTCCACCCACCTCACTACAAATATCTCAATTTCGTTTCTTTTCATGGCTGAGTAATATTCCATTGTATATATGTGCTGCATCTTCTTTATCCATTCATATGTTGATGGACCCTTAGGTTGCTTCCATGTCCTGGCTATTGTAAATAGTGCTGCAATGAACACTGTGGTACATGCCTCTTTTTGAATTATGGTTTTCTCAGGGTACATGCCCAGTAGTGGGATTGTTGGGTCTATGGTAGTTCTATTTTTAGTTTTTTAAGGGACCTCCATGCTGTTCTCCATAGTGGCTGTAGCAATTTACATTCCCACCAACAGTGCAAGAGGGTTCCCTTTTCTCCACACCCTCTCCAGCATTTATTGTTTGTAGATTTTTTGATGATGGCCATTCTGACCGGTGTGAGATGATATCTCATTGTAGTTTTGATTTGCATTTCTCTTATGATTAATGATGTTGAGCATTCTTTCATGTGTTTGTTGGCAATCTGTACATCTTCTCTGGAGAAATGTCTATTTAGGTCTTCTGCCCACTTTTGGATTGGGTTGTTTGTTTTTTTGATATTGAGCTGCATGAGTTGCTTGTAAATTTTGGAGATTAATCCTTTGTCAGTTGCTTCATTTGCAACTATTTTCTCCCATTCTGAGAGTTGTCTTTTCATCTTGTTTATGCTTTCCTTTGCTCTGCAAAAGCTTTGAAGTTTCATTAGGTCCCATTTGTTTGTGTATTTATTTATTTATTTATTTTTGCAGTACACGGGCCTCTCACTGCTGTGGCCTCTCCTGTTGTGGAGCACAGGCTCCGGACACGCAGCCTCAGAGGCCATGGCTCATGGGCCTAGCCGCTCCGCAGCACGTGGGATCCTCCCGGACTGGGGCACGAACCCATGTCCCCTGCAATGGCAGGCAGACTCTCAACCACTGTGCCACCAGGGAAGCCCTATTTTTGTTTTTATTTCCATTTTTCTAGGAGATGGGTCAAAAAGGATCTTGCTGTGATTTATGTCATAGAGTGTTCTGCCTATGTTTTCCTCTAAGAGTTTGATAGTGTCTAGCCTTACATTTAGGTCTTTAATCCATTTTGAGTTTATTTTTGTGTATGGTGTTAAGAGAGTGTTCTAATTTCATTCTTTTACATGTAGCTTTCCAGTTTTCCCAGCACCACTTATTGAAGAGGATGTCTTCTCTCCACTCTATATTCTTGCCTCCTTTATCAAAGATGAGGTGACCATATGTGCATGGACTTATCTCTGGGCTTTCTATTCTGTTCCATTGATCTATATTTCTGTTTTTGTGCCAGTACCATACTGCCTTGATTACTGTAGCTTTGTAGTATAGTCTGAAGTCCAGGAGCCTGATTCCTCCAGCTCCATTTTTCTTTCTCAAGATTGCTTTGGCTATTCGGGGTCTTTCATGTTTCCATACAAATTGTGAAATTTTTTTGTTCTAGTTCTGTCAAAAATGCCAGTGGTAGTTTGATAGGGATTGCATTGAATCTGTAGATTGCTTTGGGTAGTATAGTCATTTTCACATTGCTGATTCTTCCAATCCAAGAACATGGTATATCTCTCCATCTGTTTGTATCATCTTTAGTTTCTTTCATCAGTGTCTTATAATTTTCTGCATACAGGTCTTTTGTCTCTTTAGGTAGGTTTATTTCTAGATATTTTATTCTTTTAGTTGCAATGGTAAATGGGAGTGTTTTCTTAATTTCACTTTCAGATCTTTCATCATTAGTGTATAGGAATGAAAGTGATTTCTGTGCATTAATTTTGTATCCTGCCACTTTACCAAGTTCATTGATTAGCTCTAATAGTTTTCTAGTAGCATCTTTAGGATTCTCTTTTTATAGTATCATGTCATCTGCAAACAGTGACAGCTTTACTTCTTCTTTTCTGATTTGGATTCCTTTTATTTCTTTTTCTTCTCTGATTTCTGTGGCTAAAACTTCCAAAACTACGTTGAATAATAGTGGTGAGAGTGGGCAACCTTGTCTTGTTCCCGATCTTAGTGGAAATGGTTTCAGTTTTTCACCATTGAGGACGATGTTGGCTGTGGGTTTGTCATATATGGGCTTTATTATGTTGAGGTAAGTTCCCTTTCTGCCTACTTTCTGGAGATTTATTATCATAAATGGGTGTTTAATTTTGTCAAAAGCTTTCTCTGCATCTATTGAGATGATCATATTGTTTATCTCCTTCAATTTGTTAATATGGTGTATCACATTGATTGATTTGCATATATTGAACAATCCTTGCATTCCTGGGGTAAACCCCACTTGATCATGGTGTATGATCCTTTCAACGTGCTGTTGGATTCTGTTTGCTAGTATTTTGTTGAGGATTTTTGCATCTGTTTTCATCAGTGATATTGGCCCGTAGTTTTCTTTCTTTGTGACATCTTTGTCTGGTTTTGGTATCAGGGTGATGGTGGCCTCGTAGAATGAGTTTGGGAGTGTTCCTCCCTCTGCTATATTTTGGAAGAGTTTCAGAAGAATAGGTGTTAGCTCTTCTCTAAATGTTTGATAGAATTAGCCTGTGAAGCCATCTGGTCCTGGGCTTTTGTTCATTGGAAGATTTTTTTATCACAGTTTCAATTACAGTGCTTGTGATTGGTCTGTTCATGTTTTCTATTCCTTCCTGGTTCAGTCTCAGAAGGTTGTGCATTTCTAAGAATTTGTCCATTTCTTCCAGGTTGTCCATTTTATTGGCATATAGTTGCTTGCAGTAATCTCTCATGATCCTTTGTATTTCTGCAGTGTCAGTTGTTACTTCTCTTTTTTCATTTCTAATTCTGTTGATTTGAGTCTTCTCCCTTTTTTCTTGATGAGTCTGGCTAATGGTTTATCAATTTTGTTTATCTTCTCAAAGAACCAGCATTTAATTTTGTTGATCTTTGCTATCATTTCCTTCATTTCCTCTTCCTTTATTTCTGATCTGATCTTTATGATTTCTTTCCTTCCACTAACTTTGGGGTTTTTTTTTTTGTTTTTCTTTCTCTAATTGCTTTACATGTAAGGTTAGGTCATTTATTTGAGGTGTTTCTTGTTTCTTAAGGTAGGATTTTATTGCTATAAACTTCCCTCTTAGAACTGCTTTTGCTGCATCCCATAGGTTTTGGGTCATCGTGTTTTCATTGTCATTTGTTTCTAGGTATTTTTTTATTTCCTCTTTCATTTCTTCAGTTATCTCTTGGTTATTAAATAGTGTATTGTTTAGCCTTCATGTGTTTGTATTTTTTACAGATTTTTTCCTGTAATTGATATCTAGTTTCATAGTGTTGTGGTCAGAAAAGATACTTGATACAATTTCAATTTTCTTAAATTTACCAAGGCTTGCCTTGTGACCCAAGATATGATCTATCCTGGGGAGTGTTCCATGAGAACTTGACAAGAAAGTGTATTCTGTTGTTTCTGGATGGAATATCCTATAAATATCAATCAAGTCCATCTTTTTTAATGTATCATTTAAACCTTGTGTTTCCTTATTTATTTTCATTTTGGATGATCTGTCCATTGGAGAAAGTGGGATGTTGATTTCTCCTACTGTGATTGTATTACTGTCGATTTCACCTTTTATGAGTGTTAGTATTTGCCTTATGTATTGTGGTGCTCCTATGTTGGGTGCATAAATATTTACAATTGTTATATCTTCTTGGATTGATCCCTTGATCATTATGTACTGTCCTTCTTTGTGTCTTGTAATAGTGTTTGTTTTAAAGTCTATTTTGTCTGATATGAGAATTGCTACTCCAGCTTTCTTTTGATTTCCATTTGCATGGAATATCTTTTTCCATCCCCTCACTTTCAGTCTGTATGTGTCCCTAGGTCTGAAGTGGGTCTCTTGTAGACAGCATATTTATGGGTCTTGTTTTTGTATCCATTCAGCCAGTCTCTGTCTTTTGGTTGGAGCATTTAATCCATTTTTATTGAAGGTAATTATCAATATGTATGTTCCTATTACCATTTTCTTAATTGTTTTGGGTTTGTTATTTTAGGTCTTTTCCTTCTCTTGTGTTTCCCACCAAGAGAAGTTCCTTTAGCATTTGTTGTAAAGCTGGTTTGGTTGTGCTGAATTCTCTTAGCTTTTGCTTGTCTATAAAGGTTTTAATTTCTCCATCAATTCTGAATGAGCTCCTTGCTGGGCAGAGTAATCTTGGTTGTAGTTTTTTCCCGTTCATCACTTTAAATAAGTCCTGCCACTCCCTTCTGGCTTGCAGAGTTTCTGCTGAAAGATCAGCTGTTAACCTTATGGTTAACCTGTTAACCTTGTATGTTATTTGTTATTTTTCCCTTGCTGCTTTTAATATATTTTCTTTGTATTTAATTTTTGATAGTTTGATTAATATGTGTCTTGACGTGTTTCTCCTTGGATTTATCCTGTTGGGACTCTCTGTGCTTCCTGGACTTGATTAACTATTTCCTTTCCCATATTAGGGAAGTTTTCAACTATAATTTCTTCAAATATTTTCTCAGTCCCTTTCTTTTTCTCTTCTTCTTCTGGGATCCCTATAATTTGAATGTTGATGCATTTAATGTTGTCCCAGAGGTCTCTGAGACTGTCCTCAATTCTTTTCATTCTTTTTTCTTTATTCTGCTCTGCAGTAGTTATTTCCACTATTTTATCTTCCAGGTCACTTATCTGTTCTTCTGCCTCAGTTATTCTGCTATTGATCCCTTCTCCATCCCAGAAATGGAGATCTCTGGGAGATTTTTGCCATTTGATATTACATGGAGCTGGGAGGTTGGTCCACAAGAGTGAGGACCAATATCCTGAACCTGGTTCTCCCACCTCAGAGGCACAGCCCTGATGCCTGGCTGGAGCACCAAGAGCCTGTCATCCACATGGCTTAGAATAAGAGGGAGGAAAAAAAAAGAAGGAAAGAAAGAAGAAGATAAAATTAAATTAAATTAAAAAGTTATTAAAATAAAAAATAATTATTAAAAAAAATTTAAGTAATAAAAAAAAGAAAGAAAGACGAGAGCAAACCAAACCAAAAAACAAATCCAACAATGATAATAATCTCTAAAAACTATACCAAAAGAAAAAAAAAAGGACAGACAGAACCCTAGGACAAATGGTAAAAGCAAAGCTGTACAGACAAAATCACACAGAAGCATATGCATACACACTCACAAAAAGAGAAAAAGGGGAGAAATATATATATATCCTTGCTCCCAAAGTCCACCTCCTCAATTTGGGATGATTCGTTGTCTATTCAGGTATTCTGCAGATGCAGGGTGCATCTAGTTGACTGTGGAGATTTAATCCGCTGCTCCTGAGGCTGCTGGGAGAGATTTCCCTTTCTCTTCTGTGTTTGGACAGCTCCTGGGGTTCAGCTTTGGACTTGGCCCCGCCTCTTCCTGTAGGTCGCCTGAGGGCATCTGTTCATTGCTCAGACAGGATGGGGTTAAAGGAGCAGATGACTTGGGGGCTCTGGTTCACTGAGGATGGGGGGAGGGAGGGGTACGGACGCGGGGTGAGCCTGTAGCGGCAGAGGCCGGCGTGACAGTGCACCAGCCCGAGGCGCGCCGTGCGTTCTCCTGGGAAAGTTGTCCCTGGATCACGGAACCCTGGCAGTGGCAGGCTGCACAGGCTCCGGGGACCTGAGCTTGCACACAGGCTTCTTGGTGGCAGCAGCTGCAGCCTTAGCATCTCATGCCCGTCTCTGGGGTCTGCGCTGATAGCCACGGCTTGCGCCCCTTTCTGGAGCTCCTTTAAGTGGCACTCTGAATCCCCTCTCCTCGCGCACCAGGAAACAAAGAGGGAAGAAAAAGTCTCTTGCCTCTTCGGCAGCTCCATACTTTTCCCGGACTCCCTCCTGGCCAGCCGTGGCACACTAGCCCCTTCAGGCTGTGTTCACGCTGCCAACCCCAGTCCTCTCCCTGGGATCTGACTGAAGCCTGAGCCTCAGCTCCCAGCCCTGCCCGCCCCGGCGGGTGAGCAGACAAGCCTCTCGGGCTGGTGAGTGCCGGTTGGCACCGATCCTCTGTGTGGGAACCTCTCCGCTTTGCCCTCTGCACTCCTGTTGCTGTGCTCTCCTCTGCGGCTCTGAAGCTTTCCCCGTCCGCCACCCGCAGTCTCCGCCCATGAAGGGGCTTCTAGTGTGTGGAAACCTTTCCTCCTTCACAGCTCCCTCCCACTGGTGCAGGTCCTGTCCCTATTCTTTTGTCTCTGTTTATTCTTTTTTCTTTTGCCCTACCCAGGTATGTGGGGAGTTTCTTGCCTTTGGGGAGGTCTGAGGACTTCTGCCAGCGTTCAGTAGCTGTTCTGTAGGAGTTGTTCCACATGTAGATGTATTTCTGATGTATTTGTGGGGAGGAAGGTGATCTCCACGTCTTACTCTTCTGCCATCTTGAAGCTCCTCAATAATGAGCTTTTTGTTTTATTTTTCTGTTGTCTTTATGTTTTCAATTTCACTGACTTCTGCTTTTATCTTTATTAGTTCCTTCCTTCTCCTTGCTTTAGATTATTTTTCCCTTCTTTTTCTAAGTTCCTGAGTTAGGAAATTAGATAATTGATTTGAGACCTTTACTCTTCTCTAATATAAATGCTTAGAACTATAAACTACCCTATTAACACTGTTTTAGCTGCATCCCACATATTTTGGTATGTTGCATTTTTAATTGTCTAGTGATGAAAAGAAGTTTTTAATTTTAATGGCACCAAAATACCTATTTATCCTTTTATGGGTAATGCTTTTCATGTCCTGTTTAAAAATCTTTGCTGATGTGATAAAATATTTTTCTCTTAAAAATTTTTCTTCTAGAAACTTTATTGTTTACCTCTTACATTTAGGTCCATGATCCATTTGGAATTGAATTTTGTGTATGCTGTGAGGTAGGGATCAAAGTTTATTTTCTTCCACTATATGTATATTCAAGTGTTCGAGCATTATTTATTGAAAAGTCCATCTTTTCCCCCACAATACTGCAGTGGGACTCTTGTCACAGTCAGGTGACTATTTATATATTGGTCTTTTTTTTTTTTTTTTTTTTTTTGCTGTACGCGGGCTTCTCAATGTTGTGGCCTCTCCCATCGCGGAGCACAGGCTCTGGACGCGCAGGCTCAGCGGCCATGGCTCACGGGCCCAGCCGCTCTGCGGCATGTGGGATCTTCCCGGACTGGGGCATGAACCCGTGTCCCCTGCATCGGCAGGCAGACTCTCAACCACTGCACCACCAGGGAAGCCCTATTGGTCTATTTTTAGATTCTCTTCCATTGGCCCATTTATAGTAGTCCACGCTTATCTGTGGGAGATATATTCCAAGCCCCCCAGTGGATGCCTGAAACCTTGGATAGTACTGAACCCTATATATACTGTTTTTTCCTATATATTCATACCTATATTAAAGTTTAATTTATAAATTAGGCACAGTAAGAGATTAAAAACATTAACTAATAATAAAAGAGAGCAGTTATAACAACAGAGTGTAATAAAATTTATGTGAATGTGATCTATCTCTCTGTATTTCACAATATCTTATTGTACAAATTTAATGCTTTTTCCATCTTAACTAAGCATTTATCACACACTATGGCTGGAACTTATTCAGTCTGAGGTAAAACAGCAAAACTATCATAAATTGTTTTTTCCTTCTTCACAATTTAAAGGATGGAAGATTTGTTCTTTCTGTCAGTCTTAGCAACCTCAGCATATAATCTTTTTCCTTCCTTATTAAGTCAAGAACATTCACCTTTTCACTTAAAGGAAGCACTTTATGGCTCTTCTTTGGCACATCCAAATTGCCAGCAATACTACTCTTGCATTTTGGGGCCATTATAAAGTAAAATAGGGGTTACCCGAACACAAGCACTGCAATGCTGCAACAGTAGATCTGATAACTGAGGTGGTTCCTACGTGACTAAGATTGGGATATGCTGGACAAAGGGATGTTTCACATCCAGAATGGGAGGGCACGAGATTTCATCATGCTACTCAGAATAGCATGCAATTTAAAACTTATGGATTGGTTATTTCTGGAATTTTTCATTTAATATTTTCAGCCTGCAATTGGCCACAGGTAACTAAAACCCAGAAAGCAAAACCACAGATAAGGGGGGACTACTGTATCTTACTTTGTTTTTGAATTCTATACCTTTATAATGTCTTGGTATCTTCTACTATAAATAGTCCAGTTATTTTTTAATTTGTCAAGATTGTCCTGACTAGTCTTGGCCCTTTGCATTTTCATATATATTTTAAAATCGGCTTGTCAAATTGAAAGAAAAAAAAAAGCTGGGATTTTGATTGGAGTTTCATTGACTCTATAGATCAATTTGAAGAGACTGATGCCTTAACAGTAGTGGGTCTTTCAATCTGTGAGCATGAGCGTGGTATATTCACCCCACTCCCCATTTACTTAGGTCTTGTTAATTTCCTTCAGGAATTTTTTTGTAGGTTTTCATGTAGAAGTCTTGCTCACCAACTGTTAGATTTATTCATAGATATTTGATGGTTTTGATGCTATTGTAAATGGTCCTTTTTAAATTACATGTTCTATTTTGCTAGTATATAGAAACAAATCATTATTTTATACTGCTATTATATCCAGTGATGCTGTAAAATTCACTTATTTATAATAGTGTAGATCCTTATGGATTATGTACATATACAATCATAACATATACATCTAATCACAATTTTATTGTATTTTTGCTTTCCAGTTATTATACTTTTTGATTTCTTTTACTTACTTTATTGCCCTGGCCAAGACCTCCAGTATAATATTGAACACAAGTGATGAGAGTGGACATAGTTAAGAATATTTTGAAAATCTAGGTACCCAGGTCTTATCCCCTCAAAATTCCATAGATCCAGGTTGGGAGCCTGAAAAATGTACATTTTAACACGTATTCCAAGTGATATTGATGTAGAGATGTCCTAGAAGCACCCTTTGAGTAATATTTTTATTTTTTCTTTGCTTTTTTTTGTTGTTGTTGTTGCGGTATGCGGGCCTCTCACTGTTGTGACCTCTCCCATTGCGGAGCACAGGCTCTGGATGCGCAGGCTCAGCGGCCATGGCTCACGGGCCCAGCCGTTCCACAGCATATGGGATCTTCCTGGACCGGGGCACGAACCTGTGTCCCCTGCATTGGCAGGCGGACTCTCAACCACTGCACCACCAGGGAAGCCCTGAGTAATATTTTTAAAGGATAAGCTTCTCTCACCTGAAGAGTTAGTCAGGATGAACTATTACACTCTTCTTTCTTCCTCCCCTCCCCATCTCCATCCTCTTCCATGCCGGTGATGGATGTATAAAATGTTATTTTTTGAGCCCCTTATTGTGCTGCTTCTCTTTTTCTGACTCTAGCTCTGGATATAACATGCATATAAGTGTCTTTAGTGTTAAAATATTGACTGGCTTTAGGAAAAAAAAAAAAACAGAAAGAAATAAAAATGGCCCTTATCCTGAGTCAGCAGTCACATTCAAAAAGAGCAATCTTAAAAAACAAAAACAAAAACCAAACAAACAAAAAAACCCCACTGTATTTGGAAGTTGTTGAGGTCATGGATGAATTCAATCCTTTCTGTACACACATCCACATCCACACATCCACACACATGCAAACCACCAACAATCATATGGGTGCTGCCACCTGATGCAAACAGTATGAGGAAAAAGGAACAGATTCTAAAGGATGTATAGTTACATAAAACAGAGTTGAACAATATGAAATCACTTGAGAGAATATGGATACCACATGGTTTCCTAAATATAATTGGTTACAAATCAAAGGAACAATGTATTTTCTTAGATTAAGAGACAAAATATGCCATGGATATTTATGGAAAGAAGTAGAGATACAAGAGTAGCTGTAAATACTTACAGAATATTAGAGTTTGGTAGGGCCTTAAGGTCATGTTGTCTGATGCTTACATTTTTTTCCTTCCAGTTTTATTGAGATATATACAGCACTGTATAAGTTTAAGGTGCACAGCATAATGATTTGACTTATGTACATCATGAAATGATGACCACAGTAAGTTTAGTGAACATCCATCATCTCATATGGGTACAAAGTAAAAAGAAATATATTTTACCTTGTGACGAGAACTCTTAGCACTTACTTATTAACAACTTTCATATATGAGATACAGCAGTGTTAATTATATTTATCCTGTTGTATATTACATCCCTAGTACTTATTTATCTTATAACCTGAAGTGTGTACCATTTGACCACCTTCATCCAATTCCCCCTCCCACTCCCACCTCTGGTAACCACAAATCTGATCTCTTTTTCTATGAGTTCATTTGTTTGTTTATTTTTGAGGTATAATTAACCTACAACATTATGTTAGTTCCTGGTGCATGACATAGTGATTCCATATTTCTATACATTTCAAATTGGTCACCACTGATAAGTCTAGTTACAATATGTCACCATACAAAGATATTACATAGTTACTTACTATATTCCCCACAATGTACATATCTTACCCATGATTCATTTATTTTGTGACTGGAAGTTTATACCTCTTAATCTCCCTCACCCATTTCTCTCACTCCCCAATCCCTTCTTCCAGCAACCACCAGTCTGTTCTCAGCATCTACAACTCCATTTCCATTTTGTTATGTTTGTTCATTTGTTCTTCATATAAGTGTGATCACATGGTATCTGTCCTTCTCCATCCCGTCCAGGTCCATCCATGTTATCACAAATGGCAAGATCTCATTCTTTTTTATGGTTGAGTAATATTCCACTGAATATATATACCACATTTTCTCTATCTGTTCATCCATTGATGGGCATCCAGGTTGTTTCCATATCCTTGACATTGTAAACAGTGCTGCAATGAACATAGAGTTGGACATATCTCCTCAGATCCACGTTTTTGTTTTCTTTGGACAAATACCCAGGAGTAGAATTGCTGTATTGCATCGTAGTTCTATTTCCAACTTTCTGAGGAACCGCCACACTGTTTTCCGCATCCTTGACAACACCTGCTATTTGTTGTCTCCCCAATAAAAGCCATTCTGACAGGCATGAAGTGACATCCCACTGTGGTTTCAACTTGCATTTCCCTAATGATTGGTGATATTGAGCATCTTTTTATGGGCCTGCTGGACATTTGTATGTCTTCTTTGGAAAAATGTCTATTTTACATCCTCTGCTCATTTTTTTTTTTTTTTTTTTTTTTTTTTTGCGGTATGCGGGCCTCTCACTGTTCTGGCCTCTCCCATTGCGGACGCGCAGGCTCAGTGGCCACGGCTCACGGGACCAATCGTTCCGCAGCATGTGGGATCCTCCCGGACCGGGGCACGAACCCGTGTCCCCTGCATCGGCAGGCGGACTCTCAACCACTGCGCCACCAGGGAAGCCCTCTCTGCTCATTTTTTAATTGAGTTGATTATTTTTTTATGTTGAGTTGTATGAGTGCTTTGTATGTTTGGGATATTAACTCTTTATCAGCTATATCATTTGCAAATGTCTTCTCCCATTCAGTAGGCAGCCTTTTCACTTTGTTGAGTTTCCTTCACTGTGCAAAAGCTTTTTAGTTTGGTGCTGTCCCACATGTTTAGTTTTGCTTTTGTTTCCCTTGCCTCAGGAGACATATCAAAAAAATATTGCTAAGACTGTTGTCAGTGGGCATACTTCCTATGTTTTCTTCTAGGAGTTTTATGTTTTCAGGTCTTACATTTAAGTCTTTTGTCCATTTGGAGTTTTTTGGGTTTTGGTTTTTGTTTCTGTTTTTGTTTTTGTATATGGTGTGAGAAAGTAGTTCAGTTTGATTCTTTTGCAGGTAGCTGTCCAGTTTTCCCAACACCACTGATTAAAGAGGCTGTCTTTTCCCCATTGTGTATTCTTGCCTCTTTTGTCATGGATTCATTGACCGTATAAGCGTGGGTTCATTTCTGGGTGCTCTATTCTGTTCCTACAACCTATGTGTCTGCTTTTGTGCCAGAGGTTGCACTTCTCTAGCTGAGGGGACAGGGTGACTTACCCAGTGGTTCTTGGTGAGGTAGTGGTAGGACTGGGAGCACCTCCATCAGCCCTGATTCCCACCCCAGGGCTCTTCCTCTGATATTACTTAGTCCAATATTTTATGACAAGAGGTCATATATATGAAAGGAATCCAAGAATAAAGAATGTGGAAACATTGGGACAAGCCCACAAGAGTAAAAACTTCATAAAGGAGTGAATCCTTCATACAGGATAAGAGTGAGATACATGATCTGGGATTGACTTTGTCGGGGAATTATAAAAAACTAAGAAATATGGGAGAGAAAAAAAGAGGCAAAGTGAAAAGATAATGGGAAAACATAGATGAGACAAAGAAGACAGTAAATTATGGAAGCCAAAAAAATGGAAGGTAATAGTCAGAAATGAAAATATCATAAAATAATTCAAGAACATGGGGATAGATGTAGTATTTTTAAGTCTCTTCTGAAAAAATATATCTAGAATTATTTCAATAGTAATAGTCCATATGAAAGAGATAATATGAAAGTACATTTAAACTCTTTTGAAGAACGGTAAACCTAAAATTGTAGTATTATTAGTTCCTAATCCTCTAAAATGTTGAATGAATAAGAAACAGAAATTCAAATATTTATTTCTCTATATGAAGAACCATTATTATGTAATATCAAAGAAACAGAGAAAGCTAAGACTAGGTATTCCTTCAGATGACTTTATTGTTTTTTTTAAAGACATGGCTGATGAATGAAAATACAAGGGGTTGGGGAATCCCAAACAATTTGAACAATCAAATAGCACTGCATTAATTCAAAGAGAGGTATAGTTTATACAGTATTCAGAACTGTTTATTTCCCTACTTTTGCACGTCCTTAAGAGCTTGCACCTAAATGTTAAAATCACATTGGTTTGCAGCCTGATTAATCATCAAAAAGCATTAACTTTCATGGTTCATTTGATGAGCCAAATACTCCTGTTGCTCCTCCTGGGATAAGAGGCATCCATTTTTAATCTATGTTTAACAGAGATAAATGGGAAATAATAAGGAGGCAAGTATCATAGAAAATGAATTTAAAATATGGATAGTCAACCAAATATATCTACTTAGCAAATCAATGTACTGGTTAAAGACAGGATTTGAAGTCAGGCACGGATTTTGTCCCCAATTTAGCTACTCATTTACTCATTAGTTACATAACCCTCCTTCACTCCTTTTTTCCTATTCTCTCCTTCCTTGCTCCCTTGCTTTCTCCCTCTCCTCTCTTTTTTTATTAAAAGAATATCTATTGAGCATTTACTATGTACTGGATTCATGCCACAGACTAGTGGGCCAGTTATCTCACATTCCTGAGGGAGAACATAGAAAGTTTATGGGGAAGAAATTCGTGGTGTACAAAACAAGGAAATGTACAGATGCAGAAATGAGTCAGGCTTGTTTGGACAACTCTGAACACACTGTAGGGAAATAATGAGATGCATTTGGAAAGCCAGATGGAAGTCAGGTCATAAAGGGCCCTGAATGCCAGGATATGAATTTTCCAATTAACATGCAGGGAACCGGCTATTAGCAATCTAGTGATTAGGAAGTTAGTCTAGTACAGGGAGGCCAAAGGAGGGGATTATTTCAAGAAGGATAGATTACTCAAGAAAGAAATGGACTTAACTGTTGAAAGGATGTTGATGACCTTTAATGTAACTTTGACTGAGTGGTGGGGATAAAAATTAGTGGTAGGGATGCAAGGAGTGGATTAAGAGTGAAAAAATGCAGCCTATGGGGTCAAGAGTTCCACAGGAAGGGTAAACAGAATGGGAGAGAAGTAGTATGGTGGAGATTGAGGAAGCAGCAAGGATAGGGCAGATGGAGAGTTACTACCTATGTGTGAAGCAAGAGACCAGTGTAAAGAGACTGAAGATTCTAGGGCAGGTGCAAGGATACAGGGTGAGAATTAGAAATGACAGGTGAAATGGAGAGGGAAGTCTTTCAGAGCTGAAGCAGCACTTCATCCTCTGAGACTGAAGGGCATGAATTGACACCGAGATTTCCTTTGCAGCAGGGAGGGAATCAAGGTAACATTTGTCTGTGTACTCCAGGTGGGCTCTTATTAGAAAGAAATGTGGCAACATCAGGCCGCAAGAAGACGTGACTGAAGCTGCCAGAAGACAGACATCAAAGAGTTGAGCCCATCAATAGGTTCAGTGGGGGCAACGAACCATTGTGACTCACACTCCAGAAACCTTTCTCTGTTCGGCTGCTGTGTAACAGGGGAAGGTTGCAGTGCAAACATTCAAAGAAATGTAAGGTGCCCTTGATCTTCACCCTCTCCTTCAGAAACAATGGTAGAGAGTTATAGAGATTACAGGTCCAATCCAAAAACGATTATTCATGCTCTAAATCGCCAAATAAAAAGTTGAATGAGTAATTCCGTAGAGATAGACATATCCTAGAAACCCGTGATGGTAAGAAAGCCACTCAATTCTGCGTGAATATGTCTAGTCTACATTCAGAATATCAACTCTAGAAACTTTACTGCCAAACTGCCCCCAAAGTTATATACACTTTCCCCCTGTCCTCCACCTCTAGGGCTCCACGGGGGCCTGCAAGAGAGCTTCCAGGGAGTCCAGATCTGGTTCCATCTCTATTTGAGCTCCAGGTTGGGGAAGAGGGGTACTCGATGTAGCGTGTTCTCTTCCATGACCAGCTGGGTCTAGGCTCGCAGCCCAGGAATAATAACTCACGCAAGGAAAGCTGAAGCTGGGCTATCTGGTCGGGCCTCCTCAGCCCAGAGAATCCTGTGGGTTAAGGAGACCCTCGTGTGCACTTGAAAAGCAAGCGGAGAAAGTGCATTTGGCGGGAGAGGGCACAGTGCTGACTGGGCATCCTTGCTTTGGAGTCTTGCCTTTCGCATTAGCCTGCCGGTGCCAAGAGCTGACAACTGGGGCTGCGGGCAGGAGGCGGGGTGTCCGTCCGGAGCACTGACCCGTTGGCCCTGTGGCTGAGCGGACTGAGGGGGAGCCCTGAGCGCAAGCCGGGCCTGGGCTGATCCCTGCTCCAGTCCACAAATCCTTAACGGGTTTTCTTTCTCTCCCCTCACCCTTTTCTCTCCTTTGCTCTCTTTCTCTCTCTCTCCCTCTTCTCTCCTTTCCCCTCTCTTCCCCCCTCCCTCCCCGCCCCCTTTCCCTTCCTCTCCCATCCCCCTCTGCCCTCCCCCTTGCCCTGCGGGGGAGCCTCTCCCTTCCCCTCCCCCCCCCTTTTTCCGCCTCCCTCCGTCTCTCTCCATCTCCTCCCTCTCAGCTCGCCGGGCGACCCTGCTTCTGCCTCCCACATTAATGGCGGCATCTTCGGAGGACGATATAGACCGGCGGCCCATCAGAAGAGTCCGCTCCAAGAGCGACACGCCGTACCTCGCCGAGGCCAGGATCTCCTTCACCCTGGGGGCAGGTGAGGACGAAGCTCGTGCCTTGCTCTCTCCGCCGCGCCGCTTCCTTCCTTCCTCCCCGGCTGGCTCGGCCCCCAGCCCCCGCCCCGTGGTCCCCCCTCCCCCTCCCGGCCGTGCCCTCCCCTCCGCCCCACTTCCTACCCCGCCGGGTCCCTGGCGCTCGCTCGCTCGCGCTCTTTGTGTGCCGAGTAAGGAGGGGCGTGTGTGTGCATGTGTGTGTGTGTGTGTGTGTGTGTGTGTGTTTTGAGCAGGTGGTGGGGGGAGGGTAGTGCGTGGAGCCCTGCCTCCGCCCGGGAGTCGCACGCGGGCTTTCCCCTTCCTAGAAGAGAAGGATGTGTTGTCACCGCTATAACAATGCTCGCAGGCGTAGCCGAAGGCTGGGTCGGGATGCTCCACCGGCTGTGGGCAGAGGCTTTGGCAAGGCTCCGCTGGTGTGGTTTGCTGGTGGCGCTACTACAGGGTGGAACTTGTTGGTGACGTCCAGACTCTGGTGATTTGGCCGGGTTGATACACGCCTGCTGCGGTTTTGGGAGTGAGGAGGGGCCGGGCGGGAGTCACAGCTGGGAACGGGACCAAGCACTTGGCAAGCGACCATAGTGATGATAATAATAATATGGTCTATAGGATGCATATGGGGTGATGATAGGAAGCTGTCACTGGAACTGGTGCCCAAAGTGGCCCAGATGGAATTAAGTGAAAAGGGTAACTGACGTGGGGGAGGGAGGGAGAGAAGCGGGAAGGAGAAGAGAGGAGGGGGACAGAGGAAGGAGAGAGGGCCGGAGAGAGGGAGGAGGGAAAAGGAAGGGAGGGGGAAAGAAGGAAGGAAGAAGTGAACCACAGAGAAGACGGAGGGATTCAGGGAGTCAAACTGCGGGCTGTCAGGGTTACCTGACAGGAAGCACCCAGTGTCCTCTGTCTCCACTGCTGCTGCGGCTCCGGCTTCACAGGCAGACCTCACCTCCTGTTACTAGTAGATGGTCACTGTCACCCAGAGGAAGTTGTTCGCTACTAACTTCACGGGGCTGCCTTTTCTGAAAGACTGCTAAGTCTCTCCCTCCAAGCTTGTGTCTCTTCCTTTCTAGAATCCCTTGGTATTCTAGCAACTCCAGTGCAAAAAGAGTGAGGGCACTTCCTGAAGATCCTCCTTCAAAATAAGTTTAAAAAGAACATGATATCCATACCTTTTTCTTTAGGAAACTCAACCCTTGAAAATGGAACTGAATCAAACAAAGTGTGTGTGTGTGTGTGTGTGTGTGTGTGTGTGTGTGTGTGTTTTGGAACAAAGAGAAACTTCAGATAATGACTATTTTACACATTATTGAGAAGTTTGAACAAAAGAGAAAACTCTGCATAAAGAAACAAGATGTGTTGGCTAAGGAACCATATTTTATGACCCATAGGATGGTAACTGAATGTGCCGAAGTAGCCAAGTTCTTTGGAGTGTGATTTTCCTGTCTTGGTGATTTTGATTTTTTTAACCCTGTGTTTTCTCGTCACCCCTGAAATGTCTGCCTCTGGATTTGGCACTGGGGAAAGAGGACTTTATTGGAGGAGGCTTTGACCGTTTTTGTGGCAGGCTGTAGTAGCCTGTGGTCTCCGTTTGGAACTATTAATCCTTCACTTGTATGTTCCAGGTTCAGAATATGATGTGAGGGGTCTTGGAAAGGACTGAGAAGAGTTCCTTTTAGGATTGAGATTGTTTTCTGACCCAGAGAATTTAAGAATTATTCCTTTGCTATCAAACTCTGGTATATTCCCTTGGTGTCTTTGGCTTAGCAGAGAAGGAAAGGGGCTAAAGAGGCAGTTAATAAGGTGGTTTACCTACTACTGGTGCTTTTACAACAAAATAATAAAATAAGAGTTTCAAGTTTCTGCTATTGCTGAGTTGGGCCGAACCATTTTGCCACCAGATTAAAGCCAGTGACTTGCAGTCTTTTATCCTGCTTAAATTGCTCTGGAGGCCAATGAAAAGATTGGACTTTTCAGGCAAGACTTGTCTCCCTTCCATTTGGAAATAAACAAGCCAAACAAGCTCCCGGTCCCTTATGAATATGTTCCTTAGAGTAGCACAGTGTCAACAAAGACAGCAGCAAGAAAGAGAAATGCGGTGGGAGAGGATGTGTCTCACAGACGACGGAGGGCAGTTGTTGAGGGTTCGGCTCTGCGACTAGGGGAGCTGTCCTCTCGGTGGTGCTGAAGCCAAGGGCTGTGTGAGAGGCGTGACTGTGAGCCCGACAGCAGAGGGAGGGGTGCTCAGTCCCTCTCTGTGCTGGAATCCCAGGGAAAACGCGCACGGTCTGGCCACCGAAAACTTTTCAATCCCTGCCCACCTACGTTTGCCGCCTGTTTACTACGCCTCACGCCCACTGCTCCACTGCTCAAATCGGGAGGTTTTGCTCTGATTTTGTGCCGGCTGCTCACTCCTGGGGCTTTGTTGATTTTCCAGCTGGTTTCTGGCTGCTTTTCTGACATAGTAAGATCTCCTCGCAGATGTGCCTTTCCCTCGCGTTGAAAAGTAATTGTAACCCCCGGTTTAAAAAGCAAACAGCCTTGTTTATCTCCTTGAGCAGCAACTTGTAATTAAACTATTAGTGTCGGTATCAGTATTGCTGAAGAGAGGAGCCTGCATACTCTGGATAAATTACATAATTTGGGCATAGAGAGTATTTTGTTTGTCTCTTAACAACAACTTATAAACAATTAAGCAAGGAAGCTTTCATCTGCCCTTTCTTCCCGCTCCTCTCCTACCCCTAGTCACTTACTCTTTATTCTTTCCAGAGAAATTCTTTATTGGTTTAAACTATTTATGTTTAGCATTCCCTTTCTCACACCCACTCATTTTATATAAGCCCATGTTTAGTATTTGAGAGGTTTAGTAATGCTTCAAGGAAATAAATATACACATATTCATTTTACTTGAAAATCATAATATCATGAAATCATCTGGGGACCAACTCCCTTAAAATTAATGTGTACACTTGCCAGATAAAGTGGACTGGGCATTTTGAATACTGATTCAATACTTAAGCGTTCCTTCAACTACACCCTGTCCCTGATGGTACTCAATAATATCATTTCAGAAATAACTCCACAGCTTGAGTGAAGCATATAATCCTACAGTCCCAAATCAGTCAAAGAACAGCACCAAAATGTGGGTCTTTCGTCACTTTATGAAGATGCTAATTTCAAGGTTCAGTCTAAATTGAGAGAGTAGAGAACAAAATTTTTTCTGAACCATGACTTTATTTTTCTAAAAGAGCCTCTTTAGTAGGCTTTTTAACTTCTATTTAGCATTTAGTATATGCAAACATTGATAGTTGATTGTTTGCTGAAGATAGTATACATGCTAGAGAGAATTAAGCCAACGTATTTGCTGAAAGTTACTCAGACACATTAGATCTCATTTAAAACACTGGAAGAAGTTTTTTTCCTGAGAAATTCAAATGTGTTACAAGGACATCGTGTAACAGGAGAGTATGTTCACACTCTTCGTAGCACGTGTTTCTAATTGTGTTCTCACTCAGTAAATGAACATCACTGACATTTAGCTCGTAAGAACTTACCCTGCCTCGTGAGGTCATTCATTCACTGCACTGCAGTGAATGCAATGTAGATTTGCAGCTCATCTGGCAGATATTTCCCCATGGGCTAGTTTATTCTATTTATTTTTACATTAACAGTATATAGAAGAATATTTGGTACATAGAAGGTACTGAAATGGAAAGGTTCTCCATAATTACACACCAAAATAAATGAAAGTGTTGTGATAAATAGAAGATTTAAGCACATCTAAAATTTCTTAAAGGGATGTCAAAAGAAGGAAAGCTAGTCACAGGATGATATAGGATTGTTTAAAACACAAAACCAGTATTTTGCACTGTTGAGAAGAATAAGTACTTCTCTAATCATATCTATGTTTAACCTTTGTTGACATTTCAGAATTGCTTTGTATGTATGGAGGAGACTTTAAATTAATAGCGTGGTCAACCCCAGAATACTTACCCTCTTTGGAAGGCTGAGATCTGTTTTTGTCCCTGATGTTAGCCAGCGGTATTTGTTCCTGACTCCCATTGGTCTCCTCCACTCTTTCAGGCCTAGAAGAAAATTGCAGTCAAAAGTGGCTTTCTCTGGCTACTTCCCCCCGCCCCTCCCCCCCGGTACGCGGGCCTCTCACTGTTGTGGCCTCTCCCATTGCGGAGCACAGGCTCTGAACGCGCAGGCTCAGCGGCCATGGCTCACGGGCCCAGCCGCTCCGCGGCATGTGGGATCTTCCCGGACCGGGGCACGAACCCGTGTCCCCCGCATTGGCAGGTGGACTCTCAACCACTGCGCCACCAGGGAAGCCCCCTCTCTGGCTACTTTTAAGAATGGCTGGGTCAGTCATATTAAGTTTTAAACTGAGATCCCTTTTCTACCTCCCTTGAGGAGGAAGACCTTTATCCCTTAGCTAAATTATAAAAGTCCTGATATTGAGAAGGGACATCTCAGAATGTGCTATTGTCATTTAGCCATGAGGACTGTCTCTAGGCACAGTTGTGAATATTGTCACGCTGAGCCAATCTGAAGGTCTTGGTAAACATTCTCCTTCACTCTTTCTCTGAGGAATGACTATGCACGTATCCCTCACAATATTTTTTTTGTTACTGATTTCAAATTGAAGGCAGAGCATGTGGGTCTGGTTTTTATTTGGTGGACCCAAAATCTCCTTTAAAGTATTGCTTCTAGCGTTCAGTAGCCAGAATCCAAGTAGCTGACCATGTAGCTGACCAGGAGCCTCTCTCGTGGGGCTCTCTGAAGGTTTGTCCTCCTTCTGTCATTGGAAAAGCTAGCTAACCCGATGATCTCACTATGTCATGCATTAAGGTGGTACTAATGGAGACCACTCCAGGTAACATAAATAATATACACGAGGTACAGAAAAGTGAGTCATTAACACCACGAGAAAACAGGAAACCCTTTGCCGTAAATGTTTAACTTGGCTGCTTACGATGTCATTGTTTCAACAACAATTCATACATTTATGAGATAACTAAAACATAAAATCTGAGTTGCATGGTTCAATTTTCTTAGGATCCTTTGATCTGGGCACTGTTAAAAAATTTTTTTAACATCTAAGTATTGTATTTACTATTGGCACTAAATGCTAAGTTTCTTGTTTGGTTTGTCTGTATATGCCCATATATTCTAATTTCACGGAAGACGATGGAGGTGTGTCTTATATAAAAAATAAGAATCAGGTGTCAGAAGAACTGATTCTAATCTCTTCCTCTAAGACCGTAGGCAAGTCATTTAACCTTTGTGGGTTTGATTCACTCAGGTCTAGATTTTTAAATCTCGAAAGTCCCATCCAATCAAAAAATTTGTGTGAATAATTGGCACTTCTAAGTCTAGCTGTGCTAATGGATACGTAGTATGCCACTGATTTTATGTATAATCTAATTTATGGTATAAAACATATAGACTAGCATAATTACAATAAGAATTAAAATATTTGATCAAAGCTAAGTTATAAAAATAAGTTTGATTAAAAGAATAATTAATATATATTATAGTAATTTAAAATAAATTATTAATAATAACTAAAAATTGCCAGAAGGCACATTTATATGTACCATATTAATCAAAATGTTTTAAATTTGAATATTCAGGGATTAGAGTCTTTAACACAGTTAATGCTCCATAAGTGTTTGTTGTATGGTTGAATATGGTATTAGAGAAAGCTTATCAATAAATGGAAAGTCAGGAAACTAAATATTAATCCAGTTCCCTATTGGCATTTTAAGTCTTGTAGCCTGTTCTTTCATAATTAAAATGAAATGAGTATACCTATAAGATCTATATTTTCCCTTTATCCTTTTAAATTACCAGGGAAGGGAAATATGTATGCAGACTAGCTAAATGGCAAGGTTCACTCAAGCTGCAATGTACCCTTTTGGAATTCACAAATAGAATAATCCTAACTTCTAGGCACTGTCTGTGAAACTTGACCATGAACTACAAAGAACTTTGTTTCCTTTTTCTTCACAGGCATATAGCTGACAATAGCAAATAAACTATTGATCAGAATAAGTGCACATTAATAGATTTACATACATACATTTTAATACTAACCAAAAATATTTTTAAGTTCCTTGTGGAGTTTTTCTTTGATATACGCAACTTCAATTCGTCATAATTTATTGCACAAGTAAAATAATTAAAATTCAAGTGGGAAGAGAAGATAACTTGTAGAGCTATTTTTCTCTTTGATTAATAAAGTGACAGAGGGAACATACATTATAGCCAGTGTTATGTATAAACTGGAGAGGGCCTGAAGGAATAAATAATAGATATAAGTTTTTCCTCATTGTATGATACAAGAAAAGCTCTAGAATTTTCATATTTTGTTTCACATCCCCCCATCCACTTTAGTAGGTGATAAAGTGGATATGATTTCCGGGGTAGGGGGGGAAATGTGGGCCATGTTGACATTTTAATTGCTTTAATTTATAAGTCTTTTATATAATGAAGGATAGTTAAAATAAAAGGCAAAATCGATTTTATGGCCTTATCGAATGATGATGGATTCATTTGCATGACTTTCACACAGGTTATCAAAGGACAAGAGGAATAATCTCATGCTAGTAGTTATTTAATATTTATGAAGGCAAGTATTGTGTAAAAGCCTGTAGGTTTCCTATTGATCTTTTCACATTTGTATACCTTATACTAACAATTCAGTAGCAGAATCTTTGAACATTAAATACCCGGGGGGCTTCCCTGGTGGCGCAGTGGTTGGGAGTCCGCCTGCCGATGCAGGGGACACGGGTTCGTGCCCCAGTCTGGGAAGATCCCACATGCTGCGGAGCGGCTGGGCCCGTGAGCCATGGCCGCTGAGCCTGGGCGTCCGGAGCCTATGCTCCGCAACGGGAGAGGCCACAACAGTGAGAGGCCCGCGTATTGCAAAAAAAAAAAAAAAAAATACCCGGGCTGTAAATGCAGACATGAGGATTCAATATACAGTCAACCCTTTGTATCCATGGTTCTGAATCTGTGGATTCAACCAGCTGCGGATTGAGAGCACATTATTTCTGGATGTTTATCAATCAAAGGGCAACAAGTTGGTTTAATACTCCATCATGGTTTATTCAGAAATTTAGAAAAAGCCTTGCTATGTTTGAGTTTATCCCTTATTCCATCTGGGCCTGTTTTGGAGACGGGGGAAGGATGGAGGAAGGTGAGAAGGAATAATAATATATAACATTCATTCATTCAACAAATATTAATTAGAAGTTGAGACAATTTTTTAGACCCTTGGGATACATTAGTGGTGAAAACAAAAACATCTTACCCTCACGAATTTTAACTTCTAAAAGTGGGTTATGGACAGTAGACAATACCATAGTTAAGTAAGTTGTCTAGTATTTCATAGGTTCAGTGTTAAGGCAAAAATAAAGCAAACTAAGAGTATAAGGCATATGGGGGCAAAGAAGGGGATGGATTGCAGGATAGGCAACATTGAGAAGAGGGAATCTGAACAAAGTTCTCCACAGTAGAGGCGGGAATGAGCAATGTCAATATGGGGTGGAAGAGAAGGTGGAGAGAACGGAGGGAAAACAAGTGTAAAGGCCCTAAATCAGGAGTGTTCCCGGTGTGTTTAGGACCGGGCAAGGAGCCCAGCTTGGTTGGAGAGGAGTGAATCAGGTGGTAGGAGGGAACGGGGACTAGATTACAGAGGATCCGGTGGGCCATTGCCCACTCGTGGTGAAATGTGGTACAAGGCAGGGATTTGAGCACAAGAGAACATGATCTGAAATGGAGTTTAAAAGGATCACTTGGGCTGCTGTGTTAAGGACAGACTGTAGTGGGGCAAGGAGGACGCAGAGCAGCTGGTCTGGAAGCTGTTACCGTCATCCAGAAAGATGTGCTGGCTCAGCAGCAGGGTGCAGCGGAAGCAGCGAGCAGTGGTCACATTCTATGGGTATTGGAAGGTATAGCCAATAGGCTTTTATGGTGGATTGAATGAGGGTTGTGAGAGCAGGAGGGGAGCAAGGAGTACCTCAAGGTTCAGCCTGAGCAACTGAAAGGACAGAAAGGGCCATTTAGGGGCAGGGGGTATGGTCAGGAGTGCAAATACAGACATAGCAAGTGTGGGATGTCTACTGTACATCCAAGTGGAGGTATCCAACGAGCAGTTATACAGGTCTAAGGTTAAACTGAAGTCTGGCCCAGAAATAAATATTTGAGTTGTCAGCATATATAGAGGGAGCCCTTACAGAGAGCTTCATCAGCATTTCCTCACTTATTTTTCATAATGACCCTATGAGATAGGCATTATTATTACTCTCCTTATTTTATCCATGTGAAAACCAAGCCACAAAGAGGTTAAATAACTTAAGCTAATAAGGGGAGTAAGAGGAAGAATTAGAATTCAGATCCTGTTTTCTATGACTTCAAAATCTGTGTTTTTAATGGGCATGATTTATTACAAGAGAGCAAGCTTATGTTATCAGCTTTGCTTTGAGGTTACATTTGAAGCTGAACACGTCTAAGGGAAAGAAAGAGATGGAACTGGGCGTGCCTCCTAGCTCAGTATTTTATAAAATGTTTGGCTAGGGTTCACTGTAAGAAGTGCATTTTATATCACCTCACATACATATTGAGAATTGGAATAAAATGTTCCTCAAAATACCCTTATAAGTCACAAATGTACTCTGATGTTTTCTATATTATCCTATCCCATCCCTTCCCACTCTGTTTTATTCTAACATATTTTAGTTACAAAAAGGCTAGTTTTAACTCATCTAAATGATTTTATAATCCCAAGTTTAAAAAACATTACTTAATTGATAGTTTTCTCGGAGTGATGTCTGAACTCAGAAAAAGCTTTTGCAAGGAAATCCCTCTTTAGGACTTCCACTATCCCCGTAAGAGTGTGGTCAATTCATTCTCTTACCTGGATGTGAATCAAGGTAAAAGAGAAAAACCCTAAGGTCTGGGCCAACTTAGCTCTCGGACACAGTAGACACAGAGCCCAGGCTCACAATACATTTAGAGGCCCACAAAAGTGTTTTAATTTTTCAAAGTCAGAAGAAAAAATAAATATAATCCAGCCTGTTTTACATATGTCTTTATACCACCACATAATATTTTGTAATACTTATAAAGTATAGTTTAAAAATGTTTTGTGGTAAAAGACAAATGTGCATAGGACCCACAAAAGTCATAATGAAGCTCTACAAAGGGTGGAAAGAGAAGCAGTGAGAAAACAATTGTTTTTCAACATAGGATAGTGGCTATAAGGATATACTCTGGAGCTAGACTTTTTTGGGTTCAACTCCCTACTTTATCACTTACTAGCTGTGTGGCCTTGGGCAGACATTTAACCTCACCCTGCCTCAGTTTTCTCACCTGTAAAATGGGACGAATAATGGAGACAACCTTGGAGGTTTGCTAAACTTGGAACGGGGAGGGATAAATGGGGAGATTGGGATTGACATATACACACTACTATACATAAATAGATAACTAGTAAGAACCTGCTGTATAGCACACGGAACTCTACTAAATACTCTGTAATGACCTATAGGGAATAGAATCTAAAAAAGCGTGGATATATGTATACGTATAACTGATTCACTTTGCTGTATGGCAGAAACTAACACAACATTGTAAATCAACTATACTCCAATAAAATTAATTTTAAAAACGTGGAAAAACTTAGAATAATTCCTGCCACATAGTGAGTATTCACTACACAAAGTGAAGAATGAACTCCATTATTCCTTTATGTTTCTGTGTTCTGCCTCACCTTTGTTCTATTCTTCTAACATACTACCAAAAAAAAAATGCCTCTCTAGGTACCACATCTTACAAGACCAAATGAGCTACAGATTCGGAAAGTCTCACATAAGGAAAAAATTTTCTTTACTAAATTTTACCCCTATTCAACCCTTCTTGCTTACACTACAGAATGAATAGAACCTGCCCAAAATGAGAAAGTCACCCTCAAACTCTGAAAGTTAAGGAAATTTACATTAAAGATAGTCTGTTGTCCAACTAGAGTTAAATGGATCATCTTTGAAATGTCTTTCGCAAATGGCCACATGGAAATGGCCACCTGAGGAAAAACCTACTGGACTTTCCACAATCCTCTAAACTTGGAGGCGGTGATGTGAGGGCAGGAGGAAAAAAGAAGGGCAAACGAAGAAATACAGGGAGAAAAGAGGAGGGAGACAGAGAGAAAAACAAAACTTCTCTGTTTGAGAAAGGCATCTATATAGGTCAGGAGAGCACATCAAAAATCATAGAATCTTGACTTTTAAGAGTCAAGAGGAATATCTTCTCTTCTTTGAGTAATCAACACAAGAGCTCTGTGCTGGGTTTGGAGATTTGCTTGTTCCAAAATCTGAGTCTGCTGCTTATGAGCTGAATCATCTCTGAATCTTTGAACCCTGTAAGATGGGGGTAACACTCCCTGCCTAATCCCCATTGTTACTTTGAGAACCAAATGTGAAAATGCTTTGCCAGTAGTTAAGTGCTCTAAAAAGGCAAGAAACAGACGTAGTCTGGGTGAATGGGACAGCTTAAATGCCTAGCTCTGACACATATAAAGCACAAGAATAGAAATGTGAAAAATAGACTAATTCTACTTAAAATAATGCCTCTGCCATGGCCCAAAATTTAATATAGCCTAACAGTCCAGAAAGACTGAATACAGCATCTACCAATTTATAAATTTAGGCTCTGTTCATGCCTCCACTGTCAATCTCATTATTGTATGAAATGCAGTCACTCTAGGATACTATTATCCATCCGTAAGAAACAAAGTGCTTGAATTTTTACAAGTGTTGGTGAATTGCAGAAGTTTTTCACTTCTTAGTGTAGTCCCAGGCTCGCTTCAACTTTCCACTTGATAGTAGTCCTCGAGAAAGTACCTGTCGTATTCAAGCTACAAGTAACTGTACTGCACAGTAGAACTGCTAGCCAGTGCCTTGTGGGGTATGAGGTCACCTTGGCCTTCTGCAGACTCTCAGCCAAATAGCTCTTCTTTCACAATCTCCTCTCCCCTTTTCTTCACCCTCTCCCTCTTCCCCCAACTGAATGTCCTACTTATTTGTTTTGACCTTAAAAAATACAACCAGAGGTTTCAAGGCAAAACCTTCATTTCTAAGAGAGAGAAAGGGGGTTAAATGTCCTCAGTGTTCTCCGTGGAAGTCTAGGGCTGTTCCTTACCTCCCCCTCCAACCACAGAATTACAGTTTGCACAGCTGTGGGACCAGCTGCTCCGTATTCACTCCAGACCTCGCACCACGCTGCCTTCCAGCAACGTCCTTGCTATATCTGGTCATGACGCTGGCAGTCATCAGCTAGGAGGCAACTATTTCAGTAAGAAAAGTGACTTCTACCAGCAGTTTTGGTATCGGGCTCAGAGCTGCCCTACATGCAAAGAAACTTCTCAGTTCTAGAAACGATTTCTCCATGTTCAATTTGTTCAATAGAAATAGAACAGGCAGAAACAATATTAAGAGTGACAAAGTTTTTATTTTTATTCTTTTTTGTCTTTGACTTTTACAGTTTGGAGGCTCCTTCTAAGCTATGGATTTCACTCATATAAACGCAAAATTTTTCAGCCGATATCTGGGTCTGGAGCTATGATGGGTCATGCAGACCACACCAAATTTTGGTTAATCATAGATTTCCCTTTATGCATAATTTATGATACCACATGACTTTCATGAGTGTATTTTACTGCATTTTGACATGAAAAGATATTTAGCTAATAGACTTTAAGCAAATTGAACGCTTGGTACGTTATTACAGTTTTGTAAAACTTCACAGTGACTAAATCTTTCTTCAGGTTGTGAAGTGCCTGAGGTAGTTTTCTTTTATCCATTCATGTAAGTACTTCATTCTAATTATTCAGGAATAACGCATTAGTGTGGTTTCTGACATTTTAGCCAAAGCTGGCCCTTATAACCCCATGTACCACTCAATTCTCACCACAAAAATCCTCCCCATTTTATGAAGCAAACAGATAACATGGGCAGTGGTCACTGTAAATAATGTTTGGTTTGCTTGTTTCATTGATTTGAAAATTTGTCTTTGTTTATCAAAGTTTATTCATATGTTTGCATCTGTAGTTCAGATCATATCCTTTTAGGTATCTTAAGAACACTTGTATTTCTCAAAATAGAAGATATGCTCTTATTTTTCTTGTCCACCAGGTCTGAGTCAAGCCGTGTCACCACTTGTCTCAGAGGATGGCAACCACATAAACGGAAGTGTGTGTTAAGTCTCAGACCAACTAGAACCATCCATAAAAATAATACCAGGTCAACCCAAAGCAAGCTCAAATCAGCCTTAAAGTCACTTCATTGGCCTCTCGGTTACAGCTCATATAATATGATCTGTATGAAAGATTTCTGATGTAATGTTACCTCATAAAGAAATACATCATCTACAGACTCCTTTTATAAACCCAATTACAGGAACAATTCAGCAGAGTTATAGCTACCAGGATCTGCATTCTAGCTCCTCCTTGATTCCACTTATTAAAGACACTGAACTGGAAATATAGTAGAGGAAAGAAACAATGACTGAATTTAGCCAACACAGAAAAGGCTGGTATAATCACTCAATCAGGCGTAACTTTAGTTCTCTCTTATTGCCATGCCGTCAGCTTCATTTATAATAGGGGATTTGTCTAAAGAAAAACTATAAGCAGGCCCTTTGTGCACAAATATGAATATATTTTCAATAGCTCACTGACTTATTTGCAAAAAATTGTACTTGATTCATTCAAAAGTATTAGTTGGCTATTTCATTTCAATTCGACCATCACAGTACTTTGATAATTAAGATCTTTGGTGGCAAGTGGCAGAGAGCAAAACAAGAATAACAATTAATAAAACATCATTAATTAAAAATTGATAAAAATATATTGTTGGGGAAAAAAGTCCAATTGTGAAAGATGTGATTCCTTTTAACTTCATACCGAGGCTCAGACCAGCAGGGATTCATATTCAGTTTGTTATCTCAAACAGAATTGAAATGGTGATACTGGTTTTGGGAAGAAATCACATATATTATAATAAAGCCTAGAAAGGGATCAAGTAGAGAAACAGATGTAATGTTCAAGTGAAAGCTTTCCTGCAGCACGACCCACCATTCAGAACTGGGGAAAAATGAGAAGCATGTTATGGCTACTAGTACATTGGATCAAATATTTGGTGCATTCACTGCAACTGGACAGAAACACTCAACACTGGTGTATATTAAAGCTGCTGTAAATCTCTTTCCAGTTGCTGCTTCTCAGTGGACTTGGTTCTCTGTCAATCTCTAGAAACCTCAAGTACGGTCCAGTAACCACAATGAATCCTGAGTGCATGCTAGTGTCTTTTGTTGTTGTTGTTGTTGTTATTAGGCTACCAGTGCACAGTTCTGTCCTGGTTGCTGTTCTTTTAAATAGTGTGAGCCTCTCAAAGAGCTGAGGGCAACTCAGCATTATAGGAACCCAGAACTCATCACACCCCATTCCCTTTAAAAAAAGTGATAGAAGTATTACATGAAAAGTCATGCTAGTGTCTTTTATTTAAGAGTATAACTCCTTTCATCTCTCTCACGCTTGCTCTTTAGTGACCTAAGGAAAAACAATTGTGTTATTTATGTGAGTTCATAAAAACATACATTTTTTTCTGTAAGGCCTCAGTTTCCACAAATCTGTTGCTGGAGTTCATTATTTTCTGCCCCTAAGTGGGAAAACAGTTTCAGGCCTTAGGTCCACATAATTTCTCCCATTACATTCCTATCTCTGCCTAGTGTTAGAATAAAATGCCTCACTGTCATGAAGGTCTAGAAGCCGTACAGTTAGCAGCAGATAAAGAGAGTACGGTGGCAAGTAAAAGGTAGAGCTCTGGTTTTCCCAGGGGTAAACTGCCTAGAGTGCCTACAGATTTGTAATACATCATCATACATAGAAGGAGAAAAATGTCTAGTGAGTGTTGGTCCCCGTGGGAACCTAAGGTCAGGTAAGATGTAACAACCCTTCTGACAGCTCTTGAAACATTGCGGGTAGAGGAATAACCGTGGACTTGTGTCAGACAGACCTAGGTATGAATTCTGACTCTGTTGGGCAATTTTAGGGCAAGTGTATTATATTTATGAACTTTAGCTTGCTTACCTATAAAATGAGAATACTAATTTCTGAGAATTGCTGTGAGAATTACATGAAAGGGGGATATAAAGCCAAGTACCTGGCGTAGTAGGTGCTCAATAACACTATTCAAACATTTCAAGCCAGAAACATGCTCAGTTTAGTTTATTAACATAAAATCTTGATGTTGTATCACAGTGATAAATATTTTATTAGATTACCAAAGACCCCTTCTCAAACCTGGACAGAACTTTAGAAAAAGAAAGGATGACTTGTTATAGTTTGTTGTGACTTATTTCATTAAATAACAAAATAACAAACATTCATCAAAGGCTCAACATGGATTTAAAGTTTCATCAGCAACTAAATCCGGGACTTCCCTGCTGGTGCAGTGGTTAAGAATCCGCCTGCCAATGCAGGGGACATGGGTTCGAGCCCTAGTCCGGGAAGATCCCACATGCTGCGGAGCATATAAGCCCGTGTGCCACAACTACTGAGCCTGAGCTCTAGAGCCTGCGAGCCACAACTACTGAAGCCCACGCTCTTAGAGCCCATGCTCTGCAACAAAAGAAGCCCCCGCTCACCGCAACTAGAGAAAGCCCGCGCGCAGTAATGAAGATCCAACGCAGTCAAAAATAAATAAGTAAATTTATTAAAAAAAAAAAAAAACTAAATCCATCAGTAGGAACATTAACATCCACTGGACTCCAAGCTTTCTGAGGGAAGGAACTGTGTCGCCTGATTTGCTCCTGAATCCTTGGTGCCTAGCATTGGCTGTGGCCCATAAGAGATGCTCAAAAAGTACTTGTCATGAAGAAATGTATCAGAGTAATGGCCACTTTGCTATTAGTCTGTCATCTTTATACCAAACTAGTTGGATTTCTTCTACATATTTTTTAAAAGGACATTATTTTTATTTTCATTTTTTATTGAGACATAATTGACATATAACATCATGTAAATTTAAGGTGTACAAGGTGTTGATAAAAGGACTTTATTTTTTTAAGAGCAGTTTTAGGTTCACAGAAAAATTGAAAGGAAGGTACAGAGATTTCCCCTATGGCCCCTGCCTCGACACATACAGACACCCCCATCATCAACATCCCCCACCAGAGTGGTGCATTTGTTACAACTTGATGAACCTACTTGCATGCGTCATGTTCACCCAAAGTCCATAGTTGACCTCAGGGTTCACTCTTGGTGTTGCACTTTCTATGGATTCGGTCAAATGTATAATGATAACTACCCACCATTATAGTATCATATAGAGTATTTTCACTGCCCTAAAAATTCTTTGTGATCAGCTTATTCATCTCTCTCCCTCCCCCCAAAACCCCTGGCAACCACTGATCTCTTTACTACCCTCAGAGTTTTGCTTTTTCCAGAATGTCATATAATTGGAGTAATAGTGTGTAGCCTTTCCAGAATGGCTCCTTTCACTTCCATGCATTTAACGTTCCTCTGTGGCTCTTCATGGCTTGATAGCTCATTTGCTTTTAGTGCTGAGTAGCATTCCATTGTCTGTAGGTACCACAGTTTATTTATCCATCCACCTGCTGAAGGACACCTTGGTTGCTTCCACATTTTGGCAACTATGAATAAAGCTGCTATAAACATCTGTGTGCAGGTTTTTGTGTGGACATATTTTTCAACTCCTCTGGGCAAACACCAAGGGGTGCGATTGCTGGATCATATGGTGAAAGTATGTTTAGTTTTATAAGAAACTTCCAAACTGTCCTCAAAAGTGGCTGTACCATTTTGCATTCCCATCCGCAATGAATGAAGTTTCTTTTCCTTTTTTAGTAACATCTATATACATCTTCAAATATCGGGTCCTTATTTCCTTCTCACAATTTCTGGAAGCAGAAACTTCCAGAAGGGAGGAGACAAACTTACCCCCCCAGAGCTGCCTCCAAACCAGTCAGGCCTCTCAGACTTGCTGTATCCAACTCTTCAGCCCCTCCTCCTCTGGGGAAAGGTCCAGAAGCCTGATGTTCTCTATAGTTTATGTCTAGGTTCTGAAAAATGTGGGAAAAAGGGTTATGTTGATTGTTACTCCCGCTCCATTGTCATTGCAATAGTACTTGTGATGATACCACTAACTTTCTCATTAATATTCAGTTCATGGTCCCCTCTCAAGTAATCCCCTAGACAGGAAGAAAGGTTTAAAGTGCAGTTCTTGCAAAGGAAATGAGCTGTTTCTTCTCCCATGCATCAGAAATAGGAATGCCTTTGATTTTGCCAATTTTGAAAATGCGGAAGTAGAAATGAAGCAGGCACAGCCAATCTTAATGTGTTTCTCCTCACTGACCCAGCATTGTTTTTCTTTTTGAGCCAAACTATAGGAACTGACATCATTGTGACAAGATCATACGATCCTCCCTTTTTACATATTTCTGAAAAGTATACCTAAATTTTATAAAATAAACCTTACTAAAATAGGAATAACATGTTCTGTGTTGGAGGTCATCCTTCATCTCCAAGTTCTTAGAGAATAAACTTGGACTCAGCAGAATTTTTTTTTTAAATTTTGGAGTCAGATTCAGGCTGCCTTTAAATTCAGAGCAGGGACATTATTGAAATATTTAACTAATTGAGCTTAAAGAAAGTTTAGATGTTATCTATTCCAATTAACATATCTTGCAGGTAAGGAAATTACATCCTAGAGAACTCTGTGGTCCCCAAGAAGAGAAAAAAAAGACAGTGAAAGTGAAATTCCCCAGAATCTAGACATTTAAAAATAACTTAGTCCCAGGGGTGAGCTGGAGGCAGCTCATACAGGGTCATGAGAGCCAACTAGGCACATGTCTTCCTAGCTCCACATTCAGTGACATCATATCAGTAGTTTGAAATCAGCCTTGGAGGGAGTATTTACAGCCATGGAAATCAGCAAGCACTACAACAAACCAGAACTTTCTTTAGAGAGCTGGTTGTTAAACATTTACCAGCACACCACTGCTCAACTCACAGAACTGAGCCTAATATTTGATTGGCGTACTTTAAGCACCATCTAAGTATAATACATAAGTGGTTTAGGCATGGTTTATTAGATGCTGAGAATATCAAAGGAGAAGTATCAGACGGGTTTTGCTTGATCAATTTAATTTGACAACTTTAACATTCAAATGTTTATTTACTTCAGTGGCTCTAGGAACATGCTGATAGGTCAAATTACTGTATTATTGCTTTACTGTTATTTAAATATGGAATAATCAATATGGCTACAGTGACGGCTATAAGCATGTCTTTTGAAAATATGCTTTCATCTTTAAACTAGATATAAATATGTATGATACAATTTAACAGTTTTTCATAGAAAATATTTTATCTTGTTACCCTGTCATTTGGACATTTATGAAGAGGAAAGTGGATTTTTTTTGCAGTTCATTTAATAATAAGATCACGTGGTCAGCATTCCAACATTTTATGCAGCATTTCCATATTTCCCGGCTAATGTAATACATTAACTTGGTTTGGAATCCAGTTTCAATCAAACTAATGGTGAATCAGTTATAATGTCCCCATACCAGCCTTACCAACTGGAAAGGTGCATCTTGTAGCAAGAGTCAACAGCTATTTAGAATTCTCCCAGCCTTTCTGTCCTTAGCACAATTGCTAGATGCATCAGAATTTTTTTATTTTTTAAGTCATCACATGTAGGCTTTCCAAAGAGACACTTCTAAAAATGTATTTCGGTTTCTGCAGGTCACTTGTATTTTTCAAGCAGTGGAGGGAAAGCTTTTTTGTTGTCTTCTGAATAGTTGTTAATGGATAGTAAATGCAGCTATAGATGAAATGAGGGTCCCAGAGGAACACCTGTCTTGCGGTAGGGAATTTGAACAGCCCCCTTTACACCCTTCTTTCTTTTTAAAATGTGACTCAATGACAATCATAAAGAGGTACGCCTGCATACACTAAGAAACCAGAGTAGAACCTTGCAATTTATGCATCAGAGTGGTATATGGTATTAAATGAGAATGTTTGCGCTCTTGGTGTATTTTAAAGCTCTCTGGGCCATTTCCGAGCATTCTGACATATAGAAGAAAACGTATAAAGGGACTCAGAAGGAGAGGTCATTAATTAGGAAAATGGCCAAGGAAGGAGAATTCCAGGAAAAAAGACAAAAGGCATTAATAAATCCTGTTTGAATTACTTTAACATATTCTAGCAGAATACATAAATCAAGTGGAAAACGTTAGTGTTATGTGGACTAAAATGATCTCATAATGGGCTTGGCATCTTACTTTGATATAAAGAGGGAGACCTGGTGGATTGGAACTATAGATAGGTCCACTGGGACCTGTAATTACCTGATTTTGACAAGTTTGATGTGACTTGGTACAACAGTGTTTCCTTCTATAGGGACAGTTGCTTAGAATGCTGTCAAACCCCTTTTAGGGAACAGATCCTGGAAGGAATGATTATCACCATCAAACCCTATCGGGCAAAAGAACCTGAGAAAGAGATTGGATTTTTCCTTGTTTAAGGGCTTGGTAGGATGAATTCATATGGATGGCCAGAAAATTTCTTTTCACTTTTTGAAAAAATTTCTTTTCTCTTTGAGGAAGCAGTGAGTTCTGATCTTGGTCTTGGTTGGCTTCTGTGGGTTAGACCATGGGCTGTGGAGCGGGACCCCCTGGGTGTGCATCCCATTCCGGGCCTGGCCAAGTATGGGACCTCGAGTTAGCTGCTGAACCCCTCTATGCCTGTCTTCCTTTTCAATACATCAGGGATGATAATAATAGTATCTATTTTACAGTTGTGAGGATTAGATAAGGCAATAGGTATAAAGTTCTTCTGATAAATTTCTGATACACAGTAAGCACTTGGCAGGTATTCACTAGTATAATTAGGAACTGCTGGCCCAGGATGCTGATCAGCTTTAGAGCCTCAGCACCTGCTGGGGGGAGGCGCACAGACAGACTTGGGGTGGCACAGGGAGCTGGCTCAGCTGTGGGATCCCTCTGTGAGTTGGGGCTTTTGCTTGGCCCCCTGTTCTGCACGGATCTGCCCAGAGGCTCAGAGGAAAACCTCTTTCACCCCCTAGTTTGAGTGTTGCCTGAGGCAAGCTGTCGCAAGCCATTCAGGCTGTGACTAAGCAGATTCAAGATTACAGCCTCTTCTAGGTAATTTGGGTAATTTGTGGGGCTAAGTATTTAACTCAGTAGGCAGGTAAAAGATGTGATATACCAGCGTTTAGTCACTTCTAGCTGCTTGAGATGATTTTGCAGTTTGAAATGCCACGGGACGTGGGAAGCAGGGTATGAGTCGGTGAAGACTTAGTCCTCTTGCCCTTTCATTTGGAAAGCCTCCTTGGTGTGTCCTCCCACTGTGTGGACTCTTAGACTTGGTTTCACAATTAGCCCGGAGGGGTGATAGTGGAGCCAGTGTTCTAGGTGTCTATAGAGCTGTCTTACATGCTACCTCTGTTTAGCATCCCCAACACCCAGAGCCTGGGCTAGGCACTCGGAACAAAACGATAGATAGGCAGACCACTAGTTCTTAGGAGCCTGAGTCGGCTTGGGTAGAGGAAGAGTAAACAGATGGTTCCAATGCAAAGAGGCAGTGTCGTAGTCTGGACACAGACAAAGCATCACTGGACCTAGGCAAGGAAGAGACCAGCCCTGCCTGGGAGAGCTGGGAAATCCTTATTGAGGAGAACACCTGGGCTGATGCTCAGAGGATGAGTAGGATTTTTCTCATGGATGAAACCAGGTGTGGAGGCACGTGGGGGGGAAGATTTCAAGAATTGAAGAGCATTCTAATCAGAGGAAACAGTCTGCACAAAATACATTTGGCCTTTAGGTTTCATGTGTATTCCTTAAAATATGCACATACGATCTGCAGTGCGTTGAAGTGGATATCTCTGCCGTTATGTTGCACAGACGAGAGAGACGACGACTATGGAAGGAGACTGTGACATAACGTAAGTGCTCCAACTGTCAGCAGGAAATAGGGATGTCAGCCAGCAGAGCATCTGGGATCCAGTGGAAACTCACAGTGAAGGTGGTACTTGAGTAAGGCTTATGGAATGAGTGGTGTCCCCCAGGAAGGCAAAGGAAAGAATGTGTGTGAAGGCATGAAGGCAGTTCGTGTGCACACACCACAAAGAGCAAGAAGGTGGGTGGGACCGGAGCACATTGCGTGAGTTTGAAGTTGTAGAGGGGAGACTGGGGAGGATCAGAGAATGCAGGGCTCCCTGGGATCCTCAGCAACAGTGAGGACGATGGATTGGCCAAGGCCAGAGCTGGAGGCAGGGAGAGGCTTAGTTCACCTTTAGGGTTTGGCAAAGCATGATAGAGGCCTGAGCTGGGGCAGTAATAGCAGGGATGGAAAGTCAATTTACAATCCAGATATTTTAAAAGGTGGAATAGCCACGACCTAGCAACCAATTGACTGTGGAACTATAGGAAGAGGAATGGAGGCCCTCTTAAGTTTCTCCCTTGACCTACTAAGTTCTATTCACCAGTTCAGGGAACAGAACCTGGGGCAGATACTCATGGGACAGGTTAAGGGGCTTATACATATGCAGGTGTGTTTTAGGGTGTCTGTGTGGCATCCTGTGGAGGATGCCTCAAGAAGTGAACACATGGGTCAGGAACTAGGGAGAAGTGTTCATATTTACTAAATTCATAGGTGGGTAAGATTTCCCAGGTCAAAGATTCTTGTTCAGTGGCTCATCAGTGATTGCATTGTGCCAAAGTTTGGACACCCTCAACATTGTATTAGTTTTAGGTGTACAACATAATGATTCGACACATGTACATGTTGTGAAATGAGCAACACGTACATGTTGTGAAATGAGCAGCACCATAAGTTTAGTCTGTCACCATTCTTTTTTTTTTTTTTTTTTTTTTGCTGTACGCGGGCCTCTCCCTGTCGTGGCCTCTCCCGCTGCGGAGCACAGGCTCCGGACGCGCAGGCTCAGCGGCCATGGCTCACGGGCCCAGCCGCTCTGCGGCATGTGGGATCCTCCCAGACCGGGGCACGAACCCGTGTCCCCTGCATCGGCAGGCAGACCCCCAACCACTGCGCCACCAGGGAAGCCCCACCATTCTTTTCTATATTTGCCATGACCTAGCAGAACATAAGGAAGCCTTATGCTAGGGAAACCGTGGTGAGAGACAGAAGAGAATTGGCAACACACCCCCAAGGAACATCCATTTTAAAGGGGTTCAGAGACCAGAGGAGGCACTAGCATCTGAGGAGGACAGAAAGACAGAGGGGAACCAAGAGGAAGCCAGGGGAGAAAGGGGTTTTCTAGCGAAATGCAGTGGCCAGCAGGTTCACACGCAGCAGAGACCCAGGAGGACGGACTGTGGTGCTTTCCTTTGGTGCCTTATCAAAGGTTGTTTATCAAGTGATAGAAGCCCAGTTGCTGTGCACGAAAGAGTGAACAGGGGTGAGAACCTGGAGTTACTAAACATTGATTCGTGGTTCAGAGGTGTTGGCTAAGAAAGAAAGGTGAGAACAAGTACCCTAGCTAGCGAGAGTGGGACAAATGTCAAAGAGGTCTGGTTTTGTTTTTCAGCTATGCACAGAGCTGTAGCTAATCTGATTTCCCTGGTTAGGTTACAAGCTCCCCGAAGAAGCAACCGCTTTGCCCACAGTGCTGGGCATAGTCCAGACGCTAATTCAGGATATGCAGATTTATGTGGCTGATTTTTGTCACAGAATTATTCAAACAACATTAATTATGTGTGCATCAATTTAAATGTAATTTCTGAATACATTTACAAATATATGTATAGAAACACTTCATAAGGCAAGAAGGCAGATTTTGTGAAGTTAACTAGCAATAATGAAGCTATCAAAAGTATTGTGATTCAATAGATAATTATTCTTGCTCTTCTTTTATCTGGACTTACGTGAAGGTGTAACAAGATATTCTGTGCCCACTTTTCTCTACACACTGGCCTTTCTCCTACATTCATCTGTTAAGTAACTTTTCTCTACCATAGTGCTTGGACCATATGTTCCCCTTCTGTAGTGTTTTGACTTATTTTTGGTGGGGTAAATGGTACTTGGGGGTGGGTCTCATCATTCTCAGATACCAAGTAACTATACTAATTAGTCTTAAGCACAAAATCGACTCTTCCTGGGCAACAATTTGTTGATCAAAAATAACACCCTATCTTCGCTCTTAAATTGAAAACTATATACTGGTTTATATTGGGTAAAGCATGCCCCCCAAAACATGTTTAAAGTTTCTGTTTGTACTAGGATGTGTCATTTAAGCTCAGAAAAGTGTTAGAACTGATTACAGATCATAGTAAATGGACTCTATTTTCAAGTCCCATTTTTAATTTAAGCCTGTACCAAATCTAGTAGGATTTCCAGACATTCATATAAAGATACAATATGGACGTGATAAGAAAGAGACCTTTAAGTAAGAAAATATGCCCTTTAAAATAATAAAAAGAACTTTAAAATCTGGTGAACTGATTGAATACATAGTGGAAGCCTCTCATTAGTAGAAGTTTGAAAGTACATAGTTATTAGTGTGTGGTGGTTTCTGTTTGCATTTTCCTGAAATGAAATTGGTGGTAGATATTAAAAGATGCTTAAATCTGCAAATAAAAAGACTGATTATCTCAGTCAAATTCCATTTCATGCCAAGGTTTCTTAACGATGTTTTGTATCTGGAAGTTGCCCCTTGTATATGTACTTGTATACTCTGCATCGGCTAATATTTTGAGTGCTGTGACGACTGGTTCTACTTTCCCCAATTAACTTCCAGTTAATATAACTTGTACCATTTAGTCTCATTTGAAACACTAGTGTATTTTTCAGACTTAGACAATTTTGTCACCTTTTTAGAGGGACAGGAAATGCAATTTTATTAATTCTATTACCTTGTTTTAAATCAGATGCTTGAAAAACACCCCATTTCAAACTAGCCCTAAGAACCACGTGCAACAGAACCAGAAAGTCCCATCTCAATTCTAATATCAAACCTCAGATTTCACAGATCTCATAACATCTGAGCTGTGAATATTTGCTTCAGGCATCAACTTGGCATTTTAAAAAAATCTTTAAGACCACACGGACATTTCACTTTGCCAGAATATCTACTTCTCATATAATGCTCACAGATATCAAACTTTAACTAAAACATCCAATTTTATCACATTCCGAGAGTCAGGCATCTCTTTTCGTTTGGGGAGTTTATTTTTCTTCTTTCCATTTCTAGGCTAGAGCAGACTTGTCATCCATTTTATATTGATTGGTTAATTGATTAGGTAATCAAAATTACTGCTCAAAAATGCATTCTAAACACAAAAACCATTTTTATCTTAGAGTTTTTGCTCAAGACTTTCACTCTAGGAAATTAAAGAGTGTAGATAGAAGTAAAGGACAAGAGAAAGCTGTGGTGGGTAAACAGAAGGAGGTTCAACTGGAAGGTGAGAGAATTAAAATTTAATACTTGAGACAGTGGCGTTTCTTCCAGATGAGATGGGTACATATTTTTGTACTGGGAATACTCTGTGTTTTATATTTACCTGTATTTTTGGTATTATATGTAATACCCAGAATATGTATGTAATACATATTTGTGTGTAATATTCATGATGAATGTTTGCATAACCCCCTACACTTTACAAAGCCGCTCTCAGACCTTATCCTGTTTTATCCTATCATCTTACCTACTGCAGTGGCAATGCCTGACAACCCCGAGGCATGTCTGTATTTCCCTGACACATCACAGAGATTTGAACGTAACCAAACTGATAATTCTTTGAGCAGTTAGGTATCTGCGGCGTATTTAAGTGCAATATCTCACCCACAAACACAGACATATTATAGTCAACTTTCAGTGGAGGCTGCAAGAAAGAGGTGCTGACCTTGGCATCAAATCCAGTTTAGTTCAAAAACAAAGTCATTTCCAAATAAAGTAAGGGCAGATGTTGCTAAGAAGTTCCTGAGTCACTGTTACAGTGTGTGTCTGCAACTGAAGGACCCATGGCTTTTTATTGTCTCTCCAAGAAGACTTTCCACTTAGGAAGTGCTGAAGGGATGAGCATGCCAGGCAAGAGCCTCCCAGGGCCTCACCAGCCCGAGTAGCCTGTTAAAAAGATGAGCAAGGGATTTCACTGTCCTTCTCCCCAGGAACAAACCTAGTCTCTTAAACTTTTTGACACATTAATTACTCAGGAACTCCCATACTATATCACATCTTATTCAATTTTTCAAATAACCTGTTTCCTAATATTTGTAATCCTACGATAAACCAATGTTCTGCTCCCAAAAAACACCCCTAATGAAATGGCACCTCCTGTTTTTAAAAAGTTACAATAAACATATTAAATTTTAAAATATTTCAATTTTTATTTTTATACAATTTTAAACGTTACTTTCCATTTACAGTTATCACAAAATATTGGCTGTATTCCCTGTGTTAGACAGTACATCCTTGAGCTTATCTTGTACCCGATTTTTTGTACCTCCACTCCCCTACCTCTATATCGTTCCCCCACCCCACAACTGGTAACCACTAGTTTGTTCTCTGTATCTGTGAGTCTGCTGCTTTTTTGTTATATTCACTAGTTTGTTGTATTTTTTAGATTCTACATATAAGTGAATGATACCATATTTATCTTTCTCTGTCTGACTTATTTCACTTAGCATAATGCCCTCCAAGTCCAACCATGCTGCTGTAAATGACAAAATTTCATTCTGTTTTATGGCTGAGTAGTATTCCATTGTATAAATATACCACATCATCTTTATCCATTCATCTTTTGATGGACACTTAGGTTGTTTCTGTATCTTGGTAATTGTAAATAATGCTGCTATGAACATCGGGGTGCATGAATCTTTTCAAATTAGTGGTTTTGTTTTAAATTTTTTTAAAAACGTTTATTTAGAGGAAGTTGGATCTGGCCATCTGTTGCCACATAGTTAACTCGTAATGTAGTAAATGCAATATGAGGACATAAATCTATTTCTGTTCACTGAATTCATTAATCACGGGCCCTAATGTAACTGCACGGCACCACTCGCGGTTTAAATGTGGATTATGATGGTAAAGGCTAGTTCTGGGATATGTCATTTATTTGTGATTGCCAAATAACAAATTAAAATAAACTTCAATGTTTTGGGGTTTTTGAATCTCTCGTATTGGAGAAAATATGCAAATTCATGTGAGATGCAAAACAGGATGAAATGCAGTTTGTACATATGGGAATCCAGGAGCAGGTGGTTTTCTTTTGCTCTTACTCTAGCAAATTTTTTAGAAGCTTGGTATTTTAAGATCTCAGAGTCTAAGAGTTTCTCCTGCCAATAGTTTTGACTAGAATATACTGTATCACCAGGCTTACCTACTTCCAGATCTAATAGAAGACAGGAGATTCTCAACTATTTTCATAGATTCCTGGGACAAGAAACCATTCATCAATTTTTATGTTAAAGTCAATAAAAATTAAATAATTAAAAATACTTCAACAATTATTTATTACATGCTCAGCCTATGCCAGGCATTATTCTAGGAGGTAGAAAGACAGTGACGAACATTATTCCCATATGCCCTGTTCTAATGGCTCTTACAATCTTAAAGGTCACCTTAGTCAAATTTTACTCAAGTGATGTATGAAAATTGTTCTAAAAAAGAGCTTTAAAAAGATTTCTTTTCTTAAAAATGCATATATACTACTTTAACCAAACATGAGTATTTTTCTCCATCTTTTGGCCATAAATGTTTATTTTTTTTTAACTATTCATACCCCCGTCAACAGAAGAAAGTATTGGTTATGTAGCCAACACTGTCTTTATTTTCCTTTTCCTGTTTACTTTAGATTGAAGGAAAAAGTGAGAATTTCTTCTGTTGTCTTAACAAATGCCTCATTACCATCTACAGACTTAAGTTAGTCCAAAATAAGAAAACAATCTTTCTACTTCTGCTGAAAAACTTACCCCGTAAAACCTGAATCACTGCTTTCAGCAGCCTCTGTTGAACCAGGTGCTGGATCATGTCCACCAGCTGACACTCCCAGTGGTCCTGGCATTTGCATAGCCCCATCCTGCAAAGGTTTCCACTCAGCTTTGAAAAGCATTAAACAGTAGTTGTCATTGGGCAGATGTGGGCTCCGGTTCTAGGGAAAATCAGAAATGCCTTGTGTATATTATAGTCAGTTCTTTTACTCCATTTTCACATAGTCTGAATAAAATCCTGCCCAACCATTAAATAGAGTTATTTAAACAAAATGAACATATAATTTTAAAGTTTGTTTTTATTTTCATTAATCATTCATACTGTCTTCTCTAACTTAAGAACATAAGAAACTTCAAGTACTAGTTATGTAGTCAAATTGGTCTTTACCTCCTTCTTCCTGCTCACTCATAGATTGAGGAAGTAAGATGCTGGGCTGTAGAATAATATCAAAGATTCTTAGATTCTTTAGAAAAGGAAGAAAACCAGGTCGGGTCCTTTACATGAGACAGCCTGGTGCAAATTATCATCTTTATTGGAAATAAGAAGTTATGACGCATACTTTTTCCACAGAATAGCCAATGGGCTCACAGAGTAATAATTTTCATTCATTTTTAAGTAAAAATGCTCACTTTTGAGGTTAGAAAATTTCAAATACTCTCCCCTGCTCCCACTGTAAAGATGTGCATGGTATGAATATAGCATTTATATTTAATATCCATTGATCTGTGGAAATGATGAAGAATTGAGTAATACTCAAACATTTTTGTGCTTCATTCAATACAAGAGTATTTGTGTACATCTGAAGAATAATAGCATGGACGTCTTGGAGACTTATTCAGACTACAGTTAATGAATGGTACCTACACGTGGATGGGATGACTGCCCGTAATAACTCTGTGGTCCCACAGCACTTCAAAAGGCCCAGGTGTAGTATGAAAGATATTAGGGGGTTCTCAAGGTTGAGTAATATATGGATCCTTTCAAAAGAAAAAAAAATTAATGGACCACTGGATTACTGGACCAAAATTACTGGAATTGACTTAAATTATTTTTGACATGTACACATGCAACATAATAACCATGTCCAACCTGTACGTATGCAAACCTGGTTGTAAACTCCTTACACTCAGAGCCCTTGTCCAACCGTAATATCAAAACAAATTAACAATCAAATAGAGAATACAAAATCAATTAAGATCAAATTAACAAAACTAATTTAATGTGGCAAAACATGTTGTTGGACTGAAATTAAATTACCACTCAAAACGTGACTGTGGTATTAACTATTATGGCAACGGGGATTTTGATTTCAGAATGACTATGTATTTCAAGGGCCAGGTGATAGTATTCTGGTAGAACATAGTAAAGTCTTCATTTCTTCTTTGGATTTACTTGGTGCAGGTAAATCACTGACTTATCAGGTTCATCTTATAGTCCTCTTTAGTGTTACCTTTTACTATTGCAGAAGACATTATGTTATTTTTTTAGACTATCATCTGAATAAAAGCATCAAATCAAATCAATTCCTATAGAAAATTTGCAGCATCTTAAAAACATGTCCGGGCCTCCCTGGTGGCGCAGTGGTTAAGAGTCCGCCTGCCGATGCAGGGGATGCGGGTTCGTGCCCCGGTCTGGGAGGATCCCATGTGCCGCGGAGCGGCTGGGCCCGTGAGCCGTGGCCGCTGGGCCTGCGCGTCCGGAGCCTGTGCTCCGCAGCGGGAGAGGCCACAGCAGTGAGAGGCCCACATACCGCAAAAAGAAAAAAAAAAAAAAAACATGTCCAAGAACTCCTGCATCCCCATTCTCCATGACCACAGACAGCTGTTTGAAACCAGTGCCTTAGAAGATAGTGTTAAAAAGCAAAATTCAGCTAAGTTTGAAAATCTAATTGGCTTTGTTCAACAATACATGAGTTGAGCAGCATCCCATATAGCAAACAGAAAGAAGCTCTAGAGAGCTACATAGAAAGGGAGACTTTTATAGGCAGAAGGGGACAAGGAAAGAGTGGATTACCCCATCTTTCTTTGGGGGATAAAAGGGGTGTATCAGGCAGGTTACCTCACTAGTGCTGACCAAGAAATTCCAGATTGTCCCGTTAAAGGTTACATTCCTGGGAGAGGTTGAAACAGCAGTTAGGTTAGGTGTTAAGTCTTGGTTTGCTGACATGGGGCTTAGCACAAGTGACTCCATTTTGGGCCTGTAGTCCTTTTTTTAAAAACAATAGTAAACTTGTTCTGAACCTGTACTGTGTGAAAGGGTAGTCTCTGTAAGAATAGCACAAAAGTTTGAAATTCAGTGTCATGTTATAAAGCATTTAAATGCACTGTGATTTTTCTACATAGTATATTGCAGGTTCACTACTAACCCGTATTGTTCCTTTGTGAAAATTAGAACCGGGTGCCCCTCGCAGCTGGCATAGTCCCAGGCAGGGCCTTAGCTACAGGGCCCAGGCATGATTTCAACAGGATCTGCCCTCTGACTCTGCCCCCTGGCTCCATGCCTTCATGCTATGACAACCTGCACAACTGTACAGGGCAGACCCAGTATATTAAAAAGCTAAGGAAGCAAGAATCCTCTTCTTCATTTTATTTTCCAAAGAAAGAAATCCTGACTCTCAAACTGACTCATTAGCTAAGATAAACCTCTTTGTAATGTCATATTTACTTCAGTTAATTAAAGCAAATGCACTGGGAGATACTCCATGCAGTTTCCTTCAGGAAATTATTCTTGGTAACCTCATCTTAAATAAAAGACAGCTCTACCCACGAGTTCCATTTCTACTAATTTCCCTAATTTCGTTGCATCCTTCCCATTCTTTTCCGTTTGATATAATTGACCAAGTAGTCAAACCCTAATTTCAAGCTCCCTGCACCTTCTTGGTTGCTTTTTATTTATTGGAGATACTATTTCCTTGCTATCTGTTATATTGTGATTTATAAGAAATATATATTTGGCCATTCAGACAGCCAAAATATATTTCTCATATATATTTGGTCTTTGTTCAGGGTTCCTGGCTGGTAGCTCCTAAAACCCTTGGAATATCCTGTGATAAAAGCAATAAAGGTATCTTTTGTTATGTTAATTAGGTGACTTTTGGAAAGTCTTTAGGTAACTTAAGGATGGGGGCTGGTTGCCAAGAGAACCAGCCATGTAATTAGAGGGTTGGAACTTTCAGTCCCACTTCTGTGAAGGGGAGAGGGACTGGAGATCGAATGAATCCATCAATGGCCAATGATTTAGTCAAGCAAGCCTATGTAATGAAGCCTCCGTAAAAACTCAAAAGGACAGGGTTCAGAGGGCTTCCAGGTTGAAGGAGACTTGGGGAGAATGGAGATTTGGGAAGAGTGGCACACTCAGAGAGAACATGGAAGATCCGCACCCTTTCCCACATACCTTGCCCTTCCATCTCTTCCATCTGAATGTTCCTCTGTATCCTTTATCATGTCCTTTTATAATAAACTGGTAATCCAGTAAGTAAAATATTTCTGAGTTCTGTGAACTGCTCTGGCAAATAAATTGAACCCAAGGTGTGGGTTGTTGGACTCTCCAATCTATAGCCAGTCGGTCAGACACACAGGTGACAACCTGGGCTTGCGACTCCCTCTGAAGTTGGTGGGGAACAGGGGTGAAGGGGGGCAGTCTTGTAGAATTGAGCCCTTAACCTGTGGGATCTGATGCTATCTCCAGGGTAGATAGTATCAACATTGAATTGAATTGTAGGACACCCAGCTGGTGTCCAAGCATCGCTTGTTGGTGTGGGGAACCCCATTCCACACATTGGAATTGGTCATGAGACCACTGATTTATTATATGATAGGGGCTAGAAAGAAATGTTTTTACTATCTTCTATGACAGTGTTTCTCAGCAGCAATACAGGGATATATATTTTTTCTCTCTTTTGCTCAATATATATAGCTTAATTTAAATAAAGTGTCCTTTTCGTACAGATAGAGCATTTTGAACAGGAATGCATCATGGAGAGTTATGTAATAGTGTTATCTTGACTATTACTCACTGAGCTTTTAAGTGCTGTTTACAGGTCATTTCTCAATGGGCAAGCCCACTTGTGTTCCCACCCTGCTCTAGCCCAGACAAGAGGAGGGAAGAGAGAAACATATCAAGAAACTGAGGCAGGGATCCCTCAAATGTCACCTTGGAGATAGAAATCGGGAAGTTTAGCAGGATTTAGGATTTCAAGAAGCTGACTGTGAAAATATTTTAAAAATATTAAAAATAATAAAAATTATTGTTACTGTTGCTTAAATATTTAAAATCTTTGACAGGTATATGCCTAATAAAAGCCTAATATCTAGAAGACAGAGCAATGGAAGCATTCCATTTTGTATGGGGAAGGGGGTTTGGGGAGAGAGAGAAGCCATTCCATTTTGTGTGTGTGTGTGTGCACATACTTAAACATTCTGCAGTGGCAACTTTATATATGAGCATCAGGGCCTGATATACAGAAACAGATAATTGCTGTTATGCGATTGTGAGTTTATATAGTAAATCCTTTCTTCTCTAAGCTTCAGACCCAGCAGAATTATGCAGAGGCAATTCTACTTAGTGGATTATAGCCATTTATCACAGAGTAAGTCTTTGCCAGATCCCTTCCAAGGCATAGAGCACACGGAGCTGCCTTCTGTGTAGAGTCAAAGCCTTGGATATATCCCAAATACCTTCATTCACACACATAATGACCTCCTTGGGTCAAGCAAATAAACAACTGCAAATAAAGCAAATAAACACTCCTGCACACTCAAGGCAGGTACTTTTACATGCTGCCTTCCTGGTGTTTTCATACATTCGTTCAAGGTACCTTAAGGTCATCTAAACACACCTAAGCAAAAGTTATGGAAAGGGATCTCCAAAGCTTTAAAAAGGTATACAAATCTTAAATGGATAATTTCTGAAATACTAGAGTGCAAACTGACTCCAAACTTCATCCTTGTCATCCCCTATATGATAGATGGTTTTGGAGGACAGATAAACTGGGGAAAGGATCAGGGAAAGACATAGTTTTGCTCTCTTTCCCCCTCAGCTACAGAAGGACCTTTAGCACAGTTTAGCACTCACACTGTTCTCAGGCAATTGCTGGAAGTCACTCATGAAAAACTGAAATTCTTCATTCCAACTAGGGATGTAGAGGCCTCCCATTCCTTGTAACTCTTCTCAGGAAGACTGGGAGACTTGAAGAAAGGAGATTATTTTTTGATGAATTCTTCAAATATTTTGGAGTCCCCCCGCTACCATGTTCTGTACATGAACTTAGAGGCTGGTGGCTCTAAGTCTTCCCCTTGTCTCCCACATTCTGCATCTGGGATGATTCTGGCTTCACTGTGAGTCCCATGATAATTTTCGGGTGGAGAATCCAGACCCCTTGTGCACCTGCTGTTGATGATCAAGTTTGTGATTGTTCCTTCACTGCTAAATATTCATTCCACCCAGCATATGAGCCTCTAATGACAAAACCATTTTCAAATCAATGCTCACTCATAAAGAACTGTTTGCTGCCTTCAGATGTTTGGCAAGCTTTTTCCCAAACAGGTCCACAAAGGTTCTAGGGTTGCCCTGTTCAAAAGAACATTTTCATCAAGCCTGTCCACTGTTAGCTAGGTTATTCATTTGGAAGGAACAGAAAGGTTCAAAATGGTAATGTCAATTCATGGGAGATTAGTTTAACGAAAAGCATAGCTATCCGGAGGCAGGTAGACCAAGATCAATCACTGTCTATGCATCTTCATGGTGGGTCCTCCAGGACAGAGAGTTCTTTCCCATCTCACTGCCACTTCAGCTGCAAGAGCGTTCATGAACCTTTTCTCTGGTGCCCTGCTTCTGGCCATCTCTACTTCTTCCTGGAGGGAGCTAGGCAATACATTCTTATTATTCCCTCATTACCAATTGGCTCTTTATTTCAAATTTTTCTTTTCAAAATCCCAGGAGAAAGAACGTGTGTGTCCTAACACGTGAATATTGACTCTACTGGGGCTGAGCTTCGGTACTGAGTCATCTCATAGGTTTCTGGTCAACTTAAGGTTTGGCCGTCAGCCTCCCCTGCTTGGTCAAATTCATTAGATCTGGAGGTTTAAAACATGGCACAGAACGTGAGCCCCTGCACAGGGTACTGCCTAAGGCTGCTTTCTCCAGCAGGGCATGTGGGCAACCGATGTCCTCAGAAAGCACATTAAATGTGGCAAGTACCATGACTGACCCTTCTTGTATAATGTCAGACCATAAGAAGACTGTATTCATGAGGAAGAAATACAATCCAGCCTGTGTTTCTAATCCAGTTTCTAATGTTTTCATAAAGATTTGTAATATTGAGGATGTGGCTAAGGTTTTTCATAAAAATATTGACTGGCATAAATTTTTTTCCACCTAAGTCTATAAATCTAGCATTTTACTTTTGATAAGCTTGAATTGTGGTGCACATGGGATAATTACAGGAAAAGAAGTGATAACAGTTTGCTAGAACTGAAAGGAGATGTATTTAGCCTTTAGGGAATGTTAGGTAAGGCTGGAGAGTGAAAAGCAATAGAATTTAAAAAGAGAATTACTATTAGGCAGAGTAACAGAAAAACAGAAAATGATGATTCTGGATGGCACCCTGATGGTAGGAAATGAGGGGCCGTGTAGCTATCAAAAAGAAAAATTATTCAATAGACATAGTAATTATCTTAGTGCCTATTCTTTTATGAGATATATAGCCAGCTGGAAACTCAATTGGGAGATAGAGAGGAAAAAAATAAATATTTGGTCTCAACTTGTTTCATTTTGGAGTCAAATCATTGTAAATATTTGAAAAAAAATCAGCTTTGAGTATTTCATATGAACTGTGGCCTCCTTTACTTAGCCATGTTTTAGGCAAGGTAAATGAAACACTTTGAGTTTACATGAGTTATGGGAATGTCTGAGCTGTGGACTGAAAAGAGAAGGCTGTCAAAGCCTATTGCTCTTCTTGTGTATTACATGTTTAAGGTCAGGAACCCTGGTTTCAAGTCATCGGATTGTCTTGTCATCTCTTTGCCTCCATTGCCCAGGTGGGTGGCACCAAATGCACAGATTCTTTTGTGTTGTGCGTCCTGGAATGTAACTAGGAAGACGCTGGTCAGAATATGTGAGGGTCTAATGCCTCACATTTATGGAAATCAAATCTGCCTTGGATTAGAGTTGGTTCAAAGTATGAGAAAGAATTATATGTAATAACAATAATTTTTCAATGTGCTTGTTTAAAGACATATTTCTTTGCTCTCTTTGTGCTCAGAAATACATGGGGCACAACCATGGCTAAGGTGCAAAGGTGAGGTAAGAAAGGCATAGAGGATGTGAGTGGGCTTTGCCTGTGTTCTTAGGACAGTGGATAACTTTTTACTTTATTTTTAAACTTATTTTGTTATAGTTCAGTGTAATAAACACATATTTATAGAGTGCCATCATGTGCTTGCTGCTTTGATAAACAAATCTGGGGTGGATTTTAAAATAGCATTTTTTAGCCTCAAAGAGCTTTTGATCAAATCGTGGAGAAAGGCAACCATAAAAATCACAGCTGTCATCGCAATGAACGTTTATTGCATGCTAAATGCTTTACATGTATTTCTAACCATATACAAACATATAAATTATTAGCTCACTTTCACAGAGGAAGAAATTAAGAGTTAGCAGGGTTAAATGGCAAGCCCAAGAACCGGATATAGGATTCAAATTCAGGTTATCTGACTTTAAATCCACCTTTTTATACCGTATCACGTTAAATAAAATTGTCTAATAATAAATGCCAGCTGTATGGGTAATTACTCTAGAAATTCAGAGCAAGGAAAGATCAACACAAGAGATTAATTAGTCCTATAGTACTTGTTTGATAGCTTTTATAGGAGATAAAGCTAGAATGCATGATGCACACATATGCATATACGTATATTCACATATATACATACACATACATGATATATACATGGATATCCATATGCATATATACGTACAAACATGATATATATGTATACACATACATGATACAAACACATATACATACAGAGAAAGAGAAAACAAAAATTAAATTCCTCCTAGGAGTTTATGTTCTAAGAAGAAATATAGTACATACCCATGAAAAAAATGTGTTTTGTAAAAGCTGACACACAGACAAGTACTGAACCTCACCAACTATAATTGAATATGTTGCCTTCAGATAGAAGAGGCTGCTGGATCCACCCCCTCCCTTTGTCTCGATTGCTATTCCATAGAGAGCTGTTACATAGGGTAACAAATGTAAGTGTGTATATTAGGTTGACATATAATGGTAGAGAGTTTTTTTTATATTTTGCTCAGATGGCAGATATGTCTTATTCCTGGATGTCTCAAAACAATGTACAGGAGCAGTTCAGGGTTAACCAGATCACTACAGACCTGCTAGGCTAGTCACTGCACACAGTGGAAAAACAGAAGGAAGATTCAAATTTCTTCCCTTGTGTTTGAAGCAAGAGTACTTTTACAATGTGTTGAGTCAAGACTCTGACTCAACACATTAATTATATATTAATATATATGATAATATATAATGTAATAACTTATATATATAAATTATACATATATTATTTATACCATTTTCATATATGTTTTTTACACATTAATCATTCCTCATGGTTTTATTTATTTACTCATTCATTCAACAAGTATCTATTGAGTTTCTACTTTGTGCAAGGTAGTGGGGGGTATATTTCACTGATTGTACCCACCCTCTTGCTGCTGTCTATTCTCACATCCCTGACAAAACAGCCCTTCAAAGGTCAAGGGTTGTGTTGTGCTCATAACAGCATAGTAGTTTTGAGATTTTAAAACCATGAATTGAAGGGAAAAGAAAACCTTTTCTTCTTAATGCAATTTTCCCCTCTTCCTTTGGTACCCAGAATATATCAACTTGGTGATGAGAGAGTGCATCTTCTTCCAATAAATGGGACCTTTGTTATAATGGTCTGGGCACAGAGCCTTTAGTGGCTTCACTATAACAAAAGGTTCGACCATAAAGGAATGTGACCAACTTGCTTATGCTACCCATAAACTTGATGGTAGTCCAAAACCAGGAGCTCAGATTTTTCATGTGTGTGTGTGTGTGTGTCTGAGCAGTGTCAGCATTATAAATGTATAGCTTTCTAAGGTGTCTCTTTTTTTTGTTCTACAAATGTACTTTATTTTTATTTTTTAATCAAAGTATAGTTGATGTACAGTATTATATAATTTACAGGTTAAGGTGACTCCTTTGAATAGGAAAATAATTCTTAATACAAATTCTGGGGTTGGTTAATAATCAATTTCAAAGCGTCAGATATAAGGCTTGAGACAGTCCAGAGTGTGATGTTTGCTCCATGATTGGGTCTAAGGCTCAGAAATCAGTATTCAAGTAAGGAGAGTAGAAAGGGGAAAACAAACTGAACTCCTTGTTTCTGGAAAGTGTCGATCGTTAGTGGTTGTACCTATGTGCTTCAGGTTGCTTGGGATCAGTCTTAACTGACAGATTCCCTCACCACAGTATTTGGAGTATTGAAGTGTCAAGGAAGCTACCAATCTGGAAACTGCTGTTCTGAAGCTGAGTTCAAAGGGACAGCTGTCTCCAGAGCCCAAGAGCAAACCTCTGAGTGCCCTGCCATCATCCGTCTTGATAAAAGTAGTCATTTTGTTTGTTTTTTCTCCTATTTTAGAAGCACTTAGTTAAGCCCCAGTGACAGAAGAAGGCATAGTTGAAATGATGGTCATGTATAAAAAGATTCCATCTGTTAAATGACATGTTTTAAAACTCCCAAGTTAAATCACCTATGGTAATGAGTTTTGGGAAACAGGGGGTGGGACAGACATCCCAACTATCCTAACTTCTATAACTGAGGGGAAATTGTAAGTTTTATATAAATTCAGAGAAGTTAGGAAATAAACTGTTAAGGCATGAGCAAAGTACCACTACCAAGGAAAATATTTCAATTAGTGAAGCCACTGAAAATCAGGATGGTTTTCCAATTGACTGAAAAAGAGGTAATTTGAATGGACAGTTCTTGCAGAAGATAAAAGGGAACTTGGAGATCACTCCCTCATTTTACAGTTGAGGAGACTGTGATACGAGAAAGCATAAGGCTGAATCAAGGGTTCATGCCAACCTTAGAGGTAAGGTTGGGACAACTTGTCAGTTTCATTCTACTAATGACGTCTTTTTAAGTTAGAATAGTTTAGAACTCAGGTATGAGATTAAAAGCAAGTGTAAAGCATGAGAATTTTGAATTTTTACTTCATCTCAACACAGTTAAACTTTCTCTGTAGAAAAAGACTGGTTTTTCTTTTTTGGCTGCGTTGGGTCTTCGTTGCTGCACACAGGCTTTCTCTAGTTGCAGCGAGCGGGGGCTACTGTTCGTTGCAGTGCACGGGCTTCTCATTGTGGTGGCTTCTCTTGTTGCGGAGCATGGGCTCTAGGCACGCGGGCTTAGCAGTTGTGGCTCGCAGGCTCTAGAGTGCAGGCTCAGTAGTTGTGGCGCACGGGCTTGGTTGCTCCGCAGCTTGTGGGATCTTCCCGGACCAGGGCTCGGACCCGTGTCCCCTGCATTGGCAGAAGGATTCTCAACCACTGCACCACCAGGGAAGCCCTCTTTTTTGTGGGGGGAAGGGGGGCACATGGCTTGAAGGATCTTAGTTCCCTGACCAGGGATCAAACCCACACCCTCGGCAGTGAAAGCGTGGAGTTCTAACCACTGTACCACTTCCTTTGAAAAAGACAACAGTATTCTCCCATGACTTGAATGTGAAAGGCAAAAGGGTCTTTTGTGGAACAAATCTTAAATATTCAAGGCCAAGATGGAAAAGGTCTGATGCATCCTGAATAAATGGTTTCCCAGAATACTGGTGCAAAGAGCAAAGATATATTGGGGGAGTTTATACCAACTTGTCTTTACACAAAGGTTAAGAAGGCAGTGAGGAAAAGTTCAATTTGGTTCTAATTTATAGTCAGGTTCCCGTAACAGGCCAGCAGATGCTACTCAAAACCAATCACGCGTCAGGCTGGGGCCAGATGCTAAGTCATAGCACTCCTCCTTGAGCGATTTTATCAGGAACAAGGCTGGTATGTTGCCGCTTCGGGCTCCAGGGCTTTTATCAATTGCACTGCTCTATCCAGAGTGACCTTTCTAGACCAGAACCAGCACCTCAGGATGAGTAAGGGAGCAAATTGCAGAGCCCATGTCTGCACTGGCCTAGGCCTGGGGTTTCAAGAGGGTATTTGGGTCCATTAACAGCAGATTCAGGCAAGCTAAAGGAGAGAAACTCAACACTACTACAGCCAAGGCTTTCCTCCCCAAGTTCCCCACTACATCCGCTGGTGTGAGTACCAGTGAAATTTTTAATTTGCACCATTTAGCAAGATGTGGACTTTGCAGGAATGAAGCCGCTTTTCTTGTTTACAGAAGAAAAACCTAGAAAGGATGGGCAGGAGAGGAATATTATCTTGCCAGAGTTATTTTTAGGGATTTTGAATGACCTATCAATGATGTATGAAATTTCATATTTTTAACGAGGACTTCATGGGGCAAAGGAGAGGAAGGAAATATAACAAATGAGAGAATTTCATCAGGACATTGAGGACATGTCGGTCTCTGATTTTCTATGAAATTTTATTTCACGTGATACACTGTTCTGATTTTGACATGGAATAAGGAACCAATATTAATTTTGTACTTATTATTCTTATCTATCAAAATATTAATAAAGTGAGGAATTGGTTACTTAACAGAGAATATATATTAATCTGACAGAGAACAGCAGCTAAGGCCTTGTCGGGTGCCCACTGTGTGGGTAATATTCTAGTACTCGTTTATAAGAACACCAAATACATTTAAAACATCTTCTCTGCCTTCTAGGAGCTAATAATTTTGGAGACAGATAAGACACATAAGAAAAGAGAAGAGTAACAATGTGAGGTGGAATTTGATTAACTACTGAATTGAGGGCATAGGAAATAAATGCAAAGACACATCTTCAGGGACAAGGGGGATAACATGAGTTGGACTTTGAAAAAAAGAAACTGGAGAAGCAAGAGTATTGAGAGAGGGAAGAAGTTAAGACCTAAATAGCTGTGTTACTTTTCTGTCTGTTGAGGTTCTCTAGATGATACAATCATTTCTTTGTTCTTCTTCGTTCATACTCACAGTCCCCCATTCCTCTGTTCTCATTTACTTTGAAATCACCTGGGTTCACATTTTTGCCTTCATACCTCCCTGATACTGCTTTTGCTGAGACACCTAAGGCCTACCATCCTATTAAATCTAAATAAAGGTCAATTCCTCTATCTCATTTTTCTAGACCTGTCAGCATCATCTGGGACCCCGTAAGACCACTGATCCTTGTCTGTTTTGTTCAGTGCTAAAGACCACCTAGTAGGTGCTCAGGAAATATTAGCCAAATGAATGAACAGAGATTGAACATGGCTAGCTTATGGAAAAGGGGATATTATTGTAAGTACATGGGATGGATCAAAGAATCTAAAGGAAAGTGATGAACTAGGCTTTGAGAAAGAAAGGAACCCATCTCCTCAGGTCCCTACCATCAGGGTAAATTGTGAGCTCCATTTGGATCAAGGTTGAAATTCCAGAAAGAGAGCTTTTGATTGGCCTAGATTGATCACCTGCCTGACCCTTGGCCAGGGGAGGGTGGGGCAACTCGATGGACTGTTCTTATCAATACTGGATCAAATAGGGAAAGACCCATTCCTACCTTTAAAATCAACATGTTGTTATTCTATTTAATTTTATTTGTTTATTTTTTTAAACATCTTTATTGGAGTATAATTTTTTACAATGGTGTGTTAGTTTCTGCTGTATAACAAAGTAAATCAGTTATACGTATACATATATCCCCATATCTCCTCCCTCTTGCGTCTCCCTCCCACCCTCCCCATCCACCCCTCTAGGTGGTCACAAAACACCCAGCTGATCTCCCTGTGCTATGTGGCTGCTTCCCACTAACTATCTATTTTACATTTGGTAGTGTATATATGTCCATGCCACTTTCTCACTTCGTCCCAGCTTACCCTTCCCCCTCCCAGTGTCCTCAAGTCCATTCTCTACATCTGCGTCTTTATTCCTGTCCTGCCCCTTCTTCATAACCATTTCCTTTTTTTTTAGAGTCCATATATATGTGTTAGCATATGGTATTTGCTTTTCTCTTTCTGTCTTACTTCACTCTGTATGACAGACTCTAGGTCCATCCACCTCACTACAAATAAATCAATTTCATTTCTTTTCATGGCTGAGTAATATTCCATTGTATATATGGTTATTTAAAAAGGGAGAATGAATAATAAGCAGACAAATACAATAGAAGTCTATTCAGTAGTCATTCAACCAACACTGATTGAGCACTAACTATATGTCATGCATGGGGCTTCACAGACGGGGGTGCAGGGGAGGAGCAAACAGTCATGTGAGTAATTATGTGTAAAAAATAGGCTACGCTTCAATGGGGACATAGAAAAGCAAGTGACTGATCCTTTCTGCAGAAAGGGAGGAGAGAAGTAGGTGAAAGTTTTTAGAAGATGGGGAGATATTTTACTAGAGAGGATCTCAGCACTCTCATCCTTCATCCCTCTCATGGCATTTTGAGGTGCATGCTTTTGTTCTCTGCCTGGAATTGGAGGAATCTGTTTAAGGAATTAGATCGGCCCAAATATCCAGAGATGAATAAGACCCCAGGAACTTGTCACCGATCTCACTTCCTCCACAAATGAAGCGACCTGGGCAAAGCTTTACCGTGACCATGAGCATGGCGTCCTCAGGGAGAAGTGAAGAAACCAAACCTTTGGCAAAAGAAGGTGCACGCCCAGTGACCTTAGCAAAGGGTTAGAGGAAGCGGGGAGCAGAGTTGAGTGGCTGAATGCACTGGCCGCTGGGGATGTGCTTGGGAGAGTTCCTTCACCTCTTTAAGGCTCACCTCTAGGAAGGCGATAATACTATGCCAAGGTCATCATCGTTTCAGAAGATTAAATGAGACCATAAGTTGCTGTGTGTAGAATGACTAGCATGAGGTCACACACAGAATAAGCAGTGTTCCATATTCATCCTTTCAGTGAACGTTTGTTGAAGACCGCTGTGTCCAGCTTCTGCTCTGGGTGTAGCAATGACCAAGAAGAAAAACTGCTTCTCTCCTGGGCGTTACACCCTAGTAGGAAAAGCATAATATGTTTCATATTATGCCAATGGTGATAAATGTCATGAAAAAAAAAAAATAGGCAAAAGGGATAGAAAGTAATGGGATAGATATATGTATAACAGAATCACTTTGCTGTACAGCAGAAACTAACACAACATTGTGTGTCAACTATACTCCAATAAAAATTAATTTAAAAAAAACAAACACAAAATGTACTTTTCTACTAAGTAAATATTTTTTCTGCTGCAAAAAAAAAAGAAAAAAGAAAGAAAGAAATGGGGTAGAAATGGGTAATATTTCATGAAGCGGGGGGATCAAAGAGGACCTCTCTGATAATGTGACATTTGAACAGAGATCCAAAGGAGGTATTAATATATACACATGTAAATGTATATATGTATATGAAAGATATAGACATATACATAAATGTGTATATTTACATATGTAACTACAAATATGAGTATATTTGCATCATGGGTTATGATTAGAAATAAAAGAATGAAGTGTTCTTCCATCATCTTGAATAAATTTAAATCTACAGAATCATTTTTATTACTGAGAAAACTCAAATACAATGCCACAGACATCACATTTATGCCCATGTATTTCATGCTATATCTATGGTTGGGAAAATGTCAGTGTTTTTGTGTCCTAGAAATTAGTCTCTTGTGATCATATTCTTCCAATTTCTGTTCAGAATCCTGAAAATGTAAACTCAGGCTAGGATTCTTTTGGACTGTGAGGCTTTTTAGACTCCATTAAGATGGAATTCAAGAATTAGAGATATTGGGACTTCCCTGGTGGTCCAGTGGTTAGGACTCCATGCTTCCAATGCAGGGGGCATGGGTTTGATACCTGGTCAGGGAACTAGGATCCCACCTGCCACGTGGCCAAAAAATTTTTTAAAAAAAGGAATTAGGGATATTAAATAAAGCTGTGCATTCATGAAGCTTGATATTCCCACTATATTTGTATCTTAGATAAAAGTTTTTTACAAGGAGTAATCAAAGGAATTCTGAAGCTTTTCTATCTTTACACCTACATGTTTGCTATTATTGGCAATCTCCCTCCTAGTTAAAGATGTTGCTTAGATTTTAGATTTGTCTTGCTTCCAGTCAAGTTTGTGAGATTTGTCATTTTAATTTTATTTTCAAAGTTGTATTTCTCCCCTGAGATCATTATCAAGGTCATTTCCAATTCTTGCCCCATGTTAACAAAAAGAAAAGAAAAAAGAAAAGGACAATTATTAGGTATCATTCACATTAGGTGTTTCATTCTTTGCTGACCTATTTCTCAAGTGCTCTGATAAAAGATTATAAAGTCTGTATTTTGTGAGTGTTTTAGAATCAAAGTTGAATATATGTCAAGTGTTTCCTTATGTGAGAGTTGGCAACTGTTCCCACCAGTACTGATTCTAGAGTTTTGTTGGGTTATAAAATCTTGTAACTGAAAAGCTTTGTATATAATTTTTCCATTATTCAGATTTGTTATTTTTTTCCCCTCATTGGCATTTTTTAGAGAAAGCTATTTGGTAAGGGATAAGGCTTGACTAAATGGGATATTGCAGGATTTCAGTTCCTGTATCTTTTTCTCCATCCTTTTTGTATATCAAGTGAACACAAGGAAGATTCAATATAATGTCATTTTTATGCTTCAAGATTCAAAAGAAATGCAAAATCACAGAGAAAATTAAATTTTTATGAACCTTTGAGGTGGAAGACACATAGTGCTCCAAACTCTGATTGTATCATATAAGAACCCAAACCCAGAAGGTGGATGGCTTTTTAAAGTTGGGTTAGTGGTAGAAGCCACATCAGAATCCAGGATTTGTGATTACCAACTTAGTGGTGTTTCAGCCATAACACTCTATTTCCAAAGGCAAAGGAAAAAAATAAATGAATAGTGTAAATCAGCTTTTCTGAGGTATACTCACATTTCTGTTTTCTCTAATGAATAGTCATATTTCCCATATAATCAATATCACTTTCCCAAAGCTTCCTCCAGAACTAACCTATGGCTGTTAATAATTCGAGTGAGAGTATAAAGTGTGAATTCGTGTGAACTAGAAATAAACTTAATCTAAAAAGAATTTACTGTGCACCAACAAAATGCCAGGTGCTGTGCTAACTCCTAGAGATACAAAGAGAAATAAGATGGAAAGGGCACGGTTCAAAGTTAGAGAGCCTTGGATTTGGATCCTGGTTCAGCCACTTAGCAGCTGTGTGGCCTTAGAAAAATAACTTAACCTCTCTCAACCTCAGTCCACTTAGCCTACTTGTGAGGGCGAAGTGGAACACGACACTTTGTAAAATGCCTAGATCACTTCACAGATATTAGACCCTCAAATGTGAGACACCACTCTCCTTTAATTCACAGATTAATCAATCTGGTAAGAGAGACCAAACTGTGAAGAGGTGACAGTGATACAATTTGATAAACCTACAGTGAGTGACTCTTGAGGTGCTGAGGGCATCCTTGCTTTATCCTGAAATGAAGTGTCAGTGAACTCAGAGGAGGTATTTGAATGGGGAAGACATTTTCCTGGCAGACAGGGTAAGGGGGAAAATTCCAAACCAGGAGAATTGCCTGAGCAGATCACAAGCCTGAATGTGTTGGGCATAGAGCAGCACTGTTCAATAGAAATAAGTGAAACTTTAGATTTTCCAGAAGCCACATTAAAAAAAAAGCAAAAGGAACAGTGAAATTAATTTTGATACTGTATGTTAATGTAGATATATGTCTAAAATAGTATCATGTCACCATCATCAATGTAAAATAATAGAGATTTTACGTTGTTTTCCCCATACTAAGCTTTTGAAATCAGTGTGTATTTCCCACTTAGAGCACCTCTCACTTTACACTATTGCTCAATAGCCACATGTGGCTGGTGGCTACTGTAGTGGACACCTAGAGTAGTGGGTGTGTGGGTGTGAAAGAGATCAGTGGTGAGAGAGAGAGAGAGCAGAGATAAGAGAGAGGAAGGCAGGAACCAGAAGACAAAGTGTAGCCAGGTTATGGAAATGGACAAGGCATGTTTAAGTAGGAGAATTATGTAACCAGATCTGTAATTTACAAAGATCACAGTGTAGGAGGAGGTTTGCAAAAGAAGGGCCATGGCTTAGGAGGCTCTCACAAATGATCTAGATAGACTATTGCTTCTCAAACTTTGATGAGCACACCGATAATCTGAGGGTCTTGTTAAAATGCAGATTCTGACTTTCTAGGTGTGAGGTGGAGGCCTGAGATTCTGCATTTCTCATAAGGTCTTACAAGATGCTGATCCCACTGGCCCATTAACTGCACTTTGAGTAGCAAGGATTGAGAATAAAAACTAAACAATAATGTAAAGGATTATTCTACTTAGAGAGAAGGGAGAAACCCGAGTTAATAATCAAAATGTAAACAAAGGACACTAGTACTTTACAGTCCAGAACTAACTACTTAGCACTGGTCTCCTTTTGAAGTCACCCTTCCCGGGTAACTAGCTGTGTCAAATAAGGTTGCGAATGACAACCATTATCTTGCATTTCAATTTCCTTAACCTTTCCAGGAAACTCATTAATTCATGTTAAAAGGGTAAAGACATTCTGAGCACAAACTGCCTGTGATTTAATGCTCCTGGGGAAGAACATTTTGATTCATAGATGAGTTGGAAACCACAGGACTGCAACAAAATTGCCCATGTAAAGGTGAAGCGTGATTAATGGATCCAAATATTTGATGTATGTAATGGGAGGTGGCGTGGCAGCAAAACTGGTAAATTTTTCATTGTGTCCATACAGGTTAAGTAATTTGGGAGGTCAGTTGATCTATATGGAGAGTAACATCATGATTTTTGAAGTTTATTTTATATACGTTTTTTTCCCTCCATTTTTAAAAGGGCAAAGTAAATTAGTCCACTGTGTTGACTTTTTTTGGAGGGGGGGTAAAAAAGTGAGAATTTTCTTCAGGGAGAATTCTTGACAGAAAACTCCTCTTCCCTTAACCAGAACTTATATTTTAGGAAAATGAATCTTCAAGTTTATGAAGAAACATAAATTATTGTTTTCTTTTTTATTATTATTATTGGGGTATAGTTGTTTTACAATGCTGTGTTAGTTTCTACTGTACAGCTAAGTGGAGTTCCCTGTTCTATACAGCAGGTTCTTATTAGTTATCTATTTTATATGTATTAATGTAATTATTGTTTTCAAAATTCATTAAAGATTTCCAAATGCTTCTTGGCCATTCTGTGAAGTTAAGTAAATAAAGAATTAGAAGAATTCCAACATATACATCTGTTCCTTGGGAATCCAAAGATTTAAACTGTGTAGTTTACTTAAACTTTGCCAAGGCCAAAAAGCTGGTTTGCTTTTTCTCAAATAAGTTGAAAGACCTTGGGAAAGAAGGAAAAAAAAACAGCATTTTGGGGATGTATGGGGTGGGGGGATTTCATTACTATCATTTCTAAATACTTGCATTTTCTTTTACAATACTTTGAGTACCCTCTGACTCAAGTAAGCATGTATGCTTTTTGGTTTATAGCAATTATATATAAAACTCAATTTGGATCAAAACAATTTGGGCAAGAAAGCATTTTCTTTTTCCAAGGACAAGCTGCTTGCAAGATTGCTGATGCCTGGGACTGTCTGTTAGGTTGTTATCTCACGAGACCTAATGCTCAGCACAGACTGAACTGGCAGCAGTATCTACCCAGGCCGCTGACGGAGCACTAGCATTAGTTCTCTAATATTCATGCTATACACAGCAAGATGGATCTTTAAGACTCCTCTGCACAATGAACTTAGAGTTTGGATGCCTTGATTTTCAGACCCATGGCATTCAATCAATAACTAATTTTCTTCTGATCTTTGATTTCTAGGTCAGATTCCCAGCATACGTGCTAGGCATGGACACCCAAAATTTCCACAAACATCTAAGGAGAGAAAAGAGGTGGGAGGAGTAGTTCAGCGTAAATGAAGGTAACATCACGGAAAAGACTTTCATGGGGCCTAATGGCACGTGAAAAGCAAGACACTCCAAGGCTAGAGTCCATGGGCAGGTTGAAGCAGGAGCAGAAAGAGGCAACTAACATCTCTCTTTGCCCGTTGTATTCCAGATGCTGGGCTGGGCACTTCTAAAACATTCTCACATACTCTGCACACCAGCACGGAAGAGCAGTTATTATCACTCCCATTTTACGGAAGAGAAAATTGAGACACAGAAATACTAAGTCACTCACTCAAGGGCACAAAGTTTTTCAGTGGAAGAGCCAGAACTTAGGTTTGGTATATCAAACTCAGGAAAGCCTAGGAAAAGCCTAGCACTGTGTGTGTGTGTGTGTGTAAGAGAGAAAAACAGAGATTTATAGGAGGGTGTCTAATGACAGAACTCCAGCTGGAGACAAGAGAATTGATCTTACAATACCTGAGGCCCTCCAGGAGTAATGGAGATGGCTAGTCTAGGGTGTGCACAATAGATGCAGTAAGACAGATTGATGGGGTGAAAGCCCACTGATAATTCACTAGTATCCAATACAAATAAAACAGAAATAGAGTCACAGATGTAGAAAGCAAATTTATGGTTACCAGGGGAGAAGGGAGAGGGATAAATTGAGAGACTGGGATTGACATATACACACTACTATATATAAAATAGATAACTAATAGGGACCTACTGTATAGCACAGGGAACTCTACTCAGTACTCTGTAATGACCTATATGGGAAAAGAATCTAAAAAAGAGTGGATATATGTATATGCATAACTGAGTCACTTTGCTGTACAGCAGAAACTAACACCACATTGTAAATCAACTGTACTCCAATAAAAATTAAAATAATAATAATAATTCTGTAGCATCCAGTTTGCAAGCAGCTAAGGGGTAACTGGGTACTTCCACAAGCCCCTGGGAAAAGGGTGTTTAACAGAGATGAACAACCAAAAACATACATTCGTAGACTGCTATTGTGTAGTGATTTAAGAACGAGTACTTTCATTGAATTTTCAATCTGATAACCAGTAAATTTGTTACCCACTGGCCCTTAGGTTAAATAATGGCAGTGGCTCTAACTATGGGACACATGAGCAAAAGGTAACTCATTCATTACTTCTCTCAATAAATAATTCTTTGAGCATCTTCTTCATAATATTTTGGGGCTTATCAACTAGAAGGAAAAGGGAATAAGCAGTAGTAATGCAAAATAACAATTTAATTGTTTTGATGGAGGAAATATCAAGGGTAGTGGGAGTGGAGGTCCAGGCAGGTGTAAGCTTTACTTGTCCCATGGCCAGTGGAGACGCTGTTCCATTTCAGCCCAGCTATTGTTCCAATCCTTCCTTAGACTCCATTTTTCCTCCCTCACCACACTCCAGCCACACTGACCTTTTTGTCAACACATCAAGCTCATTCTTATCTTGGGGCTTTTCACCACCTGTTCTCTCTACCTGGGACTCTCCCTCCTTAGATGGTCATAGGGAATTTAGGTCTCAGCTCAAATGTCACTTCATCTAAAGTTCTTTCCAGATGACCATATTTAAAGTAACCTCCCTCTACTCTCAGTTTTTATTACATTTTTATAATACCACCATTTAACATAATACCATTTCTATTTGTTTCCATGGTGCTTTTCTTGGGCTTCCCACCCCCTCACCCTTTCTCAAATGTGCACGCGTGCACACACACACACATACACACACACAACTATACAAGTGCCAGAAACAAGGTGTTTGGGTTAATTGCTGTATCTGTCCTCTGTCTTCCGTGTCTAGCACTGTGTTTATTACAGAGTCACCAGTCAATGAACATTCATTGAATAAGTGAGAGAAGGAAAGAGGGAAGAAGGGAGAGGAGGAAGGAAGGAGGAGAAGGGAGGGAAGGTTTCACTGAAGGGAACTGAAAGGTTTGAGTGGATGTTTTCTGAATAAAACAAGCAAAGGCGTAGGGGGAGAGCAGCCATATATAATGGATCTCAGTGTTATAACGATATAGACGGAGTGAAGTTTCTACCACTGCCTGAGGTGGGAGGGACCACCTAGGAAAGAAGTGATTTGAGATTCTAAAAGATTGATGTGATTCAGAAAGTTAGTGAATATTGGAAGGGCATTCTAGGCCTTCTTAACTCTTTTTTTTAAGTTTTATTTATTTATTCATTTATTTATGGCTGCGTTGGGTCTTAGTTGTGGCACGTCAGATCTTTCATTGCATCGCACAGGCTTCTCTCTAGTTGTGCTGTGTGGGTTTTCTCTTCTGTAGTTGTGGCACGCGGGTTCCAGGGCGCGTGGGCTCTGTAGTTTGTGGCACTGAGGGCCCTAGTTGAGGAGCACAAGCTCAGTAGTGGCGGCGTGCGGGCTTAGTTGCCCTGCGGCATGTGGGATCTTAGTTTCCTGACCAGGGATCGAACCTGCGTCCCCTGCCTTGGCAAGTGGATTCTTAACCACTGGACCACCAGGGAAGTCCCTCACTCCTTAACTCTTACGTAAATAAAGCTTTATATCACAAATGACTTTGAGTCACAAGTGACCAATTTCAAGCGAGTGCTTGGGTGACAACACCACCTGTTTACTTCTCAAGGTTTTCCATAAAGAGCACACGTCCTGCTTTTTAATTAAGGGAGTGGTGACTCGTCCTGTATACTTTGGGTGGTCACCTAAAAGGTCAGAGTATCGCAAAGGAAAATGTTTTTAATTCTGGGCTAATTTTCAGAGCATACCTTCGTATTGTTATTTTTTGATGCATAATGAGCATATGTACATGGTACAGTGTTTAGAACAAATTCATATGATTTCAAAATGTCAGCGGTTTATGGGCCTTCCCTGAATCTGTACAGTGGCAGTGGACAGTCTCTTTATTCTTTGATTCTGGTTGGTTCCTCTTTCCAAAAAAAATTCCACCAGTCCCACTCAAAAGAATATTCAGATTCTTTCACTCTAAAATTGTTCTCCTTTCTTTCCTTCGTAAAGATCTCCAGGTAGCAACTTGAAGCATTTCATTGACTGAAGATTATGTCAAATTGTGAAAAGGCTGAGTGACACCTTCTAAATGTCATATTCTACCATAGTTACTTTGGGAAAAGCAATATCCATTTTTAAATTTGACCTTTCTTGGGAACATGTTTGGTACATGTGATTCACTTCATTAAGGCATCTACATAAAAGATTTATAAAAGGATCTCTACAAGTGTGATATTTCATCATGATGCATGGAAAGGATGTTTTCCAAATGCTGGACTGTGATGAAAGGTGAGGCCAAGCATTAAGCTGGAGCCACACCGTAGATGACACTCATTTGAAGAGAATTCACCTTCACATCTTTTCATGTAATATCTCGTGTAATACCACCAAGATCAAAACACAGATGTAAATGGGACATCATTAGCTTTCAAAGCTAGAACCAGTTACTAGGTATATAAAATATTAGATTTTTTTCATAATTTTTTTTCGGGGTGAAAAATAACTGTGTTGTCTTCTTGCTATAATAAAAAAAGGCATCTCATAATTCTAGATGCCCTAATACCAATATTTAATGGGATTCCACAGGAAGTGAAATTTCTTTGGGGAGTGGAAAATAGACCCATGAAGAAGGCACCTCCATCTTGGAACTCAGATTCATTGCTAGAAACTGACATGTTACAAATGTATGATGTGTCAGTTATCTTGATGGTCCTGGCCAAGCTGTATGACTGTGTAGTTAGACTTTATGACCATCTAGTGTCAATGATTTTGTCATCAGGTAACCTGAGTTTAATATGACCTTGAAAATAATAAAGGAAAGGGGATTTTGATAGAATGCTTATGGGCAAACTTTTGTCCTAGTGGCCATTTATACTCAAAGACATAGAAGAAAGGTAGCTGAAGATGATGCTGATAATAATAGTAATAATAACTCAGAACTCATTATGCTCTACTGCTATACAGCATGGTATACTATTTTGCAGTTGACCAAAATTTTTCACATACGTTATTTCCTTTAATTTTTCCATCAACTCTGTGTGCAAGTTTTAAAATATTCTTATTATTTCCATTTAATTGATTAAAACATTAGTGCCAAAATAAATAAACCACAGACACAGCACTAGAACTCAGGTCTTCTGACCTTCAACCCCATGTTCATGCTATTACTCCATCAAGAAGGAACAAAGAAGCAAGAAGCAGTGACAAAGAAAAAATTTAAACTCCTTAACTTTACCGTCTCCAGGCTGGATGTTTATTCTTTTCTTTGGTTAGAATGAGTTTTAGGGGATATAAATCCCTGGAGTTAATTTTTTAAATCCATGGATTATCATTCAATGCATGCAAGAGAAAAATCTCATAGTCTGGGCATCTCACCAAAAGGCTACAACCTAAGAAGAAGAATAGTGAGTGGGTAACACATTCAAGCATACTGACTTGACCCTTTTGGTATTCTGCGCAAACATTTCCTAGGCTCAAGAGAAACAAATTGATTTTGTCTTATTGTATGCCATTGTTTTTTCTCTTAAAGTCGACAGAATGATTCCTAATTTTAATACGTGTAGTTCATTAGGGCAGTCGTAACAAAGAGAGGGAGTTTTTTGATCTAGAAAATATTGAGTTAAAGTTTAAAAGTCAATTTGAGTAATTCATTTCCCTGGGTCCCTTCCAGTTCTCAGTTTCTAAGCAGTGAATTGTGCCAGTAAATTTTTTAGTATAATAGTTTTAAAAAATTAGGTGAAACTACTGGCAAGATAATATACAGTAATTATATATTGGAATATGTTAGGGCCTTTGAATTCTGTGTTCAAGATACTGAAGCTAACAAGTGTAACTGTGTGCCTTAAATTAATAATTTGTACTGGTAATTTGGAGAAAGATTTTGAGCATGTTAATATATTCTGATAATAGTCTAGAGGGGAGAATGTACAAAAGATTGAAAAGATGGGTACAGATGAATCACGGGAAAACACAGTCTAATTTGGTGATAAAGCTCAGTTGTGCATGTCATATTAGTGACATGGTCGGCATGGCCACAGGACTGATTGTCTAGTCTGCAGGATTGAGGCCACATGCCCTCTTGGATGAGATGTTGGCAGATTTCACCTACCCAGGAGTGTATGGCTTGTGCATTTCCTTCTCATAAGGAACGTAGGCAAAGGAGAACGAGTTCAGAATGAGGCCACAAAAGGAATTATAGGGGTTCACACGTAAGAATAAAAATAAAAAAGAACAGGGCATCCTCTCTGCTTGGCTGACAGCTGTGCCGGGGCATGGATGGCAGAAGTGGAAGGAATTAATTGCAAAAAAGGAGCTAAGAAGTCTGTAGAAGTTTAGGAAGGAAGCATTTAGCAGAATCCTGGAATTTTAAAACTGTAAGGCATCTTAGAGTTCATCTGGAGATTTGGTTGGACTTAATGAGGCTAAATTAAGCTGGGGAAACTTGAGATAAAAAGCAAGAAAAACCTTCTGTGAATGAGAACTATTTAATAAAGCTTTATTGAGCAAAGTAGAAATTCTGCCACAGTGCTTTCCCAATATCCCAGAATCCTAAAATATGAGATTCTTCTGCAACATTTAAGCCAATATCTTTGCTTATACAAATCAAGAATTAAGCCCCTGAGAAGTTAATAAATTGTCGGATCTAATCTTTTGATATCCTAGTTTAGCATTACTTGTACCATATTGGTAGCCTCATCGGATTCAAGTTAATGGGATTGCATAGAGACAACATAACTTCTAGTTTCTGGTGTGATTATTTAACCTCATATAACCCCTTGGATTCATATACCCCTTAAAATCATGGGAAAAATGAACTATGTGTTATTTTATATAATTATGGTAAAAGTTACATAGCCAGTTAATGCCAAAGTTGATGAGTATTGATAGCTACTAACTTCTACCTATACTTTTCTATTTCCAACCTAACTTATTCACTGAAAAAAATAAATATTTTTAGTGCTTATTAGTTTATAGTCCTCATTAGCAATTTATGATAATATAAAAGAAATAAACAACCTTAGGAACAAAAAGTACACACAGAATCATTTTTATGTGCTGGCAAATGGAATACATAACTAAGATAAAATAGAAGCGGAACAAGAAACAAATTTAAAAAAGAAAAGATAGATATATATATATATATAAGCATCAAAAAAGGAGCAGTATTAGAGATGACCTGCCTGATCCAGTGATTCTAGGAAATTTAGAAATCGTATACTTTGTTTCACTGAATTTACAATGCCGTCAGTTGTAGGATGTACCATTATTTTCTCTGCCACCAAAAAGAAAACCAGTTAAACCGTGATACAGTGCCTTTTAATCAGATCAATTATAAGATGCATCCTACTTTCTTAAGTGTTAAAATGGTTCTTTTTAACTGTGTATAGTAAAATCAGTGAAATGTGATATCTTAAACTTGACCACAAAGGAACTGATGACCTCTCTAAACTTGATGACCTTCCCAATGGAAAGCCCCATCATACCCAAGAGCTTCATCTCTACCATTTTATTCTGAGAGGAGAAGTTTTTAAAGTGACCACAAGTTTGGGGTATTTTTTTCCCTTTTTAAAAAGAAAATCAATTAAATCCATTCTCTGCTTTTGGGTGACAAGAGTGGCAAAATAAAAACCTTACGTGAAGATGTCATATATGCGGCAGTTTTAGGGTGGAGGAATTCTATAATGTTATCAAGATGAGCACACATGTTGAAATATCAGGCTGCCCTTTCAAAGCTTGTGTATTAAATTGTGATCTGTTGACAAGCTGCACTGTCTTCTCTGTGCTCTGCTGAGCTTGATTCTGTTTGGTCCCATTATTTGATCACTTCTCTGTGTGTTCCCTTATTTGAAAGTTGTATGTGTCAACACTGCTGCACTCAGTAATTCACGGAACTCTGGTACCTGGAGCCAGGAGTGGAACCTAAGGGCTGGGAGGGCTGTGGCGGGATGTTCAGGGGTGGCCTGTCTTTCCCGTCTCTTCCCTTCCTCCCTCACACCTGCGCTGCTCACTCTGACCAGGCCCGCCAACCTTCACAGGGTATTTAGTCCAAAATGTTATCCTAATTTACATGGTTCTTGTTACAGAATTGGACAGTAACAACAATCACTACTTCACATGCCATTCAGAATCTCACCCCTCTTGTCCTCATCATATGTATAGAGAAAGAATTTTTCTTTTTGGTTGTACATGGATTGTTTGGGATTTGGCTTTTTAAGATTTTTTGGAAAAGTTTGGGTGTAAATCTATTGTTATCTTGTTAGTTAAGTCAGAAAATTTTATCTTGGAGGAAATGACTCATTTGTGCTCTTGAAAATACCACACTTGGCATTCATCATTTAATGTGTTATATGGAAGTTATTTAACAATGCTTTTGGGGGTGTCAAACTCTTCAACTTCTTTTTAAAATAAATCTCTTCTTAAATGATCTGGTCTGCTTGAGGTCAAAGGGGCTCAAATATTTCACTTTTCTAAAAGCATGAAACCCTTGTGTCGCTTGGAATTCTGGCTCACATTCTCTCAAAACAACCCTCTTCGGCCCTCCGAAACCTCCCCTTGGTCACCTCCTATTCATACCTCAGCCCCCACAATGTCATTCTCTGAAAGACACTGATAACTTACTAATTGTCAACGTGAATGGTCTCTCATTTGCTTCCCTCTGAGTTTTAGTAGCATTTGCCACTGTTGACTACAGTTCCATCCCTTGGCTTCATAATGCTGTGTTCTTCTCCATCTCCTGCTTCCCAAATCCCAAGTTCTCAATCTCCTATTCCCCTTACTAAATACATCTCCATGTTGTATATTTGTCCCAATTCTCCTATATATTTTCTTCATTAGCAATCTTGTCCAGTCTCAAGGCTTTAGTACCTAACCCCCAAATACACATCTTTTGAGTTCCCAGTCTGCATTTTGTAACCTACGTGGGCCTCCGTCTCCTACATCTGTACGACTAAGTCTGCCAGCCTCTCTCTCGGATATGCTCCTGTTCTAGTCTCACGAGAGTAGCATTGTCTTTGCTTTAAATCTAGGCTTTAAATCTAGAAGTCTTAATGCCCCTTTTTCTTTCATGCCACATATTGTATCAATTGCCAGTCAAGTAGGAGGCATTCATGGCGTCTCTGATACTCCTTCCCTTCCTCTTCAGTCTCCAGATCCTAGTTCAGGCCCTTGTCCCCTCTCTTAGGGACTAAGCACCTCTCTGATTTCCTCCCTTTAAACCAATCCTACAGGCTTTTACTGGAACCTACTACTTTATAAAGAATGGCTCTTTCCTCAGTTATAAAATGGGAAATGGCCATACCTATCCCACGCTCAAAAACCTTCACTGGTCCCTCCGAGCATTCAATGCCTTCTATTTTCTGCCCTCAACTACATGTATCTATGTCCCACACTCTAGCTAGCGCAGATGATGCGTGATTCCCTGAATATATTCCACCTGGGCCATCCCTGTGCTTCTGCTTGTGGTCCTCCAAGTATTGTGTCAGAAGCATCAGGAGCACCTGAGAACTTGTTAGAGATGCAGATTCTCAGGCCAACCTGTCACCTGCTGGCTCAGAAACTCTGAAGGTAAGCCAGCAGTCTGTGCTTTAATATGCCCTCCAGGTGATTCTGGTGCATGCTAACATTTTCGAACATGAAGTGCCTTTTCCTCCTCTCCCTGCTAAAATGTTCTCCATCTTTTGAAGACTACTTAGATACGACCTTTTCTGTGAGGTTGTCTCTGATTCTCTGCTGTGCTCCCACAGCCATCTCTGGTGTCTTTCTCGTATCGTTTTCAATGTCCTTCCTTGTTTGTCAGTCATATGCATACGTTCGATCTCCTCTAGTAGACTCTAAGCTCAAGGATAGGGAGCTTATGTATGTGCCTCTGTGTGTGTGTGTGTGTTTTCTACTTTGCCTTGTCTTATTATTTTGTCATTTTATTTTTAAAAATACAGTTGAAAGCAGTGAATAAAACTTTTCTAATTTGTGAGTGATGTAATTCACCAGAATCCGGAAGGTTATCAGGAGAAATGAAATACCACTTAAGGACTTCCCTGGTGGTACAGTGGTTAAGAATCTGCCTGCCAATGCAGGGGACATGGGCCCGAGCCCTGGTCTGGGAAGATCCCACATGCCACGGAGCAACTAAGCCCGTGAGCCACAACTGCTGAGCCTGTGCGCCACAACTACTGAAGCCTGCATGCCTAGAGCCTGTGCTCTGCAACAAGAGAAGCCACTGCAATGAGAAGCCCATGTGCTGCAACGAAGAGTAGCCCCCGCTCACCACAACTAGAGAAAGCCCGCACACAGCAACGAAGACCCAACACAGCCAAAAATAAATAAATAAATTTATTTTAAAAAAAGAAAAGAAATACCATTTAAAATTTGGCAGAGTAGCTTTAATTTTCTAATAAAATAAACCCACTCTTTAACCTCACATGCTTATTCAACTGTGACAGGCCTGTCTGATACTGTGGTATTGACTTCAGACCATTTGGACCGTTTGATCTCTGGAAAAAAATTCCACTGCACAGTATTATCAAAGAGACAAGAAGTTGTGTTTTCAGGATGTGCCTTATTCCACACAAAGCCCACAGCTACCGTTGCTGTTTTCACAATTGTTTTATCCAAAGGGGTATCTGGAGACAAAGAACGTTTTCCCAGACACTCATGATATTTAAATATTAAAACTAATGTATCTAAATTAACCCAACTGTCCTACATTTGTGATTCAAACTCTTATTCCATTTTGTTCAGTTAATATTTATTGATTCACTTAAAGTATTATTCAGTTATAAGACTAAGTCACTATGACTGTGCATGTATGTTTAATATAAAATAATGTTTACAGGCCTAGGTAGAGAGAAGAATGGGTGGAGAAGGGAACAGAAAAAGAAAAGGCCGAAGGTAGTAAGATCCAGTGGTGTCACACAGGTGGTGGTAACCAGTCCATATCTTCTTTTTATTCATATAAATTTATTTATTTTATTTATTTTATTTTTGGCTGCGTTGGGTCTTCATTATGGTGTGCGGGCTTCTCATTGCGGTGGCTTCTCTTGTTGCAGAGCACGGACTCCAGGCGCATGGGCTTCAGTAGTTGCAGCACGTGGGCTCAGTAGTTGCAGCTTGCGGGCTCTAGAGCGCAGACTCAGTAGCTGTGGCCCAGGGGCTTAGGTGCTCTGCAGCACGTGGGATCCTCCCAGACCAGGGCTCGAACCCGTGTCCCCTGCATTGGCAGGCGGATTCCCAACCACTGCACCACCAGGGAAACCCCCATTCCATATTTTCAAAAGTAGCCATAAACTGCTGAAAATCTTGCTTTGGTTTGTTTCTTTATTTGAGATTGGCTGGGCAGTTAATGTAGTGGCACGTTTGCTTTTCTAATGATTGATCAAAAAGAATTCAAGGTAATGCTATCTAAATTAGAGTAGACTATTTACTGTGTATCCAGCACTTCCAAAATGGCACTTTAATTCTTAAAAGCCCCAAGAAAGGAGAAACAACATCCCCATATGACAAATGAAGATGCCCAAGCAAAGGGAGGTTAAGACCCTCATGAAGGGTCTGCAGGCTGCACCCAGACTTCAACCTAAACACTACTGTGACCCCCTTAAAAGATTAACTCCGGTGGTGCTCAGCCTTCTTCTGCTTGCAGCCCTTTTGAATTCTAGACATGTTGGCAGTACATTTAAAGTAATTCAGAGACTCAGAACAACTCAAGTCAACACTCACTACGGAGTAAACTCATCTCCAGTAAGCAATGGCTGAGTGTCCATGCAAGCAGCCTCAGCTGCCCTCCTTTTATCCATGAGTTACTCCCCTCTGGGTCCTGTGGATAGTGAATAGAACTATGTGTGGTCCCCCCGCACTCTTAGATCCAAGACGCTAGTCTCAGCACTCCAGTGAGAGCACTTTTCTTCGACGCAGCTTGAAGTTGACTACACATTTCCCCTCTACACTTTGTTATAGATCCTCTCAGCTCAAAACTGATCCTCAACACCGAGGACTCCTGGAAGACATCATCTCATATCTTTTGAACGTTTATGTAATAGAATATAGAGGTTTGGTCTGTTACATAACAGAAATGTGGCTAACGGAATATTTTAACCGATGCTAATTGGATTTTTTAAAGTCTTTTTAAAAACATGGCTTGTGCTATATATACCATGTGTTAATACTAGAACTTATTTTTATAGAGTATTATTTAGTCAACAAATTTTATAAATCAGGTCTGCATTATACATTTGCACTAGTAATAACTATAAATTCAGTCTTTAGGATGATTCACATACTTACCATACATCAAATTCCCTGGGCAAAATGACTATCCTTAAAAAACATAGCCAGTAGGACATATATTTTCAGAACTGTGAATTTGTTTGCATGATAACTGCAATTACAAATCTGTAGTTTTTAATCTAGCAATCAGATGACAAGTTGAGTAATTACCATTCCATGCTTAACTATTTTTATGATGACTTTTTTTTCCAAAACAGCTGTTGTGGTTAAAAACACAAAGATTCGTATTTTTTCTTCCCATGCTACAGTATTTTGGCAAACAAATCTCTTTTTCTCAAAACATGAAGAGTCTGATGCTTAAAGATGGTGTTGTAGCACATGTGTGTTCTCAGAGTTTCCAGTGCTTAATTATCTTGTAAAAATGGGCTTTTTTTTTTTTTTTTTTTTTTTGCGGTACGCGGGCCTCTCACTGTTGTGGCCTCTCCCGTTGCGGAGCACAGGCTCTGGACGCGCAGGCTCAGCAGCCATGGCTCACGGGCCCAGCCGCTCTGCGGCATGTGGGATCTTCCCGGACTGGGGCACGAACCCGTGTCCCCTGCATCGGCAGGCGGACTCTCAACCACTGCGCCACCAGGGAAGCCCAAGATGGGCTTTTTAAAAAAAATCTCACACAGTGCTTAGTACAGAGTGGGTACCCAATGAGTGGCTCATGAATGGATGAGTGAATGATTAATATTTGGATTATTTAACAATATCTTTCTAAAAGCAATTGTGTATGTATGATAGTAAATAGAAAAGAAAAATCAGAATATTGATTGATGCCAGTTTCATTTCTTCTCCCAGGCTGGTGACATTAAAGAGGTAGATAGTGTTTCTCTGGAGAATTTCAAACCAGGGGAGATACTAGTGTGCATTGGATAGTTTGATTCTCCACAGTAATAATAATTCACAATGTTAATTATTGTGTCAACCCATGGGAAAACAAGGAACTGAGAAAAGATGGACAGTGGGTAGATGGATGCTGTTGATCAGTGTGATTTCAGGTATTTCAGTTTGTCAGTAGACTGGTTAGAAGAGAGGCATGTGAAATCCTTACAAAGAACAGGCAGAAAGTCTGATCAAAAATCTCACACCAGGGCTTCCCTGGTGGCGCAGTGGTTGAGAGTCCGCCTGCCGATGCAGGGGACACGGGTTCGTGCCCCGGTCCGGGAAGATCCCACGTGCCGCGGAGCAGCTGGGCCCATGAACCATGGCCGCGGAGCCTGCGCGTCCGGAGCCTGTGCTCCACAACGGGAGAGGCCACGACAGTGAGAGGCCTGCGTACCGCAAAAAAAGAAAAAAAAAAAAAATCTCACATCAACAGTCTTCCTAGTGAATCTGTCTTAAAATATTCATCCTTTATAAAGCCTGCAGTCATGTTCCACAGGCATAGCGTGTTGCTTCCACTCATCCCTGTGTCTTGCACTTACTTACATCTATCCTAGTACTTGTTACTCAGATCCCCCAAATATTTATGTGATGTTCTCCCAATAGCCTTGTGATAAGCTTTAATGGGTGAGACCATGTCTGAATAGTATTTTCATTCACTGTGTTTGACATAATTTTGTTGCCCAGTGAAATTTGTTGAATTGTTCAAGGGAGGGTAAATATATTAGATATTCACACTTCAACCTCAGTGATTTTACAGAGATTTACAGTCTACAGGTATAATCTTCAGAGATTGAATTTTCCATTTAGGCTACAGAATTGCTTCCATAATTTTAACAGGTTTGGTCTGGTTTTAATTTATATACCAGGTCATATTGGAAGTAGGGATCTCACTGTAGAATTCTGCCTTTCCTATTTGTGGGAATTTTTTCTTATTTTCTCTGCGACATCTCAAAGTGGAGTTCAGTACCAAGTCCTGACCCACCTAATGAGTCAGAATATTCATGACAAGCAGGTAACTCTTCCATTATACCTTTGTGTTTTAAAAAAAAAAGTGTTTTGTTACCCATATAGTTCCAGACATGACATAAAAATGATTCATTGTAATCACGTGTGCAGAAACCAGTTTTTAGAGAGCTAATTGCTAATCTGTACAACAGAATTCTTTATCAGTCTCTTAAATCTTAGTATTCTTCTTCAGTCTTTGGGCACATTTAAAAATACACTTTCAACTTTTAAAATGTTGATGAGAATAAATTTTTATAGCATTTCAGGAGGGCTATTCATCAATACACATCAAAACCAATTTGCATTCACTTTGATCCAGCAGTTCCACTCATGAAAACTTATCCTGATGTAATAATCATGTAGGTGCCAAAAGATGTAGTTATACAAATTTCATGGAATTGGGGTTATTAAAATAGTAAAAGTTAGAGACCATCATAATATACAGGAAGAGTGGTTAACTACATAAAACTGGTACAATAGAAAACAAGGAAGATATTTTAAATGACATAGATTTTCATGAGATATGATCAAGGCTAAAACATCAGGTTAAAGAATTAAAGGAGCACAACCCCTTTTTTAGAAACTAATACGTGGACAGAAAAAGGGGAAAGGATATCTATCAGTGTTGTTATATCTCTAGGTGATAGAACGGTGATAATTTCTGCTGTCTTATTTGTACTTATCTGTATTTTCTAACTTTCTACAGCGAACAGGGATTGCTTTAGCAATAGGGAAAATAAAAGCTATCATTGATATTTACTTAGATTCTTTCACATGAAAAGAAGAGAACCCCCTCCCAGTGCAGGAATAGCCAATGCTCCCCACCCAGGCAGGCACCACTCACCAATCTCGGCACTTTGCCCTGAGCAACCTTGATGAAACCCCAATTTTTCTCCACACAATACTCCTGGCAGCCATTATGCATTAACCCAAGTTGGTATGAGACATGAAACCTATGTGCCAACTCTACTCAAAACAAAACAAAACTGTTCCCAGGAATTGAGATTGATTTTTTTATACAATGGAATGTTTTAATTTCTCCATTTGTAAAAACTTCTGTTTACTTCCAGGGAACTAATATAGACTAATCAAATGGTAGATGTGAAGACAGATGTCTTTCTTGGAGAAAAAAAAAGAAAAGATGCTTTAAATAAGCGTTATAGTTCAATTGCTCTTACAAGATCAGATACAGATGGAAAGGCCTATGGCTTAGAACTTTTTCTCCATCCCTCCCGGCAAAAATAAACTTTATCAAACATTGTCTTTCGTGGGTAGCAAACCTTATGATTTGATTATTCTTCTGACTAATGGTAAGAACAATAAGTATAGTTTAAGATAATTCTTATCTTCTTGGTATTCAAGTCCAAGGCCTCACCCTTGGAAAGACCCTAATACTAAAAGATGAAAATATGGAATAAATGAACTGGATTTACTTAAAACTTGTATCTAGACAGCCTACTTCCATTGCCTGGCTAGTCATATTTGCTTCTCAAGAATTCTCCTAAGTCTTATATAGATTTGGTTTTGAAGGCTGTGGAACAGAACTAATCAAATGAAATCTATCTGGGTTAAAAATGAAATGTTCCCTCAGATTATTTCTCTCTTCATAAGGTACACACATTTCAAAATTTAGGTATTTCAGGGCTTCCCTGGTGGCGCAGTGGTTGAGAGTCCGCCTGCCGATGCAGGGGACGCGGGTTCGTGCCCCGGTCTGGGAAGATCCCACATGTCGCGGAGCGGCTGGGCCCGTGAGCCATGGCCGCTGAGCCTGCGCGTCCGGAGCCTGTGCTCCGCAGCGGGAGAGACCACAGCAGTGAGAGGCCTGCGTACCGCAAAAAAAAAAAAAAAACAAAACAAAAAAACTAGGTATTTTAAACTCATTTTTTCTCACTGATAATTAATTTTAAAAAGAGGGCTAAAATTGCTCCCTAATTTGTGACAATTTAGTCTTGTTCCTGCATTTTTTTCCCTAAAATAATCCATATTGCTTTTCCTAAAGACCCACTACATATCCCCAGGCATTTTTAAAAATGCTGTCACTGAAATTCATATAAGATGGAATTTGTGTGAAGCTCCTTCATGTTTCAAGAAATGGGGATGCGCTTGGATTCTCTCCGTTGATGGAGTTTCTGGTACAGATCCCTGAGAGGTGTCAGCACCTGCAGAACTGGAAGGCTGTTTCCTCTGTCGGGAGGTGACAATGGCTTGAATGCCAACGTCTTCTCCAGAGAGACCCAGTGGTAACTGCCTTGGAGTGCCCGGCTCATAGCTCTATGCTGTTGACTCCGCCTCTTTCACTAAATGCATCTTCTTCCCCCCTCCACCTTCAACCACCTCATTTCCCTGTTACGGCTTTTGCTTACTTCCTTCTCTCTCTGTGCTCCTTTGCTCCTGTCTCACTCTATTGTATGCCCCTTCTCTCTGTGAGTCTCATCAGACTCCTCAAGAAAGAGCATGTGTGGTTGTCCAGTCACCCTCGGGTAGCAGACAGAGAATCCCCATGAAGCAGCAGGCTTCTGAGGTTGCTGCCCAGACTATAAATGGCTGGCTCAGTGTCAGTTGTCCATCTTCTTGCCTATTAGGTGCTCCTCTGCCTAAGAAGCACTTGAAATGGCTATGGATTCAGCAAGACTGCTTCCATAGCGTGTCCAGTACAAGACTGATTTCCTAGATTATTCTGTGAGTTGTAAGATGTCATGGGATTTAGCATGATAGGAAGATGCCTCCTCACTTGTTTTACTGTCAATCCTAGGTTACATAAGGGAGCTCCCGAAATTATAGGAGGAAGGAAGTGTAAGAGTTTGGGAAAATGTTGAAAAATGTAGTGGGTTACAGTTTGCCTGGTCACATAAACCTTCAAAATAGATGCACGACAAGTTCTAGCCCTGGGTTTATTTAAAACCATTACATAAATTACATGCCTGATTATATAAGGCTATGCTAGAGAATATAGTTTCATTACTGAAAAGAACTGGTAGGTTTTAATAATTTGACTTGTTTAAAGGTTACATGTTTTCTTACAGGAGACATTCTATGTCTTGACATGGGTGGGGATTACAAGGATATATACAAATATAAAAGTCATTGAGTTATGCAGTTAAGATTAATGTACTTGATGCATTTTGTTTGCTATCCTTCAATTTGGAAGGATATCACATAAGTTGTTTCTAACTTCTCATCCTTATCGTGACCAAATCGTCTCCAGTTTGGGGCTCTAGCCTAAATGCACCCCACAGTGCCCTCCCTTCTCTTCCTGTCGTCCTACCCTATACCCATCACCTCCTCTGAAGCAGCCCTGGTCTGGTTCTGACTTTAGTGGGTACCCTTGTTCAAATAACTCATGGGTCTTCCTCTTCCTGCCTCCTTAGCAGTACACTTTCTAAAGGCAGGAACCATCTTTTATTTTTTCTTTATGTCTCCCTGGCCGCTAGCACAGGACTTCATACATAGAAGGATTTCATTAAGGACATAACGAGTCAGAAAATGCCGGAACTGCAAGGAGCCATAGAGATTCGTGGCCCTTCCTTTTTTTCTGAAAGAGAAAGCTTGTCTGCAGCATGTGGGGAAACAGATGAGCAAGTGCTGATTTTTGTTTATTAACAAAAAATTTATAATTTTTATTTTTTTCACATACGCACAGAAGGTAAAGTAACCGTTTTAAAGTATACAACTAAACGGGGCTGTGCAACCACCACCCCTATCCAGTTCCAAGACATTTTCATGGCCCCCCAAAAACCCCTGCACCCTGTAAGCAGTCCCCCCAGCCCCCAGCAAACACTAATCTGCTTTCTGTCTCTTTGGCTTTGCCTATTCTGGACATTTCATATAAATGGAATCATACAATAGGCGACCTTTTGTGTCCGGTTTCTTTCATTTCGTATAATGTTTTCAAGTTTCATCCACAAGGTATTAGTGCTTCATTCCCTTGTATGGCTAAATTGATACCATTTTTGAGCACTAACAAAGCACCAGATACCGTGCAAGGTATACTTTGCATATGTGATCTTATGGAGTCCTTGTAACAGCCCTAAGATTTAGGTATCATTATCCCTATTTTATAGATCTGGAAACTAAGGTTCAAAGACGTCAAGGGTCTAGCCCAAGTTTATAAAGCAAGCAAACCAGCCAACCAGGTCTAGGACCCAACTTCCTGACCCCGAGTGCAGTGTCCCTTCACTATAGCTGTCCCTCCTGCCAGTTCCTGAACGTCTGTAGCTCGTCCAGCCCCGGTATCTGTAGGATCCTTACTTCACATCCACATCTGTCTGTCCTTTACCTGATGACCTATTAGTGATACGGCCCCACATTGCAGAGTGGGCTAAACAGACCCTTGCTTATTGTTTCGCTTGTTTGAAATCACATGCATTGGGTCTCAATATGGATACCTAAAAGATGATAGAAATTCCCATTGCACTCCAGTGCTGTGTAATTGGAGTTTCATGCAGTTGAAGCCTGAAAGCAATTTTCTGTCATCACCTGGCGATCATCAGAGAAGAAGGCCTCTTCAGGTTCTGTTTTAGACTGTTGGATGAGGCGTTGGGGGGTGCTTTAAATATGCATGAGCTTCACCAATCACCCACAGCAGAGGTGGATTTTAATTTTGAATTCATTAGGCAGATTTATTTCTCTAATTGGTTGTGAAGCTTTGTCAAGTAGGAGACAGTAAAAACAATTACACATTTTTTTGAATGTAAAACTTGGTGGAGTTTGGGTATTAACAATGCACAGGGAGACGAAAACAGACAGGAGGGCCCTGACTATTTCTTAAGTAAGTGGTTAAAGATTTACAAATTGCACTTCAGTGAAACTTGTTTTTATTTTTATAGATGCGTGCTCTCTGTATTTCTTCTGGGATATGGGGTTCCAAACACAAGTTCTGAGAGTCAAACGGCAGCATTCTTAACCTTGGGGTCATGAACCAGCTTCATGGGGTCTATTAATACCTTGCAATTATCTGGAAAATGGTCTCTGTGTGTGCATTTTTCTGGGATGAATATGCAGAGTTTTTGTCAGATTTTCATAGTTTAGGAACTACTGCGGCACAACTTTCTCTCTGACTCTCTGAGGCATCAGCCAAGTCTGTGGTCTACCAGTCTAGGGACCCGAACTCCTCTACAGCGTGAGGAGGTGTATCTGCACTGTGTGAGGGGGTACTCTACCATCCCAGAGTCCCTGATGGCCAGCTGACCCCTTGGCCGGGGTTCGGAACCCTTCCTCTTGCTCTAGCCTTGGAATGGTCACTCTCCACTTTCCACCTGCCCCTTTGTTAAGAGTAAACCAACTCATACCACCAGTTCAGAGACTGCAGCAAACACTGGGAACAGCTGGATGAAGGTCAACACTAGAAGCAAGTGCGCTACTGGCGGCAGTTTTCTGGAGGTGCCGAAAAGGAATGATCAGAGCCTTGGCTCTCAAAGTGTGGTCTGCAGACCCGCAGCATCAGCATCCCCCCAGGATGTGTTAGAAATGTAGAATCTCAGACCCCACCCAGACCTACTAGGTCAGAATCTGCATTTTAGCAAGATGCCCAGGGGATTCCTAAACATGGCAGAGTTTGAGAAACACTTGTGCTTTGTTCTGGATACCGCTATCCATTTCCAGCAAGTGCCTTCTATTTCATCTCCCCTATGAAGCCTCATCCTCCTCCATCTCCACCCTGATTCTAGCTCCTTTGTGTCACATGGAATTCCTATTGTTCTCTCACATCTCCTAAGGAAACAGCAGTTTCTAGCACTTGTGGTATGAGCTCTACCCGCTTTCTGGTGTGCAAATGCCCAGGACTGCCCTCTCTTGATGGTGCTGTGATAAGAAGAGAGAAAGGAATCAGAAAATTAAGTTCTCCAGTCACTTGCTCCATGAGTGATATAGTCATAAGCAAATCACAACCTCCCATGCCTCAGCTTCCTCATCTTCATAGGGTTGTGATAAGGATCAAAGAGACTTATGAAAAGTACTTTGTGTTTCGCACAGAGTAGATGTTCCAAAAATGTTCCTTTCCTTTAAAAAAAAAAACCCACCTTATTAAGATATGTTTGACAGTAAAAAGGTATACATATTTTTTTTTTTTTTTTTTGCGGTATGCGGGCCTCTCACTGCCGTGGCCTCCCCCGTTGCGGAGCACAGGCTCCGGTCGCGCAGGCTCCGGACGCGCAGGCTCAGCGGCCATGGCCCACGGGCCCAGCCGCCCCGCGGCACATGGGATCCTCCCAGACCGGGGCACGAACCCGCATCCCCTGCATCGGCAGGCGGACTCTCAACCACTTGCGCCACCAGGGAGGCCCAGGTATACATATTTAATGTGTATAACTCGACAAGTTTACATTCATAATTATACAATGTGAACCCATTACCACCATCACCTCCCCAAAACATAGCCATCACTTCCTAAAGTTTCCTCCCGCCCCCTTTATCATCATCATCATCATCATTGTTATTTCAGTGGTAAGAACACTTAACATGAGGCCTATCTCCTTAGCAAATTTTAAGTATACAAAGTATGCTTAATATGTACTTATCTATTACTTTTTTGCATTTTTTACCAGTTTAAAAAGAGAAAAAAATGCACCGTCTTTGGAACAAAAGAATCACGGTAGATGTTTAAAGGAAGGATATATAATCAAAGAACACAGTGTGGTATAAAAAGTATTCTTGGGCTTCCCTGGTGGCGAAGCGGTTGAGAGTCCGCCTGCCGATGCAGGGGACACGGGTTCGTGCCCCGGTCTGGGAAGATCCCACATGCTGCAGAGTGGCTGGGCCCGTGAGCCATGGCCGCTGAGCCTGCGCGTCCGGAGCCTGTGCTCTGCAACGGGAGAGGCCACAACAGGGAGAGGCCCGCGTACCGCAAAAAAAAAAGTATTATCTCTTTATTTTATGTTTTATTTGTATGTTTGTTTTTCTTCTTCATCTCGTCACAGTTCCTCTACTAATAAATATGCAAAGTATACATACATATGTATACATACATACATTGTACGTATACATACATACAATGTAGCTGTACATTGATAGCTATAGGTACCAGTCTGTACGGTAGATCTCTAGAACTTATGTATCTTATTTATTTTGTGTAACTGAAATTTTGTATCCTTATTCAGCTCCAGAAAGGGAGCTGATTTGGGAGTTAGTGGATCTGGGTTTTTTGGTACCTAATCAGGCTTTGACTAGTTTTGTGGGAACTTAGCTAAGTCCCTTCGCCCTCAATTTCCCAACCTATAAAATGAGGCTTTGACCACAGTGTTCCTTTTTGACTTTGTCATTTTATGTATTGCCTCCCAGAGGAAGCCATCACTCACCAGATGTTCTACAAATAGTGAAAAAAAGCTATACTGTGTAGAATTAGTCAAACTCTTGAAGGGCATCCCTTGAGACAAATATACTTTCATTGTTCCACTTCTGTGGATATTAATCCCCCTCCATTAGTGATTCTGAGTTGCTGTGACTGCTTTATGTAACCCAGAGCCCAAATCCCTGGTCCTTTTTGAGATACCCTCCATTAAGTTTGTCTCAAAACACAGCGCACTTAACATGCATTGAGCACAGTTGCAAATTCCTCTGTGACAATATGAAAAGATTAATTTTGAGCTTCAGTACTTTGTGTTTATCCGTCATGGAACCAACTGTCATTGTAATGATAGTCTCCCAGGCAGACAGTTAAAAATCATTCTCAAGGAATCTGTTCTAGTTGCCCTGCTTTGAATTATAATTCAATGTAGATACATCACCCATGCAGTAGGAGGGCCACCATGCTTTGTTGGCCGTTTCAGAAAAATTTTAACAACCTATAGATACTGCTTTTTCTCTCCAAAGCATCTCAAGGAGCCCCAAACCAGGGAAATTTGAAGAGCAGCTTTGAGTAGTGACCAGCATTCCTTTTTTCTCTATCCATACGCCTCAGTGCTGCCTCTCCCCCGAGGCTACCCAAGCTTCCTTTCTCTACTGAGAACCACACATTTTGGAATTTGTTCTTCTTGAATCTCCCTACACCAAACTTACCTGTTCTGATCATTCTCTCTGAAGCCAGGTCACTGCTACTAAACAGCGAATGTGGCAAATTCATCTGTTCCCAGGTGTTTAGTGAGTGCTAGTGAAATTGCTCTTACTTCCTTGTGCTTTAGACTAGAAAAGGAAGAAAATAACCATCTCCTTTTTATTGAGTGTAGGTTGGCAGTGGCATGGGAAGGGGGAAGTAGAGCTGCAGAAACAGTCTACTTAACTTTACCTTCTCCCAAATTAAGTCAAATTCCAGAAACCCCAGCTCACATCCAAAACAGGGGGCCAAATACCAGTCTTTGGGGAAAGTAATTAAAGGGGGATCTCTTTAATTGTCCTTCACTTATTTTTTCTCCTCTCTATTGTCTTTTTTTTTTTTTTTTTTTTTTTTGCGGAACGCGGGCCTCTCACTGTTGTGGACTCTCCCATCGCAGAGCACAGGCTCCGGACGCGCAGGCTCAGCGGCCATGGCTCACGGGCCCAGCCGCTCCGTGGCATGTGGGATCTTCCCGGACCGGGGCACGAACCCATGTCCCCTGCATCAGCAGGCGGACTCTCAACCACTGCGCCACCAGGGAAGCCCTCTATTGTCTTTTTGTCTCTTTTGTCCCTTTGTCTCTTTTCTGGCCTAGCCTACTTCTATTACCTAACAGTATGTAGAGCCTTTTCACAAGAAATGAAGAGTTTCTATGGAGTAAAGTTAGTTCCCTTCTCCTTGTGCATGACCATCTTCTAGGGGACCAAGGCAGGTTGTCATGGACCAATGCTCAGTTTCCAAGGGGAAGAATCTCTCCAGTGTCGTTAGGACAAAAGAAAGTTAAGTGAGCACAGCTCTTCACCCCTGAGAATGGACCATATTAGATATGTGAACAACAGCTGTACATGAATATTATTGTATTCTAGAACCTTCCACCAATGCTACCGTAAATGACTCCATGTCAGCTCAGAACTGGAACTGAGTAAATGGTTTTTAATTTAGAGATTCATGAACATTGGCATTTACATGAAGAAGCTGTCAACTTACCTTCTTAATATACCTGATAATACTTGCTATATTCAAAAGAGCTATGAACCACGTACCCTCTTATGAGAGGTGTCTCAACAGACCCATTCTTTTTGAGTTTCAAAGAATGGATGTCATCTCTTAAACATTTTATCCCTCTCTTAATTTGAAGTTCTCTCCAAGGTAAATTCAGTCATTCTCTTTAGTCTTCTAGACTTATGTAATTGAACTCTCTGGGTGTGTGCCTTGGGTTTCCTGTCAAGGAGAGATAAAGCCTGCTTAGGCTCACTCCCCAGGGGAAAGTGATTACTCTGCGACAGGACACTTTTTGTTCTTGGGGCCTTGCATTATATTACATCATGGTTCGGAGACATCTGTCTGTGTGTCATTGTCTGTCAGAAATCATGTCTGACAGCTTTCTTCTATCCTCACAACATTAAAGTATTGTACAGTTTTTCAGAAGTGGTAAACTTGTTTTAGTCTTTATAAATCGCAATAGCCACAGCTCAAAAAGAGGCTTTGATTTGTTGTGTTGCTGTTGCTGTGTGTTTTTAAAAATCTTCCCAATGCTATTAACAAACCAGGGTTGTCAGAAGGATATGTTAACAAATTGTCAAAAGACTTCAGGAGTCCTACTTCAAAAGAATTCCAAATTATGGCTTGTCTTAACTGTGAGGGTTCCCACTGGGTTTATCCATGAGAAAGAAAAAAAAAACATGCATTGACTCAAAAGGATACTCATAATTTATACTGAAGAAGGGAGAGAAAGCAGTGGGGCAGTATGTGTGTGTGTGTGTGTGTGTGGGTGTGGGTGTGTGTGTATGCATGAAACAATCAGATTTTTTTGGTGGTAATATGGTTTCCCTCATTGGCAGAGAAGTACAAGTTTGGTCATACTTGCATAGTCGTCTAAAGATGATAATTTTTCATACGCCATCACTGCCTTTTGGTATTTTCAGTGAGTAGTAGGAGAATAGACTCTTTTACAAAGGGGACTTTATTTATTTATTTATTTTTTTTACAAATTTAATCAGTTATACATATACATATGTTCCCATATCCCCTCCAAAGGGGACTTTAACCAAGAAACAGTAATAGAAGTAAAATTATGAAGCAGGTAAAGTTTATCATCATATCTTCTGTCTCCTTTTTCTGCAAGCTTTTTACTGCACTTTATACCTCTCTGGACTTTTCCGTTCATTAAATTCCAGGAAAATTGTTTTAAACTTATTCATAGCAGTAATAAATGGCTTGGGAAGCCATAAATTAAAATGGTTAGGAATCAGAAAGATCTGGGATTGAATCTTGGCTCTGCCACTTACTGTAGGATCTTGGATAAGTTTATCTTTCTGAGCCTCAGTTTCTTAAACTAGAAAATGGGAAGAATAAAATCTTCCTGGCTCCGATTGAGATAATGCATCTAAAGCACTGAGCACAGTAGCTGGGATACAGTAAGTGCCTAATAAATGATAGCTTTTGTTATTGTTATATTACTCTGCCCTGAAGTGAGAAAAGAGATTTCAAATCTTTGGGATCTTTCTAACAGTAAGTTGGAAGACTGGTTATATTTTTCAGGAAAGGTAAGTACTGAAATCAAACCACCAGGATATCTCTTCAATATCCTGTTCTCACTTCCTCTGGATATAAACCCAGAAGTGGGATTTCTGGATCATATGGTAGATATATTTTTAATTTTTTGTGGAACCTCCATACTGTTTTCCATAGCAGCTGCACCAATTTACATTCTCACCAACAGTGCACAAAGACTTCCTTTCTCCCTTTTCTCCATATCCTCGCCAACACTTATCTCTTGTCTTTAGGATGATGACCATGCTAACAGGTGTGAGGTGATATCTCATTGTGGTTTTGATTTGCATTTCCCTGTTGATTAATGATGTTGAGCATATTTTCATGTACCTGTTGGTCTTCTTTAGAAAAATGTGTATTCAGTTCCTCTGCTTATTTTTTAATTGGATTATTTGGATTTTTGGAATTGAGCTGTATGAATTCTTTATATATTTTAGATATAAACCCCTTATCAAATATATGATTTGCAAATATTTTCTCCTATTCAGTATGTTGCCTTTTTATTTTGTTGATGGTTTCCTTCGCTGTAGAGAAACTTTTTAGTTTGATGCAGTTCCACTTGTTTATTTTTGCTTTTGTTGCCTGTGTTTTTGGTGTCATATCCAAAAAATCATTACCAAGACCAATGTCAAGGAACTTGTCTTCTATGTTTTCTGCTAGGAGTTTTATGGTCTTACATTCAAGTCTTTAATCCATTTTGAGCTGATTTTGTGTGTGTGGTATAAGATAGGGGTCAAGGTTCATTCTTTTGCATGTGGCTGTCCAATTTTCCCAGTACCATTTATTGAAAAGACTATCCTTCCCTGGCTCCTTTGTTGTAAATTAATTGACCGTATTGTGTAGGTTTATTTCTGGGCTGTCTATTCTGTTCTATTGATCTATATGTCTGTTTTTATGTCAGTACCATACAGTTTTGATTACTCTAGCTTTGTAATATATTTTGAAATCAGGAAGTGTGATGCTTCCAGCTTTGTTGTTCTTTCTCAAGGTTGCTTTGGCTAGTCAAGTTCTTTCATGAGTCCATACAATTTTGGGATTGTTTTTTTCTATTTCTGCATAAAATACCATTGGAATTTCAATAGGGATTACATTGAATCTGTGGATTGTTTTGTATGGACATTTTAAGCAAATGCTTACTTTTAAATTATTTTCCTTTTGGGGTATGTGTGAATATTTATCAGTTAGCATTTACTATGCAAAAAATCATGCAAAAACTTAGCCTAAAACAACATTTATTATTTCTCATGATTCTGTGAGTTGCCTGCATTCTTCTTCTGATCTGGACCAGCCCTGCTGGAGCTGGGTAGTCAAGGATGGTCTCACTCACATGTCTGGAGCTTTAACTGGGACAGCTGAGATTGCTGGACTGCCTGGAGCCTGTGTCCAAGTGGTTTCTCATCCTATAGGAGGCTAGCCTGGACTTGTTCATTTAATGGCAAAATGTTTCCAACAGCTAGAAAGGGCAACCCCAATAAGCAAGCACTTTTTAAGCCTCTGTTTGCTGATCAGCCAAAGTAAGTCACATAGCTAACCCAGATTGAAAGAGTACAGCCTTTACCACTTGGTGGGGGTTACTGCAAAGAACTTTTGGCCATTCATAGTCCATGCTACAGGGGTTTTAGGTTAACCAGTCCTTCTAATCTCCTTACACAGCTATAATGAGAGTTCTTTAGAATATTCTATAGTCTACAACTTTGCTCTGATTAAAAAATCAAAACATTTAGAAAAATGTGAAACACTTCTTAGGATACAGAATCATTATCTACATCTACTTCTTGGCTTTTCGACCACTACAAATGTAGGTATAAAATTTGCAGGGTGATCATAGCCAAAACAAATTGGTCCAGAACTTTCTACACAAGGCAGACTCCCCTTTACTCTTTGAAAAACACGTTGAGAAGTGGAGTGATTCTGCATCTCCACATTCATTCAAGAAAATACAGGCATAGGAAATGTCAGAGATGTTTTTGCAGGAGACATTAACTAGAAAAATCAGAGCTTGGAAAACATTTGAACTAAGTAAACAACACTGCAGCTGCACCTTTCACAACTTCTCAGCCAAAACACTAAATCATGGTGGCTTGAAGACTATGAACCTCAAGTATTCCATTAAAAAACCTTGGTATCTTGAGATTGATCAGTGTGTCTAGTCTTCAGCTTTATTTCCATATCAGGAAATTATTTTCTTTTATTGGATTGTATGGATTTTTATTGGTTTTTTATGACTCATCATTTAATATCTGAGAGTGGTGATGAGAAAAGAGACATATGTCTGTGTCACGTGAATGGCAAATTCTCTGCAGTTACAACTTATAGCTATACTTTCTATAAACAAAATATTCCATGGAGTCACTAGGTTTTCTCTTTTGCTCTGTAGTAACTCTTGTGGGGAATACTAGAGCAATTCAAACAGCCAGTTTCCCAGTCCCTCGTGTATTTCAACCACACAGGACAGAGTATTTGAAATATATGATAATTTCCCACTTATGGAATAAGATGAGAATCTGGAAAAAACTTGGGTACTAATTTAAATTCATCCCTTCTTAGTTGTGTGAATTTGGGCATTACAGACTACTTCACTGTGTCTCAATTGCTTCTTCTGTTAATTGGCAGTATAAATTCTTGCGTATCCCAAGAGGTATTGTTGTGATGATCAATGAAATCATGTATGGAAAAGTTATTTGTAAATAATAAAAATATTTAGAGAGATGGCATTGTTGTTACTATTATTATCATCATTAGCTTCAAAAAGGTCTGTAATCATTCAAAGCAGTAAGTGACTCAGTAAGCAGTAATGTTGGTTTCACCATTTTCAGATTAGGATAAATAATAAATCTAACATGAAGAGAGGAGCAGAAAAGCCATCTCTGTATCAGGTATCCTCAGTTTCAACTCAGTCATCATCCTTATTCTGGCGTATTCTTGGGATTATCAAAGTGCCAGAACTTAATTATCCAAATCATGGATTACTTGCTTTCGGTTGCTGCCTAAATTTCAGCAACTCATTTCTTAGGAAACCACTCTACACATTAGCAGCACTGATTCAGACATTGGAAAGAAAGTAAACAATAAGAACTCAAATATTTGAGGGGATGGAGTAGGGGTGAGTATTTCATATGAGGGTAAATTTCCTATTATTTCCCTAAAGGATTGAATGTTCACTCTGTCAGGACGTCATCAGCGAAAAAGTATTCTTAATGTTTCTGAAAACAATAAAAACGTGTTTCAGAGCAAAGAGATGCTTTATACAATATCCTTCTAATCCTCACTTGTATGTTTTTCCTCTCCTCCATTCCTTTCTCTTACTTCCACTCTGATCTCTTATCTCTGGGTACCATATCCTTACAGAAGTGTTACTCGCCAGAGAGATTTACAAAGGCACAGCTTCCACTTTGGCAAGGGAAGATGGAAATTAATTTGAGATCAAAGAGCTAAACATTTCATTTAAAATTTGAATTCTTTATGTTTTCACACTTAAAAATATATTCCGGGAGTTCCCTGGCGGTCCAGTGGTTAAGACTTCACCTTCTAATGCAGGGGGTATGGGTTTGATCCCTGCTTGGGGAGCTAAGATCCCACATGCCTCGCAACCAAAGAGAAAAAAAAACAAAACATAAAACAGAAGCAATATTGTAACAAATTTAATAAAGACTTTAAAAATGGTCCACATCAAAAAAATCTTTAAAATATATATATATATTCCAATGTACTTCCTCTGATTAAGAATAGAAACTGAAATGCTAAAATATGAGAACTACCTGTATAAACTCTCTATAAAAAAATTATCATCACCAAAAACCAAGCCAAAAATTAAAAAAATATACAAAAGGAAACCTCCCGTATCGCTCTTGAGAGATGACAATAATGTCTTATTTAATTTTTCCCTTCCACCTTTTCAAACCACTTTCAAATATTTTCTCATGGGAAAACCTAGTATGGAGATTTCAACTTTTCAGGAAAGACTTTTAATTTGTGAGCAATTATATAAGCTAGACAATCTTTCTGAGGTCTACCAATGTGGTTGTGTCTTAAATACTCAAATGAAAAAGGACAAGTGCATGAGAAGTTAAGCATCAATGAACATGACTCGGATCTTAAACCACAGACCAGAAATCCCAGGGCATTTCTCAGCTCTAACTTTTCCAGACTCCAACCTGCAGCCAATCACTTAGTCTTTCAATGACTATATATAAATGGAAGTGACTCAAAGGATATTTTGTGGAAAAAAATTAAGGATTTTTTTTAACGATAATACCTATAGTTTATTGAGTGCCTTCTATGTGCCAAGATATTGGGTTAAATGCTTTATACACGTTTTTTTCAATGTTTAAAACATCTCTAGATATTATTATCACATTTTACAAATCAGGAAGGGAAGTTAAATAAGTTGCCAAAGTTCATCCAAGTTGGTCCATATTTGAACACAGAGCTGTGAGTAAATGAACTCAGCAATCAGATTTTATTGTCTTTGTAAATAGTGTTCGGTAATCTGAAAATTCCTTGAAAGAAACTTTGGGGGAAACTGATTTTAATTGTTAGCCACACAAGGAGACCATAGTTGATGTGCATCCCCTTGACTTCAAACCAAATAAGAAAAGCTTAAAAAAAAAAATCACAAGAGTTTGTTATGTGTCCTATGGTGCTGGGGAACATAGTGGGCTGTTGTAGAATTTCGTCCTGAAAAAACATAAAGGACAAGAACCTGACTATGGCCACAGAATAGAGGTCTGTAGTTTTATAAGTCATTGGACTCTTATCAAATAAAAATCAAAGGTGTGTGTTTACAGGGGACAAGATGTGGGCAGAAATAGAAAACTAGTCTGGAGCTCTCCTAAATGGATTTTGCCATAAAGGACCTCCCAGAGGGGCAGTGAGACCCCAACAGGGAAAGCCCGTGTGATGACAGACTCCTGAGAACCAGAGACCTAAGGGGCAGCCACAAGGAACCAGCCAGACAAGGCAGAGAAACCAAGTGATGAGGGGACAGCTGGGTAATGAAGACCTCCCAACAAGCCACAGAGCTCCGCATGAGAGAGAGTGAACTTTAAAACTCTGCCACGGCCAGAAGAAACCAATGCCAGCTCACAACAATTCTAAACAGCTACGAAATTCCCTGCTCCTCCTCTCTCTCTTCTTTCCCTACCTTTCTCACACCCTGGAAGACAAAGGGCATCTAGTGAGTGTGTGGCTAGAGGTCAGCGGCAAGGGCAGTAAGGTGGACAGAAGCTCAAATCAGAAAAGAAAGGAAGTAGATTGGCCTTTTTTCCCCAGGATAGGCTTCTAGTCTGCAATAGTCCTGGCCCACAGCTTTGATTTGAACTAATGGTCAGCATGTGGATAATAGACCAGGTTGGACATATTAATTATTGAATGGAGACTGTTTCAAGGTTTAAGTGAGAAAAGTATTTTTTGCTTTGTTTGAGTCCACAGAGAGAGTTTGCAAGAGAGGTTATGGGATGGAGAGGGGATTTGATTTTACCCTCAAGTCCTGCTTTAACGGTAACATTTAGGGCAGGGATAGGAGTGGCTTAGCAGTGACAACAAATAAACTTCACGGTGCCTTGGTAGTGGATTTACTGAACAGTATATATAATGGGCATCTCGAAGTCCTATCCAGAAGGGTTGTATAATATATCAAGGCGAAGTCACAAAATCTAACCATCTGTGGACACCACCTAATTGCAGAGGCTTTGTTATCTACTATCACCCAGAATGACCTTGAGCAAGTTACATATGTTCTCTATGCTTAGATTTCTAATTCTGCAAAATGGAAGGACTAATGTCACTGTTTCATAAGATTTTGGGAGAGGAATAAATAAGTTCCTGTATTTAAAGTGCTTAGAAGAGTGAATGACACATGGGGAGCATTTAATTTGGAATTTTAAGTGAACTTAATGAAAATCAGCACAGTGAACCCAAGAAGTTAAGTGAGAGATGAGTTTAAAAATAATAAAATAGGGCTTCCCTGGTGGTGCAGTGGTTAAGAATCGCCTGCCATGGCAGGGGACACGGGTTTGTGCCCTGGTCCGGGAAGATCCCACATGCTGCAGAGCAGCTGGGCCCATGTGCCACAACTACTGAGCCTGCGCCCTAGAGCCTATGCTCCGCAACAAGAGAAGCCACCGCAATGAGAAGCCCGCACACCACAACAAAGAGTAGCCCCCGCTTGCCAAAACTAGAGAAAGCCCATGCACAGCAACTAAGACTCAACGCACCTAAAAATAAATAAATAAAATAAATAAAATATAAGAAATGTTCCACTAATTCAAATACCAATAAGAGGCATGGAATTTTTTGAGTAAAATGGAAAAAAATTAAGTGTTTACTGTACTTTGTTGGTTATTATGGGCATAGCAAGCGGGCCTATGGATTTGGATGGATCTGTCCTGCTGGTTTTTGAACAGATTGGAGATCTGTGTGGATGTCCTAGAAGCAAGCTGACCCACTTTCATGTTCAGATCACAGTGTTGTATTGAATTACAGTAATTGATTTTTAAAAATTTATTTACTTATTTGTTTTTATTTTTGGCTGTGTTGGGTCTCCGTTGCTATGCGTGGGCTTTCTCTAGTTGCCGTGAGCGGGGGCTACTCTTCGTTGCGGTGCGCGGGCTTCTCATTGTGGTGGCTTCTCTTGTTGCAGAGCACGGGCTCTGGGGCACGGGCTTCAGTAGTTGTGGCACACGGGCTCAGTAGTTGTGGCTTTCAGGCTCTAGAGCGCAGGCTTAGTAGTTGTGGCTCAAGGGCTTAGTTGCTCCGCGACATGTAGGATCTTCCCGGACAAGGGATTCAACCCGTGTACCCTGCATTCGCAGGCGGATTCTTAACCACTGTGCCACCAGGGAAGCCCACAAGAATCGATTTTTATAAGATCTCTTTCTCAGTTGGAACTTCAAAGTTCAGTCCCTATTTTGATTCTGACAAGGGTTTCGACTGTTATTATAATACAGCAGAAATCGTTTCCTAACACTTTAGAAGCTTCTACTTAGTGTTCGTTCATCATATCCATTTTCTTTCCTTATTTTGCTACAAGCTAAAATTCATTAGCTATTAGGGGTCATTTGCTGCTTCATTGGGGTGTGACTATATATTGATCTGATGCATTCCTGAAATAACTTTGTCATGATTTTCTTTCCAAGGGAAAGGAAATGAAAAGTTACTTGCCCAACATAACTTGAGCAAAAGTTACTCATTTTTCCTTCCAAGGAAAGGAAAATTCTGTTGCCTGCCTGATGTCCCTAATGGGATTATACCTATGCATACTATTAAAGAAGAGAGAAGACATATAAATTCTTTCTATTCTCAATCTACTTCTCTGGAGGAAGAAGGTTTATGGATGGAATTCAGAAAGTTTGAAGGGGGGTAATGAAGGCAGACGTGGAGACTGGAAAGGACATAGATAACGCTGTCCTATTTCCTAGCACTATTTTCAATGCACACTTAATCCCTTCTTGATCATGTAATAATGGAGCCTGTTAATATATTTGGGTTTTGAAATTTCAGAGGATTAACATTAATATACATGTTCTGACAATGTGTGTTTCAATCTAACACATACTGTAGTGGTTAAGAAAGCACAGGTTCTGGAACCAGGGTACCTGGGCTTAAATCTGGGCTCCATCCTCATTTACCACCCCCGTGACCTTGAACAGGTGACTTTTGCTGAGTTCATATATTTGGCTAGAAAAATGGAAAATTGATCAGATTTAGTAACATTCCCAATGTATTCTCTGCCTCAACTTATAGGACAGAGAGACCCAATTGTAGCCAGTTTGCTATTTCTTATTTATTCTCTCTGCCACTCAAGAGGACAATACATGGGAATTCAAATGACTGTCACATAGTCATAGGATATCCTTAAATCTTCTCTAATTCCTTAAGTATATAATTTATAAACTTCATTACATTAATATTAATCATCAAAATCACTTGCAATACGTCTTAAACATACTGTGCTAGAGAACTTTCAGGTTTGCACAATTCTCAATGTTCATAAATCAATATGAAGGAAATGATGACTCAGTTAAGGACAATTAATCTTGAAATCAAGGTCAAGTAGGAATTTCTCCTGGGACTCGTCATGAAAATGAGCTCACTCATTGCATCATATTGATGCAATGAATAGCTTTCTCCATGACATCCTGACATAAGTATCAAGAAGTTCCATTGGACTAATTCTTTTAACAGCCTTAAAAATGGGATGCTATGGAATCTAAGAAAAACAAAACAAAAACAAACTTATAGATACAGAGAACAGATTGGTGGTTGCCAGTGGTGGGGATGGGAGGTGGACAAAATTGGTGAAGGTAGTCACAAGGTAAAATCTTCCAGTTATAAAATAAATATGTCCTGGAGATGTCATGTACATGATGGTGACTACAGTTAACAATACTGTATTGTTTATTTGAAAGTTGCTAAGAATGTAGGTCTTAAAAGTTCTCATCCCAAGAAAAAAAAATGTGTAGCTATGACTGGTGATGGAGATTAACTAGACTTACTGTGATCATTTCACTATAGATATATGTATATACATATATATGCATATGTATATTCCTTATACACCTGAAACTAATACAGTGTTATATGTTGATTACATCTCAATTTAAAAATGGGCTGCTAATAATATCCTAATAAGCACCTGTATAAAGGCAATTCTGTGGGACACCTACATTTCATCACTTGTCATCCTCCTTAACTGTTAACGGTCATATAGTTGATTGTCATTAAGCTATCAATTATGTAGGCAACCAACACATCTTGAAATAATGTTACTGACTAAAATTCCTACACTTTTCTTGAAAAACTTTTCCTATCTTTTACTAACCACATAGCTGCTGAAACTTTACTGCGTAAACATGAAAGCAAATTCACTCAGTTGTATTTAATGTAATGCAAGGGTTCTTAGACATTTTGGGGTTACAAACTCTCGAGGAAGTGATGAAAGCTATAGACCCCTTCCCCAGAACAATGCACAAAGATTCTTAACATTAGATTTTACATATGATTTCAGAGATTTGTAGACCTCCTAGAGCCCTCACAAAGGCCCTCTAACTCAAAGATGCCACTTGTTCTAACTTAACTCTGGTTATTTTAAGATATGTACACATAAATGAAAGCCTGAATATGGAAAATCTTGCTCTGGGACTTAATTGGAAATGTCAGTGTCAATAGTCAGACTGTAAAGGTATTTTCATTCACGTGAAAGGCAACATAAATACCCAACACAGATGAAGATCCAATTTACCAGAATTAACAGAACCTGATTTTTATGACTACGATATCCCTGGAGCTGCCAAAATATAATATTTTATGGAAGCAAAAGTCAGCTTAAAATTGTCCACCCTCCCTGAGAAGACTAGCTAGCCCTCAGCAAGCATACCAGTGATATAAAAGAGGTGGAAGTGGATTCTAATATAACCTTCCATCCACACTGTATGACGATATAAAAGTGAATAGAAGAGATCTGTTTTTTGTCTTCTGTGAAGGAGGGGGTCCTGCAATAAATAGAATAGTTAGGATATATTATGATGTCATAGTTGGGCCTTTTTGATACTCATTAGTCACTTTGGTTTTCAACAATTGTTTAATGTCTCTCCTTTTCAGCAGAAAACTTAATTTTGGAATGTGATTGTCAGGTTAATCAGAGCTAGAATTATCTATACAAAGAAGTAGCTGTGGGCTTTGATTATTTCTTAACAAATCACAGTTGACTGAGTGGGTAGGTAATAGAGTTGTTATTCTGTGATTTTGCAACATATGATGCCAATGAGCCCAAAAGATTTATTTATAGACAATCATGAAATTCGCAATTTAAAGTGGAACATTATGCTTCTCTATTCTCCTACTAATTAGGATTTGCCACTGATTTTTTGCAGTTACCTTCTTAAATATTATTAGAACTGATACTGTACATTTTCTGTAGCATATTTATATGTATTCAGTACAAAATCATTGCACATGAGAAAACCCGGAGATTGAAGTAAATTTAGATCATATAAAAGGATGTAAAATTATGGGGATGGATGTGTTCTTTTTATAAGAAAATAACTATGAGGAGTAGACAATCAAGGGTATTCTATGCTGGAGTTTCTGTTCATTTTTGGTTTTTTTTATTAGTAATAATTGGTGTCTTAGTATTACTTTAAATCCACATTTGAGAACTTTGAAGAGAGTAATATTCTTATAAAAGGAGAAGGAAGTACGTGAGAATTCGACTGTAGTTATCTCTGGACAAGTAGGATTATGGGTGATTTCTATATCCCACTGTTTCTTTATCTTTGTTTTCCAATTTTTCTGAAATGGAAATGTATTGCTTTTGTAATGAGCAAAAAAGCAACAAAAGAAACTTCATTTTGGGGGTAAAATAATGCTCTGTTGTAAAAGATGCAGGTCCTTTTAAAAAGCAACTTGGAATAGAGGTAAGACCTACACAGCAGCCTTTGGTCAAGGGGAGTCATTACAGAGGATAGGCAAAGCAATGCCTGAAATAAAGGAGTATGAGTGGGGTTTCTAAAACAAAGATGGAGAGAGAAAAAAACAGTAAAAAACACACATTTAGAAGTTAGAGAAAAAGCTCTTCTAATAGTGTCTTTCTTGTAGTGGAAAGAACTATTTACATGAAGTTGAATCTCACCCTAATATAGCCTTAGGCTATAGAAGAGTTTGGGACCACATTATAGCTTTAAGTACAAGACCAAGGAGTTTTGCATTTGATTTAGGAGGTAATGAGAATTAATTTGGAAGCGTTTGAGTAGATGGGTGATAATATTAGTGCTATGCTTTAGAAAAATTAATCTGCAACCCTGGGTTAATGGCTTGGGGAATGGAGTAATAGAAGAATGAGCTTAAGGTGTTGAGACTCTTTAAAATGGCCCAGATGAGATCTTGAATTGGGCTCTAGTTTTATGAATGTTATGGGTGAGATGAATAACAGATTATAAAAGAAAATTAAAGGTGTCCTTAGTTCACTTAATCTAAGACACACCATTTATTTATTTCACAGCTGACTGAATCTAAAAACTGGAAATAAACTAAAATCTCTAATCAAGTTTGATACCCAGGTGACCTGGTTTCCTAGAATCTTACTCTATTCTCTTTGTAGATTGCCATCAAAAAAGGATTCAAGGGTCTTAGGAAAAAGAAAAGGCATTGATAGTAATATATTTGCTTCTTTAAGTCTCTGCTTTATGGCATCAACATATTTAAAGCTCACATTGATCACTTCTATATTGAATATGTAAATTAAGATGATGAACTGTTGGAGAAACAGAGACAGAGACACAGAGAGAGAGAGAGAGATGAAAAAAACTTAAAAATGAAGAACATGGAGTTTAGGCCACCAATCTGTTATCACCTAGTAGCAGCATATACTAATTGATGACTCAATTCTTCTAAGACATAAACAACATTTTAAAAAGTTATGCAAACCTAAGCTTATGAAGATAGAAAAGAACGATTATATATCAGTTTCCCCCAGAGAAAGAAAATAAAGTTGAAATGTTTCTCTATTTTCTGATTGAAAATCCATTACACTGCACACAGTAGGTGCTCAACAAATATCCAGTGAATAACTAGATAAATGAGCAAATAAATAAATAAACATTGTTATGGTGCATTTTTTAAAACTATGTGAACACTTAGGGATACAATCTTTGTTGTTTATAGACATGAGGTTTGTTAGGAAATAGGGAGTGTCATGGTACCAAAATGAGGAGAATCATCCAGAAAAGAGCCCTTCACTCAGGAGCTCAGGTACATATTAATTGTGGCTTGCACCTTGGTGACCTAGAGCAAGGGATGACATCCTTAAAATAGGAGGAACTTTCATCTATCATTTCAAAACTAACTTTGTATCCATAATTGGGTACAAAGACATAGATCAGATGTCTGCCCCTTGTTTGAATTCACATTGGATGCTCCAGATGTGGTCTGAAGTGTTTTTTGTCTCTTAGGAGACTTTGGCCGGACTGGAATTATTCTCTGTTCTATCACGCTCCTTGACATAACAAGAATGGCAACCACCATATGATTTAGAACCATCAGTGTTTAATGCTCTCACAGTAATTACATTTAATCCTCTTAACAAATTGGACAACCTAGAAGAAATGGGTAAATTCTTAGAAACATGCAACCTACCAAGACCAGGTCATGAAGAGATAAAAAATCTGAACAGACCATTAATGATTAAGGAGATTGAATCAGTAATTAAAAACTTCCCAACATGGGCCTCCCTGGTGGCGCAAGTGGTTGAGAGTCCGCCTGCCGATGCAGGGGATGCGGGTTCGTGCCCCGGTCTGGGAGGATCCCATATGCCGCGGAGCGGCTGGGCCCGTGAGCCATGGCCGCTGGGCCTGCGCATCCGGAGCCTGTGCTCCGCAACGGGAGAGGCCACAGCAGTGAGAGGCCCACATACCGCAAAAAGAAAAAAAAAAAAAAAAAAAAAAAAAAAAAACTTCCCAACAAAGTAAAGCCCAGGACTAGATGGTTTCACTGGTGAGTTCTACCAAACATTTAAAGAAGAATTAATACTAATCCTTCTCAAACACTTCCAAAAAGTTGAAGAGGAGAGAACACTTGCAAACTCATTTTATTAGACAGCAAAAATTCTCTTGTTGTCAGGCACACGGTAGTACCAATAATAGACTCAGGGATGTAGAAAGATAGGCAAATCTCTGACTCTGCTAAATACTAAAATACTTTCTCTCTCCAAGCAAAGATATTTGACCTCTTTTCCATCACAACCAAAGTCTTAGAACATATGAGGTGCTTATATGTAAATGGTCTTTCTGAGATTTTCTTTAAGTAACCTGCAGCTTTAGAGTACCAACTATAGTGTGATCCAAATGTCAAATTCCAAATTAGTAATGAGCCTCAATATGGTGAGAAAGACAGGCTATGAGGAGATGTAGTCTTTTTTCTGGAGCCAGTTAATTGTATGTCTTTGAGGACATTATCCTACCTATAAGGATCAATGTCTTCTGAGACCCCTTCTGAGTAACTTCTGAGACCCCTTCTACCTCGGAAATGCTATGACGTAAAGTAACTATCCACATGCTCTTTGGCCTTTTGCTTCCTTTTCTGTGTTAAAGCTGGGTACATCTAAGATATCTTTTGATATACCAGATAATCACTTTTCTAGGAACCTCTGTTACTCGAATAACATAATCTGAATGTATCTACTTCTCTCCATCTTCACCACTATCATCGTGTTTGAAAACACTATCTCTCATCTGAGTTATTTATTTATTTATTAACATCTTTATTGGAGTATAATTGCTTTACAATGGTGTGTTAGTTTCTGCTTTATAACAAAGTGAATCAGTTATACGTATGCATATATCCCCATTTCTCCTTCCTCTTGCGTCTCCCTCCCACCCTCCCTATCCCACCCCTCTAGGTGGACACAAAGCACCAAGCTGATCTCCCTGTGCTATGCGGCTGCTTCCCACTAGCTATCTGTTTTACATTTGGTCGTGTATATATGTCAGTGCCACTCTCTCGCTTCATCCCAGCTTACCCTTCCCCCTCCCCCATGTCCTCAAGGCCATTCTCTACGTCTGCGTCTTTATTCCTGTCCTGCCCCTAGATTCTTCACATATATACAATGGAATATTACTCAGCCATAAAAGAAACGAAATTGAGTTATTTGCAGTGAGGTGGATGGATCTAGAGACTGTCATATAGAGTGAAGTAAGTCAGAAAGAGAAAAACAAATACCGTATGCTAACACATATTATGGAATCATCTGTGTTATTTAGTGGTCTTCCGCTTCCATTCTTTTTTTTTTTTTTTTTTTTAAAGAAGATGTTGGGGGTAGGAGTTTATTTATTTATTTATTTATTTTTGGCTGTGTTGGGTCCTCGTTTCTGTGCGAGGGCTTTCTCCAGTTGCGGCGAGCGGGGGCCGCTCTTCATCGCGGCGCGCGGGCCTCTCACTATCACAGCCTCTCTTGTTGCGGCGCACAGGCTCCAGACGCGCAGGCTCAGTAGTTATGGCCCACAGGCCTAGTTGCTCCGCGGCATGTGGGATCCTCCCAGACCAGGGCTCGAATCCGTGTCCCCTGCATTAGCAGGCAGATTCTCAACCACTGCGCCACCAAGGAAGCCCCCCTGCTTCCATTCTTGCACGTGTGCACTCACACACACACAGACGACTTCACACACAATCTGTTCTCTGTGGCAGCTAGAGTGAGCACTTTTATCTGTAAATCCTCTGACGGCCTCTTACTAACTTGAAATAAAATCCCAACCCCTTAACCTGCCTAGAAAACCCTGAGTGATGTGCTCCCTGCCTTCTCATCCTGCTCCTGCCTTTTTCACCAGGCCCAGTTGCTCTGGCTTTTTTTCTGCTTCTCACACATGTTGAGCTCATTCTCAGCTTAGGGCTTTTGCACTAATGGCTCCCTCTATCTGGAATCTTCCCTGATCATCACGTGGCTGCATCCTTCTTGTGATTCAGGTCACAGCCTGGATGCTGCCCACCCGCCTCAAAGAGCCTTTCCTACCCCCGCCCCCCATCCTGGCAGTATCCTCTAGTCACTTTCCACTTGGTCATCTGGCTTTAGTTCTGCCATAGCATTAGTATCTAAAATCATATTCGTTTTGTATGTGTCCACTCATTTGCCACTTTTATTCCCACCCACCCAAAAATAAAGAGATTTGCTTATTCTCTCCATCAGTGGAACACTGCCTAGCACATAGTAGTTGCTCTATTACTATATTTTGAAGACGTTAGAGAATTAAATATGTTCCATTTGGGTGAATTAATTTAGTTTAGTCAACTCTGGGGCCTGATTGGCATAATAGATCTATAGATAGTAGAAGAAACATCTTAATCTTCTTCCCTGGAGAGGCCTGAGCTGGTGATGTCTGTTTCTATAAGTTGAAATTTCTGCAGATTGAGCAGAGTTAAACAAGTTTAAATTCATGGAGAGACATGACAGTTTTAACTCAGAAGTTAAAATACAGGGTACAAGGTGTCTTCATGTAACTTACACTTTTAAATTACATATAGCTATCTGCAAATTAAGCACCCAAGAATAGACCAGATGCAAAAGGTGTCTGTTTCAGAGAATTCACACAGATGTAAAAAATATGGTCAGTACATACTTAAGTCCAGATACCTATAACAGTGGATGGAAACAAAACCATTAATGATTCAAGCAAAACAGGATACTAACACAGTTTATCCTTACTTTAGGAATATGATGGTCAGAGCCATCAATTTAGGAAATGAGATTATCAAATCAGGAGTCAGAATGTATACATCCAAATAAATGGTTCTCTTAATATTGTCTTCAGAATGAGTCAGAACATCATAGTCATAAAGGTTTTTCCACCTGTAGGCAAGTAGATTGAATCAGGCTCCTGATGGTGACTTGTTTCTGATTAGTTGCTAGAACAGCTTAGAACCTCCTAGAACAGAATGATGGATTACCAGCAGAGGAAGCCTCTCCACTTCTTCAAATACCCCCTTTCCAAAGATATTGATCCCCAGAAAGGTGAAATGATTTGCCGTTGCCTCATAACCAGTTAGCAGTCAAGGGAATTCAGAACCAGTGAGTGATGAGTTAGGGTGAAAAGCTTTACAGATGATATGAACCCTGGGCCTGGAGGACATGTGAAGAGCTGGGCGAGTCGGGGGTAGGTGGGCAAACCCAGAGGAGAGAATCTGTGGACAGAGGAGAGCTCGACTGGAGTGTGTGCTGAGCGTGAGAGTATACCTGTCGGAAGAGTGAGAAGTCAGGCAGGGTATAGTGGGTGAGGCCAAATTATGAAGACATTTCTTCTTTTCAACCCATCAAAGGAATCTGGCCAAAGGAAAATGAGACATTTCTGGGGATGCCTGTGTCAGAGCATGAGACATGAGACTCTGGGGATAGGCGAGTATAAGAGAGAGGAGGTCTGAACTGCTGGCTTATCTAATCCTCTGTCTGGAAGGTGACTGTTTCAGTGTGCCATGCCTAAAGGAAGGTCAAATAGAGGAAGCATTCTTTTTCAACATTTATTGGCTTTAGTTTTATTTACTTATGTTTGAATAGACCATACAGTATATCATTCAAAATTCAAAAGTTTCAAAAGACTATGAAAATGATAAAAATCTCTTCCCACCAACTGATGTTATACAAATTTTATAGACCCCTTTTGGGAGATACATGATGGGGGACAGATTGAATATTTAAAATGTGCTATGTTTTCTATAGTGGTTTATCCTTTACCATGGTTTCATGTTATTCTATCAACACCCTGTAAGGTAGATAGGACAAATATTACTTCTATTCTACTGACTGATTCTATTCCTATTCCACTTTTTTCCATTGGCTAGACAATTTATCTGAATTCTTCTTGTGGCACAGTTTGGTGAATTTTAAAAAGCAAAGTCAAAAACTTGATTTCTTTTGAGTCTTAGTTGTCAGGGCTTTATCCCTTTCAGAATGAACCAATAACATTAGTCCAACATACAGGATTTTAGGCTGAATATAAGAGTAGAAAGTCTCCAGCAACATTGAGAGAACTGAAAGGTAAAGAGGCATCCTTGAGTACTAATTGAACTATCATCCTTGCAAATTTTTGAGAACAAATGCAATAAAGAATGATAAAAAGAAACACTGTGTATGTCAGAGAAGGACTCATTTGCCTTTGGTGTCCATTTCTGGGAATGATAGTTGAAATACGTTCTGTGTAATATTGCTAGAGTCTAAATTACATACTTGTTAAATCAGTGTCTTTTAGTTACAAAGAAGAAAGTCTTGTTCTAAGAAAGCAATAATTACTTCATCAGTAATTCATTTATAATTTAAAATCTTTAAAATTATTTCAAATATTAACTGCATTTACAAATTTTTCTCTGGGGAGCAAGGAGTTTCTTAAAGGCATTATCTCATCAGTCCTGTTAGTTCTAATGTGATGAAAAAATGGAGCAGATATTTAAAAATCTTTTTCATACTACTTGTGGAGAATAAAAGATAAGCAAGAGACACCCTTTACCCAACTTAGCATATTTTGACTAAAACAAAATATAAGACAAACAAACCACAAAAATTGCTTTCTAGGAATGACAGCCCTACCTCAATATAGCTGAATAGCCCTAGGCAAGTTACTTAATATCCCCAAGCATCAGCTTTCTCTCTGTAAAAATATGAATAAAGCCTTCTTCCTAGAATTGCTGGGAGTCTTGTAAAGCTATATATGTGAAAGTAACAATCCAGTGAATGACAGTAATAGATGTCAGTGTTAGTTATGTGGAGCTGCATAACAATATTATCTCAAACTTAGTGGCTTAAAACAGCACACATTTATTATCTCACAGTTTCTGTAGTTAGGACTCCAGGCATAGCTTAGCTGGGTCTTCTGCTGCAGGGTTTCACAAAGCTGCAATCAAGGTTTTGGCCAGGGCCACAGTCTCATCTGAAGGCTTGACTGTGGAAGGATCCACTTCCAAGCTCACATGATTGGTGGCAGAATCCAATTCCTTGCAGTTGCAGGATTGAAAGGCTTGGATCTTTACTAGCTGATGGCTGAAGGATCCTCAGTTCCTAGAGGGCACCCTCAGTTCTTTGCTGTGTGGGCCACCCCAACATGGTTCACGTAATTTATCAAACCAGCAAGGGAGAGAGTCTCCCTATGTTACCTAATCACAGATGTGACATCCCATTACCTCAGCTATATTCTATTGAGTAAAAGCAAGTCATAGTTCCTGCCCACACTCAAGAGGAAGGGATCACACAAGGGTATGAAAACAAGAAGTGATGGATCAGGGTCCACCTTGGGTCTGCCCACCACCGTGTCCAATACCCAGTTCCTTCTTTCCTATCTTACCATCCCTTCCTTTTTTTTAATTCTTAGGTCAGAAGACCATGGCCTCTGCTGCCCATAAAAATCTTCTTTGTCTAAGCAAAGACAGTACTTTAGAACTTCATAGAAATAAAATAGGAAAAGACAGCCTGCAGTGGAAAATATTAAAATTAGTGTTTTCTAACAAGTTAAATTCTATTCAGTAAAATTAATAGTTAAGTAAAATTTCATAAAACAGAAGGCTTTTTGTTTTCTCCTGTTTGTTTATGCTTTTGATGCCATTGTGTTGGAGTGTGTTCAGAAAATAATTGTGAATCTAAATCAATGAGTACAAAAGCACTCATGAAACACAGGCACTAGAAAAGAATTCCACTAAATAGCCGAGAAATGGCTGTGGATTTTGTTCCCCTAAATGTGGTTAAAAATAGCCACAAGACCCAACATGAGGCAGAATGGCATCAATGCAGGAATTAATCACCCTGGGTAGTTTGACCATGTTTGGTATGCCTACCTGCATCTCTGGTCTTTGCAGTCTCTGGGAACTAGGGTCTTCCAAAGATGGTAGGGATTTTAATGATTACAAGGCTGTTGCTGCTGCTACTGATGATGATGATTATAGTGATAGCTAACTTTTGGTATGTGTTTATCACATGCCAATTATTCTAAAATGTTTTGTATATGCAATCTAATACAACCCTGTGAGAAAGGAACTGTCATTACCCCTGTTTCACAAATGCAGAAACTGAGTCTTAGAGAGATTAACGTCACATAGCTAGCAAGTGGCAGGGCCTGGATTCTAACCATAGAAAGGTCCAATCTCAGAACCTCAGAACTTGCTGTGAAAAACCAAGAACTTTAAGACACAAACAAGAAGACTAAAGGTGGGCCCAAATATTCTCTTCAAAATGTTATAGGACTGTCTCGTTGAAGATGGATAAGAGTTGTACCTATGGCCAAGGAATAGTGTCAGCCCTTGCTCTGACTCTCACCCCATGCTAGCTGCTGTGAACGTACACCCTGACATCAACAAGCTGGTACCCCTTCTCTCAGAGTCAGTCAGTGGGGAGTGGAGCAGGATATCCACAAACCCCTCCACCCCCTACCATGTCCTTAGTGGGATTCAGTAAGAGTCGGGCCTGTACTATGGCAGCAAGCAGAGTAGCCAGGGTACTTTTTGGCCCTTCTCAATACTTCATGGGTCCTGTGGGCCCTTCTACCTGGTTCCAGTGGCCCAAAGTATGTGTACCCAGGATACCCTTAGCCCTTCAGGCCTTAGCCTCCCAACTTGATCCCAAAGTTGGATGCAGTTAATAAAAGCAGAATACCAGTCATGAACAGATCAAAGTATACACATTTTGAAGGACAGTGAGTCCATCTATATCACATGATACACATATCATTAAATTGAAATGAAAGAAATAAGACCAGCTGGCAATACTCCAGGTGCTTCACCTCAGTCAGATGTAGTGAGGGTAGGCTGTGCAAAAGGAGAAATTAAAGGTCTGTGGCAAGAAGGTGAGAATGTACTACCAAGCAAGAACAAGGGATCATTACCTTATTCTTCTGTTACCAGAGATTACTCCCAGCCCCAAAGTAGAGGAGTTACATATATTGATGAGAAATCACGCACAGAGTTTTGATGTGGGCGTCCTGTAGGAGACTTCAGGGAGATCCAGTTCTGTCTCACTAACTTTAAGACTTATTTTTAAACATGTGTATTCTGTTCTTTTTGATGTTAATTCCTCAAGAATACATGGTATAGATCTTTATAGAAATTGATCTAAAAATGCAGAATAACTGATTTTAGTCAAACTGATATTTTGGCATGTCTAGTCTGTTTTCTTTACATACTGGCTGTTCATTCCATGAACTTGCTCCATCATGCTCACAATGTAAGCATAACAGAGAAGAAGCTTTTGTGCATGAGAAAGGGGCCAGGGAAGCTTATGTCCAGGGATTGCCTTGTAGAAGCAGACTTCCAGACAGCTGAACATGCAGAGACCTTCTCTGCACTGCTGCTTGGACCTGCTTCTTCAGCCACAGAGAGAAACACCAGTGCATCAGCAGCAGGGGAACTTTCTGGGCTACCTTATAATGCATATTTGAGTGAAATCCTCTGTATTAATGAGTAATATGGGCATGGATTTTCTATACCTATGCCTATATTTTCCATATCACTATCTCTGCCAAAAAAAAATACATAACTCCATACCCTCCACTCACCAACTTACGTGTCTTCAAAAGTAGTGACCATTTCTTCTTGCCTTTTTAAAAAAAATTCCAGAGGTGTTATCAATGCTTTAAAAAGAGCACTGTGTGTGAAGGAAGCATTCAATAAATGCTGTTGCACTGAGTTGGTAAGGAAATAATGCTGCAGACTCTGAGGCTGAGCTGACTTAGTGGATGACATGGTCCTTCTCTCAGCCATGCTCAGACAAGACCTTAAACAGGTGACACTGTAGGTGAAGGTACCCTGGCTGCATTAGAGTGAATTATACTGAGAAATAGGATGAGAACTTCATTGTTTTACTGTTTTTGGCATAGTAGGCTCTGTGTTAAGCTCTTCAAATGTGTTGATAGTTACATCATTTAATCCTTACAGCAAGTCTTTGAGGTGTAAGAGAAGGAAACTGAGATTTGGAGAAGTTAAGTGACACAGTCCAGGTCAGACTTTAATATGTTGACAGACAAGGCACTGACCCCACTTTCCATTAGACCAGTGTGCTGCTTCCTTCTTGTTCTCATTTGCTGCACAGGATCATCCTACTGAAGATCAAGAGTGCACCCCTATGATACTTGCATAGGGTGAAATGAGGGGGCCACTATCTTGAACTTGCCAACTTCTAAGAGACTATCATTAAGATTAAAGCAGGCAGGACTTCAAGTTTCACAGCTCTGCACACTTTTACTTACAAGAAAAAGAGCATTATATATATGAATTGAGCGTCAGATATCAAGATTTTCTATTTTGTTATATGACTAGGCAAATAAGATTAATTTTGATCTGCTCATGACTAGATTAAAATCAAATTTCCATCATGCTTGGGAAGAAATGTTAGCCAAATGGAATAATTTAGTATTTCATTGTTTACTGTAGCCATCCAGCTCCCAAAAAGGGAGACTAGAAATGATGGTTTTTAAAAATAAGTACTCTATTTAAAGAATGAAATAGAACTGGCCAAGAAGGAGTACTGTAAACATTTCAATTTTATACCAAAATTAATTTTGATAATTATCTTGCTGTATCTGGTGTATCTCTTGTGGGAATCATTAGGCTCTGACCATGTTCTTTTCTACTGATATTATCACTTAATTAAGCAGCTTATTTCAGTTGCCCAAGGATTTCTTACACCTTTATTTTTAAAATATAAAAGTACTCTTTAGAATCTCTTGTTATTATCTTGACAATCTGCTTCAGGTTTCTGACATCATATAAAGCAATTACAAGTGATTCTTTTTATGCCACTAGAAATACAGAGTTTTATTCTATGATAGGCATACAACTCTGTTTTTCTACCATTTAATAAGAGACATATACAAATAAAATAAATAAAAATACATATGTAAAGTAACAGTGAGAAAAAAACTATATTTGACTAGGAAAAATGCTGCTTGTTCTGTGTTCTCCCCTTAAAAATTTAATTGAAAAATTTCTGAAAACAAGCAGATGAGTGATTTGCATTATTCAGGTTTAGTTAATTATTTAAAATGTAATGTCATGACGTATTAACGTCACTTTTCTTTGTATTATACACTACACAAACACTCTTCAGCTTTTGCCCACGTTACTCAGGAAAATAGATTATAAGAAGTGTGTCATATTTTCTTGTAAGGACAGTGTCGCAAATAGTGGGCTATGTGATATTGACCAATGGTTCACAGTCATAAGTTACTGATGATCTATTAGAAGGAAGGGATCTACTTTTAAATCTTTGAAATTATTTTAAATACTAAAACACATTTTAATAAGTTCATTTAAACAGTAAAGGTATTTCTCTAAATCTTGCAAAAGTCAATATTAATGTACTGTACTTACGGATTATTTAAGGAACTTCAGTGTACCATAAGGTGTACAGCTAGCACATAATCTATGAGGATCATCAATCATATAGGTAAATGCACAGGTCTTGGTGTACTTTGCAATGCTCCAGGCATTGTTCTAAGCATTGAGGACAGAGGTGAAGCATACAGACCAGGCCCTTACTCTTAGGAGCTTATAGATTGGTAAGCAGGTTCAATAAATTATAGAATTTATTAATATATGCAAAACACTACTATAGAGTGAAGTGAAATACTAGATGGGATATCTGCCTTCTAGAGCCTGAAACTGTTCAATAAATATTTGAGAAAAGAAGTAAGTGTGAAAGAGAAGAAAAACAGCAGCAGAAGGTACTCCTGGAAAAATCAGGAAAGAAGTGGCTTGGGGGTGAAATCACGAAGACAGTTAAAGCAATCTGTAGGCTTAGTAGGGGAAACATGGTTAGCCCTCTGCTGGTGGAAACAAATAACTACACTCAAGATTTGAGCCCCCCAGGTAACCACAAATGAACTGGTTGCAGAAAGGGACACCTATTTTGTCTCAGTTCTCCCCTGGGATAACATCTTGAAGAAAAATAAATAAATAAAACTATAATGGTGTACGTGTGGCATGTGTGTTTTTATGTGCATATTTGCGTACAGCTGCGACTAGGAGTCTGTATTTTTCAAAACCATGCTTTTTTAATTTACAGTTTGATTATGTTCTTATACATCTTCGCATGATCTATATAAAGGAAAGTGCAGAAATGCCCTAAGTTATTTTGGTCTCTTTTCTTCTTCACCAGCTCTTGTGATGCATATCCCATCACATATGCTACCAGATCTTTTGTAAATCCTTCCCCACTCTTTCCTGTGCATTTGAGTCTCTGCTGCCAGGTGCTTGCTCATCCTTTTGCAGGGCAAAAGGAATGGAGTGCAAAGCTATCATTGTGAAACATCCTGCTTAATGCTGAGCATCTCTTCTGCTGCTCTGCAGCATCGGAGGGCAGTACTAGCAACCACAGCACAGCAGATACTTCACCTCAGGGGATTACTATTTCTGTTCAGCATGGAGACTCTGTCTAATGTGCTGGATTATTATCATATATATGGCTTTTGTGTACCAAAAAATACTCCTGAAAAGAAGATAACTGCTGAGGTTAATGCATCTGCTTAGCATGCTCCCCACATGCCTGAGTACTAGATCTTTGTAATTTATTAAGTTCTTTCTATGGGCTCTGATGTGGAATTGTTCACACGCATCCTTGCCATGCACGTTATCTTAGTCCTTTTAAAAGGCCATTTGTTTCACCAGAAGACAGCATTCTCTTAAGAGTCTGTAGGAGTGACTTTGACCTCTTTATTTAAAAGAGCTCTTGTATTGAGCTTAAAATTTCTTCTAACAAAGTAAGCAATTAATTGTGAGCAGACCTCATGTGTCGGCGGAATGTGTCTCTCTTCCTTACCATATTCCAAAATCAAGCCAACGAGGTGAACAGTTCAAACGTAATTTGTCTGCAGATAGCAAAAGTGAGGACTATGGAAAGGAGAGGACTTATGCCCATTCTGAACTTATTTTTTTTACAAAACAAAACGACACTGAAGCCTAAACGCTGTGGAATGAAGGCTTCTATTCAGAAGGATGAATTTAGCCCCATGTTGATATTTGACTATTGTTCAGTGTGTGTGCTGTACTGCCTGGCAGACAGTAAGAGTTTAATAAATATCTCCTGGGGCTTCCCTGGTGGCGCAGTGGTTGAGGGTCCGCCTGCCGATGCAGGGGACACGGGTTCGTGCCCTGGTCCGGGAAGATCCCACATGCCGCGGAGCGGCTGGGCCCGTGAGCCATGGCTGCTGAGTCTGCGCGTCTGGAGCCTGTGCTCCACAACGGGAGAGGCCACAACAGAGAGAGGCCCACGTACCACAAAAAAATAAAAATAAAAATAAATAAATAAATATCTCCTGAGGGAATGGATTGATGGATAAACATTCACGACTGAGTTGGAGATCTTAAATATTAAAATCTTAAATGTTAAATGTAATCTTAAATGTTATGGAAGTAGAAAATTTAAATTTGGTGCCATATATCAAATACTCCTCTTGAGATTATATTGCACATTTTCTTCAAAAACAGTGACAGTTCTAAGGACCCTGTACTTTAATAAGTCCAATTTCCTTTCACGTTTTAAGGATCCCCACTGCCAGATTAGTGAACCTTATAGGAGGATGCTCTTTTTCTAACAAAGCCTTGAGTCCAAGAGTCAAAGCTGCATGGCATGCACTGATGTTGCTTACTAATCAAAATCAGATTTCTAACGAGTGTGGCAGGCAGGAACTTTGGTCTCTTTACTGGGCTTTTTGGTTATACATTTACTTGTTAACTTTTTTTTTTTTGACATCTTTATTGGAGTATAATTGCTTTACAATGGTGTGTTAGTTTCTGCTTTATAACAAAGTGAATCAGCTATACATATACATATATCCCCATATCTCCTTGCTTGTTAACTTTTGAAATGATATTCTTGAACGATAAACTGAGGCCTATGAAACATTTTAAGAGTTTCTTTTGAGCAAAACTTGATTCAAATTGGGCAATGCAAGCTGGAAGTCGTTAGGAGCAGACAGGAGGTAGGGGCGAGATTTTTACAGAGAATACGTGGAAGCCAAGCAAGGAAATTATTTGATTGGCTACAGCTTTAGCAGTAGCGTTATTTGAGAGAGCCCTGTTGGCTGCTTGTGATTGGTCATCCTTGGGTTTTGATTTCTTAACCTCGATGCATTTTGGGCTTAGGTTTTGGTTTGCTTAGATAGGCTGCTAAGGTATTAGAACCACCTCAGGCTGATGGCCTCCTTCTTTAATTAATTTAACATTATTAACCCTGTGGAAAATTTCAAAACATAGAAATGTATAATGCCATCATCTTAACCCAATAATGAATGCTTCTTTTCACTTATTTCTCATTGGCCTTTCCCCACAACTGTAGAGAATTTGTGATAATTCCAATTATAGTTTATATACCACTCAGCATCTTGCTCTTTTTTTTTTAGATAATGTTCCATCATAAGCATTTTATGTTGCTGCATAATCATCACAGTTGTAGGTAATTCTACAACAGCTGGTATAATCACATTTGGTGATGTCATTTTTAACATCAGCTATATACATCTATATATATATGTATGTATGTATATATTAACAGATATAAATAGATATGAAAAAATAATCTCCCCTCAACTGTTTGGAAATCAAATATTCAGCAACCTCATCTATGGCAAATTGATGAGTCAAAAGACAAGAAGAGAACAAATTAAAAAGAGCTTTCAATAGCCAAACTACATGACACAAAGCTTATGAATCTTAATCATATTAAGTACTTTTCTGTACTCAATCATAATCTATTACTCTTATTTTATGTGCAATTCTAACACACTTGGTTATTTGTATTCATGTTAATATTAATATTGATATTGATAGTGGCCAGGATTTATCAGCCTAGAGAGAAAGAAACAGTAAAACTATGAAAATAAGCATGAAACCTCAATGAGAACAGCAATCCGAGAGCATGTAATATGAGAGAAAAAATTACAAAGCACATCCCAGGATGTTTCAGTGGCAGAATATCATGGCAAGAAACAAAATATTTTAATTTTAAAATATTAAAAGTGCTACTTTATATTCAGGATGTGTATTCTATTTCCAAAGGCAAGGCAATAGCTGATATATTTGGAGATATTTTCATCTAAAATTGATTTTAAATAATTAAAGTGAGGTTTTAAAGGAACAAAGCAACATTCCTCAAAATTTACTTCTTTAAAACAATGTATTCCTCAATGATACCATTTAGCTGAGGTTTTAAAAATAGTATTTGCTATTTTCTCCTACTATCTTCTTTTCCCAAGCTTCTTTAGGCTCCGTTGGACTGAATCAAGGCGCCAGTTCGTTTCCAGTAAAAATCTAGTGCAACTGGTAGAGACATTTGTTTGGAAATTTAATAGCAGGGCATTTAGAAAGGGTGGTGGTGGTCGAGTTTGATAAAAGGTTTCTCAAGACAGTTGGTTTGCAACACGCCTGAAGATTATCTCCCTTTAAAGGACATTTAATAGCTTTCTCTTCCACATCCTGATAAGCATTTCAGTGCAACTAATCACTCTGCAAACTAGACATGCGAACTTGAGCAGAAATGAGGAAAATAGCTAGATTTCTGCTTCTGAACTTCTTTTCAAATGGCTTTCTGCTATCAGAGAACACTTGCATGAATTCCCCTGAGAAAGAAATCCACCTCAACTTAAAGGAAGCAAAAAACAATTTTTTTAAAGAAAGTGCAGTGAGATTCTGGATTAATAGCTGAAAAAAAAGAATCGAAAGACGTTCATTAAAACCACTAAAATGCCACTAAATGTATGTCTCAAAGCATATTTAATCTGACTGCCTCTAATTATCAATGTCTGTTCTAGCTAGGATTTCTAAGACAGGGAATATTCTCCTTTGCTACAACTCAAATCACTTTGCAGACGGTGCCTAATTCACTGTCCACAGTGCAACTCCCTGTAAAGGTGAGGTGGATGCCACTTCTCCCCAGCAGGAAGTCCCAGCGGTGGTATGGAGGAGACCGCTGAGTTAGATGCTACAGTTCCTCCAGCTTGTGGGCGACAAGAGAAGCTCCCTGGGAGTGTATGAGAGAACGAACCAGTTAGGAAGGCCCTGCCCCATTGTTGGTGGTTCTGGGAGACGTAACAGCAAAGCTCCCCGTAGACTTATGTTTAGGTGTAGTCTGGGAGACTTAATAGCAAAGCCCCCGAAGACAATGACAGATGGTCTGTGACCCCCGTGGAGAAGGGCTGCAGGCAAAATCCAGTGGGCACATGGATTATTGGTCAGCTCTGCAGAGAAAGAGACAGGAGAGGTAGTCTGTGGACTCCTAGAAATAACCGCGTGGACCTTAGGAAGCGGCCAAAGACTCCATATGAGGAGGAAGGGCAAAAGCCGGGGAATTTTGAGATGTTGCTGTTACTATGATTCCATTGCTATACTGGGGCCAGTGAGGCCTGGGATAGGTCGGATTTCACCAGCTCTGACACCAACATTATGTTCGTAACTATTATATTCTGTGCAATATTTAATGATCTCCCCAAACTCCAAATAATCAGAAAATCATGGTGAAAACGTCTCCCTTCCTCTGTCCCCAGGACTCCTAGGAATAATTGAAATACAAAATATACTTACACAATTCCTGGCCACAGAGTTATGTTAAGAGGTTTAAATTTCCAGAAAATAAAGACACAAGTTTATTCAAAATGAAGTGAACAGATTGCTTAGGGTCACTGAGGCTTCCTGGGCAACTTCATTCTATAAACATCAGTGCCTGCTTCTCTTTCCTGGACTGGCTTTGAGATCCAGGGGGTTTCTTGTCTTCTATGGCCCTTCTCCCAGCAGGTCGTGGGATTTGACTGCCTGGGCTGAGATTTGGAACAATCAAGGGTCCTTTTTCCTTTTGCCTTAGTTAAATTTTACCTCTTCATCCCTACTCCGCCCTCTTACCCCCAAGCCTACCCCATATGGGATCTCCTTGCCCCTTTACAACTGCCAGGAAAGCAATAGAATAACAACAGTTGCTGCTGCCCTAGCCTGGTACCTACCCCTCTGTCCTCTGCCTTCCTTTCACTGCAGGTTCTCCTAAGGGATGTCTGCAAAGTTTCCCACCAAGCCTGGATACAGATGCAAAATCCTTCTTAACTTGTGCTCCCAGCAGCCACTACTAGTAAATCAACTTTGCAGACAAGACAGAATGGATTTGCCATTCCTCCTGTAGGACATTACCTGGAGAAGGAAACTTTACTTCATCATTTGTCTTCACATGAGCAGAACATCACTTTTTAACCCAATTGGGTCTCCCAGGGGGCTTGGACCTCACTCAGTATTTGTATTAGTTTCCATGAGCTGCTATAGCAAAGCACCAAAAACTGAGTGGCTTGAAACAATAGAAACTTATTGTCTCACAGTTCTGGAGGCTAGAAGTACAAAATCAAGGGGTCAGCAGGGCCATACTCTCTGACAGCTCTAGAGGAGGGTCATTCCTTGCCTCTTTCAGCTTCTGGTGTTTGCCAGCAGTCCTTGCTGTTCCGTAGCTGATAGATACATCACTACTGTCACATGGTCGTGTTTCCTCTGTGTGTCTTCTCATCATCTTCCCTCTGTGCTAGTCTGTGTCCCAATTTCCCCTTCTTATAAGGACCCCAGTCACATTGGATTAGAGCCCACCCTAATGACCTCAACTTAAATTTCTTGAATCTGCAAAGATTCTATTGCCAAATAAAATCACATTCTGAGGTACTGGAATTTAGGACTTCAATATATTTGGAGGGGGGCATAATTAAACCCATATCAGTATTCCGGTGCCCTGTTTTAATACATCCATAAGGTATATATTATTCTTCCCAATTTTATAAAAGTTCTTGTGTTCACAAAAAAATTCTACCTCACCCAGATTCCAAAAACTGGATATGATCATTCCACACTCATACATAGAAAACAGATTCACAGAAACTCAACATGCCTCTGTGTGGACTGATCAACAAGAATACTTACCACATACCAGGGAAGTGGGTGCTGAGCAGGAGATGCAAAGAGCATAAGACAGAGCTTTGGACCTTAAATCCCTACTTACAGAGATGCTTAGGAGACAAAACATGGATGAAGATTTAAGTAACAATCTAGGACATTAATAAAGTAATACAGTACTGTTGAGAATAGGGGTGGGTTGTGATGGCATTAGAAAATATTATTGCAGGGGAATCCAAGGATACTCAGATCTTTCCTTTTCAATTAATCAACCCCCCGTAAGTTTCCTAAAGAAGACAAATATAAATAATAGCAGTATAATGCAATAAAAAGTACCATTTTATCATTAATTACACAAGTACCCAATAACTCATAAGGCAGAGCAATGGTAAACCTAAGTTAGAACCCAGAATCCAGCATCTGAGTAACAATACATATTTCACATTCCTCTACTTTGATTTTTCAAATCACTTTAATAATCTAAAGATTTCACATACTTATTCTAAAGCATTTTAACTTTAAACTCTGACTTTTCTTTCTTTAAAAAGGAAAATTTTAGACAGTTATACACTGCTGTCCTGAATGTTTTTCTCTCTTGCCATGTATATCATGAGCTTTGGTACTACTGCTTGAGAACAGCATTTATTAGTATGTTCTAATATGTGGTAAGGAGTATTGAGTTCCTGAAGAGAAATTCTTGAAAAGCCAGTTTAAAGTGTCAATGACCCAACTATGGCCAAGCAGTGGCCCAGAGCTGGGATGACTCGTCTTTCTCCCTTCCTTCCACCCTAACCTATTAAATACACACACACACACACACACACACACATACACACACACAAAAAAAAACTAACAAAAGAAAACAATGAAAATCTTACAAAGGAAAGCCATAAACTCCATCAGAAGAATCTGACTTAATATATCTATGATGTGCAAAGCTTATAGAACTTGTTTTGAAATACAAACTCCTTATCCATCCATGCTAAGATAGCAATAATCTCTAGGAATCACTGGCTCTTGGATCTGAAGAGTACCCAAGAGATGACTAAATATATCACCTTGCTTCAACAAAAGTGGACATAAAGCATCCTGCACAGAAGGGTTGTAACCTGTGCCCTAAAATCTCTAGGCAGGAAGTCCCTGGCCTCTGTCAGAAACCCTTCTATCATATCACAACCTAATAATCAATAATCCATCCTTAGTTCTAACCTAAGTCTCCAGCATTGCCCCTTACAATGCAATTTATTCAGAGAACGTATACTAAGCACCTGCTAAATGTCAAGAAATAAGACATTGTAGAATATACAAAATCAAATAAGAAATAGTCCCAGCATCAACAGGTTTAGTCAATTGCAGAAATGGCAAACCTATGGCAAGTGTGCCGCCACTGCCCTGGGTCCCCTGCAGACATTATTAATTGATCACTATATTTGTTTTTTCCCACTGGTGGACACAGTTTCAGAATCCTCAACACAACACCTAGGTAGGCAAAAGACCTTGATCAGATTTGCCATAAGAGGTAAGATCTATTTGTTAACCACTGTCGCATATCACCAGTAATGACTCGATAATTTTTTTTTATGTTTCAAAGTTTAGCACCTGCTTTATTGATTGACTAAGAACCAAAACAGAGCTATACTATATGACAATTTATCTTTTTTTTAACATGTTTATTGGAGTATAATTGCTTTACAGTCAAGATGATTTTTTTAATGCTAAATAGAGATTCAAGTAACGTGCTGTGAGAGTGAAGAGAAAGAACAATTTATTCTAAATGGTTGGCACAAAGAAGGCTTCATGGAGGAGAATGTATTTAAATAGACTTTACAGAACGAATATGATGTCAGTGGACAGATGTTTGGGACATGAACATTCGCGACTAGGACAACACCAGGAAAAAAAGCATATGGGGCATGTATATGGAACTAGATGTATTGACAGCTCCATAAGACTGGGTGTATATAAGGATATAGTGAAAACCAAAAAGTAACTTAAGAGTCAGGCCATGGAAGACCTTCAGTGTCTTAGGAAAGTTAACTTTTTTTTGTCTGAAATAATAAAAGTGTTTTGAGAGGACAATAACGACATATTACTGTAATCAGTTCATTTAAAATAGAACCATAAATATCAGAAGAACCCATTTCTCCAAAGAGTGGCCAACTGCAAGGGTCCTCCAAAATCTACTTAAAGTTTTGTCATGGAAATGTGTATGTTTCTTTTTTTATTTCATTTCCTCAGATGTAGGGTAGTAGGTCAGGCTAATAGGATGTATTTTGGGTTGACCTGTTTGTCTCAAAGGATATTTGTACCTTGTTTTCATTTTCCTTGTTTCTATCAAATCTTGATAGAATGCTTTTTTGTGTACCTATGGAAATGTCACTGTGTGATGGATGGCTTCTGTCCAAGGGCTTCCTGAATACCTAATTTTTAAAAATTTGGCTCAGAATCTGAAAGTGACATGAGAACAATGGTGACATGAGAATGGAAATACAGGTCATAAATTTATCACTTTGGCTACTTCCTGGCAGAGTGGCTTATAGTGAATTCCCGATTTCTCTTAATTCCAGAGCCTTACAGCCCAGCACATAGTAAACCTTGAAATTAATAGTCACAATCAAAAGCTGCTAAATTGGATTAAGAGTGTACAAAAGATAATATATATTCTTAATGATGAGGGTTTTATGTGAGGCTATCAGTGGAAAAGCTAATCTGAGTTCAACTACTGCCCTATCTTCTTGGGTCCCCAGGGGAGTATAATTGTTTAGTCTTTTCAACTCATTAAGTCACCATCTACTTACGTTTAATTCCAAAAGTTCACTCTTTCTTGAATTATCTAAAAAAAATACCTGCACAACCAAATGCAAATCTTCCTTTATGATTAGCCCAATATATGAGACCTGCCTGTGATTACGAAGAATTCCACTTCCTGCTGGATTTTTATTGTAACGATCCCATTTTCCACCGGCTTTGGCTGTTTGCCTCAACCAGTTGATAGAAACATCCAGGAAAGGACAGTGACACACCATTGGACAAGCTCTCAACAGAATGCTGTGTTTACATGAGAAATAAGCCAGAAGGGCCCTGAGCATTCTCATCTTAACTAATGACCAGAGAACTTGCTCTCCTGAGCAATGGGACCACAGAATAGGGCCCTGTGAGAGTAATGAAACCTCAGAATTCTTCTCAGTCTATGAAAATTGAGGCCTCAGTCGTTTTCGTTCTCTATTGAAACTGGGGGTTAGTCTGTTTGGGGACTATTGTGTTTCAAACAGACCAAGCAGCCAACTGAGAAAAGTATGATTCTGAAACACAGAACCTGAAAACAATCTCCTATTCTCAATAAGTAGCTCCGTGTATGAGGTAGACCAAATGCTGATTTTCTTCATAGGATATTTGTATTTCTTTTTCCTATCAGCTATTTCCTGCTTATAGGCCACAGTTAGATGGGAATTTATTGCTTAGATAAAAATTAGGTCAAATGTCATCATAAGAAAAAGATCTGTAAATTACACATAAGGCACTTAGAGCCAGATTAATATAGTTACCCGCATGCACATACACACAAATCAGCATTCTCCTAGTCAGGGAGAGTACTCAAATGGTGATAAAAATAATCAAGCTGAATCAACTAACCATATGAGTTTGGGGTTTGGGGTTTTTTATATCACCAAAGCTTTATGCTATATCTTTCAGTCCTTTACCAGGATTACTGCCTATCAGAACTAGGTATAATTTTCCTACTCTTAAGATGAGATTCAATCACCCTACTTAGCTAAAGTCTGTGGAAACAAAATAAGGGATTTGTATTTATAAGAGCTAGGTTTAAGTCCTGAATTCACCATTTATTCACTGTAATCTTGGTCAGGTCATTTCAATCATTCAACAGACAGGTATTGAATTCTTCCATGCCGGTTACTGTTCTAGGCATTTGGGAGGCAAAGATTAAAAGATATAGCCTATTCTCAATACATTTACAGTAGAGTGGAGAAGCAGATATAAAATTACCCTGCAATATGGGAGTTAAAATAACGGAGGTTATAGAAGTTGGCATGGAAGGCACACAGTGAGTTTGGGAAAAGACTGGGAGGGGCTTCTAAAGGGACCTTAGAAGGTGACAGTAATATTGATAAATTCCCCAACAATCCGCATGTCACTCATCATTGCAGGCTTAGAAGTTCTCTCTGGTCAGGGTCCCAGTGCCCATCAGATTCTGGGAGACCAACACATGCTCTTCGTACTCTGTGAAAGCTGAAGTATTTATATATAAATCATAAAACCAACTTGTTACTTTACAGATAAACATATAACTGCCCAAAGGATTAACTGCCCAAAGGATTGGATAATCGCACCTGACACCTTAATTTCTTATCTGTCAACATGGCAATAATAATAAAGACAATACAGTCCCTATATACCTCTTAAGTATGTGGCTAAGTTTGGAGATCAAAGTCTAGCTATCAAAATATCTAACATTCATTGAGTGTTTCAACCAGGTACTGTGCTAAGTGCTTGATGTGCATCCTTTTATGCAGTGACTTTATGTAGTCCATTCTTTTCCTCAGTGTTAAGATGTAGACATTGTTATGCCAGTTTTACAATGGAGGAAACCAAGGGTTAGAGAATTTAAATAACTTATTCAAGGTCACATAACAAATCAGCCTCACAGCCACCTTTTGAGGCTGGCTTATTCTAAAACCTGTGGTGTTAGACACGAAGCAAACAATTTCCCATGAAATAATAAAAACATATCTGCAAGAACTTTATTAACTGCAAACACCTTTACAAGAATGACTTAATAAGATGTGGCAAGAAACAAGGGAAAGCTAAGGAAAATAATAGCCTTACAAGTTACCGGCTATTCTTTATTTTTACCCCTTACACATACTTTTTTGTCTCTGGAAATATATAGCACTTGGGATATAACCATGAAAAAGCTGTCCCAAGCCTGCTTTATATCAGTAAATAGTATGTACAGCCAATATATGTATTATATATGGTAAATCTATACGATTTATGTAGTAATTTAGAGCTTTTCCTTCCTGTTCTATACAAATTGGTGAGACTCTGCCATGGCCTGTATATTTCAAGTCTATTTCATGAATTCAGTATTGTACCATTAATGTTGTACTAACTGATATCTAAATCTGATACTATGGTGGGTTTTATGAAGGCAAAAGTCCAGAGGCAATGAGAGAAGATAGCAATCTAGGGTGTTTTTTTTTTTTTTTTACCGCAGCGGCAAGCACACTTCAAAAACCATGTGTGCAAAGTTCATTCTTAGGGAACAGGGCTATGAATTAGAACATCACCCAAGTAGCCTGCTTGTCCCATGAATGGTTGAGCTCTCCTCCTGGTTATGGATGGTGCCTTATCAACCATTTTTCTTTACCCTTGCCCAGAACCAATGCATTCACCATCATTAACTAACATGGACTCTAATACATGAGGACAACAGATGGTAATTCCAGAGAGAACCTTTTAAATGTTGCTGGTAATATTAGACACAGCTTTCAGAGCTAAGAAACATCAACATCCCTAAGGCGCCACATGGGTTAACAATGGTATCTTAAGTGCACCGTTCTCCCCAGTTTATGACATAAGGATTGCTTAACAATTAGAAGATAAGTTGTTGGTGTATTACATAAACTATACCAATTTTGTTGGACAAGGAAGGTAGCACTATAAAGTAGATTTATAGTTTCAGATCACTCACACAATGTCATTGTCCAGCACATGTGGTCCACAGAAGTCTATCACAGGGGGCCATGCCTCTCTTCCCAAAACATCACACACACTTTTGATATGCTGGTGACTGAAAACTATTTCCTTAATATATTAGAAATGAATTTCCAAAACATAAACATTTTTGATCATGTAGGAGTTTAAAAATAAAGTCAGTGGGAACACTTTGTCTCACATGGAACTTCTTGAGCATCAGGAACGTGCCTGCTGGGCAAATGTCATGGCTCTGACTTCCTAAGAGACAGGTCCCAGGCAGAGGCTTGAAAATGGTCACCCAACACTCCTGTGCAAGAGAGGGAAAGCAGCGTGCGTTGTGATCTGCCAATCTGGATCTCATTTGGACTCTGCCCACAGGTCCTGTTAAACCAACACAGGCAAATAATGGTGATAAGGCCAACTCCCAGTCTTCCCGAGACTAGAACAGCTGATGCAGGAACCAACCTCAAGTTGAAACAAGCCTTTTAGCCTCTTGTAGTGAGATGTACACGGAGATGAAAAGAAGAAACAGAAGCTGAGGAAATGCTTCACCCAGTGACCTTCCATCACTGCACTGTTCTAGACAAATGAGTTATTTGCTGTGAGAGAAATAAGCATATTGAAAGAGTATAGGGGATCCGTGCTGTATGCAAAGGACATACATATAGTTGTCCTCTTTGTTTTATTGTCAGTTATGAAAATGCAATTTACACAAGTTTTCCTTCACAGTTGTTTTCTTTACCTTGTCTTTAAGCCCGTAATTAACCATACTCTCCAGTGTATACATAATCAGTGTGAGATCTAATATCATCTCTTCTGGCAAGCTAGAATTCAAATGCACATTTTGATCAAAGCCAGAAACTGGCCCTCTACCACAATAGAAATTTTTGATTAAATCTATTTAATTAACATTTGAAATAAATATGTAATATGTACATATAAGCACACATTTGTAAATATAGATGAATTTATATATATAATTATGCTTTACATAAACGTTACATATATATATACATAGTACTTTACACACTCATATGAATACTCGTATGTAATAGACACTAATAGATAGTTTATAACCTGTGCAATTGAAACAAGTCTGTTGCAGTGGATAGAACGATGACCTCTGCTTAGGAAGACATGGGTTCCACCCTAGTGCTCCCCCTTGCCAGCTGTGTCCTTGAGCAAGTCATTCAGCTCCCAGAACCCCAGTTTTTCACCATTAAATGGGGACTCCCAATAATCCATGAAAGGGCTTTATGAACTCTAAAATGATATCATTGTCAACATCATGTACTCACCAGTAGTGTAGACAGAGAAGCTATGAATGTGGAATCTTTACAGTGTGTGTTACCCAGCAAGGGCTTGCAGCCTGAAGCACATAGAAGCCAATACTATTGCACCGGCTTTTAGGAGAAGAAAGAGTTTTATTGCAAGGTCGCCCGGGAAGGAGACAGGAGGCAGGGCTCAAATCTGTCTCTTGGATCTGGGATTCAGTCAAACTTTTATGAGTTAGGGAGGACAGGCTGGTATGAGGAAGTGCTGGTGGGGCAGGATTTGAATGAAGGGCTTTATACTTGGTCCTTGAGATATGGGATGGTGGATTTCAGCACCAGACCTTCCTGGACCACGGACCCCTCGTTGCTGAAAGGGTTCGGGTCATGTTCTAGTTTTCTTGGTTCCTCGGGGATGAAACATGGGTTCTGAGTGTTATTTGAGGAAGGCTTTCCTCCTCTGGGCATGCCCAGATTACGAGCTGCAGTTTTGGCTTTGCTGTATCTGCAAGACAACTAGACATCCTGTTATCCACAGAGTAGGACCAGCGTGAGCTGGTCCTGCAGTTGCGTACGTATCCATCCATCATCTCAGGCTGCTGTAATAAAATACCACAGAGTTGGTGGTTCAAATAACAGACATGTATTGCTTACAGTTCTGGAGGCTGGGAAGTCCAAGATCAAGGTGCTGATAGATTCGGTGCCTGGTGAGAGCTCTCTTTTTGGCTTGGACACGACCACCTTCTGTCTGTGTTCTTACACAGTTGATAAAGCAAGATTTCTGGTCTTTCTTCCTCTACTTATAAGGCACTAATCCCATCATTAGAGTCCCACCCTCATCATCTCATCTAAACCTGATGATCTCAGCATAGGCCTTCGCCTCAAATACCATTATATTGGGGGTTAGGCCTTCAATATATGAATTTTGGAAGGATACAAACATCCAGTCTATAACACCATCATGTTGAGATAATCATTGTTTTGTTAACCCAAAAGATAAAAGGTAATGACTTGAGGTTATGAAATGTCTGGAATGAGTTCTTTCCATTCAAAGCCCAAGCCAAGAGCCCCAGGCAGGATCTGACCAGAGGAAGACAGCCTGGTAAGCCATCCTTAGGAAATAAATGTGCCCTTTAAATTGATGTTAAGAAAATCAGGTTTGGGTAATCATGATTTCGTCTTACAGTATAGGATGATAATTGATTTGGTGTTTATCTTCTTCATAAAATATACTTGTTGTGTTTTTCCAGATTTTAAAATAATAAAATATCTTCCATGTGATGCCAAAATAAATGAAAAGCCCAGTTAACTCTTTGCAGAATTGCAGGAACAACCATGAGCTAAGTGGCAGTTCAGGGAAGGCTGGCTCTATAGCAATTCATTATTTATGAGATTAACTTGTGAGCAAACATAGGAAAGGTAAGTTAGGAGCAGAGAGGATAGCATTAAGTTTCATGCATAGATGCTAAGGTGTGATGAATTTGGTACCATGCGAAATACTTACTTTTCTATCTACACTACTGGTTAGTAAATGATGTTGACAGTGATATTACTTTAGAGTTCATAAAACCCTTTCATGGATTATTGGGAGTCCCCATTTAATGGTGAAAAACTGAGGTTCTTGGTGGTGATATCTAAGATCTTTAGTTGCCTGTCCTTGACATAGAGTAGTAACGTAAAAGCTGGACTCAACACTGGAATTCTACGGGTGTCTCACTAATCCACTGAGTATCAATTACAAGTAAGGAAGATAGGTTATAGGTACATTAATTCAGTGTTTCTCAAATTTTTGCTGCATGCATGAGAGTCACCTGAAGGGGTCATACAAACCCAGATTGCTGAGTCCCATTCCCAGAGTATCTGATTCAATTGGTCTGGGGTAGGACCTGAGAATTTGCCCCCCATGTTCCCAGGTGATACCAACGCTGCTGGTTCAAAAGGGTGATGCTCTTTCAAACTCCACGTAATTAAGACAGAAATTACACCCCAATACTGAGTCTTAAATTCTAAGAAAGAGTTCCTTAAGCTAATTAGTCCTTTTGAAAAGATCAGATGAAAAATCATGAGATAAACATGGAGCTCTCCACAGATTAGCACAGGACTTAGTTTCCATTGTGGGTTTCTTCAGTAGGTTAAAGGATTTCAAGTTTGATTTGTATAGCCCAGCACTTTATAATCCACTGCATTCTTTGTTCTTGATTCTCTATTTTGTGTCATTGATTGAATATTTGCCCTCTCTGTCCACACCACTAAGTATGGCGTGTGGGTGCTAATGTGGTAGAGCTAGGTAGAGCTAGCCTAGGGCAAGAAGCAGAGGGTAGAGGGAGAACAGGTGGAAGGTTGGGTCAATGACACGTCCCAATTTGGCCAGGTACCATCCCAGCTCTTAAAACTGAAAGGTCCCCATCCCAGGAAATACCCCAGCCCCGGCAAACTAGGATGGTTGATCACACTAACAGAAGGTCGCCAATGACCTTGGGGGAAAGTGGAGAGAAGGGAGGATAATAACTACTGATCACATCATTATACTAGCATTGCTGCTGCAGACTGGTGAAATCCTTTGACAATTGTGGTATCCTAGGAGCAAAAAATATCCTTCAGAAATGATGAATTGATCTGACAAATACCAGCAAGGTCATGCCTGCTGCCTTCTGTCTAGATTCCAGGGTGAAGCTATTGTTGAAATACCGTGCTTAATGGGTCCACATGTGTAGAGACAGTCCTCCTCCCTAAGCTCTTCTCACCTCCAGCTCCCTGGTCTTTTCTTTCTCTCTAATGGGCACCTATGTACACCCTTCCCGCAGTTACTGCGTTAGTTTTGGGTAGTCTAGAGCTGTCAGAAAGTGCCGTTGTGAAATCTTCCTCCTTCTCAGTGCTATTCAGATGTAGTTTGCAAAGCTAGCAAATTAAAGGTTTTAACTCCTTGATTTCCCAGGACAGTCCCGCTTTCAGAGAGCTTGTTACATTGTCCCCACAAATATCCATGGCCTTTTTGGATTGGGGGGAGCAAGTTTTGGCATGGGAAGTTTGATATTATGTTTTCCCACAGCTCTGAAACCTTATGATTCTATTCCCCAAGGAATGCAAATGACCCAGTCATGAAGTTCAATGGGAGAACTTGAACTTTTGTGCCCTTCCTTGCATCCTTTAGTTTTCGCCCTTTCTCTCCTATACTCTCACCCTAAGTAAGGCGCTCTCGGGAACAATTGAAGGGGCCCTGAGTTACTGTCTTTCTGACTGAAAGAAGGAGATACACAACTCTTTCAATTATGTTTGATGTCACCTGTGAATAGGCGCCATACCCAGAAAATTTCAGCCTGAGCTACCGTTTGGGGGAAGAAACATTGTGATAAATACCCAAAGCGTGTGTACTTTTGCTGTGTCTCAGTCATTCAAGCTGAGGGTGGGGTTTGTGACTTGCAGACTTAAAGCTTTTCACTTCCTCTCATCCAGAACAAATGGTGTATCAAGCCAGCAGATTTCATGTGTTACAGGACCTGAGCTTTTCCTGGTAAAGGAAAGAAGTTAGAAAAGTATTCTGGTTGCCTTTCAGCGTTCACTCGTGGGCTATTTTAACCTCTTCCTCTCTCCCTCCACCCACAGCCCTGGTGAAGGACTGGTTCCACGCAATTCTGAGGTTCTCTCATCTGTTCCTTTCTCCCCAGGAGACAATGGAACAGTGTCAAGAATTCTCCCCTCCAGCCCAGTGCTGCTATTCTGTTTCTTGGAAGGAACTGCTGCCTAAAAGGCTGAGCCTGTTCAGTCCTCTCTGCCCACACACATGCCATGTTTCTGCGGGTTGAGCTGGGGTAACTGAAAAGGCACATTCAGAAGGTTCCATCTGTGTTCACGAAGGTTAAGGAGCCCCCGCAGGGCACCTAACTTCCTTTCCCTCTGCAAATAAAACATTCTGCAAGTTGCCTTGTTGAGAAGAGACTGTGTTTTGGTGACAGAAAAGAACTACCAGCAATAGATGGAGGTGTTTTCCGCAGCCTTGTATGCTAGAGAGTCAAGTGACCGTAGGTGCCAAACTAGTCTTTCTGGTTTTCATTGCTGTTGAGCTAAAATAAAGCTTTCGAAAGAAACATATGGTCCCTCATGGGTTCCTGAGCTCGAGTCCCACTTTGCAGAATGCTGTTATTTCTCCTCTTATCCCCTCCTCTCAATTACCTGTTGTGTTTACAACATCTTGAGCATAGCAAATCGTTAGGAACTGGTAGTGGGGAAAGAGAGAGAGAGAGAGGGAGAGAGAGAGAGAGAGAGAGAGAGAGAACATAGGAGTCGTAGATATAGAGATAGAGAGAAAAGGAGAGAGGGGGCATAGGAGGCACAGATACAGAGAGAGAGAAGAGAAACATAGAGATAGAGAAAACAGAAAAAGAGAAAGATATATAGAGAGATCCAGAGAGAGAGAGAGAAAGAAAAAGGTAGAGAGAGACAGAGAAGATAAGATACAGAGAGAGAGTAAGAGGGAGACATAGGGAGAGAGATAGGAGAAAGGGGAGAGAGAGAGAGAACTGGACACAAATGTCCTCTGTCCTGGGAATGACAGATGACCTCTATGTGGACAGCTCTTCTGGGCAGGGTAGACAGGATGTAAACCGGAAGGAGGTACTGAACCTGACTCATGTAAGTCACAGTCTGGAGAATCACAGAATTTAAGGAGGAGGTCATCTATCAATAGTTTAACCACCAGCCTTTGTAGGTGAAGTGAGAGGAGAATCTAGGAGAGATTTCATGGCTTGTGTGGACTCACGTAGTTAATTACCAACAGTACAATTTGCGAGACTTACTAAGCTGCTTCAGGCACTGGTGGAAAAACAATAAGACCCCCAGCAGAGGGGGATTTGCAACATGTTTGGTCCAGGGCTCCCTTTGACCACCAGCTTGGTCATTTGTACTGGTGGCCCCTGGCCTTCAGTTCGGAGGACAAGACCCAAAGCCAGGTCATGTCACCCACGTGCAGCTCTCTGGTCATATCGGCAGACTCTACCCCGTGTGTCTCCTGGGGTCTTTGGCTGCTTCGAGGGACCAGAGGAGAACCGAACCTCACTAGGCTCACTGCATACTGGAAATAACAATACCTCACTGGTCAGGCTCTTCCGAGGATTAAATGAAAAGTCATTTAGCAGATACTTGCTGAGCCCTTCCTCTTTGCCATTTTCTCTTGAGTGCTTAACGTGTATTAATTCACGTATCCTCATAGGTACAGTCATGATTCTGGCTCAGTCATCGTCCCCACTTCATTGATGAAGACATCAAGGTGCAAAGAGGGCAACTGACTGGAGCTAGAGGTTAATTAATGTGATGTTGAACAAGCTACTAGAAAATGGGGGAGTTAGGATTTTAACCCCAGCAATGTCACTCAAGAGGCCCAGCCTAGTAGCTCATCCCTATTCCCACACCTGGCACAGAGCAGCTCCTCATGAAACCTGAAGTCACTGTCATTGTCAACAGTAAGAGTTTTGGAATCATATTGACCTGGAATGCCAATAGGGAAAAATAGAGCTGCAGGTTGCTTTTTTTCCACTCCTTTTGTTTCTTGCTTGATTTAGCTAGATTACTGGAAAAATGAAGGAAGGAGAAGGAAGAACCGGCCCACGATTCACGTGGGGTTGAAGGCAGGGGAGAGTCTGTGTACCAAGCCCTCTTGTTTTCAGACTAACGTTGCCACACAATCCACAGCAATTAATGTTCCCATTTCAAATGGCATATTTGATTGGAGTGAGTTTATATGCTGACCATGTGCATGAGAGGACCCCTCGAACACTTATCTCTTCAATTCCTTAAAGAGTGATAACCATATTTTTTTATTAATTTTTATTGGAATATAGTTGTCTTACAATGCTGTGTTAGTTTCTACTGTACAGCAAAATGAATCAGCTATACATATACATATACCCCATCTTTTTTGGACTTCCTTCCCATTTAGGTCACCACAGAGCATTAAATAGAGTTCCCTGTGCTAAAGAGTAGGTTCTTATAAGTTGTCTATTTTTTTTAATTTTTTTAATTTTATTTATTTTATTTTTGGCTGCACTGGGTCTTTGTTGCTGCGTGCGAGCTTTTCTCTAGTTGAGGCAAGCGTGGGCTACTCTTTGTTGCAGTTCACGGGCTTCTCATTGCGGTGGCTTCTCTTGCTGCAGAGCACGGGCTCTAGGTGCGCAGGCTCAGTAGTTGCGGCTTGCAGGCTCTAGAGCCCAGGCTCAGTAGTTGTGGCGCACGGGCTTAGTTGCTCTGCGGCATGTGGGATCTTCCTGGACTAGGGCTTGAACCCGTCCATGTCCCCTGTATTGGCAGGCAGATTCTTAACCACTGCACCACCAGGAAAGCCCTAGTTGTCTATTTTAAGCCATCTTTTTTTATTGTTTTTCATGATGCTATCTGAACCTACACTTTAAAGATGTATTCTGTATAAAAAGACATTTCTGGAGATAGCAAACTCAATAGGGAGGTGGAGGAGAGGATGCATGAAACACAGAGAGGGTGGGAGAAAGTCTGTAGTCTTATCAAGACATGTGGATGAAGACCTTCTCATCAAACTTCACCAAAATAACACCAGGGGCAGATAACGGACACACTGAATAGAAATACAACATGGAAGAGAGAGAAAGAAGTGGGGGAGGGAAAAGAGAAGAAAGCTATCAAATTCTTTCTTACCATCCTGGCCTTTTCCCAGAGGATCATGCAGAGAGTTAGAAAGAGGGTATGAAAACTTAAGGGCAGTTTAAGACATGCCCAGGATCCAGATCCCAGGCAGGCATCCCGTTCATTTAGAACGATGAGAAATTAATATCTTTGAGTAGTCCCTTCACCAAAAGTCAGGAACCTCAATCCTATCCATAGAGTATCTAGAACCTCTTAACAGTGAGAGTAACCTAGAACATGCCCCCTATTAAGATCCAGGTCTTGAGTAACTTGTCCTCATGAATTCATTATATAATCAATAGCAAGGGTCCAGCATCCTCTCCTCTTCATCCAAGCCCCTTCCCACTGCCACCCACATCCTCCTTCAGATCTGCATCCACCTCCTTCAAATCTGAAGCCATGATTGTACTTCAGCAATAGTCACAAGGCAGTGATATATTCCCAGCCTGGAGCTGACAGTGCTTCCCCAGGGCATACAGAATGAGGAGCAAATTTACTATGACATTCAGGCCTTTCTCTCATCTATCTCCGCCTAACAGCCCAGCCCTATTTCCCACCCTTGCACCATCTTCCTAATAACCCAGGCCAATCTCATATTCCCTGGACCTCTACCTAATAGTCTAGTCCTATTTCCCACCCCCTGAACCTCTACCTGATGTGCAGCCTTATCTCCACTGCCTAATATTTTAGCCCCATCTCAACCTCTTGTACCTCTCCCTGGTGGTCCAGCACTATCTCCCATCCTTTGAACTTCTCCCTAATGATCTAGCCCTATCCCCACCCCCCTGCACCTCTACCTAATAGTCCAACCCACCTCCCACTCCTGTACCACAGTGATGGTCCTACTGTAATCCCACCTGCTGGTCCAGCACTATCTCACATCCCCTGAAACTCTGCCTGAGTTTCAGCCCTATGGCCTTCATTTCAACTAAACTGGACTCTTTGCTGTATAGCAAACCCATCCTCCTCTTTCCTGCCAACCATGGTGCCTCTGTTAATAATGTTTTCTCTGCCTAAATGCCCTTCATACTCTCTATTCTTGAAATTTTACCACCTGTGTGAGATTCCTTTGGATTAGAATTCCTCCTGCCATCTTCTCTGTCTATGGTTCTTCTTATTTACCCTGCTTGGAGTATTTAGCACATTCTATTTTAATAATTATATGCATTCGTGTATATCTTTCGCACACACACAAGATCTTAAAGGCGAACTTGGGTGCAATGCCTTAGATCCTTTTAATGAAAAGTCACTGAGCTCCTCCTCTGTGCCAAGGATTGTCCTAGGTGCTAGGGTTATAGGGTGACTAAGACATGGCCATGTATGACCTTATTTCATAGTCTGAGAATTGATATGGCCCTAGAGCATCTGACAAAGTGCCAGTAACAGATCCTCAGTACATTTTGTTGGATAGAATGAAAGGGGAAAAACAAATTAGCTGGCTGAATGATCACTGTAGCTGAAGAGGGGCACAGTAAAAAACTCCAACGCTTCCCATGCATCAATAGCATCCCTAATTGTCTCAAAGAAAACATACACATTTTCTTCAATAAGTTGTCAGAGACTGTGGCAGTACATGTAGGTGTAATAACACATTGCTCTGTCAATTCAAAGAGATTCTTTGACACACTGATTTCAGGGAAATGTGTATCTTGTTTAGAACACTTTTCTTTTTCTTTTTTTCCCCCTTTTTTCAGAATGTTGCTGTACAACCTAATTCCATTCATCTAAATGGAAGATTCATTAATGTATGATTACATGTTTCATCAAGGGGATTTTATCAATCCCCTCTTTGGAGAGGGATTTGGTACAATGATTTTTATTAGAAAATGTCAGCCTCTGAAAAGTTTAAAATGATCATCATCCAGAAAACACACTGGAGCCCGATCCCTTGGGAATTTTACCTGGAAGGTCTACAGCAGGTACATGCATAATTGCACACGTAACACACATGCATTCTTCTCTTTCTCTTCTGAAGAACGTGAGGTCTCCCCTTCTGAGTATGTCAGAGCTTCATAACCCCATCCTCATAACACATACAACCTCATAACACACACCTTCCCTTCCATCTGAAAGTAAAGAGCCACACATGTTCATTTGATGATGGGGATCCTTGGACTGGTAAAAGTTGGAAGCTAGCTTTTATAATCTTCTAAAGGTCTTCATTGAAGTGATTTTTTAAAATCAATCGCTCTCAAAGCCAAGTGCTAATATCATTACCTGTGGAAAAGTAGTTCTCAGAGCCAGGAAATAAAATTACCATCTTGGGACTAGAACTATAATTATCATCTATAAGGAATGAACTTAGGTTCGTGGAGAAGTCACAGGAGTCACAGGAGACTGTCAGTAAATATGTGGCTGAAACACAGAGACCCAAATCCAGTCAATCCAGGGAGGAACCAAAGGTATATGATGGTCACTATGAAAGTTGAAGCCTAAAAAAGAAGGAAGGCTTCCTAACAGAGAATAGGAAGCCAAATTCAAGCAAAAGGGGACAGATAAAGAATTTGCCAGCATTCACTCAGCTCTGTGAGCCATTGACCTTGGCACATGAGTCTGTAGATCTGACACCTGATTCACTAGGCTTTTACATGTCTCAGATGTACCCCCCCCACCGCCAAAATGCCTCAAAACTCTTCACTGTGTTTAAATGTCCTATCTCACAATTTTTTTTTACAGTTGGTTTGTTCTAATCAAGATCCAAAAAAATAAATCTCACATTGCATTTGGTTTGTAAGCCCCTTTTCATTCATAAGTCTCCCCCCTCTATCATTCCATTTATTGTGGAAATAACAGTAGAATTTTTTTTCTTTCATCTGTAGAATTCCCCACATTCTAGATTTAGTTCACTTCATCCCTGTGGTGTCATTTAACGTGTGATTCCATTCCCCATATTTCCTGTAAACTGGCTCAATTAGATTCAGGTTCAGTCCTTTGCCATAAGTACTTCATGGGTAGTCATGGAATATCTGCTTGTCCTACTTTTAGTGATGTTAAGATTGATTCATGTGTTTAGGTATCATCAGCCTGAAGTTGTCAAGTACTGTTAGGTATTATCATCCATTCTGAAGTTCTTCATCAAATTTACATCTAAATATTTTAACAGCCATTAATGATTCTTGCTGAGATTCACTATTTTATTTCAGGTTGAAATGGTCTTTTTATAATTAGTTCATTTCTTCTGCATTTATTAGCTGAATTTCCTTTTTAAAGAAAAATGTTCCCTCATCAAACTTTTGGTTACCTCGAAATACAATTTCAGGATGTATGAAAGGCAGGCTGTATGATTCATTATATTTTCCCTTTTGTTTATAAATAGTCAGAATAATGAGTTGGTGACCAGTGAGTCACCATGAGTTTTTGTACCATTGTGAACACATGGGTTTTAAAATACCAAATGTGTTTTAATCCATTGCTGTCATTATTCCTTTTGATGCTCAAACTGTGTCATGTTTGGCCAGTAGGAGCCCCTTCAAGTTAGCTCCTGTGCCTTTTGAAATGGTTCCAGTAGTCTCTGATAGCATCCTTGCTTTCTGGAATAATAAGATGTCCAGAGCTTATTTTGCACATTTCCTATCCTATTCCCAGTGTCACCCATCTCTCCAAGGAGCCCTCATTCCTTTTTAATGGGAAGTGACATTTTAAAACCACAATTGAGATGCTAGGGGTGCTTATTACTACTGGATCTTCATTGCTTCTAAGCTTTATCATTGGACAGAACTAAGAAATACATAAGGGTATTGTGACTACAATAGAAAGAAAACTGATCTGTTAAAGGTGTGCACTGTAGTATTTATTAGTGATATATTATAACACAATGGCTTGGATTTGTTTTAAAAATCCTAATGTTTTAAAAGCAGAGGGGTGGAAAAAGGGTTTGGAAAATGTTATTGGAAGTGAATAATGGGCATGTTTTTCATACTATTTACTCCACTTTTACTGGATGTTTGAATATCTCCATGATAAAAAGTTTTGAAAAGGGGTTATATCACACACACACTCCTACCTTTTCACTTTTTTTTCTGATTTCATGTACATAGAGCAACATCTTAACCACTCGGTTCTCCTAGTATCTTGATACAAGGAAGAAAGTAGGGGGATACACAGCGTGAATATTTTAGTCCCTAAAAAGGAGAATCCCCTATTATACATTAATGAATTGTGAACCTAGTTTGTTTCAATCCTGTGACTTTTTTAGTTCAACTTTCCCTCATGTTATGAGGATGCCCCTGCAGTTCTTCATCATTCTTGTTCTTTGCTCTAGTTCTTTAGATGTGCTGGATCCAGGTATATCCTCCTCAAGGTGGGCAGGGACCACATCTTTGTATTTTCAGTGCCTGGTACTCCCATGTTGTGCGATTCTTCTAGGTCCATTTTTCTCTTTAATTCTAAATGTATTTCTTAAAGTAAGACCAGTTTAGATCAGAGATGAAAAAGTAATACATATTTATTTGGTACACACTATATCACCGTGCTGGGCACCAAATGTGCAAACATAAATAAAATACAGTGCCTGTTCAAGGAGATTATATTTTCGGGGGAAAGAAAGACATGGAAACCAGTAGATGCCCACAGAGCCTTTAAGTAGCTTGGAAGTTAGTGGAAGAGAAAAACTTTCTGTGTGAAGTACAAGCACTGCATTAGATGCTCCTGTAAAGGGTTTTTGAAACATAAAGGAGGACCAGTTAATTCTGAGGAAGCACAGGAAGCCTAGAAAAGAGGTAGTATGTGAAATGAGACTTTAAACATGAGTAGGAATTACCCAGACAGGGAAAGGAAATGGAATCAAGGGAAGAGGAGAGGATTATTTAGGGAGGGGGAGGTGAATGTCCACAGGCAGAGGAGTATGAACAAAGAAGGACATAAGGGAAGGGACTTTGTTTTCTGCTTTGTTCAGGAACAACATATGTCTGTGACTCTCAGCCCCACAGGCCAAATCCAGCCCCCCCACCCCCGGTGTTGTAAATAACAGTTATGGGAACACAGACACGCCAGTTTGTTTACAGAGAGTTGATGGCTGCTTTTGTACTACAACGGCAGAGTTGAGTATTTGCAACAGAGACCTTCTGGTGTGCAAAGCCTGAAATGTTTACTATCTGGTCCTTTGCAGAAATAGTTTCCCCACCTCTTCTCCAGAACTGTATTTCTCAAACTTTAATGTGCATGTAAATCACTTGGGAATCTTGTGTAAATGCAGATTCTGATTCAGTAGGACTAAGTGGACCTAAAACTCTGAATTTCTAAGAAGCTTCCAGGTGATGCCAACGTTGCTAGACAGCTGGGGACACTCTGAGTAGCAAAGGTCTAGAGAGACTCTGGATTCTCAGAGCTTGTTCTTCTGGAAGGACAATCCATCAGAAAGCACCTGAGAGTTGAGGATATAGACAGAGCTGACCTGATTTCTGGACACAACCTGACTTACTGCAGTTCACTGAGATGCAAAGCCCTGTTTCAGTCACTACAGCTTAAGCTGTTAGAAGAACAGTTTTAGAAACCAAATGGTCATTAATCATGTCTTTCTTCATCCTCAAAACACGGCTATACCATAGTACCATATGCCTGCATCCATTCTCTCCACTTCTCTTCCTTTTCAGCTAAAGCTCTCCTCATTGGTGGGCTACATAAGGCTCCCTCCCATTTACTTCATCCCCACTGGACCACCCATCTACATGCCTCTCTTAGCCACAATAATATGGTGCCCAGACATTTTTCCAAATGTAGTATCAAACTAAAAGGACCTCTTGTAAAACATAAGAAGAGCAAATCCAGTGGGTCTCTACCTTGAACCATAATACATAGAATAGCAATCCTGATTTCCCCCTACCCCTTTCCAAAATCCTTATAAACATTACAGAAAAATAAGAACGCATACTCGAATGACTTAAGATATGCTTTGCTTATTTCAGCTTGCTGTTCTGGGGGTTGAAGTTGGGACCAACCCCCTACTCTCCTCTTATTTTAAAATAGAGCATTAGGGACTTCCCTGGTGGCGCAGTGGTTAAGAATCCGCCTGCCAGTGTAGGGGACATGGGTTCGAGCCCTGGTCCAGGAAGATCCCACATGCCGCAGAGCATGCCCGTGCACCACAACTACTGAGCCTATGTGCCACAACTACTGAAGCCCGTGCACCTAGAGGCCGTGCTCTGCAACAAGAGAAGGCACCACAATGAGAAGCCCGTGCACCACAGCGAAGAGTAGCCCCCGCTCGCCACAACTAGAAAGAGCCCGCGCGCAGCAACGAAGACCCAACGCAGCCAAAAATAAATAAATAAGTAAATAAATTTATTTTAAAAATAGAGCATTAGAACTAACTCAGATTTGGCAGATATTGAGTCTGAAAGAAAATTTTAAAGCACCTGGCATTCAAATGTGTTTATTCCTGGCAAAGAATTTCCTATTTTTTCATCAAAAAAAAAGAAAGAAAAAAGACTTATGTAAAGAACCAAGCTTAAAGGGCACTTTGGACATCAATAGCTCTCAAAAGAATAACATTTAGATGAGTTAACTCCAAATGACTCAGAAACATAAGGACTGAATTACCACAGAAACTTTACATGTGGACTTTATACTTAGTGTGTTCAATAGAGTGCATGTTACAATTTATCTGGAAAAATTTTTTATCCCTTATCATGACAGCAAAGGTTTCTTGCTTCTCCAGGAGCCCTGGGCCAGGAGCCAAGAGTGAGAGTCTCCACTCTGTCACTAACTCAATTATGTTTGGCAAGTCACTGAAACTCACCAGCTCAAGATCATGACTGCTGAGGCCCATTCTAGCTCTAAGAGCAGAATTGTTGGATTTGCCCAAGGGCTCTGAGAGCCTAGTAGAGCCCAGACTCAAGTTCAGCCTTCTGATATCAGGTCAAGGGCTTTCTTCAATGTTCTGTGCTGCCTCTAGGAATAAAAATCATCCATTTATTACCTTGTACTTGACAGACCAGTAAATGGAAGCTGCCTAGTCCAATCTGACCTATGAGTATAAGCCCTAGTGTTATTCAGCTGTTCTTCTGTTTTCTGGGCTAACACTGGAAATCACCATTGTGGATATTTATGTCTGCTCCCATGCAGCAATGGAGACTTTCAGTTAGTTCAGGTCAATGGGGAGATTGCTAAATAAGCTTGGCTTGCATTGTTGTGTATTTCAAGCTTTTTTGAGAGGAACTGAAGAAACCCAGTGTGACCACATGATAACAGGTGCCTTAAGTGTCGCTTGTGAGGTGCCAGCATTCTGTGTACAAGCGCAGAGGAAGACCAGAGACCATGCATGGAATGATGATGATGGTCTGGTCCACTGTGTGTTTCTTGGCTACATGTTATGATAAGGCTGTGGAGGTTAGAAACATGACAGGAGATTGGGGACACTTCATAACCAATCTAATAAAGCTTTCCAGTGTGTCTGTTTCACAAATATTTCTCGATGAACAGAAAAGAAAGAGAGCAAAGAAGTGCAGGTGAATAAGGACAAATTCATCACCTCTACAAGCAGGGCTGCTGCTAGTCCATCCAGTGGCTCTGTGCTAGTTAGGAAAAGGTGCCCCTCTGCACACACAGGGCTGCGTGAGCAGAGCAAAGGCTGGATTTCACACATACTTTCTGTAGAGCCTCTTACACAAAGAACAAATATTTAAATGCTGCTTACAATATGCCTGGTGTTGTCCTAAGTGAAAGCATATATTAATTTTGTAACCTTCATAATAATCCAATGATGTGTTATTGACAGTTGAACAATACTCATATTAGCATCATTATTATGCCCATTTCACAGATGAGGTAACTGAGGCAAGAAGCAGGTAGGAGACTTACCCAAGGTCACACAGTTAGTGAACTTCAGAGTTAGAATTCAGCTCTGGTGAGAAAACGATGCTCTGAGCTTCAGCATATCCCTGCCTGTAGGAATGAAAACACGTCACTGTCTTGTCAGGAAAGACGTCTCCTGCAAGGCTGAGCATGAAGATACTTACTCTGTACAGTCAGATTAAAGAGACTCCACCCAGGCTCAGAAATACTGATTCCAAAATTTACATCATGGGAAAAAGTGCCCCAAACGTGCAGCACCCTTAGCCTAAGCTCATAGCAAAGCCATCTGTGTGGATATCGAAAGCCACCAACCACCTGCAGTAAAATGACTTGTAGGTATGCTTGTGCTGTTGTCCAGCTGATGATGTGTGTGTTTTGGGGAATAGGAGGCTGTTTCCTTCTGAAGTTCAGCATACGATCCTCAAAGGCTTGGGTGTTGATTTAGAGTAAAAGTCGAGTAGTCTTTGAGACAATGCATCACCTGGAAGAAAATACTAAGAAACACTGCATAATGGAATGAGGCACATGATCCAGTCCTAATTAACCAACTGAGAATAGAGAGCGCCTACTGTATACCAGACCCTCCAGTATACAGAGGAACCAAATGCATAGAGTCATAGAGTCTGGTCCTTTATCTACCCCTCGGCCTTGCTTCACGGCCATCAGCCTGTTTAGCACACAGCACCCTGGACATTCCCTGTGTGTACTCTGGGCCTTCACACTCATGTGGCTTTGCATTTGCTCTCCCTCCTTGGAATCAGCTTGTCTGCCTGGCACACTGCTCCTCAGTCACTGGGTGACTCTTACGTCACCACCCTGTGACCCCTTTCCTGTCTCCCTCCAAACGTTCACCAGAGTAGTTTGGGTTTAGGGTCAAGAATTCAGGCTTTGGAGTCAGATGGAGTTTTCTCCCACCCAGGCTCATTCACTATCCAGCATCAGCTGACTCTTGGGCAAATGAGGATGATCAGTGTACCCATGTTACAGTGGGGAAAGTGCAAGTGAACTACTCATGTACAATTTCAGGAAGTCTCCAACTGTGTTTCCTATTCATATCATGTTGGGCATAGTTGTCTCTTTAATGTCTGTCACTCCGTAAGGTCAAAATCATACCTTTTCACCTTGATTCCAGAGCACTTAGCAGAGTTCACGGAAGAAGTCTTCAATGAATATTTAGTAAATAAAGGGATGAATAAACATTAGGATCTCAGAGAGGATTTTATCTAATGCTTTGCCATGTGTATAAGGATCCCCTTTATAAATCATAATTCGATGGTGCCCACAAAATCATAAATACTTGAAATATCTTCAGATTGAGAAAATAATAAGGTGCTGTGAATTTATTGATCCAAATGCATGAATGGATGAACTTTCTTATAGAAGGACTTTTGAAAGACCTCTGCTGTTTGCCAGGGGCTTATAGATATAATTCAACCCCTATAATTGAAAGATAGAAGGAAATTGGGATTGAAATTATTACCAGGGTCATAGAATCACTGGGCAATAGACATTGAGTCCCTGATTCCAGTCCTCGAGGAACTGACCATCTTGCAGGGACGGGATGCCGAGCTAACTTACACATGGAATACTGTGTATAACCAAGGGCTGAGTGGGGAGCCCACAAGTACAAGTGCAGCTGGAGCTCAGCCTGGTAATGTGCTTGCCCTGAGGATGTTAAGAGGAGGCCCCTGAGAATTAAATCACTTCTGCAATATTTAGAGCACCTGTGCAAACTCAGCCTCATCAAGTCGTCTTCTCTCCCTTTTAACTTCCCTGGGCCTTGGAAGTATTATATATTATCCTTTGGAACCGTTGTCTAAAACGGGAGGAGGTGGATAAAGAGCCTCGAGACAGATTCAGACGCACTGTTTTCAGTGGACTCGTTTGGAATTTATGGCTCCATGCAATCGATCTTTCATCCACTTAAAATTTCACCTCTGCCTCTGCTCAGATCAACAGCACTGCGATGGCACATGTAGCCGCAGGGGGTTGTTGATAGTCTGGGGATGCTGTGCAACGGTTCACAGTTTCAGTATTTTAACACAGTTCTTGCTTACAGTCATGTTTTTCAAGCAGGTTAACTTTGCTCAAGTGCAGAGAGGTGTGGCTGGAGGCTATGGCGAGTTTTGGGGGCTGGAGCAATCATCTGAGCAGGAAACTTGCATGATGAGTTGGAAACAAGGCCGAGGCAGTGGGCCAGGTGGGGAGGGGAGAGACCTGGGAGAGGGTTAAGCTCTCTGGGGAGAGAGCCTGGGTCTGTTTTGCCCAGTTGAATGTGGAAATTGAGCAGGAGGGTGGAGTCAAGAGGAATGTCCTTGTCCAGGGCCACTCAACCAATTTAAATGTAATCCGTGCAGTGAAGCCTCTGAATCAGGAGACCGGGAGGGAGGCTCCTTTCTGCATCCTCCCTTCACTTTTCCCAGGTGCCCAGAATCCTCTGGAATCTTCCAGAATATTCCAGACGCTTCAAAGCTCCTGTTCTAATTCTTTTCTTCCTCCTGATTTCCTTCAAATCTGATCTGTGCCCCTTCCCTCAGGACCTTTGTGCCCGTGTCAGAGCCATATGCAGGGCCAGATCAACAACAAAATATAATAATATCAAAAGCCAACAATCACTGAGTACTAAGTATTTTACAGTTATCTTTATTGGGTCCTCATAAGAACTCTCGGAAGCAGATAATATTATCATCCCCACTTTTCAGATGGTAAAACCAAGCAACACAGAGGCAAAGCATCAGGATTTGAACCCCCAACACCCACTTTACCACCCCACTTCATCCATGAATAGCAGGTGATGAATCTGGTCCCCTGTGTCAATTCTTCTGTTCTTTTTTTTTTTTTTTTTTTTTTTTTGCGGTATGCGGGCCTCTCACTGTTGTGGCCTCCCCCGTTGCGGAGCACAGGCTCCGGACGCGCAGGCTCCGGACGCGCAGGCTCAGCGGCCATGGCTCACGGGCCCAGCCGCTCCGCGGCATATGGGATCCTCCCAGACCGGGGCACGAACCCGTATCCCCTGCATCGGCAGGCGGACTCTCAACCACTTGCGCCACCAGGGAGGCCCAATTCTTCTGTTCTTATGTGGGTCCTTCTCTCCATCTTCATAGTAGTTAGAAGACTGCTATGCATATATTTATTGATTTGAATGAATCACTATTGAAAGGATATTCATGGAGGCCACATTATCCCCCAAATACCATGCTAGGCTGGGATGCAAACAGCTAACAATCACTGAATGTGCACTCTGCGCTGGACTAACGACATGCTTATGTGCATTCGCTCATTTGACTTCATCACAGCCCTGTGAGGTGGGTACTATTAGCATCAGCTCCCGCTTAGAGACAAGGAAATGGAACCACGGATCACATGACTGCCACAGACAGGTCTGGGATTCGAACTCTGAGATTGTCCACAGAGTTCACACTTTCAGGCATCATGCTCTTCTGCAAGACAGGTTTGCTCACGGTTACGTTGAGGAAACTTACGCACGATCAAGAGCCACCCCCAAAAAATTGACCTTATTTTTTTGTGGGTTTTCATGACCTAAGTGAATGGAGAACACGTCATTGAGGAGAGGAGTGAAGGTGAGGCAAGATTTGAACGAGCAAAGTGACAGGAGAAAGTGAAATGGATTTACTGATTTGGAGAGTCAGAGATCTGATGTTGATAGGAACGGGTGAGTTGCGGTTCAAAAGAGAGTTGGGGTCTTTGTTTATTAAGCTGAGAAACGTGGTCTTTTTCATGACAATCTTTTCAAAAGAAAAGAAAAGCCATAGTGAAGGCCATGACCTAGGGATATACCAAGCCTCAGTTTCTTCATCTGTAAAACAGAGCTACTCATACTACCCTGTGAGTGGTGTGAGCCAGTGTGTGCAAAGTGCCAAGCATATGCCTGGAATAATGTTAAGTTCCCAATAGATGGTAGTTACTCATCTGACTGTGGGTCACAGGCTGAATTGTGTACGTAGCAACCTAGCAACAGGGGGCTGCACAAAAGGGCAGAGGGTTAGGAAGCAAAGGGCGCTAAGGACTCTTACTGGCACTGAGTATTAGAAAAGAGGGCAGTGGTAGGTGGTAGGTGACTCCTCAGTTTCCAGCCAAACTGGCACTAAAAGAAGAGGCAGAGAAATCAGGAAAGAGAGAGAGAGCGCCAGTGTTTGTGAAGCACTGAGTTTAGCTGCAGACAAGCAGTACCTGCAGTGACAGTGAGTGTAGCCAGGAGGCAGGGGGAGGGGGGAAGGGGCGCTCTTTTAAGGAGCCATGAATTGTGGCCCTGAGTTCAGGGTCATCTGTACAGATGTCATCTGTCCTTGCTCCGCTTCCTGAATACTCTTCCCCCCCGGAGATGCCACGGCTTCTTTATCATTCATGGCTCAGCTCAAATGTGACCTCCTAAGAGGAGCCCTCCCCGACCTTCAGATAGGGTAGCAGCCCCCTGCACTCTCTCTATCCCATTACCCCGCTTTACTTAGTTTATGACACTTACCACTGTCGGCAGCTGTGATGTGTCTGTTTACTTGTTCACAGTCTTTGGATCCCAGGAGGCTTGGTCCTGTCCCCACTGGATCCAGGGCCTAGAGAGGTCTCGGGGACATAGCAGGACTCAGGATTCCTAGTAAATAGTATTAAGCACTGTTGAACTCAATAAATATAAACATATTTGAATAAATGAAACTATAATGTTGGATGTAAGCAGAGGGAAGAGAGGGAAGACCAGAAGGTTACAATCCAATCCCTTGGAAATATTCACTGTGCAGGAGGCAGGCACGAGATAAAGAGAGAGTCGAAGATCAGAGAGGTAGGAAAAGAAGCAAGATACAGAAGTGTCCTGAAGACCAAGGGCCGAGTATGTCCAAAAATAATAATAATAATACAAAATTCAACATGGTTGAATACTGCAGAGATGGCAAGGAAAGTGAATTGCAAGAGCGAGGCCTCTCCTGGGGGCTTAGGCTCCACTGGATGCTGCACACACACCTGAGCACAGGGGGAGACAAGTGTGGTGGAGAGAGGCAGGTACCGCTACCCGCCCATCCCTGGGCTTCTCTGAATGGGAAACAGGGTGGAAAAGTTAAGATAGTAGCTTGAGGGGAGAGAAATGTAAGAGAAAGCACTTCCTAGACAGGAGAGAATTAAGCATGAAAAGGGAGAGATTGAGGATGCTTAAGAAAAAAGGACAGTGATAACAAGGCAAGGACATCTCCCCACAGGAGAGGCAGACATGAAACTGATAACCGAAATCCACGTCGTGACCTTTTTAGGACTTGTGGAGGTCTGTCTTGTTACCATATAGTCAGACCTCTGAAGAGAAATACAAAAAGACATCAAAGCAAACACTAACCGATGCCATGGCCGTATGGAAAGAAATGTTTTCACCTGCTTAAAATCAATTTAGGGGCAAAATAGAGCATCAGGAACAAAATGAGAAAATAATTTGAGAAAGAAAAAAGTAGTTAAAATAGGGCTTCCCTGGTGGCGCAGTGGTTGGGAGTCCGCCTGCCGATGCAGGGGACACGGGTTCGTGCCCCGGTCCGGGAAGATCCCACATGCCGCGGAGCGGCTGGGCCCGTGAGCCATGGCCACTGAGCCTGTGCGTCTGAAGCCTGTGCTCCTCAACGGGAGAGGCCACAGCAGTGAGAGGCCCGCGTACCGCAAAAAAAAAAAAAAAGTAGTTAAAATAAAGGAAGGAAAGAGAAGTACCAGGACTCTCGCCAGCATGTTGGCTGTAGCTCCCTGGTAGAAGCAAGGTCCTCACCCTTCTGGAACTGTGGCCATCCGTTCTGGGAAATGAGATGGTTCCCGGTCTTTACCTTCTTTGACAGGTTTTTGCATAAGATCAACAGAAAAATAATGTGCCGTAAGGCAGTAACCGTAAGGCTCTTAGAAATATGTTGTAAATGAACGCGAGTGGTGCAGTAATGCTTAAAAGTGGTTTCGTCATCCCAGATGTAACAAGACAGCTTTGTGAACACCCTTTGAGAGGTGATTGATGGGTCTCCAGCAGCCTCCTGCAGAGAACTTTGAAAGCACCTGTTTGGAGGAAACGGTGGACCAACAGGAGGCTTAATGTCTCTAGTGGGATGCTCCTGCCCCGGGGGTAGGAATCCAACGTGGCCAGCAGTGGGGTCCTCCCCGCTTATTTATTCACCCCAGTGATAAATCCAAGTTACGGAGAGGGAACCTGACAGGAGGACACCCACTGCAGCCTGCCTGAGGGAGAGCCAGCTCCGGAGCATGCATGCTTAGGTAAATCAAAGCAAGAATGTCAAGTTTCTTTTTAAAGGTATAACATGATTTTTTTTAAATGTGCACAGTGGAGAGAAAGAAATGCCCCCAAGCTCCAGGCCCCCAGGGATTTGAGTTCTCAGAGTTCCAGGCTCTCCAGGGATGGTCTATTTCCCGCTGTCCCGTCCTCCCCTACAGGGTCGGAGCTGGCCCAGGTTGATGAAGCTGGGGCTTTAGGGCTGATGGATTACGGCAACTTGATGATGATCCCATCCCACTCTTTCTCTCTGGTTTCATGTCTTCTCCTAGCCCTTTTTCTTTCCTCCTAAATATCATCTTTATCTCTTCACTTGTACCAGTCCTTTGGCCTCATCATGTCCTGTCTTATAAGATCACAGTCTATATATGTTTTCATCTGCACGCATTCTCACAGCTGATAGTAAGCGTTTAAGGCAAGGACCTTTGCCAGACATCTTTATCTTCCAGGACCTGGCACAGTTCTGTGCCCAGGAAATCTTTATGAATTTTACTTCCATTTTCATTTCTTTTTATACATTCATCAATTAGCACAACGTTCATTAAAGGGATCGTATACACACAGAGAGGAGCCTCATGACTCATTCCAGAGAATTGCAGAATTAGATTGTTGAAATTTTGGAATTTCTTTTTTTTTTTAATCTTTAGATTTTTAAATTTATTTTATTTATTTATTTATGGCTGTGTTGGGTCTTTGTTTCTGTGCGAGAGCTTTCTCCAGTTGTGGCAAGCAGGGGCCACTCTTCATCGCGATGCGCGGGCCTCTCACTATCGCAGCCTCTCTTGTTGCGGAGCACAGGCTCCAGACACTCAGGCTCAGTAGTTGTGGCTCACGGGCCTAGTTGCTCTGCGGCATGTGGGATCCTCCCAGACCAGGGCTCGAACCCGTGTCCCCTGCATTGGCAGGCAGATTCTCAACCACTGCGCCACCAGGGAAGCCCCTGAAATTTTGGAATTTCTTACACCTCAAAATGGCACCAATACATCATCTATTCATTCATTCATTCATTCAACACCACGAGTGCCTGTTATCTCCAGGCACTATGCACACTACACACACTACACACACACACACACACACACACACACACACACACGCAAATCCCTGCTCTCTAGTAACTCAGTTTTGTTTAAAATAAATTAAAAAAATGACTAATCATAAATAATTACAGGATGGCTTAACATATGCTAATAAAAGTGGTGGATAAAGGAACCACTGAATTTGCCTTGATAATTAAGCATTAGTCATAGGGGAGTAGGGTCCTGAGGGGTGAATAGGAGCATCCTTTGACTCACATGAAGACAGTGCAAATCTGCAGTCACCGCTGATGTCACAGGCTGGAACGAGGTTACCACACATCCCTGTGGAATACAGGGAGGTTCCTTGGAATCCCCTTGCATCAGGGCCAGACAGCCCCATGGTAAAGAAATGCTTTCATCCATCTCCAGAGTAGCCTTTCTGCTTCATCTGGTGCTGTTTGGGAAAGTGTTTTGGGGATGGTTGCCTGCAAGCTGTCCAAATCCCTTGCAGGCTCCCAGAATGCTGAAGAATTTATGAACTTGGGTGTTTAATGTAGGCAGTTTGAACCATTTGATGGGAAATACCTGTTTGCCTTTGATCAGAGAATTCCTATTATCTGGAAAATTGGTTTTCTAGTAAGCTGGGGTGGGGTGTTTGAGGCTTTGCCTTTTTATTTCACTTTGAAGTTTAAAATCATAGTCTGGCTTTAAAAATGGCAGAGATGCATTTTCCTTCTCTCTTTGCCTCTCCTCCTGCAGGTTTTGTTTTGTGAATCGCTTCCCCAGGATTGTTGTTTGAAAGTTTCCCTGACAATGACACAGCCACTTGTCAGTGGTGTTCCTAAGAGAAGATACTGTTCATTTTCTACATACATTCTTAGAAACGTGGGAAACTAGGGGGATCTCGTCTAATGACAGGGACACGAGGAACAAGGTCTGGGGATGAAATTGACCATTAATTAAAACCCTGTCTGGGGAAGCAAAATGGAATGGAAAAGGGTTTTCTGATTCTACTATGACCTTAAGATACAGGCTCATTGTAGCCTTGTGCTAAAGCAAATCACAAGTGCATATACCCTCACGTTAAAATTGTTGTCTTATTGCTAAAAAAAAGCATCTTAAAAAAAAATATTCAAATGTCACAGATTTACTTCCTGAAAATGAAGGAACACTTTTGCAAGTTAAAAGGTCACTCTCGGGCTTCCCTGGTGGTGCAGTGGTTGAGAGTCCGCCTGCTGATGCAGGGGACACAGGTTCGTGCCCCGGTCTGGGAAGATCCCACATGCCGCGGAGCGGCTGGGCCCGTGAGCCATGGCCGCTGAGCCTGCGCGTCCGGAGCCTGTGCTCCGCAACAGGAGAGGCCACAACAGTGAGAGGCCCGCGTACCGTGAAAAAAAAAAAAAAAGAGTCTGAGGCAGGTGGAAACTTAAGGAATGCAGATCCGTATTATGCTTTAGCTGCCACTTCAAAAAACAGTAGAGGGAGGGATAGAGGATAGAGATCATGAGGCATGAAAGTTGGGTTCCAAGCCTGGGATCCCAACGGAAGTGGCTGGTGGGCTTCAGACCAGCGTTCAGCTCCACATGATAAGATGTTTCCTCTCCTCTGCCTTCATCTTCTCCTCACTTTCTCTTTTTCATGAGCTGGAGACTTTCTCAGTCAGCCATGCACGAGGGGACTTCCTGTTCCTCTGGTTTAGCAGGTGCCTCCCTCCCAAGTTTGGGAGATGAAGCCATCTCCTGAGCTCCCCAAGCTCTCAGGTCCACCTGTCCCTCTCCTCTTGGGCTCTGGGCTCTTTTGAACGTGCACCAACAGGAAGAAGGAAGGGACTTCCATGCCAGAGTAGCCAGTGCCTGCAGACAGTGAAGGGGTGTTTTGATGTTATATTAAGCTTAATACATTGCAGCTTTCTGCTGAGTCCTTAGAACTGTGCAGTGCAGCTCAAGGCTTCTGTTCTTCCTTTCTCCCAGTCTTCCTGGCTAATCCAAAACCCACCAGCAAAGCTAAGCACTCAAGCCCTCTCTCCTCCACTGCATGACTGACCCTCATTATCCAGTACTGCCCATCCTTGTGATGTTTCCTTTTTAGTCCAAAGAGCGGCAATTCTCCAGCACTGAAAACGTGATATTAGCACTTTATTATTCTTTCATTCATTTGCCATGTGCTTTTAACAAACATTTATGCGTTCCGGTATGTGCCAGGCATTTTTCTAGGTGCTGGAGATACAAAGATGGCTATTACACTACTCCTAATCTCAAGAAATCTCTCATTTAATAGAAAAGTTTTAAACAGAAATCCAAATTTTAATCAACTATATCTAGGTTAGCACTTTATAATTAATCATAAAGTTTAAAAACCCAAAGTGATCAGGAGTTTTATTTAACTCAACCATTTGACTCTCTTTAAAGACCACGAATTGAGTAACCTATTTCTGGTAAATAAAACGTGTGTTTTTAATTAGATTTGCACTCTAAGAAATAAACCCTTTAGCTATCTAGAAAATGCACTTCTCCAGAATGACTTTATGTTAGTCAGTTTGGCTGTAGTAACAAACAGCTCCAAGATCTCAGTGGCTTGTAACATTTATTTCTCACTCATGGTACATGTGGGCTCTCCTAGAAGCTGTGGCTCTGTTCCATGTCTCTTCTGATTTCAGAACCCATGCCAACGGTATCTGGGCTCTGCTGAGCTTTTGAGAGAGAAAGAGTAAGAGGACTAGTAGCAACATACAATGCCTCCCAAATGCCTTCATGAGGTGCATGTCATACTCAATCACATTTCAGTGTCCAAAGCAGGTCACAACATCAAGGTCAAAATCAGTGGGGTGGGAATGTATTCTTCCCACAGGCAAGGGGTGGAGGAGGAAAGCTAATGTTTACTGAATTCCCAGGGCTTCCGTAAGCCTATTTTGGTGGCTGGATGACGTTGCACCTGTATTTATATCTATGTCTATTTCAAAGATATACAATGATCAAACGTGTACTAGTCAGTGCACGCTGGGAGAATCACAAATGTCAAGAAAACATGATACTTGAGAATGTATGCTCATCTGACACCGGGGTGCTAACGTGCTTCCACCTTGCACTCTGGAGGCCCGGAAAGGAACTGAAGTGATTTTGTCAGCCTTCTCTTCAAGGTCTGTGTCATTTGGGGGCAGAGGGCAGCGAGACAGATCCACTCATGAGCTAAACGATCTTCCTTTAGCCAGTATTTCATTGTCCTCCATTGCCATTTTGATGCATTTATAGTGTTAATTTTCACAGATCCATTCATTTAATAAATGAGATCACTCCAAGTTAGCCTTGACACCTGTTGACAGCAAAAGTCTTCCATGGTTCAGTTTTTCTTTTTAAGTCTCCCCAGACTAGCAGAGCTTGACTGGAGTCAAGCTACCAGGATCCCACTTTTGGAGCTCTGGCCTGTCGGGTTCTCTGGCTTCTCTGCTGCCACCTGGTCCAGGGCACCTTCAGATCACCTGGGCTCTTGCCTCGTTCCCCTGGTACTTCTCCTGCTTATCTCCTTGCCCCCTGCAGTTCTCAGCATGGAAGCCGGAGTGAGCCTTGGAAATCAGAAGTCAGAGCATGCCTCCTGTGTTAAAACCCTAAAAGGGCTCCTGTTTCATTCAGAGCAAAAGGCAACCCCTCCAATCATTTCCAGGGTCATACTTGACCTGGGCCTTGACCCGTGCCATTTCCTTCCCTCCGTCCCCACTCACTCCGCTCCAGCCTCTTTGGCCTTCTTTCTCCTGGAACCAAATATGTCCCCATCTTAGGGCCTTTGCTCTAGGCATTCCTCCTCCTTTGGCCTGCAGTGATCTCCCCCTAGATATCTGCTTGGTTAATTCCCTTACTCGAATACGCGGGTCACCAATTTTGATTATGAAAACTGCCCCACTCCGTCAGGTCTTCCTAACCCTCCTCTGCTTGTTCTTTTTTCAATAGCAACCTTATCACCTTTTAACCTTCTTAGTAGTTTGCCTACTATGTTGACTCTTAAATACCTGCCTTCCCTCTCTCATATAGGCTTGATGAGACCAGGCGTCTTGGACTATTTTGTTCACTGAAAAACATCCCAATTGCCAATGTGCATGCTTGGCACAGAACAGATGTTCAATAGCTATGTCTTGAGTGACCAGTTAAATCCCTATCTTCATTCCTTGGAATAAAAACATGGAAAGAATCCTTTTAGATCCGTAGGTTACTCCTTTCATCATTTGACTTGCTTTTCAAACAAAAATTATAAAAACTTACTTTGTACCTGAAATATTCTAACATAAGCCTTCATTTATCATGGCTGAGTAAGGAGCCATTTCCAAAGTGGTGTCAATTTCCCCTGGGGGAAAAAAGCCCCAGCATGTGAACATTATTGTGTAACATTCCGGTGATCAATGTGAAAAACTAGACTTTACTCCTCCCATCTTACAGATCATACCCTTGAGCGCAAGGGGTAGCTATGATGTCCCCTGTAATTGAATCCATATGAAAACCCTAATCTTTTTAAACTACCCTCTTCCCAGTGGTTTACTCAAACGTGAGTTGAATGCCAAATAGAGGAAGGAGAACTCCCTCATGCTTTGACTTTGTTACAGAAAGTCAAAACCTGGCATGCTGTCACTGCCTGGTTTGGGAAATATCTGCATTTTATCATGAAGAAAGAAAGAACTGGAATTGGAGGGCGCAAGCAGAGCCTTCCAATGGATAAATCTGACCAATGGCTGCTCCAAATAACTCCCATTTTTCATGACCTAACCTACCCTGCTACCAAATAGCTTTCCTGATCCCCCTGCTCCTTCCACAAAGTTCCATAATGCCTGGTGCTTCTATTAGAGCATTTGTGCCCCCTGTTGACAGCATTTTTCAGAGTCCGTATTTTACAAACATACAACCCAACCTTGATTAGATTATGAACAATGAACCAAAGAGAGTCTGGTTTTACTAAGTCTTACAAGGTTTGCACCTATAACAGCTCACTCTGAATCAAACTGGGCTTGAATTCCATCCACCTGCTGGGTGTGTAACCCTCAGCAAGTCATTTCAGCTCCCCAAGCCTCAGTTTCCTCATCTGTAGAATGGGCATACTTTAGGGTTGGTGGAGGATTGAATGAGATAATACACTTATGGCTTCTGTTAGTTCTTCCACCAACCTTGTCCACGTAGAATGTAAATAGTCTACATGAGAGAGATGCATTTTCCCTATAAAGCGGCCAGCTTATTAAATGGGGATGCTAAAAGTCCATATTGGGTACATGAGCCATATAGCACTCCCCTCGAACTCTCAGCCTTTCCAAATGAAGTACTGAAAAATCGAGCCCCTCTTGTTTGCTAGACCCAATGATAGGAGCAGGCAAGCAGTTTCACTGAGTTTGAAGTCTCTTGTCAAAGTTAGTAGTCTTTGCCGAAGGAGCACACTAGAGAAAATTGTCCTCTTTGTAAAAAAACCTGAAAGGCCCAGGACAGTGTTCAGATCATTTTAATGCATTTAATGTGGGCTGCACCTCATGCAAATAATAGACTGCACATGCATAACTTCTTTTGCCTGGATAGTGCCTCTTCAAGTCTGGATCAAATTAAGATAGAGCTGCATCTGGATCTGTCCGAGGGAAGTGGTGAAACGTACACACCCATATGGATTTATAGCTGTGTTGGGGGTTTATTTTGGACTTAGTTGCAAAATCTTCACGCATAGGATCCAGTTTGGTTGTTAACATGATAGTGTCTATTCAAATGTTTCCTTTTCTTTGACTGCATCTTGAGCTGATAGTAAAGCAGAGCAGCAGCAACGGCAGTTACCATTTCAGACACGTTGATAAACACGTTTTTCCTTTCCATGGAGACAGAACAGAATGAGTAATCAGAGTTCATCCTTCTACTTATCCAGAGACATGAGAACCTGTAAGACATTGTCATGCATATATACGTTACCATGTGTAAAACAGACAGCTAGTGGGAACCTGCTGTACAGCGCACGGAGCTCAGCTCTGTGCTCTGCGGTGACCTAGGTGGGTGGGATGGGGGCGGGGCTGTGGGAGGGAGGCCCAAGAGGGAGAGGATGTATGTATGCATATAGCTGATTCGCTTTGTTGTACAGCAGAAACTAACACAGCACTGTAAAGCAAATATACCCTAATTTTAAAAAATGAAAAAAAAAAAGACATTGTCATGATCTCTGTCCTCAAGAAATACAAAATGTGGAGTAACGGAGGGTGGGCTTAGAGGAGAACAATTCTACAGGTGATGTGAATAATGCCAGGAAAGGATTCCAGGCTTTATTGGAAGGCTGTTCAGGGATGGGGTGATAGGTCTCTGAGGAAGGGTCAGACCTACCTGCACCAGGCTTTCAGGTAAGGCTGGGATTTCTTAAGGCAAAGGAGGGAGGCTTCCAGAGAGGGAAGAGGAACTGGAAAAGTACACAGTCTTGACAGTATAAAGAGCATCCAGGCAAAACTTTTAGGCCAGTAACGTGGCTGAAAATGAGATTGGAAAGGAAGGAAGATTCCATTATTTGAGCCCATACTATGTGCTGGGCTGTGGTGGGCACTTTATAAACATGATTTCCTGACTCTGCCTGTAAACCCCAGTATACAGGTGAGAAACCAGGGCTCTGAGAGGTCAAGAAGGGTCACGTGGCCAGTCAGGCGCAAAGTTGAAGCCAAATCCATGGCTGTCCGACTCCAGAGCCTATGCTCTTTGCATCAGATACACAAATGCTAGGTAGGCTGGGAAACTGAAATCCAAAACTAGAGTCAAGGGGAGCAAGACTTTGCTGTTATCTTTCAATGAACTTGGATTTGTCAACGGTAGAAAATTGCTGCTTTAAGGTTCTGCTGTCCCTACCTCTCCAGATTCTCCATAGGAGTCGCTACCAGGATAATATAAACAACAGAATGACTTAAAAGTTAGTAAGTAGAGAGATAAGTCACAAACTGGCCAGCTGCTCCCAGGACAGGTTGTAGATATGTCAAGGTGGCCCTGGGAGCCCTTCATTGTTATACGTGTGATTTTTTAAATGTTTTGGGGTCCCCCTCATTCCTCCTCCTCGTGACCCGCTGTGCCTGGGGCCTCTGCAGCCTGTGTGGTAACACCCAATAGCTTTCAACCCAAGTGACAGCCCCTGTTTTCCAGCCTCAGGCTGATCAAAGAAACCAATTTCATCTTCTCCCCTCTTGGGGACAAAGAGCTGAAGTCCTCTCTACACAGGCAGCTCACTCAAAACCAAAACCCCTTTCTGCATCAGGAGTCACATGGGCCTCCAGATTCCTCAAAGCAGCCCCATTGCTCCAGGCAGAGAAGATTCAAGAACCTGCCTTCTTAGTTACTTGAGGCCAGCTATGCCCTCCGCCCAGCAGAGGTAAGGGAGGGAAGACCCCAGGCAGAAAGATAGCACGTGTGACAGTTAGCTCACATAGATGGCAATTTGCATGGGAACGCGTCTTCCACTCCTGACCTGTGGAATTTTTACTGAAAAAAATCCTTTAACTTTCACTTTTTAAACGTTATCGCCATCTCGTGGCTTCTTTCAATATTGCATGTGAATGATTCGGCGCGGGTTAACCCGCTGTTGCAATCAATTCACTCATTTATTCAAGTACTTTTTATGCCCCTACTATCTCAGGCGTTGCACAGAAAAGCAAGCTGGTAAAAGGAAAGAGTAAGAAAGCCTATGATCATTACTGAAATTAGTATTTAATACTCTTTAATCCTCAGCAGTTAGGTTTGTATGGCCAGGTCTGAAGAGACACTGAACTTCTGCAGCCTCTAGCAGACGGTTCAGCCCCTACAGAGCTGGACAAGTCCTGCTATGTGACAGGTCACTTAACATGTTCCCATTAGAGTTGTGGGGTATCTGAGAAGCAGAATGGAATATACCTTATATACATAAATTACATAAGTGATAAATGCCCAGCATAGAGAAAAAATCCAAAACATGAAAGAAAATTAAAATCGTCTTTAATCCCATCACCCAGAGATAACTGTCTCGATTAACATTTTAATATATATCTCCCATATTTTTATGGACATGTGTTATAAAAGTAGTATCATAACACGCATTCTGTTTTTAAACTTCTTTTTAAAAATTGTTAATGCCTCTTTCTTGCTCGCTGCTATATAGCTAGAGCCTAGAACAATATTTGGTACCCAAGGGGTTCTCTAAAAGCAGTTGTTAAATAAGTGAATGTGAATAAACAGTTTGCATAATTGCTTTTAATACTTGTATAATATTCCACTTTGGGGCTACCCCATATTTATTTAACTAATCTATTCTCATCTGATAATACATTTCTTTTTATTTTTATTATTAACAAAACTATAATAAGCAAGGGCAGTTGAGTTTTGAGTTTTACTACATAGTGGCAAAAGGTTCCCTCAGCCAACTTTGTGATTATAAGATCAACAGCAATTATGGTGGTGACTGCTTTCTAACTCAAATGCAAGTTCTGATGCAGAAGTGTCTGTATGTGTGCAGATTTACCCATCAACTTGCAACCAAAGTGACATCATCTTGTTCCAAACCTTAATCCATGATTTTTAAGTCTGTCTGCAAATTAGAATTACCTAGGGAAATTTTAGCACTAAGCATGCCTGGGTCCCAGCCCCTGGAGATTGTGATTTAATTGGTCTCAGGTGGATCTCACTAGGGTGTATTTACCAGAACTTCAGGGTAATTCTAATATGCAGCCAGGATAGAGAAACTCTACTTTAAATGGAGTTACCCACAGAGTTCATGTCAGGGAGACCTCACGAGAGGGGAGACAGCCTAATCAAGAAGCCCTCGGTGAGTGCGTGTCTGAAGATGAATCCAGAACGCCCAGCGTGACATATTTCTCAGAGACAACAAAGCAAGTTCTGTATCCTCACGCTAATTGGAACCACTCAGAGCTATTGTAGGGAATTAACAGAAGTAATGCAAGTAGGTAAATATCTGTTAGATAACCTCCAATACCACAGTGACTTTACATGCATCAATCATAACCCTTATGTGCATAAAGATGTGGACTGCCTCTCTCCATTGTAGTATAGTAAACCCTTCAGCAGGCATTACCTTATAACTCAACATGAGGCTTCAGTTGCAAGGCAGAGGAAATTAACCTGGGAACCGCAGACGGCACATATGTTGTAATTGGGTTAGAACCATTTGGTAGATTTATGAGGGAGTTTCTCTTCCCTTTTCTTTAGAAATATAGACCACATATTCCTTTGACAATTCTCTCAGCCTGATTACTGGTTGCTCTCGTTTTACATACACCAGACTTCTGAGCATCCTTTTCTGAACTGAGCATATCCAGATCACCTGCCCCACTCCCACCCCACCCCAAGGTACAGTGAACGCTTCACATGGGACCAAAATGCCAGACAGTCCCATGGGACAAAAACCAGATAAAGGCATTGATGTAGTCTGTACTCCCTGGGAGACTGTAGTTAAAAATAGACGTAAACAGCAGAGAAACATTCTTCAGTGCCGAAAAGAGTTCTAACCATAATTCTTTAGGGAATAAAAGTCTCATTTTTAAAACTCCAGCGAACTGACTGTTCCTTATATGTTTTTCTTCCTCCGCATTTGGTTTTGATCTCTGTAATTCTATCTTGTCTTTTAAGTACCACTCCTTTGTTTTAGGGGAGTGATGGGAAGATCTCTCGAGAGAACTGGCAAGGTCCGTTTTGTATCTATTTCCTGTGGGCTAAGGGTAGAATTCAAAGGGAAGTAGCCGAAAATTCTATTGATCCCTTCTTGACATTGGACTGTAAGGTCCCAGTATGCCTTCTTGAGCAGCTGTCACAATGAACTCCACCTAAATCCAGTCACTTGGGTCAGCAGCAGATGTGGAAACGTTGGATTCAAATACAAGTCCTCAAGTCAAGACGATCATGTTCTTAAAGGAGCCGTTTCTGAACACAGCACCTAATTGAACTGAATCATAAATGAAAGTCATCGTCAGCCTTGGTTTCTGTGTTCCTTTGCTACATAGCGGACACAGAAGATATTTCACAACCTCGCCTTCTACTCCCTTCTTCTAGAAGATTTCCATTTGCATTAAACATACCCAATCCCTCCCACGCTAGAAAAATAAAGCCCCCTTCAATCCCACATCTTCTTATTATTGCCACAGGCTCTCAGCCTAACTCCGCCTACCCGTCACACACACGCACACACACACACACACATACACACACACACAGACACTTCACCTACTTTATAACGTCCACTTCCTCCCCTTACATCCTTCATCACTTACATCCTCAGTCTGGCTTTGGCCTTTATCACTCCACTAAGTCCTCTCCACCCCAATGACCCCTTATGTCTTGTTCCAAACTGTAAGGGGCACTTTGGTGTCTTTACTACTTGACTTTCCAGGCAGCATGAAGCACCGTGGACCCTTCTCTCCTTGAAACACCATTTTCCTTAACTTCGGGCCACCACATTCTCTGGGGTTTCTTTCTCACCTTTCTGGCCATTCCTGGGGCCCTGTGTTGCCCCCTGTGCCTCCTTCTGTGCCCCTACATCTTGTGGTTACACACTGCCCAGCCCTCTACCCTTCTCTCTTCTCTCTGCAGGGTCTCTGCCTGGGGCTCCATCCACCCCCATGTCTCCAAATTCCAGCTGTGAGCTGATGTCTCTCAAACTCCACTTTAGCCCTGATTGCATTCCTGTGCCCTAAAACCATGTATCCACTGGACCCCACAATCTCAGCGTGTCCCAAACTCAGCTCTCCCACTCACTTCCATATTCCATGTCTCTGTGGGTGGTGACCCCAAAAGCCCATTTGCCAAACCAGAAACCTGGCAATCATCCTTGATGACAAAAACACCCTATCCTGTCAAGCCTACCTTCTAAATGTCTCAGACACGACTCCTCTCTTCATTTGAGCTACTATCTTAGTCCATTCATCCCACTATAACAGAATACCAAGACTGGGTGGCTTATAAAACAACAGAAATTTATTTCTCAGCATTTTGGAGGCTGGGAAGTTCAAGATTAAGGTGCTGGCAGATTCCATATCTGGTGGAAGTCTACTTCCAAGTCCCCAGATGGCTGTTTTTTCACTATAACCTTACATGATGGAAGGGATGAGGGGGCTTTCCAGGGTCTCTTCTTATAAGGGCACTAATCCCATTCATGAGGGCTCCACCCTCATGACCTGATCACCTCCAAACACCATCACATTGGGAATTAGGTTTCAGCATGTGAACTTGGGGGAGGGGGGTTGCAAACATTCAGTCTATAGCATGACTACTGCTTTAATCTAGGCAGCTAGTGTTGTCTTGCACTGGGATCATCTCAATCACCTGCTGGCAGGACACACCACTTCCATTCTTTTTTTTTTGTTTTTTGCAAGTTGCTATAGCTATTTCTTTTTTTTTTTTTTAAGTTGCTATAGCTATTTCTTTTTTTTTAACATCTTTATTGGAGTATAATTGCTTTACAATGGTGTGTTAGTTTCTGCTGTATAACAAAGTGTATCAGCTATTCCTATACATATAGCCCCATATCTCCTCCCTCTTGCGTCTCCCTCCCACCCTCCCTATCCCACCCCTCTAGGTGGTCACAAAGCACCAAGCTGATCTCCCTGTGCTATGCAGCTGCTTCCCACTAGCTATCTATTTTACATTTGGTAGTGTATATAACTCCATACAACTCTCTCACTTTGTCCCAGCTTACCCTTCCCCCTCCCCATGTCCTCAAGTCCATTCTCTACGTCTGCACCTTTATTCCTCTCCTGCCCCTAAGTTCTTCATAACCATTTTCTTTTTTTTTTAGAGTCCATATATATGTGTTAGCATATGGTATTTGTTTTTCTCTTTCTGACTTACTTCACTCTGTATGACAGACTTCTCGATCCATCCACCTCACTACAAATAACTCAGTTTCTTTTCTTTTTATAGCTGAGTAATATTCCATTGTATATATGTGCCACATCTTCTTTATCCATTCATCTGTCGATGGACACTTAGGTTGCTTCCATGTCCTGGCTATTGTAAATAGAGCTGCAGTGAACATTATGGTACATGACTCTTTTTGAATTATGGTTTTCTCAGGGTATATGCGCAGTAGTGGGATTGCTGGGTCGTATGGTAGTTCAATTTTCAGTTTTTTAAGGAACTTCCATACTGTTCTCCATAGTGGCTGTATCCCGCTTCCATTCTTGCTGATCCAGTCACCATGGTGCAGCCAGAACACTCTCTCCATAGCACAATCCATCCTAGTTATCAGGACCTCCCCATTGCTTGTAGAATACAAACCTCTTGGCATGTGCTCTGCAAGATTCTCTCTGACCTCCCTCCAACTTGTCTTTCCAGCCCTCTGTGTCACCCAGCACCACTGCACTGAAGACTCAGGCACTTGCCTTACTGTGTGTCACCTCAAGCCCTTTGCATATGCTGTTCCCTGGATCTGAAACACCACCTCCAACAGAGCTCCCCATCCATTCCGCTGCTTTGCCTACTTCCCATCTACATATCCTCACATACGGTCTCCCCAGTAAAAACCTCCTGTATCCCCCAAGGCTGAGGTCTTTGCCTTCTGTGTTCACCCAGAGCATGTATGTGTCATTCCATCATATCATCTATTATACTGGACTGAAATGGCCTCTTTTTCTGTGTCTTCTCACTTTAAGAGGCCTGTAAATTCCATAAAGGCAGAGTCTGAATCTTATTCATCACACAAATCTATCACCTGCCTGATGTACAGTAAGTGATGGATAAATATCAATTGAATAAAGGCAGCATGATTTTACTTTCCTAGTGCCGGGTGGTATATGGAATCCTGATGGAAACGATCATTTTAAAGACATAAAAATAATAAAATTACCCCCAGAATAAAGATGACAAATCAATCCTTTACCTGTTACACCCCCAGAAGAAAGATGACTGGGCTTCCCTGGTGGCGCAGTGGTTGAGAGTCTGCCTGCCGATGCAGGGGACACGGGTTCGTGCCCCGGTCTGGGAAGATCCCACATGCCGCGGAGCGGCTGGGCCCGTGAGCCATGGCCGCTGAGCCTGCGCGTCCGGAGCCTGCGCTCCGCAACGGGAGAGGCCACAACAGTCAGAGGCCCGTGTATCGCAAAAAAAAAAAAAAAAAAGATGACAAATCAGCCCTTTACCTGTTACCCTAGTTAATGGATTGATAATTTTTAGTCATGTCTGCATGCCATAAACTGTTAAAATAACCCAACGAATATGTTTCATTTAATTTGTCCAAGTGAATGAAATTATAAATGAAGGTGTTTCTCTATGAAGGTACTTGCAGCCATTCACAAAATTCTGACAATAAATTAAGCAGCCAACTAGAGGAGGCAAGCTAACATTTCTTAAGGATCAACGCTGTTTGCCTGCGCCCTCTTCTGGATGGACTGAGAACAGCTTAAGTGTGGAAAAGACTCCATAAGGAATGTTTAGGACCCACCTAAAAGCATGGTTCTAGGCTCTCAGCAACTCAGACTTTGATGAGTAGCTGGAAACCCGGGGAGGAAAGTGTGTGACATTACCCTTAGTCAGGATACTGTGCTGTCCTGCAGCATCCTGCGAGCTCATTCTGCAGGAAGCCCCGCTCCCTGGTCTACACCCCCAGAGCTCTGCCTTCTGTCCTTCCAGCTGAGAGGTGTGGGCTTCAGGGGGGCCCCACGGAGACCTCGCCCCTGGGCACACACTCCGGCCCTTTCACCGCCAGTGGCCTCTGCCCTGGCAGCTGAAAAACCAAGTCTGGGGATCACCTCTGCCCGGCTGGCTTTCTTAGAGGCCTGGTTGCCAGATTTAGCAAATCTCTGGCAAATATTTTATTTTATCTGGCCTCCCCATCTCCAACATACCCATCTATACCACCTTCTGGTCCCCTGTTGGTGCCTTGCTTCAGTTTTTCAACCCACTTGATTTTTCCTCTTGAAGTTCACTGGTCTCTTAAAGTGCTTAAACTTCAAAAAAAAAAAGTTGTCTTAATCCCTTCCCCATTCTTTGTTTTTAGTTTATTGTTTTACTTTCTATTAATGTGTTTGCCTGCTTTTCTCTCATTATTTCTTTCTTTTTTTTCTGATCACTTTATCTAGTGAGTTGTTATTATTATTATTATTATTTTCAGTAAGCGGACCTCTCACTGTTGTGGCCTCTCCCGTTGCGGAGCACAGGCTCCGGACGCGCAGGCGCAGCGGCCATGGCTCACGGGCCCAGCCGCTCCGCGGCATGTGGGATCTTCCCGGACCGGGGCACGAACCCGTGTCCCCTGCATCGGCAGGCAGACTCTCAACCACTGAGCCACCAGGGAAGCCTGATTTGTTATTATTTTAACCTTACTTTTACTTCTCATCTTTTCACTGAGAGGCTTTCAGGCTTTAGATTTCCTGGTTGCTTACATTATTATCCCTTTTATATGGTCTTTGTTTATTGTAGTATTTTATCCTTTTTTTTTCAATTGAAGCCCAGTTTCTCTGTTTGACTCCATAAATAAATGTCTCTGCCTTGTGCTTACTTTATCTGCTTTTCATTCATCATTCCTAACTCTTGTGTGTGTGTTTTTCATTTTAAATCAACATTTTGCTTGCCAGCTTGACGTGTACGCCTCCTTTGCTTTGTTTTTCTTATACTGTTCAGACAAGTGTTATCTTCTATTTTTATTTTTAAATTGGTATTTTTTCCTCTGATTTTGCCAGGGGCAATTCAAGAGGCCTGCTGATTAAGGAGGCAGTCAGAAGGCTGCCCTGTGTTTTGAGGGAGAGCAGACAAGATGCTTGTCCTCCCCCAGCCAGAGGGGAGGGGCAGCAGGAGCCCATGCCGGTGGCTCGCCTTCACTTAGCTTTTTGTGTGAAGAAAGAAAGAAAGAGGGCTTCCCTGGTGGCGCAGTGGTTGAGAGTCCGCCTGCCGATGCAGGGGACACGGGTTCGTGCCCCGGCCCAGGAAGATCCCACGTGCCGCGGAGCGGCTGGGCCCGTGAGCCATGGCCACTGCGCCTGCGCGTCCGGAGCCTGTGCTCCGCAACGGGAGAGGCCACAACAGTGAGAGGCCCGCGTACCGCAAAAAAATATAATAATAATAAAAAATAAAAGAAAGAAAGAACGCTGAGTCAGGAGGGAGGCAAAGAAGGGGTTCTCGGAGGCCCTGACTCTCGGAGTTGGGAAGCTAGCTAATGAGGATTCTCTTTTCTGCTTATAAGAGCAGTTTTGCAACAATGTCTACACAGTAGTACCAAGAACATGATCACAGGTAATTCTGGTTTAGACGCAGGCACCTCGGCCTTCATAGGAAGTGAAGAAAGTTGAGGAGACCTAAGAACAAGAGGGTCCTCTTATAATCTTCCCCAAAAGATGATAATATGTTAAAAAAGAAGAAGAAGAAGAAGAAGAGGGGGAGGACAGCTAATGCAAAGGAAGAGAGGGATGAAGGGAGGGAAAAATTGAAAATGAAATTTCAGGAGTTTTTCTACCAGCCTTCTGATTGTACAGCCTAAGAGAGGAAAGAGAGTCAGCACCTTGGATAGACCCAGGCCCTGAAGATTAAACTCTAGTGTCTAAGCCTGAACGAAGTGTTTTTCAACAGGTGGTGGAGGGGGCAGATTTTGCTCCCCAGAGGACATTTGACAACGTCTGGCAACGTTTTTGGTTGTCACATCTAGTGGGAGAATCCAGGGTGCTGTTAAGCCCCCTACATTGCACAGGACAGTCCCCCACTCAGCAAAAATCACCACCCCACACACCACCAAATGCCAGTAGAGTGGAGGCTGAGAAAACTTTGCTCTAAGGACAGTTTTCCTAACAACCTTCCTCCCGTCTTACAGTCTTCTATTCACTCCCATTTGATGACTTCTTTCCCCCAAATCCCCTCTAGTGAACACAGCATCAGCTCCGTCAACCAACCATGTCTCAGATACCCCAGTGTGTCTCTTATTTCTCTACAAATTCTTTCTCCACACACCTGCCCAGGCCGAGGAGCTTAGGCCTGGACTGTCTCTGCCCAGCATCCACTGCTTCCTCTTGAGCTGTAGTTTAATCAGCCCACTCCCACGGAGAAGGCCTATCTGCCCCAGGGAACATGCAGCTTCTCTCACCACACAGAATGGACTATCTGTGCTTTCACGAGAGCCCAATACACCCCCACTGCCCATCTCAACAGGTCACTCCCCAGCAGCCCAGCCCCGGAGAACCCTGAGCTTCCCAAGGACAACAGCTCCATTTTTCCAGACCCAGTAGGTTTTCTGTGACTACTTTCTTCCACCAGCTCTGAAGATTCCCAGCGGCTCCTACCCACTCAGTTCACAGGTCTGAGGCAAAGGGGATGAGGAGTGATGGACAAAGGGAAGCAGACATCCACGTGGGAGGGGAGGGAGGAGAGGGTGAAGCACATGGGCTCTGGAGCCACAGCACCTGCAGTCCACGCCCAGCTCTTGGGCACATTCCTTCACCTGTCTGTGCCTCAGGGTCCTCAGATGTAAAGTGGGGATAACTTGCGGGGCTGTTGTGAGGCTCAAGTGAGTCAGGACCAGGGCAGCACTTAGAACAGGGTCAGGCACAACCACTGCCTGGGAAAGGTAGAGGTGACTCCAGGGAGGATGTGCCGTGAATCAATAGCCAAGAAGTGAATGTCCTTGTCACCAATACCACCCTTAGACAGCGGTGTTGCAAATATCTCAGCCAGATGGTCAGCACGGCCAAAGGTTACCTCTCTCCAAGGTTAAGTGAAAAGCTAAAGGAGTTTCACCTCCTTACAAGGGCAACGGGACTGGACTTCGTCCTACTTCCTGATTCTGTGTCCTCTTGGCTATTTGAGAGTGAGTACACGGCGTACAGTTCTCTACGCTTCCCGCCGCCTTCGTCCCAGCACCTTCTCCTTGGCCCCACGGGAGTTCATGGCTTCCTGCTCATAACTCAGCACCTAATTATTCTGAAACACAAATGAAATGGGATTTTAATTATTTTATGAAAGGGAAGAAATACAGCAATCCCCAAAGGTCATATAAAACAAAATAGTTTTAAAATCATTGGCCATAGTGATATTTTCCCACCAGTTGCGTTTTAAAATATGTGAAAAGCCTGGGGTGAATGAAGAGAGATTTTAGCCTATTAACATTCCTAAACAGTTCTAAATAGGTCAAGAATTCAGTTATAATATCTGTGGACTTTTTGGTTTCTTCTCATTTCTTCGTGATACTGCATGTTTTCATAATTTAACATCTTTTGAAGGAGGTAACTGCCTTAAAACTTTCAAGGATAAAATCTTGCTTTGAACCTTCAAATATATATATATATATATATATATTTTTTTTTTTTTTTTTGCAGTATGTGGGCCTCTCACTGTTGTGGCCTCTCCCGTTGCGGAGCACAGGCTCCGGACGTGCAGGCTCAGCGGCCATGGCTCACGGGCCCAGCTGCTCCGCAGCATGTGGAATCCTCCCGGACCGGGGCATGAACCCGTATCCCCTGCATCGGCAGGCGGACTCTCAACCACTGCGCCACCAGGGAAGCCCCAAATATATATTTTTTTAATGGAAAGTTTGTTGATTAACAGAATACCTACATTTATTTTAGGATTTAGGGGATAATCAAGCTATCCTTTTTTATATTCCCAGTGTGTAATACTGGAACATCTGGGACAACGAACGTGTATGTTTGTTGAATGAATAAAACATACATAGGGATTAACAAGTCAACGAGAAAAGCCATAGCTAGGGCTTTTTTTTTTTTTTTTTTTTTTTTTTGGTGGTGCTGTATTTTTTTAGCTAGCTTCTTTTATAGAAACTGCCTATCGCAGTAGTTTCCCTGGCATAAGAATCACATTAAACATCAAACCTTCCATCTTATTTTTCTGACGCCTCTTTGACCCAGGGAAGGATAAATAGCTCATTACCTATAGGGTGAACCAATTATATACCCCGAGGTCACTGACCAGTTCTCAGTCTAGCATAATCAGAATCCCATCCAACCAGCTCAATATACCATTATGTAAAGGACATGGTCTGGCTTCTGAGAAAAGGGGATCCTAATCCAGGCTCTGTTCCTTCGTAACCCCCAAGGCTCATTTCCTTAGCATAGAAGGAAACAGTTGTGATTTTGTGGAGATGATGTATGTAAAGTGCCTGGCACATGGTAAGCCTTCAGTATTTATGTTATTTATTAGGCCATGATCCCAGTCACCTCCACAGAAATAATGGGAAAGTAATAGGGGAGCAGATTTGATAGTAGGGAGGCTTCTCACCCATTGGCTAATTCGGTGTTTCTCAACCCTTGACTAAATGTTGACATCACCGACTGAACTTTTGAAAACTTCTGATACCTGGTACTCACCCCCAGGGAGGCTGATTTAAATGGGCACAAGGGATCTATATGTTTCTCAAGTTTCCCCAGGGGATTTTTTTTAAAATATTTTATTTATTTGTCTGGCTGTGCTGGATTGTAGTTGTGGCTCTCGGGCTCCTTAGTTGCGGCTCACCAGCTCCCTAGTTGCAGCATGTGAACTCTTAGTTGCAGCATGCATGTAGGATCTAGTTCCCTGACCAGGGACCAAACCCAGGCCCCCTGCATTGGGAGCTCGGAGTCTTAACCACTGCGCCACCAGGGAAGTCCCTCCCCAGGGGATTCTAATGGCCATCCAAGGCTAAGAACTACAGAATTAACAGGTGATCAGGACCTAGGGTACCCACACTCTGGTAAGTCAGAGGTTTGGTGGAAAGCAACCACTCAAGCACATTTTTATGGTGAGATCCATTTGGATGTAGTGTGTTGGATATCTTTTAAGAAAGGTCTTCAATGCTGATTCTAGAGCTGGAATCAGCATTCATGTGTTCATGTAAACACATAATTCATTGAACATATGTGCCAGGAACTGTGCTATTCTTGTGGGATCTTTGCCTCACACAATCTTTGCCTCATGTGGCTCCCAGTCTAGCAGAGAAAACAAAGGACAGTGACAGTTGTGTGTGATATGTCCCCACATCGGTGTGCACTGGAGAAGTACCACTAACCCAGGGTTAAGGAAGGGGAGGGCCTGAGAGCAAATTCAGAGAAGGTGATGATAAGGATGAATAGGAATTACCTGAACAGAGAAGAGAGGTCCAAAGACAGGATGTTGGTGGCACGGATGGGAAGGAGAGTTTGCCAATTTCATATAACAAGCATGATTTATCTTAATTTGTCTTAAAATGATTAGTGTAAGTCTGTGGACACCTATCATACATTTGGGATAGTATTTGGATAACAGGAGTTTAGAGTATCACTACACAGCAACATCCTATTAATTATATTTCCTGGAAAATATATGTGTCAACATCCTGACATAGTATGTTTTTAAAAGTTGAATAAATGCCTTCTAATATTGTTTCTAACTTTTAAAGTTCTAGAATACAGGTAGAATGACTTTGCAAAATTTTTTTCTTACTTCATTCCCACCTTTCTGTTTATCTGATAGGCTAATGAAGACAGCTTTTATGTGCCTATCATTGTCTGTATATGAGACAGAAGAGTGGAAAGGTCAGTTGTGCTCTGAGTGTAAAATCAATTCCCAGATAGTTGGCCTGTTGACAGCTCTGATTTTAACCATTTAGTCAGAATGGTTTAGAAATATATTACCTCCTATGTTCAGTGGTATTCGACCATAAATAATTGAATTTAGGAATTGGGAAGGACATCAAAGCATTGCAGAATTGACACTCGACTTAAACTCCACATACATTATGTTTCCATGTTCTCATCTCCTATTATCATATAGTTAGATTACTCAGGGGTCAATTTTTTCCCTTTCCCAAAACCTCCTGCTTAAAGACGCTTCCAAATCTGTAAATGAAAAGTGCTACTGATAATAAACTAGGATATTTCCTTCCCTCAGATAATCTGTATGTTATCACTTTGAGAGCTAAAAAACACAATCCAGTGCAGGATATATAAGTAGTCAGTATGCTTTCCTTTGAAATTCAAACTTAACTGTAAAAAATGGGAGAATTTGTTGGCTCAGGAGTTAGTAATAGTTCCGGCAAAGATGGATGCAGAGACTCAATCGATGTCATTAAGACTCTGTCTGGGTCTCTTCATCTCTCAGTTTTGCTTTTATTCTCTAGCAATTTCTCTCTACACAGAGGGAAAGCTAGACCCTGACAGGTCCAAGGCCCGAAGATGAACACACTTCACGGTAGCTGAAAGAGAAACTCTCTCCAGGAAACTTCCAAGTCCCCAAAAGAATTCTGATTGGCCCTGGTTGAGCCATGTGCCTATTCTGGACCAATCACAGTGTCTAGGAAAATGATGTTTTCTGATTGACCCTTGACTCCACCACTGTGGTGAAACAGCATCCTTGATGGACCAGCCCACCAGAACCATAGGAGGGGAAAAGAGTAGTTCCCTTGAGAAAGGACATGGGGGCAGACAAGTTAAGAGATGACCATTACTGGTAGCCTTCCTCCTTATTATAGTGTTTCTCTTGTTCTGCCTTCAAAATTTTAATATTTCCACTAAGTAAAAAATAAAGCTCCAATAGAAAAATTTACTACATTTAGTGGGACTTCTTCCCTTTTGAAAATCCTTTCAGCTACTGACACATTTGTTTTCAGTGAACAATAGGCTTTTTCTATAACACCACAAACTCTTTCATTATTCAATTGCTGAGAAAATTCTTAGTAGTTCCTATAACTAGTATATCAGAAAAAAGAATTATGGTTTTATAACTTAAAAATAAATAAACCAAACCTAATTACCCGAGTTTGTTATTTCTCCAGAGAAGTAGATGGGGGTTGGGGAGGAAAGAGATAAGGTTGAAAATGATAAGCAATTTTATTTTTGTGCTCTTCATTGTGTAAAACTTCTATGAATAGTTGTTAATGTAGGGACTTCCCTGGCCGTCCAGTGGTTAAGACTCCGCGGTTCCATTGCAAGGGGCATGGGTTCGATTCCTGGTCGGTGAACTAAGATTCCCACATGCTGCACAGCGTGGTCAAAAAAAGGTTAAAAAAAAAGTTGTTAATGTATTTGTATTTCTGTATAGTTATTGCAGTTTGAAAATCATTGGTTTCTAACAGGATAGAACTACCTTGGGAAGGTCAACTTTGGTCTAAGGATGGTCTTCAGCTTTGAAGATCCAGAAATTTTGTTTTCCCCCAATACACTCAAGCATTATCAGTATCTCCAAATCTGGCTAATACCAAACTCACAGAAGAAACCTGAGAATTTTCTGGAAACCTCCCTTCATGTAGATATCTACAGTGATCAAGCCCTCCTAATTCGGTCTTCTTAATAACCCCTCTCCCCCTCCTCATCCTCTCTTTTTTGCCTCTACCACATACAGACCCTCATAATCTCTAATCTAGGCTATGGTTCTACTCTTCTGATATCCCAACTCAATCCTTCATCCTTATTAAATCCATTCTTCACACTAAAGTCAATATCCACATTCAAAATGTAAATCTGAAATGGACTTCCTAGCCTGGAACACTGGGACAAAGTAAGCAGGTCCTCAATTAATACTTGAAATGGTACTACTCTTTGCAGTGGCTCTTCAAAGAGAGGGGAAAATCAACGATTTCTCTCTGTCAGAGTTTAATCTCAATGTTGTTGGGGAACATGAAACATTAGCGAGATCTATTACTAGGATAATCTTAATGGCTAGTGGTGACAATCTATGCCAGTTTGATGCATCCCTATCCTCTTTGTGGGTAGACTGGATCATTAAGCCAGCTAGTTAGAGAATCTTCTTCTCAAGGCTTTAACTCTGAATTTCTCCTTTTCTTTTTTTTTTTTTTTTTTTGCGGTACGCGGGCCTCTCACCGCCGTGGCCTCTCCCGCCGCGGATCACAGGCTCCGGATGCGCAGGCCCAGCGGCCGTGGCTCATGGGCCCTGCTGCTCCGCGGCATGTGGGATCCTCCCGGACCTGGGCACGAACCTGCGTCCCCTGCATCGGCAGGCGGACTCCCAACCACTGCGCCACCAGGGAAGTCCCTCTCCTTTTCTTTTTTTTTGCGGTATGTGGGCCTCGCGCTGTTGTGGCCTCTCCCGTTGCAGATCACAGGCTCCGGATGCGCAGGCTCAACGGCCATGGCTCACGGGCCCAGCCGCTCCGCGGCATGTGGGATCTTCCCGGACCGGGGCACGAACCCGTGTCCCCTGCATCGGCAGGCGGGCTCTCAACCACTGCGCCACCAGGGAAGCCCCCCTCTCCTTTTCTTAATTCTACTTTTTTAAGATTCACATTTACCATATCCCTTCTGCTGGTGTATTCTTCTTTAGAAATAGTAATGGAACCAGTTGGACACTATTTTTCCAATTTTAGCCTTAAAAGATAATTTTAAGGAGATTATAATATAGATTAGATAGAAAGATAGGTGATAGATGCTAGACAGATAGATAATAACCTTTAAAATATTATATATGTATCTGATTCCATTCTTCATGCATGGATTTCAACTAGTTTAACTAATTGACCCAGTGAGACCTTTATGTTATACTGTCTAAAATAGTATCTGGACTCTGCTGCATAAATCTTTGTTAATGATGGTATGATGAAGACGCAAGTACAAAGAAGTACAAATCACTGTAAGAGAAAACAGATTTACGAATAACACATAGAACCTTACAGAAATTGGGCAGCAGGAGAAAAGGATTTAACACTTCAAATATCTACCAAAATCCTGAGCTATCCTAACCCGTCTTCACAGTAACTTCTAAAGATAAGCCTTAACATACTGTCATTTCCATAGACCCTTCTGTTGACTGATTGCTCTGAACATGAGGTGGGCATCTGTCTAGCTGGTTGGACTGTGATCAGACTTACAGGTAGTGGCACAAAGGAGTCATATGTCCCTAGGTGACAACAGATGTGAAGTGAGTATGAAATGCCACCACCTGGCTGTTGCCTGCTTCGTGATCCGGAAGATTCATTATCTTGAAGGGTGTTTCTCCAATACTGTGGTGTATCACTAGAATGACTGGGAGAATGGGAAAACACTATTAGTGTTCTGTTCAATAATGCAACAAACTTCACTCAGAAAGCCAGTTTCTCTGTCCAGAGCCTAATTTGAAGGACTTTGTCTAATTTGCAGGCAAAATGGATTTTCAGGCACATCACATTTCAAGTAGCCATAGACATCCTTTTTTTTTTTTTTAACATCTTTATTGGAGTATAATTGCTTTACAATGGTGTGTTAGTTTCTGCTTTATAACGTAGTGAATCAGTTATACATATACATATATCCCCATATCTCTTCCCTCTTGGTCTCTCTCCCTCCCACCCTCCCTATCCCACCCCTCTAGGTGGGCACACAGCACCGAGCTGATCTCCCTGTGCTATGCAGCTGCTTCCCACTAGCTATCTATTTTACATTTTGTAGTATATATATGTCCATGCCACTCTCTCACTTTGTCCCAGCTTGCCCTTCCACCTGCAGGGTGTCCTCAAGTCCATTCTCTAGTGGGTCTGCGTATTTATTCCTATCTTGCCCCTAGGTTCTTTTTTTTTTTTTTAACATCTTTATTGGAGTATAATTGCTTTACAATGGTGTGTTAGTTTCTGCTTTATAACAAAGTGAATCAGTTATACATATACATATGTTCCCATATCTCTTCCCTCTTGCATCTCCCTCCCTCCAACCCTCCCTATCCCACCCCTCTAGGTGGTCACAAACCACCTAACTGATCTCCCTGTGCTATGCGGCTGCTTCCCACTAGCTATCTGTTTTACGTTTGGTAGTGTATATATGTCCATGCCACTCTCTCACTTTGTCACAGCTTACCCTTCCCCCTCCCCATATCCTCAAGTCCATGCTCTAGTAGGTCTGTGTCTTTATTCCCCTCTTACCCCTAGGTACTTAATGACTTTTTTTTTCTTAGATTCCATGTATATGTGTTAGCATATGGTATTTGTTTTTCTCTTTCTGACTTACTTCACTCTGTATGACAGACTCTCGGTCCATCCACCTCACTACAGATAACTCAATTTTGTTTCTTTTTATGGCTGAGTAATATTCCATTGTATATATGTGCCACATCTTCTTTATCCATTCATCTGTTGATGAACACTTAGGTTGCTTCCATGTCCTGGCTATTGTAAATAGTGCTTCAATGACACATTTTGGTACATGCCTCTTTTGAGTTATGGTTTTCTCAGGGTATATGCCCAGTAGTGGGATTGCTGGGTCATATGGTAATTCTATTTTTAGTTTTTTAAGGAACCTCAATACTGTTCTTCATAGGGGCTGTATCAATTTATGTTCCAACCAACAGTGCAAGAGGGTTCCCTTTTCTCTACACCATCTCCAGCATTTATTGTTTGTAGATTTTTTCACGATGGCCATTTGGATCGGTATGAGATGATATTGCATGGTAGTTTTGATTTGCATTTCTCTAATGATTAATGATGTTGAACATTCTTTCATGTGTTCGTTGGCAATCTGTATATCTTTTTTGGAGAAATGTCTATTTAGGTCTTCTGCCCATTTTTGGATTGGGTTGTTTGTTTTTTTGATATTGAGCTGCATGAGCTGCTTGTAAATTTTGGAGATTAATCCTTTGTCAGTTACTTCATTGGCAAATATTTTCTCCCATTCTGAGGGCTGTCTTTTTGTCTTGTTTATGGTTTCCTTTGTTGTGCAAAAGCTTTTAAGTGTCATTAGGTCCCATTTGTTTATTTTTGTTTTTATTTCCATTTCTCTAGGAGGTGGGTCAAAAAGGATCTTGCTGTGATTTATGTCATAGAGTGTTCTGCCTATGGTTTCCTCTAAGAGTTTGATAGTTTCTGGCCTTACATTTAGGCCTTTAATCCATTTTGGGTTTATGTTTGTGTATGGTGTTAGGGAGTGTTCTAATTTCATTCTTTTACATGTAGCTGTCCAGTTTTCCCAGCACCACTTATTGAAGAGGCTGTCTTTTCTCCACTGTGTATTGTTGCCTCCTTTATCAAAGATAAGGTGACCATGTGTGCACGGGTTTACCTCTGGGCTTTCTATCCTGTTCCATTGATCTATATTTCTGTTTTTGTGCCAGTACCATACTGCCTTGATTACCGTAGCTTTGTAGTATAGTCTGGAGTCCAGGAGCCTGATTCCGCCAGCTCCGTTTTTCTTTCTCAAGATTGCTTTGGCTGTTCGGGGTCTTTTGTGTTTCCATACAAATTGTGAATTTTTTTGTTCTAGTTCTGTCAAAAATGCCAGTGGTAGTTTGCATTGAATCTGTAGATTGCTTTGGGTAGTATAGTCATTTTCACCATGTTGATTCTGCCAATCCAAGAACATGGTATATCTCTCCATCTGTTTGTATCATGTTTAATTTCTTTCATCAGTGTCTTATAATTTTCTGCATACAGGTCTTTTGTCTCCTTAGGTAGGTTTATCCTAGATATTTTATTCTTTTTGTTGCAAAGGTAAATGGGAGTGTTTTCGTAATTTCACTTGCAGATTTTTCATCATTATTGTACAGGAACGCAAGAGATTTCTCTGCATTAATTTTGTATCCTGCTACTTTCCCAAATTCATTGATTAGTTCTAGTAGTTTTCTAGTAGCATCTTTAGGATTCTGTATGTATAGTATCATGTCACCTGCAAACAGTGACAGCTTTACTTCTTCTTTTCCAATTTGGATTCCTTTTATTTCTTTTTCTTCTCTGATTGCTGTGGCTAAAACTTCCAATACTATGTTGAATAACAGTGGTGAGAGTGGGCAACCTTGTCTTATTCCTGATCTTAGTGAAAAATGATTTCAGTTTTTCACCATTGAGAATGATGTTGGCTGTGGGTTTGTCATATATGGCCTTTATTATGTTGAGGAAGTTCCCTCTATGCCTACTTTCTGGAGGGTTTTTATCATAAATAGATGTTGAATTTTGTTGAAAGCTTTCTCTGCATCTGTTGAGATGATCATATGGTTTTTCTTCTTCAATTTGTTAATATGGTGTATCACATTGATTGATTTGCGTATATTGAAGAATCCTTGCATTCCTGGAATAAACCCCACTTGATCATGGTGTATGATGCTTTTAATGTGCTGTTGGATTCTGTTTGCTAGTATTTTGTTCAGGATTTTTGCATCTATGTTCATCAGTGATATTGGCCTGTAGTTTTCTTTCTTTGTGACATCCTTGTCTGGTTTTGGTATCAAGGTGATGGTGCCCTAGTAGAATGAGTTTGGGAGTGCTCCTCCCTCTGCTATATTTTGAAGAGTTTGAGAAGGATGGGTGTTAGCTCTTCTCTAAATGTTTGATAGGATTCGCCTGTGAAGCCATGTGGTCCTGGGCTTTTGTTTGTTGGAAGATTTTTAATAACAGTTTCAATTTCAGTGCTTGTGATGGGTCTGTTTATATTTTCTATTTCTTCCTGGTTCAGTCTCGGAAGGTTGTGCTTTTCTAAGAATTTTTCCATTTCTTCCAGGTTGTCCATTTTATTGGCATATAGTAGTTTGTAGTAATCTCTCATGATCCTTTGTATTTCTGCAGTGTCAGTTGTTACTTCTCCTTTTTCATTTCTAATTCTACTGATTTGAGTCTTCTCCCTTTTTTCTGGCTAATGGTTTATCAATTTTGTTTATCTTCTCAAAGAACCAGCTTTTAGTTTTATTGATCGTTGTTATCGTTTCCTTCATTTCTTTTTCATTTATTTCTGATCTGATCTTTATGATTTCTTTCCTTCTGCTAACCTTGGGTTTTTTTGTTCTTCTTTCTCTAATTGCTTTAGGTGTAAGGTTAGGTTGTTTATTTGAGATGTTTCTTGTTTCTTAAGGTAGGATTGTACTGCTATAAACTTCCTTCTTAGAACTGCTCTTGCTGCATCCTATAGGTTTTGGTTCGTCGTGTTTTCATTGTCATTTGTTTCTAGGTATTTTTTGATTTCCTCTTTGACTTCTTCAGTGATATCTTGGTTATTAAGTAGTGTATTGTTTAGCCTCCATGTGTTTGTACTTTTTACAGATTTTTTTCCTGTGATTGATATCTAGTCCCATAGCGTTGTGGTCAGAAAAGATACTTCATACGATTTCAATTTTCTTAAATTTACCAAGGCTTGATTTGTGACCCCAGATATGATCTATCCTGGAGAATGTTCCATGAGTACTTGAGAAGAAAGTGTGTTCTGTTGTTTTTGGATGGAATGTCCTATAAATCTCAATTAAGTCCATCTTGTTTAATGTATCACTTAAAACTTGTGTTTCCTTATTTATTTTCATTTTGGATGATCTGTCCATTGGTGAAAGTGGGGTGTTAAAGTCTCCTACTATGATTGTGTTACTGTTGATTTCCCCTTTTACGGCTGTTAGTACTTGACTTATGTATTGTGGTGCTCCTATGTTGGGTGCATAAATATTTACAATTGTTATATCTTCTTCTTGGATTGATCCCTTGATCATTATGTCGTGTCCTTCTTTGTCTCTTGTAATAATCTTTATATTAAACTCTATTTTGTCTGTTATGAGAATTGCTACTCCAGCTTTCTTTTGATTTCCATTTGCACGGAATATCTTTTTCCATCCCCTCACTTTCAGTCTGTATGTGTCCCTAGGTCTGAAGTGGGTCTCTTGTAGACAGCATATATATGGGTCTTTTATTGTATCCATTCAGCTAGTCTCTCTGTCTTTTGGTTGGAGCATTTAATCCATTTACATTTAAGGTAATTATTGATATTTATATTCCTATTACCATTTTCTTAATTGTTTTGGGTTTGTTATTGTAGGTCTTTTCCTTCTCTTGTGTTTCCTGCCTAGAGAAGTTTCTTTAGTATTTATTGTATAGCTGGTTTGGTGGTGCTGAATCCTCTTAGCTTTTGCTTGTCTGTAAAGGTTTTAGTATCTCCATCAAATCTGAATGAGATCCTTGCTGGGTAGAGTCATCTTGGTTGTAGGTTTTTCCCCTTCACCACTTTAAATATGTCCTGCCACTCCCTTCTGACTTTCAGAGTTTCTGCTGAAAGATCAGCTGTTACCCTTATGAGGATTCCCTTGTATGTTATTTGTTGCTTTTCCCTTGCTGCTTTTAATACTTTTTCTTTGTGTTTAATTTTTGATAGTTTGATTAATATGTGTCTTGGCATGTTTCTCCTTGGATTTATCCTTTTGGGACTCTCTGTGCTTCCTGGACTTGATTAACTATTTCCTTTCCCATATTAGGGAAGTTTTCAACTATAATCTCTTCACATATTTTCTCAGTCCCTTTCTCTTTCTCTTCTTCTTCTGGGACCCCTATAATTCGAATGTTGGTGCATTTAATATTGTCCCAGAGGTCTCTGAGACTGTCCTCAATTCTTTTCATTCTTTTTTCTTTATTCTGCTCTCCAGTAGTTATTTCCAGTATTTTATCTTCCAGGTCACTTATCCGTTCTTCTGCCTCAGTTATTCTGCTATTGATCCCTCTAGAGAATTTTTCATTTCATTTATTGTGTTGTTCATCACTGTTTGTTTGCTCTTTAGTTCTTCTAGGCCCTTGTTAAACGTTTTTTGTATTTTCTCCATTCTATTTCCAAGATCTTGCATCATCTTTACTGTCATTATTCTGAATTCTTTTTCAGGTAGACTGCCTATTTCCTCTTCATTTGGTTAGTCTGGTGGGGTTTTACCTTGCTCCTTCATCTGCTGTGTGTTTCTCTGTCTTTTCATTTTGCTTAACTTACTGTGTTTGGGGTCTCCTTTTCACAGGCTGCAGGCTCATAATTCCCATTATTTTTGGTGTCTGCCCCCAGTGGCTAAGGTTGGTTCAGTTGATTGTGTAGGCTTCCTGGTGGAGGGGACTAGTGCCTGTGTTCTGGTGGATGAGGCTGGATCTTGTCTTTCTGGTGGGCAGGTCCACATCTGGTGGTGTGGTTTGGGGTGTCTGTGGCCTTATTATGGTTTTAGGCAGCCTCTCTTCTAATGGGTGGGTATGTTTTCCTGTCTTGCTAGTTGTTTGGCATAGGGTGTCCAGCTCTGTATCTTGCTGGTCATTGAGTGAAGCTGGGTCTTGGCATTGAGATGGAGATCTCTGGGAGGTTTTCGCCATTTGATATTACGTGGAGCTGTGAGGTCTTTTGTGGACCAGTATCCTGAAGTTGGCTCTCCCACCTCAGAGGCACAGCCCTGATGCCTGTCTGGAGCACCAAGAGCCTGTCATCCACACGGCTCAGAATGAAAGGGAGAAAAAAAAGAATGAAAGAAAGAAGAAGATAAAATAAAATAAAATAAAATAACATAATTAAAATAAAAAATAAAGGTATTAAAATAAAAAATAAGAAATAATTATTAAGAAAAAAAATTTTTAAGTAATAAAAAAAAAGAAAGAAGAGAGCAACCGAACCAAAAAACAAATCCACCGATGATAACAAGTGCTAAAAACTATAGCAAAAAAACCCCAAAGAAAATAAAACAATAAAAATGGACAGACAGAACCCTAGGACGCATGGTAAAAGCAAAGCTATACAGACAAAATCACACACAGAAGCATACGCATACACACTCACAAAAAGAGAAAAAGGGGGGAAAAATATATATATATATCCTTGCTCCCAAAGTCCACCTCCTTAATTTGGGATGATTTGTTGTCTATTCAGGTATTCCAGAGATGCAGGGTACATCAAGTTGATTGTGGAGATTTAATCCGCTGCTCCTGAGGCTGCTGGGAGAGATTTCCATTCTCCTTTGTTTGCACAGCTCCCAGGGTTCAGCTTTGGATTTGGCTCCGCCTCTGCGTGTAGGTCGCTGGAGGGCATCTGTTCTTCGGTCAGACAGGACGGGGTTAAAGGAGCCGCTGAGTCGGGGGCTCTGGCTCACTCAGGCTGGGGAGAGGGAGGGGTATGGATGCAGGGCGAGCCTGGGGCGGCAGAGGCCCGTGTGACGTTGCACCAGCCTGAGGCGCACCGTGCATTCTCCCGTGGAAGTTGTCCCTGGATCACGGGACCCTGGCAGTGGTGGGCCGCACAGGCTCCCAGGAGGGGCGGTGTGGATAGTGACCTGTGCTCGCACACAGGCTTCTTGGTGGCAGCAGCAGCGGCCTTAGCGTCTCATGCTCGTCTCTGGGGTCCGCGCTGTGAGCCGCGGCTCGCTCCCGTCTCTGGAGTTCCTTTAAGCAGCGCTCTAAATCCCCTCTCCTCGTGCTCCAGGAAGCACAGAGGTAAGAAAAAGTCTCTTGCCTCTTCGGCAGGTCCAGACTTTTCTCCGGACTCCCTCCCGGCTAGCCGTGGTGCACTAACCCCGTGCAGGCTGTGTTCACGCTGCCAACCCCAGTCCTCTCCCTGGGATCTGACCTCTGAAGCCCAAGCCTCAGCTCCCAGCCCTGCCCGCCCCGGTGGGTGAGCAGACAAGCCTCTCGGGCTGGTGAGTGCCGGTCGGCACTGATCCTCTGTGCGGGAATCTCTCCACTTTGCCCTCTGCACCCCTGTTGCTGCGCTCTCCTCCGCGGCTCTGAACCTTCCCCCCTCCGCCACCCACAGTCTCCGCCCGCGAAGGGGCTTCTAGTGTGTGGAAACCTTTCCTCCTTCACGGCTCCCTCCCACTGGTGCAGGTCCCATCCCTATCCTTTTGTCTCTGTTTATTCTTTTTTCTTTTGCCCTACCCAGGTACGTGGGGGAGTTTCTTGCCTTTTGGGAGGTCTGAGGTCTTCTGCCAGCGTTCAGTAGGTGTTCTGTAGGAGTTGTTCCACGTGTGGCTGTATTTCTGGTGTATTTGTGTGGATGAATGTGATCTCCACGTCTTACTCCTCCGCCATCTTGAAACTCCCCCCATAGACATCTTTAAGAGGACACTTTCCAACTAGTGTGAGTCAAATTTCCTCTGGGGCTTAATTTAGATAACAGAAATTTGTTCTTATGTGGTTTTAATAATATAAAGAAGCTAAGTTGGAGACTATATAAGGTTTGGCTGCTGCAATAAAACTGGAGTTTATAAAGAGAGGAAAGATGATCAGTTAGCTTTGTACTACCATTATGTTCCAGCATCTAAAATACACTGTAATCATTTTGTCCATCCCATACTACTGCAGAAAAAATAAAAGCAGCATAAAATGATGTAATATATGAAATCTTGTATAGTGATGGATCTTTCACAACTGTAATGAAGTCTTTGGAAACTTTGTGGTATGAATTCCTATTGTTTCTCAAAATGTACAGGTAACTCAGCAAAAGCAAATGTCTCAATCAAACATTTGAATGAATTCAAACTATTAATTGAAAGTAAAAACTGTAACCACAATCTTGTTGCCATCTCAGGATCAAGTTAGGAAAGTGAAAACTTTCTTTTCTCTTCCATCTTCAAGAATCATTAGACCACACTCCAGTAAATGTGAAACATCATATAAAAAAAATCAAAATCTTAAATGTTAAAGTATGTTACAAACCTTTCTGGAACTACATCATATATTCAGTAACTATCCTGGTAAAAGCAAGTACTGATATCCTTAATATTCAATAATTATTATCAAGCATCTGAAGGGAATGACATAGGCAGATTTGGATCCCAACAATTTCATTTATGGTTTTATTTTCTTTGAGATATAGACAGCTATGATAATGGAACATCCATGCCATGTTTTAATCATTATATCACAAGATAGACAACAAATGTGGTCATCCACTTGATACTGGAATAATTCCTACAAAATTTTCAGCTTAGCCTAAATACCTCAGTTATCACATACTCAGTACCTGTCTCAAGAGACGGCTGATTCTGTCTTTGAACAGGTGACATTTAGGATGTTCTTTATATTGATCCACTATCTGTCTCACTGTATCTTCCATGCATCGACCAAGCTTCACACGCGGGGCCAGGTAGAATGAGCCTGAAGCCTTCTCCATATGACAGTATTCAAATACTGCAAGACAGTTACCCAGTCCTCGTCCATCTGTTCTTTTTTTTTGGCTGTATTGGGTCTTCATTGCTGCGTGCAGGCTTTTCTCTAGTTGTGGTGAGTGGGGGCTACTCTTCGTTGTGGTACAGTGGCTTCTCTTCTTGCAGAGCATGGGCTCTAGGCGTGCGGGCTTCAGTAGTTGTAGTGCATGGGCTTAATTGCTCCGTGGCACGTGGGAGCTTCCCAGACCAAGGCTCAAACCCGTGTCCCCTGCATTGGCAGGCAGATTCATAACCACTGCGCCACCAGGGAAGCCCCATCTGTTCTTTAGACCAAAGTTTTTCTTTATCAAAAATAGAATTTCTGATCAAATAGAGACTGCCTATAGATCAAGCAGTGAGCTGAGTTCTGGCGTAAAGTTTGGTGGCAGGACTTCCCTGGTGGTCCAGTGGCTGCGACTCTGTGCTCCCAATGCTGGGGGGGGGGGGCCAGGTTCAATCCCTGGTCCAGGAACTGGATCCCACATGCCGCAACTAGGAGTCCACACGCTGCAACTGAGGATCCCACATGCCCACAGCTAGGGATCCTGAGTGCTGCAAGTGGGACCCGACACAGCCAAATAAATAAATAAATAAATATTAAAAATAAATTAAAAAGTAAAAAGAAAGGAGTCACTATCCAAAAAAAAAAAAAAAAGATTGGTGGCTATCTTTAACAGTTTAGAGTTTAGCATAGGACACAATGCATAATCAAAACGAATTAAAAATACGATAAGTACAGTTGCAGAGATTAAAAGCAAGATGCTGTGTGGCAGTAAGATGGAGGAGATAACCCTTCCTGGAGGAGTCAAGAGAGACATCACCAAGGAGATGAGTTTGAACTGAGTCTTGAAAGGCAGATAGGAATTGGGCAGGTGTCTATGGGATGGAACTTGGCAGGGAGAAGAGCCTGGCTGCCTCTCCATGTAGAGGGAAGGCAGGCAAATGCAGTCACAGGTTGGGGCAGGGGGTGGGGTTAAGAGCAGTGTTCTCATGGAACTGCAAGTCAGCATCTGGGCGGTAGGAGGAAAGGGAGAGAAGAAATGGTACCTGATACAAAGGAAACAGCATCTCCAAGGTACTTATAGGTTTGCTTGGCAACATGATAATCACTTATCCTACAAGTCATAAAGAGCCACTGGATGACTTTTAGCAGAGAAATGACACTGTCAGATTTTCACTTTAGGAAAATATGTCAGATGTTTGTGTAGAGAGGAGAAGAAGGGATGGTGGGACAAGGGGAAAGGCAGATAGATTGGTGTTTAACGTACCTGGGCAATGGGGATGGAGGGGCAAGAAGGGGGCCCAAATTATCAAGCAGGTAAAATCCTTGGGACCCAGTACCTGACTGGGTGTCAATAAAATGCATGTTCAGGAAGGTTTTTTTGTTGTTGTTGTTAGACTCCAGCCTTTTCAACCATTCCATATCATACTGTTTCCCATCTCCTCACCATTTTGGTTACTGTCTTGATACTGATGGAACCTGATGACCCTTCTACCATAGCTTAATTGCAACCTATTCTTCCTCACAGTGTAATGATCCTGAAATAATAGCAATGTCACTATTTATATCACAGTGTCAACTTAAACTGCAATTAAGTCACATTTCCAGGCTATTAGGAACTGTTCTCCTAATAGCTATGGGTTCCTGTAACTGCAAATGCTGAGTTGTGAGATACGGAATTATAGGCAGATTATATACAGAATTATATTACAATTCGTTTTAAATTTATCTTTGTAATCATGTTAATTGAACATGGCAGTGAATCAAACAATTTGAAAGGCAGGACATTGAGCCTGTTACAGTGTCTTCAGAATCAGTAGATTAAAGAAATGAGTATTACCAGTAGCTGAAAACACACCTTGCTCATCTGTAACAGGGCCGTGTCGATACAGTGACCCATGCACCCCCCCCACACCAAGTTCAGTGACTATTCAGGGCATTTGCCACGTGGAGTCTTCACGAGAGTCACTTTGGAAATGGACCAATGTCCACAGCAACAGGAGGGCATCCTGGTTGTCCTGCTGAGGCTTGGGAGCGTTCCCTCCGACAGCACCAATGAAAACTTGAAATTTCCCCAGGAGTTACGCTCCGTAGCATCTAAGCTCACCACTCACACGTGCCCATCGTCTGGCCCCCATGATGCCCCGCACTCTAACAAAACTAACAACCATTTGTGATCCTTCCCGGTCCCTCATCCTAAGATCCCAGTTGTCCTCAGTAGCCATCCAGCCCTGCCCTGGCAAGCTGTGCAGCCCTTCTACTGGTCATAGCAGTGAGATCTGTGGAATGGAGCTGCTTAATCTCACTTGGCCTGGGCCCTTAGTGTGTGCCCATCTGCTCTTCAATTCTGCATAGATTAGAGCCCAGTCCAGCCTTTGTAAACACTTAGGGGGGCCCCGGCCGGCCGAGAGGGAGGACTGGGCAGGTTCTCTTCCACATGTCTTCTTAATACCAGCTCTAGGTCCATAACATAGACATAATAATATATATGCCAGAGAGCTGGTAAGGAAAAACTTTCTGAATAAAATGCTTGCAATACTGAATCATCTGCTAGAGGGCAACCCATGGTAAATAATAATGTGGCTGTTTTTCTGGGGGATGACACAGTTTGGTTTTGTTTGTTTGGTTGCTTTTCTGTGTGTTTGTTTTGTTTTGTTTTAGTTCAAAAGCAAGGTCCAGAGCCTATAGGATACTCAGATGGGTCTTTGCTTAAAAAACAAAATCCACAAAGCCCATAGGCATCTCACTGGAAAAACAGCAGCATTTGAGTTTTTGCTGTTTCTCAAAGGAGTGGACACCTTTATCATTGATTTTGTCCACTTTCCAAACAGATTCACACAATAACCTCGACATGATTCAAGGCAGCTAACCTTCTCCACCACCAACTGTGAAATGCTCAGCTGAAAGCTCTATTAACTTAACTACCTGAAAACTAACAGATGAGAGAGGAAGATCAAAGGAAAATACATAATTGAGGACAAAGAAACATTTTATGTCTTGTCCTTCCCCCAAAGCGTTTAATCTCAGGAGTTGACAAGGGCAGGCTTTTAGGGGACCCCATTTCTAAAACTAATCAGAGGGTCCGTGTGAGTGGTTTTATTTCATTCTATGTGGTACATGCACAGATTGTGTTATCCAAAGAGAGAATCCGTTGTTTGGTTTTACTTTTGTTTTTTGTTTTTTGATTTTTTTATTTTACTTATTTATTTTTGGCTGCATTGGGTCTTCATTGCTGGGCGAGGGCTCTGTCTAGTCGCGGCGAGTGGGGGCTACTCCTCATTGTGGTGTGCGGACTTCTCACGGCGGTGGCCTCTCTTGCTGCGGAGCATGGGCTCTAGGCACACAGGCTTCAGTAGTTGCAGCTTGCAGGCTCAGTAGTTGTGGCACACAGACCTAGTTGCTCTGCGGCATGTGGGATCTTCCCGGACAGGGATCGAACCCGTGTCTCCTGCATTGGCAGGTGGGTTCTTAACCACGGCGCCACCAGGGAAGTCCCCGTTGTTTGGTTTTAAAAAGGTTTTGTCGGCTGGTAGTATTTACACGTGTCTGTAAAGCCAGGATATGCCCGTGTAAGAAAGGAGATGCTAGGGAAGCAGCCACTGTCCATGCCCAGGTCATCTTGGCCACACCCTCCGCCTCCCCAACCCCAATAGCTGGCCTTCTCTAATACACAGTTTCTGTTTAGTCTTTGTGTCTCAAGAAATGACAATTTTTTTTAAACTGGCATTTAGAGCCATCATAAATACATTTCATAGGATGGCTCCATCCTACTTCAAAAGGCTTCGTATCTGTCCCCGCAATCCCTAGGATGCATAGTTGAGCATATCAGGTTAGAAACCAAGTATCCTACAGAAAAACCCAATGTAGACATACGACCAAAACATAAAAATCAAATGGCCCCATCTAATAAGAGCACAGAAGATGATTTCCTAGGTGTCAATGGAGAGATCATACAGAATACAGAACAGCACTGGATCCGGAGATTTGTCAACTGACTTGTCTATGCAGCTATGCTGCCAGGCAAATTGACCGTGAGTTCTCACTGTGTCCCGTGGGCACATAAAATGTCAAAAACTGCATGCAAATTTTAGCACTCAAAGTCCCAAGACCCTCTCGTTACAAATCCAAGAGCTGTATGCCAATTAGGCACTGGGCAGCTTGGTATTTGGTACAACTGATCAAATGCCAACAGCTTGCATCTGAGACCAGATCCCCCCAGGAAATGTCTGAATGATGAGACAGCTCTTCAGTTCACACCAGCGGCGTCCAACTGACTCCAGATCCACTCTGCACGCCCCCGAGTCCAAGCAGACTCCTAAGGGGTGGAGTTATTTTTCCGGTATCCTTGTTAAACTCCACCGCTGGAGTGGCAAAAGGCATCACACACTCGTTCCCATTGCCTTCTCAGTGTCCGAGAGGATCTCAGGGCCTCATATCCCAAGGGATGTGAGTGCTTTTTATAGTCCAGAGGCACCATGAGCTGTGAACCTGTGGGTGTATTTCACAGTGAAGCAGAGACCGTCATGCGCCAGCTATCCCTTAATAATTGTTCACTCTTAGCAAACGGGACGTGTTCGTGGAGGTGACGAGTTTACATCCTACACATTTTGACCCTCTTGGGGATGTTGTTCCTGAGAACGTCGTGAACTTCCAAGCAAACTCTGAAGATGAACTGCTTCTGTTGAGTGGTCTGAGACATTGTCTCCTTCCTTGGCTTCTGCTAGTTCTCCTCCTACCTGTGGGACTTGTCCTCTGACATCTCTTGCTGACTCCTTTGCTCTGCCTTGTCCTTGGACTTTGGGAATCCTAAGGATTCCATTCTTGATCCTTCTCACCTTTGAGACTCTACATGTCTTTGGATGACTTCACTTCACCTACCGCATATGTGCCCAAGACATCTGTATCACCAGCCTGAGTTCCAGACCCCTGCCCCAATCACCTATTTGATTTCTCCACCTGGAAGTCCCGCAAGCACCCTAAATGCAGCAATTGCAAATCTGAATTCACTGTCTTTACCACCAAAAGGTGTTCCTCCTGCTCTGACTCCATGAAGACCACCATCCACTCAGTTGCTCTATCAGTCCAGTCATAAGGCAGAAACCTTACAGTAACTGAAGAGAGGAAGCTTAATATAAGAATTATGAAACTAGGATAGGGGAGTAATTATAAAATGTAAAGAGGACTCTGCAAGGCAGCCTAGGGCTGATGGAGAATACCCAAGGAAGGACAGATTTGGCGGTGGGTCTTCCTCCCCAGGGCTGGGGCTCAGGTCTCATTGGAGAGGTATTGTTACAGCCCATTGGGTGATGGAGAAGTTGACTGAATGTCCATGCCAGAGCTTATCAACAGTTACTGGGTAGAGGAATCGACTCTCTGGGGTGCAGGTGAGCCCAGTCTGATGGGCAGGTCACAGAGGGAGTCAGGACACCATGATGGGCATGAGACCTGGAGCGTGTCACATGTGAATAGGGAGGGCTACAGATATATGGTACCCAGCCAAGCCAGAGACTGCATATCTGGGGTGTGCATCTGGGGCAGGGAGCCTTTGGATGTCCCCACACATCTGTACCACTGCTTGGCACGTAGCAAGAGGAGAAAAAGCACAACTCAACATTCGACACCAGGGAGAGAAGCTTCCTTCTTCCTGCAGTGTCCCTCCAGCACCCTCTACTCACAGGGTAAAGGAGAAATACTTACAGAGGCCAGTTCCTTCTGGCAGGGCAGGTACTGAAGGGTGAGTCTGGAGCTGAACAGTAATAGATTGATGGCTGGAATGGTTGCCCGAACTAAACTCCCTCCCACTCACTCCCTCACATTCAGCTACCAAATCTTGCTAAGCACTTAGCAGATGAATGTCTCCAGAATAGAATCCATCCTCTCTCTTACCCCTAACAATTCTGCTGTGGTTTATCCTCTCCTCGGCCGTCACATGGACCTTGGTCATGGCCTTTTGACTGGTCTTCCTGCCGCTAGTATATCCCGACTCCAGTCCTATCAGCACACAAATACCAGGAATCTTCCTAAAATAACCAAAGCATCCTTATTATGCGCTTGCTTACAAACCTCTGGTGCCTAATTGGCTGATGTAAGACATTAATAACAGGAAGAAGCGTTGGGGTGGGAACATGAGGATTCGCTGTACTTTGTGCTCAGTTTCCTAAAACGACTCTAAAAAAACAAGAAAGTCTGTTAACTTAAAAAAACCCACCTCTGTGGTCCTCCTTTGCCAAACTCCTTCTCCTGGCATCAGGTCATTCCCAACCTTCATGTCATGCAGCCTCATCTTTCCATTCTCACCAGACTGAGTTTCCCATACCAAGCTCTGAATTCCCACAGCTCTCCTTCAAAACAGGGCCTTCCCTTTGTGTGGAATACCTTTCCTCGCTTCCTTCCCCTGGAAAATTTCTACTCATCTTTCAAGTTCCAGCTCAGATATTAACTCTCAGCAAAACCTTTCCAGCCACCAGGGCAATCCAGCTGTTTATCTCCCTCTGCTCTCATTTTATTTCTTCACAGGCACTATTTTAAATTACCTGTTTACATGTCAGACTTTGTCATCGGTTTACAAACTCGAGGGCAGGGACTATTTCTTATTCAACTCTTTATCTCCAGCACCTATTACACTGTCTGGGGTAGAGTAGCCACTCAATAAACGTTTGCTGAATGATGAATGTGGAATGAATGGACGATCGGAGGAGCATCAAGAGTCTGGGTGTTGGGCTTCCCTGGTGGCGCAGTGGTTGAGAGTCCACCTGCCGATGCAGGGGACACGGGTTCGTGCCCCGGTCTGGGAAGATCCCACATGCCGCGGAGCGGCTGGGCCCGTGAGCCATGGCCGCTGAGCCTGCGCGTCCGGAGCCTGTGCTTCGCAACGGGAGAGGCCACAACAGTGAGAGGCCCACATACCGCAAAAAAAAAAAAAAAAGAGTCTGGGTGACACGGTTATTGCCACGTCTGTGCAGCTGGGAGGACAGTATCATTTAGGGAGTCAGGATATGTGTCTTGTGGGGTTGGGGGAATAATAGATCAAAGTAAAAATGCTAGACATTCCTACCTATGCACCCTTAAAAGTATAACGTTGATAATCAGGAAATTTACAATTGCTAACTCAAAATGATTAATAACTCCTAACTCTCAGGAGAATTGGATGCTTCTGGGCCTGGGCTCCTGAGTAGAATAAGTTGTCAGTGATAAAGTGATTAATGGTTTTTACTTTCAACGTATCAGCATTAGAAGCTGTTGTGGCACTTCACCCACAGTAACTCGGAAATCGGGTGGTTTCTGTTCTATGACCTTTTAAACTTGAGGTGGAAAATGAGCAGCAGGGGTAAGCAGAGTGCACATATGGGGTTATAATTCTGGCTTCCGCTAATAATAAGTAAGTGTGCCAGCTATTTACAGTAGCCAAGACATGGAGGCAACCTAAGTGTCCATCAACCAATGAATGGTTAAAGATGATGTAGTGCTTGTATGTGTACATATATATATATATATATATATATATATATATATACACACACACACACACATAATGGAATATTACTCAGCCATTAAAAATGAAATCATGCCATTTGCAGAAACATGGATGGACCTAGAGATTATCATACTGAGTGAAATAAGTCAGATAAGGACAAATATTATATGATATCACTTACATGTGGAATCTAAAAAATAGTACAAATGAACTTGTTTACAAAACAGAAACAGACTCACAGACATAGAAAACAAACTTATGGTTACCAAAGCAGAAGGGAGAGTGGAGGGATCAGTTGGCAGTATGGGATTAATAGATGCACAGTGCTATATATAAAATAGATAAACAACAAGGATTTACTGTATAGCACAGGAAACTATATTCAATATCTTGTAATAACCTATAATGAAAAAGAATAGAAAAAAGGAACATGGATATATACCTATGTATATATGTATAACCAAGTCACTTTGCTGAACACCTGAAACTAGCACAATATTGTAAATCAACTATACATCAATAAAAAAAAAATTAGTGTGCCAGGAACTCAGTGCTGCACATGGGTTCTCTCCCTTAATCCTCACATTGGTTTAATCAATCCCTTTTTCCTTGACTAGGGACAGTTCTTCAAGTAGCATGCCAGTGTATTATTTTCAGATCAGCCTCCGTGTGAGTGAGAGTGCTAATAAGTATTCTTGAATGAATTTGTCTCAGGGAGACGGGCAGCGTAGCCGGGGTTTTTCTTGTTTTATGCCATTGCACAGGACAGGTTGGAGCCCAGCTAAGACCTACAGCTTCTCAGGTTGACCCTAAGGAGGGACTTAGCCATAGCAGAATCATCCGTGTTCATTGTGAGCTTGCTGCCTTTGGTCAGCTCCAAGGACAGACCCACAAATAAAAGGCAGTTCAGACCGAGAGCTGGATGTTGCCACTCATTTCAACACCGACCCTCATGCACTGAGCTGTGCTCAGGAACCCAGAACTCAGGGATGCAGAGGTGACTGGCATCCAGGCATTGCTATTCTGATGGTAGCACTAAAAATAGAATTCAATTTTGTGCTTGATGCGAAGCAAAAATAACTACAAAAACATGATCCTGTCTTCTAGGGCATGAAGCTTAGCACCACCTATCATGATAGGTACAAGAAGAGCATACCCGCTCAGAGCTTTCATCCCAGGTTCTCCCTATGTGCCCTGTTACTCCTTGCCAAACAAAAGCACTGCACAGTGGACCACCTTTATAAGTCAGTCCAGGAAAATCACTCCTACCGGAAGCCACAGATTGGTCTCCACCAGACAACACTTGTTCAGGGTCTTAGTTGAAGGGCTATCCATTTGGCCCAGTCACAAATCTCCTCAGAGGTTTCCTCCTTATCTAGGAGTTGTTGACAATTCCAATCTAGGGATTGTCAGCCAGCTCTAAGGAAACATGGGGCTGACATTTAAAAACGCCCATTACTCCTTCTGAGCAGCCAGAATTAATTACTTTTCATACTGTAGCCATTGTCATCACGCACACAGATCCATAACCTCAGATTGCAAACACAAATTGTTTTACACATAATTACACCTCATTTAGTGAAAGAAGTTGAGCACAGATTTTGACAGCGCATTTATAACTGTGTTTGTTGACATTGAGCTGCCATTGTACATAAAATTAGCCGTGTTCTGTGAGAGCTGTCACAGCTATTATTATATCGTGTTGCATGTCCTCAGTAAGCAAGCCTGGCCAGTGCCTAAACCATGTTGGACATGTTATTAAATCTGAAGAGGGGAGCTTTATGCCTTCAAGTCCAAGGAACCTGAAAACAGTACCCCTAATACTAATTGCTCCCAATTTGGGGTTATTAGCTATGTTTCAAACACTGTGCAAAACACCTCATTTATCCTTAAAACAATCTTTGGAGCTTGACATTGAGTTTGGCATTTTGAGTTTGGTACTAACTAGCTCCTTTTATAGAAGAGTCTTAGAGAAATGAAGGAACTTGTCCAAGGTCCAGACCAGGACGAAACAGAGGCAGATGAAGTGCTTAGGGTGCAAAATTTAAGGAGGCACTACTTCTCAGGTTTGTGCAAGTTGCCATTGGAAAGTGAGTGCCTCCTTAAATTTTGCACCCCAGATACCTCGCTTGCTTCACTCTGGTCCCCACTCTGCCAGGATCACACAACTAAAAAGAAAATGGTCGAAGGAGATATTTTTTTCAAATTAATCTTTTCTTTTTTATCTTTATTGGGGTATAATTGCTTTACAATGCTGTGTGAGTTTCTGCTGTACAACAAAGTGAATCAGCTATATGTATACATATATCCCCACATCAAAGAAGATTTTAGATCTGACCCAAAGTTCATGTTTTTGATCACTCTGTTGGGTACCTGCTCGGGTAATCGTGCTCTGCTTTCTGGAAAGTACATTCAGTAAATAAGGAGCACCTCTTTAATTTATTAATTCAATCTTGAAAAATGTGGTCACCAAATGCAAATTGTGATTTTTATTTTTTTGAAAGTATTTTAGAATATAGAAAAGATTTGTCCTTCAAGCTAAATTGACCTATAGTATAGATTATAGAGACTATGAGTTTCAGGTAATGTGTGTATGTATATAAACACATATATACACACATATTTTTATGGATATGGATACATATAGATATAGATAAATGTGTTTATGAGTGTACACACATATATACCAACATATGTAGATTCATAATTATTTAGGTTATTTAAACCATATACAAATAAAAATATAAGTTTATTATTGGTTTTATTCTGTGTTTCTATAAGCAGCCACGCTAAACTTGTTAAATTTCACATTAACACTGATTTGCCAAGCTTTTGACAATGCGCTAATTTCCATGAATTCTTAATGAGATATAATGTGAGATGAAAATTGTTAAATTACAGTAAGTAAGCATGTTCAGCTTACACTCATTTGGACCCATCCTAAAAATGCATTAGTGCTTTTTATTATGCATGTATACTACAAGCTGATGATCACAGTGGAAATAGACATTTTCAAGTCATTTCTTTTTGCATTACCCTTCAATACATACCATTTATGATAGAAATCATCTGTGAGAAGCTCATTATGACAGCATGGATTGTTTCTCTGGGTTTGATTGTCTTTCAGATATATCACCTAAGTTGCTTATTTATCTTGGCATATGCTTTCCTAGCAGTAGTTGCTAATACAGATGCACAGATGTCATTTTTATTTTATATACAATCAAATATCTCATAGGAAATGTGTGATGCAGATTTCAAGCATGAATAGCTCCCAACAATTTTATCACCTTTTTCTTGAGGACTCAACTAACCTGTTGATATAAGAGGTTAAGTTGTGATATCAGCTATAGGTTGAAAGTGAAATTTTCTTTTTTTCCTCCAGATTAAAAATATATTTGAGTAAAGACAAGAGCCTATTAATTAATCAATAAATACTGAGAGCCTATTAGTTGCTCAAGACTATGGAGGCTGGGATAAAGAAAGGGTATAAGATGTAGTAACTACTCTAGAAGAATATCAATGTAAACAGAAAGAAATAATGCTCATTACTATGTTATACTATTTGGGGGATGAACAGTCATCCAAGTCAACACTTTCTAGTTTTTTGGACCCTGTTGGTCATCTTATTAATGCTATGAACACTCTCCCAAGTGCCACATGTACATATACAGAGAGTTTAAGAAAATATCAAGAGCTTCATGTATTCCTAGGTTAAGAACCCCTGTTCTGAGAGAAAAATTCCTACATCATAGAGTGATTCTAAAGATTACGTTAGATGATGTACATAAAACTCTTAGTCCATGGAGTGGAATTTCGCATATGTACAATAAATATTGGTATATTTTCCCTATTCTTCTTAATATTTGGCATTCATATTTTATTTCAGAAGTCCTAGATTTGGCTGATGACTATTCCCACTAGAAAAACACATGAAAAGAGCATCCCATCTTGCAATTACATGGAAATTATAGAAGCCTAGACTTAAAATCCAAAGGTAAACAAAAATGGCCTATTTCTCTACTATCCAATAAAGGGTCTCTCATTTCTCTGCCACCCACAGCAGAAATATATAATCCATTTCTAGGAGACTCTCTCTTATATATCTTCAAAGTCATACTGATAAACCCTGCCTTCCCCTCGAGCTATTATCACGTCTCTTTTTCCTTTCTTCACTAATATCTTTGAAAAGATAGTCTATATTCCTTCTTCACTTTCTTCCCTTAAATTCACATATCATTCCCTCTGCAGTGTGGCTTCTGACTTTACCTCACTACTGAAGCATTTTAGTTAGGTTCCCATGAATTCCTAAATGCTACCTCTCAGATCTCGTACTGCTAGAACTCTGCAGCTGTTAGCCCTACTGGCCTAACTTCTGCTTCTAGAATTACGGCTGCCCTGATGTCTTTCACTCCTTCCGTTCTCTCTCCTGGATCTTCTCTACCATTTTGGATCTATTTTCTCCCAAATTTTGTCTCATCTTCCCTTCTAGTCCTTTATTTGTGTTTCCAAAATATTGTCTTGGATCATCTCTCTCCGTTGCATACTTTCCCTGGTGAATCTCATTTATTCCCATTGCATCAGTTCTGCCCCATGAACTGATGACTTCCAAATCTATGCCCTGATCCTCACCTGAATTCCAGATCCACGTCTGTATTTGGATTTACTACAGGTACCTCAAACTTTATGTTCCTCCAAACCCAGGTCCTTGGCTTCCCCCAACCCCTGCCCCACCTGCTTCCTTCTCTGTCTTGCAACATCAGTACCCATCAAGCCTCCCAGGTTAGATGACTTAGACTCACCTTAGACTCATATTCCTTATCTCCATAGAAAGTTGCCCATCAAGTCCTGAAGATTCTTCCTTTGTAGCATTTCTTGCTGTGGCTGCTTCTCCATCACAGCCTGCTTTGGGCCCCCATTCCTCTTATCAGGATTTATAGAGTGACCTTCTCTCTCTACTCTCTGTTTACAAATCCATAACACAAATACCCCGCAGGCACTGAGCTCAAACAGAGCTGATCACGAGCTCACAGTGCTTATAGACAAAACATCAACCTCTTTTGTGTGACATTCAAGGCTCTTCACACTCTGGGGCCACCAGGCTTTCTAGCCTAGAAAGTCACCAACCTCTTCCATGTCCCTGTGCCTTTGTTTCACTGCTCTTTCTGGCAAATCTTACAAGGCTTGTTAAATCTACTCATTGCTTAAGATACAGCTTGGATGCCACCATCCCTGTGAAAATTTATTTTATTTTTCCCACCCCCAAATATAATAATCAGAGTTTTGCTAATGCTACTGGCAAAGCCCATAACATATGGTCATTATGTACGGTTGTTCAGGTTGTTCACTGAGCAAGGATACCTGGCCAAGAAAGAAAGCATCTAAAATCCAGTCCACTGGCAAGAGGGAGCATCTATTTTTCTTTTTCTTTTATTTTATTGGCTTTTATTTATTTATTTTTGCTGTCCATTGCATTTATTTATTTTTTAATTTAATTTAATTTATTTTTTAAACAGCAGGTTCTTATTAGTAATCTATTTTATACATAGTAATGTATACATGTCAATCCCAACCTCCCAACTCATATCACCACCACCACCACCACCACCACTTTCCTCCCTTTGTGTCCATACGTTTGTTCTCTACATCTGCGTCTCTATTTCTGCCCTGCAAACTGGTTCATCTGTACCATTTTTCTAGATTCCACATATATGTGTTAGTATATGATATTTGTTTTTCTCTTTCTGACTTACTTCACTCTGTATGACAGTCCCTAGGTCCATACACATCTCTATTTCATTCCTTTTTATGGCTGAGTAATATTCCATTGTATATATGTGCCACATCTTCTTTATCCATTTGTCTGTCAATGGACATTTAGGTTGCTTCCATGACCTGACTATTGTAAATAGTGCAGCAATGAACATTGGGGTGCATGTGTCTTTTTGAATTATGGTTTTCTCTGGGTATATGCCCAGTAGTGAGATTGCTGGGTCATATGGTGATTCTATTTTTAGTTCTTTAAGGAACCTCCATACTGTTCTCCATAGTGGCTGGACCAATTTACATTCCCACCAACAGTGCAAAAGGGTTCCCTTTTCTCCACACCCTCGCCAGCATTTATTGTTTGTAGATTTTCTGATGATGCCCATTCTAACTGGTGTGAGGTGATACCTCATTGTAGTTTTGATTTGCATTTCTCTAATAATTAGTGATGTTGAGCAGCTTTTCATGTGCCTCTTGGCCATCTGTATGTCTTCTTTGGAGAAATGTCTATTTAGGTCATCTGCCCATTTTTTGATTGGGTTGTTTGTTTTTTTAATATTGAACTGCATAAGCTGTTTATATATTTTGGAGATTAATCCGTTGTCCATTGATTCATTTGCAAATATTTTCTCCCATTCGGAGGGTTGTCTTTTCATCTTGTTTATAGTTTCCTTTGCTGGGCAAAAGCTTTTAAGTTTGATTAGGTCCCACTTGTTTATTTTTGTTTTTATTTCCATTACTCTAGGAGGTGAGTCAAAAAAGATCTTGCTGTGATTTATGTCAAAGAGTGTTCTTCCTATGTTTTCCTCTAAGAGTTTTATAGTGTCTGGTCTTACCTTTAGGTCTTTAATCCATTTTGAGTTTATTTTTGTGTATGGTGTTAGGGAGTGTTCTAATTTCATTCTTTTACATGTGGCTCTCCAGTTTTCCCAGCACCACTTATTGAAGAGGCTGTCAATTCTCCCTTGTATATTCTTGCCTCCTTTGTCATAGATTAGTTGACCATAGGTGTGTGGGTTTATCTCTGGGCTTTCTATCCTGTTCCATTGATCTATATTTCTGTTTTTGTGCTGGTACCATATTGTCTTGATTGCTGTAGCTTTGTAGTATAGTCTGAAGTCAGGAAGTCTGATTCCTCCAGCTCCATTTTTTTCCCCTCAAGATTGCTTTGGCTCTTTGGGGTCTTTTGTGTCTCCATACAAATTTTAAGATTTTTTTGTTCTAGTTCTGTAAAAAATGCCATTGGTAGTTTAATAGGGATTGCATTGAATCTGTAGATTGCTTTGGGTAGTATAGTCATTTTCACAATATTGATTCTTCCAGTCCAAGAACATGGTATATCTGTCCATCTGTTTGTGTCATCTTTGATTTCTTTCATCAGTGTCTTATAGTTTTCTGAGTACAGATCTTTTGCCTCCTTAGGTAGGCTTATTCCTAAGTATTTTATTCTTTTTGTTGTAGTGGTGAATGGGATTGTTTCTTTAATTTCTCTTTCTGATCTTTTGTTGTTAGTGTACAGGAATGCAGGAGATTTCTGTGCATTAATTTTGTATCCTGCAACTTTACCAAATTCATTGATTAGCTCTAGTAGTTTTCTGGTGGCATCTGTAGGATTCTCTATATATAGTGTACGTCATCTGCAAACAGTGACAGGTTTACTTCTTCTTTTCCATTTTGGATTCCTTTTATCTCTCTTTCTTCTTTGATTGCCATGGCTAGGACTTCTAAAACTATGTTGAATAATAGTGGTGAGAGTGAACATCCTTGTCTTGTTCCTGATCCTAGAGGAAATGCTTTCAGTTTATCACCATAGAGAATGATGTTTGGGTCTTCCCTGGTGGTACAGTGGTTAAGAATCGGCCTGCCAATATAGGGGACACAGGTTTGAGCCCTGGTTTGGGAGAATCCCACTTGCCATGGAGCAACTAAGCCTGTGCACCACAACTACTGAGCCTGCACTCTAGATCCCACAGGCCACAACTATGGAGCCTGAGTGCCACAACTACTGAAGCCTGCACACCTAGAGCCCATGCTCGACAACAAAGAGAAGCCACTGCAATGAGAAGCCTGCACACCACAATGAAGTGTAGCCCCCACTCACTGCAACTAGAGAAAGCCCACATGCAGCAACGAAGACCCAATGCAGCCAAAAATATAAATAAATAAATAAAATATAAATTATAAAAAAAGGGCTTCCCTGGTGGCGCAGTGGTTAAGAGTCCGCCTGCCGATGCAGGGGACACGGGTTCGTGCCCCGATCCCGGAAGATCCCACATGCCGCGGAGCGGCTGGGCCCGCGAGCCATGGCCGCGGAGCCTGTGTGTCCGGAGCCTGTGCTCCGCAACGGGAGAGGCCACAGCAGTGAGAGGCCCGCGTACAGAAAAAAAAAAAAAAAAAAAAAAAAAAAAAGTAACAGAATGGTGTTTGCTGTGGCCTTTATTATGTTGAGGTAGGTTCCCTCTATGCCCACTTTCTGGAGAGTTTTTATCATAAATAGGTGTTGACTTTTGTCAAAAGCTTTTTCTGCATCTATTGAGATGATCATATGGTTTTTCTCCTTCACTTTGTTAATATGGTGTATCACATGGATTGATTTGTGTATATTGAAGAATCCTTGCATTCCTGGGATAAACCCCACTTGATCATGGTGTATGATCCTTTTAATGTACTGTTGGATTCTGTTTGCTAGTATTTTGTTGAGGATTTTTGCCTATATGTTCATCGGTGATATTGGCCTGTAATTTCTTTCTTTGTGACAACTTTGTCTGGTTTTGGTATCAGGGTGATGGTGGCTTCGTAGAATGAGTTAGGGAGTGTTCCTTCCTCTGCAATTTTTTGGAAGAGTTTGAGAAAGATGGATGTTAGCTCTTGTCTAAATGTTTGACAGAATTCACCAGTGAAGCCATCTGGTCCTGGACTTTTTGTTTGTTGGAAGATTTTGAATCACAGTTTCAATTTCATTACTTGTGATTGGTTTGTTCATATTTTCTATTACTTCCTGGTTCAGTCTTGGAAGGTTATACCTTTCTAAAAACTTGTTGATTTCTTCCAGGTTGTCCATTTTATTGGCATAGATTTGCTTGTAGTAGTTTCTTAGGATGCTTTGTATTTCTGCAGTGTCCATTGTAACATCTCCTTTTTCATTTCTAATTTTATTGATTTGAGTCCTCTCTCTCTTTTTCTTGATGAGTCTGGCTAAAGGTTTATCAATTTTATTTATCTTCTCAAAGAAGATAAATAAAACTTTTAGTTTTATTGATATTTGCTATTGTTTTCTTTGTTTCTATTTCATTTATTTGTGCTCTGATCTTTATGATTTCTTTCCTCCTACCAACTTTGGTTTTTGTTTGTTCTTCTTTCTCTAGTCCTTTTAGGTTAAGGTTACATTGTTTATTTGAGATTTTTCTTGTTTCTTGAGATAGGATTGTATTGCTATAAACTTCCCTCTTAGAACTATCTTTGTTGCATCCCATAGGCTTTGGATCATCAAGTTTTCATTGTCATTTGTCTCTAGGTATTTTTTGATTTCCTCTTTGATCTACACAGTGATCTCTTGGTTATTTAGTAATGTGTTGTGTGGCCTCCATGTGTTTGTGTTTTTTACATTTTTTTCCATGTAATTGATTTCTATTCTCATAGCCTTGTGGTCAGAAAAGATGCTTGATATGGTTTCAATTTTCTTAAATTTACCGAGGCTTGATTTGTGACCCAAGATATGATCTATCCTGGAGAGTGTTCCGTGTGCACTTGAGAAGAAAGTGTAGTCTGCTGTTTTCAGATGGAATGTCCTATAAAGATCAATTAAATCTATCTGGTCTATTCTGTCATTTAAAGCTTGTCTTTCCTTATTAATTTTCTGTCTGGATGATCTGTCCTTTGGTGTAAGTGAGGTGTTAAAATGCCCCACTATTATTGTGTTACTGTCAATTTCCTCTTTTAGAGCTGTTAGCATTTGCCTTATGTATTGAGGTGCTCCTATGTTGGGTGCATAAGTATTTGTAATTTTTAAATCTTCTTCTTGGATTGATCCCTTGATCATTATGTGGTGTCCTTCCTTGTCTCTTCTAACATTCTTTATTTTAAGGTCTATTTTATCTGATATGAGTATTGCTACTCCAGCTTTCTTCTGATTTCCATTTGCATGGAATGTCTTTTTCCATCCCCTCACTTTCAGTCTGTATGTGTCCCTAGGTCTGAAGTGGGTCTCTTGTAGACAGCATATATGTGGGTCTTGTTTTTTGTTTTTTTTTTTTGTGGTACGCGGGCCTCTCACTGCTGTGGGCTCTTCTGTTGTGGAGCACATGCTCCAGACGCACAGGCTCAGCAGCCATGGCTCACGGGCCCAGCCGCTCTGCGGCATGTGGGATCTTCCCAGACCGGGGCACGAACCCGTGTCCCCTGCATCGGCAGGTGGACTCTCAACCACTGCGCCACCAGGGAAGCCCAGGTCTTGTTTTTGTATCCATTCAGCAAGCCTGTGTCTTTTGGTTGGCGCATTTAATCCATTCACATTTAAGGCAATTATCGATATGTATGTTCCTATTACCATTTTCTTAATTGTTTTGGGTTTGTTTTGTAGGTCATTTTCTTCTCTTGTGTTTCCCATTTAGAGAAGTTCCTTTAGCATTTGTTGTATAGCTGGTTTGGTGGTGCTGAATTCTCTTAGCTTTTACTTGTCTGTAAAGCTTTTGATTTCTCTGTCAAATATGAATGAGATCCTTGCTGGGTAGAGTAATCTTGGTTGTAGGTTGTTCCCTTTTGTCACTTTAAATATATCATGCCACTCCCTTCTGGCTTGTAGAGTTTTTGCTGAGAAATCAGCTGTTAACCTTATGGGAGTTCCCTTGTATGTTATTTGTCATTTTTCCCTTGTTGCTTTTAATAATTTTTCTTTGTCTTTAATTTTTGTCATTTTGATTACTGTGTGTCTCGTGTTTCTCCTTGGGTTTATCCTACCTGGGACTCTCTGCACCTCCTGGACTTATGTGGCTGTTTCTTTTCCCATGTTAAGAAAGTTTTCGACTATAATCTCATCAAATATTTTCTCGGATCCTTTCTCTCTCTCTTCTCCTTCTGGGACCCCTATAATGTGAATGTTGTTGCATTTAATGTTGTCCCAGAGGTCTCTTAGGCTGTCTTTATTTCTTTTCATTCTTTTTTCTTCATTCTGTTCTGCGGCAGTGAATTCCACCATTCTGTCTTCCAGGTCACTCATCCGTTCTTCTGCCTCTGTTATTCTGCTATTGATTCCTTCTAGTGTATTTTTCATTTCAGTCACTGTATTGTTCATCTCTGTTTGTTTGTTCTTTAATTCTTCTAAGAGTTTGTTTTTTAATTCTTCTAGGTCTTTGTTAAACATTTCTTGCATCTTCTCAATCTTTGCCTCCATTCTTTTTCCGAGGTCCTGGATCATCTTCACTATCATTATTCTGAATTCTTTTTCTAGAAGGTTGCCTATCTCTACTTCATTTCGTTGTTTTCCTGGGGTTTTATCTTGTTCCTTCAACTGGTACTTATACCTCTGCCTTTTCATTTTGTCTCTCTTTCTGTGAATGTGGTTTTCGTTCCACAGGCTGCAGGACTGTAGTTCTTCTTGCTTTTGCTGTCTGCCCTCTGGTGGATGAGGCTATCTAAGAGGCTTGTGCAAGCTTCCTGATGGGAGGACTGGTGGTGGGTAGAGCTGGGTGTTGCTCTGGTGGGCAGAGCTCAGTAAAACTTTAATCTGCTTGTCTGCTGATGGGTGGGGCTGGGTTCTCTCCCTTTTGGTTGTTTGGCCTGAGGCGACCCAGCACTGGAGCCTACCTGGCTCTTTGTTGGGGCTAATGGTGGACTCTGGGAAGGGTCACGCCAAGGAGTACTTCCCAGTACTTCTGCTGCCAGTGTCCTTGTACCCGCAGTGAGCCACGGCCACCCCCCACCTCTGCAGGAGACCCTCCAGCACTAGCAGATAGGTCCGGTTCAGTCTCCCATGGAGTCACCGCTCTCTCCCCTGGGTCCTGATGTGCACACTACTTTGTGTGTGCCCTCCAAGAGTGGAGTCTCTGTTTCCCCCAGTCTTGTCAAAGTCTTGCAATCAAATCCCACTGGCCTTCAAAGTCTGATTCTCTAGGAATTCCTCCTCCCGTTGCCAGACCCCCAGGTTGGGAAGCCTGACGTGGGGCTCAGAACCTTCACTCCAGTGGGTGGACGTCTGTGGTATAAGTGTCCTCCAGTCTGTGGGTCACCCACCCACCCAGGGGCCATGGGATTTGATTTTATTGTGATTGCACCCCTCCTACTGTCTCATTGCAACTTCTCCCCTGTCCTTGCATGTGGGACATCTTTTTTGGTGAGTTCCAGTGTCCTCCTGTGGATGATTGTTCAGCAGTTAGTTGTGATTCCAGTGCTCTCACAAGAGGGAGTGAGTGCACGTCCTTCTACTCTACCAGCTTCTATTTTTCTAATTCACATAAAGGTTCAGTATAGGCTAGTGGTGACCCAGTGTCAAAAGGGACATCTGGGGCCTCCCTGGTGGCGCAGTGGTTGAGAGTCCGCCTGCCGATACAGGGGACACGGGTTCGTGCCACGGTCTGGGAGGATCCCATATGCCGCGGAGTGGCTGTGCCCGTGAGCCATGGCCGCTGAGCCTGCGCGTCCGGAGCCTGTGCTCCGCAATGGGAGAGGCCACAACAGTGAGAGGCCCGCGTACCGCAGGGAAAAAAAAAAAAAAAGGGACATCTGTTTAGTGCTCTTGAATACATCTGCCCCTCTAGACTATGAATTCTTTAGAACTAGGTCTCCTTTGCCTTTTTCCTCAATGTACAGTCTCTTTCATAGACTTGCAAAGATTGTCAATTTTGTAAGATTAATAATAGTAACAACAACAAAAATACTGTCAACATTTTAAATCCCTTATAATGCTGTAGGAAAAACTCTAAATGTTTTTGCATGGATAATCTCATGTAGTTAACACAATAAGCCTATGAAGAAGGTACTATTATTACTATTATTACTTCCATTATAGAGAGCATAAAACTGGGGCTCAAAGAAGCTCGGTTATTTGCTTAAAGTCACACAGCCAGGATTTGAACCGTTTTTTAAAACATATATATATATATATATATATATATATATATATATATATTTATTTATTTAATTTATTTTGGCTGCGCCGGGTCTTAGTTGAGACACGTGGGGTCTTTTAGTTGCAGCACGCAGGCTTCTTAGTTGCGGCATGCGGGATCTAGTTCCCTGACCAGGGATCTAACCCGGGCCCCTTGCATTGGGAGCACGGAGTCTTACCCACTGCACCACCAGGGAAGTCCCTAAGCCTGGTCCCTTATACACCATGGGGAATAGAATAGGTACATGCATGCCTACACCAAATGCCCGTGATGACAAAGCCTGGGGCTCAGGACCATTGGAGAATCTGAAGTGTTTTTCTAGAAAGCAGTCTGATGAAGGGCAAACCCAGGGACATCCTGAAGCCCACCTGTAAGAAGGTAGACGTAACCTTTCTTCACAGGAAAAGGGTGAGTTCAGCCCCTGCTGTCTCCTGGGAGTCTAAGAGGAATCATCCTCCCGGCAGACTAGCACATCTCTGAGTTAAGAGGGCGAGGCCTCCGATGCCGCCTGCGGGTGTCTCTTGCTCTGGCTCTTGCCACTGGCAACATCTCACTCTTACCAGCAATGAACCGCAGTTGGGTTGTTGGCTCTCATCCAAGTCATGGTCACATGCAGGCTCTGTGTAAGCTTTGGAGCCCCTCTGTCAGGCTCAGATGAGGAGGGACGGTAGAGCCATTGATAATTGCCAGCGGGCTGGCTCCATTCCCACACACCCCACTGTTTCACCCGGGATTCATTAACAAGTTGAGGGGGAGAAGCACAGACACCTCCTGAGAGGAAGGCCCACTGATGGGTGAGTGATCATCTTCAGACAACCACAGGGGAATGGCAGGATCTCTTTCCAAAGCAGTTTTCACTACGTGTGTTAAAAACCACAGTTAGTCCTTCTGGAAGGCTGCTGAGAGCAGCACTAAAAACACCTGGTTCATCCAGCTTCCATCCTGCAACCTACCCCCAAAACTGGCTTGAAATTAACCTCCAAGATTCTAGAATGATGGAGAAACTAGAACAGTACAGGAATTTGTTTATCTTTTCTCTTCAGAATCCTGGTTTAATTTACACCTTTCCCTCAAAGTCTGCTCCAGCCCTGAAGGACTGCGCTTCCTGCTCAGAGGCCCTGGAGCCTTTGTGTCTGTACCACTCATCTGAAACATGGCAGTTCCATTCATCCCTTCATTCACATAACAAACCCTGACATTGTCCTCTGTGCTAGGCACTGGGATAGGGGCCAAGAGAGAGACAAATTAAAACTGTCCATATCCTCAAGGGAGAGCCCAGTCCAGTGGGCAGGGTGGGTGGGTAGAAAGACCACTCCCATAGAGGGTGATGGATTCTATAACAAAGAGAGGGGAAAGTGCTAAAGGAGAGCAGAGCTGACGTGTCCACCCACCCCAAGGGGGGATACAGAAAAGCGGCACGGAGGAAGGGCGCACAGGTCTTGAAGGAACAGAGGGGGAAGTCAGGCAAATACTCTTTAAATCTCGATGCCTGAGTATTGATGAAGTACAGTGGTATGTGTTAAAGCTCTCTGGGAGGTTCCAATGGGTAGCAAAGTTTGAGAAGCATTGCTCTGGAGACCTGCCCTAAGCAAAGTAGAACTGCTCCATCTGTGAAGTTATGCCCACGCACTCACCCTCCACTCGTGCCCCAGCCAGGGCAGCTGGCAGCAATGAATGAATGACTGGCACAGAGGGACAAAGGGCTGGCCCCCTGGCCTAAAGGTGGGACCAACTCTGTGGAGCTGTTCGTGCTTCAGAGCCTCCCCGTGGGTCAGGATGGCGCCACAATCCTTCTGAGGTCATATCCTTGCCTTTAGCCCCTAATCTGCCCCTACTCACTCTCTCTCCTGAGAGCATTCACCTAGCAAGTCACACACACCTGAAATGCCATCTAGGCTCTGCTGATCCCCCAGTCCTTCAAACTATCCATACTAACACTCAATGTGGATTTATTGCTAGTGAGGGTGGTAAAATTTCCCAGACAGAGGATGTATGGACTCTAAAATATTATCTGCAAATGATGCATTGTCCCTTTATTGGAAGAGTGTGGAGGACAGTGGTTTCATCCAAGGAAGATTGAGGCAACACAGTGACTCTCAGGTGTGAGACAGACAAATCTGAAGAACCAATGACTCATGGTTCTTCTGTCACACCACATAAACAGCTGCCAGGCTCACCTCTTTTGAGGACTGTTTATTCACAGCCAAAGCCTTCAGCTTCTTCACTATATTACCTTAGTTTAGAAAAACACATCCAGGATCCCCAGATGATATTCTTGAATAGTTTCTAACTGATCAGCCTCTACTGAGATTGCTCCTTCATTCAAGCTTGTCGGAAGTAATCATTTTAATTTTCTGTAAATGCCTTCGTGGCACTTCTTGGCTGAGTAATCATTGTTTTAAAATGTTGATGCAAATGACAATATCTTTTGAGTCACCAGCATGGCTATTGCTTCCCTTTAAATATTTTTGCACTACTTTTTTTTAAATAAAATATTTTATCTCTAAAATGCTGCAAGCAAAAGACTTTCTATCTATTGATGAAAACTCCAAACACTCCCTTCAAACAGAGCTTTTTTGTGTGTCTGGAGGACTTTTTTGAGGACGATACAAAAAGAAAGAGAACTGTCAGAGAGCCAATGATCGGTTCTCAAACAATTACTCAAGTATTTGGTAATCACTGTCTTTGCTTGGATTGTTATAACAGCTTTTGTATATCAGGATTATCAGCCACATCTGTCCTTCAATATTTATTTGTCCCTTGGACAAGTACTCTAGGTTGTAAGTCACTACAGAGGAGGGCACGGGGGACTCAATCTGGGACTCTGATTGGAAGGGATGGAAAAAAATACCAATTCAAGGCCAGTTCTAGGTATAAGAAAGAATGTATCAGTACCATGATTCTAAAAGTTTGAGCTGACTAACACAACATTGTAAAACAATTATACCTCAATTAAAAAAAAAAAGAAAGAAAAGTTTGAGCTGAATCTTGAGTCCAAACGAATGCAAAAGACAGCGATGTAGGCAATTGTATTAGTTAAAGTAGAGGCTAAGCTGCGATAACAAAGAGGCCCCAAAATACAGTGGCTTAAGCAAGATAGAAATTTGTTTTTCTCTAACATAATAGCCTAGAAAGGAGTGGTCCAGGGCTGGTGGAGTGGCTCTGCCATCTTCAACATGTGGCTTCCAGGATTGTTCCAGCCACTCTCACTTCTCAGACAGTGGGACAGGAGAGAGGAAGTTTGGAGAAGCACGTTTCTCTTTAAAGTAGATAACCCCAAAGCCATACACATTACTTTGATTCATCCCCTTTTAGCCTGAATTTAGTCTCATGGTCAAACCTAGCTGCATGGAGGGTTGGCAAACTTAGTTTTGAGCACAATGGCTATATGTCCTACTAAATTGAGGGGCTTCTCTTACTAAAAGAAAGTGGTCAGCAGTCTTTACCATGGCAAGTTAATATAAATGCCCAGGGACCCAAAATAAATCCAGGAGAAGACTGGAAATAGAGTCTAAGTAAGCACACACCATAGTACATAGTTTATGTACTCATAAGCAGTGAGTACATATTTAAAGGCTGGCTTGATGGGCAAACGAGTTAAGGGATGAATGAAATGAAAATGTTCATGTCAGCATCCAGAGACTCCAGCTAAATAGAGGTGATATTCACAAAGCAGAATCCCACACAAACAGATTCACATAAGCACAAAGACCTAGGAGTGTGCCCTCTGGCTTGCCCTTGTATACTTCCTGCAAAGTGCAGGCCAGCAGAGGTTGGCAGGTGTGTGCTGAGGACAGAGAGGAAAGGGTTTATCACTCATTTCGTTGGTGATCTCAGCAACTCGTCACTGGGAGATTCAGTCAGCTGGGACCAAGGCCACCACTCTGGCATTCAGACATCACTCAGACAGTAGGACTCTTCCCCTCTCAGCATCCCTTTCTCTACAGATCAGCGGTTCTCAGAGTATGGTCTCCAGACCAGCTGTATCAGCATCCTCTGGAAACTTTTAGAAAAGCAAATCCCAGGTCCCACACCCCAGAACTATTGAATCACAAATTCTGGGGCTGGGGCCCAGAAATCTGTGTTAAATTAGCCCTCCAGATAATTCTGATGCATATTCAAGTCTGAGGACCACAACTCTAGGTAACTGCTTTCCTTTGATTACCTGTATTCTCCTGCCTGTTACGGAGCCATTACCTCGTGGTGTCTTCTGAGAACAACAGTGTAGCCCAGGATGTAGCTTGGCTTGGCCTGGATCTCACAGGAAGTGAGTGACAGATCCTGTTCTGGAATCCTAGTTTAGTATGGAATTTCAAAAACCCTCTTATTCATCTGCCTGTCTCTATAGTAAATATGCAGACAATCCAAGATAGCAACTGTGGCCAGCACTGTTCCTGAATATCCCCAAGGATGGGAATCATAAGTTCTCCTTGTTAGCTAGTTCCAGTGTAATCAGTACTTAGGCAATACATTTTTCTTTCTTTCTTTCTTTTGTTTTTTTTATAACCAAACCTCTTCTCATTATAATGTAAGCCCATGTATTCTTTAATCTTCTCAAGAGATTTCCAAATCTTTTGTCATTCTAGTTATCATTTGTATACTCAAAGACATTCGTGAAATCATTGTTTATTCTTCTCTCTTCTAAGCTAAACAATTCCAATTCCTCAAATAATAAACTTCTTTCAGTGATCCTGATGGTTCCTCTAGGGTCTGAAAGTTTGTGTTCTACCTCCCCTGCCAAAATTCATATGTTGAAATCCTAACTCCTCAAAGATGATGGTATTAGAAGATGGGGCCTTTGGGAATCATTAAGGTGAAATCCTCATGAATGAGATTAGTGCTTTAGAAAAGAGACCCCACAGAGATCCCTGTGCATCTTCCACCTTGTGTAGATACAATGAGAAGTCTGTGACCTGGAAGAGGGCCCTCACCTGACCATGCTGGTACCCTGATCTTGGACTTCCAACCTCCAGAACTGTGATAAATAAATTTCTATTCTCTATAAGCCACCCAGGCTGTGGTATTTTGTTATAGTAGCCCAAATGGGCTAAGACAGTTCCTTAATCCTTCATCAGCATTATCTCATTAATCCTCATAATAACCCTAAGAAATGGGCACTGTTATTTTATCCCATTTTACACATAAAGAAACTGAGGTTCAGTAAGGTTCAACTGCTTGCCTGGGGTTACAGAGTTTGGAAATGGCGGGGGCTGAAATTCACAAGCTGAGAGCCATTACCCTTGATCTTACGTGTCTATCTGTATGTCTAGCATTCATTCCAAATCTTAATGAGGTATTGATTTCATATTCTTCTTACGGTTGGAAATTCAATTGTAAGTTACAAGCTGTAAATGTCCCACAAATATCTGCATACTCGAGAATGATTATATGAATTAAAATGTTCATGGGAAAAGATGTTTCACTTAATAAAACTAGTTGTTCTAAAGGGATACTTCAAAAAATGATGGTCAGATCATAATCTGAGCATCTAAATGCCATGAAAACTAGGAGAAAAGAGAAGGAGACAAAGGTAGCAAATAGATCTGTTAGAATCCATGACACGAATGGACGTCTCCAAGCTGATTCTTTCTGTTATCTTCATTGAGAGGAGCACCAACAGTATCACCTGAATCAAAGTACTTTTTTCTTTTCACACTACTTCATGGACAATTCCCTGCTATGTCCCCAGCTCTAGAAGAGGGACATGCTATTAGCATGTGTTCACCATGTACTTGTAGAAAAAAGAAACATGGAGTTGATTCTTCATCTTCAAAGAGGACTTCCAAAAAAAAAAAAATCGGAGCCAGGTGGCCCTCAACATCTGCTTGTTGGGATGAGAATTATCTCTAGAGACCTGCTAGTCCATCCTCTTTGTTTTCAGATGAGCAAACTGAGACCATAAAGTTACATAAACATGTTCAATGTCCTATAGGTGAATAGGAGTAGGGCTGGAATTAAAACTCAGCTTTCCTACATGGGTTCTGCACTTGTCGAAACTCAACAAAATGACTCTTAACATGTGTGCATTTCACTGTACATAAATTATATGTAAAAAAACCCCTCAGTTTTCTCAGTTCTTTTTTCTGTCATCTCTCTTCCATTATGTTTCCCTGCTAAACAGTAGATCAGGAAGAAGGTAACTGATACAGCTCTGGGCTACAAACAGCCTAACTAAGAAGGTCAGACTTTGAACTTCCATGGAACAAATTATAAAATTTCAATAAACAATCAGGGATTGGCATAGGAATACCGACTTTGTTTATTTTGTCCAGGATGGCTATTAAAAGAAAAAAAAACTTACTATTTAGAATCACCTTCATTTCATAAAACAAAGGACATGTTAACATTTTAAAAATAGAAAAGCATAATCTCAGAATAGAAACAATATATCCCCCAAAAGGACTGTTTTTGTTAAAGATCTGTGAAGATTCTTAATGGACCAGCACAGGACGGAGTCTGGAACTCCAGAGCCCAATCAGAAAGAGCCAACAAATGAGGTTCATGCCAGGATATTAGATACCTGACTACACCTCAGGATAGCTTTTCTCCTTCTGATCTGGATTTACATCTTAATGTCTTCATATTCCCAAAAGGTCCAGACTTTTCCCTTTTGGGGAATACAGATGAAGCAAGAGTGGGACTGAAGCTGAATCCGGCCCCTGTACCCTGACACTGAATTAAATCTTGGAGACAGAGTTTTGGGTGAAGTAGAAAAGAATAGTTTTGTTGCTTTGCCAGGCAAAGGTGACCACAGTGGGCTAATGCCCTCAAAACCGTGTGTCCCCCTCTGGAAGGGGTAGTGAGAAGTTTTATAGCAATGGTTCAAAGAGGTCATGATCAGCTCGTGGACATTCTTCTGATTGGTTGGTGATGAGGTAATTGGGGGTCAACATCATCAACCTTCTGGTTCCAACTGGTCTGGGATCTACATGCTTGTGGGCAGCAGACAGTTAACTTCTCCCACCTGGTGGGGTTTCAGTATCTGCAAAACATTTCAAAGATATTGTTTTGTGTATCCCTTGAGGGGGAAGCAGGACCCTGCCCCAAGGCTGCTCTATTGTTTCTTGACTGTTCCTCCCTTGTCTCTGCATCCCCTCCCTTCCCTAATTAGCAACTGTTTGAACCTGCTCATTGGAACTCAAGGAAGGTCTTGGAGGCTGAATGAAGCCTATTTCCTGTAATTTCCAAGAAGTGGGGGACACAGAAAGGCTTTTGTGCCCAGGAACCCCACAGGGTCCTGCTCAGTTTCAGGACCAGCAGTGCCAAACCTTGAGTGGACCCTTCGACTAGAGTTGCATTCCCTAGAAACCATGGACTCCTCAAGAGAGCTCCTACATAAACTACATTAGCCCACACCTACTGGGGTCCCAACTGCAGCTGGGCAATTCTTTACTCAGCATGAGCCGTGTTTAAGGAGCCTGTAGAAGTCAGAGAGGACATTTATTCTTTGATCTTGTATAAAAAGGGAAAATACGGGTTGGTGTGTATATTGGTTTCCTAGGGCTGCTGCAACAACGTACCACAAACCAGGTGGCTTAAAACAACAGAAGTTGATTCTCTCACAGTCCTGGAGGCTTGAAGTTCAAAATCAAGGTGTCATGTTCTCTGTCTGAAGAATTTACGGAAGGAACTTTTCTTCCATCTTCTAGCTTCTGGTGGCAGACTGCAACCCTTGGTGTTCCTTGGTTTGTAGCGGCATTACTCCAACCCCTGACTCCATTGTCACATGGCCTTCTCCCCTGTGGGTCTCACATTATCTTTCCTATGTACACATCTGTCTTTGGCTTTCTTCTCTTCCCATTAGGACACCAGTCACATTGGATTAGGACCCACCCTAATGACCTCATCTTAACTCGATTATATCTGCAAAGACCTTGTTTTCAAATAAGGTCACATTCACAGGTTCTGGGGCTTAGAATTTCAAATATTTTGGTGGGGGACACAATTCAACCCATGACAGTCCGTAAGACTTACTCCATGGCTCTGATGAGCCATGGTTTTGAGGATCATTTCAGATTTGCATCAACTCCCAAGGACCCTGACAAAGCATGCATTTACTCACCAGATGGCTTAAACTCTAATGAATAGTTTTCTGCTAGCCACCTTGTATGTGTTTGTACTGCTCTTTGAGGGACACTCAAGATGTACAAAACCCTGTCTCTACCTCACCAGGTTATGTACCCCTCTGTGCCCCAGTTTCCCTATCTGTGGCATCTTCCTCACAAGGTTGCTACAAGGATTAAATGAGATAATAGTCACTGTGTGGACCATAGCAAAGACTCAATAAATGTTATGGATGGCTTCAAACAAGTGTGTGAACAAAATGCACCCATGGTTTAGAGAACAAATAAGAACCAAAAGCACAATATACTATATATTGATGTTACAATATAGAAGTTCAGATAAAGGGAAAAGAGCATCTCAGATATTGATTTATTATCTTATTTATGGCATGCATGTGTTTGCATGTGAACGTGTAGATGTTGGTAACTCTGTATGTGTGTGTGTGTCGGTTTGAGGGTAGTTTGATAGGGGAGCAGTAATCTGGAGGATGAATATCTTTCTTGGGACTGAAAAATATCTTAGGACCCTGTCTTCCTCATTTTATTTCCATCTAACCATAGGCTTCCTGCAAAGCTGCAAGAACGAACTCGGTTCCGTGCTGGGCCCTGCACTCATGGTGGCTGCCAGCCTGTGTGTCTTGTGTGAGAGGCAGTGGGCTTCTGGAAAATCTCTTAGACATGTGCCCTGAACAGGGAGGTCACCCCATGGCTGAGATATGTCTCCTTATTTTGCCTGGACCCTAATGCCCTGACAACCGGCTCAAACTCCCTGGTCATTGAGAGCCATTGATCAAGGCCTCTGCTGTGAGATTTCAGACTAAGGGTTGTAGAAAACAAGATAAAGAGATTCGCGTTGTTCCTTAAAAAGCTATGCATACTTGCATCAAAAAAAAAAAAGTGTTGACTTAGCACCAAAACAAAACAAAACCGGAAAAAAAAAAAATCCAAACACGTTATGTGCCTTTAGGATTTGAGGAAGAATCTCGTTGTTTTTTTGTAACTTCAAAATAGTCTGAAAGAATTTTCCACAGCCAGACTCCCTTTATTCAGAATTAAAGTAATGGATCTGGAGCTACTGTAGCCACCTATCCACTTATATCTCTATTGCTATCATAGTAATTGTAATATTAATTGATTAATCTAGCCCAGGGCACTCAAGTGTCTGCACACAAAATTAGAATGTAATTGCAACAATAAAGAGATCAAATGAGATAATTAAAACATAAAAGATGACAAATGCTAATTCAGGAAGTCTTTTGTATGCATTGAAACGTGCTACTTATTTATAAGGCATTGTTTGGAGATTCCTAAGGAGAGAGTTCAAGGCAGAATAAATTCTGTGATCTGCTTATACAAAGATATCAAATAAACATACTCACACAAGGATTGATTGCAATACAATTGCAGGTCCAAGCGTACCTTCCACAGAGTGTTGTTTAGATGCATCTTTTTAGAAGATATAACACTGAACTGACCTTAATGCCGTGTCCACATTTCTCCTAAAGCTTCAAACTTTCAGAAATAGCATCTACAGGACATGGCAGGAGGAGAACAGGACAGGCAAATGGAAGCAAGTCAACAATTAACTTCTTTGAGGCTTAGACATGTAACCTGCATTCATAGAATTCAAAAGAAGGAAAAAAGACAGTCTGGGCAGGTCTTGAGTTACCCAAGCCAAAACCAGTTGGTTTCACTTTACAGGTCCCCTGGAGGGCAAGGGTAACTTTGTACCCTGCACCCAATTTTTATCCAATTTCTCTTCTTATTGACTCTCAAAAGAAAGAGTCTAGGGATGGATTCCATCAAAGCCTACATGTTCACAACTTTCTAAAACTTTAGATTTCTATTCTTCATCATTTTAGTAACAGTCCCAGGCCCTGATCTTATTTTTTTCAAATACATTATTCAGCCTATGCAGTCTCTAACTTCTGCAGAGCCAGGAATGAAGTGAGATTAGGACTCACTGATCTGACCAATTTCCGGTCTTCTTTTTGCCCAGCTATCTATGGGGTTAGGCCAGCTGCAGCGATCGCAGGGGACCATGGACATATACACACTACCAGTATGCACAGTGCCATGGGGACGGCCAGCTACCACCATACTGCCACCATCTCCAAGGAAGGTTCTTGGAGATAATGCAGTCATTCATTTATTCAACATTCAACACACACTTCTTGAGTGACTTTTATGTCAGTGAACCAAACAGACCAAGTTCCCTAGTCTCAGGGAGCTTATGTTCCAGTGAAGGGAGACAAATAATCAAGGCGATGTATAAAGTAGCATCAGATGGCGATAAGTGTCAGGAAGGAAAATAAATCAGGAGAAGTGTCTAACGAGTGACTGGGGAAGGGGTGCTATTTTAGAGTGTGGTCAGGAAAAAGCTCCCCAAAGGGTTGCTGAGTAGAGATCTGAAAAACCTGCATGAATGAGCCTAACTTTAATATGGCTTAAATAGACTAATGAATTCAAATCTTATGGGAATGAGATGCAAAAGATAAAACAGAATCCTTTCTCCGTGGTTCTGGGAAAATAATAATAAGAGCTAATTTGTATTAAGTACCTTACAAGGATTAACTCATTTAATCCTCACAGCAACATTGTGAGATAGAAATGATTATCATCCTCCTGGAGATGAGGTTAGTAACTCACCAAGGGTTACATAGCTAGTGGATCGTGAGGCTGGGTTTCAACTCCAGGCCCCTTGAGGTTTGGGGGAGGGTTGTTTTTTTGGAACAACTGTATTGAGGTATAATTGCTATGCAATAAACTGCACATATTTGAAGTGTAAAATCTGAGAATTTTTAGCATATGTGTATACTCATGAAACCATCATGTCATCAATATAATGAATGTGTCTCACTCCCAAAAGTTTCCTCATGCCTCCTTTTCACCACCTCTTCCCCAATCCATCCCTTTTCACACTCCCATTTCTAAGCAACCACTGGCCTGCTTTCTGACATTATAGATGAGCTTGCATTTCCCACAGTCTTATACAAATGGAATCATATAGTATGAACTCTTTTTTCATCTGGCTTCTTTCACTCAGCATAATTAGCTTGGGATTCATCCACATCACAGGTATCGACAGTTCACTTTTATTGCTGAGTAGTGTTCCGTTGTATCGGATATGCCCCAATTTGTCTCTCCATTCACCTGTTAGTGGACATTGGGCTATATTAATAGCCAGTTCAGGGCTATTACAAATTAAACTGCTATGAACATTCACGTACAAGTCTTTGTATTAGACCCACACTGTTAATCATTACATAATACAGCTTCTCTTAAAAAAAGGATAAAATAGGACACATAGAGGCTGCATTGTGTGGCGAAATCACGATGAACCAGAACCGAGAATTCTCGATTCCAAAAGCTGTGATCTTTTGCTAGTCCAAGGTTAGTGAGTAGCCACTGAAAAGTGCAGGTGTAAAGCCTTTCATTCAGATGTCGCCTGGTTTCTCTGTAATCTGAGGAGAGATGGCCCTAGATGACCTAGCACAGAAATCCCTGGTTTGCACTCCCACCTTTACTAACGGTGTGTGACTGTTGACAAGTCACTTGTCCTCTGCAGAACTCTTTCCTCATCAGTAAAATCCCAGCCAAGTCTAAGGCTTACTCATGGCGCGTACTGATTAGAGGCAAGCCGTAGATTAGCCAAGGCCAATCTTCATGCCACCCCACTGCTCTGTATTGCTGTACCCTCCTGACCACTGGGTCCTAGCATCTCAGAAATGCATGCAACCTAAGAAAGCACCGAAGAGAACCAAGGCCCAGGGAGTGAGGGCCGTGCCCGAGGTGGCAGGGGGACCTCAAATCCAGGTGTCCTGACATCGTGTCCCAAACTTTTTCTTCTACACCAAACTGCTGCTTGTTTCTTGTTCAAGTTTTATATCAAGCAAGGGTGCTGAATTAAATGAGTGCCGTTTCTTTTCCCATTTTATCATGAATTAGGGTGGCAATCATCTGTCTCAGTTTGTTTACTATACAATCTGTGATCAAACTGCAGATACTTCAGTGCTCAGAACACAGACTAACACCTTGCTAGCTAGGTAAATGCTACAAAAAAGGAAACATTTTGCTGAGAGGTGTAATAAGAGAGACAAATAAATGATTCCTTTCCCCTCTGCTATTGGTTTAAGTTATAGTCACCCAAACGTTAAAAATAAAACCTGAAAAGCATCGCGGTCTCTACCCCACACGGCAAAAGCACACCCTGTTGCATCAGCTCAAGTCTCATGTTTTTAACAACTGCTGTTTTAGGTTTAGACTAATGAAGGAATGATTCTTGGTACATGTATTCCTACCACAATTAAATAACTCACAGTGTAGGATGGAATTGTTCAGGCTTCTTAAAATTGCCTTTCATCTTTCAGTGTTAAAAGATGAATTTCTCATATAGAACGCAGTTGTAAGAGGTTTGCGTTCTAACTCATGGAAGCCTCAATATATTTGTTTTAGAGTGACTTTTCTTTAGTAACAATTTAAATAACAGAGTAATAGGCTGGAAGAGTTTCTATTTAGGATGGTAAAATATTCAGTGGAGATAAAATTGCTTTATAGATGGCTGGCCGGAATTCAGTTTAGAATTCAAACACTTTAGAATTTCAATACACTTCAAACCTTGAATGGAAGAAGAGATGAGTTCTCACAGAGCTTTGGGGACCATGTGCTGCCAGAAGGGACTGAAACACCCACTCCCAGCCTCCCTGTGTCATGTCCTGCATACAGCTCATCCTCGCTTTGCCGTGTAAAAAGCAAACAGGTTGGAAATGTTTATGATGATGGCCGTGTTTAATGAAAGTCTGTGTTATGCTTGTTGATGCCATCTACATTTCTCAGCCTCTTATGAATAGACAAATTCCAATGTTTGAACACACTTGCCCCCAATATGTATTATTTGGACAGAGATACCTGCTGTCCTATCATCGCAGGTGCTGGCACAGAAAAATAGGGGCAGACCGAAGTGATTCTTACTACCTTCACCCAAGACAGTGGTGGTTTCAGAATATTTATATAGATGGGCCTTGGGAATTTCAGTATGGTTTAACATAGAGGCTCGCTGGGGATTTGGTTTTTCAGAGGTGTTCGCATAGCAAGCGTATAGTTTTCACTTGGATGTTATGCTTACTGGGGTCCCTATGGCACCAGTTCCATGTGAGCCATCATTTGCTACTGGCGAGGTTTACAGCCAAGGTCACTCACCCATGCCAGTTCACCTACAGAAAATCCTTGGGCCCCCAGTACATTTGGATAAACCTTCAGTTGGTGAAATGCTAAACCAGACCAGCAGTAAACATCCCTTTAAGGAGTATCCCCAGAGTGGCAGCAAATTCATGACAAGTAAGTGATGGTTAACCAGCCTCCTATATGGTGTCCATCACTTGGCCCATTGCATGCAGTGCTCTAAATAACCATTTGTTATGGCATAAATCTCCCCCGTAAAGTAAAGGAAGGGTCTTCCTTGCACAGTATAACTGTGAACAGAAGCATGTAGAAAACCCTGGTGCAGGAGGGCTGACTGAAAGGAAAGGAGAGAGAAGCAGTCTTGTCACCCAGCTCATTTCTCCAGGACCCGTGGGGAGCTTGCAGCTGGATGCCACTCCTTCTCTCTCACCACTTCCTGCCTCTCTGCTTGAATCTCTTCTAAAGCGGGTGGGAGCTAAAAATCCTTTAAGTGTAACCCTGGGATTCCGGGGAGCTGCAGAGTTGTGAATTATGTTGAGACAGGTGAGCCATTGCAACGTGAGTCAGGGACACAGTATTATGAAAATGGGGAGTGAGTGCTTATTGGCTCCACAGTTTCCTTTTTGGTTGATTAAAATTTTACTGACCTAGAAAGCGGTGATGGTTGCACAACATTGTGAATGTACTAAATGGCACTGAACTATACTCCTTAAAAGGGTGAATTTGATGTTATGTGTATTTTACCCTAATTTTTAAAAAAGGTATTATGGGGCTGGAGTAAGATGTTCCATGAGATACTTTTTAGGGGTTCATGGATGTGCATGACACACTCATTCTCTATCCTTGAAGGATTTAGAAATGCAATATCTGATGGAATGGAAAGGTCTTTCCTGCTCTTCCATGACCATGAAGATGTCTTTGCTTTGGTGACAAATGATGTAAGCAGTCAAATAACTGCTCCACTGGTGGTTGAACTGACACCTGTCAATACATCATGAATTATAGAGGTTGTAAAACATGTGGGAATTCATAAGACCTGAATGGCACATGTAAATTTCTTTTCTATTTAAGATTATAGTCAGGAACTTATGATACTGTAAATCTGTAGACCTTCTATGCATCTGGCCTTGGACTTTTCTTGCTTTTGCTGGGAAGATAGAAGAATGACTGATAAAAGATTATTGTTCTCCATATTTAGATCCTAGGTCATTTTATGGATTATTAGCTTTGCCAAACTGCACATGGAATTAATTGGAAACAATTGCAATGTTCTCACTACATTGCACCACTTCCTTTCATTAATTAAGAGACATTACCCTCTGTTCTACAGATGACAAAACGGACAGCTCTTCTTTTACTACCAGACAGCAGCCACAGAAAGAAAAGCAGAAATCACAGTGTGTCTGGACATTAAGGTAGTGATAGAGAGCAGAAATCCCAATGTAGTGGGTACAGGGAGAGAGGCTGATTCCAACTTCTGTACTCTTAGGTACGCTCAATTCTAAGCATCTAGTTCAATCTGCCCAATTACAGTTTTATTTCTCCATTTGCTTGATGACAAAAGCCAGCTGCCTGGGAATGGAAAACATATTAAAGAGGATTAAACAGCAATGGAGTTAATTAAGAAAATCACCTCACCATTCACAATGACATATCTATAGTTAAGTTTTTAATTAAAAAATAAATTGGAAATAAAATTAATAAAACAATGTCTATTAATTAAAAAAACAACGTCTTTTTTTTTAAACATAATCTGAGAATAACTCCCTTATTTTGAATTTATTAAAAGTGTTGGGGGTTTGTGTATGTATGTGTGTGTGTAGCTGTGTGCTTCAACAGACCATATCTGTCCCCTTAAAAGAATAGTGCCATCAGATTACTATAAGGGAAATAGCAGTTCCATGAGCATTTATTAAACATGCACTTTGTAAGCCAGATAAAGTAGAAAGGACAAAGGAAAATTCTGGGAGTGGAGATCAAAGGGATATTGAAGACTTCCTGGTGACCTTTGGGTTGAGATTTTTTTTCTAGTTCCTCAGTTATTCCCACACTGGCTCTGGTTTCAGGACCTTCACACAAGCAGTTGACCCTGCCTACATCACTCTCCCTTTCTGCCCACCTTCCATGTGGCTAACTCCCTCTTCTTCTTCAGTCCCCATATAAAGCCACTTCCTCCAGGAAGCCCTCTTTCACCATTCCTCCAGACTAAGTCCTATTACTAAGCACAACTCTCTGTTTCCCCTCCAATAGCTCTTAGCATTCTTTACCATTGTTGTATGTTTAATTATGTGCCCTTGAGCAAAACTATAAGCTTCATAACAGTAGAGACTATGGAAAAAAATACATGGAAAAACAAAATGTTTATTTTTGAATGAGTGATGTATTGAATTAATGACTTGGGGGAAAATCAAAATCAAAAGTAGTGAGACTGTTCATGTTTGTATGTCCAGAGCCTGGCAGAGAGAAAGCTGTTAATAGCTATTTGTTGAATGATCGAATGAATATACAAATTAGTTAGTGAATGAACAATGAAACTCTAATGCTGTTTCCAATCTTTTTGAACCTTAATTTTCTCCTCTGTTGGCTCATTGTAGGTACTGGATGAGCCCTTCCACATCACTGAAGGAAATGCTGAGTTGAATGGTCCAACAGACATAGATAGATGGGTCTGTATCCTTAGTCAAAACAGACTTCCTGCTCCAGAATATTTGGCGTTTCCTAGGTAATGCTGACTAAGACAGTCAAAAACATTGAGGGCAAAGTGATGGCTGATTGTGGGTGAGCAGGATGAAGGAGTTAAGACTGATTGGATTTTTTAAAACAATTCCTCATGATTGTGACATTAGCATGAAGGCTGAGAAATGCAATTGTACAGATTATGGGTTGAAGGGAACATGTGTAAATAGAAGAAAGTGTGATTAAAGGAAAAGGGGGTATATTCTCGCCAGCTTTAAGGCCTTAGAAACAAAACTCATCGTAATGATTAGAACAGAGTTAGGGGTAGTGATGAGGGTGATGACAAACAATATCTAAGATGTGTGTCTGCTCTGTGCCCGTCATGATACTAAGAACTTAACATGGACCACCTCATTTGCCCTGACAATAATCCTATGACCTAGGCATTATTATTATTATTATTTTATTTTTATGCCTGCATCGGGTCTTAGCCGTGGCATGCAGGATCTTTCATTGCAGTGCACGGGCTCTGCATTGCAGCGTGCGCGTTTTGTCTCTTTAGTTGAGGCGCACGGGCTCAGTAGTTGTGGCTCACGGGCTTAGCTGCCCCGCGGCACGTGGGATCTTAGTTCCCTGACCAGGGATCAACCCTGCATCCCCTGCATTGGAAGGTGGATTCTTTACCGGTGGACCACGAGGGAAGTCCCTAGGCATTATTTTTACCACCTTTTTAGACATGTGGACTTGTTAAGGGTCACAAGCTGAAGTAGTAGGGTCAATTTAAACCCTGGCTCCCCCCAGTTCCCAGGTCTGATCCTTGAACCCTATGTTACGTTGCTCTAGGAGAGTGTAACGGAGGCCATGATTCTCTTCCAATCATGGTGGTTTTGGTTTTTTTGGTTTTTTTTTTTTTTTTTTGGTTTATTTGGCTGCACTGCATGGCATGTGGGACCTTAGCTCCCCGACCAGGGATTGAACCTGTACCACCTGCAGTGGAAGCACACAGCCTTAACCGCTGGACCGCTGGGGATGTTCCCCAGTTGGGTTTTGTTGTGTGTTATCATCTGCATTCCATCAACATGGATCGAGAGTTCAGGAAGGGCTCAGAAGTGTGATGTTTGGCTCTGGTCTCTCTTGAGGTTGCTGTCAGTCAGTGATGTGGGGTTGGGGGAGAGGGTGGAGCTTCTGGAAATTCTCTCCATGGTCTCTGCACATGGGCCAGGTTGGGCTTCCTCATAGCATGGTGGCCCCAATGCAGTCACCTGCTTACCTGCAGCTGAAGGCTTCAAGAGCAAGTATTCCAACTAATAAGGTGGAAGCTGCATTGCCTTTTATGACCTAGCCTCTGTGGTCCCACAGAAAGACCTCTACTGCACAGGCTACAAGCAAGATCCAAGCACCCCTCCCCTCCCCCAGATTCAGAGGGAGAGGAATTCCATCCCACCACTTGACAGGGGAGTGGCGAGGTTCTAGACCAGTATGTGGGACGGGAGATACAGTTGTGTCCATCTGTGGAAAATATAATCTGCAGCATGGAGATCTGGGGCCGGGGCAGGGGGGCAGGGGTGTAAGAGGGAAGACACACACATGTGGTCTTTACCCTTCGCTGGAGGTTTCATTTAACTTCCACCAAAGAACTTTACAGAAGGAACACGGCAGTCTCTTTACACTTCACACATGAAGAATGGAGGCTCTACCCAACCTGGCTGGGTCACTCTGCACCTGCTCTCCACCAGGCCACCTGATATATACTTTACAGATGTCACCCTAGACTTCCCCCCAGTTTATTATCATTAGCATCTCAGAGGGGAAGAACAGAGGCTAATTAATTTGCCTCCAGGGAGCAGGGGGCAGGACTAGAGTTCAATCCCAGAGCTCTCTCCACCGCATTCTCCGCCCTTCAAAACCTCACTCGCCCCGTTTTTAAGGCCACTGTGTGTCCCCTCTCCCCTCTTGTGTCTTTCTTGGGTCTTAGTCCTTTTTGGACACAGGTCATCACATAAATTCCACATGGTACTTTGGAGAGAATTAAAGGGTATTTATCTTGTAGAAAGAAAAGGAAACTGCCTACCCCTCTGGGAAACTGCTTTTTTCTCTTGTTCTCACAAAGTAGAGCTGTCACATGAACACTACGCTGAGCTGGCCAAAAAGCAATTTGAAAGATGGCTTTTGAGATCGGCAGTAGCCTTGACTTGGCAGGGAGTGAGGTCTTAACTGCTCTCTTATGGATTATGCCTGAGGCCTGAGATCTTCCTCCTGTCAGGCTCTGTCTTCCTTCTGGGAAGCTCTATGTGAAGCAGCCCCCTTAGCCGTGAACAGGAATCTTTTGACCTGCCACTTCCCTTATTTACGGTATTGCAGGTCTTCCGAGAGAACAGACACAGGCTGGTCTAAGTTTAGTAACCTGGTGAGCTTAATGTGGCTTTGGCAAGAAGATCTCAATACAAAGAGTCTTAGTTATTTGGCCAAGAATAGCAAGGGACAAAATAAGCTCGCTTAAAAAATAATAACTGGAAAGAGAGAGAAAAAGAGAAGAGGTGGGGGAGGAAAAAAGAAAATAAGGAAGAAGGTAGGGATGGATGGAAGGAAGCAAGGAAAGAGGGAGGGAAGGAGGGAGGGAAGGAAGGAAGACAGAGGTCATGGAAGTCGATAAATTCACCATCTCAATAGGTGCCAACAGCAAACTGAGTAGAAAGGAGGTGTGGTGAGATGGCAGAAGAGGGGCTCACACAGGCACTGCCATCCTTTGAGCTCCCTAACGGCCTCTCCAGTGCTTTATTATCATCATGTAATATCTAATAATATGGAATACTAAGAGTAAACATTGCCCATCAGTGAGGACGGTCACTGTGTCAGAGTGATTATAGACATGATCTCATGTAACACCCACGGTAACCCACAATATCCTCATTCCTTTTTACACATGAAGAAACTGAGGACCGCAGGGCAAGTACGTTAGCCCCGCTCTGGGCAACGTATTGTAAATCCACCAGGTGGTGACCAAGGGCTGGTCCCTGAGGGCACAGAGAGCCTGTCCAGGCTTGAGTCAAAGAGAGAGTTAAATGTTCTCAACTTAGCCGCTCTTCTAGCCCCACCCCCGACCCCCAACCGCCAGACCTTCCAGGGCAACCCCTCCTCCAAGCCTGAGGCCGTCCCAGGCTCCACAGTCTCCAGAAACCGCCTCAGTAAGAGGTTTTCTGTTGACACTAAGGCCATTATGCTGTGTCTGTGGGTGGAAATACATATTTATTATTGGAAGCATTAAGTGTGTTTTCCCTTCATTTCATTTAAACGAGAATTTATTAATCCCTGAGTATATGCCGTTTATTTAGTGGTGTTGTGGAAACACAGCGGAGAAAGCAATGAATAAATCGGAGCAACTGACAACCTAGCAGGAAAACAACTTGTACATCAAGCCAGAAGCCAGTGAGCACAGTCCCCGGGCACCCATGGGCAAGCCATCCTCTGGTCCCTCCACTTTTTTAAAAATAGATTTTATTTTTTAGAGCAGTTTTGGCTCACAGCAAATTGAACAGAAAGTACAGAGAGTTCCCGTATACCCTACCCCCACCCAGGCACTGGCCTCCCCCGCTGTCAGCGTCAGGCACCAGAGTGATACATGTGTTACAACTGAAGCATCTACACTGACACATGACTACAAGGACTACCCTGACACGTCTCTATCATCCAAAGTCCTTAGGTTACATAAGGTTGCATCCTTGGTGCAGTCCATTCAATGAGTTGGGACAAATGTGTAATGACATACATTATCGTATCATATAGAGTAGCTTCATTGCCCTAAAAATCTCTCTGTGCTCCACCTACCCCTCCCGTCCTCCCAACTCCTGGCAACCACTGATCTTTTTACTGTCAACATTGTTTTGCCTTTCCCAGAATGTCATATAGTTGGAATCGTGCCTTAAGGAGCCTTTTTGGATTGACTTCTTTCACTTAGTAATGGACATTTAAGGTTCCTCTGTGTCTTTTCGTGGCTTCGTAGCTCATTCTTTTTAGCATGAATAATATTCCATTGCCTGGATGCACCACAGTTTATTTATTCCTTCACCTGCTGAAGGACATCTTGGTTGCTTTCAAGTTTTGACAATTATGAATAAAGTTACTCTGAACATCTGTGTGCAGGTTTTTGAGTGGATATAAGTTTTCAGTCCGTTTGGGTAAATGCCAAGGAGTGCAATTGCTGGATTGCAAGGCAAGAGTATGTTTAGTTTTGAAAGAAACCACCACACTGCCTTCCAAAGTGACTGTGCCATTTTGCATTCCCACCAGCAATGAATGAGAGTTCCTGTTGCTCCACATCCTCACCAGCATTTGGTGTCGATCCCCCTACTTTTTAAAGCACGACTAAACTGAGTTATGTGGAAATGACTCAAGAGCCAGATATAAACCCCAAAATGACTGAGCAACAAAACTAAATGTCACATCCTGTGATATTGATGGGGCAGGGTTTCTCATGCCCTTACTCAAAGCCACCATACTCTTATCCTGCACAAAATATTATTAAGTTAGGTTTTATGTTTTCTCAGCCCACTAAGAATTGGAAGCATTGAAGAGATGGAGAGACTAAAACTGTAAAACAAGACACATGCAATAGCCTGTTGACAAATGAGTTAACAATCAAGTATGCAATCTTGCGTTCTTTAGAAGCGTACCTGCATATCTACTTGTCATAACCAGTGTTTCTAAGAATGACCTTAAAACACCTGTTGAAAGAATGAAATGGCATTCGAGATACCACCGCTATTAAAAATCGAGGCTAAGTTCCTACCTTGTAGATTTGTTGTTGGAATTAAATGAAATTTATGTAAAATGCTTAACACAGTGTCTGGTACACAGTAGTACAAATAAATATCGGCTGCTATGTAATGATGGTGATGGTAATGATGGTGATGATGTACCATGTGGTTAGACAATTAGAAGAAGGAGAAATGGAAGGAAAAGAGTATTGGAATTCCTTAGGCATTTATTGAGATCCTGTTATGTCCCGAGGTGAATTCAAAAGTAAGTGGTATGTGGTTCCCCTTCTTGAGGAAACCTTTGTCTAGCATAGCATATAATTATAATAGAACGTGATAAATGTTATAACACATCTATTTATAAGAGTGCCATGATAACATAGATGAGTTCGCTGTTAATTTTGCAAGATCAAGGAAAGCTACAGTAAATATTGGAGCTAGGCTGGATGGATTTTGCTGTTTGGTGAGGGCTAGGCATTTTAAGGAAGGACATTCCAGGCAGAAGGAACAGACTTTAAACAAAGTCATGGAGTCATGGAAATCATGGCACAGTCAAGAATGTAGACCTGGGTAAAATCAAAGAATGGTTAGCCAGGAGATGGGCCAGAAAGTTCCCAGAAGGCCAGTTGATGATTGCCTTATATCGTGACAAAGAGTATGGATTTTATTTGAAAGTTAGCAGGTTGCTATTAAAGGCTTTAAGCTGAGAAGCTCCATGAATTTTTTTTTTTAATACTTATTTTGGCTGTTCCAGGTCTTAGTTGCGGCACACGGGATCTTCGTTGCAGCATGCGGACTTCTTAGTTTCGGCATGCATGCGGGATCTAGTTCCCTGAACAGGGATCGACCCCGGGCCCCCCTGCATTGGCAACGTGGAGTCTTACCTACTGGACCACCAGGGAAGTCCTGAGAAGCTCCATGATTAATGTCTGCTTTCAGTGCATGTTCACGCTGAAGGCAGGATAGAATATGAACTTGAATGGGTGGAGAGTGGAGGCAGGGAGACCAGGCACGAGTTCTTGGGCTCATCTAGATTATCGCAGAGGTCCTCGGACTTGAAAAATGGTGAAGGGCTGATAGAAGAGGGCAGAGAGAGGGGGTACATAGAAAGGACAGTCAGCATGACTCTGAGGTCCCTAACTTAGGCAATTGGGACAACCCAAGGAAGGAACTTCTTATAAACCTGAGGTTTATTTTTTTAATTTTCACGCTCCTCTGGTGGCATGAAAGAAGCTGAATCTTTAATACTATTTCAATTCCAAGCTTATTTGATATTTTCTTGCTCCACCCAAGAGAACTCCACTCGAATTATGCCATAAAGCTAGAACCAAATGAATGCAATTCATTTTTCTAAAAGTTCCAAGTAGAGATAGACAAATATGTACTCACAGAACAAATTTTAAGCCGAAATGACTGAATATAGTGTGAAGCTGGGCCATCTAATTTGGTAGCCACTGGCCCCTTGTGGCCATTGAACACTTGAGATGTAGCTACTCTTAACTGAGATGTGATGCGAGTGTAAAACACATACAATTCATATCAGATTTCAGAGATTTAGTATGAAGAAAAGAATATAAAATACTCTGTTAATAATTTTATATTATTACATGTTGAAACAATATTTTTTAAAGATTTTTAAAAATTTAATTAATTTATATATTTTTGGCTGCATTGGGTCTTTGTTGCTGTGCGTGGGCTTCCTCTAGTTGCGGTGAGCGGGGGCTACTCTTCGTTGTGGTGCGTGGGCTTCTCATTGCAGTGGCTTCTCTTGTTGCGGAGCACGGGCTGTAGGTGCGCGGGCTTCAGTAGTTGTGGCACATGGGCTCAGTAGTTGTGGCTCCCGGGCTCTAGAGCGCAGCCTCAGTAGTTGTGGCACACAGGCTTAGTTGCTCTGAGGCACGTGTGATCTTCCTGGACCAGGACTCCAACCTGTGTCCCCTGCATTGGCAGGCAGACTCTTAACCAATGCGCCACCAGGTAAGTCCGAAACAATATTTTGAATATATTGGATTTGAGGTAGGAGGTAGATGGGCCCCTGGGCTGGACAGCTGGTGTTTGTCAAGCAGATATATTACCAAAATTAAGTTCACCAGTTTTTTTTCTTTTTTAACGCAACAGCTAGAAAATTTTAAATTACATACATGGTTCATACTGTATTTCTGCTGGACGACACTGGTCTAGGAAATTTGATTTTTGCAGTGTCAATATTGAAGTACTATATGCAGACCAAAAGTATATTTTGCGTTATTGCTTTTCTTCCCATTACTAGTATGGGTCTCACTGTTGTGGTCCGAACGTGGGTTGGAAAAGAATTTCCAGACACTAGGCAGAATGTAAAGAAGATAGAATTTATTAGAGGGAAGGGTCCCTGTCAGAACAGCGGGCCGACTTCCTAGTAGTCTGGGAGAGACGAGCCTGAACATGTGCCATTGATCAGTTTTTATAGCCAGAAAACAAAGGAATGCTCTGAGGTGAAATTTTCATTTACTGATTGGTCGAGGCACATATATCTTCCTTCTATAGGGTGGGAGTGGGACAGGGCAGATGCCTTTCCTTATTTGGGGCAGGTCCCGTCACTCAGGTGGGCTCAGGAATTTCGTAACCATCAGAACATGGCAGGGAGTCCGGTACGGGGTGTGACGCTGACACTTTTTCAGGCAAGGTTGTCCTTTGTCCTTGAAGCACCATTGTCCTTGGAGCACCACACTCACCACCTGATGTTTTCTAATATTTTACTATGTAGCCTTATTCTCATTAAGAAAGTAGTTACCATAGCAACTGCCATAATACATTGTATTTACCACACCTGCAGAGAAAGGTATAAACGGACATCAATCTGTCATTCAGGTTTACACATTCATGTGTTTTTGTTTTTGCTTTTTCATGTGTATCTTGGTCTTCCTTTGTAAAATAGAGCTCTGAGAGTAGGAAACTTGACTTCTAATTCTCACCTATATTACTGGCTTTCTTTGGGTCTGGACAAAGAGAAGAATAATTATCCCATGCCCACTTCAGAGAGATATGTGGATAGATAGTTACAAAGTATTTTGCAAGCTATTCTTTGGGCACAGTATCAGTCTAATGTCACACAGTTTAATGTAGCAATGGTATCTACTGTTAGTACACTGCTGGAGTCTGGCAGGAAAGACAAGGTAATTTCCTTGGATAGGTATAAGTGAGGAAATGCAGAAGGGAGAAAAGAGCTCAGACCAGGAGAAACCAAAAGAAAGTGACCAATGTTAGCATTTGTTCCCCTAGACTTTAACAGCCCTTTTGGAGTATATCCCATATTCAGCAATGTCTCCACTGGCTGGGAGGAGACTGGGAGCCCAGATTCTCCAAGGCACACAGTTCATCTGGCTTTGACATGGAAAAAGCAAACAGGTTGGAGTTTTTTAATGTTGATTATTTTGTGATACTTTAAATGTTATGCTTATTTATGCCACCTAAATTTCTCAAAGATCTCATTCGTGGGTCAATTCTGTTTTAACATACTTATTCCTCAATATGTATTATCTGAACAGAGATGACAGATGGGGAAAATAAGAAGGGGAAAATGGGACTGAAATAATTTTTTCCTTTCACCCAAGTGCTGGCTCCAAAATATCCATCTAGATTGGCCTTAAGGATTTCCACATTGTTGATAGTAGAGAATGGAGTTTGGCCATTAAGTGGTGTTTGCATAGCAAGCATGCAATTTTCAGTTGGATGGTATGCTTATTTGAGGTGGCTGGAGAGGGTTTAGGAATATCAAGGTCAGGGCAGGGCGTTGGCTAAAGACCTCTCAACCCAATCTAACCCTTTGACATTTCACGGAACTTAGATACTGTGGCTAAAGTAATAAACATTCTAGGCTTTGGATTTCATTTGCACAGGTGCTATAAATCTACTTGAGGCTTTTCAACTGATGATGCACTCTGTCATTTGCAAGCCCACTGGCTGATTTACCTAATCTACAGACAGCCACCCTAAATCAAAGTCAAGGAAACTGCTACAGTTACATCTTGAGATGTTACATCTTGAGAAATCCCTGCTAACTCAGCATTGGCATTTAGGAAGTCCTCTGCCGGAGAAAAATCAAACCAAAGGGAAATAAAAATACACTGCAAAAATGCAGCAGCTCCACGGAAATTTCTTCTCTTTTTAAACATTTTTTTGATGTGGACCATTTTTAAAGTCTTTATTTAATTTGTTACAATATTGCTTCTGTTTTTTTATGGGTTTTTTTTTTTTTTTTTTTTTTGGTTTTTTGGCTGCCGGGCATGTGGGATCTTAGCTCCCCGACCAGGGATCGAACCCACAGCCCCTGCATTGGAAGACGAAGTCTTAACCACTGGACCGCCAGGGAAGTCCCTCCACTGAAATTTCAAGAAAGATTAATTTTCATTGTTTGGTGTTTTGAGTGCCTCTCCCTCCACGCCAAGGAAGCGGGGGAGGGGAGATGGGGGAAGGGGAGTGTGGTTTTCTGATCAGAACTCAAGAAGCACAGTTTGAATTATATAATGGAGCTGCTGTGAGTCAGGTGACAGGCTCACTGAGTAATTCCCTGCAGAAGGAGACAAACTGCATGTTAAAAAGCTCAACAAATACTCAAAAAAAAAAAAAAAAAAAAAAAAAAAAAGCAAAGCCCAGGCCGTGAGTTCCAGACTTGCAAGCTGCAGTTTCCTCTGAAATCTCTCCGGGCTGAAACAGCTGGGCGGGCTGGCTGAGTCCCAGTGCTCATAGAGGCTGCGGAGAGCCAAAGCCAAGTGCAGGTCGGGGGTCTGGCCTGGGTTCCCGGGTTACTTTCTGTTTCATTTAGAAATGTGCCCTGTTTCTGAAACTGGTGGCTTCCAATGTCAAGGGAAACGCAGGACTCCTTGGAGGCTCCAGCCAGGCTTTTAAGGACCGGGGCTTTGTAAAGGTAAGAAGCTATCCGCGTCGTGCAGGCTGGGGGTTGCCGCCTTGGAGGGGTCTGGGTGCGAGCAGGGGACGCCAGGAGGAGTCTGCCAACTTGTTCTGGGATCTGAACGAGGCTGGAGAAACCTTCTGTGGAGGGGTTTTAAGGTTAGGAAAGGGATAATATGGACTCTTCCTGCCTGGATGGGTGGCCCCCCAGTCCTTGGTGACTTGAATTGATCCCCAACTCCTGTCTGAACTCTTCCCTTCCCCAGTTCCATCCCATGGAGGAGTTGCTCTCCTGTCGGGGAATCGGCATGGGCTGGCCCGGGGCTGGGAAGGAAGGAGAAGGGGCTACCTGGCCCGGAGAGGCTGTCTGAGCGTGTGTAGCGTGTGTATTTCAGAGCCTGACACTTGAGAAGACTGTTGCTCAGGCTAAGAAAGCATAGTTTTTGGGGAGCCAGAGAGCAGAGGCAGAGGAGGATGCCTGTGTGAGCAGGGAGCTTTGGGAAATCTGTGAGGTAGGCATTTGAATCTTAAAGCATTTCACTGCTGTTTGTGTGCTTGTTAGTTGGCTTTTATATTGGTTTTGTATTTTGTTCAGTTTGGGGGCGTTTCCCTTTTTGGAGCTGCCACTGCCAATTGATTTGGTTTTTCAGTCCTCGGACTTGGTTCACTGGATGTCTTGAAACGCACTGGTGCCCTTGTAGATGTCTGGAAGTCAGAGATCGATTAGGAAACTGGTGCTATTTTTTTTCAGATCAGGGAGATTCACTTGCAAATCTCACTGCCATGGAGACTTGCTGGGAGTCCTGAACGCCTGCGGAGGCCGCCGGCGCTTAGGAACCTAGGGAAGTTCCTGACTTAAAGAGACAGGAGAGGGAAAATTGAATGGGCAATTGTTAATTCCCGGAAGGTGGGTGCAGGGAGAAGTTGTCAAGGATCAAAAAGAAAGATGACTGGGAAAATGAAAGGATAAGTAAACGAATGGGTTTAGTGTGGTCCCAGCTGGGGCTGTGGCGTTTTGAGGTTTGCAGCATGGGGATAAAAATCAATAAGCAAACTGATAACAGCTCACTTGGCATGAATAAGATTCTTTTTTTTTTTTCCTACTGGGTCCTAGAGAACCTGAGAAATAGGCAGCCGTCAGTTTGGAAGAGTTCTTTTTTTTTTTTTTTTTTTAAACCTCTTTATTGGAGTATAACTGCTTTACAATGGTGTGTTAGTTTCTGCTGTATAACAAGGTGAATCAGCTGTACATATACATATATCCCCATATCTCCTCCCTCTTGTGTCTCCCTCCCACCCTCCCTATCCCACCCCTCTAGGTGGTCACAAAGCACCAAGCTGATCTCCCTGTGCTATGCAGCTGCTTCCCACTAGCTATCTATTTTACGTTTGGTAGTGTATATATGTCCATGCCACTCTCTCACTTCGTCCCAGCTTACCCTTCCCCCTCCCCATGTCCTCAAGTCCATTCTCTACATCTGCGTCTTTATTCCTGTCTTGCCCCTAGGTTCTTCAGAACCTTTTTTTTTTTTTAAGATTCCATATATATGTGTTAGCATATGGTATTTGTTTTTCTCTTTCTGACTTACTTCACTCTGTATGACAGACTCTAGGCTGGAGAGGATGTGGAGAAAAGGGAACCCTCTTGCACTGTTGGTGGGAATGTAAATTGAAACAGCCACTATGGAGAACAGTATGGACTTTACGTAAAAAACTAAAAATAGAACTACCATATGACCCAGCAATCCCACTACTGGGCATATACCTGAGAAAACCATAATTCAAAAAGAGTCATGCACCACAATGTTCATTGCAGCTCTACTTACAATAGCAACCTAAATGTCCATCGACAGACGAATGGATAAAGAAGATGTGGCACAAATATACAATGGAATATTACTCAGCCATAAAAGGAAACGAAATTCAGTTATTTATAGTGAGGTGGATGCAAGAGTTCATTTCTAATTGCTATTCTTCTTGACCACAGAAGGTGCTCTAAACAAAATGTGGGGATGTTAGAACCAGAGGGAAAATGTGCTTAGAATGATGCTTACAAAGATGTTTTCAAGTTTCTGCTGCCCATCCCTTCCCCTCTTTCCCATCCTACTCCCAGTTTTGGGCAAATTATGTGATTTGAATATGTCTAATATAAACAACTCCTTAGACTGATACAGTTATCACTGCCAGAGGATATTTGGGTACTAGAATAAAAATGATCTTGAGTCAGTGGTTCTTAAATCTTTTAGATCATGGACCATATTTGGGAATTGAAAAAACTTAGCTGATGGTGAATTTCTAGAGTCCTCTCTCTACTGTGGCCCTGACACCCCCATCTTCTGATGCTCAACAAACAAAACTAAACAATGACAGCAAAGCCAAAAGGCATAGCATAACGAGGTTTCTAATTAAAGCCCACTTTTGAAATATTGATAGCATAAAATTATAAATATTCATAATATAAGAAAACAGTTTGTGGAGCCCCTTTTGCAAGCCATGGTAGCCCCTCAAGAAAGCACCACTTAAATAATTAATGTCAGCACAGTGAGTTCCTTTTATCCAGATTTCTATCTGTTGAAACTTGGTGAAAATCTGCATTTCTGCACTTCAATAATATAATGAGGATGGAAATTCATAAGGGTAACCTCCAGACACCACAAGATCCATCAGTGCCTTCTAAATCACAGAAGAGTACATGATGCTCTGAACACTTTTAGTGTTGAGTACACTTTCTTCCTCTCTAATTCTCTAAAATTTGGTAATCTGCTTAAATTGTGTTGCCCACATTTTTCACACCAAGACTCAGGACTTGTGGTCTTACGGAGGCTTTTTATGTTACTTTCAGTGTGAGGGACAGTTTGGGAACTGCAGTTCAGATGCCAGGTTGCAGTTTAGCTGTCCATTTCCGGGACAGTTAAATAGTTTATGGGACAACTGGTCAGAAGGTATGAAATTGAGAAGCTCTTGAAAATCCAGTTCTCATAGAAATATAGATGGCTTTGGTTAAGAGCATAAGTTTTTTGGTGTTCTGATTGACTTGGGTTCGAATTCCAATTCTGCCACCTATTCAGTGAGTGACATTGGGCAAGTTTCATGACCTTTCTAAGGCTCAGTTTCTTCCTCTGTAAAATTGGATAGCGGTAGTACTTACCTCAGAGGTTATATGGGGGTAAATAAAATACCGTGTGAATACAACAGCACCTAGTATGGTATCTGGCACTGTTAGTGTCTAATAATCAGTATCTGCTGTTACTGTTGTTATCACTTATGGTACCTTTTGATATGCCAGAGACAAAGCATATACTGTGCAACTTTATTTATTTATTTATTACATCTTTATTGGAGTATAATTGCTTTACAATGGTGTGTTAGTTTCTGCTTTATAACAAAGTGAATCAGCTATATGTATACATGTGTCCCCATATCCCCTCCCTCTTGCGTCTCCCTCCCACCGTCCCTATCCCACCCCTCTAGGTGGACACAAAGCACCGAGCTGATCTCCCTGTGCTATGAGGCTGCTTCCCACTAACTATCTATTTTACATTTGGTAGTGTATGTAGGTCAGTTCTCCTCTGTCACTTCATCCCCGCCTCCCCTTTGCTGTGCAACTTTAGATCAACATTCGTGATCCTCAAAATGTTCTGGAATTAAGTCATTAGCACTTCTATTCCTCTATATGAGGAGGCATCGTTATCCCCATGCTTTATACAGAAGAATCCATTGAAGTAGTTTAAGGCACACAGGACATCAGTGGCAGCATCAGATGGGGGATATTTGTCCCCAGACTCTGTGCTCTACCCCTGGATCACACCACTTCTTTTTTTTTTTTTTTTTTTTTTTTTTTTTTTTTTTTTTTTTTTTGCGGTATGCGGGCCTCTCACTGTTGTGGCCTCCCCCGTTGCGGAGCACAGGCTCCAGACGCGCAGGCTCAGCGGCCATGGCTCACGGGCCCAGCCGCTCCGCGGCATATGGGATCCTCCCAGACCGGGGCACGAACCCGTATCCCCTGCATCGGCAGGCGGACTCTCAACCACTTGCGCCACCAGGGAGGCCCGGATCACACCACTTCTGATGGTCCTGCTGGGGGTCCACATCAGGGGTGGTTTTTTTTTTTTTTAGTTTCTGCTTTATAACAAAGTGAATCAGTCATACATATACATCTGTTCCCACATCCCTTCCCTCTTGCGTCTCCCTCCCTCCCGCCCTCCCTATCCCACCCCTCCAGGTGGTCACAAAGCACGGAGCTGATCTCCCTGTGCTATGCGGCTGCTTCCCACTAGCTATCTGTTTTACGTTTGGTACTGTATATATGTCCATGCCTCTCTTTCGCTTTGTCACAGCTTACCCTTCCCCCTCCCCATATCCTCAAGTCCATTCTCAAGTAGGTCTGTGTCTTTATTCCTGTTTTATCAGGGGTGGTTTAACAAGAGCAAAGTAGCCCTTGTCTCTAGAAAGCCTCAGATAACCTTCCCAGGGAAGTATTGTAGTTTGGTGCTGAAGGCTTGGTTTTCCCTGCTTCAGCCCTGCTATTAGTTGTGACTCTGCCCTTTTCTCCTCCTGAACTTGCTGAGTGCAGAGTCCCTACAGGTGTCTCCTACTTGGCCAGCTCATGCTAATGGGTGGTCGTGACCATGAGTACCCAGTTCCAAGTGTCCACTGGGGACAATACAGAATCTGCTACCCTTGTCCAACCCCTTGAAGACTGTGTTTCTATTTTCTCTTTGAAGACGTCTAACATAGGGATTTAATGCCTCCCATAAAACAAACTCCCCATCATATACTATAAAGTCCAAAGACAGTCATTAATTAATCTAAAGGGTAAAGATGTCAAAAGACCTTTACTTTTGCCTTCCATAGGTATTCAGTTTCCTGTAAAATTCAGAATCCACTGGTACAAGGAAGGGGTTAAGAGAAGGGATTTCATAAAAGGTCTTCTAGGTATCGCCTGGGTTTCTCAAGGAAACTAACTGAATAAAAAATCCCACTTGGGATAGGTCATAAAATGGCAGAGTGAATAGCATAGAGCGACTTCTAAGAAATCTACCACAAAGACAACACCAATGTCTAAACTTAAGAGAAACAGAAAAAAAATCCAATGGAATTTCAGAAAAATAAGATTCTAGATTCAAAAATAACAAAGCAAATTTTGAAATGTAAAAACACCCCAAACTTGGAAATATTATAATGCTAAGGAAAAAGGGGAAAAAAAGAGTGGGACGTGAGAGAAACAGCATAGAGAGTGAGATTGAAAGAATTGCTTATGAGTTCAATCCTGGGTAAATCACTCAGTTGAATCTGTTTCCTCATTTATGAAAAGATGACAATAATTCCTACCCTACACCCAAGGCTACTGAGAGGAACAGATGAGATACTGTGTCAACACTAGAGAGATGATAGACCCTCAGAACATTCCCCTCCACAATGCTGAGGACTTGAACTCCATCTGGCCCTATCAGGCAGGTGTCCCTAACTATACAGTATTAAGGAAAATTGACCCAAAAGGAAAGAATGTGTGTGTTACTAAGAAACAGAATTTTCTTCTTAATAATGCAGAAGAAAATCACTTTGGATAATCCATAGCTAATGAATAACCAATTACTATTATACTAGGGCTTCCATAACAAAATACCACTAGCTGGGGTGGCTTAAACAACAAAAATTTATTTTCTCCCATCTCTGGAGGCTGGAAGTCCAAGATGAAGATGTTGGAAGAGCTGATGTCTGCTGAGGCCTCTCTTGAGGATGGCCACCTTCTTGCTGTGTTCTCACATGGCTTTTCCTCTGTGTATGCAAATCCATGTGTCTTTTCCTCTTCTTATAAGGACACCAGTCCTATTGGATTTGGACCCCACCCATATGACCTCATTTAACTTTGATTATCTCTTTCTAGGCTCTATCTCCAAATAGAGTCACATTCTGAGGTACTGGGGGTTAGGGCTTCAACTTATGAATTTGGGGGAAACACAGTTCATCCTCTAACAGCTATTAATTAAAAGGTATATTCTTGTTCTAGGAATTTACAAGGTTTATAAAAGAAAATGGCATCTGTCTAAAGGAAAATGATATCTCTGAATAAGCATAGGGAGAACATGCCTTGGAAGGTAGCCTGGTAGACCTGGGCCAAGATTCAGGAGAAACTTGACTTTCAGGCATATTTCAACTCAGAGGGAAAGTGAGGACCTTGTGTTTTTCACTTCCACCTGGGTGTTCTGTCAAAGAACTAGCAGATTGTCCCTAGCAAGGTGGCATCTCTATGGTGAAAGCTGTTCTTGGAGGATGGATTTAACATAGTTTGGGATTAGATGCTTCTCTGACGTCAGAAGGATTATGGCATTTCATGGGCTAGTTTCCCACTTCCTTTCACTATTCTGTCTCTTAAAGGAAGTCAAAAATCGATCCTACCACCCGGGTTCCTGCCACGTGCAGTGTGGTCATGCATACGTTCCACAATTTCCTCAGTCAGTCCCCAATTTTCCCAGTTCCCATTCAGTAGGAACCATGATATTCAGTGATATGGTTACCTGAAATACACACACACACACACACACACACGTACACACACGCACCTTTATTTATTCCATGAACAGAATTTGTGAATAGAGAGGAAGATGATTTGTCAGTGATATGTACACATCACTTTCTTCCTAAATTTCAGATCTTCGATGTCAGAGAAAGGGATGTGGGGCCCAGCTCGTGGCTGAGGTGACCCCACAGATATGGGAAGTGAGGGGAGCTGATGCCTATTCTAAATTCACACACGTGAAAAGGCATGAAGGAGAAAGTGATGTCAGGGGAAGAGCAGGTGATTGGCAGGTGTACACGGATAAGGGTGGGTGTGCCCCCTGCCTTCCTCTCCCCCTCCCCACTTGCAGCTGCCTCTTTAGTTGGACCACTTGCATCCTTTGGTGGGGCACATTGTAGCTTCCCTGTTAGCAGTGTGGATGCTAGAGCCACACAGGACACATGAGGACATCGTGCAAGCAAGACACGTACCTTGATTTTCCTTTTTAAACAACTGATGGTGGTGAAAAATTATACTGGGAGGAACAAAGAAGCACATATTTAGTAACTTGTAAAAACCCCATTGTGTCCTTTTTCCTTAAAAATAAGGCGTGCTTCCAGTGCCCAAGAGGAAAGAATCAGTTCCCCAAGCATCATGATCATACCTCCTGATCCTTCCCAGTACCGTTTCAGCACAAACAAGAACTCACGCCATTCCTAGTAGCTTTCCTCTTTCACCAGGATCCATTCCAGAGGCAGGGGAAGTAATGGGTTAGTGCACCAAATCAGTCTGCCCAACGTTCAGACTATTTGGATGCAATGTGCTAAGTGTCAAGTACTCTCGTTTGGGTTATTAGAAAGGAACTGTTGAAAGGAACGATGATGTAATTCAGAATATATCAGTGCCTGTATTATTTAGCCCTGATTTTAAGGTTCATGACTTGCCAGAAAAAGGACCTAAAGGCTCAAAAGGATAAGGATGCAGACTCAGGAACAAACCATCAGATTTTAAGAAAATCAGTATTGGTTCCCTTTGGCTTTCATGTAAATTAATAACAGAGATTAGGAACTCTTAGTTAAGTTGGTTTGTTCATATGTAGACTTTCTCAAACAAAAATGTGTTTGGTAAAGCACAAAATAAAACATAACTACCTTGGAGTTTTTGTTGTTGTTGCTGTTATTCTATTTAATCAGTAAGCACTTACTATCTACTGCAGCTAAGGACAGGGTGTTTTGCAGAGAGTTTTGCAAGGTAAGATGAATCAGATCTACCCACACTTATTTAGAGAAATAAAACACGTCCATACAAGTTTTAACAAAGTATAGAAAATGACAACTTCACGAGAATAGAAAAAAATGGTTATTGAGGTTGAAAAGAGGGAAATATTAATTCCAGCTAGAAAAGGTTTTAGAAATGTTTCTAACAAGAGTCCTGAGGGCTGAAAAGGTATATTTCAGCGTGAAGGGTGAGGAGGCAGAGGGCATTTCCGAGAGAGGAGAGGGAGTAAGCGGGAAGCAAAATTGTAGAAGAAGGAACACCTGGACTGCATGTGCGGCCAGGAGGCCAGGTCAGTTCTTTTGGAGGAGAGGGTGAAGAAAGCATTGGAAAGAACTTGAATATCAAGCAGAGAATGGCAGGGTCGGAGCTTGAAGCTAGATGCAGGGCGGGGTGAATGGAGAGAGATGGTGAGTGCACCCCGCGGTTACATCGCTGTTGCGGTGGTGGAGAACAGGATAAAGGTTAACAGTAATGACAGTGATCATAAACAGGTCTCACTTGTTGAATGCCTAGTAGCTGCTGAGTATTTTCTTTAGATTATTGCCTTTAACCTGCACAGCAAACCTCAAGACAGGTGCAAATACAGTCAATCCTCATTATGCACAGATTCTGTATTTGCAAATCCGGCTTATTCGCTAAAATTTATTTGTGACCCCAAAATCAATACTCGTGGTACTTTCACAGTCATCCATGGACGTGTGCAGAGTTGCCCCACGTGTACATTCCCGGTGAAGTTAAAGAAGGTGATGCTCTGCCTTTTCGTTTCAGCTCATATTGTAAACAAGTGTCATTTTTGTGGTCTATTTAGTCTCATGCTTTTCACTTTTTTTTTTGCTTCTTGTTGGTGATCTCTCTGTTTAAAATGGTCCCCATGTGTAGTGCTGAAGTGCTGTCTAGTGTCCCTCCATGCAAGGAGACTGTGATGTGCTTTAGGGAGACAATATGTGTGTTAGATATGCCTTGTTCAGACATGTCATAGTGCTGTCGGCCATGAGTTCAAGGTTAATGGATCAACAATATATACTAAACAAGGTGTCTTTAAACAGAACCACACATAAGACACAATAAATTGATCAGTTGATGAAAACCTTGTGACCAGAGGCTCCCAGGAACCTAACCCTGTACTTTTCCTAGGAACAGTGGTTCAGTGTTCACTAATTCCGTTTTCACAGTGACTTTATAGAACAAGGCTACTGTGAATATCAAGAAGACTCTGGTTGGGCTTCCCTGGTGGCACAGTGGTTAAGAATCCACCTGCCAAAGCAGGGGACACGGGGTCGAGCCCTGGTCCGGGAAGATCCCACATGCTGCGGAGCAACTGGGCCCGTGCACCACAACTACTGAGCCTGCGCTCTAGAGCCTGCGAGCCACAACTACTGAAGCTCGCGTGCCTAGAGCCTGTGCTCTGCAACAAGAGAAGCCACCGCAATAAGAAGCCCGCACACTGCAACGAAGAGTAGCCCCTGCTCATTGCAACTAGAGAAAGCCCACGTGCAGCAATGAAGACCCAGTGCAGCCAAAAATAAATAATAAATAAATAAATAAGACAATGGTAACACCTTCTCCGCAGAAATGTAAACTGGGGTTGGGAGGGAGGGGTAAGGACCTTGCCTGAGGCCACACAACAGGCACAAACCCAGTCTGTCAGATTCGAATGTCATATTGTGATGATATACATTTGTAATAACTTAACAAAGGCCTGGACCAGGTGTAGCAATGAAGAATGGAAGGGAGGAGGTGAATTACAAATGATTTAGGAAGTAGAGTCAACAGGACTTGGCCACTGATTGCACATGGAGGGCAAAGAGGAGGAAGAGGTCTGAGAGGAGTCTGAAGTCAGGTGGAGGTGATAACCTATTGGAATCAGGAGAGCCTGAGGGTGGATGGTTGCAGGAAGGGTAAACAGCAGGTTCAACTGGGATTAAGGGCTGGGGCTTGAGAACAGAAATGCCAGTTTTAGTTTTTGAGCACTCACTATACTCCAGGTATTGTTAAGTGGCTCTAGCTAAATGATCTCATTTAATCCTCACAAGAACCTTATAAGACAGGAACTATTATGCCCATTTTACAGATGAAGAGAGTGAGGCTCAAAGAAGTAAAGTAACTTGCTCAAGGACACCCTGCTTATAAACAACAGAACAGGATTCAAACCCAGGCAGAGTGACCCTGGAGGTTGTAATAACAAAGAGAAGTTTTGGAATTTAAGATCTTAGAGGAAGAGAAGCATTAATGTTAATAATACCCTATCTTGTTCTCTGGTTTCTTCTTTTTAATGTTATTTTTTCCAATATTCTGTCTTTACACTGCATATTTTCCTACTTTCATGTTTTTGTTCAAATTCTTCTCTCCCACAGGAATGCTGTTCTTCTCTCCTAGCTTTTAGGTTTTATTCTTTTTTGTCTTTTTATGTTGCAGAGGGGTAAACTTATTTGGTAGCTGCAGAAATTGGACACTTTATGTTATGTTATATTGTGCTGTTTAATTGAAAAAGTTTGAACATTTCAAGGATTCCTAGAATGTAATACATGTTACTTAAGAAAAACTATTCTCTGAATATTACTCAGCCATAAAGAAGAATTAAATTTTGCCATCTGTAACAACATGGATATATCTAGAGGGTATTATGCTGAGTGAAATAAGTCAGACAGACAAATATCCTATGATTTCACTTATATGTGGAGTCTACAAAAACAAATAAAGAAACATAACAAAACAGAAACAGACTCATAGATACAGAGAACAAAACTGGTGGTTGCCATGGGGCGATGAGTGAAATAGGTGAGGGAGAATAAAAGGTACAAACTTCCAGTTACAAAATAAATGAGTCATGGGGACTATATTGTACTAACATTGCGTGGTGACAGATGGTAACTATACTTATCGTAGTGATTATTTTTCAATGTATAAAAATATTGAATCACTATGTTGTACACGTGAAGCTAATATAATAAGTCAATTATACTTCAATTTAAAAAAGAAGAATCGTTCTCATAATCATTCGTACATTTCACATTAATAATGTTATGGTGTATTTACAGATGTTCTCATTAACAGAGGAAGCATGATTATGCTATTTGTGTATTAGATTTGGATAACCTGGCATAAAATAACATGATCCTTGTTTTGTGTTTCATCTTGGATATCAGTTACCTTTGAACTTTTGTAAAGATATAAAGTCTCTCATTGTTTCCCAAATCTGTATCATCGAGACTTATTTGCCTATGTCCTTGAGACATTAAGAAATTAAACATTCCCTCAACACTTAGGTATTAAGGGTTATTTCCACAGGGCTCCTAGTAGTACTGTGCCTGGAGATAGAATAGTATCCAAAAACAGAGGGTGTTTCATTTAAGAAGTGCCAGAGCTGTTTATTATATTTAAAAAACTTTTAAACAGTATATAATAGGGAAAAAAAACCCTCCTGTCGGAATCTTGGGCTCCTTCTTTCTTTGTAAAATGCCCCCCCTCAAGATGTCCAGAAGGTGAGCATTCTTTCTGGCCACAGGGAAAGTGCCCTCCAGAGCTGTGAACTCCATCAAAAATGCTTCTGCCCACAGAGCTCAAAGGCCAGACGTTTCGAGAACAGATAGCTTGGATCTCTGTAGGTAAGTGGGAAAGAGTTCACCTACAAGGGAGTTTCTATTCTTTGAAATAACCCAAGTCTGAAACCCTTCCTTTGTAAATTAAAAAGAAACCTCTTGAACTATTCTGAAACCAAAAGAGAGAGGGTTGCAATGCTGCTGGCAGCTGTACTAGATAGTCAAATGTGACTCTTAGGTGAACAAATTCTGCATTTGTATAGACATCTGGTAATTTAGGAACAAAGGCGAAGACAAAGGAACCTTAAGGAATCTTTGTCTTGTTCTTAAACTGCCATGGCCTGAAAGGGAACTGGGGAAAATGAAGCCCATGTTTGATTTGACAAACACTTGAAACCATCCTTCAAATATTCTGGACGGAAAAAAGTCCAACGTGTGTTTTGCCAAACCCAAGGGAAATTAGCTCCATATGTTTCTGATCTATTTACAGTTTAATCATCAAAATATTACTTTGCAAGGACTGGTTATGTCCAAAAAACCTTTTATGAGCCATTTTAAACATGATCTTGAGAACAGGAAGCCCTGTTTTGCCAAGAGCCAACAGATGCCTGAGCAGAGATTCTGGAGTTGGTAGTAGGGGCAGAGCCCTGGGTGCTGCGATTTCCAAATACGGCAGAGCAGACTTCGTATGGGTTTTGGGGAATCTGTGCTCCACTCACTAGAATTACAGAAATCCTTCAGGAACGATAACCTGAGGGGAAGGTGACTGCTGGCTTCCATGATTTCCACTCAAACTCATTATCTTTCATGGAATTTCATATTCCTTTCACCACATTCCATTTGCTAAATGATAATTCAGGAGATAACTTCTCTACTGAAATTATAATGTTAGTATCTGAGCCCTTACAAACCTGAGGTAGAATTTCTTAGAAAACAGCGGCTTCGAAGGGGCCATTGTCTGAATGAATAAGACAAAAATTGTTTCTCTTTATTTTCGAGTTTTTTGGCTGGTTTTTTTTGCTTCTCTTTCTTTTTATTCTACTTTTCTTTTTCCTTTTCTTTCCCTGGCAAGTTCACCATACAGTATCAATCATCCAGAAGACATTTAATGATAAACTGGTGATTATCAACATTATGTACATGTATATGTACTATACAAGCCTGGGTTTACTAGTTGAGGGGGAAAGCCTTTATTGAAAATACTCCTTTGTAAGGGATTACCCACTTTTTTCTCATTCTCACGAAACTTTACCTAAAACCAAGCATTCTTTCTCTAGACTTTATTTTTTTAACATCTTTATTGGAATATAATTGCTTTACAGTGTTGTGTTAGTTTCTGCTGTATAACCAAGTGAATCAGCTATACATATACATTTATCCCTATATCCCTTCCCTCTTGTGTCTCCCTCCCACTCTCCCTATCCCACCCCTCTAGGTGGTCACAAAGCACCGAGCTGATCTTCCTGTACTATGCAGCTACTTCCCACTAGCTATCTATTTTACATTTTGTAGTGTATATATGTCAGTGCCACTCTCTCACTTTGTCCCAGCTTACCCTTTTCCCTCCTGTGTCCTCAAGTCCATTCTCTATGTCTGCGTCTTTATTCCTGTCCTGCCCCTAGGTTCTTCAGACCATTTTTTAAAATTCCATATATATGTGTTAGCATACGGTATTTTTCTCTTTCTGACTTACTTCACTCTGTATGACAGACTCTAGGTCCATCCAACTCACTACAAATAACTCAATTTCGTTTCGTTTTATGGCTGAGAAATATTCCATTGTATATATGTGCCACATCTTCTTTATCCATTCATCTGTCTTGGGCACTTAGATTCCTTGCACATCCTGGCTATTGTAAATAGTGCTGCAATGAACACTGTGGTACATGACTCTTCTTGAATTATGGCTTTCTCAGGGTATATGCCCAGTAGTGGGATTGCTGTGTCATATGGTCATTTTGTTTTTACTTTTTTAAGTAACCTCCATACTGTTCTCCATAGTGGCTGTATCAATTTACGTTCCCACCAACAGTGCAAGAGGGTTCCCTTTTCTCCACACCCTCTCCGGCATTTATTGTTTGTAGATTTTTTGATGATGGCCATTCTGACCGGTGTGAGGTGATACCTCACTGTAGTTTTGATTTGCATTTCTCTAACGATTAGTGATGTTGAGCATGCTTTCATGTGTTTGTTGGCAATCTGTACATCTTCTTTAGAGAGATGTCTACTTAGGTCTTCTGCCCATTTTTGGATTGGATTGTTTGCTTTTTGATATTGAGCTGCATGAGCTGCTTGTATATTTTGGAGATTAATCCTTTGTCACTTGCTTCATTTGCAAATATTTTCTCCCATTCTGAGGGTTGTCTTTTCATCTTGTTTATGGTTTCCTTTGCTGTGCAAAAGCTTTTAAGTGTCATTAGGTCCCATTTGTTTATTTTTATTTCCATTTCTCTAGGAGGTGGGTCAAAAAGGTTCTTGCTGTGATTTATGTCATAGAATGTTCTGCCTATGTTTTCCTCTAAGAGTTTGATAGTGTCTACCCTTACATTTAGGTCTTTAATCCATTTTGAGTTTATTTTTGTGTATGGTGTTAGGGAGTGTTCTAATTTCATTCCTTTACACGTAGCTGTTCAGACTTCCCAGAACCACTTATTGAAGAGACTGTCTTTTCTCCATTGTATATTCTTGCCTCCTTTATCAAAGATAAGGTGACCATATGTGTGTGGGTTTATCTCTGGGCTTTCTATCGTGCTCCATTAATGTGTATTTCTGCTTTTGTGCCAGTACCATACTGTCTTGATTACTGTAGTTTTGTAGTATAGTCTGAAGCCAGGGAGCCTGATTCTTCCAGCTCTGTTTTTCTTTCTCAAGATTGCTTTTGCTATTCAGAGTCTTTTGTGTTTCCATACAAATCGTGAAATTTTTTGTTCTAGTTCTGTGAAAAATGCCATTGGTAGTTTGATAGGGATTGCATTGAATCTGTAGATTGCTTTGGGTAATATAGTCATTTTCACAATGTTGATTCTTCCAATCCAAGAACATGGTATATCTCTGCATCTGTTTGTATCATCTTTAATTTCTTTCATCAGTGTCTTATAGTTTTCTGCATACAGGTCTTTTGTCTCTGTAGGTGGGTTTATTCCTAGGTATTTTATTCTTTTTGTTGCAGTAGTAAATGGGAGTGTTTCCTTAATTTCTCTTTCAGATTTTTTATCATTAGTGTATAGGGATGCAAGACATTTCTGTGCATTAATTTTGTATCCTGCTACTTTACCATATTCATTGATTAGCTCTAGTAGTTTTCTGGTAGCATCTTTAGGATTCCCTATGTATAGTATCATGTCATCTGTAAACAGTGACAGTTTTACTTCTTCTTTTCTGATTTGGATTCCTTTTATTTCTTTTTCTTCTCTGATTGCTATGGCTAAAACTTCCAAAACTATGTTGAGTAATAGCAGTGAGAGTGGGCAACCTTGTCCTTTTCCTGATCTTAGTGGAAATGGTTTCAGTTTTTCACATTGAGAACAATGTTGGCTGTGGGTTTGTCATATATGGCCTTTGTTATGTTGAGGTAAGTTTCCTCTATGCCTACTTTCTGGAGAGTTTTTGTTTTTGTTTTTTTTGCAGTACGTGGGCCTCTTACTGTTTTGGCCGCTCCCGTTGCAGAGCACAGGCTCTGGACGCACTGGCTCAGCAGCCATGGCTCACGGACCTAGCTGCTCTGCGGCATGAGGGATCCTCCCGGACCGGGACATGAACCCGTGTCCCCTGCATCAGCAGGCAGACTCTCAACCACTGCGCCACCAGGGAAGCCCTCTGGAGAGTTTTTAATCATAAACTGGTGTTGAATTTTGTCGAAAGATTTTTGTGCATCTATTGAAATTATCATTTGTTTTAGTCCTTCAATTTGTTAATATGGTGTATCACATTGATTGATTTGCATATATTGAAGAATCCTTGCATTCCTGGAATAAACCCCGCTTGATCATGGTGTATGATCCTTTTAATGTGCTGTTGGATTCTGTTTGCTAGTATTTTGTTGAGGATTTTTACATATGTGTTCATCAGTGATATTGGCCTGTAGTTTTCTTTTCTTGTGACGTCGTTGTCTGGTTTTGGTATCAGGGTGATGGTGGCCTCGTAGAATGAGTTTGGGAGTGTTCCTCCCTCTGCTATATTTTGGAAGAGTTTGAGAAGGATAGGTGTTAGCTCTTCTCTAAATGTTTGATAGAATTCGCCTGTGAATCCATCTGGTCCTGGGCTTTTGTTTGTTGGAAGATTTTTAATCACAGTTTCAATTTCAGTGCTTGTGATTGGTCTGTTTATATTTTCTATTTCTTCCTGATTCAGTCTCAGAAGGTTGTGCTTAGAATCTAAGAATTTGTCCATTTCTTCCAGGTTGTCCATTTTATTGGCATAGAGTTGCTTGTAGTAATCTCTCATGATCCTTTGTATTTCTGCAGTGTCAGTTGTTACTTCTCCTTTTTCATTTCTAATTCTATTAATTTGAATCTTCTCCCTTTTATTCTTGATGAGTCTGGCTAATGATTTATCAATTTTGTTTATCTTCTCAAAGAACCAGCGTTTAGTTTTATTGATCTTTGTGATCATTTCCTTCATTTCTTTTTCATTTGTTTCTGATCTGATCTTTATGATTTCTTTCCTTCTGCTAACCTTGGGTTTTTTTGTTCTTCTTTCTCTAATTGCTTTAGGTGTAAGTTTAGGTTGTTTATTTGAGATTTTTCTTGTTTCTTGAGGTAGGATTTATTGCTTTAAACTTCTCTCTTAGAACTGCTTTTGCTGCATCCCATAGGTTTTGGGTTGTCGTGTTTTCATTTTCACTTGTTTCTAGGTATTTTTTAATTTCCTCTTTGATTTCTTCAGTGATCTCTTGGTTATTTAGTAGCATATTGTTAAGCCTCCAGGTGTTTGTAATTTTTACAATTTTTTTTTCCTGTAATTGATATCTAGTCTCTTAGCATTGTGGTCGGAAAAGATACTTGGTACTATTTCAATTTTCTTAAATTTACCAAGGCTTGATTTGTGACCCAAGATATGGTATATCCTGGAGAATGTTCCATGAGCACTTGAGAAGAAAGTGTCTTCTGTTGTTTTGGGATGGAATGTCCTATAAATCTCAATTAAGTACGTCTTGTTTAATGTGTCATTTAAAGCTTGTGTTTCCTTTAGTTTTCATTTTGGATGATCTGTCCATTGGTGAAAGTGGGGTGTTAACATCCCCTACTATGATTGTGTTACTGTCGTTTTCCCCTTTTACGGCTGTTAGCATTTGCCTTATGTATTGGGGTGCTCCTATGTTGGATGCATAAATATTTACAATTGTTATATCTTCTTCTTGGATTGATCCCTTGATTATTATGTAGTGTCCTTATTTGTCTCTTGTAATAGTCTTTATATTAAAGTCTATTTTGTCTGATATGAGAATTGCTACTCCAGCTTTTTTTGATTTCCATTTGCATGGAATGTCTTTTTCCATCCCCTCACTTTCAGTCTGTATGTGTCCCTAGATCTGAAGTTGGTCTCTTGTAGACAGCATATCCATTCAGCCAGTCTCTGTCTTTTGGTTGCAGTATTTAATTCATTTACATTTAAGGTAATTATTGATATGTATGTTCCTATTACCATTTTCTTAATTATTTGGGTTTGTTATTGTAGGTCTTTTCCTTTTCTTGTATTTCCTGCCTAGAGAAGTTCTTTCAGCATTTGTTGTAAAGCTGGTTTGGTGGTGCTGAATTCTCTTAGCTTTTGCTTATCTGTAAAGGTTTTAATATGTCTGTCTTATATGAATGAGATCCTTGCTGGGTAGAGTAATCTTGGTTGTAGATTTTTCCCTTTCATCACTTTAAATATGTCCTGCCACTCCCTTCTGGCCTGCAGAGTTTCTGCTAAAAGATAAACTGTTAACCTTATGTGGATTGCCTTTTATGTTATTTGTTGCTTTTCCCTTGTTGCTTTTAATATTTTTTCTCTGTATTTAATTTTTGATAGTTTGATTATTATGTGTCTTTGTGTGTTTCTCCTTGGATTTATCGTGTTGGGACTCTCTGCACTTCCTGGACTTGATTGACTATGTCCTTTCCCATATTAGGGAAGTTTTCAACTATAATCTCTTCGAATATTTACTCAGTCCCTTTCTTTTTCTTTTCTTCATCTGGGACCCCTATAATATGAATGTCAGTGTGTTTAATGTTGTCCCAGAGGTCTCTGAGACTCTCCTCAGTTCTTTTCATCCTTTTTTCTTTATTCTGCTCTGTGGTAGTTATTTCCACTATTTTATCTTCCAGGTCACTTATCCGATCTTCCGCCTCAGTTATTCTGCTATTGATTCCTTCTAGAGAATTTTTAATTTTATTTATTGTGTTGTTCATCATTGTTTGTTTGCTTGTTAGTTCTTCTAGGTCCTTGTTAATCGTTTCTTGTATTTTCTCCATTCTATTTCCAAGATTTTGGATCATCTTTACTATCATTATTCTGAATTCTTTTTCAGGTAGACTGCCTATTTCCTCTTCATTTGTTAGGTCTGGTGGGTTTTTACCTTGCTCCTTCATCTGCTGTGTGTTTCTCTATCTTGTTGTGCTTAACTTACTGTGTTTGGGGTCTCCTTCTCACAGGCTGCAGTTTCGTAGTTCGCATTGTTTTTGGTGTCCGCCCCCAGTTGTTTCAGTGGGTTGTGTAGGCTTCCTGGTGGAGCGGACTGGTGCCTGTGTTCTGGTGGATGAGGCTGGATCTTGTCTTTCTGGTGGGCAGGACTGCATCTGGTAGTGTGCTTTGGGGTGTCTGTGAACTTAGTATGATTTTAGGCAGCCTCTCTTCTAATGGGTGGGTATGTTTTCCTGTCTTGCTAGTTGTTTGGCTTGGGGTGTCCAGCACTGGAGCTTGCTGGTCGTTGAGTGGAGCTGGGTCTTAGTGTTGAGTCGGAGATCTCTGGGAGAGCTCTTGCCAATTGATAATACGTGGGGATGGGAGGTCTCTGGTGGACCAATGTCCTGAACTCGGCTCTCCCACCTCAGAGGCTCAGGCTTGACACCCAGCTGGAGCACCAGGACGCTGTCAGCCACACGGCTCCTGTTGCTAGAAGATCCACATTTCCTCTGGAAAGGACATAAATCCGGCCATCTCACTTCAGGCCTAGCCCTGCCAACTTTTTTCGCTTTGTGCTTAGTCTGTTTCTGTTGCTCATAGTGGGCCCCATGCAGAGGCCTTGCCCCAGCCCTTCAGACCAGAGTCCCTTGTGAAACGGCTGAGCCAACACCTCAGCTCAGGACATGCGCTGAAGCTCTTCACAGGACACTCAACTCAAGATGGCCTATTTTTGAGTTTTTGAAAAATAAACTAAAATTCTTAGAATTTTTAAAAAAGCCTCCTAAAATGACTTTAAATAATGTTTATGCTGTTTTCTCTCTCAATGGTCTTCAACAGTGGTGTTTTAGTTTACTGATCAGCTTCACCTGGGAAATTGTTAGAAATGAAAATCCTGTGAGCTCCCCTCACACTGAATGCTCCCAGTGGTTTTCAAATCACACATACATAGGAATCACTTAGGGCCTTGTTAAAATATATACTGCTGAGTTCCACCCCTAGAGTTTCTGATTCAGTAGGTCTGGGTGTGACCTGACAACTTGTACTTCTAACGAGTTCCCAGGTGATGTTGCTAGTCCTGGGACCCCACTTGAAGAACCATTAGTCTATACTCTTCCCACTTCTCACCACTGACTTGCAGTTGAGTGGCAGGGAGATGGGTATTAAAGCAAGTGGAGAGTGTTCCAGGTGCATCCACTAATGGTTACTTGGAGATGTGTTTTAATGACTTAACAAGGATGCCATCTCTCGAAATTCCTGTGGACCGTTATTGATGGCCAAAGAAATGAAGTAGTTTACATAATTATTGGAATGATTGTGTAACTCTGTGGCCTCTACAGAGATATAGTTTATGAAATAAGAGTACCACCAAGCCCATTTATATAGAACACCTACAATTTTCAGAGATTTTTGTGAATTAGACTGTCTACAGGCTTTAAAATTACATGTAAGTAGGAACTAAATGCATGTGGTGACATGAGCTTTTTCTGTCATTAAAGTGTAAGAGGGCTTTCATTGCATGGGTTCTTGATTAAGGAATATTGGGCGTATCATGGGGAAAATGTCTTTGGTGAGAATTGCATAATTGACACTAATGGACTAGACTGATCTTCAGGCAAATCATGAAGCTGGGGCTCAGTTAAGGCATTTCACCAGAGAGGTCTGCTGGTGGGCTGCTTTGTGATGAGCTGACAATATGAAGAGCTCCTAGAACCTTCTTTTAAAAAGTGATTCTCAAACTTGCAAATGCATTAGAATCACCTGAGAACCTTTTTAATAGCAGATGCTGATTCAGCTGGCCTGGAGTGGGGCTCAAAACACTTCATTTCTAACAGTCTCCCAGGAGATGCTAATGCTGCTGGTCCATGATCCACACTTGGAAAAGCAAGGTTCTAGAATAGTGGTTCACAACCCCAGGAAACCCTTAAAACATTCTAAATCAAATGTTCAGGGTAGGACTCTGGCGTAAGTATTTTTAAAGCACCCCAGGTGATCCTAGTGTGCAGCCAGCATTGAGATGCTCTGACCTGGAAAAGCGGAGTTCGTTTTTCTAGGCTGCCTCTCTCAAAGTCAGATGTCTCACCTGAGTCTTTGGTGAGTATTAGATTGCAGGGAATTCATACTTGACTTTTCTAATAAGAGCCTGAGTGCCTATTTCTATGTTGCTGATGAAAGAAAGAGCCAGATGCTTTAGATTCCTGATGTGCTGACTGCAGAGTTGACCTTCAGCTATGAAATTTTAACAACTGGTCTTGTATTCTCTCCCCTATGGAGGGTCTCCCTATTTACTCTCATAAGTGAGCTACAGATATAACTAGGGAGTACAACCAACATTTTGATACTCAACAAAAAATGTGTATATGCTTGAGTACTTAGACATATATTTGAGAACTCAGAACCCTGCACAAAAAAAAAATCAAGTCAAAAATTTGCTTTAAAAACGTCAAGAGCAGATGTTACAATCCACTTGTCTCCAGCATAAAATCAACATAATATTACTTCTGTGGAACATCTGATTCTGGTTATAACTGCACCCCAGTGGACCTTATTGGATGAGTCACTTGCAAAGCACACCCATAAGTAGCTGAAGGTGCTATCTGTGGTTGGGTAATTAAATATCGTACACTTAAACATGAGGAACCGGCTGCCAAATACAATTATTTCAGTTGTAGCCTAGTTGAAGCTGAACTCTTTCTCACAATAATTAGCCAACAGGTGCAGTTACTACTTTTTTTAAAAAATAAATTTATTTATTTTTGGCTGTGTTGGGTCTTCGTTGCTGTGTGCGGGCTTTCTCTAGTTGCAGCGAGCAGGGACTACTCTTTGTTGCAGTGCACGGGCTTCTCATTGTGGTGGCTTCTCTTGTTGCAGAGCACAGGCTCTAGGAGCGCCAGCTTCAGTAGTAGTGGCACGCAGGCTCAGTAGTTGTGGCTCTTGGGCTCTAGAGTGCAGGCTCAGTAGTTGTGGTGCACCGGCTTAGTTGCTCTGTGACATGTGGGATCTTCCCGGACCAGGGTCCCGTGTCCCCCGCATTGGCAGGTAGATTCTTAACGACTGTGCCACCAGGGAAGTCCCAGGTGCAGTTACTTCTTAAGTTCACTCCTCATTTCTGATTAAAAAAAAAAAGAAAATCCAAACTATGGCAAGGTAGAAAAGGATGTACCCCTATTTATCCTGGTAGATGTTTACAGACCCAATTTGTCTAATAACTGTATCAAGTTATTTAAATATTAAATCCAAAAGAAGAGGACCTAAGTGCCCAGCATATTTTAGAAGTTGAATTAATCCTCCCCAAAGCCATTCTTCTCCCATCCCATTTTTTGGCCAGTAGTATTATGATGACAGGCGGTAAAGCATTAAGATTTTGGATGCCATATAAATGTTTCCCATTTTATGCAATGGGTAGTTCACGGGCATGAATCTAAGAATGACAAAAACAACGATCATTGCGAAAGTTGTCTTCTAAACCATATCTCCGTGAACTGAAACTGTATAGAAATGATCGGTAGAATGATCGGTGATAGAATGGACATGGCTGGGACAGTCATGAAGAGATATTTCTTGTTCTTCCGTGCAGTCCATCCACTATTTTGAGCCCATGTGCTCTGCCCTGGCCCTTGGAATTAACTTAATGCATTCACGTACCAGAGCGAGCAGCACAAACCCGCTTGTGCTGGAGGAAATATTTTGGGATCCCTTTTGTTACCAACCAGGGTTCTTTGGCCTCCTCAGTCAACAGAAATTGATCAGGAGGGAGCTAGAACAAGTAGCAGGTTCCCTTGCTTGCTCACTCAGGGAGCAGGCGGGCGAGGTGGTTCCTTACCTGCTTTGCTCCCGGCTCTTCAGAAGTGGCAGTTGAGTTCTTAGTCTTTTTGTATCTTGTTGTCTATAGTTTGCCCCAACTGCTGCATGAGCACAGCTATTTTTAGTCCCTTATAGTTTCTTTGTACTTTATTGCTGGAGGAGTTATTTATCCAGATGCAAGCACTGCAGCAAAGGGTCCCAGGTCCCAGCCTGTCTCACTGTCACTTGTTTCTTCTCTGGTTTCATCTTCTCCCAATGCTCGCCTGGTACGCCTGGGATTCCAGGGCCTGAAACTCATCTCGTGACCTCTTTGGACATCATACTTTACCTGTGTTCTTGTCAGTACTTAGACTTTAGATTCTCTCACAAAGGCAGGCTTGGCCACCCTGTGGCTTACGACATCCCCTACTGCCCCGGTTAGAAATTTCCTGCCCAAACGTATCCCCAGGGAACCCATTCTCATGGTGACAAAAGCCAGGCCCACCAGCAACAGTACAACAGACCACCTAGAAGCCTGGGGTAAGCAAAATGCAAAGGATCTGGCCCTCAGATTACTGAAGACACCTATGGGGTAGGGAGAGAAGGGGAAGGGGCATGGGAACCACCCTCCATGCACTAGGGAGCTGATGGGCCCCCGGGGACTTTGGGTCCATGTATATTCATCTCGAGGACAGTGGGCCTTCTCACCACTGAGACCAGAGTTTTGGAGTGGGGCTGGGGAGGAGAAGTGAAAAGGGGAGCATTTAAATTTGTACATTCTTGAAAAATCATGATTTGAAAGTGTACCCTTTAAATTTCAGTTCCCTGTAATACTGGAAGTTCTAACCAATAAAACCCAGGTCCCTTCAGGGATACTGAAAAAAGACCCTGTTTTTCATTTTTGAGAAAAGCTGGTATAGAATTTTGAAGTGATGGCCAGTAAGCTTATGAGTGTCTATTTGCTTAAATAGCAAAGTTTTCTTCTTGAGGCAAGGGTGAACTGCTTTTGGAATCCATCTGAGGGAATATAGATTGTGGTTGTGTAGGGCTAGGGTGAGAATAAGGAGTGACGGGAAACGGACACTTGTTTTCTTTTTAGAATGTTGGAAGTGTTCAAAAATTAGATTGTGGTGATGGTTGTACAGCTCTGTAAATATACTAAAATTCATTGAATTGTACACAGAATGGGTGAATTTTATGGTATGTAAATTATGTCTCAATAATGCCATTAAAAATCAAAAGGCATCTTATAAACCCTGATAAGAAGTTTTGATGTTCTCCCAGTTGAGGCAGGAAGGTATTGATGATGAGATTCATACACCTGCATTTTAGAAAGCTCCCTGTGGGATCAACCTCTGCTGTGCCAGGTTGAGGTGAAGTAGAGAGAACTGGCCTCTGTTGAGCATCTGCTGTAAAATAAACGCTGCATAGACCCTTTATACACATCATCTCATTTAAACCTCACGACAACCTACTGGTACCTTTATTCTAGCTGGATGATTTATTGCTGTTGCCATAGAGATGTAATTCTATTGGATCTGAAATGCAGACAACCTCTGCTCTACCTGTGAGATAGTTAAGACTCAAGGAGGTGAAATAACCAGCCCAAAAGCACACAGACAGTAAGCGGCAGAGCCAGGATCGGAGCTCAGAGGATGTCTGATTGATCTAAGGCTTTGCTTTTTCCGCTCCACCCTGCTGCCCTGAGATTGGGCAAATTAGAATGCACGGCACAGGTTGAAGGAACCCCTTGGTAGATTGTTCAGCATTAATACTTTCACAGACCCCTTGTATTAGTTTCCTGTTGCTCATGTAACAAATTACCACAAATTTAGTGGCTTAAAAAGAACCACAAATTTATGCTTTCCAGTTCTGGAGATCAGAAGACCAAAATCAGTCTCAATGGGATAAAGGCAGAGTTGGTTCCTTCTAGAGGTTCTTGGGGGAGAATCCATATCCTTGCCTTTTCCAGCTTCTGGAGACCAGCGTTCCTTGGATCCTGGTTCTTTCTTTGCAATGGGATCACTGCAACTTCCGCTTCTGTCATCACATCTCCTTCCTCTCTGACTTGACCTTCTCACTTTCCTCTTATAAGTACCCTTGTGATGACATTGGCCCATCTGGATAATCCAGGATAATCTCTTCATCTCAAGAGCCCTCACTTAATCACAACTGCAAAGTTCCTTCTACCGTGTAAAGTAACATATTCATGGTTGGGGGACTAGAATGTGAATATCATTGGGGGAGGGGCATTATTCTGCCTACCCCACACCCACCCTAGAAACCTATGTTTGAAAGGAATCTCGGAATAAATGTAATCTTCCATATTTTGACCTTGAACATAAACTCAAAAGCTGCTCTTTATTCATAACAGCCAAGATCAAGACTTGAATCAAATAATACTAGTTATTTGTCTCCAATTTGTCTCTTGAAACTTTAGAGGAATCAAATAAATTAAAAACTTGATGAGGTGCCATTAAGTATATTACTTTCCTTTGAAGGTGTTATTATTAGTCGATAAATTGCAGGATTGCTTTAATACGTCAAGCCCTCAGAGGGATCTCACATCAAAGGAATGTGGATGTTTGGACAAATGAGAACCAATGCACACGTAGAATAATATTTATATTTGCTCTTAAACTGTTTCGAGGCGTGCTTTCTCTTCTACAGTGTCATTTAAGACGACTATGTGCTTCATAAGGCACTTTTTAAATAGGTCAGGGTCTTAGTTTTTAAAGGTTCTCTGGTGTCTGTTTGGCTCTAGGTTTACTTCCTACAGCAACAGCTGACATTGTCAAAGTCAAGGGCCAAATTCCAACAGAAGATGAAGAGCAAAACCTTGACCCTGCTGACCAAAAGCAGAGTACAGAGAAAGGGGTTTTTCTACTATGATCCAGGGGTCTGGGGCTTGAAAGGGTTGTTCTCCCAAAGGTGGGAAGACTTACCATATTTTTCATATACATTCAAAATATTGAGTGGTAGGAGTTTGAGAATTGAAGAGGATGGGGATGTTCCCTTAGCTCTTATGACGATTTTCCTGTATATTCTCAGCTCTACTTTAATACTGATACCTTTCTCTATAACTCCTGTCACCCTCACAGAATATATCATCCTCTTAATTTTTGGTTCTCTTACACTCAGCATGTCACCATGGACTTTTTCTACTCTTCAATTCAAATCCTGCCACAGACTTCTGCTAAAAGTAGTATTTTGGTTCAAAAATATCCTTGGTCCTTAGCCAGATTTAAGTCTTACTCTCCAAATAGAATCCTGGGGGGCTCAAGGTGTTTGCTCTTTGCCATTGACTGCTTAGGTGACCTTGGGGTCAGTCTATCTGGATCTCAGTGTTTCCATATGAAAATCAAACCTATCAGGGTTGTGTAATAGGACTGTGAGGTGCCTTTCAGTTCCAATATCTTAGAAGCTGAGAACGTGTAGTGGTTATGGGAACCATGTGTTGGATTTTGGTTTGGGGTTTCCAAGAAGTTGACGCAGAGATAAGATTTTGAGTACAAGTAGTTTGGGAGGTGCACTCAGGAAGTACTGGCAGAAGTTTGGGGAAATAAGACAGAAAAGAGAAGGAGAAAAGAGAAGGCAATAAAAGGTGTATTATCAAGCCAGTTACCATTGTATGCAACACACCTTCAAGTTACTCCAAGTGAGAGATGTGGAAACTGGGTATTTATTCATGTACTCTTTCTCCATTATTGGTTGAATGCTGCTTTGAGGGTCGTTGCCTCTCCAGCACTTCTTGCTCCTTTTCTCCTATAGTCAGATAAAAGCCCTCTGTGTAGAGCTGCAGGCTTTCCCAGTAAGTTTTCTAATTACCAGTAGGATATGGGCAGGGTGCTGACTACATCTGCTACAATGTGTGTGAGACCTGTGGGGGAAGTATGGGAAAGAAACAGTCAATTGGGAAATGAGAAAGCAGTGGTCTGATGTTTTGGTTTCTTTTAAACTTGCCATGAATGTACCAGAAATTCCAAGCCATTGTTCTATAATGTTTAGCAGTGTGTGCATGCTGCCTTCACAGTGGGCATGGACAAGAGAATAAATTTGTAGCTGAACATTAAAGAAGAGCTCACCAAAATCCTGACCAGAGTGAAAAGGGTGTATGTTAGTAAATTATGGATGCTTTATATCATTTACATAGAAATACTCTTAAAAAACGACGTTGCAGGGACTTCCCTGGTGGTCCACTGGTAAAGAATCCGCCTTCCAATGCAGGCGACGTGGTTCAATCCCTGGTCGGGGAACTAAGATCCCACATGCCACAGGGCAACTATACCCGCACACCACAACTACTGAGCTCGTGCACCTCTATGAGAGAGAGAAAAAAAAAACCCATGCCACAACTAGAGAGAAGCCCGCGTGCCGCAATGAAGACCCGATGCAGCCTCCCCCCAAAAAGATAGAAAATAAATAACTAAATAAATAAATAAATAAAATATTTTTAAAAAACCACTACATTGCAAAAATCTGCAATGAAATTTCCTCTCACTACCCATTCTTCAGGATATCACATAAAAATGTTATGATGCTGTGACATTTTAACTAACAAGGAACTCGTTTTTAATTGCTTAGTATCGAAAGTTCAGTTTGGCCAAGAACCTTCTCTCATGTTTTATGGGTCTTTAGTGCATAGCCAATGCTTTGTGTAAAATGGGCCAGTTGGTTGTATGGTCATCCATTGCTCCTTAAAAAGCTTCAGCATTCAGATATGCTCTTAGAAATAGGATAACTCAATTCATTCTTCCCCTTCTGAACTTTCTGAGAACCCGACTTGCCAACATCTATGAAATATAGAAGAGGCTTAGCAATCAATCATGAGGGAGGAGGTGATGGAAGAGGAAGGCTGGCCAAGCAACTCTAAGCTTCGATCATTTTGTATTTCAGGACAAGAGAGCAGGATTGCTGACTGTTAGATTTCCTTTGAGCGGTGGTATGTGAAGGGCATACTGAATATTCTGATAAAGCCAAGTATAGGTGTAACTTCTTTAGGAAACAGTCAGTCTGGTAAAAAGTGAAACTCCTTGGGTGAATATTACATAAGATTTGACTTACATGAAACTTAGACTCTTAGAATACGAACAGAGCTTCTAGAGCATCTAATTCGACTCTCTCATTGGACTCAAGAAGAAACCAAGACCTTAAAAGGTTCAGAGATTCATCCATCAGGACCACAGAGCTTATGGATTCAAGTATTCTGACACCTTGTCCAGTGTTCTTTCTACTCCACCACATGGCTCTATATCTCCCCCGCTTCCTTCTCCTCCCCCATCACCCTTCCTTCACCCCCACCCCTCTCACACAGACACGCACACACACACACACACACACACACACGAAGTTCATTTAAACAGCAAAACACCTAACTTGAAAGGACAAGGATCTAGGATTTATTTCTTTCACCTTATCCCTACATGTAACAGCTTCGTACAAAACCCCCCAAGAAAGTTATGAAGTTGCCCTTGGCTTTACGATGATAAATGTAAAATATTGAAATCCTCCAGTCAAATAAGGTCTGCGAGGCTTTGTGCTGTGGAATCTGTTTAACACTAAGAACACAATAACTGTTACGGAAGACAGAGGTTGAAGGAGCACGCCACTAATAGAGAAACGGGCTGAGGTCACAGAAAGTCTTTTCCAGACCTTGTCTCTGTTTGATCTCCACAACATACCATAGAACATTTAGTTTAAAAAAGCAACATTTCTGTCTTGTCTGTCCTGCTTCTCTCAGCTTCTCGTTCCCTGACCTGCTCCAATGTCACTGTCATTTAACGTCTCTGAACCTCAGCCCCCCTGTGTCTGAATCATACATCTTGTTTTGGAGGGGTCTTTCTAAGAAAACATACAAAAATGTCAGACGTTGGAAAGTTAGGAAATGCTGTGTCCCTGTGAACACCGTGCTAGGTCCCCTCCCAGGACCTTGGAAGGGGCCCTTGCCTAATTTAAGCATCATAACCTTCACGATAAATCTGCCCCTATGTCCCATTGTCCTCCACCATGTTTTCTTCCATCCCAAGAAATCTGGCCCGTATCTTGTCTGGCTGGGTTGAGGGCAGCAGCCCTGGCTTATCCCCTGCCTGCCTGGAGTCCACTGCATGGGTCCACCCCGCACTGGCTGCCCAAGTAAGTGTTCAAAATCTAAATCTAATCATGTCACAGCCTCATGTAAATTTCCCCTGATTCCCCAGTATCTTAAGGATAAACCCAAATTCCTTAAAGGCATCCGAGGCCCTCAGGAAGGAGCCAGTCCTTGTGTTACTGACCCAGGTTCTTGGACCCTTTAATCAATAGAAATTGAGAAGAGGCCAGATGAGAAACTCAGGCAAGGCTTTACTGGGACTCGTGCTGCAGTGCAAGAGAGTGAAAAACCAGTAACAGGTTCCCTTGCTCGCTCCCAGAGAAGGGGGCAAGCTCGTTCCTTAAATGGGGTGAGCGTAGGGGCTGACCCGTGGGTCGGGCCAGAAGGGTGGCTTAGGTGGTCTGCCCACCCCCTTGGTGGTGCTGTGTGCAGGGATCATGTGCAGGACCCTGATTTTGCTCCCAGCACCTCAGAAGTGGCAGTTGGATTTTTGGTCTTTTTTGTGTGTTTTTTTTTTAATAAGTTTATTTATTTATTTTTGGCTGCGTTGGGTCTTGGTTACTGTGCGCGGGCTTTCTCTAGTTGCGGCGAGCAGGGGCTACTCTTCGTTGTGGTGCACGGGCTTCTCATCGTGGTGGCTTCTCTTGTTGCAGAGCAGGGGTTCCAGGCCCACGGGCTTCAGTAGTTGTGGTGCGCGGGCTCAGTAGTTGTGGCGCGCGGGCTCCAGAGCACAGGCTCAGTAGTTGTGGTGCACGGGCTTAGTTGCTCCACGGCATGTGGGATCTTCCCGGGCCAGGGCTCGAACCCGTGTCCCCTGCATTGGCAGGCAGATTCTTAACTAGTGTGCCACCAGGGAAGTCCTTCTGTATCTTACTGTTCATAATTTGTCCCAACTGTGCATGTGTGCAGTTATCTTTAGCCCCTTGTAGTTTCTTTGTATTTGGTTGCCGGAGGAGACGTTTGTCCAGGCGCAAGCCCTGCAGCAAAGGGCCCCAGGCGCCACCCTGTCTCACTTGCTCCTCTGGTACTTTTTTTGCCAGCCTCACCTCCACACTCCAGCCATCCACAGTGGCTGCTGTTCCTGAAGCAGGTCGGGCTCTCCTGCCTGCGTGCCTGCCTGTCCTGCTCCCAAATCACCTGATGGTGAGGGCTCTCCAGGACCCCTGGTAGAGATGGGTCCTCCTTCCCTCACTGCGCTCACCTTCACATACCTTTGTCTTAACTCCTGGGACACTTGATTGTTCTGATGAACTCTCCATCTCTCCCCCTACAATGCTTGAGGACAGGAGTTAAGAAGCTGAAGAAGAGGGCTTCCCTGGTGGCGCAGTGGTTGAGAGTCCGCCTGCCGATGCAGGGGACGCGGGTTCGTGCCCCGGTCCGGGAAGATCCCACATGCCGTGGAGCGGCTGGGCCCGTGAGCCATGGCCGCTGAGCCTGCGCATCCGGAGCCTGTGCTCCGCAACGGGAGAGGCCACAGCAGTGAGAGGCCCGCGTACTGAAAAAAAAAAAAAAAAAAGTTGAAGAAGAGAGTGGCCTGGAGACCTCTCACCTGAAAGGTGAGGCCAGATGGCTGTTTACCCTCCCCACCTCCAACCCAGCCACTGAGCACATTGTTCCTGAGGGATCAGGGGCGGCCATGGCCAGGAACTGTTGTATTTCTCTTTCTTCAGGTGGAGGAAGAAGCAGAGTGAGCCCTCCTTTTCTTTTTGCTGCTTGAGAAATTCCACCTGCTCCCGACTTTCTCCCTTTGCACTGATTCCTTCTAATGATTACGATAATCATCAAATGTGTTTCTGAATCCATTAAGTGCCTCTCTCGATGTGGCAATGCCGTTCTAGGCACAAACTAAGAACACAGAGCAGCTAGTGGATCTTACCTTCAGGAGCTCATAGTGCAAATGTGCTTAAGAGAGAAAAGTCGTTGAGGTCCAGGGGGCCCTCCTGAGCTCTGCTTTGCAGTTGGCAGTGGGTCTTCAGATGTGGGGAGAGACTCCGCCCCCCCCCCAAAGACTGGCAATGTATCCAGCCTGCGTACCCCTGCAAGCATTCCTTGCTTGCACTGTGTGGTGCTGGCATAAGTTGGGTAGCATTGTGAGCCTCACACACAGGCATCATTGTTTCAAGAAACATTCCCTTTCTATGTTTGTGCTGGAGGAGATCCAAGACAGTGAGTTTTCCTTTCAAGTAAATGACCCCCACCAAAAAACCTCCAAGCAACCAATGTTAGAATGTATTCTGGGAATTCTGTAAGACACTGTGAGTCTCTCCAAAACAAAATCAAAGGATGAAAGTTTGCCCATCCTTTAGCTGTCAAATGCTTGCTAAATAACACAGCTGATCTGGAATGCCTGATTTAAGACTTGTTTCTCCTTCCGAGGATGGCTCTCCAAATTGTTCCTTTCTGTTTGCACAGGAATGAAATCATTTTCACAGTTAGCATGGTTTCTTAGCCATGAGTGGAGAGAATACTCTTCACGATAGATAGAAACATTCAGTCGACTGCTGGTAAAATGATAACATAATTATGATAGCCTGGTCAAATTATGGAGAGTTGTTTTGTGTCACAGCAGAAGGAAGGTGGGAGAAGTCATTGATGTAACAGAGTTTCTTATCTACAATGTGAAAATGCTGGGGCCTCTAAAAGCTTACAGAAAAAAATCATAAATCATGTGTGTGTGCGTGTGTGACAAATGCTAGAAGGGTTTATCACTTTGCCTCTTTCACTTGCTTTGCTCCTACACATCCATCCCCCCAGAGGCCTTAAAGTGACCAGGTTGACAGGATGATTCATTATCTCCCACCCCTCACCCTGCCCTCAACCCCAGCACTGCCCGGCAGCATATGTGATGCGCTCCCCGTAGAGGGGGATGTGCTTTGTGCCGGGCGGCCTCTCTGCTTTTGCTCACGCTTTGCTCTGTGCTAAGAATATTCCTTTTCCCTCTTCCCCAAGGCTGCCGGCCCAGGTCTAAGTGCGACCTTCCCCAGGATTACATACTGATCCATCAAGCCAGATGCTTTCCCCTCCAATAACAGTTGGTTTGGGTCTTTCTTACTATGCTAATCATAGTCATTCTTTGCACTGCTATTATTCTGCTATTTGCGTTCTCGTTTTCATACTGTACGTTCTGGAAGGGAGTGAGCTTTCCTTGAGTTCTG